>NC_080599.1:42319169-44719169 GCF_027887145.1 Ammospiza caudacuta | reverse complement strand
TGGCAAAGTACTGCCTGCAAATAATTAAAACCTGTTTTGATTGTATCTGTAGTAGAGGTTGGTATGTCTTTTTTGGGTTTCTTTTAGTGCTTTCTTTATAATATAAGATTATAGCAGCCTGTATTCACATTCAGCTTAAATAGGCAGAGGAATGAGTGCTGCATAGCAATGTGATTTTGTAATAGAATAGTTTTACCTTGGAGATTCTCAAGTTTTTTTCAGTCTCTTTGCCTCACTGCAGGGCAGATTTGTCACACGTTGCTCAGGGAGAAAAAACCCTGTTCCCTTCCAGAGTTGGTCAGTGGCAGAAACACATCCCTCCTTCCAAAACATTTTAGTCTAATGCATAATGTGCAGTTTTGGAAAGCTAATTCTCCCATTTTCCAAAGAGACAGTTTGTATGGTTTATCAGTTCTATATATAGAATAAATACACATATATACCAATATACATATATACCACTAATGCTGGGGTTGGAAGGGGCTCTGCTTGGCTTCTCTGCATCAGACATTCCTTGGAGGGGATTTGCTGATTTAATCTTCACAATTTTAAGGGGTGCCATTGCAGGGTGAGTGCTTGAGCAGTGTCAATAATTCTCTTCCTTCAGTCCTGCCTTCTGCCTCTTCCCAGAATCCTGAGTTCCAGGGGCTGTGGGAGCATTGCTGGGCTTCTTCTTGGAGCTCATGGCAATTGCAGTGATTTAGAACAGGATGCTGACTCACAGCCCACATTAGCAAAGCTGGAGTGGATGGCACAAAACTGTATTTAAATCTTCTTCAGCTCTCATGTTCAGGCTGAAACATTTTTCTCTGGTGGAGATGTGGCCTTATTGATTATTCATTATTTCCTAACCTTGATACACTGGAGCAGGGAGTAGAAAGAAAAGGTGGGGATGGACAGGAGTGGCTTATATCCACCATGGTTTTGGGATGGATCCTTCCCAATTAGAGATGCTCAATCCAGACACCTGAGGCAGGAAAGGGAACTAAACATTCACCCAACTGATTAAAGAATCACAATTACCTGTTGGGGCATGTGAAAAACACCAATCACTTGTTTTTGAAATTTTAGAAGTTTAATAGTAATAAAATTGTTATAAAAATAGTAATATAATTAGAGTAATAAAAATCTGAACAATTGAGATTAGGACAATATGAGACAATAGAAACAAAGAGTTATGGACAGTCCAGGTACCTTTTCTGGGCAAAATAAGCCTGAAAAAGGACCCACGTTAACAGAGGATTAACCCTTAAAAGCAACAGCCTGTTGCATATTCATACACCTCATACATGGTGCATAAATTCCATTCAAACACAGGATTCTCTCTGGTCAGTGTCAGCTTCTTCCTCTTAATCCTGATGGCATCTTCAGACCTGAGCGATATGGGGAGAAGTTTGTTTCTTCTGATAATGGAGCAATAAATTCTCTTTCTCTGAAAGATTCAGGTGTCCTGTGGCTGCTGTCTTGCTGCAAGTCCTTTCTTTAAAAAAGTATCTTACGTAGCATAGTTTCTATTTTAACATTATAACCTAAAACTATATTTAACACACTACTTAAGAAAATTAATACAGCATAACTTTCTAACATAACACATATAATAATAATTTTATTATTTGTGAAAAGCCAATCATAAAATACGCATTTTTCACAGGGCAGAACCCTGCAGTGTTTAGCCCCAGGATTGATACAGAAATACATTTTGCAGCTCAGGTTCCCCATTTCCCCATTGGGTGCTCCCCATTCCCAGGGTGTAGGACTGTGATGCTCCCACACAGTGAGATCACTCCTCACATTCCCTTCCCTCTCCCATCCATCAGCAGCAATTTGAAATGGTAAGAGCTTTTCTGTAGTATTTCTGTTAATCAATAACCAACCGAGCTATTAATTTTCTACTAATATATTCTTCTTTAGTGTGCAGGGAGAGGAAACTCGTTGATTACCTGTGCTGACCCTACCCAGTGCCCATGAGGATCAGTGCAGAGATTTCCTTGGATTTCAGGGGGTGTCTGAAATGCCCCATTGGAGGTGGTGAGAGATGCAGGAAAAGCAGGAACTCCAAAACCTCTCTCACTGCTGTTTTATCACTCCAAAACCTCTGTTCAAGCCCTCATCCCTGCAGCAGGATGTCAGCTGGAAAATTCAACACCTACGAAATTCTGCAGCAGCAGAGCTCTGGTAATGAGTTTTGCAAATAATTAGCTGCGGTGCCTCTTTGTTTTATAGAAGTGCAATAGTTGATGAACTTGCTATGCCACAATTAGGAGCTCATTAGCAAACAAAATTCAAGGGTAACAAATACCTTAAGGGGATGTTTTTAGGAGTATTTAATGGAATCATGAGATCAGAGGAAGATCAGCGAGGAAATGTAAATTCCTGGAGATGCTATACACCTCCTGCAGGACCGGGGACAAGGCAGGGTCTGGAAGTCAGGACTAAAGCTCACTGAATTCAACAGATTTTACATTCACTTACAAATTTTAGTTCTTTTCCATGTCATGAGAAATGGCACTGCGGCCCCATATTATTTTTCTCAGCTAGTAAAATCCATATTTGTTTTCTATTCTGTTATTTAGTTTGAAGGTTTCAGAAAAAAGGTGCATTCTGTTTGCTATGCAAGACATACCTCAGAAAATAGCTCTTTCATTTGTTTTGATCTGTTTTTCAAAATATTTTTCAGTATCATTGACTAAATAATCCTAACAAAAGTATTCCTGAGCTGCTCACAAAGCAACAGGAGATACATTCCATGAATCCACGTACCCTATCAAAGAGTATTCCTGGGAACTTTTTGCTATTGTTTCTAAGCTTATTTACCGTGTCATTTTCTGTGGTTAATTCACCTTGTCTCCAGAAATCCATCCCTCATTCTCTTTGTAATGGATAAAGCAATAGGACAAAGAGAGCTGGTTTTTACCCTTGTCCCGAGAAAAAACCTTTCAGAAAATGATAATGGGCTCTTGACAACCTGGAGAGCTGGTTATCATTGGGGAGAATTAATCTCTGCCTTGATTGAGAACACCTATGCCAAATTAGGAGCTACAATATCCATCTGCTTGCTGTTATCTGGCAATATAGATTTACTGTGACATTTTGGAGAAGGAGTAAGAAAACATATGAACAACTGCTGCGGTTCATTAGCCCTTTATTGGTGAAGCGTGGTGCTCAGGGCTGAGAGAGGTGCAGGGAAAGACAATCCCTTGGCTGGAATCATTGCATTCATGAGGCTGTGGAGAGCATTCCCAAGGACAAGCTTACAAATGAGCTGCTGCTTTTTGTTCCCTGACTGTGAGGTTGTTGTGGTTTTTTTTTTTTTTTTTTTTTTTTTGGTGGGTTTTGGTGGATTATTTTTGTTTTGTTTTGTTTTTGTGTGTGGACTTGTGGAATTTTTTGGGGGGTTTTTTTGTTTGTTTGTTTGGTTTTGGGTTTTTTAATTTTTTTTTGTTTTGTTTTTGAGGTTTGTTTTGTTTTGGTTTGTTTTTTGTGTTTTTTTTTTTTATTTTATTTTGTTTGTTTCTTTGGGGTTTTTTCGTTGAAAGTGGAGCGATTCAGCTGCAGGAGATGGGAAGAAATTTTGGGGCGCATCCAAAATCCCTCTGGGGAGCAGCTGCTCTGGACACCAGTCACTCATGGCAGTGTCAGGCAGATGAAACAACCTCACCTTTCCTGCAGATCCTTTGCCACCAGAGCAAGCCCAGGGCAGCACCACCAGCATCCTGCCTCCCCTGGTGTTTCCACTTTAATTTCCAGTTTAATTTCCAGTTTAGTCTCTTTCTCCAGTTGTCACCACCAGAAGCCCTTCACTCGTGGCAGGTGTCTATGAAAGAAAATCCATCTGTGTTGTCACTTTCTCACAAGTATTTAATTTTAATCCACTCTGGGGGGCTGTTGCTTAGGTACCAGCACACAGGCTGTTGATTTATTTGCAGTTTTAAGGCTCTCAGAGTCAGGATGTTAAAGCCCTCCAAAGCCAGCTCCCTCTTCATATGGGAGAACCTTTGGAAATGCACTTTAGGTTTATGACACTGGCTTGGCTTAATTTAATTTATGGTTCACTTAACCGATTATTCAAAATACCAGATGTGACAGACAGTAGATCCGGCTGAAATATTACCTCACAGGCATGCTCAACACATAGAATCTGCTCTCCATATGGGAAGGCAGGGAATGTCCCCCATCCCCATCCAAGAGCAATCAATTTGGTTTTGAAAGGAGACCGAGGGGAGACAGGGTCCCTCATTTCTCCTGTAACCTTTGCAGCAGCTGATGTGAGAGCCAAGCCCAGGCTCTGCTGCTGCGTGAGAAAAAATGTGAACTTCTGAAAACGCCAGAGGCAAAGGATTTGTCATGTGTAAAACATTTGTTGCTTAGTGTTTGCTGATGTTAAAGTAATTCTTAGCAACTGTGAGAAGTACAGCAAAGGCAGACAATAAAATAGTGGCAGGAATGTGGAACATCCCAAGGTTTTGAGTGACTCTTCTGGTGGCTGGGACTGTCTTTGTGAAGTGAGGGGCTGGACACAACAGTGTTGGTAAAAGTGAGTGTCGGTCACAAATACTGGCTGAATTTATCAATCATGGAATTATTTGGATTGGAAGGAACCTTAAAGCTCATCCAGTTCCACCCCTGCCATGGCAGGGACACCTTCCACTATCCCAGGTTGCTCCAAGCCCTGTCCAGCCTGGCCTGGGACACTTCCAGGGATAGGGAAGCCACATGGTTGGCTGGGCAACCCATGCCAGGGCATCCCCACCCTCACAGGGAAGAATTTCTTCCCAAAACCCCACCTAACCCTGCCCTCTGTCACCTCGAAACCATTCCCCCTTGTCCTGCCATTCCACGCCCTTGTCCAAAGTCCCTCTCCAGCTCTCCTGCAGCCCCTTTGGGCACTGGGAGGTGTCTCCAGAGCCTTCTGTTTCCCAGGCTGGACACTCCCAGCTCTCCCAGCCTGGCTCCATAGGGGATGTGCTCCTGTGGCCATTGAGCTGGGGGAAGGTCCAGGTGCTTTGGGAGCTGGCTCTTCCTGACAGCACTGGCCACCAGGTATGGACAGAGGAGTCCCAGCAGCCCCTTGAGGCCTCTCTCCTTGTCTCTCACCCCTTGCATTTATCCTTTGGAGCAGGATGATGTGTTTAGTCTAAACAGGAGCAATGGAGACATGATTGATTCCAGAAGTGCCTCCAGTTCAGCAGGCAAGAGCTCTCTCTCATTTTGGGGAACATCTGATGCCCATCAACCATGCTTTTGAAGTTTATGGTCTGAGGTTCCTTCATGTCAGGGCAGGACCTATCTAGGGCACTCCTCTGGACCTTAACTATTAAAGAAAGATTAAAAATTAAACTTCCAGTAATGCAGGAGCCTGAACTTTGAACTCCCCTGTGTCAGTGGAATGTTAATCTGATCTCAGCAGTACCCGATAAAGTCGATCTGTCTTCCTTGCCTGGTTAATTTTTAATCATTTCTATGGATAGAAGGGCTCTGGTGGATGGGACTAAGAGCAGGCTGCCTTATCCCAGCCCTAAATCCCAGCATGGAATGGGGGAACAACGTGAACTAAACTCCTCCCATTATTTATATTCTGTTTTCCACCCTGTGTTTGTTCACCCAAGCCTCGCTATGTAGGTGTGTTCTCCCAGCTGATGTTCAAGGGTAATAGTGCACACAAAATCTGCTCATGTGCACAGGTTCACAGGATACTGTCAGGCTGTCAATGGGAGCAGTATTTCCTAGGTCCACAGCAAATGTTTGTGGCAGTGCTGACTGGGAAAGAGGAATGATCCATTCAAAAATAAAACCACTTTTAGCTCCGGTTCTACGTGGATTCAGTGCTGTATCCAAAGTGCTCCTCTCAAACTTGATAAAAATATTTCAAATTAACTTTTATAGCATTATTTAAAAGATAACATTTTGCTTTTGCTGTTGGTGAATTTTGCAACGTTCCTGTTGTTCTGCATCAACACCATAAAGCCAGTGAGGGTGTCAAGATTAATGCTCCGTGTCAGCACACACTGAATGTGCTGAATTTTATCATCAGTGGGAAGGGAGGGGACCAGAGATCTCAGAGCTCATCTCCACTACATGGACAGCCCCAAATTATAGTGCTGGGATAACAGCAAGCCTGGGGTCCCAGTGACACAGGGCCACTTTAGCCAAAACCACTCCAGACCCTCCCTGCTCTCCCACCCTCACTGCTGGAAGGGAACGGGGTGACTCTGTCGGTGCCACTGGGGTTTTTTGTGGATCCAGGCAGTTCCCATAAAAAAACAGCCAAAGTTCCTAAAGGGAAAGGTGTGTTGCTGATGGTCAAGGGATCTCAGCAGAGAAAGTCCAAGTTACAGAGTCCTCAGGTAGCTGCAGGTGGGGAAATATTCCCTTAAAAATGGACTTTCCAATATTCCCTTAAGAATGGAATTTCCAGAGTCTGAGCTGTCCAGCAGCTGAAGGCCTCTCAAAACCTAACCCCAATTAATTATCTGAGTGTAGGAAAAAGATGGTTCAGCAAGAAAATGTAGACAAGACAAGGCAAGATGCTGCAGATGCAATACAGAGAACAGATGTGTGCACTTCTATCCCTAGATTATCCCAACATCTGCATAACTCATTTGGGCAGCTGTAACCTGGAATGACGTTGAATTCCCATGTTTTTTCCCAAGGTAGGGTGGTTAGAGCCCTCAGTTTGCCTGATCTCAGATCATGCCTGTCTGCCCAGTGCCCTTTGGGGGAGCTGATTCTGTCTGGCAGTGTTGGAGGTGACAGCTCTGTGGAAATAATTATCAGAAATGCAAATCAACACAAGAACATTTTTTAATACTTTGTGCCTGGAGCTGTGCTAAACTTAGCAGTGATGAATAAACAGCACCAGCATTTCCCCTCCTTGAAAGGACAAAGAGCTTCCTGGTATTTGGGATGTCTTTGGTACTCAGTGTTTCTAGCCCTGAACATTTAATAACGTGAGCAGGCCCTCAAAAATTAGTGAGATTAATAAATGTTGAATGTTTTCATTTCTGAGCCTTGGAGGTGTACTTAGCTAACATCTTCCTCTGCAGCTGAAAGGCTGGGAAATTACTCCTGGTTAATGATGGTGAGATACTCAGGTAATCACCTTATTTCAGGAGAGAGGTTTTCAAATAAACTCCAAGAGACTCATGATAAAATAGCAGGAACTGGCTATGTTGAAATGTGAGCCTCTACCATTAAACCATTTGCTCTTAATTGGTTTTTATTTGCAATATTGACAGCTTATCTCTTCTCTCTATTTTACCTGTACAACTTCCAGTGACTGGCATAGTAAGGTATAGAATTAGCTGAAGATATAATTTGGTCCTCTCCATGTAAGATTTCCAAACTACACCTTAATTTTTTTAGGAAAATTAAGGTGTGTAAGACACATAGCCAAAAAAATCCAGACCTAAACTTGATTTCCCCTGTTTTAGAATGAGAGATTTATGTGATGCAGCCCAGTGGCCTGGCTAAAAAAAGTGGTGGGATACAACTGCATGTCTTTCAACCGAATCCAGTTTTTGGGGAAATAAATAAATTAAAAAATAGGCAAATAAATAAATAACTTTTCGTTTCAACAAGGTGACATTTGCTGATGTTCACTTATTTAGGAGACACTCATTTATGCATGTTTAATCTTCACTAATGATGACTCCAGGGCAAGAAATGAAAATAAGTGCAGTTAATAATACGTGTATATATTATTAACACCTTTACTGATGGAGAGGGTTCTTTTTCTGGTAGATAAATGTAGGAGCAATTTGTGGGAGAGCTGAGTGGCTCAGGGCTGGCAGAACCTCTCTAACTTTCCAAAATGGGAAGAGAAGGGACATTTGGATAGCAAAAAAGTCTCAGCTGATCAGCTGTTAAAACCTGCATGAAAAATATTTGTAAATACAATAATCAGCCTATGTTTTGGAGTGCTCTGTGACAATGAAATTACATGTATTGTTGGTATTGTTACACCCTGATTGTGGCTGGCTTCTTCTCCTGCCACACAAATACTGAGAGGGATGCAACCCTTGAATTCAGTCCTGAATGCTGACAGACAAAACTTATTGTGAATATTAATGTGCTTTCTCTAATCATCCTGCTATTTTTTTGTGTAATTTACTCGATCAGGGAGTTGGAATTCCCTCCTAGCTGTTACAGATTCAAGCATTTATGCAAAATCCTCCAGTCTGGAGATTTACAGTGGATTATCTACAAATATTTGAATACATTAGTGCAGCCCTTTAAATGCATTCCCTTTATTTACATACAGAACAAATAACAAGCAACTTGAATGACAGCACTGTAATTCCATCAAGGAGCTCGTGTCCTGAGAAACCACAGGAACAAACTGTTAAGAGGCCCAGGGGTTTGGTGGAGCTCTGCCTGGAATTACAGCTCCATAACCTGGATTTCATTCATTTTTTTTGTATTATTAACCAAAAAAAAAAACAAAAACCATCAAACGCAAAAAAAACATAATTTTATAAACACTGGAGTTAATTGTATTTGGAAAAAGGAAGAGCTAGAGGAAGGTGGGAGTGGCATGATTTTCTCTCACCTCCTTCTATCACAGCCCAGGAAAAATGAAGTATTTTCTATATCCATCAGTGTAGCAGCTGATCTGAAAGAAAACACTGGAATCAGGTTGTTGATGAACCAAGTTTTGTTGATATTTGGGGGAGTTTGAAAAGCTCCTTTCCAAATGAGCTGCCTGGATGGAGGACAGGTTACCCTGTACCCATGTTCTTTTTGGAAGTTTATATTATTTGCATTGCCTGATGGGGCTGCTGCACTCACACTCAGTCCCAGATTTTTGTGGTACATTGCGGGGATTGATGTGGGAAGAGCAACCTGGGCTTGGTTTCTGTTCCAAACCTTCCTCTGGAAATAAACAAAAGGAGAATAAAATAATAAAATCAGCCCCAAAGACTTGCTGGCTTTCCTCTGTAGCCAGAGAGAAAGGTTCCTGCTGATCCCAGAGGTAAAGCCCTAACAGTTTCCATGGAATAGTCAATTATCTGTTTCATTGCACAAGCCAATATCTTTTCTCAAAAAGATGTATGAGGGTGTTTAGTCATTCAAGTGATCCATCTGGCTGAGCATTTGGAGATGCTCCTTAACTTCATTTATCTGGCCCAGGAGTGGTGTCCTTGAGGCTCCTGGGCCAGGTGGGACTGTGCATGTGTGTGTGCCCTCTCTGCAGGGACAGGGCTGGTGACCTTCAGCTCCTGGCAGCAGCAGGGCTGGTGCCACCACCATCAGGCCAGGAAAGCCTCATCCAACTCTGGATTTAAAAATTGCTGCTGCAGATGAGGGCTGAGTGTGACGGTGTTCATAGGGGTCCCAGGATGAGGGAAGAGACGAGGATGTATACTCCATGTTTCAGAAGGCTTGATTTATTATTTTATGATATGTATTATATTAAAACTATACTAAAAGAATAGAAGAAAATGTTTCATCAGAAGGCTGGCTAAGAATAGAAAAAGAAAGAATTATCACAAAAGCTTGTGGCTGGGGCAGAGTCCAAGCCAGCTGACTGTGATTGGCCATTAATTAGAAACAACCACATGAGACCAATCACAGATGCACCTGTTGCATTCCACAGCAGCAGATAACCATTGTTTGCATTTTGATCCTGAGGCCTCTCAGCTCCTCAGGAGGAAAAATCCTAAGGAAAGGATTTTCCATAAAAGATGTCTGTGACAGGCTGAGGGGCCACCAGGTGCTGCCAAGGAGAATGCAAAGAAGCCCCCAGGCAGCAGATCCCTGACAAGACACCTTTGTTTCCTCCAGCAGAATCTGATCCTAAATCCTGATGGAGTCTGGCTAAAGCCCTGCAGTGTGAGATTGTGCTCTGCCTTTAAATCCCCTCTGCTGGTAAAACACACATTGCAGCTCCATGATCCATGTCTTTATCCCTGTTTCCTTTGGGTAGCACCTCCAGCACAGCTCAGTCCCGGGGGAAGGCTCTTTCCCACCTTCTGCTCCTGCTTTTGCACCAATCCAGCAATGAGGCACCTCTGGGAGAGGGTGGCCAAGCTCTCCCATAAACCAGGGAATTGGGATTGCAGCCTGTTTGGGTCAGGCATCATCACCCATCGCTGCTGGGCACGTGGTGAGATGCACCCCAAAGCCTTGCGCTGCAGAAGGGGAGGGAAATGCCCCAGGAAGGTTCTGGATCCCTGGGAAAAGCCAGAAGGATGCTTGGGGATGAGGCAGGACCTGTCTGAGTGCCAGCTCCAGGCACTGGGAATGTCTGACACAGGAGCAGCTCAGGAGGACACTGTATTTCTATTAAAAATAAAACTCAAATCATCATACACTGCAAAGTTTTTCCTGACTTATATCTGCATTCACGATGCATTACTTGATCAGGCACATTCACAGCATGCAAAGCTTGAGCACACGTGGACATTCTTATAGTATAAGAATCTTTTGTATTTATGACCTAGATGTTGCATATTTTTGTGTTTGGTGCAAATATATTCTTCAGAAGTATAAAGCTCACTTTTGTTTTTATAAATATGGAAATGTTTGCATCCTCAAAGAGCATTTCCTGCAACACAAGGAAATTAAATCAACAGTGTAATATTTTAATTACTAAAATGTTCAGGCGAAATTCTGTGTATTTTTCTCCTGGGCTATTATCCAGCTTTACAGGACAGGACATTAAAATAATAATTTACCTTTATCTTTAAAGGGAAATTATTAATATTAAATTAAATTAAGCTTTGGTTCCCACTTGCTGCTTTTTGAAAGTTAAAATTGCCACTTGGCAATGATTTGTTCTTCTCCTCTCCTCCTCTTTCAAAGGGAGGATTGCAAGAAAGTTTAGCCATGAATGCATTTCTTAGCAAGTGGAGTTATATATTTAATATAATCCCAAACAGATTGTCTACTCAAACACTGTTCATTAAATGAACTGTCTGCAAGTGTGATTTACAGTGCAACGTGGTCATGGGAATGTCTGTGTGTATTTAATAACTGCACAGTAATAGCTTATTGGCGGGAGTGGTAATTCGATTTTGGAGTTTTATCTTATTTTTGAGTTTCTGGACCGTGAAATCCTGCTGTCTGACACACTTTTCCATTGCTTAATCTCCTGGGATTTGTGTAAAGAACAACAACTTTCCTCCTTACTGAAGACACAGTGCCCTGCTGTGTATTTTTTATTGCCACCCCCCAGTGCTGCCACTCACAGAGCCCCTGTCACATCTATGGGCTCAGCACTGCTGTATAAAATGCAGTGATAGACCAAAACAGACCAAAACACTGACATTTAATGAGCTAAGAGGTCCAGTCAGAGAGAAGATAAAATCTTCCAGCATTGCATAAATGGAAAAATTTTCAAGGATCATTTTCTTCATAATCTGTTGTGTTCTGTATTTAAGTTTCTGAGCTTTCCCACTGATTCCCAGTCAAAACTCTCTTATTTAATGTACTTAAGGAACTAAACCAGTAATTCTTAATCCACACAGAGACTTGCAAGTGTTCTCTCCTCCTTGTGGCTTGCAAGTTTGGCAGGTCTACCCCTGAATCAATCAGAATTTTACTTGTTTGTGTTTTCTGAACCTTTGAGAAATGATTTTAGAACCAAATGTTGACTTTTTTTTTTTTTTTTCTCTGAGCAGTGCCTTTGTACCTGCAATGGGGTTACTGGTCTGGGGGGCTCTCCTGTGCCTGTGGAGAGCTCTGGGTCATCACATAACATTTGAGATGTCAACTAAGACACACTTTAATTCACTTGCCATTTATGTTGGTGTCTTTCTGCCCAGTGGAACTCTATTGTGCCCATAAATACATGTCTGAATCAGCTAATTATTCATCAGGATTGGAATTGAAATCTTGCTAGCTTTGCCCCTGAAATCACACTGTTTAAGATTTTAATTATTTAAAATCATATATAAATTGTTGTACATACAGACTGCCTCCTGTGCACACTACTCTTTTGATAACTGGAAAATTAGGCCAGAAAGGGAAGAAACTACAAAACTGGTGAGATGATAAGAACCCAAACTTGTGTGTCTGATGGCAAGAAGTGAGGGAGGCACTGATGGTTTGGGTGGAACTTGATGACCTTTCTCTCACTGTTCAAGGATTTTAAAGACTTCCTCCATTTTTTGGTGTTTCTTTTTTACTTAAAAGAGTTGGTAACAAGAACCTAAGGGGTTGGTGAGTGGTAAGCTGCTTTTTGTGCTTGAGAAGTTTTATCAGTCTTATCCTCTTTCCTTTACATGGGTGTCTGTTGTATCTTATCTGTACACAATAATAGTATCTAGCAGGCTGGGTAACTATTTGATGCCTATAAATGTGTTATCTGTATGCTCAGAAGTTTTCTATCAGGGAAGTGAATGGAAACTGCAGGAGCTTTGTAAAATTGATGCTGGGTTGGGGGAAGAAGGAACTTGGTAGCATTTCCACTGCCTATGCTGCTACCACACACTGAGTCATCTCTGAAGAGTCCTTGTCTTGTGAATTCTGGTTTTTACCCTTTAATTGACCCACAAAAGGGCTCAAAATCATCAGGGCTCTATGGCAGCAGCCCAGGCAGGAGTGGGAATCCTCCAGAGCCACTGGACCTGCAGGGTGGGCAATGTGCACAGCACAGTGTATGATGCTTGTACCTCCTGCCAACAGCTCCAAATGCTGCTGTTCAACAGCTCCTGAAGTGTTTTATAGTTAAAAATGAGAAGGAAGAGTGAGAATTCAGAAATCTGGTCACCCAAGTGCCAGGAGAACTGCTTTGCCTCTTTATCTGTGGCTAATGGATTTCAATATGCACGAGTTTCAAATATGAGGAGAAAACGCTGTCACAAAAAGCATCATCCTGGTACTACTTTTTCTTATCCTTCCCCTTCATTTTCCCTTCTTTTCTCCTTCCTTTTCCTCTCTTTTCAAAGCCATGTGCAGCAGAACACATCTGATAAAAGCAGCAGGAGCTGCTCTTTGGCTCTGGAGAGGACCAGCTGCCCACAGAGAAAGGTGTGCTGTGGAGGGGAATGGTGACACTGAGAACTCCACTCTCTCAAATTAATTTTGGCATCCAAGGAGGAGGGGAAAGGCCATTTGCATGAGGTTTAATTGCACCAGTGCATGCTCAGCTGAGCTGGCTCTTTCATGCTGCCTTTGCACTCTGTCTTCCCACAGTGTCACCCAGTCCTGGCCAAAATAATTTCTTTGATCCTCACCATATTGACTCTGCTGCAAGGCCTGGGTCTGTCTGTATCTCTGTGTACATGGAGCACAGTGGGCACCCAGTCCCAGCTAATATTCAGTATTTGTCAGAGAGCCTCTGACTCCCTCCTCAGCCATCCATCCTGCTGCTGTTCCTATTGATCATCCTCTTCTTCTGGCATCCATGCACAGAGCTGGTTTGCTTTTTAACTGATCACAAAATGAAAAACCGCCAAAAAAAAAGAAAGCAAAGCATTGCAAAATAAACACAAACTTGTCATCTCTTGCTCATGTACTGTTGATAAATGGGTTTTTCCTCATCCCTTAAAGGCTGTTGTGCCATGCCATAACAGCCCCCAAATCATTCCTCCCCACTTCTCCGTATCTCACCTGTCTCTAGGTCCCTCAGATGTTCTTATCTTAATGGAATTTTTCCTTGCAACCCAGGAATTGCACCAGGGGGCTCTTGCACATGCCAGGCAATGCCTCAGCATGCATATTGCAGCCCTGCATTGTCATATGTTGCCATAAATAGCTCTCACAAAGAGTCCATATTTCTGCAGAGATTCGCCTGTCAGCTCCTAACAATGGGAGCCGTTCACAATGGGAAAATAGAATACCAGCTCCATCAACCTTTGACAGACTAATAGGGGTTATTTGACTTTCAATTTTTCATTATCAGCTTTGGCAGCCACAATCCTCGTGTTGAAAAATACAAACGGATGCGCACTCCCAACAAGGAGGAAGCAGCAGCTCCCGGGGCCGTGCCACGTGCCCAGGGGTAGCGCAGGGCAGGGAACCAGCTGCTCACATGCCAGCGCTTCAGAGACCTCAGTGCTGCCCTTCCCTGCCCTGCTGTGATGGCTGGAGAAGAGTGGGGTGGTTTTCCTGCAGGCTGGGAATGTTTGGGGCTGCTCAGGCTGGAGAAGAGGAGGTTGTGTGGAGACCTCACAGCACCTGCCAGCATCTGGAGGGGGGGATACAGGGAAGCTGGAGAGGGACTTTGTGATGGTGTTCACAGGGTCTTATGTTGAGGGAAGAGACGAGGATCTGACTCTGTGTTTAAGAAGGCTTGATTTATTATTTTATTTTATATATATTAAATTAAAACTATACTAAAACAATAGAAGAAAAGGTTCTCATCAGAAGGCTAACTAAGAATAGAAAGGAAAGAATGATAACAAAGGCAGCTGTCTCGGACTCTCTCTCTGAGCCAGCTGACTGTGATTGGCCATTAATTACAAACATCCAACATGAGACCAATCACAGATGCACCTGTTGATTCCAGAGCAGCAGCTAACCATTGTTTACATTTTGTTCCTGAGGCCTCTCAGATTCTCAGGAGGAAAAAATCCTAAGGAAAGGATTTTTCATAAAAGATGTCTGTGACAGGACTTTGCATCAGAGCTGGAGTGACAAGACAAGGAGTAATGGGAGCAAACTAAAAGAGAGGAAATTTAGGTTAAATATATGGAAGATGTATAATAGCTACATGAAGGTGGTGACGTTGCCCTGGCACAGGTTGCCCAGAGAAACTGTGGCTGCCCCTGGATCCCTGGAAGTGCCCAAGGCCAGGCTTGGAGCAACCTGGGATAGCAGAAAATCTCCCTGCCCATGGCAGAGATGTGGAACAAGCTGATCTTTAGGTCCCTCCCAACTCAAACCATTTTCTGATTCTATTGCTGAAAATTCCCTCAGCTGAGTTTGCTACAAGGCTGCTCCCTCTGCCTTGAGGGCTCCAAGTCACCTGTTCAGAACCTTAGCACTGAGGCTCATCATCACTGTCCCTCTGCTCCCCGGAGTGTCCCTTGTCCTCACTTTGTCACCGTGTCGTGCCTTTGTAGAAATTGCTTTTCTTGAGAAGTGACATTGTCACAAGGCAGGTGCTCTGGGCTGTGCAGAAGGTGAATCACTCAATAAACATTCCAAATTTAGCTCAGATTTGCCCGTGGCAAAAAAAAAAAAGAAATCCCACTTGAGAATCAGAAATGCAGAGGATGTTACTCTGCCTGTGATGTGAAAAGGTGAATATTTACACCAGGATAACTGTCCTGGAGTCAAATCTGGCAGCAATAAAGGACAATGAGCTCACTTGAGGTCACTGATTAGCACCAAGTAATTAGGCAAGGCCAGCTTTATGGGCCCTTTGCAGGACCCAAACTGGCTGTTTAGAAGGGAAATGGGACGTTAACCTTTTTCTTGGGGAACATGCAGGTGGAGTGTCACACATTTTAGTAGTTCCCTGCTGTGCACAGGTCAGTGCCAGAGGTGCCCAGCCCCTGTTAAACAGCTGGTTGCCCAAGCTGGGTCGGAGTTTGGACATGGGAACATCCCATAAACAAGAGGTTTTGTGCAGGTTCCAGTCATGCAGGTGGCAGGGGTTGATGTGGAATCACACATCAGACACAGCTGTCCCTGCAGAAGACACAAAGTGCAGCTGGAAAGTTCCCTGCAAAGGTTCTCCAAGCCCTGCTGAGTATCCACTGCCACAAAAGACAGCACCTCAGGGAAAATGATCTAATAATGGATTTACAAGTAGTCAATGTCCCTCTAATTACTTCAGAATCAGTACCAGCAGTAGGGAAGAAGTTTTCTAGCATGAACCTCCATGTAATGCAGCAAGAATGGGCTGGCCTGAGGACCTTGGTCCATTATCCAAACCTAAATGGTGGTGGCTTTGTATCTAAGGGAGGTTCCAACACATTGAAATACAAATAACTGCATGACTCTGTTCAGAACATAGTCTAGCACTGGCTTACCTTTATAACTACAAAGGCTTACCCTAAAAAATCACAAATTACAGGAAAACCTGCTTTAATGGGAACCACAGTTAAAGATACTCGAGGACCATCTTCCTCTACGGACAACAGCTTAGAAATGGAAAATTTCTTTGTTGCCTTCTGACTGTGGCACAGCAGCTGCAGGGATTAATTGAACTCATGAAATCTATTGATTTTCTGTAGCTGTTATTAAAAAAAAAAAGGCACTTTTGCACCCTGTGAAAGGTATGACTATCACTAAATTGTGTGCAATAAACCAACAAGGCTCCGCTCTGTTGAGAAACCCCGAATCCCGTTAGCCTCCTAATTTTTATTTCAGAGCACAGAGACTTGTATTGTGTTACTGAAACTTCTGAGACAGCCCTGCTGTGCCATCAGCCTCCTCTCAAGTGAGGAACCAACGTGATGCCAGCATCTCCTCTGTGGATCAGCAGGAGAGATGCTGGAGGAGCCACGAGGAGCTCTCACTTCTGCAGCTAAACCTGTTCAGCATCTCTGCTGCTCCCTTCTGCATCTCCATGTGAATTCCCATGTGGGCACCAGGAGAATGGAATGGAATTTAATTCAGGAGGTTTGAAGTATTCCCCTTGAGAGAAGACATTGAGATTTTAGTGCTGACCTCCCTGCTGATAGTTCAGTGAAAGCAAAGCTGCCTTCACCAAAGTCTTCCCCACTCCCAGAGTTTCCAAGAGCTGCAATTTGTTTACAGCATTGAATAATTGCTGTAAACTAATAAAAAATTACCTCCACTAATAACAGGAGTGAAACCAAATCGTAGGATGTGTCTGGGGCTCATTCTCAGATCCACAGCACTGAAAATAGATTGGTACACAAGCATCAGTTTTTATTCTCAAGCACAGTTACATTTACATCAAAACTGAGTTGTATTTTAAGGCCAGACCAAAATTCAAAGATGGCAATGCGATATTTTTCATCTGAGAATATCTAAAAATATTTTGCTTATATATGTTGTCATGTGAAGTGGCACGTGGTGGGGGTGGCAGCAATCCATATATTGCTTTAAGGCTTTCTTACTTATTTCATTGATGAGACCATAGATTGTGTCACCTCTGCTAAACAATGGAATTAAATAAATCCCATTCCCCCTAAAAATTTCTCAAGTTCTTTGCTAGCAATGTGCATGATGATATACTATAAATAAATTCCTTTCTGCTTTTTGCAGTAACTAGAAGGGATTTTAGAGCACATCTGTTAGATTTGATGTCCCCCATCACCACATGCACACCAGTTTCTGTTTGCTATGTTTTGTGGGAGTTTTTTGTTGAGTAGTTGCTAGATAACTTAGCAGGGAAAGTGCTTTGCAAATTAAGAAGTACAAAATACCTGCCTGGTGATCACTACTTTAAATTAATACTTTAACATCAAATTCTGCAATGCATGCCCAAGGCAGCAGGAGGGAAGGAGTCCAGAGCCAGTCTGTGTGTTGTATGAAATTCCAGCTTTTTGGCTTGAAGTTTTCTTTGGTTTGGGTCAAAGAGTGCTGTTTTATTTCCTTTAATTCAATGCAAAGCTTAGGAAAGGCATATATATCTTTATTAGGACTTGAGGCACTTCCCTATCTGGTTCTCTAAAGACCAGAGCTCAGCTTATGGCTCCCATTACACCTAGTAGGAAGTGTGTGAGTAGGTAAAGAGGAGCAAATAGACTTTGCTTGTGTTCCAGCACTCCTGATGGAGTTTTGCGTGTGTGGCTCCTTCAGAGGAAGCATCAGCCTGTCAGGACTGGCATATTTGGAGTCTGTTTTTAAACATTCCCTCTCCAAGATGCATTTTCCCCATTCTTCACTGTATTATTAGCTTGCAGCCTCAGAATTTGCCCCTTTTCTAGCCTGGCAAGTTGGGCCATAGCTGGCAAACATGGCAATGGCTCACAGTTGTTCTGATGGGATGGATACCAGGGGGTGAGAGGCTCAATGAGGTGCTCTGGTGCATAATCCCCATCACTGATGGGCACTTGGAGTGAGTTTTCAGCAGGATATGCTGTGTCCTGCACTCTGGCTGGAATTAATACCCACAAAGCTGCATAATTTCTTGACCAAGAAATTGGTCACAAGCATCAGTTTTTATTGTTGAGCACAGTTACATTTATATCAAAACTGAAAAGACTGAATGAGCTATCAGTGAAAACCTTTCAAAATCCACTTTAATAAGAGCCTGTCTCTTCCCATAGAGTGCCAGTGAGAGCTGCTTCCAGATATGGTGTGGGCTGAATTTTGGGGCTGGTTTATTTTTGTGTGGTGCTTACCTGAGCCTGTGGAGTTTTGGGCTGATGGACAGGAGGAGGAGGAGCACTGGAAAAAAGGTTTTTAGGAAGAGGAATGCTGTCTAAATGGTGTTAGTGATGGAAAAATGAATGGAAGGAAGGGCAATTCTTGCATTACCATGGGACCCAGGCTGAGGGAAGCTTATCTCAGTGGCAGAATCATCTTTGTCCTCTGTCAGGGCCCTGTGCTGGCTTCCTGTACCTTTGCTCCTGAGCTCACACCCCGTTCCTGTGGTCCTGCATGCCAAAGGAGTTTCCTAATGACACAATTCTCTAATTAAATCCCAGGCTGTGGGGGAGATGAGCTGTGCTCTTGTCCCTGTCCCCTCCTGGCAGCCTGGGCTGGTGGTGGCTCCAGAAGATTTTGCCCAGCTCTCCCTTTGCAGCAGTGAGCTGGCTCCGGAAAACACCGGGGCTGGCTCAGGTTTAATTACCATTAAATTAAGGCAGCAGTTACAGCTTTCAATTGCACATTCCAAATGAAGGGAGGGTGGGTGTTAAACTTAATGACCTGAAGGAAGCTCTGAAGGTGCAGGAGTGGGGGATTGATCTGGGGACCTGTGGTTTGTGGGGCCAGGAGGGAGCAGTGCAGTGAGCCCCTGTGTCCCCCTGAAGGCCACCCTGAATTAATCCAGCCGAGCTCAGGAAACATCCCCTTGTGAAAGGCAGGTTCACAGAGTTGAGGAATGCACTTCTGCTCTCAATAAATCATTTCCAGCTGTTATTTACTCTGCCTATTAAAATGCAACATCTCATTTCGAGTCAAAGCTTGCCCAGCTCAATTCCCAGCTCCTGGATGGTATCATAGCTCCATTTATTTCATAAAGAGGCTGCAATTATGGAACTTCAGTGTCCTGTGTAGGGATTAATCAGCTGTCATCAACCTGTGCCCTCTCCTTTCTTCTGATAATCTGAACAGATCAAGTTCCTTAATTTTTTTCACTTTTTTTTTTATTCCTTTAATCATTCTTGTGGCTCTTTGGAGCAAAACCAAGCATGGGGACAGCACTGCTGGTTGCAGCTGTGGTTGCACCAATTCACATTAACAGTGTGATATAATCTTTCTATTCCCATGGGGCTTTATTCTGCTGACACTGTCAGGGAATGCATTAGACCCTTCACTACCATGGCAATGCCTGCTCTTGATTCCCAAGTTTTTTCTGTATTTTAGATTCTTTCTTCTCCAAATAGACCCTTCCAGCCTGTAAAAGTGCTGTACTTGCTTTGTTCCTGGGATTCAGTTTATCCTATTTCCTAATTAGGATTTAGGACTCATTCAGTAGCAGTACTGTGGAGCACATAATGCTTGCTTGTGTTGATCTTATCAGGTTGTTTTGAATCAATACCTTCTCCACTTCATTATTTACCATTCTCCTAATCTTTGTCAGTCATTTGACATTTTTATCAAATAATGTTTTCGTATTTTCTCCCAGCTTGTTGATAAAAATGTTGTATAGCTCAGGGTCAATTACTCAGGGTGCTTGCAGGATCTCATTAGAAACACCCACCACTCTGAGGATTCCTCTGTGGAGTGACTGAAACACAGCAAAATCAAATGAATTGATTAGTGAAGTGCTATAGGAAACAGTGACAATTAGGGAACTGCCACATTAAACAGTGCTGTGCTGGTAGAATTCAATGTGAACCACGCAGTGCATTGTTTAATAAAATATTTTTTACAAACTCAGAGAAAATAACCTCTGGGTTATTCAGTTGTTCTGGGCTGTGACTTTTTAAGGTAGAGTTTTTATATTGGAAGAAGCTTCAGTATCAGCAGTGCTGGGATTTTTAAAAGGTTGTGGTTAATTTTTTTTCTTTTTGGCCTTTTTTTCCCTTGAGGGAAGAAGGATTCCCCCTCATGGGCAGAGCTGTAGGAGGGGGAATTTCTGTATTGTTGAATATAATATTTCTGTAATACAGAATGTATTGAAATGCATTCTGTATTACAGAAATACAGAATGTATTTCTGTAACCAGCAATGGGAGGGTTCCTCAGAGAGCTGGGCCGTTCTGATCTGCTGCCTCCTGTCTCTGTAGCAGTTTGTGCTGAGCTCCAAGTGAGGTGCCTGAGGATGGGGAGACACCTCGCTAGAAATGCAGGTTTCTGAGCACTCCCTGAATCAGGAATTAAACCAGGACAGCAATCTCAGGGGAAGTTCAGCACGTGCAGCTGGGTGGTTCTTGAGTTTTGGGTAAAACTTCCTTTGAGTGTCAACATGGAAACCATTAACACTAAATCACAAACAAGCACAGCTGATGGGCAGGGTCTTGTCAACCTCATTGCATTTACATCAGAAACTTTGCCTATTTCAGCCGTGTAGATTATGGGATGTGATTTTTCACGCTCTGTAATATCAAGGCAAACCCTACCAAGAAAGCTTTGTTGCCTCAAGACTAATGAGGTTGTAAAACTCTATCCATAAAATCAGAATAATAGTATTCCCCTGCATCACAAGATTGCTGTAAGTACATATGTATATTCTGCACTTGCATGGCCTAATAATGTGAGAGCAAAACTTCATTTATTCATGTGAAGGACAAGTTTCTTCAGTGTACAAGGTTACAGGTAAAATCCCAAGGTTTTCCACCTCGCTATGTAAATAGAGAGGAACACCTGTATGATTCATTTTATACAGTGAATAATACAACAGCAATTATTGCTGAAATCTTTATTTGTCTTCCCACGCAGTTATCTGCTATGGTTTCTTTTGTGTGTTCTCATTTGTTTAATTAAATTACATTTGGTCTTTCCAGAGTCCTTTCTGTCCCTACTTGTTGTGGACATTTATTAATAGTGTCACTTGGTTGATAGTCTGTTAATTTTAATCGCGTCTGAATTTGATTAACTTTGTCTATTTACACTTCAGAGACTTTTCCCTGAATTCAGAAGGACTTGCTCCCTCTTCCCACCGTTAGAGCAAGGCCAGCTGTGTGTGTACACGGTGCAGGTGCTTTAATGGCACTAATTAATCAAGAAGCAGTGCAACAGAGGAAGGAAAACATCACAAATTCACATGCAGAGCACCCTGAGTGACCCACACTGGGAGCTACCCTGGCATCAGTGCAGCAGAGAGGCAAACCAGATCCATGACAAACCATTAGCAGCTGCTCCTTTGTGATGGTGTTCACAGGGGTCCAAGGATGAGGGAAGAGATGAGGATCTGGCTCCGTGTTTCAGAAGGCTTGATTTATTATTTTATTATATATATTATATTAAAACTATACTAAAAGAATAGAAGCAAGGATTTCATCAGAAGGCTGGCTAAGAGTAGAAAAAGAAAAAATGATAACAAAGGTTTGTGGCTCGGACTCTCTCTCTGAGCCAGCTGACTGTGATTGGCCATTAATTAGAAACAACCACATGAGACCAATCACAGATGCACCTGTTGCATTCCACAGCAGCAGATAATCAATGTTTACATTTTGATCCTGAGGCCTCTCAGCTTCTCAGGAGGAAAAATCCTAAGAAAAGGATTTTTCATAAAATATTACACTCCTTGGCCACCCCCCCCCCCTCTTTGCCTTTAGGTCAGGTGAAGGTTTAAAGCACTTTTAAAGCACTTTTAAGGCACTAATCTCTGGTGCTTTAGGTTTCTGAAACGCTGTGATCGAGCAGTGTAAGCACTTAGAAAACCCCAGTCACTTCTGGACATGTTCAGTGCAGCAGCATCACGTCAGTGTTTAAATGAGTTTTGTCAGCTCTCAGGTGTCTGGTCTTTTTCTCAGGGCAGCAGGTCCTGCTCTCTTACCTTGTTCAGCTTTTAAGTTTCTGGTGCTTAGAGTTGTTGGAGAGAAACTTTCAAAACGTGGGCTTGAAATACTCAAAGCCCTGTCTGCAAAACAGAAGTATAAATATAAACACTCCAATGCATTTGGTTTTAAATCCATGATTTAAAAACACTCTGAGAGGGGCTGAGAAAAAGTTGGAGGGAGCCATGGAGAGCCCTTGTCTCGGGGACATGGCTTGTTTGGGAACTACCTCCAGGAGTAACTAGAACCTTGTCAGGATGGAGGAATGCAGCAGAGCATGTCTGTGTTCAGTTCCTCTGGAATTTGTGGTAGCAGCATCTCCTGCACACGATGGGCTGGGTCCCCTGGGTAGAATTTGTGTTTCTGCTTTGGCTGCCAAGCAACATGAACAGGGCACTTTCTTTAGCTGGTTTTGAAACAAGGCAGCCAACTCTCCTTTTTAATCCATTTTTATTAAGAATTCTCTAGGCAGGACACTCAAGGCAGGGCACATCACAAGGGGCTGAGCCTCTTGTGCAGGACAGAGCTCAGACACGAGGCTGAAAAAAACCCACGAGTGGTTTTTTCCCCTTAATGTTCCCCTTATGTTAAAATTCACTGTTGGTTCACCTTGATCTCTATCAAGAAGAAAAATTCTTCATTCTTATCTCTGGATTTGTCTGTGGGGTTTAGGAGTTCAAGCACCTCACAGCCCAAAGGATTGTTGCCCAATAAATCAAAGTGTTTCTTTATATTGCACCGGTGAAGAGAGTGAGAAGAAAACAGGTTTCTATACCCCTGTCTCTTCAAAGAGATAATGTGTAATTATTAAGAAATGCTGTTGCCAGTTGTTGCCTCCTCTCTCTCCCAGTGGAGGCAAGGGGCAAGGATCACACACAATCACCTTTCCTCATTTTATCTAACAAGGGTGAAATTCCACTGTCAGGCATATTTTCCAGTTTAAGTCGTGATGTACAGCAGATTGTTATGCATGATTATAAAGCCTAATAAATTTCTCACCATCTCATTTTCCCTGGCTGGTGGAAGTCAGGGATTAAATGCCATTCTGATGGGTGCTAAGGTGGTGAGGAGGGCTGCACTCACAGCCCACAGCACAGGACTGCATCTGCCCCTTAAACTGTGAGTCAGGAATGTGTAATTTGTGTCTGCTAGCCTGGTGGAGATTTCCAAATTCCCCAATTTCCTTCCCATTTTGGGAGCTCACAAGCTGTGGGTGTTTGGGTCCATACTGAGCCTGGCTTGTGGGGCTGAGCAGAGAGACTGAGGCTTGCTGCTGGTACAGGAGTGGGAAATTAGGAGCCCATGGAATGATTATTCAAGGAGTTTGGCTTGCTAAATGCAAGATGAGGTTCCATGGTCACTTTGCTCCATCATTGATTCTGATTTCACATCAGCAGCTGATAATCTGTGAGCAATGCAGTGTCTGTCTGAGTTATCTGGAGTATGAGGCACTGCCTGAGGCAGGGACCTGTTACTCCTCCAAAATTAATAGGAGATGAATTCTGAGAGCAAAATGGACGAATTAAGATGTGTGAGGGCTCCATTAGCTGCTCCTGGAGTGCTGTAATCCACACTGGTGTTGGCTTTCATCACAGGGAACAAAAGCTTCTGTGGTTTCCATACATCACCAATCCTGTCTGCATTCAGGGCTCCACCTGCCCTGTCAGGACTTTTCTTTTTGCAGTGTGTGGTAGGAAATGTTTAATGTAGAGATGATCAGAGTGGGAGCCTGGAAATATTAGTGAGACAGTTACAAGATGAGGTTAGAAACGTAAAATAGTGAGGAAAAAAAATACTGTGATCTTTATGTAAGTGTGAACTGTTTCAAAGACACCTGAGAGTTTTTGTCTCCTTTTCTTGGAGTTAGAAAAATTTAATTGAGCATCTCAGAGGGTGACCAATAAATTTCTGGACTACTACATGTTGTTGAATTGCTCATCTTTGCCAACCATAGAGATCCACTATGCTAACAAGGGACAGGCTATAGCTGGGATTTTGCTCTACCAAGTTCTCAGCATGGACAAGGAGCAATTGTGGTTTCTGTGAGAAGCCCAGCCTGGCTCAGCTCAGCACTGTCAGATTGTTTGTCTCAAGGGAACTGTTGGGGAGACAGACATTTTCTATTATTGCTTTCCCAGTGTTAAATTTGATTTGTTCTCTTACCTAGCTCTTGCTACAGAAACCAATCATGCCCTGATTTACTCCCCTTTCTTTTTGGTTACACAATCATTTGGAAAGAACACCCCAAATGATCTATTCAGCTTCAGACTGGCACAACTCTGCTGAAAGGTTGGAGTCCTTTAAACTGCTCTTTTATCTCCTTCTCCTCTCTCTCATTCTCTTTAGGTTACTTAAAACATCAGCCAGAAAAATACCGCTGTACCAGTGATAACTGGAAATAAAAGTCCTATTTAAACCAATGTATCATAGCAAGCATTCAATTTCAATATGTGAAGCAAATCCATTGTAAAAGGAGGGGGCAAACTGGGGTACAGCTGTTGCAGAAACTGAGTTCTTGGGGTCTGAACAACTGAACTGGAAATGCACTTGGAGGGAAATTTGTGGGAATGAAATGGAAGCTGTGTTGTAGCAAAATGTACTATTCAGTACATCAGGGAAAAACCGTACCACTAACAAGTCAAACCACCCATATTTCTGGCTAATCCTGACAAGCAGGAGCTGCTATTAGAAGAATTTGAAAGACCTCAGTGGAATAAGGTCACTCTTCCCATGGCTTCCATGATTCTTTGTGTGCTACATGGGATTTTCTGAAATACAACTCCTTGCCACAACATACATATGTCTTAAAATTTTTCTCCCTTACCATTTTATGTCTCCATTAGTTCAAATCAGTTTCTGATCACTTAAATTTCTTTCTGTACTAACACAGGGTGGTTTTTTTGCTGGGATGTGTTTCCACCTGAACTGCAGATTTTTGAAGGATCTTGCATATGTTAGATTCCACATAGTCAAACTTGTGAATGCTGCTGAAATCACTAAAATATTAATTCACAAATATGGATTTCCTGAATGCATTTTGCACAGCCTTTAGCATGGGTCACATTTACACTGAAGGGCACAGGACAGACCTGAGTAAGTTTTAAGGCAAATCATGAAATGGTAACATCATTTACAAAGGAAGCTGTTAACTGATAGGTTGGAGAGGGAGAAGCTATTTTGGTTCACTTATCCCTATAGATTTATTGGCAAATGCAATCTAATCATTGCTTGCAGTGCAGCTCCAAAAGGAGGGGAAAAGGGGAAAAAAAGAGGCAGATTTTTAGAGCTCAACTTTATTTTAATAGGTTAGGCTGGTGCAAACCTGTGTGATGCTGTTTCGGATGAAAGGACTGAGATCTAAAAAGTCTCTGTTCTGTCAAACTAGAAAGGACGTGAACTATTATTTTTGACACAGAGGGGAAGTAATCAAATATTTAGGTCTTTTGTTTTCATTAACCAGAACAGGAGGATAAAAAATAGATACCAGAATATTCCTTTTGATTTGCTTCAAGAGTAAGTGAGGCATAGCTATTCATTCTTCTTCATTTTCTCTCAGAGATGGGAATCAGGAGCAGGGCTGTCCTCCCGGTTGTGCTCCAGTTTGTTGTGGAAGGAGCATTTTCTCTGTCAGCTTAAAGTATCCACGCAGAGCACTTTGTCTCTCTCTGTCTCTCTTTTATTTATATGAATGGTTTTGCAGCAGAAATAAGTGCTTAAGTGCAAACTTTTTTTCTTTTCCCCCTTGAAGAGAAGATGAACTGCATGTCAGTGTGTGCAGACAATGGATGGAAAACAAACAGAATTTGTTTTGGAGGTGTTTTCGTTTACGTGTTCTCAGAGCCTGATGTGAAAGTGCCTTTCAAAACACCACAGACACGCCAGCTTTTGTGCTTTAAATGAAGACTGAAATTCTGTGCTTTCCAGGAGAGCCATTCAAAAGGGTGAAACAACAATTCCCATTGATCCCTCTGCAGGAGGGGGTTTTATAAGGATACCCTGATCCCCATCTCAGAGGTGGAGAAACAGACAGAGACAGGCAGAGATTTTTGCAGGGGAGCATAGCAGAGGGCAATGGCAAATCCAGGAGCACATCCAGGTCTCCTGAGTCACAAATGAGATGTGGTTAAAGCCTGTGCACAGCAGAGCCTGGGCTCTAATGCAAGGATTTATGCAGGAGCTGCTGGGATGCACATGGCAATATGATAATGGTTGGAATGGACAATTGTCCCACTGGCTGTCATTGAGCCATCCTCCAGCATGGTTTGTCTGCTCAGCAAAGGAGCTGTAAATGAACTCCTTTGTTTTTATTCCTTTTGTTTGAAGACCTTTTTAACTGCAGAAATCATCCTTATGATGTCAGCTGGGAAAGATTAACCCAGTATGTTTTTTTTTTCTGAAGGTGAAAAACCACGGAAAATTGCCTCAAGAAAATTACAGACTGTGTCCTGTTAAAAAGCCATTAATGCCTAAGGTGTTGGGGGAAAAGGCTTTGAAATTTCAAATATACTGGATGATTTTTTCCTGGCATTTAAAGAAATGAGAGTATGCTGATTATTTTCTCCCTCGGATTGGCTCTTGTAGGTTTGGTCCAATATTTCTTCATTAGGTGAGAATTAAGCATTACAGAAACGTACACTGTTTTCTTGCTGCAAGATATCCCAGACAATTCCTCATGAACAGAGAATTCAGTGGCTTACAAATCATGTAATTAGGGGATTAAAATGTAAGTGTAAAAGGAATTCTGAGACTCAGGTAACAGCTGGAATGAGCAGGTTTCCTTTGCAGTGTCTGTAGGACATTGTCAGAAATAGGATCCATCTGACTAAAGGTGTAAATCTGGGGCTAAGGATTTTTCTTTCTGCATGCCAGTGGAGAAGGCCTGTTTGATTTAAGTCATGGTTACATGGATGTTTAGGGAAAGAAAGTTTCTAATAGATCCAAAGTGCATTTCATACCTGGCTTTGTGATTTGTATCAACACCCTGACTTGCACTCAAAAGCAAATGGGGTTCACTGCAACAAAAGATGGATTTATTAAGAGAGTGACCAGAATTGCCTGTTATTGGTTTGGACTGTTTAGCAGTGATTTATCCATGGGATAGCAGGGGAGAAACCTTGGGATAAAGGTATTTTAAGTGTCTGCCATTGATGTTATTTTCTGATAAGCTGCCCTTCATGCTCAGAAATGATGGAATGTTGGCATTCCTTTGCTTTCTCTTGGACTGAAACAAAAAGCACCTAGATAAAAGTTGCTGCATTTGAAACATATCTGAAAACAAAGCTGATGAAGAAGCGATGACATTTATTTTTTTTTTAGTTCTGTACCCTGGCACCATGAAAAACATGTTATCAAGCATCACTCTCCTCTGTGAGGAGAAGCAGCTGCTTGATAACCAGTGGCATGTGAGGACACAGAATGAAATCTTCTATCCTTTGGGCTGGGTTTACCAAGCCATATCTTCGCTGACCCTGTTGACTCTGGAGCAAGAGGACACAACCAGCTGCCAGCAGTTCCCTTCTGTGCCTTCCCAAGCTGCTGTCCCCAGCTGGGCAGCTCTGGCTGGTGTTGTGTGTCCTCCCAGGCCTCTGCAAAGGCCAGAGCAGCAGCCCAGCTCACCCTGCCACGGGGCTGGAGTCTGGTGTTGTGTGAGTGCCACTGCCTCTGTGCTTGTTCCTCTGGAGGAGGCAGTCACTTGAACTGCTCTAGCTGCAGCTCATGCCTTCAGGCAGGCTCTGTCTAGACCCATAATTGTTATTTTTTAGTCTTCAGACCCTTCTCTGCATGATCTGCAGTAAAAGGAGATGCGCGAGTATAATGATCTGCATGTGTACACAGCCAAATTCTTCCTTTAATTGTGTTAGTACAACCCATCCATTGAGTGCACTAAATGCAGGGTGAGCTCTGCCCTGGCACATTTGGATTTGGACTGCTGATTAGCCTGCAATACATATTTCACTTTGCCACCAATAGGACCTTAACCTCACTTAAAAAGAATAATGACAAAACAGCCCAATTATCAGTTCCCAGAGTCCATTACTGAGGGGGAACCAAAATTACCCTTTCTGTTAAAACAGCCCAGTTCTCTATTACATTTGCATTAAAAAAGGGTCTGAGATTAGGTTGCCTTTGTGTTAGGCACTGTAGGAACAAGTAACAAGAAATAGGTCCTGGCCCAAAGAGGTTACAGTGTAAATTAGACAGAAGTGCAGAGAAAGGCAGTGGCTTTCATTCATTCCCTGTGGGGAAATGAGGCACTGAGTGTGTTACACTGCAGAAAATGCACAGAGTTAACTGAGAATGAGCTACCCAAGCCCAGATACCTGTCTCATACTGCCTAAAGGGGATGCACACAGTGGTCTGGTTATTTTATTCCTGGAATTGGGACTCTGGGATACTTGAGTGATGTGGATGTACACGCCCTCATTTGGGAGTTGTTTGGCTTTCTACGTGGCTGCAGCATTTGAAAAACATTTAAAGAGATTAAAACAGACCTGCACTGCTCTTCTATCTCTGTCTCCTTGCAGGGAAGCACAGAGCCCCAGAACCCTGAGGCCTGTGGTGATGGGTTGGGTACCCCTGCACTGCTGTCCCTGGCACAGACAGAATTTTGTGTCCCTTGGAGCTGCCCATGGCAGTGGACAGTGGGGATCCTGATTCCCAAGCAAAAGAACTGTTGGGAAGCAACAGCATTAGAGGTTAAGACATCTTGGCTTCAAGGAACCAACATTTTTTCTGTTTTGTCAGAAATTTGCTGATGAGCATTGTTACAAACCAAGCTCTGACTGTTTCCAAGGAAGTTGCCAGCAGGCAAAGGGAAGGTGGGAAGAAGGCAAGGATGGCTTTAGCCACCTCCCTATGTCCTGTCCCCCTTGCCAGGACCCTGTCTGGGGCTCCAAAGCAAAGCAAAGCTGCCTTCAGCTCCTGGTCCTGCCCTCTGCACCCCTGATCTGCCTTCCACTGAGGCGATGAAGCTAAAAAATAGCAATGTGTCATAGAACAGCAGCAAGATTATTTCTGTATTTGTTTTCTTTCCCACCCACACCCAAACCCTTTTCTCTCCCCTTGTCTCCCCTTTCTGTGTCCTGGCTGAATTTCTGTGTCTTACATCAGCTTTTGTATTGCTGGGGGGATAATGCAGCCCTGAAGTAATCGCTCATTTCAACACCTTCCTATCTGTGTCTCTAGTTTGAATTCATTTCCCAGCCTACAAGAATGGATTCTGAATCTTTACAGAATCTCACTCCTTGCTTGAACTACAGTGGTTGTGTCTTTCCTTTTCCTTTTTGACTGCCTTCTTTGCCTCAGAACATCCACGGGTAGAATCCTGACTTGTATGAATTTATTGGCAGCCGGGCCAAGGGCTGCCCTCACGTGTTTGGTGAAAGACCTTTGCATAACTGCTACAGGAAGAACTGCCCATAAACAAGGGCTCTGAAGAGCCTGGAGCGCAGCCAAATGGGGAAACAAGGCTGTTATTGGCATGATTTTAATCACGATAGACAATTAGCAAAGCTTAATTATATTGAGAAAGAAAATCAGAGCGAGCGGCAGTAATGAATTTTCCCACTAAATCTCTTGTGCTTCAGAATAAAACCAGCTGACCTATAAATACAATGAAATTAGAGGAGGTGTTTGCCCACATGGCTTAGCTTTGTGCTGCCTGGGCTGTGAGCGAGTCCCTTTTCATCATCTTTCTCTCCTGCAGCATTAATTCTGGGAACAGAACTGCAGTTTAGCCATTTAGATGACACCCAGTGTCAATAGGCAGCAAGAGGAAGCTTTTATTTATTTTTTTTCTGTAGCTCAACTTGGTAGTATTAGAAGTTAATAGGCTTAGAGAGCCAAGGATTTTTAAAATACTGCCGTTAGCTAAAATAAATATTATTTAGAACTCACTAAGTGGGTTATTTTTTAATATTGTGAAAGTCAGAATGTTTCCAGAGGATTTTCTGGCTACAATAAAAATACTAAATTGAGTACTATCAGCCTTAGAAGATTTCAAAGAAGATTTCTCTTGTTTGTGTTGGTAACCTATAGACCTGATACTTGGAGAGTGAAAGCATCTGGCTTAACTCAAGAGTGCTATTTAAATCATTAAACCTTTTAATAGCACCGTAATAATGGAGCTTATAAAACAAAGCAGCTTCTGGTGAAAGCACAGAAACCCCTGTGGGTAATTTTATGTTGGACATCTTTAAATGCAAACTGTGCTTTGTGGAGGTGTGAGCAGCTCTTTCTCCTCTCTCTTGTAAAGCCTAGGAAACCAAAATGCACCTCAGTGGCCAACAATGGCCAGGTGGGTGCAGAAAAGTGACCTTGACAAAGTCCAAACTGCTCACAGAGACCTGCAGGGTGGCAGATGAGTGAGGACAGGGGTGTTTCTGCTGAGGGTGCTGAAAGCTGAAGGTTTATTTGGGTCTGGGTGGCCTGAGTGCATCTCCACCTGTTCTGGGGGTGGCAGTAATGAAGTTGGAGGTTTCTCAGTCCTCCACTTCCATAGACAAAGGTTTGTATTTTCCAAGTGTTCCTGATGCCTTAAGTTTTAGCTTTTATATTTTCAGATTCTGTGCTGCTTTAGTGTGTGGGTCTGAGCTTCACATGAGGGGATGGTGAGCTCTGTGCACAGAGCAGGGAGACAAAACAATTCCTGCTCCAGCTGGGCACCAAGGACAAATGATCCAAATCTCAGCCCCAGAGCACAAACCCCGTGGGCTGGAGAGAGAAAAACAAGCAGGGTGGGACTGCCTGGGCTAAAGCTGGAATGGGACAATGAACTGCAAGGTGCAAATGGAGCAGAGCTGATCCCAGGGACAGAGCCCGTGCCCGCTCGTGCATTTTGGGGCCATTTTGGTTCATCTTGGGTGCAGCCCTGGCTGGGCTCTGGTGCTGCCCAAGGTGGATCCATGGAGGAGACCCTTTCAATAAATCCCTGCTTTATTCTTTAGCTCTGTCCAGCCTCTGTTCCAGGGCATCTTTCTAAGGCATCATTCCCATGAGCACAGATCTGTGATTCCAGTGGGAAGAACAGAATGAGGGAAATTTTTTGGGTGCACTCACAGCTTCTTCACCCCATGCTCTCTCTGCTGCTCTCCCATTTGGGAATCACACTTCTGGCTGAGAGATAAGAGATGTCTGTCACTGCTGTGCACATCCCCACAGCTCTGTGCCCCTCCACAGCCTGAGCCACAGCAGTGCTGTGCTGGTCCCCCCTGCACCCAGCATGGATGTGCCTGAAACAGGACCACAATTCCCAGTCTTTTAGGAATTCTCTTCCTGTCCCTCTCCCCAGGGAAGGTGCAAAGTGCTCAGTTTGTTTGAAACCAGAGAAGAAGCAGGAAAAGTATGTTTGTATTTTTCTCTGGATGTGCTGGTGCTCCCCTGCCTCAAACTGGCTTTTCTGTTAAACTCAGATTTCAGTCTTCATAACAAGTTACCTGCAATGTACAAATTCAGATTGAACTGAGATATTCAAATCCAAGAAATTTCACATCTCGGGCTTCACTGTAGAACTCTTTTCAATTTGGCTTTTTCACTCTTGTCTGCAGAAGGGAGTGAAGATCTGCTTTGTGCTGCTCTTGCTAACAGAGATCCTGTTAGCAAGTCATCCAATTTTGACTGGCAAGTCAGATTTCCCCAAACAGAGGAAAACCAGAGAAAGCCTCTCTTTCCAAGCCATTTCTGAAACCCAATTAACTCACTGGAATAATCTCTAACTCTTCTTGTTAGACACTCCAGTGCCTAAGCAAGGAAACAGAGCAGGATTCTTGTTTTTTTTGTGGGAAGGCTGTGAGTAGTGACAAACAAGTTCTTGCCTGTGGAAAAAATCTTTTACAACTGAAAGAAAAATGTTTTAGCATTTCAAATAGCTAATGCTCTGAGATCAAGTGAAGTTCTTTGCTTTAGGAAGTGAAATGAATCTATTTGACGGGATATTTTATTAATCGGTTTTAAGTTTCAGCAGTTTAGTTTTACATTTCCATGAATATTGTAGTATCATAAGAATTTGTGATAATGTTATTGGGATTATTACATGCAAGTCACTAATAGCAGAAAAGATGTAAAAATTCATTGCCATCATTGAATTTAGAGCAAAGTTAAGTCAGCCTAGTTATGTGTGATTTGTGTGTAGCACTGTCTGGGCTGAAACAGCTCAAAGCCTTTCATCTGCACTTGGTTGTGTTGTGGTGACAGCAGCATTTCAGTTGTGGAATCACTTCTGCTCTGTCTCACACCACAGCAAATCCTGTGGAGCTGCCCAAGATCCACAGTGGACTGGGAGCTCATTTCTTACAGGCAGTGCATTATAGATGTTTTCCATCTGTGGTTAAGAATGCAGAGAAAATGTGAAAAGTCTAATTTTTACTGTTTGTTTAAGGCAAAATCAGACAATTAGTAGAGCAACATGGAGCTGCTTGTTGCTACCTTTCCTGCAGTCCTTTGTTCAAGTGCCCAAGTTCTGAAACCTGAATTAAAGCTGAAATTATGAAAGCAAGCAAGAAAGAGGAAAATACATACACAGCTCCCTCCATCATCCTTAGCTGGACTGCTATAGCTTCTCTGACTCCTGGGAAGCTACACCACTATTTCTCCAGCTCAATATTTACACATTGGGATGTGCTAAAAGCCCACAAATATCTAAAGTAACACCTGATGTACTTCTCACCTGTCCTTCTGAATTAAGGTGTTGCATGGGCACTGATTCTCTTTCTTTCCATGAAGTTTCCGTACTGGTATAAAGATGGATTAAGTAATTGCAAAATAACAACCATTTACTCACTGGGACATGAGCACCCCAGTCCTGCTATGGTGCAAAAGGTTGATTTTTCCTCTGTGTCTCCAATGATACAAGCAACTGAAAGCAAAATCTTTCTATGTCCTGTCTTTTACCTGCTAGACTGATCTATCTGCAGTGAGTGTCTGCCTCCAGCTGACTTTGGGGAGTGGGAAAAATTTTCCTGCAGCACGGTTTGGCTTTTGAAAATGAGGTGAAGCGAGGAAAATTGTTTGTTTGTTTTTGTAGTAAGACGTCCCCTAAAATATTTATGACCTTTTCTTTGTAGGCTCCAGCCCTTTGTGCTTTGGATTACACACTTAAGAGCTAGGCACTGGTTTTGAATGCCTAAATCAGCCTTTTTATTGGCTTCTTGTCTACAAAATGGAATAACGTGTTCTCTTGTGCAGAGGTTAATAAACCCTTGTGGAAAGCTTGTATTCCATAATGCTGAGTGCCTGGAACAGTGAGTGGGGGAATGAGCAATCTCTTCCTTCAGAGACAGTCCTGGATGGCCTGCAGTGAGAGCAGGGATTGCAGGGAAGTGTTCCTGCAAATCTGTTTGGTGAGGAGCAGCCCTTCCATGTGGAACCAGCCTGCAACCGTGGCATGAAAATCCATGTCAGTTGAGCTGAGTGGAAATTGTGTGAGGAAAAATGTTTCCAAAGGTCTGGACCTCTTCTCTCTTCTGGCTTCTGGCTCCTCTGTGGCCAAGAGACCATTTCAGGTTTTTGTGTGAGGTTTTGGTTCCTTTTCCTTTGCTGTGTGGAAGAGCAAAGTGCAAGGGGGTGAGTGCAGGGTTGCTTACTAACCTGTATTTATGGAAGTGCACAGAGGAGGGGAAAAAACCCTCAGCTACCATTTACACATGTCTAAACCAACCCACATTCCTGCAGCAGAACCAGATGGAATAACTGAATGATCACTGGGCAAACAGATCAGCATGGATCTCACCCCTGGTGATGGAGAAGGATTGATGTCGATGCAGCTTTACTCAGAATCAGGGGCAAAAATGACAGAAGCATTTCAAAAGTTTATAATTGTGAATTTCATGCAAAATAAGACCTCTAAACTCCAGCAGACTGGAGTTTAGAGGTCTTATTTTCAGTAAACCTTCCAAGTAGGGGCAGATGCACAAATTCTGCTTGTATCTTTAGCAGTTAAGGAATTAATGCAATAGCATCCATGCATTTAAAGGAAGATCAGTGGTGGGTGAAAGCAAAGGAACATTTTTTTCTTTTCTTCTGTTTTGGTCAATGGCTAGGAACTCTCATTTAGCTAGAGGAACTCTCTGTGAGGTGCTGTACCTGTAAGTGGCAGACTCCTGTCACATTGTGGCTGGCACCCCAGGTTTGCCATTTTGAGGAAAGAAAAGAACCACAGCAAACCTAAGAACAGCAGCAAATCCATATTGTCCTGCTATGCTTTAATGTCTAACAAGGACTGGGGAAGAGGGGGCCATGGGTTAATTATGCATTGCACAAAAAAGGAATTTCCTTTTAACAGTGAGGTTTTTTCCTAATTCCACAGAACTTATTAAATCAATGGAGAAATGCCTGCATTGTACCATTCATTTTCTGCCCTCTTGTTTTCTCTTTAAACAAATGAGTCTCAATAATATAAATTTGGCATTTTGAGAGAGCTTTTTGTGTCACTAAGCACATAGAACAAGTGTGTGCTGTCCTGGCAGTCAGAGGGCAGAGATGGTGCTCTTGTCACCTTCTGGGAGCAGTTTTGGGTCAGGGCTCACCTGTGGATGCCTTGTGCTGGCTCCTGTCAGTGCCTGTCCCCCTCTGTGGTGTATCCATGGTGTATCCGTGGTTTATCCATGGTGTATCCATGGTTTATCCCTGCCTTTCCCTCGCCTCTGTGGATTCATTTCCCGGTTGTGCTGCTCCTGTCTGTCCAAATAAACCTGAGTTAATCCCAGCTGGGGCAGGGATGGTGTGGGCAGGACTCACCGGGGTCACAGCTCCTGCCAACTGTACAAGTGGGCAACTTTATTTTTAGCATATTCCCAGCCTGACTTATCAGTGAAGCACTTTGAGGTAACGACTTCAGCGTGTTTGATGTTTGTTCATTTTGAAAGATGTCATTTTAAGAATTTCTGCAAGTTTCAAAGCTGCCCTGTGGGAGATCTGTTCCATGCCAAAATGTCATTTCAGATTCTAAACTACATACTCCCTCATACTTTCTCTTTATAAATGTTTCAGAGTACCTGCATTTTTTATCATTGCACTTTGGTGTGACCTGTGAGTTCCTTGTAACTAACCTACAAGGCCTGTCTGGGGGAAGTAATAGAATTATTTTAAATGAGCTTTTTTTCCTCTGTCAGAAGGTAAAGCCACCACCCAATTATTTCTTCCTCATGCGTAGATATTTGTATTAATATTTTTAAAAATGCAGTGTTTATAGTGTCACTCATAGGTCTGTGTTAAAATTAAATCAAATTGTCCTGGGAAGTGAATGCTTAGTTTCATTTCTAACGGTTGTTAGAACCAGGCCTTATTTCTTCAGCAGCAGATCAAACTCCTGATATTTTCTGCAAGTCATCAAACTTCATTCCTGGGCCAAAATTATGTGTGAAATCCTGCTTGATGGCTTTCCTGGCAACACTACCACTCAGAGCAAACATAAAAATAATTATTAAAAAGAATATTTACAGTGAGCACCTCTGAAACATCCTCTTCAATGGGAAACACCATCAAGAGGGAATACTTGAAATGTTCATTCCAATGCTGGTAGCATGGGGAGATGAGCATCAAAGGCAGGTGTGCAGCTCTAGAAATGGAAATGGTTAATAACAGCACAAAAATGGAGTAATTGCAGGTGTGATGACCATGAATCAGAAGGTCTTTCCAGTTCCCAGCTCCCCAAAGGTGGATGGGAAGCAGCAGTCCTTGGGATGCTGGATGGGTACAGAGCTGAGAAAGGGGTTTGAGCTGTCCTGCAGCACCTGTGGAAGGGCACTCAGCCACGAGGCTGGGGATTGTTCTGCCACTTCTGATCTCTCCTGTTTAAAGCCCTTCCTCTTCCCAACAATAAATATTCATTGAGCTGAAGGGCAGGGGAATGAGAGGTGGAATACTTGATTTAGTGAGGGCATGAGCTTAAACCTGGAGTTCTGTTATCTCAGTCTCTCTCATATTTTGATAGAATATTTTCATCCTGGGTCTATGAAATCTTTGCAGAAAGTGTTTTGGACAAACAGATTTCTGCACAGCCTCCAACAAGTTTTTAATGAAAATGTGGAAAATGTGTGCAGGTAATGAAAACGTGCAGTGTTTTTAATGAACCACATTGTGCAGGTTAACACGAACAGCTAAAAACTTGTGGGGAGGGCAAGCCTGAGGGAAATGAGTTGTTGTGTCAGTCACCAAGGATCACAGGGATGTAAACTCCTCAATTTTCACTGGGGGTGTCTGTACTGTGCACAAGGAAAGTTAAACCTGCTCTTCCCACCTTGCTCAGGTTTTGCTTTTGGGATTTTTTTTTATCCCCTCCACAAATACCTTTGCCAGGATTTCTTGGTGCACAGAGCCCTGCCATGGATATTGCCTTTCCACTGAGCTGTGCATGAGGTGCTATAATAAGATCTGATAGTCATATCTTTTTTTTACAGCTACAAAGTCATGAACTCCAGGGCAGTATTTCCACCTCACAGCAGGCTTCAATAGAGCAGTGTAATACCTCTGGCAGCCTTGGGCTGCTCTGTTAGGAGGAACACTGGGTGCCCCCGACAGTGCTGATTTAAGCTTCACAGTTAACATTATTTTTAAGGACTCAGGACACAGAAAAGCTCTGAGAAAAACTGGTTGCTCCTGTGCTCTCCCCACAGAGCTGACACTGAGTATCAGATGTCACAGCAAACCTTCCCAGGCAGTGCTGGCTGAAATTGTTCAGAGCTGTCCTGAAAAGCAAACAACTAATGGCTTAAAATAAAAGATGAGAAAAAGAAATTTCTCCATAATTTAGCTGTCAGGAGAAAGAGATTCTGGTCTTAAGACTAAAGAGTTCCTGTGGAAAATGTGTTATTTTTGTGCTGAATACGTTAATTTAGTGATGCTGTTGGAAACTAAAATCCTGTAACATCCACCCTTCCTTTCATTTAGTTTCTTGATGATGAAGATGCGTGACCCTTCCCACCACTCCCTGCCACCTCCATTTCCCTGGCTCTGCTCTCATGAGGATGTTTTCATTGCCAGTGGGAAGGTTAATGAGCAATTGGCACTGATTGCCCTTTTCCAGGCCTGGGAAGGGCAGAGCCCCACGGGATCAGGGACACCTCCCTGGGCACAGAGAGGCCAAAGAGCAGAGATCAGCATCCCTGTGCTTGCCAGCACTGCTCCCTCCCTCCTTCCTCCACCATTTTTATCTGCAGTGTGAGAAAGAATGAATTACCCACAGCAGTCACCCCACAGCTCTTTGTTTTGAAACAAATGTTTGTGGTTAAAGTTTTTTAACAAAGGGAAATCAGTAAATATGTCTGTCAGTACCTTGATGACAAGGCAGTGATCCCAGCCAGCAGAAATTCTCTTTTTCAACCAGAAATACTCTGTCCAGCTGCTTGCAAGACTTTATGTGAGGCTATATCAAAATCAGTGGCTGGAAAATGATGAAACTGTCTTGATGATATCCCTCCACAGGCCTGGAATAACACAAGACAACAAGGCTTGTTCTGAAGTCAGTGACCAATTTTTGTTTAAAAATGGCTCTTTAAACACTGAACAAATTTTGCATGAGACAAAGCACTGAGGAAAATGACAAGTTACTGTTTGTGTTGAAAGATTAATTTAATTTGTATTCAGCTGGAAATTAAAACATTGAGTTAATATACATTTAAAATGTACTGTTACCAGGAACCAGAGGCAGTGTTTTACTGTTTCTGTAGCAAGTGTTTGTAATCTAATTAAGAAATAATAAAAATAAACACAACACAAGAAACAAGAAAGCCAGAGGGAAATGGTCAATGAGAATAGATGAAATTTCAGAGAGTGTTTGCAGTGAACTTACAACAATAAAGGGAAGCTTGGGAAACTGAGGGGAGTTACTTTTCCTACAAACCTATTTATGGCCCAATTCTTCCTATTTCCTGGTTTTTTTTTCCTTTTTTTGTGCTCTTCAGATAAAGTCTGCATAATGCTAAGAAACCATAGAGCTTAGAGACCCATGAATGGTGTAAATCAGGACTGTGGTCGCAATCAAAAGCTGGGTTTGACTGCTTGGTTTTTAGAACAATAATGAGTTTGTTGTGCACAGAGCTGCCTGTGCAGAATGGCTGCTGGGGTTGATGATGTTTGCCCACCCAGAGCAGCTGGTGGGGCCCTGTCCTGGCTCTGGTTCTGTCTGTCCATCCAGCACTGCATCCCCATTGCAGCTTTTCCCCCCAGGTGCTTTCCTGTCCGTGCTGCTCCCTGCCAGGCTTCCCTCCCTCATCTCCTTTTCTGCTCATCTCATCACCCCATAATTCTCTTTTTCTTCATTCACAAGTCAGAGATTAGAAAAATACACTGGTTGCTGTCAAAACACACGTTCCAGGCTCCCTTCCAGCCAAGGACTCCCAACTCTTTGGATGGTTATTCCTCAGGGCACAGGTCTCCTGTATTTATTGGGACAAACTCAGAGGGAGCCTCTGGGTCTCAAAGCCACAACTTCTGTACTTTGTCACAGTGTCTGGGTAACATATTCAAAATTCCTCAATGCAAGCACAAGTTTAGGTGAAGAAAGTCACCCCAGAAGCTCTGGTTTTTAATTTAGAGCCATTATTTGAGAATGCAAGTGACATGAAGATGTTCTTTTCAAATACTTGTAGCTTTGAAAGGATGCAGAGCATCTCAAGTGATAATTAATATATACAAAATTGCAGAACTCCAGAAAATGGCTAAGACTTGACAGTATCTGCGTTCATTGAGAAAATAACTATAAAAAGTTCTATAAAGAAACATTTTTCCTTATATCATTTTTGCTTATATTTTTCCTTATATATATTTCCTCATATATAACATCTTCTAATCGAGATGTTAATTAATAATGCCTGCTAAAATGTAAACATATTTAGGAACTATTATTCAGAAGTCCTGATGTCTTTGAACTTCATGATTTTTGAAAGTCATTTGAATACATTCCACTCTTCATCAATCATAGCTTCTCTTGTTCTGAGAAGAAACCAAAAAAGTCAGTGGTGAATGAATGCTCTGTAAAAATGGAGAGGAAAGGGCTGAGAAAAGAACAGCATGATTGTACTGCCTTGCCACTGCAGCACATAATGCACATTGTACTTTCAAAGGGAGAGAAAATAGAACTTTTGGCAGGCTCCACCAGAATAAGTAATTTAAAAGCTATCACAGAGCTATCTGACCAAAACCACTGGGTTTAATTATGCTTATGGGGGAAAGGAATAAAACCAAGAAAACATTTTGGACAGATTGGGTGGATTCTTCCACAGCTGATTCTGTTGTGAGATGGTCCAACAGGAGCTCATTTTCCTGCAGTGTAAGTTATGTTTATTGTGCATTATCCCCACGCTGGATCATGTAGCTCATATATTTTGCTTTATGGGACAAATCAGATAACAGTTTAAGGCTGAGGGCTAACTGACTGTATATATCCCCAGCTGGTTAAACTGCTGGTTGTCACTGGGCATCTTTCATGGGAAAGGCAATTTCAGGAGGATGAGATTCCATCTCACAGAAGTACCTCAAGTACATTTTTGCACTTGCTCACATGCAGTATTTATTTCATAGCTATCTATGCAGAAGATAAATGTGAATGATACAATTATTGAAAATCCCTCAGCTTGCTTGTGCCCTGTGATTCCTTTCAGCTCAAAGGTTTCAAATGATCATCCCTTACAGAAAAAATGATAAAAATTAACTTGGTTTTCTGTAAAAGCAGTTTTGTCTATCCTTCAATATCATGTTGCTGGAGAGGATTTCATAGTAAATGTGAAATGTTTATATTTGATACCCCACAAGCAGCGTGACAATTACCAATTTTTGCTAAATCAATGCCAGCAAAGAGGTAATAGTAGATACTTTATAGCTGCTAAGTTTAAAATAATTTATTAAAATTAAAATATATAAATTGGATATCTTTATGGCTTTTCTTTACATGTTTAATTGGATGTTGAGAAACCAACAAATGTATTTACAGGATAAAAAGATTGTGCTATGAAGAGAAAATTGGCTGAAAGAAGTAATCTTTAATGCATGTCAACAGTGACATAGAAAATGTGAGGTTGTGATGTTATGAGAGTTATGTTGTTGACTGTGTTACACTGATATAAAGTTTATTGATTGTATTAAATTCTAGGTTTAAAATGCTCTCCCTCCTGGCTGTTGATATGTGCAGCATCCTTCCTTTTCTCATTTTCACTTCTTTATATAAAGGGATGAAAATGGGGCAGTGTCTGTTTCAGTTCAGCTGGTCTGGCAACACCACGGGGTGGATTTTGTGTGTTTTCCAGAATGAGAGTTACAAACATTCTACCAGGTCTATAACGGCAGAATACTTCATAATTATTCACCTCACATTCCTTTCAAGTGATCCAGGTGTGCTTTAGAATCATCACAAAATCCCAGACTGGTCTGAGTTGGGAGGGATTTCAAAACTGACCTAGGTCCAGGCCCCTGCCATGGCAGGAACACCTTCCACTGTCCCTGCCATCCCTGCTTGGATGCTCCAAGCCCTTTCCAACCTGTCCTTGGGCACTTGCAGGGATTCAGGGGCAGCCACAGCTTCTCTGTGTTATACCCAGCAGTATAACAGTGACAAAAGACAACACAAGAAAGAGATATAAAGATTTTTAGGTACTTAAACATACTGAGTTAGACAACTTCCATTTCCAGGGATGGTCACAGCGAGGATGCTCAGGCCTGCAAACTGCTCCAAACCAAGGCTGTTCCAAAGCAGCCCAAATCTTAAAAAAAAAAAACAAAGAGGCAATGAATTGAAAACCTGACATTCCCTGTTTCCCTGGAAAAATATCTTAACACACACAATCTATTTTTCTACTACTTTAAGATGATATCTGTGCTGGTCCATGGGCAGGATTTTGCCCTGTGTCTACCCAACACTGCAGATATATTTTCCTCCCATAACCCTGTGCTACTCTGCTCTCTGTAATTGTACTGATCCATAGCATACTGTTTTTTTCCTATTTGACCTTTGCTTTTCACTGACATTTGCAAAATGTGACTAAGTTGAAACCAGACTAAATAGATGTTAACAGCAAAATCTTTTTGCTGCTGTTTCTATTAAAAAAAATCTATTTTCTAGAACTGCAGAATGTGAGGACAAATGCAAAAGTTCTGATATTTGCCATTACCACAGCACATCCAAATGCAATTAAAGGCATTGACCACTTGCTTATTTTTATGTGCTGATTTACACAAATCTATTCAAAGTAACGAGAAGCCCAGCTGGTACAAATCGTTACCAAATGCCTTTCGTAGCCACCTTTAGCCAGAGAACATTTGTTCTACGTTAACTGAGAACAAACTGTTTCAAATCATGCTGCAGTCCCTCAGAAGTATTAGACACACATTTATCTACTGGTTTGAAAGGCAAAATTAATTTACATGCTTCTCCAGGAGCAGATGTGTGTTCTGACATGTCATGGTACAACCGAGCCCAGCGTCTCAGTGCAGCTCCACAGCTTTTGGGTGGAGGGGACATTTCCTCGCTGGGTAAAGCAACCTTGGCAGCAAAAGCTGCTCAACAACCTATTTATTAGTATCTGCACTCCTCCCCTGCTGTTATATTAATATAATGAATTGTTCACAGGTGCTCCAAATGAGGTTTAGATGATCGCTGGGAGCTTTGTTACTCAGACAAGCCAAATCGAAAGGAGCAGATGCAACAGTCCCCCAGCAGAAGTACAAAGTATGACTTAATGAAGGTCATTCTGCACATTTTGGCCTTGGCGACCCTATGAACAATCAGACTGTCATTATTTTACTGTTTCTAGACAGAAAAGTGATTGCTTCTTGCCCACTTGCCTTGATTTTTTTTTAGTTGTCTTTATTACATCATTGGGAGCTCTTAATTGCATTTAATCCTACTCTCTTTTAGCTAAAATGAGATAGTTCCCATATGATTGTTGTTAATCCATGCTCTAAGTCATGTTTGAGCTTTAATGCTCTTCTTTGTGGCGATGGTTAAATCACAAAATGAGTGTATTCAGTGTATTCAAGCACTGGGCCAGGTGAACAGACAGTAAAATGGACATTCCCAGCTGGATATGCAAAATGGGGAGAAAAGAGGAGTTGGAAATGGTGCCAGATGCATGGGCTGAACATTTCCTGCAGGTAATAGTGATGCTGTCCTAAACCTGTGGTTTTCTTCTCTGTCGTTGTTTGGTGGCAGATACAAGCCAACCCAATGCCATTATCCCCAGAAGGCCTGTGTATGCACTTAGCTTTGTAAATGTTGATTTGCTGCATTAAAAGTCTCCTCAAAGGCTGTGCAGGAGCTGCAGAACCTGGGAGACAAGGAATTGTCACAGATGTTTCTTTAGGAAATGGAGGTGTCAGCCTAGCAGAGACCTGGGTCCTTCCCCCTGACTCTGCCACAGATCTCACTGGGATTTTGGAGAAAAGCTCATTTATCCCTATTCCTTATGATGGAAAAAGGGGTGAGGATTATTTTTCTTAGTAGCCTTTTTAGCTGTGTTTAGTTCATGCATTTCTGAGATAAGGCTTTTCCCTTGCTTTATGTCTTACACTGCTCATCATAAAGGGATTGTGGTCTCGGCTGGAGCCTCTCAGTGCTGTAATAATTGCAATAAATGTGAGGGCTACTGCACCCAAAGTGCTCCTTAATGTCCTTCTGCCCCCAAATTGGACCAAGAAGAGGCTCTTTTCCTTTTTTTTTTTTTTTTTCCATTTTAAAGGGAATGCACTAAGGTCACAACGTGCATCAAAGGTCTGTCTCTGCATCACTCAGCCCTCCACCAGGCAGGCTCTCTAACATGCACACTTTGATAGTTCAGTGACAGATCTCACCAAGGAGAAAGGACAGCATTTTAACCTTGAGTACACACTGCAGGAGAAAATTGCACAGGGACAGAAAAGCCATGTACAACTCCTGTGCAATGAGCCGAAGAAAAGGATCTTCATTGGGCTTTCCATCTAGAGGGGCCTTGGCAAGGAGCTGCCAGATGCTGTTGTTTTGTAAAATGTGGGGGTTACTATGCATTCATAGTGCTGCAAGGGGTCAGTGCTGGAATTCCCAAGAGGATAGCACTCCTGCCCACAAATATTACTGAGGAGAGTGAGATTGTGGTGCAAATATGAGCATAATATTCTTAGTTCTCCCCAGAAGAGACACCAGCTTTCTCTTTCCCATCCTTCTTTGCTCCAACAGGACACCCTGCATTCAAGATTAGGTATAACCTAACTCTTGGGTGGGTTTTAGTGTGAAAAATGTGTGTCTGGATGCTTTTCTGGCTTGGGCCTTGCCAGATTGTGTTTATATAGGTTTACACTGGACTCCTGGGGGCAGGTGTCTCATTTCTATTGGGCTTGAGGCAGAGGTCACAGAGTGGAGCACAGAAGTAATTGTTGGATCCAACCATGAAAACTGCTATTACTTGGTTTCTCTGTGACATCTGTTACATCCTGTTGTGCATGTGATGAGAGGCAGATTTTGTTTCATTTCAGAATCTGTTGGTGAGCATGAATAGTATCTAAAATTGTTGATGGCTCATCAAAACACACATAAAAGCCATTCTTCCCGAGCTCAGCTTCAGGAGGTGTAGCAAATCAGGGCTCTACAGCATGAGGATTCAGTTCCCAGCCTGTGGCAGAGGCAGAGCTGGGAGTAGGTGTGTCAGCAGACTGCAAAACCCCCTGTTGGAGCAGCAAAGGAGGAGCAGCAGAAGTGGGAGGGTGCATTTATGGCTACCTGGCTACAAATACCAGCAACTTGCGTTTAATTTCAGCAGATTTTCCCGGGATCTGCACATTCTCCCATCCCAGCTGGAGGCAGGGGGGTTGTGTCCCCAGCACAAATATGGACAGCGCCAGGCAGGGCTGGAGCATACGTTCCCACAGATTTGGGGTTGCCACGGGGCCGCGGGGCTGGGGGAGCTGCTGCACAATCCCATTTTCCCATCCTGGCATATGTGCTCCTGGTCACATTCCGGAGCGTTTTACAGCTCTCCTCCTTCCTCATCAACAGGCCAGATGGATCTAGTCTTGCCTACCACCCACTCCTGAGCTGTGCTGTTTATTGACATTTGTCACTCCCAAGGACTTGTGTTTGAGCAGAAGGTAAGTACTCAGTTGGCTGCTATAGGTCTTTTGTAATTCATTAGCTATTTAATAAATTTTTGACTTTTTTTTCCTTTCTAAAGACCATGTCTATGATTTATTTAAGTCGTGAGTGAAAATATTTAATATCAAAAGCTTTGTTTTTTAAACAATATGGATTTTCCCTGCTCTGAAAGCTGACAAACGTCTTGGTGTGCTTCAGATTTATTTTTCTGTTGAGGAAACAAGCTCGTTGTAAAGGAGATATGCATGGGCAGATGTTGATGAGAAATGAAGGAACCAGAAAGGAAGGAGCTATTTGGCTTAACAATACCTCAGATTTCTTTTTATTCTGTGTGTAACCTTGATTCCATGGAACTTGTCTGGATCCTGATGCTGCTGGCTTGGGCAGTTTTGTTAGAGGTTGGCACAGAGATTCAGTCTTTAATGCACAAGACACAAGAGAGCCTTCCAAAAGTTGCCATGATGTGTGTGTTTAGCATCTAAACCTGGAATTTGGCCCTCACGTTGGGATGAAGGGGTGTCAGTGAATTCCTCACTTTGCTGAGTGCTATCCTGATTTGGTGAAATACCATCTTAGCCACAGGAACCACGTATCTGAAAAAGCATAATATCTTCTGTGTATATGCTGTGTAGTCTCAAACTGGACCTTAAGCATATTACAGCTGCCAGTCTTTTAAAAATCCCATTTTTAAATGTTCTTTGAAATTTTCCTGGTTTTGTGGCAGTGAATGAGGACTCAATAAGGTGGTATAGATTCTGTCCTGGTTCTGTCATAATTTCTTATTAAATGTGAATAAGAATGCCAGGAATGAAAAAAGACATAGACATTTAGGAACCTAAATTCCAGTGAGTGCCAGTGAGTAGTTTTCTAATATAAATAAATAGAATGTATTTGAGATATTCTTTTAAACCTCAGTGTTTTGGCTCAGGCTAACGTTATAAACTCTTTCAAGTGAAGGATTGTCTTTTTAGATAAACAGCAAAACCTCTTTAGAAAGGAAGCCCTGATCTAGTTGACACCTATAAATTTATTACAAAATAAAAATACTTCAAACATCCTTCATTTAAATTGTTATTTGAAGATTTATATTATTGCATTGAGTTGCTATGGTGGCACTTGCAATTTCCATTCCTGCCTGGAAAGCGTAAAGAGAAAAAAAAATATGAATAGCAAACATCAGAAAGTAATGATTTGTCATGTTTTGAAATGTATTGCAGAAATATCAACTTAGGCAAATATGTTTGGCTGAACTCTGGCATGCTGCCTGGAGCTGAGGCTTCCAGGCTTGTGCAGAGCCTCAGTGTGTGCAGTGCCTGGGGATTGGGAGCTCCAGGGTCCAGCCTCCCTGCTGGACAAGGGGGAAATGGACATCCCAGAGGGGCTTTACCTGGACATCAATTTCATGGTGCTTTTCAGGGGTCCCAGAAGTGCTGAGATCTTTTATTGGAACTGGCACTTGTTACTGTTGAGACGCGTGTGGAGGTCCTGAGTTCAGCAGCAAGTGAAGCAGCCCCACTGAATTCCTCAGTCCTTGGCCCAAATGTATCCCACAGCCTGAAGGGTGGAGTGGTCAGTGTCAGCTCCACTTTGTCATAGAACCATGGAATAGTTTGGGTTGGGAGGAATTTTAAATATTATTTCTAGTTCCACCTTGTGCCATAGGCACGGACACCTTGCACTATCCCAGGTTGCTCCAAGCCCCATCCAGCCTGGCCTTGGACACTTCCAGGGATGGTCCAGCCACAGCTTTTCTGGGCAACCTGTGCCAGGGCATTCCTACCCTCACAGAAAAGGATTTTTTCCTAATATCCCATCCATCCCTGCCCTCTGGCAGTTTGAAGCCATCCCCCCTCATCCTGCCCCCTTGTGCTCTCATAAAATCAGCAAGCAGCAGTGGCAAAGGAGTCAATAATCAGCAGCTGTTAAAGAGGGATTATATCCATCCTTGGATGGTTCTGAAATGGCAAAAGGGAACAAATGTTCCAGAGAATGGTTTGGGTTGAAAGGGACCTTAAAGTTCACCTCATTCCAACTCTGCTGCCATGGGCAGGGATGTCCATGAGCTGGACTCAGAGACATAATGAGAGAGTAAAGGAAAGGTCAGGAATGAAGTGTTAAAGGCAAAGAAATGTACAGGTTACTATTTAAACAAGAGGTTTAAAAATGTATTATTATTAAAAGGAAAATGATGAAAAATTGATTTCATACTTTGAGATATAGCTTTATGTAGCAGTGGGCTCAGCTAACTCAAAATTGGGCTAAGCAACTTCCAGAGGAAGGTGTCAGGAATCCTTTCTAGTGCCTAACAGAAATAACACATTAAATCTTACCTGAAAATGCCTTTTTCAGCTAGTGCTTATAATACCATGCTGAGGGCATATTTCAGGATGAGTCTGAGGTTAAAAAAACACCTACTGAGTAACCAGTGGCACTTGCTTCAGCACTTGAGTTTTCCTCAGAGGTCTTCCATCCAATTATTGGCCAGATCCAGTGATATTTAACTTATCAGATCTGACAAGAGCGGAACCCAAAGTAGACTGACTGCCTAAACATTTATTTGTGTCAATGAAACGTTTAAAACTCTCTGCTCTGTCTAAATATTTAAAAGGAAATATAAAGAGGAAAATGTAATGTGACATAAGAGGAAATGAAAAACAACCTTACTTGCTGAGGACATTCACTACACACAATTGCTGTCTCCTGAATACCTGTTATTTTGGCAGAAATTGAGGGGAATGCAGCTCCAGATATCATGTTCTTCTGTCTCTTTTTAACAAAAAATGATTTTTACAATGGCAAGTGGATCTTTTGCTGTCAAAATCATGGAATATGACAACAGCCAAGATCTTTAGGAACCTCTGAGACTGAAGTTTCCAATTGTAAAAGCTACATCTAAAAATGAATAAATAATGAAGATAAATGTGTACTTAGTGAAAAGAAGCTGCAGTATTGTCCAAACCAGAGAGCTTAAATGTGTCAGCTGCTTGTTAAAGTAGACAAAATCTTAAGAACAAAGTATTAAGTTTTTTTTACTGGAGAAGTGGAGAGTTTAAACTTTTCAACTCCCCTTTTATTGTCTAACCCAGAGTAAAGCCAAATTTTGGAATTCTCTGTGAAGCAGATAACTTCTATTTTCATAGTAGAATACATTTTCCTTAGTAGGTACCCCTTGCTTTCAGTTTATGTGTATTTAAACCAGCATGGGCACTCTGCAAGGTAATGCAGAACCATGTGGGCTTTCAGGATGTAAGGGATGCTGAACATTTTCTTCACCTGTGAAGTTCTCCTAGAAAGGAGTTTATTAAATTCTGAGGTGTCTCTGCGTGGATCATCAGTGGTGTCTGGGGGGAATGAGAGAACAACAGAACTCAGAATGTGTGCATAAATCATGCTCTTAGCAACATGTTCTCTGTTGGAACCTGACACTTATGTTTGCAAAAGCAAACCCTCTCTAAATTAGTTTGCAGTTAATTGGCTGTGAAAGGAAACGCACCTTGCCAAAAAGGATTTGAAATATGAAGCAGTTTGCATTTGTGAAGGAGCTGATCGCTGTTCTTGGAGAATCACAGACTCTTTCATGGGCATCTGGGAAATAATGTGGTTCATAATCTCCAGTGCTTTCACAAATTCCATTATTTGGCAGGACAGGCATCTACTTGCTGCCATCTACTAGAAGATAAATTGATTTTGGAGGGGCAGTCCTGGACTGTTTGTTGGAGCTGCTCATTTGCAGCTGAGGAAAGTATTTGCAGCAGGGTTAGTTCAGTAATATTTTGAATATGTGAAGGACACTAATAGGGGCTACCAGATAGAATTACAAGATCTTGTTTCTATTTTTCCTCCCAGGACTCAAAATTGAATGAATGGCCACATATATAACAATAATTAGTGTTTATGTATGTCCTTGCCTGTCTTTGGGGTCCTCCCAAGCAAGCATTCCTGGAGAAATTCTGACAGGAGGCTTATGATGTACATGTGGTAGAGATGGACATAAAATGAGTATAGGTGGACTTATCCAAGATCACAGACTAATCAGGACAAAGCTGACATCTGAACCAAGCTCCTGAATCTCTTTCTGCATGTGTAACCACAAGATTTTGCAATCTTTGTTGAGATGCATGAAAGGAAGGTTTCCCCTGTGACCAAACCACAATGCAGTAGAGGGTTTACCTTCAGAAACCAGTGATGAATCTCTGGAACATTCAACACTTAATGCTATTTTTAGCATTTCCACGTGCTGGCTTTTAATAGAGAGAGGTCAGTGATATTTTTTGGGATAATTCATTTTCCATCAGATTTCACTGTGGGTGCAAGAATTATCATAACCTATCAGTGACCTGATATGTCGCTGCCAGAAAATAGAGCAGCTTCCCATTTTTCATGAAGAGCCAAATTTTTTCTACACAGATCTTTTTTGGTGGGCAAGAGCAGTGTTCAGCAATATATTCTGCTCAGTCACCTGAGGTATCTCTGAGGAAATATCCCAAGGGATCTTTAGTGGAATAAGAGAGCTGAGTTTCTTTGCATTTGAGAAAACTGAGGATGAAACCAAATCATGATTAATTCTCCTGCTGAATGGCAAAAGGAGCTCACTGTGTGGCTACAGCAGTAAGGGATGGGCTACCATAGTTACTGATAATGCAGCAGATACTATTTTCAGTCAGTGCCTAATTGCCTTAGAGGAACTTATTAAACTGAAATCACTATTGTGTGAGGAGCTATTCACATAGAGGATCTCCAGAGTGATCAAGATGATCCTGCTGTGGGCTACAATATAGATCAGTAAATGTGAAAAGGGGTTTTGTGAGAAGGCTGACATCATGAGAGCTCACTTGGCAAGGAATGGGTCTGCACGTTGTGCTGTATTTTAGTAAGATGTTAATAGCAGAAATAATGGCTCTCTTTTAGATATTAAATTCCCTCTTCAAAAATCCCACTTGAATCCTGCAAAGTGTAACATTATGGATCTTTCACTTCCAGATTCTTTCAAAGCACCAACAAAAACTCAGTCTCAGACGTCCCTCAAAATTTCTCTGTACTATTATTTGGTAGCCCTTTGTAATCAGCACAGCTTGAGATACCTTAATTAGTTTCATGAAGGTAAGGCCTGTATTCCATCTTAGGAAATGTCCATTTCTCACTAATGCCAGTGGCTGTCACACATGGGCACTCACAAGAGCCCTACAGGGTTTTTGGCCAGTGGTTTGCCATTTTTGCAGGATGATGCTGGCTTTACAGTGTGCATTCTGCCTGAGCATTCCATGTGAGAAACCTACAGGCTTGCAGCTGGGCAGCGCTGATGCTGATTAACTTGCCTCTGAGGTGAAACTGGGAAGTTTTTTGATTACTCTTCTCCTAGGGAGTCAGAAACTTTGACTGTGAATTATCAGCAAATTCACTGTCAACAATTATCCTGCAAATTATCTCTTATTTGCAGGTAAACATTTTTGCTCTGTGGGGTGCACTGGTTTACTAGCAACTGCAGTGCTTATTGAAATTGGATGGTATAACAAATTACTCAGCATCCAGGTCTACAGCTATCAGTGGTGGATATTTTAATGTTGTTTTGAGGCAATTCTTTAAAAAATTTGTACAGTGCTCTTGGCTGGAAGATTGAATTCATCCTTCTCTCCACTGATGCATATAGGAACACTTAAAAATATTGTGATCATTGTCCTGTTAGTACAAATCTATTCATGAGCTCAGCTGATCCTACTTTCCCTTTAGTTGTTTTAGCAAGTAACAAGTGACTGAGAGCTGCACAAGTGACTACTGCAAAAATAGTTGAGAACTACACTTTTAGGTTTTGATCTTCAGCTCCTCCAGCTGTTCAGTGGAAATGAAATTTTTGGCCTACAGGTCTTAATATGTAACTTTTAATGGTTTATCACATAATTGGTGATGGCAAGGTGCATCATCAGAAAGGAGAATACAAGAACGATGAGTTTAAGCTTTACAGATAAACACACATGAAAGCTGTCAGTCTTCCCACCAAACTTCTTTGCTTCTTGATCGTGTTTTTCAGTAGAGAGAAGGAACTGTGACCAAATATGTGTTCTCATGTGAGAGTTTGTGTTGCAAAGTTATGGCCTAAAAAATATTTTACATTACACCAGAGCAGATTGCTTATGGCAACTTCTGCATAATGAAGGAACACAATGAAGAACTGCAGCGCATATTGCTCTTCAGGTCTGTTCTATTTTCATAGTTGTTGTTTTTTTTTAAGTAGAAAATTGCATAGTATAATTACAAGTTCATTTGCATTCATATTACAAGCTGTGAGCTAGTAGTCTTTTATATTTAAAAAGTATTATTAGCAAGTGTGACTTGCATCCATACATTTCAGAAATGAATGGGAATGAAGTTTTATACTACTCCAAGTCCCCTCTCTACTTAATCAGCTGCCAGCAGCCCTCCTGTAAACTCCAGGACCTCAGTGAGGCCAGCAACACAATAAATGCAACTTCATTTTATTGTGCACTGGTCAAAGGGTAAGAACAGCTCAATTACTGTTTTCCCCCAAAAAATTGCCTTTTGGGAACTAAGGGCCACCAATATTTTATTTGGCCTAATACATATAGACAAGCATGTCTCCTCAAGGATGCTATTATTTCCTAATGAAAAAAATTACTTTATTCCTCCTTTAGTTCTTTGTCTTCCTAGATGGTGAAATTGTCATCAATAGGAAATTTTGCTGCAATGAAGTTGACTACTTACTTCTTTTAATTCACATTAGAATAAGTGGGTTCAACTGAGAATCTGACCTTTCATTTCTGTAATAAATTGAAATGCAGAAAACAGGTCTATAGTGAAAAGCTCCATTGCATCAACTACTCCTATAAATGTGGCTTGAATTCTGAATTTTTTATGTTGTAAATGTTATTACATGACGTTATCTTTTATGCTTAATACCTAATGTGCTGCAGAAAGAATGATTGAGGGAGATGAAACTGATAATATTTGAGAATGTTACCAGATCTGTGCATGTACTTCCAATCAATCTGCTCACTCAGCCTTTCCCTGTGCTCCCTGCCCTGTTAAGTGTGTTGCCACATTGGTTCAGCTCTCCTGCCTGTCAGGTGGAGGTAAAATAACCTGTGGACATCTTTCTACCTCGTGAGCATCCCGGTGATCGCTGCCCGGCTGTCATCGCGGGGTGCGCACATCAGCAGCTGGGTACCGGCGTGTCTTCAGAACATCTCGCTGTGATTCCCGATCAGATTCAATAATTTCTAATGGTCTGAGCCCTCTTCTCTGTCAGCCCAGGGAGACGTGGCCGCTCAGCCCCGGGGGGTGAATCAGATCTATCTAGAGGCTGCAAAAAGCTTTTCTTTTAGTCATTTACCTCGGTTAGCGAGAGCAGCGCTGCTTTTATGCATTGATTGGAGATAATTCTGGTGAAATGGCAATAACCTGCCAAATGGACTTCTCTCTGTATGTAAATCCTTTCGGGAAGTGCATGACAGCCTCTGTTTTCTATGGGTCTCCGTTTGTAAAGAAGCTGTTATCACAGAATAAGTTTAATGGGTCGTGAATTTTGTGTTGAAAGGAGAGTCTCTCCATGACTTCTGATCCGCCTGCAACAGACCTATTGGCTCGGCAGCGAGTGCATTAGGCTAAATATGCTTCCTCCATTGACTCTGAAGGTAACAGCCCTAAATGCCTCATTAAATTTTCATGGGTGACTGCGAGAAGCCATGAGAAAAGCAGCACACTGGTGGCGGCGGCGGGGCCCCCGGCCCGGCCCCCGCCCCGCGGCCGTGTGGGGGGAGCCGCGATGGCGGGGCCGTGCCCGGGCTCCACGCGTGGGCAGCGGCCACCCCCGCCCGGGCTGCCCCGCTGACCGCCCTCCCTGCGCTCCGGGGAAGCCCTGGAGCCCCCGGGGAGCCCCCGGTACCGATCGCCCCCCGGCCGTGCTTGAGCGCCGTGCTGCGGACGAGGCGGGGGGGTCTCGGTGCGCTCTGCTCCGCTGGCCCGCGGGGCTGCCCCGGAGCCGATGAGAGGCTCGGGACGAGCCGACGCGCCGAGCCCCCCCGCCCCTAGCGGGGACAGCCCCGCCAGCCCCCTCCTCGCCCGGCCCCCTCTCCCTGCCCAGCTGCACAGCGGCGCTGAGACCCCCAGCCCTGGGAGAGGAGGAGAAGGAGGAGGAGGAGGAGACCGACCCCTCATCAGCCGCGCTCCTCCACCGCACACCTCCCTTTTCCCCTCCCTCTGGCCTCAGCGCCGCGCTGGCGGGGCCGGAGAGGGCAGGCGGCGCGGGAAGGCGGCTCTCCCAGCATGGACGGGCCATGTGTATCCTAAGGAATAACAGCAGCTGCTGCGCCCACGATGGGGAGCAGAGGAATGCGAGGAGGAGAGGGCTCGCTGGGGCAGGTGAGAGAGCCGGTCCCTGCTCCCCTGCGCGGCGGCAGGTGCGGGTTTGGGGGCTCAGCGGGGCGCGCTGCTCCTCCTGCCAGCGGGGACCGCAGCAGCATAGAAGGGCAGCTTTTCTCCAAAGGAAGTTAATTTTTTGCCCGTCCTTCTCCCCTCCCGCTCGCTCCCGTCCCTCCGAGGCGGGGAAAGGGCTGGAATCCCCTGCGAGTCGCGGGAAGTTGCCGGCTGCGGTGGGAGCCCCGTGCGAGGCTGCCCCACAGCCAGCCGAGCTCTGGGCAAAGGGCTGGGGGCGCTTTCGCTATCCCCCGCAGCGGGGCAAGTAAAAAAAAAAAATTTAAAAAAATCGAGGAGGGAGCCACTGACGCGATGCGGCTGCGGGATTCCCCCCGGCCACCCCCGCCGTGCTGGGGGTCCCTGGGATGCGCCGCTCTGGGGAGCCTTGGCCGCTGTCGCCCCGCAGCTGGAAGCGCCGATCGGTCGCGGTAGTGCCGCTTGCTGTGGGAAGCGCCCCCCGCTGCCGGGCTGGGAGCCGGTTGAGGGCTGGGATGCGGCTCGGCTGCGCCGGCGCTGCCCTGCCCGGGAAGGTGCGGCAGGGCCGGGGGACGCCGCGCTGAGGAGAGGCGGGGAAATGGCGCCGGAGCGGGGCGGAGGGGCCGCTGGACGCGCGGCGAGCGGGGCGAGCTCGCCTTCCTCAGCCAGGGACCCTCTGGGGACCGCCCCTGGTCCCCGGCCAGCAGATCCCGGCCCGCAGCCTCCGGCCCCCAGCCGGGAATCCGCTGCCAGCCCCCGGCGCTGCTCAGCCGTGCGCGGTCCAGGGCAGCGGGTGCAGAGTGACCGCTCGCGTTAGGGGTGCTGCGGGTTCATGCGGCTCTCCCGTACAGCCCCTACTTCAGGGGAAAAGCCGACACTCCCCCTGAGTGATCTGAGTGTTTCGGAGTGCTTTCCTCTCGGGGCTGTGCACCGAGTGACCAGGAGCAGGTAGCCGGGAGTGAAAGTTGAGAGCTGCGGTGGGAGGAAGGCGGGCACGGGAGCTGGTGCCAGGCTGGATCAGGAGAGCGGTGACAGAGCCCGCAAGGGCCGGCAGGACGAGCACGGGTCTGTGAATTCCCCAGAGCCGGCTCTTCCTTTGCTGTTTCACACGCTGGGAGCTCAGGTTCATGACCGGCACGTTTGAAATGCCTGCTTCTATGAATGGTGAAGTGGGATGCTGGGACTAGTAATCATAGTAAAGAACAGTAGATAACAAAGGTGGTTTCTGGGCTGGAGAGTCCTGGAGCTTGCAGACGAATGGGAAGTTTTTAATTTCCCGACGAACTTCTGCTTCATTGTATATTTCAAACTGGTTAAGTCAATTTCCAGGTCTTTCCCCGCAGTAGTTTTAAAAGCAAAGTCCTTGGAACTCTTTGCCATTTGTCTAAATTCTGAATGCATGTCTGAAGCATTTAATCATGTTTATTGTTTTCAGCCACTCAAACGGAATAAAAATTACTTATCGTTGACGAAGCTTATCTCGCAAGCTGTTTCACAGTATGTTTCCATTGCAAGACACAGCGCTGTGTTAAACTACTGATGACTGTATTGTTTATTGTTCTTTCATTCCCCACCCTCACCCCCCGTAACACCAGTATCAATCTGTTCCTTACTGCTCTACACAAAAATAATGGAGGAGCAAGTTTTCACCAGTTTGGTGTTTTCACTCGGAGCTGAGATTTATGTCTTTTATATTTGCTCTTAAGCTGTTTTTCATTCAGTGTGCTAAAGGCAGCTGATGTATTAAAAAAGGAATCAAGGCATAAAGCTAAAAGGGACTTTCAAACTCCTGAGCTGAAACTGTGCATGGAATTAGTGCTGGATCCACAGCATTATTTATTTGTTTATCCACATACTTAACACCTTGCTGAAGCATAAGGTTCCTTGCCCCTTTGTCATTACCATTTGATGACATTACACAGCTAAAATGCACTATTCACACTGGTGTAGAAGTACAGATTTATTTTTTGGAGTGTTTTGATCCTGGTCTGTACCTCATAGGTGGTTTTGCTGCACTTTAACAGTATCTCAACACAGTGATGGAGGACACCATCATGTTTTCTTGTAGGATTACCTTTGGGACCTTAGTGACTGCACACATCAGTGGTTTCATCTTAGGAGGATTGAAATTGATTTTCTTTTTCTTTTTCTTTTTTTTTTTTTTTTTATCTCAGCCAGTGAAAGACCCTGTGTATGTCCTTTGACCCATGGCCTCACATGATGAAGTGAAACCAGTAGTGGAGGATGTAGACTTGAAGTAGCTGCTACTAAAAAGTAAAAGTATCAGAATGAACCCCTTCTCCTGATCATCTGGTGTGATTCTTTGGGCAAGGCACAATTTTTAAAATTTGCAAAATTTGTAAAGCTGCTGCATATATGTAACAAAATAAATTTAAAACATGAGCATTATGATACTTTTTTTTCATACTTTTGATGGGTCCTTGCTCGAGCAAAGGAAGATTGACCATTCCCTCTCACCCATAACAGGCCTTTGTCTCTAAAGTATTTTTTATTTCAAATTTTTGCCAGGTATTTGTGTTCAATTTAGCAACAGCCAAGCTCAGCAACTAAATATCAGTGAGGTGGGAGAACTTCTATTTTTTACAACCCTCTTTGCATTTTAAAGTGATAGCAAATACTAGCAAAGAGGAACACGATTTTCTAGATGTTATAGTTCAAATTAACTTTCCCAGTCAATATTTAGTCAAGGTCTTGATGGTTAAAGTTAACTGTCCAAGTCAATGTTTAGTCAAGGTAATGACTTGGTTTTTATAAACACTACCCAAGCATTCTTGCAGAATTAATCAGAGTTGCTTGCTCAGCCAATTACTTAGGAATAAAGCTACGTTATTACTTGGTCTCTCATATGTCCTGTTCTGTTTGGTGTTATTTCAGCAGTGCTTGCTTTCAGCCCTTCTGTGGCTTCATTATTACTGCACCCAGCTCTGTGTTTAAGGCATTTCTTTGGTTTTGGGAGGTAAGGGAAGTCCTGCACTAACCTGTTTTTATGGGTAGGAAGATGAGGTGTGGAGATGCCAGGTGCAGGCTTCCCAGAAGGAAGTGCAACATGTAGTGCAAAAATAACATTTCTTTATGTCCAAGAGCTCTTCAGGAGCTGTGCTGAGCAGCTCCTTGTGCAGTGCTCAGGAAGAGATGAGCACTTGGGATAAAGCAGTCATTAACAATGTATGGAAACCATTTTGGTGTCTGGGACAAAAGTGATGAAATTGAGAATTGTTGGCATTGGTACTTAGAGTGAAAGATGGAAGCATGTTGTGATCTGGGAAAGAACTGGAAATCTTTATTGCGATTCTTCATTTCTTGGCATCCCTTTAAATGGGATCTTCATTCTTCCAGGATGGCAGTTCAGTCTCTTAAACTGTCCACAGTCTGGACTTCCATTGTACCAGTGGTTCTTTCTTTCTTTCTTTCTTTCTTTCTTTCTTTCTTTCTTTCTTTCTTTCTTTCTTTCTTTCTTTCTTTCTTTCTTTCTTTCTTTCTTTCTTTCTTTCTTTCTTTCTTTCTTTCTTTCTTTCTTTCTTTCTTTCTTTCTTTCTTTCTTTCTTTCTTTCTTTCTTTCTTTCTTTCTTTCTTTCTTTCTTTCTTTCTTTCTTTCTTTCTTTCTTTCTTTCTCTCTCTCTCTCTCTCTCTCTCTCTCTCTCTCTCTCTCTCTCTCTCTCTCTCTCTCTCTCTTTTTTGTTTTTTTAATTGTACCACTTGCAAATGCATTCCCTGCAATTACATGGGTATTAGAGTAGATATTCATTAGGATTTTACTAATCTGAACCTCAAGTGCTGTTCTGCAAATTTGCCAGCCTTTGTAAGGCAGTGCTTGACTTCATCAGCTGCACTGTTTTATTATGAGTATTTTGATACAGTAGAATGAAAAGCATATATTCTAAACCAAGTAATTAATCAGATTGAAACATTTTCATACTTTGATTTGTCACAAAGAGAGGCTGCAGCTCTATATTTTTCCCTTAACACAAGTTTTTGCCCAGTCTAGCTGCAGCCAAATGAAATTTCATGGTGGTGATTTAAGAATTTCATCCATGAATCAATCTTCCACTTCTGTTTCAAGGCAGCAGAATTGTCACAGCTTAGAGAAGGTGAGTAAGCTCCAGGAAAGGTACCTGTATCTGTGTATTTAATCTTACACCTCTGTCAAACACATTAAGTGTTTCGGGTGTAAGGAGTGTTCTAGATTCTTAACTTTGTTTATTTAAGTGGTTCAGCCACATGCACAAATCGTGTCAGAACCCACCATTGTGAGCCCTGCTGGTGACAGTGGGGTCTGTGGTAGATCTATCTCAAAGTGCTGCCATAATGAAGAACCAGACCAGAGCAAGACCTGTCAGCTTCTGTCTCTCAATCAATATATTGTTTTTGTGGAGGGAGAGTGCAGCTCATTCCCTGGTGCAGAGGCTGCTGTGTCCCAGCTGTGGGGAAGCAGCTGCCCAAGCCCCAGCCCTTCAGACAGCTGCACGTCCTGAGCAGCCCCGTCCACAGCAGAGCAGCAGCCTTGCTGAAGGGCTGCTTGTCACATCTGGCTCTGCCTCAGTCCTCTCTGAGACATGTGGAGCTGCTGACATGAACTTATGGCCCTTGGAGGCGTCAAGATTTCCTTCAGTTACTCATGGGATCAGGGAGAGGATGGCTGTGGGTGAGCTTTTGAAAATCAGTGTTCCTGAGCAGAAGCCTGCTGGGGGAGCTGGCTCCAGGCACTTTCCAGCCCGTGATCCTTTGCACTTTCTGCAGACAGTCATTCCATTTCTCTTGGTTTAATGAGGATGCAGAGGCTACTTTTCTTCAGGGTATTTTATCTTATCTGTTTATTTTTTGTCTTACGTTTTATATTCTTATCTTAAGGATAAGAATATTTTCTTAAATTTTAGATGTACAGAAGAAATTCTTCCCTGTGAGGATGGGAAAAAGAGAAACTGTGGCTGCCCCATCCCTGGAAGTGTCCCAGGCTAGGCTGGACAGGGCTTGGAGCAACCTGGCATGGGGGAAGGTATCCCTGCCATGGCAAAGGGTAAAACTGGATGAGCTTTAAGATCCCTCTCAACTCAAACCATTCTGTAATTTTATGATATGTACCACATTAAAAAATAGGGCAGTTGCTGGTTTTTTTCAGTATTAAATTTTGTATGTCTGTGTGTATATATATACATATATATATATGTATGTGTGTATATATATATATATGTATAAATGCAAAAATTCATTAGCTGCCCTTTTCACTCCATAAGGGTTTCTCAGGTCTCCAGGTATTGCCAAGCAGTTACACTGAGAGATTCCCCACCCCTCCCACCCACAAATAGTGATTGCTCATGTGGGCAGAGGAGCATCAATTTCTTGAGAGTCTTTGCAATTCCCTGAGCCTGAAGGCAAATGAATAGAAATTTAGTGGACCACCTAGTTCTTGACTCAGAATTCTCCAAAGAGGAGTGTGACCTAATTTATATTGTATTGGAACAAATAATCCTATCATGCATGTGTGCTTGCTGTTTTGTTTTCTTTTAGCAGGCATATTGCTGTCTTGCAGAAACTTCAGGTTTAGATGTTAGGCAATGTCCCTGTGGTTTTGGGAGGTGCTTTTCCTCAGTGAGTACTTACTGGAAATTTACTTTTAGAGGATACTTGTGAAGAGGAAAACAATCAAGACAGACTCCTAAGGCTGCTAGAATTATTCATACCTGAATGTGAATGTGTACTGTTGTTTAGTGCTGAGGATAATCAAGAGTCCTGTAATACAAAGTCTCCTCATTATTACTAAAGATGGAGCTGGAATCTCCCCAAAATGCAGTATAAATATCTGTCATCACACGCCTCTGTGATAGGGTTCTGGTGGGGTTTGATGTGGGTGATTTTAGGGTTGCTGAGGGTGTTTGTTTGGGCCAGATTGTGTTGAAACTCACTGGGAGCTGATCAGCATCCAGGCATTGCAGGTGTGGCCTCTTAAAGCAATTCCAGGTGTGCAAAACCCTTTTAATGTTATTCTGTAGAGAGTAGCACCCATCAGTCTGTCTGTCCCAAGATATACCCCAAAGTTTGTCAATCCATCTATCGGTGTTCATGGTTTGGGAAAGAGCTGTCTAAACCTGCACAGGTTTATTTTTGGGAAGCTTAGGAAAGTTTTGAGTCTGCAGAATTTCAAGATCATACCAAGAGTTACCTGAAAACAATTCTTTCCTCTTGAATTTCTTGAGGAGCTTGGATTACTGTGAATCCAGTTGATGCAATACCTGTTTCATTGTTTTCCTTTTATATAAATATTTTCTACCCTACTGGCAGAGCAGTTAGAGAACAGCAGGCATCAATATTGGATGTTTCTTAACCTAAAGGATTGTAATTTTTTTTTCAATAATTGAAGCAACTGAGGGGAAAATTGTGAGTGATCTTTTTTTACACCATGAAAAAAGAAAAAAGCTGAATTTCTGTTCCTTGAGATGCAGCTCAATAAACTATGCTAAAACAGCAAAGAAAAAGAGCACTTGAACTTGTTTAACCTTTCCAGGACCTGTCAGTCTCTGCCTGAGACTGGCCTGAACACCTTTGTTGGCATGTACTTTTTGCCAGATTAACATGGATTAGGTCACTTGAATTCTCCCCTCATTGAGTTCATACCTTTCCTTTAATCTTCTCTCATAGTATCTGTCAGGATTCATGGGGGAAAGAAAAGCTTCTCCTGCATTTGGGATATTTTAAACAAATAGTCAACATGAAGAATTTGTTTTAGCTTTATTTCCTTGTGTAACCTTTACAAACCAGGTATTTCTTAAACTCTCGTGTTCTGTTTGTGGCTGTGGTGGAGTGGGAGACTCTGCTCCCTTGGTTTTGAGGTTGGTGATGATGGGCACACTCATAACTTGGTGCTCTAGAGGATTCCTGGCTTAGGAATTTCCAAGTAGCTCCATAGTTAAGCCAAGCATAAAAGTAATTAGGAAAAAACCCAAAATACTTCTAAATTTGATACGCAGGAAATTGCACTGCTCTTCAGTTCATCAACAATCAATGCAGCAAATATTAATATTTCAATTTTCCCTTTCATTCTTCTATGTAAAAAAATACACACTTAATTTAGTTTTATTGTTCCTGCCTTTTGTGTCAGTTTTTTCCTAGCCCTGAGGCTGATCAGCAAATTCAAATCTTTTAATGGCAAGGTCAGATGACCTGTTAGGTGTTCATGTCTTAAATTTTAGCAGCTATTCCACAAATATCAGGAGTTTCCCAGCAGGTGGGTTTTCCCCCTGCTTTTTCAACATAATGAAGGTTTTCCCATTCTAGGATTTTAATTTCTGTGAATGTGCATACATTTGGAAATGTGTTTGTTGTGCCACAGCAACACTGACAGCATCACTTGGAAATGTTGTGGCCCCTGTTTGTGGTTTTAAAACACCTGGTAGTTGTTTGCAATAAAGACTCCACTTTTTAATTGCACTATAATTAATACAAAACAAATCAACAGGAAGTGCTACTTCACACAGCGTGTTAACAGTTAGTTCAAGTTTAAAAACAGTAAAAAAAACCAACCATCAGTGAGTTCAGGAAAGATTATTTTATGAATGGGGTTTTTCTTTGTGGCTGCTGAAGTAATCAAATCTCACATTATGGCTTCAGGACAGTTTTCCACCCACCATCCCTGTGTGATAGTTTTTTATATACTCTGACCCATTTTTCTTCTTTCTGAAAACAAGAGAAATAAAATGTTAGAGAAGTCCTAAAGAGGATAACAAATTGAATTGACCACTTACTGTTCCTGGCACTCAAATTTTATGGTCCTTACCTCCCTAGTGATGGAGTGAGCTATTCACCAGCGCTGCGTGACAGTTGCAGCTGATGAAATTTGGTAAAGTTCTTTCAAATCAGAGCCACTACACTGATTTCCATCACATGAGGGCTTGTCCCCTGTTGCTATGTTACATTTGTAGCAAATGCTAATTGAACTTGGTGCATACAGATCCTCAGAGAGAAGTGAGAATTGTTAGTGAGTGAATCCCACTGAGCCAGGCTTCAGTTTCTGGATTTCAGTGCGGGATGCTCCCAGAGATAACATGAAATCCTCTTTATGCTGTCAAACAACACCAGAAAAATAACTCTGCTGCAGCCTCCAAACAGATCTGAGACTTCAGTACTGCTTGAAAAAGAACAGCAAGTGATTTTCATAAGGGAGTTCTGGTTGCAGCTCTTTGTTTCCTTCATGGCAGGGCTGTTGGTCCAACAAAGTGCCTGTATGTGGTTGTCCCTTTTGAATGTAGAGTTTCTCATGTTTCATCCTTGCATAATTTGTTCTGTTGGATTCTCAGGTGAGGTGAGGAGATGGCAGAGGGAGGGATCTCCAAGGGATGCTTCTGTGCCTCAGCAGTCCTTGTAGAAGCAGTCCCTGAGTTTAATTTAGACACAATTCCTAGTCCTGAGAGCTGAAATTTAGGTGAGAAGAGTCCTGTCCTCACAGGGAGCACAAATCTAGGGGAGCAGATCATGCACACATCAAGCTTCAAAATATTGCTCAGGCTGTGCAGAGAAGTAACTCAGTTCTTTATTGCAAAGATCATCTCTAGTTCAGAGAACAGACTGCAGGTGACCCGTGCACACTGTGGGTGGCTGCTTCTGCTAATCACTGTTTTCAGATGGAGCTTTTTGGTGGAGATGGGAAGAAGGACAGTGCTGAGAAGGGAAGCAGCACACGTGGAGTAATTGGTCTTGTGGTTCTGGGAACACAAAAATAAATTTTCCTGATGAAGGCAATGTTGATTTTCTTCTTTGTGGCTGAAAGTGTGTACCTAATTTGCAGTGTAGCCAATGAGTAAAGCAGGTATAACACCAATTTTAATGCTATTGGATTGCCTCTAAGACTTTTTCTCATTCTGGTGGACAAGGATTATCTTTGGCTGGCTGCTTCACAGTGATTATTTAATTATTAGTTTATTAAGGAGACTTATTTTGAGGTTGAATGATAGTGAGTATATTATCTTATTTTCATAGGTGTGCATATATTTTCTTGAGAAAGACTGACACTGGATTTTTCCAAGACAATCAAAGGTTTGATTTATTATAAGAAACAGGCATCCAGAAACCACCAGGAATTGTGCTGATTTAGTGTATGTCTGGTTTCTGCTCCAAAAAACCTCCACATTCTGGAGATCAGTGTAGGTTCAGTGCTGTGTATTCAGACAACACTGGAAAAAATCAAAGGAATTGAAACAAGGATGTCTGGAGGATTCTTTCCCACTTGGGGTATGGGCATTGCAGGTCATAGGTGAAAATTTTCTACTTAAGACAAAGTTATAATCAGGAATAGGCAGGAATAGAAGTTATAAGCAGTCATAAGCAGGAATAGAAGTGTATATATATATATATATATATATATATAAGTACATGATAGCTCTGTAGTTCTAACATTAATACAGCATGAAAAAGTTCAGCCTAGAGTTCCAGGAGGTGGTTCAAGAGCTTTGGTCACTGCTGGCACACTTCTGTTTGGCTGCATCTTTATCATTCCACTATCACTGCATGAGATAAAATGCAGACATGACAACATCTTGTGTATTAAAATTGCTGAGTCCTAATTGTTCCAGCAATTGCTTCCTGTAAGGAGTTGGCCACGCTGGGTACATTAGGGAGAGCACAGTGCTAAATAGAATGAATTGTGCATTCAGATGTACTTTAGCTTGTACTTTACTTGCAGAAAGTGGAGAAAATCTTGTCTGCCTGTCTTGAAAGTAAAGGGGATAATGTCTGGAGGAACAGTTCCAATGCTTGACAATTAATAATAGCACTTTGAAGAGAAGCTTTTAGCAGAAGGAGAGCACATAGGTTACAGATTAGTACAGAGAACAATGTAATTTTTGTGCTAATATGTTGAGATCAAATAACTCATTAATAGGAGAATAATTTATAAGGATGATGCAAGTAGGAGAATAAAGTTCTTCTAAATATTAATCTACTGCATATATTATTTATTGTTGTAATAAAAGGTTGAGGAGTAGACAAGGGAGACTGAAATGCCTTGCAGTTTCTAGTAGAGTTCACAAAGTGCTTTTTTAAAGGAAATTCCTTAAAATGAAGAATGCTGGCGTGACCTTTTGGTGAGGTAGTGGTAATAACTTGTAAAGTTTCTAAATGCATCTCTGTGCAGTAATGTGAGAGGGAAACTTCTGAAGCAAGGTTCTCCTCTCAGTCCCAGCTCTCTCAGCCTTTCCCCCCAGCAGAGCTGCTCCATCCCTCTCATCACCCTGGTGCTTGCTCTGCACTCACTCCCACAGCACCACGTCCTCCTGTGCTGTGGATCACACATGGCAAGGGAAATCCTGAGTTTTGGCACCTGTAAAAGAGTGTTACGACCCTCCCACCTCAAATCTCACATGCCAAAGGTTGTTTTTTTAAAGACCTATTATATTTAATGCTTATAGCCTTAGGAACTGTGTTAGAGTGTACCCAAAATTTAAAAATTACAATGGGAAAGCAGCTCAGGGAAGAGTCAGGGTGCAGAAAAGAAACAGCTGCTGTTACAGGTACAATGTGTTACTACTCACAGCTTACCTTTTATCCACTGAATAATTTTATATTTAACAGCAACTTGTGAAACAGTCTAATGATGTGTTAATAAACTGGAGTGGGACACATTTTAATTGTCAGTTTTTTGAAAGGTTTTTTATCTCCTGACCTACTTCTTCAGGAGCATGAGTAGATGATTAGGTTATGTATTCTATTTTTGAACACTCTTTTTGTAGTACAAAGCCTGGCGTGCTTCTGTCATTCAAAAACCTGACATGACTCTGAATCCCCTCCTGTGATAATTCTGATTGATCACTGAGGCTTTTAAGGCACTAACACCACCTGTAGAAGAATTCTTAGCATGTGACAGAAATGTGTCTTGCTTGTTTTGGAGAAGTGGAGTTCACACATGTTCACAAAGATTTTTAAAACAGCTCCTTGTGAATTTTTGCAATGACTGTAAGTCAGACTGTGTGTAATGGAGAATTCAATCTTTATATTTTGTGAAAGCTTTTTCACCTGTTTCTTGTTCTTGTGTGATATTCTGGCCCCTGTTGATGTTTGAAAGATAATTGCCACATCTCAGTGAATAGTATTGAGTAGAAAATGGCTTTACTGATATTTTTCCTGGAGTTAGTCAGAGATGCTGTTCCTGCCATTAGATAATGTTCATATATTACTGTTGATATGCATGTAGGAATGTGTTGTGCTTAACATAAATAAAACATTGATTGCCTTCAGTTTTTAGCTGTGGTAAACCAAATGTTTTTGAGCTCTGGTTTAGTGCTTTGCAGTGCTGTTTGTAGTTGTAAATCTCACAGGAATTCTGTCCCCCAGGGATCCACTTTTCCTCGTGCCCAAGTGAGCAGTAAAAAAGCTTTTGCCCTGCACAGAAACCTGTAAGTTCTGCATGTGCTTCCAACTTCAGTGTCTTCACCTCTGTTGGACTTAGGTAGAAAATGTAGCATTACTTTCTGAAATGGCCATCAGAGCCTCCTAATGAGACACTTGGATTTTTTTCCTCCTTTGACAGAATTAAATGTTACCTATTAACCATAATGCTTAAATTGATGAAGTGTAAAACTAGTGAAATGGGTTACAGGGAAAGGAAGTGAAAATATTATGAACCATATTGCCCTAATTTATGTCTTCTTAGAAAATCCATCTAATGAAATTAAGTATTTGGAATAATTCAGAGAATGATATTCAACAAGAAGTACAGCAGTAATGGTAGGATGATCTTGCTTTTAATATAGTAAAGAAGATACAACTCCTTTTCTGGGGAGGAACATCAAATCCTGGTGTGTTGAGATCCAGGTGCATCATCAAGACCAGGTTTTCTTTTCCCATGGACCTACACTATTTTGTTTAATTGAATAGCTGTGACAGCAGTTTCTGTGCTTTTTGTGACCTTAAATAGAGGCAGATGAGGTGCCAGCTCTTCGTGTGAGTTCTTCATCCCAGTTTGCTGATCCTTCTCCTTTGCTCATGGCTCCTGATCTGGCTGCAGCTCCTCTCTCATAAATGATTGTCTCCATCCACTGCCCCTCCCACGAAGCTGTTTTTACATCTTGACTCCCAGACTGAACCTCCCAAGTCCTCCATTATTAAACAGCTCTCACAAATTCCTCTCTTCTGCTTCTTGTGATACAAGACTTCCTGTCACAGTCAATCCCTTTTTTCTCTGCTCTGACTCGTCTGTTTTATGCATTCAAGACTCAGCAGCTTGCTGGGTGCCTTGATGGAAAGATGAACCTCTTGCTGTCACTTCCACTGCTCTGTGTAATTTCAGTTCAAAGCAGTAATTAAAGAAATAGTCCATTTTCCAGGACAGTGTTTATAGGAATGTGAATGCACATTTTAGTTCCTTCTGGAAGCTGCAGGAGTGGTGATAGCATAGAGGGAATTTTGTATAAAGGAGTCATCCTGGACAAATGTAAAATCTCATTTTTTAATTTTAAGTAGTTTTGGACTTGGGATTTTTGGTTTGTGGCTTTTTTTTTTGTCTGTTTGTTGGCTTCTTTTTTGGTTTTGGGGTTTTTTTTTGGGGGGTGTTGTTGTTGTTGGTTTTTTTTTTAGTATTAGCAAGAAAACCAGATCTGTGATACGAAGACCAAATCTTACTCCCAGTTTTAAAACTCAGCAAACTTTTCAGATATAAGTTTTCAATTATTATTTAACGTGGTCAAAACGCAGTATTTCCCTACAGCCTAAATTTTGGAAATGATTAAACCCATTCATCCCTCACATCCTGAAAATCACCCCACAGCAGATGCACTTGACATGTAGAATTGTAGCCTGAACAGTTAAAAATCTGCCAAGTGATTAAAGGGAGTGAGAAGTGTCAGCCAACTTTATCCACAGGTGGTGCTTCCTACCCTGGCTTTGAGTAGAGAAAATGTAAATAAGTAATTTATTTAAAGGGAGTTATTTAGCAATGTTACTGTTGATAGCTACATCATAAATAAACTGCTCAAAATTTTGGTGAAATTTTAGGCCTTGAAATCAAAGATGCTGGAAGAGTGGATTTTGTGCAGATGATGTACTCACTGAGATACTCTGGACTGTTGGTTTAGTCAATATAAAATGTGCTTTATCTGATGACTCCTGTGAGACAGAGCATGAGGGTCATTGATACCAAGAGTTCTCTTGACTCTTGTTAATGGGGGAGAGAATTGAAACTGCACTGGTGTTTGGCTTCTTATCTTCCTCATGATAATCATGGTGTGTTTAATGGAAGTACATGTCTGGAGGATTTTCTTTAGGTAAATGAGTTTGAGGTTTTGGAGTTTAGAGGGAGGAAGATGTGTAAATACAATATTGCTCTTCTTGGGCCTTTATTAGAGAATTCAAGACATGCAGATGCCAAGTCAGGGAGTGGAAATGTCATCCTTCAAAGACACGTGAAACTCAAGGACTGTGATAAAAGTGTTGTGCACTTTGAGGTACTTGAGTTACAAAGAAAGCTTGTAGTTTATGGAATTATATCCATGAGTCTTTTAATATACTCAGGTTGTTCTTTATTTCCTGTGGAGCATTGCAGAATTCGTTTCCCTGGAGGTGACTGAAGTAAGGCTGGAAAAAATCCTACCTGATCTTTAATAATCCTTCACACACATGGTAATGCTCCAGAATTGTACTATCATTGGATAATTTACTCTTAAATCCTTTCATCTCTGTGCTCCCACCTTAAAAAAAATCCTTCAGTGTTCTGGGGAGCCAGGGATTGCACACTTGAAATACCTTGGACTTGTTACCAGTTCAGTCTCACCTGCTTACACTGATTTATTGTGATTTTCTTTTTTTTTTTCTGAGGGCAAGACTGAAAAATACATTTCTGCCTTTATAGTTAATAGATTCAGGAAGTAATTTGCAGATCAGGAAACAATGGATCTCATATGATAAAAGCACTGCCTAGGTAATTCATAAGGAAGATAAACTTGTGTTGTTAAGCTTGCACATTTTACTCTTATTTGTAGGCCATGTATTGCTCTCCTGTGCTTTCCACCATTAAGCAGTAACACTATTGCATTAGCAGAAAACCACTGCTGCTTTGACTGGCTTTCAGAGCCACACACAGCACCAGATAATGCATTTTACTGAATTATGAAGAACTGTGCTATTTGTTTATAACTGCTCACTTAGTTATTGCTCTCAGGGCTCCGTGTTACAATTTAATCACTTCCCTGCATCTCTGCAGCTCTCCCGGGCTGGTGGGAGCAGCGAGGGTGCAAAGCAGAGTGAGTGGCAGCTAAGTGTTTCCATCAGTCAGGATGCTGATTTATTTCTGCGAGGAGGAGTGTAAAGGAAATGAGAATGGCTGTTTTTTTGTAAGTGATGTGCTGAATAGTCATCAGTTAAACACTGGAGGTCACACATAAACACTGAAATCTTGAGAAAGGGAAAAAAAAATAAAAACCTGGAGTGTGTCTTGTCACCCTCACTGCACGCAGGCTTTGGGAAGTGTGTGATGCTCAGCATGCCCTGAAAAGGCAGCACAAAGGAATCCTTTCACTTACAGGGTTTTCCTCACAAAAGAAGGGATATGAAGCATTAAAAGGCAGGGTGTTAGGAATTCTTTATTTTCAAGTTGCTATACATATTTGTGAAGTAACTGTATTCAGGATTCTGGCATTGCATTCTGCATTCTGGACCCAAAGAATTGGAATAGGGCAGGTGGCGTAAAAATCTGTGCAAATGGATCACTTTTGGAGTTAGAAATATAATTTAACTTGAGCAAAAATAGTAGTAAAAACATTGGTGGAATGTTATATCTGTGCTTTAAAAATATTCATAGGTATGCCTGAGATAGGAACAGATACATTAAAGTTTTCATTGCCTACTTTGAGGCAATAGAAATAATGTAATTTTATGTCCTCCTTAAAGTGCTGGTTTTAGGAAAAAATAATTCTTTTTAGATAGTCAAAACAATAAATATTCTATAGCAAGCCTGGCAGCATTAGATGATGTTTACAGGAGATAGAAAATTCAACTTAAGTTTTTTGATAATGCTGTATAATTCCTTCTCTATTCCATCTGAACCCATACAGATATAAAATCCAGAGGAAACCAGCAGATAGTTTTGAAAGAAATTAGGTCTTTCTAAGATTTTAAACCTCCAGAGCCCACTGAAAATCTGTTCTCAACAATTCTTGCTTTTGTAGCAAGGAAGATACCTTGGCTCTCAGGAGACTGCTTTAGTGGGGTATTCCCTAGAAAGCCCCCTGTAGCCTAGCCTACATTTCATTTTCTTTTTCTAACCTAAATCCTGACGTTGTCAGACACTTTCATAAAATGCATGCACTAAAATTTGATGAAAAAATGTGGCTACACAGAGAAAGAACTACTTTAGGAGAAGCTTTTAGTGCTGACAATAGAGAAAGTTTTTACTGTCTCATGAAAAACTGGAACTCTGACTGCAGGGGGACAGAGGGGAACTTGCCTCTTGGTCAGAGCAGGAATCTCTGGGTTTGCTGCTAAATGCACTCAGGGGAAGTGAAGGTATCTGCAGGATAAAATAATCAAATATAAAAGCAGCCCTTGCTATTGCAGAGACTGGATGGCAGAGAAGAAGCCCCACTTTTTGATTACACTGACTTCTGGGTGGTTTATGCATCCAGATGAATTGATATTTCTTTTGATGGTGCCCATTAAGACACAGATTTTGAGGCCTGTTTTGTCTCTTTCACAGGGAGAGTGTATGATATGTTGATAGATGTATGAGCATGATAGTTTTGGAAGATGAAGGAGAAGAGAAAATGTGCTGTGGGCAGAATATAGCTACTTCAGCATTTCTTTTCCCTCCTGTCTTTTATTCCTGAGCTAACAGTCCATTCAGCCTGAATACAGATTTATTCTTAATGTGTTCAACTGCATTATTTAGCCCAGCACTGTAAGCCAGATTGTTATCCGTGGAGATGGAATTGCTAAGTTGATTTAATGGAGCTTTGTTAATGTGGAATTTCATTTCTATCTTGTCTTGGATGTGTCCATTGTCGCTTCTTTGTGTTTAGGACAGTGTGATTTTGGCCAAAAGGCACAGATTTGCACTAAGAGCAGCTCTTTAGCTCCTGGATACCTGCAAGGAGGCTGTCCAGGAGACTCTTGCCTTGTGAGGAACACTTAAATTTGCTATTAATGCTGTAGTGCCTCTGTTTGCAGCACTTGGAAGTGGAGCCCTGAAGGAGCAGAACTCTGTTGTGCTCTGTGGCTGTGAGCAATTACTGAGAAACACAGAAAAGAAAACCTGAGTGGTTTATTCGTAACCTGCTCAGTGCTGCATTCCTGACTCCTGCACGGTTGGAATGGGAACCACCAGTTGAAAACACAACCAACCACTGGCTCTGAAAAGATCTGCAGTGGTTAAAAACACTAAGAGAGAGAGATATCAAATAGTTCCCTGGAAGCATATGGGGAAGGATTACATGAAAGAGGGAATTTGCAAGCCTGGAATGTGTTTTTCCCTGCAGTATCCATTTCCACTTTCTGTGAAATGGCTTTCAATATTTAGGTTATTTCACATTTTGTTATAATCTCTTGGATGGAGATCAGATATGAGATTTAGAGTCTGAAAACAGGTTTGAAATGGTTCTTGATGGTGTCAGGAATATTTGCAAGGTTTTAGCAGCTGATATGGTTCAGATGAGTGGGTAATACAAGTAATAACATTTATTATCTCTATTGCTATCCCATTCCCCAAAACTGTGGAGGTGGACTGGAGCCCTCCTTGCCTTCATTTCCCCCCATGGTGTTAGGCACCGTATCAAACAGGAAAAAAAAAATCCCAAATTATGTTTCAGAATGCTTGATAGTGGAGACATTTGCAGTTTTCTGATTGGGAAATAGCAGAATGATGTGACTCTGGTTCTGAGCTAGTCAGTGGTGTCACTGCTCAAATATCAGCATCTTTTACTCTTTTCTCTCTCATTCATTAAATCACACAACAAATGACATATTCAAGATGAAATTTTAACAACAAATAATTGGCTTTGGAGGAGTCTCTGTAGCCCAGAGACATTTTGGTTTGGGAGGACATTTGGACCTGCCCCTTTTTTGGCAGCAGTGTGTGGTGATACAGATAGAAATGGGATGAGCACAGGTTATTAGTGGTTTAAGAATATTATGTGTGATAAAATCACAACCTTCCAGCTGTCCCACCTTCCTCAAGCAATGCATCCCCTGATCCTTTGAGGCCTGATCTGATGCAAGATAAGAGCAAATAAACTAAGAGCAAATAATCTTTGGCTACTGAGCAAAGTAATGCTCTCACCTGACTAGAGTGGGACTTACATGGGCACTTAGACTTTCTGTAACAGATTTTTTGCAGCATCAGGCTCCTGTTTGCAGGATCTGGTAATGCATTTCTTAATTTCTGTTGCCTGTGAAATGTTGAACATTTAAAGCTTTCTAGTTTCTCTTTGTTTCTCCATAAAGTCTGTTTTTTCCCAAATTATTCTGTCTCCTCAGAGCAGTCTTCAGCTAAAAGTGAGGACAGGTTTGCACCATGAGCAGTTCAATGTCTTGAAGCTGAGATTTGTGTTAGGGAAAATATGATGTGATGCAAGGACAAAAGGTAGTCTTGCACAAATTGCCTTGTTTGTGCCTAATTAATGTATTTCTTTCCTATTAGTTTCAAAGGTTTTATTTCTAGTCATGAGTTTAATGCACCCATTCAGTGTTTATATTTATGCAAATGATCATTGTGTCACTCAGGTTGCAACATTAAAGAAAAAAAGCCAGATATTTTACATGCCTTTGAGTATTGAAGTGATTGCAATTACCTACATAAAAGGAGTTGCTTTATTAATTAATTAACTTGGAGAAAAATGTCTAGTGACCCTCTGAAGGAATATCAATAACTGAAACATTAATTATGTAAATAAGATCTGCCTTTACTGCTCATTATTCATCGTTTAACATGAAAATTGCCTTTTAAAATAATGCTTCATTCATATATTTCAATAAATGTCTAGTCTGCCTGGCTTGTCACTTGCATCTAGATTTTGAGTCAAAAACTGTAGTGACATCAGTACAGACCTTGGGACACTTCCTTTGAGCCTCCAGCACTCAGTTCCTGATTGATGGGCTGCCATTTTTTTAGAGGCAGGTTCTCTGAGGCAGCAAATGCCCTTTGGGAATGAGTTTTGCAAAATTCTTGTCTGGAGAATGAGGACAGCTGCATTTCATGGGTGAGGAAGGAGAGGAAAGAAGCAGCAAGGTACTTGCAGAGCTTTTTTGAGTTTCCCATGGTTTCAGAAAGTAGGCTGCAGGACTAGCCCAGCTCCAAGTCCTGTTGAGTTGTGGAATTGAATTTTTCACTGAGTCAGAGGCAGCAGTGAAATAACCTAAATATTGAAAGCCATTTCACAGAAATGGCTTTTGCAACAGGTAATTCAATATTCTGGTTTTCTTTTTAACCAAGGCAAACAAATACCACAAGGAAAACAAGGTTAGCCCACATGGTTGGTACTGTGATCTTGTGCATCGGTAAATTTGCTGGTCCCTTTTACATTTGGAGGATGTGACTGAATGCCTCCTGGCAAGTGCTGCAGGTGATTTTGTACAGTTTATGAGAATCCTTTCCTTGTAAAGAGGAAGAGCTCTGCTTTTTTGTTTTCTAAAGTTTCACCAAGCGTGTTAGCAAATTCTGATGAAGGATTCCTGGAGGTTTTTATTCCTTTTCACATCCCCAAAGACAACACACAAAGGTTTCCAGGGTTACTTTTTGCTCACGTAGCTGTGAGTGCACCTGTAAGAGGAGAGAGAGGAAGCGCTGTGTTGTATTCTCATAATCTCAAAGGCTGTGCTGCACATAATCTTGAGTGTGCAGACAAAAAATAGTAGCTGTGCAGTTGCAGAAAATCCTTTACTCTCCACTCCCTGAAGAGCACCTGCTTATGAGCATAAGACTTTCAGATTCCCTTTTTTTAATGCCTCAGAACTCGCTTTGCCCATAGCAGGAAGGGCTGATGAAGAAATCCGTGTGTCCCCCTCCCTTTCCCTTGTAGCGTGATGGATTGTGGAAGTCCTGATTGAAAATTCTAATCACAGCCTTGCAGTCCTTCAGATCACAACCCCTGACAGTTGATTCACTCCTTTTCATGCCTGCTGCCTCTGACTGCTCCTGCTGCCTCGTCTGCATGAGTCTATCATTAGCACACGAAGCATGATGGATTGGCCAGGGTACCTCTGTCCTCAGAACCTGGGAAATGCTTCTCTTCCAGAGCCAAAGAACCTGGGTGTGACATCGGCATGAATGAGAGAAGAAAGTAGTACAGTGTTGGAGGTGCCTGTTTGCTGCCACTGTTTAGAGGGAAAATGATGCATTATGGGGACTGTAAGTACCTGGCCTGTTTGCTTGGGGTTTGGCTCCTCGGCTGTGGAGCAGTGCATGAGCTGAGCCTGGCAGGTGCACAACTGTTTGGAAATCAGGGCTGTAAACACTTACAAAATTCTACTTGAAGTTCAGCCTTAGATGAGTTATTACAATGACCTGTGTGGGTCGCTGGTGGTGAGAGAGAGACGGTGAATCTTGTATCTTGATCAGAAGGCTTATTTATTAATATATGATATAATACATTATAGTTATACTAAAAGAATATAGAAGAGAGGTTTGCAGAGCTGCTAGCTAAACTAAGAATAGATAGAAAAGAAATCCATAACAAAGTTGTGGCCAAGGACTCAGTCCCCTGGCTTGAACTGATGATTGGCCCTTAATTATAAACATAGAAAATGAGCCAATCAAGGTGAATCCTATTGCATTCCACAGCAGCTGATAATAATTGTTTACCTTCTCTTCGGGGGCCTCTGGCCTCCCGAAGACGCAGAAATGTGAAAGAAAGGATTTCTGTGGAGAAATGTCTGCGACAATGAGTAATGAAACTTAGATGATTAATGAAATCATCTAAGTTTCAGTGAGATCTGATGGCCAAGCTGATTACAAATGATCATTATTTTGATACTGACTAGGCTCCGCTCACTTTGGTGGATTCTCTTCTCCAGACCCCTTCAACAGGAAACTTTTGCAAATGTTTGCATCTTGCAAATGCTTTTATTCATCTGTGTGACTTGGCATTTAATGTTTCAGTGAACAAGACAGTTAAGTTTTGGCTCCAGTGAAAGATTGATAGGAACAATTTTCGAATGTGGTATCACAACAAAGTGAAAATATGTCATGTTCAAATACTGAGCTCTGATGCGTCATGTGGTCTTGTAATAAATGAAATAGCACTCCCAACCTGACAGATGTGCAAGAAAACAGTTTTAAATTTATGATGATTAATTTTCAAGATGAACTGCAATGAAAAAAATTGTTAGTAGATACTTAAAGAAGGTAAGGGGAACCAGCTTCCTGAAATGAGAACAGGCAGGTAATGATAAAGCTGCCTTCACTTTTATGTTTTGCTTTCCAAAATTTTAGCAGTGGGAAAATTCATATTCTGGCTGCTGCAGCTGGCATTAACAGCTACTCATGCAAGTGTGACATCCTATGGAAATTGCACTTCTTGGATTTGTGCTAGTTTTGTGCTGGTTGTCTTGGAAGTAGGAGTAACTCAAAGCAGAGCTGAAGGGTTTCTGCCTGGTGATTCTTTCAGAGCCATCAAAATAAAAAGGCACTGAACTTAGTGAGAAAACAGAAGTAGCTTGATACTACCTTCTAAGAAAACCAAACATTTCTGAAACTCAGCATGTTTGTTCATTTTGAGTGTTTGCCACTTGAGCAATGACTTTATTTGTCACTGGGACAGTTAAATGTAAAGCATATTGTTTGTTAATAAACTGATTACTGAAGCATTTTTAGGCAATTTCAGGCTAAAACCAGCCCCTGATAGACTTTAGTGAAATCTACTCCTGCCAAAGGCAAGAAGATAAATTACTGCCCATCCCCAGCAGTAAACTCCATTATTTCAAGGAACTGTGTCCCAGTGAGGCCAAAACTGAGCTTTCCCATTGGAAATGGAGAAAAACAGCCTCAGAAAGGATGTGGGCTGTACTTTTTTCAGAGCAGGAGTTCAGCAGGGGAAAAAAAATCCTAAGTGTCAGTGTCATGTTATTTTGAAACAAACAAAATACCTTTAAAAGGAGATGTTTTGTTTGTCATTAGCACTATAAGCTTGTACATGGGAATGTTCTAGGTTGACATGTTGTGTGGGAACCCCCAACAATTGTCTGCCAGCTGTTAATTTCAGGCACTCTGGGAACAGCTGGTCTATAGCATCTCCTCATATCTGATCTTTCTCATCTTCAACAGTGTTTTCTCTGTTAAACACACTTGATGGTTCTAGATTTTTTTCCCTTATTATCCGAGGGAAATTATAATTACTATAATTATTTGGGAGAGTGGTTGTGGAACTCAAGACAGTATTATATCTGTGGATTGCAGTTTAAGTTCACTTACTATAAAGTAAAAATTCTAGAAGCCATTTTGGCTGTCTGAAGATAGATCTGAATGCACATATCCATTTCTTTTTCTGCAGAAAAACTTGTCAGAAGAAGGTCTCTGCTGGTGCCTATCAGGTCCCTGTCTTACTGTGCCCAGAGGAAAGAAAAACCAAAATGTCTGAAGAGCTTAAGGATCCAAATATAAAATTAGTATAATAAGTATAAAACTGTCAAAAACAGGTGAGGTGTATCAGGAAATGCACAGTGTATTGTGCTTGCTGCCTTTAGTGCACTTCGTAATGGCTTTCATACAAGTTGCTTTAGCCCTTATTCTTTATTATCAGGAATTGTTTTTATCCACTAAAATCTTTTCAAAGAATAGCCAAGATCATGCTGAAATTTGATGTCTTTGCCTCCAGCTAATGCCAGTGTCTGTGATGGAGGGAAAAACTTTATTTAGTAGATGCTTGAGAATGCTCTGTCCCTGCTCTGGAATTGCCAGTAATCCATTGAAAATTCACTTCTACCAAAACCAGAATTTTTCCCAATCTTATTTTGTTTTTTTTTTTTTTTTTAATGAGAATATTCTGTGAGACTTCCTTGATCAGCACTGATCAGTTGTACTGTGGCATTTTTACAGTTGGGTAGAATTCAAAGTTTCTTAAGCAGAAATATTGGCAAACATTGGAGTGTCGTGTCAGTGTGTTCTGAGATCTGTTAGCACCTGGCATGAAGTGACCTGAGGAATGTATTAATTGCTTCCAGTGACAAATTGATTGTCTCTTTTTATGCAGTTTCTGACAAGTTTAGCTCTCCAATAACCTGTGGTTATGTGCCCTCTGAGTTGATGAAGCTTGATAAGATTTGGAGGTTAATTCAGGGAGCATTTGAGTTGTACTTGCCATCGAAGAAGTTCCATTTATGATGGGCTGTGTTTTATTTTAAAGTGTGTAAAGCTTCATTATCATGGAAGGATTTATATTGTCTGTAGTTATACACAAGATCTAATGGTCTAAAGGCATGAGAAATGTAGTTTTATTTTTAAAAATATTATATTTTTCAGTTCTGTGTAATAAATATACTATTTACTATATATGCAATCACTATAATTCAAGTAAGTAACTTCTTAATAGAAAATACTCATCAAACTGGGTTGATATTTGAGATCACTACTCTGAATCCTGGCAAGAGGTACCTAAACTCCATCCACCACAATGACTAACATTTTGGCATTTACAGATGAGCCTTTGACTTTACAGTTTGTCAGATGTGATCTATGTATCCTTGGCTGTAAATACCTGGAATGTGGAAGATGAAGCTGGAATCTATCTGTGCATGCAAATGTTTGCTTTTAAATTTCACTATAAATAATTTCCATATCTTAAGGTAGTTCCCCATCTGTAATGTGAGTTGCAGTTGGTACAGTTATTGGATTATATTGGAATTATTAGTTATTAGAGTACTAGAACTAACTTGAATTAAAGATTGTTTATGAGTTTTGGACGTTAGGTAGAATAATGTGATATGTACTTTGGTGAGATAAACTAAACTATTAGTGGAGATTTTAGTTTTCCTCTGAGACTGGAGAAATATTTTTCTCCTAAATACTGAGTCTAGAGTATTTTATGATGGTGTGCCTATAATGAATCTTTCAGTTTGTGGATGGAGCTGCTCAAACACACCCAATAATAAAGAGTGCCAAGAAAGCTGAATTTCCATCTTGCTCTGCCACTCTTAGGTGGGAGTGACCAAATCACTTTTGCAATAGGTAATTCAGTATTCTGGTTTTCTTTTTAACTTGTGTCTGCCAAATGAAGGCAGACTGATCAAAAGGCACATTGTCAGATTACATGGGAAGTCAGGATTTTACTTCCCCAAGAAAATATGGGTTTCCCTATTGCCCATTTTAAGTCCAGTGCCATACTTTATTAGGTATTAAAAATGTGATCTGTAATAAAATTGAAAAGAATGTATTGTTATGTTCATGTTTTAAGCAGTAATGGCTGTGGCTTGTCTGAAATGGCCTAGACTTCATTTTAACATCCAGTGACAAAGTGGAAAGGCTGTACAAACGTATGGTACTTTAATTAATGGGGGCAATACTGAGCTTTGAAAGTCCTCTGGAGCTTTTGTCTCTGTTGGAACATTGTGCTGTGAATCTTCCCTAATAGTTAAAGCAAATGAAGTAAAATAGCCTTTGGGCTATTTTGTTACACTGTGTTGTTGGAGGAAAAAAAAAAATTAATCCTGTGCCATTTTGCATTTGCTGTCTGTGAATCAAACTGTGAAAGCTAATTTAAAAACTTTCACACTCGGCTTGAATGAGGACTGTCAGTGCTTGGAGAATGTCAAATTGAATGCAATTAGCTGGAGTTGGGCTAGCCTAGATAAACCCATCAGCCTCCGAGTGCTCAGCCTTAATGACTGCTCTGATAAACTAACACAGAGGTTACAGGAAAGAATTTAAAGGCGTGGAAGTCCTGCTGAAAACTTGCCCTGTAGAGAAGAGGTCTTTGAAACCAAAATAGATTGTACACCAAGGGGCAGGGAGGTGGTGAGACCCTGTGAAAGTTAAATACAGCACAGGGGAGCATCCAGGAAAAGGAGACAAAACCACTGATGAAGCTGCTCAGGAAGTGTAAATACATAAATTATTTGAGTATTTGTTAATTGTTAAGCAGCAAGTTAGCATTTGTGGCCTCTGGAGTAGTTGGGTGTCAAAGGATTTGTAGAGGAGGCAGCTGGTACAGCTGTGGTGGAGTGAAATCTTGGAATGTTTCAGGGAATGGAGGCACTGCTGCTGTTCTGGGTTGGGGGAATAATGGGGATTTGAAGGTCATCTCTTAATTGTATCTGTTCATCAAATGCTGCATCGACCTGTAATGGGGACGTGGGGTCCCAGCTTGTGGATAAGGTGAAGTTCCATGCTTGGTTCTGTGTGCTCAGAGTGACTTCCAGATGGGATGTGAGCTGACTGCAGGTGCTCAGGAGCCAGGGAGTTTAGGAAAAAGACTGGAGCAGAAGTAGATGATGAACAGCTGAAGTGGTGAGAAGAGTTACCTACAACATCAGCTGCTAATCTAAAATGTAATGACTTCCCTTGGAAGATGGGATGTTTGCCAGTCAGCAGACTGTGGCTTTTGGGATATTATTTTTTCCACTAGAACATGTCAGAAAATGTGTTTGGAGCTCATTCAGAACATTCCTTTTTTCTTTTCTCTCCACTTTTTCTTGGAGAAGAATCCCTGCAGAGTTTTATCTCCAGGTGCTGAGTGAGGTCTTAGCCCAAGTTATTCCCTGAGAATTGTGAGTGACCCCTGATTTTCCTCATGGAGAGAGAGCCCTGATGGTAAATTGAAAAGAACTGAATCTGTAAATTAGCATTTTACATGTCATCCCTTCTCACATGAGCAACATGAATTGTGCAGACAACAGCAGCATTTTTAGTTAATGAGCCCAGCCATGAGCACTGTTCACATTTAACATATTTACAGGGGGTAGCATCCAGTCAAAAAATTCCATTAATTTTTTTTTGCATGAATATTGTGTGCATGAGTGCATGCATTTATGTGTGCATTTGTATGTATGTGTACACTATTAGTGTATGCAGTGTTAAAGCATATAGAGTAATTCAAGAAAAATCACTGAGGAGGTTTCATTAGGCATGTAAATGTATTCAGCAGAAGATTTGAAATAACTCTTTAATGGAAAAAAGGAAAAACTGTGCCATTTGACATGAGAAATCTATTTAGAACTATACTATATGCACAGTCTGTTTTCTGCTTTCCCTTTCTTGAAATTGTTGCCTGAAATATTATGGTGGCATGCAAAGGCTTGAAGTTTAATTTTAAATTTAATTTGCCTGAATGCTGCCAGGGTATTTTTACATAGACAATAAAATTGCAACTTGGTAATATTTGGCATTCAATTTCTATAGAAATGGCATTCAGGATACAACTTTGGGCCCATAAGTAAAATAATATGAAATCACACACATGTTAATGATGATTTTAAAATATTTTCAGGCCTATGTAAATGTAATTTCTGCCTTGATTTTGTTAGTTTTATGGGCAGCAGGGGAGAGAGTTTGTAACAGTCATATATATGTATATTTAAAGCTGTGAATGAATTTTTTTCAATCTGTTAATCCAAATGTTCTTTAATGGTTAAAAATAGAATCAAATTACTTCATATAAAAAATCAGGGACTTATTTACTCAGCTTCAGGCAGAATTATTCTTCCAGTAATATTCTGAATGTTATTGAATAGAGTGCTGGAAGGTTACTGTGCTGCTGAAGGCTGAGTTTCCTCACCTGTGATTGCTGATAACCTGGTTGTCCTTCCTGACTTCAGTCCTGATAAGAATGCCTGTTTGGTGAAAAAAGCCAACATTTTAATGGCTATTACAATATGAAGTATTTGCCTTGAGGTGTTCAACATCAGTTATCAGTGTAACTTTATCTTCAACCTCTCTGTCATCATCTTGGACAGAACAAGCCCTTGAGCTGGGCCTCCTTATGGGGAATGCACCTGAAATCAGCTGGCTCAGGGCTGAGCCTGGTATTTGTTGTGTTCCAGAGGCGGTGTCACATCCCCAGTGGGATGTAATTCATGGGAAGGACCAGAGGAGATGAGAGGAAGACTTTTTTTCTTGTTGAATGTCACATTTCCCATTATTTTCTGATGTCTTACCACTCATGCAGATCCTTGTACTCATTTAACTGCTTAAGAGTTCCCCATCTGAATAATGAAAGCCTTTTTTTTTTTCCCTTTTCCCTGATATGTTAGCCTGGCAGTGGTTTGGTGGTTCCTTTTTCTGGAAGTGATTCCTTTTGCAGAGACCCTAACTTTGATCAGCTGGGCTTTTATCTTGCCTAGGGTGTGAGGTCATCATCACAGAGGTTACATCACAGTGGGGATCCTGTATGGATGTCCCTCTGCATGGAATTAGGATTATTTCCCAAAGGAAATCTTTGGTTTAAAGATGCACCATGAAGTCTCTGTGTGGTTGGTTGGTTTTATTTAATAAAACAGTGCTCAGTAATGTAGTATTTAATGAAGTAGTGAATGCTCTGAGCATTCCCAGCTCAGGGCTGTGTTTTGTCTTTCCAAGCTCTTTCTGACACCTGAAAGAGTGTCACAGAGACCTGAAAATCACAGTTAGAATTGAATATCCAGCTTTCCTTCCCTACCCTGTTTTTCCCAAGTCATGTTTGAAAGTGAATCCCTGCTGCCAGACCCAAATCCCATATTGCTGATGTCACTTTTGCAGGAGTAGGTGCTGAGGGAATGCAGCTTTGGAGCTGAATTCTGGAAGGTGCTGCTGTGTGGTTGTTGTACACCTGTGCTGCTGCCTGCATGGAATACTCACACACAAAGAAAAAAAGAAGTAAATGACTGTTCCAGAGCCAAGCACATCTGTAGAGAGGCTGAATTTATCATTGTCCAGGTGGAATGAAAAGTTGTGTGTGCAGTCACAGAGTAACTTCTCTTTTCTCGTGACACCTTCAGGCCCTGCTGGAGGATCAGGGTCAGGGCTGTGAGCTGAAGGCAGCCACTGTCTGTGGTCATCGCTGGCTGAGCAGGGCAGCAGCAGGAGGAGGAGGAGGAGGAGGAGGAGGGATGATCTCACGCCTTGGGGCAGCAGGACAAGGTCCTGGAGGCTGAGCTCTGTGTGCCATTGCTGCTGTGTGTTTCATGCAAGATGTCAGCCCTGGCACTTCGCTCTGGTAAAGGTACAAGGAGCTAAACCCTAAACTCATAAAGGGAAATATCACTCATCTTTAACACATTGTGGTTACCAGACATCCCTATAATTAAACCAAACATCATCAGTAACCAAATCTCTCTTAAAATAGTCAGAAAGACTGATATATTTCTTGTCAAAAGTATTAGGTTTAACTCAGATTTTATTGGCATGTTTTGGGCTACTGTAATGTGCATTTCCTTGGTTGGACTACCTGAGCTAAGGGACTAAGTACCTTTAATTTCAGCTCCTGTGTGGGTGACTGTAGCTTCTGTGTACCTGTGGGTTCCAAGTATAAAGTGTTTTCACAACTGTGATTTAAAATAAATCTAGAAAATTCTTCTAAGCATTATTTGCAAAAGAGGCAATCTTTTTAGAAAATTAAGTGAACTTTTCTTTGCCAATGTGATACCGTGTCAGTCTCTTGTTGATTGGTTGATTTTTGTTTTTTAATTTTTAATTGACTTTATTGCTAGGCACTCTTTTGTCATGTTACTATGCCCAGTGTAATATGAATCATTATTCTGCTATTCTTGTTGTGGTTTTGATAAAAATATATCTGAGGAAGAAACCCATTATGCATATTTTTTTTTAAAAGAAACATATCTATGCTCTTATTAAAATTAAATAATATAATGTATCTTAGGCTTCTTAAAATCTAAATAGGATGAAGAATTCATTGCAGATGATCCTGTGGAAAGGCTTTGCAAGAGGAGGGCAATCAAGTAGGGATAATTAGAGTTACTGTTTAAATATGCAGAAAGCACAAAGCTTATCTGAAAGAGCAGAGTGAAGTGTAAGTACAGCGTAAGACTCACGTAAGGATGATTTGCAAGCAATAAAATCACACCTCCCTGACTTTGTAAGTACAAACTAATAAGCAGTATTTAATAATGGAGACTGTGATAGTGTGGGATATAAACCCAGTGGAATGTGATTTTACCATTAGATCTTACCTGAAGGGGATGGATTGCTTTAGCACTGACAGAGTGAGGATTACAGGCATTTGGAATGTGCGTGCAGGAAGGGATGAGAGTAATTGCTCCAGATAATCTCTGAGCGGTTAACTCCCAATAATGATGGGGAGTTGCTGGGATTTCTCTTCCCGGGTTTTACTTCTTCCTCTGAATCAGCCTGAAAGTGGGAACACCTCTGATGGGACTCCTGTGATTTGGGAAGGTTTGCTGCCGAACAGAGTTAATGTGCTGCTAAGAACAAATCCTCCTTGGCACAGGAATGGGTCGGATGGTCTTCAAGTTCTTAATCATCCCTGATTTTGTAACTCTGTCATTATTTTCATTAATTAACTTGAGTGGGTAACACAAACATCACGCTTCTTCCAAAATTAATATTATTACTGCCTGCCATTTAGTCTGTTGATCTGAAAATAAGCCCAAACCAAAATGTTCAAGTGTTGCATAGGCAATAACTTCATTGAACGTGCATTTATCTGAATGGCTTTAGTTGGGCATCATCTGCAGCCCCACCATGCACTGAGAGCCTGCCTGGTATCACAAGCTGGGCAAGGGCTTTGGGAGGCAGGAGCTGCTGGAAATGCTGGAATCCAGGAGCTGGTTCTTCCCTGGGGCTGCCAAGGGTGCCCTGCTCAAAGGAGAAAGGAGCTGGGGGCCTGACTGCTGGAATTCCTTTGAGTTCCCCTGGCCCTTTCACAAGGCCATGGGTGCTTAACCCATGGTCCTGGCCGCCTTCCAAGTGGAGTAATTAAATTCTGCATTCCTGAATTCCCTCTCGTTTTAATTGGATTTGGAATTCTTCACCTTTTGGCTTTAAACTCTCCTGGCAAAACAACTGTTTCTCATTACAGCAAGGGCTTTATTCACATCAGCCTATATTAGCCTTGAATGTAATGTACATTGCTTTAAGTGTGCCAGGTGTTTCAGGAGAGCAGTGTACAAGGCAGAGCAACATTTTACTTCTATTTTTAATTGATTTTCTTGGCTGTACTGAAGTGTCCCCATTTGATGGTTATTCCTGTTCACTCTCTCAGTTTACAGGCCTTGTTGGGACTGTAGAATCAAAGGCAATTCATAAAAATATTTTAGATCTTTGCTGCATCCAGGAAACCTTCTGTTTGCCTCTGTGTGCAGCTTTCATCTCTTTTGTGTAGTCAGTGAAATCTGGGGCATCGCTGGAAATTCAGTTTTTTACTGTGTATCCAAATGTTCACCTGATCATGGAGACTGCTCGGCACTTCAGAGGAACCAGCTGGTAAACAAGGGAATCTGTGCTACAACTCCCTTAAAATATGGCTTGGTTTCTACTGTGCCAGTAACTTCTGTTCATGTACTGGAGCCTAAATAATTGATTTTTTCAGTGTGTGCCACAGCACAACGTTTTAAAGGCTGCCTGGTCGATGAGTACTGTGATTCTGCAGAAATTTTAATTAATGAATAGGGATGTCCAAAAGCTGTAGGCAGTAATGAGAGTGACTGCTTGGTTTAAATCTGGGAAGGTAATTTCTGGACAGGACAAATCTTTGATATGGATAGAATTCAGATTTGTTCATGGTTCACCTGGCCCTACTGATACCTACACTAAGAACTTGTGAGCAGTGCTGGCTTGCAATCAGAACATGTTTTTCCCTGGCACCTAAAATGGAATTCTGTTAGTCAATTCACATTAGCCAAGTCTGAGGTCTGTGTCTGGTTGGATTTGTTTGCACTGGGCTGATGACAGAGCTCTGTTTGGCTTTTTGTTTGACCTGGATATGTGTATCTTCCTTAGTGCTGTCAGTCTGCTCTTAGGCTGCTCAGTGAATACTCCTGTTACTGAAAATCCAAGATCTGTATTCCTTTATTAAATTATAGAGTACATTACTTGCTCCTTTAGTATTTACCTTTGGGCATTAGGACTCTTTTTGCTAGAAAATAACCTGGTACAGGGTTTTGCTGGAGCTTCTGAAACCTCTCTGAAAGAAAAAAAAAAAAATCATCCAACCACATCTGGGAATCCCTTAAAAAAACAAGCAGTATTAATGAGCACATCTGCATTTTTTAAATATAGTATATTTCATGTAAATGATTGCACAAAAGTCTTTATGAGTAGGAAGGTCCCACCTGTGTTATGGACTATAAATTCACTTTGTACAGCATCCTGTCCCTTTTCTCTGTGTGAATTCCAGAGGACAGCCCCAAACTGACAGAAAGCCTTTCTGTTGTGGACTTGATTTTGTTGGTAGGCAGAGAGGGCGGGCAGAACCAGCATCCTGTCTTTCATCCTTCTGGATGGGGATTAATCATGATCACAGCTGCAGAATAATGCAGATCTTAGCTGGGGCTGGTGAGGGGGAAGGGATGGCTGTGGGGGGATCAGAGGACATCTCCTGTCTTCCCTCCTGCCCTTTATGAAAGAGCTGGAAGGAGCAGATTCCTACCTCTTTTTATTTTTTTTTTAACTAGTTAATCTTCCATGCATCTTGTGGTTTTTTCCTTCAATCATAAAGAATGCACTCGATTTACTGTAAAACACACACACACAGAATGTTTGCACGGCTTCCTTGTTTCCTTGATGAAACATCAGGCACGGGGTGCTGAAATTCTGCTGGTTCAAAGGCACACAGATTTACACCAGTGACTGTTACTGTGTCTCTGTAGGCAGCCCCGAAATGCCTTGCAGGTCAACTGTTCTTGAAATGGATAAAAGTGTGCTAATTCCTTCAAGGTAAATCAGAAGGATTATGACATCTAGGAAGAGGAATCTGCCAGGCAGTTCTGAAGCAATATAACCAGGACTGACCCAACAGCGTCTCTAAAGCTTCCAATAAAATTGCCTGAGGAGTCTGCCAAGAAGCCAGATGCTGCTGCTGGAAAAATACCTTCTGTAGCTTGGCATTTGTCCTGTAATTGCTTCCAAGAGAGAATAAACTGTAGCATGACAGTGGAAGGTGAATGGTTCCTCACCGCATGCTGCTTGGTGATTTTTTTAAATATTTCGAAAATAAGCATTATTTTCTGATGTGCTTCCACTCATGCAGATCCTTGTACTCATTTAACTGCTTAAGAGTTCCCCATCTGAATAATCAAATCCTTTTTTTTTTATTTTTCCCTGGTATGTTAGCCTGGCAGTGGTTTGGTGGCTCCTTTTCCTGGAAGTGATTCCTTTTGCAGTCCCTAACCTGATCAGCTGGGCTTTCATCCTGTTAGGGTGTGAGGTGCTCATTTACACCTGGTTATGCCACAGTGGGGACCCTGTATGGATGTCTCTCTGCATGGAATTATGATACAGCAAACACAACACCTGGCCCACACAGTTCAAAGGGTTAGACAGTTGTGTGGCTTTGCTTTTGCTTTTAGTATGTTTTCCAGTTGTGGGAAGAGCACTGTCTGTTATTATTCAGAAATGCTGCTGAGCTTATCTCTAACCACAAAATGCCTGGAAATTTTTTAGGGAAGATGCTTCCTTTCTTTAACAATGGTTAATACTCCTAGTGATAGAAAGCAGAGGCATTTGTGGAGCGGTGTGTAACCTAACCAGATAAAAATGAGATGAGAATAGATAAGTGATTCCAAGAAAAGTATTTATTTGAAATTTCTCCAGGAAAATCTAGCAGCTGTCCTCAAATACTTCTGCTTGGTATCATGGAGGAGCCTGCCTGCTGTTCATCCCAGCAATCCTGAGGGATTGCATTCAGGAGTGGTTTGAAGACTGAACTATTCAATTAGAATGGTCAAAAGTAATTCTGCAGCTAAAACTCATCGGAGAATCACAGAATGCCCTGGTTTGGAAGGGATGTTAAAGCTCATTGAGTTTTAACCCCTCTGCCATGGGCAGGGACACCTCTCACTGTCCCAGGCTGCTCCAAGCCCTGTCCAGCCTGGTCTGGGGCACTTCCAGGGGTGGAGCAGCCCCCCCTTCTCTGGGAACCTGAGCCAGGGCCTCACCACCCCCTCAGGAGAGAATTTCTTCCTAATCTCTGCTCTAAACCTACTCTCTGTTAGTTTGAAGCTGTTCCCCCGTGTCCTGTCACTAAATGTCCTTGTGAAAAGTCTTCCTTGTGGGTTCCCTTCAGGTGCTGGAAAGCCACACTTAGCTCACTTGGCAGTTCAAAATACTGATATTTGTCAGTTGTGAACACAAATGTAAAAGTGATTATTGCCCGATTGTGTGAATTCATACAGTCCCTGAAGCTTCTTGCTTTTTCCCTTTGCTGTGCTAGACAATGAACTTTGGTAGGAGTCAGGTGGTTGAGTTTGGTGTCATAAAGCAAAAGTCCATTTCCAGCAAGGTGAATTCCTTTGATCAGTTCTCCCAATACTTAACAGTCAAGGGAACAAGGGCTGAGTGTTGAAAAATAACAGTGAACAAAGATGCTGGCAAAGGGGCTTTTTGTTATTGTTGGCCTTTGGAGGGTTTGCTTTGCTTTGCTGTGGTATCAGGAAGCTTCAGAGAATGGAAGGGCACAATGTACAGGTCAACTCTTGTGGCTGGACCAATCTCAAAGGAACCTGGAACAGTTGGTGCAAAATTCACATCCTTTAAGAAGGTCAGTGTAAGGCATCACTCCAAACTTTACTTCAAAGTATAGCTTAAGTTATAGTGCTGTTATTTTATTTAAAAGGAATGAGAAGGTGAGTTTCAGTTCAGTCTCACTTGAAATACTAAGAAAATGATCCTGAAATTGAACAAGAAACAGAGCTGAATCAAGATATTTCTGTGAAGGACAGGAGCTGAACAAGATTCCTGCAACTTGCCACTTCAAAACATGCTGAGCTGTCCAGGATGTGAGATGTTTAATTCCATAACCTTTTCTTCCAATTAGAAGACACAGATTCTGATTGTGAGGAATTTGCATTCCAGTATGAAACGTGGTGTCTGACATTGCTTTTACCTTCTCCCTGGTGATGCTCCTGACTGCACGCTTCTCCCTTTCCTCCAGTGTGATGATTGCACCACTGCACTTTAGTAATCATTTAACAGCTCTAATTACAGAATACTGTGTTCCCAACTGTGTACTTTGTCCTCTTTGCCTTCTTAGTCCCTGTTTCTTTGGTGCTGAGAGGATCACAAAAGAGCTGTTCTTCTGCTTTGCAAAAATAAATTCCAAAGGCCCTGCTTGGGTAACGTACAGATCTGCATTTTCTCGTGGCTTTGGAGTTAATGACACTGAATTTTAGCCATGGAGGGGTTGGTTTGTCTGCTCTTGTTTGCATCAGTCATGCTGGCATAACTTCTCTGACACTAATGCAGATACACCAGCATGAAATTGGTGTAACTCCAGCTCCATTAAAATCATTGGAATTAGCCAATATGAGTCAATGCAAGGCCATTGATTTTGTGCTGGTGTGACTTTATTGACTTGGGTAGAGGTGAGGCAGTTTCTGCTGCCGGGGCTCGGGTCACAGGCAGGCTGTGCCTGTGCTTGGAGTGGTTGTGACTTTGGTTTCTGGTTTGCTCTGGCACAGCATGATCAGAAATTCCTTCTCTTTTCTGCTCCAGGGTCAGCAGTGTGGGAATCTGGGAGCAGTGAAGTCCTGGAGTAGAACAATTCCTGTGGGAAAAGCATTAGGTAATTCACTGAGCAATCTCTAGTCCTATCTGAATGATTTCCTCTGTTATCTGCTATGTGGTATCAGAGGAATGATGTGGAGTTTTTAAGCCTGCTCCTTTTTGATGTGATACCCTGCTAAAGCTTACAAAAGCACTCTGAGTGGAGTTTTGAGTGAGAAAGTGCATTTAAAGGAATGATGAGTGCTGTATCTATACCCCAGCACACTGGGTTTGTTCCTGGTTTTCAGCTCTCTGGGCTGGAGCTGCATTCCATGGGCAGAGGAGATGTAGTTTTTCCTGAATTCAAATGCCATACCTTCAATATTTCAAAAATCCTTTAAAGCAAGTCCGTGTCTTCTATTTTGCCTTTGTTGCATGAGTGCTGCCCTGTATAATAGAAAATAGAAACTGGAATATTAAAATGAAATGTTAGTAATTTGCCATTAAAAATGTTGATGAAATCAATTCATTCCTTTGAAAAGCTTCTTTTTAATCCGGTCAGCATTTTCTGTGAGTAGAAAATTCACAGCACTTCTGGTGAATAATTGGTGGAGTGGAGTGCAGTATTCACCACGACATGGAGTGATTTCCAGGAGGAATTTCAGTAATTATTCCTGCCATCGTTGGAATACTAATAAAAATCTTACTTTAGAAATGTTGTATAGGTCAGTTTTTTGCCAAGATGCTCTTCAGTGGTGAATCAGCTTCAGTGGTGCTGTTTACCCCATCTGAGAGACTGGGTAACATGCCTGCAAGATGCCCTAGAGACAGAAAATGAAGCATAGTTTAAACCACAATAACCTTAATAAAATGTGTTATTAGCCTAAGTTACATGTAGGATTTTGTTTAAAAAAGAGCTTCTTGTTTTCAGGAGATAAGAGAAGTATTTTATGAATACAGTCAACTACAGCATTTAAATACTAAGGGAAATTAAATGCTGTGGTTGGAGTACTAGGTATTTTTCTGATATTGGATGAATTAAAAAGGGTTATTTGGCAGTGTTGTTCTGGAAGACACTACCGACATAGTACAGAAAACTGCATAAAGGACATAAAACTGTTCCTTTATCAATATATAGAAAATCAGGGATGGAGGGAAATACATGCTGATTTTAGAGCAAACAAAACTAAATATGAGATCTGGAGGCAGCTGTGAGTTTTAAAAGCTGTCTAATTTAGGGAGTGAGTGGGAGATGAAGGGTGCTGGGTTCCAGGGGAGGGTTTGTAGGGGAATAAATGTTTGTGTAGTATCTCAGTTTGTGCATGTCAACAGTAAAACTCCTTTCACCTTTACAGGCTGCAGAAATACCAGTAAAGAAACGGCAGGAAAAGGCAGTGCTCGCATGGAGCGCCATGAAAGAGACTCCTTTGGCTTTGTCACTGGAAGCAGTGCATTCTGCTCTTATGGGGGAAATGGCAAAACAGAGGGGAGGGACAGACCCACGAACAATCCAACAGAGGCTGGGCAGGGCAGCCAGAATTCCAGTGCACAGTCCTGATAAACACTTGACAGAATTTGCTGTAATGGAGCGTTACCGGCAGCTCTCCTGTTTGCTTTTGTTTCCTTCTCATTTTCTCCTCTCTGTCAGTGTCTCAATCTCTCTTTCACCTCAGCTTTGTCCTTTTCTGGTCCTTACTTGCAGGCCCTGTTAGCTGCAGTGTATCAGTGGGTTTTGGATCAGTCCCTTGGGTTCCTGTTGGAATTAGTGCAGTGCCTGCTGTGACAGATGAGTCCTCTGATGTTCGCCAGCCCTGACCATTGGGGAAATGAGCTGATGAGTACAAAACAGTGTGAGCAGCACCCGAGGATTTCCTGGCCCTTCTCCCTGGAGGGTACAAAGAGCACTGGTGGCAAGGATGGGTTTTCCATCCTCTCTTTGTGTGTGGTCCCACTGCTGTTCTCTGTTAGGCTTTGAGGGCAGGTGGGAAGTGGGTGAGTAACATTTTCTCCCAGGATTCAGACCCTTACACTTGAACTGGTTTTAGTTTTCCAGGATCACAGCACTCTTCACTTCTATTTTCACTTACACTTTACCCTTTCAGTATGTTTGGGCTTTGCTTAACACTTGTAAAACCACAGGCATCAACATGATTATGTTGGGAGCTTTGGAGGAGAAAAAATTAATTGCAGGACTCCAGAGGCATAAAAGTGGGAGCTAAGGATGGGAGCACAGCTTTTGTTTTGTCAAACCAGTGTTTGGGAGGTGCCATCCTCTTGTCAAATCCCACTTTGTGGCTGTGGAGAAGTTAAATACCTAGGGAATGCCAGGGCTTAGTTGCAAATCCTTTCTAAGACTGCTTTTCTTTATATAAGCAGATGGAAACTGCTTTCAGGGGAGGGAACTTCTTAAGTTTTGAAGTCCCAAAGAAAATTAATTAATTCACGTATTTGAAAGCCAGAGGGGAAGTATTATGATCATCTTGTCTGACCTCCTTCATAACTTGGGCCAAGGGAAGTCTCCTAATAACCCCTACAAGAGCTCACTGAAGCGTGGTTGAAAAGACAAATGATTTGACAGAAATTGTTGTTTCATAGGCGTGTGGGGGAGGCGAGTGGAGCTTGGGACTAATTTCCCCGTGCATAAAGGGTCCAACCTTTGTTAATCCTAACTGCAAAGTGAATTTACAGAAATATTTCTTTGCTAAGGCTTTAGGTTTTGTGCTGGCGTAGGAGTAATAGAGAACACAGGCTTAAGAACTTCTCCTGGAATTAAGAGCCGGTTAATTCCAGAATGCGCTGATTGTGTTCCTGCTGTAGCCACTTAATAAGGCCACGGAAAATGTCAGTATTTTGTTAAAACGAAGAGCTCAGAATCCTCTTTAGGAAAAGCTGAGGCATGCACATAACACTGCAATAGCTGGAGCAGTAGCAAGGCACACAAGGAGATTGTTAGAGTGGATGGATATGTGTAAGATGATGGATTTTTTTTTTTTTTTTTTTTTTTTTTTTTGGAAATGCAGCTAACAAAATTTTGCCTTTAGAGCAGGGAGAGAAATGTGGCAGAAGTGATCAAAGCAAATAGCACCTCATTGATAAAACACATGCTGCAGTACTTCCCACAGTTGGGAGGAGGCTGTGGTATTTAACAACGGTGACCTAGATTGGTGGAGACAATGAAAGCTGTTGCAGTGAGGAGCAGATTGACTGCCATTCTCATCTGGGTAATAAACGGCTGAAATATGGACAGTGCATGGAAGTTTACTAATGTGACTTACATAAAGACCCATACTTTTGGAGGAATTGTCTCAGTAGCAAATTCAGTTTGAACTATGGCTGGTGTCTGACAGATGTTTATGTGCTCCTTTACAAAGATACCTATTACTTTATTCAAGGATCTATGAGCCTGCGAGAGTATGACCTGATTAGGTTTGAAAGTAAATCAATATGTGAACCTGTCCAAAAACAGGCATGCATTTATTTTAAAAAATATTACTCAGTGGGATAGCCTCGAGGGGATATAGCTTTTCTGGAGAGTTTCAGATGAGATAGCAGTCATATGTTGTTACTTTAAAATATTCAGTGCCATTCAGATGCTACTATTTCAGCTGTCCTGTTGGAAATAGCTGACAACAGGAGATGACATTCCTGATGCTTTGTAGCCACAATGGCCTTCTAAGACATTAAAACTTGCTTAACTACGGACCCCAGGGGTATTTGGTATTTTTTTTTTATTTTTTAATAAGTGGATCTATTATAAATATATCCGTTTTGCAAAGTGGCTCATGTTAGTGCTCCTTGTAGAGTTATGCAGTTAACCTTTGGGTAAATATAAATCCAAATTCTCGAAAAATAAACTGTCAATCCAGCTGTGACTCGAGAGATGCTTTAAGTAAGTGCCATTGAGCTGTAAAGGCTGATGCATCCCTACTGTGCTGTAAAACTAAATATTATTAAATTGGGTTGCGGGCAGGGGGAGGGGAAGGAGATGGGGGTTGTGAGGGACATCTGTTCTGCTCAGAGCTCCTCTCTCTCCCCGCTCGTGGGGGGATTTGAAGCGCGAGTGAGGAGGGCGAGGGCGTTCCCCCAGCGCTGCTCCAGCAGCTGTGCCTGGGGACAGGCGGCTCCCTGTCCACGCACCCGGCCAGAGAGCTCCTGGAAACCTCACCCTGGGAGCTGTTCCCTCCCTGACCAGCCTTCATTTGCTTTGTCCTTTCCTGCTCTGTTCTCAGCTGAGAGGCTTCAGCGAGATGCTGTTGGTTTATTCAGGTCTGCAACACCAAGCAGGTGTGTTCAGCAAGCGCTGCAACTTCAATTTGTGCCTTGCTTGATTTTTTTTCCTCCTTTTTTTTTTTTTTTTTTTTTTGCCATGCTGTGCTTATTCAGATTCCACAGAGTGGGGAACAGGGAATTTTGTATTTCAAAATCAGTTCAGCAGATTTTGAAAAGCTATCTTTGAATATTCTATAATACACAGACAGATTTGAAGAGCTTATTAAAGAAAGCCCCTGACACACTTCAGCAATATTAAATCACTTCAGACGGTGCATGGCAGTGTAATGTTACTGAAGCATTTTAAAATGTTAAAAGAGCCTGGATTTGAAAGTGCTGGTGGCTTCACAGCCCTTACTGTGAAAAGTGATTTAAAGTGTCAAAACTATTCCAGTGTTTGCAGTCTGTTACTTTCTTAAATGACAAAGAAGGGACATTAGTAAATAACTCTAACTGCAGTTAATCTCTGGCCATCTAACCAGCTGATATGCTGGGTTAATATCTTTATTAAATGCTTATTTAATAAGTGGGCAGCTGTTCCAACAGGCCAGATGGACTTCTCTGTAATTGTGCTAATAATGGGAACTTTCTCACAAAAAGAAAGGGCAGTAAGAAGATGCATTTGGTGAGGGAGCATCCTGACAAATGGCTTCAGGACAGTCTGGTCCTCTGCCCTCGACAGACTGGCTGGAGTAAGTGGTTCATCCCTCAAAGCAGGAAGGACCAGCAGTGAGAATTGGAGCAATGGGTTCTTTTTGGCTTAGATGTTTATTCTTTGTGTGTTCTTTGCCTCCAAAGCTCTGACATCCCCAGTCCTCCCTCCCTCATCCTGCTCCAGCACATTCCTGCTGTGGGTTCACACCTGGGGCATTTTTGTCCCCAAGAAATACATAGCTTTCTCCCTAAATGTTATCTCTCTAGATGTTATCTTTGTACACCTATCCCATTTATATTTCATGGGTTTAGTTAACTATTTTCAGAGATCTTTGCAAGAAAGATTACTAGATGGGTGTTAAAATTACAGCTTTGTTTATGTGGAGACAGAGTCTTTTATGCTGGAAACATTATCATAAGCAAGAGGATTGGCAAAGTATGATGTTCTCAGAATGAGGAATGAATTAATTTTTCATTTGTCTTTGTTCAAGTAGGAGAATGAGAGGACTGAAACAGAATTGAAGGAGTAAAAATCTGTACTTACTCGCTGGCAATATGGAATCGGTGCATTTGAGAATTGAGTCTTTGCAGATTTTTTTGCTATTGGTGACATTTCCAGCATTGGAATACTTCCTGCATTGTGGTCTGTGTCCTCCAGCTGCTGGTCCAGAAGTGCTGGTCTTCTCTACACCCCAAGCAGTGTGAAGGCATTTGGATATGCCAAAACACTCAAATATAGATGTTTGAGATAGGCACAGATAATCATGTTTAAGCATCTAAAGTCATGGACAACTGGCTCAGTAGATGGAGAACTTCATGTGTTCCTCCCTCGCAATGGTTTGGCTTTTTTATTTTCCTTTCATGTCTTAAACCCAGAAAATGACTGTTCCTTTTTGTTTCCTTCCCTAACAGCACTCGAAAGGAGTGAATGAGATGAACTGTTTGGGTTATAGTATCTGAAAGGCTAAATTATTCTCTTGGAGAGACGTTCTAAATGAGCCTGACCGAGATCCTGGATCTGTGTGAAGAGGACTAAGGATATAGGATGTCAACTGAGACAGAACTTCAAGTGGCTGTTAAAACCAGCACAAAGAAAGACTCCAAAAAGAAAGGTAGTGACTCATTTCTCTTTATTTGTGTGTGTTTTGTACTTTAATCAGCTCCTACATCAGCCACCTTTGGCACATCTGTGGCTCTTCTGTTGTCTGTGTGCTCAGTGAAAGTGGGATTTGTTTTGTACCAGTGGAAGTCTGCTACAGAAATATGGGGTTTGATTCTCTGACATAAAAAACATATCCTTTTGAAAGATGAGAAAAAATTAGCCTATTATTTATGGTTCACAAAGAGAAATACTGTTTTTAAAATTACTCAACAAAAGATCACTTTTCTTTTTCTCTGCTGACAAACACATTTTCTTCTAATGGCTTTTTGTTCTGCTTTGTTTTGAACTAACCAGAGCTCAAATGCACTTTCTGTTCGTGGAGTTTGAATTTTACTGACCCTTTGTGAAGTTAGAGAACTCAGTAGCAATCTGTGGAGAGAGTATTTAATCTGGTAATCTGGTATGTGGAAATATAAATGAGGAGGAAGAAAACTCAAAATTAAGGAGAAGCTGTGGAGAAATGCATGGTTGATTAGTTCATATTTGTATTTACAATTTTGCCTCAGACTGTAGAGCAGTTCTTTGGAGTGCTGAGTGTGAGAAATGGGACCATATGAATTTGGTGCTTATCCTTATTTAAAGATTTTTGGTAGGGATTTTTCTCCTCACATTTTTATTAGTACTTTTATTGCTTATGGTTTTAAGTACAGATGAACTTGGAGCCCAAGCCCTTAAATTGTGGTGTTAGCTCTTGCTGCTCTGTGTAGCCATATTTGGGTTTTTTTTTAAGCATTCACATGAAACTGAGATTGAAAACAGATTTAATATGAATTACTCAAATAAAACTAAAACAAAAAGAAAAGAATCATATTAAATAGTTTTAATACACAACACAACAAGATTTGAACTTTCATGTGAGCTCTAGAGTTTGTAATTCTGTTTCTTTCTGTGGATGTGTCATTTAGCCATTTACTTCTGAGCATTTTTTCATTTTCCTAAAACAAAAAAAAAAAAACATCTTTGCTTATATATGTATAATGCAATTTTAGTCATGTATAATGCAACTTTATAATGTATAATGTAAATTTTACTCATAGTAAACTTGAACTGCTGGGCAGAAATACCATTTACTGCAGCAGTTCTACCAAAACATTTACTAAGGCCTTGTGTTCCCTTTGGCTTTTGTATCAGAAATCTTTATCCGAGAGTTTGGAGAAAACACAGCAATTAAAAAATTTCAGTGTTTGTTCAGGAAGATAGTTTAAAAACCTTATGACTGCTCTAGGCCTGCACTCACAAATCAAAAATGATTCATTTAAGATTAAAAAGCTCCAGTTGGGAAAGGCAAGAAAAGGGGAACTTTGATGTAAATGAGAATGTGATCTAAGATGTTTAAGGCAAATGAAGTTAAAGTGGTTTGGTTGTGTGATCATTCAGTTTTTGGGGGCAGGCAGGAAATTAAAAAATGTCATTTCTTTGCAATATGGATAACATCTTTTTGATGTATGTCTCCTATGTTATTTCTTCTGCTGGAGGCTGAAACTTCTGATACCAGCAAACAACTCTTTTAGGAACTTGATATTTATGTTAATAAAATATTCAGCATCCAACGTGTAAAAACATTTCCATAAATCACAATAGCTGAACACTTCTCTGCCCAAAATCTGATTCTATCCCCCGAATGAAAATTCTGAAAATTACCTTCAGTGCTGAGGGGGAGAATAAAATATGTTGTGTGGCAGCGATGTGAGAGTCTGGAGAGCTGGAAGGGACAGGGAATGGCAGTGGCACATCCCAGGATATTCTGAATCAGCGCTGTCTGTGCAGTCTGAGCCATCCCAGGGCTGGGGCAGTGAATGCTGCACACAGACAAGGTGCACAATGCACACAGTGTTTGCTATTCAAATCCCACAGAGCCACAGTCAAAAGAAACTTGGTGTGCTCATTTACTTGTCATTGAGTTGTACGCACTTCCCTGTGTTCCAACAAAGGAGCCCTCCTCTCTATAGTGGCAGTGATGGACACGTGAAAAACAGGGATTTTTTTTTCCCTTTTTTCCCCCAAGTTCATTAACTGCGAGCAGTGGCAGGTAGCAAGTGCTAACATGAAGTTTTTTATGTTGCTAATCAATGAGTTTGATTATGCAATGGAACTGAGTATTCCCAGGAAATCAGTCTTTGCTGTATCAACAGAAATTTCAACTGTGGTGTTTTTTATTTTTTCAGCTCAGTGTTTTGTTGCACTTCTGGAAGAGCCATGCATCCCTCTCCATCCAGAGCAGGGACAGGCTTCTTTTGCTGTATTATCCACTGTTTTGGTGGTTCTCCTGCCTTCTGCAGTTCACAGCACTGCATGGAATGTCTGTCCCACATTTGTATCCCACTCTGGAGCTCTGGGGTGACTCTGAGGGGATGAGGATTAGTGTGGAGATGGAGCATGGGACTGGGTTCTTTCCTGATCTCAGCCTAAATCTTCTGTGTAGAGTCAGCTAAATCTTTAGTTCTCTTCATCTGCATAAATATCCAGTAAGGTGGTGTTTGTTATGTGGAGTGTTGAAATAAAACAAAGCTTAATTCCTAGCATTTGTAAGGTGTATAGATATTAAAAAATATATATATACTTTACATATAGATGTGTATATATATATATATATATATATATATATGTATATATACACTTTATATATAATATATAAAGTATAAAGTGTCAGATAAATGTGAGCAGCTCTTCTTACTGATGTACAATGCCCAAAAAGAAAGCAGTGACTTGTACATTTGTGGTAATAATGCCTACGTTGAGTTAATACCACTGTGATGTCATGAGTTAACAATTTAATAACCTGGACAGGTTAGGAAAAAAAGTCGAGGAGGAGTCTAATGATATTTAGTGAGTGTGAATGCAAAGTCTTGCTGCTGGGATGGACTAACTCCCTGCCAGAAGGGTGGAATGTGTGGTTGAAGTTTCCTTAGGATTTCATATAACTGATTTTAGGCTCTGTTGCATGGACTGCTGACTTTTGGGTGACAGGGAAATAGTTTGGTTTGTGCTGCAGATGGGGCAAATGACAATGCTGGTGCAAAGATTTGACCAAATATTTCTTTGATGTTCTGGGCACACACAGAAGACTCTTTCTGTGGGTACACGCAGAGCAGTTCCCTTTGGATCACTTCTCTTTAGGCATGGTTTTTACAGCCATGAGCTTTGAGGTCGTGTCCAGCTCTGCAGTGTGTGCTCTGTCACCTGAGCTGGTTTGGGAGGCAGTGTCAAGAACTTAAATACAAAACCCTCTCTGTTTGCACAGAAGCACAGCTGAGGAGCTCTGATGTTCTGTGGCTAATTCAATATTTACACGATCATATCAGACTGTAATTTTGTATGTTAACATTATCACCCTGGATAACCTTAAAAGCAGGCTATTGAAAAATCAGGTACAAATTTTGCCTTGCATTCAGCCCATACTGATCTGACAGATGCAGGGTTGGGTGGGCTCTAGAGGTGCTTCCTGCTCACACTCCTGGCAGAGGGATGGGAATTTTAACTGGCCTGGAAATACCATTATGGGAACAGAAGTGAGGCAGGCACCTCCCTTCCTCCCCAGATTGTCACTTTTTCCTCTCTGTGCTGTGAAGCGCCTTGTCCCTTGAGGAGCAGCGTTTCACCCTGACCTCCAGAGCCCCCCTTCCTACACTTTATTCCATTTTACAGGCTTACAGTGCACTAGGTGTTATTAGAGGAGATTATATTTCTGCCATCCCCCACCTCCAGCCCTAATCTTCATGCCGCTCTTGCTGATATCTGCTGGTAACTTCATTGTAATTATCTTTATTGCTCACATTTTAGAAGATATCCTGGAGAGGTTTCATGCTGCTCTCTGAGTGGAAATGGTGAAAAATTCTCAGGAGGTTTAGAAAGCTCAATTTGAGGACTTTTTTTGGCGATACAATTTTTTTTTTTTTGGTGAGTTTGCCAGAAGTCATGTGTTCTTTAAGAAGTGTTTAGAGAATTAATGGTATAACTAATGCTCTTAAATGCTGATGTTATTTTGTTTGTTTATGTCATCTGGTTCATTAAGAAGTGGATAAAAATTGTGCATTTTTATCGTTCAGGATAGGAAATTAGAGTTTTGTTATTAGCCAGAGTGGTTAGAAACATAAACCATGTTTGTCTTGTAGTACATGGGGGAAAGGCCTTGTTGTAAGTATGTATAGATTATTGAATCAAATTGAAAACATTTACTTGAGCCTATCAGAATTAAAATTGATTTAGAAACCTCTCTGGGGGAAATGTGGTGCATTGATGTTGAATTCACAGTGATAACTGCCTGGGAAAATCCCTTCTTGCAAAATTAGCGGAACAGAAAAATTGAAATGGGAGGTCAGTATAGAAGTGAGCTAGGCTACCAAATTTTAGCACAGATCTGTGTCTGGGGAATAAACATGGGGACTTTTGTAGAGATTTAATCTCTTCCTCTTGCACTTAAATTCTGTAATTTTTCTATTTGAACCTTAGGGTTTGTTCTGCAATTCAATATCTCATTGTATCCCCGTTATAAGACTCCTGAGTCAATTTTCAGAATGACAGGGGCTTGTAAAGAACGGGAGCACATTCAGAGAGGAGCTTTGGCACGTTGGCACTCAGCATGATGGTGGTTGATGCTCAGCTCCCCTTGGGTGAGATTTTCATGTTTATTGGGTTTCCAGAGCGTGTAGGAAGCACGTGGGCAGCTCAGGGCAGGCAGGGCGCCAAGCTGGGGATTGCTGCATGCAGCCAGTGGCGATGGGACATCCAGGGAGGGTGGGACGTGCTCTGCTGGGGCTGGAGCTCTCCTCCTGGCCTGGAGCTGGGCGCCGTGTCCAGGCTGGATGGACACCCCGGTGCCCAAGCCCTGCTCCAGGAGGGAGAGCTGGTTCCTGCCAGGTGAGGAGTTTACACCAGGGGGGTTTGCGTGGCAGGGCTGGCTTGGAGGTGGGAGATGGGAGTCTGATCCTCTTGGGATCACGATGGCAAAAAGCTTAATTGTCCCGTTTTATCTCTCCTGAGTGCTGATTAAAAGGAGAGCAGGGGCTGCAGGATCATTGGTGTGCAGTCTGGGCCTGTGGCAGAGCCACATCTATTTCCTGGGTCTTTTAAGCACTAATGAGAGGCTGGGGTCTGTCTAACTATCTAAAGGAAAACCTTTGCATCCCCAGGAGCAAAACTCTTGTCAGACTAAGATCAAACAGGAGCTACCTAGTTAGTTTAAAAGCCTTTGGGGATAGGAAGCCTTTAAACGAGGTTACGTTTTGTCATTGTCAGTTTCCATCAGAGGTGCCTGATGCTACCTCAGCCCTGTTTTGGGTTTCTCAGACCTCATTTGAATCCAGTTTTTCATTGCTAAACCCCAGAGTGGAATGGAGGTTTCTGATGGATGTAAAAGTTACAGTTTTGCTGACACACAGAAATCTTGGTGCAGTTTTTGCAGCTGTGTTTCCAGGTTGGAACTTCAGTTTAAATGAATAACTGCTATGATGGTGGATTACTTTTTAAATGAATTGGATAGTGATGGTGGATTACTTTTAAAATTAATTAGTTTTAGAAACTTTGTGATCAACTGCCAACAATTAAAACATCATCACCATAATGAGGCATTTCAAAATGTCACATTGCTATAGGTTCATTTAGTTTTCTGATTATGTAGCTAAGATTCATGGAATCCAGCAAAATTTAAATCTGATCTAAAGAGTAATGAACAAAGTAGCTTCTTTCATTGACTGAGAGTGGATTTGCTTTGTTTCCTTGCAGTAACTATGAGTTTTTCAATAATTTATAGATCAAGTAACAGCAACATTAATTGATACACTAATTGTGTCCACATGCCTGCCTTTAACAAATCTCTTTTGTGAAATGATTACTGACAATATTAATTGCACCTCTTTTGTGAGTTGATATAAGTTATGAATTCATTCTCAAGTTGAAAGGGGGTGGGAAAATCATTAATTTTGACATTGTGTAGCTATAATTAACAAGGGTTATCCAATAACCTATCATCAATTAGAGAGCTCATGAATTCTGTTTTAAATACCATGTACCAAAGGGGGTCTGTGGTTGTTAATTGAAGGATTCTTTGGGGGTGATGGATGTTGTCTCTTATTGCAGATATGATGTTTATTGTTGTATTTAATTGAGGGAAATCTGCCTAAACTAAGGTTGGGGCTGGTGTTCCTTTGCTGCTCCTCACCAGAGGAATCAATAATCTGTTGAATATTAAGAACAACGTTTCTCAAGAGCTTCTGTTACAATTTCTCAATGATTTAACAGCCATCAAAGCATTTCAGTTTAAAGGAGTAATCAGGAGCTCAATGCAGTGCATATTCCAGAGAGGATTTGAGTCGTGTATCAATCCATAAATGCAGGTGGGTGTTGCTGTGCTCCAGTGCTCTGCATTGGGGGACCTGCTGTGAGCATCACCTGTGCATCCTGTGCTGTACCTTGTTTCTTCATCCTCTTCTGCTCTAAAACCACCCCTGAGATTTGATTGAAATACTGAGAAAGTGGGGCTGGGGCTGATAAGGAAGGAGAACTTCTAAACAGGCAAATCAATTCATTTTCAGCAAAATTTTTTCTCTGCTTGCAGTCATTGAAAAGAGTCTCAGCAAAATTGCAAAATTCATGCAAGAACTTTATTAAATGGAAACTTTTGTTTTAGAGAGTTCAGGGAAGAAAATTCTATTGTGTAATGAATAACTGAGCAGGAGTGACCTAATTCATCCAGATTAGTAGCTAAAATACCTCCAGAGGTTTGGATAAGTAGAAGTTTCCTAATATGGCTCACAGAAAAATATTCTACAGGGACAAGTATGCTGGTGATGATAATGTTTTTGTAGCATTCTTCATCCAAAGATATTTTCTTGCCCAATAAATATTAATGAATAACATTTCTGTCAGCATGTTGCACTATGTGCATTTGGGCATTTGTAATTTTCTGAAACATTTTGCCTTTTTCATCAACATTATTAGTACTACTTGCAGAATTTCCTATAAAATGCAATAAAGTGTTGCTCACCTGTATAATACAGATTAGAGGTATCAGCTGTGTTGATAACTGCTCCCATTTTGCTGAAGGGATATCAAAGTAAATTTGGAATGTTAGTTTGATCCCACTATAAATTGCTCACTAATTTTCCCTGAAATAAACAGATAGCACTTAGCATTGGTGTCTACATTATTGTAGTATATAGTTTTTTACATTACTAGGGAAAATTCCTCCAATCTTACATAATTTTATGTACTTTATGGAAAATAATGAGCTTTCTTGACCTATGTACATATAGGGGAAATGCAGATTGATTTCAGTGGTGATCAGATCCTTGCATCAAGAACCAGTGCTGATCTCTCATTTACTTTCCAAAGATTACAGCACAAATCAGGGCAGAGCTTGGTGTGTAATCTGAGGATCCTGATTCCTATTTTGTTCTTTAACCAGCACATTTCACTCTCTCAGTGTTGACATCACAGTATTTTCATTAATCAGCTTGTGAAGAAAAACCTTTGGAGGAATGTACAAGTTAACAGACATGTACAGGGATTGGTTTGTGTGTTTAACCAGCCTGAATTAGAAGTGTTTATTTAAATCTGACCACTTCTGGTTAAGAAAAAGTCACCCACAGAATTGGTGCCATTTTGAAATACTGTTACAGAAACTGTAAGCCCTTCATTCATGCCTTGTGGTATGTTCCTCTTAAAGAGCTCAAAGAAATATGTAGGGAATTTGGCCACGTAATAGGCTCAGACTTCCTGTGATAAATATGTCAGGGCAGACATTCACTGTGCTCCTCAGGAGTGAAGAAAAGATGTGGCTGTGACCCTCACGCCTGATTCTGTGTATAGGATCAATATGGACATTATTGGTCCTCCAGAATAAAGGTAATATATTATATATACATAAAATGTATTTGGGTTGTCAAGTGATAGAGTGGATGTTCCTTGTGAGTCCCTTCCAACTCAGCTTATTCTGTGATTCTGTGAATGTGTTGAAGCATCACATTTCTCTTGAAAGTGAATTAGAGATAAACATGTCCTCAGAAATAATGACATCCTATTTGTATTATTTTTATCTGAACATTATTATAGATAATAGCTAGTGTTGGTATAAGGACAGGAAAAGGAGCATTTCTCTGCTTTTACATTTGCTTTGTTTTGCATGTGTGACAATATTTAGTTTGCTTAACTATGTAATGTGTCTGTGGGGGTCTTTTGCATGAAAAATAAAGGAATGCTCATTGGGATCTTTCCTTCTGCTTGCAACAGGAGTAGGGGCAGAGCTGATAGCCCAGGATTGGGATATCCCACTATTGAGCTAAACCTGAGAGCTGCCAAAGGCCATTTCCAGTCTGGTTCTGGCTGTAAAACCTCATGTGGAGATGCTCAAATTCTTGAAATGTTTCTGCTTTGAGCCTCCTGAGCAGCCAGAGCCTCTCCCCAGAGCCTCTCTCCACAGATGAGGATCAGTGGGGTTGAAATCACTTCTGATTTAGCCACTGTGTTTATCCTGTTCTCACTGCCCAGGCTGAAACACCAAACCCAATTATCACTTATTTGCAAGCAGCAGTTCACCCCCTTTATTTACTCCAGTATTGGCTTTTCCCAATTCCTTTTATTTATGCAGTTGTGCAGTGCAGGAGAACAGTTGCCAACACAATATCCATTATTATTCTGACAAGAACAGAGTAGCTTTCGCTTCCATTTCCCAGAGACAGCATTACTCATTGCTGCAAAACAGCAGTAAAAACAGGAGAAGGAGGGTGAATTGTCTTTTGGCAGCAGAGTCCCAGCACTGCCTGTCCTTGCTCCCAGTAGATCAAGTTTGAGGTAGAGGTGGGAAGGATGTGTGGTCTCTCTTTGTGATGGGGCAGTCAGGGATGAAAACAAGCTGTTGCTCCATCAATACTAAAGTCATTAGGAGTGGAACCAAAGAAATTTGCATTACTGTGTTTCCAGCATCTTCCATTGGGGGTAACTGAATCTGGTGAGCTGCAGGGTTTGGGGGGATTTTTCCTCTCCCAGATCCTCCTGCCAGTGGCTCTACATATCCTGCAAAATTGTCCAAAAGCACAGATAGCTCCAGCCTTGACTTCTAAATATTAACATTTCACAGCAAATTCTTCTACAAGTGACAAGAGCAGCAGCTTCCTCTGGAGCCTACTTTAAAGTCTACCCTGCCTTAACCACCAGCAAATGCTGAACAGCTAATCTGTGATCTATAATTACACCTCTTATGCTCTTAGTTTAGTTAGAGGGAGAATTGAGTAGTGAAAAGGATGATTCAGGGAGTGAAATGAAATTAAGTGCAGTCTTTTGAGGTTAACTATTAATTTCATTTTAAATATAAAATTGCCTTGGAAGTAATAAGAGGGTAATATTCACACGTCACAATAATGTGCTGATAACTGGGTGGAAGGCAAAAACACCAGTAGTAGTTGGACGAACCATTATTTTTTTTGCAGCCTTGTGTTTCCTGTGTAAGTTTTAAATTGAATTCAAATGTCCAAAGTCACATAAAGTGAATTAAATGCACCAGGGAAATTGGGTGTACTCTGAACTCAGGCATGGCTTAAGTTTAATCTTGACATGGTTACCTTGTGTGTTCAGTGTTTGCTGTATTTAATAGTGTAGGATATTTATGGCTTATAGTTCTTTTTATAAATTGCACCTATTTGAAATGCCTCTTTAAAAATCATGTTCCCAGCCCTTGCCAGTAAAATTGGCTGTGGAAGAACACAGCCTCTGCTGTGGGGAGCGTGTCAGAGGGATGGCCGTGCTCGAGAGACACTGGAGATCAAAATGAAAGCTACCTACAGAATTCTTTATCTCTCCTGCCTATTTTCCTTCCCTGTGCTAGACTATAACTAAAGCAATCCATTATATCTGTGCCTCTGTTTAATTGCATTAAAGAAATGCCGGGGCTCTAAGGTTAAGCACTAAAATTCTAAGGAAGCAGAGCCTCAAAGTTGCCTGTGTAAGCCTCATTTAACATCCCTTCAGGATACACATTTTCATACAGTTTTTAATGAGCTGAGCTCATCTTGCTGTTTCCTGGAGACCTTTGTCCTGCTCAGAGAATGGAAGGACAGTGGTCAGGGAATGAGCTCCATTTGGGGCACATTTTGTCTGTGCTTGGCACTCAGGATGGAGCTGATGCTTTGTTTGCATCACACCCCAGCCTGAATGTGGATGTGTGGCTATTGATGGGACCTAAATCTGAATTCCTTACATCTCAGAGCAATTCCTTTCATACATACCTCTGAAATAAGTTTAAAATGAATAGTGTGAATGACTGGACATCAGTGCAGCCCTCAGAGGAGTGCAGTCAGAGCAGGATTTGGGAGGGATTAATTGGGCAGAGGAACAAATGGGAAGAGACTGAGAGTTGGTTAAGATACAGATGCTTAACATGATCCCAGGGTTAGAGCTGAGGGGGATGAACAATCTGAGCTTTATTAGAGATTATCTAACTCTAAAATGATGGAAAGGCCCATACTTTGAAGCTCATCTGCATGTGCATGTGTTAATGAGGTCCAGGATAATGCTAGTTAATAATAATTCTTTTTAGGCCAAGTCATTTCCTACAAGACAAGTGTAGGTGGTCCCACTCAGTGCTAGATATTTACTTCAGTGAAACAAACACAGTCTGGGTGTTCAAAAACAGTTTGAAAGGAGTCCTACCAACCTGAAAGCTCACTTTAATGCTAATTAAAAAGGGGTCATGTCTGGGGGTTTTTTATGCAGACATATTTAAGAAAAACAACAAAGATTCTGGAGTCAGATCTCATGGAAGAAATGAACTTCTATTTTATTGTGTTTCAGAACCTTTAGGATTTTATCTTAATTTCATCATTCATTTTAAATTATCTCACAACCATTTTCAGGGACATGGTCATTTAAGCAAATAAAGATAAAGTAAATATATATTTCATATATTTAAAAACCTAGTAAACTCTCCCAGTAATTTCTTAACTCAGTAATTCCTCATATTCTATTCAATGCATAAACTGCTGGTGTACTGAAAAGATTATAAAGATAAAGAGGAGGTTTGGGTTTGGGTTTTTTTTAATCTTGTGGTGGAACCAATTATTTGGGGTTAAATGTCCATAGAGAAGTCAGATATTGGATTTTTAGTATGCGAAATTATTGTGTGTTGATATAAAATACTTCACGTTTTTGTATTAAACTCCTCTGTTTTTAAGACAAAATTTAATTACAAAAAAAGAATTTTGAGGGGAGATTTATTAGTCTGTTTGGTAATGAAGCAATCAATGGAAATTTAAAGGTGCAGTAAGCACTTCTATAAACACACTGTGGAAAATGTATTTCCTGTTGCCTATTAAGATTGACAGATAAAGATGTCACTTGTAACAAGTAACATGACATTTGCTGCTGGAGTCCAGTTTTGTAGTAAAATGTTCCCAACAGAGGAAATATGAAGCCTTGAAGTTGTGAAAAGTGACTTGTTTTTCACCATTTACTCACAGTTGGGCTTCCAGGGAGGTTCTATGGACATTTAATCTGGTTTTGAATATTTCATAACGAGGAAGCTCATTTGGAACTGTTGGCCAAGACAAGAGGGAGAAAGTCGGAGCTACACCTTGGAGTGAAGTTATCAAAGAGGACTTTTATCTTTTATTAAATTTGTGCTGTGAATATGTGAATATATGTTGTTTTCCACAGCTGGATCACAGGGGAATGCTCTGGTTGGAGAGTGAGCTGGGGGAAAACACCCCAAAGGTGCATCTCTTCATGTGTTTTTTCACGGATGTGAGGTTATCTTCAGAAATGTACCTTGAAGCTCAAGTGAGTTCACTGACCATCAGATGAACTCTGTGAAGGCAGCCTTACATTTTCTGTGCTTTCTTCTTGCTCTGTTCCACACAGGCTATCTCCAGCTGATAAGGCTAAACTATTACAACATCATCTTTTATTAATGCCCCATAACCTCTGCAGGCCAGATTTTGTAGTTTCTGTCATTTCACACTAATTATATCCAAACACAAGCTGATTTACTTTTTTCTCTCAAAGCAGATGATGTTTGGAGGAGGCTGAATTCTCTAAGGTTAGTAATGAAGTTTCCATTTGAAGCAACCCAGTTCAAAGGGGGAAAATTTCCCCTTTAGGTTTAGAGCAAAGGTTCTAAAAGCCTGAGATGTGAAAATAAAGAGGCACTAGCTATAAATACCTTTCAAATTATGTCTCTTTAGACTTGCTGAAATGTGTGGTTAAGCTTCTTTCTAGCTGCTTTAAAATATTCAAGGTTATTGGCCTGCATTAAACTCAAAACCCTTTAGATACCTTTTTTTTTTTTACCAAGTTATTCAGAACTGACAAGTGGAAAGATTTGAAAATGGGGGTCTGTGAGGAGAAAAAAAAACAACAGACTTGAAAGAAGGACCTGGGTGTTTTCTCCCAAAAAAAGTTTTTAGTATTTTTACACTCAAAAGTGAATTATCTTAATTAGTAAGTGTATAGCACAAGCAGTTCCCTCTTGCCAGTGCTGTTTATATAAACTGAGCATCCCTGGAATATGGATATTTAATGTCTAGAAAACATTAATATGCTTATGCTGCCATGACCAAGCCAAAATATTCCAAGTGCATCACCTCTGAAAGTTCTTTTGCCAGCATTTGGAGCAGGATCTTCATTTGATCTGCTGTGTGTGATGGGCTTTGAGGTCTGAGATTTCATAATCAATATGTTCCTGTTCATCAGAATTTCATCTACTTAGATACATCAATTTACACATTTACTAATAGAGGGTAGTATTAAGTGACTGCTAAGCCAATATTGTTGAGGGAAACACTTTTCTTTCATGAAAATTTTAGCTTTGAGTCTGGAATTCAGCCATTAGATGTGAGAGTGGAGTGCAGCTGGAGCAGCCTTGCCCCAGTGAGTGCACAGCTGGGCCAGTGCTTGCACTGGCAGTGGAGGGATTGCTCCAAGTGATGGTGTTTCACACACAGGTTTGGAAAGGGAACTGGATCACTCCAGGGCAGTGAATCCCTGCACTCACTGTGTGATTGGACGTGCTCTTTGTGCTCCCTTTTTTTTAAAAAAAAACACTAAATGGCGTTTGGGGTGGGAGGATTGTGCAAAAAGCAGCGAATCACTGAGTAGCTGCATCCATTGGATCCTGCAGGTTTTTTTTCTGGTGTCGGACAGAGGTGTGGCTAAAGCTTCATATGACTCTTCTTTAATGTACTTAACCTTTGTACCAGAGGCATTTTTATTCATTTGGTGTCTAAGTACAGCAGGAGATTGGAGCAGCATTGCCAACCTCTGCAAATGCTGTAATCATGGGATTAACCTACTTCAGAGCCCTGGGAGCACGCTCACTTGGTGAGGAGAGCAAGAATGTTTTCAGCACTCTGAGTTCACTGCCAGGTTTTGAAACCAAATTCTGCTCCTTTTATTTGTGTCTCAAAGTGGAAGGTGCAGTGGAAATGATTGTTCCCTCTCCTTCCATTCTGCTTAGAGGAATGAGAGTTTCTTGTACATTTTCTGTGCCTCTGTGAGAAGGTTTGTATTTATTTCTGCTGTGCATAGACACAGAGATTTTCTAGCACACAGATTGTTGTTTTAGGAAGAGGAATGAATGGCTTGATATATCCCAGAGTAATTTGTCAGTCAGCTTTGGGTTTCCAGCTTACAACAGCTTATAGTTATTACAAGCAGAGCCCTTTCAGCATTTTAGGCACAAGAAGTGAGTGTAAAAGGCAGTGCTCATGTGCATTGTGTACAGTTTTCATTTTAGAATGGAATCTTTCATTTTCATTTTACAATGGATTCTTTTCCATTCTGAAATGAAAATTCTTAAGATTCCATTCAAAAACCAACCTGATTCTTTTGTTAGACACCCACTTAAAGAAATTTAAGAATGGTCAGGTTTGTTGCCAGCTGTCCGTAACCTGATGCTTCTTTCCTGCTTTTAACCTCCTGCAAATGAAATTTCCAGATTTCCTAGACTGATTTTGGGGGTGCTGCTGTCTGGGAAAAGCCTTGTGAACTTGTGGGTATGTTTAGAGGAAGTCACACAGAGCAAATGGGCCAATAAAAGATAAATTGACCTGAAAATGGAGACTTCAACGACGCAAGAGTGAGAAAGGTGAAGGAATTGTTGCTATTTTTAATTACTTTTCACTAGCTATGGACCAGCCCCACAGAACTCAGTGTATGGTCACAGCACTGCATCTCCACCATGCTTTAAAAAGAGAACAAATTGGCATCTTGTTTCTAGACAAACAATCCCTGCTTTCCTTCCAGTTAATTTTCAGTGAAAAGAAGCAACAGCCAGTTTTCTGGTTCTCATAATAATAGCAAGTTGGCAGCAATGGTGAAGAAGGGAAAATTCACGCCTTTGCAGCTAAACATTTTGTTCTGAACTGTATTTTAATTACAAAATGTCACTTTGTGATAAATGAAGCTTTCTTCTTCTAGCTGGTTTCAATTAAGTTTTGTTTTAAAAAGGAAGAATAGGTTTTAATAAGGCTCAAAATACATAAAAATATTTCATTTTGACTTTAGTAGAACAAGGAGGATTTTAATGTTGAATCAATATCGAATAACTTGAAGTTATCTTGGCTGTGGGCCTTGGTTTCTTGCTATCCAGGTTGCTTTTTTTACTGGCCAGGGTCACCAGTGGCTCCAGTGGGTGTTGTTTACCTTTCCAGATGCTGAATTACTGCAACCCAGATGCTGGCAGGAAAAGTCAAACCAACCTTGCACTTGGGGTTTCTCTGAGCTTAGAGATTTTATGGAATTAGTCTCACAAACATGGGCTCACTTCATGATTAAGGATTTTGACTTAAAGGAAGAAGCTGTTCCCCATAAAGAAAGATGTGGGGAATAAACATCTTTTTGTAAAATCACATTTCTAATCTGACTTTTGAAGTAGTGGATTGATCAGAGGACAATTTACAGATATATTTTGTCTGGCTCCTGTCTGATGTGTGGTGTCATTCTTTAAGATCCAGAGTGAAGATTCTTCAGGAAGATTTCACATAATCAAGAAATCTACCACAAAATGTTCACACTCCTGGGACAAATTAGGAGGAGAGGATTAATTTTTAGTTTGCCAGAGCTGCCCCACTTAAAGCAGATTTGCTGGGGACTCTGCTTTGTAATAATGCAAAAGGTCTGCACGTTCAGTGGGGTGGGCTCAGCCTCTCAGTTGTGTCAAAATAAATCTGCTGAAATCAGTGCACACAAATTCCAGGAAGTTACTAAACCAAGACAATATTTTAAATTACAGTTGTTGTTAGCTGCATCCAGTATGGAAATGTCTTTTCCTAGAATTTACACTTTGAAATGATGTATTCACACACTTTCATTAGTGTGTGAGTGGTCTGGTGATGTAGCTGAGGGCAGGGGACGTGGCAGTGATTTCAGGAAATTGGGTGGCCCAGCTGCCTGTCCATGGCACAACATTTAGATAAACAAAATTAGGGAAAAAATAGCACCATCCTCAAGATGAAGGTTTGGGGATTTTTCCCCACTCCAGCTAGACAAGAAACCCGCAAAATACTGCAGAGTAGACAAAGCTGCAGATTGTCTAAAAGCTTTAAATTCCAGTTACTGCTGGGGTCTGGGCACTGCATCAGCCACATCCAGGCTCTTAAAGGAGCACTTTGTGGAGGGAATGTGATTTTCTCTTTAAATAAAGCCTGAAATGAAGCTGGCTCTCTAAGAAGGAGAGATTTTAAATATCTTGTCATTGTGAAGGGATTTTAGTCCCCTGGCTGTAAGAATAAACATATGTGACTCCAGGTCTGCTGCTTACAGGGTGGGGAAGGATTCTTGGAAGGAAATAAATTAATGTCAGTGATTTCTCTGGTTATCTTTTAAATGTAAATAAATGCACCTTTCAGTGTGAGGTGTCTCTGGTTTTCAGAATGGTCAACACAAAGTGTTTTGTAGACGTGGCAGTTTAATGCTGTGAAAATCTTCTGGCAGTAAGACAGATGTGGCAAACCCCTTGTTGGAAGGGCTTTGGAAGAGGAGCAGGTAAGGATTTAACACCCAAATAGCTGCTGAGCACACAGGCACACGGTTTTCTTTGTTAGTGAAAAAGGCAGGGTGGCTGTGGAATGGGAGGAAATGGGAATGTCTCTAACATTTTTATTTTCATAGAAATGGAAGTTGCTACTGAGGAGAAAGGAAAAGCTGCTTCAGAAATGCAACTGCTGTTGGAGTTGGAGCTCTGTAAATCCTTCTTGCTCTGAACTGGTTCAGGTTCTTCACTGTCCTGTTACATGACCATATTCACAGAGAGAAACCTTTGTTTCTCTTCTTTTTCCCCTCAGTCTCTGATAAAGATGTACATCTTTCTATAAACACATGGAAGGCTGTAAATATTTCCACCTCCGGCAGGTAAAATACGCAGCGCGACACAAAACACAAAAATATTTCTGAAGCAGTTTTGCCTCCCTTCGTTTGGCAGCACATTGTCAGGGTGTTCTAATGAATCCAGCCTGCAGCAGGAGCTGCTCTCTTCCCAGTTTTCCCTTTATGAGTTAACAGAGAGAGAAAAGTAGGGAAAGTGTGTCATTGGCATCGGGGAAAACGCCAGGCGGCTTCAGGGGCAGGTGTTGGATCTGCACAGCTCTGGAGGTGCCAGGGAGCCTCCAAACCCACTTTGGACTCTGCTTGTAGGAAATTGAGAATTCTGCCCAAGGCAGATAGAAAGGAAATTTGGGATTGAACAACTTCCGTCAAATGACTTTGGCAGAAAATGCCTTTTTTTTTTTTTTTTTGTCTTTAAGTCCCAAAAGGCACACACAGAAATCATGTCATCCTTGTTTTAGGTTTCTTTTTAATTTTTCTTCCACTTTTTTTTTCAGCTGTGTGGCAGATTTAGGCTGTATCATGCTAGAGTTTTAAGGAAGTTCTGACAGTTTCATATTTCTGACTTGTCTCCCTTTGAGGGATGCTGTGATGCTGAATCAATTGCCATAATAACTGGTCTGTAATTTCAGGTATTTCCTTAAATTATTTACAAATATTCTTGCAGCAAATCAAGCACTTTTAGTGGTGCATTTTTCCTAAACTGAGTGATTGCCTTGAAAACATCTGCTTAAATTTGTCACTTTATACTAAACATCCCCTGCATGTTGAGAATCCTTTGTAGTCTAAGTACACCCAAATGGGAATTTTTTCACCACTATTGGAACTCTAATCGCACCACACTTTGGTTTTCTTCAATTCCTTTTATAGTCTCAATCTAAATCAAAATTTTTCCTTTCAAAATTTGATTTAGTGGGATATTCCTGAAGAATCTCTGTTCTTCCTCACTTCCCCATCAACACTTACAGCCCAGAAGTAACTTGGGAGTGTGGGAATTGCAGTGTTTGCAAATGCACAGGCAGAAGATTTCTCTAATACAGCTGTTAGGCTTTATGGATTTACCTTCATAAATAATTAACCATAATCCTAAATGAAAAACTGTTTAGATTTTTCTTTTCCTTAGGTGGGCTTTCAGTACATTACTTCAAGTAAATTGTCTTTCAGTGTCTTCTCAATTTAATTTGTCTCACTTTAATTACTGCACTTTGGCATCATTACAGTATTTTTCCCATTTCTGTCTAAATATAATGTTTCTGCAATGCTTTTCCAGAGGCTGCAGGTAAAGAGCAATTCCAGCAGTGCAGAATAGAAGGTGATGGTGCATAAGCAGTGCCACAAGGATGAGAGACAGATCAGAGCAGTTAATGGAAAAGACCCAAAGCTTTAATTTTATGAATTACAGGAAGAAGCAGTTTGTAATCTTGAAACAAAGTTTCATATGGTTATTGAAGTCACAATTTACACACTGGTCCACCACCAGTCATATCAGTATATTTGTTTCAAGGATGGAAATATATTGTTTTCCTGCAGTGTCAGGAGCCTCACTGAACTGCAGCATCTATTTTGATTTGCCTTGTATTTTTTGTTTTATGGGCTCCTTTTTCTGGGATTTTCTCCTTAATTGGTTTAGGGAGGTGTTGCTAGGAAAGTGCAAGGGCTGCTTCTCTGGCTACATCTGAGAGGCCTTCTACAAACCTGGCTTGCCCTCCATGGCCTCAGTTATTCCTTCCTTTATTAAATCCCTCTCAATCCCACTCACACTTCCATCCTTGCTCACAGCAGTCTGAAATTTGCCTGAGAAAAAGTTGTGCACATTCTTCCATAACAGATTTCCCATGAAGGTTTCTAAAATTAACCTGTTTGGAAAATAAACCTCCTTTTGCTACCATGGAATTGGAAATAACCTGAGAGAAAGATCCTTAAAGTGGTTTCTCTTCTCTGGACTTGGACTGAGAATGATTTTCAGGCATTGATTGTTTATCAGAGAGGGTTTATGGCAGCTTGAAGGGTGGTTTTAGTCTTCCCTCACCTTTGCACATTGTCTAGGAAACCAAAGGGAGGCTTGGGGGTGTTTAATAATGCTGGGCTCTGCCAGTGGCTCTGTATTTGTGTGATTATGGAGTTCCAGCGCATCCACAAATGGTTTGGATGCAATATAGAGAGGAGAATTAGTGACTGTGAAGGTCTGGCGAGGGTTGAGAAATGTCTGTGCCGTGTGCTCCTGTTACTCACACAATGCTGGGTCACTTCTGCCATCAGGTGTGTTGACACTGAATAGAAAACCACTTTTCCTGCTTCCCTTTGCACTTAGAGAAATCAAATACAGAACAATGAGATCACAGCTGCAGAAAAAGGGAAGATTTGGAGCAAATAACAAGGATATCAAAGCAAATTGCATGTATTGCTTTAAAAAGCACCTGCTTTTTAAAATGGGGTCAGAGGATTTTGAGCTCTCTTAAAGCCACAATTTAAAAGCCATGACTTGTGCTGTTGGTGTTTTCCCACTCAGTGTGGGTAGTATTTATAGAACTGTTTTTTGATTTAGTTCCCCTGCTTGCAGTAAATAAAATTCAGAGGAAAATCCCATGTAGGGATGGGCACAGAAATAGCCTTTTTGCACAGAAAGCTTGACCCAAGCAAGGAGTTTTCCAGCAAACCTTTAGTGTACAAGGAGGAAAACATATTGAACAGTAAACAACTAAACACAGGTGGGATTAATATTCAGATACCCCTGTTAAAAACAACACACTGTGGTAATATTTTGATAAGCAAAGAACACTCCAATTGATGGTAATGAAGTGTGTGTCAACAGCTGCTCCCCTTGCAGGATATAGGCAGGTATTTTTCCATTAATTTATTTCACCAGAAATGAAAATATCCTTCTTCTTCCCTTTCTCTGGAATGGAGAGGGCAGATGAGTAGGTATATTTAAGAAGTATTTTTGAGAATTTGCCATACTGGAATGGAATGCTAATGTACGTTCTAAGGTTTCCATTGCTGGACATATTTTGGAGAGACTGAAACAGAAAATTAGTAGAGATGCTGTACACATCTATAAATACTGCCTATGGAGGTGGATGAGTGTCTTTTTTATCCCACACCTCAAAGTACTGTACAAAGTTTGGAACTAAATAAAGATGAGGAATTCACCAAAATCACATGTGATTGTGAACAGTGCATTTTGGAATTTTATTTTAGAGCCACTTTTTAAAAATTAAAATGAACCTGCATCCATCAGTGATGGGGAATGAATGCAATAATAATAAAGTAATCAGCCACCACTGAAATGCTGCCACCTCTCAGGAAATGGCAGCAATTTGCCTGTGCTGCAGCACATCACAGTACCATCCCTCATTTTAATATTTGATTTCCAAGATTCATGTTCCTGATATTTATGACAGATGTAAATCTTGGAAATCCAGAGATGTAAAATTATGGACTCCACACCCAGAGTCAGGCTTTTGTGCTTCTTAGCTACTAAATAACATCAGTTAAAGCAACAAGGATTGTTCTGTCTGAGCATGAGTCTCCCCGCATGTTAGGTGGTGTCTCTGATGATCTGATAAAAAGTTCTGTGGTTTGTCCTGTAAATCAGTGAAGGGCAGATAAACTACACCGATTTTACAAAAGAAAATGCTGTTTTTCTGTAGTAAAAGATACCAGCCAAACTCCTGCCTGTAAAGCCTTTTCTCCTCAGCAGAGGCTCCTCTCTCAGGTGTTTGTGAGCTTCAGGCATTTCAAGCAGCTCTACCTGTTCTTATAGAAGCACTGAGCACTAATGGCTCTGAAAGAAACAAGGTTTTCACTGACTTTCCAATCTCTAGCATGAGCTAAAAGCTGAATTTTACCTCACTGTCACTCAGCTTCACTTCTGTGAAGGATCCTGAGCTGGATGTGGGGTGACAGTTCCAGCAAGATGCTGCTGCTCTGGGCGGTGCCACTCAGGTTCTGTCACTGAACAGGCACAGGGGAAATTGCAGTTTTCTTTTATCAAATATGAGAGAATTAGTTGTAATTAATAGAATTTCATTGCAAAGCCATTTTTAGGTAAGCCATTAGACACTGCTGGTGGAAAAGCTCAGCCTAGTTAAGTGTTGTTATAGCAGTGCTGCCTGCAAAGTTAAGAGAGCTTTGCTTGAAGCTGAAGTCACTTGTAACTAATTAATAAAGACAAACTTTTGCTTCTCAAAAATTGTATTAAAGTACTCAGAATTAAGAAAGATGTGCCCTTTTTTTAGCAAACTCACCTAGGGGACATTCACCTGGATTTCACTTTGCTTGTTACAGCTGAATGCCTAATCTATATTTTTCTGTGCTATGTTGATTTGGTTGGGTTTTTTTGGTTTTTTTTTTTTTTTTTCCATAAAGAACGGGCTTTTCCCTAGCAGTGGAGCAGTTTGTGTTGTAGTGTAGACATTAAAGGGTTTCAGTTGGGCTGAGCTGGTTGCTGCTGGAACTCAGAGTGCAGGGATGGATTAAGATCAGACAAAGCTGTGTGAAGCTGGCTGTCAGCTACGCTCAGACTTCTGACGGGGGATGTAAATTATGCTCTGCTGCAGCTCCCTTAGTTAGCTGATCTATGGAGTGAAATTGAACCTGACTACCTGGGCTGTTCATCTTTCTTCTTGATGGAGAAAGAGGTGCCAGTGGCACTGAGCAGGGAGTACCAGTGCAGAGGGAAAAGCTCAGGCTGGGGGAGATCAGGATGTCACTGACAGCCTGTGGGACACGGGAGTGATGGAAGCTCCCTCCCCTCTGCTCCTCTGCAAGGGGAACGTTGGAATTTTAAAAAAGAATAGGTGTAACAGAATGGCTAATTGAATTAAAATGCCTTTGATTAAGAAAAATGAAACAAGGCCATTTCATGGTGTAAGCCCAGCTGGTAACTAAGCACAAAAAGAAATTATCCCAGCTGAAACCAGGACTGCCCATAAGACAAAGCTTTCTCACAGGTGTGATGGCAATTAATACATGTGTAGTACTTGGAAAAGGAAGTGAATATGAAGTTATTACTGAATATTATTTATACCTTAAATTTGCCTTCATCTTTATTTTTAGGTGCTTTTGATTTTGTGTATGTTGTGAGAATGAGGATATAATTCTGTAGACTTTCAGATTTTACTTTTGCTTTCCAATGTGCTGTAAAAATTATCCTTGAGATTTTTAATCCCAAAGCAGATCTTGAAAATCTGTTGGCTTTGGTTGTTCCAATTATGAACTGACATAGATTTCAGCAAAAAGAGGATATGAGCAATTTTGTGTTAACTGAGTCTTTTAATCTCTTATGTGTATTATTTAACAGCTAATGATGAACATCTAATGGTGTTGCAACTTTTCTCACAGTGGAAACCTTCACTTGATTCTTTCCCCACTTTCTGGCTTCCCCTCTTCATAGAAGTGATGAAAATTATAAAATTATAAAATTACATTGTGAAAGTAGAAAATTAACCTGACATGATTTTTATAGAACTATGGGCTTGAAACTCCTTGGGCAATGACAGAGGTAAGGTCTGGACCATGCCAGAAGTTTACTAAAATGCTCTTAAAACAATTTCAGTGAAGCAGCATATTAGCAATGGGTAGGTGCTCCTGTGGTCCAAGTGCAGGACTGAAAGTTCTCTTTAATCTCTGACCTGTTAATTTAGCTGATTTCTTCTTAACTTTTTCCACCATACAGAGAAAAATTGCCTATCCCTTAATGCCAACAGGATCATGGCACATCTGGAGAATGGAATAAATAAGAAAAGTTGCAAAAGTTCTATAATGCCATCATGCTGCAAGGGATTAGAGTCAAAAAGATAGCAGATAGAAAATACACAAGAGAAGCTGGATAAAATTAGGCTGGTTAGTGCAGGGAGTTGGAAAGATAAAACAGATGCTTCTTGCCAATAGATGAAAGAAGTGAAGTGAAGAAGTGAAATGAAGAAGTGAAATGAAGAAGTGAAACCTGAAGAGCAGTAAAGTTAGGTTACAAAAAAGAGAGATACCTGCTTCATGGAACTCACTGCTGCAAACTAGAAGTGCTGAAAAATTCCTTATTAACAATGGACACTTACTCTGAATACCTGGATAACCTTATTATTATGGTTTGGCTTTCATCAAGGCACAAAGTCCTGTGCAGTCCCATCCAGAGGAGCCTTCCTGAGTGAGAATTTTGCACATCTCCTGACTGAATTGAAAGGCAAAAGGTGTGCCAGCCAGTGAGGGAGGGAGTCAGGGAGGGGGCAGCTGTCAGTGTTCACATGCTGGGCTTCATCTCAACGTTAAATATTAAAAGGTGCCCTCTCCCTTCCCACATTGTGCATAAGTTCTCTGTGCTGGAGCTGGGAGGAGCACAGGACAGAAGTTCAGGCAGGGAATAGCAGCCTGTGGTTAATGGGATCCTTGGGCTGTGGGTGGGAAGCTCATCCTTGTCCTGTGCACTCCTGAACCTCAGTGTGAGCAGAGGAGCAGCCAGCAGCAGCACGGGGATTGTGTTTTCCAAGTGCTACTTCCCTCTTAGAACTTGTTTTAAACCAAGAGATGCCAGTTCCAGCATAGGAGCTTCTGCAGTTGTTAGCCAAGTCATTATTCCACCTATTTGAAAATCCAGGGGAGTTCACCTCAGCGCTCCCGCACCTTTCAGCGAGCACGTGTGACTTTTTTTTTCTGAGATGTCTCATTAGCAGGCTCTTCTCCTGTGCCATCATTTTCATTAGGCAGCATTGTTGGAGGCAGCTCTCAGAGGCTGAGCCCTGATTTCAGCGCACACGGGAGGGAGCCTCGCGTGGAGCCAGGCACCAGCACCAGAGCCATGGAATGGCTTCCAGGAGTTATCCTCGTTTTTCTGTAGCCCCACAGCTTTGTCTGATCTTAGTCCAGAGTCATTAGTAACAAGCTGGCCTGAAAATCCTGTTTGTCAGCAAGGGTAAATGGACCCTGTGAGGTTCCTGCTGTTCCCTCGTGGGGCAGCTGGACAAGTACGGCTTTAGCATTCACAGGAAATCTTTGAGACATAAGAAACAGTAAAATTGTCCTTTTATAGTGTTCAATCTTCAATTTTGCTGTATTATTCAAAATATGAGCTGGTAGAGGATAATGCCCTGTCTGGCCTTGCTGAGAGCAGGTGATATAAATGAGCTTTCTTAAGGCTGAGGAATTTTGGAATGACAGCCCTAACATAAACAGTGTTAAAGTCTGCTTTGTTCTTCTGATGAGATGGTGCATTTATTTAACTCAGCTTCAAGGTAAAAAAGCTTAATCCCTACAAGCTGTTTTAGCAAAAGCCCCAAATTGGGTAATTCTCGTGTGACAGGCCAGCCTGCTGAGGTTGCTGCCACCCTGGAATTTCTCTGAGCCATAATTAGGAAAAACTGGGTTAATGCTGTTTTGTAGACTTGAACAGTGCATCTAGTGCTGAGTTTGGGGCTATCAGTTACCCAGCCCCTCTGTAAGCTTGGAAATCATCACTTTAGTGATTGACAAAAAATGTACACAGGAATCAGGATCTGCTGCACTTACTGAATGAAGCTGATTTGTCTTCCTGCATTGGCAACATAAAACTTTCTTAAGATCATTGGATTGGGAAGAACTTTGAGTCTAGTCACACTGATAATTATGCATAATATATGTAGTGCTTATCAGTCTGTTTTTCCAGGTTGCTGCAGGTGTACAGAGCTTTCAGTGGAAGGTGAGAAGTTAACATCTTAAAAGATCTCTGTTTCCCCTCCACACCTGCCTCTAATTTGCATGGCAATTGAGGAAAAGTGAGTCTAAATGAAAATAAATGTTCTGTTTCTAATTTTTGTCTCTTCCTGGAAGAGGCAGGCAGGAGGAGGCTGGCATATTTGTCACACAGATTGAGGAAAACCCAGCTGGGTTGTAGCTTTGTGTTATTTGAAATGTCCAGGGTTGGTTTGCCTTTGAAATGAGCAAGTAGAAGATGCTGTATTTAGGGCCACTGTTGTAGTAATGTTTTTAATGGGGGTTTTGGATTGGTTTGGTGGGACACATGCTCCAATCTCCGAGGCTCTGCTTGTCCTAGGGAAAAGTTTTGGAGTTGGAACTAGCGATACCTGAGATCAGGATGGAGGAGTTCACATCCCCAGCTCTTTTACTGGAGCAGATCTGAAAGGGAAGGGAGGTGATTTTGGGGTACTCATGGGTGAGAAGGTGGCTGGTTTTTGGGAGGGGATGCCATGGAGATGCAATCCCTGTGGTGCCCAGGCTGCAGCAGGAGCTGCCCTCCTTCCCTGCCCTGTGCTGTGGGGGAAAGCTGCTGGCAGAGAGGCAACAGGAGAGGCAATTTAAAGAAGGCTTAAATTAAACTCAATCGGGCACAGCAGCCCTGAGCTGAAGGGCCAGATCCTGTGCCTGGTACATGCACTGAGCTCCCATTTCTGTCTGTAGCTTTGGAGAAAACAATGTTGGCATCAGAGATGTGAGCAGAAAGCCGCCGTTTCATCCCTCCTGCGTGTAATTTCTGACAGGTTTTTTCCCCCCCCTCTCTCTTATATCCACTGTTGTTCGGTTTCTTCCCTCTTTGAAGACTTTTCCATTGAATTTTAAATCTCAAGATTTAAACTGTGTGTAGACATAATTGTGTCTCTTCCTATTTACTTACTCTTGCTACTTGTTATCCGTGCAATATTAGCGATGACACTTTTTCCTAGGCAGGGTTGTCAGTGACATATTTTCATATGAAAAAAGGGGAGCAAAGGAGGAGTATTTTGAATAGAAAACTTGACTTATTTCAATAAAAGTAGGCAGGTGGTGTGTTTAATATGTTAACCTCCATTCTATGGATTTGTTTTACAGCCCTTCTGTCTTGAGATGGTAAAAGACTGGAAGGGAATTAAGGAGACCAAAGGAAGTCCCTTGACATTTTTATGTGCTGAAGTAACAGGCAGGCAATCTTGCTTTATACAATGCTGTCTTCCTGGGTAGAACAATTAGTGTTAATGTGGTAATGATAATTGTTTCTGTAAATTATTCTTAATTAACTATTTATGTAATAAGACACTTAAGGATCTGTATTTAACAATTTTGAGGGGTTTTTTTCCCCTGCTAATTGGCTTCCCTATATATTTCTTTCCTGAGCTAGTGACTGCTTTCTGTTCGTTATTAACTGTGTGACATTCAGGCTTAAAATTTGGTATAGATGATCCTTAATTAACACAAAATGGTGCATAAATGATCAAGAAACAGGTGGGTTCCTTCCTTTTGCTGTGTTCTAATTGCAGAGTGCTGTGTTTTCAGGGAAGTTACCAAGCTGTAAGACAGATCCCAGCTTGTGGGGCCACTGTTCCTACCCAGAATCATCACCCCAGACTTTCAGCAGGTGCCTCCCAGATGTTAAACTTTATTATGTGCCAGATGTGGAAGTGCCTCTTTGGGAATCTTCTGTATACAGCTGAGGAGATAAGAGGAAAGGGGAGAAGTGTTTGAGACAAGAGCTTCAGGGCAGCCAGTTTGTGGTGGTATTTAAGCAAGCAGAGAGTAAAACTGGATGATCTCCTGCCTCATTTGGTGCTGCCTGATCTATTTTGTAGGAGGTTTGGAACAAGGTAAGAGAGAGGGAATAGCCTGCCATGCCATGTGCTCTTTAATTAGTTCCTGTTGTTCGGGCTTGGGCTTTCCTCATCTTGAAAATGTCACCTGCTGCCCTGCTCTTTCCTCACGGTTTTTTATTTTTTTTTTCACTTGCCTCTGTGTGAAGCATATACCAATATTTTATGTACATAATTGGTCTGAGTTTCTGTATACTGCCTAATATAAAGTGCACATTCTCCTCTTTGCTGTGGTTTATGTTTATTGCACTCACTGCATTGCTTTATGTGCACAGTGTGCTTATGGAATGTGTGGTGCAGGCAGAGAGATGTTATATTCCATTCTTAGCATCATTAGTGCTGTTTTCTTCACCAATTTTCATCAAGCTATAGTTTAATTTAATTCACTTCATTATTTTGCAAAGTAGCTCTTATCTGTTGGATTTCCCTTCTGTTGCTTTAAAAACCAGCAATGTCTCAAAACAGGGAGAAATATTTTTAGCTTTATTTTTCTTTTTTTTAAGCATCCTAGGATTTCTGTAATACAGCCAATCAGTTAAAGCCAAATACTGATAGCTTTACAAGTTAATTAGCACCTCAGTTCATCAGCACTCACACTCAAATTAATACTGGAGTAAGCATCTCAGAATCTCATCTCCCATTTGCATTTAGTGAAGGTGATTTTGCAATATGTTAATTTTTATTGTGTGCAGAGCCTGTTTGATTTTCAGTGCTATTATTTTTTGACCTATTTAAACTTGGGGCCTAAAACCTTACAGGAATTGGCTTGTTTGAGCTTGTGTGAAGAATATGGACAATTCAGTCCATTGCTAGGATTTATTCTGGTTAAACAGCACTGACTCATTATTTGCTTACCCAGTCACTTGGAAAGTAGGTGATTTTTTACTATTTTGGGTTCTTTTAAAGTGTTTGCAGCTTAGTGCTCTTGATGTAAATAAAAGGAACTATTAGACTAAAGTAGGAAAAATAACTTTAACCTAATCAAGCCCTAGTTGTCTGAATTAGTAACACCTACAATAATTAAGATTCTCTGCGAAAGTAATAAGCTAATTATGTTCAAAATTAAGGAATAATCATCATATTCAATCCATTGCATCTTTAGATTTTTCACTGCATAGGCTTTTCTTTCAGAGGCTGAAAGAAATGGTGGGATGAAATTTTTACACTGGTGGTGAGCTCTGGTGTATCTGAGGACAAATAATTGAAACTTAGAGGGTTGATATTTTGGGAAGAGTACAGATAATTACTATTTACTGTTGTCTCCTCAGCTGCAGCATTCCAAGAGAAAGGAGCTCATTTCAATTACTCTTTCTTTGGAGATGCTTACTGAGGGAACACTTCATCAAGGGTAGTTTGCTGCTGCACAAGACTTTATCCAGGTGCTGTGGGAAGGCAGGAGCTTCTTGGTGGTCCTGCTGCTTGAGGGTCAGAGGAGGAGAATCCTGTGAGTCACACAGATCTAATTTTACATCCCTGCAGTAGTGCTGAGGGCTGAGTGTGCTGCAAACCCACCCATATTGCTCTGCTGGCTAAAAATCCCCACTCTAAGGAGGAAATTATCCCAAATACCAGCACAAGGACTTGGAATGTATTGAAAATGTGTCTCTCAGGAGCACTGCTGGTGTGGGTCTTGGTTTTTAGGAGCATTCTTCAGGGGTTGTAGCCATGTACTGCACCATTGTGACTTCCTTTGGTGTTCTTGTGGCAGAAGTAGATGAGATCTGGGTTTATGGGAAGCATGGCAGGTGGGAGAGATTGATTGGCTGCCTGCTGGAGTAGAGACTTTCATCAAAATTTATTGAACAGAATACAGGTAAATGTTTCTTTCTTTTAATCAGGGTTGATTAAATTACAATCAGAAGGATGCCTGTGCTCCCTTAGGCGCATCACAACCTTGTTATCATCTCAAATCCATCCAGCCTTTCAAGAGGGGGTTCTATTAGCTGTTCCTAATCCCCAGGTAATTACTGTAGACCGAGAGATATTTGCAGAGAAGGTTTTGAGTGAGGGAAAGGGGTTCACAAGACATCCCAGGCCCGAATGAATTCTGTGACAGGAATCCCTGCTCCGATTTCCAGCCCCTGGCTCCTGAACCCTCCTGGGCTGTGTCCCTTTGCTGGGCACAGAGCAAGATTTCCTCCTTTCCCTGCAGGAAAAGGGATGATTTGGATGATTGGCGCCTCTGCCCTTTTATAAAGCAGCTTCATGATTGCACGAGGTGGGAAACGCAGCAGGATCATTAATTCCTTCAGGTTTCCACTTTCTTTCATTGCAGCTGCCTCCAGAAAAAGGTTCCTGTTTTTTTCTGAGCTTTCTGTATTTCAGAAATCAGCAGATTTTGTGGGCAACTTTTATGGCAGTGACAGTAAAACAAAAGCAGGCAATCAAACCTAGACTGTTTTATGTACTTTGATGTTATTCACTTGCTAATACGGCACTCCCTAAAAACCAGACTATCTGCTCACACCCTTTCCAGTTTTAAAGGAAAATGCCTTTGCTACTGCAAACAGAGAAATTAATCATAACTGGCTTGTTCTACAAAACACACTCTCAGAGATGGGAAAGGTCTGATTTTTTTTTTTTTTTTTATGTTTTTCCCCCTCAAATAAGGAAACTTAAATTACTTAAGGGACTACTTAGCTTCCACTGGTGCAATTAGATTAACATAGGAGGAATTTTGATTTATTTCCAGAAATGAATATATGTTTCTAGGTCAGTAACTCTATTTAGAACAAAAGATCTAAAGGTTTTTTCCCCAAATAAATCCAAATGTAGTGTTTGCTAGGCTGCTCTCCATTTGAATTTCAGTTTAATCTTCATCTTATTTTATTCCCCTTTTCTTGATAAATGCAAAAGTGTTAAAGTTCAGAAGAAATACATGAATTTGGGAAGGGATAATAAAATGATGAAGTCTGGCTTATGGTAATGGTTCAGGGTGACTGACTTCATCATTTATATGTTCATATAAATAAATAAAACAATATATAATAATATAAATAAAACAATATATGTTTACTAAGAGTAAAATTGAATCCAGACCAGTAGAATTGAAAGTTAACAGTGAAGCCATGAAAGGCAGGATGATATTGAGTAATTGCAAAACAGATCCAGTTCAATGTTGATAACATAAAACAATCCATATAGAGGAAACAGAGTAATACGTGACTCCCTTTCAGGGAACCAAAACCAGATTTCTGGATTTGACCCCTTGTATGCAATCTGGAGGAATATATCGTATTTATCAATTGAAACAAAATGAAACGTGCATTATGTTGCTGTCTGTGTGTATCTGATTTGGTAAAATTTATCTGTTGACAAACTTTATAACAGAATTGTTAAAGCTCAACCTTTTGAGAAATGAAAAATCCAAGAATTGAGCCACTCTTCAAATATTCATGATGCCATGTGAGACTGAAAATTAACTAGTGTTACTTATGGAAAAGTAGCCTCTAGCAAACTCTTAAATGTAAATTTTGAGGAAGTTGTGTGTATCTGTGGTGGTTAAAAATAATCTTACCCATTAGATGTTCAGTAGAACACACCTTCTCCTTGATAACTAAGCTGCCCAGGGGGATGTATGGTAGGTGTTGGTTAAAAACCAACCTTAACCCCTGAAAATGCCCCAATTTTTCCTTCCCCCCAAGAATCCCTTGCTCAGTCCTTGAACACCAGATCAGGATCCACCTGTGGAACCTGCTGCCTGTCACAGCCACATTTGTCTGCAGTTGCAAAGATTTATGACTGAGATATTAACCCCACAGTATCTGAGTTTACAGCCTGATAGTTAATTATTCTCTGTGTGCCTTGTGCTGTAGTTCACATGTAAACAGGGGTTGGAAAGCAAAACAATCCCCCACAGCAGAATTGGGCATATCCTGAGGGCTGTTCTGTTTCCATCTCAGGAGTGGGATGCTCTGTTCCTGTGTTTGAGCTTCTTGGAGGGCTTTAAAACATGACCTGCTGTATCTAAACATGGTTTATCTACACTGCCAGTAATGCAGTGGAGTCTCAATACTAACCTGGAATGGGGTCTAGGCTCTTTTTGCATTTGTGGTTGATTTTGTGAACCTTTTTTCTTGCTAGCGATGGCAGCAGAATAGCTCTACTGAATTATGGTTATTTAATCAAAGTCTGTGCATTATTATACAAGTCCCTTCATTCAGCTTTGTCCTGAAAAACTAACTTTTTTAAAATTTGCAATGGAATTGAGTGAGCTTCTGATACATAAAATCCACTTGTGCATCCTGCACCTCTGTCTAGTGTCATGCCAATGTGAAACAGGAGTTGCCTGTCCAGCAGGCCTTGCTACTGGAAGCCAAAGAGATTTTCTACATCAGTAACAAAGGAATACAAAATTCAGAATCCTTTCCACCAGCTCTGATGCATCTTTTGTAGTGGATCCTGCAGATGTTAGCTTTCCAACATCTGTTTTTCCTGGTGTTTCTTTCCCCAACATCTTGAATCACAGTTGAGCTGGTGCCGCAGCACCAGCTTGGGACCACCAGACTTGCTGGTTTAGCAATTACATCTGGTTTTATTCCAAATTATGGTTTTGTCCAGCTGTCTTTTAAAACCATTCCTATGAGTTGCTAGGATACATTTCTAAAAGTGGAAACTGTGTTTACACCACTTCAGTGTGAAAAATCTTTGAATATCACTTACTTCTTGGCCAAGGCTTCATTACAAGGCACTGCTGAAGTTTACCAAGTTCTCCAAATTGTCACACAATCCTTTTTCTTTGTTTGTGGTAATCAGAGAAATACATGGCTGATTGAATGGGTCCTGTTTTGTCTGCTATTATTGACTCCTTTGCTGAGCAGTGGCATTATTCAGACAGATGTTTAGTCAGCTCAATCCTGACCAAGGCCAGTCCTGCATCTCTGTGACCTCCCCTGCACTGGCTCCAAGTCCTTCTTATGTTGAGGGCCCCAGAGCTGGGAATCAAATCATCTGAAACTAAATCAAAGCCACACATTTTCCTAAGGAAAGTTGTAGGCAAGGAACTTGAAAATTGTAGAAGTGAAGGATGGGCAGCACACACCACCAAAAGGCAGTGGCAGAGTCTGCCCAAGTTCTGCATGATTTTTAAATTTCTGCTTGTCAAAATATGATTCCAAGGATGAAGTCTTCCTCATCTTACAACATCTGCTGTAACTTGCCTTGTCTTGCATTGTTAATTTTTCTAAAATGTGAAGGGTTTTTGACAAAACAGTAGTCTCCTTACTATGAAATCTACACAGTAGAAATAGGTTTTAACACCTAAATTTATATATTGATCAGCCATTTCAGGCTCAGTGTTGATGCTTTTAATATCTAATAGGGTTTTTGTGGGGGGCATCATGTAGGAGGGTGACTGAAGAAAGAACTGGCATTTAAACCTTGAAAGAGTTTTTCTTAAATGATAGTTCTGAGATTAGACTGGTTAGCCACCATTGTCATTCTTTCAAACCAGCCCAACAGGCCTTGAAATAAATGCTGTGGATGTGATCAACAATCAGATTACACTGAATGCCCACAGACTCCACCAGAAAGGTCTAAGGGAAAACAATTACAGATGAAACAAAACATAGCATTTAAATCCCTGCTTGAGAAGCAGCCACACAAAGGAAACACAGATCGTGGTTTAATTACCTGGGTGGAAGAATCTTTAGAAAATTATTATTAGCACCTTGGCAACTGAAAGCATTTAAAAGTGTTAATGCCCCCCCCTTTTCTTCCTTTTGATTAAAAAGGTCACTGACAGAACACAGCTCTGTGCATACTCCAGCACACATGGGAGTGATGGCTGCAGTGATTTTGTGCAGCTCCTGCAGGTGTCACAGGGCTCAAGAACTGTGCATAGCTTCTTAAAATGGCCCCCACAAACACATATTTTTATTTAAAATCTTATAAAAGGAGCTGCATGGTTGGTGAATATCATCCTCCCATGATTTTTTCAGGTGCAGCCTTTCCAGCTCAGGTGTATCACGGCGACCTGATGGTTTGGTCATGCACAGAGGTGACCACCAAAAGGTTTAAATGCTCTCTGCTGTTCAGGGGAAGCTTCCAAACTGATGAAATGTAAAGTCATTCTTTCCATTCTGTCCTGGAAGTAAAGAATCTTAGATACAACAGACACACATTAGCTGTTGCAGGTGACTGAGGAGGAGGAGGAGGAGGATGTGCACATGGCCTCTGTGTCCTTTGCACCTCACTGTGGGCATTGCTGGGTGCTGCCTCTTTATTTTCACTTCCCAGTGTGGTGCTGGAGTGGCAGGAAAGAAAACACAGTCAAGGCAAGAATTAGGCTCATCATTTTTTCCTCAGGAATGGTGGTGTTATACAATTTCCATTGTACCTCCTGGCAGTGTATTAAAAGATGGAGTGTGGGCTTAGGCAGCATTTAGATGGGGAGGAAAGTGAAAAGATTTTGCTTCTGCCAAGCCTTTTTTAGGATATTTAATAGGGATATGGTGGGTACAGTGTGGAATCTGACATGTGGGTGGTGATAAAAGCAAGGACTGGTAAAAGCAAGAGAAATCCACAGGTAACCTGAATGCTGCAGCAAGGTGAGTGCAGTGAAGAAAATGAAGATCCTGAAAACCTTTTCTTTGGTTGCAACAGGAACCTTGGAGTTGTTATTTGCTCTTGAATTTATGTGACCAACTGGTCAGAGGTGGGCTCAGCAGGGTCGTGAGGTGATTCCCAGAGAAGCTGTGGCTGCCCCATCCCTACAAGTGTTCAAGGCCAGGGCTTGGAGCAGCCTGGGACGGTGGAGGATGTCAGATGGGTTGGTTCCATGAATCTATGAACTTTTCCATCTCCCTGGTACTGCAGGAGCATTGCCTGCAGCTTGGAATTCATGGTCTCTCCCCGGGAGGAGTTAGATCTTGTGGAGCATGTGGATGATGACATCCATTGTGAATCCATCCCCCTTTCCTCCTGGTAATCTCTTAATTTTGATGGAAAGATTCTCATGCACTGAGGGACCAGGGAAGCCTGGTTTCTTTGCTTTTCATGTTGATCTAAGCTCTAAGGAAAGACAAGGCTCGAGTGAGGCCTCTCCTCAGCACATCCATCCATTGCATGGTTCTCTTCCATTGCACCATCTATTTCCCCCTGCCTGGTGAAGTGCTAAAATCATAATACAGATGGGACATGACTGAAATTGGCCCGAAGCTTCACGTGTTAATCCAGGCACGAGAAGGGAGGAGGATGGGGGTTTCCATTGCTCTGCACATTCCCACATAACACCCAGGGAGTGTCTGGCTGTGTTCCTCTTGTTTCCTTGAGAAGCCAGACTAAAAATAACAGCAAATAGGAAATGAAAACAATTCTGTTACTACATAGTACATTGCAAGGAAAAAACATTCTCCACGTCTCTGGATTAGCAGAATGTTTGAAGCTGTGATAACCCAGTTGTTAACAACCATAATTTAGATGTGGGTTGTTTTTTTTTCCTGCACATAAATATGACTTATTTGAAGTACGTCGAATTAGAAAACTCATGAATAAATATTTTGACATAATCAGAATTATATGGCTGGAAATTGACCTACTTTGCATGACAGATGCTTGAGAATCCCCCAGCTAATAGCAGACTAACCTGGCACAGCAGTGCCCGATCTTATAATATTCTAAGCTGCATACAGACATTAAATTATTAGATTGTTGGGTTTTTTGCACGGAGATTAGACACAGTCAATTTTGTTTGTAAATGAGTAAGTTATAAGCAAGTTACTGAGGAGGCCTTGGGGTGCAGTCCTGAGAAGGATTCCTGCATCATTTGATCAGTGTTTTCAGCGTGGTCTCAAAAAATCTGTCAGAGGTAGAAATAGCAGATCTTGATGGTATCAGCAACCAAATAATGAGAGTATTACACCAAATAGACAGGTCTTTTCAGAAGATAAGCACAACTGCAAGAGGAATATTAATAATGTTTTTAAAATCTGGTAATATTTTGATGGTGTAAATAGAATCTACTTTTCTCCCTGCAGCTGCTCCTTATGCCAAGTGTTGATTTCAGTAGACTGATTTTATCTGTGTGTCCTTTCAGTTAATATGACAAGGATTTTCTGTAGGTTAAGTTAACAGAGAACTCTGACCTTGGGAAAACAGTCTTCTCAGTTTAGGTTTATATGGATTCTTGTAAAAAAATAATCTTCTTTTATTATTTTAACAAACACAGGTGATGAAACATTTTAGGTGCTTATTGCACAGAATAGAGTTTTCAGGCTTCATAAGTTTTTGTTGTTCAGTTCTAGCACAAGTAATAATAGTGATTTTATTTGTAAAGTATCATGCTTTTTATTTTTAGTGGGGGAAAAGTACCTTTTTCATGGCTCAGTTTCAGAAAAGCTAACCCTCCTTTTATAAAATCCATGCAATGAAAAATAATAACATATTCCATTTTAGTAGCCCCTTTATTTGTTTCCTGGTTGTTTTCTCTGTTTTCAAAGAATGTCTGCAGATGAAGTGGACTTTGTTCAGTCTTTTTTCCTCAAGGTCTTCAGGGGAATGTTTTGCTCCTTTGTAATGAACCCTTGTTAGCTCAAAGGTAGTAGAACCACGTGTATAATATTGGCAGATCTGTTCTCTTCCAAGCCTGAAGCAGGGCCAGGCTGAGGCACAGCTCCTGTCCTCTATCTTGATTTGCTCCAGCTGCTTAGAACTTCCTGGAATTAGGTTAAAGTGTCCCTTTAGCACCCATATTTCTTCCAAAAAGGATGCAGTTCAGTCATCCTTGCAGTGCCCAGCTGCCAGACCCTGCAAGCAGAGACCCCTCGGGTGCTGCTCAGCTGGGGATGGAGCTGCTCCTTTCAGGGAGTGAAGGCATCCTTTTAAAAGAGAGTCCTGTCTGCAGGACACTGATTTGCAGCTGAATTGGGATTCTTTGGAAGCCTCACCCAAGGGCAAGAGACAGAGGTGATTACTTGGGTTGGTCACAGTCGCTGCTTTAGGATCTTCTCTCTGGCTTGCAGTGTTTGGAGGAGGGTTGGCAGTGATTTCTTTCTGGTTGCTCTCCAAGTGACCAGCTCTGGAACACTGGACTGCTCTGCAGGTGGCTCAGCAAATGTGTTAAAATTTGTAAAAATTTCAGCACTCAACTTCGTTATTTTGTCCTGCTTCTTCTCACATACCAGTAGGCTTTTTGGATTCAGACATGGTCACTTGCGTCCTTGTGCCATTACAATTCAAACCATCTACTCAATAGCTGAAGAAGTCTCCAAGTTTTCCCAGTTGGGGAACGTTTCCTTTTCTCTTACTTGACATAGAGTTGGCTGGTGGAGCTTGCTGGTTTGTTTTTATTGTATTTCCTTACTTTCCCCACAATTCACTCTCAGTCTCCTGAGCTCCATCCCAAACACTTTGGCTCCTTGGTGCCTGCTCAGTTCCAGGAGCAGAGGAGCTGTCCTGATGTGCTGATCCTCCGTGGCTCTGCGCACACCAGAGATGTGCAAACCCCAATTCCTTACCTCTGGAATCCTGCCTGGCACAGGGGTGTTTTACTCCTTGTCAGCAGTTTGCCCAAGGGTGACTGCCAGCAGTAGTCTTTTCATTCCTGCCTCCTGCTGCCACTTTGACAATAGGAACGGCAGCAGGAGGCAAAAATGAAAGGACCAGATTGAAAGAAGCACTTTGCCACTGTTGTAATTTTGAAATTGATGGCGTTTTTTAGCCCAAAGTCTCAGGAAAAAAGCTGCTTTCCTCTTTGCCTCCTATTGTTTTTCCAGCAGGGAGAGACATTCTCTGATGTTGCAGAGGCAGTAGGAAGCCAAAATGAAAATAATTTTCTTCCTGAAACATTGGATAACAAAATGTGAACAATTTCAGCAGGGAAAGAGTGGTTTGTTTTTTTCTCGTTGAATGCCATGTGGTGAATACTGGTATTTCCATTTGACTACAGAAAATAAATAGCAGCTGCTTTTCTTATTGAGTTAATGTGATCTTAAGATCATTTCTAGACACCTGTTTACCTTGGGGTTTTCTTTTTAGCATGACATTTTCATTCTTTTCCTTTTTCTGCATGAGAATAGGTGTTGTAGGGTGGGTGTATTGTTCACTTTTGAGGCCATGTGTTGCCTTTAGTGCCATGCCCTTGGAGCCAGCTTTGTAAGGCAGGAACTTACAGTTCTGCACATTCCGGAGTTGTGTTTTACACCAATATTACCAGAAATACTAATAATCCAGATGTAATTCCCAGGGCCACTAATTCCCCTGGAAGAAGGATGAGGATTGTTCTGCAGTTTCACTGACGTTTTCTGCTGGAGTCTTTGCTCAGTGGGGTCTGAAGTGGTTCTGGGGTTTAAGTGATGTGGGAGGTGGGGCTGGGGAGCTTTAATGCTTCAAGAGTGACCTTCACCTTCTCTTCCTGAAGAACAAGTTCTGTGATTTGGGCGAGACTATTTTTGCTGGGAAGGTGATGCTTTGTGAAGGCTGCCCTAGAGCAGAGGCTGGACAGAGTTAAAGAATAAAGTTGGGATTTCTCTAGGAGGCCTCAATGGACCCACCTTGGGCAGCACAAGAGCCCAGCCAGGGCTGCACCCAAGATGAACCAAAATGGTCACAAAATGCACAACTAATCATGAGATCTCTCACTTTTGTAAATTTTGGTCTGTTTGCATATTGGAGTTCATTGTCTAATTCCGGCTTTAGCCTACAAAGTCCCATCCTTGTTTTTCTCTCTTCAGCCCACGTTGTTTGTGCTCTTGGACTTGACGTTTGGATCATTTGGTCCCCAGCTGGAGAAGGAAATGTTCTGTCTCCCTACTCTATGCACAGATCTCACCATCCCCTAATGTGAATCTCAGAATTACACACTGAAGCAGCACAGAATCTGAAAAATATAAAAGCCAAAAATTGAGGCATCAAAGGAAATCAGTGGAGGAGCACAAGCCCAGCCCCCAGAGTGTGCATTTTGCAGATGTTCCCAGCCTGGTGTGATGCACGTTCTGCAGAGCACTGACAGCTGCCTTCGTCAGGATGAAGTTCTGCATTGACACAGGGGATGGCTGGGAGGGGAGAGGGGGGCCTGGCACCACCCAGTGTGGTGCAAATCCCCATTTCTGTGCCTGCACTCAGCCCTGGTGCGGGGGGACCACAGTGCTGTGACAGGAGAGGCTGAAGTGTGAATCAATGAATGGCTTTGTCCTCCTGCTTTAGGTGTTACAGGCTATTGCTCTTGTCTTTGGGGACTTTAGTGGCTGTAATTAGTTATCTTGAATGGAAAGATTTTTTTCTCTTATTGAACGTGTGAGAAATTTGGGAATGTTAATCAGCAGAGCATAACTTTTTCTTAACTTGTTCTTTTTATAGTCCTGGGGAATTAACATTTATTATAGGGCAGCACAGGAAACTGCTATTTGTATGAAGTGAACTGAGTCTCCATTCTTTCTCTTTCTTTATACGTTAAAAAACCTAAACTTTTTAGTAGGCTCATCAACAGAATATATTTTGTAGGCTTTGAAGTGTAAATTGTGAATTTGTGTGTCTCATAGGACTTTTGGGTGCCACATGTAAGCATGTGCATGTCTGTGTCCTGGATTAGTAAAAGTCTCATTAAAATTGTTCTTGAAAACTGTATAGTTAAACCCAGATATAAGGAGACACATAAAAACATCTTGATTATTTTTTTTCATGAGTTCTGAGCTCTTACAGTTCTTGCAGGATTAAAGAGGAGTCAGGGAGATCCAGCAACTCTGCGGATCTTGTTGCAAGTTCACATTCCAAAATAATTAATTAGATGCTTATCTGTAAATGATCAGTATTCCTTATGTTGGCTGATTTTTCATCTGCTTTAAGGTGCTTCTCAGTGCTGTGGTGGAGCTTGGAAGGAAAAGCAATTCTATCTGACTTTGCTCTGCCCCAACAAGTTCAGATTAGGTTGGGAAATGACACGTTCTGGGTTATTTAGCAGCCCCTGTGGACTGGGCTCTCCTTGCTGCTTTGGAAGTCGTGTACAGAGATTTTGGCAGCAGATGGTATCAGCTGAGTGCCCCATTGGGACTGTTTTGCTCGTTCATGTGAGCACAGCTGTAACAGGTCCTTTGGCTTACAGAGTGCTTGGGCTTTTGCAATGCCCCATCCAAATGCAGTGCACATATTAATGCAAATTAAGGATCTCTGTAGCATCAGTTACCTTTTCTTAGCTGGTTTTAGCTCAGAAACAACTACTGACTCCCAGGCAAGTGGATAAACATCTGATGACCCTGTTTTCCCAAGGGCTTTATGCACCTGACATTTTGATGTCTGTTTGATTTAAACATTTACCCAAGCTTTAAATCATTGGGTGAGCAAAGATTCCCAAACTATCTTCTGTCTCCTAAGAGGAGAGTCCACAAATACCTGTCTTTGCCCTTCCCCTCTGGTTGTCCATAAAACATAATTTTAATTCTCTAACAGCAGAAAATGGACTGCCGAGTTTCCCTGGTTTCACTTTTGGTCATTCCCTGGGGCTTGCTGAACAAGGTTAGTATCCTAAAATGAAGTTTTATTGCAGGGTCTCGTTTCACTTTAAATCAATGTAGAATTTGGAATTTCAGCTGCTTCTACACACAGTCTGCAAAAGGCTCCTTTACAAAATGACTTTCAAAGATTTATGAAGACTTGCATGGTACAGAGACTGAAAGGAAGTTTAATTACATTCAGCTTTTGGTCATTTCTGTGTCTGAAGATGTGCCCATATTCTGTCATCTCAAAAACCATCTAAGAAAATAAAATTGATCAGTGAGCCTTCTGGCTAAAAGGAAAATGAGTGCTTTGTCATCTGCCCGTGGAGCTGGGTGCTCAATCACTGCCTTCTCCCGGGTGCTCGGCCCAGACTCTCCATCACTGAGGTCTGTCCCAAGTTTTAATGAAACATTATTTTATACTGAGGCCTCCTCTGTAAATAGCAGAACCCTTCCCTTGACATACTCACATGGACTTCATTGTAGTATAAATAGATAATTTAGTCCAGCCCATGGAACCATTTTGCTTTGGAGATGGCAGAATGTGCATCATGTTCATCTTGGATTAAGTGTTACAATAAAAACTTGACAAGTGCAGTCACTGTCACTTGATGAACAACATCTGCTTATAAAGCTGATCAAGGACAGCAAATAATATGGGAACATCTTATTTCCTTGCAGAGGAGACTTGTTTCTAGGAGTGGGGCTGTGTAGGTGCCTTCAAGTACAGTAATTCTCAGGCTAATAATGCCAGAAGCCATAAAATCTCTCAGTTTGAGGTTTTGTGAACGGCAGCTCTGAACGATTGGGGACCACTGCTGAGATGATAGCCTGAATGATGATTGAGTTTTCCTGGAGAGCCTTTATCTGTGCTTAAAATTGGAGGTAATGTTTTTAAATTAAACCATAATAGAAGTTCATTGAGCCTTCGGAGTGGATTCTCTGTCCCCTCTTTACGTGGTTTATCATTTTCTGTGGAAGTATGCTCAATCTTTTTGTTCAGGACAAATTGTGTTGCTGTCAAAACAGGGCATTAAAAGCACCCCAGAACAACACCTTGCAGACTTTTTTAGGAGATTTCCTGTCAACTGATGAAAGGAGAAGTTTGCACTCAGGTTGTGCTCATATACTGTGACCGAGCTTTTGTACAGCCACTTACATAGAAAGAAGTGCTTATTCCTCACAAAAATTTAACATGCTTTTTTGGGTGATGTCCCCATAAACAGGTTGTATTTCACTCCATCACTAAGTTTTTTCAGCTGCTAGGGATTAGCCTTAATCACTGAGATAAAGTGTGAAATCCAAAGTATGTCTTAATTTAAATTAAGACAGCAGTGCTTGATGTCATGAGCAAATCGTGCTGGGACTGTGCTCTGGTCACTTGAGATGAAGTATGGATCTTGAAATTAAACTCTCAAGTATCTGTCCTTTTTAAAGAAAAAAAAAGAGTTTAAAATGGCTAATTGCAAGAAGCTCATTTGAGAAATGTTGGTAGAGGAAGAGAATGCTAGTGCTGACATGAGAAGGTTAAATTTTGAGCACACAGACTGCTAGGTGCAGTGTAGTTTCTTTTCTAAAATGTTACGTTCAAAGAGAAAAAGGATTTTATTTTTCTGTGGCAGATCTGTGGATGCCCACAAGAGGGTTGGGCAGTCGTGCTCCTAAAGACAGTGAGGAATGACCCAGCAACGCTAAGTTTCCCAGTTCTAGGAGAAAACTGCAAGAATTAGATTAACAGATGCCAGGAGAATCTGAGAACTTGTTGGAGGTTCTCAGCTTTAACCCCACATCAACATTCTGCACTGAACTTTGTTATGGTTATGAAGAAAGAATTGCTGGGTTTGTGATATCATGATCCATCCCTTTGTGTGATGGATCATTTTGAGCCCTCTGTGTTGGTCCTGAAGTTCTGTGAAGGCACTGAGGAAAATGTGCTGTCAAGGAGAGTAATCAGAGTTATCTTCATGATTCCTTTTAGTTCCTGCTGTACTGAAAGGCACATTTAATTGCATGTGAGTATTTTCTCTTTTACACCTGCTTATGTGCTTAGGGGCTTTTTTCTAGTGAAATCTGTAGTTGATTAAAATTGCTGTGAGTTTTCTTGGGATAATTGACACCCAATGAACCTGTGCATCATGTGTGTGTATATGTGCAAATAGATAAGATTATGCATGTATATATATGTGTTTAGGTGCATATATATGCACAGCTAATGGGAAATACCTTTCACTTAGCAATTTATTTAGGATTCTTCAGTCTGTGTGGCATCTTAGAGGTCATTCTGCACCACAGTGTTTTGTATTTTCTGCTGCGTTGATGCCATAAAAACCCATAAAAATGCTAATTGCCCCAGGAAGATGTAAGCTGTTTATAAGTGTGTATGGGATTGTTTTTCAGCCTTGTGATACAGGAGGAGGTGTTATTTCAGGTTTATCATTTGAATGTGTGCATAATTTCAATGGCTACAAGTTTGACAGTTTATTAGTTAGAAAAGAAGTAGAAAAGAAAAGACAGCTCTGTGTCGTTCTTCAGCGAATTGATTGCCAGGAGCATGTTATTGACTTTGGTGATAATATCACTATATATTTTACAGTCGTAAAATCAAGAAATTCAGATGATGCCCTGAGGGCTTCACACATTTAAATAAAGGATATAGCCATTTCCAGGGTTATTGGTTTAGATTAGCGGGTGCTGCGAGGAATGCTGAGTGTTGTGGCAGGACAGAAAGAGCAACAGTGCTCTCACTGCAGAGGGGCTTTGCTTTATTTTATTTTTCTATTTGTGAAATGCACTCACTTACAGATCCCCTGGGAGGATGAACAACATTTGCTCTAAACTTTAGCATATTAATACAGTGTTAGCTTGGTGTTGTGTGGGGCTGAGAGCTGAAATCAGGTGTAATCCTTGGCTTGTACCACGAGTGAGGATAAATGAGGGAGCACTCACAAAAATACACAGTGCCTGGGAAGCAATCCTGGGGTGAGCTGCAGGCTTCAGAGCAGCGTCAGAGTCACAGAACTGACACAGACACATCTGTCCCTCTTGGTGGCAAAAGTGCAGCTTCCCAGGGAGCACCAGTGCCTGCTGCTGGGCACAGGGAGCGCCTCTGGAATTCAGCTCGGGCTGCTCCATCCTGCATCTTCCACAGTAGCTCCTCTCCCTCTTGGACTGCCTGCCAGCCACCCCTTGGGACTGACTGGGCTTGAGGCACAGGGGTTGAGCACTTGGGGTTTGGGGCTGTCTCCAGCTTGCTTGAGGGAAGCCCAGTTTAATTAAGGTATAGTGCCTTGAATAAAAATGATTGATTGCGTTCCAAACCTTGTTTATGGACTTCTACAGTAGCTTTAGTGAGATGGATAAAGTACCTTAATGCTGATGATGCTGCTCAGCCTCTCTCCACTTCATATGGGAGCTTGGGAGCACATTGCATCACCCAGCTCTGGGCATTTATTGTTCTCTTAAAAGAGTGGGAAGGTCCAAGTGCAATGTCACAGCTCTGCAGCAAAGGTCATGTTTCCCTTCTCACAAAGATGCAGGGGGTCCAGCTGGAGCATGTATGGCTCCAGGGTGTGTGGTGACATTCACAAAAGTAGATAAAAATGAAATAATTACTCTTACATTTACATTTTAAGGGCCTCTGAGGATTATAAATCTATACACTGCAAACAAAACTTTCCCTGGATCGAGATCAGCACCTTTTCTAATTAAAAGTGATCGCCTTTTTAAACTGAATTTGTGTGACTTCTTAGTGGGTTTTTAGCCTCTGCTTTTTTTTTTCTAATTTTTTGGCATGAGAATGAAATTTATTTTAATTTTGATAATCTTGTTCCATTTTGGATTGTGAATTGCTTGTGTTGAGTTGGGAAGAAATACCCAGGTTATTTCTTATGTAAATTCTTCTGCTTATGAAAAACAGACTATGAAAGCATTTTAGGACAAACCGTTGGAAAGCACCCATTGGTCTCAAATAGTTTTGATACAGACATTTAATTTAGGATCATTTTAGAATGATGTAAAGGATAATGGTGTAAGTTCTTCTGAAGAAGAACTCTGAGGAGATTCCTCCCTGTGCAGGGGGCAGGTGAACAGCTACAATGGACATCAGCTGCTTACCCAGAGTGATTTGGCATGGGTACTGCTCTCTAGTGAAGAATTGCTAAAGCAAGATTTCAGGAAATGCGTTGTGGAGACAGGAGTGGTTGTCATTAAACAGGGGCTTCTAATTATGCTGCAGATCATGGCCTAGTAATGATTTCTGATCTCAAGCCTCAGTGTTCCATAAAACCTTCACAGATGACTGTCCCTCTTTGAACCATGGAGATGGTACCTAACCCCAAGATGTGGCTTCACAGTATTGAAATAAAACTCAGCCCTGGCAGTAAGTGCATCCCTGTATCCAGAATAATTTTCCTTCCAGAGGCTGGGACCCATCCAGTGTGGTGGCAGGGATGGCTGGAGAGGCAGGCTTGATGGCAGAGCTCCCCTGATAAAAGCAGAAGCTGCAAAGGAGCAAAGCTTGACTCTGCTTGTTACATGGAAGGAAAGATTCACTTCCCTGGGTGTGCTCCTGGCATGGGCACAGCCTCTGGTTTAGTGGTTTGATGTTCTCACTCCCCCTCCTCTGAAGCCTGGGAAGAATTACAGCCTCGTAATTCAGGCAGCTCTTATTTATGCAGTTTCAAATACTGAAAGAACCTCGTTCAAGAGCTGTCATTAAAAACCCCACCCTTTTTTGTTTCAATGATGAGATGTTTATGACAGTCTGGACTATCTACTTTCCAAAGTGTCCAGGGTTCCAATGAAATATCACCCTCCCAATAAATCTCACACACCTCATGGGTGCTGTAAAATCAGCTGCACTGACAGCATCACGTGGTAATTTCCCAGGCAGGTACGGAGTTTTCACCTCCAAAATTTGGGAATGTGGGTGAATACAGACCAGAGGAGATGTGGGTGTGTGCTGAGGAGTGGTGGCTTGCAGATGGCTGGCCCACAATATAGGGCAGTGTGCGTGTGCACTCTGCGTGCTCCGCACGGGACATATGCTCTGGGCTTTCACGGATGAATTTGTGGTCTCCAGCAATTTGCAGCTTCCACCGTGGTTTCAAATATCTACATCATTTTCAGGCTGATGATTTTTCCCAGTCATTTATCCCAAAAGCACTTCATCCTGCCTAATCTGGGTCATAATTGACATGGGACTCGTGCCGAAGCAGACACGGCCGTAAGTTGTGTTTGAGTGGGCTGTTAATGGCAGGGATTAATAATGCAGTAAAACACAGCAGAGGCTGAAACGAGTATAAATGTTAAAATAACAGATGAATGCAGGGTCACAGTCACGACTTGGACCCAGAAAAGACTCTTGAACACTTGACATGCTCCTGCTGTCAGCTCACAGCTGCCTTTGGCTCTAACGGAGGCGTGAAGTTGGAAATTTCAGCTAAGGAAGCTGTTGGAATTGGATCGTGTTTATTGCAAATCAACAGGATGTCTTTGCAAGTATAAAAGACATATGGAAAAGTCCACTGTTATTGTTGTACTTTGTTGTGTCTCCAGATGTTTTGCCTCCTGCCCTGCTCCAGAGGCTGAAAGTTGGAAATGGTTTTTCATTGTTTCTAGCTGATGGTGCCAACATCTGCCTTGGCGTTTCCCTGGGGAACGATGTTAGCACTGCTGAGAGTTTCTGATTCATCACTTGTGTCTCATTTGCCTTTTTTTTTTTCCTTTAAATACAAGATAATGTCAGAGCATGAAGTTTCAGCCCTGCTCAGTTATTTTGAGGGGTGAGAAGAAATCAGGGGAAACACTTGGGTGGCTGCTGAACTATCACAGCAGCACTTCAGAGCCTCCTTATTTTTGAAAAGCTGCAAATGAGGCATTAAAACATTGCTCTGAGCTGGTGTTTTTCATTGAAAGAAATAGTATTTGTGAGCTCAAACATACTTGAAGATCTCAAAATGCTTAAAATAGCTCTGTTTTCTTAATATGCATTTAATCCATCATTAGTTCCCAATGCTTGACTCTGAGGGGAAGAGAACCAAATGAATATCTTCATTTGGAAGTGCTCTTTGCTGATCATATATGCTCATAATGGTATTGTAAAGGCTTAATTCCACAGTTTAGAACCTAACTGATTGATCAATTTGATAAGTGTGTAAATTAGCAAAGTTGGCTGAAGTGTTGACTGCTAATGAAGGTGCTTTTAATAGAAATGCAAAACAAAATAGAATTTTTCCCCAAAGCTTCTGTACTATTTCTTATCAGTAAACAGCTGTACAGTATCAGATCATATTAATCTTCATATACTAATAAAATTTATTATATTAATGATACTATTTTCTTAGTGCTTTAATCTGACATTTAAATAGGAATGAGCTCTGGAGAAAGTTTTTGCCAGAATTCTCATGTGTAGACTAAGACTGGTTCCTGACCTGTTTCCCCTTTATAGCAGACTCTGATTTCTGGTTCATTCTTTTACATCAGCTGGAAGAATCTGACCAGAGCCTTAGGTGGCAATAGTGTAAATTTTAGCAATGTCTGTCCATGTTTAGGGAAGGTTTCTTTTGAGAAATCTGTTGGGTCCAAGAAAATGAAAATTGTGTAATATCTCACTGTTCTGCCTGCTTCTTTGTGCTTTGGCTGTTGTTTGTTTGCTTGCAGTTATTTACAGCTCAGTCCTGGGTTTTTTTGAGATCCTAGCAAAAAATTCCACAGGCAGCTGCAAAATATATGTTTAATCAATTTTAGGAAGACTGATTCCCTAACTAACATTTTTCTTCCAGCTGAGACACAGTAAAAACTGTTCTGCAGATACTCAGGGAAGGGGGGGAAAGTTTTCCTGACAAAGATGTCTTTTTTGTGGGTTGTTGTGGTGTCATGGTCATGTGGTTCAGGTAGTTTAGGTGCCTTGGTGTCGTGGTTTAACCTCGGCTGACAACAAAGCACCATGCAGGCACTCACTCCCCTCCAGATGGGGGGAAGAAAATTGGAAGGGTAAAACTGAGAGAACTTGTGGGTTGAGATAAAAATAGCTTAATAGTTTAAATACTAGTACTAGTACTACTACTACAACTACTACTGTAATGAAAAATAATTTAATAGTTTAAATACTACTACTCTACTGCTACTACTGTAATGAAAGTAAAATAGCAGAAACAAGAGAGAGCTAAAACCCAAGCATCTTTATTAAGAAACGTATTTTTTGCCTTTTTTAAAGCTTCTTAGAGTGAGCCTGTGAGAGCAGCTTTTGCCAGTTATGTTATTTCTGTGTATGTTTATGTGCAAAAAGAATAGAACCAGGAGTTTTAAAGCATCAGTATTCTACAAACAAAGAATACAATTTGGTATTTGGGTTTCCACCTTCCAAGTGTTAATAGTGTAAATATTGCTTTTTGTAAGTCATTTTGTAAGGAAATAGTAGCATGTTTCTGTTAGAGTTTTGTTTGCAAAATGCAGAATTCTCCTGTGTATTGGGATTAGAACTACTCATACAGATCACAAGTTTTTTACAGAATTCACAAGGTTGGAGAGAGACCTTCAGGATCATTGAGTCCAACCCATGCCCTGACACCCCAACTAAACCCTGGCACCCAGTGCCACATCCAGGCTTTGTTAAACACACCCAGGGATGGGGACTGCACCACCTCCCTGGGCAGCCATTCCAGAACTTTATCACTCTTTCTGTAAAAAACTTTTTCCTAATATCCAACCTGTATTTCCCTTGGTGCAGCTTGAGACTTTCAGATCCACGAGCTGTGATTCAGGTTTATCTCTTAGTTCTGTAAAAACCTGATTTGTGTTCTGGAGATTTTGCATGGCAGCAGTTCCACTGCGAATTCCTTTGCGGTAGCGAGGCCAGAAGGTTTTATCGAATGAGCATTTCCTTCTAATTCCACTGAAATATTTGGAGTTAGACCTGATTTGCCACTTGGCTGTGCTCCTTCACTCGTTCCTCCTTGCCCTGCTGTGGGTGTCCTCATGTGCATGTTGTGTTTGCAGGTCAGGATCGCAGCGAAGCCACTTTGATAAAGAGGTTCAAGGGTGACGGCGTCCGCTACAAGGCCAAGCTGATCGGGATCGATGAGGTTTCTGCTGCCCGAGGGGACAAGTTATGCCAGGACTCCATGATGAAGCTCAAGGTGCAGTGAAACTTTTCAATGTTACAGTCAAATTTAGCCTGAACTTGCACTCGTTCTCCTTTCATGACACAGAGCCTTAGTCTGGTTAATTATGTATTGAAATCAGTCAATTTTGCATGAACTCCTGCCTGGTGTTGCTTATCCTGGTTTAATTTTAATACATTATCTCTGAGTTCTGTAGTTACTCCGTGATTGACACCACTGCAATTTGTCCACAAATTACAAACAACACACTGCAAATTGAATAATTTTATTATGCAAAAGGGGAAGTAAATGACTGTGGAGGAAAATGGGATATCAGAGCATTTTCTATGACATTTCTAATCAACTACAGCACTGCCTCTGGCTGTTACCTCCTGTGAGTGACGGGTGTAGGCAGCCAGACTTGGGGGGAGCTGGTGTCCTCCTGGGAGGAGAATGTCTTGCACCAGCAATGGAAGGGCTGATGTGTTGCAAAATCAGGCAGTGCACTGAGAAGATGGGGCATGAGAATGTAAAGAGGAGTCCCTGGAGTTTTGGGGATCAAATGAAGCCATGGCAAAGGCAGATTTGGGTTGGAGTGTAGATAGAGTCTGAAGTACCAGTGGTGTCCAGGATGGGCTCTCTGGAGCTGACAGATATCCCTCTATGGCCCAGTCTCTCTCAGAGAATGAGATTTCCTGTAGGAGTCGTTCTGTCCCTCACGCTGGGACCTGTGGAAGAGCTTGAGTCACTGGGAAGGAAAGAAGGAAGGAGAGGTTGTGTTTTCCTGAGTGCCCTGTTGGCTGTTCTCTTCCCATCTCCCCTCTGCATTGCAGGGTTACAAACCAGGTCTAGCAGCAAACCCTCTGCTGCCTTTCCCCTTTTATTTCTCTTTTAGTTCTCTCCCAGCCTAGAGAGCTGATGGATTTCCCATTGCTGGTTTTTCAGGAGGAGAAATCACTAAATGGTGTCTGGTGCACTACCAGCCCACAGGGTTCCAGTCCATCCAGGAGGAATGAGTGACTTATTAGGGAAGCAGCATGGGGTGACACTCAACTTGTGGTTCAACAACCTAAAAGCAAGATCTGGGAGATAATTTACAAATCACTTTTATGGCAGGCAGAAATTAATCCGCTCCAAAAGTTGCTCTGTTGGCGTGTGACATCAGCCACAGTATTCCTGCCTGATTTAAATGTGTGCTGGGTGTTTCTCATCATTTCTCATCCTGGCACTGTGGGGAGAGTTGTCACTGTTCTGCTGCACAAACCTTTTTGTCTCTCTCTTCCACGGATTAATATTTCCACATTTCCCAGGTGCCTAATACCTGTTTGCAGGTGCCAAGATTAATCTAAACAGTACTGGGAAATGGCTAAAACTTTAAAGGAAAGGAGTGTGAGAAATTAATTTTTGAGGGCAGAGCATTAATTCATGGGTTTTGGAAACCCAGTGTCCTAGCCTAACATGAATTTGAGGCCACCCATAAAGTCTTTCAATATCAGATCCTTGTAATGGCAGCAGTGAACATCTTAAAACTTAAGTTAATTGTTCTTGAAACACTGGAATTGCAGAGAACCAGATAAAGTCTAAATATTTTCATTTCATTTAGGAGTACAACTGTTTATATTTGATCTCAGTTCAGTATTACTGGTCAGGGCAGGCTTCTGGAAACAGAAGTTACTGTTATCATTCTGCTGTGGGACAATAATGCATGAGATGGTATCAGCAAGTTCTCTTACAAAGTAAAGGTCTGAGATCCTGAAAAAAAAAAAATTACCCTCAATAGTAGTTTGTCACAGCACAGGTGTAGTTTGATTTTTAGAATAGTTTTCTTCTAGAAAAATCTCAATTTGCTTGTACTAGATGAGTGTGAAGTAAGCTAAATTCATTGACATTTTCTGTCCTCTGCTGCTTGCTGGTTTTTTTTTTTTTTTTTGCTATTTAAAAAATAAATAAATAGAAGAGCTTATAGCTAGGAAAAGTGTGCTAGAAATGACCTTCAGCTTCCATGAAAACAAATTTCATGGAGGATTAGCTAGTGCAGAGGTTGGGAGTGGGAGGACATTTGAAATGCTCTCTGGGTAGCATAAAGAGATGTGGTACCTTGAAAAAAAGGAGAAAGCCAGAAGTAAGGGGGGGGCTGTTCCTGGAAAACATTTAAGTTTTCCTAGAAAAGGGGTGAATTGTCCACAAGTAAATCTGTGGCACCTGGGAGGGTCAGGAAACCGACTAAAACTGCTCTTTGTTTGCACAGGGAATTGTTGCTGCGGCTCGATCGAAAGGAGAGCATAAACAAAAAGTCTTCTTAACAGTTTCCTTTGGGGGAATCAAAATCTTTGATGAAAAGACAGGGGTAAGTTAAGTTGATTGTGTGCTGAATCTTTCCCTGGTTCCTTTAGAAGCATTTCCTTGCTGGGCAGTGCAATCTCACTGGTGTAAACACACATAAAGCATCTCAGAAATTTGATAAAGGGTTATCATCCCTTACATCACTTGCAGAGTGTACCTTCTGTATTGTCAGTGATACAAAAATTACATTTTGTATAGAATGAGAGGTAAAAGATACTGGAAAATTTGAGGTTGTCTCTGTGAAGCAGCAACTTCCTCAGCAGTATCTGGTGGAACAAGTTGCAGAGACTTTCATGCCTTACACAGTTTCTGCCACAGCAATACCATGCTTGATTTTTTCAAATTGCTCTAAAAGAAGAAACCTAAGCAAAACATTACACTACTTGGATAAAAAGCAACAACACACAAACTGTTTTAATCATAATTAAGAAGATTTTTACAGCAGTTTAAGCTCTGCCTTGAATTTTAAAAAGGTCTTGATTTAATCTTTTGGAAGATTAACTATTTAACACGGTGCCAGAAATAAAACCCTACTGATGATAGATGAAATTATCTTTGCCAGTTAATTTATATTATTAGAAAATCAATGTCATTGAGCTCACTGATACATAATACGAGTAGTTAGTAATGAAAAGCTCATTTGGGATGTGTTGTGTAAAGTATCCATGCAAAAGCTGTGCTTCAGAGGGCATTGCTGGGGTTACAGAATATGGGAAACGTCAGAATTAGGGCTGTCAGTGCAAATTGCACCCCAACCACAGTTGTTTTCCTGAGATTAAAGCTTTTTTATGGGGGAAATAAAAAAGAAGAAAGAGAAAGTCTGTTCCTTTTGCACTTGTCTCTGAATGTTTCTCAAACACTGGAATTTTTTGCCTAGAATAAAGAGGGAAGAGAGGACTTGTTTTAGAAACAAAGGTGTGCTTTATTCCAGCTGCCTCTCCTGCACACTCTCCTGTCTGCAGAAAGCCAGCTGGGGACGTGGGAACAGTCTCCTTCATTTCATAGCTCTGACATCCCACACTCTAAATCTGACATAACTATATCATCCTTATAGCAAACCTGTCACTCACCCACTGAGGCTTAGAATGGAACCCTTAAATCCACCTTGCAGATGTCTGCCCCCGAGCTGCCCGAGTGATGGGCAGGACTATTGAGTTGTCCTTCTTGCAGCAGGGCTGTGACAGAGCCGCGTGGGGAGCTTTCCAACAGCGGTTTTTACGCGTTGTTGTCAAAGCAGGAGAGTCGTGCCTCCCATGCCAAGGGTTTGGAGCAGAGGTGCACAAAATCCTCTGCCAGGTCTTCACAGCCACCATCCCTTGGGCTTTTTTCCCAGCTTGGGTCTCTCCTCGTCCCACAGTTTCACACCCTTGTCCCATTAATTCTTTGTCTCTCTCATCCAGCCTGTCTCTGCTTTGCCAGCCTGCAGTTGTCATCTCGTTCCCGTTCCTGCTGGAAAATCCCAAAAGCTGGCAAAACTAGGGGTTGCTCAGCCCATGTTTTTGGATGGGAAGAAGCTGTAAAGAGCTGGAAAAAAATTATATTTCACTCACACTGATCTTCCAATTTCCATAGTAAACTTAAGAGTTTATGAAGTTTGGAGTTTGGTGTTGGCTTTTATGCAGCAGGGAAGAGTCTGGATAATCTTGCATTTGCTTTCTCCTCCTTTAACAACCCTCCCTGTCCCCCACAATGCTTTTCCCCTTGGTTGTATTTCCATGATTTTGGAATTCCCAAAAAGGTATTTTGGAAAGATTATTTTCCTTTCTAGAGTGTCCTTTCTTAACTTCTACCACTGTCTATTGCTGTCACGTCTGCCCCAGCTTCAGCCCAATGTGATAGAAAAGAATAAAAATATTCAGGAAAAAAAAGTGGGCTTCTTCATGTTGAGTGTCTTGTAGGCTGCCATTGGATTTTAATTTATCATAATAAAAAATCAATTTGTAGCTCAAAACTAGCAAATTTTTTTTAAAAACTGGCAGTGTCATAGCTGACTTCATCCAGATGATTTAGGGGAATTGCTCCGTAATTCGTTACAGATGAAGGGCTCTGGTTGGGTTACTACTGAAAATGATAAGCAGGGTTTTTTCTTCCTCTACTTTATAGCACTCCTTAATATGTTCCAGACATAGTATTCATCAAAAAGTATTGATTTTAATAATGGTATTATTCCAGCCATCAGGAATTCTGCCCTGTGAGTAAATTTATCCATGAAGGAGATTGAGTTGAAGGTGGAATATCATTTGGAAAGAATATATCTCACCAAGAAAAATGCAAGAAGGATTTTGCTGTGAGTCTGCACTGTAGATGCAGTCCAATATGGTTCATCTACAGCACTGCAATAGAAATAATAACAATCTTTCTTACATTCCATCATTCCATGCCAGGGATTACCCTAAAGAGGTCCCTTCATTCCACTTTCCAAGTACTTGTCAGTGTGTTTAGAACATGATAGCAAAAAATTGTATTTAATATGACTAACAGGATGTTCCCCTGTTGTGTGTATGCCAAAAATTGTCATTACACATCTGGTTTGACCCTATTAATCTTATAAAAGCACCTTTTTTTTTCAGCTGTCAGATATTTTCCATCCATCCATCCCATTTGCTTTCTCCAGATAATGATTGCTAAATATATGCCTTACCTGAGGGATGTACATTTTCTTTTGGTTTTTACTGTAAAAAAACACTACCATAATTATTGCTGAACACAAGACTTGCTCTACCCAACTTGAGAGATTTCCTTGCTGCATATTACATGAAAATAATTTTTTTTACCGTTTCTTCTGTCACATCCGTCTTGGCTAGACCTCAATACTGCAATATATGCTTAATTTATTTTATGGGAGTTGTTTTATATCTTCAAGTGCATGATCTTCAGACAGCAAAAATACAATTGCATTGTGTTATTTAATATTCTCCCTTTTGGGGTGGGACGTAGAGATTGGTGATTTGCTAAGGAAGCAACAAAAGCCATGGCTGTGCATATGGAAGGAAGTGCAGATTTTGTGGAGGCCCAGCAGTGTTGTTTAGCTTTTCCTGGATGTTGTTTTGTTAATCACACACATCAGGCCATCTCCCTGTGATAGCTCAGTGATGCTTCATTGGACCTGTGTGACTAATCTGGGCTCTGTAAAGAGCCTGTAATTGTCTCATTGTTTATTTATGTGGCCATAAATCTCTGTTTACTTGCAGGTTCCTTTCCAAAAATGTATTTGAAACTAATAATTAAATCCTCTGAAAATGCTTGGGAAAAGATTTCCTTCCACCTCCATGCAGTGAGGTGTGCTTTCAAACTCTTGTTGTCTCTAATTGCAAAATGCTGCCAACTTCAATGGCAAGCCCCTAAACTGTGAAAAAGAAATGAGATAAAAGCAAGAAATTACTATTTGGCTCTAAGCAACAAATTCTTTCTGTTAAAGTAAATTTTTGTAATTGCATGGATTGCAGATTGCCAGAGTATGCTGTAAAATATAGCTCTTTATGAGGTATTGTATAGCTAAATTATTTATCTGGATTCCTCCACTGGCCAAAAATCAGGGTAAATCAGTGTCAGTATCTTGTTTATTTATGGGAAACACCCTAAACAGATGGATTGTAGCCCAGTTGATGAAAATGACAGTCATCTCACCAATTTTTACCTATTTTGTAGCACCCCAAAAGTGAGTTTCGTTTGCATTGCCTATTTTCTTTCAGAGATGCTGGCCCCTATCCTTATTGAAATAAAGCTCTTGGGCCCAGTCTGTGGGATTGTAACATTTCTAGGAATACTCTGGTGAGGTTTTGGTATTTATTGCACAGAAGTATTGCAGTGTGTTACTCATATTTCATGAATTTGATCTGTAGCCATTTTCTTCAGGCTGACAGTGTGAAACCCAGGAAGGAAAACCATGTGTATAAATACATTTATTTCATTTTAACTATCTATTCTTGTTATCTATCAACCTTCATTATCCAACCTTCATTATCTTTGCTGAGAATTTGATTTTATTTTATTATCTTAGAGGGTCTACCTGCCTGAAGTGGTGTTACTCAGTGCCTTCTTACCTGTAGCATTCTGTAAAAAAAATTAATTTATCTCCACAGAACTGGTGATGGTGCTTCTGCTTTAAATCTTAATGACATCCAAATAAATAATACACGTGGTGGGAGGTTATAATCCTGTTGTCCTCAGAGTGTTCTGTTTAACTGAGATCTTGTCATGGCTCTGAAATGTTCCAGCCAATATTTTGGATGCCAGCATCTTGCCCATCTTCCTGGACCTCTAAGCTCTCTTGACCTTACAGTGCAGATTTCTCAAGTTAAGCATTTCCCAGCATATTCTGAAGCTTTATCAGATGTCTGCTGATAACCCCTGGATTTGCTGCTCTTCCCTGTGCAATGTGAGTGATGGTGTTAATTATGCTGATAGATTGCTAACAGGACAGCTAAACTTGGCTGAAAGAGAATTTTAGCAGGATTAAAATTCTCACTGTTGGCAGAAGAGGCCTCGTTTGAAACGTACCAAAGGTACTTCTTGACTTTGCTGGAAATCTGTTGGTTCTGGCATCCCTGGCCAGAAATTGAGGTACAATCCTGGATCTGCAGTTATTCCTTGAAGCACATGTGCTGGAGCAGATGAAATGTCAAACTGTCACAGTCTCTTTCACTGAGCGTCTCTGAGGCTTTAAAAATAGAAATAAAGGAAGGAATTAATTTCTCCTGCTCTCTCCTCGCTCCGCAGCGAGCAGGAGAGATGGGGTGAGGAGTTCACTGAGTTTTGTGTTTGCCACAGGGTGGGATTGGCCAGGAGGATGCTGGTGGTCCCTGCCTGGGGCTCCCACATTGGGGTTTGTCCCTTTCATGGCTCCAAAACTTGCAAAATTCCTCTCTCTGGCTGATCTCAGGTGCAGCCCTCTGTGAGCATCTTCCCCAGCAGCTGATCCCACACCAAGGCCTCTCAGCTGATCCCCATTGCTCTTGTCTCTGGGTTTTACCTGTTTTCCTAGATCCCCTCCTGCAGTTTTCATCTGGGATTTCCTGTGTGTGCTCTGTCCTTGATATCTATTTTTTTTCTCCCTGCTGTGCTTTTTACCAGAGTTATTTCATTTGCAAATATAAATTTGGTTATTGTGTGGAACCAAGTGATGCCAGCTCTGTCTTCTGCTCCAGTCTTGATGTGTCTCTCCAGCCCTCTCTCTCCTTGCATGTTTAGCCAACAGCTCAGGCTCAGTAAAGCTAAACCAGGCCTTCTAATCCTGACTCCCAGGGGTCTCTCTCTGACCTCCTTTTCTCTGAATCTTCCCAAAGTTCCTCACTGTGGCTGATCTCAGGTGCAGCCCTCTGTGAGCATCTTCCTGTGATAAATAGGTATGATTCGTGCTGATAGAAATTGAAACAGTAATCAATATTGATACAGTAATTAATATTTGAGAATAATAAAACGGTTTATAGTTAAAAGTTGTAATGCCAAAGAAGAGAGGGAAAGGAGAGGCTCCACCCCCCCCCCCCCCCCTTTTCCCAGCAGATGTTCTCAAAGACCACAAGAAAGAAGCTGAAGATACAGTTGCTAAAAATGACCAAGAACCTGGTTGGGTCCAAGAAAATGTTAATTATAAGAGAGTTATTGCTTTGATATGTATATGCAGTGATACGTTAGTCTTGGCTTACATTGTACTGGCTTGGTGCGCATGTGTAACCCAAAGGTGAATTAAAAGACGACGAAGAAGACTACAGGGCCTTCATCAGTGACGACCCCCAAAGACTTGTGCGACCACCAGACCGAGTGGTGGCACATGCGTAATAAAAGTAGTAATGAAGGCGGAGACGGAAAAGTGACAAACCGAAAATAGGAGGAGATGGCATTGACACATGGCATATAAAGAGTGACTTTTACTTAACAAACTTGTACGTGAAGTGGCAAGAGTCATTGAACTCTGCCCTCCGTACCCCGCGGTTGTTTTTGCTTATGCACTATTATTTAAACCAAATTATCCCTTGTTTATATATTTTCTAAACTATTTAATTAAAATTGTTACTACTTTTAATATTGTTTAGCCTTTTTATGATGGGATAATTACATAACATTCCCCATCAGCTGATCCCACACCAAGGCCTCTCAGCTGATCCCCATGGCTCTTGTCTCTGGGTTTTACCTGTTTTCCTAGATCCCCTCCTGCAGTTTTCATCTGGGATTTCCTGTGTGCTCTCTGTCCTTGATATCTTTTTTTTCTCCCTGCTGTGCTTTTTGCCAGAATTATTTCATTTTTAAACATAAATTTGGTTATTGTGTGGAACCAGGTGATGCCAGCTCTGTCTTCTGCTCCAGTCTTGATGTGTCTCTCAGCCCTTTCTTTGCATGTTTAGCCAACAGCTCAGGCTCAGTGAGGCTAAACCAGGCCTTCTAATCCTGACTCCCAGGGGTCTCTCTCTGACCTCCTTTTCAGAGAGCTGAGCAAAATATCAGCATCATCTCTTATTCAGCCCTGTACATTCAGCAGTGTTTGGCTGCTGCTGTGTTTGCATTGCCACACCCAGGGTTCCTGCAGATCTTGCAGAATTCTTCTCACCTGCTCTGAAATACAGCATTTACTCTCACACTGGGAGTTAAACCCAGTCCTGCCTCTCTTCATGTCGTGTCTCAATTGTTATCCCTTTCTTTGTCCTTGACAAATTTGACTTTTATTTTTGAAATCCATTGTGACTGCCAGGATTGCTGCCTCAGCTTGTTCTTTTGATCATGTCACACTTCCCTTTGCATTCCTGGGCTGGATCTGCCTTCTCTCTTTCATCACCCCATTGCTGAATTGGTTTTTTTCCAGCCTCTTCATGGCTGCCTTTATTCCTCATCAGCTCTTGAGGAATCAATCCATAGTACCAACTTTCACCATTCATTTATTCAGTTTTCTTAATAAGTGACTCTCAAATCCTTTCCTTCTCTACCCATCATTTTTTGGAGGAATTCTTTGCACATATTCATGCAGTACCTCCTTGTTTTTTCCTTAAAATACTCCCATGCTAGAAGCTTGTTTTAAACCTGAAGATGCTGAGGAGCTATTGCATTCCTGCATCCCAGAGATGTCCCAAGGGGCATCTGGCCTTTAGCTCTCAAAGGTTACTATTTAAATATAGATATATATATTGTTTAAATTGTATAAATGCATAAAATTTAAACTTGCTGGGATTACCTTTTAATTCTTTCTTTCCTTATTTTTTTAATCAGTATTATCTATTTATAGGAACTTTTTCTGTAAGAAATGTTTGGTCTTGGACCCTGCTGAGGACTTGCAAGGGCTGCAGTATAAAAAATATTGCATACTAACAAAAAAAAGCAATAACTGTAAAAGAACTAAGTCAGATTTTGCACATAGAGTTGAAAATGGTGACATTTGGGGCCTTTTTTTGTGCATTGTCCACAGCTTCTGCCTGCAGAAGATCCCTCTGAGCTGACTGGGAGTCATGCCCTGCTCCCTGACACTTTCCATCTTTCTGCTTGTAAATATGACCAGTAAAACATGGCATTTACTGTTCTACATGCAATAAATGTGTCTAATTAGAATATGGCAGAGGAGAGGACTTAAAAATCTGTGTATGATTCTTAAAAGGTATTTATAGACCCTGGTACTTCAGAAAGGGAAACAATAACACATTTCATGGACATGTGGCAGCTAGCAAAATGTAAATGTCAGAAGAACCTACTTCCTTAATTACATCCCTTATTGACTATTGTAATTCATTCATTATTGGCCTTCCAAACTGGGCCCTGGGCAGTTTGGATGGTTCACAGTGCTCCACAGGGATTTTTAATGGCCACAAGCTTCTGGATTTCTCTTCTTTAGATGCTCAGTTTGCTGGATGAGGGTTTTAAAAGCCTTAGGTATCATGGCAGTGCTGTTACTGTGGAAAAAAAGAACCCAAAAGGCAAAATGTGGATGTGATTGTGCATATTGTGAAGTCTTGGGGATCTAGAGTTTGGTTTGAGGGCTGAAATTTCTCTTCTTTCACCTAGATAAGGGAAAAGCTCTGAATTCAGTCTTCTTGTTGTCAGGATATGCAGAAACTGCCTTGTGAGAATTCTGACCCTAATGGGCATGAAGATAAAATAAAGCTATTGCAGACACATTATCCACACTGAAATAATTTGTGCAATTTTGTTGTAGCTGTATTTTTTCAGTGTGAAAAGGGTAAAAAGTTGATTGCTTTCAAAAAGGCAGAAAATGAGATTTTATGAGTTTAGTGATAGTCTCATTTGGCCTCCTGATGTTTAATCCAAGCACCCCAGGACTGAGTTAAGAAAGGGAAATGCTGCTTACATGCATGCTGCATTATGGTATGGAGAATCTCACTGTTACATAGTTATAACAGTGATAAATAACACTTCCAAATAGTAAATATTAGGAATATTAATGTATTCCCAATTACCATTTGGCTTCCATTGCATTTGGGGGTGGGTACTCTGTCTATAGAGCTGCTGTAGTAAAAATTACCATGCCAACACTTCTGGTTTTTACTAATTTCAATGTTTGATATGCTTAACCAAAATTTGGGATGGATTTTGCTAAAAGTTGAAAGTCAGTGTATTTGTTGTTATGGATCCTGTTATATCGTGGAGCTGCACAGCATCTCTTCCCTATTGTCCCATGGCAGAAAACTCCAAGTATACACTTATATTGGGAATTTTTTTGCCTGTATTCACTATTCTTTTGTGATCCAGATAAATGAATCTCCAGCAGAGCCACATTGCTTTTTCTCCAGCTGCAATTTAGTCTTATTAGAAGAGCACCCAAAATACAGAGTTTGCATGCAAGTCCCAGTGGTTTTAAGCCAGGTTAATGCATCACACAGCAGAAGAAAATTTCAGGCCCATTTTCAGCACACCTGGAATTACAATGGCAGGATTTCAGACTGCTTGGGAAAGGATTTAGCAGGAGAAGTGCTGACATAATAATAGCACAGGCAGCTGAGATGCTCTGAAACCTCCCTGGAGAGCAGTGGGGGACATTCAGCAGGTGCCAGAACAGAAAGTTACATCCCCCCCTTTGAAATCCACTCGTTTTTTCCTGGAGATAGCTGGGAAGCATTACACCCCAGGAGTGCTGGTGATTTTCCCTCCTATTCAGAGCATTTTTATCTGGTGGGCTGCTCTGCAATTTTGTGTTTGCCCTGGTAGGAGCAATAGCACTGTCACTGCTCCTGAATTCCTGTGGGTTTGTGGGCTCTCCTGTTGTGGGGGCAGATGAAAGGGGGGCAGGTGTCCTTCACTGTCAAGGGTAATTAGAGGGGGAAACTACAGGAGAGGATTGGTTTTAAATGTACATGGAGTTTGCAGGGTGATGGTAATAGATATTTATTGGAAGTAAAGTCATTGGGTGATGTTCTGCCTTCAGGAGCACAGGGAAGTCAGCAAGAGCATTGTTCACTCAGATAGTCCATGGGAATCAGCAAACACCATTTTTATCCCTCTTAGTTTATGTAATAAGGTCCCTGTGGAAGGAGAAGAGGAAAGGCCACTGCCACTGGATGCCAAACACAAATACCTGCTCTCATCCCTCTCCTTCAGTAGAACAAGCCATACATTTCACACACCAGTAGATCTTTGCTTAGTACAGAAACACCTGCTCATAAAAGCTGTCCTCCCAAATGAGATCCCTGTACTGCTGACCTTTCTGGTGGGTGCTGTGTGTGCTCAGCACGTGGCAGCCCGTGTGTCAGGGGATCCCAGGGGCTGGAACAGCATCTCCCAAGGTGCTCCCAGCACGTGGTGCCAATTGTGGAATTACAGCGGTGCCTCTTGTGTCCTTAAATTGGAGCATCCTACCTCTCTCTGCTGATAATACTTCCTAATCCTTTCTGGTTGCCATCCTCATTCCACATCATGAAACTCCCAGTGAAACAGGCAGCAGCATTCCTGCTGGCTTTAAAGGCAGCTCTGTGAATAGGTGAGGCAGAACACTAATTAGTTGGAATGCCCTGACATTTAAAGCAAATAAGAAATCTGGGTGTCTAAAAATATTGCATATGGCTCCCAGCCCTGGCTCTGCATAGCTCAAAGTACTTTTTTTTTTTTTTTTTTTTTTTTTTTTTTTGCCTTTTAGATAGCCAAAATATGGATTTGAATCCAGTTTTTTTATTTTGTCCTTGCTTTTAAAAAGGCTGAGTTGGTTTGTAAAAGGTTTTATGTGCAGATCTTTAATTAGCCAAATGCTTTCCTGTGAGTGACACAGGAACTTGGAAGTATTTTAAAGTGTAAATGATGTGTGAGCATAACCTGTGGATGCACAAGGCTCAGTGCTGAGCAGTGCTGGGAGTGCAGAAATGAGTAAGTTCAGGTTTGATGGAGAGAAGCAAAGACAAGATGTGTGCAGGAGCTGCAGAGGGGCGAGAGTGAAAGGAATAAGCAGGAAACAAGGCAGCATCCACAGCTGTGAAAGGCTTTGCTGCCTGCATTTCAGTAAAGGGTGAGGGCAGCACTGCCAGGGAGCTTTTCTGAAAGGCAGATCCTGTGTGTGCCAGGACAGAAAAGCAAGGCAGGGAGAGAGAAAAGCCAACAGAGCTGATCTGTGCTCTCAGCTGTGTGGCCAGATCTGAGTGTGGAGAGTTAATCAAAGTTTGCTTTTGGAGATTTCAATTAGCAGCAGAAGACTAAAACCAAACATTCATCCTGCTTTACATGAAAATGAGCAGGGAAGAAACAACTCTGGGCACTACAATATGCAAATGGGAGCTGTAGGGATTGCTGTTAAAAGGTACCAGGGCAGAGCTTAAAAACAGTGTCCACTGCCTGAGTTAAAATATAGAACTCCTGGAACATGATGTGCCAGGCCCCTGCCTAGGGCAGCTTCAGGAATTCCTACCTTGGGATAATGCAAGGGGAAAAGAAAAAGAAAATAAAGGAAAAAATTACCTGCAAGTTCTTTATTCTGCTTTAGAGTCTCTTTGAGGTTTGCCTTTTACATTTTATTTTATTCTTATCTTAGGGCTCAAGTGCTGCACACACACTTGTCATGTTGCTACGGATGGTTTATATCTGAGGTGAAGAGTCTGCTGTGGGACCTGAACAAATGAAGGATTTATTGATGAATGATCCCACTTATGGGATTGTCTGAAGCTTGCTTATACGTGCAGATGTAACTCAGAGGAAAAGGTTTCCTCTCCTTTTTTCTGTAGGGAAACTGAAAACAAAATGGTTTGGTCTTTATGACCAGGATTCATGATGGTGTTTCTGGATAGTAAAGCTCATCACTACAGGGTCATTTTTGGTGAAACACAGGCACGCCCCAAGTCCATCACCAGCCACTGAAAGCAGTCCATCATTGTCTTCTTGTTTCTGTACCTAGGCTAATTTCTGCTTATGAAATCACTTCTGTGTTTGAACAATACCAGGATGGTGTCATGTGAAATTCCCAACTGTTTTGCATCATTTTCAACTGGCTCGTGAGCACAACATACTGGTTGTACACAGCTTGTGAATTCATAGAATCCTTTTCTGCTCTTTTTCTTCCCTGTATCTGTGCTTTCTCTCAGCTCCCTTTAAAGTCTTACTAAATTAGGGAGAGTATCTGGGAGTTAGATAGATAAATATAAAATAAATCCCTCTTGTCCTTTTCCCCCTTTTCCAGTAAAGTTTCTTACATTGTGCAAGTAGATTTACGGTCCAAGGAAGTTTCTGTTTGATGACTATCCAGTGCAACTTAAATTTGAGTATGGTTTTTGTGATCTTTTCAAGCTCTGCTTTATAGGGGTTGCATGAGAAATCAAGAGAATCAGTGGCTGCCTCTCACTGAGGAGTTTTTCAAATCACAGGCTACAAGAAGAGGGTGGCTGGTAATGCTTGCTGAATCTGAAGCAGTTAAGATCTGAGACAGCTAAAGCCAAAAAAATTACTTCCAAATCTCCCAGGAGTTGTATGAAAGAATTGCTTGTGCTGTTCATGTAAATCAAAAGCGTTTCAGGAGGGTGAGGAATATTGGTGTAAAGGAACAAAAGAAGCTTGTAAAAAGTAAGGGCTGCTCAAAGGACATTCACAGCTCTAAAGATGAACACAGTAAAAATATGGAGAGGTTCAGTGCAAGAAACTGTCTCATTACAGAATAATGTGCTCCCTCAAATTCAAGATTTAATCAATGAGTCCTACAGAGTCTATAAGGAAAAAATACAATGAGTGCTGCATTTGAGCTCTATGGAAGCTTTGGCTTGAGAGGAGAGGGCAATACTGGCATGTTTGTGGCTGTTTTGATGCACTGACCATTTTGCAGAGGGTGGTGAGGTGGGAGCTCAGGGGGAAAACACTCGGATGTGTTACAGCCCTGGGAATCCCACAGTGAGCACAGAGCAGCTGCCATCCCAAAGAATGTCACAGTGACTCACGGGCAAGGGCTGTTCCTTGTGCAGCACACTGAAACAGTGAGATGGCAACACAAAACAGTGCCCTTCAGCTCCTTGCAGGTGGAATTTGGGGCACTGCTGAGCTGATGGGGCCATTGACTTCAGTATCAAGCATGAGGTTTGCTGATTCTTGCGTTTGCAGTGCAAATCCTTTGCTTTAACCATCCTGATAGAGCAATGGCTGTGTCAGATGCAGAACAATAAGGAAATGGTACAAGGCTCGTGGGAGGCCCAGCATCTCAGCTTCAGTGGAGCACATCTGTATTTCCAAAGCTCTCTGAAAATGTTTCCTTGCCCTTTAGGATTTTCTTTGTCCCGGAGCAAAATTTGCAAGTGCGTATTTAAAAGATAACTTGGGCTTTGTAGTAATTGGACAAGGGTTTCGAGTTTTAGCTACTTTCACTCCTGATAAATAAAAAGTTGAAAAGCCTTTGAAGTGAAGAAGGAAAATTTGCCACATGTGTGTTCCAGTTTTGTTTTGCCCCTTTCCAAATTCATATATCTAATAAATGGATCTTCTGCATGAGCAACTTAGCATTTGCTTCTGAAGACAATGACCAATAACTAAATTCATATCTAGTCTTTGTCAGACATTATTACAAATTATGAGAGCTGGACAGAAGTTTATTACCTTAGTGCTGTTCTCTTTTCACAAATTAGGTTCTTGGAGCATCCAGGCAGCTCAATATCAGAGATCCATTCATCACAATTAGGCTGCTGTGCTGGCAGAGCCATGTCCTGCTGCCTTAATTGACTCTGGGGCTGGGGACAGGGCCACACCAGCTGAGAGCATCACTGGGTGTGTCTGTCACAGAGGCACCCACAAGGGCATTGCCTTTGCTCTCTCTGGAATGTCCCACTCTGGCTCCCCACATGAGATAAAGCCAGCAGCAGGATGCTTTTTTCATCAAGCAAAGGGAATGGTGAGGATTAATTTGGATTTTTTTTTGGCCCAAGTAACCTTTTAAGCTCTTTTTTCCTGAGTCCAACCAAACAGGCTCTTACCTGGGGTGCTCCTGGGAAGTACTTGCCTTTATTTAGGACGGAGTGTACAGGTAGAGCTTTGTGTAGCATGGACTTGAGCAGGTTCTTATCCTCACACAGGATCTTGCTCACTGACTCTCTCCCTCCTGACTCAGCTGCTAAGCTCAGGAAGTCACATAATCTGGGTTTCTTTGCTTCAGTCTCCTCGGCTGCAGGAAGAGAATAGCTCTTACGAGTTTGTTATTGTTATTAAGAGGAAATTAAATTTACACTTCTGTGGGTGCTGTGCTGTGTCACAGCCAGACGGCTGCCCCCCTGGAGGGACTGAGTCTGCAAGAGCTGGGGCTAAATCTGCTTTGATTCTTCTCTTTATCTGCACCATATTTCATGTGCCCCTTTGTGCTACACAGACCAAGCTTTGATCTGCATATAATCTCCAAGTGAGCTTTTTGTGCCAAGTGTTTTTATTGCAGAGCTTGTGCACTGAGACGCCTTTTAGTAGCTGGCACTTGGAAAAGTCTTTCCTCAGGTTATTGCCTGCAAAATCAGTGTGTGTGGAGGAAGCACGGGGATTAGACAGATTTATTTTCTTCTCATTGTGAAGCCATCCATACAGGCTGCCATGTGAGAGGGCCCTTCAGGCTTGGGGAACACTCTGGAGGTTACATTTTCCTTTTCTGCTCCTATTCTTGGGGTGGGGTATTTTTGCAGAAGGAAAGTCCATAATCTGTTGTTCAGCCTACATTCCATGAGTGGCTCTGGCTCATATTTAGGACTGGACTGTTCATTTTCAGTCTCCTTCAGGGGGAAGGGTTCAGCCCCCACTCCATGTTTTTTTTTTCAGTTTATGCTCTTTTGTGACCAAAACTGATAATCTTGGCCAGTGCTGGGAAATGCCTCCCAATACTGAAATATCCATAACTGCAAGAGGTTTCCAGTGGGTTTTGCTTTTCAGTTTTTCATATGTGACACTTCTTTCTGGAAGCTGAATTGCAATGATGTTTTGTTTCAAAACTCCTTGCTCTTCTTGTAGGAGTTCAGTATCGTGATAATTTGCTAAGCCTAAACTCTACAGCTCTCTTCCTTTCCTTGATCAAACCTGATAAAATTTTCCACATGTTGCAGTAAATGTTTATATAACAGATTTTTTTGGGCTATCAAGTGTTTCCTCACACTAAGCACTATCATATTTAAGGCAGATTACAGTGATCTGTCATATATTGTTTGTTCTGTCCCCTGTCCATGGGCAAGTGACTGAAGTGTTCATGACAGTAGGGAAGGGCTGTCAGATGGGAAAGAAGATGTTTCTCAGTCACCCTGTGCTGTGTCCAGTAGTAATTTGCAGGGAGTTTGAAGTTGTTGGCAGCTGTAGCTCTGAAATGACACTGAGCTGTCTCCTCTCTGCTATTTCACATGAAACTGAGAATTTTTGCAGTGGTTGTTTCATTTCCCCATCTGCTCATCCCCTGCCTTATCTCATGGGGCTGATGTCTTGCCACCCCATCTGCCATCCAAATACCAAGTTCCAGAAAACAACACAAGAAAGTTTGTGATGCAAATGCAATTTATTGATGTTGTTTTTCATTTCACTCTGACATTTGAGACATTTGAGACTGTTGGCTTTTCCTCCAAATTGTGTGTACACAGTCCCACTGAAATGCGCTTTTCTCTAGAGGGAGAGGAGGTGGAAGGGTTCATAACTGCTTGAGAGGTATCCATGCACCTTAATGGGTACCAGGGAAAAAAATCTATGTCAGGAAGAGGTTTTGGGGGTTTGGGTGGTGTTTTTTTAGCTGTCTACATAGAGGGACTGCTGTCCACCTCTTAAAACTTTCAGAAGTTACAAGACTAGATGTGACAGTGTTCACAAGGGTTCTTGGATGAGGGAAGAGACGAGGATCTGACTCTATGTTTCAGAAGGCTTGATTTATTATTTTATGATATATATTACATTAAAACTATACTAAAAGAATAGAAGAAAGGGTTTCATCAGAAGGCTGGCTAGGAATAGAATAGCAAAGAATGATAACGAGGGTTTGTGGCTCGAGCTCTCTGTCTGAGCCAGCTGACTGTGATTGGCCATTAATTACAAACATTTAACATGGGCCAATCACAGATGCACCTGTTGCATTCCACAGCAGTAGATAATCAATGTTTAATTTTTGTTCCTGAGGCTTCTAAGCTTCTCAGGAGGAAAAATCCTAAAGAAAGGATTTCTCATAAAAGATGTCCGCGACAACTGCAATCAATTTGAATTGATTGATTGATTGATTTGAATCTGCAGTAGAGAATTCAGGTGTTTCATGTCATGGAATAGTTTAGGTTGGAAGGGGCCCTAAAAATCACCTAAAACCCAACCGTGATGCCATGGGCACCTACAGAACTGGCAGTCCCAGTTGGAATAGAGGGGACTTGCAGCATGGCTGAAACTATGGCCCATGAAGTTATTTTATTATGAATCCATTAAGGACTCTGCAGTTTGCTGGGTAACTGAGGTGTTCAGGGAGTTTATGCAGGCAAAACATTTTATTGCTTGTTCCAGTGTGAATAGGCAGCAATAGGCTTGGTCCTTGTGCATCCCACATCCCAGCATCCATAGTGGAGCTCCCAGTTGATCCCAGCTCTCTGAATCCAGGCTCAGCCTGCAGTTACTCCAGGTGAGAGGCTGTGCAGCCCCAGTCCCTGTGAGACTCGTCCTGGTGGATGCAATACTGTGTGGAACAAGCCTCCTGCTTGTGGTGGGGCAGCTTTTCCAGGAGGATTTGCAGCTTGCAGGATATTTTTTTGTTGTTGTTGTTGTGGCTCTTAACACTGTGCCCCAGGCTCCACTAAATAGACAACCTCATTAAAAGAGAAATAGCGATAGTAAAGCAGTGACTTTCTCATGCCATCTAACTCACATTTTTGACATGATTGCTGGACCCTCCAAGTACTTAATTGATTGACTTAATTGATTTAGTGGCACTGGAGGCTACAGCGTGGAAATAAAGGGGCAAGATGAGGATAAGGGGTGAAAAAATTTATGATAGGTGCCAAGCAGCCTGAGGGAAATTAGAAATGCTACAGATCTCAGAGGCAGCTAAATCAATTCAGTGTGATGTACAGGGAGCGACCTGGGGGAAGAGGAGAAGCAGGGGATGGAATGGAGAAAAGGAGAGGAAACAATGGCTGGTGGGAGACACCAGAGCAAACTTAAGGGGAAGAGGAAAGGCAGCAGGCTTGGTGCAGATGGATATTTTGGACTTTTGAGTTTAACACCAGGCAAAAACATCTTAGTATATGAATAAAATATAACAATGTCATTGTGTTTAGCCTAAGAAAAAGAACTCATGCATCACAAGAATGTCTTGTTAGCCAGTTTGAGACTTTATCTGTGCTTCCATTTAAAATCTCCAACATTTGCAACAGTGACTAAAGTCACAGGAGACCTAAAATAATTTGGAGGCTGTGGATTTTGTTAACAACTGAAACTTAAATGTTAAATTACTTTCTAATCTCTGCAATATGTAATTGACTGTGTTGAACCATAATACAAATTAAGTCTTCTCTATAATTTGTTCTGTCGTGCTGCAGTGCTCCAAAACAATTTGGTACCTCACTTAAGGATTGGTAAATTATTTGTAGCAGCTCTCAGCACAGACAGAATAAAAACTTCAGATATTGTTGATGGAATCCATCAGTATTGGCATACAGGGGTGTCAGAAAGACCCATCAGTTGAGAAATAATTACTTTATGTTCTTGTGGCCACTAGTAACAAGATTCTGATCTTGCATTTTATGGTGGTGAATCTCTCCTGACTGCAACAGGAGCCCCATTTCTGCCCTTCAGGTGTAAAAAGTCAGGCACTCAGTAAATAGTGCTTAGAATGGATCATTGGAATATGTAGAAAGGACACATGAGGTGAACTGGGGGCTGTGAAAACACAGGTGTGTTTATATCTACAATTGAGTACAGATGTGTGTGTACCATTGCATTTCACATGTGTGTTGTAACTCAGTGTCCCTCACACAAGTGGAAAGCTCTCCCTAAGCACTCCATCCAGTAAAATACAGAAAAGAATAATTGCAGTCACCTTTACTTAATTTCTACTTCTATTGATACAGTGTGTAAAATATCATAACCATTGGAAATGTAACGATTTTTGAACAGTGAATGTGGATTCCCAAATAAATTGGAGAGTCTCCATCTGCTCTCTTACCTTGTGGGTGATACTCTTCCATGGTAGAACAATCTTCAGATTTAATTCCATGAGGAAGGCATCTGATCACAGTTTAATTTCAGTGCAGAACACTGCCTGGCAATCAATAAAACAATGTCAGAGAACTTTGATTTAATAGGAGCCAGAGATAACGTTCCCTGTCATATGCAGAATAGAGAGATGGGAACATTTCATTTCATCCTAACAGATACCATGTAACTTGGTTTTCAAAAAAACCTAATAAATCAATATCCCTGTATTATCTAAGTAAGATCCCATCATTAATTTTAAACGCTCAGCACGTCAGGAGAGTCTGAAGTGCACCTTCAGCTGAGCCCCGTTCTGCCTGCAGCCACTGGCAACACTTAACTCTGCCACGAGCAAGCAATCTTGATATGGGGACATTAAGAGCCATTTACTGTGAAATGAAAATGAAACATGCCCAGTCTTTTGTTTTATATGGAGCCATCCATCTCTTGCAGGCTGCCTCTCCTTTCAGATCCTGCCCTGAGCACCCTCAGCCTTTTCCCTGCCACACACAGACATCCGCCCTCCTTCTGCTTTTTGAAACTTTAACTTTCTCTTTTCAAATTCCAAAAATAACTGCTTGTTTAGAGATTGCCTGGATACCATGCTGGTTTTCAAGATGTGCTTTTTCTCAAAGCCAGCAGGAATCTGGACCTCCAAAGAATTCTCTGTGAGGCTTTGCCTGCTCTCAGAAATAGCATTATCCCTAGATGATACAAGAGTAGGTCAGTATATCAGAAGGTAGGAATTGAAACTAATAGATTGTTTTAGATAAGCTTTACAAGGACGTTATTATAAGTGGAAATACTTCTCTATTACTTTGATGATAAAATGCTGTTTAGTGCAAAGTGAGAAAGATTGTGGCACTACAAGAGATGCTTCTAAGAGCCTCAGATTCATGTCCTGACTCTGGACAGAGTTCGCTCACACAGTTAAAATTAAGTCTTTTTATTATTACAATTCACCAAAGTGGGATTTTAAGTAAAATGTGGACTTTTGCATTCAGCATTGATTTCCACTTGAATAATTACATTTACATTCATTTTCTGAGGAAAATAAGTATTTAGAGCTGCGTTACTGCTTGAAGTGAAGTCTCTTGCACTGGCTGTTGCTGATTTTTGTGGAGATAAGCAGGTCTGGTACTGATTCCTTGAGGTATTGGAGATCTCAGCTGGAGCTCTGCAGATCTGCCTGGCCTGGGAGTCACCCTGTGTGAAGCTACAGGTTTCTGCAGCCCCTGCTTATTTCTGTACCAAGAAATACTGATTCTGTGCCTGGGATGCTGTGTGGGTAGTAGCTAGGTAATACATTTTTTAAATTTAATTATATTTCACTTAAAGATACCTAGAAAAACCATCAGTGGAAGGTTTTAGTCAACCTACTAAAGCAAGTAAAATTTGATTAAATTTTGAGGAAAAAAGAGGCTTAAAGAGTTCAGATATTAATTGGTTTTCATATCAGAATGTGTTGGGAGCCAGATAAAGTGGTGAAGGAGAATAATGCTGCTTTTTAATCAAACATTCTGATGGATATTCTCTCTTGTTGTTTGTTTGGTTTTTTTTTTAGCTACTCCAGCATCACCACGCAGTTCATGAAATTTCCTACATTGCAAAGGATATCACAGACCACAGAGCGTTTGGATACGTGTGTGGAAAGGAGGGAAATCATAGATTTGTGGCAATAAAAACAGCCCAGGCAGTAAGTATCAAATCACTGTCATTTTCTGCCATGTAACTCAGCTGAAAAGCCATTTGTGAGGAGCTGTTCAAGTGCCTGATCTTGGGTTGTTTATGATTGTGCTAAACTGGTCACAAGTGTCTGTGTGGATCTTAAATAGCAAATTAATGGAACCAGCTTGGGCAAAAGGGAATGTGTTTCATTGTTCCCAATTTTTTATTATGTGTTTTGTTATAATTAATTATTGTTTACCTTTCTTGCTAAGCTAGACTGGATGAAGATAAATTTGCTTATGTTCCTATACTCATGAAAACCCACATTGTGTGTAGTCTACTACACACAATGTCTACTAATGTAATTTCAGTGGGTGAGAAACCACTAATAAATATGCCTTTACATTCATCCATGTGCCTTTTATATTCATAATGCTTTTTATATTCATAACTATAATTATCATTAATTTTCAAGCATAGTTAGTTCAGTGGGAATTAACCCAGGCGTGGGTGCTGCGATAGAAATTAATTCTCTATTAAGTTCCATTGTGGAGGTGCTCTATCAGCAGGATGGGATAAGAGGTGTTTATTTTCCCCTAGAGAAATTCTCCACCCTCTTTTTGCTTCCTTAGGCTGAACCTGTAATCCTGGACTTGCGGGACCTGTTTCAGCTCATCTACGAACTGAAACAAAGGGAAGAAATGGAAAAAAAGGCACAAAAGGACAAACAGTGTGAGCAGGCAGTATACCAGGTACACCAATAAGCTTAGACTACTGCCACCAAAATGTGGGTTTGGAGTTTTCCCCCCCAGAGAGGCTCTGAGCATCCTCAGCACTCCTGCCAGCAGTGGGTTTGAGCAGTGCTGGCTTCCCAAGGAGCAGCGTGAGCCCAGCAGCCATCCCGAGCCCAGCCTAGGATTAAACTGAGCTGAAAGCTGTGCCTGGGGTGTGCTGAGCCTGGTTAGAAACTGGAAATGATCCCCTCATTTCCTGCTCAGTGTTTCTTCTCATTCAGAGGAAAACTTTAATGAAGGGTGGCTGTTGTAAGCCAGGTTTTAAGTGTTGTAAGTCAGGTTTTAAGTGTTGTGAGCCAGGATTTAAGTGTCTCATACTTTAGGGGAGATTCAATATACTTCTGAATGTGCGTGTTTGAATCGAGTCAAACAAGGTGCAGATTGTTAAACTCGGATGGAATTGAATAAAGTTACTTTGTACCATAATGTGACTTTATCTGTATCCTAAAGAAAGAAAACTATGAACTTACCTGCCCATTTTGCTTATTCCTTTGCTGTCCTTTAATTTCTGAATACAGTTCTTTTATCTCTGCTGTTTATGCTCTTTGCTTTTACTGCCTGTCCTCTTACTTTGCTGTAGACAATTTTGGAAGAAGATGTAGAAGATCCTGTATACCAGGTAATTTCTGAAGCTGTATGGCCTTGGAGTTTCAGAAATGACTAGATACATGTTATCTTCAAACACAGCCAAAATCTTGAACAAGATGTTTTGAAATTTATTGAGAGGTCTTGTGAGAAACCTTTAAAGCCTCCACAGAAAGTAACATATTTAGAGATGAAGCTGTAAGTAATAGCACAATATGTCTGTATGGAATGGAATGTTTCAGCTGGAGTATATTAGATGAAATAATGCATGGAGAAATATTAGATTAAATATGTCATAAATGCTACTTTAAATGTGGCTTGTGTATCCGGATTTTAAGTTTCAAAATGAGATTTGTCATTATTTTTTAATACAAACTCTTAACTGAAAAGGGAGCTACTCTGCTAATTAGGGAAGATGGCATCTTGTCCTCATAGTAACAAGCTGACATTTTGTTTTTGTTTTCTGTGGAGCCAGAATTTAATTCAGAGGGTGAATATTTGGGAAAAAAAAACAACAGTAGCATTGATGTTGTAACACACTCCCTTGTTGGTGTTTGAGCAATGATTTAATAATAGATCTGAAATTTAAGTCTTGCTCCATCCAAGAAAAATGTCTGGGAGCAAAGATGATTATCAGAAATGTGTCAATATATTCATGTCCAATACCTTGCTGAGTGTGAAGGAGAAAAAGATGTAATTTCATTCTCGTGTTTTTGTGCTGAAACAAAATATGTGATAGTTTACTTTTTTTTTCCTGGGGATTCTGTGTTCTTCCACTTAGGCATATCAGTGGGAGTCACACTGAAAGGATCCAATTCAACCATTAGTGAATATTGAACAGTGCCTAAGGTGCAGCAAGGAAGATGATAAGAGTCAGGATGCCCTAAATTACTGTTCAGCTATTATAATGTCAGGAGTTTTGTTCTGTACTCTTCACAATAAAGCAAGAACCTGAAAATGAAAAAGTGTTGTGCCAGCCTTTTGCCACGTGGCCTGTTCCACACACACCAGCCCGTTCTGCCAGCTTGGATTTAGCACTTTTATTCATAGACAATAAATATATGTGGAAATAATTGCCATTATGTAAAAGAGGCAAAATTCACGTTGCCTTCAGAAAATTAATACTGGGCCACAGGCAGTCTCCCTGGCGAGGAAGAATTAGGGAGTTGCTCTAATGATCATTAAGAGGAGATTTAGGCCTGTTCATTAAATATGAAACAACCTTTCCTGGTGCCTCCCAACAAACCAGTTGTCCTGCTGCCAGCCTGTGCTTTGAAGTTGTTTCTTTAATGCGTGCCTTTGTTTTGACGTGGAATTCCAAACGGCCTTTTTCCCTTCTGTTTCATCTCTGACTGTCCCTCTCTGGCGCTGCTGCCATAGTACATTGTGTTTGAGGCTGGACACGAGCCCATCCGTGAGCCTGAAACGGAGGAAAACATTTATCAGGTATAAAAACCTCTCCCCTCGCTGAAAGTGCATCTCATACATAGCTCATAGCTCGTAGTTCTCATCCATCACCAAAACTGTCTTGGCATTTCATTCTGGTGACATTATCTGCCCAGTCACAATGTGGTTTTTCTGTTGTTTGTCATATCGGCTTCTGCGAATTGATATTAAGTTTGTCGACTCACAAACTTTTGAGTACACCATATGAGGTGATAAATGGAGATTTTCTCTTTTTTTTTCTGTTAATTTTTTTGAAATTTTTTACACCTATTCTGAGAAACATGCTGAAGATGTTTTGTTGGCAGGCCGTCCAAGCAATTCCTAGAAATTTCAGTGGTTCTGCTCTTGTTTCTCTTGTCTAACCAAGGAAAAAACTGAGCAAAACCTCAGAGCTCTCAAGGGATATCCCCCCAGACCAGGGAAACTATTTTCAGAGTGCATATGTTATGTTAAAGCCCAAGCTCACATTCTTCACACTGACAAAAAGCTGCATTGAAAGCAATATAAAATAATCTTTTGTCGTTCAATTTATCCTCAAGGGATCGGTACGAGGTTTATTAAAATATAATGTAATTCATTTTGTATCACATACTAGAGGCAAATCTGAGGATAGACAGAGATCTTTGTGTGCTGTGAGAAAATTGTGATGGAGGAAATTGTTCAGTGTGCAGGGGAAGGAGTTTCAAGCAGTGATTAAGCATTTCATCCAGCTGGACTAGAGGTTGATCTGCTTATAGGAAAAGATTGTGAGGTAGGCAGGAGCAAGGATAGAACAAAAAGGAAAAGCATCAAGTAATGAGAAAATGTAGGAAGATAATAGAAAAAATAAAAGGCTTGTGCTTTATTTTAGGCTGTAGGCTAAAATAAAAAGCTGATTGGGAAAGAGAAATGCAAGTTAAACGTTAGAAAACAACATCTTATAGATGCCATCAGAAGGTCATTAATATGAGATTCATTTAATTTCTCCCTGCTGCTCCCCTGGCACCATGCACACTCAAAAATGCAGCTTTTTGCATCTCCACACCAAGACATGCAAAGCTCTCACTCAAGGTGAGAGTCTGCCTAAGGCTGAACATTTTCAGTGTTGAAAGTTTGGTTGTTCTCAGCAAATGTTAAAAAATTGCTAGTCTAGTTGTCAGGTTTGTGCTAGAAACAAAAATCCCATGAGAACTAGATTTGAGGGGAAAAAACGGTGATTGTTGTTCATCAAAGTGTGGAGCTTTTAGTGACACTTCAAAGAATTAGAAGGTGGAAGGAGGCAAAATGGGGCTGTTGCTCCCAGTGTTCGTAGATCTTCCAGCAATCACTGGTGGGTAGGGAAGAAGTTGGAACTGTGTTTTGAGGAGTAGCCCAGAGAGCTGCAGGACTCCTTGGGCAGTTTCTTTTCCATAAAATGGAAATAGAAGGTGAAAAGCAGGTAGTGAGACCTGGTCTCATCTCAGGGTACTGCTGTTACTGTCCTCCAAGTCACCAGAAAATTGCTCAAGGCTTCATTTGACAGCATCTGGATGTGATGAAGTGTTTCCTCCCACAGTAGTCACAGAAAACACCTGTGATTAATGTGCCATACTCTGGATCTTCACAGTCTAGCATTGTCCTCTCTGTTTACTACTTGCGTACAGCAAATGCTGAACTGGGGAGTTGGGAGTCATTTTTTGGTCTCTCTGTAACTGATGGATGCTGAGGTGTCCCAGCTGCAGACTGGCCCATAGCCATGAGCTTCCCAGCTCCCACGGGCTGCCTGAGCTCTTGGCTTCCACAAATATGGGTCTCCACACCTCAGGTTTTACACTCAGATCCTGACAAAATCGTTTCTCTTACAAGATCTTGGTCAGCTCATAACCATCAGGCTACTGTTAAAAACAAAATTGAGAAAGATCCTCTTTTATATTTTTTGTGCTTTTGGTTGATTAGTTGGGTTTTTGTTGTTGTTTTTTTCTTTCTTTTAAATCTGATGCATATTTGTGGCAGCTTCTATTATTTACTGTGAAGCCTTCCTCATAACAGACATTGTTACACATACATCTGCTCAATAACCTCACACAGCCTTGCTTCAGCCTCACCAAACATTTCTGCTGGTGCTGCTCTGGCTTTTCATTTGCTGGCATGCAACAAATTCATTTCTCCCTTGGTGTCAGAGATTCCCAGCCCGTGGGGAATTGCAGATGAAAGATACGTGCAGAAAGTGACAATTTCTATTTCTTTTTAGCATAATAGAGGTCACAACTTTCTTTTTAAGCATTCTTTCTCTGTCTGTCACCTTTCTTTGATACATTACCCCAAAGAGTGTCTGTGTCTGCTCTTCTAATATTATCTATGTAAGTTGCTATAATTTGTTAGGCAAGGACTCAATCACTGAGCACATACCAACCCTCAGATTGCTTAATAGCAGCTCCTCTGCTGTCTGGTGTTCTGGAGAGGTAGAAATGGGATTTTGGGAGGTGGTTTGGTGTTTGTGTGGCAGCTCTGGTCTCTGTGGAGAGGAAAGTTCTGCTCCATGAGGAGTTGACAATCTGAGATTGAGGGTTTAGGACTGTGGTGCTTTTATTGCTGCATGATGCAAAGACATCCAGATGGTTCACAGCTTGTCACAGAGACAGAGCTGACAGCAGAAATAGAGCTGGTACCTCTTATTGGTGCTGCTAATCAATGGAAAAACAGCAAATTCCTTGCAGCCCCCAGAGCAGGCAGAGATGCAAACAAATGTGGTGGTGAACAGCAAGAAAAGACAGCAGGTCAGGCAGCACTGAGCTGGGAGGGAGAAATGGCTTTCAGGAAAGTTCCTCTGTCTTCATGTGAGATGCAAGGAGCTCTTCTCTGAGGATAAATTGGAGTAGAAAAAGAAGGGTTGATGGTGCAGGGAAATGCTCAATCCACAGCTCTGGATTAGGTCCAGATTGGGATGACTTCACAGAAGGGTTGGAAGGAGGAAGAGGAGAATGGCTGAAAGGGAAAGATTTTGGAGAAAACAGAAAAAAATGCACACCAATGAAAGTTCAGAAACAGTTTGTCTTTCCATATTTCTCCTCCTTTTGTGAAGATCCAGCTTTCCAGTGACTTCCTAAATCAACCATTCCTGCTTCCTGCTCTCACACTGTCACCTCCAGCTCTCTCTCTTTCCAGACTCTTACTGCCATGGCACTGAATTTTCACCAGTTCCACATATCTGATGTGGTACTGGCTTTGGTGGAAGTGGCCAGAGAAAGCCAAGGTTAGGAATAGAGGAGATCTTCCACAAAGTTCATTCAGTTTCTTTAAAGGTTCCTGACAAACTCTTCAATGTGCACCGAGTTAAGAACACAGTTTCTTGTGAATGCTGTGCAACAGTACAGAGATGTTTTATACAGAATAATAAATGATAGCATATCTCAATGAATAAGTAACATTTCACCAGTCTGAGAATAGTATCAGAACCTTAAGATACTTATTGTATTGTAAAACAAAAAGGTCGTAATTTTATCATATTTTCAATATCATCTCATTGACCTGTGAGGTTTCCTTGTTGTCTGAAATGTAACTTTTGTACTCTGAGTGCCTTGTTTGGTGGAAAAGCACCACTGATGAGAACAGGTTACTGTTCTTTTTGCTTTTGCCATTTTCAGTGGACACTCAGTGCTTCCAGGGAGGAAAGGAAATATAATCACAAATTATAGAAATTATAAATATGCAAACAAGTGGTCCTTGGGTGAGCACAGCCCAGTACTACAGAGCAGCTGAGTCTCCATGAGCAGGTTATGAATCCCCTGGGTATAAATCATGACTGCTGGCTCAATAAAGGCTCACACAGAGTTTTAAGTGCATTGTCCCTGCCCATCTCTCCTGTGTCAGGCCTCAAGAGGCCTTGATTCCTTAGGAAAATTGCAGCATTATAACCAAATATTTCATAGAGCAGCCACAAGGCCCCATCACTGCAGTATTAGGACTCTTTTTAAAGATTACATGAATTGTGAGGGAGAAATCTGACACAAGGTAAAAACATCTCTTACCCTCACCTTGTTAACTCTGCTCTGTGTCTCTGGGGAGATGATGCACTCACCTGACCATAACTTCCATTGCCCATCTCTAACCCCCAAGTTAAAGAAAAACAACCATTTAAGTAGGAAGGCGTTCCAAGTGCACCTGGGCTTCATGCAACCAGAATTATCTGAGAATGGAAATCTCCTTTCTGAACACTGCTGGGCTGTAGAAAATTCAGATAGGTGTTTTATTTCTTCAGTATTTTCTCCATTAATGGTCCTACTTGGATAAGAAGGGAACCATCCTCGATTTCATTAATACTAAAAATTAGTATTAAATAAACTACTCATTTAGGTACACCCTGCGCATAAATAGCAGTTGCTGTTTTCAGTTTTTCATCCAAGCTGCTTTTGTAGTGACCTCAGTTTTCCTTTGCTGTTACAGGTTCCTACCAGCCAAAAGAAGGAAGGTGTTTATGATGTGCCAAAAAGTCAACCTGTAAGTGTAAGTATCTCCCCTATTTATATACAGTAAAGGAAGTGAAATTTTTAGCTTCTGTGGCTTTTATTGTTGTCTGTAACATTTAATACATTTCTTCATGTTGTGACTTTTGTCAGTGATGTGTTATGGGCTGGTGGGGACTGTGATGCTACTTAAATCCATCTCATTCATTGCTTGAATCTCCTTTCTGTCTTTTCTAACTCATTTTTAGGCAAGTCACCATTTGTGAATGTGTTATTTGTGGTTAGGAGTTGACAGCAAGCCTTCTGCCTGTTAATGCCTGAGGTGCTGCCTGGTTTTGAAGGGTTCCTCTGGTACCCAAATGTGTATTGTTTCTGTAGTACTCTAAGTATACAAGAAACTAAGCTTAATTCAGCTCAATTTTTTCTGTCCTGTACCTTGCTTGGGCAGGTAAAGATTTTAAAAATGGGCATAAAATGCTGTTGTAGCCAAAAAAACACCATTCCCATTCTGTGTGTTGGCATTTTGAAACAGTGCAGCATTTATTCCCAAAATATGCAAAGAATGGTAACAAGTGTTTGAGAGAAGTGACAGATGCCTTAGAACAAGGTGTGTGTTTGCTGAAGGGTGGGTTATGCTGTTCTATATGAAGTTGTGATATAAATGCCTCAAGAAATTTCTGGATTGCTTTGGTTACACAAAAAAGTAGTATTTCTGAGGAACTGTGTGAGAATGGGAAAAAAACAAGAAAAAGAATTTCAGAATTTCAGAATTGTAGTGGGAGAAACATGGGGAAGATGCCTGTGTTTAAGAGAAGGAGATTTTTTTGCACCAGGATGTGGTGACTTGCACAGTAACCAAGATGTGGAATAAAAAGAGAAAAATGCTGTAAAGGAGCTGGATGGGGACCTGGACTGTGACACTTCTGGGCTTTGCACAACCAAACAAACCAACCCTGCCAGAAATATTTCACCATGAGCCAGTAAGAACAAGGAGGCATCTTCATGTTGCCTGCAGAAATCTGGTGCAATAACTCACATTGCATCACTGATTGAGGGATTTGTGGGCATGGAGTAGCAGTTGATTTTTCACTTACTTCTCGTGTAGTTTTTCATATAGTTCAGTGGTACAATTTTTCTGCTGCGCTTTTTCTGTGACTCTCTTATTATCCCTTCAGTGATGCTTCAATTTCACTCAGGGTACAGTGTGTAATTTAGGTTGTTGCAGCGTGGCTGGGTGTGCAGTGCTTGCAATCATGTCTGCAGACACTCTGGAACTACTCTATCCTGTAAATAGCAGATATGAGATATAGGACTCATGGAACCTACTCTGTAATCATCAAATTCATTTAATCTGCCATCTCCATGAAGCTGGTTGCACCTTTTTTTTTTTTTTTTTTTTTTTTTTTTGCTAGTTCATGGTTAAATTTAAAGGGATTAAAGCTTTTTCTCTAATCAACTTCTGTACATTAATTAATGAAGAAAAGGAGAAGTGGAAGAGAGAGATAGCTGAGATCCTGTTTCACCTTTTTATATTAGTATGTATTAAAAGAAAAAAAAAGAGCAATAGCTCTTAAAATTAGCAATTTAATATTCCACTGCCCATCTGATTTATTGCTTACCCTTCCACACGTGAGACTCTCTGTCATTGAGACACTTGCCATAATTTTGTTTTCAATTTATAGCTGTCATTATTATATAAACCTCTAAAATTCAATCTGAGGGCAAATAATCAAGCTCGTGTACCTGCTTTAAACGTGTAAGGACACTTCCTTTATTAGGAGGTCTTGCTTTCGGTAATTTCATAATGGATGAATGAAATGAGGAACTTTTTTGTGGCTCCTGATAGGTTTCAGGCACCATGAATTCTCTGTGCTGACAATACATTCAGCTCTCAATAACAATGCAGCAAGTTTTCGTTGAATTCAGGCTGAATTGCCCACAGGATCTGGAGAGAGATGGAGTTTCCATCTTGGGATTGTTTTCCTCTGGTGTGTTCCCAGGCAGGTTTAGTCTCTGAACAGAAAAGTGAGGGATATTGAAGTCATCCAGGTGTCCTCCAGCCTTGTCTCAGTGGAGAGAATTGGTCACTTCTCAGGTTGGATTGGCCTTGGAACAACCTGCTCCAGTGGGAGAATTCCCTGCCTATGGCAGGGGATTGGAATAAAATGATCTCTAAGGCCCCTTCCAACCCAAACCATTCAGTGATTCTCTAAATCTGTAAAATTCCTCCCATCTCTCAGGTGGAAACAAATGTACAACTGCACATTTGGTGGTTCTTTTATGGCTGAAGATGAATTTTACATGAACTGCTGACATGATGGCTTCTAAACATTAGGTTTAGGTGGGGTGAAATCCACCACAGTGTGGAGGCTTGAGGGCAGAATCCCCATTTCAGAGGCTGCTTTGGAACTGGGCAGTGTAATTCACACTGATTTTCTGTAAGATACAGCTTCCTAAGGCACCAGAACCATTTGGGCAAATATTTCTCCATGGATAGGGGATCCCACTGAGGCAGGTGTGAAGCATCTCCCTGGTGCTGCCAGGGAGAGTTCAAAATTGTGTATTCATGTGTTTAACAATGCTGTGCCATTGTGTGAGGCCGTTTGTCAGCGGGTGTCAGAGTGCTTTATGGCCTGGCTCCTCATGATCTCTGATATCAAATAATGTAAATACGGAGCAAATGAGGCAGAAAGGAATGAGCCTCATCCCAGCATTGGAACGGACCCACTGAACTCAATTATCAGCAGTGGCTGCTTGCCAAGTCACTGCTCTGACATTGGGATGGAAAAATTTGCTTACTCAATGTAATTCTGGTGTTTCCCCACCTCTCTGCTGCATCCCTTCCCAGCAAATACTGCTCTCCCATGGTTTTCTTCAGCTGAGCTCCAGACACACACTTTCCCTGGAATTCAGTTCCCTCCCAGTACCTCTCTCTTCCTCTGTATTAACTCACATTTCTTGAATTCATTCTTATTTTCTCTCTGCTCTGTCCTTGGCCCAATTCTCCCATTCCCCATTCACTGAGAGTAGACATCAAGACAAAGAAAGCAGGCTTACCCTAAATTCTTCTGTTAAGTGGTGCATGCTCCACTTAAAAATTCTAGTTCTGTGTGTGAAATTACCTGTTCTAAAAAAAGGAAAATGTTTAATGATCTCTTATTGTCATAATTTCCCTTCGTCTCCCCATTAAACATCCACATCAAGTTCTACCTGTCACGGTGTTTTTAGTAATAAGAGTCAGCCTGTAAAATACCCTTCACAGAGACTGTCAGTCACGTCACAATAAAACCTTCTCTCCCCATCAAAGTGTCTAAACTCTCTGCTTAACAATTTCATGAAGGCTTTCAAACAGCTCATCTCACTGCTGTGTAAAGATCCAAGGCATCAGAGGTGCTGCCTCACAGTGCAGGCAGGCATTGGGCTGGTGCCAGATGTGTGGGGAATATCAGACCAGGCTGGAACACAAGGGAGGAATTCCATGTTTTAGGACATGGTGTGGGAGGAGCAGATGAAGCTGGACCTGAGCACGCTCGGGTTTAGAAGCCACAAGACCTTTCTGGTGTGTTTGGGAAAGCTCAGCTTTGATTCTGGCTGGGATTGCAGTGCTATTCCCACAGCTGGCTTCTCCCCGATGTGGTTTGTTGGGGAAGATGAAACAGGAAAGCCTCATAAATATGATTGCCTGGCAAAAGATTTTGAGAATATAGAAACTATAAGCGAGATTGAAATGAAAGCAAGCTCTGAGATATCCTAGTTACTGAACAACTGGAAAACAATGGCATGGCCAGCTGAAGGTGATCCACCCCTTTTGATGGAACAACACCCTCTGCTTGCAGACAGGCCCAAGGGTCAGAGCAGACCCTACATCTTGGCAGAAGGGGTCCAAAGAGGAATTTTAAGGGTTTAAAATGTAACACAGTGTGGTAATGTAATGATTCTTATAGGCTGTATGTAAATGCTATAGGATTTGTATATTGTACTAGATGGGTTAGTGAGAATTAGGATATTCAACACAGAAGATTTATTGTATTGTAACAGGAACCTCATTCTCTTACACTTTTGCTCTTTTATGCTTTTGCTCTCTTACCCTTTTGCTCTCTTACCCCTTTATGCTCTTACATTTTTACTCTCTTACCCTTTTTACTCTCTTACCTTTTTTACTCCCTTATGTTCTTACGCTCTCACCCTCTCACCCTCTCTTCTCTTGGGCCTGCTCTGAGCTGTGGCTGCAGCTCCCAGCAGGGCCCTGCACCCAGGCCCTGTGCAATAAACCCCAAATCCCAGCAGGGCCCTGCACTTGGCCCTTTGCAATAAACCCCAAATCCCAGCAGGGCCCTGCACCCAGGCCCTGTGCAATAAACCCCAAATCCCAGCAGGGCCCTGCACCCAGGCCCTGTGCAATAAACCCCAAATCCCAGCAGGGCCCTGCACCCAGGCCCTTTGCAATAAACCCCAAGTTCAGACCTGGCTTCAGAGATCTCTTCTCTCTGTCCATCCCAACCATCCTGCCCCCCAATGCTCTCACAGTGGCTTTGCAGAAACAGCTTGCAGGCTGCTGATGTTGACTTCAGCCTCCACAGTCAGGCTTCCAGAATCAAATTCTCAGACATGAGGAGAGAGGGAGTGTACAGTCCTGGTCTCTGGCCATCTGTGCTGGGAAAACTGTCCAGTTTTATTTACATTTGCTGAAAGAGACACCTGTGTTCCAATGTCCTGACTTAGTCACGCCCAGTTAAACCCCGTGGATGAGGCTTAATAGTACAGTGTGGGACATGCATTTTTAGCAGGTACAGCTACTTGTTGCAAAAACTGGGAAATGTATTAGTTTGTTGGGACAATGTCTTGTGGCCTGGATTGATGATTTGGTGGGCCTTTGTTTTTTAGGCAGAATCACAGAATGAAAATCATAAAAAGACTTGGATTGGAAGTGACCTTAAAGATCTGTTTCAGCAGGAGTGCTTTCACTAGAACAAGTTGCTCCAAGCCCCATCCAACCAGTTTTTGGTTTTTTTTTTTTCTTCAGCTATCTTTTCTGGGATATTTTCTTGTTAATTCCTTAATAAAAACTTCAATGGCAGAGGAAGCAGAAGCCAGGTCCTCCTCCCTAATCTTCCCAGTTTATAGCATCGTCAACCTGAAGTGATGAAGTTCTTTCATGTGTTCACCAGCACCCTCTGTGCTTGGGAATTCCATTATCTTGGGAATGTGTAGCCTGGGAGCAGTGTGGGCCTGGCTCCAAGCTCGAGTCACTCTGGTGGTCTCTTGATTTATTAGAGTCTGTCAGAGAAAAGTGGTAATTGAAGCATTTTAAATACCATTTCCTATAAGAGTAAATACCCCAAATACACAGGGAATTCAGAATTAAGTTCCCTGCAAATGAAGAGAAAATAAACAGATGAGTAAGCGTCTGTTTTGATCATATGAAGAGTTCCTTAATTTAAGGGAAGCTATCGAGCAACAGTGGAGCAATTCAATTCCCTCAACATGCCTCAGTAATCTGGGATGTCAATTATATCCCACAGTCCCAATTCTTCAGCAGTGCAGGATTGACTAACAGGATGTTTAACCAGCACATCCAGACCTTCCCAGTCACCAAACAAAGGCACCTGGACAGTTGGGAATGCAGTGAAGCTCAAGGCTGCCCTGTAATTGGGTACATCACACCCAGGGCTTGGGTTTGTAGCTTCAGGAGAATTCCCTGAAGGAGAATGGTTGTGATCACTAACTCAGAGTTACCCTGTCAAACAGAAAAGAGGAACTTTAAACAGGAGAATTCCCACATCCTGTGGGATTCTGAGTACTGGGGTTTTACCCTGTGCAGTGTCAGATTCCCAAAATGCCAGGATTTTGGGTAAAAATCCATCAGTGGTTTTATGGCAGCTCATGTTGCTGACATGACCTGCGCTGGTTGGGAATTGCCTCCATCACTGGAAGTGTTGGGTGGGGCTCTGAGCAGCCTGATCTGGTGGAAAAATGTCCCTGCTCATGGCAGGGGTGGAACTGGATGAGCTGCAAGGTCACTTCCACCCCAAACCATTCTTGATCCCACAATGAAATGTTGACAGCAGCCTTGAAATGAAAGGGTTGTGCTCAGCTGTACCTCCGTGAATCTGGGATGGTGACAGCAGTCTGTAACTGGGAAAGTTCATGGCATTTGAGGATCTTTGGGATCTGCAGGAAGCTGGAGATTGCAAAAACATTGACAATTTTTTCTTGATACACATTCTTCTGTGTATTCTTTTTAATTGGGAAGTAATTGAGCAATTCTTTGTTGAGTTCCCATGCCACTTCATTAATTCAGCAGTAGTTTTACAGGAAAACAATGTCTGTGGGATGTTTTTGGGATGTCTCAACCTACCAGACGCGGCTTGACTGATGATGGGTTTAGTCCTGATGCTGACATGCTCCTTCACTGTGGTTCTAATTGGTTTTTTTAGAATGAATTGTGGTTAATTAGCAAGCTACTTGCAGCTCCTGGAGCTTGTAGCAATATCAAGAGTTGTGGTGTAAGGTGCAAACAACTGGGGCTCTGCTGAGCTGCAATAACCATTTGAACCATCAGAAAAGTTATTTGTCATAGCCAAATCTTTGCATGTTGAACTGAAATAAGATAGAAAATCTTTAGCTTGACCAACCATTTGACTTGTCATTAGACTTCCATGTAAAATCCATGTCAGGAAAAGGGAATTGGAGATGCAGAGAGGCTGTGGTTGGGTGATTCCTCTTTGGTCTGCTGGGCTGTGTGGTGTAGCATTCACCCTGAGTGCAAGAAACCAAATGTAAACCCCTCTGCTGCCTTAAAGGAGTTGAATAGCTAATACCCAGCTCAAAGGTTAATTACTAATTGCTGCTTATTTGCTATATTTAGTATCCTTCATACTCTTTTTTCTTGTTGAGCTGTGTAGCAGAGTACAAGTTAATTACCAAGGGGTTTTTTCGTGGTTTTAAGCACCATCTTTGCTCCATTCTCTGAGAATACAAAGCCACGTTTTGTGAGATGCTATTTTATCATCTTGTGTGCAAAAGTACAGCAGTATTAAGCAGGTTTTCTCGTGCCATATGTCAGTGTGGATCCTTTGCTGCTGGTGAAAAACAGACTGAGTAGCAGAAGTTGGGTATTCTGTCTTGATATGTGTATGGGACTGAAAGAAGAAGGTGCTTCACACTCATGGGAGCACAAGAGCCCTGTTTTAGATTTCCCTTTTAAATTCTGAGCTTCTGCATTGCTTAAAAAGATGTTTTTCAGAGGACTTGGTGATCAGAGGGAGTACTGGAGTGGATCAGTTTTATGTGTTTTATGAAAGCTGCAGCTCACTTGTCTCTTATCCTTATGGGTGCCTTCCTGCTCAGGATATTCTGTGATTACCATTGCTTGTGCACTTTGTAGTTTTCTCCAGCTCCTGGACAATAAGTTATTTTTTAGTGAATAGTAAAAAGTGTCACGAGGAATTCTGCTATAGGCTTGGAGTGGTTTCAAACTGCTCCTGGCTTGCTGTGGTGCTGCTTGCTTTAAAGACCAGATTTACATATTTTGTGTTGGAAAGATTTACAGGATATCTCACCTGCCTGTCTAGGAAGATGGAGCTTTCATGACAGGATTAATGTCACTGTGCTGCAAGGATTAATTGCCCCTCCTCCGCCCCATCCTGCTCATGAGGGGCTGGTGAGCTCCTGCTGGCTGAGATGGAGGGGGTTTCACATCCAACCCCTTTGGGAGCCTTTTGAGAGAATTAAAGCAAGCTTTTGCACCACTCTGTGCAGGAATCCTCACCTGGAGAAAGACCTGGAGCTGCAGCATCTCTCCAGGCTTCTGGTGCTGGAGGGTGGGGGGGGGCAGACAGGGCAGCAGTCAGAGCACAAAGTGATGAACTGCTGGCCAAAACTCTGAAAAAAGCATTCTGCTGTCATTTAAGGAGTGTTCTCAAAGTCTCTGGAGTTCTTTGAGTGAATGGACACAGCTTTGCTCACACTTTCCTCTCCTGGAGCTGGGGGGACACAGGGTCAGCTGCAGGAAGGTGCAGGGCTGTATCTGCTCCTGATTGTGCACAGTGATATTGTTACTTTGGCTTTGCCTTTTCCCACTCTTTTATTTTCTCTCTTCTTCAGCTCTGTGATGAGATGAGGGGGGAAGAAGCATTCTAGGCTGTTTGTGAGATTTTTAAGTGACATGGAATTACTGGCTTGTATGGAGCTTCTCAGTCATCTTAGACTTGATTTTCACAGCCTGCTGTTGTTTGTGTCTGCAGAAATGAAGTCTCCAGCACTACAATAAATGTTACCTGAAATTTAACCTTCTGAAGTGATAATATCTGCTAAGTGTGTGGATGGATACAGATATGTACAGATGTGAGGGCAGTATATTCCCACATATATTTACATACAAACTATAGATTTCAATACAACATGAGTTGACTCATGGAAATTTCAAAATTGCTATGAAGAGAAAATAATTACCCTAATTATGTTTACATTGATGTTATAGTTTCCCTAGTTAGAGAAATGTGTGGTTTTTTCTGTAGATACTTGGTTTTAGAGCTTTTGTCTTCCAAAACTCAATAATTCTTTTTTTTCTCTGAGGATGTTAAATCCCTTCTTTCACCAAGCCAGGGAAAAGTTCCATTAATGTAAGCAGGATCAGAGCTCACTGGGTATGCTTACTGCTGAATTAATAAATATTTAGGAAAATAAATAGGTGTGTCACAAGTGGTAAATTGCTTTATTCACCAGAAGATGAGATTTAGCAGAAATGTATGTTTGCCCCACATCCCAGCAGCATTCAGACTCACTGTTTTGACTGCCTGATTTCAGATCTGTGCTCACAGCAAGATGGAAAGGGTTTTCATTTCAATGCTGAAGTCAATAATTATGGAGGTTATCATTTTCATGCTCAGAAATTCATGTCATTTTCATAAATCATTCATCTCATTTCATAAATCATGCTTTACAGCTGGAGAATGGAAACTTATTGCTGGACATTGATGAAAATCTTGTCTCAGTCACTCAGGTAAGGTTGTGACGCTAAAAAATATTTTAAGGAAATATAGCTGAAATCATCTATAGGAGTAATGCAATTGGAAAATGTTCAGCTTGGGATTAACTTCACTGGAACGTAGCTAATATCAGATGTGAATAATCTTAATGAAGCATAAGGGGTGAAATCAGTTCTGTAGTGACAGTGAAATCACAGAAATAAAAGATAAGTGCTTGGTGTCCAGGATCTCATGTGCTGCAAGTAGATAAAGGCAGCTCTGTGTCAGGGATGATGCATTCATTTATTCAGGCTGAGAACTGAAGAATGAGAAAAAAGACTCCTGAACCATTTGGGACTTTAAAATGCACCTCCAAGGGTTGCTGTTTAAAGCTCCAGTCAGTAAATGAAGGTGTTGTGTTCCCACTGAATTTGTGTTTACATTCTCTGATGTGGTTCTGTAGCTCCTCTTGTATATGATGTTGATATTCTGTAAAAAATAATTCCCCTGTAAATGTATTTCTTTTTCCTGGGGAATATTGTGAGTGAGGGTTTATTATAACAAAGTGCTGTTGACTTTCCTATCACTCTCTCCAGCTGCCTGTTTAGAAATGTGTCTGCAGAGCTTTAACAGAATTATATCTGTGAAGAATATCCAAAGATCCATCACCTTGAAGAGCTCTGAAAAGTATTACTATTCCCATTATCCAGGAGTATGGAGGCACTGGGATCTGAGTTACCACCTTTCAGATGCATGTCATATAATCCAGAGTTCAAAAGTATACTGACTATCAATTTCCACTATTCCTGTGAAACCTGTACTATTTTTTCCACAAAAAAAAAAAAAAATGTATAGCTTTGCACACAGCTGAGTGTACCCTGCCCTTCCCCATCCTCCCTGGCTTGCTCATCTGCTCATGGAAAGGACACAAATATTCCTTGGGAGCAAACAGTGAGTAGTTCCCAAGGGGGGCAGGAGAAGGGCAGGTTTGGGGTGCTGCTAAACAAGCAGTTTGGAGAGTGAGGAGAAAGTGGCTCTTGGAGTGTTTCAGTGTCACCTGACACCTCTTGAGTCAGGAGTGCCTACAGGAGGCTTGAAGTGATTTCCAAATGAGCGCTGCTGTTGTCATATTCCCACTTTCCTGGGCATTTTAACAACCCTTGCCTGATGTGTTTGTGCACACTGCAGAAGGGACTTAGGCTGGGTGTGTTGCTTGTTTAAGTTTTTTTTTCTAAAGCTACTCCTGGCAGTATTTTCCTTCATTAGAATTGAACAGAGCATTAAAATTGGTGTACCTTATCCTCTTTTTCCCTTCTGCATTTCCATGCAGATACTCAAAGGGATATCTAAGCCCATAAGAAGAAAATGCATTGTCATAGCACTAAAGCAATGTGATTATTTTAATATAAAACATAATGTGAGAGTATGTGAGATAATTCATGACATGAAGCTGAGAATCAACAGAGCTGCTCAGACAAATTCCAGTTCTAACTGATTGTGGTGTTGCTTTTGTGTGTGAAAGCAGAGAGTGGATTGAAAAAAAAAAGTATAAACTATTGGTATGTGTAGTCTTACTCCTTAAGGGATAATTTTTAATGGAAGGTTAAAGGCAGGAAAAATTTTTGGGGTTATCTTGATCTCTTGGAAGGCTGTAAAGCCTGACCTGCCAGTCTGGGTACTGTCCAAAGCATTCAGGGGCTGCTTTAGCAGGACAAGACTCAGCTGAATGTCAAACCTGCGTGTGTGACAGGAGGATCCAAGGTTTATGTGCCTAAGATGGGAAGGAGATTCAACGAGCTAAACTAAGATTTGCATTAAATCTTGTTCATAATGAGCATTGTGCCTTCCCACATCTTGTGGGTGTGATACTGGGAAAACCAGTGAGAAAGGTAGTGAGAAGAAAGAGTTCTGGGTTCTCACCAAAGTTTTCCACCCTGATAAGGGTGGTGGATGGGGTTTAGGTTTCCTGCAGAGCTCTGAGGGATCTGTTCTTTAACATCCCTGAACTCCAGCTGAACTCGCAGGTGGGTGGGAGGCAGTGAAGTTGCTCTAGAACACGTGAAGGAGCTTTGATTATGCAGCCACTCAAGTTGCTTCTTATAATAAAGTGTGTTTTCTCTTCTGGTCCAGTTAGCCAGGCCTGCATGGGTGACCTGTTTTGAGCTCCCAGTGAAGGGCATCCCAAGGAAATATTTCTAACAAGAATTAAATGTACAGCCACAAACTCGCAATAACCCCATTGTGCATCCTCCTTCAAGTCCACTTATCCAGGTCACACCTGTCCCATGGGCAAGGGGAAATCAGGCAGCACTTCAAAAGCCCTTCCCTTTGTATCCTGCTGGCACTCCAGTGCTGCTGCCATGCTGTAAGACCTTGAAGTGAGGGTTTGGAAGAGGAGCCAGGGAAAAGGACTGGCCATAAATCATGCTTGGAGCTCACTGATGTTAAAGACACAGCAGTAATGCATCCAGTCCTGTTCTGAATAGTTGTTTCATGTTTTATTCATTTTTTTTTCACTTTGGAGAATTCCCTACAGAGTTGTTTTACAGTGAGTTGTTGGCTGCTTGGGTCCATTAGCAATATTAAAATCCCACAGCTTGAGCCTGTGTGCTTCCTCCGTGTGGGACTTCACAGTTGAAGCCTGCAGGACTTTGGGGAGGTTGATCTTGTTTGCTGTTACCAAGATAACTTTACAAGTTGTAACTACTTAACTCATCGTTTCTTCTCCTCAAAAGATAAATTGAATTATTTTTTTTTTTTTTTTTCTCTTTACAGGCTGTTACCCAACTAGAGCTTTTTGGGGACATGTCCACTCCTCCTGATGTAACCTCTCCCCCAGTGAGTACTCAGGGAAACTGCACTGTGTTTTCCCTGCATGCCATTTTCAGCACATTTATTGAGCACATTTACAATTTGTGTCCTCAGCCATTCCAGTGGGAAGGATTTCAAAGTAGCTTTTAGGTCTCAGGAAAATGAAAGTGAAGTGAATTGAACGTGCAGTCCTTGCTTCACAATGATGTGCAAAAATACCTTTGATTTTTATTTTTCTGCTCTGGTGTTAAATGTCACATAGGGTGCAACCTGAGCTGCAGATCTGCTTCCCTGTGTTTGTCAGAGGGAAATGCTGCACTGCCCTCTCACTGCTCTGCAGAAGATCCAGTTACAGCCTCACATTTCATGTCTCTGGATCCACCAAGCACAGATCCCAGAGCTGCTGTTAAAGGAGGGAAGGAAAGACATAGAGAAAGAGCTGGATGTCTTTTAAGGGCAAAAAATAATGTCTCAATGTGTTTTTCAGCATAATAAAATAACAAAAAAAATTATATGAAGCTTTAGAGCCTTGCATTAAGCTGTAGGGAAGTGTGAATATACTGAGAAAATTCAGGTGCTGTGAGGTCAGGAGCCTCAGATCTCCAGTATGTTCTGGATCTTGTCTGGGACTAGATGTTCAAAGCCCTTTCTGCTCATCCTCAGTTTACTCAATTGGATTTGGCTTCTCCTTTAATGTAGACCTATGATTCTGGTCTTGTTGGTTAATTAGAAGAAATATTTATTCAGTTTTCCATAAATCCTGTAGATATTTCATTTACCTTAATTGTTAATAATAACTTAAAAGTTAATGCCTTGATCACTTTCCCTTTTGTCACCTAACATCTAAAATCACAAGTCTGTATATTCTGGAGAAAGAAATTATGTCAATATTTTGGTTGTGATGTATTCCAGGCAAATTTCACCTTAATTTTTTTTCCTCTGATAGAAAGTTCCTCCATTTCTTTCTTTTTCTCCCATCCCCAGCAAATTCCAATGCTTCTATTTCTATTGCTTCTTCCCTTCTACATCTTGCCATTTTTTCTTCTTTCTCATTCTTCACTCCAAACCTGGATTTGTAGAGCTCCAGGTGATGTGACAGCAGAAGCTGGAGCTGATTCCTCACCCTTGTGTTTTCTGCCTGTCTCCCTGCAGACTCCTGCTACTCCAGGTGATGCCTTTATCCCATCTTCATCCCAGTCACTCCCTGCTAGTACAGACATGTTTGGTTCTGTACCTTTCAGCACTGCTGCTGTACCCTCAGGTAAGGAATGCGCTGGAATTAAAGCCTGGAATCAGATTTGGGGATCAGTGCCCAGCTCTGGTTTGCATTTCAGTACTTGGGGCATTGATTTTAGCAGGGTGGAAGTGGGGAAGACTTTTGAGGTCTGTGTTTCAGGGCAAGGCAAAGCAGGGAGTACATTAGTTTGAATTTGCCTACATTTTTTAAAGCAGAAGCCAAAAAAGTCACTGGGAGTTGAAGCATTGTTCAGCCTCTGGATAACAGAACTTCTAGGTACAGGACAAAGAGAGGAAACAGTTTTTAGTTAAAATTTTGGGGGTTCTGTGTGCAGCAGTGAATATCTTCTGTTCTCTCCAGTGAACAGAGGCTGAGAATTTGATTGCACTTCAAGGTATTCCACTTTGTCAAATCCTGGAATGTCCTCGGGACATCTGTTGGAACAGAAATGTATCTGAGCTACTTCTCCTTCCACCCAGGGCCTAGGTCTCTCAAAATTCACTTCCTTATTTTTGCATTTTATTGAGTTTTGGGCTTTTCCCTATACAGTATAGCAGCCACCCTTATGTTTGTGATTACAGAACTGTCACAGACATCTTTTATGAAAAATCTTTTCTTTAGGATTTTTCCTCTTGAGAAGCTGAGAGGCCTCAAGAACAAAATGCAAACAATGATTATCTGCTGCTGTGGAATGCAACAAGTAGATCTTTGATTTGCCCATGTTGGTTGTTTCTGTTTAATGGCCAATCACAGTCAACTGGCTCAGACAGAGAGTCTGAGCCACAAGCCTTTGTTATCATTCTTTCTTATTCTGTTCTTAGCTAACTTTCTGATGAAGTCCTTTCTTCTATTATTTTAGTATAGTTTTAATATAATATATATCATAAAACAATAAATCAGCCTTCTGAAACATGGAGTCAGATCCTCATCTTTTCCCTCATCCTAAGATCCCTGTGAACACTGTCACACAAAACAGCCTAGAAATAAAGCAAGGAGGAGAAGGTATAGGAGGACTGGGGAAACACTCGGGTTAGAAACAAGAGTTTTAAAGCTATAGCAGTATTAAAATTGAGAGGGAAGTTACATTATGCAAAGTATTAGTGCTAAGTATTGAATTTAAATGTGAAACAGCATATCTGTAAAGCACAGTACTTGTATCAGTGGAACATAATTATGTTAGGTAGTTTAATTTGTAAAATGTTTTACAGGAGTTTTAGTTTCAAAGCACTTTGTTGTTGTTGTAAATAAAAAAGGACCAGATCCTGTAATTCCTACACAGTCAAACTCTTGGTAGCTTTAAAGGAGGCTTCAGGTCTGACAGGAAGCAATTATAATTTTGGTTTTAATCATTAATTTCCTCGTCAGCTGGAGGGGGTTATTTTAGCCTAATACCTGAAGCAGTTTGTTGTTAATAGATATTTAGTGCAGCAGAAGCTCAAGATCTTTTTGATGTTCTCAAGTAATTGGGCAATAACCAAGTGTGAGGGTTTTAATCTGGAATCATCTGGGTTGGATTTTTTTATTAGTAGTAGTAGTAGCAGCAGCATTATGATGCAATTTGAGATGATTGCTTTGCAGAGTCCACCAGCCTGTGGTTCTGAGTGTGAGTACTTGTGCAGTGCTGTGAATTCAGTGTTCTCAGTTTTCTCTCTGAGTGTGCTGCAGCTCTGCACGTTTCTGATTTATCGCGTCGCTTTTCCCGCGTGCTCACCACGACACCATTATAACCTTCCATCCCATTTGTTTCCCCCCCTCCTGCTCTCTTTATTCCCCAAAGGTTATGTTGCCATGGGAGCTGTCCTGCCCTCCTTCTGGGGACAGCAACCCCTCGTTCAGCAGCAGCTGGCCATGGGTGCCCAGCCTCCAGTCGCTCAGGTGATGCAGGGAGGACAGCCCATCGCGTGGGGCCAGCCCGGCATCTTCCCTCCCGCCCAGCAGCCGTGGCCATCCGTGGCTGGCCAGTTCCAGCCCACTGCCTTCATGCCCACACAAACTGTTTTGCCTTTACAAGCAGCCATGTTTCAAGGTACCATTGCTCCCATAGCCACCGTCCCGCCCACGAGCGATTCCAACAGATCGAGTCCGCAGACAGACAGGCCCAGACAGAAAATGGGAAAAGAAATGTTTAAAGATTTCCAGATGGCTCAGCCTCCACCAGTGCCATCAAGAAAACCGGATCAGCCTTCCCTCAGTTGTACCTCAGAGGCCTTCTCAAGTTACTTTAACAAAGTTGGGATGGCACAGGAAGCAGATGATTGTGATGACTTTGACATCTCTCAGTTAAATTTGACTCCTGTGACTTCCACGACCCCATCTACAAATTCACGTGAGTATTTATGTGCCTTGAGCCATCCCTTTCCTCAGACATGACTGCTCTTTAAAGCACTTCTGTCTCTTTTTAAATTCCAACCCAGATACTGAGAACCTTCATGCATGCTCTGGCTTAAGAGGTCATAGAAATGAACAGCACAGATAGCTACAGTCTGAAATTTAATTTCTAAAATTAAATATTGTAATATTTGTTTTGTGATGGGAACATGCAGGCTGGTTGGCAGAAGCCCATGGCGTTCAACCTTACAACTGGTTTCACTTATGTCCCATCCATACTTCTCAGAAATTAGGGGATGGGTATTTATTTTAGTAGCTTGATATGTTGGACACATGGGGAAATTCATTGGAGAGGTGTAAAATAAGCTTATGGTGCTCATAGCATGGCAATGGGGATTTCCTCTTTTCAGCAGATTGCTGAAAATAGGAATTCATGACATTCACCAGGGGTCGGTCAGAGACCTGTTTCACTTACCTGCCACAGGACAGGTGACTCACACTTTCCTAAGGCAATGTAGTGGTGTCTCCCAGGTTCATAAACACATAGGCCAGATGCAGCCAAACTTAATCTGGAAGTTGCCAAATGAAATCAAACACATGGGATTGATAATGACAACCGTGCCCAAATTTACCTCCTGCAGCTCCTTGTTAGAGAATGATTCTCAGGATGGTGAAAAGTTGAGGGATGTAAAACTGTGAGCAAATTTTGTGCTGAAGTGTCTTTTTGAAGAAATCAGAATAATTGTTGCTGTTGCCTTAATCCTTGTTTAGCTCCCACCCCTGCACCCAGACAGAGTTCTCCATCCAAATCATCAGCATCTCATACGAGTGACCCTGCTGCAGACGACCTCTTTGAAGAGGGGTTTGAAAGCCCAAGCAAAAGTGAGGAGCCAGAGGCTGTGAGTAGCAAGAAGGTTTCTAAATCTTCATTGTCTCCTTTTTAACTAGAAAAGATAAAAGCTGATTAAATGTTTTTCTGTAGTGTCAGAAACAACTTTTCCAGTAGGGCTGGGTGGTGCTTGTGGGGGAGCTGCAGCCAGAATTCCCGTCCTGCTTTGGGTTTGACAGCTGATAGCACAGCATTTCTGCTGATGTGCACTAACCCTGCATACAAGGAACCAAACTCAGAGCTCACCTGTAGAACTGTACATGTTAGATGTATCCAATCTGCTCTTTAGCACACCAGCAGTCACTTCACTCATGGTAAAAAAGTTTGGGGTAAAACAACAAACATGCTGAGGCTGTAGAGAAAGATGTGAGAGTTTGTGTGTTAAAAGATGATGATTGGTGTTGTCTTGCACATTCTTGCATCCCAGTTGCTTGCCTAGCTACGTTCCTCAGTGTTCTGGCCCTCGGTATGTGATTTCTTTGCCTTTATGGACCAAAGCAAGAAATGTTATCCAAGCAATGACTGTCAATCAACAGGTGTCAGGGAGGGAGGAGCCCGAGTGAGCCAAAGACAAGAGGGGATCGATACAACAAAAAGTGCAAAATAACCCAAGCTTGGACTCTTTGCGTTTCACATGGCTTTCAGGGCCTTTTGCAGTTCTGGTTGGCCTGATCCAGTGCCTTCTGAAGCCTGTGGCAGCTCCTGCCTGGGCTCCAGCAGGAACTGGTGAGGCCCTTTGGTGCCTGCAGCAGCTGTAGGAAACGCTACGGCTTTGGAGAGCGGCGAGGCCTCACTCCCTGGCTTTCATGAGATAGGATGTACTTGTTATGCCCACAGCATGAAAATAACCTCCTGTTGACTTTTCACTTGCTATTGTTGAGAAAAAAAGGTGTTATGTTCTTGTATTCTAGCCTGATGGGTCTCAGGCCTCCTCCAACAGTGATCCCTTTGGTGAGCCAACTGGTGATACTATAAGTCCACAGGTCGGTAGCTAGATAGCACAGGTTGGGGTAGGTATCTGTCCTTTTTTTCTCTACACCTTGAGGTGTTCACTTACTCTTCCACCAGTGCCTGCCATTGCTTTCATGGATGCATGGTTTTCTTTTTTTTTTTCCCTTTTCATCTCTTGCGTTCTGCCTCTCCATCCTCCGCAGTGTATTCCTCGTGCTTGGTGGTTTGCATGGCTTTTGCCATTCACTGAGTGTTGCAGCTTATGCAAATATGTGTGTTTCAGCTGCCTGCATGCTTGAAAGAAATGTAGACTTATTTTACTTTGTGTTCAAATTCTGAGGGCAAATAGGGAAACTGAGCCATTATTAACGACATGTTAGGCGGAGCATTTTTTTTATCAAAGCCACCCTTGCCTTCAGTCAGATGTAACCTATTAAATGGAATAAGACATCTTACCCATAGACATAACAATCATTAAATAAAATTATGTAATGATACATGAATGTCTCTACCCTAAATCAATGGGATAATCAGTAGAAGAAGCACGTTTATTATCTGCATGTAAAAAATATTGAAATGGGTTTGTGTATTTTTATCTCTAACTGCAAATTAAAAACATCTGAAAATTATCATCATTCATATTACCATTGGCATACTGATGTTTTAAAAATTATTCATCAATGTAAGTCATTTAAACCCAGACAGACGGGAAAGAAGATCTGTTCATCCTTTGTGTTACAGAACACGTAGAAAATGTGGATGCCTGTGAATGCTCTGTGATTTGTTTCAATACAGTAAATATATTTTGCCAAAAAAACAGTGGAGCTACAAAGTTTTATGAGTGCTGAGCGTTGTTATTCCATCCAAATACTCTCTAGTGTTGCTGTTTGAAGGATATGTTTCATTATCTTCTCCCCGTCTGCCCTCCTGCTTGGTATTGCCCAAATACATGATCTGATAGGGCTTCTGTGCTCCAGCACAGAGCTCCTGGAGCAAATCCAGAGCAGTGGGAGAACCCTTCCCATTTTTGTACATAAATTCCACCGGGTTTGCCAGTGACTTACCCATCCTCAGTTTAGTTTCATCTCCAAATTAATAGTTTCATTAGGAGTCAGTTTACTTTGTGCATTAAATATGATTTTAAAAAACCTTACGGTAACTTAGCTTTGATACGCTTGGGAATAATGGGGTTCTCTCTTAACAACATGTGGTGCTGTGAGAGGGCATCTCCCCCTTCTGTGGCTTCACCCCTGCTCAGCTCCTGGGGCTGCAGCAAAAGCAGCATTAAGCTTTGTGTCTCCTTGAGTCCAGGAGTGACAGTGTGAGGAGAAAGGCAAGCTGGGGTGAGCTGCTCCAGCAAGAACATTCATTATTTACTCCAGTGAGAGCTGCTGCTGCAGATGGATAGTGCCACTTGATAATTTGGCTGTGCCTTTGCCTGCCCTTGGCCAGCACTGACATCCCCAGCTATCCCAGCTTCAGGCCACTCCAAGAGTTCTTTCCTACATCATGAAAGAGGATTTGCCCTTTATCTGAGTCCCACACTCTGGAAACCCACATACATCTGTTTATTATGGTTTATCACAGGGTGGTTCTGCAATTCAGAGCTACCAGGACAGTGTATTAGCAGTGGTTGCATATGGTTTTGCTGCATTTTTAGTTAATCCCTGTAGAGCCTCACATTAAATATGTATAATTCCCTGAAATATATGCTGGGAAACGTTAACTAATGTTCCTGATTATTGTATTACATTAATTCCTGAGAGCTGTAGGCAGGAAGAGGAAGCTGAACAAAACAGAAAGCCTTTCTCCAGTGAGGTTCCACTAATATCATTGTGCCTGTGTGCAGAGGCATTCAGCAGCAGCCTGTAGGAAATCCTCTTCCCAAGGCCAGCCCAGCTAATTCTGAAGCCTGGTGTCGTCAGAGCAACGGGAAGTTTAATCCCCATGGAAAATTATCAATTCAGGACTTACTGGGGAGTTGTGTATTGAGCTCTGCATTTGGAGGGAAACTTAATGGGGAGAAACATGTCGTGCAGAAGAATCACAGTCTGCATAAAAGCCACTTTTGTGGCTTAGATGGGAGATTACTTTGCTCTTTAGAACATGGTTCTTACCCAAGAACTGCACAGTAACAACTCAGCTGAATGGACCTCTCAGGAGGGCATTGTGTGCAGAAATGTCAAATCTGTCTGCTCCCAGATCTCTGAAACCAGCTCTGCCCATACCATGTCTTTATTTATCTTGATGTATTCAGAATATCCACCTGCCTGGTTTTTTGTACCCTGATCTTTCAAGGTACCATGGCAATTTGGTTTTTTGGTTCCTTCTGATACTCTAAATTATCATCTGGTTACTGTCTTCTTTTCTCCTATTTTTCCTCTCTTCCTTTTGCAATCTTCCACCTCAGCTCTCAAAATCTTCATCCTTCCAGAAGCAGCTGTTTCTAGAAGTCGCTCTTCCAGAAACAGCTATGAGCTCTTAGTAGGTAAATGTGGCATTTTATGGATATATTACATTTTTGTCCCTTTATGGTTAAAGATAAGAAGCAGAAAGGCTCAACTTCCACAGGTGAAATGAGATTAACTCTTTGCAGAGCTGTTTATTGTATTTGGTTGTTTCCCCTTTCTTCATGCATGCTGTTGAGGACAGATAGTGATTATGCAGAAGTGGTGAAGGGAATACAGAATGACTGCCACCTTCAGATTATTTATGTTTAATCCCCACTGCTGTCTTTAGATTATGTGGGGAGTATTTGAGGTGAAAGGAGAGAGAGGGAAAGAACTGTTTCTCAGCTGTGATCCTAACCAAATGTCTTAAACATTTCTTTTTGTTGACATTTTGCATTAAAGCAGGGAGTTTGAACAGAGGAACAAACGCAGCTCTATTGAGCTGCTGCCCAGCTCAAAACTTGCACTGGCAATCATTCATGAGAGATTCTCAAGAAACCTTCAAAACATTTGTGGCTAGAGCATATCTCCTTGAAAAAAAAATCCTTCAGTTGTTCTGAGAAATGTGTGCAGACAATTAGGAGCCCTCAAAACGTGTCACACCCTTCACAATGCCATCAGCACTGTCAGGAGAGCAACAGTTCATTAGAATATTTGTCTGTCAGCTTTTGGTGGTGCTTTGGTGGCCCACTGCCATCATCCATCTTGGAGCAAGTGCTGTGCTCAGTGAGAAGTGTTCCTAAAAATCTTACTCAGCTCCAGGATGGGCTGCTGTAACTTTTATTTGGGCTGGGTTTAGGAAGTGGACAGGAAAAGCAATTTATGGACAAACTTTAGGTTACCTGGGAGCTTAGTGAGCCTCAGGAGGGAATATCAAGCTGATTCTGCATCCTCCTCTTGCTTCTGCCACTTTTCTGTTGCACCGGGATTCCAAATAGGCTCAGAATACTAAAGGCTGTATTTGCATGACCTGTTCCAGTCTTTCACTTGGCTCAATCAGAACTGGATAAAGTCCAAAGAGAAATTCCTAATTGCAGGTGACCTTTTCTTGCTGTAGGCTCTAAAGCTGTCATTCTCTAGCTAAAGACACAGGGCTGAGGAGGACTGGGAACCTGAGAGAAGTAGTGTTGGAAGGGGATCACAGGTTGGGAAGTCCTGCTTCACTCCAGAGAAATCCTAAAATTAACATTTCAGGTCTGCTCAGTTGGTTGTTCATGTTTCCCAGAAATATGGAGAGGCATGAGCAGAGAAATCCAGGCTGTTCTGTGAACAGGGGCATCCTGCAGGTTTGCCCTCATCTCCTTCAGGCTGCCCATTTCCATGTGCCAGCTCTTACAAGGGTTTCTCACCTCTTCAGTGCCACCAGCCCACCTGAGGTCACCTTCTACCCTTTTATTTCTGCAACTTCTTCCTTTAAACAAGAGACAGCATGCTTTGTCGCTGTGTTCTTCCTGATTTGCAACCCAAGAATTCAATTTAGCGACAAGCTTTCCTCGTTTCCTCCATGATGAGGTCATTTAAAAGTTCCTTGTCTTCTGCACGACAACTGATTTTCAAAATTTACTTGTGAAAATTTAGCATCTTTGAGACTTCTGAACAATTTGCTTCCAATTGGCCATTAGGTTCGATTGTTATGAAGGAGAATTGACAGATAAGTAGATGGAAGGATATGTGGATGACAGATCTGTAGATGGAAATAATTCTGTGGCTACTGTTTTGGGAGAGGGGCCCAGAAATAATCAGTGTTTCTTGGCTGCAGTTCCTTTTTACATCAGGACTAAGATATGGAGCAGGTTCATCTTTTTGAGTAGTTGTCACTGCATTTTCGTTTCATGGATGTACAGCATCCATCTTGCTACTAAAATGACAGAGATTTTTAGAATGCTAATAATTAAACTGGCTATTTGAAAGTAGGAGATATTCCTAGGTAGGTTTATGTTAAGAACAGAGACACTCTCCAGGCATAATCCTGAAGTAGAAGCCTGCTGTATTTATGCTGCTAATGGAGGATGTAAGAAAAATAACCAAATATTAATAAGTAATAATAAGCAATAAATAAAAACAGGTTGTTAATGGGGCATTAGGAATGACCTGTCTTATCACCAAAGATATTTAATTTCGTCCCCGCTTGCCAACTTTACTTTGTCCTATTTTGCCTACGGGTCAGCATGCAACAAACCAGAGAAGATGCTTCACATTCCCACCCCCTTCACTTGCAACCCCAGCACAAGATGCTCATTCTGTGTGGCTCTCCAGCACACTTATTTCATGAAACTCTCTATCATTTGAGCCTGCCCTTTCTGATCAGTCAGCCGGGACTGAAAGTGGCTGCAAAGGGCATGGAAATGTGTTCAGGCCTCACCTCCTCAGCTGAGAACATCTTGCCTGCAGCTCTGCACAGAGCGGGTGCCTCGCAGTGAGCAAAGGACTGCCAGGGTACAAACAGTTTATTCCTAACCCAGAGTTATGTTTTGTGAGTGAGTTCACCCCTGCAAGCCCCAGTGGGTGCTGAGGCTCTCAGGAGATGCTCTCCAGTGATTCTGCTGGGGAGCAGGTGTTAATATCTTCAAATGGGATGCAAATTTACTTATAGCATTTGCGTGATGCTATTCTAAAGCATTAGTACACTTGTTGCCTCACACAGTAGTGGACTGCATCAGAAATGGTGTTTGCTGCTGTCTTGTCCCCCTTAAAATTGGAAAGAATAAAGTGATTTGCAGCATGAAGTATTTCTGGAATACAGCAGCAAAAAAAGAAAAAGTGCTTCCAGTTCTTCTCTTGGTTTCTCCCTGTGGGTTGATGAAAGCACATCAGAATTTTTTCTGGGCCAGTTCAGCAAGGAGAGCTCTGTAAAATTCGAGTGGTTTATGTGAATTAGAAGCTTTTTCTGCTATTTTATTTGTTTCTCTCTTTTTGTTCTGACAAGGACCAATCCTTTCCTTCCCTCTGCATCTGTTCCTAATGCCGTGGTAGAGGGCAGAAAATGCTGGTGAGATGCTGTAAGAGTTAATGCTCACCTGCCTTTTCATAACATGCCCTGGGACTTTTGTGTGGATTATGTAAAAAAAAGGGAGGGTTATTTCTGCTTTCAAGACCCTCCAAAATAGTGCCTGTCACTGTGAGAGGAGCTGTCCATGAGGCCAACAGCACTCAACTCTCCTTTTGCCTTTTCCTGTCCCTTTCTACTCTCTTTTCCCCTCTTGAGTATCAATATTTTACAGACACCATTTGCATTGTTGGGCTAAAAGCATGCTTGAATTGGCTTAAAATAATACTAGAAAACAAATCTCAGGCATTGACCAAAACCCTTTGACTGGGAAGACTGCACACAATTACTGCAATTAATTTCTCATTTAGGCATCTGAAGGGAGAAATCAACTGAAAGGAAGAAGCAAGAGCACACTTATCATGCAAAATGCTCTGGTCTGCTGGAAGAGAAATTATTCAAGTCAGTGAGAAATGCAGGCCTTTGCCACATCAGGTGTTTGCACAGATAAATGTTGGGTACGAATCAAAGAAGTTTCTCACTGTGAAGGCTGTCTCAGGCTTGTTGGAAGTGCTGTTGATGATGAGGAGCTCCTCCTCCTCCTCTTCCAAGGGTATGGAGTTCAGAGGCACCTTAGGACACCTGTTACTTCAGCACTTCTGCATATCTGAAGGATATTTGAGGACAGCTCTAACAAGCAGACTTGACATTTTGAAAAGCTCTTTTTTTCCCTGAAGGCATTTGAAAAACTGACGTCTTTTGTTCCAAAGGGATGTTCTCCCTCCCTCTCCTTTTCTTCTCCTCCTTCCTTTTTTCACTTCCCTTTGCAATGACCTTAGGTTCAGCAACTGCCTGAAGAATGGCCTGGTGTGTGTCAGGTTCACACATTAATTAGTACAGATTTTCTCTGAACTAGCTGTGATAGATCATTCTGCCAGCTCCAAGCCTGCACGTGAAAATTGGCGTAGGTAGATTTAACTCACAGTGTGTGAAAAGCAGTTATTTACTCTCACTCATCTCCTTTGATTACCTTCAGTTTTTCAAGGTCACAAAATGTATTTGCTTCTTGCTGGGGATAATTTCAGCAGCATTTATTTAATCATTCCAGAGGGTTTCTCTCACTCACAGTGCTGGTAGCATACTCAGAGCTCCACATGGGCACGGGGTGGGGAACAGAGTCTGCAAGCTCCAGAAATGGAACATTTTTGGGGAATAAAAGACAGATTTCCTTGGCATGGAGGAAACAGGTTGTCTTTTGGATTTGTTGTGTGTTCCTGCTCTCTAAGGCAGGACAGGGCACTGGGATGGGCAGAGCCTGGAGCACTGGCCAGGCACCCAGAGCACCTATGGATCCACCTTGGGGCTGTCCTCCTCATCCCAGCATCACTTTGACAAACAGTGATTAAAATCCTGTGCCATGCCCTGGCAGGCCTGTCTGTGCTGCTCAGTGCCCCATGATTTGCCAGCCTTCTGGGGTTTTTTTTTGCTCAAAAGTCAGCTCCTGCCAATGCTGCTGTAACACAAGTTGATTCTGCCTTGGTTAAATTCAACATTGTGGCGTGGTATTTGAATATTTATCAAGCTGGGGAGAGTTAATGCAGTGTGGCATTAATTAGCCTTTCTGCCTGTCTTGTTCCTTTTTTAGATGTCATTCTTAGTTTAATAAATTAGTTTCTGGAAATGAAGTAGAGTGGATTGCAGGGTCCATGGATGGTTTGCTGCCCACCTTGGCCAAGATGAACGCAGTGTTAAGAAAGCTCAGGGTGTGTCATCTATGGAGCAACAGCTGAAGAACATGGCAACTTTTCCCCCCTCCCACATCCAGGAAATTCCCAAGAAAGTGTTTGTTAACGAGTTTACATGCTTTCCTCCCAGCTTTAACAATTGTACTAATGGTTCCACAGACTCCTAATCAAACTGCACAGGGCTCCTCGTTCTTCATGGGCCACTCATGTTGTTGTTTTAAATCCCATCACAGCTTCATTAGCTCAGCTTTCCGTGGAAGTTTCTGTTTGCAAGTGGTTTTCTCCTGAGTTGTGCAAAACCCACAGTTATGTTCTGCTGTTGTGCTGCCGGGGGGAAACTCAGCCTTGTACATGGGCTGCAATTCCAGGCTCTGTACTTCCAAACATCCAGCCCTATAAATTATCATTTAATTCCCTCATATGTCCATGCCCAGCAGTGAGGGTCAGTGCATGGCCAATGCTGGAGGAGGAAATGGATAGAAAATTCTCATTTTCTGATATAATTCCCATTTTTTCCACTACTTAGCCAGGGTGCCACGATCGCTCAAGGCAGCACAGAAAGCAAACACTTCCTGTGGGTTTTGCCTCACAGGGTATCGCTGCTCTCAAGCAGATGTAAAAATGTTCTGAAAATGCTGTCTGGAGACATCTCTGCTCATTTTATTTTTGTTATCCCCAGGAAGCAGAACCTCTCTACGCGCAGATTAACAGACCTAAGAAATAGCATTGTTACAGGCTTGTGGTGCTCCAAGACTCAAACGAAACCCAACAACCTGGCAGGCCTTTGGCTTTCATGCTTTTTTCCGATTGATTTTGTCTGACAAAGGAGAGAGTTTGCCCTCCTGGACTGGCTCTACGAGTGTTCCTGATGTGTGTTTTTGGCAACCTATGGCAGCACAAAACAAAAACTCTCCCTGCTTCTCATGCCACGAGTGCAGCCCCGTCCCCACAAGTGGTGGGTATCCAGACTAGGAAATCCTACTCCTCGGTCTTCTTTTAAACATTTGTCACCTTCTGTGTGCCACCTATAAATAATGAACATCTGAAATTTAATGGGTGTTAGACATTCCTTTTCTTTTTCTTTTCAGCCAAAAGCAGAGTCTGTATGTAGCAGTGGCATTATCATTCAACAGCCTTTGGGGCACGAGTCGGCACTTTTTATGTCACGGTGACATGTTTTTCATCTTCATTTACATCAGGCTGATCCTGGCCCTTTTTTTTTTCCCTATGTAGACATATTTAAACAACAACAACAAAATACTGGTGGTGTCATTTTTTTTCTTTATTTTTTCCTTTTTTTTTTTTTTATGTATTTCTTACTCTGTAGTTTTGTATGAGTGACAGATCTAACAGTGAAACACCTCCTGCAGAAATGGTTCCCAACTTGAAACCACAGGACAGAACTCGGTTGTTTATCCATCCTTGACTGAAAATGTTGCCAAATGGACCTTTAAGTTCTAGCACATCATGAGGAAGAAATGCTGCTTTCTGTTGGAATACTCATGTTGTGGGTAGAGAAAGGACATGGAGTCCCACTGAGGAGAGACAAAAGAGTCAGTATTTCCTAGGAAACTCTAAACAAAGTGCAGAAAAGGAATATTTTTATTTCTTCAATATCTTGCTGCTGTAATGCTATGCAGACAAGTGTTTTCTTCTCTGTGTGCCATTTTTGATGAAAAAAAAAATCATTTGCCAAATAATACTGGTATGCTTCTGGTTTAGGAGTTTGGATGAAGCGGACTTGACAAATGGGACAAGGACGGCATGGATTTTGGAATAACAAACTGACTCTGTGATCAAAATTGTTCATCTTTATCACTTTTTGTACATCAGAAAAAAAATCAAATGGGATTTTTATTTTATAACTTGAAAAAAAAATCTTACTGTTAAACTCTTGAAATGTTTAAGGGGAAATGGCTTTAAGGAGTTCGAATGAAAATTGCCATTTTTTTTTGTAAATATAAATGTTATGAAAATTCTTTTACTAATGCCATTACACAGTAGAGAAGGTAGCAAGTTGCAGTGCTTGGGAGGTGTGGCAAACCCAGTTTGTGGTTCTCACATCACATATGTTTTTTCACATGCTTAACAATAATGGGCTGAAGCTCAAGTGCATTTGCCAAAAGCAGTCAGCTTGTCAGCAACTAGTGAAATTAATGGGAACACATGATTTTATGGTCTAGCATTATCACATGGACATAATTCCACTTACAAGAGATCACTTTCCATTGACGTTCCTTTGAGCCTCTGCATAGAAGTCATCCAAGTGTTTACACGCAGAACAAAAAGAATTTAAAACTTCCTTTTTTTACATTTATGAAGCAAAAAGTGCAGTGTTTGGGTTCATACGTTTAGCACATGATTTTCATAAAGAATCTATATATTTTTGCCCTACAGAGAATTGTTATACAGGTCAAATGTGTTTTCCTGATGTTCCTATGCAGTTACAGTGTATTGAATTTAGTGGTTTAACACTAAAAAGAAAAATAAAAAGAAGAAAAAAAAAGGAAAAAGGTTAAAGAAATCAAGGATTAATCAGTTTTTAGGGTTATTGTGGAGATTTTGTTTTTAAATTGACACATTAGGATTTACATTTTTGTCATGACTAAAATAGGCCTGGAGTTATCAATGTTTTACTTTCTTTCATCTCTATTATAAGCTAAAAATGGTTTAGAAGGCAGAATAACTGGGGTGATGATTGTTGGTGTGTGCAACCAAATCTCACAACACAATCCCATTCTTTTATTTTGAATTAGAGAAATTAGAGAAATGTGCATTGCAGAATGTATGTGAGTGAGAAATTAGCTGTGAATAGACCTAATGAACCTGCAGAGAGGAGAATTTTATCTCCATCCACGGTCATTTGATGCTTGTTCCTTAGTCATGTGCAAACAGCTCCGTAGCAAATCTTGTTTTCCCATTGAAATGTCAAGTTTTCTAACTGGAGGAGATAATTTAAAACTTGGTGGATCGAGTGTTTCAGGATTAAAAGCAGAGGTAAAAGCGTTTCTGGAGGACCCTTCTGTCAGAATATTTTCCTGATTTGCACAGTGGTGCTACTTTCTTCCTCAGCAGCTTTTTTTTTTTTGGGTTTTGTCCTGCGCATGGAACCACAAACCCAGTTTTGGTTCATCACAGCCATTGGAGGTTTAGTGTCATCAGTGCATTTCCAGTTGTGGGGTGAAACACAGAGGAAAGAAGAGCTTGCTGTCTCAGAGGATCACATTTTTGTAGGAAGCAGATCCCTCATGGATAGGTGCCAAGGGAATGAGGCTGGAATTCTGGTGTCTCTGGGCCGTCACCACGGACCTTTGTCTTACTTTTGCTCATGAATAAAAGCAGATTCTGGATTGTCTCGTCCTGTAATCGTCCTTGTCGTGGCTGGGATGCTGAGCTGAGAGGGCTGCACTGTACCAGTATTGTAGATAACTCCAATATCCAGCTTGTGCAATTGTTTAACCCCTCATCCTTCACTAGCACTAAATTCGTCACTTTAAATTTACAAACCAGGGAACCCCACCAGCCATCCTGTTACCATACCCCCCGTAGCTTCTTGATCTTTACCTGTCATGAAAAGATATTTTGATAGATCGTAGTCATCCGAGAGTCTGATGGAACCTTTCATCTCAATAACGTACTGGGCACCTTCTTTGCAAAAATGTTTACTCCGTGGTTTTCATTCCGTTTTATTTCTGCATTCTGACACTTATTTTTTTAATAAAGATGAGAAAGATAAAATGACTGTTGCAGTACATTTCTAAACCTACTTTAACTTTACCTCAGATAACGACCATTTGTTAACATCTACAGGCACATTATTTTTAACTTTCTGTGTAATGCATTCAGCAACAACAACAGAAACCAACAAATTTTTAGAGATTTTCCATTAATTTCTGTAACACACCATGTAATACTGTTATGAATAAAACCATTAAAAAAAGGTGTCATTTCAGTAAGTTTGTTTCATAGCTTGTGCTCCTCTGGGATAATTCTGCCAGACTTAAAATGCAGTGTTTGTGTCTGGCGTGGCCTTTATTTTTGACAGTGGAAATACCTGGGAAAGGAGAAAATCCTCAATTTGAGGAATAACTAATCTTTAACACCAAGTGTTGCTTATCTTGCAAATGTGTAACTTGCTGATTTTAATTGCTGCCTCCACTTTTTTGCCTCTTTTTGGGTGTTTTAGGATGAGCATCCCAAAGCAGCAGGTATTTGTATCACCTCCTGTAAAATGCCACATTCCTGGGACAGCCAATGCTGTGTGATGCTCCCAAAGCTGGTTTATCTTTGTGGCATGAAAAGCTGAAATTAATTTTGCTCTCTTTTTTCATTCGAGTGGGATTTGAAATTAAAGATGTGCATTTAAACATGACAGTTTTGAAAACAGAACTCCCCCAAAATTTCCAGTAATGTGCACAAAACTGATAATAAAGCTCAGCTGAGAAGGAATTTTCCCATTCTCTGCCAAGAGAGTAATGCAGTAAAATTTAAGAGTAAGAAAAATATGTTTTATGTACAGGGAAAGAGAGAGGTGTGGATGTGTGCACATATATTTTATTGTATTTCTACTTTTTGAAGTCTCATGCCCTCCTTGAAATGCCCAGTAGGTCATGGTGAAGCATTCCTTGCCTTTGTCAGTAAACATTGTTGAAATGCTTGGATCCCACCTGAGAATAAAGGTTATTCTGCTGTGGTGAAAGCACTCCAGTGTTAATGGCATTTTGATTTGTGTGTAGGTAACGGGACCCAGGTGTCCTTGGAAGGAAGAATGCAATCTCTGGTTTTCAACCAGCTACAAAACATCAGCTTTAATAAGCCACAGCTAAGTGTGGATTTATATTAAAATGCATTTTTACAATGAAGGCTAAATCTGGTCTTGTTGATCTTCTTCTGGTACCCTCACGGTGAGGTTGGTTGAAAAATCAGAAAAATTGGCTCGTGTTGTACAGCTGTTGTGGAAACTCACGTTAAAAATTCAGAATGAGCAGGTTTGAGGTGTAACCTGGCAATGGTGAGGAAGAGGAATCCAAGGAGGGAGGGAAGGACCTGTTCTGTGTGCTCAGAAGGGGTAAAAATGTATTCTTTTTGTGCTGTAAATCACATTAACAGTGCTGTAACTCAGAGTCTCTGTGTTTTATATGAGAGTGCCCACCTCAGACATGCCCACTTCAAGAAATGGTCCCAATTTAACCAGTGCTAATTAAGGCCATGATCTCCTGCAGTAATGAGAATTTCATTAGTAAACAGTTTGCAGAATCAGCCTGTGGTTTTCCAGCAGTGAGAACGTTGTCAGATCTCTCCTTTCCATGTCAGTGGCTTTGGGAAAGCAGCTGCTTGCACAGACTGGGAATATGCAATTTTCACTCCCTCACACTGGATTAAAGGCTGTGTTTTCTGTGCTTTAATCTCTGCTCACTGACAGTTGCTGCAACAGAGAAGGTAACCTCTTCCTGGCTGTTCTTTAGGTTGTGAAATATATTTTCATGCACTGTTTCCTTTTTTCTTTCTTTGCTTTCTGAAGAACTCCTTGTCCTGTCAGGTTCATATTTGTTGCTTTCCTGGCTAATGCTGTTCTCAGTCAGAAGAATGCCGTGCCAAAGAAATGAAAGGGGATATCTGTTGGCAGTTTTGCACAGGGGTTTGCATCTGTTCTCCACAATTCCCTCCCTGAGCCATCGTGGGATGCTCACAGAGCTGAAGGAACACAGTGGAAGTGCAGGAGCAGCTCCTGGCTTCTCCTTCTGCTCCTCTCTGTGCCATCCTGGGACTCAGCCTCCTGCTCCTGGCTCTGGGCTGGTGTTACTGCTGCAAAAACCATGATTTGTAAGAGTATTTCTCTCTTGTGCTGAGGTCTTCCATGAATTCTTCTCACACCAGTCTGCTTTTTAGGATCAGCCCCATTAAAAACCTTTATTATGTTGTTTTTAAATACCCCAGGTAAGACTGGCATGGGGCAGAATAAAGAGATGGATTTGGTGGGGTTTTTTTCTGCTTTTACTTGCTGTCTGAAACTGAATTACACATTTCAGCTGATGACAGTGAGGAATATGGGGAGATATCCTGATAGGATTTCCTGAGGAGCTGTAACATGGCCTGTCTCTGTCTGAAATTATCCTACTGGAGGCAGGAAATATCAGGTCTATTAGTGAAACAGCTCTCCAGCTATTAGTTTTTACAGCTTTAAATAGTCTTATCTCAGTGGATGTGTTTGCCCTGTGGCTCATCTATCACCCTAAAATGTTTTATCAGCACCTGAAAAAATCTCAACGAGAAGAATAGCCTCAGATGTTGCCCATTCAAGGGGCTTTTAGATACAGAATTATTTTTTAAAAGGGTCTTTTTAAAATCTGATATTATTTGCTGGCTTTTCAACCCTGTTTCATAGCTCCTATGGCACCACTTCTATAAATACTCCTCACCAACAAAGAAAGGAAATCACAATAGATTAAAGGAAAATCAGGTTAACAGGCAGCAATCTCTGCCCATTCAGCCTCAGACATTTGTGAAAATAAAGGATTAGGAAGAATTACTGCCAGGTACTAGCTGAAAAAAAAAACCAACAAAAAAAAAACCCTTTTATGTCATCTTTGTCTTCTCTAACAGTTATTAGAGGTGTAAGAACAGCTCAGTGTCAGAAGTGATCTGTATTTGAAACGAGCAGAAGTCACAATGATGTGAGATGTTGCATTTTTTGTAAATTTTGTACTGTTTATTTGACACACAAATCATGAGAACCTTTTATTTTTTTCTTTTAAAAATGCTGTTTCTGGTTTGAAAACAAGTTTGTGTGTGTTTTGTCTTGAGGTCTGATGGAGAGGAGATGGAGACATGGAGGGGTTTTCTTTGTCTTACCCTCTTACATCACTTTGGAGCTTTCAGAGTAGGTGAACCTGTGCCAGATTTGCCTCAGTCATAATGAGACATTATTTTTATTGCAACAAAAGCCAGAGGAGGAGAATTAAGTTCAGCAAGGTGAGTTTTTTATGTCCAGGGCCTTCCAGAGACCAGCCTCACACCAGAAAATAACAGTTTTGGTAAAAAAAATGGTGATGCAGTGGGTTTGTTGTAAAAATGTGGAAGTATTCTTTGGTTGTAAATTCTACCATAATTTGCCACCTTATTTTCTTCACAATTAAAATTGGTGGGAAGCTTCTTTTTACCTTATTTGAATGAGTTTTTCCACAGAAGGAAACACATTCTGAGTTCTGAAGCAGGGAATAAAACAGTTTTCTCAGAGGAGAAAAAGCAACTTTTTGAAAAGTGCACTGATAATTCTGTAAACAGCTCCTTGCTGGCTCCAGCCTGATCTTCCTTTCAGCTCTGATGTGTTTCAGTTTTTCTTTTAAGAGGAAACTGCCATTTAAAGAACCATCATGTTTGGTGAAACTGTAGAGGAATTATTTAGAGGGAGCAAAGGCTCCCAAGCTCGGGATGTGAACTCTGCAATGGATGTGTTGCACTTGCAGGCTCCATTTTCATGGTGGGAATTTGATTTCCAAGTGTGATAAATCCTAATTCAGCAAATTAGAGAGATGGTTTGGCACTTCAGCTCACCAGAAAGCCACAGTCAGCAGTGGAGAAGGAGCAGCAATGGAGAAGAGGACAACAGTGGAAAACAGACAACATTCCCCCAGATCCATGGACCCAAGGAAGCAGAAAGTGAACTGTGCTTGCTGTCGTAAATTTCATGTGTTAGACCCACCTCTAATTAAATCAGGTTGTAAATTATGTGTAAATCCTGATGGTGCTTTTCAGTTCTCTCTGAAAAATATGTTGAGCTGTAGGAAATTCTGTCTCTTGGGTCCCTGCTCCTGTTTCAGCCTCACTTCTGGTAATTCACCATTCCTTCTGTTCATTCAGGTGTGTTCATTCACCTCTGAGATGAAACAAAGAAAACTCCACATGCTGGGATCACTGTCATGGTTAAAAGTTCTATCTAGAGGGTGCTCTGTGTTTGTAATCTTGGTTTATCTTTTACTGATGTTGAAATATTCGATGTGTGCTGTATTTCCCAGCCCGCAAAGGTCTTGTGGATGGAGAGGTCTTTCTGTAAGTGGGGTTTTTTTTTGTTCTGTTTTCTTTTTTGTCATGGACAAATGATTAACAACTGAATCAATTGTGCCAGAGGTTGAGCAAGCTGTATCACACAGGCACATCTTGGGTTCAGGCTGGGGCAAAGTCATTTGTAAGAAAAAAAAATCAGGCACAAAAGGCAAACAGAAAGCTTTGCACAGCCCGAATCGTCTCCCCCAACAGTTTGTCCTCAATGTCCAGAGGGCAGTTTATCACTGTGCTCAGTAACTCTGGGTTAAAAAAGGGCTGCCTGAAATACAATTTTTTTATTTGGAGCAGATTCCTACAAGGATTCGGTTAATGTGCCTCTCTGTGTTAAATGTTATCATCAGGCTGCCAAGCCAGAAAGATGTCCCAGCCTGTTGCTGATGTTGCAGAGATGTGGCTCCACAGGCAGAATAATGTCATATGTAAGGTAACTGTGACAAATTAAGGTGTAGCACTCATCCAGGTAATGGCACTGAGCTTGTTGGGTTTGTGTCTTATTACTGAACATGAATCATTATATGTATAGCACCCATCATTGCCATGCTGAGCAAATTAAAATGTATTTACTCTTTGTATCACCAAAGCACTCAGAGATGTGTCCCAGCGTGAGAGATTGTGCTGCTAAAAGCCAGAGTTGCACAGAGTCAGGCTCTGTCTTCTCAAAGATCTTGTCCAGCTAGAGGAAGGCTGGGAAAACACAATGATCCTCCTGATTTTGTGCAGGGAAACACAGATTCAGAGAATTTTGCTCTCTCTAAGGTGCTTGCTGTAGGCTAAGACTAATAGGAAAATGACAGGAAAGACTCTCATGTGTCAGGAATCAAAAAGCTGTGCCTGGAGGGAGAAGCAGCAGGAGGTGAAGGCTCAACAGGAACCAAAGAAAAACTTGCAGGTTCTGTCTGATCTGCCTTTGCACGCCCAGCTGAGCTGACTGATGGCCACCAGCCCATGGTAAGTTCTAGCCCAGTCAGGACCATTTAAGAGCGAGAATGACTCTGTAGCAGCAAGAAAACGCCAAGACATTACATTGGATACCCTGGCAGGTCCTGCTTTCCTGGGCTCAGGACTTTGGGGATGTGGAGCAGGGAATCTCTGTGGTGTGGCATGGCCCAGCCAGGGCTGGGGCTCTTGTCCTCCCCAGCAGCAGGAGACACAGGGAAGGGCACTCTGAGGGAAAAGGCTTTCCCTGAGACATGAGAATAAATGCTTATGCCTCGTGTCTGACCTTGCTCTGGAAGACAGACATGAAAAGCAGCCATAAATAAATGATTCTGCACTCTCTTCCTAGAAAGCCGACTTGAGTTTACTTATCACTTCCCTCTTGCCAAGACTCAAACATGTTTCGTTTGTTGAAATATTCATTTCCCCCGTTCCTTGAAAGGAGCATTGCAAAGGAAGGTGCAGATTGCTCCTGGGCAGAGCTTTGCTGGCCTCGGGAAAGCCGTGTGTCTGCTAACCAACCAAAGCAGCGTTTACCTTGTGAGCCTGCCAGCTGCTGCCTCATCTGCTGTTTACAGGGTGGCACAGCAGCTCTGCAGTTCCTTTTTTGTGCTTGAACTCTGTTCAAACTCCCAGAACAGACAGAGTTGGGGTGCTGGTGGTTTGGGAGCTGCACAGAACCTCGGAGGGATGAGCGCCCAATTCCTGTTGCTGCTGCTGCTGTGTGCCGTGGTGGGCACCCACACTGCCCATGGCTTTGGGTGAGTGAGAGCTTCTGCAGGATATGGCAGGAGAAACCAGCAGGGTCAGCACAGGCCTGGGTGTTGTAGGGGCTGTCATTGCTGTCCTGAGTGATTTCTGCAGCTCTAATGAATGGCAAAGGCATCGTTTGGAAGTCGGAGCAGGGCGACGTTTCTGCCTTCAGAGGAGCAGTCCTGGTGATGAATTGGAGCTGACAAATTGCCATGCTCGTGTTGTAACGTGGAATTGGTTGAACATGCAGCCTCCTTCCATGCTGGCTGCCCCACAGAGGGCTGGGCACACAGGGGATTCTCTCCTTCAAGTGCAGAAGTGGTGGGAATGTGGCTGAGAGCTGTTCCTTTCTCTGCTGCTTTAATAGATTTTGCTGTTTCAGAGAACTGCATCTTGCAATCTTTCCAATCTAACTATATTTTTGCACTGTTCTCTGAACTTTGAGCTTTGATTTCATGCCTCAGCAAGCTGATGAGGTTTTGTAATTCCTTTATTCAATGTGATTTTTAATATGCTATAATGTGAGCCCCATGCCAGGCACTAAATCATACTTAAAGCTTCAGCTGATGCTGTTCCTTGTCAGGGTTGGAAGAATTGGGAACATCGCTGTGGTAGTTTCCTTGTCAAACTGGGCATGAAAAGAAACTAATTGTCAACATTTTACTAAAGCTCCCCACTTGAGGAAGGTGCAACAAGGGAGCATTTGTCTGGGACAAGGATTTAATCAGAAATCCTGAGTCCACCAAAAGAGGAGGCAGCATTTTAACTGTGGCATTGTGGAAACCTTGGAGACAGCTGTCTGTGAGGGAGTGAGAGTGGCTGGGGTGAGCAGTGAAGGCTCACTTGGGGTTCAGGCTTGTTACTGGGTTGAAAGGGATTAATGGGTTAATGACTCATGAGCTGAGAGTAGAATTAAACCAGTGTCTTTGGCCAGCTTGGGGGAAAATGGGCTGCTGGGCAGAGAGAGACACTTAAGCCTGTTTTTGAGAAATGCTGAGTGCATGCCAGGCCTTTCCTTGGGACTGATGTTCATGGTGGAGATGTCTGACCTTGGAGCCACAGAGCAAGGGCAGCAACTGATGAAGGTTTTACTGCTTGCACAGCCTGAGGTGAAGCCCAGATTGGTGGGCTGTGGGTTTAGTTTCCCATGCTGGCTGGAGAGTGGATCAGGTCTTTACAGAATCAGTGCCAGTGTAATGAATGCCACCAGGATGAGGACTGAAATCCAGAGGTCACAAAGCGTGATGAGTGTTAGCTCTCCTTGGTGTGAGGTTTCACACAGGCACAGGCTGAGGGGCCAGAGCTCACAGTTTCACATCCTGAAGCTCTCGTGTTGTTGGTCACAGTGGCCAGGAGTCCCCGAGCCCCAGCGTGGCCAGGGCCAGGCTCGGCCGTGTCCCACCACAGCCCCGCGACTGCATCCTGTCCTCCTGGTCCTCCTGGAGCAAGTGTGACCCCTGCCACAAGAAAAGGGTGAGTGTCTGTGCTCTGGGGACCACTGAGAAACCAGGAGGTGAGACCTCCTTCAAGCCACATCCTTTTTGTCCGTGGGGTTGGTCAAACTGAGGGGGGCTGATGAGAAAAGCCCTGTATAGATGAGACCATGGGCTTTCCTTTCAGGTGGCTTTTAGCTCTCCAGCTCACCACCCCCAGTAATTCCAGTGCTTTCCAGGATGCCTCTCTGTCCTGAGAAGGTGCAAGGCCAGGCTTTGCAGGGACTTTCCAATACAGTCCTGTCATTCCATCATCAGTGCAAGGCACCTTCCCCACTAATGGTCCCCTGTGGGACCTGGAGACGCTCGGTGCCTCTCAGGATTAAGATGCTTTTTCTTGTCTGCCAGGCAGCATTTTCCACCCCAGAAGCCCCATCAAATGAAAGTAATGATCCCAACAGCGTGAAGAGCGAAATCCCCGTTGCTAGAGAGACCTCTGCTAACAAGTTGGAGAAGCTGTTCCCAGGCTTAAGCAGAAATAACCAGTGATGGGAGGTGGGGGGAGAGTGAAGCTTCGTATCAAAGAGTTAATCTCAGAAACCAGGGAAAAAAGGAGGGACAACATATTGGATGGAGTAATTGACTGCTTCACAGCAGTGTTGTGGGCGGAAAAAAATCCCTAATGATACAGAGGGGCAAGTAAATACACTGACAGAAAATAACAAGGGATGTCGTTACCAGCACTAATTGAAAGAGAGGAGATGGAACTGGATCCTTCCTCACTCTTGCAGAGTCCCGCACTGCACTGTCAGGCTCATTTAAACAAACTGTCAAAGAAAAGCAAACTTTCCTTCATCCCTCCCAATCCTCAACCCTTCCTCAGTAAAATTAAAACTGTGGCAGATCAGAAACCTTTGAAAGGAGGCAAATTACCAGCTTCACACTTGTGTGCTGACACTTTTCTCTTTTAATATGATAGAGCGCGCTTAGATCAGATCCCGGCGACGCAAAGTTTGTTTCTCAACCAGAGAAGCGTAAAACTCACCATTTCTGTGCACTTGAGTCAATATTTTTTATTTTCATCACAGTACAGATTTGCCCGCCTGGAACAGCCCTCTCAGTTCGGTGGAGATCCCTGTGATGGCTCTGACAGGGAGGCTGAGCAGTGTGTCACAAACAGCCCTTGCAGGAGCAGAGCTCGCTGTGATGGCTTTGTGTGTGCAGTTACAGGTAAGGATCTGGGGGACTGTGCTGCTCAGGGGTCACTCCTGATGTCACTGTGCTCAACTTTGTGCTTCTACAGGAGTTTGCTGGCTCAGAGCGATGTCAAGAACTGACCTGGCTCCTTCCGTGCTTGTGTTTGTGTCAGTGAGGCTATTAGCCATCTTTAGAACCTCTAAATAGGAAATTATAACCTGGTTATATCAGCAAAATCTGGAGCACAAGGGACAGGTGTCACTTCTGATGCCACTGTGCTGAACTTTGTGCTTCTACAGGAGTTTGCTGGGCCAGAGCGATGCCAGGAACTGACCTGGCTCCTTCCGTGCTTGTGTTTGTGTCACTGAGTTTGTTAGCCATCTTTAGAACCTCCAAACAGTAAATTGTGACCTGGTTATATCAGCAACATCTGTAGCACAAGGGACAGCTGTCACTCCTGACGCCAACTTTGTGCTTCTACAGGGATTTGCTGGGCCAGAGGGGTGCCAGGAACTAACCTGGCTCCTTCCGTGCTTGTGCTTGTGTCTGTGGGTCTATTAGCCATCTTTAGACCCTCCAAATAGGAATTTGGACCCTCCAAATAGGAATTTGTAACCTGGTTATATCAGCAAAATCTGTAGCACAAAGGACAGGTGTCACACTCCTGATGTCACTGTGCTGAATTTTGTGCTTCCATGGGAGTTTGCTGGGCCAGAGGGATGCAGGAACTGACCTGGCTCCTCCCGTGCTGGTGTTTGTGTCAGTGAGGCTATTAGCCATCTTTAAAACCTCCAAACAGTAAATTGTAACCTGGTTGTATCAGAAAAACTGGAGCACAAGGGACAGCAACAGGAGCTCAGCACCTGAGATGGGGCAAAGGAAAAGCCTCAGCTCTGCATCTCCCAGTGTTTTGGTGAGACTGAAAGCACTCAGTAATTGTGGACATGGGGAGAGAGAAAGAAAATAATGCCATATACAAGGCCTGCTGAAACAGCATATTTGTTCTCTCAAAAAAACCCAAAAATTACCAAAAAATTCTACACTTCTTTTATACTTTTAATTATTGTGGGTTTTTCCTAAGATGAGCAAGGAATTCTAAGATTATGATGCTTTTGAGTGAAACTGAGCAGATGGACTTTGGGGATCTATGCAGATAGAGAAGATTTTTTTTTTTCCCAGCTAGATTTGAACCATTCATTCCAGGAATTTTCTGTTTTGCTCCTAGAGCCCATGTCAGGGAGTGTGACCACGGGTTGTTTCATGGGTGACCTTCCCCTTCCACCCTAGGGAGATGCATTGCACGGAGGCTGCTCTGCAATGGGGAGGACGACTGTGGGGACCAGTCAGATGAGAAAAACTGCAAAAAAGTGTTCAGGAAATGTGACCAGAAGATGGAAGAGTACTGGGGAATAGAGAACCTGGCCAAAGGGTAAGGCTGTGACTTTGGTGAGATGCTCTCTTCCTTAAGACTGAGAATGAACTAATGTGACTTCATACAAACACTGAGCAGAGGAAAGCTGGAGCAGCACACTGCCCATCTGTAAGATCAGACTGTGTGAAAAGAGGGTTTTTTTCTTACTCTGCAGGGAAAAAATTGCTTTTTACATTAAAAAAAAAAAGAAAAAGGAAAATCATATTGCAAGAAAAAATATAATTTTCTCATTATTCTCTGGAGATATGGCTTCTGCACATGTCATCGCTAATGCTTTGTACTTCTGAGTTTAATCAAAATTAAAAATAATGTTGGACAATTATAGGAACATGCTTCTCATCTCTTTGAAGCTACAATTGCTCAGTAATTTGCTTTTAGTGGACTTCCCTTTTTTTCCAGATTGTTCTAAAATTAGAGTTAATTTTTTTACAGCTTCAGTGTCATTATCATGCAAGCCCCTCTCCCCAAAATCAGGAGAGGCAGATCCAACAGAGTCCTGGAGCTCTGATAGTTTTTTGTGGGGTTTTTTTTGATGAAGTTTCACCCCACCAGCAGCAATGGGAAAAGCCAGTGATGGGGTTTAATCTCCTCATCTCCACAAACTGCAGTGCTGCATCCTTTCCTGGAGCAGACAGGTTCTGTCCATCATCCCCAGAAATCAAAGGAAAACTCCCTGTGCTTTCAAGGATTACTTGAGCTGTTGCTTGAGTGTCTCTTTTGTTGTTCCCCAACAATTTTTACTGTGATCTACTGACCCCTGGTTGCCCCTGGGTCAACCTGGCAAAGATTTTGGCTGATAAACCAGAACGAAGAAGTGGGAATTACAAATCAGTCTGGGTTGATGGCATGGATTGGCAAATCTGGCTTTGAAGGTTCTGATGGGTGCTGTGGGTATTTGGGGGTGCTCAGGGTGAGCAGCCTGGTGGGGAGGGGTTTGGCTGATCCAGTTTGTTCTGCTCTTCCTGGAGAGTTCCAGTAAAAGCCACAGCATGTGTTTTACTGCCAGTGCTGTGTCATTCACAGCTGCGGGATGAAAATTGCCATTTATATTCATCAAGTGTCAAAATTCAGCTCTGTCTTTTGCTTTCTCATTAGTCAGGTCCTTCTGCAGCACCTGGGTTGGTTGGACAGTGAAAGAGGCCAAGCTCTCTTTTGGGGTTTCTGAATAAAGAAGTGTGAAGCAAAGAGCCTGTGGCCAAATGAAACAATCTTTTGTCTCTCTCAGCCAAGACATTCATGTTTAGCTCTGAACTGATGGTGCCATAAAAGATTGCTGCTCTGCTTCACCTACAGGTTGAATATCTTCACAAACAGCTTGGAGGGGCTGGTCCTTGATCACAGGTACTATGCTGGGGGATGCTCTCCCCATTACATCACAGACACCAGGTTCAGGAAGCCCTACAACGTGGAGAGCTACACGCCAGAGGTGCGTGCCAAATGTACCTGCAAATATACCCACACACACATATTCCAATGGATTTAGTGCCCAGATCTTCACTGCTGGATCATTTTGTACAAAAAAATCGCAAAATTCTTGACACCCAATAGGATCAGGCTGATTTTTACCCTGTTCTAGAACATCCTCATACCCACGATGTTGAACACACCACAGGCTTTGTGTGAAAACTTGTTCCTGTCATGCATCAAAGCTGCATTTTAAATATATATTTGACCTTAGTGCTCCTGATGGCGTGATGGTTTTGAGTGCTGCCCACTAGGAAACCTTTTCTTTTTAGAATTTGTGCTTTAATTGATGCCTGTGTTTAAGATTTCACCTCCTTTGCATAAGATTGACATATTAAGTGAAAGCCTGAGGACCTTGCAGCATGGACGAGATAGGAGCTTTCCTGCTGCTGTAAATCAAGTATTCTTGAAGTACCTGTGTTAATAATAATAGTGCTTTGCAATTATACAAGGCTTTTCATCTTCAAAGTGCAAGCATTAATTCACAACCATATTTGTGTCTGCTTTCCTTCCCCACGCTTCAGGTGTACAATCGCTGTGCAGGAAATGAGACGTGTTGTTTTTCCTTTCTGTTTAGACCAAAGGCAAATATGAATTTACAATGACTGAATATGACTCCTACTCAAATTATGAAAGCACTGTCCTGAAGGCAAAAGCGACGCAGTCAAGCTTCAGCTTCGGTATAAAAATACCAAAAGTGTTTGAACTTGGTTACAGCTCAAATGACATGAGGTTCAAGAAGTTCATGAAGAGGATGAAAAGATTTTCTTCAAGTGTAAGCACTGCTCCATTTAATTCCTTGTAAGTGTGTGTGTGTGTGTTGGTTTGAGGCTCCTCCTCAGGTCAGCATCCAGCACTAGAATAAATCAAATCCTTTCCCCAACTGGATTCTGCCATTTGTTCAAGGCTTGACTACTCCCACAGTGTCTTCCTTTGTGTTTGCTGCACCCAGGAGCTTTTCCATTCAGCTCTCAGCCAGGATCTGGGCTGCTTGGTCTTTGAAAGCAGCCACAGCTTGTTGAGAGGACTCAGTGATGCTTGAGGGTCCCTTCCAGCTGTGGAAATTCTCTGATTCTCAGTGTGGTCTGTCCACTGCCCTGCTGGGCACCCACCTTTGAATGCTTGTAGTGAAAAATTGAAACTGAAAGGCCTGTTCAACTTGAATCTGTAACTCCTACGACTGCCATAATTTGTTTTCTTTTTTTTTTTTTCATCTGTTATTGCCATAAACTAAGGTAGCTCATATCAGTGGTGTAATACTATCACCAATCTCCTTGCAGTATAAAGTTTACTCAGGAATGGCAAAGTATTCCTTGCATTTGCTTCCTGCAAAGTGGAATTTCTCACAACAAGATCAGAGATTGATGAGAAACATTTGCAACAGATACTCATAAATAAACCAAATATTAAGTCCTGAGTTTATTATTTAAGCTGCAATGTTCTATACTGATCCCTCCCTGATGTGCTTGTCCTGCTGGCCCAGACAACTGAACACTAAATCCTTTGAACATAATGGAAGACATTTTCTGTTCCAGACTTTGATGCCAGAAAGGGGAGAGAGAAAAATTATCCATGTTTACATATCTGCACAGAACCATATTTAAATGTGTGTGTGAGAGAGAAAGACAGAGAGAGAGTTTGTGTTTTCTTCTTTCCTTTCAGTTTTGATAAGGGCATAGTTTGTGAAATACAAATATGAATCTAGCTCAGCCAGAGAATGACCATTTCCCATACAACTTCTGATTTCAGATGTCAGAATTTTTCAGGAGGGAGCTTGTGAGAGATGAAGTTTCATTAGGGGCAAAGCAGTCCTGCAGGATGCTGAGGTGTCCTTGCATTCTGGATGCGCCACAGCAGAACCTGGGCCCTGCCTTTTCCTGTGTCCCATCATGGCCTGACTCTCAGGAACTTTTACTACTGAAAGTTTTGCTTTTGCAAAAAATTGAAGGTTTCTAGATGAAAAATAGTTATAAGATTTCCAGTTATAAGGTTTCCAGTTGGAATCTGTGAAATCAACAATTCCCAACCAGCGCTGATGGTTTAACTGCAAATAACAAACTCCCATTGCCCTGACAATGCCATCCCTCCCTCCTCGTGGGTTCTCCTGCCTTTCCTGCAGTCCAGCAAGTTCCTCCACGCCCGTTGTGAGCTGGCTGTTGGTGTGTACAAGCTGAAGCCCCGGGCCCTGATGCTGCACCACGAGTTCCTGCGGCGGCTGCGGCAGCTGCCCACGGAGTACAGCTACGGAGAGTACCGGGAGCTCCTCAGGGACTTCGGGACACACTTCATCCAGGAGGCCACTCTGGGAGGCACCTACGAGTACACCTTGGTCATGAACAGCCACGAGCTCCAAGAGGCAGGTGCGTGCAGCTGATGGTGGGGAAGGAGCTTTGGAGTGACGGGAGCCTCCTGGAGCCAGGTCTCGTGAGCTCTTGGAGGTTCGTTTCTCACCCAAGGTAGCTCAGCTGCCTTTGGAGGCATAAAATCAGCAGGATGGCTTCTGTTGCAGTGTTGGAAGCAAAAAGGTTTTAATAAAAGGTAAAATAATAAATTCTTTACAGAGAAAAACTGAGCCAGGGCAAGAGGTTCTTGCTCTTGGTAAAACACCTCACAAAAGTGATTAGTTTCTTTGTTCTCTTCTTTTTCTAGTAAATTGCCCAGGTGGGACTTTTTGGCTCCTGTCCAATTAGCTATCCTTAAGTTTGAGGTGAAGTCCCCCAGGCCTAAGAGATGGCTTTTCCACCTAATTGAAGAGAGAAACTTCTGAGCTTCTTTCCTTTTTAAGGGGACAAAGGAAAATTTTGTCACTCCGTCAACAGGGGGGCACATTCCAACACTTTGGGGCTGGATTTTGGGTGGGAAACCTCTGAGCAGGCACACAGGGATGGCTCAGGTCTGAGAGGGAGAGGGAGGTGATGGGAGAAGGGCTCAACAGCATCTCAAAGAAATCCTTCAGGAAATGTGGGAGTAGAGGCAGTGAATAAAGAGGTTTTCAAAGCATGCTCAGCATCATGGGCTGGATTTAGTTCACAAAGCCCTGTGGCAAGCATTTTAGACAACAGCATTTTAGAGGCTGACAAGATGTTGAGATGAATGAGAATCGTGGATCTTAACACTTCTGTTAGCTTTGAAAAGCTTCACCCTTTTTCCACTGCCTTTCAAATGGCAGGCTTGGAACACCTTTAGCCTCGAGAGCTTTTCCAGCATGTAGGAAACAGTAAATAATTTGCTGGGTTACTCCTGTGCCTGACATTGCTCCTGCTCTTTGGCTCTGGCTCCCTTTGTTGAGAGGAATGATGATTGTTGTGTAGGACAGAGTGAGCAGTGTGACATTAATCAATAGCTGCACTCTCAATTATTTATTCATTGGCAGGGGAGTGAGGAACTGCCTCTGCTGTCTGTTTGCAGAGGCATTTACTGGGCTCTGCTTTGTGTAATGCTCTCCTTGTTTGTTCTTCTGCTGTGTGGGAAGTTCCTCACCCTGCAGTCAGAGAGAGGGACAGAATTTAGATTCACATTTCAGGTATTCACATTCTAACAGAGCTTCCCAATTTCTCAGCTGGTGCTGTGGGCCCGTCACAAGCCACGTTTGTTTGAATTAAAGTCTATTATTGTTTGCATCAAAATGCTCAGTGTCTGCTGCCCCAGATCAGGACCCTGCAGCAATAACAACATTTTCACACAAGTGCTGAACTGGGCTGTAAGTTCTCAGCAGGGTTTTGTAGGTCCAGTCTGAGCATTCAGGTTTTCCCCTTCAAATCCCTCGTTATGTTTGTGCTGGAACTGAAATTTTCTTTTGCAGATCTGGTATCCCACCCTGTGTGACATGGTTGGTACCTGCTCTGCTCTCCCACAGAATCCAATCTGCCACATCTTAGAATCATGGAATCCTTTAGGTTGGAAAAGCTCTCTGAGATCAGGGAGTGCTGTTAACCCAGCACTGCCAAGGCCATCGCTAAACCATGTCCCCAAGTGCCACATCCCCATGTCCCATGAATCCCTCTGGGGTTGGTGACTCCACCTTGATAACTCTTTTGGTGAAGAAATGTTTCCTGGTATCCAATCTAAATTTCCAGGTAGCACTTAAGGCTCCTCTGGCAGCAGAGAACTGGAGATGTGAGCTGGTAAAAGGAGGAAAATCTATTTCATCTATTCCTCCTAAAGTAATTCTGAGGATGGAGAAGGGTGGTGGGCAGTCTGTGCTTAGACATCCTCTGTGTTCCCACCCAATGCAGCTCCACCCACAGCTGGGGTGTGGAAAATCCTCCTCTTCCAGCATTTATCTCTCATTTCCACTTGGCTTCTGAGTTCTGTAAAATGTAGAGATTTCATTTCACATAGTTCTGTTAAGTAACAAAAAAAACCCCAAAAAATAACCTTCTTCATATCTTTCTTTTCTTTTCCTAAAGCAAAAATACTTATAAATCACATTTTCTCTGTATGTGGACATAAAACATGAAATAATTGTATTAAAACTTTACAATTTTTATGTATTTAAGGTTATTCTCTGAGTGATGTCCAGAAATGTGCACAGAAGGGCTTTAACATTGCTGTGAATTTTGGTAAATTCTCTGTGGGGCTTGGAGTAGATTCAGCTGGCTGTAATGCCCTTCTGAAAGAGATTGGAGGTAAGCACTGAACACCTCTGCCATTTCATTTCTTTGTCATAGTGAAAGGAAGGTTTTGTCATTTTCCCTGCCTGAAATATTCCCCCACTCCCTCACAGCCACTTTTGAGTGTGGGGCTAACCCCAGCCAGGCTTAATAGAGAGGGAAATACCTCAGAGCTTGGGGTTTTTCCAAGACTGCCTGTGTAGAGAGGGAATATCTGCTCAGCATCCCAAGGATGATCAACCATCGCCCAGCTCTGTGTTAAACATCAACCCCCGTCTCTCAGCAGGGCAACCCAGCCTCCCTTTGCACCCTGATGGGGAAAACAGGGAGGTGTTGGGGCTGTGGGGACCTGGGGGTGTGCACAGGAGGAAGGTGCACCTGGAAATCCATGGGGGACAACTGGGAATATTGAGGAGCATGGGGCTGTGGAAGGAGCTGTGAGCTTAAAACCATGGGGAAGGAATTCAGGGGAGGGATGCAGGGTGCAGGATGGGGGATTCCTGCAGGGGAGCAGGAGGGACACAGGACACACTTTGCAGCTGAGCAGCACCTGTGCCCTTTTTCCTTTGCCCTCTGGGTGGGACGGGTCCTGCCTGGGAGAGTTTTGGTGTCAGTGATAACTGCAGCCCACAAAGGCGCAGCTGGGCACTTTTCTGAGTGATATTTTGCAGACAGCACTGCCAGGAAGCAGTTTGTGGAGGATTTCCAGGTGCTGGTCCGCGGAGGAGCGAGTGAGGAGATCACCACCCTGGCCCACAAGGACCTGCCCACGGCCCAGCTCATGCAGCTGTGGGGAGATGCTGTGCAGTACAACCCTGAGATCATCAAGCTGAAGGTACTGCACCCTCCCCTTCCTCCAGCAACAGCTGAGCTCATGGGAAAACTCTGCGTTTAAATAAGCAGGATTTAGAGAAAAAAAAAAAAAAAGAAAAAAATCAGGAATAACAGACTGTGGTGGTGTTTGTGGGTCCCCAGGACAAGGGAAGATATGAGAATCTTGAATCCATGTTTCAGAAGGTTGATATCATATCATATCTTATGTCATATCATATCTTATATTACATTATATTATATTACATTATATTACACTATATTAGTAATACATAATACAATATAATGTAATATAACTATATTACATTATATTATATTATATTATATTATATTATATTATATTATATTATATTACATTACATTGCATCATATCATATAATATCATATATTATATCATATCATATTACATTATACTATATTACACTATATTACACTATAGTAGTAATACATTATACAATATAATGTAATATAATATATTATATTATATTATATTATATTATATTATATTATATTACATTACATTACATTATATTACATTATATTACATTATATTACATTACATTATTTTACATTATTTTACATTACATTATTTTACATTATTTTACATTATATAATATATATATCATATATCATATATTATATTAAAAATGCTATACTAAAACTATACTAAAGAAAGAGAAAGGAGACATCAGAAGGCTAGAAAGGAAAGAATAATAAAATCTTGTGACTGAACAAGAGTCTGGCACAGCTGGACCATGATTGGTCATCAATTAAAAACAACCTACATGAAACCAATCAAAGATGCACCTGTTGGTAAAGCATCTCCAGACCATATTCCACAGCCATCAGATAGTTATTGTTTACATTTCTCTTCTGAGGCTTTTCAGCTTCTCAAAAGAAAAGTCCTAGCAAAAGGATTTTCATGAAATATGGCAGTGACAACAGATCTTATTGTGCAGCTTCTGTAAGTGAGTGTTCAGAAATGCAAAGGTGGGATGCTTTAAAGGGGCTGTGGTTGGAAATACACAAAGTAAACAGCTTTAACCCTTCAACTGGGAGGTGCAGATGTCATTTCTTATTGCCTGCCAGGCAATTCAGATAATCACCTTCTGCTTTACCAATGTATAACTTACCAAAAATTGTATCTGGTAGCGTGTATTTTATAAGGACTTCTATTTTCCTTGATGTTTATCAACTTCTGTGAGCACCAGTGACCATTCTTTGAGGTGCATTTTCATTGTGCATGCCTGGATGTTTGTGCAGCTTGGCTGAGCCTTAAAAACAGGACTTAGACTTGGAAAAGTCAAGGATTTTTGATCCCTGGAGAGTTTTAGAAATGCAAAAAAGCCAGAAGTGTGCAGCAATTCTGCCTCATCATCTTTAATGTCAAAATGAGTGAACAGTACAAAGGTGCAAGAGAACATCCTTTTAAACAGGAGTTTGGACTGGTAGAGGTAGACGTTGATTTATAGTTGTTTCTTCTCAAAAAATTTAAAATTATATTTTAGGCAAAATTTAATTTTAGGTAAAATCTAAATTTACAATTTAATTTTAGGTGAAATTTAATTTTAGGCAAAAATCTTTACATTTATAAAAGGGGATTGTTTCTCAAGATAGAGGTGGATTCTAAAAAGGTGAAGCAAGCAAAAATCAGTAATTTGGAAATACAGCCAGTGCCCATCTGGTACTTGCTGCAGCCCCTGCTGTGCTGTGGATTGACCTTCCAGAAATGCCCTGGGAGCTCTCAGGGCAGGAGAGAGAGAAATGCAGCCCTGTGCGCAAAATCCCCTCTCAGAAAAACCTCCCATGAGGAGCTGAGGTGTTCTTTGTCCTGCCTGGCATCACTGACCAGACTGCCCAGTGAAAAACCTCAGGCAGATGTAATTTGGATCTGGTATCTTCATTTCCATACCAATATCCCTGTGGGGCTGGAAGATCAAAAGTGCCAGCGGAGTGTGACTAAATGTCAGCCCAAGAATGCTTAGTTAGGGAAAACTAAAGCAAATCAGTTCATAAATCATCTGCTGGAGGGACTTGGCAGGTCACTCTTAGTGTATTTCCTCATTTGTATGGTCTGAATTCAAAAAGCAAAGTATGGATCACAGATAATTGATGGAGAGTGGATGTACAGCAGCAGGAAATGAGGAATTTCTTTTGTTTTATTGGAACATTCTTTAGTTCTTGTAGTGTGAGCCTGTGTTGGCAGGAGGGTGATCTTTGATGCTTCCTGTGCGTGTGGGCTGCCTGGCAGCATCCCTGCAGGGAGGATGGGAATTTGGGATGGATCCTCTCATGGCACATGGAATTATCATCCCACTGGCCATATTGACACCCCACTTTAACTTTCTCAGGAGGAAAATAAATGAGTGAGCCAAAGTCTCCTTGGTTCTGTACCTTTACTACACTGTGCAAATTCTTTTCTTCTCTCCCTGACTCCATCTGCAGATGGAGATCAAATCCTCTCCCTTTGGAAGGCAATGAAACCCTTATCTGGGCTCCATAAGGATAAAAACCTGCCTTGAAATGCAGGAGTGGTGAAGGTGGAAGTGCTGGTGTGAATCTGTCACTGGTGCCTCTGGCTGTGCTGGGGGAGATTTTTGTGGATGGTTTTTAGGGGATGTTTTTAAAATCAGAGTAAGAGCTCACTCAGAAAATGTAAGTTTGGGCAAATCTGATCTAAAAATGCCTGTACCAGAAAAAAATGGATGAGAGAGGATTTAATTAAACTCCTGTGCAGCTGAGCCTGTTTCTTATCCAACAGGTTGGCTGCTGTATTTTGTTACACAGAAAGGTTTGTTGCTCCTCTGGTGTTGGAAACCAAGGGGAGCATCCCTGGGAGTATTCCTGCCATCGTGGCCTCATTGTTCACAAGGTTTTAGCAAGCAGCAATGGGAAACCTGGAGTTTGTGCCACACAGCCTCCATTCCCCCCTCCAGCCGTGCCACCACCCAGCCTTGGGATGCTCATGGGACTAATGCATGGCAATTAACTGGGAATTAATGCAGTTTCTCCCCTCCCTTTAGGCAGAGCCACTGTATGAGCTGGTGAGTCCCTCTGACGTGGCTGATTCCATGAAAATAAAGGAGAATCTGCGCCGGGCTCTGGTTGAGTTCCAGCTGGAGAGCAGCTCCTGTCGCTGTGCTCCCTGCCTTGGGAATGGCATCCCCTTCCTGAGAGGTACAGGGGCCTGCTCCTCTTTCCTGCCCTCTTGATGAATTGACAGAATCACAGAATTCACAGAATCAATGGGTTGGAAGAGGCCTTCAAGATCATTGAGTCCAACCCAGCCCCAGCACCCCAACTAAACCCTGGCACCCAGTGCCACATCCAGGCTTTGTTAAACACACCCAGGGATGGTGACTCCACCTCTTCCCTGGGCAGCCATTCCAGAACTTTATCTTTAATAAGATAAAGAATCTCAGAATTTACTCCAGCCTTTATTTCCCTTGGCACACAACTTGAGGCTGTGACCTCTGGTTCTCTCAGTGCTGCCTGGTGAAGGAGCCCAACCCCACCTGAGCACAGGCACCTTCCAGGGGGATGTAGAGAGTGATAAGGAAATTAGTTGGGAATTTGTGGGGAGCATGTGGCAAGCAAGTTGCTCTAGTTTTTTCTGTCATTTCTTTATCAGGGAATTACTCTGTGTTTATAAAGTTGCTGTGTTTTTAGAGTCCTGGTAAGTACAGGTAGTAAAGCCGAGGGATGTGTCTTTGTCATGGGAATAACCATTATATGTATCAGTTTAAAGAAAAATTTGTTACTTCTCAGTTATGCATTTAAAAAAAAAAATCCTTGACATCTTTGAGTCTCCTCCTTTTGATTTTAAGATTGCTTCCATCCTCCTGGAGAAGTGACTACTGTCTCAGCATTAATTAGTGTTTGTAAAAGGGTTTTGAAGATGAAAAGCACCATATAAGTGCCAAGCACAGTGATCATCACCACCACCTCCCCCTGTTTCTGATAGAAGCTGTCCTCCTCTGTGAGCAGGCTGTGATTTAAAAAATGAAGGGGAAAAATAAATTGAATGAAAACTGCTCTGCCTAAACAAGGGATATATGATGTGATGAGAGCTTCTAACAAAGGGACCATTTTGTCAAGTGCCTAATTCCAATCTGCATCTGCAAAAGTCCTGATGAGAATTGTTATCATCAAATTGTATTTAATGCAGAAATGATCACTTCAGGTACCAGCAGCTGATTGTAGCACTTCAAGCATTTGTCTCATGGTGACCTTTGTTTAAATAACTTTGTAGGAGCTGGGTCCAGGTTAGTGTTTCATTTAGGAGCTCCTCAGCAAAGGTTTTAAATGACCAAGTATTTTCCTAAGCGGGAACTCTTCTCCAGGTTCCTGACATGGGTTGCACATCCCTGGGCAGCCAGAGCTGGGATATTGGGCTTTTCCTCTGCCACAAAGCCAAGTTAGGGTATTCCTGTCCTGCTTGCTCTTTCTTGATGCTGCAGTTTGTTCTTTATCAGGAGCTTTCTCCACGTGCAGGGCTGCGTCCAGGTCTGAAACCCCAAATGCTAAAAGGAGTTGATGGAATGAGTCCAGAGGAGGCCACAAGGAATGCAGGATTAGATGAGGTGTTGGGAAGGAATTCCTGGCTGTGAGTGTGGGCAGGCCCTGGCACAGGGTGCCCAGAGAAGCTGTGGCTGCCCCTGGATCCCTGGAAGTGTCCAAGGCCAGGGTGGATGGGGATTAGAGCTCCCTGGGACAGTGTAAGGTGTCCCTGCCCATGGCAGGGGGTGGGATGAGATGGGTCCCTCCCAAACCAAACCATTGCAGGATTCTGTGATCTCCTTTGCAGAAGAGCAGGAGGACTCTGTGGTCCCCTGGCTCGTGGAATTGCAGCAGTGAGTCTGAGGCTGAGCTGCCTCAGGAACAAATGTCAGGGGAGGTGAGAGGGGGTGCAGGGCAGTCACAGCTCCCCTGGTTATTGGTATTGATCCCTTCAGCACGGGAGAAAAATGATGCCATTTCCCCCAGTGTCCCTTGCTCCCAGAAGATGAAGTGCTGGGGAGAAGTGGATGCCTTCTGGTAAATGTGTCTCTCTCCAGGTGTGTAATCCCCCCATCTGTGCTGTGCTTGCTTCCAGGAGCAGAGTGTGAGTGCCTGTGTCCCCTGGGCAGCAGGGGCAGCGCCTGTGAGATCAGCAGGAGCAGAGGTGAGAGGGGCCCAGGGACAATCCCAGCTGTGCCAGGGCTGGCCAGGGTGTCCAGGGGACTGATGCCAGCCCTGCCTGTCCCCAGTCTGCCCAGTGCACCCCTGCAAAGGGGACAGATGTATTTTCCCTGCCCTCGTCTGAATTTCTGGGCCCTCTTCAGAGGGTGGGTTTATTTCTGCATGTACATGCCTTGCAATTGGATCAAAATAAGAATTCCTGCCTGATTTACAATCCCTGGAAGACCTCAGGTCTCCTCCTTAAGAAACAGCTTGGTTTCCTAAGTTTTTCCCTTTGATAAAGCCAGCATGCTGCAAACTGTTCTCCACCAGATATGCTACCGTGCATTTTAATCTTAAAATCTTATTATTCTGTTTTGAAGCATTTATTAATGCTTCTTGGTCACTTTATATCTCCACTGCCTCCTGACTGATGTTCTTAACTCCTTCTAGTTTAGGATCATCTATGAATTTAATCATTTTGTTTACTTCTTCCAGCTCATTAATTTAGATGCTAAATAATACCAGATCCCAGGCACCCAGAGCTCTGGCACCAACCCACAATTTGATGCAGTGCATTTATCACCGGCTTTGTTTACAGCCTTACCCAGGACTCATTCTGCATGGCTGTGTCCAAACTGAGCCAGGCTGAAATGCACTCTAAGCCAAGATTTCTCTGAACAAGGCGGTAAATTTTTGGATGTTTCTAAGGCAGTCCATGGAGCCTTGAATGGTGGAGTCACTGACACCTTGCTTCAGTCTGTTTTTCACACTCACAGTCACATCCAAGCCTCCCAAAGCTCACATCCATCCATTTGTCAACACTGTAACTTCATTTCTCGCTCCCATTTCCTCCTTTTATGTGTTGCCTCCGTGATTCTCAGTATTTTGAATTTATGTCACTCACATGCTCAGGGTCCAGAAGAATCAGTGTAATAGGAAAAGCAATGGAGGGAAAGCTGAATAGTCAAGCTGTTGTTCACTGAAGTGCTAACACTGCCCCTACCACCTCGAAATGTGGCTGAGACAAGTTTAGTTGGTCTGTTTCCTATCTAGGTTTGGATTAAGACAAAGAGAAACATCCTTCAAGCAAATATAAAGCTAATTGCCTTTCATGTCTACCTGAAGTGTAGTTTGAACAAACACCAGGAATGCTGAATAGAGAATTAACACCTCTGAAACAATCCCTCATTGTTAATGAATCTGGTGCATTGTTAGTGATGTGAACAGGGGCAGAGTCAAATTCAGATACAATTCATGGGAGCTGACAGCTCTTCCCATGGAAAGCTGCTTGTTTCTGCTGCTCCTTTCCAGCTTTGTTGTTGTTTCTTTTCCAGATGCTGCTGTCAATGGAGGCTGGGGGTGCTGGGCCAGCTGGTCCCCGTGTTCAGGAGGGCAGAGGACGAGGAGGAGACAGTGCAACAACCCTGCCCCTCAGAATGGTGGCTCCTCCTGCTCAGGGCCAGACTCTGAGACTGTTCCTTGCTAGGAGGAATCACACAAAACTGATGGCCATACTGCTTGGGAAGGCATCTCCTCACTGGCTGTCTGAGCTGGCCTCATTCTGCCCATGGATCTCAACCAAATCAGAAACATTTCAGGAGCCGCTGGGAGCTGGGAGGGTGTTAGGAGCCACACCTTTGGATGTGCATTGTCCTGTGGGATTGAATGTGCTTACTGACCTCAATATTTTGCTTTTTCCCTGTTTTTGTTGCAGTGGGCTAAATGAGACAAACTTTATCTCTCTCTGCATTTGGTAGCTGCTTGATTTCAAATTGTACTGTCTCGTTAGTGAAGGTTCCTGTGAGATAAGAGGAGACACTTTGATCTCACGTGCAGCAGGGTGTGCACTGATGCACAGCTCCTGTGTCGTGTGCAGCAAAATCCAGCACATTAAAGCCTAAATCTCAATGAGCACAACAGCATCTAACATGACATTTAGAGCCACTGTGCCTCACTACCCTGCTCTCACAATTTATTGTTCTGTTCCCACCCCTGCCATGGGCAGGGACACCTTCCACTAGCCCAGGTTGCTCCAAATCCTGTCCAACCTGGCCCTGGACACTTCCAGGGATCCAGGGGCAGCTGCTGTGGGACAAATGGGACATTTTGAAAAAGCTGTCTGCACATCCCCTGAGGTCTTCTGCCCTTAGTAGCTGTGTTTGCCCCAGACAAGCTGTGGTTAACAAGTCTGGTCCCATTAAATCCAGTATTCCAGCTGCTGCTGGGTCTACCCAGGGTGGGATATCTGACTCAGAGAGAGTTCACTGTGAAAAGACACAAACTGGTTTACCTTTTATTACCATCCCTGGGGCTGTGCATCGCTGTGATGGTGTTCACAAGGGTTCTTGGATGAGGGAAGAGATGAGGATCTGACTCCATGTTTCAGAAGGCTTGATTTATTATTTTATGATATATATTACATTAAAACTATACTAAAAGAATAGAAGAAAGGATTTCATCAGAAGGCTAGCTAAGAATAGAAAGGAATGAATAACAAAGGTTTGTGGCTCGAGCTCTGTGTCCGAGCCAGCTGACTGTGATTGGCTATTAATTAGAAACAACCACATGAGACCAATCACAGATGCACCTGTTGCATTCCACAGCAGCAGATAATCAATGTTTACATTTTGTTCCTGAGGCCTCTCAGCTTCTCAGAAGGAAAAATACTAAGGAAAGGATTTTCCATAAAATATGGCTGCGACATATCACAGTCCAGGTGTAACAACAGAGGAGCTTTACAGCACTGTGCCCCATTTCATCAGCCTGCATCCTTCTAGGGACTTGCCTCCTGAAGGTTTATTGATGGTAAATGATTTTTGTGAAGGCATTTGGTTGGGCCTGCTGTGAAATAACCAGGCACAGCTTTGCTCCAAAAGGCAATTCCACCAGTGCAAAGTTGCTCATGAGTGCTGTGAGTCTTCTAACACATCTGCAAGGTCAAACTCTTCTTCTGAGGGGTTTTTAGCAGGGCTGGTGCTGGTGGGCTGGCATCATCCCTTCCCTTCCTTTCAGACTGACGTTGTCTGAATGCAATTCCTGTGCGAGCAGCTCAGGCTCCCTGACACCTGAACAATGGAACGTGCATTTAGTTGTAGCCCTCATGCCGCCTCCACACTTATCCACAGGGCTCCTGTGACAGCTTGAAGAAAGGCAGAGCACATTGCATATGTAAAACAAGAGGGCTCTGTGCTCATTACGGCCTTCATCATTTAGCTGCCAACCCAAAACATTTCCCTTTTCCTCTCTGTAGCTGCAATATCTTTTGTGTGGTGGAAATTTGCCAAGAGATTCTATTTTGGGTCATGGTCAAAGGGGTCAGTGCTTGTGTGAAGGAGGGTATTCCTCCAGGTTTTTTGAAGGGTGTTTGCAGGTTTTTTGCAGTAGAAGCTCTGGAAGGGAGGGCCCTGAGCATGGTTCACCTCTAAGGACACAAACTGCAGTGTCATTGCCTGCCCTTCTGGAGAATCACCAGTGTAATCTGATTAAGGACATTTCTCAGATGAGTCAAGTGGCTTTTGTAAATTTAACCACCTTTCCTGATCATCCAGCTGGTTAAACACACAGCAGTGGTGCCTCTCTTCACTTGCAAGGACAGCCAAGTGCAGTGACCTGACTTGGGAATGTTGTTCCCAAACCAGAAAAACACAGATTTTTTTGAAGTGGTGACAGTACCTGAGTTCGTATATTTGAGTTTTTGCATTTTTTGGGGTTTTTTTTTGAGGAAGAGAGGAGAGGTTTGACAATCATCAAGATCATCAGGATAGTCTCACTGAAGTGTGAGTTAAGCAGCTGCTGAATATTCAGCCTGTAGGCTTAGAAACCTCTCATAAAGGACATAACTTTATCTTGTCCTTGTGATTCTGTGCTTTGATTCACCTAACTAATGATTTATTATAACCTGGAGGGCAATAAAAAATACTATGCTGAAGCTTTTATTGTTTCATTTTGGTTGGCATTAAATTTTGGTACCATCTTTTACTGGTGTTCCTAACTCTCCCTCCCTGTGTAAGTTCAGATTAATAACCCTGGTGTGAGGGCACGTGTTCAGCAGTGCTCCAGCCCATTCCTCTGCTTAAGGTTCTCCTCTCACTGGGCTCTCCTGCATCCCATGTTGTGTTTTCACAAGTTTTCATGAGGAAAAGAAGAGGATAAACATGGAGAGGCTGTTATTTATTTGCACCTCCCTGCTTGAAGGCATTGCTGCTGGGTTATCCTGGCTTTGGGAACTCCCAGGAAGGTATTTCAGGTGTGTTGTGATGGCCTCATCCAGCTTTCCCAGCACAAAACCTGCTGGAATCTCACCACTCTAACACCTCCTTCAGCAGTGGGAAGCTGGAGTGCTTTCCAGCCTGGATTCATGTGCTGCCTGTGGTGTCACATCACACAGAGACTTCAGCTGTGAGGCTGGAACATCGTCCAGGCTGCAGCTGGGGCTTTGCAAACTCAGCATTGCTAAATTGCTTTATCATGCTGCTGTTCCTCCCACTTTCATGGATGGATGTAGCTGTTCCTGCCCAGGTTCTCTCCCACATTGAGCTGTTTTGTTGGAAGCTACCCAGAAAGGCCATGCAGAGGTATCAGCAGTCCCCAGATTTCAGACTCCTGGTTTTAGCCTGGTGGCTGAAGAGCCCAGTGAGCACCCAGCACAGCTGCCAGATTTCAGGTCAAATCATGCCTGCAGGTTTATCTGTGGGAATCTACAAAATCAGAGGGTTTTGGGAAAGCTGCAAAAGGCAGGCCTCAGATAGTAGAACTGTGAGCAGAGCTATGCAGTTGCCATGAGATTGGTCAGCAGAAAAATTATTTAAACTGTGGAAAAGCAAGGGCAAATAGAACACTGGTCTGTGTATTAACGCTTGTCTAGAATAACTCTCCAAGCTACAGCAAAGTTTATCTAGCAAGATATTAGGAAGGTTAAGGCTTAATAATGGAGCTCTGTGCATTGTGTTTTAAGGCTTACAAGTAAGTATTGTATTCAAAATAAGCAAGCATTATTTTAACCAAAAGTACGTGTGCTTATGGTGATTAGATAGAACTACTGTCAATGTGCTTTTGCTTTGTGTGATTGGTCAAGAAACTTATGAAGTAAGTTGTAACATTAAATTCTTAGTCTGCTGTCTGGGATGTGAGCTGCTGGCATCTTCCCATTGTCATACCCATGAAATGAGACTGATGCTGAAAAATAAAACAGCTCAAGGCACGTTCCACAGCAGTCCTGTCCCGTTCGTGATTTGTAAATAGCCCCGGGCCGGCAATATTTATCTTCCTTTTATATCCCATTTTAATTCCTCCTGTTTCTGTAAATCCAAAAGCTAGAGTTGAATACAGTAATTATTACCATTTTAAACCGATATTGTTATTTATTTGTGGTGCAGCACCACAGGACCCACTGTGGTGGACACAATAGGGTAGCACCACCAGCACCAGTCCCTCCCCAAACTCTTCAAGAACCTGGAATTTCTTTTGTTTCAGGATTTTCTGGTGGAATTAAGAGTTTTGTATCTGCCTGTGCATTCCACTTTATAAAAAGAGAAGGCAACAATTTTTGAGCTGCCCCTGCCAGGGAATTTTTGCCTGCTCAAACTGCCAGGCTCAGAGGGATATTGGGGCAGCTGATGTGACATTGACCCTGAGGTAGGAAACAGCTCTGTCTCAAGCACTGCCCTTATCTCCTCTGCTGTTAGCTGGTTATCTGGAGCCTACACCTTGCAACCTCAGGTGTATTGTCATCAATCATTCCCTATTTTCTTCTGCGTGCTGGTTCCTCTCTGCCCTTCCTTTGTTAATAACCCAGTTTGCCTATATCCATAAAAATATCTGATTGTGATACCATTTATCCAAAGCGCCACACATCCATCATGTGCTTATGAGCCAGATAAACAAGGTCTCCTGGGAAATATGCCTCCAGAAATATATAGGATAAATAACTATATCAAATGTATGGCAGTGTGCAAGAGGGGAAAATCCATTCATTAAAACCCGGGTGGAGCTGCAGTGTTTTATTGTACCCTCCAAGCTTTTAGTTTAACTAAGAAACGAACATTTTTGCTGCTTATCTCATCTTGCACAACTCTCCTGCTGCCCACTTCAGCATGAGATATATTAGCTTCTTCCACTGCCATTGTAAATGTGTAATTGCTCATAATCTTTTTTTTTTTTTTTCCTAGAACGTACAGGCAGCTTCTTCCTTTCTTCTGACTTCAGCTTCGCTGCTCCTGGGTTTCAGCATGTGGATGTTTGAGCCCTGGGGTGGAAAGGGAGGAGAGGGGCACTCCCCACCTGCCTTTGGTGTTTGGTGTTTGGGTTTGCGTCTCAGTGCCTTGGGCTGTGAGGTGAGGAAAATTAACAGTTGCAGGCAAAACATAGCTTTTCTGCTTTTATTTATATGTTTCGTGGTGGGATTTTGCATGCAGTTTCTTTAATCACTTGGAATTATTATTTCTTTTTTTTTCTTTTTTTTTTTTTTTTTTTTGGGTGGTTCTTCTGTGATTTACCCTTTCAGAAACAGCTCTAAAAGCTGAGGATGCAGGTTGTTTTCCTGCAGGCCCCATCTTTTCCCAGCCTCCAAGGCATCAGATCTTTCTGTTCATTAATTTCTCCCCTCTGGTCAAAAAAGAAGTGTACTTGGTTTTCTGACTGAGGTGACTTTGTACTCATTTACTTGCAGGCATTTTCCTGAGTCCTAAGAAGTTGATGTAAAGGTAAGAATTGCTTGTGATCCAGACTGGTCCTTGGTGTAAGAGCCCTGTCTCATGTTCCCACATAAGCAGGCAGCCTAATGCCAAATAAAATTCATTAAATCACCTGTTGTGATCCTACATTTCACATTTCTTTGGATGTCCAAGTCCCACTGAGCCAGGGGTGCTTCGTGCTCCTGCATTTCCTAACACAGAAGACCCCAAATTCAAACCCTTGGGAGCAAATTCCTCTCTGGGTGAACAGCTCCTTCACCTGGAATAGCAAGGTTGGCCCAAAAGGCCATAGCTTTGCCCCCCAGCAAAGGGATTTTTTCACAGAACAATCCATCTCAGGAGTTGAGACAGCATGGTTTGTTGTTTTCAGCCCCTAGTTTCATTTACAAGCAAAAAAAAAAAAGTGGTGAAAAAATTGGCCTTTGGCAAACATGCCCACAAAAGAAAATATGGGGCCAGGTCTTCAGGTGCCATAAATCAGCTGCAGTGAAGGGGCAACACTGATTTACATCAGCTGAGTGTCAGCCTGTAAATCCCCACTGACACACAGTTGAAAAACAAGCATTTCCAAGCACCTGAGCAATTTCTTTCTCTAAACCACCATTCCTTTCTGCTCCCTCTCTCCATTCAAATGCCTACAGAAGGGCTGCTTTGTGCTTTGAGGTTTTGGTGCTGTTGTTGTTCATAATGCCTGATTCCTTCTCAGGGCTTTTTTTCACCCCCTTCTCCCCCTTCAATGAAAAGCTCAGTAAAATGAAGTGCCATTGGCCTCCCGTCCATCCCAGGTTTTTGTGGCAGTTCATTAAGAACAGGGAGCTGCAGGCTCTCTCCCTGCTCTCTGGACACAGTTCAATACTGTGTGCATTCTTGTGCTGAGATTTACGTCTCACATTCAAAAAAGCCCCTTAAATCAAGCAGCCTGTTAGCATCTTCTCAGGCTCTGTGTGCCTGGGAGATAAAATGCCTGCGTGCTAATAGTCAATTCATCACTGATCTTACAGGGGAAAAGCCTTTGCTTGTGTGGGAACATCCTCTGCCCAACGGTTGCCTTCGAGCCTCTCTATTTATTGCTTTATTTATTTATTTATTTATTTAAAATTCCTCATCAGCTTGGGCTTGCATTCTGCAAGGATGCTTCAGCATCTTTAGGCTGAAGCCTTCTCCATGCAGAGCAGCATATGGCTTTGCTGCCAAGGCAGCCCTGGCCAATATGCTGGACTTACAGATCTGACAGTGCCAACTTACAAAAGTTTCGTGGTACATATGTCAATACCAACTGCAGGGATGGTGAGCTCTTCCTGTGTTTCCCAAAGGAAAATATATAAACTCCCTGGGAGTCAAGCTCAGTTGTGTAAACATTCACAGTGAATTTATTTCATGACACGCTGCAGCCCAGTGGTCACCCAGCAGCTCCACCTCCTTTGGGTGGGTTCTGTGGCATCTCCCGTGCTGCAGCAGTGATGCTGGGCACTGGTGGGGCAAAACCATCACATCTGGTGGCGTAAAACCATCTTATCTGGTGGAGCTCCCCTCACATCTAGTGGGGCAAAACCACGGGAGCACTTGGTCAGGTTTCACACGGTGAATCCAGCAGTTGCAGAACCGTGTCCCCGGTCAATGATTCCTCCCAGGGGTTAATTCCATCACACGCCTGGAGTATTTCTGGCCCAGCTCAGGTTCCAAGGCTCCCCATGCCAGGCACACTGTGCTCTCAGCAGGCTCTGCTCTGGAGGTCCCTGCCAGCACAGGGCTGCCCGCCGTGCTGCGGGGCAGGGTTGGAGCAGTGCCGGCTGCGCCGCGCCGTCCCCGCCTGGCACGGGGACCAGCCCGACCAGCAGCTCCAGCGCCCGTCCGTCTCACCACCTGGGACACGCAGAGAGGAAGGGAAAAACAAACAAAAAAAAAGGGATTTCAGGTCTGGCTGAAGCTTCTCTGGATATGGACTCCCTGCTCTCTGGCAGCCAGGCCCAGGCTGTTGAGATCAAGGTGCTTTGAAGCCAGGGGAGATGAATCAGCATCACCCCAAACTGTAGCCATGATATTTTCTGAAAAATCCTTTCCTTAGGATTTTTTCTTCTGAGAAGCTGAGAGGCCTCAGGAACAAAATGTAAACAATGATTATCTGCTGCTATGGAATGCAACAGGTGCATCTGTGATTGGTCTCATGTGGTTGTTTCTAATTAATGGCCAATCACAGTCAGCTGGCTTGGACTCTCTGTCCAAGACACAAGCTTTTGTTATCATTCTTCTTTTTCTATTCTTAGCTAGCCTTCTGATGAAATCCTTTCTTCTATTCTTTTAGTATAGTTTTAACGTAATATATATAATAAAATAATAAATCAAGCCTTCTGAAACATGGAGTCAACATTCTTGTCTCTTCCCTCATCCTAAGACCCCTGTGAACACCACCCCACCAAACACCAACAGCTCTTTCTTGTCCATCTCATCTGAAACCCTCTGGTTTTCCTTTCCCAAAGCACAGCTCACAGCTCTCTCTGCAGCAACTTCCTGCCTCTGACCAAGGTAAAGGGACAGAAGTCCCCTAAAGCTGTGGGGATGTTGTGGAAAGTCCCTTTGGAGATGGGTCATTTCAAAGCTTTTTCATTACAGTACAGACTGAGTTGTCAGGAGTGGTCGATACTATGGATTATGGTGGTGCTCCTGAATGATGGGAATGCTTGATGGCTGTCATTTACTGTCATTTTTTATTTACTCATCTGGCCTTCAAGCCTGGCTTGGGCACTTTATTAATCCAGACAGTGCAAATGGGTGTGTGTGCTTTTACTTAGTGCTGGCTGGGAAGCTGTGTTTTCCATCTGCTGGAACATTGTGCTTTTAAAAAATAAAATTAGTTTGGTCTTAAATTAGTTTTGCTACTGAAAATTTGAAATTAAAAATTGCCCAGGAGTTTAGAAGTGTGCCTGTCCCCACTGTTGCTAAAATCAAGGAGCACAAGGCTGGCTGGTCCAGTGCTCTGCTTTGACGGCAGGTCCTGGGCTTCCCAAGCAAATTCCTGAGATTTGGAGACAACTTAAAGAACCTGAGCTTTATTTAAAAAAACACTTTTCAGTCACTGAAGCAAAGATTGGCATTCAGCCTCACAAACCATCTCCCCAGCTCTGCTCCAACTCCCTGTCTCATCACAGCTTTGATTTCCCACTGGTGAGACCCCAGTGATGAGCCCACGGCTGAAGGCCTGGAGCTCTGCCTGGTGGAACTGCTCTCAAGATAGATTTTTCTGCCAGTTTCATGTGCTGAGATTTAGAATTTTTTTTTCTTTTTTGTCATCATGAATCAGGACAAAAATATCCAGAGAGAGCTGCAACTTTTTTTGGAAATGAAAGAGCCTGTTCCGACCCTGGCTTTTTTTGCTACCCACTTAACTTTTTAGGATAGTATAGAAAGTGACAAAGAAAACATAAATATAAGCCTGTCACTTTGGAAAAATATTTTTTTTTCACCCCAAAATAGACACTCTAGTCAAAATGCATCCCAGGAAGGGGTGGGAAATCTGGCAATGTAAAAAATCTAGCAGTTTTTTACTAAAACAGCTTTTTTGATGGTGAGTTGTGTGAGCAGTTCCTTCACCTGAGTCTTTCCCCTTCCCTCCCTGCCTGCTGAGGTTTGTGCTCCCCCCCCTTGGAGCAGCCATCCTTAGTGGGATGCCACAAGCCCTCCAGAGGCTTGATTCAATCCAGCAATTAAATTTATTATTACTATCTCTATTTATAGTAATAACAAATTACAGAATGGTTTGGATTGGACGGGAACATCTCATTCCAACCCCTCTGCATGGGCAGGGACACCTTCCACTATCCCAGGCTGCTCCAAGCCCTGTCCAACCTCACCTTGGACACTGCCATGGGACAACCCATGCCAGGGCCTCACCACCCATACAGGGAAGATCTTCTTCATATCCAACCTAACTCTGCTCTTTTTCAATTTAAACCCATTCCCCCATCCCCTGAGCTGTTTGACATAACGTGTCAGAACTCAGTACATCCCTCTGGGTGTCCAGAGTTGCCAAGGACACCTCTGGGGGCTCGGAGACCCCGGCACGCAGCCCAGAACACCTGGGGATTTGATTATGACCCCTGGAGCAAGTTACCAGCTTTGTATGAGGACCTGAAATTCACAGAAGTTTAAATAGTATAATAATAAAAATATCACAGGGTGAAAATGTAGATTTTAGGATTTTTGGAATGGGGGTTATGGGGACAAGATGGAGGAACTTGGGCATGTCCAGCCTTTTGCCCCCTTCTTCTTGTTCTCCATTTTCTGCAGTGATGCTGGCACTTTGGGATTGATTTAGAATAGAAATTCACTGTCTAACATAGGTGATAGGTATTGGGAATTAACTGTAAATATGTTATATGTAGTTTGTAGTACAAAAGGACAACACCACCTCAGGGGCGGTCAGAGTGCCTGTGGCTGCCTGGCTGAGCAGATCTCGGATGGGCAGAAAGAAAATTTTACAGATAAGAATTAATAAACCACTTCAAGAGCAAAACCTGAAGAACTCTGATTTGTTCTTCAGCTGCGCCGGCCGAAACAGAGACATCCTGCACATCTCGGGGCAGCAATTAACAACCAACAACCCGAGATAACCCAGCCACAAAACACAGAAGGGATTGATGCATGGATGCTGTTAGATTAGCCACGTGGAGAGGGAAATCCACCCCTCTGGGCTCTCACCTGGGCGCTGGGTGTGCTGGCAGGCGGCTCCTCGGTCCCCAGGGCGGCAGTGGCAGGAGCAGCTGTCCCCCAGCAGCACGGGCTCCCCGTTGTTGAGGCAGGGCCTGCAGCGACAGGGGCTGAATTCCTGCAGGAACTCACCCAGAGCCCTCCTCAGGTGCTGCTCTTTGCTCTCCATGTGGCCGAGGTTGCTCCTGCGCAGGATTTCGTGGATGGGCTGCAGCTGCAGGGATGGAGATGGATGGCATGAGAACAATTTCAGCTGGGCATTGACTGGGATGCTGTGACATTGCTGGATAAATTCAGGATTCGGGGAAAAACTCATTTGTCTTCCTCGACAGCTGCATGTGCATCATGCAAATGTGGTGCTGCCCCAGTGAGGAGCCACCGTTCCAAAACCTTCCTCATCTTGGGGGTTTGTGTGGGATTGGCTTTTCTGGACATGCTTTGGAGTTTTAGTAGGGATTGGAATGATAAATTAAAACACCCCAGTAAGCCCATTTTTTGGACTGATTTCTTAGTGCTGTCACAGTCCCTGAGATTCTTGCATGCTTTTTGCCTTTTTGAAGAAAATGTTTTGGTAAGAGCTTTGGACAGAGGGCATCATCAAAATTTATTGCCATCCTATCCCTTGCAGTGGCCAGATTGTGAAATACCCAGTAAATGCTGAGAATGAGGAATTTTGCCTATATATCTTTTGCCCTTTGATGTAGTGAAATAATACTGTAATCTGCAGCTTTGGGAATGTAACTCACTCATCGTATTTTCCAGCAGCAAGATCCAGTTCCTATACACCAGTCAGCAAAAATAATCCAGTCTGGGCAGCAATTATAACTTGCCCAACTGAATATTAATATTCAATGAGTATTAAAGCTAAAAACTTGGGACTGTGTGAGGACACTTATTTACATTTGTCCATCGATGCATCTGGGCAAACGCTCCCTGTCTAGGCCAGGAATTTGTTCCAGGGAAGAGCTGGGTGTCAGCTCTGTGAGAGTGATTTGGGGGTAGGATCAGGCTCAGCTGGGCTTTGGGAAGAGCTCTTGGGCAAATTTGCACAAGCCTGTTTGACAAACTGAGGGGACTGCAGATAAGAGCTGCTGAAGTGGCCCCTCTGGTTGCAGGGAGCTCTGGAGAGGTCAGTGCATGGTTTACTGGAAAATAGAAAGGTCAGAACATGGTTTACTGGAAAACTGCAAGAAATCTTGCCCAGAATTAATGGGAACTTGTGCAAAAAGGTGAATAACCTGCAGCTGGAACTGAAAGCATTTCTCTGTTATCAGATCTTTCTGCTGCTGCCCAGGGAAGTTTGCACAGTCCTTCTTGCCCTGCCAATAACACAGATAATTCCCAAATCCATTTTTCCTTCTCTCACTCTCTGTCAGAGCTTTCAGATCTGCTTTCAAATGAAGAAAAGAGGGATAGAAATGGCAGCATGTCCCTGCCATGACAGAGATCCTTCCCTCACACTCCATAGCTTCTCCTGGAGCAGGCTGGTGATCTTGGCATCTTGGGGTACTTGTGGTCCTGTTGACCACAGCTGAGGAGTTGTGGCCACCCCCTCATGCCTCTGCCAGCTCAACCCTGGATTATTTGTTTGTAGGATCACTCTTTTCTGTCCCTTTCCATCCCCTCTGCTTGCACCCATCTCCTCCCCCTCAGAAGCTCTATAAGATGCTTCACTGATCTTCCCATTTTATGGGGCACCCAGTGAAACAAAAGGCAGAAGAGAGCCTCGCTGATTTTTATGGCCACAGACTTTCTTTTTGGAGTGTGGAGAAAGGCAGGACCCACCTGACAAAGCAGCCAGGAGCTTCCTGCTCAGAGAACTCCTGGAGGAGGGCTGTCTTTGCAGAGCTTTTGTTGGGTAACAAAACACCTTCCCCAGCCCCCTGTGAGTGCCCTGCTCATACAGGAGGGTGGACAGCATCAGGGAGAATACCAGGGATGAATACAACTGCAATTCATTGTGAAGCCGTTGGGGAACACGTCAGAAACTTAACCTGGTGCTAATCCAGCATTAAGCTGCTTGTCTGTCTCCCTGTGGATGCAGTCAGTGGGAGATGTACTCCCCATTGTGAAATGAATAAGAGGTTACCAGATCAGTGGCCCACTACATTTAATCTTGTTCTGTGATGGGATCACAATAAAAATACGAAATGATCTGCTCGACTACACTTTCATTCCTTAGAGCAGCAGAGTTTCTTCAACTGCAGAAAAGCCTTACCTGGAAATCAATAACAGCAGGATTATATTTTAATGACCTGCCCCAGTGACGATACATTTGGCCATCCCAACTCTTCAGGAGCCCTCCACTGGAACTGGTATCTCCCCCTCTAATCCGGGGAATAATATCTTCCACAACTGCACTGTGGCTCCCAGCATCTGCAGAGTGGAATTGCACAGGTATTATTCAGCTGCTGTTTCCACAAAAAAAGGCTGCAGAAACTGCTCAGTGGAGGGGAGATCAATTGTGCTGTCAGGGGCTGCCTCCCAGGATCGATGTGAGCTCAGTGCTCTCTGCTTGTGGGGTGAGCCCTGCCACCTTATCACAGGGTGACAACTTGAGCATCCCAAATCCTCTAAGCTGATAACACCTGAACTCCTCCAGCCTTGGTTTCTGGGTAGGGCATGGGCAATAGGTCACACTGACTATAGCTCATTAGGAAATGTGCAAATCTGGGGGTTCCTACACTCTTTGAGTACTTTTTAGAGTCAATTTTGACTTAGTCTGTCACTGCTGTGGACTGCAGCCTCCCAGCCACCCCACAGCCTCTGTTTCTAATCCAGATATATTGCTGCATTAATTCCTGCTCTTTTAAGAAGGGATCAATACTCCTGGAGATGTGAACCCAAATTTTCTGTAGTCCCACCTTGCCTGGGGGATGGCACCAGAGCTCCCATCCTCACACCTTGTGTGACCCTACACAAATCTCTGTGCCCAAAACAAGTGACCCAAGGAGCCTCAGGAGACCCCAGCCCTGCTGCTGTACCAGTTTTCAGGAATCCTTTCTGCTTGCAGTCAGAGTGTTTCAGGGTTACACCCAGATCCACGTTCTCCTTGCTGGCTGTAATGCCAAGAGACAGCCCAACACAGGCACTTATCTGCTCCATGCTGATGGCTGCAAAGCAGAAAGCAGACAGGTAAATCCAGTGACTCGTGGTATTCATTTTCCTGCTTCTCTTTTCTATCATTGAAGAAAAGATTCAGTTACTTTCATGGCTTGTATTTTGAAGTCAAAAGGTATTTTGGGCAGAAGACCGTGGAAAACCCCAATATTTTATTGGGGTATATTGGACCTATCATATATTAAGTGTAAAAATAATTTCCTTAGGAAATATTAGAAGAAAGTAAAAATCTTAAGGCTTCAGGCACTGTTTGATCTATATATTTAACAACAAACTTTGGGTTTTTTCACAGACTAACTCAGACTAACTAAAGCCAGGAACAGCAGCTGAAATCAATAGATCCTCACTAATTTTCCTAAATTCAGGATCTGAATTTAGGAAATCAGATCATTAATGGTTAAAAATCAGATCAGTTTAGGAATCTGATCATTAATGGGTTAAGCAGCACCTTCAGGAGTACCTTAGGAAAGGTGTGTGTGCTGAGAGCTGCCAGAGCTTTCCTGCCTGCTGCTGCCAGCTCCACCACCACATACATCATGAAAATATGTAACTGGAGAGCCATGAAGCAACTGCAGAGGGGAGAAGGGAACTAATGAGGTGGTTTCACCAAGGTAAGCAATGTGCATATTTCATACAGCCTGGTTTTATGTAAGCACTTGAGTGTACTGCAAATATAAGGCTGTCCTCTAGTAGTTAAAAAGTCCGTTGATTTCAGTAAATGCAGGTACTGTAAGTAACAGGTAACTTTTATATTGCTCTTTTTTGTCAAGGGGACCTTAGAGTGTTTTCCAAAGAAGCCTGGTGATGCATAGAGTGGTTTTGAAAGGAGGCACAGAGGTCAGTGGGGTTTGTGTGTTGTGGTTTGATGATCTGAAGTTGAAACCTGTGTCCAAGTGCCACCCTGGAGCACTGTCTGCTGAATAGCCTCCCCTCAGCACTGGGGAGCAGGGCCTTGCCTTGTTGTGTTTAAAATATTGCCCAAACACTCTTGGCTCTGGTTTTGTGGGGTTATGGAGTGGTGTGGGTTAAAAGGGACCTTTAAGGTCCATCTGGTCCAGCCCCTCTCCCTCATGGGCAGGGACATCTTCAGCTACACAAATTTGTTCAGAGCCCCATCCAACCTGGCCTTGAGTGTGTCCAGGGATGAGGCATCCACCACCTCTTCAGGCAACAGTGTTTCACCAAACTCATTGTAAAACATGGCTTCTTTAATCTACATTGGCCCTCTTAGTTTAAAACCATCCCACCTTGTCCTGATTAAACCCTGTCTTTGTAATGTCTTTTAAGCATTAAAAGACAGGCCCTGATTAAAACCTGTCTTTGTAATGTCTTTTAAGCACTGGAAGGTTGCAGTGAGGTCTCACTGAAGCCTGGATAAGAAAAATCCAGGCTGAAAAACATAAATTCCCTCAGCCTTCTCTCATGGGAGAGGTTTCCCACTCCTTTAATCAGCTTTGTGGCCTCCTCTGGACTTGCTGTGCAAGTGATCCCAGATGCAACACTGCAAATGAGGCCTCACCAGAGGGGCAGAATGCCCTTCCACCACCTGCACGTGGCCTTGCTGGACCTCATGAGGTTCCCAAGGGCCCAGAGCTTGCCCAGGTCCCTCTGGGTGTCACCTGCAAGCTTGTTCCCTTCTTCCCTCCCTACAGGAGAAGCTCACTAGGACACAGATCTGCTCCTCGGCCTGGTGGATCCAAACCCTGCTTAGGAACTCAGCATCCTGAGAAAGGGCCTGCAAACTGGTGAGAGCTGAAACACACTCCAGACCTGAACTGGGAACTGCATCCCACTGCAAAACTGGGCCCTTGAGAAAGATTAAACGTGTAGCACTCAATTACTTGTACTAAACTGTTCAACAGTTGTAAACACAGTGGGTAAAGTTCACTCACCCAAAGCAGCATGAGTGATTGCTTATCTTGGTGCTGGAGTGCCATAAAATTAAACTTGAGGAACACCCTGATTAATTGATTTGCCATGGTTCCTGTTGAGTAATTATGTTCAGCGAGGGGCTGTCGATACCATTCGCCATTGGTCATGGCGAGATCGAGTCTTGATAAATGAAAAGTGGTTATCACTGCAAAAGGGTGGCCTCAGTAAATATTAGTGCTTGAGGGGGGAGTCCTGATAGGGGTTTTTTTTGTTTTATATGATATAATTTGCGATAGTTAAATGTGCTTGAGTGATAAGATTTACTGCTGCATTTTGAATTAATCAGAATATATGAAGACTCTTTCTAATTTACTCCACGCATAATGTTCCTCCCATAAATGTTCTTGTAATGTGTGAACACATTATACTGTTTTCTGCTAAATAATAGAACCATAACAATCTATTTTAAAAACGAGTAATGAAAAATATTGATGGCAGAGCAACGAGGGACCTCGCTCTGACATATGTATTTATTTCACTCATGACCATATCCATATAAGCCCTTGCAGCCTGAAAGCTGGGAATGGGTCTGGCAACAAAACTGCAGCCTGAGCTCTGCACTGAGCTGTGGATACCTAAACACAGGAGGTGATTTCATTTTCAAAATTCAGGTTTCCTAAATGCTCAAAGTCCGAGCCAGATGCTCAGTGACCACCTAAGCTGTGTCTCATTTAGGGAGGACTCAGCCAAGGGATCTTTTTCCTGAGTTTGTGCATTAGTCACTGGTCTATTAAAAAATGAATATTCTGTGTTCCAGAGCATTTAGCAAGCAGCCTGGTGGGCTGGGTGGGCCCTGAGGATGCAGTGGTTGACCTAAAGCAGCCCTGTGGGGGCTCAGTGATGCATCTGCAGAGCTTCAGACTCATCTTAGGAAGCTCTGATTTTAAGACTTGAGCACTTGTATCCTGATCCTAACCATTCCTCAGGGAAGGAGGATAATCCTCTTGCAAACACAGCCTCCAAGCATGGCTGTGATCAACATTAGAGAAATCAGGGCTTTTTTTGCTAAATGGTTTCAGACAGTGGCATATCAGACACTGCAGGTGGGTCCTTCTGGGTCAGCACTGTGTGACACAGAGCACTGCTGGCTTTGTAAGGGTGGACTTTCTGGCAGAGCCTGGATTAGATGAAAATTACAGAATGGTGGTGCATTAGAATGAAAATTGCATCTCTACTGGGGTGCATTTTTGTCTTTTGCTGGACTTCAGTATCCTTCTTTCCTAAGATAAGGCATCTTGTAGCAGTAAATCTCCTTATATACACAGCAAGCACAAGATAAAGTGAAATAATAGCCTCCCTCCACATGCTCTTGATTAATTCTTCCTCTGAAATTGGCAGTCTGCTTCCTGAAGTCTTGCTTGCCAAGACCTTGTTCACTTCCATATCACTCACCCTTCAAACTGAAGGAGTAATTTGAAGAGGCATCATGTTTCCAAACATTGGAGGTTCAGGAACTTGATGAAAATTCTCTCAATCAGTAATTTCTTGTGGAAAAATTGGCATGGTTAATGTGCAATATGGAGTGCATAGTTATCCTAATGCTGATGGGGCCCAACCATTTCAGACCAGAGGCAGAATCTGGGGCAGAACCATGAAAATTATTGAAATTACTGAAATTACAGCAATTTGCACCTGTTGTCCAAGATCACAATTTCCTTCTTCATCAGTGTCTGGCCTGGAGTTACCAAGGCAGTGGCACCCTCAGCACAGCAGAGTGATGGCCCCAAGGGGAAATGGGATCTATTGCATTGTTGACACCTTTACAAAAGTTGACAACCTGCTTATTGAGCCATATTATTGTTCTGTATCCCATGTTTTTGATTAGGAAAAATGTTACATTTTTGACTTGCTATCAATGGCAATTCCCAGGCTCTCGGTGTCTGCAGTGGGTGTTTTGTCTAACTGAGATTTAGAGGTAGGGCCCTCCAGCCTCATACACTCCAATTTGTTGAGAACTGGAGCTAACAGGGGTCTGTTAATCTCCAGATGTGGCACTAAGCAGAGTGAAGTGGCAGAGGTATTGCTGAGTGCAGTGCAGTATTTCCATTTACAGAAAATTGTGGCCCTTGCTATGAACAGGCTGAAATGTGAGAGTGCTGATTTGCTGAGCTCTGGGTGGCTCTGCAGCCTTCAAGCATTCATGGTGAACAAAGATAACAAGAAATAGGAGAAGATTAGCAAGAAATGGAGAAAATGATGCTCAGGTTCCTTCCTTAATGACCAAACCCTTACCCAGACACTTCTGAAATCAAAGCAGAAACCACATTTGGTGACATTCAAGGTAATCCCAAGCCACGTGGCCAGTAATGCCATCAGGGTGGAAATACCAGGTTTAAAGCAGAAAGCTGAGAACAGAGGATATATTTTGATTTTTCTGACCTTTTCTTCGCATCTCCTCCTTATTGATGACGAGGATGTACTCAAAGACACCGCCCATGGTGCCAGATGTCATGAAGTGGGTGCCGTAGTCGTTGATGAATTTGGCATACATGCCATAGTTGTAGGTGTCGGGGAGCTCTTGCAGGGAGAGCAGCACATCTTCATCCAAAACTATGTTGTCCCTTCTCATCTTGAAGCGGGCTGTCTGCACCTTGGTCACAGCTCTAATGAACCCAACCTCCTGCAGGTAAAGGAGAGAGGAGCTGCAGTCAACATGAATTTAAACAAGTGAATTTCTAGGCTTTAGACTTGTGGGGGAAAGCCTGAATCTCTCACTGTCAGTTCGTGCATGAAAACAAGCCTGATTTAAATGAAATAATGGTAATTCTCTTTTTAAAGTCTGATTTGCTGTGGAGGTGGAGGGCCTTGGGGGGTTGGATACTATGGGTGTTTTATTGATGTATGAATATGATCAGAGTTGGGCTCCACATGGTTCCCCTCCATTCTCCATTTCTGCAATTTCTTTTTCCAGTTTCCTTTCCATACTGTTTATTCCCTTTTTGCTTTTTTCACAAACTCAATGAATAGCAAAGCACAAGGGTCAAGCCCAGCCCAGCAGAGAGGAGATTCCTTGGCCAGAAAGATGCTGATGGAGGGAGAATTTCCTGGATATACCACCAGCTCCAAAGCTCCACCTCTGTATTTGCCATTGCTTTGCACAAGTCTCCACTGCAACACGAGCAGCCCTTTAAATGATTCCTCCAATAACTGATCATCATTTAGCTGCAAACATCATGTGAGTCTGGACAAGGGCACAGTAAATACTATAATGGTGCTCATTTCAAACAGCTTTTAAGGGCATTTTAACTCGGAACACCATCAAAGTAATTCTTCTTTATTGTTTTCTGTCAGCAGCCCGGAGAGAAGTGGAGATGGGGCACGGTAAATGTGGGAAATACCAGCACTCATGTTATTAGATTGGAAAGAGGTCATCCCTGCCAGTCCATGATGCAAGTCCTCTGTGAGAAGTACACCCTATTATCAGGTGCTATTTTTTTCAGTGTGGTATTTTAACCTCCTGTTAAAAGTAGACCATTTCCCTGTCACGAGGCAGCTCGTATTAATTTGAGCAAGATATATTTGCTACTAGAGATCATTCCTTGAGGATAATTGTTTTGATCAGCATCTAGATATTCCCTCCTCCCTCATTGTCACTTTCAAGCATTTTTTTATTTATGTGCTCAGTGTAGCCATGAAACAGGATGGGGTGAGATGACATGTGCCGTGGCACTCCGTAATTCAATTTTATTCCCATTCCCTGTTTGCCGAAACATACCAACTACAGCAAACAGGATTCCTAACGATCATACATTTGCAATTACATGAACAAATTAAGGTACAATTACCCTGTGTTGAAAAATGCAATTGAGAGAATAAACTGACATAAGTTACAGCCAGACCATGCCATGCACAGATGATGCGACTGGAGCAGATGCATCACTGATCTGCTTGGTTTGGTTTTTTTTACCTTTGCATCATATTGTGTGAAATTCTTCAGGGATCCTTTGCCACCTGATAAAGTGAGGCCCAGGTTTAGCATGACATCTGAACCTCCAGGCCCAATTCCAATGGTGAAGCCTGTTGTTTTGGATTTATCACTTTTAAGGGCGTCAAGCAGGTCCTTTGAATCGTCGTAAAACTCAAAAGCAAACCCAGAATCAGCATGAGCCTAAAATGAAAGGAGCAGACATTAATTTTTCAGGGACTTCCCCTCCTTTTTAATCTCTGTTTCTTGAAAGAATACCACTGTTAAAGCCCATGATGCTCCTGACAGCACCAGCACTGACTTCAGTGAGTGTGGAATAAGGAATTAAGTCCCTTGCCATTTCATTTGGAAATATGTGAGAAATGTGGATAAAGCCAAGCATTTTGCTTCTTCCATCTCCAAGCAGGGGAAAGGTCTGTGTTTAGCCACTCAAAGCCAGAGCTGGTAATGGTAGCTATTAAGACAGCCTGACACTTCTCATTATAAAACCTTCCTTCCAGTTCCTTACAGCTCCACCAAATCCTAATGATTTGGACTGATTTTTTTTTCTCTCTCCAGCCTGCTTCTGGATGAATTTATTTAGGTAAATAAAAATTCAACATCTATTTACAATGGCAAGGCTAGAAAACAAACATTGTTTTGCCTGTGTTTTAGAGAGTGACCTTTTCCTTGACAGCTCTGCTTCGCTGGCACGTGGACTCGAGCAGCTCTGCTGAGCCTGAGCTCTGTCATTTGCCAGCTCTGTAAAAAGCCAGCTCCATTTTCAAAGTGGGGACTAAGGGACTCTGCCTGCCGGGAGGGCATGAAAACTACTTGCATTGAGTAATATTTCCCAGGAATAATGTGTTTTCATTCGTTCATGTCAAAAACACGATAAATGTTTAACAGTGTGGCCAAGGCACCCACTTAGGATGTGGGAGACCCAAACTGAATCCTTGCTCTGCTTGGATCAGTGTCCAACATCAGACATGACCTTAAAGACTGTAGGTGTTGTGATCCCTGGTGATGGGTTGCAGGATCCCTGTCTCACTCAGAATTCAGATTTGTGCCACTTGTAGACTTAAAATGCTTTCATAGATTGAACCAGCAGCATTGTTACCATTTTACACATGGACAGCTCCATCCCTAGAGAAGCAGAAGGCCTGTGCAAGTTCTACAGCTCATTAATAGCAGAATTTAGAGAAAACACCTCTCACTTGGCTCTGCCTGGCCAGAGGAAGCAGTGGGGATGCCTGGATGATACAGCAGGTGCATTCCTTGAGGCACCATAGACCAACATTTATGCATCGAGTGCCTGCTGGGGTACATTAAAGACAACTACTGGCAGAATGTGGGACATTGTCAGAACCCAGGAAATTCCTCTGGCTGCCCTGGAGGACTCGAGACCCTGCCAAGGGGCTCAGAGACCTTGGCACAAAGCCCAAGACCCCTGTGCCTTTGATCTTGACCCATGGAAAAAATTACCAAGTTTTATATAAAGAATTACAAGTCAAGAAAGTTTAAGCAGAATGATAGTGAATTTATCACAGGGTGAAAATGTAGAATTTTGGGGTTTTTAGAACGGGGGTTCAGGAGGCAAGATGGAGGAATCTGGGTGTGTCCAATCCTTTCTCCTTCTTCTTCTTGGCCTCCATCTCTCCATCTTCTGCTGTGATGGTGGCACTTTTGAATTGGTTTAGAGGAGAAACTCACTGTCTAACCTAGGTGATAGGTATTGGGAAGTTATGGTAAATAATGTACACATAGTTTTTAGAATCAAAGATAACACTAGTGTGCCTCTGTCTGTCCTGCTGAATGGACCTTGGCAGCCCAGAGAAAGAATTTTATAGATAAGAAACAATAAACAACCTTGAGAACAAGAATAAAAGAATTCTGACTCCTTCTTTGACAGCCGGGCTGGGAAAAGAGACTTTCTAACGCATCCCAGGGTCACTGTGACCAACAGAAATCTCGAGAGGAAGTCTGGCTGTTTTGCTTAGGAATTGCTGCTAAATTTGGCCTCCTGCAGGCCAGGAACTCACCAGGAACTGGTACAGATGGAGGTTGTAGGGCTTGCGGAAATACTTCTCATCATCCCCATAGTGCAGGCGCTCGCAGGCGGCGTCGTAGCGCAGCTCCCGCCACTCCCCGTTGTACACGTACTCACAGAACCCTCCAAAATACCCCGGGTCATAAATGTTCTGCCTCCCTTCCTCTGTCAGGATGTTGTACCTTGGAGAGAGGAGTGTGAAAAGTGCATTTTATATGCACTATCTATGCAGATATTTACCATATCTATTTTGTTGTATTGGTTAGTAGTGCTGTATTAACATTTTGACAGTATGGTAAATGTAGTTTTGTAGTTAAAATAGGTAACTTTTGTAGTTAAAATAGGAAGTATGTATGTGGGATGTTTTTTTAAGAAAGGAGTGAGGTACTCACACCAGATAGCCACAGGACACCCAAGTCTTTCAGAAAAAGAGAATTTATTGCTCTCTTATCAGAAGAAATGAACTTCTTCCTGCCTTGCTCAGCCATGAAGACACCGTCAGGGTTAAGAGGAAGAAGTTGACACTGGCAAAACTGAATCCTTTGTTTGAATGGAATTTATGCATCATGTATGAGATGCATGAATATTCAACAGGCTATTGCTTTTAAGGGTTAATCCTCTGTTAATGTGTGTCCTTTTCTGGGCTTATTTTGCCCAGAAAAAGGTACCTGGACTTCCATAACTCTTTATTTCTATTGTCTCATATTGTCCTAATCCAAACTGTCCAAATTATTATTATTCTAATTACATTACTAGTTTTATAACTATTTTATTACTGTTAAACTTTAAAAATTTTAAAAACAAGTGATGGGCGCTTTTCACAAGGAATTTATCCATCACTCTGGTTTTATTGCCTCGGTCTCTGTCACAGATTCTCCTGATGCTGGTATCTCTACCACCAGGTTATCCATCCTCAGGCCTCCTGAGGAACTGGAATAGAGCTTAAGGCTGGGTTGGGTTTGTTGTCTCCTTGCTGTCTCCTTCCCAAAGCTACCAGGAGGCAAACAGCCATTTTATTTCCGAGGCATTCCTTTGGGCTTACATGCAAGAAATGGAAGAAATCAGTGAAGTTGCCCAGCCCCTCCCAGCAAGCACAGCTATGAAAGTCCCAAAGTCCTGGAACTCCTCCAGGTTCCTCTTGAGCCTAATGCATCTCATTGTCACAAAGTGCTTCCTGGCATTCTCTGCAATTATTTTCTGTCTTAATTTAATCTCTTCCTTTTTAATAATGGTCCCGTTTCTCAGGGTAGTTAACACCCTCCCTAGACATGAAGCCTGTGCTTTGCCAAGTCTGTCACTTATTATTTCCTTATTCCTCCTTCTTCCTGCTCTCCAGCCCTCACAGCTGCTGCCCTCTGAAATCCCTCCTATTACTTAGTATTCCATGTAATTGCATGGCCCAAAGTGAAAGCTTTATTCAAACTAGCAGCAGCACTGCTCTTCTCAACAGGGAACCGTCTTTAGGACTAAGATAGCAAATGCCACTGCTTTTGTGTGTTCTGCAGGAGAAACACTTCAGAGAGCAGAATTAAACAGGGTTCTCAGTGGTAATTAATGCATGCCTTGTAAAACTTTTGATGGACCCTCCCAGGCCCTGGGCCAGGGTGACATTTATCTCATGGACTCCAGAGAGTGTTGGATTGAGCTGATGGGAAAGTTACACAATGGCTGGCTCCATCCTCATCCTGCAGCCCATGTTCATAAATTCCTGGAATGGTTTGGGCTGGGAGGGACCTTCAAGATCATCTCATCCCAATCCATCTGCCACAGACAGGGCTGTGTTCTCCAAGGGAAACTGGGCTTGGTTAAAATACAGGGTTTTCAACAGAAGTGTCACAGTCACAAATTGTTTTTCAGTTTCATTTGATTCTGGATTTCTCTTTTGCCTGTATTACCTAATCAAAATTTGAAACTGAGCAGGGAAACACTTTTCATTGATAGGAGTATTTACATATACTCATGTGGAGCTCAGGCTCTTTGCCTTGAATCTGTGCTCTGAAATCCTAAATCCTGGAGCTAAATCTCCTTAAGGGTGAATGCCAGCAGGGTGCTGCATTCTCCAAAGTCTGCTGTTTGCTTTAGTCTCTTACCTTTAACAATTGGAGAAAGCCATGAGATAACTGGGATCTATTTTTTCAGGAGTGTAAAAGGGCATCACTAGCACTGTGGTCAGGTAATATATCTGAGACAGAGGATAGAAATAAAAGCTGGAATGAACTCTCATTGCCACCCATGGTCACTTGGGACAGCACCTCCCCTTTGGGTACAGCCTCCTATCAATTCATGGATCACTGCTATCACTAAGGAAGAGCAATATAAGAAACATAATCCTGTTTTGATTGTGAGAGGAGCAGCTATTGATTAATTACTCACCCTTGGACTATTTTTTCCACCCCTGGGATTGGGAACAGATGTTCACAAGGGCTTTCAATATCTTCATCCTCACAATTATCCTCATCAGAGCCATCTCTGCAGTCCCAGTCTCCGTTGCACACGAGATGCCATTGAATGCAGCGCCCTAAAGTGCACAGATGCAGGCGGTGGCTTATCCCCCCTCCAGAAATCCTGGCTCCCAGCTTGCATTGATTGGGTTGTTTTTCACCCCCATCTCAAGGCCACAAGAAGTCATGCTGCATGTTAAGCACAGCGTTATTCCATGGGGAATTGGCTTTTCCAAGCTTCTGGGACCTAAACACAGCACAGAGACCAAGCTGGCCACTCCCATGGGCTTCTGTCAGGTGGGAATCAAGGAGAGGTCACCTCCCTGCCCTGAATTTATATTTTCTAAAATCACACTCTTGGAAAGTTGCTGTAGGAATAGCTTCACCCCTTAGCTTAAGGAAGCCAACTCCATCTTATTAAAGTGCAAGGTTTCCTCTTCGCAGGAGGCACTTGGGGAGTTTATTGCCATAATTAATTGCAAGAATGGGTATTTGCAGGAAAGGCAATGTGGAAGGGTTTTTGCTTCTGGGAGCATGGAGAAAGCCTTGAGGAGGGCACTGGCACTGCTTAATTTACCCCAGTGCAGTGATGATAACCTGCTCCAGCTGATAAGCTGGTCACAGAGCTGGCCCGTGGCTCCAAATTTTGATCGAATTTTCGTTAAATGCTCAGGAAGGAAGTTAGGACCATTTGTGTAGAAACAAAAACCTGTCAAGATTAGTCAAACTTTCAGAGAACAGCCGTTTTATATCCTGATCCTCAGAGCTGGAGGTGGCTAAAAATAACTAAATCACCCCAACAGATTGCTGGTTGGATTGATGATTGAACTCTGTCTCTAGCAGGGGAGAACGTGGTGTGCTGTGGGAACGGAGGGGAGTGTGAGCACACAGCACAGCACTTAGAGCAGAATATTCCTACTCTCTTTGTTCCACTGAAGCATTCACATTCTCCATGCCACACAGCCTTCTCTCCTACCCAAATCTGAGTGCAGCAGGGATGGATTTCTGTAAAAGTGGGGGGAAAAAACACTGAAGAGGGGAAATTCCCTGCTTTCTCTTGTACTGGTTCACCCTCCTGCTGCCCGGGGCAGGGGACTGATACCCCCAGTGTCAGAACTCAGCACATCTCTCCGGGTGCCCAGAGTTGCCAAGGACCTCACCGGGGGGCTTGGAGACCCTGGCACACAGCCCAGAACACCTGCGGGTTTGATTATGACCCCTGGAGCAAGTTACCAGCTTTGTATGAGGATCTGAAAATCATAGAAGTTTGAATAGGGTAATAATAAAATTATCACAGGGTGAAAATGTAGATTTTAGGATTTTTGGAATGGGGGTTATGGGGACAAGATGGAGGAACTTGGGCATGTCCAGCCTTTCTTCTTCTTCTTCTTGGTCTCCATTTTCTGCAGTGATGCTGGCACTTTGGGATTGGTCTAGAGTAGAAGTGCACCGTCTAACACAGGTGATAGGTATTGGGAATTAAGTGCAAATATGTTATATGTAGTTTGTGGTATAAAAAGACAACACCACCCTGAGGGCGGTCAGAGTGCCTGTGGCTGCCTGGCTGAGCAGACCTTGGCTGGGCAGAAAGAAAATTTTATAGATAAGAATTAATAAACAACTTCAAGACTGAAAACTGAAGAGTCCAGACTCGTTCTTCAGTCACACGGGCTGAAACAGAGACATCCTGCACATCTTGGGGCTGCAATTAACAACCAACAACCCGAGACCCAAGGAAGGACCAAAACCTCTTTGTCAGGGGTTTGTGCCTGGGTCACTCACCCGTTTCCTTGCACTGGAAGTCCTGCCCACACCCTGGTGGCCCTGAGCAGGGTGTCTCAGCTCGGCAGGCTTGCTCATCCCAGAGGTGCCCAGCGCAGCGTCGCCCTCCGAACTCTGCCGGCCGCTCCAGCCGCCGGTACCGGTGCTGCAGAGACACAGCCACGTGTGTGACACACAGAAATCCCCTCCACAGGCCACAATGCAATCATTTTAACAGCTATTCATGTTAAAACTATCATTTTCAATAGGCATTCCTAATTTATGTGTGTGTGTGGCTTGAAGACTTTGTGTGTGATAAAGACAGGAAGGTCAGCAGAGAGTTGGGAGCTCAGGTTTGCCTGGAGTTCGTACATGTGAACTTAGAATGGCTGTTTAAAAAATATCTCTGTTTTATACCTTGGAAAAATATGGCATTTTTCCAGCTGCATGTGCTTTGTCCTGCAGTGCACCAGGCTCAGATGGACACAGACACTAATTACAACACTGATCCTGAAACATTTCTGATGGATTATTAATGGGAATTGCTGCTCTTTAAATTAGGAAGGGGGAGAAAAAAAGAAAGGGAGAAAAGCCATATTATTTACTGATAATATATTGTCTATAAGCACAGGAACAAAAAAAGCAGGGATAAGATAAACACAGTAGAAGGCAAAATTATGTCAGGTATGTGAAAATAAATTCTCAAACTATGAAGACATATGTGAAATGTTATAAAAATATGAGAACAGGAGCTGATGCATGAAGGCTGCTTCTAATTTCTTTTCGCTGGACTATTTGCATTAAGAATCAGGGGATACTTAATTAAATCTCAGACAGAAAAGGAAGAAAGTCTTGGGCAAGTATTCTGGCCTGATTCTTCCACCATTTGCCTTGATTTTGCTTTGCCTGTTCTGCTGCCTCCAAAGAATTTATTCCCCAGTTTACACCAGGGTAAATAAGAGCCTCTCTAGCAGAGGAGCATTTCCATCATATTTGGATGAGTTTACTGGCTGCTTCAGAATGATGAATATGTATAATATATATAATTAATGTGTGTACATCCTCATCACAGACACATCTGAAGATAAATGAATACATTACAGCGGATCCTTACTTTTTTCTCTTGGCAAGGGAAGCAATCAGTCCATCCTGACCACTGGCTCAGCTGACAGTCAACAGGAGCTGGAGAATTAACATCTCTGCTGCTTCTTCTAGGGAGGGGAAGAAAGAGTGCTCTAAGGTCTTTGAAGCTGTGTTTCGAGAGGGACTGAAGGCTGGAAGGGGGAAAATTACCTCAGTGTGTGTGGTTTTCCACCAGGAAACTGGTTTTTAGGAAATGGGAAGCATCCCAAGATGTCCCATCCAAGTATTCACCATCAGAATTGAGCAGGTGCAGCACTTGGGGATTTTGTCTTGGGATTCCTGCTCTCCCAAGACATCTTTGCCCTTTCCAACAGGTAGATTGCAATTATATATATACATATATTTATGTGACCAATCATCCTGAGTAAACAGAAGGAATGTCCTGAAGAGACAGGTTTTAGAGGAAAGCTAATTTTTTGCCTTTCTATTCAGAAGCACATCCCAAACTCTAGAAGCAGGGATATTTATCACTCCTGAGCCTGTTTTGATGTCACTTTCTTTACACCCATGTGGGCTCATGGACAGGATTTTTCCTGGTGTGAAATCAGATCCTGCTTTCCATGGGCTTTGTGGAGGGCTGGGAATTGTTAGAGCACCAACAGTGCTGAGAGAACAAGATGCAAAGATCTTGGCTAAGAAATTTGTTTGTTGAGTATTTCTAAAGCAAAATACACAAATTCTGAGGAGAAGAAAACAACTAAAGGAATATTTTGAAAGGAGAAAAGGGCAAAGGTATGGTATTGTGATGGCTCTTGGTTCGGACTCTCTGCACATACTCTGAATGTCACTACAGAACAGCTAGAAAACACTTCTCCTGCCTCCCAGCCCAGTCATTACAATCTCTAGGTCAGTCTCTGCTCCTAAAAGCTTCATTTGTTTGAGGCATTTCTTTGTCTTGAGGAGAAACCTGTGCCATGCAAACACAACCCTGCGTTTGCCACAGCCTTCAAACCATTTTAAAGGTTTGTTCCGAGTCAGAACATTATTATTTTTATTATTATTTTGGTGATTAACTAATGAGCAGTCTGTTTTGCTTACAAGACTGAAGTCCAAAGAGAAATATTGATAATTAGCAGAGGTATGGAGCTCATGGGGGATACATCAGAGGCTGGGCAAGATTTACTGAACAAGTAAGGGAGCCTGTGGGTGCAGATCCTGTGTGAGGTGAAAACCCAGAGCCTGCAGGAACCCAGGGCTGGAGGACATGCAGGTATTGATGCCTTTTTGCTGTGACAGGAGGATTTGTGGCTGCATCCTTCAGCACTTCCCAAAGTACTTAATTGGCTCACCTTCGATTGGATTTTACATTTACCTCTTCATTACTCTGCCTTGTTTGATAAGTTCATCAAACATCAAAAATCTTGTCTTTGTTCATTTTCAAAAGGGATTATCGGAATAAGCCTTCATAATTAAGTGTATCACTGCCACAGTTTTTTCCTTTCTGCCTTCTCCTTGTCTTCATGTTCCAATTATCACTGATACCTTTTTTTGATCCTCCTAAATCATATTTGCCTTTACAACAAGCTTGAAATTAATAGCTGTAGAAAAAACCCTCCACCCATTTTCCTATCATGACACTGTAGCTTTAGAAAAAATGTAACTTGTTTATTCTTTTCCTTCAAAGCCCAAGTGACACTTGGATAGGTTAATAATATTGTTCATGGGGAAAAAAAACCCTGAAGAATGAGGATCTGGCTTGGACTGAAAACTGGGTTATTCACATACACTTGTTAACTTCGTGTTGTCGAGTGTAAAATAATTAGAATGCAAAAGAATATGAAAAATATTAACTCATAAATCATCCTGTGTAGAGAATTCATTTCAAGTGCCCAAACCCAGCCTGCTAATTTTGGTAAGGAAGTTTAAGACGGCTTAATAGTCCTCTGCAAAAGGAAAATCATTGTGCAAACAGTTCCTTTAAGAAGGAATTATGATGCTCGGGCTTTGGACAGCTGCCAATTTTTAATTTTTTTTTTTCCCTGGTAGCTTTGTGCACATGCCTTGAGTCAAACTGATGGGCTGATTGACGTGCTGGTAATTCCTGCATGGAAAAGAGGGGAAGGGACCAGGCTTACCTGTGGGAAGGCAGTGCCTGGAGCTCCCTGCACGCCTGGGCTGGTGTCAAAGCCAGTGAGCACACAGTCAGGATCCAGGCACAGAGCTGAGCCAGGCCCCACCACATTGCTCTGCCATACGTGGATGTCTGCTGCAGATCAGCTGCAAAACAAAGCTTTCAACTTTTCAGGAGTGCTGGAAGGAGCATGGAGCCCACCAGGCTCCAAAATGCTGCAGTAAATCATTGACAGCAGCACAGATCCAATCACAAAGAATCAGGACACATCCCAGAGGCCTTTGCCCTTTTGGAAACAAATTCCCAGTTTTCTGGCAAGGAAATATATTAAACTGTGCAACTGTTTCCACATTAAAGTCAATCAATCCTATTGCAGCAGTGTGATTCTTACCCAGCCTGCGCTCTCCTTTTAATTTGAAGGAGGAGGAAACTCGTGTTGTTTCCCACTGTGACTTCCCTGTAATTTTGATGTGTGTGGTTGCTGACCAGGGAAAAGCTTCCCAGTACAGCAAATTGGAGATTAGCACAAAATTGTGTTCTGAGGAGCGGGTACCTTGCAGATACACGAAGGAAATGTCAGTTCAGCTTCCTTCCCTCGCCAGCCCCACGAGGCAGTTTCCCACCTCTAAAGCTGATGTGAGTGATCACCTGGCTTTAGGATGGCCCTACACAGCCACTGCAATGTGAAAATCAAATTCCTTGTTTTCTAAAGTGATTTTAGGGGAGAGAAACGTTCCCTACATGTAAAATTGTTGTGGACATACCTTGTGCAAACTCATCTGCTTGTGGTGGCTCTAATGCTTTTAGCTGGGTGGAATCTTAGTGGATGTGCACAAGTGTAGGAAAGCAATACCACAGAAAGCAACAACACCACAGGATACTTATTTTTGAGATAATAGTCACAAGATGACTATTACACTTATCTTCGTGTAAGAAGAAAATAAAAATGGCCATGGGAAAGATACTTGATCATAGCCCAAGTTGATACTTTCTGAAAAATCCTTTTGCCAGGATTTCTTCTCCTGGGAAGCTTCAGCTTGTCCTTGTTTTGCTGCTTTGGAATGTGATTTGGAGATTGTTTATCCAGCATGTGAATTGTTTTAATGTAATGACCAATCATGGTCCAGCTGTGTCAAGGCTCTGAGGAGTCACGGGTTTTTCTTTATGATTCTTGTGAAGCCTTCTGATGTCTCCTTTCTCTTTCTTTAGTATAGTTTTAGTATAGCATTCTTTATTATAAGATCATAAAATAATAAATCAGCCTTCTGAGAACTTGGAGTAAGGTTCTCATCTCTCACCTTGTCCTGGGGACCCTCAAAAACACCACAGCCTCACAGCTTTTTCTTCAAGATTTCACAGCCTCCAAAACCCCTAACGGCTCTGGGCAGGCACAAAAATGCACCAAGAATCTGTATCTTCATTAGGTATCAGTTAAAAAGAGAGTAAGAGAGCTATGAAGACTTGTGTGTTCAAAGAAGTGCCTGTTCTTCCCTGCTTTTTCTTCTGCATAAGCAGCCTGAGATGCTTTGTGTATAAATGAAGTGTTCCCAGCAGACAACTGGAAGTTTGAACCTCAATAAATTCAAGGGAAAGTGTAATTATTGTAGGAAAGTCTGGTCTTGGGCTATTATGGCTGTTAAATAGACAGTGAATTGTCCTGTGTCCACAAAAGGCTGGGCTGGAAGTGTCATTTTGTGTATTTCCCAAATCAATTGCAAAGCTAATTTCAATGGCTGGTATTGTAAATTATCAAAATGAAAGGACCTCTTAGCAAGTTATTTTCATGTAATTGAAGTTCAGAGTGACCCTGGGGTTTGTCTTTGCTAAGAAATGTAGCACAGGGGTAAACTCAGTGTTGAAATGAAATGAGCAGTGCCCTTGTGTGACCTTGGGGAATACCTTAATGCAATCCTTTACCTACTAATGCACTGCAGATGGGCTCAGAAAGTCCTTCTCCTCTCTTTGCCTGTGCAAGAAGAACTCCAATAAGGGGTTTAATATTTTTTTAATATACTATTAAGCCTAAATTGCTTTAGCCTGGGAGAAGAAGTAGGGAAATGTAACTGGCCTGAGGCGATGCCAGCTTCTCATTGCACATCACAGCCTCTCTGCAGGTGGCTGGAAAGACAGAAGGACATTAAAAGGTTCTGTCCATGCTTATAGAGGTCTGGTGGGGATGCACCCCACTGGTTTCCATCCCAACCTGGGCTGTCCTGTGATACAAATGGCTGTTTTGCACAGCCAAGTGCCTCCTCAGCATCTAAGCAAGGCTGTCGAAGCATTATATCTTCTTTTTTTTTTTCCTGATAGCAGCATCAGAAACACGCCCTGTATATAATGGAAGTTATTTGTGGCACATCACCCAGGTAAAAGGCTGGGCTGGTTTGTGCAATCAGGCACAACACCAATTTCTCCCTGATAGGTGAGGTCGTCTGGGGGAGAGATTTAAGCGGCTAACAAGGCACTCCACATTAGAGGTGAAATTAAAGAGCCTTTCTCAGAGGTGATGTGTTCCAAAAGTAAGTTCTATATATATATATGTACGTATAAAAGCTATGGTTCCATTTGGAACATTTTGAATTGAATGTGTCTGAAATGTTTGTTTTGGATCCTTCACTCCAAACCTGAATTAAGCTTCTGGACCTCTGGCTTGCAGTGCTGGCTGTGCTGTCCATGGTGATGGACTCACATCCAGGAGGATGAGCCATGGAGACTTCAGGGGCATGGAAAAAGGGCTGTGAGCAGCCTGGGGTGGGCAGTAGGCTCACATCCTCACTTTGTGGCTGTTCACACCCAGAGCTCTCTCCCTGACACTGAAGAACCCTTGAATTAAAAGACACACAATTCCTCACTCACAACTCTAAAATCATATCTAAAATCAGTGCAGATAAGAATAGAATAGGAAAGAATGATAACAAAGGCTGTGTCTTGGACTCTCTATCTGAGCCAGCTGGGCTGTGATTGGCCATTAATTACAAACATTTAATCTGGGCCAATCCCAGATGCATCTGTTGCATTCCACAGCAGCAGATAATCATTGTTTACATTTTGTTCCTGAGGCCTCACAGCTTCTCAGGATGAAAAATCCTAAAACAAGGATTTTTCATAAAAGATGTCTGTGACAGACAGAGGCACTCTGCCCGCCCCCAGGGGGTGATGTTATCTTTTATTCAAAAATCTACATTTACAATATTTACAATTACTTCCCAATACCGATCACCTATGTTAGACAGTGAGCTTCTACTCTAAACCAATCCAAAAGTGCCACCATCACAGCAGAAGATGGAGGCCAAGAAGAAGAAGGAGAAAGGCTGGACATGCCCAGATTCCTCCATCTTGCTCCCTGAACCCCCATTCTAAAACCCCAAAATTCTACATTTTCACCCTGTGATGAATTCACTATCATTCTACTTAAACTTTCTTGACTTGCAATTCTTCCTATAAAGGTTGGTAATTTTTTCCATGGGTCAGGATCAAAGGCACAGGGGTCTTGGGCTCTGTGCTGATGCCTCTGCGTCCGCTGGAGCCCTCCAGGGCAGCCAGAGGAATTTCCTGGGTTCCAACACCAGAACTGCTCTGGGAAGGGATCTTTCACCAGAGTAAACCCCTGGCTTTGAGCACACAAGGGATTACATTAGCTATATTTCTAAAAAAAAGGTACATTGGCTATATTGCTAAAAGAAATGCATTTAAGTGTGGGGTCGGGGCCACACTGCAGACACAACCTTGTGGCTTGGCCAGAGAAAATACCTGACACTTTGCAAGGCTTCTAAATTCATTTTCTTGGGTCCTACAGTGCTTTGATGGGGCTGATCTTCAGACCTTTGATGTGGGTACCTCCCTGGGCTCCTAAACAGCCACAGCAAGAGTTGGGTTTTGGAATGCAAGGATCAATCAATAATGCTGCGTTTTCCTAAACCCCTCGCTCCTGCCGGGAGTGGAAGACAGAGCAAGCAGCTCGGCGCTGGAACAAGTGATCCTATTTCCCCCTCTGCTGGAAAACCACGATATGACCTCCCGGCAGGAAAAGGATGAGATTCCAGCCAACCTCCTCCTTGCCCATGGCAGGGGATGGGAATTTTAGCATCCTTTCCAACCCAAACCATTCCAGAATCCCATTAAATGCGCTGGGGGAAGTGTCCTGGCCCTCCTGGGGACAGAATAAAGCACTAAACCCAAGCCAAATCCTTCTCTAGCGCAAGCCTGCGCCCTGCTTTCCATTTCCCCCCATTTTTGGGGTTTTTGAGGTGTTTTTTTATTTCAGAAATATGGACCCTACTGCCTTTTCCCAGTGTTGATGTGGGGCCAGTAGCTGTGACAAAGGAAAACCACTTGTCAGGCCATCCCCAATCTAAAATATCTTGACACTGGGCTGATGTTATCACCAGTTATGTCATGGGCAATCCTATGACAAATCCTATCACCAGTTATGTCATGGGCAAAACCCTACATTTTGTTATATTGCAAAAAAAAGACTGGATTGCCCCAAAATTTGCCTCATCTTCACCAGGCACACTGACCTACCTTTCTAAAAAATTGCAATATTAAGAACAAGAATATGAAGAAATATTAAGAAAAAGCTGCAATATTAAGAATAGTATTAAGAATAAATTGATACTATTAAGAATAATATTAAAAATATCAGAAATATTAAGAAATCACAATATTAAGAATAATATTAAGAATATTAGGAATAGTAGGAAATTAGAATATTAAGAATAATATTAGGAATATTAGGAAATTAGAATATTAAGAAAAATATTAAGAATATTAGGAATATTAGGAAATTAGAATATTAAGAATAATATTAAGAATAAATCCCGAAGATCTGCTGTTGTTCTTGTCTTCTAGCAGCACGTCTGTAAAATCCAAAAAGGATAAAAAAGTTGAAAAATAAATTCCCCAATCTCTATAACAGACTTATATACAAACTCCACCACTAAGTAGCTGAAAAGAATAATTCAGGGAAGAGAAGTCAAGCTGATGCAACCACATAATGTACTAAATGCTTCACTGCAAGGGGAAAAAAAACCACAGAAAATGAAAAAACAAACAAAAAAAAAACCAAAAAAAAAAACCAAAAAAAAAAAAAAAAAAAAAACAAAAAATGAAATTTCAACCTAAACAGGCTGAAATGGTTTGTTCTGGTGAGGCTGTGCATGTGCAGGGAGTGTTTGGCGCTGCTGCTCTCAGTATGGTGTTTGTGTTTATTCCCATTGGGAATAAAACTGGGAATTCCCATCCTGGGTTGGTGCCTCTGAGATGCATGCCCCAAGGTTCTGCTTGAAGGAGGGGGTCACTCTGTTTTCTGGGACACCAAAACCAGATTTTTCTTCCCCTTGTGCAGTGTTTGATGTTCCCACCACCACACCCCCTGTGCAGTTTTGTAGCCCAGTGTGGTTTATGGCAGCCCTGATGGGGCCAGCACTCACAAAATGCATGTTTTAAAGAAACTTCTGGCATTTCACTTTAAATTTTAGAGTGCGTTTAGAGGAATCTACCCTGTCCTTTTCCTCGGGACTGCAGCTCTGAAGTCAGAACCTCCTGATCCTCCAACAGTGCTTTAATTCATGGCGTGTGTTCACACCACTGGGCGGGTCATAAATCCTCCCCAGCTACCTGTGCACAAAGCTGGCATTGATTCCCATCGTGCTGAGACTCCAGCACTGCCCTGGGAGACTTCCCTGCCAGCTTCCAGCTCAGCAGGATCCCCCTTTCTTCTCCAAGACCTCCAGGCAGCAGCAGCAGCAGCAGTAGCAGAGCTTTTCATGTGGTGAGGAGCCAGACTCATGCTTCCAGTCATGTCCCTGACAAATAAGCCTTTTTCTTTCCCTCAGTTTCTCTTCCTGTTATTTTCCAGCTCCCCTTACATTTGGTTTTGGAAAGCAGGGTCAGTTCCTGAAGGCATTGGGGATGCTCAGGGCAAGGGTTGGTTCAATGTCCATGTGCAGAGGGGGCTAGGACAGAGGGAAATGGCTTCAAAGTGAAAGAGGGCAGGGTTATTAGGGCAGATATTAGGGAAAAAAATCTTATCTGTAAAATGGAGAGGCCCTGGCACAGGCTGCCCACAGTAGCTGTGGCTGCCCCATCCCTGGAAGTGTCCAAGTCCAGGTTGGACAGGGCTTGGAGCAACCTGGGCTAATGGAAGGTGTCCCTGCCACGGCAGGGCGGTGGAATTGGATGATTTTAAAGTTTCTTTTCCAGGCATCTTATTGGGAATGATCTATAGGAGAGGGGCTGAGTGTTGGTGTGTGGGACCAGGCTCAGCTCCTGCCGTCCCAGCCACATCATCAGCCACCTCTGAATGCCACCAGCAGCCAGGCTCCGTGCAGCAGCTGCCCCTGCTCCAAGGAAAACACTAAGCACTCCTGCAGAGAGAGATGAAATAATATTTGACCAGTTACAGAGGGGAAAAGCAAGTCCTGAGGCTCTCAGCTCTCTTCTAGCCAAGCTAACCAGCCCTGCTTTTCCTGGGAGACATGCTCTGTAAAAACATAGGCTCAGTGTTTGGACAGATGCTTTCAGTCTGTTCTCCAGGGCAGAAATACCCAGTGATAGGAGAAGCCTTGTTTGCCCTGATTTAACTGGGCTGTCCTGAGGACCCTGAGGGACATCTCTCCATGGAGAGGAGCTGCAGCAGGGATGGCTGGGTTTGCTCGGCTCTGCTGTCCAGAGATGAAGGAAACTCTTGGTTCCTCTGGGGAAATGTCTGGTTTAATCACTCTGAGGTCCCTGTGGGGAAGAGCAGGGTGCAGGCTGGGTTGGTGCAGAAGGGTGGGTGTCACAGACATCTTCTATGGAAAATCCTTTCCTTAGGATTTTTCCTCCTGAGAAGCTGAGAAGCCTCAAGAACAAAATGTAAACAATGGTTATCTGCTGCTGTGGAATGCAACAGGTGCATCTGTGATTGGTCTCATGTGGTTGTTTCTAATTAATGGCCAATCACAGCCCAGCTGGCTCAGACACATAGCCCGAGCCACAAACCTTTGGTATCATTCTTTGCTATTCTATTCTTAGCCAGCTTTCTGATGAAATCCTTTCTTCTATTCTTTTAATATAGTTTTAATGTAATATATATCATAAAATAATAAATCAAGCCTTCTGAAACATGGAGTCAGATCCTTGTCTCTTCCCTCAACCTGAGACCCCTGTGAACACAGTCACAGGTGGGTGTCACCTATGGGGAGACCTAAAATTTGGGGTGAGAATTACTGCTAGACATTGTAGGGCTCCTCATCTCTGCTCAGTTTTGCTTTCCAAGTGTGGGAAGGGACGTGAGGACACGCTGTGGGGGTTGGAACTGGACAATCTTTACTGTTCCTTCTTACCAAACCACTCAGAGATCCCATAAACTTCCACAGACATGGGCATCACATGGACACAGATGGTGCTATGAGGGCACGGATGTCATTCTTTCCCTCAAAAAGCAAACTAAACCTGACCTGGCCCTTTCCCATCTCTTTCCATGCCAAACCTCCCATGGTCTAGGAAGCAGAATAAAGCTCAGCTTAAGCCTGTGATAAGGGTGGCTTCTAGTAGGAGGTTTGGACTAACCAAAAGGAATCTGATCCGCAGAATCCCAGAATGGTTTGGACTGCAGAGCACTTTAAAGGGCACGGACGGGGCTGTGCTGTGCTGACATTTGTGGCTCAGGTCAGGGAGTGCTGGGCAGGCTCGGCTCAGCCCAGCCCAGGTGAGGCTCTCCCCGCCCCGGGGGCAGAGCCAGGCTCAGCCCAGGTGTGTTTGGTGTTTGGGGCTGGCTCCGCCTGGGCTGGGCTGGGCTGGGCTGGCTGCACTGGAGCAGAGCAGCAGAGCAGGAGGGCACACGGAGCATGCTGGGCTGAATGAACCCTGGAGCTGGCCTGGAGCAGCGAGGGATGGACCTGGTAACTGCTGGGGCTCTGTCTCTTGTGCAGCTGGCCCGGGGGAAGGATTTCTGCTCGGTTTTCTGCTGCTGAGCCATGGCTTGGGGCTGTTCTCTCCATGGAGCTGTTTATCCTGGGAGTGAGGTGTGCTCTCATTGCTCTGTGTGCAGACCACACAAAAACTGCTTTGCTGCCCCAAAAAGGGGCTCCCAGCGCTGCTTTCTTCCCCTCTCACTCTGACACTGCAGTTGTGCCTCTTGCTGTAACAAAAAGCTGAGTTGGGTGTATTGGTTTATTTTGGGAGAAGCTGGTGGTTAATGAGTCGATGGTATCTGCAGTGTGCTCTGCTCTGCTCAGCCTGCCCGGGGTGCCTGGCCTGGCTCCAGCAGTGCCACGCCAGGGCAGAGGGCAGCACAGATTAAACATTTACCCACCACAGCTCCCTGGGCAATCAAGATAAAGGATGGAGCAAGCCAGAGAAATTCCAGCAGGGGAACAGGCAGTGCTTCCTCTCGGCTGTCCGGCGTGCCACGTCTTGAATGGGGTTTATTTTCCTGGGTTGATTCCTTTTAGAAAAGCAGCTGCAGGAAACTAATGAGGATTAGTTCAATTTAGTTAATTAATTGAGAAGAGAAGGCTTTGGGGGGACTTTATTGCAGCATTTCAGTACCTGAAGGAGCTGCAGGGGAGCTTCTGACAAAGCCCTGGAATGACAGGATAAGAGGGATGGCTTCAAACTGACAGAGGGCAGGGTTAGATCAGATATTGGGAAGAAATTCTTCACTTGGAGGGTGGAGAGGCCCTGGCACAGGCTGCCCAGAGAAGCTGGGGCTGCCCCATCCCTGGAAATGTCCCAGGCCAGATTGGACAGGGCTTGGAGCAACCTGGTCAGTGTTGGGTGTGCTCATGGCAGGGGGTTGGAACAAATTGGTCTTTAAAGTCCTTTGCAATCCAAACCATTCTGGGATTTTGCAATTCAGATTCCTTTTGTTTAATCCAAACTATCAGCACAAACCTCCTGCTGGTGCTCCTTCTAAAAGCCACCCTTATCACAGGCTTAAGCTGAGCTTTATTCTGTTTCCTAGGCTGATCTTGATGTTAGGAGAGCACTTTATTTTTAGGGAGCAAATATGGAAAGTTTCTGTGCCCCCTGACTCTGTAATGCTTCTGTCCCCTGACTCCTCACAGCTTTCCGGCCAGTGGAAGTTTGTTTCCTTTTTTCTCTCTCTTCCCCTCTCATCTTTGCAGGGGCTTTTGCCAAACGTAGCATTATTCACAGTCAATTATTTGGCCAGATGTATCTGTAATGCACATTGTGAGCTTTTGGCAGGCCTTTAAATTTACGAGTTTATTCTCCCTGCTCGTCAGCTGCTCTGATTTTCAGGGGACCTGAGCCCTCCCTGGGACCCTGGGGCTCCACGTGTGACCTGCCCAGCTCTGTGTTTAGGCTGAGCATCTCCCTGAAGGTGTGTGGATCAAACAGGAGAGCTGCTTGGATGGCTTTGTGGTTTGAAACAGCCCCAGCTCTGATGGAGAATTATCCCTGCAGAGACTGGGAGAACTCACTGCACCTTGGAGGGTCTGGCTAAGCTCAGCCCTGTGCAAGCAAGCAGCATTTGCAGGAGATTTTTTGGGGAGGGATGGATTGCCCAGCTGGGTGTGGGTGTGCAGGAGGTGGCAATTTAACCCCAGCAGTTCTCTGTGTTTGGGGCCATACTTGTCCCTTTTTCTGTGAGCATCCATCAGGCTGCACTCTGGGGGAACCACATCCTAGTAAGGGGCCCTGAGAGAGCATTGAGCACAGATAATCTCCCTCTTAATTAGCCAAATCAGCTGAAGATGCCATTTCAAGGCAAGAAGAATAACAATTTGAGGAGGGAGAGAAAGGAAAGCTCCTATCCATCCCACTTTAATTAAGCAGCCAAGCTCCTGACTGTCACAGCCCACTTCTATCACAGACAGTGCCAGGGAGAGGCCTGACCAAAATCCCTGTGTCTGCCTCACCTGAGGCACACTGAGACAATCAGGTTCTTCTCCTTTCTCTTTTCTTTGTCTCTGAGGGCACTGTTGAGGAATTGTTTCCTCCAGTAAAGAAAATCAGCGTGGGGAGGTAAACAGCTCTGAACTCTTCAACCACTGCTGCAGCACGTGCTACAGCTCCCTGCAATTGCATTAGGGCACCTCGCTGCTTTATTTCCTGTCTGGCATCACTGGAGGGATTTTTTTTTCAATTTTTTTTTCCCCCTAAACCTGATTCATCCTCCGTGTGCCTCTGGAAGCTCCCATTCCCAAGGCTCTCTGCTAGATTAGCCTGTCTGGGCAGCTCACACAGCATCAGGCTGCTGACCACTAATATGAAATATAATTGGAGCAATTCAAACCTCTCCCCCAAGGGCTGGTTCTTTACATCATGTACTACCCTGTGAAAGTAATAAAGTCAGTGAAAGGGGTTATTCAAGAGAAATTGTCAGTGTTTAATAAATCGTGCAATTAAATGCAATAAAACCTCAGTATGCTATTCATCTGTTCTGTCTTAACACTTAAGGCTGGAGCTTTTTTCAGAATAACGAAGTTCTGTCCTAGATAATTTTTTCCAATTTCCTCATTAGACAGGTTCTCGTGAAGCCTTGTGCTGAACTGAGCTGCCAGAGCAGAGCACCTAATGTAATCATGGCATATAAAAAGTTATAGAGCAGTTCAAGGACTTAAGTAGCTCATAAATTTTTCTTCATATTTTCTCCCCAGTTCAGTTCAGGGCTGAATTTAAGCCACAGCACTGCAGGCAAAAACTTGTGCTCCCTTTTCTCCAGCGTGGGATGCAGGGGAGTGAGGGACTGAAACAAAATGTTCTCTAAGTGCCCTTTTAAACTGCACTGTCACTGACTTGCTGCTTTTCTTCAAGAACCTGGGGTCTGGTAACTGTGTGGGAGAGGAGCTGAGTGTCGTGGCCAGTATCCGTCACCCACACTGGGAGATGCTTTTTTCGGGTTAGGTGTGTTCTGCTTCCTGGAGTGGCGTTAAAGGCAAGGGGAGAGGCACCCAAAGAGCCCTGGGTGACCTGAGGGACCCTGAGCTGAACCAGCACCCTGGAGGAAGAGCATTTTGTCCCAGAGGTTATTAGGAGTGCAGCACCAAGGAGGATATTTGGTGCTTCTCTTCTCACGGTGGAGTTTTCTCAAGGAGGGTGGGGATGGATTGGGCATCTCTGCAGCAGCACTGGCCTCTCCCCTGTTTGGTGTTTGTGTACTGGAAATATAGTGCAGCTTTCATACCCAGCAGGTGTATAAACAGGACTGCAGCACCCCTGCCAGGAAAGCTTTAACATTCAATTCAGGGTTTGCCAGATCCTCCCGAGGGAAATTCTCCATCACTGGGGAGAAGGAGGCATTTCCCCTGGCCACGCTGCTCCTGCTTGCTTTCCATGCTATGCTCCTGCATTTCCCCCCTGCTTTCAGCTCTTTTGTCTTCACCAGAAGTGATTTGTGAGTCTTTGGAGGATCCTTTGAAAGAGCAAATTCTCCTCTGCTGCTTTTAAATTTTCACCGGGATTGACATGTCCTTGGTGACCAAGGCTGAGTGTGCAGCCTGTTTCTCTCTGAAAACAGGATGACTGTTTAAATTGCATGTTGCCACCTCTGTAAGCAGCTGCTCTGTGCTCTCCTCTCTCCCCTCACCCAGGAAGGTGTGACTGATTTCAAAGCCCTCCGAGCAAGATTTCAGAATGACTCCAACTCGGCCAACATGCCGGAGAAGAAACCTCCCAAGGAGATTGCCCCCAAACCTGGCTCTGCAGGGAACACCTCCAGCCCTCTGCCCCTGCCTAAGAGAGAGGTGAAAGTGTCCAGACCTGCCCATCCCACCTCCCAGCCCCCTGTGCTCACCCAGCACAGCCCCTTGGCACAGCCTGGGGGTGACAGGGAGCGGATGGGGCACAGCAAGGAGCACAAGGACAGCACCTCAGAGAAAGGGCTGGGTCCTCCCAAGAGCAGCTCAGAAAAGCCTCTGCTCCCCTGTGCCACTGACCAGCAAGGATCAAGCCAAACAACTCCAGAAGACCCTCAGCTCCCGGATTCTTTCCAGCACGTCCTACAGATCTGGGAAGAGACTTTATCCCGCAAGGAGAAAACAAGTCCAACACATCGGGCGGCCAGCTCAGCTCCTGCTGCATCAGGCAGTGCCAGGATGGCAGCCTCTGGGAGCTCCCCTGTGCTGGAGTGGCGTGCCCAGAGGAAGGATGCTGTGCATGGCAGAGGGACAGTCCTTCCTCAGGCTCCCAGAGGACACAGGAGCTCTGATGGAGCAGCTGCTGAGGGTGTGGTGGCACCTGCGTTCTGCCTGCCCGGTTATCGTGCACCCAGAGAGCCACCTCAGCTCCACAAAGGTATGGAAAGGTGCATTCTTGACACTGAATGTAGAAATACATGAGTGTATAGGTGATCTGGAAGTGCAGGGTATGGCAGCAGCAGAGGCTCTGCATCCTGAGGGTTGGGATCCTCAAACAACAGGCCAGGCTGGCCCATTGGAATGCTCTGTACTTGCTCTGGAGGAAAGAAATGGGTCTCAAACTGCTGCTCTTCTTGGGTAAGGGGAGGATTCCCCATATCCAACATTTATTTTAAAAACTCACTCTAAGAAATTACCCATATATTGAGAGTAGGATGAAGATTGAGGACAGGAGACCATCTTAGTTTTTGGTGTGCCTTGGCCATTTGCAATCCCAAGGTAAATGTGACTTCACACAGATGTGAAAGGCTGGTATGGAAAGGTGTATTCTTAACACTGAATGTAGAAATAGATGAGTGCACAGGTGATCTGGAAGTGCAGGATGCAGCAGCAGGAGGGAAAAGCTCCTGAGGGTTGGGACCCTCAAACAAGAGGCCAGGCTGGCCCATTGGAATGCTCTGTGCTTGCTCTGGAGGCAAGAAATGGGTCTCAAACTGCTGCTCTGCTTGGGGAAGAGGAGGATTCCCCATATCCAAGAAATTATTTTAAAAAATCACTTAAGAAATTGCCTATATTTTGAGAGAAGGATGAAAACTGAGGACAGGAAACCATCTTAGTTTTGGTGTGCCTTGACCATTTGCAATCCCAAGGTAAATGTGACTTCACACACGTTGAAAGGCTGGTCTAAAAAGACACTTTAATTCTAATTAAAAGAGCTTAAACCTGAATCACCACCACCACCTCTGCACCCTCCCAGGTTTGCCAAAGGTCATATTTAAGATCTGAGAATACATTTCTTAGAGAAACTGATGCTGGGAAACTCAGAGGCTGTGAAGCTCCCCTTGCTCGGTGATGGGGCACTGAAAACCCTAAGTCTTTGTTTACCCTGGAAAGCCACCTCACCTGGACTGAGCGCTGCAAATAGCCACAGCCCTAAATCCTGCTGGATTAAACTGTTACCAGCACAGAAAATTGGGCTGGTATTTTACAATCCAGAGGAAGGGAGCTGTCGAGAGCTGAGACCCCAGCATGGTTCATGTGGTAAAAATCTGTAAAAATGGGCCTTTCCATTTGTTGTGCCATTCTGGTACCGTGGTAATGGAGGAAGCAGAGCTGATTAGAAATGTCAGTACAACAGCTAATGGTCCTGTGTGGATTTTTGCTTAAATCAGGGCTAATTGCTGCCTGTCCTTGTGCTTCTCTGGAGCAGAATCAGAACCTCCCTTCTGCCAGCCTGGAGCAGGAAAATGGAATTACAGCCCTGGGAGCAAGTGGCCAAGGATTAAACCTCTGCCTTCAGCTGCATCCCTGGGCCCTGCCCCTGGGAAGCCTCCAAGACCCCCAAAGGTTGATCTCAGTGCTTTCCAAAGCACCATGCCTTTGCTGCACAGAGGAAATGAAACAAGTAAGACATATTTATAAGAGATATTTAGTCTTTTTCCCCCCCCAGATATGTTTTATAGAAAATGAATTAAAACGAGCAGTTTATTGACAGCTGATTTCCAGCGCACAGAAATCAGACATTGTTACTCGTTTATAACTTCCTCCTCAAGCATTAACGAGAGCCCAGCAGTTTCAGTGGGGCCGATTTTTGCTCTTAATCTGGAGAAGGGATCTGGTTTTCCAGAAACCCGGTTCCCTCCCAAGTGCAGCGTGCTGAGAGCAGTTTACAGCTGGCTGTAAAGCAGCAGCAGCAGTGCCTGTGAGCCCAGCTGATCTTTATCACTCCCCTTCAATGGGAAATGCCTCCACTCTGGAGCGCACAACTGTGGGAAGGCACAATAAAATTGTTAGGGAACAGTCTGCTAATCCCCCCCACTTCTGTTTTAAATACAACAAAGGGCAATGTCGTTAAGCGTTCCGACATCAAGAAATGCAAAAGTTCAGTTTCCCATAATAAAAGCCTATTGATGTCGCATAGTAGAATATTCTGGAACACTTAGTAAGCTGCTAAGTGGTGTTTCTTTATAGATACAGCCTTAATTACAGCCAGATCTTTAGGCACAACTTTTGATGAATTCAAAGGGAGCTGCTTTTGTAAGAAGGGCTGTGCTAAAGCTCTTTGGCTTTACAGTGCCAGCTCTTATTGGTGTGCCCTGGCTTTGATAAAAATGAGAAGGAAAGAGTTTTTCATTGAAACTATTTTCTAGCTTGACTTTTCTAAATATATTAATCTGATGGGGGGAACTAGTTATATGCCATCATCTCCATGCCCTCCCAATATTATCTATCTCTAGAAAGCCTGAGGTTGTAGGCGGGAAATGTGAAATAATAATGCCAAATGAACAGAGGCAGGTGCCCCGTTTGTGCTGGCAGTGCTGTGTCATGGCTGCCTTGGTGTGCAGCAGGAAGGGCTGTCCCTGGAAGGGCTGTCCCTGTCACCCCTCCCGTGTGCTCTGGAGGATTCTGTGCTTGCCTTCCATCACTAATCCTCTGTTCTTTGTGTGCAGCTGCTGCAGAAGAGGATTACCTGACCCCTGAAAGGTGAGCATGGGCAGAGGCAAGGTGTGCCTCACAGGGGATGGGGATGCCCTGTGAAGATTGATCTAGAGGCTGGACAGAGTTCCAGAATAAAGCAGGGATTTATTGAAAGGGTCTCCTCCATGGATGCACCTTGGGCAGCACCAGAGCCCAGCCAGGGCTGCACCCAAGATGAACCAAAATGGCCCCAAAATGCACGAGCGGGCACGGGCTCTGTCCCTGGGATCAGCTCTGCTCCATTTGCACCTTGCAGTTCATTGTCCCATTCCAGCTTTAGCCCAGGCAGTCCCACCCTGCTTGTTTTTCTCTCTCCAGCCCACGGTGTTTGTGCTCCTGGGCTGAGATTTGGGTCATTTGTCCTTGGTGCCCAGCTGGAGCAGGAATTGTTTTGTGCCCCTGCTCTGTGCACAGAGCTCACCAACACTTAACATGAAGCTCAGACCCACACACTAAAGCAGCACAGAGTCTGAAAAATAGAAAAGCTAAAACCTGAGGCGTCAATGGGAGCATCCCCATCCCATTTCCCTTCAGCCTGGAGGGAATGGCCCATCCTGGATGAGCAGCTTGCTCCAGGGGCTGCTCAAGGAAGGGGAAGAGTGCAAGGCCAGGCTGGATGGGATCCTGAGCAACCTGATCTATTGGAAGGTGTCCCTGCTTGTGGGAGAGGGAGGGTTTGGAACTGGATCATCTTTGAGGCTCCTTCCCAACCCATTCTAGGATTCTGTGTGTGATGGAGCTACATGGCAAGCTCAAAGCTGGCTGGCAGGGCCCTCTCCTAATGGAGAAAACTTCGTCCTTCTTTTCTCTTTTGGGCTCTTAATGCCTCGTGGAGAGCCATATCCATGTCTTTAGGTCTGGTTTAGCTGGTGGGGAGTAGAATTCTGTCACTGCTTTAGTTGCAGTCATCACCCCCACCCTGTGTATGATTTTTGCTTCCTGTTTGCTGTGTACTCAACTTTTGTGTTTTTAGAACAGAAATGCTTTTGGAAACTGTTGTTGCTGAAACAAAGCCCTGGCATAGCCAGAAGGTGTTGAGGGTTTCTTTGCCAGCAGCAAAGGAATTTTTATTTCCGCACAATTCTGTGATGCTGTGTTTGTGCAGCCAGCACAGCCAGGGCACAGGAGCCACTGCTCTCCTTCACCCTTCAGCCTCTACCTGCTGAAGTGACATTCTTACTGGGTGGTGGTCCAAAATCACTTGAGTTTGAAGCAGCTCAAAACTCCTGCAGACACAATTATTTTTTGTATGCAGGGAGATCCTGTCTTTTTCTGGTCTCTGACTTGTGGCTGTGCAGCAACCTGGGGTTTATACAACAAGAACAGCAAAAGTGGGGGAAAATATTCACACACGTTTTGTTGTAGGTGTGGAAAGGGGAAATGGATCAGCTGCACCAAAGCAAAGAGAGGGGAATTCTTAAAATACTTTCTGTGCTCAAACAACTCCTCCAGCTATCACAGCAAGTTGTTCTTGACATCATGAGGTGCCCCTGCCAGTGTGGGCTGGTGTTAACTTTTAACCTGTGCTTGTCAGAAGAGAACTGGTCAAAAAATAACCTCCTCCAAAGCTGTTCTGGCAATGCAATGCAGCAGGGCTAGCTGTCCTGCTCCAACACTTGTGATATGGTCCTTACAGTAGGTCGCTTGTTAAATATTAACTGTGTGATAACAGGGGGAATTAATTAAACAACTCCGGCATAAAAGCAAAATAACAGCAGTTTGGGGACAGGAATTCCCCTCCTTGAAGCCTCACCTGGAATGGAGTCTGGTCTCTTGGAGACCCCCTGGCACAGTTTCTGGTGCTGACAATTCCTGGGCTGTGTGGCATGAGGAGCGCCCTGTGGGACACAAGGGTGGCTGGGGGCTGCAGGGGACACCCCTGCCATCAGCACAGCCTCCTGCTTGACTTCAGGGGCTTTTCCTTCTCTGATTTCACTGCTGTCAAAGTGCACCTTGAATTTCTTGTTCCTTGTGCTCTGGTTTCCCCTTAGTCCTTTCTCTGTTGAAGCTGAGTGCTGACAGCAAGGTGATTCCAGGAAAAACAGACCCTCCCTGAGGGTTTTTACAGCTACAAGGAGGAAGTTCCTGCTAGAATTCTCCCTTCTGCTCTTTCCCCACCTTACCCTGTCCCCCACGTGTGTTACAAGCCGTGTCTTGTGCTTTTGCTGCTTCCTGGTGCATTCCTAAAATGCCAAAAACTCCCTCACTGTGGGCGGAGGGGAAGGGCCGGTGGATTCACCTGGGTAATTCAGAAATGCTGGGGTTTTACCCCTCCATCTGCTCCCAAATGGCACTAACATGAATTTCTGGAGGGGGAAAGGAAAAAGGAGAATGGGGAGAAGGGAACTGGGGCTGGGGAGCCCAGCACCGGGGCTGTGGGATGCTGGAGCTGTGGTGCTTCCCTTCCACCTGTGGCTGGCACGTGCCACTCACAGTGCTGGCATGGAGTGCGTGGCTTGATAAGCTCAGGAGCAGCACCTTTAAATGATCCTTTCCATGAGAGCCCACGTGCCAAAGAGTTCAACTGAGAATGCTTATCAATTTCAAAGTACCGGAGTAGGCTTGAAAAATGCTGCGCTTCGATTTCCTTGTTTTGTTTTCTGGGTTTTGGGGTTTTTTTCTATTTCTACTTGAAGGATTGCTGTAGGCAGGAGGCTCTAACCCTGGTGGTAAGTCTCCTGATGTGCTTTGAGCCCTCGGAATGCAGCCTGGCCTCCCAAAGGATGAGCAGTGGGAAGGTTCAGCTGAGCCCTGCATGTGCCACAGGTCTCCTCTCCCTCTGAGGAATCCCTGATTTCACCTTGCTTTTTTGTAGGCTCACTATCAAAGCTCTTGATTTCCTTGTCCTTAAGATGACTCTTTTTTTCATACTACTAAAAGGGACAAGAAAAAAAAATATTTTCTCTCTTTTTCATCTTCTCAGTGCTCAGCTTGAAGAGCAGAATAATTATGAAGAAGCCCCAATGTACCTGAATCAGTCTGGGGATGCCACAACCTTGAGTGTCATTGAAGGTACTTTGAAAGGCAGCACTGGGAGGTGAATTATGTGCTAGCTGGGGAAAAAAGCCTTTAAAATAGGAAATAATAGGGAATAATACAGGTTTTTGTTGAGAAAAGCAGCTGCACAGTGGTCTGGGAGAAGAGGTATGAGTGTCCTGTCCCCCTCTGCAATGTGAGGACTCAGGGGCAATGACAAAAAATGTTAAAATTTTGGGGGTAAAATGATGCTTATGGTAAAACTCAGTGGGGAATATCATAAGACATGACCTATGTAGAAGACAATAAAAAGAAGATAGAGAGGCAAGCCTCAGCATCTTCTTGGTAACAGAAGGGCACAGACTAGGAGATTTTTCCAGGTCCATCAATATTTTTCCCAGTATAATTTTCTCTATCAAAGGTGCCACTGCTCTGCTTTTACATTTTCCAGTGTTTGGAAGGTTTGGGAAGTTATGGGAGCTTTGGGAAGGTAATTTCTGCCACGTGCACAGGTTTTGTCTCCCAGAGGGAAAGGAGCCAAGCAGGTCCCTTGTGGGGGAAATGCCACATCCCCCTGGGATTTCACAGATCCCTGAAAATGTGGCCAGTCAGGCTTGGGGCTGCAGCCCCCTGCATGCAAACCAATGCTCAAATAGAGGGAGGATCTGTAGGACATGGGGAATGTGTGCCTGCATGCTGAGCATCCCAGCTGAAGCTGAGTTTTGAACCTAAAAGTGCAGTGACTTTAACATGGGCTAAAAATTAATATCTGTTCATAAATATCTTTCCTAGCACCTAAGGCAGAGCCTCAAAAACACAAGGTAAGCGTCTTGAAAACTTCTAATATCTGCATTTCTTACCTGCCAAGAATTTCTCTGCGTGCTGTCTGTGAAGACTCTCAAAAAACAAATAAGAAATTGCAGAGGGGACACAAAGACTAATGAAGTTCCCAAACATACCAGTGGGAAGAGTCAGCCCCCTTGATTTCCACTGCAGAAATGCAAGGAAGTGATAACACCACCTGGATGGATGTTGGTAGTAGACTAAGTGTTAAGCACCAATATCAAGAATGTGAGTTTTTGGAGGAAAAAAATCCACTGCAATGTTCTGGAATTTCCTGCCAGGGGTGAGCTCGTGCTGGTGATCCCTCTGTGAGGATGTAAAAGCAAAACTGAGCCAGGCTGCTTGGCTTGGCAGCACACTTGGAGAGCTCATCACCCCATGCCAGGAGGTGTCCACGTCCTGGCCATCAGTTCTGGCCCTGCTGGAACTCTTGGGGAAATGTCAGACTCCAGTTTCACGTCCTGGCTTGCAAAGCCATCCCACTGCCTGGGAAATAGCCCAGCTTCCCAAACATATTTATCTCTGTGTGATTTGCACAGAGGTTCTCTGGCTTGGCTGCAGTCTCACTTTATGGCAGGCTGGGAAATCTTTATTTAAATTTTAAAAACTTCCTCCTCCTCTCCTTTCTGTAATAGCTTCCATGCTGACCAGTAGCTCCATTGGTCCAACCCCAGCACTGTTTTACTATCCCTGGATAGTTTGTCAATATGTGCATTCCCTGTCCTGCAAAGGACATGAAATATCCTTTTCTGATGACTATTCCAAACATAAAATACTTCTGGGCTTTCTAAAGAAATATTTCTTTAAATGCTGGTTGACAGCTGAGGGCTTGTATGAAAGCTTGACTGCTGAGAAAAGCACAGTGGCTGAAGGCTTTCCTCTGCTTTATTCTAGAAACAGAAGATTTTCCCCTTTGCCAAATCCAGGTAATTTCCTTTCCTCTCCCTCAAACTTCTTCTAGCCCCACAACTGATTAGGGGTAGGAATTGAATATTGTAACACTCAGTAAATATAAAGAAATTTCATATATTTCATGACCAAGACAGCAGAGATGATGCTTTTCTTTGCCAGCACTCGTGGTTTCTAAGATTGTTTTCATTCTAAAACATATCTGGCAGGAAGATTGTAAAAAATTGCACTCTCTATTCCTACTGAAACCTCTAAACAGGGAGAGTTATGAGGCTCTCAAACTGAGGCACCTGGTCCTAGGTCCAAGGCAAGGCAAGGTCCATTCTGAATTTCACCCTACAAATGTCCCACTTCGAGCTCCTTGTGGTGTGTGTTTATGGTCACTGTCTGAAGGCTGGGTTTTTTGTTGGTGATTGAAGAGTTATGTGATAAAAAGGGGTCACTTTTGTAGGAATTGTGGAGAAAAAAGGTATCAAGTTCTGCATCCTGTTGCTGTTTCTTCTGGCCTAAATCTCAATGTGGTAAGAGGCACATTGTGTGATCCAGGTGCTGCCACAAATGGATCTGTTTTGTCCTTTCCAGCTGTGGGAAACAAAAATATTAATTTGTGTCTCTTCCAAGAATTATTTGTATTATCCCTGAGCGACCACTGGCCCTTGGATTGGGATTTGCCTCACTTTACTGGTGGTCATTTGGGCATCTCCCTCATTCAGAGAGAAAATGAGCTGCTTGTTTGGGCACTGTCACAAGGCAGTGTGTTTGTGACTGTGCTGAGGTGTCTGAGATCTCTCTCATTTCTGAACGTTTCAGTCCAGAAAGAGCTCTGACAGAGGATGAAAAAGAGGGAAAACCAAGTGATGGAAGAGCAAAACTGGAGGAGAACAAAATGTTTGAGGTATTGTACCCTTGAGGTTAATTTTAATGATTATTATAGGATGTCTCTTCTCCTTCTGTCCTCACTCTGTTTGGGAAAAAGTTGGGGAAATGTTTTGGGAAACTTGAGCCTAAGTTTTCACCTTCTCTCTTGCTTGTCCATCACTGCACTGCTTCAGCCTGAAAGGTTGATGGGGAAGGGTGTGAAACTGTGACAGTGTTCACAGGGGTCCCAGGATGAGGGAAGAGATGAGGATCTGACTCCATGTTTCAGAAAGTTTGATTTATTATTTTATTATATATAATTATTTTAATATATATAATATTATTATTTTATTATTATATATATTATATTATATTATAAAAATATCATATAAATATACATTAAAACTATACTAAAAGAATAGAAGAAGGGATTTCATCAGAAAGCTAGCTAAGAATAGAATAGAAAGGAGTGAATAACAAAGGTTTGTGGCTCAGACTCTCTCTCTGAGCCAGCTGAGTGTGATTGGCCATAAGTTAGAAACAACCACATGAGACCAATCACAGATGCACCTGTTGCATTCCACAGCAGCAGATAACCATTGTTTACATTTTGTTCCTGAGGCCTCTCAGCTTCTCAGGAAGAAAAATCCTAAGGAAAAGATTTTCATAAAAACGTCTGTGACATGAAACTGTTTTAAGTCCACAGATAATTGATATTCTTATGGATGCATGGATGTGTAATAGAAATATACATTAGAAAGCTGTTTCTGAGGGCTGCACTGACCAAACCCAACGTTGGACCCCAGACAGGTGGAAATGAGTACATGTCTCCCAAGGCAGATGGCAGAGCTGGGCTGAAGGTTCTGCGAGGGAAGCAGGATGTGACCAGTCCCCAAAATGCAACGTATCCAACCCCACCAGGGCTGGCAAGAGACAGAGCACAGCACTGTGAGTATCTCCTTGCACCACCGAGCGTTTCCCCAGTCCCCAGCCCCATCTGCCGCCCAAATGTCTCTTCCATGTGGGAATGTTAAATTTGGATGCAACTCTTGAACCAGTTTAGTTAAACCGGGTCAAAAGGTTGCCTGAGCGTTTGTGTTCTGGTGTGGATCATTTATTTTGGCTGTGCAAGCAGCTTCCTAAGCTGGTTAACCATCTGCGCGGCCCCGGCCGAGGTGTTTGTTTTCCTAGCAGATTGCCCTTATCCGTGAGAGCTGAAACCCATCTCCTCTGCTCCTCATCATTTATGGGCTCTCAGACAAGGGGCTGGCCAAGCCTTGGGGTGGAAATGAGCAGGGTGAGAGCCTGAAGCCTCCCTCTGTGCCTGGCTGTGAAGGGTGAGGATCCCCTTGCTCCATCTCCTCGTGGTGCCAGGCTGACTTTGGGCTCCTTTCTCTCAGGATGCTCTGAGGCAGTGGCCAGAGATGCTGAAAGGCCCCTCAGCTGCACAATTAAACCAAATCACATCCCCTCTGCAAGCACAACTTCAGCTGTAAATGTTCATGGTCCTGTTATGCACAAGCTCTGCGAGCCACTGGTGTGATATGGGAGCATTTCAGAGATGAAAGAGAGAAAAGTGGCTCTGTTGGGCTCTAGGCAGACCAGGAGTGTGAAGGAGAAAGTGTAAATTGACTGTGACCGTGGTTATTTTTATTGGTGTGGTTCTCAGGTATTTCTTTTTTTATTTGTTATTATTATTTTAAATCACCTCATAATAATTTTCTGGTTTGGTTGGTGTCTGTTTCTGTAAAAGATCTTGCTAGTTTGCTTGACCTTTGAACAGCTGGAGGTAATTTCTGCTGGGATTTTTTTTTTCCCCAAAAGTGCTCCTGGTGAGCCTCCTGCTCCAACAGAGAGGCTGATTTGGAGAACTGTTTGGTCCACCACTTGGCCGGCTGAACTTGGATGTTTTGCAGAAGTTTTGGTCTTTAGCTGGACCATGCTGAGGTGGTGCCTGTGTCCAGCAAGATGCATTGCATGAATCAGAATGGTTTGGGTTGGAGGGAGCTGAAATAAATTATAAATAAATGAAATATACTATAAATAAATAAAATATATTATAAATAAATGACAAAAACCATTTCATTGTTCCTCTCCTTGCACCCCCTGCCACCTTCCACTGTCCCAGGTGCTCCAAGCCCTGCCCAGCCTGGCCTGGAGCACTCCCCTTGCTCATTTACAAACACTGTCTGCTTTTATTTTTGTGGCCGCATTTCTGCATTGCTCCAACTCTCTCAAGTCAATTTTAACGTTCTGACATTGCCACTTAGGAGTTCTGCAGGAATAATCTGTTTCTCACCTCATGAGGTGAAACTCCCAGGCCTGATTCCAGCCCTCAGTGAAATCCATCCCAGGGGTGCTCATCCTCCTTGGGTCCTTCCCAAGGTGTTGATTTACAGGTGGATTCCAATGGAATGGTTCATTATTTGGTTCTTAACATTTCCACCAACCATGCCAAGCTCTCCCTCCAATCCCTCCCTTGAGATCCAAAAATAATCTCTTGGATGCTTTTAGGTGAGGAAGATTTGGGTCGGAGTTGCCACAATTGAAAAAATCGACAGGCATATTAAGTTCTTAAAACATAAAATATTTTTACGACTTTTAAAGCTACAAACTTTGAAAATTGTTCACTTTTGTTTCTTGAAGTGTCTCAGACCAGAGAATTTCCTGGAATGGAAAATATATTTGCAGGCTCTTATTTGTGGTGTTACCCTCAACAGTTTTCCTTTCTCTGAGATGTGTTCCTCAGAAAAGCTCCTAAAGGAAAGGTTTATTTCATTTATTTTTAATTTATTTCATTTCTTTATAATTTATTTCATTTATTTATTTCATGTATTTATTTATAATCTCATTTCCAGGCCACAGCATGGGTATTGGTGCTCCAAAGCCAGAAGGATCAGCCTTGGGCCAAAGCCCTGGGCAGTGTCTGCAGGCCCCAGAGGACATCTATGATGATGTTGAGGAGCTGCAGGACAGACTGTGAGTGTGGCCCTGGGCTCTTGCAGTGCCTGTGCCTAGGAAATGTCATTTAAAATCCCTCCTGCAGCATTCCCCCATGTCACACTTGTGTCTTCCAGCAGCCACGGCTCAGATGCCTCCAGTTCCTTCACTTCAGACAGCAGTAAGTGGGGAAGCTCAATCAGAAGCTGCTTTTAATTTGGGCTGGTCCCTGGGAGATGCTGGGAATGGTTTTGTTTCACTTTCAGCATCTCCAGTGTCTCCTCCTGGCTGGGTTGCTCTGAATTCCCATTAAAACCAGTGGGGAGTAGCATACATGTCTAGCATGGAATTCATTTGAGCAGCCCTGAAGAGTGAAGTGTAAAGGTCTGGGTGCAATTTGTCCAGCAAACCTCACCTTATTGCTACTGAACTTGTCCTAATGGCATGCCTTGGTTTTAAGTTTCAGGAAACAGCTACGAGGAAACATATGAAGATGTTGAGATTGGGGGTGATAACCCTGCAAAACCAGAGTAAGTTGCAATTTCTTAGCTTGTCCTTTGAAATTCCGGCCATTCAGACTTGATCTCACATGCCAGGTACTGGCTGCAAGCCTTTTTCTTTATTTTTTTCCCTGACTCAGCTGCAGAAAGCTGTTGTGTGGGTGGGTTTCTTCCCGTCTTCCTCCCTCTTTCCCCTTTGGCTAACACTTTGGGAGCAAAAAGCCATTACCAAAATTAAATCCCAGAGCAGTGAGGGGGATTTTTCTTCCTGTAACACCCTCCATCCTTTGGAAGTGCTGCCCTCCCAGACCCATTCCTGCATCAACAGCACAGCCTCACTTGCCTTCTCCTCATCCCAAGTGTTGCTCAGCCGTAGCTGAGAATTGGCTGCACCTTTTTTGTGTGTGCCAAAAGAGGGGATGCTCGAGGGACAAACAGGACAAAATGCTCACATTTGAGATCACAGAAGGCTGCAGAAGAACCTGATGTGCTGTAACTAACCTGCAAGCAGCTCATTTTTTATGTAGCCTCTCAAGATATTTGCTTTCCATGGGGTGTGTTATAAAACCAATGAGTTTTGCAGCCTCTGGTTTATGCGCTGCCTGAGCTTCCCAAATGGATTAGGAGGTGTAAGGTGAATTTTAGTTGTGTTTTGTGTGGTTCCCTACCCTCGTGCAGTAAAAATTTGCCTTTGAAAGGAACAGAGGCTGCCTTTGGGAAAGGCATCTGTTGCACAGGATTGCTTGGAGTGCATCTGGTGGCTCTCTCCTGAGCAGCAGGGTGGGAGGAATAACAAGGTGTTGCTGAACATCTGCTTTTCCCTTATGGATGAGGAGCTTGCACTGGCCTGCATCTGCATCCCAGCCCAGCCTGTGTGTGACAGAGAGAGGGAGGGAAAAGGGAAAGCTGAACCCCCTGGAGGTGGCAGGATGGTTATTAAAAGAAGGAAATGTGACGGTGTTCACAGGGGTCTCAGGATGAGGGAAGAGACGAGGATCTGACTCCATGTTTCAGAAGGCTTGATTTAATTGTTTTATGATATGTATTACATTAAAACTATACTAAAAGAATAGAAGAAAAGGTTTCATCACAAAAGGCTAGTTAAGCTAAGAACAGAAAAAGAAAGAATGATCACAAAGGTTTGTGGCTCTGCTCTCTGTCTGAGCCACCTGTGATTGGCCATTAATTAGAAACAACCACATGAGACCAATCACAGATGCAGATAACCATTATTTATATTTTGTTCCTGAGGCCTCTCAGCTTCTCAGGAGGAAAAAATCCTAAGGAAAGGATTTTTAATGAAAATATGTCTGCGACAAAGGAAGTGTCATTTCTCTGCAAATTGTCCATGGGAGTCGCGTGGTGGGGGAGCAGCAGCTCCTTCATCCCAAGGGAAAGGTGTTCCCACATGGATCAGGCACATCCCCTCCCCTGGCAAGAACATCCCTGCCTCTTCTTCACCCCCCTGCGCATGGATGCAGAAATTAAACTCTCTGGTTGACTCACAAAGGGAGCAGAGCATCTTGCTGGGGCTGCAGAGGAATTTCAAGGTCATTTGGGACCAAATTCAGAGGTTTCAGAGGGCAGGGTCCTAATCCCCAAACCAGCCTTTCTGTGATCTCTCTATTGATCCCACGGGCAGGATTAAGTGTGCTGAGACACATAAAAGGTTTTTAATGGTCCTTGTGCAGGGTAATGACCCCCAGGGGAGGACCTGGGCTGCCTGCAGATACTTTACAGGAAAATTGCAGTGTAGATTTGCAGCCCTTTGTAAACTTCAGAGAGAAGTGTGTGCCTTGGACCATCCTCCTCAAGGACACACACACAATGGAAATGTGTGATGGAGGGTGGCCCAGAAGGTGCCCTTGATGTCCCCTTCAAAGGTCTCTGCAATGCTTCTGGGCAATGCTGCCCTTTCCTCACGAGTTTTCACTCCAAAGATAGCCTGGATCACCCACTAGTTGTTGGGTCAGAGAAGAACAGCTTCAATTAACACAGAAAAGTTTAAAGCTAAGCAAAGATATCAGCTTGGACTTAATTATTAAGCAACTTTTGCTGTGCTGGTGCTGATCCCAGTGAATCTGTGATCCATATGATGCTGTTAACGCTTAAATTCTTCTTCTGAGCTGAGGTCCAGGGTCTGCTGCCCTTCCTTTCCCTGCTCCCAGAATCTCTGGGGCTGCTTCTGCACCTTCTGTCCCTTTTAATTTAAAAGCTGTTTCTCTTTTGGACAGAACAGAAAAACAAAAGAGATTTGGAAACCTGTTTAAGATAGAAAAGTTGAAGCTGAACAATTTCAGGCTCAAGGACAACCTAAGGTAAGAAAATGCTGGTGGTCCCATCCCTTCCCCCTTCAAACCTGAGCATTCCTCCTGGCAATTATTGGAGAGCAGGAGTTCTAGGAGTAAGGAATACAGATATTTTTTTGGAAACATAGGCCAAAAGTGCTTCTATCAACTCACTAGGAGCTACTATGGCCAATGGTCCATCTGTGCAGCTTCTCCAGAATCTATAGCATCAGGAATCTCCTGGAGCTGGTCCTACAGCAGTTTCCAGGTTTTCATAGATTTTCTGTGCTTTTGGTACCTTTCTGATGCCTCAGCATGGCACAAGGTGCACAGGGGAATGTAGGAAGGTGATCCCTGCTGCCAGGATCGGGGACAGCCTTGTTGATCTGGGGTTTTATTCCAAGTTCCATTCAGAGCCAAGAGCATCTGCTGGAGAAGTTTAACAGTGAGTTTTCATTCTAACAGGGTGGGAAATATGGTATAACTTCCTACAGTGCCTTTTTGGGTATTCTAATATGCAAAACCGCCCATAAGTTTCCAGGGAAATTGCCTTTTCCTCAGGTGTGCAGAACCTGCAGATCCTGTCCTCCACTGCTGCCTCCTCCTGTGCTGTCTGAACTCCAGGAAAATGGTTCCTTTTCTTATTTCTTTGGGAATTCCAGGTTAAACATTTCCTCTTTCATGTCAGGAAGGTTTTCCCTACAAACCTTTTCACGTAAGATGCCCTCCAGCAGCTCCTTCAAATACAAATATCATAATAGGGAAAGACCCACCTGATATTGTGCCATTCTCCTGTTTCAAAGAGCCCTTAAAGCTCCTGAAATAATCTTAGATATCTACAGAATTGTCACCTTTAAATTCTTGGACAACCCCTGATGTTGGCAGACTTACAGGAAGGAATTGCCACTGACTAAAAATTCCAATTGTCCAGCAATCCCCTTGCTGTTGAGAAGGGCAGCAGGAGTTTGGACTGTTCTTTGGATGCAGTGTAGACCTTTCCTGCTTGATAAACATGTGGCTCTTATTGCTGGAAGTGCTTGTTTAGCAAGGGATATAATTTTGGGAAATGCTGTTGGTACCGTGGAGCCCTCGACCTGTCTCTGTCTCTTCAGCAGCATCACTGACAGCTTTTTGGGGCTCCTTGTGGCTTTTTGGGCATTGCTGATGTGCAGATTTGTTTCTAAAAGCCTTTTTTCTATCCACAGACTGGTTTCCATTTCAGTACCAAATTTAGGTAAGCACATACCTGTACCTGACTCCTGGGGATTTGTGTGGGTTTGAAGAGCCAAATGTTTTGTACCATCAGCCTGGTACACTGTGCCTGTCTGAAAATCATGTATTGTGGCAGAGGTAGCTTTGAAGACTTGAGAGAGATTTGTGTTTCATTTGAGAGTGGGGGTTTTGTTCATTTTTGGGTGGTTTAGCTTTAAAGAAGAGGATTCCTCCTGCAGATTTGGGTATATCCAGGAAGGTAAAGTGTGAAACACTTACCCATGCAGAGCTGCTGCTGGCAGTGGTGTGTGAGCCCATGGTACTCTAGCTTAAAAAAAAAAAAATTAATTCCACTTTACAAAGAGGCTTACTCTTTGTAAAACTCTTTATTCCTGCCTGCTGGAGAGTCAAGTTCCTTTACATAAAGAGAGTGGACACAACCTCAACCCTGAGAAGTTGAACATTGGAGTGAACATACCCAAGTCCTTGTGTTGGGAGCACTGCCTGGGCTGGCTGCAGTGCAAACCTGGGGCTTTGCTGCTGCTCCTGCTCCAGCCATGGAGCTGGATGGCCAAACCCATGCAGAAAACTGCCCACAAACACAACTAACCAACCCAAGCATCATTCCTTGTGCTGGACCTTTGCTGGGTGTTTGGGAGCTCCGAGGTTCCTTTTGCGTTTCCTTGGCCCCTTTGGGTTGAGCAACAAGCAGCAGCCCCAGTTTTCCTCTGCAATAGATTATTTGGAGTACCAGGCTCAGAGGGACATCTTCTAATCATTTTCTGTCCTGCATTTTGGTTGACAGCAACTGTGTCCCAGGAGGACAACGTGTATGATGATGTCGAGGTGGAGCAGAGAGAGACCAGGTGAGGAGGGTGCTCTGTCCTGGGGTTGTCCTCAAGCCAAGGAGATTTTCCTCCTGGCACAAACCTGTGCCTGGTACTGTAACCCACTGAGGGTCATGATCTGGTTGGGATTCAGTCCTCTGGAGACAGTCCAGGTGCCCTCCCTGTGTGTGTTTAATTTGGCAGGATCTGTTACCCAGTTAGCGCCAGAGACGTGAAAAGGAGAGAGCAGCTCCCTGAAACACGTGAAAAATCTGATCTTTTTCCTAAGGAAGGAAAACTCCATCTCCCAGACCCGATTATCAGCCCTGTCCTGGCAGGCTCCCTGCCAGAAAAATTACTTTTAATAGGAACAGCATGTCCTGGTGTCTTGCTGCCAGATGACTGCGGTGGCTGCGCGTGCTGGTGTAAATCACAGCAAGTGTTTGCATTTCAGTGCAGGGTGTGGGGGGGAGATGGAGAAAAATCCAGGCTCTGTAGGCACACAGGGATCTGGGGAGGGGACACAATCTGCTGGGAAAAACCTGAATTCCTGCCTGTCTGCTCCTCTCAGAGGGAAGGATGACAAGTACAGAGTCCGGATGCCAAAACTTCGGGTGGCGAAAGAGTACAAGGACAAGAGGAAAAGCATCGACATCGACAGCGTGGAAAGGTCTTGATTTGCATTCTGTGCTCCCATTTTGTCTGAATTTGTGCACATCTCTGAGTGCTTTCAGGAGCAGGATGTCCCTGATTGCACAGGAATTTTGTCCTGGTTGATAGTCCAGGATTTCAGGAGTCTTTGCAGAAAATATCTCAAGGGTGAAGCAAACCCTTGGATCTGAGCTGAGCATAAGGGGAGGATACCCAAAGGTCTTATCCTGAAGTTTTGTCATGACTTTCCACTGAGCTGAGCCAAAAGTTGTTACTTCCTACATATTTGGCTCCTTTTTGCTATTTTAGTAGATTTAGATTAGATTTTTGGAAGGACTTCCTCCCTATGAGGGTGGTGAGGCCCTGGCACAGATTGTCCAGAGAAGCTGTGGCTGCCCCTGGATCCCTGGAAGAGTCCAAGACCAGGCTGGACAGGGCTTGGAGCACCCTGGGATAATGAAAAATGTCCCTGACCATGGCAGGAGGTGAAACCATTCTATGATTGTAAGATGCTAGGATTTTGGCAAGAGCCTTGTATTTTAGAGTATTGATTAGTTGGGCTGAATTCATTGACTCTTGTGTGCCATTTGTGCATAAAAGCAAGTGTTTTTTTGTTTTTTTTTTTTTTGTTCTTTTGGGTTTTTTTGGTTTTTTTTTTTTTTTTTTTTTTTTTTTTTTTTTTTTGTTCTTTGTGCTGCAAAAATTCACATGGAGGTGAGGGATTTCCTTTCCCTTTTAGACCACAAAAACGTGCATCACAATGACCTTTTTCATTACCTAATACCCGGGAATTTGAATGTAAGTCAGAGACCCATTTTTGGGTTCTCACCACAGAGTTCCTGCTTGGGGCTGCTTGAGCACCACTGGTTGTGCTGTGCAGAGTCTCAGGTGTAACTTTACAGACCAACACAAAGTCCATGCAATTTCAACCTTCCTTTATTGATCACAGGTGCTGCCCAAGGAGGAATCTCTTCACAGCTTAAAAGTCCCTAATTTCAGCTCTTGTTTCCCTTCCTCTTTAATTTTAAGTGCATCAAAATGAGCCAAGGATTAATAATTTATTACAAATGGGTGGGGTTTTTTTTGTTTGGTGTTTGTTTCCTTAGTTTTAAAATGAATGCTGCAGCTGTAATTTTGTGTGTCAGAAAGAGTGGCATCCCCATATGCAGGAAATGCCCCACTCCGTTTTAGTGGGTTATAAGAACTTGTTTTCCACTTTACAATGGCATATAAATGTCTGTTTGGGGCACTTTCTCCTCTGTGTGCTAAAAATCCCAAAGAAAATCTGGAGAGCTGTGTCAAGCCCCACTTCCATAAGTGACTCAGGATGAGAGTTATCTGGGGACCCTTAATTTCTGAGTGTAAATAAAACCAGAAGGAGACAAACTGCTGGGGGAAAAGTGAATTGTTGACTTCCATAAAAATGGGGCTGATTTGAAACACTCAATAGAGAGTTTATTTGCTCCCACGCTGCTTACAGAACAAAGAAAAAAAAATTATCCCAAATGGAGATAGAAAATGGCTCAAGTTGTGCCTCACTAAACTTGAGTTGTCTATTCACCCTTTTCTGAGAAATAGGGATGTGAACTTTGTGTGCTTTGCTATTCCAAGAGTTCCTTGCAGACAAGGCTGGAATCAGGCTCTGGGTTGCAATTTCAGATGTGCCAGGAGTTATTTAAATGCAGCTCAGAAATGTAAATGTATGTGTGTCTCTCTCTCTTGTTGCAGAAATATCTTCAAATTCAAGAAGAGCAGTGAAGAAAAGAGCAAGAAGATGGACAAAGAAGAGAAGTTGTTTAGAGAGACATTTATGGTGAGTGTCTTTCTAGCTGTGTCAGGGGAGGAAAGCAGCTCTGTGGCTTGTTTAAACTACTCATGTTGTTGGTCCTCAGCTGTGCTGGGGAAGTTTTCCCCTGACCTGTTGCCTTCTCATCTGATCTGGGGTGTCTAGAGGAGAAAAGCAGCTCTGTGGTTTGCTTAAAAGACACCTGGTGGCACCTTCTTGGTCCTCAGCTGATGTATTAGGGTTTAACTGTTATATTTTCAAATCCTGTACTGCACTAGTGTATGACTCTAAACTCCATATAAAGCATCAGTTAACTGTGTTCACATTTTGGTCAGACAAAACAATCCCTCTAGGCCGGATTTTCAAGGACACCTTACTGCCTCTGGCCCAGAGAAGTACAGACAAAAGTGAATTGAGGGGGAGCAAACTGGTGCTGAGTTATCTCCTCACATGGGGCACCAATTTGTCAGATTAAGCCCTTTTCTGACCCAGAGATGGACAACTGAGAGGTGTTTTAAAAACTTTTATTTCATTTTCAGTCTCATGTGAAGGGTGAGACAATACAACTGTTATAATTCACTTCATCACTATCAGAAGCCAGCTACTTCCTAACTACAATATATTATAAGTGTTTTTTGGCCTATCAGCTTTTGCCACACCATGCTGTAAATGCCTTGAAGCCAATCATCTAAAATTACCCCTCATGGGTCTTACTACAGTGCATCTTTCATAGTTCTATTTCTCCAAAAGTATTTAGTCTTATTTGCAAGGCCATCCTTTGAAACTTTTTCCTAGTTCCATTTCTCTCTCAACAATGTCTGTCCTATTCCATGGCATTTCTAAGTCAGCATTTCTTTTCTCAAGGTTTACATGCTGTGTGAGCCTTCTGTCAGGCTTTGAGAATAGTCTACAAATCCATTTCCCACAATTACCTGAGGGTGTAATTGGAGGACTAATTGATATTTAAATGGACCAAACTTGTAATTGTCTGAAAAACATGTGACCACTGTCCATCTTGGGTGTAGCCTCAAGGAGGCTCCTGACTGCCCAACATGTACCTATTGAAGGCCTGCAATAATACCTGTTGTGGTGTTGTGAGTCCCAGGATGAGGTGAGAGATGAGAATTAACTTTAAGTTCTTAGAAGGTTGATTTATTATGATATTATATGGTATTATATGATATTATAGCATAGCATATTATAGTATAGTATAGCATATTATAGTATAGTATAGTATATTTATTATAATATATTTATTATAGTATATTAAAAGAAAATTATACACTAAAACTATACTAAAAAAAGAGAAAGGAGCCATCAGAAGGCTAGACAAGAATGAATAATAAAACCTGTGACTCACCAGAGAGTCCGACACAGCTGGACTGGGATTAATCATTAAGTAAAAACAATTCACATAAAACCAATCAAAGATGCACCTGTTAGTAAACAACCTCCAAACCACATTCCAAGCAATCAGATAATTATTGTTCACATTTCTTTTCTGAGGCTTCTCAAGAGAAAAATCCTAGCAAAGGGATTTTCCATAAAATATCATAGGAACAAATACCCACTTTTATTTCTTCAGATTTTATTTCTTCAGATTTTATTTCTTCAGATTTTATTTCTTCAAATATTATTTCTTCAAATTTTATTAATTTTGTCTAGCTTCAGTTTTAGGTAGCCATTTCAAGGCATCAGTCGCACTGCTCTCATCTGGATCTTCATCAGAGGCGTTGTTGGGGTTTTTCTCCCCAAAGCCTCACGACCCACCCCGAAATCTCCTCCTCCCTCCCTCCCTCCCCAGCACCCTGTGAAGGTTGCACACACAGATACAGAATAACCCCTGTCCTTTCCTGCAGTACCACGAGGAGATCCGCGTGCTCGCCAGGGCCCGCGCCGCGCGCTCGGTGCGCAGCCAGCGCCGCGCCGACCTGCCGCTCACAGCTGGGGAACAGCTGGATGTCATCGACACGCACGGCACGGCCCACGGCGCCCAGGGCCACGCCGTCATCTGCCGCAACGCCCAGGGCAGATGTGAGTCTGCAGCCCGGCTCCGGGTGACAAACCACCCCCCAAACCACCTCCCAAACCACCACACGGCCTAGTGAAGCTCAGTCCTGTTAGGAGTGATAGTGGAGCCGTGGGAAATGTTAAAGATAGTCTTTGAAAATGTTAGGCTTTGTGTTTTCTCAGATCACTGCACCTGCGTAAGCAGTACGATAAACAATGTAATTGTTAGATGTGATGATTGTTTAGTAATTAAATATTATACAATCATAAGAATCATGAGAAACTACGTTGGAAATTTAAGGGGGCTATGTTTAGCTGAAATCTATGTATACACTAGAACAATATAAGTGTAATAATTAACAGGAAAGTTATATAACGACAGAGTATAAAAGCATGATCATCTCAGATGTATGGTTGGAATCAGATTTGGGTGGAAAACTACCCCAATTCCCAGAGCTCTTAATAAAAAGCATCACACATAATCGATTATGTGTTTTTGAATGCTAAAAGGAGGGTAGCTAGTCATACAGGGAAGGCTGGAGCCAAGTTTATGGATAGTTGGGTGGTTGGGGTGAATGTGTAGGGTAATAGTCCTAAAAGGTTGATGAGTAGAAGGAGGATCATGATGGATGTTAGAATCAGGGCTTGTTTGTGTCCTTTTTCGTCTAGAGGTATTATTAGTTGTTTTGTAACTAGGTTAACAAACCATAGCTGGAGGGTTGAGAGTCGGTTAGTGATTCATCGGTTATCCAGGGATGGTAGTAGGAGGGCTGGGAATGTTATTGAGATGAGGATTAGTGGGATTCCTAGGAAGGATGGGCTTGAAAACTGGTCAAAGAAGCTGAAGTTCACGGTCAGGTTCAGGGGGTGGTGCTTGGAGCGATCAGTGGTTTGTTAGAGGGGGGATTTATTGATACGAATGACAAAAGTTTGGGCTGGATGATTAAAGAGAAAGTGAGTCATGAAGTGAGCATGATAAAAAATCAGGGGTTGGGGTTTAGTTGAGCATATAATTAAGGGGGGGAGGGTCTCTCTTTCTTTTGCTTAAAAGGCTAATGCTGGTTCATAGCTTCTTAATGATTAGGATTAGGATTTTGCTAATTCCCTTCCTTTTTGCTAATTCCCTTCCTTTTTCATCCTCCCGCAGATGGATACGTTCTGGTGGAACACTTGAACTTCAGGTAATCTCTGATTTTTTTTATTTATTATGATGCACATTTGTCAGAACCCAGGAAATTCCTCTGGCTGCCCTGGAGGGCTCAAGCCCTTGGCACAGAGCCCAAGATCCCTGTGCCTTTGATTTAGCCCTTGTTAAAAACAATTACCAACCTTTATATGAAGAATTACAAGTCAACAAAGTTTAAGAAGAATAATAGTTAGTTTGTCACAGGGTGAAAAATAGATTTTTGAGGTTTTTGAGTGGGGGCTCAGGGTCCTAAGGTGGAGGAATTTGGGTGTGCCTTGTCCTTTTTCCTTCTTTTTCTTGGCCTCCATCTTCTGGGTGATGTTGGCATTTTTAGATTGGTTTAGAGTAGAAACTCACTGTCTAACATAGATGATAGGTATTGGGAAGTTATTGTAAATAATGCACACGTAGTTTTTAGTATAAAAGATAACTCCAGTGTGCCTCAACCCGACCTGCCAGACAGACTTCATTGGGTCAGAGAAAGAATTTTATAGATAAGAAACAATAAACAACCTTGAGAAGGAGAACAGAAAAATCCTGACTCCCCCTTCAACTGCCAGGCTGGGAAAAAAGAAGTTTGTACATATCTCAGAGTCACTGTGACCAGCAGAGATTCTGAGACATATTCTGCTCTCTTTCCTATGTAGGGATAGCTGGAGAAACGTACTTAAAACTTCTGAAGGCAGGGGGAGTTAATGTAAACAGCCAGTATGAAATATTAAATAAGTATTTCCAGTTTTGCTCTGCTGCTGGACAAGTTTCCAGTCCAACTGCAGCTAAAAAAAGCCCTGTCCAGTCATGACTTGTGTAAATTGGAGATTCCTGACTTGGATTAATATGCCATATTAATCCACATCTGCTGCAAACATGGGCCACTCGTGCCTTGCCTTGCCAAAGCACACCCTTAAATTCCCTGCTGCAGCATTTCCTTGCATGCTCATGCATAATTCATAGAAATTAGCCTCCTCTTACCCAGGTGGCCCTTGCTGGGAAAATTCCTTTATTTTTTTTTTTTTTTCTTTGAGACAGACAGTACTAACTGCCCTGAGAGCTGCTCTCCCCTGGAGCATCCCTGAAGGTCTCCTGTGCTTCCTGCAGCCCTGACAGCCCATGTTGGTCAGCTGTGGGGTGGTGATGGGAATGTAAATAAAGCTGGAGTTTTGTACACTGTTTAATGTGCAAGAGATGTTTCCATTTTTTTTTTTTCCCTGCCATTTATAACATGACTTCACTGATTATTAGTTATTTTCAGTATTTCTCACTTTTTGGAGTACCTTGTTGTTCAGCTCTGAAATAGCCAATTTATTTCTACATTTTAAGGAAAAGAATAGTGCAGTTTAGTGGCTCAGTCTCATTTCTGTCAGAACTGCAAGTTTCCCCAAAAGATTTGCTCTTTAAAAAGCTCACCCTATAAACTGGAATTGGTTTTGGTCTTAAAAGTATTGGGAGCAGTAGTATGTATCACCAATCTTGCTGTGTTAAATATATAAAATAGTGGAAAAGTTGACTCATTTCTTTGCAAAAATAATATGAAAAAAGAGTAAATAAAGCATTCAGTCAAAAATGACTTTATTTTTTTAAGCTAACTTAGGCATCCCAGATATGTAAAAGCTGACTCCTGGCTCCCAAGGACTCACAGCAACAGGGAATTGCCCAACAGTTGCCCCTGTGTTCAGGCTGCTCTCTCTCCACTGTGGGCCTGGAAGATGATTACTTATTTTCAGAAAAATGCTCCTAAATGTAGGAAGAGAAATATAAATTGCTAATGGCTTCTCCTCCATGTATTCAGTAGATACCTTTTCAAAAGCAAAAAAAAATGTGGATAAAGTTTTTACATGGCTTTGAAAGAAAATAAACCCTTAAATCTGACTGTAGTATACAGCTTTTACCCCTTCCTGGTTCATTTTAGGAGCCCATATCAGTTTGCTCATAAATATCCTAAAAATGTAAGATGTTTTAATTAGAAATTATTAAATGTTCCAGGCTTAAGAAAAATAAAAGCCCTGTTTGCCACAGGGCCATTTCAAAGCTGGCATAGGAGACATCAGTAAAAAAACCAGAGCAAATATTTAACATTTACTTTTAAGTCTATACAGGCGTTCTTATTTATTTTACCATGTGGTTACTATTAAGTGCATTGGCCTGCATCCATCCTTGCAGGAAAAAAAAAAAAAAAAAAATAAAAATAAAGCACTGCCCTGTAAGCATGCGCAGCTTTGCAGCCCTGCCAGCCCAAATATTTGGATTTTTCTGGTGGAGAGGGAGAGTTTGGGGAGCTGGAGTGCGTGTTTGGCTTTGGCACAGGCTGGGACGTGCTCTGTGCCCTTCACCTCCATCCCTTCGCAGGGAATTTGCCCCAGGGAAGTGATGGAGATGGTTTCTCCTCAGGTTTGGTTTTGGTTTTTTTTCTCCATGGTGATTTTAGGATTAAAACCTTGAAGAAAACACCCCCTCTTCCTCCACTCCTTCCTCATCCTCCGCTCATTCACAACACATGAAGTCCATTCATCACCCCCTCTGTAAGCACTAGGGGCAAATCCTATATTAGCCACATGTGCAATCTCTTTTTTGCCTCCCAAGGAAGTTATTTAACAAGTTTTTCTTATTTTAAACGAAGGGGTTTTTAGGAATCTCCCTCTGTATCCTGTGACAGACGTGATGCAGCCCCAATCCTGTTGGTTGTGGGGTTGTGCCCAAATCCCTGTGACACACAAACTTCTGCACTGCCAGGGGCAGCTGATTTAATGCAAGGATGCCTTGCAATACCCTTAGAAATGCTTTTTATTCCTCATGGACACATTCCAGTGCATGCAAAGAAGAAAAGAGCTTGCTAGGGGCTGACTCCAGACAATACAAAAAATGCTTTAGATACAGCAACTTAGATTTCCTCAATTAAACCACAGGTTGGCTATATTTAGGTCAAGAGATTGGTCAGGAAATTAAACTCATCCTTTTTTTTTTTCCTCTTTTATAGTCTTATTGGTACATCCTAACCACATCAAAACTTACAATAATTCTCATGTGAGGGCTGAGCCCTGTTCCTCCACGTTTCTCCTCAAAGGGGAAATAATCATGATAACAGCTGTGAGTTGATGAGCCTGAGGGAGAACTGAAATTGTGTAAAAAGGGGATAATTTAAGGATAAATCTGTGGCACTCCCTGCAGCTGTGTGCTTGAACTGGTGTTACATCCTCCTGCATCACAGGCACAGAGGAAACAGGTGCCCAGTTTTGTCCCCAGCACTTTTTCTGCAATGAAATGTTATTTTTGCATGATGTCTTTAAAATGCTTTCCTCTCTTTACTCCTTGCTGTAAGGAGTGAGGATCTGAGTCAGCACATGTGAATACACTGGCCTGGCTCCTGGCATGGATTTTGGGTTGGGGAAGTTGTTTAAATTCATCATGTGGAAATTTTAACTATACCCCTTTCCCCTTTGCCCCCCACCAAACCCTGGGGGTATCTGTGGTCCCACAGCTGGGATATGGAAAGATCTCCATAGGGAAACCCCACCAGCCAACCCCAGCCTGCAGGAAGGGACTGTGCAGAAAGGAAATCCAAAGGATTTGCTGCTTTTATCTCTTTTCATCTCTGAGTTTATTAAAGTGCAAATGTCAACCATGGAGACAGCTATCACATGCAGTGCAGTACACCGAGAAACACTTTCCACACCATAAATGGAAGGAAAAAGGCTTCGTTGTGATTATCTGATGCACAAAGGACAGAACTGAACCAGGGCTCTGTGCCCTTCCATAACAAAAATACTACAGCCATGAATTGGGAAAGAAAACCCTCTCCAGGCCCTCAGTTGACAAAATAGAAAATATCGAGAAGGATGGAGTGTTTATTGAGCTCAGGTTTTTGGGTTTTTTTCTGAGATTCATCCTAATGATATGTTTGAAGGGATGCTTCTACTCAGAACTTTTTCAAGTTCAGTATCTTTTTCTTAAAATTATAATACATATATTATAAATCATAAATACTCCTTAGAGTATGAATTTAATAACTGCAGAGTATGAATTTAAGTCCAGTTTACCTCTCTCATAGAGCTGAGGTTTGTCTGCCCAAAGATGCTGGGCCAAGGACACCACAGAAATCCTGGGATTCAGTTTTGCTTTGTGCTCTAAAAGAAAAAAAAAAACAAAACAAATGCATTGAGGTACAACCACGTGAATATAACATGATACAGAACACATGAACATGCTTTCAGCAACAAGAATAAATATTACCATGGCTACAGGATCTACTTCACAGCTTTGTGAGATGAGGATAAATAAACTATTTCCAAACTTGAAAAAAAAAATAATTATCAGAGATGAGTCTTACAAATAAACTTTGATTTTTAAATTAAGGCAGCTTCAGCAGGAACTTCAAGGCTTTTGTTGAAAACAGACTTTTTCTAACACCAAAAGTGTACTCGTGCTTGCAGGTAGAGCTCTGATTCACAGTCTAGTTCTCCTAATTTTGACAATTAAAATGACAGTTAAAAGATCCGTGCATCGAATACCAGGTGTGCTCTCTGCAAAAGTCAGTGTTCCATCAGTAGGTGTCATGTGGGAACTCTGAAACCCAGTTCACCTCTCAGGCATGGGACTGAGGTACCTCTGGCTGAATCATTAACTCCATGGCCGGGAGGCAGACTGGGAATTCAGAATTACAAGAAGCTGTTGCAATTTTTTTTTTTTTTTTAATAAGCAAATGATGAAAAAGGGATATATAAGGGGAGGGCTAAGGAAGCCAAAGGAAAGCACTAAATGAAAAGCCCATACCAAAGTAAGACCTTAAGAAAGGTGACTCTAGTAAGGTCCATCATATACCTGGAACAAAACCAGACCCTAAAACTTTCCAGGAAAGGAACAGCAGGAGCTCGAGCGGGGGTTGGCTTGGCTCATCCAGATGTGCGATTCTTCTTCCCTCTCTCCTCTCAGCTAATAAAAGGGTGAAGCCAAATAATTGCACAACAAATGGTACTTCAAGTATTTAGAAACACGGCCCGCATGTCTCAGAGGGGGGATCCTGCACGAGCTGGGGAAATTGTGCACCTCGTGAAACAAAGCTGCCACTTCCAGCAGCCGCGGCGCGCAGCGAAGGCACGAGTTCATGTCCTGCACTCAGCTCCCTCCTCCTCCTCCTGCAGGGCTGCACGCTGACAGCAAGAGCAGTGAAATGAAAAGGAGTAGACAGAAGGGTTATTTTGTTCAAACCTCATCAATTCCAACACGAATGCCACTATAATCATGCACAGAAATGTATACGCAGCACACGCTAACCAGCTGGTTCACGTTTTTACAGCACTGCCCGTGGACTCCCCTGTGCTTGTACACACCTCGTGAAATGCTGAACTGGGCACACAGCTCAAGATGCATTTCTGACCCATTGAAGAAAAAAAAAATAAAATATCCTGCTGCCTTTACCTGCTCAGTTCCAGCTCCTGAAAATAAACCTGCCCCAAACCCCATCAGCAGCAGGGCTTTGGCCAGGGGGGTGGAAGGGCAGGATTCTCACAGGGCAGGATTCTCACAGCTCCTGATGCCACTTCTCCTCCCATCCCTGGCCAAGGCCATGCCGAGCCTGAGGGGGTGAGCTAAGCTACTCATGGGCTTTACCTAAAAGAGGGTGTAAAAATAGCATTCCCTTTGTCCAGGTCCTCTCAGAGGCTGGGATTAGTGAGGGGTGGCAGTGTCCAGGGCACAGACCTGCCCTGCTGGAAGAATAAAGCTGAGAGGTCAATGACAGGGATGCCACCTACATTTTATATATATGCATATATAATATTTACATATACATAGCTTCCAACAAGAACAGCACAAGGTATTTCTGAATTAACTCATCCAGGAGCTGGAGGTTTCTGTTGGAGCCTATCTGAACTCTTCATCCTTTGCATTTTGTCTCTCTCCCTCCTTGGGCTGAAGCAAAATTTGGGTGAGCTTGTGGTTTGCAAAGCACAGCTGTTCAGTGGCTTCTGAAGAATTGCACTTGGAGTAATTCAAGTTTCTGTAGTTCAAATATTGTCTACCCTGCTTTTCCCGACGCTTGTGCATGCACCAGCATAACTCAAAAAGAGCTGACCACAGTGTAGCAGTGTGGAAGTTAAACTCTTCCTCTGGAAAATGTAACTGGAGGTCAGCAGCTCCTCTGCAGCTGGGAAACACAACACAGCCTATTTGAAGGTAAAATAAATAATAAAAAGAAGTGAAAGTCCTCAGAGTGTTCCAAAGTGCAGCACGGATTTGGGCAAGGCTGTGATGGACCAGTCAGTCCAATGTGGCCACTGGGGAGGTGCTTCCACCAGTCCTGCTCCCTCCTCTGCCTCTGCTGACCCTGAGCAGGGAAGGGCTTCATCTCTTTGTGCCTCTGCATATGGAAAACTGAGTAACTCTGCCCTGCAGGACTGGTTCTGCAGACCCACACAGCAGTTAATGTTTGCACGGGTCAGAGAAGATGCCAAGTGCCACAAGGGGCTTATTCTACAGCCTAGAAATCCCACCTGCCTCCAGGAAGCAAATATTTCCTCCCAGGGGCATTTGCTGCTGCTTAATACTATTAGTTCTGCTGGGTAGGAAATCCCAGAGGACAAGAGTCAATTTGAAAAAAGACATCAGTACATCTACCTGCTCCTGAGCCCCAGACTGGAACACGCCAGCCCCTTATCAAGGGGGCTGCAGGTGCTGCCAGGGCTTGGCAAGATGCTCAGCTGGGAGTGAAGATGTGAAAAGCTTTTAACATTTGAAATACATTTCACGTCATTTCATTGCTGTTTCCTGGATGGAAATTAATGCCTGGCCCTACAGCTGCTCCTGCTCCTCTGCAAAGGGGTTCATCCCCATCACCCCAAATCTCAGCCTTGATACAAAAGCTGCTGAAGGGCAGGGTGCTCCTCAGCTTTGACTCTGGGGTGGGGTTTGGTTTTTTGTTTTTCTTTTTTTTTTTTTTTTTTAATTTTTCCACGCAGGAGTTTGGATTCTCCATCCAAACTCACACCACAGCACTGGGGACACAAATCACCTGGCAGCCACCAGGCACAGCACCAAAGCCATCCTCACCCCAGAGCAGGTATTTAATAATCATACTGTAATAAAAGGCTCGTTACAAAACCTAGGAGCACTACAAATATTTCCAGTATTTCTTACAGTCCAACCACTGCTGTGTTGGATTTAGTGTTCAAGAGCAAAACTGATTTTTTTTTTTTTTCTTTTTTTTTTTTTTGGAAGCTTTCTACTTTGTGCGGCTTCTGGAAAAACTGCAACTGTAAAGTCACGTTAGTGAGGATCCAAGCACAATCTGTAACAAAAGTAAGGCAATTTTGTGGTTCCTTTTAAAAAAAAAGGGACTTCAAACTGAAAAAGTCCATTTAACTGCCAGTAGATGGCAAAAATATCCCGTGTTTGTCTTGATTACCTTAAATGATTAGTAAAAAAGGCTTAATTTGTTGTTCTTTTCCTTGCTTCTCATATAAACTTGCAGAAAGTATAAATTAAAGTGCAACTGTACAAAAAAGAAAACCCTAGGAAAAAACCTCAAGGGGTCATATGAAGCTATCAAAAAGACAGATTACATTTTTTTTCAAGTCGAATGACTGCATACCTGGGACCAGCAAAAGTTCTTTGCTTTGTTTCTTAAAACAGAACACAAAAGAACAAAAAACCAAAACAACAGAACAAAACCAACCCCCTCCCCCCCAATATTTTTTTGGCAAAGCTTTCATAAAGTATTTGTTCCTTGATTAGACTACTACTTCATAATCAAGTAAATGGAATTAAATACCATATCAAAGCCAAGCAGATGCCAACGCTGCCCATTAGATTAATCCCGTGTAATAAAAAATAATAACTCTTTTAAACAAAGAATTCACACATGCATTAGGGTTTACCCTTGGGTAACAAGAATTTAACCTTAAAAATCCCCGCAGTTCATCTTGAAAAATAAAACCCCATCCTTCAGATAGCCAGTAGCAAAGGAACAGTAAAATTCCGGGTTGGGATATCCCTGCCTGGTCAGCGGAGCAGCGAAGGTCACAGTCCAGTGGGCAGCAGCAGGACAGGAGAGCCCTTGGGCAGGGGCAGTGAGCGTCCAGCAGCAGGGAAGGCAGATTTGGCAGTGATTTTGGGGAGGTGACAACAGGCAGAGCATCCTAGGGGAGAGGTGAGAGGTGAGTGCTCCGGAGCTGTGCGCTGCTGATGCCTCCTGCCCATCAGGGATGGTCCCAACCCTGGGGGAAGCGCTGGGTCCTCAGGGGGGTGATCCTGATCCTGTCCTCTGCTCACCTGAGCCCTGCTAGGCATTCAGCCCCTGGAGCCCATGGTGAGGCAGGGCAGGGGGAGCAGGCTGCAGGGAGGGGAGAAAAAGGCAATCTGCCTTCAGCTCCGAGCGTGGCGAGCAGCTCAGTGCTGTCCGGAGCCCTTGGGCAAAATAAAGCACCTTAGGGACACTCCTCTGCTGAGAGTGGACAGGGACAAAGACTGCACCTTAGGGACACTCCTCTGCAAAGACTGCACCTTAGGGACACTCTTCTGCAAAGACTGCACTTTAGGGACACTCCTCTGCAAAGACTGGCAGGTTTGCACCAGGACCTTTGCACATCCCACCTTCCCTGCCCATCTTCAGCAGAAGGAAAGAAGAGAGGGGAGGGAGGCCATATTGCACTAGTGCAGAAGCATCTAAGCAGCTGCTGCTTTGGGGAGGAAAGTGTGACAGAGGCTGGCAGCTGGGTGTGAACGCTGCAGAGCTGCTTCATCACCCTCCACTCCATCTCACAGGGCTCCTGGTCAGCCCCTCTGCCCTGGCTCAGCCCAGCTCTGCACAGCATCAGGGAGAACATCAAACTCCCTGCAGGAAGCGTGGCTATGCCTCCATTACCTCAGGACGAACCAGGGGGGAGGTGTTTTCCAAAAACTCAGTGATAACATTTGTTACTTTACAGCCTTAACATTTCCCATGGGGTTCACAAGGAAAGAAGAAAAAAAGAGTATTGGATACATTTCGCCAGGCACAAGGAGAGAAGTTAAGTGAATTTCCTTGGTGCCTTGCTAGAGGGGAGCATGTTTTGGGTCTGGACTTGGCTCTGTGGGGCAGTGAGGGGAGGAGGAGGAGGAAGAACAAGGAAGCAAAAGAAAGGAGGGGGCGGACGAGTCGGCGCAGATCCTCACGGTGCGCTGAGGGGCTGTCAGCGGGCCAGGGCCATGATGAGGCTGGCACACATCTCAAAGAAGTCCATGGTGTGGCTGCCCAGGCGGGGGGGCACTGAGGGGATGCTGCCCACAAAGGAGCCGCTCAGGGAGCCCATCAGGGACTGGCACTCGGTGGCCGCGGCTGCGTCGATGCTCAGGCGCGGCCGGTGCAAGCCCGCGGCCGAGCAGGAGCGCTGGGGCGTGGAGGAGCCGGACCTCTGCTCCATCACCTCGTCTAGAAAAGCCAAAAACAAAATAAGGGAGAAGAGAGAAAAAGTGGGGTTAGTTCTGCAGCTGCAGTGCGGGTGTGGTAATGAAATGCGAACAGCAGCAGAGTTTGAGAGGCGCGAAAGGGCCCCTGCTGAAATGACATATGTGTAAGCGCTTCAAAACACAGAGAATGGTTCTTAAACTTCCAGCCTCGCCCTTATGCATGCTCTCCATCTCCTACTCACCATCAATGCTTTTGAAGTCCAGCAGATAGCTGCGGTTGTCCACCTGGTAGAGCTGCAGGCTCATCTTCACGTAGTTGCCGGTGACGGGGTTCTTGCGGCGCACCCGCAGGTGGTAGGCGTTCACCACCTGCAAGGGAAACCTGCCCTCAGCAGGGACACTCCAGGCACCAACAGCAACACTTCTTCCCTTATTTTTTCTAAATATGAGTAAGACATCTTCTGGGAAAAACGGTTTCTCAAAAGGACAACCGCTATAAAATGAAGCAAGCAGCCTTGTTTCCTCCTGTCTTTAAATATTCTTCTTAAGGCTGTGATTCACCGGCTGCTGGCTGAGGAAGCTGCAGTGACCCATCTGCCAGGCACAAAACTGATGTTTGCTCCCCACCTCAGCAGCAGCCACGGCCACATGGACCAAAAAGTCCACTCGTGGGCCCACATACATGGACAGTGCTCGTGAAATCAGGGCAAGCTCTGAAATCAGAGCAGCCTCTCCCATCAGCACAGCCAAACCCAGTGCCTGTGGATCAGCCTCAGGCTGAGTATTTCCCCTCTCTGCTTCCCACCTCACAATCTGCTGCATCTCATTTACAATGAGATCTTTTCTCTGTGCTATATTTATGAAGCAACTGTGTGGATGGGAGAGTTAATTCTGATGAAGAGTCACATCTGAAGTTATTCTTAGGGTGGGAAAGGCTATTGTGAAACCTCCTCGTATGAAATAAGCTGCACTGCCTACACACAGAGATGTTGGGCTGAGTTGGTTTTTGAGGCTGTAGCAGAAATACAGCAGGTTTGCTCACTCTCTGTAAAACCATGCAGCTAAAAAATGTCTGGCTGGTGTTGGCAAATGCACCTGGCCATGGTCCATCTCCTGCCTGGTGCAGGGAAATGGGGTTTCTGGAAGCTACTTGGTTTTAAAAATGTAATATTATCAAAAATAATGAGGAAGCAGGAGGTTTCAAAGAAGTAGAACAGTGAAATTCACACTTGGGACCTGGAGGGAAGAGGAAAGCTCCTCTGGTGATGAAGATCTGGGATGAAATTCTCCTTTCCTGGCTCCCAATGATGCCAAAGGCCACGAGCCAGGAGAGCTCACTTCAGGGGCTGCAGCAGGATTTGGGGAGTCAGGCACAGCAGCAGAGCTCCAGGGCTAACTTAGGGATTTATTATTCCAACTTTGAAAAGGACTGTGACTAAATGTTGCACAGCCCCGGAGAAATACCTGCAGTGAGTACTGCCAGCTAAAACATCTGGATTTAAATCAAGAAGCTGAGCCCTAAACTGAAGAAGCAATAAGTGGCTGAAAACACATCTGGTCTGTGAGCACGCTCCATCTCCATCAGGGAAAGGCCACGATATCAAAGATACAAATTCTGCACCCAAGGCTCCCCTGCCCCTCATCTGTGCATCCTTTAGGACAATTTGCACAGTACCAGTTCTGTCCTGACAGGACCAGACAGAAATAATGAGAGTTCCTCTGCTCAGGAGCACTCGAGATGACCTCGCAAGGAATTAGCCACTAAAATTAGAAATGTGAACAGCTCCTCTGATCCCTGCAGCTAAACAAGGCAGAATCATCTTTCCAGATGAAGTCTTGGGGCACCTTATTTCACACCATAAAGAAACACCACAGATAAGCACAAATAAGCACAGCTGGCACCTTAATTCAGTGAGTTTGCCTTAACAAGGAATAGCAGGGATGATTGCAAGGTGGGGGTATTTATCTGGTGTTACTGTCATAATTTCTGGAAAAATCTCTTTGCCCGGGATTTTGCTCCTGGGAAGCTGAGAAGCCTCAGAGAAAAATGAAAATAATAATAATTATCTGATTTGCTTCTCCTGTGTTATGCTGCTTTGGAATGTGTTTGGACATTGTTTACCAACAGGTGCTTGTTTCATTGGTTTCACGTGAATTGTTTTGACTTAATGACCAATCACAGTCCAGCTGTGTTGGGACTCTGGAAAGAGTCACAAGTTTTCATTATTATCTTTTTAGCATTCTGTCTGTATCCTTTCTCTATTCTTTAGTATAGTTTAGTATAGTATTCTGTAATATAACATTATATATATTTAATATATACATTCTATAATATAACATTATATATATTTAACATATATAATATGTTACATTTATATAATATATTAAGTATATTTAACATATATATAATATGTTATATATGTTAAACATATCATATTATATATATTTAACATATATAGTATCATATATATATAATATATATTATATATTATATATTATAATATATAATAATAATATAGTATATAATAATATTAATATAATATTATATATTTAATATAATAAAATAATAAATTAACCTTTTAAGAACATAGAATCAGATGCATCATTCCTTCCCTCCTTCCCTTGTTGGGAGTCCTTAAAAATACAACAGTCTGGAAAGAGGTGAGGCATTTATCTGAAAAGAGGTGAGGCATTTATCTGGAAACAGGTGAGGCATTTATCTGGAAACTGGTGGGGGCATTTATCTGGAAACAGGTAAAAATTAAGGGTAAAATTAAATGCATTAAAAACCTGGAAACAGGTGAAGCTCCCTGAGTTTACGGAACAAAGGATGCTGTAAACCCATGCCAGCACTCCCTACCTTCCACTCGAAGTCCAGCTGCTTCATAGCGCGGTACACCTCAGCCATAATGTCGTAGGGCTTGCTCTGGCTGCGGATGCCCAGGTGCCACTTGGCCTTTTTGACAGTCAGGGGCTTTGGCTTGGTGGTGTTGAGGGCGTCCAGGGGGCAGCGGGCCTTGGGGCTGTCGGCGATGAGCGGCGGCATCCGCTCGGGGTGCGGCTTCACGCCCGGCGGGATGTGCAGCGCGCTGTCGTCCATGAAGGAGCCCGTGGGGGGGCTGGAGGCCAGGTAGAACTCGCTGGCCTGGTTCATGATGCGGCGGTTGTCGATGACCAGGTGGTAGGCCACGGCCAGCTGGTCCTGGGGGTCGCCGCTGTACAGGCTGTTCATCACCTCCGACTCGGTGCACTCGAACTTCTCGCACACCTCGCGCACCGCCTCGTCGTCGATGACCGTGGCGTCGTAGGAAGGGTCCTCTGGGAACAGGTAGCTGGGCAGCTCCTCCTTGAACCACTCGTGTTCCCTGGGGAGGGCAGAGGGGAGCCTTGGTGTGAGAGGGGAGGTGGGGAAAGCACCACCAGACAAGAATAAACCCTAGCTGATGAATGGGGAGCAAAACCCAGCTCGGTACAGGGACATCGATGGCACTCTGCACACTGAGTTTGAAGTGAGACTCAACACTTCCAATATTCCCTTTTTTTTTGATACAGAGCATCAAACCTACCCAATTCCCATACCCAATACCCAATTCTCACTAATTTACAATGAGGTGAATGATAATTGCCTAAAACACACACAGTGCCTTGTCTATAGGCTCTATGTACTGACAGCAATATCGCCTCATGTGCTGCCTCTCTAACATGTAATTAAGTCCTCTCATCCTAAGTAATTAAGGAATAAAATAGGGAAGTTTGCATGGGTTTGTTTGAAGGGTAAAATTAAGGCTGTCCATTGAAAATTCATTAAAAACCTGAGAATTCCTGTAAGTCCTAATAGGGTTTATGTTCAGGCTTAGCACATAGCTACATGTAATTTACATATTAAGTTAGTAACTCTTGGGTTTCTCCTCCTTTTCTTTTGGATATACATTAAGTACAATGATTATCCTCTTTATCTGGTACCCATAGGGATGTGGTCTTGAAATATAGAAATTAAAAATGACTTGGATATTATAAAGTTCTTGGGATTATTGCATGGTATAGCTGCTTTTGCTAGGTGCTGTTAAGAGATTTTTAAAGCTAGTTTATAATGAAATAAAATAGAATTTAAAATATTTGCATATAAAATTTATATAAAAAATCCTCATCCTGTTCATCATCACCCACTTCCAGCCAGCACAGAAGGGGTGCAGGGCTGAATCACCTGGAACAAAAGCCATCTGGATTAGCTGGCTACTCCTGAAAACCACCCTGCCAACACGAGACCCTCAGGACAGCCACCAGAGAGCCCCAGAGGCAGCCAGCCCACCCCAGCCCACCTGATGTCCTTGATGGTGGCTCTCTTGAGGGGGTCCACCTGCAGCATGTGCATGAGGAGCGTGGCCACGGAGCGGTTGAGGTATTCCGGGATGTAAAACACCCCCCCACGGATCTTCTTGAACAGGGTGGGGACGTGCTCGTCATCAAAAGGCAGAGTGCCACACAGGAGGGCGTAGAGGATGACACCACAGCTCCAGATGTCCACCTCTGGGCCAGCATAGAGCCTGCATGAGGACGAGGACAGGAGAAAGATGTCACCACCATCCTCTCTTCAGTCAGGGTGTCAGGGTGCAGGGTCTGTGTCACCCCCACCTTCTCCTCAGGCTCTGTGTCACCCCCACCTTCTCCTCAGGCTCTGTGTCACCCCATCCCCTCCTCAATCAGGGTGCAGATGGGGGGAACCCCCGCCAGCTCCAGCAGGGACAGAGCTCCAGCCCACACCAGGGCTGCTCATGTGGCTCCCCCCAAACCAAAGGTGGCTCAGCCAAAAGTGCTCAGGGAAACGGATGGCAGGGCTGGCACTGGCTGCCCACACTCCTGTGTACAACCCTGCCTCCACCAAACTCTCCAAAAAGCCAAACCTCCATTTCCAAGAGCCCTGCCAGGCTGTTTGCTCCTTTGCCCCAGCAATTTCTGTTCATTGAACGAGGCAGATCAAGCAGCAACAGATAATTCTATCTCTGAGTGTTTATTTTTGGTGTGCTGGTATCTAAATGCTCCTGCTTCCTACAAGCTGCCAAATGTGTTCTCTGCCATCACCAACTCAGGACACCCCAAATAATACAGCTTTGCTGCTCCTGTTCATCTCTTTTTAGCACATCTGATGCCTCCCCAGAGATTTTGGGAGGCAACACTTGCCCTTGGGCTGTGAGGCCCAACCAAAATACAGAAGTTGAAATGCAACTACAGAAGTGTCTTCATGAAACCTCAGCATCCTGCTCTTGCTCCTCCTGAAAAGCATCACTGCAGAGAGAAATCAGGCTGGTCATGCAGGTGACCATTCTGTGAACACCCAAAAACACTTGTTCTGCTTGTCCAAGGGTGAGAGTTTCCCTGCTGAGGCCAGGAACAGCAGCAAAGCCATTTTGGAAAGGCAGAGGCTCAGCTGGATGCCCCTCAGCCCTGCCTCCACAGATCAGAAACCTGATTCTTTCACTGATAAGAGCACTGCCTGAACAGTTTTTTGGACCTTTAAGCCCACATGAGATGCACTTTTATGGCTCTGAAACCTGAGCTGCCACACTTTACTGCTTTTATGCTCCAGCAGGGCAGGCAGCAGAGAGGAGGGCGGCTTGGCACATTGAGCAGGGCCATGAAACTCAGGCAGCCCTGAGCCTGCAGTGGGTGTGGTGAGGGAGGGATGCAGCTGCAGCCAGCCAAAAAGTGCAACATGTGGGCTTGGTTTGGGTTTTCCATCTTGCTTTTGTTGTCACTAAGCTGCATTGCCTGTACTCTTGGAACACTCAAGGACTAAATCCTCCTTGCTGATCTGCCATGTGCCTTGTCTCCTATACAAATTGAAAAACACATGTCTGGCCTTCACTGAGATGGAAATACTATTTTTTTGTATCCCAGCAGTTTCTTGCTTTGTCCCCTTCTTGACAATGAGGATTTACTTGGTTTCATTTCACACACAGAGCTGTAGTCACAACAGGGTTTTTGGATGCTAGTCTAATTCCTAGGATGCTCTGCCAACACTTGCTCTGGTGTAAAGAGGGATAAAATAATCAAAATCACAGCAAACACATTCTGAACAAAATGTTCTATTTAAAAGCTACAGATATAGGCAAAAATACACTGGATTAGGAAAAGCAAAGCTCATGGCAAAGGGAAATCAAAATAAAAAAGGAGCAGATAGTGAGATGAGCAGTTTGAAGGACCATTCAGAGGAGTGAAAATTTGAAAATCTATATTTGCAATCTTTGCTAAGGTATTACAGAGAGAATTAGAGCAAAATGTACATTCCATGTAATTTCTACTCCTGACAGCAAAATACAGGAGGCAACAATTCTGTATCAACAACTGGAAGTCCAGTTCAGCCTTGTGGGGTGTGCCCAGCACTCCATGTGCTGTACAGATGTTTCATGCTGACAGATGCAACCACAGAGGAGGTTTGTCAATTCAATGAATCAGCTCAAAACAAAGCTCTGAAGGTTGAACCTACTGCCACAGCCAAAACCCCAAGCTCAAGGAACCAGAAGACAAGTATTTTCTTTACCAGTGTTGGGAAGGGATTAAAGATCTTCCTGCTCCTTTCGTTAGTGAATGGTTTTCCTCGTTAACACCGTGTTTTATATTACAGGTGGGCAGGAGAGGAGGGGGTGGCCTGGAAAAGCCTTTCCACCTGGAACCTCAGTGTTTGCATCCAAAGAGTCATTTTCACCCTCTTTAATTAGCAATATAAACAGTCAACATCTGGTATTAATAATTCCTCCAAAGTAGCAAAACACGGTTTGCTATTACAGCTACTGAGAAGTAAAATAAGCAAGAAAACCTTCAGATCTTTGCCAACAGATTCACCCAAACACAAAATCCAGGCTGGAAGGATTCAGCTACTTTTACTAGACATGCAAAGCTGTTTCCAATACCAAGAACAAATTTAAATTCCAGGTGCTCACATAGCTCTGATGAGAAATGGAATGTCTTACCTTCCAGAGATGACTTCAGGGGCTGCATAATTTGGGGAACCACAGCTGGTGCGTAGAAATTCACCATCTGACATCATGTTGGACAGCCCTAAAAAAACAAAATGCTTATCATACACGGATGTTTGATCTAAAGGTCCAGACATGCTGTGTAACATATGTCACAAAAGAAGAGGCAGGGAAGTAGAGTGGGATATTTGGAAGGGAACTGCTGATATAATTTAGATAGACTTCTCTGAACTGATTTGAAAATTATTACTTTTGTTATTATTGTTGTTGTTTGTTATTTTGTTGGGTTGGTTTTTTTTTTTTTTACATCCAACCAAAAAATTTTCACTCCAGGCTAATTTTGCTCCTCTAAGTTGCAAATCCCAGAGCACACAGGACAAGAGACATAATTCATCCCAGAGCACTCACTTCATATGGCAACTGGGGCTGTGAAATGAGTAAATCTTCAGCAGGATTTACATTGCTAGAAAGGACTCACCAGGACAGAGTTGGTAGCCCGGGTATTTTAATGGATTTCAACCCCTAATGCCACTTAGAGACTCCTGTTACTGCTGGTTGTAAAATGAGCTGAGGCCAAGAGCACATGGCCAAACAGAGGGAGAACATGCACAAAAATAAACACACACAGCAGCTCACCCTGAACCAGCTGCACCCAGCCTGCCTCAAACACAAATTGGGTAAATTTGACGTCGGGTGATTACACTAAAACACAGCAGAGATCTACAAATTACTTCTCTGCTCCATTCTCAGTGCCACTGCAGGAGCAGCCTGCAGCAGGTAATCCCTGTGCTGCTGCTGCAGGAAGGGCAGTGTTTGTGAGTGTGTGATTTCCAGGTGGTTGGAAGGGCAGTGTTTGTGAGTGTGTGATTTCCAGGTGGTTGGAATGGCAGTGAGTGTGTGATTTCCAGGTGGTTGGAAGGGCAGTGTTTGTGAGTGTGGGATTTCCAGGTGGTTGGAAGGGCAGAGTTTGTGAGTGTGTGATTTCCAGGTGGTTGGAAGGGCAGAGTTTGTGAGTGTGTGATTTCCAGGTGGTTGGAAGGGCAGTGAGTGTGTGATTTCCAGGTGGTTGGAAGGGCAGTGTTTGTGAGTGTGTGATTTCCAGGTGGTTGGAAGGGCAGTGTTTGTGAGTGTGTGATTTCCAGGTGGTTGGAAGGGCAGTGTTTGTGAGTGTGTGATTTCCAGGTGGTTGGAATGGCAGTGAGTGTGTGATTTCCAGGTGGTTGGAATGGCAGAGTTTGTGAGTGTGTGATTTCCAGGTGGTTGGAGGGCAGTGAGTGTGTGATTTCCAGGTGGTTGGAATGGCAGAGTTTGTGAGTGTGTGATTTCCAGGTGGTTGGAATGGCAGTGTTTGTGAGTGTGTGATTTCCAGGTGGTTGGAATGGCAGAGTTTGTGAGTGTGTGATTTCCAGGTGGTTGGAGGGCAGTGAGTGTGTGATTTCCAGGTGGTTGGAATGGCAGAGTTTGTGAGTGTGTGATTTCCAGGTGGTTGGAATGGCAGTGTTTGTGAGTGTGTGATTTCCAGGTGGTTGGAATGGCAGAGTTTGTGAGTGTGGGATTTCCAGGTGGTTGGAAGGGCAGTGTTTGTGAGTGTGGGATTTCCAGGCTCTGCTGCTCCCTGGCCACGCTCTGGCAGCTCTGGAATGCTGCTGGGCACATTCACATACCAAAATCAGCTATCTTTGCATTCATGTGTGCATCCAGCAGCACGTTCTCTGGCTTCAGGTCCCTGTGCACCACCATATGCCTGTGGCAGTAATCCACTGCAGACAGGATTTGCTGGAAAAGGCGTCGAGCTTCTGCCTCCTCGACCTGCAGGAACAGCAGAGGGAACAGTGCTGGGGTTTGGTGTGCACTCAGCCAGGGGAAGGCTGCACTTAGCAAGGAGCCAAAAAAGATTCCAGAGTGCAGAGGGAAAATCCCAGCCTGCCTGAGAGCAGAAGCAGCAAATAAAGCAGATTTCTCACCCTTGTATTTTACAATGTGCCAGCGTTTGAAAATGATACAGCCCCGAGATGAAAGGTGAGACTTCAGTTCAGGTGAGATGTCAACAAGAATTTAAAGGTGGCACCTATCAGACTGTGGCCTGCTGGCCCAATGGGACTGGTACAGATCCAGGCTGGACAAAACACCACAGAGGATGCTGCTGGGAGCAACTCCTCATGGACTTCCTCTGGTGAAGCTGGATATCATTGTGATTTTAATTATCTATATAGCTAATAAAGCTGTATGAGCTATATCAGAGAAACTGTATTTTCAATTATTATTTTAACTGATGAATTCCAACAGATTCCCTTCATGAAAAATGGAGTTTATGAATGCAGAAGTTCAGAAAAGATCCAAATCAGTCACTGAAAAGATCTAGATGGGCAAAATGTGTGAGAAATCAGAACTGTACATAGAAAAGAAAACTGAGTCAGCTCCATTGACCACTACACTAATCTAACCCAATCTGCAGTGAATTTATTGATTTTGTAGCACAGAAAGGAACATGTGATGGGCTGATCCTTCACCTGAATTCTTTTTCTGGATGTCCACTTTGGCCCATTTTTACCTCCTTGTCCTCCAATTGCTCCATGGGGCAGACACCAGCGATTTTCCTTGTAACCAATATCTCACATTTCACAGGTGATTTACACCAAGTGGGACTGCTGGCATTTGAAAATGTTGCTCAGATAAGCCACATCCTTGAAAACCTTCAAAGAACCTGACATGGAACCAAGAAGGGGCTCTGGGAGAGGTGAATGACTGGAGTGGAGACCACACCAAGTGGTTTTCCCCTCCCAAGCTATAAATTTGCTGCTGATCATGGGGTTTTGACAGGCAACCCATAGCTAAAAATCACAAAAATAAGCCATTTTTCCAAATATTTGCCCTAAGCAACACGTTACCTTGCATATTTTGGTTTGAGGGTCAAAAATACACCACCAGAGACCGCTGCGAAAAATCACACCCAAGTTTTGTGTGAGCCAGTACGAGACACCCCAGATGGGGTTGCTGTGAAGCAACTTCTATTTTGGGCCTTAACCTTAACTGTGCTCCCTTGAGCAGTGATTTTGCTCCTCTCCCCACCCAAGTGCTGGGGCTGGCTGGGGACTGGCACTTACACGTCCGTGCTTACAGATGTAATCAAACAATTCTCCCCCGGACACGTATTCCATGACCATGAAGAAGTCTGTTGGTGTGCTGATCACCTGGTACCTTCAAAAACACAAGCAGATTTAAAAAAAAAAAAAAAATACATGATTAGGAATAGGGAAAGGCTTTTAAACAGATTATTAATTCCACATCAACACTTCAAATAAGGATTTGTTCAGATCTTGCATTTGTAACCGCTTTCCACTCCTGAAAAGTTGTCTCTTGTTTCCAGTATAACCTTTCACTTGTCTGTGCAAGGACCTCTTTTCCAGACCTATGAACTTCCTTCAGCCCTTTAAATAATCCTCTGAAATATCTGCCAGGCAATCTTACCACATTTAGGACTGCCCTGACTTTCAAATTTCCATTTTGGGTAAGAGCTGCAACAACAGCTTTAGAAATGAAGTCCTGGTTAGCTGGGGGCAAGGAGAGGATCCATGTGGTTCCCCTTATATCAAAATAAAAAAAGAGAGAGAGAGCTCTAGGCACTAGAGAGAACTTCCTCTGGACAGGTACAGAAACCAAAAGGAGACCCCCTGAAGTTATTTTTCAAATATTAAATCTCCATAGAGATGGGGGGAAAATGCTTCTAGAATGGGGGAAAAAATCCAGAGTATCACCTTCAACTTGCAGATTTTTTCTCCATTTTCCTTCAAAATGATCCCTGAGTGCTGCAAAGACATTTCAGTGTCCCAGCTGGAACAAATTGCCAGTGATGAGCTGAGGTCAATGCAGCCCCAGGAATTCACTGCAGCACCAGCTGGGACTTCCCTCTCTTTTATTTCAGATTCATTGTTTTGTTGTTGTTTGCTTTTTTGGTTTTTTTTTCAGATGAATTTCATTACTTTTTACAGGACTGTAATTTGAAACAAAGAGATTTCAGCAATTTTTAAGAGGCTGGCAAGGGAATGTGGGATACTCCCATAAAAATCAATACCATCAACCTCATTTTTCTGAAGAGCTTTGGGCCCAGACATCTAAGCTACTGTTAATTGCCCCAATATTTCTTTTATATGCATTTAAAAACTTATTGAAAGAGGTTTGTGTGCCCCAGTCTCCTCACATCTTTATCACTGTATTTCATGAATGCAACATGTATCACAGGACACAGATATTGTCAAACTGGATTTAATTTTTACTGCTTTGACAAATGTGTGAACAGGATTTGACTTGCAGGATGCTGGGCACACAGCTGAGGAGTCTTGCTGGTGCTTTTTTCATGAAATAATACCAATCTGTTCTCCAATAAATCCATGGAACTGTGAAGTTACTCTAAAGTCAACAGTTGCTGCATGGTTAGTTATTTAACTGTAGAGAGAATTTGTTTTCCCTTGCCTCTAAGTCCCAGGTATTTGCTATATCTCATGCCAGTTTTAAGGCTGACCTAAATGTCAACTTACCCTTGCAGTTACCATTCAACAGCTTTCTTTTATAGGAATGCCAAAGATATTATCGAGTGCCTCATTAATGTGGGCTGGCTGCACAAGCTGGGGATTGAGCAGGAATCCCAGAGGCTGCAGTGCAGGTGCTGATTTACGACCCCAACTCAGGTTCATCAAAGTGGAGACTTTCAAAACTTATGTCTGAATAATAAATTTTGAAAGAAAAAAAAATGTTCTTTTAAGCTCTGGCTAATCAGCACATTAAAACATAAATCCTATTGAGTGGGGGCCAAGGTTTCACTCTCAGAGCCTGACCATGCTGAAATTCATGGAATCTTGGAATGGTTTGGGTTGGAAGGGACATTAAAGACCATCCAATTCCATGGGCAGGGACACTTTCCACTATTCCAGGTTGTTTAAAGTCCCATCCAACCTTGCCTTGAACACCTCCAAGGATGGGGAAGTACAGCTTTTCTGGAAAACCTGTGCCAGCAGGTCACCTAACACACAAAAACCTGACCAAACCCAATTTTTAGTGCCCTAATCCATCTCCTGCAGCCCAGCCAGGTGTGTGAGAGAGGTCTTTGTGCAGAGAGGAGCAGCTGCCCACGTGGCAGGGAGGGTACTCACAGTTTGATAATGTGGGGGTGCCGGAAGAGTTTCAGGTTTTGGATTTCCCGTTTGATCTTCCCCACCACATCCAGGCTGCGGATTTTCTGCCTGTTCAGTATTTTCACTGCCACTTTGTGCCCTGTCAGCTGGTGCTCACCAACTATGAGAGGGAGAGAGAGCATTGCAAAGTCACTAAACAGTGCAATGAGAGCACTGCAAAGTCACTAAACAGTGCAGCAGGGTTCACACAAGAAGTTTAGGGCACTATAAGCAAAAAGCCACTTCTAAAGGGAAAAAAAAGCAGAAGATGAGGGTGTGAAATATTTTAGTTTTTGTCTCTTCACTGTTTTCCCAATGGAGTCACAGAAGGCAGAAGAGAGAGGACTTATCTGCCAAAAGCACTCCACTAAATAAAAGAGTGAGTTGCTGGAGGAGGTCATGCCCCAAGCTAATTTGCAAGGATTTATAGCATGTAAAAGCTAGATTAATCAGAAACAGATATATTTAAATGGCAGAGGAGAATCTCCACCACAACACACTGGTAGACAAAATCCCTCATAAACCCAGCCTTAAAACTAGACCATCACACTTCTTTTTTTTTTTTAAATGGTATGGGGATTTTCCTTGCCCAAAATAGGACTGCAGGATTTGCATTACTAAAATGAATTTCTATTTATACTTCCCCCAGCGTGCTTCTTGCTTTGATGACAAGCTGCAGGAACACTGCTGGACTGCAGGAGCAAACTCTGCTTTTAGGAAAGATGCAAACTCCAATAGAGTTTTTTTTAAAAAAATGCACTTGGTGCATTCAGACGGTGATGTTTATCTCCCGTGTTCAGGGAAAAAATCATACCCATAAACTGGGAGGAGCAGCCCCACTGTCACTGGGGGAATTGTAATTAATGATGTGAAACTAATTCAGCATGGGATCCATTTGTTATCAATAAACAAACCACAAAAAAAAAAAAAATAAAAAGCTCCCAAGGAAGCAAGATTTATATTGAAATTGAGAGGAGAAAGAGCTTAAAAACGTGGTGTTTATACCCAAAAGGGGTTCTCAGAATGAGCTGCCCCTTCTCAGTATTTTCCAACATGATATTCAGCAGAGTGACACACGGATGGTTTCCTAAAGCCTGCACAGCAAAACCTGCTTACAGTAAATATTTGTGCTCTCTAATTACCAGCATCACCCTTGCAGTGCAAGGAGTTAATTATTGCCAGCAAACCTTGTTATTACATTATTAGAGGCTGTAATTTTGGCAGCCCTAATGAGCTGATCAGCAGCACCCGGGGTGAGCAGGAGGTGTGAGAAGGGCAGGGCAGCAGCACTCGGGGCACACCAGGTCACTATTATTAGCCACCAGATAAGACCTGCCAGAGATTCTTTCCTCAAGAAGAGCATCCTAAAAATAAAACACTTGACTGCCCTTGAAAATTAAAGCACCACTTTGCATGTCCATTTTATTCCTCGTAATACTTAAAACTACTAGATGATGGAATGAAAATAAACTCAGCTTTGCAGCAGAGATGCAATTTAGGGATTAGCTGAGGGCTGGAGGAGGCAGATAATTCCTCAGAGGGCTGTAAATAGTCCAGGGAGGCATTTTCCCTGGTGAATCCTCAGGGAGAGGAGAGGAGGGCAGTGCTGCAGGGAGGTAAAACAAAGTTTTTTCACTGAACTAGGAGGAAAACCCTGATTTCTACCACCCTTTGTTTCAGGACAACGCTCAGCATATGCTTTGAATTTTTTTTATTATACACTAGGGGGAAAAAAAAAAATGGCCATGCCCAGAATGAATAATTATTGTTTTTAATACTATTGCCAAACAGCTCATCCCCTTTCCCACCCGTGACAAACAATGTGTAACTCTGCAAAGGTTTGCTAGCACAAACACATTAATAATTAAAAATAAACAGCCTGTTTTGTAATCCATCTTTTGCTTACAGTAAGCATTAGATACAGAGATATTATTGTTTCTGTCCCCAGTGACTTGTTAAGCCTCCTTGAACTCGGTGAGAGAGAGGGAGACAAAGAGGGAACACAATTTCCTATGTGGTGGGAGACTTTTAAGCCTTTGAGGGCTCTCTGGACTGCAGGAATTTAGACATGGGCAGTATGAACAACCCTCCCTCTGCTCACAGAGTCACTGTCTCTGAAACCCAGGATCATCCCAAAAGTGAGGGGCAGGTCCCAGGTCTCCCACAGGCATGGAAAAGGACCCTCAGCCTGTCACAGACATCTTTTCATGAAAAATCTTTTCTTTAAGATTTTTCCTCCTGAGAAGCTGAGAAGCCTCAGGAACAAAATGTAAACAATGGTTATCTGCTGCTGTGGAATGCAACAGGTGCATCTGTGATTGGTCTCATGTAGATGTTTGGAATTAGTGGGCAATCACAGTCAGCTGGCTCACACTCTCTGTCCAAGCCACAAACCTTTGTGATCATTCTTTTCTATTCTATTCTTAGCTAGTCTTCTGGTGAAACCTTTTCTTCTGTTCTTTTAGTATAGTTTTAATGTAATATATATCACAAAATAATAAATCAAGCCTTACAATCAACATTCTTGTCTCTTCCCTCTTCCAAGAACCCTTGTGAACACGGTCACACTCACCCCAAGGTCAGGCCACCTCCTTCCCTCTCACTGCCTCCCCAGATTCAAAAAGTTAAAAGGAGACTCTTGACATTTACTTATTTTTATAAAAAGAAAAAAAAAAAAGAGGAGGAATAGTGATTATAGCACCATGAGCACAGATAATAAATAATACCGCCTTGACAGCATGGATTTCTGCATCACTTTCTTTATCCTACCAGCTCAGGCAGCACAAGCAGTTAACAATTTTGCAAATGCTTCAGGGCAATGTAGAAGCTCTGTGGAGGGGTGAGGAAACTCCTTTCCCTATCAGCTCTGCTTGCCCTTATCTCAGCCCCAAGTTAAAAATGAAATCCATCCCAAGCGTATATTTAGCAATGCTGCATTAATTCTGCTTGTGTGCTGTCCCAGCCTCTCCCTGTCCTTCCTCTGCTCAGCCTCCTTTAGTTTATCTTCCCTCTGACACCAAGTTTGCCTTTCAGCAGCAATTCCTCAGCCTGGGAAAAATGGGATCTGATCCCAACTGGAGCCCATGGAGTGACACAAACACAACCCAAGTCCTGGAGGGACCACAAATCTGGCACTTTTGTGGCAAACAAGGCAGGCAAAGGAGCCACCAAAGATGCCATGGGGGGCATCACACAGGGAAAATATCTGGGTTAGTACTGTGAACCTCACTGTGGTCACAGCAGATCTTTTGGGGACCCAAAAAGCTTTTGGGGACACAGGAGAGCTTTTGGGGAGCCACAGGGTGGGATGTGCCCATAGCAAACACAATTTGTCTCATTGTTTCTTGCCAACGCCCTGGGAAGGAGACAACACCTCCTTCCCCCAAGGCTTTGCTAAACTCCCAAATCCAAGACCTTCTCCACAGTTCTATTTCTGCAAATTATGCGGATTTTCTGCAAATTAGAATTTTTTTTTTTCTGCAAATAATTCCATCATCTGCAAATTATCCTTGGCCTGGAGGAGAGGGAAAATAACTGTATTTGGTAAAAATGCTATGTGGTAACTTCAAGTCTTGACATGACACCTCCTGTCCATCCACCACACCAGCTCCTGCCACCTTCCTCTCTTCTAACAGATGCTGGGTCCTCATTCCCATTTCCAGATGGAATTTCAGTATTAGCACCAAAATCCTGCCCTCAGCTGCCAGCCTCTTTGCTCCCCTCCATGCCTTGAGTGGACTTTTGTAAATGAGATCAAGAAACTGAATGGGCTTAATACAAAACAGCTTCCTGCAGCGTTCAGCCAGTTTTTAGGAGGATGACCCAGGCAGTCAGGGATATTTTTTTTGTCGTGTCTCTGGCTCCTGATGGCTCCAAATGACTCCTCAGCTCCAGCCATGAGTTGAAGCACTGTTTTGTACCCCATGTCACTAAATCCTCCCTTTCATTGCCATTTCTTATGTCCCTAATGACAATAATCCTGAACAACTGTAAATTATGATTTCTTAACTTTGACGAGTAAGGCAACAAAAAGCACCAAAACCAAAACCTTGTGCAAGGCAGAAATTGAAGAAAATACATCAGCAACAAGAAATGTCACTGATTGCACCTGACTTCTCCCTGAAAAAGCAATTATTATACCCAACACACAATGCTTGAATCAATCAACAAAAAACTACTTTTCTCAGTTGAATATAAGTTTTTCTAAAACTCATTTGACTAAAATGCTGTAATTCTATATAAATGGGATACTCCATTTCTTCATTTCAGTTCCCAGTCTCAAGAACAGACTTCACCTGTCAGTTGCAGGCAAAATATTAAGGGAAAAAAACATATAAAGGGTACTACTCACCTATAAAGGATTTTGAGCTAGGAAATCTCTTTTAAGTTATTTGAAATATTTCTTTGGAAAATGTCTGTTTTTACCACACTCGGGTCAGACGTGGGGTAGGGGGTATCTGTGCTGGTTAAAGATAAAAAAGGCTATTGTTGGCAGGATTAAATTGGTCTGCAAGGAAAAAACCTGCCTTTGGAGCAGTTTTGAGGTCTGCTAGTACACAGGAGTGATTTAAATGGTCCTCACTGTTAGAAGTATTTATTCTGATAATTCTTTAGACAGTAAATTTGTGGTTTGGGATTAAACACAGCAATATATTTTTAGGGGCGTGATTAATGGCCACAGGTGGACTTAGCTGCAGTGGTCGTGGTGGTTTCTTTCATCTGCTGTCAATTTGGGTTTATTTTAAAACTCCAGGAACTGAGGGCAGGCACAGCACCCCTTTGCCCAGCCACATCCCACTGGGGTGGGGGGACACTGAGTGGGACAGCTGCTCCCCCAGCTCGAGCTAAACCAAATTTCAACTGGGAAACTCAGCTTAGACACTGAATTTTGTTGGTTTTCTGGTTTTTTAGTATCTTGTTTAAAAACTGAAATTTGCACGTAATGGCAGCAGAATCCACGGGGAAAAAAGGAAATACAAATATTTGCAAACCTCAGAGCCAGGTAAAGCAAAGCCCTCAGGATGTGAGCTGGCTGCTCTGGCATGGCTGGACAAGGAATCCCTGTGTGGAGCCCCCATCCTGCAATCCTAGAATGGTCTGGAATGGAAGAAACCTTAAAGTTCATCTCATCCCTCCCCCTGCCATGGGCAGGAACATCTCTGACTATCCCAGGTTGCTCCAAGCCCTGTCCAACCTGGCTTTGAACACTTACAGGGATGGGGCAGGCACAGCTTCTCTGGACAACCTGTGCCAGGGCCTCCCCACCCACACAATTTCTCATTTTGAGACAATTTCAAATTTTGAGACACTCTAATGACTCATAATGCCTCTTATTTGCAGGTAGCTGATAATTAATTAGTTTAAAAATGGAATTTGCAAACTAGAAGCCTTTTTGAGAGAAGCGCTTGATTAAGTTATTGCAATGGAATCTTCGCACAACTTGGTCCACAAGGATTAAGGATGACAAAATCTATTTATATGAATAAAACACTGATTTCATTGATGATGATAATGCTGAGACTGAAATAATTAATTCATGATTATTTACAGCACAATACAGATAGTTATAACTAGTAGCTATTACTAGTAGTTTCTGTTGGGAACAATTTCTCCCCAATATTTCACCTAACCCTGCCCTCTGTCAGCACCACGCCATTCCCTCTGCCCCAACCCCTGCCAGAAGTCCCTCTCCAGCTCTGTTACAGCCTTTAGGCACCGGAAGGTGCTCTCCGGTCTCTTTGGACCCTTCCCTTCCCCAGGTGCAGGCACAGCCGGTCCTTCCCTGCCCGCCCGGCCCCTCCATCCCGCGGGGCGCGCTCGGTCCTCGGGGCGATGCTCGGACCGAACCGCTTCGGCTGCGGCTCCAGGAGCACCCCGGAGCACCTGCGGGTCCTGGGGAAGGACGGCAGCGCATTCCCGGCACCGAGGGGCAGGATGCCGGTGCGCCTGCAGCCTCCCCATCACCTCCCTCCGAGCGCGGCAGCCAAGTTCGGGTGGGTGCTGCTCGCAGCATGGGCTCCGGGGGCTGTGACAGCCCGGAGCACCGAGCGCTGCATCTCCCAGAGCCCGGAGCACTGAGGGGCGAGCGCTGCATCTCCCACAGCCCGGAGCACCGAGCGCTGCATCTCCCACCGCCCGGAGCACCGAGGGGCGAGCGCTGCATCTCCCACCGCCCGCCCGCCACCGCCGCATCCCCGCCCGTGCGCCCCGGGCACGGCTCCGCCAGCCTCTCCCCCCGGGATGCCGCCCAGGGAGAGGAGCCGAGGGAAGGCAGCGGAGCCCGGGGAAGGCAGCGGAGCCCGGGGAAGGCAGCGATGCCGGCGCGGAGGCCGCGGGAGCGGGAGGAGGGAGGCGGCGGCGAGGGGCGCTCCCGGCCCGGCCCGGCCCCGCCCGCGGCCGCGGTACTCAGCTCTTGACTTTGCCGAAGGTGCCGACCCCCAGCGTGTCCCCCAGCACGTAGTGGCCGATCTTCACCCGCCCATCGTGCTTCTGCTTCTCGGCCATGTTCGCCCCCCGCCGCCGGACCACAATGCACAGGGCCGGGCCGGCACAGGGGCGGGGAGCGGCGAGAGCGGAGCGCGGCGGGCCCGGCCCGGGGGCGGGGAGCGCCCGGCGCCGCCAGGTGCGGCCGCGGGGTGGGCACGGACAGCGCCCGCAGCGGGGACACCTGCGCGACACACCCACCGGGGCGGCACCGCCCTCCCTCCGCGGGTGGCACCGCTCGGGGCGCCTTCTCTGTGGCCACGCACCTGCCGCGGGTGATATGGCATCCTTTAGAGAGGCACCTGCCAGGGGTGGCACCCTTCCCGGGTGACACTGTGCAGAGGGTACCTGGACAATGCACCTGCCAGGGGTGACATCCTTTCAGAGAAGCACCTGCCTGGGGGTGACACCCTCCCCAGGTGACACTTTGGGGGGTTACATTCTCTATTGCCACCCATCCGCCAGGGGTGATGCCCTCCCGAGGTGACACCGTTCAGTGAGTGCATTCTCTATTGCCATGCACCTGCCGGGGGTGACACTCCTCCGGTGACACTGTACTCGGGGTACATTCTCTATGACACTCACCTGCCCGGGGGTGACACCCTTCCCGAGTGACACTGTTCAGAGGGTACATTCTCTATTGCCGTGCACCTGCTGGGGATGACGCCCTGCCCCGGTGACACTGTACTCAGGGTACATTCTCTATTACCGTCCACCTGCCGGAGGTGACATCCTTTAAGAGAGGCATCTGCTGAGAGGTGACACCCGCCCCGGGTGACACTGTTCAGAGGGCGTATTGTCTATTGCCATGCACCTGCCAGAGGTGACACCATCCCCAAATGACACTGTTCAGAGGGTACATTCTCTATTGCCATCCACCTGCCGGGGATGACATCCTTTTAGAGAAGCACCTGCCAGGCTGTGACACTCCTCCGGTGACACTGTACTCGGGGTACATTCTCTATGACACATAACTGCCTGGGGTGACACCCTCCCCGAGTGACACTGTACTCAGGGTGCATTCTCTATTGCCATCCACCTGCCGGAGGTGACATGACATCATTTTAGAGAGGCCACCTGCCAGTGTGTGACACTCCTCTAGTGACACTGTACTCGAGGTGCATTCTCTATGACGCTCACCTGCCTGGGGGTGACACCCAGTGACACTGTTCTGAGGGTACATTCTCTGTTGCCACGCTTCTGCCTGGGGGTGACATGACATCCTTTTAGAGAGGGACCTGCCTGGGGGTGACACCCTCCCCGGGTGGCAATGTTTGGGGGGCACATTCTCTATTGTCACACACCTGCCTGGGGTGACAGCCCTTCAGAGCAGCCTCTGACACAAGGGACATCATCCTCTGGTGTCACTGTCCTCTGTGTGTACCTTCAATTGCCTGGGGGTGACAGCCTCCTTTGGTGGCACTGTGCTCAGGGTACACCCTCCCTGTGAGCAGTGACACCTCCCTGGGTAGAACATAAACTCTGTCTGGGCCACATTAATTGTTTACATTAAAAAAAGAATGGATGCTCATCCCAAAAAAGCACAAGCACGATTGAACACCAAAATCGGCACCTAGCCCATCTGCAGAGTGGTCCTGCCACATTCTAATAGCGTTAATTTGTAGCTCTTTGTTTCTCATTCAGCTGCACAAAGTAGCAGAAGGCAGTCACGAATGCAATCTGCGCTCCAAGGTAATAAAGAGCTGTTTGGGAAGCTGGAACAGTGTGTGTAAACACAGGGTCCCTGATAAAATAATGACCAGCCTATGCAACTGTGCTATCATAAATAATAAAACAGCAGCTTAATTCAAGAAATCCAATAACATAAATAACTAAAATAAGCTGGGGGTAGAACAGGAAGGTTGCTGTAACATAAAACCGTTTGTAGGATAATGAAACCATCTCTGTTCAACCAGAACAACTGATGTACATGAAGGCATAAGAGAAACAGCTTTTACAAACAGCAAACTCTGGATAAGATACAATGCTACAATCTCCTGGAATGCCTGAGAAAGCTCTGCCTTCTTCAGGCAGCTGCAAAGCTCTCAGCCCATGCAAACCTCTACCCTGCAAGCTCTGGGCAGCTCTGCTCTGTCTTTGGGGTTTGTTTGATCTCCCCTTCCAGTCCTGGCAAGCCCCGGCTGTGTCTGAATGAACCACCACACAAAGAGGTGTGAGCTCCAGTGGTGTTTGTTTAATGGTTAAACTAAGATGTTTAACAAGAGCTGCTGCATGGAGATGCACTGTTCTGCTGTCCTGCTTGTTTCCTGAAAGCTGGAAAAGAGGTTTTTCACTAAATCTCAGAGCAAGCTGATGCCCTGAGTGTTTCCACCGCCTCTTGACACACAGGAGCTGTCTATTAGAAACATCAAATTAATATTAATCAGTTTTTTAAACTTACAGGATATATTTTGGGGGTTTAAGGTTTGCAGGGGACTCACAGAAAGGCTTTGCTTGGCAGCAAGGATGTCCCCAGGTGGGTCAGTGCCTTCCACCCTCTCCCCTGTTGCTGAGAGCTGAGAGCAGAGCCTGGAAAGCAGTGCCAGGGCTCAGCCTTGAGAAGGTTTGCCTAATTTCCCTCTGGCTTTTGAGAACCTGCATTTATGTGTGTGCATCTGTACCATGGGCTCCTCACTTGCAGACACGGGGGAAGGGAGCTGTGCTGGCAGGCAGGAGCTGCTGAAGGGTCTCAGGGAAAGGCTGGGTGGGGCGTGTTGCTAGGAGATGGAGACTCCAGTCTGGCAAAGTGGCGCTTTTATTTTTGGTGCAGATCACACAAAATGGTATTTGACTGGGAAGCAGGGTAGAAATCTCTTCTCCCTGCTTGCATTCATCTCTGAGGGATCTGTTTTGGGTAGTAGCGTTGCAGCTCATTTAAAACACAAATCAAACATAGACTGCACGGTGTTCAGTCCAGCTGGAGGCTGGGTGTTTGCAATCTCAGATAATCTTTTCTTTTTCTATTTTCTTTTTCCCTGCTCATTGATAACTCCCTTGTCTGAGCAGCAGGATATATGTCTCTCTTTAGGGGAGGGCATCCTCACATGCCTCTGCTTCCTTTGTGGCTGGTTGTCTCTTGTTTTTTCAGTCACTGTGAGTTAGCAATTGTGTTTTCTGGGTTTGGGTTTATTAAATCCATCCTGCCAGGGCTTGTTCTCCTTCACTTTGCTGCCTGTGCCTCTTGTTACACCAGGAGCCCTCCATCCCAGCTGGCTGCATGTCCACCCTCCTCACAGACAGGGACTGTGCCATGGCACAGGGAAAGCTGCCATGGAATTCACCTGGCCCTTCCCTCTCCCTGGCCTGCTGCCAGGGCTGGATTTACAGGAGAAATTAGCTCTGAGTGCTAAAATGTGGGATTTTTTGGCACCCTTTTGTGGGATGCAGGAGTCCTGGGCAGAACACAGGTGGGTCCCTTGCAGCTCCCACAGAGTCTTTGCTCATGCTCACATTGTGCTGGTGCTCCTCTCAGGCACCAAACTGCTTTCACTGGGTATTCAAAGGGAATTGTTTTGGAAATGCAGGGCTAAGCAGCAGAATGCTGAAGGGCTGGGAGGGCACCAAGGAAAAGCTGGGTGCTGCCTGTTGCAACACTTGGCTTCAGCCACCATTGTGAACCTGCAGCTATCCAACCCTTGTAAGTGCCCTAAATCTGTGGATTTTCGGTAGGATTTGCATTCTCAGTCTGTTTTGGGTTTGTAGCTGAACATCTCCAGCTGTGTCCAGCCTCTCCCTCAGCACCCTGCCCCTGTCACCACATTTAGGTGCTGTATTTTTCCAGTTCAATGTGACCAAAAAAAAAGCCAGGGGTGCTGTGCATTTGTTAACACAAAAGCTCAACTTCTGGGTCATGATCTCCAACCCTTGTAAGTGCCCTAAATCTGTGGATTTTTGGCAGGATTTGCATTCCCAGTCTGTTTTGGGAAGAGATAGTTAATGAGATAATGCAGCAGTGGGTAAACTGTGACACGTGAAATGGGATTTTTTGAATGTTGGAGAAACTTCATGCATCAGAGGCAGCTTATGCACATCAGATTTGTAACCAAGCAATTCCCATTTATATTATGTAAGTGAGGCCATTTATCAAACCCCATGTAGCAGGCAAGAGCAGATGTTGAACCATTTGTGCTACAGTGTTGGAAATTAACTTTTCTGGGGATTATTAAAATTATTGGTTATTCAAATACAATCTTGTGAGTGTGATATAATGGAACAACAAACAGCATTATTTAAAAAATGCAATTGGTGTGGGTCCAGAACTTATTATGGCCTCTTGTTGGGTAAAAATCTGTGTGGCAATATGTGATGCCCTGGTGGGGATGTGAGCTGAAAACTCTGTATGAGAGAGCTGAAAACTCTATATGAGAGAGGGGAAGGAGGGTGGCATTTCTTGCATTGAAAATAGAACATTTTAAGCATGCACATGATAAACAGTTCATGAGGAGGCTGCTGAGGAGACACTGCCTGCCTGGGAGCACAACACTCCAACCAGCAGCAAGAGAAGGACATTATTTCTGAGAGGATTACTCCTACATGAGAATGAGACTTCTGGATAAGATTTTATTAAGGGCACAAATGAGTAATTGGATTCCTCAACCCATTAGAATGTAACAGTAATGAATTCCTGCTATCTTTTTATATGCCCTGCGATTAGTGTGATGGTTTGGTTGGGGGGTTATTTTTAAAGCAGGTAGTTGTGGTTGGGCTCTATGATCCTAGAGGTCTTTTCCAACTTTAAAAATTCTATAACTTTCTATGCACTAATCCCTTTTGTGCAATCATGCAATCAATCTTTTAGGCTTTGCCCACAAATATGAAGCCCAATATGGGGTGTAAGGTGAGCTATATGGAAAGGTCAGGGTGTATTTTTTTATTTTCATGCCGTTTCACCCTTCTTTTCTTTACAAATTATGGGCAGTACAGTTCCTACAGAAACTCAGCAGCAAATTCTGGAAGACAACTTTCAGCTGGGTGAAGGCAAAATCAGTGGCTGTGAGCTGCTTGTAGTAGCATTTTTTTCCATAGCTTGCCAAGTATGTTTTCTTTTGGGGCATAATCTGTGAGATAATCCCAGCTCCTCTGGGAAAGCACTTGCTGCTGAGGAGGAGTTGGAAGTTTATCCTCACCCTTCACTTAGCACCCATGAGCATCTATTCCAGGGACAGACTGAGGAAGAGTTTAGGCCTGTGCAGTAGATCCAGCCTTTTTTGACCGTGATATGAACTGCTGTTTAAAGATCTGTGACCTTGCAGCCTCAGTCCACTATTTCCTTGCCCCATCTGAAGCATTTTCTGTATCCACCAGGGAGGAACAGCATGTTCTCCACGTCCACAATGGCCAGGACAAGAATAGGGCTAAAATTAAACCACACACAGATGGCATGAAACGAAGAAAAACTTGAGGCTTACTGAAGTGTCAGGATCTGTGATTTGGATGGGGCTGTGGTGTGCAGATGTTCCTGCCTGGGGTGGAGGGATGCTGAGAGCTCAGTCCCTGCACGTCCAGTGCCTGCTTTGTGTCTCAGCCAGGACCTCAGGATTTGGGTTCATCCCCTCTGGGATGCTGGGAAAGCTGTCAAGGGTTACGTGCAGTTAAGGGTTGGAGCGCCCAAAGTAGGAGAAATGGAGCTGAGCTAAAGTCAAAAAATCCCCATCCAAACCTTCCACTTGGCTGCTGCCAAGCCCTAATCTTTAAGTGGCTTTTATTTTATTTTTGCTTTCAAGCTCCCCACCTGGGAATCTGCCAAAGTTAGACCTCTCTGATTAACCCAAACTGCTCTGCTTTTAACAGGGCTGAGCTGTGAGGTCACTAAGCCCAGAATAACTCATGGGCTGATATTCCTCTGCATCTTATGAGCATCTTTAGTGCCTTGTGCTACCTGCAGCTCAGGGCAAAGCTTTACCTGGGGGAAATCAGGAGTCCTAGTTCCCATTTCCAGTTGTGTCAACATATCACCTTCAATCACCATTTTTTAAGCAAACCTAGGTATTATATTATTTTTATTTAGCCCTCAATCTGTCTGTGTTTGAGTTCCCCATCCTCGTAACTCATTCCTCCTCCCCGCCTGTGTCTGAGAGGGCATTTTAGGCTGGAAACTCTCAGACCTGTTCTGAAAAATGTCAGTATTTATGGCAGGGCATTACACTGGGTGGCAGGCTGTGAGTATGATGGGTTGGCTGTACCTTTGACAGATTTGTCCCCGCTGTTGTCCCTGGGCTGGGCTGTAGCACATAGTCCTGTTTGTGTGTGTGTGTGTGTGTGTTTTTAATAACCGTGCTGTTTTAACTGAAATGCCTGTCTCTCCCTGGCCCTGGCACTCTCAGGGAATCACTCTGGCCCTCTCTCATCACAGTGGCAAACTGAGAAAGGTTTTCTTTAGTCAGCTGGGGGAGAGGAGGAGGATTTATGAATCGGAGAAACACATTCCTGATGCGGAATAGGCACATTCCCCCTGCCCCCCACCCCACTGCCCCCCGCTCAATAAAAGCACCATTTGTGTGGCAAATAGCCAAGGAGTTTTATGAATACAGCCCTTACTTTCCCCAGCTGCTAGGAACCTTTCTGAAATATGAATTAAAATAAAAAGCCTTGCTAGACACTTTTAGCGCTCGTAATTCTGCTATTTTGGGTCTGCGGTGGGGAGTTCTTGCATCAGAAATCTTGGTTGGAGAGGCTTGAGTGGCTTCTTTCAAATATTATTAAATTGAAAAAAACCTCTGGAAGATGTATGACTTTATATAATCTCCCACATTATAAGGATCATCCGGAACTCGATGTGATTATGTCCCTAGATTTGATGCTTCCCTCGCTGTTATGGCTGTGAAATTCTGTGAAATTCTGTCTCTGATATTTTATGGAGGCTTCCCCTTCCCTCAGAAGCCATTGGGGTGAGTTCTTGAGGAACTGGTCCAATTGAGATTAAAGTATTTTTAATAAATCAACTACTGGGGAAAAAAGGTTGAGATATTCCATGCATAAGAATATCTTACAGGTTTTAAGAAAAGCATTTTAGGTTCCATCATGGGAATGAGTTTTGGTAGGAGATGTGGGAAACCACAGTAGCACTAGCAAGCTGGTTGATTAAAAATCAAATTAAAAATCCATTTTTGACAGCAGAACTTCTTCCCCCTCCCTCTCACCCCCTGAATACACTTTTGAGAGGACAGCCTGAATAACTCTGGATATCCACAATCAGTGACAGGGAGATCACCTTCCAGGAGGGAAGGAGCTCACACTGTGGCCACAGGATCATCAGGACCCTCCCAAACATTTTGTGCATCTGTATTCCAGCCATGTGGCAGCCAGCATGGCAGGGAAAAAAGTCTGGACAAATATAAAATCTCACTCACTCAGATTTTGAACATGAATCAAGAAAATGTGTCCGGGGAGTGGAATCTAGCTGTGTGTAGGTTGCAGTGGCATGAAGATGGAGTGGGTGTAAGTTGCAGACATTCATTGAATGGTCTCTCATGTATTCCTAGACCTGTGCACAGCAAAGAGAGGTGGAACTGAGAGCAAATCTTGCCTTATGAATTAGGATGGCATGGCAACAGGATGGCTCAATTTATTTGCAAGTTGATTTACAAGAGAAGTAGAGATTTTCCCCTTCTGTTGCATCAGCCTGAAAACCAACCAGATCAGAGATAAAATGCAGAGCCTCCTAGAGATGGAAAATCAGCCAAAATGGCCTTTGCATTGGGATGTACACTCACAAATTCAGATTTTTGTTGACTGGTAGAAAACCGCGCATTCCCCTCATTGCACATCAGTCCTGGTGGGATCACCTTTGAGGATGAGAAGTGCAATGTCTGCAATGGCCTTCCAAGGCTGCCACAAAACAGCTTTTGGTTCCATGAGTGGCATTGCAGTGTGGCTGTGAGCTGGAGGCTCCTCCAGGGCTGCAGCAGCACCGTCTATGTGGGTCACTGAGCTCGGCACGGCCGCAGTGGGGAACGTGTGAGAGCTGCCACACTCATTTGGAGAGCAGCCTTAATTATCCAGCAGCTCTGATGAGAAATAATTGCTCAAGGCTTTAGCTCAAGTTGCCATTGTCCAAGAATTTGTTGTCCCTCGGCTGCTCCGCAGGAATTTTGTGCGCCCAGGCTTTCCCTGGAGTGGATGGAGCCTGGAATTCCTGGGCTTCCACAGGGAGGTGAGACCTCTTCCATGGGCAGTGATAATCCATCAGCTAAGGGGGGAACACTTCACAGCAAAGCACCCTGACTGTGTACAAAACCCTCTGAAATGTGTGTGCAAACACCAACTTGCAGCATTCCAAAGGAAATTCCCCTCCAGCCCGTGTGTCCTACTGCCATGGAAAAATCACCATGAGTTAGGGCCAAAGGGCCAAAGTATTGTCACCAAAAGAACATTACTCTTATTTTACCAATCAGGAGATTAACCACAAACCACACACATTAAAGGGTGTCTGCCCTGTTTCCCAGGCTTCTGAGTTAACCTCTATCCAATTCATTCTTTACTAACCCAGCAGCATATTGGGAAAATAAACATAAATTTAACCATCCATGTTAAAAACAAACAACCCTAAACCTCCTCCATGAGAAATAACAATCTTTGGTCTCTATTTTGAGTTCCTAAGCAGCAGCAGCCTCATGACACCCTAACTAGATGTGTGCAGCAATAGTGCTAGATAGTCAGGAATATCATATTTTGTTTAGGCTGTATTGAGTGTTTGTGCATCAATTTAATTTTACAGTCTTGCCATGGCTGCTTTTATAAGCAGGGATATCCTTTTACTTGTGTCCTATTACAAGCCTGTGCATTAGGATAATTTTCCACTTTTTTATCCAATGCCTGCTGAATGCAGTTGGCTTTTCCCATGGAGTTCATTGTGTGTTGTGTCAGGAATTTACTGATTGATTGGAGAAATGCTATATTATAAGAGTCCTGAAAATAATTTCTAACCAACCCATGTGATACCAGACATCATCCTACAGTAGCATTTTTGGCCCATTCTTGTGCCTTGTGTAATGAAAGCAATTTTCACAGCTGGCCTTCCCATCAGCTGCTCCTGCTGCCTCCAGATTAGATCTCCTAATCTGGTTTTATCATTTCTGTTAGTCAGCCATCCTGGTTTAATCCCTCCTGCTCTGCTGAGGCCATGGAATGCTCCCAGCCTGAGGATGCCCTGTGGGATGGGAGCCTTGGGGCTGCGTGGCCGTGGGAGCCGTGCTCACATCCTCTGCTGAGGTCTTTGGAGGCCTGCTCTCAGATGAGAATCTTCATTTTTCACAGCCCACTTGAGCAGGAACCAAAATGTTTTTGCCAAGTTTGCTGGGCCGAGAGGGAAAATCTGGAAGGTGCAGATGTAGGTGGAATCTTGTGGGCTTCCCCTGAGAGCTCTCCACCAGCACGTCTTGTTGTGCAAGAATTACAGTGACAAAGCTTAATTAGTACAATATGAGGTCTCGTTGAGTCACTCAGTGACATATCTGAACCAGGCTGGGGTGTGTAACAAGCAGGAATACAACAAAGGACTTTGGGTCTTGTATGCCTGCACATGGAAAGGGAGCCCTGCTGTGCTCCCCCACCATCTGAGCTGCACATGTTCAGAGAAGGTGCTTGGGATTTGGCTCTTATCTGTGCATGGGAGGAGTGAGAGATAAATCTGAAGGGTTTTCCAGACAAAAGGAACTTATCGAGCAGTACTGAAAGCAGAGGGCGCGGAGCCAGGCTCGGATTTGGCCCCTGCTTTGAGCAGAGTGGAAAGAAACTGTGGCCAGGGATCAGCTGGAAAACCATTTAACCCTCCTTGAGACTGAACAGCAGCTTTGCTGAGAAAGTCTCATCTGCAGTGCAAGCATGAGAAAAATAAAGAGGGCAATGACTGACACAGTGATTGACAGCATGTCTTGTAGGACAGCCTGCAAACTCGGGTGCTGAAGGTTATCCCATGTGTGGGCTCTGATGAGGCAGAGCTGGAAAATACGAGAGGTTATAGTGGAAAAAAGCGCTGCTTCTGATGCGTTTCACCTCTTCTGGTTTGCCTTTTACTTGCCCTGCCTGCATCTCAAATTCTGGTTTAGTCATTAAATTAGTTAGGGCAAATAGAAGCAGTGGGATTAGCTGAACAAATTAATGCATCCTAACACTGAGGGCTTTTTCATTTGTTGAATTCCTCATTGTGTGTTACATCTCAACTGTCTTGTGCTCTATGTTCACTTGACCATATTTGCTGTGAGTCTTTATTCTCAGTTTATAAAGTGTCCAATCTGACCAGTTTCTTTCATCATTAGTTTTTTAGCTGGCCTGCTCCTTCTGAAGGTCCTTGAATGCATCCAGAGGAGGGTACCAAAGCTGGAAGGCACATCCTAGGAGGAATGGATAGGGATGTTGGGCTTGTCTCATTTGGAATCGAAGTTGTGGGACATGGAAAGGGAGGTGCTGAGCTCTTCCCCCTGGTGTCCGGTGATAGGACACATGGGAATGGTTCAAAGCTACACCAGGGGAGGTTTAGGAGGAGGTATTTCTTTACCAGAAGTGTAATTGTGCTGAGGAATTGTGTTCACAATAATAAATGATAACTAAATGGTGACTGCTGCTTTTTCTCCTTTCCAATTGATTGCAGCTACACATGCGGGGGATGGTAGATGGGATTTTTGGCTAATGGCTGCTTATGCAGTTTAAAACAGGTTTGGGCTTTTGTACAGGGATGCTCTTGGGTCTCCATGTGCAGTAGGAGCAATTTTTACTCTTAAGGCAGCTCTGGTGTTTCTTGAGCCATAATGAAGAAAGCCTGTGGGGTTTTTATTGCAGAACTCATAGCTGAAAGTTTGGATTCCTTGCTGCTTATCCTTCATTTGGAGTCCAAGGCTTTCCTGTTTTCATGAACGATGAGGCTCTGTATTATCAACACAGTTTTCAGCACAATCCAAAACACAGCTCCTACAAAGAAAATTAACTCTACCTCAGCCAAAGCCAGCACAGAATCCTAAGAAAAAATCCCACAAGAACTAACCTCATATCCCATCCTACTCCAGTTGCAAAGCAGAGGTTTTTGGTCTGCCTTCTTTGATATAAACACTGAGCAGTGTCTGTTAAGACAGCTTTCCAAAACAAAACCCCATCGAAACAGAAGGAATTGTGTATGATATTTCCAAGGGCAAAAATGAGTCTCACTGCTTAGGGAGAGTCATTTCAGTATTCAAGATATGCAAACCTGTGGGACATGTACTTATAATTACTTGATATTTCCCAGTTATTTTTAACTGATGTATCATCTGATGTAAATCTCTTTTTCATAAAATGCAGAGTAGCTCGAAGAACAGAGTGCCTCAAATCTTGATTCAGGCAGCTTTTTATCAACCTTTGGAATTCAGCAACAAACTAAGAAGAAATTAAGGATCTGTGTCAGATAAATTGGAGATGTAAACAGCTGCTGGGCTGCCTTTTGCATCCTGTAGGGAGTTTGTCTGCTTTTTATAGCAGCTCTTGTCACCTAACACAGAAGGATTTTGAGCCATAGCTTGGGATCCCTCAGCACTGTTGCACAGCAGTCAGTTAATAGAAGACATTGTTCCCTGTAATGTAATGCTATAATTGTTTCAACTGTTTTGTTCAAGTTCTTTAATCTCTCCTCATCATCATCCCCCTTCTGCATTTTTAATTATCAGTGCTTTCCATGAAGAAATGCTGAAGTGTGAAAGATTAGATAAGGAAACATCCAGCAGCCCTTTGCTCAGAGGGGCTGTGATCAGGACTGTTGCACTGATTTGTTAAACCACAGCCTGTGTTTTATCAGCAACACACATACCAAATGCACTGAACACAACAAATAAATACAGCTTCCAACAGGAAAGAGACCCCTTGCAGCATGGTGCTTCTGCTTGCTGGCTCATGTGAGAGAAGAACATTTTTTGTAGATGAGGAATGATGGAATAGGTCTGTGAGAACAGGATCAGGCTCGTTTCAGGTCTGGGGGTGGCTGGTTTGCTCCTGATTCAGAATGACCCCTTGTAGATGAGGAATGATGGAATAGGTCTGTGAGAACAGGACCAGGCTCATTTCAGGTCTGGGGGTGGCTGGTTTGCTCCTGACTCAGAGTGACTCTGAGATGTCACACAGATGGCCTCAGCCAGCACGCAAGGGAGAGGACAGTGCTCAGGGACCCTGTTCTAAAGGGGAGCTGACTCTCATCCAGCTGGGACACTCTTAGGATCTTCTCCTGTGCCCTCAGGCTGGGGATTCCAACCATGCCCTCTAGAGACCACGTTCACATTCCAATATAACTGGTGAGACTGGCTCTGCCCATACCCTGTTGTTTTCCTGCCCAGAACTCATGTGCAGAAATGCACCTGTTTCTGACAGATCTGGCTTCATTTTATCATAGAACAATTCCTAAACAATTTAAGCCTTCCTATGGCCAGAAACGAAGTGTCATTACCCTTCTGTGCAGGTTCACCTGAGGTTAATCTTCAGCCTTTGCCCAGGTGCAGGTTCTGCTGCTCCTGATGTGTTGAATGATGTTGGACAACATCTACCAGCATCTCCAGCTGCCTGGGAGGTCTGTTCCACCTTAGATGGGGACTTCAAAAATTGAAGAGGAAAGACATTTTAGCAGGGCCTGTTGTGACAGGACAAGGAGTAGTGGTTTAAATTAAAAGAGGAATGATTCAGACTTGATATAAGGAAGAAATCTTTGTATCATGTGGGTGGTAAAACACTGGCACAGGTTTCTCAGAGAGGTGGTGGATGCCCCATCCCTGGAAGTGTCCAAGGCCAGGATGGACAGGGCTTGGAGTAACCTGGGATGGTGGAAGGTGTCCCTGTTCATTGCAGGGGGGTTGGAAGTAGATGCTCTTTAGGTTCAATCTAAACTATTTTATGGTTCTCTGATAGCCATGACCCCATTTAAAATCTTCCTGTCCTGCAGAAGCAGGGTAGGAAAGGACACACGTGGGACTGTTGGAAATGTGTTGAAGAAACAAGATAGAGTATGCACAACATCTTTAAACAAATTGGAGCTGAGTATTGCTCCAGGAGCCCAACACAAACATTCCTCTTGCTGGTGGGACATGGAGCAGCCCCCTGCCTTGTGTCCTGCCCTCTGTTTGTCCATTCAGGACCCTCTCCAGCTACTCCTGCTCTCCTCAGGCCAGGGGGAACTGCAGCTATTTCACAGGCAGCACCATCCACTGGGTTTTCTTAAACACTCTGCAGGGCCTGGCCTGACCAAGATCAGTTGAGCAGGTATGTTCTTCCCACATTAAAGCCAATTGACTCTGGATGGAGATGAGTGAGAGCAACATTTAGTCCAGTTTTGTCTTCTCTGTGGATAGGTTCATGTTGGCTGAGGCTGAGTCTCAGATCTTTCCTGGAGGCAGAGCCTCCTGTGTGAGTGAAGGCCAGAGCCATTAGAGCAGGGCAGGCCTTTGATCTCAAAATTGCACCACTTGAAACTGCAGATGAAAAAACCTGAGTTAATAAAGCAGCAGGCAAGCCTGCAAGTGAATCACTCCAGCTTCTCCAAAAGGATCAGCCCTTATGCCTCTGAATTAGGGGGCAGGAGCCATGCACCACCCCAGAGGCACCGCAATGCTCCTGAAGGCCTCAGCGCAGAAAAAGCAGGGACCTGCCAGCTTTGGCAGGGCAAAATGCCAGCAGAGGCAGGGAAAAGCAGGACAGGGGTGGGTGGGAGTGTGCTACAGCTCTTGGGGAGCAGTGGAGGAGCTGTGGAGGAGCAGCTCTGTGCAGCCTGGCCCGGAGCTGTGGAGCCGCTGCGGTCGGCACAGCGCCCGGGCAAATGGGGCTGGCTCTGCAGCCCAGTGCCACCCAGCAGCTCCCAAACCAGACCTGACTTGCTCCCTGCCAGCTCCAGAGCAGCCTGAGCAGCGTGGATAGACGTGCCCCGAGGATATGTCTGCATTGCAGTGCAGAGGTGAGGCCTGGGCTGGGTGAGACAGAGCTGGGCTGCTCCCTAGGAGCCGTGGGGCTGCCGAGCACCCAGGACATGGGAGGTGTGTGCTCCTGGATCTGGGATCTGCAGGAGGAGGAGGCGGAGGGAGGGTTTTCACCTCAAAGAGCCTCATGATGCTTTTGGGAACGGAGTCTGGATGGTGGAAAGACTTTATAGACGGGCATGTGTTGTTCTAATCAGTGGGGTAGCCATTCTGTGGAGATTACATGGAAAAAATTATAAATTATGGAATCACTTAAGTTGGAAAAGCCTTTTGAGGTCACCGAGCCCAGGACTGCCAAGGTTACCACCAAACCATGTCCCCGGCACATTTTTTAAATCTCTCCAGGGATGATGACCCCATCATGGCCTCAGGTTGCCTATTCCAACCTGACACCTTTTGGTGAAGATATTTTTTCTAATATCCAATGTAAACCTCCCAACCATCAGCACTGGGAAATGGACAAATTGGTGATGCTGAAATTGGGAGAAAACCACTGCCCTCTTCCTTAGAGTGCCTGGATCTTTGACTGAAGATCCTCAGCCCCTGCAACCTGGCAAAGGGACAAACTCCAGCCCTTCAGCTGGGTGGTTCATCTCCAGGAAAGCAAAACCATCCAAACAGATTCTGGATGACTCCAGAAAATATTTCCTTTTAATGGTGTCCCATCTCCCGAGTCTGTGCTGCAAATGTGGTTGCTTATTCCTGAAATTCTTCTGTACTAGGGAGAAAAAAAAAGAAAAGAAAAGGTAGATAAAGAAGTGGTCAGAAGAAACTTTATCAACCCAAATCACAGGTGATTTTCAGTGGGGTCTTGGGAAATAAAGTCTGGCACGAGTCAGCAGTCCCTGGAAGAGGAGTGGAGATGATTTTCCTCCAGACAGCTGCAGGCACCTTGGGAATTACCTCTGCTCTCAGCATTCAGCACTAGATGGCATCCAAGGTGGGAATTTGGGCTCTCAGATGCAGTCCTGGGCTCTGAAATGATAATGGTAGCTAGATTAAAAAATGAGGATCCCATCTGGATGAAGGGAAAAAATCAAAGGGCAGAGGAGGTGGAGCTCTCCCATCTCCTGCTGCCATCTCACCGTGGTGCAGCCCCCTCCAAGGTCTGTTCCACCACCTCAGTGAGTGCTGGGCCACCAGGACAGGAAAATAATGTGACAGAGGGAAGAGCAAAGGCACCATGCACAAGCCAAGGTGCATTCAAGCCTGCAGGCATGCACTCACCTATCCTCTTTTTCCTGAGAATGCTGCCAGCCCCGTGGGTGCTGGGACACAGCACACTGCACACATTGCTCTGTGGGGTCCCTCTGCAGCCTGGGGTGACTGGAAATGCAGCTACTCTGAGCTGGAAAACATTTCCCAATGAGAGAATTACCTTTGCATCATCTACTATGTTTACTAAATAAACCAAATTGTCCCTAGGCCATTGATGGGACTTGGGAGAGAGCAGAAGCACCATGAGAGACAGCAGACAACCCTTGCCTGGGAGATTCTTTCTCCTCTTCACCTTGCAGGTGTCTGTGGGATGAGGAGGGTGCCCAGCATCTCTGCCTGTCACCCATCTGTGTTCTCTTGGCTGGAAGGTGGGATTATCCCCCCCAGACTCCAGCTTGGGGAGCAAATTATTCAAATTATTTGCTTTTATCGCCTCTCAGTTATGCCATGGCCACGAACAGGTTCCTCAGGAGAGGCAGCAGCCAGGAAGGGGCTCAAAAGCCCCCGAAGGTGTGAGGAGCAGCCAGGTAATGGTTACATGGCCCTGGGGGGCTGCTTGGAGGTGCAGGAGCTCCAGGACAGACACGAGGCTCCCTCCCTGCCCTGTCTGCACTCTGCAGGTGACCTCAACAACTCAATGAGCACTGTGGGACTGCCAGCACCATCTCCTGGGCCCTGGCCCTGCTGAGGTCCAGGTCCTGGAGGTGACTTTACAGCCACCTCTCCTGATGGTTTTTACTCTGTCTGGAGCTGCATAAAGGGTTCTCAGGTCTGAATATCTCACCACTGCCCAGAAACAGTTCTCTCTCTGAAACACCTTTGTGCTCATGCCTTTTTTTTTCTTTTCCTTTTGTTTTCCTGGTGTGAACTCAGCATCAGCCAGGGATGCAGGAGAGCTTTATTGAGGTTCTGCTGGAGGTTGAAATACTTCTCTTCCCAAAAGTATATGTACCTACAAGGAATAGCTTCAACCCAAGCCCTGAGTAGGCAGAGGCACTACAGACTGCTGTTTGTGTGTCCATTCCCTGTGCCTGCAATTATGGGGAAATTGCCATCGTGTAAGCAGCAGCTGTATGAATAACTCTATTATTTGTTATTATTAGTCCTAGATGTGTGTTTTTCTTGAGATCATATCTGCACAAGAAGGCACATTAATAATAGCCTTTTGAACTGGCCAAGTTTAATTTCTATGGATCGTGAAACTTTTGAAGCAAGGTGCTGTTTATTGCTTTCTTCTGAAATCAAAGCTCTTGAGAGGCAGCAGAGAGAGCTCTGTTGTGCTGTCCAGGCTGAGTTCTTGTGAGGGCAGGCGGTCATGTTGAGCTCACCCTCCTCATCTGGCATCAGCAAAAGGGTCTCGTGTTACAGCCTGGTGCCAGCCTATTTTAGGAAGCAAGATTCCCCTTTTATGCAATTATTTTTCATGTGAGTTCAAGTTCTCTTCTCCTTTGCTCTTTTTTTGTTTCGGTCTGTTCTCTCTCTTGCCTTCAGATGGGGTGTGTGACACAGAGAACAGCAGCTTCTCAGCTACCAAGGTGCTGTGTGAGTATGGAAAACAGGAGCAAGAATGGGTCAAGAAATAGGAAAAACCATGGGGAGTGTTCATAAAAGGACGTGGAGCTGCTGGAGTGAGTCCAGCCACAAAGATCATCTGAGGGCTGCAGAACCCTGGGGGAGCTGTGGGTGTTCAGCCCAGAGATGATTCCAAACAAACCTTAAAGCCCCTTCCAGTGCCTAAAGGGATCCAAGAGAGCTGGAGAGGGACCTGGGACAAGGACAAGAGGCAATGGCTTCACACTGGCAGAGGGCAGGGGTAGATTAGACAGCAGGAAGAAATTCTTCTCTGTGAAGGTGGGGAGGTGCTGGCTCAGGTTGCCCAGAACAGCTGTGGCTGTCCCATCTCTGGAAGTGTCCCAGGCCAGGTTGGATGGGGTTTGGAGCAACCTGGGATGCTGGAAGCTATCCCTGCCATGGCAGGGGGTGGAACTGGATGAACTTTAAGGTCACTTCCAGCCCAAACCATTCTGAGATTCATGTTTTCTCTTTGAGGGCCATTATTAGGAGCTCTTCATCTAAGTACTGTAGAAAAGAGTAAAATCAGGTTCCTTTATGCCCATCATGACCCAGCAGTATTTTCTGGGCTGCTTGTGAGGTGCCCACAGAAGCACAGTCAGTCACAGAGCCACCCAGGCTGGCAGAGAAAACAAACCCAAATGAAAGCAGTAAAACAGTGCCTTCTCAGACTTGTGTGAGTTGTGCTTTTGCTCTTGGGTTTGTCACCCCAAAAGCATTTTGCCCCACTTTCCCAGCAGCTGATGGCCCGAGGATTTGCTGAAGGCAGGAGGGTGTAAAGGTGGGAGAGTGCCTGGGAAAAAGTGAGGACGGGTAAAATGAGAACCCAAAATGCCTCATTTTGAGGAGGGGGAGGTGTCTTTTTCTTTCGTTTTTTAATCCCAGTGTTTCAAAACAGTCCCGTGGTTTGGAAACAGGAGGATTTTGACATTCAGTGTTTGATGTTGGCAATTCTGATAAAGGAGATAAAGGGTCTGTGGTGGAGCACAGGAGTTATTTGTGGGCTGTTGGGCAATGACTGTCAGTGAACCTGTGTCTTTGTGTGTTTAAAGTGTAGTCCCTGACATTTACTGCCAATTTTAAAGGGATTTGCTCTTTGCTATATCATAATCCCTGATTCAGAGCAAATTTGCAGATTTTGAAGATCAGAAGAGGCCATTAATGCCCTAGTCTGAGTCACTGGATAGCTGAAGCCCCCTAATTTCATCTCCTCCTGTACTACTGAGCCAGATACTTTGTGTTCAGCTGCACCACAAAGCAAGACATGAAGGTAGAAAGATCAACCACTAACACAATACTCAAAAATGTGTTCCAAGGTGTGATCATTGTCACTATTTAAAATAAAGTGGGCAATGTGCTTCTCATTTTCCTTAGTCCACCTTCAGGTAGAAGAATAATTTTTGCCCACAAATTAATGTAAAAGAAAGTATTTCTTCATCCTGTTCAAAAAAAAAAAAGAGGAAAAGATAAACTGGATATATATCCCAGTGAATCTGCTTGTCTTTACAGGGAAAATAGCCTTCTTCTAGTGGTTTGAGCTGTGGTCCATAATGCAACTTTGTGTGCATTTGTAAAATCATTTGAGCTGCAGAAAGCTCAATATCATAACTTGAACAGATTTTTTTTTCTTCTTTACAGACATTTCTTCAGCCTTTGGAAATCCAGCATCCCAAGCAAAATTAAACTGGCAGAGAAAACTGAAGCAAGAAGGGAAGTCTGTGCACTTAGAGAGAAAATGAAAGTTTTTTTAAACTGGAATTGTCTGTGACAAGTGTGACAAGGCTTGGCTACTAAAAGGCTGTGTTGCAAGATAATTTTGGGGGGAAAGAATTGCAGCTAGAAAGGGGGTGTGAAACAACTCCTTCATGCTGAGTCAGTAATTTGAGTGCTGTAGTTTTGTAATTCACTACTAACCCAAACCGTGCATCCTACCACTCCTGAGATTTTGGGCCTGGCTCTTATCACAGGAGCAAACGGCCCCTGTGAAAGGATTCAGAATACAAATGGGGGAGCAAATCCTTTTCAGAGCTATAAAACCCTCTTGTGTTTTAAGGAGCCAGAGCGTTTCTGGCAAGGCTTTCAAAGCAAACAGTGTCGAGGTCCTCTCGATGAATAGCAACATTAATATATTAGGTGTGTATTATGTAAATCCATGCTTCAGTGGAGCACTAGATAAGATAAATGGGAGCAAAGAGCAGGCTTTGAAGGCTGCTGGTGAGATTTTGTGGGTGTGCTGTGCCACTTGAAGGCTTGGTGCAGAACTCAGAGCCCACTGAAGTCCTGCCCTCCCCTCCTGCTCAAGCGGCTGCTGCTGTGGAACCATTAAATTTTGTCACCACGTGGCACCACCTTGCTCAGCCACAGCACTGCAGGGCTGTGCCTGAAAAGCCTCTTTTCTCCCTGTTTTGGTGCAGAGGCAGGGAAGTTCCTGCATGGCAGAACTGGGCTGTGCATCTCCCTTACATCCCCCTGGCACTGATGGCACAGAGGGATGAGCAGGTTACAGGAAACCCAGTCTGTGTGCTGGGGCAAATATTTGGGGAGGGTCCAGCCTGGCCCTGGCAAACACAATGAAATTCTTGAGGCTGGTGGACAATGACTTATCAAGATAGAGAGCTCTGGGAGCAGATAAGCCCAGGGACTTGTGCATTGTATACAAATACCTGGCCTGGCCCTCGCTGCTCACATGAGGAGTGATGCTGGAGCTCTGCCCTGGTGAAACTCCATTTTTTATTCTATAACTGTGCAAAATATGATGGACCGAGGGTCCCCACAAATGGGGCCACATGCTTCACTTTCTTCTTGTGCTGTTTCATCTCTTGATGAGCCCCAATCTTGCTCCACTTTTTTTTTTTCTTTTTTTTGCTTGTGATGTCTTTCAAAAACCTCTCCCAGTTACACACCCAGATCCCTCCAGTACCATCCCATCAAAGCAGAGTCTTGATTCACTTTGGGAAGACACAACCTCATGTTCAGCATCCCTTTTCCTGCTGCCCCACCACACACCTGCCCCACCAGCACCCACGTTCATCATCAGGGTTTCACGCTTTGAAAGTGATGCCAGAAGCTGTGGGGTGGGCCATAAAAATGGCATGGTCTAGACATGGAAAAAGATATTAATTTTTCTTTCACTTTTCACTTGCACGCGGAGCATTTTCAACCAGGTCATTGAGACAGTTTGCGACCAGAAATAAATCCAAGACGAAAAAATGTCGGCGGACCTGTTTACTTTATAAACCACAAATGTTTGTATCCTGCAACAAATACCTGGGAAGTGCCTGGACCAGACATTACAAACGTGTTAACTACCCCGAGTTAAGCAGTAATCAATTCGGGGAGAAAAACCCAAGCTGGACCTCTCCTCTGAGACTGCTCTTCATAACGGGGCTTTCATTTAGGCCCCGGCCTAGCGGCGCAATTAAACCATGGCACATTCTTGACTTTCAAACAAACTCCTGGGAGCTGGCCAGCCCCGAGCACAGACCTGGATTTCACCAGGCTGGAAACCAGGGTGATGTTCCACGTCTTTCACAAGCTGTTGTCGACGGTGGAAACGCCTGCCCGCGGTAGAAATCGGGAATTCCACACACAGCCCTTCAAGGCTGCGCTAATAAACACGTGAAGGGATTTGGGGGAAATACATGAAAATATTGGTCTGTTGAAATGCTTTTTGCAATGCCACCATTTTGGGAGCACGGTATATTATTAAGGACTGAATTTTTTAATAATTAGCATTCATCAAGAGTAATTTAGACTGCTGATTTTTGATTTTTGCTCGTTTCTCTGTCAATACCAGGCCATGACCTGCAGAGGTGCTTTGGTGGAGCTGGATTTTGGCATTCCCCAGCGAATGCTGAGGAATGGCAGTAGATGGTGCTGTTATTCTCTTTTTTGAGGACAGGGATGGCAGACACAGCTCTGACTGTACACAAGGTGTTACCAGTCCCTGCTGTCCCCAAATTATAAATCAGGCTCCTTCAAATAATGGGATTTGGTCTTTAGAAAATCTTAAACGTCCTTTATTACAGCTTCTGTGTTTTGATCTTTCAGATGAGATTTCAAGCTCACATTTTCAAGCTGTTTGCTGTGATTGTGTAATTTGAAATTTATTTCTTTTTTTCATTTTTGTAATAACGTGAATTGAAATCCCCCAATCATGTCAAGAGCCAGCAAGATTTAGGGGAAACTAAATTAAATTAGGGTTGTGAAACTTGGCAGGAATACAGATGCTGGTTTCAAAACAGACTGGACTTTAAGTTGTTGGCAAATTGAATGTTGCTGACCCCGAGTGATTTGTGATGCCAGGAACAGGTCCCTGACCACAGAATGTCCCAGCCCTCGGGTCACTGAGGCACGTGCCTGAGGGCTCACCCTCCTGGCCTTCATCAGCCTGGATCCCCAACTTCCAGAACAGCACCAAAGGCTGCATCAGGATGGTATTTATCAGCTAATTCTTTTTAATGACCTGAAAGTTTATGAGGCTTGATCCTTCCCAGCTGCACTGGGGAGGGCAGAACTGGGCCCCCCTTGGATTTCACTTTTATTTGCCTTTCTCTGCAATGACAGGTCTAACTCCAGCCTTTGTAAAAATTTAACAGGACAATGTTGACTGTGCAGGTTGGACAACCTGGCGCCAGGGATGGTGTCCAGCATGGGGACAGGGCAGGGGACACAGCAGGTGTCCTGCCCTCAACCTCCTCCTGCCATGGGCTGGGCAGGGCAATGCCCCCACTCCCAGCCCCTCTGAGGGAGTTTTCTCCAGCAGAAGCAGCTGGTGATGCTAAAAATACCCCTGAACAGGGTAGTGGTGGTTGAGCTTTGGACTTTTCAGAAGTTTACTGGTATTTTGGCCTCATGACTCCAGGCCAGGCCACCTGATGTGCAGCACGTAACCCGTGCTCCAATTTCCCCCCTCGGTGGGGAACAATCTCAGATAACGGATAACAATCAGCTCACTTTCTTATTTTAGGATTGCTGCAGCCATGGTCATTAGCAGCTCCAAGAAATACAATAGGCAGGGCCTGGTCCTCCCACACTGTGTGTCCCCTCTCCACAGGAATTGCTGCCAAAATCCTCCCTGTGACAGAGAAGCAGAGTGGGTTCCCAAGGAAGAGCTGGCTGTTGGTCTGAGGGGAAAAGGGTGGCATGGCACTGGGCAGTGCATCAAAATGAGCATCCCAAAGGGCACACTGCAGGCACCAAACTGCTCTGCAACAGCATCTGTGTTTGCAGCACATCAGGAAGACCAGAAGAGTTGCAACCTGGAGAAGATAAGGCTCCAGGAAGACCTTGGAACTACTTCCAGTACCTAAAGGGGATCCGAGAGAAGTGGAGAGGGACTTTGGACAAGGACATGGAGTGACAGAAGGGAGAATGGCTTTGAAGTGACACAGGGCACGGTTACATTAGGTATGAGCAAGAAATATGAGGAAGAAATATAGGTATGAGGGTGGGGAGGCCCTGGCACAGGCTGCACCATCCCTGGAAATGCTCAAGGCCAGGTTGGACGGGGTTTGGAACAACCTGGGATGGTATAAGGTGTCCCTGCCCATGGGGAATGAGATGATCTTTACTGTTCCCTCCAACCCAAAACATTCCAGGACTCTGGGACACTCTACACTTGTGAGTAGAGCAGCCAGGAGCACCAGGGCCACATCCTGCCCAGCCAAGGAGCAGCTCCAGGAGCAGAGGGACAGTGCTGGCCAAGGGCAGTGCTGCTGCCCAGCTGCCTCTGCACCCCAGAGCTAGTGCTGAATGCTGGAACATCCACATCCACGGATGGAACACGTTGTAGGGACACCTTAAAGCTGTGCTGGGCCAAGGGGAATGGGATGGGGTAAGCAGGAGCATAAGGGCAGGCTACAGGTTCACTCCCTGCTCCAACAAATAGTTCTTTTACGTTAGATAATGTGTGGGATAAACTACTTCCATGAGCCTCAGAGCAGAATCTGGAGCCTTCTCCCTTCCCTACTCTCTCCCTGGTGGAAACACAAGCTTTCACAACCTCTCAAGAAAGAGGTTTGGGCTCCTCTTGTCCCAAACCAGACCTTACTGTCCCACTTGAGCACCTTCTTTTATGGAGAAAAAAAACCCGAAAAAAGTAAATACAAGAACATTTTTACTGTTGATTTTTAGTTTGGTTTGGGGTGGGTTGTTTTGGCAGATACCCTTTTACCAGGACCATGTTGAGTGAGTAAGGTGCAAACCTCCTCTCAGTTTTTAAGTTCTTCACACGTCATGAAGAGATTTCCACACAGTCCTGTCCCACTGATACAAAGGTAAAAGGGGCAGCAACAAGTTCATGCCTCTTCACCCATTCCAGGAATAGCCCTAAAGAGATGATTCTCTTAAAATTATAAGACTGAATGAATAAAACTCAATTCCTCTTTTCAAATTGTTGGGTTATGAAATAAATCTGGGAAAGAACCAGTGGTACGACAATTTTTGATCTTCCCAGAAATTATATCAGCGTATTCTTTGTTTACCAGAAGTTTAGTCCAGCTGGGGTGGGAAGGTGGTGAAAATCAGTTCTTCATCAAAAATGCAGAGGAAAATTCACAAATAATACAAACTCAGTTAGTTCAAATTATTTATATAAAGCAAAACCTCAGTCCACAGTGAGAATTTCAAGTCTGACTGAAAGGAAAAGCTGAGGTCTTGAAGGATACTCTTGCATGGCGTATTTGATAACTCCACTTATGAATAAACAATTATTACCAATGAATTTCTTGCATATTATTGACAAAGGCACAGAAGCTGCTTTTTGGCACTGCTGACTTAGCCATTGTCAAATGTGAACTGGGCAATTGTGGTGGCTGCTGCTCCCTTAAGAAATTGTCCAAGATTCAGATTTGTGTGTCCTGGCTTGCATCAATTAACAGCACAATCTTTTTGTTATGAAAATGCAAACATAAGTAGCCTGAGGGGTCTTGTAAATGCAAATACAAAACCATAATTTCAGTTTTCCTGAAAGTACAAGAAAGCCTCTTTTTAAAATTTTATTTGCTGCTACTATGATAAGTTTCAATTTTTTGTTGTTTTTTGGGGTTTTTTTTCTCCTTGCTTTGAACGCAAAATGGAATTTAACCCAGGGAATCAGCAGATTTGGGGATGTGGGGAGGATGGAGGCAGCTGCTGGAATCTGTGGGCTCCTCTAGGCAGGGCCAGGCTCTGAAGGGCGAGGGAAGGTGGATGCTTGGCCCCACAGTGGACATGAGCTGGGCTGGGCAGCGTGCCCACAACTGGGGGAGAATTCCCACGTGAAGATTCTTTCCACTTGCTCCAGGCATCCAAGGAGCCTAAATTAGGCACTCACACCTCTGCCACGCTCAGGGGAAAGACAGAGAGACCTTGAGATGTGTCCTTCACAGCCAGCTTGGTCCCTGTGGTGGGTGATTGGCACCATTTTGGGCCAAAAGTGATGCTTTTGTATTCAGTGCCATGGGGTGATAATGGGCAAAAGAATTCCCTCAACAGCAAGGTGGGAGGTGGCACCTGATTTCACATCACTGAGGCTGAATGAAAGAATTGGGGGAACGTCCAAGGTCTGTTTTCCCCTTTCTTTTCACACCACACATATAAAAGTAAAATTTGAAAACAGCCGCTTCACGTTCTTCTTCCCTGCCAGGCTGGCCTCGGTATGCCCGTGCATGTGTCTAAACAGATTCCTGGAAAACCTGCCCTTGCCCAGGCTCGGGCTGCAGTCTGCAGCTCCGGGAGGAGCAGCAGGGAAGGGTGGCCGTGCTGGGGGCTCTCCCTGCCCGGGAAACTCCAGGGATGCAGCAGGATATGTGCCAGCACATAGGTGAGAGGCTGAGGTCTTCATTTCTCCCCAAAACAAAGAAGAGAAGTGGTTAAGCACCATCCTGAGCAGTTCCTGGGATAGCAGCTCTCTCCCCATCTCCTGCACCCCTGCTCAGAGCACAGCATTGCCCTCCTGCCAGCTCGGGCTCCTGGGAAACCTTTCCTTTACTTCCTTGATGATTTTTAATTAGACCAAACCAGCGATTAACCAACACAACAATCCCTCACCCAAGTCTCTCGTTACGCTCGTTTGATGAAGGTGGTGCTGTGCTGCGGGAGGGCAAAGCTGCCACGGTTCGGCGGTGGCACCTGGCAGGGTGGCACAGCCAGAATTCAGTCCAGGGTCACCCCGCTGGGGTCTGCCAGAGTCTGTGGGTACCCCACACATCATGTCCCCATCCCTGCCCCAGCACACGGAACAGAGCCGGAGGGCAGAGAGAAAAAAAAAACATGAGAAAAATGCTTATAAAGTTATTTGTTGTTAGTTTTCTGCCCCTTGCACCGTTCCCAGCTTTCGGGAGTCCTCCAGCCTTGGATCGGCTGGTTGTTTTCCTTTCCCCCCTGCACTCCCGTACGAACGAACGCTAGAGGCACCCTTCTTCTGGTCTGCGAGAGAAAACTTAGCTCCTAACTTTTTTCTTTCTTTTTTTTTTTTTTTTAAACTTCCCTCAGGAAAAAAATGTGGACCTAATTATCTATGTAAAATGTCAGATGCAGGAAAGGGGCTGTGCTTACTTGGATATCCCATCCGAGGCAGTGACTGATTTTTTTTCTTGCCCCCTCTTCTTCTTCTCCTTTTTTTTTTTTTTTTTTTTCTCTTTCCTGAGGGGAGGAAAGCGCCTCTCGGAATAAAAGTGCAGAACCGAGCCGGTGGCTCCCAGAGCGGCCGGGGCGGGCGCGGCGGGAGCCCCCAGCGCAGCGCAGCGGAGCCCAGCGCGGAGCCCACCTGCCCCCGGGGCAGCATCGCCCCGCACCTTCTCCCGGACTGAGACCTTCATACACACACAGAAACACAAATATATATATATATATATATATATAAAATATATATATATACACTTTTTTTTTTTTTTAATCCTTCCCCCCGGCTTTTCCTCCAGGACTTTTCCACCGCCTTTGGGACAACCCGCAAACTTCTCACTCGCTGCCCCTTCGCTGCTTTCCCGGTGATTGGGGTTGTTTTTTTTTTTTTTTCCTTTTTTTGGGCTTGTTTTGGTTTTTTGTTTTGCTACTTTGATTTTTTTTTTTTTTGTTTTGTTTTCCCCTCCTCTCTCCTTGGGAAGACCCGCCTGCCTCTCTCGCCTCCCGTGCCCCACCGGAGAGGCCGGGAGCGGCTCCGGCGGCGCGGGCAGCACCTCCCCGGCGCACGGCGTGCGAGCCCGGCGGCGGCGCGGCTCGGCTCGGCTCGGCTCCGAGCGGCTCCCTGCGGCCCGGCACGGCACGGCCCGGCTCGGCTCGGCACGGCTCGTCCCGGGCGCTCGCCCCCGATAATGCAGAGCTACAAGTACGACAAGGCGATCCCGCCGGAGAGCAAGAATGGGGGCAGCCCGGCGCTCAACAACAACCCGGCCAAGAGCAGCAGCAAGAAAGCCCTGCTCATCTGCCTCGACTGCCTCTGCCTCGTCATGGGTGAGCACCGCGGGCTCCGCGCCCCCTCTCCCCGCTCCCGCACCCCCTCCGCTCCCCGGGAAAAACTTTGGGGAAAGTTGGGCGGCGGGCGGGCAGAGCTCGGCCGTGCCCCGGCCGCGCCGCTTCCCAAACAAAAGCGCGGAGCGGGGCCGCCGGGAGAGCCGGGCCGGGCGGCGAGCGGGGGAGCCGGGGAGCGGCCGCGCCGGGCCGGGGAGCGCGGGGGGCGGCCGGGGCTCCCCGCGGGGCGAGCCGGGCACGGCAGCCCCGCACCCCGGGGCGCTGATTGCGGGTGATTCGCCGCTCTTGGTGCCTGGCTGCCCCCGCGGCCCCGGAGCGGCCCCGGAGCGGCCCGGCCGTGCGCAGGGGGCACTGTGGGCTCGGGGATGCGCCCCGGGGCTGCCCCCGGCGCGGGCCCCGCTCCCGGCGCTGCTGCCTCGGCGGCGCCGGGGCCAGCTCCAGGTGGAGGCAGCGCTCTACGCTCAGCCCGGCTCGTGTTTTGGGTAATAATGGAAAACAGCAACTCTGGCCGCTCCGGCTGCCGTGTCGCTCTGCTGGCGGCTTCACCAGCGCTCCTCTCTTTCTCCCGTCTCGCTAAACTCATGCCGGAGCGCTCTCGCAGCCCCTGGCAGAGGTTTGGGTTTGCCTGCCTGCTCGGTTTTTTTGGGGATGCGATGGCTTTTTTGAAGATGCTGTGGCATGGAAGGGAACTGTCAACAGCGCATCTCAAAAAAACCTTTTTGCATTCCAAAACATCAACCCTTCCATTGTGGCTGCGATGCTGAATGTTTAGTTGACAGACACGGGTAGGGGAAATCAACCGGCTTCCAACAAAGAGATTAATAACACAACAGCACGTGAGTTTAATACTCCAGACACCACAGTCTTTAAAACAATTGTTTCTGCTTAGAGCCCATTTTTTAAAGACTGTCAGTTTGATTTAATTTTTATGCAGTTTATTGATCATCTGGTGTATATTAGGGGGCACTAATACATTAGGGGGGGAGGCATGGTTTTCTCTTTATATTCCCACAAGAATAGGGGCCAGTGCAGAAAGCTTCATCTTCTCGGATCTGGAAAAAATAAAAATACTTGGTATATGAAAATACTATAAGTAGGAACATAACTAGCTGGACTTACCTCACTTACTTGAGCAGAAAATCGAATTGCTAGTAAAACATCTCCTAGGAGTCAGAACTTTTAAACTTTTATTTACCCAAGTTTTCTTAACTTAAGGCGTTCCTGGCATGAGTGGGTGCTATTTGAATGGGGAAAGGGTTTTGCTTCCCCTTCTCTGGGCTAAGGGTCCTAAATGAAAAAGCAGTCGGTTGACATGTGTTATTCTACTTGTGCTAGTTTGGGTAAACAGGACTTATCAAGCATCACTGGAAAGTATTGTTGGCAGGGAATAATGTGATACAGCAAAACTGTGATTGTTGCTTTGTTTCAGGTTGCTACAGGTGGAAATCGGGAAGTAAACACTAGAGTTGGCTTGTTTAGGGGTTTTTGTTGGGGTTCTTCGTTGTTGCTTTGTTGTTGGGTTTTTTAGGGTGAGGAGCATTCAAATGCAAGAGCATGAGTGCAGCAGAAAGTTTAAGTCTGACTGATCACTGGCAGGTGAAGGGCATGGGTGGGACATGGTGAGGGAGATGATTATGGGATGGAGAGCCCATGATGGGTATTTGGGGATGGACAGTCCATGATGTGTGTTTGGGGATGGACAGTCCATGATGTGTGTTTGGGGATGGAGAGTCCATGATGTGTGTTTGGGGATGGAGAGTCCATGATGTGTGTTTGGGGACAGACAGTCCATGATGTGTGTTTGGGGATGGACAGTCCATGATGTGTGTTTGGGGATGGACAGCCCATGATGTGTGTTTGGGGATGGACAGTCCATGATGTGTGTTTGGGGATGGACAGTCCATGATGTGTGTTTGGGGATGGAGAGTCCATGATGTGTGTTTGGGGATGGAGAGTCCATGATGTGTGTTTGGGGACAGACAGTCCATGATGTGTGTTTGGGGATGGACAGTCCATGATGTGTGTTTGGGGATGGACAGCCCATGATGTGTGTTTGGGGATGGACAGTCCATGATGTGTGTTTGGGGATGAGCTTTGCCAATACACCCGGACCAGGACCAGGAGTATTGGACCTGCCGGCTGGGCATGAGCTGCTGTCAAAGCTGCCCCACTCATAGGAGGCTTGGCTTGCTCTTCCCTCTGCCTTTTGCTAGGGAAGACTATCAGCTTGTAGTTTCCAAGTACTTGATTCCCATTTTCATGTTTGAAAAATCCCAAAAAAACCACTTGGGAAGTGGAAAAAAAGTGTCCTAGCTGAATCTTCCTGTAAGAGAAAGGTGGACAGGTACAAGTTGATGGATATTTACATATAAAGTGGGGAAAAAAAACCCCAAAACAAGTCCTATATAAGATAATGAAGTGCAGAACTGGGTGAAATGACTCCTTCTGAGGGGGAGGGACCAGCAGAGATGTAATGCTGGTGCATGTGGGCACATGGCCAGTGGCCTCCAGTGCCGTCAAACTGAGTTACGCCTCTTGAGCTGCTGCCCAAAGACATTCAGAGAAGCAGGGAAACAGAAGGCTTTTTCTCATTTGAGGACCACTTTAGGAAATATTAAAACTGGCCATTTGATTTGCAGAGGCCTGTAACGCTGCACTGGCTTCTGCTGCAGGTAATGCCATAATTCGCCCTTGGATTGGTTTTCTCTTAGGGGAAAATGAAAAGAGGGAACTATGGCTGGAATGTTTTTCAGAAGTGACACGCTCTGTGTGGGGCTGTAGATGTGTACAAACCCTTTGTTTACACACAAATTTAAACAAATTACCCAGAAGACAATTACCATAACCATCTAAGAAAGTCTGAATTAGTAAAGCTGAGCTATCAGGAGCTTCCTTCAGCTTTAATTTGGTGAGAGTAGTTAGAAAGATCCACTTTTGTCTTTCATCCTTAAGCAGTACAATGGTTATCTTGATAGCAAATGCATAAAAGGAAGATCTGTATCTTTTCTTTCTTGGGGAGCAGGCTCACGAGCCAGTGGCTGGTGGAGTGGGTTGGATGAAGATCACTGCACCAAACCTTCCGTTTTTCCTGCATTTCCAACTTGAGTTGAGTTGGCAGGGAGCTGGATGTTCCTGAATGACCAGCCCACTCCTCTAATGAGTGCACTTGGCACTCATAAATCCCTGGGCTCTTGCATGAACAAGAGGTTTGATCGCCGACGCTGCGAACTTCCCAGAAATTCCGTGCCCGTGCTTAACTCAGTAAAAAAAGGCAGAAAAGAACTGAGTGTGCATTTATTAAAGCAGGTCATGCAGGGGGGGGAAATAACTTTCTCCATTTGCTTCCTCCTCTTGGGAGGGCTCTGTTTAGAGCATTGGAAGATGCTTCCCAAAATTGTTAGGGCCACAGGCGAGCTTGGCGGTGTGGAAGAGTCCCTGCTGCCCTGTCCCTGTCTCCTGATCACTGCAAAACATCTGAAAATGTGATTGAGTGAGTCTGGGCAGGTCTGAAGTTCCCCCTGCTGAGCTGTTTGGTGTCTTTGTAGAGCATTGGAGAACTCTCCAAGCAGCAAAACAAGAGGTGTGATGGGTGGACCTCACTCCACCTTCATCTGATCATCCGCATCCCTCCCTCTGCCAGGAGTTTCCTGAACCTCCTACCTGGAGCTTGGAGTTGTTATCTGGGAGAAACTGGGGTGATCCTGGCTGGGGCAGATCTCAGGGGGCAACTTTCCCTGGTGCCATGGGGTTTTGCTATCCTGCAACAGCCCCCAAACCTCCTCCTGATGGAGGAGACGTGGCCAGGTGGGGAAAAGCCCCCTGCCCTGCCCTTGAGGTGGGATGTTCTGGAGCCTGGCCCCACAGATGTAGCATCTAGGGTTAAATTTACGCCTCTCAGACCTGCTGCTTTCCCTTGGCAGGGGCTCCTGGTGTTCAGCAAGCTCTGAGCAGCCACCTGTGCTCTGCTGACGGGTGCTAAGTCAAGCGTTTAACCTCGGAAGAGGGGAAGGCTGTGTCAGCAAGGGTGATAGGGCAGATGAGGGTCTTCAGTAGCTTGTATTTGTGCAGCTTGTGCAGGTAAAACAGCTTCCAAAAAGTCCTGCTTGTGCCATAAAATAGAAAGATTTCATCTGGCATACCTGCTTCTGAGGCTTGTGGAAATTGGCTTTATGGGAGCATATGTTTCAGGCTGGTGGGATGTAAACTGCACATAATTTACTGCCCTTCTTCTCTTCTGCCTCTAATTTAATTTTCTCTCTTCTGTCAATCCCAGTTAATCTGTGCAGCACAAGTTTTACTGCCTTGGGAAGGTTTTTTGAAGCAACAGATGGATAGACCTCTTACAACCTTAATATCTCTGCAGCTTTCTCACAAATTTGGCATCTCCTGTAGCGAGCTTGATGCTAAAATGAACTTTGAAAGTAAATATTTATGTTAGCTGGACCTTGACATGTTTATGTAAGTGGGTATATAATCTTATAATTTGGGCTAACAGTTTAGATTACTCTTGACTTCCCTCTTCTGTGTAGAAAATTGTGTAGTTCTCCAGCTCTCAGAAGCAAAAAGGATTTGAGCTCTGCCAGGGGCCCTGTCACTTCATCACAAAAATTGGTGCAAACAGGCCTGGGATTGTCATTGAAGTGTAAGGAGTGGGAGGAATTGGAGATGAGGGGTGAGGTTAGAATTATTTGGATGGTGTAAGGCTGGATGTGTTGAGCTAAGCAACTTTGCTTTGTTTGGGTTGGGTCTGTTGTTTTTATTTTTAGGACTGCCCCACTGTGCACCACTCACTTGTACCATGGGTGACATGTTTCTGTGCACCTGAGGAAGACACTGAGCCAACCATTTCTTGTTTCCTGCAAGGGACAGCAAGGCCTGGCTGTACCAAACCAGCTGGACAGTCCCAACCCCTCGGTGATGCCTTCTCCATGCTGTGTCTCCTGTGTTGAGCCCACACCACACTGGTGTGGGTGGAGAGTCGTCATCGTGTTTTGAGCATCCCTAGGTGGGGTTTGGTCATTAATGTTTATGTGTCTCTCCACAACCTGTAGGATCTCCTGGTGGCAGCCAGCTCCTGGCCAGGGATGGCTGCTCTGGAGGTGCTCTGGCACAGGTAGGTTGGCAGAAGTGGCACCTTGGCGTGAGGTTCTTGTGCAGTTGGACTCTGCCAGAACTTGGGAGTAAAGGAGCTTTTTTATTTTGAGCCTGGAAAAGCTTCTTATTGAACCAGCAGTCAGCACCTAAAGTGTGATACCCATCTGTTGTGCCTCCCTTGAAAGACCAAAGGAGCCAAAGTTGACTGGAAGTAAAGGCGAGAGAAATATTTTGGAGGTGTTTGAAATCCACTTTTTCTGCATTTGCTTTGTCAAAACAAACAAACAAAAAAAAAAGAGAGAACCGACCTATCAAAAAGAGATTATTAGTGACAATTATACTTGAGGTGTTAATTGCAGAACAAGGAAATGCTGTACCTATGGCAGACTGAGTCCTCAGGGGTATAAATCTGTTGGCTTTCCTGAGTTGGTAGAACTTGGCCAGCCTGAAGATGTGTCTTCAGGAAAAGCAGAATTATGTGCAACTGCTTCATGGCCAGGAGTGCTTTGAATCCTGTGTACCTGCTGCTGAGACAGGCAGGAGATGGGAATCACAATTACAGCAGATGACATTTTTTTAATTGTCTGTTTGTAGTGAGCATGGAAAATAATATAAACATCACTCCCAGATCAAACGGATTATTTTTATACCCTTTAAATCTCCATTTAATATGCATGCCTTTCCTGGGCTGCTTTGGTCTGACTCTGTTTGTCTGGATACAGGCTGGTGGTGTCTTCTCCAGATGCTTGTGCTCTGTGTACCACCCAAAAATGGTTTGCATACCACAGCTGGGGAACCTCTGGCAAGCCAGGGCCCCTGTTCAGCATCTGAGATAGGCAGGGTGTTTGTGTGGCCCCATCTCTGCCTGAAATGCCTTCAGAGAGGGGGAGGCAAAGGCCCAGCTCAGCTCTGGCGGAGCAGGCTCCATCCTCCGCGTTCCCTTCATACAATGCTCCCACTTCATCCATAGTAATCCAGAAGGGACCCTTGTGGTCTCCCGGCCTGCCTGTGCCTGGAACAAGGGCCTGCCTGTTGAAGGCAGCGTGGGGAAAGGCAGCAGCCTTCAAACCCTCCTCTCCCAGCGTTCACACAGCCAGAGCTGGGAACAGCAGCTTCCCTGGCATCCCAAGGGGCTGTGTCCCAGCGGGGGAAGGAAGCAGGGAAACCCCCTCCCAGGATGTGGCTTTCCCCCTGCCAGCTGGGGTTTTGTATGAGTGCTAACATACACATACATATATATATATATATATAATTTTTTTTTTTTAACATTTTCTTCCTTTTGTTTTGTCTTAGGGCCTTTTTCGGCTCTTCCGGTAGGTCAGGTTTCATCTTTTAAACAAACAAACAGAAAGGCTCAGAAATGAGAGTGATAAAGCCTCAATGAAAGAGGTGAATTAAAGTAATCCAGCGCTTATCCTGTAATTATAAAAGTGTGAAGTCAGTTTTCTGAACGCTGTTCTGTGCTTCCCCCATTGCCAGCGTGTCTGGAGGCCCAGCCTTCCATCTGCCTTCCCAGATACCTCAGCTGGGTGGGTTTTGCCAAAAGCTGGGAGGTGGGTGCCCTGTGTATCACATCTCTTATGGATCAGTGGCCCCCTTTCCCGGAAGGGCATTTGCATCCCTTTCAAAGCCACCCCATCTCCGTTTCACTCTCTCCCATGGCATCCACCTTGGAGGGACACTACCTGCTCCACAATTTTAGAGCAGGTGGAAAGTTCCTTCCTGTAGATCAGGTGTCTGTGGCCAGGGATGTGTTGGAGCAGCTGTTGGGAAATTGGAGAATCCCTTCTTGCCTCTTAGCTGCACGCAAGGGCTCAGTTGCAACAGTGGGATCGTGATCAGCAGAAGCTGCTCCGCCAGTTTGACCTGAGGAAGCAGAGTGCCACGAAAACCAGAGAATTTGAAGTGTCTTTGTTTGGATTTTGATGCAAACAGCTTGAAAGCAAGCCTTAAGCATAAGTTTGTTACCAAGAGAATGCATGAATGAGTGTGAAAACCAGCTTTGTCGTGGCAGGTTTGGAAGTACCAGAAAATTCCTATGGAACTCCATCCTTTGGAGTCAGTCACGTAAGTGGGCTTGTTTTTCACATGTGCTGGGTGCTTTGGAGACAGAGGGTTGGAAACAGACTCAGCATCAAGTCAAGTTATACTCAGAACATGTAATTTAACTCCAGAGCTTGTGATGCTCTGCACATGCCTGTGCTCTTTGTGCTGTGTGTTCCTGTTCCAGCCCTGGAGCAGGGCTGCATCCATGCACGACCTTGTGTTCTCTGAGCACATGGTGCCCTCCTTCAGGGCCAGGCTGGGGCTGCCAGCCAGAGCCCAGATGGAGCTGCAGCTGGTCTGACACTGGTGGTGACACTGACTCCATGGAGACTGCTCACAATCCTCTACTGCTTTCCCACATCGCTTGACCAGAAAGATGTGAAAGAGTGTTGGTCGTAGCATTGAGGAGCTTGGGAGGTGCCTCTGGGTTTTCTGGTCAAACACACCAGTGGGCATAGCCTGTGATGCTTGAAAAACACAGCAAATTGAGCCTGGAGCAGTTGGCATTGCTGGGTTCACCCACAGCTTGTCCTGAACACCAAAGGTGGCTGTGGGACCGAGCTGTCCTTCACCCCTTCAGGAGCTTGCAGTTATTACAGTGCACCTCTTGGAGCCTCATCATCTTTTCTCGCTGCTGAAGCTAAGAACAGCATGGTTCTTCCATCCATGGCTTAAAGAGAAGAAGTAGAAGTTGCTGGTGAGATGTTTTGGGCAGCCATCTCTCCTGAAAGAAATTATACTCCTTCAGAGAGCTTCTGCCTCCCAAAAGTGTCACTCTGGTGCTGCACAGAAGAAGAAATTTGCTGCTTTCACCTGTAAAATCATAAGAAATGACTGCCATTTTTGACCAGCCAGCTGTACCCCTGCGTCTGACCATGCAGGCACTGCACACAGATATTAATTACATTTCTGTTAATTGAGCATTAATATGAAGCTGAGACCTCATCACATCCTCCAAGTGTCCACACATTGAATTTGAAAGCCAGTGTGCCAAATGGGGTCTGGGCTTCCTGTCTCCTTGACACTCAGCAGGTTATTTATGACTTTTTTGGGGGGGATAGTGTGATGGGCTTTCCTTTAAGCCTGGAGGAAGCAGCCAGCCCAGCCCTGGTTATCATTCCCAGCCAGCTGACAGAGAGGTCTTTGCTCTGGTCTTTGTAGCACCACAGCAGCCGTGGCAACCAGTCCCACATCCCAAGCATTTTGAGGGCTTCCAAGGCTTTCCTGCAAGGCCCACCACCCTTTAAAGTGCTATTTTCCAAAGGGAAACTCGCACACAGCGTGGTGAAATGCTGATAAGCAGGTCTGGTCAGTAACCACTGGGTGCATTTGTGTTCTGAGTGATGCTCAGGGAGTAATTTTGGATGGCTGGCGAGCTGATGGCAGGCAGCAGATCTCCTTTGAAGTCGATAGCTGTGAATCAGTTTGGTGTTAGCAGGTTTCTGGAGCAGCTCTTTGATCACTGATCAGATGGCCCTTGCTTTTTGGGGAGCTGCTTCTCCCTGAATTCAAGTGCTGGGCCGAGGATCCCTGTGCCAGGCTGTGCTGCCCTTGGTCCTGCCCGGGCACGTCACGGGAGGTTTGTGCCTCTGGGAGTTTCTAATCTGGGGAGCAGAAGGAGCAGCATCACCTCGGTGCGTGGGCAGGCGCTGGAGCCCGGCGAGGGCACACTTTGAAGGCAGTGTTTCCAGTACAGAGGTGCCCAGTGGGGCTTGCAGAGCTGCTCAGGCACCTCTGATTCCTTCCTGAACTCCCTGTTGGAGATGCAGACTTCAGTACTTCAGTGCTTCTGCCAGGCCTCCCAAAGCATCTTGAAATCAGATCCTTGGCGACTGTGGAGGAGCCTGTGACTGCCGGGGCTGGGGCTGAAGTGTGTCCCTAGGACATGTGTGCACCTGTCCTGGGGCTTCCCACCTGAATTCCTGTGAAAACTTACCCAGGTGCCTCTGTTCTGGTGCTTCCATGCTCTGCAGGAAAGGGAAACAACCTTGGATTCACCCACTGCAGCAGGAGCTGGCTTGTCCTTTCCCAGAATAAGAGCTGGAGTTTTTCAGGTTAAGGAGTGGAGGAAAAGCTGCACTAAGGCATCTGCCAGTTGATAATACATTACAAAAATGGATGATTCTCCAAGCGAAGGGCTTGGAGGGGCTTTTATCCTACTCATACTTGCCAGGCTGAGAGAAAGTTCCCTTTGCTGCCTGACCACAAGTGGCTGTGCTTTTTGTAGAGGAATCAGGGGCTTTTTTGCCTTTTTTTTTTCTTATTAAAAGAATGAGAAAATTTTATTTTCATAAAAATTTACCCCATCAATTACTATCCTCTCAGATAATCCCATTTTTTTCCCACATAATCTGGGCCAGATATTTTTTCATCCAGCCCTCCTGGTTTCTTGACCATCCCTACAGCTTTAGCATGCAGCTGTCATTCTGCTGCAGCTCCCACAAAGCGGCTGAAAACCAAGGTAACAGCAACATTTTGAGTGAAGGGGATGAAATGTGGGATAGGTTCAGCGTATTTCTTTGTCATTGTTGGAGTCCTATTCAGTCTGGGACTGAATAGGAGGCTGATTAGCATGTGGAAGCATTTCTAAAGCATTGGGCTGTGAGGGTTGGGTGGTTTGGTTTTTTTTTTTCCTTAAAGGAGAAGTTTTGTGGCATTTCTTTTTTCTGACTGAGCTGGTACGAATCTTTGTCAAATCTTTGTAAAACCCTTGGAAAAGCTGGATAGCATTTTGGAGAAAGCCTGTTTTGATAAATCACCATGGGCACAAAGAAGTTTTCCAGTGTGTAAAACTCTCAGAGCCACTGCAGAATCTAGGCATGCAGCGTGTTTGAAATTGCCAGACAAGTGGGATAGTGTTTGGGATACACCAGGATTGTGGATATAACAACAGGTACTTTGCTTTTGCTCTTGCTGAAGTTTTCTGCCACAAGTGGGTATTGGGTCCACAGCCTGAAAATCCACCTGCTTAAATCTCAGGGTTTTGCTTTCACAGGGAAAGATGTAACACTGAGGTAAAGTAAAGTTGCCTGCAAGTGAAAAACATCTTCTTTCCCTGTGCTTTAAGTCCTGGGCTGGTTTTGGAGGAGAGGTTTTTCCCTTTAGTGTCAGGGTGAGGTGTCAGGCTGATATTCTCGTTAACACTCCCTTGCTGCAAGATCTGCTGTGTTTTCTCTGAGGGGTGAAATTCCCACCTTGGTGCTGTTTGTGGGTCTCAGCTGGGTCAGTGCAGGAGCAGAGATCCTGCCCTGGGAGCACCATATCCCTGCCTTTTGTGGGAATGTGGGATTTTGGGAGTTTGCCAGTCCCAAGGGACATAGGACACCCCCTATTGCCTGTCTGTATGAATGTAGCAGAGTTGTGTCCTGAGCTTGCAGTACAAGAAAATGCATTTTATTTCTGTGTACGGTGAGTATTTTATTCCTGTGTACAGTGAGTGATGAACATAAGGTCTGTCTTGAAGGCCTCAGTGAGTGATGGCCTTGGGGTTGTATGGAAAGCTCACAGCAGTACTTGGAGTCAGACCTTCTTGGTGATGTATGCATGGCCTAGATCTCATGCCTCAGTTTCTTTGATGCCTTGTCTGGTTTCCTTTCAGTTATGCCAGTTTAAGAAAGACAAAATGGTCAGCTCACTCATATGCCTCAGAGTCACACAATGGAATGGTTTGGGTGGGAAGGGACCTTAAAACTCAAAATTCAAAACTCCCCTTCAGAAAGTAAATTATCTTGTTCCAACCCCCTGCCATGGCAGGGACACCTCCCACTATCCCAGGTTGCTTCAAACCCTTTCCAACCTGGCCTTGAACACTTCCAGGGATGGAGCAGCCGCATCTCCCCTGGGCACCCTGTGCCAGGGCTCACCGCCCTCTGAGTAACACCAGCTATTGAAGGCTGATTAAAGCTATTGTTTAATTAAGGAGAACTCAGCTCCTCTGTTCACAATCCATGATTAAAGGATCTTTTGAAGTAATTCTGCAGCACTTTCTCGTTGCCTGCCTTTCTCTCCTCCACCGTGGAGAGAGTTCCTGGTGCTGAGGGTGCCGGGCTGGGCGGGCCGAGCGCTGTTACCGCAAACCTGCTGGCAGAGCCGCCTGCTGCCAAAGGCACCCCAGCGTTCAAAAACCCTGCAGAGGGGTGGAAGGGAGTTCAATCTCAGGATACGCTGATTTGGAAAGGGAATCCAAACAAAGAGGCTTTTCAGCAGAGGCTGAGGCTTGGCTTCTCTCAAGGGCAGTTTGGGCTTGGGGAAGCATCCGGGAGGCGGCGAGCGGAGCAGGAGTACATGAGCTGGATGCCGCGTGGTGTAAGGTTTCCCAGCACAGCCTGGTTTTGTGTTACAGGCTGGGGAACTGGCTCTAAGCTCTCCTCTCCTTTCTTTTCCTTTTTTTTTTTTTTTTCCTCTTCACCCCCCCTTTCTTTTATTTCTGTTGGAAACAAAGGAGAGGTTTAGGTTCTTTTGTTGTTGTTGTTGTTTTTTAATAAAGGTTCCCATCCCCTGCAGGTTTGGCGGTGCCTCTCACTCTTGATGCTGGAGGGAGACCCGTTGGTGACTGTGACCTGGAGAAACCCTGTGCAGGGTCCCACACAGGCCTCACAGGGATGTTTTATTTTGCTCAGAAAGCTCAGCCCTCTCAGGGGCTCGCTGAGGGCACTCTGGCAGGAGCTGGCGTTCCTGAGGGGACAGGCACCTCGTAAAGGAGTTCTGGCTCAGATAAGAAGTGAAATGAGGTGGATGCTGGGGCACCATCTTTGCAGCAGGAGGGATGCAAAGTGGAGGGGGTGTCTGCCAGGCCCCCGTTCCCATGGCAGCCCTGTCCCTCACTGTGACACCTCTGGTGCCACCGTGTCCCCGTGAGGTGCCAGGAAGAGCCGAGTGGGGAGGAGGTGCTACCAACCATCCCAACCAACCAGTTGGGGTTTTTTATAGGCACCAGATGGTTTTAATAGAGGAAAGCTGAACTTCTTATGACCCTTCCCCACAGACGTTGTTTGTTGTTTTGTAATTGTGGCCAGGACAAAACCCTGTTCCAGAACCTGCAGTGAATCGAGAGCTTGGTGCCTTCTTCTCCATCCCACCATAAACCCCCCACTGTCCCCAAACTCCTCTGCCTGCCCTGACTCCAAATGATCCAGGGGAAGCTGCTGGGCATGGAAAACTTGAGGCTTTCCACTGATCCCTGGCTAAAGAGATTAGCAAGAGAAGAAACCGAAACATCTAAAAGCAAAGCACAAGGAAGCAATAAAATGTCAGGCCGTGTTTTTCCTGCTGGTTGATTAAAAATTCTCCTGATAAGCAGGAAAGCTTTCATGGCTGGACAAGACCTGTATTGTGTCAAATGCAGTGAAAGGTTTATTGGAGAAGGATAAAGCGGTGCGAGCGTTGGGTTGTACTTGCAGCCCTCCTGGAATTGTTATCCCTCAGGGCTGAGTAGCAGTGTGTTTTGGAAAAGAGAAAGTCAAGCAGAAGGAGATGAGGCCTGGGTCTCCATTCTCCCCATGAGAAAACCATCAGCAGTGGCAAGCCAGTGAGCTCGAAGACCTGTGCCCAGCCAGTGCCAAGATGCTCCACTGGGCCCATGGTTTCCCTCTAGCCTGAGAAATCTTGGGATCAAACACAAGACAGGAATGACAAAACAGGAAAACAAAAGGCTCACTTCCATGCTGTTGTGTTTGACTTCCCAAGGTTTTAATTGCCAAGGGCTGCATGGGGAGCCAGCTGGCTGCAAAGGGATGCAGATCTCCAGTAAGAGAAGCAAAGGGATGCAGATTTCAAGCAAGAGAAGAAAGGCTCTTTTTTGTTGTGGTTTTTTTTTTTTTTAATCTTTTGTCAGAGAAACTAACAACTGTTATGTTTTTCTACAGGAGATGCAGTTTTGCGTACATTTCCCCTTCAAAAAGTAAATTATCACTTTTAGTTACCTGCTTCCTCAGCTCCCCCAGCTGCTCTTGAAGCTTCTGCTGTTATTGTTTTGCTACCTGTAGAAGTAAGAGGGTGCAAGCAGCAGGAAAGCCAAGTATAGAGTGCAAATGGTGCCTCAATTTTATAGTTTTTCTCCTTGGAGCAGAAAACCTCTGCTTTTTACAAAGGGAAAACACAATAGGTGGTTTAACTTGCAAGCCCTTGGCCCGTGGTCCAAGAGATGTGCATTTCCCTGCAGATGTGGTACACAGTGTCAGCAGGATCAGGCCCACCAGTGTGTGGCCCTGGGAACAGGCTGGACAATCCCAATTTTACTGCCAAAACCTTGTTTTTATATGATAACTTGGAAAGAGGGGGAAAAAAGGCCAGCTTCAAGTAATAATAATATTAATAATAAAAAAGCATGGGCTATTTGGCACGCCGGGTGTATAAATCTCGACATTAGCTACCTGTGAATCATCCAGCAGCACGTTTATTGGTGCCCCTCAGTAGATGAGGATTTGGCACTGGGTCTGCATGTAATTACAAGCCACACACAGAAGGACACAGGCAGCTAATGAACTCCTGCCAAACTCCAGCTCCGCTCCTGCGGCTTTTGAAGCCCGCTGGTCTTTCAGCGTTTTGTATGGTAAGCACTGAAAGGCATCAAATCACTCCTTTGACAGTGTTTAGAAAGGGTTGGTTTGTTGAATAACCCAGTCCCTCCAAAGTCCCAAATCTGAGAACTGGAGCATCTATAGGCTCCTTTCTCAGCAGAGCAGTAAATAGGCTGGAAATAGAGGACACCCCTGAGGAGCTCCTGCCTCACTGACAGGAGCCAGAGGGCTCTGGTTGCCACGATGGGCTGCAAGAAAAGAAACTATTTCCACTTAAAAAATACTTCAAAACAATCCCACCAATGGGATGCTTTTTGTTCTCAAGCCCTGTTGTTTTGAACTGAGGCTGTGCACAGCATCTCTCATGGGTTTGCAGTTGCTCTGGTGTTCTGAGTGAGGTGGTGAAAGGGTTTTTGGAGGGTTTCTGCCCTGTTGGGAGGGCAGGTTTTCATGGGGCTGGGTTTGGAAGGTCGTGGTACTTTTTCATGGATGTTTTGTTGCTGGGATGGGATTTGAGCCTGAGCCCTTCTCCTCCTCTTTTCATGTCTGAGGTGACAAAGAGAGTAGTTGTTGAGATAAAAACAATTTCCATGAAAACCTGAGATTTTCAGGCAAGCATACCAGGCGGGTCTCATGGCAGTACCATGGTGAAGAGGAATAATGAAGCTTGGCACGAAGCCCTTCCAAATAAAAAAAAAAGGGGGGAGGAGAGGAAACAGAAGAGCCTTTGTCAAAATTAACTGCAATAAAGAAAAAGGGACTCCTATTCCCTTGGGCTTCTTTAACCTTCTTTCCTCAATTTATTCACACGTTCCTTGACAGCAGGGCACAGCATTGTTGCAGGAGGCTGGAAATGGAAATTTGGAGTTGTCCATTTTTGGTTTTAAAAGGCATGGTACATGTTGTGTCCCTCCAGTCAGTGTGAATAGAGCCTTGGCTCTCTCCTGTGCCATTCAGATGTGGCCCAGTTCATCCTGTCCCTTAAAGAAACAGGGTTATGGGATGTCACCTGGCTGCAAAATTCAGCTTTTATGGGCAGGTGCATGGGAAAGGGGCTGGGGTGACAAGGTGGCTGTGCCCACCCTGCCTGGCCCTGTGCTTGCAGGACACAGTGATGAAGTTTTCAGTGTTACACTGGATTTGCAGAATGTTCAGTTTCTTAGAGGGATAAAAGCACCCAGAAGTCTGAGATGGTGTGCAGCACGGAGCCACGCTGTTCCAAAAAATTTTGTTTGGCTTTCAGGGGCACAAATAATTCACAGAGGCAGATGGGCAGTGACGGGTGGGGTGGACACCTCTGTCATTACAGGTGATGTCTTGCCTCCAAAATACCCCACTCCCAGCTGCTTTCCATCAAAACTTCTGTGGGCAGGGAGGTGTCAGCATAGCTAAGGCAGCAGTTATCATTCCTCCTCCTTCCCCTGCAAAGTCTCCTTTCCCTGTAATACAAAGCTGTTTTAATTAGGAGCATGGATTTTATTTATTTTTTTAACATTACCAGCACAGTCTCAAATACATCATGTGTTGCTATACATTAGGATGCCACTCTGTGCAGTCAAAATACAGAGAGGAATAAGAAGAATGGTAATATTACACTTTTTTTAACCCATTGATAAATAGGCAAAGCCTTTCAGAGCTCTGCTCTGGGGACCACCAAGATCAACCCCCATCACTTTAAGGGCCTTTGGATCACTTCCACCCACGTCTCTCTGCCTTTCAGCACTCTGGGCCGTGCTTTATGTCCTGGAAACTTTACCAAATCGCGACTACCGAGGGGGAAAAGCTTCATTTCCAGTTAATCAAGGCAGTTGTGTAATACCATTTTCTCCTGGGGAACTTCCAGAAAAAAGAAAGGAGGAGAGGAAGGGGGGGGAGAAAGGGGAGCATTACATAAAGCAAGTATATTAAGAGGAAATAAATTATGAATTAAAAGTGATTAGTGAACTTTTAAGGAAGAGGTCAGAAGTGCTTTTTGGAATACAAACTTTTTAAGCTTCCAGTGCTTGTATTGGGTTACAGAGTTATAACCCGGCCTTATTTGTGCAGGTGGCTGCTGCTTCAAATCCAAAGAAGGATTTTGCATTTACAATAGGTACATTGACAGAACTGGGTCAAAAAGCTACTGGTGGTAGGCTCAGGGCTATGGCCAGGGGCTCTGCTGCCTCCTGCACAGGGGCAGTTGCTCCCAAAAACGTCCTTAATTACAGTGGCACTGCCTGCCCATGGTGCTCAGGAACATGTTTAGGAAGTTCAGTGATGAAGTTTGATGAGTTTTTGTTTAAGAGACCTAATGCTGACTAAGTTAACTGGCTTTATTTTTGCTTCATATGGTTTGTGTCTTTACTGAGTTAAAAATAATACGCTTTTGTTGGCTGCATTACATTGGCTTCAGTTTTATATTTCTACCTGTTCTTGTTATGGTTTGGGGTGTCTGTGCAAAGAGGAGGAGCCAGGGTTTCTGTGTTGGGGTGTTTGGGAGCAAGAAGCTAAGACAAGGAGTTTTTGCTTGCTATTTTATGGATTAAAACAGCACCTACATCTCACAAAATTTTCCTTTTGAGTAGAGGGCAATGAATTGGATGGATGAGGCCCTGAGCAACCTGATCTATGGGTGACATCCCTGTGCATGAGTTGCAGCTAGGTGATTTCTAAGGTTCCTTCAAATCCAGTCTTTTCTATCATTCTGTGATTCTGTGTGAGCAGAATACATGGGGAAATATTAGTGTTCACCCAGCCAGTGCAATGACAGGGACAAAGGGGAGCAACTGCTTTGCTCAGCCACCGGTTTAGCAGAAATCCCTTAGATTCCCGCCAAAAGAAAGGGGGTGTTGAGTGTTGCTGGGGCTGGGCAGTGGCCTGAGCCCTTCCTCGAAGGCAGAGCCCAGAGGAGTGGTGCGAGAGGCTCATTCCAAACCCTGCTGACCAGCAGAGCCAGCCCTGCTCGCTCCATTTGTAATTGGAAACATCACAGTCGCCACAGTGTGTTTTTCACACGAGCTGTTGGCCTTCACCATTGCAGAGTTCACAGGCACATCTTTATTTTTTTTTAATTTTTTCCCCCTCTCTTCAAGCTGGGTCATCCTAGGTCAGGTTTGTGATATCTGTGAGACTTTTAAAGCACATGGATGTGCAGAGGTGCCTCAAAAGGTGTTGACACTTGGGGATTTTCATGGGTGTTTGCATTTTATCCCTTGCTGTAGACAATGGGAAATGATGGCTTTGTTTCCATCAAGTTTGGCTGGAGCTGGCTCTGGATTCCTCTTGGTTATGTCTTTTATATTCACCCTCTCCAAATTTGCTCTTTCCATCATGTTCAGCTGTCTCTGGATTTCTGTTGGTAATGTCTTTTATATTCACCCAGTCCAAATTTGCTGGTTGGCCAGTCTGGTTTAAATCTGTTTTATCCCACAAATGCAGAATTTTTTAAGGAGCTACATATTGTGGCTTGGATAGGACCTTTTGTTCTTATTAATGAGTTCTGAGGTTATTGAAAATAAATGTGCACTTTAATATAAAGGTTTTTTAATGCATCAGCTCACGCCAAACTCCCATGAAGAACAGCTTAACACTCTTTGTAGAATTCCCTTGTTTTTCTTCCTCTGTATGTGGTCCTTATCTTTGAAAATAGGTGACAGCTACTCACTAAAAGCACTTTTTCTCCCAGAAAAAAACCAATGGCAGCATTCCTGTTGATCTGGAGCTCTTGGAGCGTGAGGCTGGCACGTTGTGCTCCAGCCACATGAGGAAGTATTTCTACCCTTGGTTTCAAATCCAAAGGAATTTGCAGTGCAAGAGGATAATTTGGCATTTGGCTTAAAGTATCTGTGTGACCTTTTTATAATGATATTCTCCCAGGATGGCTGGGTTAATAAACATGCTCCAGGTTTCACAGGGGGTTATTAACCACAAAGGATGAGTGTCATGGAATCATGGAATGATTTGGGTTGGAATGGACCTTAAAGCTTGTATTTTTCATGGACAGGGACACTTTCCAGTAGACCGGGTTGCTCAAAGTCCCATCCAACCTGGCCTTGAACATTTCCAAGGATGGGTTTGGGCAGCAGGTGGGGACTCTTGTCACTTTTGACATCACCTTTGGTTCCTTTTAAAGGCACTTCTCAAATACCACTGCAGCCTGGGGTCATCACTGTTATGGGGTTGTCCATATAGAAAATAAATATTTTTTGCTTTCTTCTTGTTTGCTATTGCACTAACAGGCATGAGAAGATGTTTTGCCTAGTGTTCCTGATTATCCATCTTACAAAAACCAAAGAAATAAACCCCAAAAAAGTAAGAACCCAGAAAATACTATCTAAGTGAAAATGAACCTGTGTCTGCCACTAGGAAGTCTTTTGGAATCTGCAGCATCTGGCGGGCCTAAAATGGGGAAGTTTGCTTTGAAGTTCCTACAATTTACCTGAAAAATAAAAATAGTGAAATGGACAACAAAAATGTCACTCTCTTCATAGGAAGGATGCCAGACAAATTAATATAGATGGGGCAGATGTTCATGGGAGTTACATGAACAAACCTACAGCAAGTAGAAAAGTAACTGACTTTAAATTTGTATTTCCTTTCCTTTTTTTTCCCTTTTTTTTGGAAAGCAACCCATTGTGCCCAAGAACTTTTCCAAGCAGGTCAAATTAGAGAAATGCAATATATACTGATCCTTGTTTATAGGTTCTTCAGTTCTCTAAAGCAGGTACCTGTTTTACCATAAAGTCTAGGGTTTGTTTGTGTGGAGAATTTTCTCTCCTCATGTGTCAGCTGAGAGTAGTGGAACTGTAATCGAGCTGAATGGGAATCTGTTTTGCAAACAAAGATATTAGACATGTTTCCAAAATACAGGCAGATGCACAGATCAGTCTGCTGGACTGCTGGAATCAAGGTGAAGAACAATTAAGACTGTGCAGGTAGTAAAATAGCAGAGCTGATGGTTAGCCCAGTTGTCTCCTTGTCCTAGTGAATATGTGGTCCTCAAATATCCAGATTCAGTCAAAAACATTGGGATGGAGACACATCACTGTTGCTTTCAAGACCTTTAAAAATTTGAATTTAATAGCTTGATCCAGTGTGCAGTAGGATCCTTATTTTGGCTGATACTGGGCTGCAGATCTGGTCCCTTGAGATTATTTTTCAGCTGACCACGCTCCTCACATTCCTTCAGATATACCCAGTGCTGGTGCAGAGCTGGCTTCTGTTTTGATTGACAGCACATGCCTGATATGGCAGAAATGTGGAAATACTTCGATTCACTGGGTTATTAACTTTTATTTATGTATTTATATATATATTTATACATGTACAGTGTAAGTTGGCTCCAGGAGTTGCTCAGTCTCACAGCAGTTGCCAAGGCTGCCCTTGCAGTGCTGCAGCTCTTCTCTCAAAGTTTTGGGAAGCCAACTTTTAAAGCCCCAATAAAAGCCCACCATAGCCTAATCTAGTTTATATGCATTTTTAAATATGTACAAATATTGTAAACCAAATAAGGTTTGTATGTACCCAGGATCAGCCACTAAGTACTTCAAATAGAGAGCCTGTCTCTTGTAGGTACCCAAATATTTACAGTGTGACTTGAGTAAGGAATTAGATACCCCACTCAGCCCTGCCAAATTAATTAATGGTCTTTACACTTATTTAGGTAGATGTCTGATCTAGTGAAACCCTAAGAACACCCAGAGTCTGGATAGTGGCAGGCAAAAGCATCATGGAATACTTGTTATAAATTACCATTGCTTTGTTGGGATAGCCAGCAACTTCCCACTGACGTGCAGGGTTAAAGATTTAACAGGGAAAATAAACCTAAACCCTGTCAAAACCAGACATTTAAAAAGGAGAAGGTGGTGATGGTTCTTATTTTGGTGCAAAGGTGAAGGCTGGGCTGGGAAGATGAGAGTGGCCTGGGTAGGTTACTGCCCAAATGCCTCTTGCCTTCCTCTCCTTCCACTTTTTGATGAGTGGCCAGTGAAAGCTTATCCCCTTTTTAATTTTTTTTTTCCTCCTATTAAATCTGCACAAGTGCTAACTTTTCAAAGACTTTGAGATTCAAAGTGCTGTACCCAACACAGAGGCCCTTTTTCTCCTGCCTTTGATTTTTATGCACATTTCAAGCTGGTCAGAGAGTACACGGGGGTTTTGTTTAGGCTTGGTGCTGGGGTTTTAGCTTTCAAGCTGCCAGCCTTCCCAGGATTATTGCCTATTAACTGCCTCTTCATAAAGGTGCTGAGCAAAGAAAGGAATATTTTTTCCTAGGTGCTAGCCTTCCAAACTCGATTGGCTTTATTAAATGGAAAGACAAATAAATTTAAACCCTGCTCTGAAATACCTTAGCACAGGACACCAGCAGTTAGGGGTCACCAAGTCACTTGGACTTCCTCCCAACAAAAGCAACATCATTTTTCAATGTCCAGCCCCACAGCATCCCGCAGTGCCTCACACAATTCCTCAGTGTCCACACCTGCTCCGTGCCACTCGGAGCAGGGCTGAGCCTGTTTGGATGGGGCAGGATCAGTCCCCAAGAGAATTCTGTTATGGTTTGGAGCCATGTTTGATCTCTTACAGCAGAGCTGGATAAAAGCTTGTGCTTGGGGTTTCCTTGTTCTGTTATTAAAGCAGAAAATCCCCGTTGTACAAGGAGAAGAAACTTTTCTTCACCTTGTGAAGGATGTTACAGGTCAGAAGGTAATTTCAGCACTGTTTACCTTTATTGCATTGGAAGAAGCAAATCCCTTTGTTTTATACTTTAATTTCCCATGACATGAGGTAGCAGCCCTTCTCTGGTTGCACAGCTCCCTTTGGATGTGCCAGTGTTGTGTCCATGCTTTAGGACATGGTCCACAGGCTTCTGTTGTCCATATAGAAAATAATGGCCTCATATCCTCCTTAATACCAGTATTTCCATTTCTCAGCATGGAAATACTGGTATTAAGGAGGATGTGAGGCCTTTCTGCAGTATTCCTAAAGATTTTGCGATTGGTCTGCACATGACAGAATGACCAGACAGTACCATTTTTGGAGAAAAGTGAACATCCCCAAAATCAGTGTAATTTTTCTGCCTGCCTTGTACATCTGTCATTCACTTCAGTGCAGCTCACTCCTGAAGTGAACCTCTTGTATCCTCAATAGTTTGGTACCATGTGTAGGGATGGGAAGTGGTGGAGGTCAAAGACTCAACACCTTTATGGGGTTCAGCAGCCAGGGATGCACAGTCTGAATTCCCCGTTGAAATGCTGACTCAGAGAGGCAGACTGGGGCAGGAGAGGTGATGAGGACAGATGTTCCATCCTCACAGTACAGCCCTACTCTGCTTGCCTTCCCTTTCCAAGGTGTGTGGGCTGTAAGCCCCAGTTCTGGATCCTTTTGCCTCGGGCAGATCTCCTAGTGTGAATAATGTCTTGTGGTGTTTTGTTTGAGGGATCCCAAAGGCATCTCTCCCTGTGTTTAATTTTCTGTCTCCTTCCATATTTCCCTCTGTAATGTTTTTTCTGCAAAGCCCATGCTCTGCCAGCCTTTTGGCACCACCACAGGTTTCTCCATGCTGGAACCCCCTTGGCAAAAAAAACGTGGGTGGTGACCTAGTCCCTCAGACAGCCCATCCTCCAAGAAATAACCTCGTGGAAGAAGAGCCATCTTGAGCACAATTTATTGTTTGCCATGGGCTGGGGTCTTCCATTCCTTGGGTGAAAGAGCAGCCTCTCACCCAGCCCTCAAAATCAAAGGCATGTTATGTCTTCTAAGTAATATTCACTCAGTTATAGGGAGTGTGTTTATGTTTCTCATGTTAAAAAAAGGGGAGGGGAAGGAAAAAAAAAAAGGGGGGAATCTGAGGTTAGTGTTTTGCTGGAAAAATATCAAGACTTGATTGGCAATATCCCACTAAACCACAAGTTTGTAGGAGAGAAAACAAACCCATTGGATTTTCCAAAGTATGCCTATGTGCTTTATGAAAATGTGTCCCATATAGGTCACTTACACTCTTATTATAGCTGTGGCAAGTGTACATATAATTGAAACACGGAAATACTACCCCAAGCTGCTCAATGAATGAAGGAGAAACAAATCTTTATTATTCCTGGGTTCACAGAATATATAGGAACACTATTTTTTCTCTTTTTCTTTTAATTCTATTTTTTTAATTTGTTTTTTTTTTTTTAGGGCTGGTTTTAGCTTTCAGATGTATTTTATTGTCTGTGGGAACATGTGTTTTACAGACCTGTCATGTGAAAGCCATTAGCAAGAGGAACTGGAGGAGTAACGATGAGCCACGTAACCGTGGTGTGTCTGCTCCCCGAGTTCAGCCGGATCGCGCTTCTCCCCTGCCATTCCTCACCGGGAAACCTAAGGATTTTTTAAGGATTTTTTAAGTGACCCATTAAAAAGGGATTGCTGGCATCACAGGCAGGCTTCTGAGGCCAAGCTGGCTGGGCATCAAAACGGTTAAATCGTGGAATGAAGATCAGCTGGATTCACACGAGATGTCCGGTTTTATTTACCAAATCTGAGCGGGGCAGGCAGTTCTGGAGCTGTTTCTCGCTAGTTCACACATGTGGTGGAAACTGTCCCGCCTTGCCAAGCAGATCAGAGCCCAGAACTTGAAATTAACCCATTTCCAGAGTTTTTGAGAGGATCTGAAAGTGGCCCTGAGTGGTGGCCTAGACCACTATGGAGTACCTGAAAATTTCACTTCAGTATGTGTTGTCCCTGCTCACAGGCAATGGAGTTTTTCCTTAAGACTAACAAAACCCTGTAGTAATCCTGGCTTAGGCAAACCCATTAACATATAGGAAAAGCAGCCAAAGGGGATTGCGCAAAGTGAAATCCAGAGAGTGGTTCATGTGGAGAACATGGGGAGCATTATTTTGGTGACACTTCTGAACAACGTGCATGGTGCCCTGGCTAATCACATCTAGCAGATGGTGTTCACTACAAATGTGCTGTGGACAGCTTTGGGTCAGACCCAACAGCGCTTCATTTTTTATTTATTATTTTTATTCATTTTAGAAGGAAAAACCCTCTGATGTCTTTGACTGCTAGCTGTGTAAACAAACCCACAGATACTTAAGCCAGTTAGTGGTCGACAAGTATTCCCTAATGCCTTCTGTAGGATCTGGGTGTGAGACCTGTTGTCTTGGCCCAAGGACAGCTGGAACCACTGTGCATTTGTTTTTCCCCTTACCTGGGTTTCGCTCTGCAAGTGGGAGGAGGGTTTCCTGCACCTTGTGGCTTGTGATTTACTCTGAACATGGGTTTCAGGGAATTTGGGGCTTGGTTTTGTGGGGATGTAGTGCTCCTCTGGATGATGGGCTTGACAGCAAACATGGATGGGGAAACTGAGGCAAAGGGAAGGAGGGTGCCCTGCGCAAGGTGACATTGTTGTTGGGAAACACCCTTCTAGGTTTGAGGCAGTGCTGTGTTTGTCTGAAAAACTTAAAAAAATGTGGAGTTATGGATGTGCCACAATTTCCAGGTGTGGCCCCCATAATGTGTGTCCTGACCCCATGGTCTTGAGCAGATCTGCTTCCTGCCTGGTGCAAAGATCCAACCAAACTGTCCAGACACAGGAATCCTGCACAGAGGGTTCCCAGATAGTATTTAAAACCCAGAGTTCACGTGGCTTTGTTGTGATTGAAGGTGAACAGGCTCGGATGGGAGTTCATCAGCTTTTGTGAGTGCTCTGGTCCTTGCATGGATGTGTGTCCCACAGCTGCCCAAAGCACATGGTTGGTGCAATAGTAGGTACAAACAGGAAACTGTCAATACACCCTGCAAATACAAAGAGGAGAGAGCCAAGGAAGGCTTCAAAGGCAGGGAGGTGATGGGGATGGAGAATGGCTGGCCAGGGAGGAGAGAAGCCCTGCGGATACTCGATCCTGCCGTGTTTGTTTGCACAGCTCTGGGCTGCTCTGCCCGGCGCGCTCGGAGGAGCATCGCGCCCTCCCCGGAGGAAAGGGCCAGATTGGCTTTCATGGCCTTTTGCAGAGGGATTGCTCCAGGGGTCTGTTCCTGTAAGTTAATATTTGCAGCGCACAGGGCTTAACTGGAACCAGGCTGCGCAGACATCTGATAACCATAACAGAGGAGATGCTTTTTCCCTGCAAGAGCAGCTTGGAAAAACAAATCCCAATGCTATTCCCTTTGGAAAGATAACAAGATGGAAAGAAAAGCACCAGGAATGGTGATGCGTGGATTGCAATGGTTTTTCTAGCTAAATCTTGGGGGGTTTTTTGTGAACTGCTTGTTTTTGCCTGTATTGCTGATGGGTTTGGTTGTCTCCCTTTCTTTGTAGCCGGGTTGCCTTTCCTCATCATCGAGACAAGCACAATCCAGCCCTACCAGAGGGGCTTCTACTGCGACGACGACAGCATCAGGTACCCGCAGAAGAACGTGGAAACCATCAACGACGCGGTGCTGTGTGCTGCAGGCATCCTCATCGCCATCCTCGCGGTGAGTGCCACCTCCAAACCTCCTCCTCTGTCCCAGCAGGGGCTTTTTGGCACCTCTTTGTCCTGCTAATGCTGCCACGGTGTCTACCGGAGCACATCTCCTCTGCGGATTGTTTGACTTTTGTAAGCGTGGAGTTGCAAATATTTACAAATGAAAGCTTGTAATGAGAGGAATGAGATTACTCTTGAAGCCTGTAAACAGGCCCAAAGCTGTTTGGGCAAGTCTGTGAGCTTCACAAGAACTTTTCCACCCTCCAGTAGAGAGTTCAGAGTAGAGGCAAAAACACTCGAGTGTCAGTAAGGACTTGGCATGGTTTCTCACTATTCAAATAACTCGTGGTATTTGCCTATTTTATAAGGTTTAAAAAACAAAGAAAGGATACATCTTTTCAGCTAACCGGTGCCTGGAAAATTTAACAGGTTAGTGTTAGGTTTTTAAGAGATTGCATATTACAGGCATTTTTAAAAGACAATTAAAACCTTCCGTGGGGAGCATGTTCCCAGGGTCCTACTTTAAAATGTAGTTAATGTCCCACCTTCCCAATGCCTCTTCATTCTCCTTCTGCCAGTTTTTCTAGAGCTGTGCTAGGAAATGATTGCATGGTAAGAGCTTTATTTGTCAGCCAAAAAGCTGAACTCAGCCCATAAGTTGAGCCTCCTGATGCCCATGTGTGCCTGGTCTGGGGCAGAAGACAAGAGCTGTCTCCAGGTTGTTGCTTAAACACTTCCAGCTAAGATGAAATTCCCCTATGAAAAGTACCTACATTTTTTTCCTTCTCACCTGCTGCCAGAACAGCTCAGGTGCTTTCCCAGAAGTGCCACCTTCCTCTTGCTCCTTCAGCTGGGAGGGATGGAGATGGAGAGGTCAGAAGCATTTGTTCTCCTTTCACCTTTCCTTTCATGGGCAATAGATATTTTAGGATGGCACAGTGCCTGCTTTGGTAATACTCCATCCTCAGCCTTGTGTGATGTGAATAACTCCATAATTTCCTCATCTCTCCTTCATTTCCTCATCTCTCCATCATTCCCTGACCACATACACACACCCAGCAAAGCAGATCCCCAAAATTGCCCTGTCCCTCTGCCCCCTCCCTCCCCAAAACAAGCCCAAAAGGTGCCAGGCCCCCAATTCTATAAACACAGCAGAATTTCCCCCTGCAGGTGAATGACCCCTGAGTGTGGAAAAGCCATAAAAATGAAATGAAAAAGCCTCTCATTTTCGCATTACTGCTGGAGCTATCGGCACGCCAGCTCCATGCAGAGTGTGCTTCTGATCCCTAATGAGGCAGTGGCAAATACAGGAGTTGGAACAGAAACTGGAAACATAATCAGCTGTCTGTGTGATCCATCAACTCTCTACCACGAAATAGCAGGTCAATTAAAAGAGAATGAAAATCCCCAAAGAATTGGATGTTTCTGCCCTGGTTTCACTGTGCCCACAACAAATGTAACTTAATAAGGTAAATTCGAAAGCTCAGTTATTTGCTGTTGAGTGACACAAATGGCTAACGAGGAACTGAAGCAACAGATTTCTTTGCTATGGCAGCCTGCATGGAAAATTCAAGTCAGCCTGACCTCCTTTTTCAGATGTAACCCAGATACCAGAATTACTGTAGCATAATAGGAATTCCTTCCAAATCCACAGAGCACTGAGTGCGCTCCTTTGGAAGGCAGGGCAGTGGTCATGAGCACTTCCAGGGAGCTGGTTTTTGGGATGGAGCAGCCAAAATTCCACACCCTCGCTTCACGTGGCGTCACAGGCAGTCTAGCCTGGGGTAAAAAGGTCCAGGTCATGTTTTAAGTGGCTTGAGGACACCCAGAGAGTTTGTTAAGTAAACGGCACAGGAGAGACCTTTGCTTCCTTCAGGATGGGAGAGGACATGCATTTGGTTTTAATATCTGTGTATTTACTGACTTCAGGCAAATTTCCATGCAGATGGCACTGGAGAGGCTTGTGCCCCTGGGCTGTGCACTCTCACCTCTCTCCTGGCTGCTCTTTGGGCTAGAAGGTGGTTGGTATGATGTTGGTGGTCTCTTGGATGGTGGGAAGGGGAAGGTGATACTCCTGAGCTTTGTAGGGGCACCCCTATCCCCACATGTGATAGGTCTTAAAGGGCTATGAAAAATTCCTAATTAAATTAATTTGCTAGGTGATCTAAGTGACTCACCTGGATTAGCTGGCTGTTTTACAATTGAAGGTGATATGCTGCAATGTGATTAGCACAGAGAATGTTACACCAAAAGCAAGTGGCTAGAAAAGCTCTAAAAGTAATTACAGGCTAATTGGATTGCTGGTGATAGCTTATAATAACAATAAAATGGACTTGACAACTGAAAGTCTGCAAAAAGCATTCACAGACAGAAAAATTTGATACTGGCTTCTCTCTAATGGCCAACTTTTTAAAATATATGTGCCAGGGAATTGTGCCCATCACCTGGGAATGGCACATGTCCCAAGTGGATGGCTCGCCAGGAGTTCAAGGCATGAGAAGCAGCTTGATATCTTTAAAACTTGTTTTCTTTTCAGGATGTCCTTCCAGTCTGTGCACATCTGTGCTGCATTAGTTTTTCACCGTCCTGCTTTATCTGGGACAGCACTGCCAAAAAAACCAAGTTTACCCAATTTTTAGCTACTCATTAAGTTGATCCATGGCTTTCACTAGCTGGGGAGGGTTCCTGGGTACCCAGCAGCATTTTAGTGAGGGAGTGAAGGCTCCAATTTACAATCTGCTACATGTGTGCAATTACCCAGACCACCAACGGTGAGAGAGAAATATTAATCCCCAGACTTTTGTTGGTCCCTGTTTAAAATGGTCACATGCCTTTCCCCAGGCCAAGAGCCTCAGGTTTGAGTGGATCTGTTTGTGAGTTTGCAGTAATGGCACATCTCCCAGTGTCAGATATCATCCTTAATTTGTCTGGTCTTCCCTCTCTGAAAGCCATGAGTTTTGAGCCTCAGAGCTCCCCTTCTTGTGAATTTAGGTTTTGGGAGTGCAGGAGCCTCTGTGTCCATCCAGGACAACCTCCCTCTGCAGGCCTCATGCCAGTAGATTTCCTGTGCTGGAACAGGGTTCAAAATGGAGATAAACCATGGTCTTTGGAGACCGTGAGGATTAAAATGATGCAGCTCCCTAAACAATCCTTGGTCACGACTAGATTTCCAAGAGGAAATCTCAGCTGTGACGTTTAAACCCCAAACGGTGGTGCAGCCACTCAGAGAATTTCTGTTCATGGTAGCAGAGCCTGCTCTAGCTTGGCATTTATTTTCTGTTATTACAGTTGTATCTCTCTTTGATAAAGCCTGCTTAGCTGCAATTTCAGCTGCCTTAGGTCAACCTTTGTTTCTCCAAGCCCCAGTACGAGTGAGTTCAAACAATGATACAGCTTCAACTCTTCTTAGTCTAATTGCCATACTTTTCCAGTTTATTAGTTTCCAAAGGTTGTGCCAAGCTTTTAAAAAAGGTAGGCAGGGGAGCCTCGTCTCCTGCTTATGGCTGGCAGGCTGCCACGCCAGGAGGAATATTGCTGGCTGCTCCAGAAAGAGATTAACATGAAGGCATTTTTCTTGACAGTTAATTTTACATATCACAGTCCCTGTGACTACAGAGAGGCAGGGACAAGGGGGCATCCAAAAAAAAAACAACAAACCCCACAAAACCTCTGCCTCGATTTATTACTCAGGTATAAAAACATTTAGAGTAATGAATGAAATCCTAAAGCTGTAAATCTAGAGCCTAAAATTTAGGTGCGTAGCGTGACGGAGAACAATTTAAATCTTTGGCTCTTTGGGAGAGGTGTGACATTTGGACTTCGTTTCACAGTCTGATTTTCATTAACCTGCCTCTTAAGAGCCCTGAGTGTGAGAAGTTGGATCCTCTGCTCCCTGACAGTGATTTATGGCGATACTGTCAAACCTCAGCACCCCTGACACAAGAAAAACATAATCTGCTGCCAGGTGATGGCAAGACACCTTGAAATGCCCCAAAATAGCTATACTTTTTGGAGGCCTTGAGAGGTCTGAATTGGGTCTTCCGGCAACAAGTTTTGGGCCAGAAGCTGAAAAATTTGGGGCTTTCGGTTTCTTTCCTTCTTGTGTTAATGATTTTAAGAGAGGAAGATAAGCAGGATGTGGGTTTATTTTCCTCCAAAATCAGTTTGATCAGAGGGTAGTGGGTCTGGCCTCTCCTTCCCAACACACACTAATTCTTTATCTGGTTTATGTCAATTTTCTTTTCCCACTATGCTGGGGTGTTACTTCACTTCAGTGAAGTGTGCCAACCCAAAATTTACTCTTTTGTTTTGTTTATTGGATTTTTCCATAAACAACATGCTGAGCACTGGGAGGGACAAGGGGTAGGATGGAGAGATACTGAGCCATGGGTTTTCCTTCCTCAATCCGGAAGCAGATTCCTGACTTGACATGCCAGAGCTGTCTCAGCCCTGCATTCACACCCAGCCCTGCTTTTGCCTGTTGGAGCCCTGGGTGCTGAGAATTTTAAACTTTCTGTGTTGAAAGGCACAGACCCTCAAGAAAATACTATATTTGACCTGAGGCTGTGGAGGAGGCTTCTAAAATTGAATTATAGAACTGCGACTGTGGGTGTGGAGTTTGAATGGGAGTGTGTAATATCACATGGTGGAAAACTTAAGAGTTCAAGGTTTTAGAATATAGCAGTATATATGGGACAGGATGGAAGTTTTAGGGTGGTGGCTGGTCCTTCTTCACCATCTTCTTCTTACCCTTCTTCTTCAAGGGTTTGGGTATTGTTTTGTAATTGGTCAGAAAAGTCCGCATTGCAGGACGTGATGGACTGGTTATTGGGTTAAAAGTAAAAATAATCTAGGTGTCATTTCTTAATTGGAAAGTTTAGCCCTAAAAGACTTGGTAGAGAAAGATAGTTAGCCATTTTGTAGCTTGTTAGTAGAATGCTGTAGAACTCACAACTTGTAAGACTGTAATATAGATAAGAAATAATAAACATTTGAGCCTGAATACAAAACACCATCTCCAGATAGATCTTCAATCCATCAATCAATACAAATACCATTTCCACATGAATGGCTTCAGTCCCAACCTTGACAGAGGCAGAAAGGAAGTTAAAGAATTGACATTTGCCCAGCGTTTTTCCTGCTCTCTGACCTCTCTGTTGTGCTTCCCCCACAGATTATAACGGGAGAGCTCTACCGCATCCACTACCTGAAGGAGAAATCCCGCTCCTTCATCCAGAACCCCTACGTGGCAGCCCTCTACAAGCAAGTGGGCTGCTTTGTTTTTGGCTGTGCCATTAGCCAGTCCTTCACAGACATTGCCAAAGTGTCCGTCGGGCGCTTGCGGCCGCATTTCCTGGCGGTTTGTGACTTGGATTTCTCCACCATCAACTGCGCCAAGGGAGTTTACATCCAGAACTACACCTGCAGGGGGAGTGACAGCAGGGTGCAGGAAGCCAGGTGAGAGCCCCTGGCACCAGAGCCAAGGGTTGCTGACACTAAATGTGGCTTGGGTTTCTCTGTCTGCAATAGAGGATGTGAATCTGAAACTGAGAGTGGGGTTAGTTTGGATGTTAGGATGAAATTCTTCCCTGTGAGGGTGGTGAGACACGGGGTGGATTTCCCAGAGAAGCTGTGGATGGATGCCCTGTTCCTAGAAGGTCATCTTAGATGGGGATCAAAACAACCTGGTCTAGTGGAAGCTGTCCCTACCCATAGCACGGGGGTAGAACAAGCTAGTCTTTGATGTCCCTTCCAGCACAAGCCATTCTAGGATTCTATGAAATGCTGCTTTTTCTGCAAAGGCCATAAATCCATTTTCCAGTGGGCAGCAGTTTCCCTGGGGAAGTGTGGCACTCAGCTGAACAATATTTCTTTTCCTTTCTCTTTACTCCTACACCATTGTTTCCCTGAGCTGTTGCTCTCTGTGGGAATTCACCCCCAGAGCTGAGCTCATGGTGAGCAGCCTGAGCTGTCCCGTGTGTGACAGCAGAGCTTCTCCTCAGCAAAGGCTCCACCACACAGGCAGGGCTGCCAGTGCCTCCCCTTGGAGCTCTACCACATCCATCAGATGCCAAATTTTGACTTTTCCAGGGGCACATTCCACACACTACAATCAGGCTTCTAGAGAAGTTGCTCTGTTCTCATTTCTTCAGGGTTTCCCGGTTATTTGAGGCGAGATGATGAGTTATTGGGTTATCCTGGAAATAACTGCTGTCCCCTGAGTAAGCCAGGAAGGGACAAACAATGCAAGCATCCTGTCCATCCGTTTGCTTTCTGCCTCAGCAGCAGGCAGGGCGGATAACAGGGGTTTTATAACCAAAAGGATTGGGGGTTGTGAGTCCTTCTGCTCTGGCACCCTCAGATGCCAAATCACCATATTATAGGGAGAATTGTGATATTGAGGATTGTGCTGGCTGGTTCTGATCACCTGCTTTGTTTTGCAGGAAATCCTTCTTCTCTGGGCACGCGTCCTTCTCCCTGTACACCATGCTGTACTTGGTGGTAAGTGAACTAATTGATCCCATCCCCCATCCCACATTCCATACCAGTAATGGCAGGATGAGCGTTGGACATGGGAAGTTGGTTGGAAAAGAAGAGTCTGAGCTGTTGGTGGGAGGATCCACCCTCAGCTGCTGTGGTGTTTTTTAGGATAGAGACTCTGGGATGATAGCTGAGCTCTGTGTGTGCAGCTTTGGGATGTGACCAAGGGGGCAATTAAATCCAAATCCTGCTGCATTTGTGGATGGCCTGTTTGCACACTGAGGAGAGTTTGGGGGGAGCCAGAATATTTCATGGATGGAGGGGCAGGATGTGCTGCGTGGCCATGTCAGGAGGTGATGCCTGGTTCTGAAATGTGCCAGCAGAGCAGGTGGAGCAGCCTCTGCCCGCCTGGTTCCGGAGGGGAGGGCTGGGACTTGTTTTCCTTTGTCAGTGAGGAATGGCTCTGCCCTTCCTGCGCCTGGGCTGGGGCCGGGGCGGCTGCCAAGGTGCTTCCTGCCAGGACTGCAGGAGGCAGCGCTGCCCACATGGGCTGGACACACATACACACGCCCTTCTGAGGGATTCGTGCCTGCTTTTCCTCTTTTTTACGTTATTTATTTCATAGAAAATCAAGTTTTGTGTTGCTTTTAAGATTTGTGCTCCTCCTCCGTCCCTGGTAATCTCGGATTTGCAAGCAGAGGAACAGCACTGCGCTGATAAAAACATGAAACATGAGCTTTTATCTATCAGCAGTGCTCCCCCCAGCCCTTACCCTCTGGAAAGATGAGTGGCCACTGCTCCCTCCAGCCTTTTCAGCCTTGGATCCCCTTCCCTGTGAGCAACTCCTGTAACTGAATCACTGGGCTTTCCAGGCAGCTGTGGGCGGCGTATTAAATTCTTTCTTTGTTTTCCCTCTTATTTTGTTCTTGGAAAACTTCGGAATTTCTCCAGCAGACATTTTGGCCGTTTCCTCCCAGCTATTACAATGAAGAGCTGCCTTGGTGATGCTTCACAGGACGCTCAGCCCATCATAAAGCTTTCTGAGCTGAGTTTGGAAGCCATCGCTCACAAGGGCAGTCATTTATTCCTGGGAAGGTCTCTGAGCAGTCAGATAAGTCAGCCCTGAGGTATTTTCAAGCCCAGCATCTGGGAACAGCAAGGACTGCCAGTCCTTATTAAGGTGATGATGGCTTCTCTACCAGGGCTTGACCCATTTGCTGCAGGTTGCTGGACAAACTTTCTTTTTTCATGTGTTTTCTGAAATTCCAGCACTTTGGAGCAGGTGAGAAGCAAATGGGAGTACAGAGCTCAGGGGACAGAGACCCCAGAACTGCAGAGTGCATTCCAAGTTCCCACAGGATGCACAGAAAACCTGCAGGGCTCATTTCCCATTGCTGCTTTGCACCAGTGCCTGCTGGCTGATGTTGTTTTTAACTTTGCAGCAGGCTTTAGAAGTGGTGTTTAGCTCCTGTGTGGTGCCTCAGAGCACAGAGATGCTTCTGGTCTCTCTTTGCTGCCCTTCCCTGTCCCCATATGGCAGCACTTGAGCTGTCAGCACTCACCAGACTTTGCCCCACACTCCCACACCCCCCAGGACAACAGGCTGTTCCACTTACCCCTCTCTATGCAGGGGGCAATCCCTTTAAAATTATTTTATTTTTAATTTTCACCTTGTCCCAAAACTGTGATGTGGCTGGTAGCAGACTCTGCCTGACCAGCTGTCCAGTTGCCTTGTGTCTTAAGAAGTCAGGAAAAATTACATCAAGTATTTGGTGAAAAATTGAAGGGAGAAAAAGGCAACTTGAGACAAGACAGGTGAGGCAACAATTTTAAGGCTCTCTTACACCTAAATCATCCAGTGATTCCAGCTTGTCTAGCAGCACCCTGCTCTCCATCACTCCAGCTCCCTGGTCACTGCCGGAGCCTGACAGATAAATCTCATAGAAAAAGGGAGGTAGAAAATCTGACACATTGGAGAGGCTGATAATATCAAAACAATAATTACAAGAAAAAAGAGATTATAGTAAGCCAGAGGGATTTTATTTGATGCAAGATAAACCCTGCTGTCTTGCCCACCTCAATGAATGAGTTGGGGTTTTGAAAGCCTGCTTAGAAACGTGGCATCCACCATGCCAGTGCCTGCAGGAGGTGTTTTTGATGGGTTTAATCAGGGGACCATCTCAATCAAGACAAAATGATTGATTGACTGTTCCTGGGAAGTGAGGGCTGTGCTGCAGCAGGTTGCTGCCTACACTTTGGATGGCAGGAGTGTGCCAGGAGCTGCTGCAGAGCTGGGGGATCTGTGGGGCTGAGCGTGTCCTGCAGAGGCCTGGCAGGTCAGCGGTGTCCCGAGCGTGTTCCTGGTTGAACAATACTTCATATTTCAAGGATAAGTCACTTCCCGCCTTTCCTGGCGTTCCCTGGCTTCACTCTTGGAGCCCATTCTGAATTAAAATGTTTTCAAGTTGGCTTCACCTGGTGGAGACGGGTGCCAGAAAATTCCAGTCAGGCTGTGAGAAGATCCCTGGATTCCCACACACCCCGCAGGGCTTTGGGGCTGGATTTGTCCAGAGGTTTGGTGTGCAGTGGCTGAGTGACCACAGCTTCCCCATTTCCTGGCACAGCAGCAGAGCCCTGTGCTATCCATGGGCTCCTAGCAGGAAAACACTCATAGATGCCAAGCCCTGGAGGGCTTTGAGGGAAAAGTCCCAGAGAAAGGCACTTGCAACACAGTGAAATCCCCTGGGATTTGGTTCTGAATGCTGACACCTCAGGGCTCAGTTTCTCGCAGCCTTCTTGTCACCAGGAATACTCAATTAACATCAGGCCTTTGTATAAAAAAAATGAAAGGGGAAATAACTCTTGGGTAATCCTCTTTGTCCTAATTTTCCTTGCTTTGTTACCCCTTGGCTGAGCAAGCTGCAATATGTATTTATAGCAGGCTGAGGGAAGAGGAGGTATGGAACAGCTTATTCCATGCAGCCCTCTGGAGCTGACCCACACCTCTTTGTCTTGTTCCTCTGGATGTGGGGGAGTCTTTGCAGGGAACAGTGGATGCTTTCCACTCCCCTGGAGCATGTGAGACCATAATGCTGATTTTTTGGCATCATGAAGTTGCCTGAAATCACACAAAGGGTGCAGAAAAGCTAAATTTAAATATCAGGAAAGTTGAATCAATATCCCTCAGCAACATTGGCTGATTATGGATAAAATACAAGCAAACCCTATGTATTTAATATGTGTCTGTGGGTGAGGCAGAACACTTCAGAATGGGTTGTGGTGAGTTCTGCTGGTGTAAATGGAAAATGAGAGATGGAGCTGGGTTTATGTTTTGGGGGAATGTGAGGCCTCTCCCCGGAGCTCCTTGCTGAAGGGTGGAGAAGGTGCCCTGGTACAGCTGAGCAGTGATGTGCCCTTGTGAAGGAGCCTCTGTGGTGGTTATGGACTTGGAGTTGAGTTTAGTGGTGACCTAAGGAAGAGAATAAAATAGAATTACATCAGAGGCCAAGGCTGAGCTGTGAACTGAGCTGCTGGGGATATTTCTGATGGGGTGAGAGGGTGCTATGCACTCAGCAAAGGCAGGGAAGAGGCACACGGCACAGGCTGAGAGGTCTTTGCCCATCTCCTGTCCTTCCCTTGTGGCCAGCTTGGTGCTAAAAGCCACATTGTGCATTCCCAGCCTCCAGCTGGCTTTGTCCAGCCAGGGCAGTGCATTACAGTGGGATGAGTTTGGGCTGGGGAGGTTTTGGCCCTGTAGCACTTTGGGTACCTCTCTGCTTGCAGATGGGGCTGAGAAGGAATGGTGCAGGAATGGAGAAGGAGATCACTTGGGGTCAGACAGCCAGGAACAAGCCCAGCTGTTTCCCAGAAGGAAACTCCAGGTGTGCCTGAGGGGGTGATGGAGTCCAGCCCTGCTGCAGGAGAGCATGAAGGGATTTCTGGAGAGCAGAAAGCCCCCGGAGGCTGGAGGTGCTGCTCTGAACCTGTGTCCCCTGCCAGCTCCTCCTGGCTTTGCTCAGAGGCTGTGTGTGGCTGTGGGCACTCCCCAGCAGCACTGTGGAAGTCCCCTGGCACAGGAAGAGTGATGTGACATCCCTCAAACCATGTGCTTTGTGGTATCCCAGCCTCTGCCAGGAGACAGCGGATGGGAACTCCAAATCACTCCCACTCTGTGTGATCCCATTTCTCCCACCCTTGCTCCTGTTGGTGCTCCTGGGTTTTGCTGCCCTGTGATGATCTGTGGTGGAAATAACCCTGGTTGTGGTCTTGCTCTTCCACCCCCTCTTGGGAAGGGCTCCATTCCAGCTCCACATTCCCATCCAAATCTGTCAGTCTGTAGCAGGCAGCATTTCAGATTTGCTCCCAGGAGAAAAAAAACCAACAAACCAACCAAATGAAAAAAAAAACCCCACCAAAACAACAAAAGCACCTTCATAAGCAGATTTTCAGATAAATTTCCAGGAACTTCCCATTTCTTGGTAATAGCACTAACTCCAGTATTAGGGAAATTCTGATCCTTTCAGCCCCTAAATTCTACTTTCACTTCTTGACCTTGTCCTATTAACTGGGTTTTTCTTTCATACCATGGGCAGAGGCAAAGTTTGGAGCACCCCAAGTCTTACCTCGAAAGTATTTAGGGGATCCTGGTGTTTGAGAGCAGTTTTTGTAACACTGCATGCTCATAAAATGCCTGTGGAATAGGAGGAGTGCTGTTATGCTCTTTTTTTTTTTGTCCGTATGAATGGGGAATAAAGAGCAATTTTTCCATGGCCTTTATTGTGGCAGCAAAAGGAACTCAGTTGAGCTTCTCACAGTGGTGTTGCAGTGTCTGAGGAGCACAGGACTAAACCTGTGGGTTTTAGTTCTCCAAGATACACAGGTGTGAGTGTGACATGGGTGGTGAGGACTTGGGGGACACCCAGCACACCCCCTATGGTGCCACACTGCTCTTTGCTCCTTTTCCAGGGCTGAAGATTGCACATGAGGGACACAGTTCAGTACCAGAAGTGCCTACTTTATTGTGTCTTCAAACTTGCTGTTTGCTTTTATTGCTAATTTTTAATTGATACTTTTGCACCCTCACCTCTAGATGACTTTTTTTTAGTTCAGGTTTGTGGGGTGGAAAGATTTGAGAAGATGTCCAGACTGTGCAAAAGTGGCAAATGTCAGGTTATACAGCAGCAAATTTCCTTCTTAAGGGATTTGATGGGACAAAAACAGAAGATGAAAATGAGACATCAGGTTTCAAGTCTTCCTGCTAGAACTGAGTGATAGTTTATAATGTATAATACTTGGAGCTAGTTTTGCTCTGCAGCAGCAGCAGAACACTGGAACCTGAGTTTTGCAGTGTCACCTGGGCTGAGTTGAGGCTCTTGAACATGAAAATGGAATCATGGAATGGTTTGGGGTGGAAGGGACCGTGGTATGGGGTGTGAGATGGGCTCCATGGGGCTGTGGCTCCGTTCCCAGGCTTGGGCTGGTTTGCAGATATATTCCCCAGAATCACCATGTGCATTAGCCAGCACTGAGCTGTTCTGGTGCTGCTCCCTTCCATGTTAATTGGCTAACAATCTGGATAATTTGGAGCATCTGCTCCATTCAGACAATGGGATGTTTCATTTCTTCTGTAGAGCCCAGTGTGTGTTCTTTCCAAAAAGGGGCAGATACAGTGTTTATGCAATAGCCAAACATACTGAATTGGCCAAAATGATGCTTCCCCCTTATCAGCTTCCCAGTTAGCTCTGCTTTTACAGGTCATTTTCTGCTTTTATGTTGTCATTAAGTTATTTGTTGTTTCAGGGAACCCAGTGAGAGCTTCATGCCCTTTCATATCAAGGCGGTGCAAACTGCTCTGGGTGTGTAAAAGGGATCATAAATGGGGAGTACATCCCTTTGCATCCCTCTGATGTAGCACAGCCCCTTGAAGGATAGGGGTTTGACTCCAGTGCTGCATTTAGGAGCAGAAATTGAGAGAAAATCCCTTTGCATCCCTCTGATGTAGCACAGCCCCTTGAAGGACAGGGGTTTGACTCCAGTGCTGCATTTTGGAGCAGAAATGAGGAGTAAACCCCTTTGCAGCCCTCTGATGTAGCAGAGCCCCGTGAAACACAAAGGGTCTGACTCCAGTGCTGCATTTAGGATCATAAATTGGGAGTAAACCCCTTTGCAGCCCACGGGGTCTGACTCCATTGCTGCATTCAGGAGCAGGCAGAGCAGGCCTGGGCTGCAGAGGCCGAGCAGCATTTGCCAGGCACTTTCACACCCTTTGAGCCTGACTGCTCCCCGAGCCTGGAGGCTCCTGGGTGTCCCTCCCTCCCTTCCCACAGCCTTCCTCCCTGCCTCATCCCCGGCAGGAGCTGCTGTTTTCCTGCCCTCTCTTCCCGCCCCGCTTCCCCGTTCCCACAGGAACAGGCCGTGCCCGGTCCCGCGGCGGAAGCGGGCCCGAGATAGTCACGGCAGGGCCACAATGTCTGCCTGACATCACCCCAGAGCCCTCCTTCAGGCTGGGCCGGGGCTTTGCTTGGCATTCCCACCCAGGGAGGGAATTCCCAGGCCGTGCAGGGGGGCAGCTGCTCCCTATTTCCCTCAAACCCTGGGGCTCGGGAGGGGAAACATGGTGGGAGTGTTGGAGGGTGGCATTGTGCACATTGTTGGTGGTTGTGGCCATGTGTGGCAGTTCTCAGGATGGCTCTGAAGGTTTAGCATGATGCATTGATTCTTCTTTTCCCTCTGAGAGATGGTACGAGTCCTGAATACCCCAGGTGTGGGACCTTGGTTTTGTTATGTTTAATGATGCTGGGGAGGAATGTCTTTGCTGGGATGCTGTGCTGTGTGGAGGCTGAAGCAGAGCTGGGGTGCAGGGCGTCCCAATCCCCTGTTTCTGGCTCACTGAGGAAGGGCTGTACCCATCCACTCTGTCCTCATCCCTTCCATGGGTTAAAAGTCCCTCCAGAGGCCACACAGGTGCAAGGAGCATACTTCCATTTTATCAACTCCCCCTCCTTGAGCCACAGGGCCCCACAGCCACCCCCACAGCGCAGTCACTGCTGTATTTTGGGTGAATTTGTGCAAACCAACTCAACCTTTTTTGTTTTTTTGTTTCCCTCTCTTGCCACAGTTCTATCTGCAGGCCAGATTCACGTGGAAGGGAGCCCGGCTGCTCCGTCCCCTGCTGCAGTTCACCCTGATCATGATGGCCTTTTACACCGGGCTGTCCCGCGTCTCCGACCACAAGCACCACCCCACCGACGTGCTGGCAGGCTTTGCACAGGGAGCCCTGGTGGCTTACTGCGTGGTGAGTGGGGGAAATGGGCAGGAACAGTGCTGGGAAGGTCCTGGGGGAATAGCAGGGCCTTTGCAACCTACCAGTTCAGCTCAGGTGGTTCCCTGTTACAGCTGGAGGCTCCAAAGGCTTGGTCCAGGCAGCTGGGGGCACTGAAAGATGTTCAGCCAAGGGAGGGTGTTTCCCTCTCCACCAGAAGCTTTGGCTGTTCTCAGTGGCACTCAGCTGAACAATATTTCTTTTCCTTTCTCTTTACTGCTACACTGTTGTTTCCCTGTGCTGCTGCTCTCTGTGGGAATTCACCCCCACAGTGCTCTCAGTTAGGCTCCTTAGCAAGGTTTTCCACCAGGAGCTGAGCAGAGAGTCTGGAGTGCTTGGCATTATGGCTCTTCCACACACAATCCTTCCACAAACTGGTGTCTGCCTGACATGGGGAGGTGGCTGATGGCTGATAGATTTTCAGGGGTCTAAAGGGCTCTTGAAAAAGTGGCCCACAAAAGCTGTGCCCATTTCTCTTCAGCTGCTGGGCTGGTTCTTGTGCCACTTGCTCTCCAAAGGGTGACATGATTGCACAGCCATATAATTCAAAGTGACACGTGAAGATGTTTTAAGTTGGCAGGATGGGGGGGAACCTGGTCAGGCAGCTGCCTCAGACAGACACAAAGGAGCTGGGGGCTGTGGTAATTCTTTGTGTCTGTGTTAACTCCCCAAAAGCAAGATTTTAATAGCTCACCACTTTTTGTGGGGGTTTTTGTTGGGTTTTTTTGTTTGTTTGGTTGTTTTTTTTTACTGTTCTAAAAGTAAATCAGCCTTGGGAACAAGGAGTTCGGTCCACCAATATTACATTTTGCAGGGAGAGAAAATAGGTTATTTATGTACTTCCCACTCATTGATAATATTCCAAAGCCAAAACAAAAATGTCATTGTTGGGACATTTTCATGGAGTATTATTAACTCTGTGAGCAGTAGCTGTTGGGTTCTGCCTTTGCCTGGTGCCCACGTCCCATGCAGGGCTGGCAGATCCCGAGGGGATGGTGGGAGAAGTCTTTGTGGTGGGAAGTGGGCTATCAGGCACAGTGTGGCAGGGGAGTGGGGAGCAGGCAGTGCATCCCTGGGTCCCAGCAGTGGTTCCAGAAGGACAATAGCTCTCCGGATGGAGCTTGGGATGGGTGTCCGGATGCTTCCTGGCTGGGACAGAGCAGCAGGCCTGGCTGTCCCCTCCCAGCCCTCTGGCAGCTGGGAGCTGTGCTGGGAAGGGGAGGCTGTGGCAGGGCTGGGATAGTTTTCCTGTGTCATAGGAAGCAGCTGCCTGGAGTTTCCCAGGCAGGCTCGGGTTTGAGAGTCTGAGCTGCTGTCCCAGCCCACTGGTAAAAGGGGCAGTTGTGTCTAAATGCTTTGCAGGAATGGCTCAGTAACCTGGAACATCTCAGGTTTCAGCTTAGGACTCAGGGCAGGGTTTGAGCCCAGCCCTTATCCCATTCCATCACCCTGCAGAGAACCATCTATTCTCCAGAACCTGGCTTTGCTGGTGGGAGTCTTTGCCTAGTTGGGCCTGGCAGATTTTCCTCCATTTTGGGAGGTTGCAGCAAGGGACAAGAGGAAGAGTCATCCCAAAACACCCTGGAGTTTGCACTGAAGGAGCAGTTTAGCAGCTTTTTGCTGAAATTCCTGGTATGTCCTGGGCGTTCTTGCCCAGCTCTCCTGCACAGGCTGCTCTGAAATTGAGGGACCTGGAGACTCCTCACCTCCCACCCTGGGTGCTCCCAGCCACCCCTTCCCCCAGCAAAGCCTTCAGGGTCCACCCTGGTGATAGGCAAGAGCTGTAAAAGCACCACAGTTATCAGGCCATAATTTTCAGTAGAAACCAATTGTGTATTTCATCTCCAATGGCTGCCCAAGCTTAAACCCAGGTCGTGCTGCAGCAGACACGTTTGTCTTTCAGTGCCTGAAATAACAAGCAGAAGACATTAATGTCAAGCACTTCCAGCTGATGAAACATTCAGAGATGGAGCCAGGGTGAAATACAACGAGGATTTCTCAAATAGAAATAGTTTCTCTGCGCCTTGCAGGCAGCTTGCTGTGTGTTGTGTGGTTTATGTCTCATCTGAGGGAGAGGGAGAAGGGGAGATGTCAGGAGGACATGCTCCCAGGGTTGCTCTGGTTAGCTCAGAGGAGTTGTTTTAACCTCTCTGTATATGATTAAAAATTGCTTCAATAGGATGAAAAGTAATAGGAATTGTTAAGTGGAAATGTGAGATATTGGCTTAAAATGCTCTCAGTCTTCTCCCATCAAGTTTTCTTTATGGGTGGAGAGCACCTTCTACAGGAAATGGAGCTAATCCAAGTGAAAAACTTAGCACGTTTATTAGTCCTTTTCTGTGTTAAACAGTTCAAGCATTAGGAGGATTTAACACACTTTTAACCCCCAAAGATCACGTTTCATGATTCCTATAAATGTTTATATAACCTTCAGCCATGTTAAAGTGAAATACAGTTTAAAGAGAAATGAAACCCCTTAACCAGCCTTTCAATGAAACCTGAAAAGCAGCACAGTAAAAGCAAAAATACCCAGGATGACAGTCCACCATAACTCATTCCTGTCAAAAATAAGGACCAGACTCAAAGCACTCCCCAGATGCTTCTTGCACTCAGCAATCCCCTCCCATAAATTGATTTGTCATGGCTATCTTGGTGCAAAGTTGGACACCTTTTTGATTGAATCCAGCTCTCAGAGGTGGACGAATGAGCAAGATGACACCAGAAATGCACCAAACCAGACAAATGGGGGGTTTGCAGTTATCAACAGCCCAAAAGAAAACCAGTGCCAGAGCAGTTCAATGTAGTTTTACACTGGGATGCTGCAGCAAGGGGCCAGACTCCAGCTTGTGATCCTTGGGAGCATCAGCTGGATCCTGTTATTTACCCAAACATACAAAGGCTGCCACTTGGATGCCCTGTAAACAACTTTATCAGCTCTGTTACACAACCAAACAGCCAGCAACCAGCACATACATTGAGGAAAGAACTGTTTTGTACCTCAGCTCCTTCTCTGCCTTCGCACAAAGCAGCACCAGCCTCCTTCATCCCTGGTTAGAGCTGTAGGAGTAAATTGCTGTGTGCAGCAGCTTTGCTCTCTGTCCAGCTTGAGCCTTATCTGCTCTGCTGATAGGGGCTTGCAAAAGTTGTTTGCAAGGACGACTTGACCTGCTGCACAAGGCTCTGGGTGGTTAGAAAATGTGGAGATGCAGGTAGACCAAAGCTTTGCTTTCTCCCTGTGTTACTCAGCCTGGAAGTCATAATCTAATATTATTTCTTTAAACACCTTGAAATTATTTTTTCCCCTGATTTATCTGGGTGATTAAATGTAGCATTTGAGTGGTGTGAGAGAAAAAACAAATGTACTGCTGATTGCTACATCCATGTGCTGCTCATCCTGAGATTTCAGCTCAGCGGACCCATGGCTTCAGTTGGGATTATTGGGGTTTAAGGCTTTCTGAGATGAGCTGTCAAACTTGGGCTGGCAGGGACAGTCAGTGGCAGGACAGAAGTTCAGGGCTGTGGCACGAGGTGACAAAATGGTGAATCCTTGCCACTTCTAGCTCCATCCAGAGGATCTGTGCTGTCTGACTCTTTTCCCTTCTGGCACAGGGCTGAGCTTTGGCAAGGGTGAAAGTGCCCCGGTCCTGGAGGACTGATAAGCTCCAAAGGAGGATGTGGAAGTTTCCTCCCAGCACTTTGTTTCTTATTGTGTTGCTGCCTTCCGAAATTGCCAGGCACTGGCTTTTTCACATCCGGGAGAGGGGTTACATCACGGGATATTTAGGAAGAAGGAGTCAAGAATAGATTCTCCTCTCCTTAGCCTTTGGCTTTTACCAGACCCCAGCTCTGTACCTTGGGGCATAAGGAGCATGGCTCACCATTGACTCACTGCTGATAGCTTTTAACACAGTTTTAACTTGAAAGCTTTTAATTGCCTACCTGATGTCTGTCTGAATGAATTGTTTCACTGACTCCAGGATGAGTCAGGCCAGCCCTTTGGAGACCTTTGTTATTTTATTGGAGTGCAGGCCGTGGATCTGTTTCCTGGCTTTTCAACCTGTTCAGCAGAGGTCTGGGTGTTGCACTTGGTGATGACGCAGTGAGAAATCAAGTTGTCCTCTCATGTTTTTACAGTTTTGTGAGGTCTGAGCCTTTTACTCTGCTGTACAGAAAGGTGGTAGCAGGCACTTGGGATTTCACAGCTGTTACAGGCAGGCATTCAAAAAGTGCTATTTTTGCAGCTTAAAGATGTGTATATATTCTGTAAACCAGCTTTTTGAACAAACCATCACCCACGGTGGCTAAGTTTGCCTTTTCCACTTACTCCTGCAGGTGTTTTACGTCTCAGATCTCTTCAAGCCCAAGACAAAGACTTGCCTGCCTCCACCTCCCATCCGGAAGGAGATCCTTTCACCTGTGGACATCATTGAGAGGAATAATCATCACAACATGGTGTAGAACTTCGAGGAATCAGATGGGTGTTGTATTTTAAACTTTTTTTTTTTTTTTTTTTGCAAAAAAAAAGTGACTGCTGACAGCAACTACCTGCTGCTCTCAAATCTCATCAGACAGTAGAATGTAGGGAGAGACTTTCTTGCCCGACCAGTAAAGTCTTACTCTGTGGTCTTTTCAACTTGCGACATTTGGATGAAAGGGGTGGTGGTGGTCAACTAAGGCAAAGGTGACAATGAAAAAGGAGAAAAACAAAACCCACGCTACACAAAAAGCCGAACAAACAAAGAGAGGTGCCGGAGTTCTGGATGTGCAATTGGTTTGAGTGTTCATGTTGTAGTGAACGCCAAATTGTTCCCAGCCCAGTGAACACTAAGGGATTTTTGGAAAGCTGGCCATCCTAGGTTTTTTTCTGACTACGAAGATTTCCAATGCCTGCGAGAAAAAAAAACCAACTCACGACTAAATTGTATAGCACTACGTATGAGCAACAGCACTGAGTCAAGACCTGGGATTGGTTCGTAAGAGTTGCTTTTTTCTCTTCTTGATCCTAGTTTATTTTTGCCTCTTCTCTTCCATACTGTGACTTAATTTAGAAGAAGCTTGCCCAGTCCAAGGTCTCCGAAGGGTCTCTGCTCTCTCTGCTCACACTACACGCCTTTAACGAGCAGCCCGAGACGCGCAGTGAGGCCGGAGATCTCCTTCCTCCGTGCAGAGAAGCCACATTTCCTCCTCCCCGCTTGCTCCCTGCCGAGGGCTCATCCCACCCGAGCCTCCCTAAAGGAAAAGAGCATCCTCCACTTCCCAGCCATCCCATTTCCCCCAGAGAAAAATCCCAGCAGGTTCCATGCACGGGAGCCGCGGTTTGCGCCGGGGGAGCGGCGGCTCTGCCGAAGACTCGTTCAGTTCGCACTACGACCCCGGGGCTGAGTCCTGGGGAAACTTTTATTCTGCAGTTTTGGGACGGGCTGCTGGGCGGCACGTCCCGGCCTGGGTGTCAGTCGGTTTGTGCATCCCCTCTTCTCCTCCTCATCCTCCTCCCTGGCCACCCCGGGGTGCGCCATGGCAGTACCAGGCCCTGTGCTCCGCTGGGTCACTCCGGTGGGAAATCAGCTGTGCCTCTCTCGGGTGTGATGATGGCATTTTTTTTTTTGCCCAGAAGCCACAGGTGCTTGGTTTGCAGCCCTTCCACGAAGCGCATTTGCAAAGGGATCCCGCAGAACACGCAGAACGGCCATTTGCACATCCTTCTCACAGAATCCGTCCTATCATTTCAACTTATAGCAAGCTATGATTTTTTTTATATTATAAATATTATATAAATAATGTATAAAACCTTAAAAATTAACTATGTAAAATATTATTTCTGAAACAATTTTAGATATATCCACTATGACTATAAACTGTGTCCTGACCTGTGTTATTTACATTTTGCTGCTTAAAAAAGCATTGAATTAATTTTTTTATAGTCGACTAAAATATTGTAGTTCTGTGGTAGTAATATTTTAATGAAAATAACTACAATTAGAGACATTTGTATAAAAAAACATATTAAATTGTCTGTATTTTTGTAATGTTCCATTTTGTAAAGAGAAGAATATTCAAAGACTTTTGTAGAATACAAAATTGAAGTTTGTATCTGCGAAATTATTGCTGTATAAATGTGCTTTTTAAATAAAAGCTCATAACACAACTAAACATCCTGGTGCAAGATGCATTCTGTCTTTGGGTTGCCCTTTCCTTGATGGAAAAAGGGGGTCCTTGCCTAGTGGGACAGTTGGAAGTGTCATGTGGATGTTTGTTGGCATTTGGGGATGTGATGGTACAGAAGAGCAGCTGGATAAAAAGGACCAGATGCCATTTTTGATGGGAGGGATGAGAAGGTCCCACCAGCTCCTGGCTTGGGGGCACTTGTGGGTTTGCATGGATCTTCTCTTTTCAATGTCCAGTCTTAAAGCAAATATCATTTTACTTAAAGCGCCCGTTTTACTTTAACAATCTTATGAGCTTTAAAGAAATGTTTTAGAAGTAAAATAAAATCTGAAGAGCCACAGCTCAGCTGCTGGTCTTCCTGGACAATCCCTGGCCTAGGAGGGCTCCCAGCTATGCTCTGCACCAACACCTTTCCCATGAAAAGCAGGCACTTGGCAGCTGAACCAAACTCTTGCAGCTTGCTGGGTTACAAACGTAGATGGGAGGGGAAAGAAGAAAAAAGAAAAAAAATCTCACAACAACATGTGCTCAGAGAGGCACATGTGCTCAGCACACAGTTATGAGGCAGCCTGGATTTTTTATTACTGTTTTTATTTTTTTATTATTGTTTTTATTTTTTGTTATTGTTATTTTCCTCCTCCTACAGAGGCAAATGAACTTGTTGGTGGTGACACACGGTCAGAGCCGCGTTTCGACCACTCCTTGAGCGAACCACATCAGCGAGATAACACGGCACAGAAATAATATGCAAGAATGCATGACAGGAAGCAAATACCACATCAAACTGCAGAGAAAGAGCAGGTGGAAATTAAGCCAGCAGAACTGAGCTAGCACTTGCTATTATTATCCTAATTAGGAGTAAAATTTTATTACGCGTGGAAAAACTTCATAAACCCGCACCTGTCCCAAATGCAAAGGGCGTTTTCATGGTGCCACGTGTGATCTGAGCCTGAGTGTTCGGAGGTTGAGTGTGTTGCAGAGGTGAGACTTCAGCTTCGGGGCAGTGGCTGTGAGGACAGGCTCTTAATCCCCAGTTTATCTCCCAAATGCATTGCCTGGGTGTAAGTAACCCCCACGGGAGGAGGAAACGCTGCCCTGCCTGCCTGTGGAGCCCTCCCTGTGCAGAGCCAGCCCCAGTGCAGCAAGCACCAGGCTCAGGACAGTGTTTGCTTGCATCTTAACCTCAGCTACTTGGAAAAAGGCAGGAATACAGATGTCTGGGGGAAAGAGGAGGGCTTGGAGAAGGGTCAGAGGGGAAGCGGAACAGGAGGTGATAAGAGCCCAGGCAGGGCAGCGGGGCTGTCAAGTCATGGGATCTCACTCAGGATGTGTGGGTCAGCCTGGAAAGAGGGAGAAAAGGCCATGCATAAACCAACAGGGTTGAACTCTATAATGTAGGGCTGAGCATCAGCAGTGCCAAGTCCTATGTGTGGATGGTTGAGTGATGGTTGTTTCCTCCTCTGCTTCCTGCCCGCCTCTCCTGTGCTGTCCCATTCCATCCCATCCTGGGGAGGGTAAGGGCAGCTTTGCACAACTCGGTGGAACTTTGCTGGGGCTCACCCCTACTCACTGCCTAGGGACTAAGAGAAGTGATCAGTTCTGGCAGCATGGGTGGAAAAAGGCAAGGTCCACGGAGATCTCTGGGCTAGCCAAGCACAGAGGAACAGTCCAGTGCTACAGGAGGAATAAGGACTGATTTTAAATGAGCATTTCAGGGAAACCCCACAAAGAAGTGAAAGCCAAAGGAGCACAGTTGTAGGTACCGCAAACCATGAGTGTGGTGACAGGATGTATCTACTGCCACAGCTTCCTGAGGGGCAGGAAGGAAGAGAAAATAAATAGGTGAAATGGAAAAATACCCAAACCCAAATCCACATGAGCGCTGGCATCCTGAGGCCACCACTCTGCAGTGTCTGCAGGTGCAGCTGGAGCTTGCATTGCTGTGCTGCTTGGTCCTTCCTGCTGGGATGCTGAGCAGCCAGGACACTTTGGGGTTTGCATGCTCCCTCTCTCCGCAGCTCTCCTAAGGAGACAGACAGTGCTCAAACCCAGATGCATTCATGCAAACAAGACATGTTGCTGGAGCCCGGGGCTGGGTGCTGGTTGTGGCCTTTAGTGCTGCAAACACCGGGCTCTGCTCATGCTGATGCTAATCAGGGGCTGCGGAGCACCCAGCTGTCTGCCTTTGATGCTGGCAGAGCCTCTCTGCACAAGGGGACGTTCTGGTCAAACCTGTCTTTTTTTGCACTGGGACCGGTTGAACACGTTTTCAAAGGCAGGGATTGGTGTGTGCACCTGACTGCCATGGGAGCAGGTCTTTTGTTCCAGGGGAAGGGAGGTTTACGCAAGCCCCAGGTCCGGCCGTGTCTGGGTGCACCTAAACAGCTTCACTCAGCAAAAATGCCTTGGCAGCCTGCAGAGGCTGGAGCTGTTGTACTTCTGCTCAATGATTTTCGGATATGAAGCTCTCAATCAAGGGAGGGGGAAGGAGGAGATTCGCCCCACAAGCAGAGACCTGTTTTTCTCATGCTCCAAGCCTGCCTTGTTTTGGGTGTCCGAAGGTTTCACCCAGCTCCTGGTAAAGCCGAAACCAACGCTTATCCATGGAGCCAGAGGATGTGTTGGGCTGAGGTCCTGCTGCACAGAAGGGCTGGTGTCAAGCCCACATCCATGGCTGGGGTGCAGCACCTCTGTCCCTGGAGCCAGCACCGCACTTCAGCTGCGTTTTCCCCCCTCCATCTTTGCCTTAACACACCCTTCATCCACTGTTCTCTCAAAAGGCAAATGATTCCTCCCTTGTGTTTACCTTTTCCTCCGGACACCAGATCAGAGGTTCAGATTTTTAGGAATGAAGTGAATCACTTGCCTCCTGGCTTCTGTAAACATGGTCCATGCACCTGCCCTCAGATAGGAGCTACTGCCCATCTCCTCCAGACGTTCCTACCCTCGTTCCCTTGGTGCCAGGTGATGCTCTGGGCACAGCCCTGACTGCTTGGATTACCCAGCAAAACCAAACACAAGCTGTCACCTTCACTGGAGGAAGCAGAAGGTAGAAAACAACCTCCTGTTGACTCAGAGTGGGGGGAAAAAGACACACAAACAAACCCCAAAACCCAACAACTTTCAATTATCACCTTTGCACGCCACCCCCACTGGCACCAGCCAGCGCAGGAGTGCCTGCATTAGCTTGTCTCGAGTTACAATTTCCTCGGGGCACAGACTACACCTATGTGTGTGTTTGGGTAATAATGATCCGACTGGTTGTGATGAATCCACGCCCCATCCTATCTGTAGCTAGAAGGGAGCGAAGTCCCCGGGATCATCTCCCAGTTTCCTTAGAAAGTCTCGTTCTGCGAGTTCCTGCCACCGTGACGGCACCTCGCAGGCAGCTCTGCTTTTAATATATAGTGCTGTGGCCTGGTGGAGCGTTTAATTCTTGTCTTGAACCCAGAAAATAACCGTCTTGGCTTCTTTATTTATTTATTTTTAATCCCAATTTCGCATCAGGTCACTCTCAGAACTGCGTTTTGGTGGAGTACCCGGTCATTCAGCGCTGGTGGCAAAAGGCTGAGGTGTCTGAAGGCATGAACTCTGCCTAGTCTGATCTTTGTGCAGAGGGTTCATAACCAGCAGGAACAACGGGCTGCTATTGAAGAAAAACTCCTTTTAGTGTTTCCACGTGTCAGCAGAAAGCTGAGGAACAGAAAACCACCAAAACACCAAACTGTGTACACCAGGCATCCACGGATGGGATGAATGGGAATTGTGGCGGATTCAGCTCGCTCCTGAGGTCTTTAAATGATTCAAAATATACCAAAACTTGAAATAAAATGTGACTTCTCTTTCCCACCTGAAAAATGAATAAATTGAAACAAAGCCATCTGTGCATTTGTACAGGAACCGGTGTGAAAAGCTGGGCTTTCCCACCACGCTTTGACATCTCCATTTCCAGGTGTGTGGTGTGAGTGCATGTGAGCTGAGGTCAGCCTGAGATATAAATTAAATAAAGGAGCATTTAATTCTTGCTAGGCTGATCTTTCCCCTGGAGAAACACCGTGAATGGAACAGAAAGAATGGTGCTGTTTCAATAAGGAACTCAGAAAGAAAATAAAATGTTAAAAAGAGAATAAAAACTCTTTTTATCCAAAGAAGAAAGGGAGCCAGATCTCCTGTGAGCACCATCCTTTCAAAGGGATCTGCCTTCTGCACAAGTGCATAATTTGCTTGTTTTCAAAGAAATTTTAGTGATGTTGAAGGCAAATTAATAACACCACTCCAGCCTCCCAGGGCTTGTCTGAACAAGAAAAGTTGTTAATGTTTAATATGAGGTAAAATTTTAATCCGTTTCATTAAACTGAGTAGATATTCTTAGTCCATTTTTAAGCAGGATTAACCGTGTTTACCTCAAGTCAAGTAAGCACAAGTATAATGTCAACTGATACAAACCTTGCTTAAATTAAAGGAAGAATACTCCCAAGGCTTAGGGGAGGGAAAAGCCTGTTGAAGTTTTCATTTAAAACAAAGAAATGGGGATATTTTTTTTCTTTACAAGGTATTTCTTTCCATGGGAAAACAATAAAACCCAGAAAAAGTCTATGAAAGTTTTGCTTGCAAATGATGAGACGATTGCAGCTGAAAAAACACTGCTTAATTCAGGAGAGGTAATTCTTTTCAGCAGGGCCAGCCTAAGCTGAGTGGATCTGGGGGGAGTATGGGCCTGTTTGGCTTAGCAGTTCCAACTCACCCATCTGAGAGTCACCAACAGTGCCCATCAGCAAATTAATGATGCTCCAGCCTCTCTCAGGAATCACCCAGCAGCGCTCAGATTTAGCTTTGCAGCCTATGGCCAAGGTACTGCAAGTCCTTTAGAAAGAAATCCAGGCTCAATGTGGAGGTGCCAGATTAAAAGGGATTTACCACATCCCTTGGCCAGCTGTCCCACCAGCTCGTTGGCCTCACTGTTAAAAATATGTTAATACTTCCCTTGGTTTTCATTAATAGCTGCTTTTGTGTTCCCATGCCCCATATCCCTTTCCTTTTATTTATCAAAAAAAAAAAAAAAAAGAAAAATTAAAAAAAGCTTTTTTTTTTTTACTAAATTGTGCTATTTTCCCACAGCTGAAGCCCCTGGTTAACTAAACTTTTCAGGGGTTTTCCTCACAAATAATGCTTCTCGCTTTAAAACTTGCTCAAGTTTTTTGCTTCCCCTACAAGAACCTAAGAAATGCTGCAGGTAAACACAAAGTCAATGGGGGAGGGACCAGCTGGGGACCAATTTTCCTTTGAACAAGCAATTAAGTAGGAACACCTTCGGCTTGTAGGTCAGATCTAATCTGATGCTCTTCTAGAGGAGATTCCTTATGGGGTCTTACCCCTCCACCTTCCAGGCCCTGGGGAAATAAAGGCTTGAATAAAGAATTCACCTTCCTTCAGTCAGGCCCTTTATCTGCCAGATCTGGGGGTACTTCTGAGCTCAGGGTACCCCTGAACTGCAAATAACCCTCCCCTTTATTTGTTTTCTGTAGCTGCTGAAAAAGCCCCTTTTAAAAGTGAACATTAACAACGTCCAATGTGTAAGATGAGTTTCACCAAGAAGTGTTGAGGGTGGGCAGCATTTCCAAGCTAGTGTGAGGTGGGATAAATCACTTTGTACTTGGCATAAATTAGGTAGGACACTGCTAGGCAGGTGAACTGGGCCACTGTGAGTTAGGGAGGCTGCATTTAGCATAAATCCTTGAGGTTTGGAGGTGGCTCCTTGGGGTGATGTGAAGCTGCAGGGTTAAGTCATGGAAAGGAGGATTGACAGGCACCTTTAAACTCACACGGCACAGCTGTCTCAAAACCACCTCATCTTTCCAAAGGAGGAGCTACAAAGCAACTGGAAGCTACCTCTGTGCTAAATTCTTGCGCTGCAGCTGATATTCCTGCAGAGAGAAATGCAGATGTGACCTTGCAGTGAGCACAGAGCAGCACCCTGGGCTGAGGGTGAATAAATTGCACAGGCACCAGTGAATGCCAGCTGAACACAAGGCTGCAGGACATTTTCCACCCACCCCGTGCTGCCAGGCTGGAAGGGATGCTAAACACGGGGTTACCTCTTCACTTTTATTTCTTATGGACAAAACATTCAAATAACTGTGTGCCTGCTCCCTGCCTGAACTGGCATGAAAATAGGAAGACAATTGCCTGGCTGAGCTCTTGGAGGAAGATTTGAATAAAGCAGGCAAGTTTACTGCAGGCACTGCGCCATGCATGTCTTATCTTGCTACGAAGCTCTGGGTTAGGCACCCAGCAGGTGGATTAACTGTTCAGGGCAAAGACATGGAAAGCAGCTTTCTTGCAGGGCAGGTCTCCATCCAAATGAGTCCAGGGCAGCGTGGATTAGTGCTCAGAGTGATGGAGGAGCCGGCAGAGCTCCCTGGGAGGGATGTGAGCACATAGCGGGACAGCCCTCGCCAGGCTGGCACCTCTGCTTGCAGCCAGAGGCTCCGGGAGGGAGCAGCCTGCCCAAAAACACACATTGTGCTTTAATGGGTGCCTAACACAAACACTGGACCTGTAATGAGCTTCCAGTTTGCCTCAGGACGTTTGCTCCCAATTTGGTTGTATTTATGAGCAGCTATTTTTGCTTAAGTGGAGAAACGGGGAGGGGGAGAAATGGCATGGGCAGAGCTCTGCTTACCCCTGAACCTACAGTGGTAGAGAGGTGACCTTTCTGGGTGGTTCATGTCCTCTCAGCATCCATTGCACTTTATTTTTATTTTTTTTAGGAGGGGAAATATATACATTTTCAGAGATGAAAGCCAGGCAATCACAGAATCACAGAATTTCTGGGTTGGAAGAGACCTTTAAGATCATCGAGTCCAACCCATGTTCTAACACCTCAACTAGATCATGGCACCAAGTGCCACATCCAGTCTTTTTTTAAACACATCGAGGGGTGATGACTCCACCACCTCCCTGGGTAGATGATTCCAGTATTTGACCACTCTTTCTGTGAAAAACTTCCTCCTTAATTATAGTCTGTATCTCCCTTGGCACAGCTTGAGATCAGGGGGTTTATTGAACACAAAACGAGCTCAAGAACAAAGAGAGGCAAAATGAAGGTGCCAAGGTGGGCAGGAGTGGGTTGAGGCTGGGGCAGGGAGGCGGGTTTGGCTGTAAAGCAGTCATCCGGCCCCACCCATGGAAAACCTTTGGTGGGTGGCTTTGAGCTCTCCAGGAAACAGGGGAGGGTGGCAGGAGTCAGTGGCATTTCCCCCCATCTGCATTATCAGCCAAGGTAGGTAACCCTGTGAGGGGGAAGGCAATCTGCTGGTATTTCTACTGACCAAAACTGCTTGGGGTTTCCCCTCCCTATTCCTCACATTATTAGGGCAGGCTTGAGTTTGGGCTTTTCCCTTGAGAAATTCCAATATTTCACTGTGTGCTTTCCCTCTGAATTGAGTCAGAAAATCAAAATATTAACCTTTTTTCTTTTTTTTTTTTTTTTTTTCCATGGAGTGAGAAATTCCAAACAATCCCCATTAGGAAATGTTAAACATTTTTTGTGCAAATATATTTGCCCATCTAATGCAGCCCCACATAGCTCCAGACACTTATCACAGGAGAAGTGTCCTTGACTCCAACATCACTTACAACCTCAAAGCAGTCAAGGAACACATTTTTTCTTTCCTTCAGTGCTTCAAGACATGGTAGAAAAATAAGATTAATTATTTTAAAGTGCGGTGAGCTCGTGTTCACCGACAGCAGCTGTGCAAGTGCATTTGCTTACCACCACCCTGTGAGATATTTCCTGGAGTGTCACTCCTGAGCTCAGGAAAAGCTTGGTCCTCCTGGCCTTCCCTCTGGGTGCCTCAGCAGGGATTACCTGTCTCCTTCTGCCCTGGAGCTGTGCTAATCCATGCTGGGGTTCAGGGGATGCTCAGCAATGGTGAGGCCATCCCCTGCTAAAGCCTCTGAGGAAGGTGCTTTTGTTGGAACGACCCATTTCCTCTCCCTAGAGCAACACAGGGAGGTAAAGTGGGAGCAAATATTCCAACAATAGTGAAGTGGTGGGGTTAGAATGACTCCGGGAGTAACACAAGTCACCCAGCTCTGGTTTCACCTTTACTTTGCTGTGTAGCATCTGCCAAGCACCTAAAGCTGAATCCCGGTGGAGTTTTGTGAGGTTATTCAGGCACTCTGCTCTTTCAGGTTTTATCAGGAGCTGGTGCTAACTGGGCAAAAGAGGTCTAAACAACCTTTTCTGTAGAGACCCCAAGTCCTGAGTATGATCCCTTCATGCTGCACCCACACTTTGCTGCCATAAACAGCATGAATCATCGGGCGCTTCGTCTGCACAGCCCATCACAATCTGATAAAAGTCAAGCAAAACATCCTTCACCTCCTGCAAATAACTCAGAACAGAGTCAAAATAAGTGCCAGCAGAAAGAGTGTGTTCCTGCAGCAATGGGATTTCCAGGAATGCTGCTCTCCTTCCCCAAACCCCTGTGCCGTCCGAGGGCTCTGGGTGTTGGAGGGAGCCGGGGCTGAGCCGAAGTGAGAGCTCACTGCCTGGCCCAGCAGCACATGTTTCACATAAGGAGCTGTTTGAGGGGCCTGTGTGGCTTGGTGGATAAATTGTCAGGTTTGTCCCCTTGCAGCTCACGCGTCCAGAACAGCCTGTGGTCCTAAAGGAGGAGAAAACCCTCACCCTAAGCTCAGCAGGTTTCCATCGCGGAGGTTCTGCTCTGGTGTGAAACAGCCGGCGGGGCAGAGGCCAAGACTGCAAGGTGGATCCATGAGAAACCCCAGCCCCACCTCGTGCGGGACCTTGGGAGAAGTTTTAGGATGTGACAGTGCCAGTCCTGCCATCCACAGCTTCTCTGGGGGTGCCCTCATCCATCCACAACCTCGGGAGCAAGTGGAAATGTGGGAAAAGCAATGAAAACTCATTGGAACACGAGCTCAAGGATCCAGCACATAAATAGCAAGGGAAGGAGAGATAAATACTGGGATAGTCTTTAAATATCTGCAAAGGAAACCAGCCAGGAGCCAGTTTGGCTACAGGGGGAAGGCTGGAAGCTAACATGGATGATCCCGATCTTACCCAGTGGCTAAGTGGATTTCTAACCACCATTTCACATTAAAAAAAAAAAAAAAAAAAAAATTAAAAAAAAAGAAGCTGAATGATCTGGTTCATTTTCCTGGGTGGGGGAAAGAACTGCTAAAAGCCTTTAATAGCTCCTGTTCAGGCAATCGTGATGATGAGCAGCTGGGAGGAAGTCAGGCCTGAAGTATGAGATGCCAGACTTGAAGGTGGTAAACAGGGGCAGGGGAATATTTGTTTTGACAGCACACTGCTCAGCACACAGGAAACATCCAGCAATGAGAGAGACGACTCTGCACAGGAGTTCCCAGTCCTATATTTAAGAGCAAATCAAACTAAGGGAGGACCCTGCAAATTACAGACATCTACAAATAACCCCACACCTTTTGTCTCAGCTGTGGGAAGATCCGAGGACACTGATAACAGACACAGCATTGCACAACCTTGGGAAAGAGGGGGCCTGGTGGTGTGTCCACTCTGCCCAGGATCTTGGCTCTTGACTCTGGTTACAGGCTGCAGGGGAAGGTGGAGAAAGCCCAGGAGAGGATAATTATGGAACAACCTGTTGATGGAGGAAGTGGCTTCCCAACCTCTCTTTACTTAGGGCCTGAGTTCTGCTCCAAAGCAGGAAGATTTATAGCCCTCCCCATGGCCGTGTTGTGTTCTCCTTCTGGCCAGATTAGTTTAATGAATGAGAGGTAGGGAAAAAAAACTGCTGAAAAGCAAATCCCCTACAGCCATGCTGTGTCACATAATTAAATAGGGACACTTTTTACTTAAGAGGAGTTGTTTGACCCATAATTACAGCTAAATTCCCATTTGTCTTTTGCTCCATGAGGGCTTCTCCTGTAATTTTAACTGGATGCAGTCTATGAATCCTCACCCTCCACTTTCCAGGGCAGTAAAAAGTGATTATATAATATTAAACAGCAGCTGTTTTTCAGGCTGGAAGGGGCTCTTCACTGCTGTTATCCACAGTCTCTCTCTGAAATCAAACACTCTCTGTAAATGTCAAGTAGCACTGGGTTCTCATTCCTGAGGTCTGCACACAATTCGTTGTGGCAAACACAGGCTGAAAGCTGACCTGGCTTGTGTGACACAATGAGTATCGACTGGGAATTTCCAAATCCCAGCATCACTGGGAAATGTGGAGCTCAGGAGATTGTGAAGGTGTCACAGTGTCCTGAAGCATGGGTTAACAGCAGTATTTACTGTCCCCCGAGACTGGATTGGGCATAGCAAGAATGCAGTGGCATGTTTAGCCTTGTTGCCTCATCACCATTCTGATCTAAACCAATTATGAATCTATAAATCAGCTCTGAGGTCAGCAGGCAGCTTCTTTGGTGATAATAATAATTACATTCCTTGCATTTACACTGTATTTTTCACCAGCAGATCACAGGAGGCTTCATCAAAGCAGGCAGCAGTCATTGCTTCCCTTTATTAGCAGCAGGGAAAATGAGGTGCAAGGAAGGTAAACACCAGTTTGTCCCAAACTTAGGGTCAGGTAAGGCGGGTGGCAGCAATTAGGAGCTCTGTGGGACCATATTCAAAGGAGAAACCATAGCTGCTGACCCACTCTTTCAAGAGGATTAGCATGGTCTGCTCAAAATCTAATGGTGAGAAGACAAATGGGAAGTCCTGCATTAACTACTTCAGCTTTGCCTTTTACTTGTTCTTGTTTTCTTCCAAAAGAAACATTTCATGACAACCAGCTCTTTCTAACTCACCTCCCCTGAAGAAAGGTTTCTTGGCACCACAAGTTGCTTTGTGGTCCAAAAGTGTGAGTATTTGGCCACAAAGGCCTTTGGTGGAGATGTGGGAACCCCAGACCTGTGTCAGAATTTGTGGCCAAATCTCCCCATCCTTGAAGAAACTTCTGGTCAGGGTCTCACCACATTGGAGCAGGTGGTCTGCTCACAAAAGTCTGGTTCATCCAGCCAAAATAACTTCATTATTGCTTTAGCTACTGCTAAAGAAAAAGGTATTTAAAATTACTTGATCCCCCAGTGTTTGGATTGTGACCAGTTGTGGGACAAGACACGAGCTGTCTTCCTTTCTGGAAGCTTTGAAAGGTGTTGGTCTCACATCCACTTCCCGGAGAGCAGGGCTACGTTCTGATGCCTCAGCAAATCTTTCTGCCCGTCCTCATGTGGGAAATTTCCTGTCCATATTTAAGCCTTGCACAGCCTCTTTCTGCTGTCACTCCCTCTAACAATAGAGTTGCAAAAAAGGGAGTAAAACCCAAAAAGACAAGCCTGTTAAAATGTCCCCTGCATTACACCCTTAAGAAAAACATTAATAGTGCATTATCCAATTGAACATTTTCCTTTCACATCACTTTTAATCAGAACTCCAGTCTCATTTCAAATTTGAGGTCTGGGAAAAATAGCAATTTTTTTTAAATAAGAAAATGTTGTGTTCTTGGGGAAAAAAAAGCCCACCCAACCACCAAAAAAATTCCTCTTGATTCTTTCAGAGCAATTCTTCAGTACTTGATCTGGAGTACTTTATAATGCATAAAGGCATTTATATTTTGCATGCAGCCATCTTTGGGCTTTTGCCTGTAATTGAACAAAATTCTGACAAAAATATCCCCAGCAAGAGTTTATTTCAGTTTTTGATTCACATTTTGGTGTCAGCAAGAGACTGAGATCTCAAAGATGGAAAGAAGTAATTTCTCATAATTTTGCAAGTCTATGTGTCATTTATTTGTCTGCATCAACTCTATGAAAGCTTTATTGCTATTATTGTCCTGGCCTCCTTCACTGGAACAGTATTTTCCTAAAAAATGAGGAGACAAAGAGAGAAATTAGGGACAAGAGAAAGCCCAGCATCCCAACTTTTTTTATACACAAAGGTGCAATTTGCAACTTTAATTCTTCTAGGCTGGTTTCTATTCCTTAAGTTTTGCATTTGAGGAGGGGCAGGTTCACAACAAAGCCAAATTACCTCCTTAGAGCTGTGTGCTTTGCATTGGTTTGATTTTTCTTTTCCCCCAAAAACAGCAAACCCACTGCAGAGCAGTTTCAGGCTCACAAACTCCGAGCAAACCCTGGCCTGGAGGCAGAACCCCTGGTGTCCTGCAGAAGCAGCGGAGCGTTTTATGGCGAGGTGGAGCAGCGATTCTTGGGGTGCTGGAGCTGCTCTTGCTGGCAGCTCCCAGGACAGATTTGTGTCTCCACCGAGTTTTGTGCAACAATCGCCAAGTTTTGTGTCCCCAGAGGACCTGCAGTGTGTGTTGTTTTCTGCTTTCCACGGGCAGGGAGAGGAATCCATCCCCATCCTGAGCAGGCTTGCCCCCACTGGAGGAGGATCTGGCATGGAGGTGCTAATGTGCCAAATAAAACCATCATGGTGCAAAGCCCCTTTGTCGATGGAGCCCATCTAAATACCAGCGCTCTATGACAGCCCATGCTTAGGCTGTAAAAATGAGCAGAGAGAAGAAGGATATTTGCGTTGATTTCACTTCCCTAAAGAATATTCCATCTCAGGAGCTGCCCAGGGAGCCAGTGCCAGAACTGGAGAACAGCACAGTGGTGTGCAAAGCAAAACCAACTCCTCTAGAATTTGATATGGAGGCAGAAGAGAGAAGAGGAGCCAGATTTTTTGTGGGAGATAGGACTGGCAGACCGAGGGATGGGGGACAAATCTTCCTGACCTGGCAGGTGATTGCCATCGCCAGAGGAGGCTGCAAAGCGAAGCCCCCGACAGCCAAGCGCCTCCAGCCCTCCTCCACTTCCAAGAAAATAAAACCAGCCCATGGACAGTGTAAGTTTAAGCTGATATAGACACAGCTGGTTTGCTGGGAGCTGAAGGTAATTTATTTCTCTTGGCTGATGACCCGCTCCCTCCAAGGGCTGCGTTTTCCAAGCGCTCTCCGCTTGGCCGCAACGTTTGTACCTCTGGCAGTTATTGTTATTTTAATATTAGGCTAAGAGCTAATGCATTAGGCTAATATATTAAGCTGGTAAACTCTTTAGCCAGCCTGTCCTGGTGACACATGAAGGAGATTTTATAGATAGGCTTTTCAAACCCAGCTCAGCCCTGGTCTGGCATTTAACCGTGGCCTGCAGAATATAATGGCTGAATGCATTTTGCTCATGCCCACAATAACTCTCTTTGAGAAGAACTTCCAATAAATATGTCATTCAAATGCGGATGTATTTTGGTAAAAATTAGTGAAACTGATGCTATGAATAACCTGCAGAGCAGTTTCTGTTGCTCTCCCATCAGCCAGGACAGAGATGATTAACACCAGACCAGCCACGATATTTATATTGCTCGGATCATGGTGTGTCGTGAACAAATGTGAAATTGGGTACTCTATCAGAACAGCAGGGATGGGAAGAGCCACGTAATGAGCTGGTTTTACAAGGAGAAACAAATGGGATTGTAACACAACCCTGGAAACAAGGGAGGGCTTCCAGGAGGGGTGGGGGAGCAGGGCAGCGGTGTGTGAGAGCAGCGCTGAGGATGACTTTGGGGTTAAATCAAGTCATTTATACAAACAGAGCTGTTGGGTGTTTTCTTTTCTTACCATGACATAGCATGCATTTGAATAAATGCTGTGAACAACATATTCCCAGACCTGACCACCTTGGGAGGCATTTTATTAAGTCAATTATTTTTGTTTACTTCTGCTAAAATAATCCCCTGCCTTTTTTTTGCCCTATTATCCTCTTTCCATCCCTTCTGTTCCACCCATAATGGGGTTCCTGTGAATCTGCCCCTGCAAGCAGCGGTCCCTCCCCCACCTGTGGCCCCTTTCCACTGAGTGCTATTTTGTAAGATCTCTTGTCACCAGGACTCTGCAAAGACTTAGGCATGTAATGGGAAACATGTGTCTTTCCCTGGCTCTTGCAATCTTACCCCAAGGAGCTCCAGCGAGGGCTGAAATGGGAGTGCTCTCTGTGGAGTCAGGGAGCTGACAGGGGGGAAAAGGTTTGGAGCCAGAGTCTGCAACTTGGGTGTTTTTTTTGTTGTTTGCTCCCAGAAGTGAAGGATTTCACACCAAAATGATAGTGGCAAACGGTGGTTTCTGCTCAGGAGGTGGGGGCATTGTTGGGCAACAGCGTTTGTGATGGGCAGCCCAGACAAAAGGGAGCAAGGGAGACATAAATGGCTTTTTGGAAGATGGCAAAAGCAAAATGATGGGAAAACAACCCCCACATTGGAGCCTCAGCCTTTGCACATTTTCCTGAGCAAGACAAAAACACAGGAAGGAGCTGAAGAAGATACAGAGAGGTTGGGAAATCGCTGGGGTTGTAAAATTATGTTTTTGTGAATCATCACCATTAAAAAGAAAAAGTAAAGTGCTCATCATGATACTACACGAATGGTATATGACATATATCATATACATAATATATGGGAGAGCTGGCCTCATTCCTCATTGTTATTCCTTCTGGGTGACTTAATCTGTGCTCTTCTGGACAAAGCTGATCCTGCAGAGAAAGTGGTGCGTGCACAAGGATGTCAGGCTCAAAGTAGATGAGGTTCACTCCAATGATTAAACCTACTCATCACCTCGGCCTCCTCCTTCTATTTTTCTGGGGTGCCAGCCAGAAATACAGTCCAGAGCAATCAGGACCCAGACCCAATTGTCATATCTAAAATCTGAGTGTGACTTGGCCTCATCTGGGATCAAACACCGGAATAACAAAGCACGCAGGATCTGGCTGGTGTCTGACAGCCAGTGCTTCTGGGCTTCCAACAGCCAAATTCATTCTGAGGAAAAAAAAAAAAATACAAAAAAAAAAAAATCAGGCTAAGGCTGAGGCACGTTGTTGTTTCCTTACGAGTTCACTTGCAAAGGTCACTGCTCCTCTCCCCCTCCCCAGTCTCTCCCTCTCTTTCTCTGCAAGTCTTTTGTTTGTGCAAGATTTCAGGAATTAAAACCTCATTTCAAGGGTTATGAGTAGACCACAGCAGCGATACATTGCCCTGATTATCAGCAGCAGGCGAGCTGTTCCCCAGCAGCCCTTTTGCTGTGCAAGTTCTCTGTGGCTTAGGCTGATTTTTCCTGCCTGTAAATTTTTCTTTAGAGTTAACAGGGACCCCATTGCACAGACTTACAGTGATAAATTACACGGGATTATATTGTTACAGGGAATTGCCATCACCTCAGCAGTAATAGAAAGGAAAGGTTAAAAAAAAAAGATAAGTAGGTAAAGAATAGCAAGATGGCTGGGAGTACAGTGAGAAGAGAAATGGCCCTGGTGGGGAAGCTGAGAGATGTCTTCCTCAGGTGAAAACATTCATTTATGGACAGAGCACTCTGGGGAAATCTTTGGATGGAAGAGCCAAACTATAGGAAAGTCATTGTCTTTATTAAAAAAAAAGTGGAGATTTAAGGGTTCCTAGGGACTTAAGTTTTCTGTGGAGTTCATATTTTGGTGCAGTGATGGGAACACCATTTTCAGAAGTAAACAGCAATTTTCAGTGGCCTTACATCTGGGCAGATAGAGGGAGACACCTTGGAAGATGCTGAATTTCCCAAAAGAAGCTGTTCCCTCCCTTGGGAAATTCAGGCTTCCTGCAGCACGACCCCTGGAAACTGAGGGAGCCCCAGATCATTCAGTGCTTTTGCAATGGGCACATCATTGATTAAAGGCCTGGCAGAAATGTTATCTTCCCTGGCCTCTTGCATAAGACAGGCTAGATAATTAAATTGTATAATCTTTGCATCAAGCCTGTAATTCCCTGATTGCATTAGAGTATGTCCTGGTGAAAAAGCCCCAGCCTAAATGCCCCCAGAAGCATTTTGCTTCCCTGAGCAGTCTTTACATTAGAAGGGGTCAGACATTGCCATTTCCACCTCCCATTTGCACTGATTTTATCTGGGCTCAGCTTCCAGCCCTGGCACCATTTCTGATTCTCAGAGAAAAGCTGATTTCCCACCAGCAGCCCTTTCCCTTCCCTTCCATGAGCACCATCCAGCTGTGATGGGGACACCTCTCACCCTCCTTGGGGCACTCAATGGGTTTGAGATCCTCACCCAGCCAGGTTTTCAAACACCTTTTTCCAGGCTTGCTTTCCCAAACCCTCAGTAATCCACTGATGTCCTCTCCAGAGCCCAGCCAAGCCAGGCACATTCCCAGCAGCTCCAACAGGAGCAGCGACGCTCACACGCTCGTAAGGCCAACCTCTGCCTCTCTTTTATTTCTCTATATCATTATGGTGATGTAATAAATATGCAGAGGAGCTCCAGGCACTGGCTGCCTCCTTTGTTGGAAATGCTGCCCCACGTTCTCCCAAGTGGGAATTATCCTCTGATTATACACATGCCAGGGGAATGGCTCCCGATGTCTGTGCAGCTTTTGCACCGTGTCCCTGCCTCCCTGTCCTTCCCTTTGCACTTCCCATCCCACATTCACACGCTCCCATTACATGCCAAGCCTGTATTTTACTCCCTCTGTTCTTGCTGAAGCCCTTCTTGGTAAGGGAAGTCTTGATTATACGTTTGGCCAAGTGACTTAAATCATAGAAGAAAAAAAAAAAAGGAACACGCACGAGCGTTGCCTTGAGGTCAGAATCCATCAGGATTTAACCTCCATCCCAGGAAACTCCAAGCCAGCCCAGGGTGAACTGGGTGGAGAGCAAAATCTTCCACATGGGCTGCAAAGTTGAGGCACTGGGAAGATTCCTGCCTCTTTCCAGCAGTGGGAAAATGTCCGAGTGGGGAAGTCGTATTTACATAAGTGAAGGAAAACACTGTTTCCTTCTTGGGCAGGAAACAGAAGTTATTCTCAGAGCTTCAGCAAGAGAACAAGAAATTAAATAAAGTGCTGGCAGCCTCAACTTGTTTTATTCCTGTGGTTTTACAATCTCTGAGTAAAAATAAACACATTTTCAATCTCAGGAGAATTATTAGGGTAATAATAGCAGGGGGGGGAGTTATTTACAGGCTCCGATGGAATCGCTCAGTGAATCATGAGAACTGTGACAGCAGATCCAGGGCAAGAAAATTCACATTTCTGCAACTGTCTGGTCTGAGTCTTCTGTACCGGGTGCTCTGATGCAGCAGTACAAGATTGGCCAAACCTTTGGGTGCTCCCAGCAGGAGTTTTGCCTGGGAGAAGGGTAATGGTCGATACTACAGCACCCAATTTCTGTGATTTGGGAGTTTTGCTGGATTTTAGTGGTCTTGTACCCCTTTAAGCCTGGGATGGACTCCCTTTGGTGGGTAGCAGAGCAAAGTCCCTGGGAATCCTAGGCATAATATGGTGCTAATTTATATTGCCTTGTGATATCCAAAGATTAAGTGCAAATGAGGAATTTGAACACTCCCACCTTGTACTTAACATCTCAGCTATTAAAAATAACCCAATTTGGCATTGTTTATCCTCAGGTCAAGAGGCCAATAGTCCACATAGTCCTTCATCTTCTCTTCTGCCTGGAACAGTTGTGTTTGCCCAGGATATGACAAGGACACCCCTAGGGGCAGCACCTTCCCATCTCCTCCAACGTGTGCTTTTCCCATGAAATTCTATTGCAAAGACAGTTCTTTTTGGGGTTGAATTCTCTGTACCACTGTGTATTTTCTATGTGCCCAAAACACTCATTGTGAATGAATGGAAGAGTTAGATGTTTAATTTATATATATGTATGTAACATACATAGATGTATTTACCCTGCATGGTTTAGGCATTTAGACATAAATATATTTATCATAGGCATCATATAATCTGTCTACAGCCAGCAAGAGCTGCAGGTACAAGGACAACCTAAAGCAATTACTAAAAATAGCTACAAGAGGTAGTTACAAGGGAAAATACAAGAGATACAAGTGCAAAGGTAATTACAGAAGGAGGTTCAGGGCTCTCAGCCCTGGGAGGATGAGGGGCACGGGAACAGGAGCCTGGTTTTGGATGCTGGGATGGGAATGATGCAATCAGAATCCTGCAGCCCTCTGCCAAGCTCTCACCTTTCTCTGGGACCCCAGAGATAAAAGCAGATAGCAGCTAGGTGAGAAAATCTTCAATTGCTCACCCCTTTCAAGCCCTGCACAAAGCAGTTCCTAAGCTTAGGCTGCAGTTCAAAGGGTAGGGGTTAAACTCGGATGCAAGCCTGTAATTTTTATAAACAAGGCTCATGTTTCCCTTCTGGCAAAACATGTATGGAAGCCCACGTAGGTATGGAGCAAGACATGCACGGGAGGACCATTGAAGCCTCGTTATCTTTGCTTTTGTTCTGCTTTCCCAGTGCCTTTTTAATCTCGGCATTGCCTTGGGATCAACTCCCTTTTCCAGGATGAGCTTTTCCAGGGCTGAAGAGCTCTTTGTTCTCCTTGGCTGCCCCTCGGTGCTGTTTGTTGTGCAGTCCCTGGGGTGTGCTTTGCTCTTCCAGAGGGACAGGAGTGGAGAGGAAGAGGCAGAGGATGTGAACTCCCATGCTGGAACACAAAGGGAGAGAAAGGAGGACCTGTTTATTCTTCTGCTAAGTGTGAGATTTCCTCGTGTTCACAGGATTCACAGAATGACTGAGTTGAAAGAGACCTTAAAGATCATTGAGTCCAACCCAGCCCCAACACCACAAATAAACCATGGCACCCAGTGCCACATCCAATCTTTTTTTAAACACATCTAGGAATGGTGACTCCACCACCTCCCCGGGCGGCCATTCCAGAACTTTATCATCCTTTCTTTTAAAAACTTTTTTCTAATATCCAACCTATATTTCCCTTGCTGCAGCTTGAGACTCTGTCCTCTCATTCTGTCAGCTGCTGTTCAAGAGTAAAACACTAAAAAAAGTGGTAAGGGAGAGGATGTTGTGAGTTGTTGGGATGTTGTGGTGCTGGATTCCTCCCCATGGGTTGGTTTGCAGCCCTCACTGGCTCTGTCATCCTCTCAGACTTGTGTGGGAGTCACCTGTGGGACTCCCAGGTACAAAAGCTGCTGGTTTCAGCAGAGCTGCTGCACACACCACGGCAGGGAAGGTAAATCCCTCCGTGCTGATGGCTTGGGAGGGAGCCACAGCCATTGCCAGGCAGGCAGGGCTGGCAGGGACCACCTGCGTCACGGGGCTCCGTCACCAGGCCCTCACCAACACCTTCCTCAAGCTGGTCAAGCCCCGGCTCCTCGGTGATTTCCTGGTTAGCCCTGCAGCTGCTCCCCCTCACTTATTAAAAGCTTGGCATAAAAATTGGAGTTCTTCAGTTTGCCTCAAAGTTTTTTTTTTAACTAAAGTCCACGGAGACTTTTTTTTTTTTTTTGGAGAGCACCCTGAGTCCACCATCCATGTGCCATCACCTTTTTTATTTTATTTTTTTAAGAAAACTAGAAAAATGCAGCTAGGATGCACACTCACTTGTTGCACTGTTTTACTGGTTGGTTGTTTTTTTCCCTGCACTCCAGAGAACTAATACCTGGCGAGGATTTTGTGTTTGGTTGTCCACCATAGGGAGGAAAGTCGTCAATCATTTCACAGCCCTCCTCTCCACCTCCTACGGCCCTGGTGGTCCACAGCTGAAGCCTGAGGATTGTGGGGTTGGTGGTTAGAGCCAGCCAAGTGCTCTTGTGCTCTCCCTCAGCAGGTTGTCGTGACTGATTGAATCATTAAAGTGAGTAATTTGTTGTAACACAAGAACAGCTGAAACACCTTCTGCATCTTCACAATGGTGCTGCTCCACCATCCCCCTTGCCCAAACTGCACAGCCAAGGTGTGAGTCAGATCTTGGAGGTGATCTGGGCTATAAACAATATTTTAGAGGGAGAAAGAATTCATTTCAGTGGGGGCAATTTCTCCACAACCCGACGTGCAGTTGGGAGAACTGGAAAGGGCAGGAAGGAGTTTCTTACTTTGGCTCTCTTTGCAGGCAGGGCCACCATGAAACCATCATCAAAAATGGGTATTTCGGGGGAAATAGATATATATCTTTGCAGGATTGAGCTGGAGGTGGTGGCAGCCCTGCACAAATGTCATCCTGGGGTAACAGTGATGGCACTTGGGGGCTCTCATCACTCAGCGAAACTGGAGTTCCCTGGCATTTACTGTGGATGAAGGTGAGGACAGGCACAGTTAGTCCATTACAGATTGGTGCTGTCGCTGCCTGGTGGGAACCTGCTGGAGAGGCTGTACCCATGGAAGGAGTGGACAGTGGTTATCTCAAGGTCAGGCGTGCAGGAAACAACCAGAAGCACGTGAACATTGTGTAGGTGGGAGCTGCTGGGGGGGCTATCAGAGCTTCCCAGGTCAGGCAGGACACACAGGGAGCCACCCTGTCCCAGGACAGAGCAGGAAGGAGTGAAGAGGGCGCCAGAAATTCTGCAGAGAAGGTTCAAACTCTGGTCAGAGCAACCAGCTCCTGTCAACAGAGAGGGACACAAGCTGAGCAATGCCCATCTGCAGCTCACCCTCTCAGGGTGCCCCTGTCTTGCAGAACCTGCCCTGCTGAGGCTGGAATTACAGAATATTTCCAGATTCTGTAAACTGAACACCTTCTGACACATCATAAACTGTCTCCTTGATTGATATTTATTTACTCCTTCATCTGAGAGTATCGCGGTCCAAGGACAAGCTCACAAGCAAATAACAACAGGAATGGTGATAAATCCACCAGCAGCATCTGGATCTCCTCGAGGGTGAAAACAAACCATGATGAGGCTGCACAGCCATTAAATCAACAGCAGCTCCCCCCAAAAAAAGCCTGAGGACAAGGATTTTGCTGGAGCACCAGACATCAGGGACGTCTTTAAGGGTTAAGGTAGAAAGCTGACAAAACCCTTAATGTTTTTACAGCACACAGACATGTAACATACAATACAGGACAATTCGTTCTATTGATGTCTAAAAATTCCTAATGGAGAAACAGGCTGTTAAAATACAGGATACTTTATAGGTTAGCTCTTCTCCATACTTCATCCTCAGGTATTTGCCAAGTTAGCAGAGGATCAGACTTCAAGTCACATTTATGCTCCTCTAGAGCAGTTTTTCCACTAAAAGCTTAGCTGAAAGACATACATATTAATGAAAAAAAGAGCCATTCATTCTTGTCACACATTTTGTCCTCAGAACAGTTGAAAATCCTGCATATCATTTTTTTTTTTCTAATCAAAGGGAAATAAAACATCTTTTATATAGTTAGACAATTGTCCACAGTCTTTCCCTAGAATGGAAAAATGCCCTAAAAATGGAAAGCAGGTGGAGTTTCTCAACAGCAACTTTCTTCTTCTGCTCCAGAACGAGATGACTGCATCCGTGTTTACTGTTTTAAAAATTCCACAATCAGTGTGGCTACTAAAAGAGTCCTGTGAGCTGGGGATCTCTTGGAAGTGCTTTTTGGTGCCTGTATTAGCTATATTTGTCCGCAGTTCCTTTAACCAGATGGAGAAAACTTTCCTGCTTTCCTACTGTACCACAGCAACCTTGGCATCCCACCTTTCCTTTCCACTGCGGCTAACTTGGGAAGCTCTGCATATTTCTTTGATGTTGCTGTTGGCTTGGCAGTGTCACAGCTGAAGAAAAAACAGGGGACACCTTCAGAAATTGTTGTTGGGGTTGGGGGAAAAGAAGCAGTTTGGGTTTTGCTTTAAAGGCACCAGAAAAATGCAGAATATAAGGGGAGAGAGGGGAATGCTCAACAAAATAATCCAGGACTTGGGGTCTGAATCTCACTGGTATTTCACTGAGGATTTGCTTCATTACACCTTCAAGAACTCAGAAGTCTCCTCGGTACGAGCAGAGATGGCAAAATTTCACCCCTCTGGCAAACCCTTTTTTCCACACCCATGTGGATCCCAATGAGGCACAGAGTCACACCATTATTTCAGACATGGGTTATCAGCAACACACACAAAAACATGGGGTTAGAGGAGCAACTTCCAGAATAAAAGCTGCTGATAAACCTGGAAATACTTTCAGACCTCCTGTAGCACAGGAACAGCCAGGAATAGTTAATTGAGTGCCAAAGCAAAACCCTTGACCTGAACAACTGCATATTTCAGAGACATTTAAAACAGAATCTCAGGCTGAACTCAGAGGCATGAGAACAGCATAGAAAATTGAGGTGATATTAATGAGGCACAAAACAGGTCAGAGTTTAGTTTGGGGTCAAATTTTGGGGCCTTCCTGGCTTTTCTGGATTTTTTTTTTTTTTTGAGTGCTCTAACTTAAATTGGGAAGTGCTCAGTGAACACCTCCAGCTCTTGTTTTCCATTCAGCAGCCCAGCATCCCTTGGAGATAAACCAGTCTGAGCCACCCTTGCTTGCTGTGACAGCTAACAGAGGGATGAAGGCAATATGAGATGGTTCCATGTTATTTTTCCTCCCACCTTTCTTCTTCACCGCCTGTCACCGATCCCCTTTCCTCCCCCCATGCTAAACCAAAACATCTGCCACGGTTTTAAGACACTTGGGGCCTTTTCAGGCAGCTACCAGCAAGGACAGGGCTTGGCAGGGAGGGAAGCTGAGCGAGAGCCACAGCAGGTGAAGGGTTTTCATTCAATCCGCTGCCACGGCCACGGGAGGCAGCAGTAATGATTCCCAAACCCAAAAGAGAGCCCTGGCAGGCTGGGCTGGGGCTTGGCCCCATCCCTCAGGGCTCTGCAGAGCTCAGCTGGTGACTAGTCGCTGCGTCACTCCTTTCTGATTAAATTCCCGTTCAGTTTGAAATAATAACACGTCCTTAGTGCAATAAGAAACTCTGGGAGAAGAGAGAAACCAGCCTTCGTGGGGGCTTTTTTGGCCAGCCCTGAAGAATCATATGGGAAAAATGGCTCTCTGACCATGCTTTTCTGCTGTTAAGGCACAGGGCTTATCCTTGCATTTTCTGTGACCACAGAATCCAGATCCACCGGTGAACTAAGACCCTTTAGATGATTACGACAGGGAAAAAATGCTGGACAAGGCACATAAATTATGAAGTGTGAACTATGAGGCACAGAAGCGCCCAAGTCTTTCAGCAGACAATTTCTCAGAGGGGTTGATCAGAACAACCTGCACATTTCTGTCCAAGATATTTTGGTCTGACATTCTGTTCTCCCAGCTCCCTGACCCTTTTTTTCATTATCTGTCTGTCTGCCGTCCTGTGAAGGAGCCAAGCAGATGGAGTAGAGGGGTCACCAGCTATTCTGGCATGCCCAGTCACATTCCCTGAAGGAAAATAGGTCCAAGCCACTGGATCCCAGGTCAGAGAGGTCCCACCACCTTTACCACCAGGATTTGTCCATGTAAAATATTATTACAGCTGCAATATTGATAATTATACTCATAATTAATCGCCTTTTCTTGTCTCTTCCCTTATAGTTCTTACAGTCCTGCTGGGGAGGGACTATTGGTTTGTGTCTAGCTCAATGATAATACCTTACTTGTTTTAGGACTGAAATGGAAGCAGCAATCCTAGAAACTTTCATTAGTGGGTTTAAAATGAAATTTTTGGCCAGACCTGAGATAAAACTCCTGACTTCATTTGGGGGCAGTATAATCTTTTTGGATAACTTTCTCCTTCTGTTCAAGTTAGATTTTGAAACTGAAGCATGATGAAAAGCAGATCTGAAACAGGTGAGCACTCAGAAAAAACAACAAAATAGAACACTGTGGGATTTCCATGGCCAACCTTTGCATTTAAGAAGCACTGATAGAAAAGTAGAGATGCTTTCCATGGCTCTCTCTTTTCACAGGAGCTGCCCACCAGATTTGAATCCACTCACTGATTTTTTTTCTCTTCCCAAAGCCTCATTTGAAGGGATGAACTTATGGTAGAACTTTTCCAGGAGCAGATGTGGCTGAGGAACTTTGGGTCAGCCCTACCTCCAACACCCCACACAGACCTCCCTGAATTTTGCATGGTGAATAACCATGTGCATCATATTCCTAGAGGAAAGAGGAGGACCTGCTGAAATTATGGGGGCCATGAAAATAGGAGCACCATGCTCAGCTAATTACACCAGTCTATCTGGTGCTTGGGTCCAAGGTGTGCAAAACAGGTGGAGGAAGTGTAAGACCCTGGCAAATACTCATTTTTGCTTGTGGTTGCTCACATGACTTCCCTACTCACATCAAAGTCAGATTACATGGGAAAGGGTTTTAAAATAAGGCAAAAGAAGAAGCTGTAAATCATCTGGAGATCAGGTGGGATTCCTCAGGACCATAGGGTTGTGGCCAAAGGCAAGAACGCAGCCTTTGCTCATCCTCTCAGTGCTGTATCCCAGAGTTCCTCATGGTGTGCAGTGACAGGAACACCAGCTTGAGGGATAACACCATAAAAGAGGGTCCCTGCTCCAGGCAGCACAGCCAGGTCACACCAAGGCACCACAGCCTCACCCCTGCTGCCCAAAACCACATCCCTGCTCATCTGCTGCTCCCACCCTGCATCTCCTCTGGACTCTGATGGCTCCTGGGATGGTTTGGCTCAGGCTATTAAGGAATTATAAAGCAAGAGAGAGCTCCTCAAAGTCCTGGGGAGCTCTACCTGGCATGCACAGAGGAGCTGGTAACACCACCCTCTGCACATGCAGGCAGGGGGGAGAAGGAGCAGAACTATTAATCTTCTGTAATCTAGCTGGAATTAAGTGACAGTGATGGAGTGCTTTGTAATGGACTTCCTGAATCCTCATACAAACGGAGGAAGTGACCACCCTTGACCAGGTTTCTGCTCATGTTGCCTGTTTCCCTGCCTGCATTGCACATTTTCCCCTTTGCAATCAGCTGCGACCCCGCTTGAGCAAGGCCAAGGAGTTAATGCTCAGCCAGCCAAGGGAATGGCTTCTGGAAGGGCCCTGGGGAGGGCTTTGTGCAGGGTGCCATGGAGCTGACAGCCTCAGAAAGGTCTGCTGTGTTCCAGGAACCAGCTCTGGGAAAGCCAGCCTCAAGTCCCCACTGCCTGAGGAGAACACTGGGCTCTCCTTGGCACCCCAAGAAATGCTGTCCTTGGGCTGTCCCTGTGACATGGAGAATGTCTGGCATTCCTGGTGCCTCTGGTTCCTCCTCAGCAGCACAGACATGTCCAGCAGAGCCAGCAGCACAGGAGCTGCTGGAGCCTTTCAAGCCTTGCTGGGGGAGAGGATGGCTTTATTTTTGGAAAGCATCATTTCTGCTCTATTGTCCCATGTCACAAATCCATGTTGGGGACACCTCCCTGCCTCATGCTGGGCTTGCACAACCCTCCTTGGTGTTGACAAGGGACCATGACCTTCCCTTTGAGGAGCAGTGCTGTCCTGCCAGCTGGGAGCTCTGGCAGGCAGGGAATCCTGGCAGGATTGAGAATTCCCTGCTCCCACCCAACGAGCCAGCCATGGACAGACCCTGAAGGCTCCTGTGGAGGAGTCAGCGTGGAACAAAAAAGAGACCACAGCCCGTGGGGACTGCCAGCCACGCCAAAGGAAGAGCCAGGGGATGCAGCCATAGAAGGGCACATTTGGAGTCTGTTCCCAGCATCCCAACCTTGGGCTCAACACAGTCTGGCAGTCTGTGTGGGCTCTGCCTCTGGCACCAGGGCTGGCAGGAGGAGGGAGAAACAGAGCTCAGAGAAATAAATCCCTTTTCCAGCCTGGGCCTGGGAGTCTCACAAGCACAGAGACAAAGGGAGGGACACAGAGAGGGAGCAGAAGTGACCTCACAAGGACAGTGAGATGTCTCACCAGCCAGCCCAGCCATTATATCATTAATATCACCTTCCAGAACAACAGCTGGCCCACCACACCTCAGCTCAGGTGTGGGCTTTGATTTTTGCAACTTTTCCCACATCAAACTCCCAGGCACACCAAGCAGGAGGGGGTTCGAGAGGGGAACACTCCTTGACACCAGCTCTGGATTTGGCCCCTTGGCCCTGATATGTTCCAAAACAAAAATGGTGTTATCAGTGATGTTTTGCCCCTCTCCTGCAGCCCATCACTCAGCACAGAGCCACCTCTGATCTCCACAAATGTGGATTCACTCCTGCTGCAGGGGAGGGTCAGAATCAGACACTCAGTTTGGGCTGCCCTACAGTCCTTTGTTCTCTTTCTTCCTTTTTCATCTTCTTTTGGTCTTGCCTCAGCTGGTTAAACCCCTACTTACTTGCTGCCTGAATCAGGAAGGTCTGAAGCTTTAGTAAAGAGTTCAGGCTACAGTCCAGTGTTTTTTGTCACTTGTCTAAATAATGCAGGAAAAGCTCCTGCTTTGCAGGCCAGGCGCTCCATGAAAGGTGCAGAACAGCAGAGGTGCAAATGGAAACCTTGGTGGCATTAGGTGTTGTTTTTCTAAACATTCCCCATCAGTAAGCACACAGTCTCTCAGCGCTGCACAGTCCCACCGAGGTCTTTAAATTGTATTTCTAGGATTTCTCTAAAACAGGGGCCTCAAACTTTTAAATACAAAGGGAGCTGGGGAATGGTTTCTTTAGCAAGAGATTTGAGCAAATCAGTGCTTTTTGTCTCTCTCTCCTTTTTTTTTTTTTTTAATGGACATCTGCTGGGGTTTGTATTTTTTGAGTCATGGGGGTGAAGGAGGTTGAGGGCAGAAGAGAGGTTTGCAGACAGGGTGAGCACAACATATACTGGAAAAAATCCCGGATGCTATAAATGGGAGCCCCCTAACAGTGCAGCTCATCTGAAGCAAAATGAAAATATCAGGCATCCAAGAAACATATGTGCAGATGGCTTGGAGCCCAGTCTTCTTTCTAGGGCTCTGCATTAAATAAAATGCACCAGGTCATGTTGCTATAGATATAAGAGATTACTGGGTGCAATGTGCACTTCGCTGTGAAGCTGCAGGTTTTTAAACAATTGCAAATACAGACCTTGTTTATGGATCAAGCAAATGGCTTCAGTCAAGCAGAGCAGCCCTTATTTGAGTTTTTTGTGGGGTTTTTTTTTGCCAGGGTTGGGGTCAGGAGGCTCCTACTCTGTGAGATTTTGCTGCAGCCTCTGCTCAGGAGGAGCAGCCCCACCACTCATGTGAGAAGCAGCATCCAAGAGGGCTCTTGACTATGACCTGTATTTTTGAAGGATGATATGAATCAACCCAGAGCCTTGGCAAGACCTCGCTGCTGGGGCTTTTGCTTTCAGCCAATGTCAATTATGTCATTACTGAGCCTGCAGAAGCTATTACTAATGTTACTTTTACAGTTCACTGCCGACCAGAGAAAAGAGTTTTTCACACTGTTGTCGTTTTGTTGGAGCAAGACTATACGAATCACAGATGGCTTCCCTGCCAGATGTAGCCTCACAGGACGGCAGTTTGGGGTTTACAAGAGGTTTAATGAAAACTTGGCACTTTACCAACTTTTGGCAAATACTCCTGGGCTGTCAACTCACACACAAGCAAATCAAGATTCTAAAAAAAAAAAAAAAAAAAATGCCTAATGACTTGTTCTCGCCGAACGAGGAGGTGAAAAGTTTTACCTGAGAAACAAAACCCAAATGAACAAACCAATAGTCTATCACACTGGGCCTGAGCTGGTGATCAGTGAGGTTACTGAAAGCTCTCACTGCACCCTGGATCTGTTCCCAAGTCCTTGCTGTTGCACTGGAGGGGTCCAACATATTTCTGCTGACACAGAACACGGATGGTGAGCTCGGGGGGGAGTGACATCCAGGTGTGTGGAAAATCACCTCATCCTTGCTTTGATGTCTGCTGCTCCTTTTTCATTGAGTTATGGCTCTGCTGCTCTGCCCTGGCTGGGAATTCCTTGGCTGGCCTTTCCTCTTGGTTGGTTTCTTGCTTGATGACATGAGCAGCTCATTAAAATTCTGCTAAAAGAAATTCTCAGGTGTGTGCCTTTGGATGTAGGACTCGTCCCCTACTAAACATGCTGAAATTGTGCAGAAATAACCAACATCTCTGGATGCAAGCTGGAAACTCTGATTTTTTTTGAGTTTTCAGGCTCAAGAAATGAAACTCAAGCATCATATTGCTTCCTTTCCTCCATTAATGAAAGTGTGTGCTAAGTGAGCCTTGCCATAGCATGGTGTCACTGTAGGCACAGCTTTTCTTAGTTTATGAGTCTCCACATTTATCCACTCTCATCATCCTGGGGCAAATGTCATCCTGATCCCAATGGCCAAATGGAGTCAGCTGCAGTGATTTGGCTGTTAAACTTCTTCAGTTATGGTTTAGATGAGAAATTAGTTCTTAAATCCCAGTAGCCCCAAAGTGCTGCCTAATGGGTGCAGCTTGTGCACCGGTGGGATTGAGCATAAAGGTGCCTGGACATATAAAAAATGCATTTGAGCCATTCAAAAAATCAAACCCTGAAGCATTATCCACACCAGAGCTCAAAGTCCCTTCTGTGGGCCTTTAGCAGTCTCCCAGAACCAACTGCCTTTGCCTCAGCCTGTCTGCCTGCCTTGAAATATCTTCATCCTGAGCCTTACTTGAATGGTAGATTTTTTTATCACCACTGGTGCACAAACCAGATGACTGAATTGTCTGGAGGGGGGAGGAAGTAGCAGTTTACATCCAGGTGGCAAAGGAATTATTAAAAGGGCTGGAGAAACATAATCACAGAGATGTCATCCTTTTTCCACTGGCTGAGGTTTGGATGCAAACCTGATACCTGACTCTCCTTAGAGTTCCTGAGGATTCATCTCCTTCAGAGTCTCTCTTTTTAAGAGTTATTCTGACTTTTTCTGTGCTGGGTGCTCTGAAAATTTACAGAAATTAAGTTGATTTATAAGATGCAGATTGAATCAGCATCCCTGAGACAAAGATCACCAAGCACTGTAGATCTCCCTCTTTTTTCTTTGGTGTTGTAGATCACAGAATCCTAGAATAGTTTGGGGTGGAAGAGCTCTTAAAGACCATCCATCCCAAGCCCATCCAACCTGGCCTGGAACACTTGCAGTGATGGGATGTTAGGGAAGCTATAACGGAATGTAAATCTCACTCCTTCTCTCCTCCAAAAAGAAAAACTGTAATTGTCAGGCTTCATTAAATGAGATTTTTAATAACCTTCAGTTTTATAGAAGGACTTTGGACAGGATCAGAAGACATCTAGTGGTTTGTGATAAGTAGCCTTTAAAAAGTGCCATGTGTCTTTTAATAAAACATTGGCTTGCTGGCCTGGGAGGGATATTGCTAATGAAAGGCTGCAAAACTGCATAATATTCCCTATTTTATGCAGCAGGAGAGACTCAGTACAGCAGTAGCCATGATAATAATCAACCCTGAAAGATGCTCTGCTTGAAGTTATCTTTTCTTGGAAAGCCCTTTGTCTGCCCAGTGAAATGCTGAGTGCCACTGCTCCCAGTCTCTGCTCTGCAGGTGGCCCAGGGAACTGCTCTTTGCTGAGCTCTGGATGGGGCTGAAGCTTCTTGGAACTCTGAGGCACTGACCATGGAGCCCAGAGATGTGGGAGAGGATGGTTTAATTCCTTTTCATCCCAAAAACTGCTGATGTGGGCCCTCAGCTAAGGCAGCTGGGGCAGATTTCATCCTTCTCATCTGTACTCAGTGAGAAGAGGAAGAGGCACTATTTACAGGAGCTTGTAGTGACAGGATAAGGAGGAATGACTACAAACTGAAAGAGGGGAGGGTTAGATTAGATACTAGGAAAATTTCTTTATACGAGAGCGTGGTGAGGCACTGACACAGGCTGCCCTGAGAAGCTGTGGATGTTAAAGGTCAGGTGAGATGGAGCTCTGAGCAACCTGGTCTCATGAAAGGTGCCCCCTACCATGGCAGAAGGTGAAACAAGATGATATTTAAGGTCCCTCCCAATCCATCCCATTCTATGATTCTAAAGCTCCAGAAAAGTTGTGAAAATCTACAGTCCTTCCTTCCTTCCTTCCTTCCTTCCTTCCTTCCTTCCTTCCTTCCTTCCTTCCTTCCTTCCTTCCTTCCTTCCTTCCTTCCTTCCTTCCTTCCTTCCTTCCTTCCTTCCTTCCTTCCTTCCTTCCTTCCTTCCTTCCTTCCTTCCTTCCTTCCTTCCTTCCTTCCTTCCTTCCTTCCTTCCTTCCTTCCTTCCTTCCTTCCTTCCTTCCTTCCTTCCTTCCTTCCTTCCTTCCTTCCTTCCTTCCTTCCTTCCTTCCTTCCTTCCTTCCTTCCTTCCTTCCTTCCTTCCTTCCTTCCTTCCTTCCTTCCTTCCTTCCTTCCTTCCTTCCTTCCTTCCTTCCTTCCTTCCTTCCTTCCTTCCTTCCTTCCTTCCTTCCTTCCTTCCTTCCTTCCTTCCTTCCTTCCTTCCTTCCTTCCTTCCTTCCTTCCTTCCTTCCTTGGTGCTCATGGTAAACATCAAAACCCAAGAGTGCATGATTGCTAATGTTTAACATTCCCCAGTAAAATCACAGCATTATTAATTTTCCTGCCTTATATACCTCTGGAATGGCAAGAGCAAGAGGAGAAACCTGGGCCCAGTGATCCATCATGCAAGGCTTTGAACCAGAGCCAACTCCAGTGAAATTTGAGCGAGCCCCCAGAAACACAAGGAGGGCTGGAGCAACAAGTGCATTCAGTGAGCTGTGATATCACCCTCTGCTCCTTTCTGCAGGGGAAACTCTTTATCTGATATGTAGGAGAGAAGAAAGAAGCAGAAAAGCACACACATATATTTAAATATTAAAAGCTGCCCCAGGAAAGAACTTAAAATATGAGGTCATTTCCTCGATGAGCTTAAAACGTTATTTGTCATCCTCGCTGAAACAGGAGAGAAAGGGAAATAAAAGAAGGACAGGAAAAGCACCCCGGGCATTTGTGGTTTGGAGGAAGGTGCTGGGTTACACTGAGAGCTGAGACAGCCTCAAGGTGCCCCTTGGGTCTGCTCCTGGCTGGCTCTGAGCACCACGGGGGCAGAATTCCTGGAGGGGAACAGATGAGCCCTGGCAAAGCCCTGGTAGCACCTGGGACTGGTTTACATTTCCTTACATCCAGGCATTTGTCAGAGCCTCCAGCCAAACGGCCTCAGAGGAATGAACTTTCCTGTGGCTGGTCTGGGCTGTGGATAGAAAATCCCACCAAGCCCCTGGACACTGCCTAAGCAGCTTTAGGTGTGTATTAAGGAGTATCTTCTTGATTCTGGGCTGGGATTAATAGATTCCCCGGCAAACTGGGTGTAATAAGGTGCAATTACATAAAGGGAAAGTTAAAAAGTTCCATTTAGGGGGTTGCTGTGACTCAAGTGCAGGATCCAGCTCTTGGCCTTGTTGAACCTGACACCAGGCATGCTCTCCATGATTTTTGTTTTCTTCTGCTCGTGCTGAACTCCCTGCAGAAGCTCTGGGCAGAGCAGCAGGATGTGAGCAATGTAAAAGTACAGACTGGCACAGGCATCTGTGGGATGCTTGGCTCTGGCCCTGTGGCCTTTATTGGCATGGATGAAGCTGAGATGTGCTGGAGAGGATCAAGAAGTCATGAAATCACAGCATGGTGTGGGTTGGAATGGAGTTTAAGGCTTATCTCATTCCACCCCCTGCCATGTGCAGGGACAGCTTCCACCATCCCAGGCTATTCCAAACCCTGTCCAGCCTGGCCTTGGACACTTCCAGGGATCCAGGAGCAGACACAGCTTCTCTGGGCAGCCTGTCCATGGCCTCTCCACCCTCACAGGGAAGATGAAGCCTTGGAGGAGTCATCTGGAAAGGGCCCTGGAAACTTTCTGCCTCCATTTGCTCTGCCCCTGGACAACACAACAAGCCCTGCTCCACAAGGAGCCTGTGGTCTGCCCAGCAGCACTGAGCTGCCCTTTGGAACCAGTGATTTCTCTGGAGCTGGGAAATCCAGCTGCTGTTTGGCCTCTGGATTGTGCAGCTCCAAAGAAATTCACTGGTTCCCTGTTATCAAGGGCTCTGACTCAGAGCTCAGGGAAACACTGCCATTCCAACCTCTGGGAGCTGGATCATTTTCCCCTTGGCAAATTTGGCTTCAGCCACACCAGTTTTGTGAAAAATTAGAATGTCTAAGAAAAGAGGAGACTGTTATTTTTTTGCATATTTGCCTGTTATAAAAGCTGCATTTCCAGCATCTTGTGACTCGGCCGAGGCAAACTTCAACATTGCTTTTTACTCCAAAAAAAGAAAATTAAAATGATGATAATAACTGTCCTGCCAGGGAAGCACTCAGGCCTCTGAGTGCTGCACAAATCCCAGAATTAAATGCGCGATGGCCATGCCCAAATACAGCAAAGGGGGGTTCAGGTGGCTCTGCAGCCCCTCTGCACCAGGGGAATGTCACAGAGCCAGCAGGTCCTGGCTGGCAATAAGGGAATGAACAATTCCTGTCTGTCTGTGTGCAGCAGGTGGGAAAACTGCAGGGAAGCAGTGGCCAGCGAGGCAGCAAGGGGTCCATAGCAAGTCAGCACCTGGAGTCCACACACATTGCTCTGAAGCAATAAATGCTGCCAGTTTAATACTGCACAGCCCCATAGGGATGTGAATGCTCCCTGGGTACTCCCCGAGTTCATTTCAGTTCATTTCACCTTCTTCTAATTCAAAAAAATAATATTTTTAAAGGGTTTTTAATCAGTTTTTGGGGCAGAAGGAGCCTGCAGTGCAGCCACCTGCTCTACATGGATCATCCAGCTTCAATCAGCAGCATCAGCACCACAGTCATAACTTCTGGTGGACTAAGGGTCATTTTCATCAAATGTGGAAAGGATTGGTTTATTCCCTGCTCTACATAGTTATCTCTATTAATTTTTTATTATTAGTTTAATTTTTTTCCTTTGGTATTTGAATTTAAAAATAACAAAGTGGAATTGCTCAGCAGGATGAACTTCAGCACTAACCACAAACACAGACCTGGCTGCAGGAAGCAGTGAGCTTGGAGGCATTACCACATTCTTAGTGTTAAAAGAAATAAATGGTGAGGAAAATCTGCTCCCTGCTCCTTCCAAGTGTGCTGATCTCTGGTCAGCCTGCCCAGCCAGGGAGTGTGAAAATCAGCAATGCCCAGACAGACATTTAGGTATAAAGAGGAAAGGGTGAAAATCAGCACAACATTAGGAATGATGGCATTGCCATCATTCTGCTGAGCCATCTTTCCATGCCCAGAGCCAAATGAAGGCTGGTTGAGGCAGGTTTGGTGGGGTTGAAGAGCAGAATTTTGATGATTTGTGACAACAGACCAGGGTATGTTTGTGCACCTGAACTCTGGGCTTTCCTTGTACATCTCTCTGCTGTTCCCTCAGTATCCCAGGAAGGTGTCACAGTCAACCAGATTTCCAGGAATCCTGCCTTACATCCCCTGCCACTTCTAAAGGATAAAAGGACACAGTTCACCTGGCACTTGGCAAAATGCTTTGGTACAGGAGCATCCATGGGGAAGCAATTCTCCAAAGAAAACCCACTCAGCATCTTCCAGATTTCCTGTTATTACAGACACCATGTTGTTATTGACATTTTTTCTTCCTTGTTTCTGCAGAAGGTCACCAGGCTAAATCAGCCATCTCTCACTGCAGCAGCCTTTCACTCACAGACAATGACAATTCCCTGCAAAATGTCTCAGTCTCCAGCCTTGGAGCTGAGTTTGTCAGCCCAGAGGAAACAATTTTATCTGCCACCTTACACTGAGGCCTGCAGGCCTGGGAGAGGGAAGGTGAGAGCTGAGTGACTTTCTGCATCACCCTGAGCAAACAGCACCTCTGAAAGTCCCATGTCTGCCTCCTCCTTCTCCTTTTTGCCCTTATCTCCCTTTCTCACCATACATTGCACCCTGACACCACACAGACACGTGCTTTTCTTGATCCCTGCAGACCTTTAGCAAGGCAATGATTTGCAGGAAATTTTCCCCCCACTGTTTTTGAAACCTGGTGAAAACTTATTTTTTTAAATAAGTTTTCAGTTTTGTTCTTGAATATTTTGCAAGAAGGACAGGTTCTCTGATCATTCTTCACTGCAGCCAGCCTGTGGCCACCAGAGCTCTTCAGGACACTCTGAGGCCAACCCTGTCCTCCCCTCACTCTTGTGCCCTCCTGAGATCTCCCATGCAACACTGCCCGTGCTTTGCTTTGACTTTTCTGTCAGTAACCTTGCTGTCATGGGTCTGGGATTTGTCAGGAGAAGGATGTTTTCCCCACACACAACCCAATACTCAGTTTGGACCATTTGTGATCCATCTCTGCCTGACACTTTCTGAGCTCTGAGAAACCCACCCGGCCTCGGGTGGAATTAGATAACCCTTTAATGGTGCTGTGGGCAGCAGTGCAGTGGGGTCGGGGTGGAAAATGTCAAAAGTCAAATGAAACAATAAAAAAACAGTCACTTTGAACCAAAGCAGGGCTTGTTTATATCATAACACAAGGTTCATCCAGGTTAGGTGTGCTGGAGAATGGAGCACTGCACTCCTCCTCAGCTTATCAGCAAAGATTTTATTCATTCCTCAGACAGGCCCTTGGACCCAGCCAGAGCTTCCAAAAGGAGAAACTCCCCAGACTATGTCAGATTTCAGAAAAACATGACAACAAAAGCCTTACCTCGCAGATACTGTTATTTCAGAGAGAAAAGTGCATTTTGTCAAGGCAGAAGGCAGCAGCCTGGAGTTCAGTTACATTGTCTGGGTGATTAATGTGTTGTTTAGGGAGCAGACAGAAGCAAGGAGCCTGAGAGAGACCTCCTCCCCTCTGTGCCTGCCTTCAAGCACTGAAAAAACCCCACAGACAAGAAAAAAAAGCAAATTAACTCATGTGGACACTGTATTCTGATTATCTAAGGAGCATTTGAGGTATAGTGTGTGTATGACAGGAATGACCCTAACTTGTGCCAGCTGAAAACAAATCCTCATGCTTAATTCCTTCACAGACACAGAGCACCCAGGCTAACAATAAGCAACAGCAACATTGCAAACAAAAATCCCAAAGGAATCGAGCTATGTCTGCTTTATCCTTTTAGACGTGTGAGAAGCTGGATGCAAACTTGCGTGGGTTTCATAGCAGAGGCGCCAAATCTCCATCTCCTGCCCTTTGTATGACAGAGGTGGCTGAAAGGAGAAGGAATTTTCTCCCAGATATGAGGATCCTTTAATGACAGAGATTCAATAGAACTTCTCAGTTTTAGGGTCTCAGGGAAGAGAATTTGCAGTCCATGTGGGGGTGTCCTGAGTGATGGAGGTGGGTGCAGGACAGAGTGTGGCATTGTCTTAGGTTAGAAATGGGGACATGTATTCTATCAGCATCTGTTAGAGGTGCGGCAGTTATTTTCTGTTCATTGGGCAGTTTTCTTTATCCCTCCAGCAGCCAATCCTCCCTCCAGGAGATCTCGGCTGTTCATGGGCCATTAATTATTAGCTATCTTCTGTTCATGGCCACTGAGTGTCCCTGCATGGCTGATAAAATTCCATCATCCCAATGGGAGATGCTCCATCCATGGGAGGAGCCAAACATTCCTACCTGGATACAATCTGAGGTTTGGAACACCAAAAAACAGCCTTTGCCCCCTGCATTCCCAGAGGAGCAGCTTTCTGCTGCCCTGCATTCCCAGAGGGGGGCCAGGCCCATCTCCAGCAGCCCTGGAGCTGCAGAAGAAAACTCCTCCCTTGTCCAGGATTCCTGCTGCAGCAGAACCACAGCTGACACAATGGAATGGGACTGTGCCACCACCCTGACACAGAGGCTGTCAGGTCCTCTCCTGACTCTGGCAGTGGTTTGTTTCCTTTTTTGTACTATTGTATTATATTTTTTTAAAATTTTCCTAGTAAAGAACTGTTTATCCTACTCCCATATCTTTGCCTGAGAGCCTTTTAATTTCAAAATCGTAATGATTCGTAGGGAGGGGTTTACATTTTCCATTTCAAGGGAGGCTCCTGCCTTCCTTAGCAGACACCTGTCTTTTCAAACCAAGACAGGCATTCAACATCCACATCCAGGAATGGATGCAAGGAGTAAGGAGTCAAGGTCTCATTTTCCTCCTGGACACCAGAAATAATCAATAGTCTCTGCACCAGCTCAGAACTGTCAAGCTCTGATTCCAAAGTGGGAAGTAGAGACCTCTGGGCATCCCCTGGGAGCTTTTCTCCCTGGAATCCTGTGTCCATGTCTCAGATGTGCAGCCCTAGCCGGCATGTTTTGCAGGGTATATTTTTCATCACATGGTTTGCCCTCTCTCCTCCCAGCCTTCTCTCCTCCCCTCCTGGGGAATCCAGCACAATGCACGCATTCGGCACATGCTGAAATGTATAAATAAACCAACATTTTGCTGGGTCAGCCCTCAGTTGGCAACCTCCTTGTACTTTGTCACTGCAGGCCACAACTCCACTCACAGTGACCATCTTGTCTTGGCAGGACTCATTTGCTTATTCACTCCCTCCTCAGCTCTGCTGCTTGGTGCCAAAGCACACCAAGAGCCCCTCAATTGCCCTTGGCTTCCCCTCTGCAAAGGAATGCTGAGCTGTGGGGACAGTCCACACCAAAAGGAAAAGGGATAAAATGTTGGTTGCCTGTGTCCAGGGAAAGGGAGGAGTTCTGTGTTGTCAGATCCTACTCAAATGTGGTCCATGGGGAAAAGTGAAGGAGGTGCTTATGGCTCTCACCATTGTCTTCCACATGGGGTTTCAGAAACTCTCACACAGTAATAAGGATAAATATCCCTTGGCCCTGATGAAGAGACACATTTTATGGAACACAGAATCATTAAAGTTGGAAAAGACCCCTAAGAACATCTATTCTGTTCATTCCCCCAGCACTGCCATGTCCACCACTAGACCATGTCTCCACATATCACATCCACACACCTTTTAAACACTTCCAGGCATGGCAATTCCCCCACTTCCCTGGGCAGCTTGTTCCAATGCCTGGCCACCCTTTCAGTGAAGAAATTTTCCTAATATTCAATCAAATCCTCCTCTGGCACAACTTGAACAACAACTGCTCACAAAATTTCCCAGATGAGAATCATCCCTCTCTTTTTGTCCAGAAACAGAGCCATCTCATCCCTTTTCCTGCATTTAAAATTAGAATTGCTTTTCCCCATCCTAACTCTTATATGGGTTTGATCTTTTTCAGTGCTGCATTGTTCCCAAAATGCAAAGTGTCTGGAAATGTAAAAGAAAGAAGTCACAGGTACATGGCTGCCTGTCAGACAAGAACAATGGGCTGCCCCATCACTGGAAGGGTGATGCCATGGGCACAGCATCCCTAAACATGAGGTGTTTAAAGAGGGAGGTTGAAATTTGAAGAACAGGCTGTCAATTCCAGAAGTACAACCTCAAGGTAGCCTCATTCTTCAAGGACAGCACTCTCAAAAAATCACCCTGATCCCAAGTTGGACATTGCTCTGGAAAACATCAAAAATCCTGCTTGGCATTTTAGAGCCACGTCCAAAACATTTGTGTTTTGTAAACAGGAAGTCACTTTGTCTGGAGAGGCTATTTTCCCCCCTTCAATAGCTGCATGCAGCCTTTTTACATAACCCCTTTTTGCAGTATTTTGGGACTGAAAAGCTCATTTCCCTCTCATAAGCACAGAGGAGAATGCAGCTGCCACCCAGACATCCTTTAAATGGGACCACATGTAAGCCACTTAGTCTCCAAAAATGAAAGCAAAACACAGAGCTGTCATCACTGCACGGCACCGTCAATCAGGGCTGCTCATAATGTGCTGCACCATGTACATCTCACACCACGTCCATTATGAGCCTAGCCTGATGGGGAATAGCACAGCAGAACATTATAAACCCTAGAAATTCTGCATTAGAAAGTGAGGGATAAGCAGGAACAAAAAAGTTCTGATCCAGCCTTTTTTTTCCTGGCTATGAGCATTGGTGAATACAAATTCAATACAAATTCCTCTGACGTTGTTTCCCAGCTTCACCCGGACCAGGTTGGGTCCAACCTCCTGAAAAAAGCATTTTTTGTTTGTGTAGCTCCACTGAACAATCCAAATCCAAGAATTTTGCATGCAAGTTCAGCCAAATGATCTTGGCAGGGTCAGTCCCCCGTGGTGTGGATGGAGACACCAGGATGGGTCGTGCCCAGCTGGTTTTGCTGGTTTCTTCTGCTCTGTTGTCCTGTTGATCCCATCACAGGATGCAAAAAAGCCACAACGGGATGTGCGTTGAGGGCAGATGGTGCCTGTCACCCCAAGGACCAGGAGAACAGAGAATGTCTACAGACAGCCCTGGGGCTTTGGGCTGCTGCTGGGATTGCCAGGAAAAACTGCCTGGAAAACACATCCTGTGCAATGAAATGGTTGGTCCAGGTCAAATCCCTACATCTCAAAACTGCTGAAAGCTGGGAAGGCAATGTTGCCTATATAGCACATTGAAAAAAATCTGGCATCAAGGCTCTTACCTGGTTTAGAGGCATGAAAGGCTGAGATGGAAAAGGATGTGTGCTTCCATGGGTGGAAAGAATGCATAAAGGCTGACAAAAGTAAAAGCTATTGATAATTGGACTTTCCCTGTAGCTGCACACTTCCTAAGAATTCTTAATTTCCAAATAGAAAAGGTCATTATTTTTTAACTGCTTAGGATCATTACTGGGATCCTGGGCTTGGCATTGAAAAAGAAATGTCTGGGGGGCAAGAGATGACAGGAGGGCTCTGTACTGAGACAAAAACAGAGAACAGAAGGAAGAGGACAAGGAGATGTGTCCAGCTGAATGAGTGTGCAGTGGAAAAAAATGTTCAAGGAAGGAGCAAAACTACAGAGAAAAAATTGTTCAGCTCATAGTATGGTAGATCTATTGGAAGTATTGTTTAGAAAACACAAGGAAATTATTAAAATATATTTGGTAATTTGTGTAAAGCTCTTCAAGTACCTTAACATCATATGTTAAGTGCCTGAAAGAGTGAGGAGAGTCCATTAAGAACAAGGGTAGGGAAAGAGGAGCCAAAGCTCTCTGGTGGGGACTGGTGGATGGGTTGGTTTCATCGTGGGAAGGCGTTTCCCCTCCTTTCAACATGCCCTGGCTGCAGAAGCAGTTACAGTCTTAAACAAACCAGCTGGCACAGGCTTAAAATTGTGTTGTTATTCATACGCATCCAAGTATAAAACAAGGACTGTATGAGCTGAATAAATAAACAGACTCACTGGCCTCTGGTGAGGAGGTCTGTGTCGTTTTATTCACACTTTTTGCCATGTACTCTGGGGTCATTTGCCAGACTGGGAGTAAATGGCATCTGGTTCTCTAGCCCAGGCTTGATCTGCTCTCTCTCGTATAAAGACTTTTCTTTACTGGCTTCTGGGATGCAAAAACCAGGTGAAATGGAAGGAAAATCTAGCCAGAAAGTGTCTAAAATACATCAGAAACCTTTGGGCCTGATTCTGGCTGTGTTTGTTCCCTTTTCCTGCCATTATAACAGGACAGAGACTTACAGGATCCTTGGTTTCACTTGAATTCAGCAAGAAAGTAGTGAGATATTTGCTATAAACTTGCTAAATCTCAATAGAACCAATTTAACTAAATCAGCTGCTTTAAAAAGCTCAATACATCTACAATCAAACACCAAGCATGTTTCAGTGGGAGGTTGTAACAAAAGTGATTTCAGAGAAGGAAAAAATGCCATTTGCAGGCAGGAGAAAACCACACATTTCAAGTCAATTTTTTTCAACAAACACACAGAATTCACACCAATTCACCCCAATTTGACTTTGTTCAAGCTACTCTGTGTCAGTGCCTCTGAGAAAGGCAAGTGGCCCTAACGAGCTGCCTTTGTGGAGATTGTTGGACTCCATTCTTTCAACAAACCCATTTTATTGCTTCATGATGGGGTTGGAAATGAAAGACAATTCAGATCTGGCTGCAGCTGTGCAGGCACCCCCCTCCATGTCCTCCTGTGGAAGACCAGAAGTAGGAAAATGAATGGTTTTGCTCAGTAAACCAAATTTTACAAATATCAATATATTTTGAAAATAATGGAGGAGAGGGAGAAGAGAGAAGAGAGAAGAGAGAAGAGAGAAGAGAGAAGAGAGAAGAGAGAAGAGAAGAGAAGAGAAGAGAAGAGAAGAGAAGAGAAGAGAAGAGAAGAGAAGAGAAGAGAAGAGAAGAACACCAAGACAAGAGTGTAAACTGACCCTGCAGGGTGGTTTGGATTGAGACATGGGGGCCTGAAGACCACGGTCAGAGCTTTGACCACCATCCCTCGTGCCAAACATTCCCTTGCTGCCACCTGAAACCAGAGACATTCCTTAAAACATGGAACAGGGAGAAGTAAAGGGGACATCTGTGAACGCTGCTGCTGGTAGGAGAAATTGTGGGCACACTGATCACCCACATCAAAGGGTGGCAAGGTTTAGGGTCAGGCTGGTTTTCTGTGTAGCACGTTGCTGGAAAATGCAGCACGCTGCTGGTTTCATCCAAAACCTTCCCTGTGTCATTAATGCTGGACACCCCTCATTATACTCTCATTAAACCTCCCTTAAAATGCCCTTCCTATGTTTTCGTGCTGAGGGCTGTGCCTGGCACGTGCAGCGGCTCTTGCTGGCATTTCAGGTGAGATTTTTTTGCCTCCTGGCAGGGAAAGGAAAAGAGCAAAACCAGAGGCAGAACAGCTTTAACTCTCCCACATGTTGAAGGTGGGAGTTTGTGGTCCAATGCTGCTGAGATGAATGGCAGTGATGTCTGAGGGAGCAGGATTAGGCCTGGCCTGAGATGCAGGCCTGGGATCAGAGCAGGGCCCAGCTGCATTAATTAGGGGGTGATTTGTAGCAAAACCAACCCCCAGCAGCACAGATTATTTAATGGTGTGTTCATGACTTCTATTCCTGGACTGCTCTCATCCCATGTTCTGCCCTGGCCTCCCAAAAATGCTTTTGTCATTAAACCTCCCTTAAAATGCCCTTCCTGTGTTTTCGTGCTGAGGTTTGTGCCTGGCATGTGCAGTGGCTCTTGCTGGCATTTCAGATTTTTTGGCCTCCTGGCAGGGGAAGGAAGAGTAAAACCAGAGGCAGAGCAGCTTTAACTCTCCCATGTGTTGAAGGTGGGTGTTTGTGGTCCGGTGCCACTGAAATGAATGGCAGTGATGTCTGAGGGAGCAGGATTAGGCCTGGCCTGAAGTGCAGGCTTGGGCCCAGTTGCATTCATTAGGGGATGATTTGTGCAAAAACCAATCCCCAGCAGCACAATTTAGTGGTGGGTTCATGACTTCTTGTTTTGGGTTCCTCTCATCCCGTGTTCTAGTCTGGCCTCCTAAAAATGCTTTTGTCCTGTGTGAGAACATGGCACGCAGACACAATCCTGACAAGAGCCTCGTGGCTGCCCTGTCACGGATTTTTCAGGGATGGTGACAGGGGGAGAAAGGCTCATGCACGCCACAGATGTATCATTGAAGGCAGAATGTGGGTCACATCTTGGAATTTAGGGGCTGTCATATGGGAATGGTTTGCTGGGCTTTTAGGGTTTCTTTGTGTTTCATAGCAAGAGGGATCCTCACCTGCTACCCTTCACACATGTTATACCACAGGGTATAACATCTTTTTGGCTGGATCTTGGCTCTTTGCCTGGCATTTTCCTCTCACCTGATAGAGTTGCAGGTGTAATCTTTATCCTCATGCATGCCTCCATGTGTGCATCAGCCTTTCCCATCATCCTAAAAACCTTGGTGAATCCCAAAATTCAGATTTATTTTCCAGGCATTTCCTTGTGCTGAGGCAGCTGAGGAGCCAGCAGTTGTCCACTTGAGTGCCTCAGCAGGGTTTTCCCTCCCATGTCCATGTTTTCAGGACTCAGAATCTCTTTTCTGACATGCCTCAGCAGCATTTACGGTGTCTAAAACACACTTAACATCCAGGAGAAGCCCCAGCCTGGAAGGCTGTGCCGACAGCAGGTTTCACTGAGCAGCACATCTATCAGCTGCTGACATGAATGTCCTTCCAGATATGCGCATGGAATTAATTAATTCAATTAAGAATTTTTGTTGTTGCTGTTTCCTGGAAGCAAACATGGCTTTTAGCTCTGGGATATACTACTATTGCACAAAGGGATAAAAAAAAACTAAAATCAAGGGGATGGTTTTTGTTTGTGTGTGGTAAAGAGTGAAGCTTTTAAAGTGGATTTAGTGTTATTGTTGGGTGGTGGGAAACATGAGACTCATCCAAGTGCAGCTTGCAGTTCAGTGTGATTTGCAAACCAGGCAAACCTGGGTTATGGCTGTACATCAAAACCGTGGTAAGGGCTGGCTAGGCTCTGGCTGGTGCTTGTAGCCATGCCAGCAGGAGAATTTGGCTGGGACATGCTCCAGTTTGGGTCAATAACACATCTGACAGATTCTGAGATACTGTGGCCACTCAGTGCTGTGCACACAGAGGACCCAGCTCTGAGGAGCTCCAGGAGCAGACTAGGTTCTTTTGTTTTGGAAAACTTCATCCCAAATGCAATATTGTGCAATATTTACTCCTCTGTGTATTTACCCCCACAGTGCAGCAGTGATTCACAAGAGCAGTATTACATTATTTACTTTTTCCCTCAGTTTTTTCTCTTGCCAGACACTGCTTCTGCTGGGTCACCAGGCTGAAATGCCCACTGCCTGCTGGCACAGGACTCCTTTGACAAACATACCTGATTTTATTTTAAAAGCAGGTTTTCAGAAATGATTCCGCTCACCGTGAGGTTCCCTCTCAGAGTCTCTGGTCGAGATGACCCCAAGATGTTGGAAAGCCTCTTTTCCCCAGCCCCGAAATGGAAGAAGGAGTCAGGATTCTTTGGCTGTGATTTTCAAGGTTGTTTATTCTCTGTTATCTATGACATTCTTTTTCTGACCTGCTGAGGTCTGTCTAGCAGGTCAGGTTGAGGCACACTGAGGTGGTGTTATCTTTTTATACTAAAAACTACGTGTGCATAATTTACAATAATTTTCCAGTGTCTATCACCTGTGTTAGACAGTGAGTTTCTACTCTAAACAAATCCAAAAGTCCCAACATTACACAGAAGATGGAGGCCAAGAAGAAGAAAGAAGAGGGACAAGGCATGCCCAAATCACTCCGTCCTGGCTTCTGAACCCCCATTCTAAAAACACCAAAGTTTTACTTTTTCACCCTGTGACAAACTATCACTCTAATTAAACTCTGCTGGCTTGTAAATCTTCACATAAAGTTGGTAATTTTCTCCATGGGTTAAAATCAAAGGCACAGGTGTCTTTGGCTTCATGCCAAGGTCTCTGAGACCCCTGGCAGGGGCTTGACCCATTCAGGGCATGTCCTGGGTTCTGACTGTTCCCCTCGACCTCAGCGCCCTCATGGCTGCAGAAGAGCTCAAGGGAATTTATTCCAAGCCCCAGATGGTTTGGCAGTGTGCACGAGGTGTCTGATCTGGGTTTGGGAGCTCTCAGGGGGCTGGCTGGTTTATGTTGATACCCAAGGACTGTTGTCTGTCTGTCTGTCTAGGCACACGTGGGACTCGTTTTGAACCAGCCTCCTTCACCCAGGCACTCATCCAGGGAGGTTGCAACAGCCCCAGCTCCTCAGGGTGAGCCCAGGCTTGAAATAAAAGCACATTTTCCTATCATCAGGACTAATCACGCAGGGAATGATCAGAGGTAGCCAAAGCCTGGAGGTGTTGGGTAAGTTTTGGGAAAATCTCCCCATGTCACTGTCGACATTGAACACTGGAGGAGGTTTGGAAAGCCAGAGGGGGATTGTTTGGGTTTTCTCTTTGCTGGTTTATTACTAAAATCCAACAATAACAACAAAACAAAATAAATTTCCCTCGTACTGAGAGTAATTTCAAACAACAGCGCTTAGGTGGTGACAAGGCAAGAGGTGCTGTAAAACCTTTCTGTGGACAAAATTGTAGCCACAACCTGAACAAAGTGAGGTTCCATCCCAAATAAAAAGAATGGGATTTTTGTGGAAAAAGGTAGATCCTGGCAGTTCTCTAGGTCAGCTGGGGAGAGTGAGAGAGAAACTGGGAATGATGAGAGGTCTAGAAAATGTGATTTCTGCAGGAAGATGACAAGAATCAAGCTCAATTTGTCCTGAGGAGGGAGGCTGGAGGGTGAAGACATGACATTGTAACTCAAATATTTAGATAGAGAGGAAATTAATAAACTGGTTTTGTGTTACTGAGCAACAAGGAGAGAAATCATAGGCAGCAAAAGGGTCTTGGGCTAAAATCTGTAAAAGAGACTTAGGGATGCTCTGGAAGGGATTTTGCAGGCAGACTGTGCATTTGCCACTGCTGCAAACCCACACAGGGCACCTCCACCTCCCGGGCATGGCTCAGAGAGCTCTTGGCACCTATGTAAACTCACAAACTCCCTTCCAGCTCCATTTTCTCTGATTTTGAAATAACAGCAAAATTACAGCCTGGCAGCATAAGAGCTGGGATTATTTGTTTTAGGATTAACATAATTAGGCTAAGCATGAATCAGATGTTTTAGCAATTTGCAATTAAAGCACACAGGAGAGATGTGAGTCTGTCTCTCTGTCACTGATCTACAGGCAGGAAGGAAATGCCGACAGACACCTTCCTCTCACCTCCACACAGGCCAGGTAGGGCTACAGGAAGGATTAGGCATCACCTTTTAATCCTGTACAGTGCCAGGCTGAGCCCTGCTTGTACAGCCATAGCCTTGCTGCAGTCTGATCTCAGTGTCCTAATTAACATCAATAAATGTTAGCACTGGCTGGATTTGCTGGGAAGGCTTGAACTCCAGCTTAACTCAGTGCTGACATATCAGCAGTTGAACCCAGAGATCAGACCCCTGCTAGAGCTGCCTGTTTTAAGATCACAAGGGGTTGCTCTTGGCCGCCTGCACCTCCTGCAGTGTGGAGCCCACGTGCAGGAGCAGAACGATGCTCTGGGACTGACACCCCATCCTGGCTGGAAACCTTTGATGAGAGTCAACCACAGCCCTGGGACAGCCCCAGTGGATAATTACAGCTCAAAACGTGCCTGGTTTATGGCTGGAAGAGCTTTAACTCCGTCTGCAGGATACACCTGGCCTTCTCTTCATCTGATAAGTGACTTTATCAGTGAACAGATCAGGAAGAAGATGCTTATCCCCCTGTGGGTGCACACAGCAAGCAGTGATCAAGGAAATTTCAGAGGGTGATTATAAAAATATTCTCTGTTATAATAATAATCTAGAGATTATTCCAGCCTCTTTATGACAGGCAAACCATGAAGGCTTTTCCAGTTTTCCCCAGTTTTCCTCCTGGTAGCAAGCTGTTTGCTCATTTCTCCTTGCCACTAGCAATGAGTTTGGTTCAGGGAAACTCCATCCTTGCTCTGCATGGTCCTGGAATCAACAAGGGAATAACATTTGGTTCTGACTGGGGGGATTTATTTTATTTTGGTGACTGAATGCAATGTTAACTGGCAGCGCACCACCAAGAGGAGAGGGGCTGGTGCTCCTCAAACACATGGAAAACTTCCAAAAATGTCCCTGGTGTTGTTTTGCCCCTGTTTGAAATCACCTTTCACATCTGTGGCAGTGGATAAACAAGGTTATTCAGCGATATAGACTCAGGAGAGTGGGAGCCCCACAAGTGTATTTTACTCCCAAGGGTGTATTTTAGAGGCAGCTGGACCCATCCATCCCTCCAAACTATGCGCACACAAGTCTTTCTTCTCCTAAATCTCAGCACTAAAAGTCCAGAGGGCTCAATTTTATCCCATCCATCCCACTTCTGGCACAATATCCTCTCAGGAGAGGACACTGTGCTGCATACTCTCCCAGGAGCAAACACCAGAGAAGGTTTTCGGAGGACTATATTTAAAATATTTGAATGCACCAACCCGCAGCTCACCAACACCACTGGTTTACTGGGAATCTCTCTCACACTTTGATCAGCATCTGCTACAAAAAAGATCCAGAGACACGGGCATTTCTCTGACAAATGCTTCATTTCTTTAAGGAAGAAGTGTCTACAGAAGGCTTGAAATCAGGCTAGAGTTCCTAAAATAAGGAAAAAAAAAAAAAAAAGTGGCCAGGCTTGGCTCCCAACATCAAACTCCTCTGAAAATCCTGGCTGGAGACAGGGACATGCAACCCCAAGGTCCAGGCTGCTGTTTGCAGACCAATTTAGCAGCATGCCTGCTCGACCCCTGGCTACAGTGGTACCATCTGTGGTCTATTACTGAGGATTTTGTACCAGCTGGGCAGCAGGAGCTTGTCTGAAATCCACTGCAGCTCGGGAGCTGATGAGCTATTTAGCTACTGCTTGTATTTGTCTTATAAAAATAATAATGCCATGTTCTGTTGCCATTAAGGTCTGACATTAAATGCATTAATTTCCTAATAGATCTGAAGTAAGAGCTAGGGCAGCCTTTTATTTTAATGAACTGGGGACTGCTGTGATCCCATTCATCCACCCATGAAATCCACTGACTGACAAGGTCCCATTTCTGGGCAGCGGGGTTAAATGTGCTTCAGACAAAAGCCAGATTTTCCTTTCTTCTGCATGCCATGGGCAGGATCAAAGGAGTGGGGAAATGGACATTAAAGCACTTGTAATCAGGGACACAGACTCCATCCCAGCATGGGCCAGCCCCCTCCCAGGCTGATGGGAATGCTGCTGTGTGTTATTGCATGGGAAGCCTGGGAGCTCTGGGCAGAAAACCGGGCAGGTAAATGAGGCTGGGGGCAGGAGCTGCACGGACCAGGCTCAGATGTCATCACCAGGAGCTTCTCCATGTGGGACTGAATATCCCTTCCAGCTCTGGGGCTTCTTCCCTGTTCAAGGCTCTCTTAAGGAGCTTGTAGTAACACTGGGACTCAGCAGATGGTGCTGCTATGGATAACCCTGGAACGGGCTGGATGGATGGATGGGCCAGCAGGTCTGGGAGGGGGGAAAAGGAAAGCAGGAATACCAGTTTGATCACATTTCCCTTTAAAAGCTGTGCTAATACACCAAAAAAGCTGTTTTCATGAATCACACCTCCCTGCAACTGTAGGAAATCCGTAATGTGGGATGGAGACCTGGATGGGTGGCAGGGCTGCTCCCTTTGGCTTGCTGGGCAAGCCACAGAACCTTAGAGGCGAAGATGAAGGTCACCTTCAGAGAATCTGAGGAGTCACCCCCTCTTACCTTTCCCTTTGGCCTTTTAAGACACCCCTTTTCAAGCAACCCTCTCAAAATGGTCTTGAAAGGATCAAGGCAGAAAGGCTGCTGATGTCTCCCCAAAGACAGCAAACTGGGAATGGCTTGTTTTCCAAGCACATATGAGTTCATTTTCCTCTCAAAATTTGCATTTATTTTTGACTGGATTAACATCCAGCTAATGTGGATGTCAACCAGTTGGAATGCAATTTTGGGAATTATGGAGGAATTTAGCACTGTTGATGCAAACCATGTGATGGAGTTGGAAAGCAGATGATGTTTATCTGCATGGGCTTGGTGTCATTAGCATGCTCCGTGTTTCTCCTAGGTTAACTCTTAGGTGATCCAAAGGGGGAGAAATATTTCTACCACAGCTCCCATATGGCTCAAATGAGAGAGTGCATTACTCAGCTTGGGGTTTAAAAGAAATAATAGGGATTTTATTACCCAGATCTTCCTCCTAACAGGAATAGATAATAGCACTATATATACATAAAGTGATTTTTTTACTTGTTAGACTGGGGTTTTTTTCCATTTGTCAATGTTTGAATTATTGCAGTGCATGATGATTTGTAAGCACATATGTATGAGCATAAGCAGGCATCTCTCCTCATCCTGCATCTATTTCAGGCATGTTCAGAGGAGTTTTTATGGCATGTGCTGAAACTTGAAGCTGATAAGCCAGGAAAGGACTTAAACATCTTTAAGTCTGTACCACAAAAGGGGAACCACCTTTCCTTTAAGCAGATGAGCCCCAGTGACCTTCTCAGTGCTGAAATCCTGCCCCCAGGAATCACAGACCAGGAAGCATCAAAGCAGACAGGACGGGTTGTTCCTTAATCAAAATATTGTGGAACTGTGGTTCTGCCAGTGCTTTGCTGCTCAGGGTTTGTAGATACATAGGATGGCTGGGGAGCTTCAAAGAAAGATGTCAGCCAAATGTTCCCCTGAGTCACATGCAGGGCAGAAGGAAATGTGCTTCCTAAAGGTCCTACCAGCAGATGGATATCTTTCTGCAGTCATTAAAGCTATAAAGTCTTCCCCCCCAGCCCCCTCCCTACACACACATGAAAGATGAGGGGATTTGCATCCCAGACAAAGCCAGATTTGGGATCTGGATGTTTCCCTCCAGCACATGGATCTTGCAGTGTGTATGGTGGGGGAAAGCACAGCAAGGACCTGGCTGGGTTGGGCAGTTTTTATGGTCTGTTGTTGTACTGCTGTGCCCCAAGAGCCACTGGCATCTCTAGCAGGGACCCCACCCCAGAGACAGGCCAGTCCTGGGACACAGGGACACTCCTGGCCTCTGCTCTGCTGCCTCTTCCCACACAAGTGGTGGGAAATCTATGGAAAAGGCGTTTGGTTGGAGCTGTCTAAAAAATCTGCATTCACTGTGTAGAACGTTTCCTGACTTGTCCCTGCTCCACAGAAGGCTCATTACAGCACAGAATTCCCTGTAAATCACACCACAGTGGCCTTTCTTCAGGATTCTCCAGAGTACCTGCTCCACACTGACAAAGGTGGGAGGATTTCCCTGTGCTAGCATTGCTCCCTCCTTCTCCCTGGGCACGGCCTCTCCCACAGGACATGATCCTGCACAGCTGCTTTCTTCACTGCCCCATCATCCATCTACATCCCTCATGAGGAAAAATTCATTTGGGAATGGTGAGGCTGACAGAGGTTTCTCACATCTCTATTTCCAAAGAGTTGTGTTCACCCAGCTCTACTTTCTTGCCCCCAAAATATGCCCAGCAAGATGGGAACTCCTTTCAAAAGAGGACAGGAACATGAGGGATGAGTCTGAGACCCTCAGCAATGAGTAAAGGGGTGATAAAAGGATAGTGGTGGTCTTTGGGCTCATACCTCTCTCATGCAGGGTCTGTAGTATCAATGGCAGCTGCTTTGATGAATGTCGATTGGAGTAGAGCTCCCAGTTTCTCAATTCAGGCCAAATTTTAGTTCTACTTGATGGTCCCTGGGAATGCACAAGGCTGATTATGAATTGGGAAAATGACTTTATTCATCCTCCTCCTCTTCCTGCTAACTCCTTCCCTCCCTGAATTCGCGGGAAGCCTGAGTCATCATGGCATTGGGACATCTTCAGCATAAGATGGGATCCAAGGTTTCTCTTATTTTATTATGTTTATGTATTATACTTGTTTTATTTATGCCTCATTCCTTTGAACTGGAGGCCTTTGTAGAGATATTACTTGTGCAACACAGAGCAGCTTAGTTGTGGTGGTGGCACTCCACAAGGTCTCACATGGACTCTTTACTCTTGCAATTGTCTTGCAGTTAACAGAACCATTCCCTATCAAGTCCCACGAATGGCTAGAGGGCATTAAAAAGCCTCTTATCACCAACTAATTCCATAACTTCTGGAAACAGAACCCCCACGTGTTTTTTCAATAAGCTCTTCTCCTGACAGCGCTACATCTTTCACAAACACAGCAAGAGTAACCTCAGGACTTTGCCTGCAGCAGTGAAGTATGAAATTTTGAATTCCATGGGTCACTGTTTTCGCTGCAGCCAGATGTGGATAAAAGGCAAAGGGTGTTTTATTGTTGTTTTTTCAAGAAACAGAGAAAGGTTTGTACTAAGGTACACCCTCTGCCCCAAAAACAAGTGGCTAACATGTGGCTTGAATATCACCAATTGGCATTTCAAAAGATTAAACTTTAAAAAAAAATATTTTGAATTTAAATATTCTGTCTGCAGCTAATAAAGCACACTATGACTTTAAATTGGATTAGGGAAACATACAGGAGAGCTGCAACCTTGATGCCAGGCTGTGCATTAGTTGGTTGCTTCTTTGGCATCACAGGTACCAATGGGTTGTGATGGATATAAAAGGGAGATACTCAATGGCTCAGACCTTCCTTTAGTTCTGAACAGATTGGGTTATCCATTGGAAATAAATTACCAGATGTATCCAATCCCTGTGTGCAGTGATGGATGAGTCTATGAAAGCCTTCTTTATTGGTATGCATTTTATGCAAACTCTTCTGGCGACTGAGGCGTGTTAAAAAACTGCTTAGTTTAATTTCTCTGAAGCCCCAGTGTGCCACTGATGATTTAAACCCTCTGTTTCCTGCTTGGGAGCTGAATATTGAGCAACCAGGAATGAATATCTCAATTCTGGAATTTTATGAGGAAAGCTATCTTCGTGGTAAAATTTCAGTGGACCTCTTGGAAACACTTCCAGAGAATATTTGAAGCTATGAAACCCATAAATAACAAACTGAGAAGTTCACTGTTTGTTTGTGGGGGGGGGGGGGGGGGGAATTTATATTTCTCTTTATTATTTGATCCAGCCCTCCCAGTCTGACAGACAATATTTGGGTTCCCAGCCACGGTCTGTGCAGCCCAGCAGAGTGACATATATTTTGGCTTCCAGCAGTTTCCCCACTGTCTCCTGAAATGCTCTGTTATGAAACAAAAAGATAAAAATGGTGAATCACAGTGAAACACAAACCAGAAATATTTGGTCATCCCCCAGCTTTGGTTGATGCTGCTTTTAGCCTGGTGCTTGACAACACACTTGCCAGATGCACAAGTAGCAAGGTTGTGACAACCCTGAGATTTTACTGCTGCACTACACTTTTAGGATCATGTTTTCTAAACGTTAACAGTTGTAAGTCATGGTTTTCTGTAGAAAGTTGGATTTTTCTTTGTCTTGCTGCCCAAGTTCCTCTTGTCAGAGGGATGGAGCATCCTTTCCACAGAGATGGGCTGAGAGAGTTGGGGTTTCTCAGCCTGGAGAAGTGAAGGCTCCAGGTCAATGTTGTTACAGCCTTTCAGTACTTAAAGGGAAAAAATATTTTAGAGGGCAAATTTTTCAGCAGGACCTGTTGTGACCAGGACAAAGAGTGATGGTTTTAAACCATAAAAGGGTGGATTCGGACTGGATATAAAGAAAAAGGATTTTTACAATGAGGGTGGTCAAACACTGACACAGGTTGCCCAGAGAGGTGGTGGCTGCCCCAGCCCTGGAAACATTCAAGGCCAGTTTGGATGGAGCCAGTTTGGACTGAGAAACCTGATCTAGTTGATCATGTCCCTGTTATTGCAGGGGGTTTGGACTAGATGACCCTTTAAGATCCCTCCCAACCCAAATTACTCTGTGATTCTCTGACAATGGGAAGAAAAATATTTAGCTATTTGTATCTGTTGAGACCATTAATCTCTTCTCCAAATTATGTGATTTCTTTGTTTGTGCCTTTACAAGGTTTTCCACTTCTGTGTGTTGCACACAGAGCTTCAGCAGCTAGACCACATTTAGCAGGAAATATGTGGCCTCACCTTGGATGAAAATTATACAGCCATAGAGTGGTTTGGATTGGAAAGGACTTTAAAGATCACCTAGTACAACTCTGTCACAGTGAGCAGGGACATCTTCAACCAGAGCAGGACCCATCCAGCCCAGTCTGATCACAAAAATTGCTGGTGAAGGAGCAGATGAAAGCAGAGTAGGAAAAAATGTAGGCTGTTCCAGATGGAAGCATAGAATAAGGGAGGAAGGAAAGGGATTTGAAGACAGAAGCCTTCCCCTTTTGATGGCAGGAGGAGAGAAGACCACCACAGCCATTGTGAGGGCACACAGCTGGCCTCATGCATGTCCCTGCTCCCTGTGTGGAAGAGGCAGGTGAAGGAGAATTGAAGGAGAATTATCTTTCCTTCCCTCCTCCTGGACTGTGGGGCCAGAATCACCCTTTCAGAATTACCACCACAGGCTGGTCCTGCTCCAAGCAAAGCCTTTGGAGCAGCGACTGCACCACACAGGATCACAGAAACTCAGCCTCACCCCTGGTAGTCTAATGTTCTCAATAACTGAGCCCCTTTGAGGAGCACGTATTTTCATCCCTTTCTAATTTGCAGTTGGGACCTAGGGCAATTTTTGTTCCTGAAACTTTGGAGTTACTTCAACATCGTGAAGCCGGGGAACAACTGCTCATGTTCTCGCGCTGGCATTTGAAGTCTCCCCATGAAACAGCTGGGCTCTGATGTGCAAGATACCTGCTTCCCACTATTTGGCTTCCAACAGCAAGAGGATGACTTATGGCCATGAACTATCCCTTAATTTAACACATCAAAACCGAGCAAAAACAAACAAAGCAGAGTGAAGAACACATGTAGACCATGAACTCACATTCTGCACCTTGCACTTTTGCCCAGAGCACATGTTTTTGCAGCTTATCTCCCTAGGTATCTGTGATGGTGCCTTCTCCTGTGTTTGTTTTCTTTGTGTGGGGATTCTTGGCAAGAAACTGTTTCTCTGGGAGAAAAAGGAGTTTTTGCTTCTCTCTGGCCATGGACCAAACAAAGACCTTAACTGGACACTTAACCACGAGCTTAAAAACCTGTTCTGATACACGAAGTGCCTTGCACTGATTCCAGAGGGTCTTGAGGAAGGTTATTCTCAACTACTTTGTCCTTTTGAGCTGCATTATCCTTCACTTACATCAGTTTCCCGTAAGGTCTCTCTCTGTGATCTCATAAAACCCTTCAGCAGCCCCAAAATGCAATGTAATGTCACAGCAGCAACTTAGTTTGAGTCTTGCCTCAGTGTGAAATAGGGCAAAGATCCATCCATGGGTGCACCCTTTAGCAGCTGGGGTTTATCCCAGTATGACAGGCATTGATCATCACCTCTTACTCCTAATAGACTCTAAAAAGCTAATGGGATGCTTCCAACCAAAAATGATCCATTAATTCTTATTTTTATTTCCACTGACTGCTTTTTCCTCTACTCCTTTTAAGTGAAAGGCTCCTGAGGTGTCTCATTCATGGGTAATATCAAGGCATCTCTATTGGAAAAAATATTGTGTTACTTGCAAAGACAGAGCTCAGATACGCTTTAGACCAGAGATTCCCACTGTGGGTTCCAAGTCTTGCAGCTGACTTTTCAGCTGGAAAACAGACCTGGTGAAGCTCAGCTTCAAGTTGACTGAAAGGTCCTATAACACTTCCTGAAAACACTTTTAACTCGTTTCTAAATTTGTACTCCTCTTTGTACTGGAGTAAGTGTCAGTTTAAAAAGATAGTGAGGAAAAGAGTCCCAGTTTCTTCTGGCCAGCAGAAAGGCAGAGTTCTTCCTGTCAGTGCTGGGTTGTGTTACAGCTGGCAGATGTTGTCCCTCACCAAACACAAGAATTCAGGTCTTCAGCTGCTCTTGCAGGCCCCCAAAACTTGCTCAGAAACTGCTTTGTTATCAGCAGGCATCTGCATGGATTTGTGGATACAAAACCACACACAAACAGCCAAGGAGGTGCCACATCCAGTCCATTCCCACTGCTGATAAGGAGTGAAAATACAGCCTCTCCTGTCTTCCTCGTAATTAATACAGAATGAAAGGGTCAAATCCAACAGCTAATGGCTGGTCAGAGATTCAGCTGGGTGAGGGTTAAGATCAAGTCTTGTGGAGTCAGGAAAGAGAAAGGCCCCAAGTGTCCTCAAAATTTCCATATGACATTTGGGTATCAATAAGGGCATTGTTCGGGAGCAAGAGCTCATTTTCTAAGGAAGGCAGCTTGCTCCTTGCAGACCACTCTGCCTGTGGCTGGGGATGCCAGGCTGCTGCTTGGCAAGGAGTTTGTTGGTTCATTTAAAAATGCCCAAGTTAAATGAGATATAAATCAACACTCTTCACTCACATTAAGACACACCAACTTAATCCTGCCGAGGACACTGACCTGAAAATGCTTAACAAAGTCAACATTTCTAGGGAAAAGTTTTCCTGTGCAGAATTTCCAAGGCCTTTTGGTGTTTTTGGTAGCTTATTTTTAATCTAAAAATCCATTGGCTGTATTTAATTTTTTTTAAGGATTATCTCTTAATCTTACCCTGTTACAAAATATATTCATAATCCTCATGGCAGTTACTTAGCAAGTCTTAAACCTGTCATTAAAATACCTCCTCTTGTTACTACAATCAGCAGTCTTAATCCACTGCAAGTCTCTCCTTTTTTCTTTTTTTTTTTTTCCTCACTTTGTTCCTAAATGGCTTAAAACCAAGGTATGACAGGTAGCAAACAATCCCCCCTCTAATTACTTGGAAGAAACAAATAAAGGGAAGGAATACGTTTGTGTGGCAAATTCCTGAGAGTTTGGAAAATAGAGGCTGTAGGAATGCGCCCTGGGAAATTTTAAACCCACTCCAAAGCTGTGGGTTTGAACAGTGGTGGATTTAGTCCCTGGAAGGCATGGAAGGGGAGAGGTACTGCCAAAAGAGGGGGTGGCTGTGAGCATTCCTAGTCCTGGGGTGAAAATGAGGAATCAAGGTCCTGTGCAGGAAGATGTGCAATGTCTGGATGCAAGGAGGTATACCTTGAGCTTTACCTGGAGGTGCTCAGCAGCCTGGTGTGGTTCAGCAGTGCCTGAATCCCTTGGGAAAGCACTTAGGAAAGGCTTGGGAGTTCCAGGAATTGTTGGACACTGGTGAGTAGGAGGGCAAGCTCTGGGAAGCAAAGGGGCCGCATTGCTGGAGGAGTGGGTGTGAGTATCAGGGAAGGGAAGGCTGGGAGCAGGATATCTGAGTCATGGCAGAAAAAAAGCTCCTAAATTGGAGGGGAAACACTGCAACATCTCTGGAAGGGGGAGGATTGGGGTGTCACTTGGTCAGTGCTTCAGCAGGATGTGAAAATTTAAGCGCAGCTTAAATGCATCAGGCAGCTTCCACCTGTTGGGAGCTCAGAGCTTGTTCCTTATCCAGCCCCATCCCAACCCTGCACCTCTGCAGGGGTGTTGTCCAAAATTGCTCCCAGGCTGTGCTTTTGTGAGGGTTTTTAGTGGAAACCACGAGTTCAGAGTCCCCGGAGACCCCGCGCTGTCCTGGGAGCTGCTGGGTAAACATTGGGTTGAAATCAGATATTGCCTGCACAGAACTCTTCACAAGATAATTAGGCTCAACTGGGATTTTTTAAAAAGGCATTAACTCCATGAACTTTTCAGTCTGAAACAATGCCACAATGACCACGTTGGGAATAAGGCATTCTGGCCCTTCTTGGGGATCGTGTGTTGAAGTTGTCTTGTTAGTAGGGAGGCGTTAATGCAATAAAGGAGAGCATTGTGGCTGGAACAGCTGGGCTTTTCTAACTGCTTGCCTAAATGTGGATGATTAATGACCAAAATGCATCCTTGCTGAATGGCATTGAGAGGCTGGAGGTATTTCATGGCATTTTCCTTTTTCCATTTTTGTAAAAGATTTCTTGCAAACAAAGCTCCATTGATGTGGGTCCATTACAGATATGCAAAGTGAATTCCAAATTATCTGATGGGTGACAATGCTGTTACATTGTTGTTCCATGTTTGAGGCTGCAGGATCTAAAGATGCTCAAAAAGCTACTTGGTGCTTTTGGAGACTGGAGCTACTCAAACATTTTAATGAGATTTGTTGTCATTGTTGTTGGAAAACGCTGCTTCATCCAAACCAGAACATCTTGCAGTGAAATAGCCCCATTAATAACATTTCCATGGGAAAGTGTTCAGCTTTTCTGGGGTCAATTTATAAGCAGAGAAGAATGTAAATGAGAACCCCGATCTTCTCAGTCTGAAACCAGATGTTTCAATGGCAACAGCAACAACAACAAAAAACATTTTGTTGAATTGAAGCGTTTGTAAAGTTTGGTTCTTTTTCCACACCGGAATGAAAACACATTTCAAGGCCTCAAAGACCTTTGTGGAAGTGCACTGCAGATCTCTGGCTGCCTCAACCAGAAACTTCTTGGCCCATCAGGAAAGGGCCTGGAATGTAAATCATTTGTTAATCCAGCCCTGCCATGGACACCCCACCCTTGGACTTGGGTGGGGATGTCACCCATCTGCTGCTGCCTGTGCTTCTCCCCATCTGCACCGAAGCCTCTGGAAATGCAGAAGAGCTGCCTTGCTTTTCCTCACCTGTAAAATGTGGTTCATAAAAAGTAGGAAGAGTTCTTTGGATGTGCGAGCAGCCACCTGGGGGAGAGGCAGTATTGTGGTATCACGAGATGTGAAACACTGCCACCAAATTATAGAGTAGGTTTATAACACAGCTGTCAGGAGTGCTTGTGAAAGGCTAGGCTAAAGGCTGGGCAAGTCTGCAAGGGATGTCCCAATTTCCCAGTGCTGCTGTCCAACACCATCCCACAGCTGCCAGCGTGCAGGTTTGGGTGCCACCCATCAGAGCTGCACCAGCAGTGCCCTGGGGACTCCTGGCTGGTAGGATGCACCCAGCTAGGATGGGTGGGTGTATCCATGTGTGTCTCTTCAGGGTGGAACAGGCAGTTTTCAACTTCTAGCCAACACTCTGTGCATGACTGCAGGTTGGTGGGGAAGAAAGGATTGCATTTTGATATCAGTTCTGCTGGCTGACCCTTCTGTGCCCGCAAGCCACACGTGTGAATGACAATTCCCTTCACCTAAAGGCACTGCTGCAGCCAGGCAAGGTATATAATGCATTTTTCCATGGCACTTAAAGGCAATTTTATTTTTTTTCCTCAGCCAGCGTGTTGGCTTTTATCATTCAACAGGCCACGGAATTGTTTTCCCTAACATCCCCTTAAGAAGGATGTATTTTTCAAAATACTGCCATTCCCTTCTCTAAAACAGGTTTTGATGTGGCTACTTCAAATCAAAACCATGAGCTTTCCTCTCCTCACGCCCACCAACTTAAAACCTGCCCCCAATGCCAGTGGTTCAGAACTATCCAAATAAAGCAGTTGCTTTAAGGAGTGTTTGCTTTTCCTCTCAGGCTCCTTCTCCTGACGCTATATTGTTTGTGGAAAAAGAGTTCTCTGGGTGGGTCATTGAGCTGTCGTGGTTAAGAAGCTGTATTTGAAGTCTGGTTCAGCGTAGAAGAAAAACATGTCAAAACAGCCTTGAAAGTACAGCTCCCTTTTTTCCCTCCTCCATGTCAGGATGTTACCTTTTCCCCTTCCATGTAGCAGCTCTCTCCCATGAAAAACAGCTTCTTGAGGACATTTGCTGGGTGGCTCCAAAATGCAGTGAAAATAACACTCTTTTCATACCAGGAAAACAAATTGCTTCTGGAATAAAGCCGTGCCTATACAGCTCTGCATTTTAACTCTGCTTGAATACTCACTCCTGGATATCTTTATATCAGGGAAACATGCTTAATTATTCCTGAGTAATTTTGCCTGCTGGACTGCAATTCCTCAAATAAATGCTATGTGGGATTTTCCTGATGATGTTGTTCTTTTCGTTTGAAAGGATGCCAAGGAGCAGGTCTCCCTCTTCCATCTTCCCCCTCTACCTTTTGACTTTAAAGCAGATTTTGGTGCTCCTTAAGTAAACACTCCTCTGAGACAATTTTTCATGGAGTGGCATGAATGCCACGAGCCCAGAAATGGCATTAATGCATTTTTCTTCTGTGGCTTTGGAATGACGTGCATCTAATGTGGATGTGTGTTGCCTCAGAGAATGCTCTGTTTTCTATTCCTCTGTTTGATTCTCTGCAGCTGGGGAGCCACGTTTCACAGGTGGTTGGGAAGCTTATTAGATTATTCATAACTGAGTTTATTTCTTTTTTTTTCCCTTTTTTTTTTTGCCCCTCTAAGCAATTAAAAACATGTGTCAAAGGAGGCCTGAAATGATTAAAAGCACTCTTGACATCTCTTTCCCATTTACCTTTTGCTGTTTTCACTTGGGTTACACAGAGCCTGGTACCCACAGACGAGGCCCTAAAGGAGAGAAAAGTGAGTGTTTTTCCTGTTAGAAATAGTTAAAATAAAAAATATTTGCTGCTGGTTTATCAGGGACTCCTGTGTGAGAAAACTCTCATTGTTTTCCTGGGAATGAGCAGCAATCACAGTCATAATTATCATAATGATGACAAATGTTTTCAGGCATTTTTTCTGCTGGTGACCACAGTGACAGACTCTGGGCAAGCACCGTTCATCCGAAGATGAATTCCCAGTCCATGGCAGCCTTCAAAGAGGCACACACACCAGGAAGGAGAAAAGCCCTGAGAGAGCCACTGATGGGGAGAATTCTCTGAGCCAGAAGTGAAGTTGTTACTGCACGAATCCCCAGCTGAAATTCCGTGTGGATGGTGAGGACTTGCAAGCCTCCATCAGGACGGTCCAGACCATGTGTGAGCCAGACTCCAACTTGGCATCCCCTCCAGAGGATGACTCTGGTAGCTCTCATGTGGCCTGCTCAGCTCCCACGGGAGCCCAGGCTGACTCTTCAGAGGCGTTGAGCTTCAACTGGCTCGGGCTCAGGCTGTACTTGTGAATGGCCAGACCCCAAAAAGCTGAGCTGATTTTCAGGAAAGAGCTTCAAGCAAAGGAAATTAACTGTGTGTTGTACACTGTACAGGCTTTTTAAAGGGGGTTTGTTTAAAAAAAAATAAAAAATAGGATTCACATTTGGTTGAAACTGCTGGGTTCTTAAAGGATACATACATGCAATGGAAGGAGAAGGGGTGAAAGGATCAGTATCAGAAGTAGCAGTGTTAAAAACAGGTGATAAAATCATGGAATAATACAATGGTTTGGGTGGGAAGGGGCCTTAAAGCTCATCCAGTTCCACCCCCTGCCATGGGCAGGGACAGCTTACACTGGACCAGGTTGTCCAAAACTCCATCCATCCTGGCCTTGGACACTCCCAGGGATGGGGTGTCCTGCCTGGGGAGATGGGAGGGCTGCCCAGAATATGTGTGGGCTGTGGTGATGGGACAGAAACATCTCCTCACACGTCTCAAGTTAAGCTACTCACCAGTTATTCACCCTTCTTCAAAGCATCTCCCATCCCTGGAATAGTTCCCACCAAAACCTGTCAGGCAGAAAGTCTTTGTCTTCCTCTTCCTCACTCTGTGTCAGTGACTACATCTCCACAGTGCAGCTGCCTGTTTTTACCATCAGCCAGCAGCTCCCTCCTCTCCTCCAACTCTTCTGCTGCTAAATAATTCAGATACTGAAAAGTTTCCTTTTAAAATGCTCCTGGCTTATATGTACCCGTCATGCATCATGATTTTCTGTATTATCTCCTCCTCTGCCTTTGGGTCACTTCTACACAGGAAACAAGAAAGGGATGGCAAAATTTGCATGAAATATCCATCCTTGTGTGGGAGCAAACGCAGACAGCTGAGTCAGGCCATGCTCACAAACAGCCCAAACACTGCAAAATATCCAGCCCCACCACTCCTCCAGCTGCAGGTTTTCCCAGTCCAACCATCCACCACCACACATTTCTACAATCAGCCTCTTTGGAATCCACCCACCTCGAGGAGCTGCTCTTTGGAAATATCAGGGTGAAAACGACTTTAAAAATAGCTTGGACAGCAGTGGGTGTCTGAGGTTGAGCCTGGATTTACACCTAACCTCACCCCAACTGGAGCTGGCGCTGTGGAATGTGCTGCCTGCACAGAAAACGTCCCTGGCAGCAGCAGGCTGCTGTCATGTTCAGTGGCACATCCACACTGCCATCAGCTGTGCTCCTCGGTGACCTCTCCTGCACAGACGGAAATGAGCTGCTTCTTCTCCTCATCCTGACATCTGCCAGCAATCTGAGGCTGCTCCATCCTGCACAGCTTGGTTTCCTATTCACCCTTTTGGTGAGGAAAGGTCACGTGGGATGGGCATAATAATGTTTTCTAGTTAACCCGTGGGTCTCACCTCTGGTTCTAATCACCTCCTGATATGGAAACCAACAGCATGTCTATGGTGTCTGATCAGAGAACCCAGATCCACTCAGTTTTTTGGGTTTTTTTTTTCCCTCAAAGACAACTCAAACTTGTCTAAATTCCTACTTTTCAAAAGAGGACTTAGTGGGAAAGCTTCATTCAGTAGCCATGGGAACACACAAAGAAAAGAAGCAACCTAAAGCTGACTTACATGGAAATAACAGAACAAACCTTTTGTCCACCAGGGGAACCTGGAGTCATTCTGGAATTTTATTGTGCAAAATACCAGTTCTTGTTATCCCAGGGATCACCCACTTTCCTGTCCAGAGGTCTGTCCTCTCAGGCACTTTTCAGCTTTTCCACTCACAGGTTTTGTCCCCTGAGACATTTCCCAGAGGGTGAGGAGAGCTGCAGTGCTGCTCACAGGTCTGCCTCTGACGTCCTGTGGAGCCTGTGAAGGTCACCAGCAATGTCACTCCTGAGAACTCATTTTTCCAGCTGAATCCAGGCCAGATTCCTCTGGAGGGCTGTGATCCAGGAGACAACGCTTCCCATCGCATCCGCTGCCTGATGCTGCACAGCCCTGGCTGGGATTGCCCCCAGTAATGATGTTCCTCCAATTAACCTCGCTGAGATCAGACCTTGCTCAGCTCACAGTGGTTCTGAAAATCCCATTTCCTTCATCTTCTTGGTCCATGGGTTCCCCCAGGATGATGTCACCTCCTCTGCCTGCTCCAGAGGTGGAAATGTCTTGCTGCTTGCTCATGTTCCTGTAGGGTCTCTCAGCAGCACCAGGAGGCACAAATAAATAACAGTGTACAGCACCAGCGAAGTTTATTGGAGCTGAGACTGGGGGTAATTGCCTGAAGCAAGGAGAGATGGGTTGGGTTTTTGGGATGGCTGGATTCCAGAGTGAAGCAAGAAACCCCCATCCTGCCAACAGCTGTGCCAGGGCTTATCTCCTTTCCTCCACTTCTGGTTAATTAATGTTAGGTCCAGATGAGCTGAGCTGCCAGCCATGCCTGTGCTTCCCCGCTCAGATTGCTTTCACAAATGGTGTGGCCTCTTCTTTCTCTGCTTACTCTGCAAATATCATTTTATACCAAGATGTTTTCCAGCCTGCCCAGCTGCACCAAAGTGTCGACTTCTGGAGGAACAAGTCAGCCCAAGGTGTTGATGCAGCCTGACTGCAGCTACAGGGAGCTCTCAGACTACACATTTTCTTACATTTCTCTCCTAGATCACTCTTTTTCTGCAGCTTGAACTCTATTTTTCTCGTGTGGAACCTACCTGTGCATGTCCTAGGGCTCAGCAAAACCCCCCTCCATTCAGAGCTGGGAAAGATGCTTCTCTTCTCTTAAACCTGAAAAGAGTAGCTGGTGGCAGAAACTGCAGATAAACAGCTTTTTCTTCCCCCTGCTCCTCCTCCCACCCTCCCCATGGGTGCTGCTGCTCACTCAGATTTTCCCAAGCACTTTTATTTTCATGGAGTTAAGGAAGCAACTGGTTCTTTGGGATTTACATACCTTTGAGGTAAAGGCAGAGGGATTTTACCTAAATTTTGCAGCTTTTTCACGTTTCTCTGAACTGACACCTTTCCTTTGAAACAGGGAACATGACAAGCACTTTTTGCCCAATGTCTTGAATCTTAATCCAATTTTTGCAAGGGATTAAGGAATTTTGTGGGCAGGTGGTTTTTTTTTTTAATTCCTCCTTCATCCACTTTGCTGCTGTGCTTGGACAAGTAATTTCTGCAGAGTAGGAAGTGCAGCCAAAGCAAGTAGTTTACTGTCTTTTCTCAGTAAAAAAATCATAAAAATTATCAGCCTCAGATTTTTTTTGACACAAAATTAAAACTTTGTTCAGACACAACAGAAAAATATCACAAATAAAAACTATACCACGAGCTCGGCTCCAAAGTGGTTGGTTCCTTCCTGAGTTACATATGCAGTAAAACTGTGATTTCAATGGGAATATAAAGGCAAAGCTGGTGCTAAATCTGGAACTGGTTTGCACCCCAGCTTTGCCTGGTGGCCTCATCAATCTCGTTTGATCGATTCGTCCCATGTTGTCCTGGTGGGGCTGAATGCAAAAAGGAGCAACAGAAGGGTTTTGTTTTCATACCATATCAGGTTATTCCTGAGAGAGCCCTACAAGGGCAGAGGAGGGATGTTATTCCCTGCTAATCCAGGCTGTTTACAGGGTGCAGGCTGGGATATCTCAGGATGTTTGAGTTTGAAGGTCCCTGCAGTGTGGCTCTCTCACAGCCAGAGGCACACATCCATCAGCTCCTGAGGCACCACGATTTTTTCCCTTTTGCATTGAAATTCTGAGAAGTGCAGCTCAGAGCCTCCCCAGGAGGCCTTGGTGGGTTTTGGCCCCTCATAGGAGGAGTGATGGGATTCCTCTTTGGTGGCTCCTCCTGAGGCCAAACAACAGAGCATGTTCTTAAAATGACTTTGCAGCAAGAAAATCACCAAGATGTGGCCAAATCTGAGCTGGCATGAAATATAGAGGCACCCAGTGTCCTCTTTTTTATCCAGCCCTGTGGTTTTTGGGGTTTTTTTCCCCATTTGGTCAGTAGGTGATGCCATTACAAGGAAAGATTGGGATTTTCCCTGTCACCAAACACCCAGATCCCTCAGGGCAGATACCTGATCCTGTCTGCACACACTGCCAGCACTCCAAAGATCTGTAGATCTTAAAAAGCCTGAAGTTATGTCTTTGCTGGCTTCAGATAATCTTGTAAAGCTTTATCCACACCCCAAGGACAGACAATAAAATAAACAGAGAAATTCAGAAAAACTGGAGGCAAAACATCACCTCAAACTCACATTTGGTTAATGTAAATACAGATGACATTTTTGCCTGTCATTACATTTCAGTTGAGTCCCTGTGCTGTCCCACCATGCCTGCATAGCATTAAGGACTACTGAAGGGATTTTTTAGTACCTTAAAGCAATCTGGTAAGGTAATTTCATTTCTTCCCAGTAACACTTGTGATTAAAACACTCCCTTCCATTGTGGAAAATGTACTGTGAAACATGTACTCATCTTCCCCAATAAAAGCCTTTATGGGGTTGAAGGGGGAAAGTAATGTTTTCCAGTACTCACCAAAGCTAGAATTTCATATGAAATTTTAATTCATGGTGTATTTTTAACCCTGGAAACCTGATCTGGGTAGGATGGTGTTTGTATATCATGTATCTCACACACATACATACGTCTCTTGCCAAGGATTATTTTGTACTTGGCAATGTGTTCCATCCACATATTAATACACTTATTTATGGGATTAATATCCAATTATTGGAGCTGAGACTGGGGGTAATTGCCTGAAGCAAGGAGAGATGGGTTGGGTTTTTGGGATGGCTGGATTCCAGAGTGAAGCAAGAAACCCCCATCCTGCCAACAGCTGTGCCAGGGCTTATCTCCTTTCCTCCACTTCTGGTTAATTAATGTTAGGTCCAAGAGCCAAGAGCACTCTGCTCTTGCCAAGAGCAGAGTGCTCTGCATGGTGGATCAGCACGTTCTGCTGCTGTCCCTCCACCTGGGATTGCTACAGGAAGAATTCCACACAGATTCTGGTGTCCCAGTCCTCCCCATAAAGCACCAGTGCTGGGCTGAGCGGCTGCGCTGGGGTCTACTTTGGGTTTTACATCCCATCTCTTGAGCCCAGCACATCTTTGGCTCCTTGAGGATTAGAGTTTTGTGGTTCCCTGTGTGAAAATGATGCATGGCCAGCTCAGCCCAGGCAGGTGCACAGCTTGGTGGCTTCAAGCTTGAGGCCAACTCCTCTTCTCTTCTCTTCTCTTCTCTTTTCTCTTCTCTTCTCTCTTCTCTTCTCTTCTCTTCTCTTCTCTTCTCTTCTCTTCTCTTCTCTTCTCTTCTCTTCTCTTCTCTTCTCTTCTCTTCTCTTCTCTTCTCTTCTCTTCTCTTCTCTTCTCTTCTCTTCTCTTCTCTTCTCTTCTCCTTTCCCTGACTGCTTGCTCACTGCTCCATCAGCACAGATTTATTTCCTTGCTCGATTTGTAGGAATAAAAGAGCCAGATAAGAAATATGTTTTTAATAGCAATGTCACCAGTGAATGCAGAGCATCTCAACATCAGCCATTAAGTAAAAGCAGGGGAGGAATGAGCATCATTTGTCTGTTGCCAGCTTCTCTCAACTGGCTTTCATTTAGAGGAGAAAAAATCCCCAATCATTTCTATCCAGGTAATAGTGAAATATATTCTTTGTCAGCAACAGGTCAAAATGCAGAGATATGTTATTCACAGCAAGCTGACTTCACATTTTCTAACCTAAATGCTGGATTGCTCTCCTCAATTATTCACATATGTTTTCTGGTTTAATAATAACCCATATGCTGTCCCCTAAAGAAAACTACAGACTTCATGATGTTCAGCTAGAATACATAGATCTGCTCAGCCATTTCTTGTTCCAGAAGCTGAACCAGCCAGTCCCAGAGATGAAATTAAGAGAGGTGCCAGTGTAAAGCATATCCTGTTGAAATATAAAAATATGCAATTTAGATTTGCAAGCAAGGAAAGTTTTAATGATACAGTGACTTAAAAAAGAGGCAAAACAAGCCTGATGGTCACACTGTAATTGCCAAGCCATGTGTTCCTGCTCCAGGCCTTCTGCAAAGCAAATTCATTTTCTGCCCACATACATCTGGACACTTTTCTATCAGCTCAGCTGCTGCAGTTTCTTGCCCATGGAATTCTGCGGGGCTGCAAGGGTTCATTCACCTTGGAACTGCAAAGGCAGAGTTAAAGCAGCAAGTGTGAGCTGGCTTTGTGCAATGCCTGCTTGCACACTGCTTTGGAGCTACATGTAAGCAATGGCCAGAGCCATTGGCAGGTTCTGCAGCTGGTGCTTCAGAAAAGAAATTATGGTCTGTAACTCAGTAAGGATACTGAGGTGGAGTCCATCTAGAAAAAAAGTGGCAAAGAGCATGGTCAGAGCTTGATAAGATGTAATTTGTGCAGCCAGAGATGTGCCAGACAAGAAAAGAGATGTGGAAACAGTTGCAATCAGAAAGTCCCACTCCTGAAATCTGCCCATGTCATCATTCATAGAATCAGAGAATTATTTGGGTTGGAAGGGACTTTAAGGATCATCCAGTTCCAAGCAGGGACACTTCCACCAGACCTGGCTGTTCAAAGATCCAACCTGGCCTTGGACACTTCCAGGGATGGGGCAGCCACAGCTTCTCTGGGCAACCTGTGCCAGGGCATCATCACCCTCACAGGGAACAATTTCTTCTTCATATCCACCCTCAACCTTCTCTGTTCCAGTTTAAAGCCATTCTCCCTTATCCCAGAACTACATTCCAGCCTCATTTTCAGCACTGTGGCAGCAGGGAGGTGCCAGCTCAGGAAAACATCCCCAGGGTGGGTGGTGCTGTGCTCATCACTGTTCCAAATCCCCCTGCCAGGTGTTGGATGGGAGAACTGGGCTGCTCACCAGCAGGGGTTTCAGTTTCCAGCACAAAAAACCAAATGTTCTGAGAACACAGATGGTGTTGACGTAACCAAACCCCATGTTCTCCCTGGAAAAAAGTTTAGTGGGAGAATTTTGACCAGCACCAAAGACACTTTCAACCCGGAGAGCTCAGTGATCCGCACAAACATGAAAGATTGAGGAGTTTCAGATTCCCTTCCTGCACTGCATCAGCTCTGGGTGATGCCTCAGCAGTCTGGCATTGAGCAATGCCCCGCGACTCGCGAGCCCCACGTTCCTAAAGAGATCACTTCCAAGTGTAGTGCACTAAAACCTCATATGATTTCCATATGTCCTGCTGCCTGAATACTTTTCAACTGGTTCACCATGAAAAAAAAACTTATAAACACATTACCTTGACAGGAACAATTCCTGGAGTAACAGGAGATCCGATAGCACAGACTTTGAAAGGCGATCGTTATTATCCAGTAGCGTTGTTCTCTGTAGTCCATGAAATTTATGTCAGTGAGTCACATCCTTTCAAAGCAAAGAATGAAAAGTGCCCTGTAGGACAGGTGAGCTCCTCCCCAAGCCTCTCCATGACTATTCAGCTCCAGAGCTGCTCGCAGCACTGCCAGCGAAGCTATTAGCTGAACAAGCCACAGAGCCGGATGCCTTGGCTGGGAGAGAAAATGATCCAAGCTTCCACATCTGGGGCTTGCTGCATCTGTAGCCACAAGTGCTGACTCCTTTGCTGGAGGGCACAGAGGGCCCAGATGGAGGGAAAAGCAGCTCTGCCCCTGCTGCCCCCAAATGTGGGTGGTTAGAGCAGACTGGTGGAACAGCCCTTGTGCTTCTGACAGCACAAACCCACCCTTAAAAACGTGCTCAGGAGGGGACATGGCTCTTGTGGGCACTGAGTGCTGTGCACAGCATGCAAAAGCCCCAATTTCTGCCAGTCTGGGCCTCCCCAGCAACCCCTGTGAGCCTGGAAGTTGGTTATTTTTAAGCCTTGAGCATCTCAATCCTCTCTGCTGATTTTGGACAATTGGACCTATCTGCCTGCTAATGCTTTACAGGTTCATTTAACCCCTCCCCAATTCCTTCCCAACTTTATTTTCACAAAAAAAAAAAAAAAAAAAAAAAAAAAAAAAAAGAAAAAAAAAGAAAAAAAAAAGAAAAAAAAAAAAAGGAACAAATGTTCATCTCTGTGCCAGACTTCAAATATAAGAGATGCTCAATCTCTCCAGAGCAAAATTTTTCAAATGCTACTTCTGCAGTGCCCAACCTGAAATTATCCACAAATGGGGAGGTCCTGGTGTTAGGAATAGTTGCAATGACAGATTGACAGAGCTAGCCTGGAAACCCCATACTCCCACCCTAGTGGGGTGGCATCTGGATGATCCAAACACTGATGTAGATGGAGGACTTCAAAATTCAAAGCAGAAGGGTGATAACAAACCTTTGATCCAAGTCACTGATCCAGGGAATTTCCCCAGTGGAAACAGCTCTCATACATGGAGATCCCATGACCTGCCTTGTGGGGTTTAATATTGCCCTGAGACAGCTCAGCTGGCCCCTGCAGATCTTTTGGGATTCCCACATAGAAATTTTGGGTTAAATTAGTGAATCCATGAGAAGAGCTCTCCCTTATCTGTCCTTCCTGTGAAGTGCATCCCTGCTTTTAAGTGGAAACTGGAAGGACAGCCAATGCTAGTGGGGGAATAATGTGTGTTAACTGCTCAAAGCCCTTGGGAGAAGCCAGTCAGATGAACCTGTTTTCAGCGTGGAGGCTGGTTCAGCTCTTTGTGAATTTGTAGTAAATCAGCACTTCATAATAAGAACAAATGTTTCATTCTCACTTAAAAATTACCACGGTCAGAGCCTTGTAATGTGCAGTTTTCATGCAGGGCTTACATGACGGGAACTTAAATCTGTCCCATTTTCATCTGTAATTTAAAACGTGTTATTTTGATCGATGAATTAGTAAAGGAACCCGGGATAATTTTGAAACTACCAGCTTAGCAAAGTTGCCTGACCTTGCAAATAACCTTTCCAGTTTAGAAGGTTTTAATGGCTTAACTATTAGCTAATCTCCTGGGAAACGTTTTTCCTGGGCAAAACCAGTATGGAAACACAACACCAGTAATAAGGTTTCCATCTTTCTTCTATCTTGATCTTTTTAATTAATTGCCACGCAGTAAAAACATAAGATTGGGAGGCAGGGGGTAAAAATCCTTGCAGGGGGAAGGCAGGAGTTAACTGTAGGCTGTTTCTAGGCTTTACCTGCCTTTTTTGCATGGATTCATTAGGTGCTGAAATATATTAGCAATTGTTAAGGCATAACTGCTGCTTGATTGCTTGACACTCTGGGCTGAGAGCTGTGAAATAGATCACTTTGTAATGGGAAAAAGCTGCTCCGGCTTATAATGAATAAACATTAAAACCTAGAATGGCTCGAAGGGCACCCCAACAAGCCCCGAGAGCTTTTGTGTCCATGTCGTTGATTCTTGGGGTTTGTGGGTTATTCCTTTCTGAGGAAGGGCAGTGGTTTATCCGAGGGTGGTAAAGGACTGTAAATACAGGATTTGTTACACAGAATCGTGTGTAAGTGAAGGGGATAGGATGGAACTTCATGGCTCAGGTGGAACGTGGACTAAAATATTGTACAAAACATCGGCATCCTGGTTGGTTGATTTTCCCCAGGTTCCCAGGGCCCTTTTATCTCTCTAACACAAGCACTGTGCTAGATTGAGGGGGGGCTCTCCCATTGCTGATAAAGGGGTTCTCATTTTATTTCACCCATGTTTTCACAGAATCACAGAATAATGAGGTTGGAAGAGACCTCTAAGATCATTGAGTCCAACCTATGCCCTAACACCTCAACTAGGCTATAGCACCACGTGCCATGTCCAGTCTTTTTTTGAACACATCCAGAGATGGTGATTCCACCACCTCCCTGGGGAGAGCATTCCAGTACTTTATTATTCGTTTTGCACTGTATTTTTCAATGCTGCCTGGGGAAAAGGAAAAATTAAAGGAAATTCTGCTTTCTAGGCTAGGAGCATGTGGCATTTTCACTTTTGAACTCTCCAGCAGCCCAGCTCCAGGTACAGCTGAGGGCAGCCCCAGCAAGGATAAGGACAAGGACAAGGGGACATCACCCAATGGGCGTTTGCTGTTTGTTTCAGATGCTGTTTCACCTTCCAAACCCATTAACTATTACTGTTCCAGGAACAGGAAACCAAGGGCAAGAAGCTGAAATTAAAAGATCCTTTCAAACCACAAAAATAACGTTTCCATTTTAAAGACAGGCCTTTATTTGCTTTACTTTTTATGGGTTGGTGAAGAGCTTGTTGTGATTTACACTTGTCTGCAAACATTCTGCATCTTTAGCTGGGACAAAGATCACCCACCTGTGCAGGTGAGGGCACAGTTTAGGGAAGGAATAAAACATCTCCTGCATGAAGACAGTGTTTTGGTGCAAGGTAATGGACCATGATGGACTGAGTGCAGTGTCCTGCCCCGAGGGCTCTGCTTGCAGTGAAAATGAGCTTGGTCCTTGCCCAGCTGTGAGGTGACCTCTGAAGCAGCCCTTCAGCCCCTGGAGCCCAGAAATGAGCCTGCAGCCTGGAAGGCCCTGGATGCTGATGACCTGTTATTTTATCTTGAGCAGGAGGAGCACTGGCACATGGCTTTTAGAGCTAATCACTCAGGCCCTTTGAGGAGAGCAGGAATTTCCCTCCCGCCCCCTCCAGCAACCTGGGACTTTATTGTGTGTCTGGATCATTTCAGGCTGATCCTTCCTTAACATTCTCCATTTATTTCCCCCAGGTTCAAACTTGTGGAGCTCTCTGGCATGTGTGATGGAGGCTCTTTGCTGGAGCCCATCGAGCCCAGCCCTTCCCTGCTGCAGTCCCTGTTATCCCTCTCCATGAACCACCTACTGTGCTTTTCATCCTTCTGGGATCTCCCTGCTGAGCCCTGTGTCTCTCATACCAAAATTCCTGGGGTTTTTTGCCTCTTTCACTATCAACATTCACCCTTGATGATGCACAGGTGGCAATCCAAAGGAGAGGTGAGAAGCAGCAGCACTCTCCTGTTTCCCTTCTATCCTATCAAGCCTATTGGGAAAGCCTGAGGCTACAAGCAAAATAGAGAAGGGAAAAATAGAGAAGGGAATCTCCATTTTTTTCCCCATGCCTTGAGGCTCCTAAATGTTTGTTGTTTCCTCAGTCCAGTTTTGCCCTAGTGAACAAGGACTCCCTGCAGGGACTGGAGTGCAGGGTAGCAACAAACAGGAGAAAATGGCAAAGGTCAGAGAGGCTGACATTCAAGCCAAGAGCCCTTGGGATTAAATTGTGGAGAATCATTGTCAATGTGCCCAAAACACCTCCAAAATTTGCATGGGAGCAGTGGTGAGCAGGGCTGCTGTGCCTGTCCAGAGTCTCACAGTTGTGCATCTCCAGGGTGGTGGCTGTCACCTCCTTCTCTGAGCACCTTCAGGGTTATCCTGCACTTCTGTCCATGGATTATCCCCAAACCATTCACATTCCAAGGCACTGGATGCACACACAGAGCTCAGGGTGGCAGAAAACAGAAGAAATGAACCTGCTGTGCCTGTCCAGAGTCTCACAGTTGTTCATCTCCAGCGTGGTGGATGTCACCTCCTTCATCACTGGGCACTTTCAGGGTGATCCTGCACTTCTGTCCATGGGTTATACCCAAACCATTCACAGTCCAAAAACACTGGATGCACACACAGAGCTGAGGGTGGTAGAAAACAGAAGAAATGAACCTGCTGTGCCTGTCCAGAGTCTCACAGTTGTGCATCTCTGTGACAGTGTTCACAGGGGTTTTCAGATGAGGGAAGAGACGAGGATTTGACTCCATGTTTCAGAAGGCTTGATTTATTATTTTATGACATATATTACATTAAAACTATACTAAAAGAGTAGAAGAAAAGGTTCTCATCAGAAGGCTGGCTAAGAATGGAAAGGAAGGAATAACAAAGGCTTGTGGCTCCAGCTGAGAGTCTGAGCCAGCTGGGCTGTGATTGGCCATTAATTAGAAACATCCAACATGGGCCAATCAAAGATGCACCTGTTGCATTCCACAGCAGCAGATAACCATTGTTTACATTTTGTTCTTGAGGCCTCTCAGCCTCTCAGGAGGAAAAAATCCTAAGGAAAGGATTTTTTATAAAGTTGTCCATGACACATCTCCAGGTGTTGGCTGTCACCACCTTCTCCACTGAGCACCTTCAGGATGATCCTGCACTTCTGTGCACGGGTTGTCCCCAAACCATTCACATTCCAAAAACACTGGATGCACACACAGAGCTTTCCTGGAGGTCCCTGAGCTGATGTGACTGTGGCTGTCCCCAGAGCAAACTGCCCTGTAAGCCACAGAAAAGTCATTTAATGCCAGTGCTGGACTGTAAAGCTCCTGTCTGCCCTGGGACATTGCAAATGCAGAACAGAATTCGTGGCCTCTCGCAGAGGACTGTGCTCAATGTAAATAATATTATTTCAGAAAACAAAATTCATTTTGCAGCCCAAGACCAACTGCAACAGGATACGAAGCAGGGGGAAAAGAAGTAAAAATGCCTTGCCCCCGGGCCTATTTATTATTTATACACCACTGTGCCTAGATAAACTCCTCCTTGAAAGAGTAGGACGAAAATAATTCTGCAATGTGGAAACAAACTACCTATTTAAAGTGATTTTATGCCTGAATGGCCTCATTATAAAAACAGCCTGCATGCAATAACTTTTTACCTTTTTCTACAATATCCAATGAACTGCTTTTTGTCACTCTCACCAGTCTCAGCGCTTTCATGCAACCACCTTGGTGGAAAGCCTTCATGGTTTCCCTAGAAACGTCTTCCTTCCTGGATGTTGACCCATGGTGGTTGAGGCAGCTAAAACCCTGGAGAGGTCCTGTTCAAACAGGAAAGAGCAGACAGTTTAATGGCCAGCTTTGCAGCTCTGCTCCTCCACAGTTTACAGTAGTCGGGAGCTAGAAAAGAAAAATATCACTACGAAGGTTTCTTTATTTTAGGGTCAGCTCTGTGTGGGCGTTTTTTTTTTGACAAAAGCTGAATCTGCAGCTCACAGGCTGCTGGTGGGCAATGGTGGGATGGAGATGGTTCCATTGCAAAGTGCTGGTGCTCAGGAGATGGCTCCTCATGTGTAAATAGGCTTTTTCCTTCGGAAAAAAATACATCCTGTGTCCTTCTAGGTGCATTCATGACTCACTGGCATAAGGGGCAGCCTGACAAGCCACAAATAACGTCGCCTTCAAGTGTTTTGCAGAGTGCTCTGCAATGTCTGAGCAGGAACAAGAGGCCAGAGTCCATCAGCCCTTGAGAGAGGTGGGAAAAACACTTGTCAGGCTGTGGGGTTATTAAACCAGGCTTATCTCCAGCTCTGCTCATGGCCAGGCAGTCATTGCCAGGGACAGGGACCCACCTCACGTGCTGGACACTGCTCTGGCATCACTGGAGGCTCCAGGGTGCTCCTCAGGTGAAGGGACATGGTGGGACCTTTCTAACCTGCAAGGGCAAGAGCATGGGTAGGGTCATGCAGGTGTTTTAGGTTTGTTGCTTCCTCTCATTTTTATTCACTTCCAGGGGAACTCACGAAACCTTTCAACTACACTAAAACCTACACAATTGTTTGTTTAGGTTTTGTTGTTTTTCGGGGTTTTTTCTTTTTGTGCTGCCTAAATAGTGATTCTCCAAGAAAGCTGGAGAGAAACTGTTTACAAGGACATGGAGTGATAGGACAGGTTTGGATTAGGGATTAGGAAGAAATTGTTCCCTGTGAGGATGCTGAGGCCCTGGCACAGGTTCCCAGAGAAGCTGTGGCTGCCCCATCCCTGGAAGTGCCCAAGGCCAGGTTGGAGAGGGCTCGGAGACACCTGGGATAGTGAAAGGTGTCCCTGCCCATGGCAGGAGGTGGAATGAGATGGTTTTCAAGGTCCCTTCAAGCCAACCATTCTCTGATTCTATGATGACATCTTCCAAGTGCTGCTTGCTCTCCAGCCTTTGCTACCTTTACATAAAGAAAGGAAAAACCAGTGACATTTCCATTGCCAGCTCTAAGCTGTGTGACTCTCCAATCTTGTTCCAAATCTCGCTCCATGTAGCAGCCACAGGCTTGGGAAATCGTTGGTATAAAGCAGAACAAAACATCCCCAGGCTATTCACAGTCCAAGGTGCCCAGGAGCTCTGTGGTGAGCATGGCACTCATGCTGTCCCCATACCAAGGAGCAGAAATAAATATCTGTTAACTGCAGTGCTGTGCCAGTGCTGGTGCACCAGGTCAGAGAGGAAAAACCTGGAGAACTGTAATTAACAACAACAAAAATAAATTACGCAAGAGCACTTCTCTTAAAGTTTTTAATAGCAAACGTTAGAGAGAGCAGGTTTTTCAAGCCAAACAGGAAGGAAAACAAATAAACAACTGCAGTCAGTGCTTTTAGAAGTCAGGTTATCAACCACGGACCCACAGACAGGAACTGATGAAGCAGAAATCTTCAGGGAAACAGATGAAGGTTTCAAAGAACACAAACACATAAAACCCTGAGATGTGTGTTTATAAATAAGCCCAGGGAAGAGCTGGGCGCACAATTCCCAGGCTGAGGGTTATGGGTTGGAAGAAGAGCCTGAAGATTTGGCCTGCACAGGTAAAATCTGTAAATGGCTGGAGAGGTATTTTGGGCATGTTCAAATTTGGAGAAGTGAGACAAAATAGTGAAAGTCACTGCTGCTGGTGTGGGTGTGACATCAGAAGGGAAAGGCAAAGAGAAGCTGAAGGAAAATTAGAAGAAGCCCCATCCTCTCCAAAGGACAGTGACAGCTGAGGAAAAGCTCTGCACAGGATTGCACACACTGCTCAGGGCTGAAACCCTGCCATGGATCACATCAGGAAACAAACACAAGGCTCTTGTGGGGTCCCAAGATTCTTTGTGGGCTGAGCTGCTCCTGTTGCAAACCCCTCTCAGCCTCCAGGCAGTTTATATTATCAGTGCACAGGAGTGGAGAGGGTTAACACCTACAGGAAAATGTTCAGCGGCCTCTTGGTGATGTGTAAATTAGCAAGTGGACACTTGCCCCAGAGAGAAATGGCAAACAAATATTTATTGGTTGTTTCAAAGAACCACAGCCATAAAACTTTGCCATTTGACTGCAGAAGTGTTTGTGTTTTTGCTGAAACCAGTGCTAAAGGTGATGGCTTTATTTCTAACCGAGGTAACCTCTGTAACCCTGTGATTTACTGCCTTCAGGTAACAGAAAAAGCCACCTAGCATGTGCCTCAATGTGCATGGCTCTTGCAGTGTGACGGAAGATGCCAGGAATGAATTTGAATACCATTTTTATCTTATGAATGTGGGTAAATACCTGATGGGGCAGCCTGAAGGAGCTTGAGCCAGGCTGTGCTCAGTCACACTCAGTGGCAGAGCCAGAGGCAATACAGAAAATTCCATTTATATGTAAAAAATAAAAGCTTTTTATGGAGTGGGAGTGGTTGAACACTGGACCAGGTTGCCCACAGAAGTTTCTAGGGGACCCTTCTCTATGTATTTTCCAGATTATCTCACTGACTATTTAAACTCAAAAAATATATCTTTAGACACACACTTACATAGCAGGATATTTAGAAATATTTCACTTCAGTAGAAACCATATGTAAAGTGAAGCACTGTCTAACAGGACTGGAGTTGTCAAAATCTAAGGATACATATAAATTATTGTATAGGTGCCTTAAACATATATATGTGGATATATATACATATAAACATGGAGATTAAAAATATATAAAAATAAACATATTTATCTATTGATATTCATATATTTATATATGGAGATATAGATATAGATAAAACAGAGAGACCTATTTCCTAAATTACAGTAACTTCTAATAGGATTCATGCTTAATAATGAGCAGTTTAGCATTCAATTCAATTCAATTCAATTCATTTCTATTCAGTTCAATTCAGTCCAATTCAATTAATTTCTATTCAATTCAAATGAATGTTAATTTTTTTCCTTGCATTTTTAAGATGTCATCAAAATGCAGTGGCCTTCAGTCATGGTTAATTAATTTATTTTAATTAATTTATTTTAAAGAAAATCTCAGCTTCTAAACCCACATATAGGTCTCTAGGTTGGAGCTTGGACAGAAAGACACCATGAACAGTAAGGATATGATGAAGGCACCTGGGTGTGTGTGAAATCTCTGAGTTTGCCTCAGTGCTTCATCATCAATGAGTGTTTGAATGGATGAATGGCCTGAGCAAATGTTCAGTGTCAGAGTGTGCATAAATTTGAGCTGAACTGCAAAAGTTATGGAGAGGCCAGAAATCCATTCCTGTCGCCGTGTGCCATTTGCTCATTAGCCCCCAGAGACCACCGTAACCACCCCTGATCTGGGGGCTGTGGTCTAATTTGGATTTATGGAATATCATGGCACGCACACTTTGGCGCAGCCTTTGGAACAACTTGTGTTTCAGTGACCCCAGCATCCTGAGTCAGCTTGGTTAAGGAAATATGCACTGAGAGGTCATGGAAGAGGCCAGGCCCTCTGTGGAGACTCCTCAGTGCCTGTGAGGAGCCATCCCAGGGCTCTGCCTTCCTACCCTTCCCCTCCAACCTCATGGACAGCACAGTCACCCTGCCAGTGGGTACCACTCCTTAAAATGGATGCTTTCTGAATGTTTGCCTTGAGGACTGCAGCAAAAAATCAGGGAGAATATTCTGATCGTCTCCAAACACAAAGGGAAGTTTGGTGGGAATTATTGTCTGCAAGAATTTCCCTGTTTTGCAGGGAGGCTGGTTTTTTAGTTGTCTGTGATGGTGTTCACAGGGGTCCAAGGATGAGGGAAGAGATGAGGATCTGACTCCATGTTTCAGAAGGCTTATTATTTTATGATATATATTATATTAAAACTATACTAAAAGAATAGAAGAAAGGATCTCATCAGAAGGCTGGCTAAGGATAGAATAGCAAAGAATGATAACAAAGTCTTGTGTCTCAGACAGAGGGTCCGAGCCAGCTGACTGCGATTGGCCATAAGTTAGAAACAACCACATGAGACCAATCACAGATGCACCTGTTGCATTCCACAGCAGCAGATAACCATTGTTTACATTTTGTTCTTGAGGCCTCTCAGCTTCTCAGGAGGAAAAAGGAAAGGATTTTTCATAAAAAATATCTGTGACAGTTGTCTGCAGAGGAAAAGATGTAGCAACTAATGTGTTCACATTGGGAAAATACATTCTTTTCAGTATGTATGAGTGAATTGTGGCTGAAGTATTTCACTGCTCATTCTTGCTAATTCACCTTTGAGGGGTCTCTATGACAAACAAAAGCCATCCTCAGAGGAAGACCTCATTTCCCTGGGAAGAGAGGAATTAGCACAAATTAAAATTCTATTTGCCTAATTCACTTGGAATTCTAATTGAAATGCTTTTGCAATCTGAATTACACCACTTCTTCCCCACTTATTGCGCAAGTTAAGAAGGAAAAGCTGCTGTGTGACTTTCCTAAGGGACACCTAAGCCTGGCTGAGCTGTTCCTGGGAAGCTTTGAGTGTTTGTCATCGGGCAGCTGGTCCCAGCCTCTGGGGCCGTGTATCCACTCTTCCTCCTCAGGACATGAGAATATTAACTTGGAGAAACCCTCTGTGCCCCACCAAAAGCCAAATCACCCAGGTGCCTTCCAGGAAGATTTCACAAAATGAAAGGCAAAAGGAGGGCAGGAAGAAAAATAACTCCAGGATGAATTTAGATGAGCTGTTCTTAATGATGAAAATTCCTTTATTAACCCCTCTCCAGCTTTGCTGCTGCTGTGGCAGGAAGGAGAAATCTTGTAAAGATAGTGAAAGGTGTTCCTGCCCATGGCAGTGGGATTTGGAAGTGGATGATCTTTAAGATCCCTTCCAACCCAAACATTTCTATCTTTCTATGAGGAAAATACATTAAAAGTATTTCTATTTCTATTTCTATTTCTATTTCTATTTCTATTTCTATTTCTATTTCTATTTCTATTTCTATTTCTATCTTTCTATAAGGGAAATATATTAAAAGTATTTATATTTATTTATATATTTATATTTATAGTTATAGTTATTATTACAGTTATATTTATAGTTATAGTTTTAGAAGAAAAATATTTTTATTTTTATTTTTGTTTTTGTTTTAATTTTTTTCCCTTTTTCTTTTTCTTTTTCTTTTTCTTTTTTTTTTCTTTTTCTTTTTCTTTTTCTTTATTATTTTTATTTTACTTTTTTTATTTTATCAATATTATATTTATATTTTAAGTTTGTACTAAAAGCTGTGACACATCAGAAAAATCCCCACGGACTCTACACATTTATGCTGCTTTTATATCTGATACCTGTCCTGTCACCCCCAGAGCACTCTGCTTTCCAGGAGTGCCAAATCCAGAGCTGAGTGATTCAGCCTGAAAGTCAGATCCGTTTTACAGGGTCTCTAATCCCCACAGATTACTCTGCCCCAGGAAGACTACTGCTCCACTGGTGCAGGAGGTGGATTTTATAGCAGCACCAAAATCCCTTCTCATCTGTTATCTTTGCCTGGAGAATCAGACTTTTGACATAAACCTGGAAGGTAGTTCAAAGCCTTGCTGCATAAACACACATCCATTTTTTGTACTTTAGGAATAGGTAATGTAAGAGTTGAAAGGTGAAGGTTATGGCAGTTCGTGTTTATTTCACCAAGAGCCAAGAGATGGGAAACATCTGGCACTTACACACCAAGCAAGTCTTAAAAACAAAGAGATCTAGACTTTAGTCCGGCTGAGCAAGCACTGGGATAAAAGCTAATGACAGGCTGCTTATTTAAAGGGATCATAATACAGAGCAGCCATGTAGGGAACCAGGGAGGATTCGGGAGGGGCAAAATGAGGGGAAAATTCAGCTTTGTGTTTCCAAGCTAAGGGTCAAAGCCTGACTTGAGTTACCCTGCAGTGTCAGCCCTGAGCTCCAGGCTCATAGAGCCCTGCAGGTTTCACTTGGTCCTCATTTCCAGCGTTAACAAACACCCAAAGCAGTGCTCAGGAGTGCTGCTGGTGTGTTCCAGGTAGAAGCCCTCAGGAGCCCTCAGGAGCAATGGTTTTTGTGAAGGTTTAGAGGAGGGCTGAGCACAGAGGTGACTGGCAGTGAGGTGAGTTGGGTTAGCGTGAAACACTCATCAGCAATTCCTGGGAAGGATGGACGTGCTCAAGCACATTGCTGCAGCTTCCCTGGAGCAGATCCTCACCTGCTTTGCATCTTCCTGCTGAGGTTTGTCCTGGAAAAGGTGCTCTGCAGAGTGGGGCTGTGTCCTTCTGAAAAATCCCAGGCTGAACTTGTTCGTTTATTGTGGCTGCTCCTCTTTGGGACACATCACCTCCCATCTCCCATTTTCATTGCTCAGTCCCCAGAATAAATTGCTCCCTTTCAGCAGGATCCATTGTGCAAGCAGAGATTTGTGCAGAAAATGAGGAGTGGAGATTCTTTTGCTCCTTTTCCATTTGATATTGCACAGGCCAAGCTCCCACACCAGCTCAGCCAGCATGGATGGTGACATGGTGACATCCTGACTTTACCTAATGTCCTCTGCCCATCCAAGCTGTTATGAGAACTTCATCTCTCATCACAAAAAAAAAAAAAAAAAACCCAAAACCAAAAACAACTCTCCAAAAGCAAAGAAAAAAACCCCAAAATAACCCAAAAACCCCAGTCTCCCCCCCCAAAAAAAAAAAAACAAAAAAAAAAACCAACCAAAAGAACCAAAAAACCACCACAAAAAACCCCAAAAAACCCCAAAAAACCCCCAACCAAACAAAACCAAACAAAACAAACAAACAAATAAAAAACCAAAACACAATAAAACCCCAAACAAAGTCATGAAAATCATGCAAAAGGGAAAAATAGGATTATTTGTAGCCCCTTAACTGCTGCTCTATGACCTTGGAGCTAAGGAGAGCTTCACTTTTTGCTTTTGGCAAGGTCAGTTTCCAATCCCAACCCCTGAACCACACCAAGAATTAATGTTTAGCCTATCTCCAGAGTAATGGGGAAATGTGGACTCCTCCTTCTACAATTTTAAAGCTCACCATTGCAACCAGCATTGTCTGCATTGTAGGAAACATGCGTGAGAGCCATCTGTAAATTGGTTTTTCAAGAGAAAAGGCCTGTCACAGGCTTACAAGTGGCTATCACAAAAACCTCTTGCTCCCAATAAGATGTGATAAGGAAACAATGGTTGCTGCCCTGGAAAAGAGATTTCCAGGGGCAGCTACGTGACAGGAGCTCAAGTGCTAATTCTTAAGGCTGTGGTTTGCAGCCAGCTGTAAGATTTGTGGTTATCACACCACCAGTGCCTTGTGCCAGATGAGCAACACACTGCTAGAGCATAAAAAACCTCCAATCAATGGCTCACATTTGTCAAAACAACAACAACAACCAAGAAAACGCCTTTATAACAGCAGGTTTTTGGTGTATGAGTATTTTTTAACTTTGTGTTGGACCAGCAATCTCCTGCCTTTCCCCAGCAGGAGTGCAGCTAGCACAGGAGGATAAAGCTGGTATAAATTCCCCATCATGTCCCTTGGCTAATTTGACAAAACACAATCATGTGTCCGTGCCTGATCCACATTAGATTTATAGTCCTGGGTGAGCTGGCAGTGCACAGATCTGGTATTAATAATCCTGGAACCACAGCCTAAATCTATTAGCTGGAAGCAGTTGTATGATTCTTAATCCTATTTTGTGTCAGAGCAGATGACTGCAACCAAGATGGAGCAGAAATTGGATGGTTTTGCATGGCTAAACTTGCCCTGAGCTGAGCTTTCAGAGAGTTCAAACCAATCTTAAAACTGATGTTTTGGGGGTACTTTATGGGAAATCAGCCTGGAAATCCAAGAGCCCAAAGTGTGAAGCTTTGTCTTGTAAGAAACAAACTTATTTTATTTGAAAGATGTTTAAATCCAAGCAAGAAATGTCATCTATGCTTGAGAAGCCACTGCTGGAGCAGGATGAAAGCTTAACAGTTTAACATCATTTGGAAGCACAGTAAAGATTTGGAGCAGTATTCCTTGAAAACTTAATGAGACTCGTACAGCAAGACTCCACCATAAAAACACAGCTCCCTTGCTTAGAATGGTTTTCCCATTCTAAATAACTGAAAATCACAATCATACTGTTTCCTCAGCAATTAGACATTTTTTATATACTACATTTCTTTAATAATACTAAAACTCTTTTTTTAAATTATTATTATTATTTAAAAAAGCTGTCCCCTGACAAGCACGTTATTAAATTACAGTTTATGGCTCTTGCAGTGGGGTAAATTATAGTTGTTTTATTAAAGTATTTCAAAGATTGGAGTCTTACCAACATCTTACTCCTCCAGTTGGCCAAACCCACGTATGCTGTGAGGTGCAAGCTGCCTCTCACAGAGCCCTTCTGCACGCCAGGAGGGAATTTAGGTTTGATTTTCCAAATAATGGGACACCACAGGAAGCAAGTCTCATCAGACTCCAAACCTCTGGTGTTTAACCCCCATTATCTGTGTTGGGCTGTTGCATTTTCTCTCTCACAAGCACAAGAGAGTGGTTAGATCCAAGGAGGAGCAGGATGGGGCCTGTTGGTGCCCTTACTATTTTATGAGTTTATTCTTTTTGCATTGGTTTGTTTGCTTCTTCACAGAGAACCCTGTTTCTCCAAAGGTGCTCCTCAAATGGAAGAGCTCCACAAGTTTACCCACCTGAAAAGCAGAAATAAGAGATTGGCAACATCCAGGCTGCATAAATACTCCATGAAAATGCAGATTTATGCCACTAGTCCAAAGGATCCAGGATCCACTTTTCCTGTGGGTTATTCTCCCTGGAATTACCCATCAACAGCATCACTGGAAATTCATATTCCAGGTATTACATGGATCTCCTGATTGACCACTGTGTGTTTGTGTCACTCTGTTTTCTGCTTTCCAAGGGCTGATCCCAGGGCAATGCTCCCTTGTCCCCCTCTCCCAGCAGCTCCTGCATTTGGCACTGCAACAGGAAATTAAGGGCTGTAGGAAAGCAACCTTTGGCCTTTAATTCGCTTTTTAATAAAATCATTAAAAGAAACCTGCTCGCTGCCAGACATGGTGGGAAATTGCTTTAATGATACTTTGGAGCAGAACGCGTTCTCTCAGCTGCACGCGTGGCTTCCTCCGCAGCTTTGTGTGTTTGCAGCATGAAAATGGTTTCAATTACAAAGCCAGGCTAGAAAATTTTATATGAACCAGGCCGTGATAACAACCAGAGGCCAGGCTCTGTCCGTTGCACATCTTACACACAGACAACAATTAGGAAGTTCTGCCAGAACAGATCGACACGTTTGAACCAAAGACAAAAGCCAACAAAAGGACAAAGAAAGAAGAGGGATTTTGTGTGTTGTTCCAGTCTCTCCTGGGAACAAAATAGGTGCCGTTACCTGCAAAAGTGAATTTAGGTTTGGTGAATGGGCACACAGCACAGCAGACCTGCAGTTTGTGAGAGCACAAACCTATCTAAAAGTGTCAGGGTGCAGCTCTTAATCATTCTGTTCCCTCATTAATTTTAGAGTTTGCAATTCCATTTTTCAGAGGTTCTTGTGAATAAATTTTATGGCCTTATTGTCCTAGAACAGGGACAAACCTTGCTTTGTCATTCTAAATTCAAAACTTACCATTTGGGCAAGTATAAATCTAGTTAGGAAATTTTATTAATTGAGCAAAGCCTGTGGAGAGATAGGTGGTTACTGAGGACATCTTAAAAATTACAGGAGAGACCTGTGCTAAAACAAATCTATTGTTTAGTTACAGCAGTGAAATTTTAAGAGACTGAATAGCTTCTGTCTAATACAAAATTTGCCCTCATGTACTTTGATTCTTTCTGTCTTTCCCATCGCATAAAAAAATTCTTAATCAACAAACCTGGTAGTCAGTTTTCTACAATCAATAAATTCTACGTCCAAGCCACAGTAGCTTTTATGTCTGTACATTGTAAAAGTAAATTTACATCATATGTCAAACATTAGACACAAAGAGAAAAACAAGGCTGATTTCTAGTCCTAAAAGATATATGTGTATCCATAAAATCAGCAAGCTGTGTCCTGAATGCAGCTGGATGATCATACTCTGACCAAATGGCTTTTTGTCTCAGCCTGGAGATCTGTCGGGCTCAACTGTTTTCCAGAGCTGCATCTGTTTCAGGGAGCTCTGGGGAAGTGCAGGACAAGCCCCTGCTTTACTACCAGCCCTATGGGAAGCAAATTTTCCTGCTGCCTGGGCTGTGGAGCAGCCTGGATCATGCCAGGTTCTCTCAGAGACCCCAGGATGGCAAGAGCTGAGCCCAAATTGGAGCTGTGCTTCCGCAGCAGAGAGCCAGGCCGCCTGGTGGAGTTTGGTCACCAGAAGGAAATGAAAAAGGAGGAAAAGACCCAGCTGTGTTAATTAATCACAGGGTGACTCCAGAGCACCAGCTCGTGTTGGGAAGAGCAGATCTGAGGCTGGGAAAGGGGGCTGAGGAGCAGGGAAGCCTTTGCAAGAGGCGTCGATAAGAGCCCAGCATTGCTGGGCACCTTCCAGGGAAGGGAAATCCCAGCCAGGAAAAGTGCAGGGAAAGGACAACCAGAAACACCAGGGATTATGTGACCTTCTTACAAAATGAAACTCAAAACCTGTGCTACCTCTAGCCTACTGAATGACCCCAAGGATGAACACAATACTTGTCTATAAATACATTGGAGGAGAGCGGGCGGAATGGAGGAAAACGCTGCTTTAATTTAAAGACCAAATGTGGCACAAGAAGGATGGAATATGATCTCTTCCCATAATTACATAAACATTCAGGGAGTTCCACTGACTAAAAAGTGATTAGCCAGGTTTAACAGTCATGGTTTTACCCCAGTGTGTTGGAGGGAGCAAAATCTTCTTGCAATGATTTTAATTATTTCCTTTTTTTCTCCCCCAAGAATTAAGATATATTTCTACTCATCATTCTGACTCCAGAAGCTCACACCTTGGTAGCTGTGGCTCACAGCAGAAAGAGAAAAGGTGGAACCAGCAGAGAAGATTTGTTCATGGGCTCTTTGTCAGTGGGAACATCCTCTGTGAAAAACCTCTGCTGCTGGAGAACACGACATGAGTGTTTCCAAAACATTTTCCACTGTTTTCCAACAGTGACAAGACATTACTTTATTTGGGTGAGCTCCTTACTTTGGCTGGTTGTGTCCCTGTTTTTGGCTGGAAATCTCCATGGATGAGTAGAAAAGGAATGCTACCTACTCCCACAAGAAGTGTTTTGAGCTGCAGTGTCTAACAAACTATACCTTTCTCATGGAAGGAATTTATTAGAAAAACCCTACTGGAAATTAATATATTTCTGAAATGAGCTCTTTATCTAATAGCTCACCAACTTCCTGGGAAGTGATGAGGTGGAGGCAGCTGGATTTCAGGGTGGATCTGGTTAATACAAACTGCCACCCTATGAATGCTAAAGAGTATTTTTGCCTTCACTAGGTGTGGTCTGGTTTACGCTTTGGAGGAGAACAGATCCTCAGATACTCCTAATGTCGTACCATTAGGAGTTACAGCACAAATATGAAGTGAAATCACTGCATGACTTTCTTCCAGCCACACTGCACAGGTGTTATTTTAGCACAGTGGTTCCTTCCAGAGCATGCTGAAATCAGGCATTCACAGCTCCTGCTCATCATCCCTGGTCCCTTTTTCATCCCAGACAAGAAGAAACCACCCTGCTTTACCTGTGCTGCCTGCTGGGGACACAGAAATGACACTGCTTCCTTACAGAAGGGTGCACAAAGTGTCCAGATCCTGTGGGGATGAGTTCACAGCCCCAGTTCGTGTCCAGAGGAGTTTGGGGATGCCAGGCTGCAGCAGCAGCCCCTTTCAGACAGCTCATGGCATCACAGACCTGCTCCCAAGCCCGTGGGCACTGCAGGACTCCCCCACTGGCTTTTATCAGCTTTGGCTCACATCCTTGGCATCTGCTTCGTGCCTCTTTATTTATAAGGTCATGCATATCAGGAGCAGCCTCCCAGGGAAAACAGGCCAGCTCATCTCCCTGCTCAAAGAAGCAATTTAGCAGTGATTGTAATCTGTGATTTCATTGCTAGCCCCTCTTTGCCTTCGCAGTTGGGCTCTCCAGGGAGGGAATTTTATTTCTTTGGCACAGCCTAAGCATTGCGCTGAGCAAATCTCTCTTTCTATTTATCTCATGCATGCCTCTATAATAAGCATGGATGTGATGAATAATAAGTACATAGGTGCTACGGGTCTCCTTTGTATTTCTTTGGCACTATTAATAGCCTTTAAAAGTGGGAATAACTCTTATTCGTGCCAGCTCTAAGCTGTCTTCATACAGTCCAAGCATTGTAAGGGAGTTTTATTTTAAACAGAACATTTCTGAATAATTAATCACTCCGATATAAGACACACACAACAATTCCAAATAACCTCTGCATGTGTTCCTAGTTGAAAGGGGCAAATGAAAGATGGGGGGAAAATATAGTCAAAACAAGGAGCTGAGATGCAGAATCCAGCCAGGAAAGCGTGGATGAGTTTTTTTCCTCCCCTCCTTACTCAAACAATTCAGAACATATTTTCCCTATAAAGTAAATGGGTAGAATGTCCAAGTGCAGCTCTGACAGTATCTCTGCTGCATGTGCAGCTGTGGGCTGGAAGGATGGGGTGCTGGACAGCATCATCTGCTCCAAACCACTGAGCAAGGTCCCAGAAAAGCGAGTGCCAAGCTGTGAGCACTGCAAACGTGGATGTACAACCTGTCAGGCTGCCCAGGGCCATCTGTGTGCACAAGCTGGTGCAGCCAGACACTTGTTTCACTTTCCAAAACTCAAACAATCACAAGCACAGGCACTTTTCAGCTTCAGCAGAACTCACCAGGGTGGGATGGCCAAGGAGCTGGTGGGAGGCAGGGAGTTTGGTGGCTGTTCTTTTCCTCAGTGGATGTTTCTCTGCTCTCCTGGATGTTTTTCAGTGCCAGAGTGAGTTGGTGTGTGGCTCATCCTGCCTCATTAAAGCCCATGAGGACACATCCTACAGAATAACTCGTTTCTTTCTACTCATGTCCAGCTCATATCCCTCAAAGCCAGCCTTGTCCTGCCTCAATCTTCATTATCATGTGGAAACAACATTGTGGAAAGTGTTCTGTATGGCAGTGAAGACTCTGAGTCTTTCAGCATATCAGGAGCCCATAGGATGTGTTATTTTTGCTGGATTAATCTTAAGAATGAGAGCCAATTCCTGCTTTTTCCAGTTATCTCATCTGTTTTCCCTCATGCCCTCTCAAATCCAGACAATCTCATCTTCAGTAAATAAATGTTGAAAGGACTTTGTGTTGCAGCCATGTAACATAAAATTATGTGTAATGTATGATGTGAAAACAAACAAATCAACAAAAATTTGAGTGGCTTGGGTGAACAACACGTTTCTCCTCTGACTCATACAGAAAGGCTTTGTCAGAGCACTCCCAGCACCAGCATCTGCAATTGGCCTCAGCCTTTGAAATCCTGCTACCTAAAACCTGATGCCTTCTGTGCCATCAGATGTGGAATAAAAGTTTGGAGGAAATGTCTCTCTCACTCAAGGCAGGTGATGGTCTCATGGGGAGCAGAAGATCACAGTTATTTATTCCAATAAATAATGTATTTTATTTAATTTATTACAATAAATAATGTTAAAAAATATTACAAAAAATCGCCTGTCCATGGCCAGAACAACCCTTTCCTTGGGACTCCAGCCTGGTCTCCCAACCAGGCATTGAATATCATGATTTGGATTATTCTGTTCATTTCTGCACTCACTAAACTACACAGAGACAGGAATAGCCCAACTACTGCTGAACCTGCCAGAGGAAACACACAAAGATCCCAAGACAGTGGAGTTTAGACAACACTCCCTCAGATTTTAGTAGCAATGGTGGGGTTTTATATAATTTTCTTCCTTAATGGTTTGGGTTGGAAGGGACCTTAAATGTCATTTAATTCCAACCCTCCTGCCATGGGCAGGGATGCCACCAACTAGCAAAGTTTGTTGATTTTCTGGTTTGTATTTTTAAATAAAGAACTCTTTGATGGCAGAGGTAAAATGAGTGTATGACTTCACAGCTTTCTTTTGGGATTTGGAAGGAATTATTTTCCCTACTAGGAATCAGGATTTTTACCACAAATCAGCCCCAAACCCCATCCAGCTCCCTCTGTCATGGGGATACCATGTCTGAACCATGATTTGTGCATCCTCCAGACCTTAACACCCTGGTCCCCGGTGCTGAGCAAATGGCAAGAAAAAACTTATTTAATGCCACAACAGCAGGGCAGCTTCTTACCACACAGAAAATCTCATGAGGTCTGTGTGGCAAGGTTATAAATCAGCCCCACTGACACAAGTGGACAGGTTCAAGTTGAAGTTATCGAGTGTGACGGCTCAAGTGGCATCCTGTACGTCAGACCCAGGGCTGGGTGACCCCTCTTTTCCTTTTGCCAAAGAGACAAATGGTGAGAACGTGTCAGGCTTTATCTCCCATCCACATTTTTAGCTGGGGACATAGGAAATTTTAAAGCTGAAAATAATGTCTTTCTCCGGGCGTGTTGCAACCTTTTCCTGAGGAGGTCTTTATTTTTAAATGCAGGGGGGACAGTAAACAGAACAACACCCAGATGATGACAAGATTGAGCTGCACAGATGATCCTCAGCATTTGTCATCAAAGAGACACCGAGCTGGATTTGTCCCCAGAGGGATCTCAAGGATGGCTTTCCTTGCAGCAGGACAGCACAGCACGCCTTGACCCGTGCCACCACCCTGAGATAATCCCCTGCCAGATCCTTCATCCCTGTCCCACTGACAGAAGGTCCCTGGGGATGCCCTGCTGGAATATCAAAGCGCTGATGGCATGCCACACTCATCCTCCCACCATGAGCCTCCCCAGCACCAGGATTGTGACATCTTATAGGAACCAGCATTTTCTGTGGCATCAGAATGGATCTGTGGCTGGGTTTCTAACTCAGCAATATGTGCTGGAGTGCTGTAAATAGGATGCAGCCTGGTGGAAGAGGGAAATCTTCAGTCTTCATGCTGCCCTTGGCCAAGGGAGCTCCCTCACTTTAAACAAAAACACCCTAAAAATAACGAAAACTCCCAGTTCTTTATTTCAGAGCAGTCAGATTATGCAATGTTAGTACACACATCTCGAGCAGAGACACATTGCCCTTTCCCTTTGCATTGGATAAACAACAGCTTTCCTTTTTCCTTTCTTTCTGATGGAAATCACAACTGTGGGCCCGGCTGTGTTGCTGAGAGCCTGAGCTGCTAACAGCCTTCACAATCCTGTTCATTAGGAAGCAACCAAACAAACTTGACAGGACTGCCATGCACCCAGACACTTTTACTAAATTCTGTTTATGTTATTTTTAAAGTAGATTTGGCACTCACAAGGCTGCGCCACTTGTTGAGAGGAAGGCAACAAAAGTTCTTGCTATTGACAGGAAAGGGACAGAAGAGGTCCTTCAAGCATCCTTGACAGCTCTCTGCTGCTCTTGTGGCTCTGGAGCCAAAAGTGCACTCAGGTCTCACACGCAGCCATGTAAGTTCTGTACAAATCACCAAAAACACCCCCAGAATATTGGCTAGTCCCAGGAAAGTGACTGGGAAGGTCAATCTCATTGACTCACTCCACATAAAAAGGTTGACAGCTTGTAGTGGTGACTGCCATCACCCCCAAACTGGACTCAATTAATTTGAGCACTTCTTCTTCCTGCAGTGGGAATTTTACCAGTGCCTTTAGTGGTCCAGCCTTTATAGGGGGAGAAAAAAGACAGCCAGAAGGCTTACAGCCACCCAGCTTAAATCCTGTATCAACAGCAAACACAGGGGGTCTGTTTGGTTTCCTATCTGCAACTGGACCTACCACAGTGGCTCGTGACAGCCATGTGCCACATCTCATCTCTGGGTTATCCTCCACAAAGCCACTGGGATTTCATCCAGGGAAATTCTGCACAGAGTGGTGGTGAGTGGCAGCAGTAGCATTCTGTAAGATGTTTCATTTCACACAATTAACTTTTCAGTGATTACGTGAGAGAATTCCCATTTGTCTACTGCACAGTAAAGCTAATTCATTGCCTCTGACAATATTGCATTTTCAAGCTGGAACTCTCCCTTTTTTAAAGAAAAGCTTTCTGATCAACCAGGCCCATGGTGAAGCAGCACTTATTGTTCCTTGGATAGGAGAAACTTTGTGCCATGTGCAGATAAAAACATGATCATTAACCCTACTTCCTCCACAGCTCACCAGTCCTGCAAACAGCACTCCAATTCCAATAAGGAAGGAAAATATCAATGCAGAATTTATGGGTCACCAGGCAGCATATTGTGGCTGGAATTTTCCAGCGAGCTCAGTGTCTTTTTGCAGTGGCCAAACATTTGAAAGAAGCTCTTCATAGTCCAAAATAAATGTCTACATTTTCAGAAGACAGGCAGTGATTAGGCACTGTCTGGGAAGAGATTCCATTTTTTTTTTTAATCACTTCCAAGTTTTATTTTTGCACGTGGATTTTGTCCTTGGGTCTGGCTGATGTGGAAGAGGCACGTGGTGCTGTGTGCCTCAGAAGGGTCAGCCAAGCATGGGCACTGCTGCCGCCTGCATGCACTGCTCAGTGGCACTGGAAATTTGGAAACTGCTGCCCCTGGAAGCGGCTCCAGAGTGGCCTGGCCATGTCCTCCACCTCTGGGCTGGTCCAAGAGTGATGCACAGTTGGTGTAACCTTAAATCAGGAAGATTCGCCAGCTTTGCGTTCTTGAGCATAAGAGAAAAGCCTGGTGGATGCTCCCCACAGAAAGCACACTCAGATCAGATCATGCTGCCTGCTGCAGTTTAAGAGAAATGAGGAATCAAAGACCCCGGAGACTTTTATTGTTCTTTTTAAGCCCTCTCCCAGCAAACACAGTGCCCATATTTTACAGGACTACAACACAATAATCTGCCACCACCGCTTTAACGACCAAGCAGTTGCAGAGTTGATCTATAAACTGATGTTGCCATTTAATGTGGTTTCCAGTGAACTGTAAAATTTATAGCTGTAACTAACACCCCCCCTGCCCCTCTCTCTTTTATGTTCTCCTCAGAAAACAAGCTGCTCCACAGCTCCAAAAGGCAACATGCAGAAAACCAGTGTGCAACCTGAAGTGAGCTAATTAGGATCACATTCACATACCATGGATCTGCAGCCTTCTGGTCAATTAAGAAAAGATTAATGTCTGACACTGGGTGGATGACTACCACAAAAAGGCAGGCACAGAAATATTCAGATACACTGCTGTTGCACAACCTGGATAGTGGCAAAGCTGCTGTGCAGAGCAGAGACCCTCTGTGATGTTTCTTCCATGGTTTTCCCACTCTTTTCCATGCAAACTTCTCAGCCTCACCACTATTTCCATCCTATCATGGTGCTTCATGGCATGGGTGTCCCTCCCCTAAACCCTGCTGATAAGAGCAGCTGTAAGGTGAATTCCACCTCTGCTCAGCTGTCTGGCTCTTCTCCCATCCTCTTTTTAGTCACTGATGGGGTTTAAATGGGCTTCACATCAAGTCCACCACATGGGGAGAAAGAACCTGGTCCCAAACGAACGTAATGTTGGAAAATCTCCTTGGGCACCCGCGAGCACAGGGGCTGATTTAAGCTCACTGTTGTGAAGGCTTGGAATCAAAACTGAGGGCCTGATCCCAAAGCCCATTAGCCTTTGGAAAGGCTTCCTATGATGTCAGTGGATTTTGGAATACGCCTTTGATGCTTTCTGTAAGGGCTGATGGAAAAAAATCTTCAAGCTTAATTGGAGTGCAGGGGGGGAAACTGGTGAGGAAAATGTTTTTAGATGAACGCCTCAATTGTGGGGGATGCATGTCCTTGCTTGAGCTCCACTGATGCTTTCTGCTGCTGGCTGTTTGTTTATAAGGTGAATTTTCTTCAGTGGGGGGGGATGTATTAACTTCCTGGCCTCATGTAAGATCACATTTCATATTTTAATCTCCTCAGTGACTTCCTGATGGGAAGAAGGATCTTTCATCTGGATAGCGCATCAAAACTTTGGCTTTCACATCATAGGTAGACGAGAGAAGTCGGGTGTCCTGAACCTCATGGTTGCAAGAGTTTTTTAATCACAGATTTGCTTTAAGGTGGCTTTATCTGGAGCCAGAGCATGAGGGGTAAAGCTGCTTTATGATGGTTTTGTTAAGCTCATGTTGGTGGTGCCGTGTTTTTACATTTAAGAACAGAGCAACACAAAAGCAGAGGACCAGATTCTGATGTCATTTTTGCTAGGAAAACCAGGCATAAGGCAATGGGTAAGAAACCTGCTGCTGGGGAACCACAGTGTGGTGCCATGTAATTATGGTCAGGCCCATAAAAACTGGTGGAGGTGAGAATGGAAGAGAGCTGCTGTCTTAGGGAAAGTCTTAGGGAAAAAGAAATTAGGAACTCTAATAACAGGGAAAAAGGAAGGATAAGGAACAAAGATCCAAATCCCTGGTTGGGGATGTTCAGAAGTGTTAGATTATTAATTTTTTACCTTTAACTTGATGTCGAAGTTCACCAGTTGGGCTGTCTACTGGAATTCTCCCTACTCAACACAATGAAATTACACCAGGATATTAATAAAACCATAACATATCTTGAGGTGGAAGGGACCCGCAAGGAGGATCACCAACACACTGTTGTGCAAATGGGCAGAGACACAAAGACCTGGTGTTTCCTCACAGGGATAAATGTAGAAACACTGAGAAACTTGTAAACAATTTTGCAGAGCTGTAGAGAACTGGTGGAGCACTGCTCCAGTGTGCAAACAAAGAGCCCAAAAAGCAGGAACAACAAAAGAAACAGCAGCAGGAATTATCTCTGAGAATTTGTTCTGAACACTTTACAGCAGGGAGAGCTCAACGTTAGTTTTACAAAACAGCCTGGCAGCTGTGCTATTTATACGTTCACCACCAAGCTTTCATTAATTTTAACATGTGTTAATGGACACCCTGTATTATTTTGGGAGGCCAAACGTGAGATTTGTTTAATTTCCTTAAATATCAAATATGAGTCGAGTAAAATAAACCGTGGATTGTATTTTTTCTTTTTTAAGGAAAAAAAAAGTGTCAGTGAAACAGAATTCAGACAGAGCAATGTCTGATCATATTTACAGCATTTATAGGCTTGGAAATCTCCAAAGAAATCTGAGGAAACCTAAAGACTGCCTGAGTACAGTGAGTGAAATTCTTCTTGGTAATGAATAAATACTCCACAGGTCTTTACAAGAACACCTTTTTAACTACATGTAAATACTTCACAATCTTTCAGAAAAATCTCCCATTTAAAGGTGATCCTTAAAACAGGTTCATTTTATTTTAATAGCAATTTTTTTTTTAATGCCGTTTGCAGATCCTGTAATTTCTCTCGGATTTCTTCCCTTTGCTAAAAACACCAGTGTTTCCAAACAGGCACACAAAGACTTTGGAAACAGAGTCCTTGTGTTGTTCAAAAAAAGTTCTCAAATAAGAAATACATGGACCTAAATCAAATTGCAGCTACAAGCAAATTTATTTCTCACCTCATCTTGCTCCTTAGGATTTAATGGAAAACTGGTATAAAGCGTGGCAACAGAAAAAAAAATACCTGCCACAAAAAATAAATCTGTCAGACTTGGGAAAATCCATTCATCAAAGGAGGGAAAAATACAATGCAATCACGAGAAGTTTATGGAATAAATCTGTAACTGATTTGGTTATAATATTTAATCTCCTTCTGCTACCTTGTAGTGTGAGGTTGTGTTCACCCTGCATAGCTTCAACATGACAATGGGTTTTTAGTACCAAATTTATAACTTAATCTGGATACTGCCAGCGTGGCAGGACAAAGCCAGTGGTTTTTGAGTGTTTCTGATTCTGGCCAGAGGGACAGATGCTGGAGAGGTGAACCAGACAGATTTTGACTGGTGACACATGACTTTGTAGAATCGCCATTGATTTATACCACTGAGCAGCCTGGCTCTAATCTGCACTGGAAGGGGTACCTTCAAAGCAAAACCTGCCCCTGGCTCCAGTTAAACAAAACCCTGTCCTGTCCTGAGAGCCAGGCTCCGGGATCACAGGTTTGCAGCAAACAAGACAAAGCTCCAGGAGAAACTCCTTATAACACAACAAACCCCTTTCCCTCACACCCCACGACAGCAATGCCGAGCTCGCTGACACCCCAGGCTTCAAAGGGAGCTGTGAAGGAGCTGACCTTGCACAGAGGGCTGTTTATTGGCACAAAAACAGTGCCCTCCTGCAGCCCAGCAGCCAGATGGGTCAAACAGCTCCTGTTGGAGCCCAGAAAATGTGGGAAGCTGGAGAGCCCATGGGAGGGCTGCAGCGCCCGTCCGCAGATCTGACTTTCCTGAGTGGCAGCTTGATGAACTCAGGCATGGGGAGTTGGCCCTTTGAAGAAGTAATTATGCTGCTGGTCAAGAAAAAAGCAGCTCTGGGTTGTGCTGTGCGTGTTTACACAATGCCAAAGGGACAGGCAGGCGCTCCTCGGGACGGGTGCCACGAGAGAGAAGACGCATTTCAAAGAGTTATTTATTCGCCGGAGATCCTGAGAGGATGTTTGTTGGATCATGCAGGAGAGTGGGAGCTCCTGAAATCCAGGATGCCGAGAGTTCAAGCAGGAGCAGGCAGCAGATTTATCTCTCTGGGCTGCTGGGAGCCTGTCAAGTGCCATAATTACCATTTGTTCTCATCCCACCCGTGACTCCTCCGTGGCAGTGACCTTTGGAGCAGCGATTATTTATGTCACGGAAACAACATGTGCTGGCAGAGTCATCCTTCCCCACTTCTTAATTCACCAGCCTCTCAATGAGTTTTGCAAAAGCAAAGGGAATGGGAAGGAAAGTGATCAAGTGTTGAGCAAGCCAAGGGGTTTGTCTGGGTTCTGCTTGATGAGGAAGAATGAGAGTCTCTGTGTAGAGTCTGCACAGTAGGACCCACTGTGTTGCTGGGGAACCCAGCCTGTCCTTGTCCCCTGGGATGCTGATGGCTCCCACTGCTCCTCAGGACATCATTCAGCACAAAACCAGTAAAAAAGTGCATATGTGGTTATTTTTAGAGCAAAGCATCCACCTCCTGCTTTCCTGTGCTCGGCCTGAGGTGGATGCCTCCCACTGGCCAACCCTCTGCCTGCAGCTCCATCCTCCATCCCCCTTGTTTTGTCTGCTCCCTGATAAAGGCCTGCATTAGTGCTCTGCATTGTTTTAATTCCATCCACCAGCCAGATAAGGCTATCAGCATATCACAACTTTTGCTGGGGATAATCTGCTGGGGCTCTTGTGAGAGGAATGCTCTGCCATGCCAGGGGAGCAGGGCTGGGTGTACCCAAGGGATGCTCATCCTCCATGGCCTTGCTACACAACCTGAAGCAAATCTCTGTTTTTCCATTTGACACCATCTGTCTGCATATTTTTGAGAGTAAAACAGACTTTTAATCCAGATTGACAGACACTGAGCATGGGCTGGGCTGTGACTGAATCTCTGCTGGCTACTGTAATCTAAATCACATTGTAATGGACAATATGCTGTCTTAAATCCAACTTGTAGGAAAATATTTGTGTGTAGATAAACTGACATTTTGTTTAGTACATGCACTCTAATGTCCAATAAAACTTCCAATAAAGAATTACAAAGTGAATTTATTGCTTTGCTTCAAAGCAAGGACATGGTGCCACTTTGAAAGGGTATTTGAAGTGTTAAATCCATTTCTATGATGCTTTAATACATTTTCTGTAAATTTCTTTTCATTTAAGTTATTTTAATATTATTGTGCCACTCTGTTAAAAGGTCATAAAATATTTTAAACAGCAATAAAAGTAAACACAAATGCTAGAAAGCCCATTCTTCTCTCTCCAGCCCACTGAGAGAGGAAGAGACAGAGGATTTAGGCATAACAAAATTCATGGCAGCTGTGTAAATAAAATAAAAGAGCACACTGTTTTTCTGTTGATGATGATTCTTAACATCTTGCTATGAAGCAGGAGCCCAGGGCAAGCCATGGGAAGAAGGAGAGCTTGTGAGGGAGAGCAGGCTTTGCATCCTTCCTGCAAATGGGAACTGAAATAAAGGAACAACAGAGGAAGCTTTCCAAGGCAAAGCCTTCTCATCCAGCAGACTTCACCTGCTGCAGGCATGGACCAGCTGAAGGATGTTGTTACAACCAGAGTTAATAAGGATGTGCTCCTTGCCAAGCCAGAGTAGGCTTTGGTAGGACTGACCCTCCTGGGACAGCCTCCCTCCTCCTGCCTTTTGGCTTTCATTTACTCTCTGCAAAGTTCAGCTCTGTGTGAGGTACCTGCTTATGGTTCACTGAAGCTTTAGAAAAGAGGGTTTAAGGAAGATGTAACTCAATAAACTATATGGTCCTTCTCAGCCCACCCATGAATTTTGCTCGGTGTGGGAAGAGGGAAGTCTGGTCTAGCTGCAAAACTGCAGCTAAATAAGGATGAAAATGGTGAAAGTCTTTCAAAAATCTGAATAATGACTGTCGACGCTAAGAATAGAGAGAGAAAATCCCCTGCCAAAATGGGCTTATCTTGGGGAAATTGGATTCTCAATGTCCATGCTCTCTGCAGAAATTTACAACAGTTCTCATAAAAGAAAATAATAGATTTTCAGCCAACATCTCTCCTTCCTGTGAAATATTCCTGACAAAAGTGGCTCTTTCATTTCCCAGCCTGGGCCAGTGCTGGGAGCCCAGCAGCTTCCCAGGCTGCCTCTGACAGCAAGGGGTGGCAGCTCCTGCCAGCTCCCTGGGTGACAGGAGCATGGAATCACAGAGCCCTTTGGGCTGGGCGAGACCTCCAAGATCATCGAGTCCAACCTTTGGCTGATCTCCAGCTTGTCAACCTCACCAGAGCACTGAGTGCCATGGCCAGGGGTTCCATGAGCACCTCCAGGGATGGGAATCCACCACCAACCTGGGCAGCTTCTTCCAGTGCCTGAACACCTTTTCAGTGCAGAAATTCTTCCAGAAGTTCAACGTGAGTCCATTTCTTCTTGCTCTGTCCCTTGTTCTCTGGGAGCAGAGCCTGATCCCCACCTGGCTCCATCCTCCTGCCAGGGAGTTTTGGAGAGTGAAAAGATTTCCCCTGAGTCTCCTGTTCTGCAGGCTAAACAACCCCACAGGCACCAAGGAGCTGACAGAGCCATGGCCAAATCTCAGCCCTCCTGCTTTTAAAAAAAATAATAGATCTTCCTGGGTTATTCTATTTGGAGCATCTTAAAATCTAAATTTGCTGCTGGTTCTCCAGGTACAACCTCAGGCCCTGGTTTACCTCTCAGGATGAGCACAAAGCCCCTCAGTACTGCTTGTGTTCAGCACTCAGCAATAATTGCAAAATAAAACCTCCCCATCTGCCACACTGGAGTTTTTGGAGACATCAAGAACATCATGGAGAATCTGCAAAAGCCAGGGTGTGAAAGGAGGGTAAAATAAATGTGAGAGGAGTAAGGATTGGGAAAGCTTAGTGGGAAAAAATTGTGACTAATCATCAAGTGGGTCCAACAGGTAATGAGCACTTCCTTTGGGAACCAGAGATCTCTTGGCTTATGGAAAGGCTTGGGGACATCTGAGAGGACACCATGCAGGGACTCTGCCACCCCATTGCACCCCGGGCAGGGCACCAGGATCTCCAGTCCCTGAGGAGCCTGCTGAGGGCTCTCACCACAGCACAGACCCACGTGCTCCACCAGCACTGCGCTCCACAATGTTTTCCTGGAAGTGACTTCACTTGGTCTGAGACCTTCAAGCAAGATTTGGGGGTATTTATTTATCTTTTCCCCGTGTTTTCTCATCCTAGACAACACACAGCTGCAAAGTGCTGATGATTCCCTTTGCTGAGTTCCTCCCGAGATCCTCCTGTCCGCGGTCTCCATTGTAAGGATCTGGATTTTGCATTTCCACTGTCCTGCTGACGAATGGAGCTCCTGGAGTCGCTGCCATGAGCCTGGGGTGGGAATCACAGCCAAACCCAACGGCACAGCTTGCTGGACATTGATTTATTTCCCTCCCTCAGTGACCTCCGCGCAGCCGCGGGCCAGGCGCGAGCCCACGTCCCGCTGGAATCCTGTTGGAATCCTGCTGGAATCCTGCACATTGTTTTGGGCCCTTTACTCCTGGTTTAGCGACAATGCTCTCCAAACCCCCAGTGGGGTTTCCAGGAGGGAGAGGTTTGGTTGTGCTGGGATTTGGCTGCAGCTCTGCAGAAGGACAGGAATACCGAAAATCCTGACGGCCTCACTCCGGTGTGTCTGCGTGTGGAAAATTATTCGTCATTTCCTTGCAGACACAATTTTCAAAGGAGAGATAGATCACTCTGGCAATGGTGCAGCACCGTGATTTAGGGGTTTATTTATCTCCCAGCTCTGCTGCTTAAGAACACGGGTTTAGTCCTGTCCCTTCTTCCTCTCCTTTTTTGTTAAGCAGCAGCACAGCTCTGGTCTAATAAGGCTTGCTCATGGAACAAGATCCACTGACCTGAGTGAACCCTGGCTACCAAGGGAAATGAGGATTTGCAGTGCTCAGAGCTTCATCCAGAGGGATGCAGTCATTTGAAAACCTAGAGTGACTCCAAGAGCTGGAGGGATTTAGGGATGAGAAGTCGTCAGAATGTTTCTCTAGTGAGACACAGTCACAGTGTTGGGGTGTAGAGGGGTTGGAGGGGAGCATTGCTGTGAGAGAAGATTTCTGGGGTAAAGAAACAATGAAAATTATTCTCTTCTCCTATTACGGGAATAAGTAGAGGAAAGGGATATGAATAGGATATTTATAAAGTTTCAAGCCAACCCTAGACCTCATCCTCCATCCTGATAATGAGCATCCCTTGACATCCCTTATACCCAGCCAGCCCAGTGTTTTCAACCTCTAAACTGTGGGCACAAGCATACTTAAATTTCCATACAATTTCAGGGTGTTCTGAGCACTTCTCTCCTTTTGCTCTTATTTTACAAAAGAGGCAGAACACTTCATTTTCTGTGCTTTACAAGCATCAAAAGTACAAGGGGTCTGACATAGTGAAGGCTTGAGGGCATTTGGCTTTGCTGGAGTTTGGCCCCAACATGTACAGAGAGCCCAAAGTTTGCTTTGAATAGATGTTGAAGTGCCTGTAAGTTCTGGCTGCAGAAAAACCATGGATGTAGTCAGACCCCTTGCAGGAGAAGTCAAATTACATCCTTGGAATGGGAACCAGACATTTTAGAGCTGAGACAGAAATTCATTAGAAATAAAGACAGAAGACCATGAAGTCCAGGACTGTGACTGGAAGAAGTTAAATAACCTCCCAAAGCTTTGACAGGCCAGCAACCTCCTCCACCAAAACATTATAGATGTCTCTTCACAAAATAAAAAAATTGTGCATTTGAGGGCTTGAGAGAGGTCTGCCTTCAGGAATCCCTTTGTCCATTTGCCCAAAAGTTTCGGTATCAGTTACAGCCTGCAAAACACTCAAAGCTTTCTGGGGTCTCTTGGCCAGCAGATTCCCTCTCTCTGCTTCCAAGGATTATTTTTTCCCCATTAGAATACAAATTTTGGACCATTTCCCTCTCATCATGCACAAACGTAACAGATGATCTCTCACTGAATTATTTTAGAAATGCATTTATGGAGTCTGTTGTCTGGGGTATAGAAGCTCCATCTTTCCTACACTATATATTATCAGATGCTATTAACATGGTCCAAGGAATGGAAGACTGACCTTGCAAAAGAGAACAACCTTCCACCAGTCAAACCAGACACTATGAAGCATCTGCACTGGGCTTTGTGTCTCCCTCAAGGGCACGTGGAGGACAGAAAGCTGCTGCTGACACCAGCTGAGGGAGCTGCTACCCGAGCTCAGGTGACAACAGCTCACACATTGTGGTGACAGAGACCCCATGTCTGCTCGGGATGTGTGGATCCCATGCACTGTTGTGATGCTGCCTTCTGGCCTGGTGACACCTTTGGAAAAGGGATGGCTTCCAGCAAAATGGTGTGATGGATGATGGCTCTGACTCTGTGTGTGCTCACCCTCTGCTCTCTGGATGCTGTGTCCTGGCTCCCTGTTGGGAACTGACCTGAGCACGGGCTGTCTCCTCCATTTCCTTGGGAAAGAAGGGATCTCTGGGACATTTCATGAGGTCCCTTGGCACGGATAAACTTAAGACACAGGCTGGGGACCTCACCATGCCAAATCATTGCTGTCGCCCGAGCCATCGGCTGTGCTGGGATCAGATACGGGAAAGTCATTACCAGGATTTATTTACAAAGAAAACAAAAAGAAATCACAACCCCAGTGCTGTACAATGGGTAGCATGGAAAAAACACTGCCCTGAGCCAACTGAATATTTGAGCTGATATTTAGTGTTCTCTTTGTTTTTAAAATTGTGCATGTTCAGGCGTCTGGCCCTGGCCACTGAACATCTTGGGCAATTCAGCCCCCAGCACTGCTCAGGACATTCTTTTGGGTTTACAAGAAATCTTTATTGAAGCAGTACACAATGATAAGCATTAATAGAAAGGGCATTGCTCTCCCATAGCTTTAAAGAGAAGCCATTAATTCCCTTTGCAGAAATGTGTGCAGTGTGAATTCCTGGAAGGGTGCGGCTGGAGGGAGAAAGGGCTCAGAGATGAAAACCTGGGGGAATGGTGTCAAAAAATAAAATGTAGGCTGTACATTGGACTATGCAGATTTAGAGAAATATTGCATCTTGGGAGAAAAAAGAGCTGGTCAGCCACTAATAATGATCATCCTGGCCTCAGCTAATGCTCCATGGGCTGCTGCCACAGTCAGCCTGTTCTCTTCCCCTCTTCTTGTCCCTCATGGTGTCCCAGCTCTGTGCCCATGGGTCTCACCCCTGTCAGCTCCTGCTCTCTCCTCTTGAGTGGCTTGAGGCTGACCATAACCATGCTGGGCAGAGAGTACATGAAGAACAAGGAAATGCTGGCAAGCTTTTTGTGGTTGAAATGGGAGCATTGTCCCTGCATCAGTTTGCTGGTTTTGCAAGCAGAATCCCTTCTACAGGTCGTGCTGTGAGTGCTGGTCCTTCTGCCATGCACAGGGTTAATCCCAGGCTGTGGATGTGCAGATGGGTGCTCCAGCACTCCTTGGCACCACCCTGTGACAGCCACTCCGTGGGGCAGGAAGGGAAGAGAGGGGCTGGAGATGTGAGCAATCAGAAAGGCAATTAAGCACTGCCCCAGATAAGGGTAAAGTATTCCATCTGCCTTTGTTTTAATGGCATTGATCTAAAGCAGAGACACAGCCATTTCCAGTGCAGGAGTTTATGATCTGTGCTTGCTGGTGGGAATAGCTCTCTCCATGTCCTTGAGAGTGGGAGTGCTCCACGTTGGTGCAGTTTATCTTCTGGTGAGTTAAGGACTTCAAGGAGATTGCTTTAACGAGGGCTTAGCAAACTTCACAGTTGTCTGCGATATTTTATGGGAGGCTGGGGAGCCTCTGCTCAAACATCTGTTCAGGAGGATAAACAAACAGCCCTGCCACGTCAGTTATAGCTGAGCCACAGGTTTTGGGAAGGGGCTGATGGATGGGCTTCAATTACAGGCCCAGCCTGGCTCCTGGGGTGTGTCTTACAAGGCAACTGAGAGGATGAGGAGGGTGCAGAGCCTGGCCCTCTCCATTGCATTCATGCTTTAATATCACATCCAAGAGGGCAGATGTGGTCTGTGGTGGTTGTTTTTCAGGATAAACATTCTGCATTGGGAGCAATGATTAATACAGCAGAGATCTGGGAAAGTATACCTCTGTAAACAACAATGCTTTATAGCTGTGAGAGGAACTGTGTGTACCTCTGCCTGTATGTGAGTGTAGCCTCCTCACAGAAACAAATCAACAGGGAATTCCCTCACTTGGAGGAAAATATTCAGTAGACTTCATTTGGACAATAAATTTCACATAATCCATATTTCCCCAGGATGAAGAGACAGAATATGGACTGTGGTAGGAAATTGAATGCAAGAGGAATCAAAGCAGGAGGCAGTGAGATTTCTTATGTGGACGACTTAATGAAATACATTAGGAAACATTAACTTTGCTATCAGTCACAGAAGAGAGAGTTTAAAACATAGATCCTGCCTGTCACAAATTTCCAATGTGATGTTATTGTAATAATGTTGGACAAATATTTCTATATCTGTCTATCTCTCTCTCTCTATATATATATATCTACATATATATCTGCACAGAAATACAGACATTTGACACTGAAAAAATGTGTGTCATACAAAAGAAACAGTGAAGTAGGCAGGGTGCAAAGGCACTGGTGATGTTATCTCTCCTCCCAGTGCCAGCCCTGCCAGCAGCTGGGAACACGAGCTCCGTGGGGGTTTGAGGTCAGCAGAAGGAGCCCATATGGGTAACCCAATAGCACAGTATGGGCAGCAGTGATTTTCACTGTACAAAGGGCAATTTCATGGTCATCTCCCTTGGAGGGCTGGTGGGAGTTGGAAGCTGAACTACTATTTCTGTGTTTGAAAACCTCTCCTGTAATGTTTAGACAGAACGGTGACAGGTTTTTATAAAAACACTACCTGTATTTCTCTTTTTGAGGATGACTTTGCCCTACAGAAACCAGGCAGGCAAAGCCCTTTTTTATTCTAGTTATTCTCTCTTTCAATAGATTTCATAACACGAAGGAATCTTATTTATTTACAGAATGAGAGAATATCCTGTGTTGGAAGGGACCCACAAGAATCATCAAGTCCAAGTCTGAAATGAATGGGCCATAGAGGGATCAAACACACAACCTTGTTTCTATTATCACCATGCTCTTAACCAATCTATTCTAGATACATTGCTTTGTAAATAAAACAAGGTTTTTCCTTTAAAAAGGACTGTCTCTTTCAGACAAAAAAATGTTGGGTTTTTCCCTCAGGAAAAAAAAGGTTTGTGATGTGGCATCATTTCCTCCAGGAAATATTGTGACTGATTCCTTCTTCTGGTTGCCTCTGGTGCCAGGGGTCTCCTGCAGCTCCCTCCCCACTTCACAAATTTCCACAGTGCTCAGAGACAGGAAGGTCTGTAAACCCAGGAAAGGAGGAGGAAGAGAAGGAGGAGGAAAAGGTGATAATCATCCTTGCCGGGAGAATGTCAGCCACATGGTTTTAAATGACTGTCTCAAATATTTATAAAAATTTAACAATTGGCTTAATAACAGGAAGCTGGGAGCTGGCAAATTACCATTCTTGCAATGAGAACAGGAGGCTGAGAGAAGGAGTTACGTTTTGGCAGTGACAGCTAATTTCCACGTCTCATTAAAGCGATGTGGCTTAATCATTTGTGTTTAAGGCTGTTTTGCTTTGAAAGGATAATGGAGTAGATGGCTTCTTTTATTAGACATTAATCTATTTTGTCTGAGTAATTTGTATTGATGGAGGAAGGTGGGTAAACACAGCACCAGACTTGTGTCCCTCTGATATGTCTGTTACTGGAAAAGACATGAAACATATCACTTCCATGGTGGGAGTCTGGGCTTAGCTCTGAATCAGCACAGGGACTGTCCCAGGAGCAGTTTCATGGCTCTGTTTTGGGGTTTTTTTACGTTTTTTCCCAGAAGAGGATCAATATTTTGATGTGGGTGGATAAGGCACAAAAGGGATAAATATAGCTCAAATTGTCAGGGTCCAGGCAGGTACTTGACCACTGCTCCTGGTCCAGTCTCCAGCCCCCATCCCACCTGTGCAGAGCAATGTTTTGTCACCAATAACATAAAGAATAATGTCAGTCATAGAATCACAGAATCCTGGAATGGTTTGGGTTCAAAGGGGCCTTAAAGATCACCTTGTTCCACCACTTGCCATGGGCAGGACCACTATTCCAGGGTGCTCCAAGTCCTGCCCAACCTGGCTTTGAACACTTCCAGGAATGGGGCAGCCACAGCTTCTCTGGGCAACCTGTCCAGGACCTCACTACCAGTCCACTCTTTTCCTATATCTCAGGCAGTTTAGGGTCTGAACTGGTTATATTTCAGAGTATTTCAGGTCTACAGAATCCTTCCTGCTTTCCTTGATTAAGTCTCTACATATGAGGGCAAAAGAATTGATCCTGTAGGAAGACAACATATAATAAATCAGATTTCTTAGTGACATTTTCCAACAGCAATCCTTGCCAGTGTAACTCTCTTCTTCCTACCTGGTGCCACCTTCCTGAGCAGGGGACTGAGGGTTGTGGTGGGCAGCAAAAGCTCTGCACATCTCCCAGGGTGTTTTGCAAACAGCTCAGAGGTCTGTGCAGAGACACAACAGTGATAAAACAGACACAAGGGTCACTGCCAGCCCAGCTACCAAAGGTGTGGGTCACAATGAGCCCACAGCAACACTTGCACACACTTCTGGAGCACGGCCTTTGGGGGGACAAGGCTGTATTTTGACTGAATTCTGGCTGAATTTTGACTGAAGTCTTCATGGTGTGTTTCTCTGCTATGGCCCCAGAATCAGTGGTTTGGCCAAAAACCTCTTGCTGCAAAACAGCAGGACTTAAGGCAATGTAAACTGCACAGTAGAAAGCTCAAAAAACCCCAGAAAAATGGGTGCAATGTTGATCCAAATAGAGGCTTTATCCTTTGAATTATATTTAAAGATAAGTAAAGACCGAACATGTGTCTTCATCACTTCTATAACATGATCTGACGCAAAAAAGTTTGGGCTGAGAGATTTAGGAGCAAGGAGAAAATCCTGAAAAATCAGATTTCTCCAGTTTTATATATGAGCTAAAGAGCCTAGAACAGAAGGGAGCCTGGTCTCTGAGGTCCAGCACCTTTTGCTAGATGACAGATTGGCTGTCTGTACAATGCCGTAAAATATCCTGTCTGCTTTATCTTGGGTGGAGCAATAGAGGAAGGAAAGTCACAATAGCTCTCCTCCCTTTATCAAAATAGTCTGTGCCTATCTAAGAATCAAGGATAAATTAATCACAGGGCTCCTCAGGGATTTGGCCTGCTGCTAGAAGCCAGCGGGTGACATGGTGAATGTGCATGTTTGAAAACCATCCAAGCATTTAACACCCTCCAATTTGGACAACGTGTCTGTGCAGCATCGCTCCAATCACTTCATGTGCAGCCCCATCAAATATGTAAACACTGCATTCCTTTTTTTTTTTTTAAAGCCTCTCCTTCCTCTCATATCCTTTTTTTACACCACTCTTGTCCCTTGGAGGATCCAGCAGCTCCCAGCCGTGCAGCCTCCCAGAGCCTCTGGTGCAGGCAGGGATTATTTGGGGTTGTTTGCAGCTGATACCATCTGACCCTAATTCACTATGAAGTTGTAACTTGTGTTGGGTCAAAGGTGAGGCTCGATGATCTTGGAGGTCTTTTCCAACCTTAATGATCCCATGATTTTATGAACTTGCCTCTTGCCTTCTCCAGGACTCTAGGGAAAGGAGTGGAGGTGACAAGCCCTTCATTTAAGAGACACGCACACAAGGGTGTTCAGCATCTCCAGAAGGAGCGAGAAAAGAAAAAAAAAAAAAAAACAAAAAAAAAAAAAAAAAAAAAAAAGCACATTTTCTCATGATTTATGCAACTGATACGAAATATTTGTTATACATTTCCTTTGGGATGTATTTTGGTTCCAAACCTGTGATACCAGCTGATAATGAGTTACACATTTATTTTGAAGCAGCGCAGGCCGACGCTAATTGGAAGCACGTTCTGTTTGACTAAGCAGGTACAAGAACTCTGAAATATTCACTGCCATTTCACAGGCTTCTGCAACGGTATTAATCAAAGCTCTTTTCCTAAGCTAAGGAAAAGTCAACACAAAAGTGATCAGGTATGACACAGGGTAAAGCAACAATCAACCAGGACCAGCCAGGCAGATCTTTCTTTTCTTAGGACTGTTGTGTTTTCATAAAAAGAATCAAAAAACTTTCAACTGGGAATAGTAAATTTTTCATCACCAGATGAAAACTTATGCTGATTTCAGGAAATGTCAGGTTCTTTCCTCCACAGAAAGCAGGTCTTATTTTTGGAAAAGAAAAAAATTAAAAAGAAAGAGAAAAAAAGATGATTTACATTACAAGCCTGGCTGGAAATTTGTGACTATTTCTTATACATGTTCTTTCTGGGTTCTTTAGCAATCGTGTTGCATCCACTTTAAATGCTGTGGCCCTATGACAACTGAAATGCAGAATGGAGACACAACCAAGTTCTGGCAGCTACTGCTACTAAACCAGAGCAGCTGAAAGCCTGAAAACACCATTTTCATCATCATCATCATCATCATCATCATCATCATCATTTGCATGACATTATCCTGCACAATCACACAAACTGCAACGTGTGAGGAGTCTATTCTATCTCTTGGGACAGGATTTAATATTATCTAAAGCAAGTCTGTGGTCACAGTCAATATGCAGAAAAATAATTAACATTCATGTCCAATAAAGTGACACGAAAACCAAATCTTGGGGTGGCACAGTGAGTATAGAAAACTGTGACAGCACTGTGCTAAAAGGATACTCAGCCCTTGAAGTTTTAAAGCCTTGAGAACCTGGATTTTTTAAAAGAAAGCAGAGGGATCTGCCTTTTATCACTCTGCTATTTATATAGATAAATGGACAAAAATTATATACACGAGTGTGGAGGATGTAGGAAGCTTTTCCATGGCAAAAATGGATTTAGAGAACTACTTGATAAACATTACTGCAGGCAGCAAGAGCTGCACTGAAAATCAGGTTGCTATGATGAAGGAGAGGAAATGGACAGACTAAGACTTTTGCTGGCAGATCTTACAATCACATTCCTGACACCTCAAGATGTCCATGTCCATTGAAGTTACCCATTCCCTGTCACAGAAAAGTGGCTTTTGTGGTGGCATCCCATGTGGGGAATCATCTGCTCCTTTCAAAGCCACAGCTGGCTTTTTCCAATTGCCACATCTTGCCGAATATTTGTGGAGAAAAAAGCAAAAATGGTCTTCCCAAATAGATCTATCTTAATTTTTCAGGTGTTAGACAGTGTTTCCTTCTCCAAATATATGAAAAAAATGTTGTGGTTTCTTTTCTTTGCTGTTGCAGGAAAAGAGTTCAGCAAAGTTTCAGTCCAGAATGAAACTTTTCTACCTGTCTACGTTGCAAAAAGAGCCTTTCCCCTCTTCTATGAGGAGAATTTAATAAACCAGTGAAACTTGTAACCCCACACGTTGGAGGAAGAAGCCAACAAGGAGGTATTTAAGGGGGAACCAGGGCAGAATATTCTGGCACAAACACACATATTAAGTAAACAGAGAAAAAAAACCTATGCAGAGGCATAATTAGGTCCTGCATAGATCCATGGCCAGGGATCCACTGACTGTAAAAATATCCAGGTTGCTTGGTACTGCTGGGCTGGCTCCAAGCCTTGGAGAAACACAGATTAATCTCCAGTGAGGGAAATTTCCACGAAACAGAGTTGTGAGGACATCCTGCACTGGCTCCACCACGTTTTTTTCCAAGAACAGCAGCCAGCAGCCCAAACCAAGCGCCAAACAATGTAGACCTCAGAAATGTAAATAAAAACAAGAAGGAGTAAGAAACCTTCAGAAATTTGGGTAAAACAGGGAGAGGAGCAGCCCAGTGGAAGGCACCACAGGACTTGGAGATGTCCAGTTTGCTGTTTGTCCCCTGCACCAGAGTCAATGCAACGGAACTGTCCCTGGGAGCAAGACATTTGGCTGGCAGAGCAAAGTTCCTGTTGGCCAGAACGGGAGGGTTCGTGTGGGCTCCATCACCAGACAGCAGGAACTTCCCATTTGGAAGCAAACTGGGAGACTGACCATGATGGTAGAAGATGGTTTATTCTTTCCTGAATAAATTGGGAGGCATCGTGCACTCCCAGTCCCTTGGGTGGTGGATAAAGTGTCTCTTTCCAGACACCACATGAAGACACCCCAAACCAAAGGACCCCTTGATGTGACACATGTGGCAATGAACACACAACTGGATGACCAGCTGACATCAGAGCAGAGCAGCCTCCAAGAAAAGCAGCCCAGGCTCAAGTACTGTGCCTTTAAATAATAACTTCTTCTCTACCAGATGATTTTAATAAGCCCAGGCACATGTGTTGTAACCCCTTGATGCAGTACAATATGAATAACCAAATAAAAGATCTCTCCAGATTTTAAGATTTACTGTTTGAAATGGGAAGAGGCCAACCAGATGACATCATTATATTTCAAATATGAAATACTGCCAAGTTTGGTAATTCTAAACTAGAGAAATTGATCCTCTATGTTTTTGCAGAAATACGATTTTTGGATTTGGGGGTGATTTTTTCTCTTTTTATTTATGTAACTATAACATTCATGTTGAGCAAACTTGAATTTGACTTAAAACTAAAGCCGGAGTACCTTATCTTGCAGATTATTTATTTTCAGCTATCTGATAAGCTGGAAATAATTGAGTTTGACAATTTATGGGTTAAGGAGTCAATGGATTGTGTTGGATAATTCACAAAGAGCCAATTTCTAGCTCAGGCAAAACCATACTTGGCTTAGGTGGGAGTCTGCCTGATGAGGACGTCAGGATCTTGGTCCCTGTCTGGAAGATGCTGCTTTGTTTGCCTCTAAGGAACTAAAATCCATATACATGTAGCAAAACCCCCCTTTTCATCTAAGACATCTGGATTTCTGGGGGGATAAAGCCATGATAATACTGTGCTATATTTACATGCCATCTTTCTTCAGGGACTATGCATCTTCTCATGTCTGGTGGCTATTTCAAGCACCCCCTTATTTGAGGTGCCCTGAGAGCTGCTCAGCCACTGCAGAGCTGCACACAGAGAGCCCCCACAAGGTTCAGCCACTTGCCCAACTCTGCAAAGTGATTCACAGGCAGAGCTGAAACAGAAAACCACAAAGCTCTTTTCCCACACCCCTGCACACCACTTCTCTTAGCCTGTTTGTTGATGATGTGAATAATAACAGTTGCAAAGTTTTGTGCTGCAGACAACTCCAGTGACTGTTCTTCTTTTTTTTCTTTTAAATCAAATGCTTCAAATCTCCTCTTTTCCACTGCAGCAAGGGATTCTGAAATTTCGTGTCACAGCAATGCTTGCAGACAAATCCACACCATGAGGGCCAGGAAAATATTCTATTTTTACAGCACACACACAAGTGTATTTATTAAAGCAGCCATATATACATGGAATTATGTTGGGTCTGTTTTCTTCAGAGAGGAAGCTCCAAGTGAAACTCACACGGTTCACCCATCACAAACAAAACAGGTCCTACTTAAATCTCAGTGCTGCAACTGCTTTGCTGCATTACATGCCACGTCTGACCCTTAAATCCCAACCCTACATCCTGGCTGCCAATCCAGGAGGTGGGACACACCAGCTCCTACTCATCCCAAAATCCAGCAGCGCTGCGCAGAGGGTTCTCCTTGTTGACACCCATTGCCAAGGGGTAACGTGGTGGAAAATGGTTTCCTTGTGGTGGAAAATGGTTGCCTCAGCACAGAGCATGGGTTGTTCTGAGGTGACCTTCTCTGGCAGGACCCTGAGCTCCATCCCATCACGGATGGGGGATAAGTTCCTGGTGGACGTGGCACTGGGAAAAGCGCCTGGAGCGTGCCCGCAGCTTGGAACCAGCAGCAGCAGCAGCAGAGGACGAGGCCAGAATAAGCAGAGGAACTGAGAAGCTCCAAAGGGAAGTTTTTGGGGCCAGGAGCTGGTTGGGAACAGTGCTTGGCTCTGGAAGCAGAGGAGCCTTTCCGGCTCTTTGATTCCCGGTGCGCGGAGGGAAGCGGCACTTCACAGCCGCTCCTGGAAGAAACGGCCCACACCAGCCCAGCTCCCATTCCAGGGAGGCATTCCTCTTCCCACCAGCCAAAGAGGCAAAGAAAGCAGCAGAGCAGAGGGAAAACAAGGAGTGCTAAGCCCAGAATTTTGGCGAGCTGCTTCAGCCAAAAGAAAAAAGTTAGAAAGGCTCTCTGGTTACAGCAAAAACCACTGCTGGAACCGTGGGCGAGTTCAAACCAGGGGAGGATTTTGCAAGACCAGTTGTGAGGGGGTTTGGGGTGGTGCAGCTCACACACCTCAGGCACCAGTGCCTGGGAAGGAGCTGGTTCCAGTCACAGTTCTGGTTCTAGTCACTAGTGGCTGGTATGGAGACATCCAGGGAATCTTGTGCGGTTCTGCTTTGCGCTCTTTGATCCTCTCAATCTTAGAATTCTTCTCTCAGTCTTACAAATCTTCTGATTTGACAGCAGCACACAAGGACACCCAAAGATCTTGCTGTTGTCAAAACCATTCTCAGGGGGCGAAGTTCAGGAATGCTCTTGGGCATGGAAAGAAACACAAATGTTTGCTGCTTTTTTTTGAACGTGGATTTTTTTCTGCCCAGATATATGGATGTGCTCTCTTAGTGGATGGAGATTTGGGATGGGAGAAGCAGAAAAATCTCTGTTCCTGCACTCCTTGTGCATTCCCAGGTCTTCAGCTAGTAAACTGTAGGTAGATATGGGAATCTGGCAAGTTCACTCACTGCCACACGCTTTAACCAGAGTGTGAAGGCAATCAGGCACTTCACAGCGCTCAGAGTCCACTGCTGGCTTGGTAGGAAGGTCCCCATGAGGCAAAAGAGGGAGGAATACAGAAAATCCTGAATTCATACATCCAAATGAACTGGAACACTACCCCAAAAAGTAGAAACTAAAGAATTGAAACACAATATTTAGTAAAAGTTCTTAAAAGAAAAAGGCATTAAGAGACATCAGGGACACATTCTGCCCCACAGCTTTATTTTTAAGTGGATGTGTGGAGGAAGGAGGCCAGGTTTGCTGACATGGAATACCACATTGGGAAAGGTCCTCCAGTGAGGGAAGATGAAGGAGCTACGGCAAGGCCCTGAGAGAAATCACTGCTCCTTTCCAACAGCAGGGCCTTTATTTGTCCTCCTCCTACCCAGACACGGATCCCGGTGCGCTCCATGAAAACCAAGACGTTGCCTTCAAGTGCTGCCCAAACCAAAACACAGCAGGAAGTATGAAGGAAGGAAAGGCAGGACAGCCCTGCATCCCATGCCAAAGTCCTCATGACCTAAATTCTGCCTGTGTCACAAAGGGAGTGCAAATCTTGGGATAAATGAGTCAGGGACCACTGTGGGAGGGCATTTACAGCCAGGAGGATGCTCCCATTTACCACTGCATTTTTGTTTATGACAACTTTCAGATTAATTTTATTTTGCAAATAATCATGGCTGCTTGCCCAGCTTTTAACCTGGGTCGGGTGGGGTTTTTGCATTTCAGCAGGAGCCTTGCACTTTGTGGTGTCCAACTAAAACATGTAATGTGGTCAGAAATGTGTTTTCCCTCTTTTAAGAGGAGCAGCAGAAGGAAACTTGGAGGAGCTTCTGTTCCCTTTTCTTCCCTGCTCTACTGGATCACTTAAAAATGAAAGAGAATCAGTTTCTGTGTGAATTTATCCCTTTGGACCATTTTTGAAACACAATATTTAGAGTTGCGCAAAGAACTCTATTTGGCTGACAAACCAGACAAATAAAGGAGAAAAGTTCATTTCAGATTGACTAATCTGCTTTGTATGACTGCAAACTAATGATTCTGTTTCATTTTCACAATTGGATTGTAATTTCCTTAGCCTTTTGGAAAGAGTTGATGTAGTTTATTCGGGGGGGGGGGGGGGAGAATATCCAAATAGAACAGGGAAAAAAATCTATTTAAACAAAGCAAATGTAATATGACTATCTGGAAGTTGCCTGACTAATTTATCATCTCAAAAGAATATTTTAGCAAATTTTCTTCTCAGACAAAACTCCAGTAAATTTCCAATAAAGAGAAGATGGATGTGGTGTTGTTTTCCAGATAAATGTCCCACTTTAGGATTAATAGGATAAAACAAAACAATTTTTCACTGTTTCCTTAACTAGTGATGTCAAAATATTGAAACCACACATTCATGGCTGGGTAGTGAACCTCCAGCAAAATCTCACCAGCTTGAAACAAAAACACAGCCAGAGTGCAAAACCTTTCTGCAATTCAATTTCCTTTTTGGGGCACTCACAAATCAGTCGCAGATGCAGCCACGTCTCCTCATCTTTCAGGTGTGGAGCTGCGTGTGACTGTGGTGGACATTCACAGCCCACCTTGACTGCACAGAACTCCAGCACCTGGGGCTCAGCAGGACCATCTGCTCCTCTGTTTGCTCTTCCTGCTCTTGTCCAAGCTGTGCACTTTGGAAAAATAAGGGGGAAATGGTTCAGAACCTCATGGAAATGAAATAATGGTGTGCACTGAACTCCAGCTTGCCAAAGAAGGGTTTCTTGGAGGTCCCTGACCCAATCCATGTCCCAGATGCCTTTTACTTTTCCCTCAAGACATCACAGCCCAGGCTGGGATATTCTCTACCCTCCCCATCAAGGTGCTTAGGAGAAAGAATGAGCCCTCTGGACATTTTTAAGCTGTTAGAATAGGATTTGGGGAAGCAGGGCAGGCTTTTATGAAGCCACCTCCATCATCAGGGGACTGCATTTGAGGGATGAAAACACCAGGAACACTTCTCCAAACTGCCTCCATCCCTGTGGAAGCACCAGTGCTCTGGAACATCCTCTGCTTGCATGAGGCTCGAGTTAAATCCTTCCAGCACGTTCTTCCTGTCAGCAGCTGCACACAGCCAGCAAGGAACATCCAGAAAGTGCACGAGGAGAAGCTAACCACAATTGGTGTTAATTTGGAGGTGTTAGGTTTTAGGGTCCAGGAGATTAGGCTCCCCTAAATGGACCCCAGTCGTGGCACCAAGTCAAAGGCAGCACTTTGAGCGAGGTGTGTGAACTTGAGGAATTTGAACCGAGAGTCACGAAGACACTAAGAAATACAAAAACTCACATAAATGACTAAAATAATTTTAAAAATCCCTCCTCTTTTTCCACATTATTTCAGTAAGTATTTTAATGGAATTTTGGATTAGGTTCAGCTAAAGCTTGGAAAGGTTTTGGATGTTTTACTGTCTTAACCATATGTCAGTACTTCAGTCCTTCTCTGTTAGATTCAGGTTGTCTACAAACCAGTAAAAAGTCCAATCAAGTGTGTCCAGAAAGGGACAAACCCAGCAGTGTGTGACCCACACATTCCCTTTTTAGCTCCTTTTTTTTATTTTAACTTCCTGGTGTGCTAATACAATTATTGTCCATGGACATGGAGTCTCTATTTTAGGGAAATCTTGGATTGGATTGAAAACACAGTCCTCATCTTCTCCCTGAGAAAACATTTATGCTTATTTTATGGTTGGGTAGTTGTTCAAATGCCCATGCAATGCATCCAAGGGGAGGATGGTGTGTGGGAAGAGCAAGCCCAGCTGCTGGAGGAAATTCTCCCTGTGCAAATTGTTATGAAGTGGGCAGGGTGGGGTGGCAGAAATGCACAGCCCTCAATTCCCCCAAAGGGGCTTTTGGGAAAGAAGAAGAGGCTCCCCTGGATTTTTATCTTTTGTCTTCCCGGAGGATCCTGGCACAGCTTTCTTACCCTTTACCTCTCCTTTTCAATTTACAATAAATTAATACAGCTACCACTATTATTGAAATGACGTTTGAGCAGCCCAGGGAGGCTGTTTAAGAGGAGCTGGCGACATCCTGAGTCTCACACAACCTTTTACCCTCACATCTGTGCAGTTTTCATCAGCCCAACCGGCAGTGAGTGGAAAGACTCACACAATTACAATCTTTTATGTATGAAACGACCCACGTTAGTGATCCCTGTGCCAATTAGCTGAGGCACAGCACAGTGATTCCAGCTCAGCACACAGGCTCTCCATCCTCTCAGCCCTTCCCCTCTAATCTGGCCTTGTGATTTGGCCACAGAGTTTGGTCACAATCTGTAAACAGAACACCAATGTGAAAATCTGGTTGCCATCTTCCTAAGTGGTTTTGGGGCCACAACATTTCTCTCTTAAGCAAGGGGTTGAGGTGAATTTTTTCTGGCAGGTTGTGAAAATCTAAACAGCTCTGTGTATGTCCCAGTGAGCCCAGCAGCACCATGCTGGGAAGGCCTGAGCCTATCTGCCTTGGGATTGATGGCAAAGAATTCCAGAGTCAATGCACTGCACCCAAGTTTTAATCAAAATACATCCAGGCTGCTTTGCTACTCCCCATGGAGCAGCTGGCATCTGCTTTGCAAAGGGTCCCACTCATCTCCCTCTCTCTCAGAAACGTGCAATTGAAAAAATAGCAATTCCTTCACTAAAACAAAATATTGATGGATCTCCTACACTTCCATAGGATCACTTTCCCCCTCACTGCTACTGTTAATCTGAAAATTCCTTGTGCACTTGTGAAGCACCTTGGTTTGTCACTGCCTGTCCTCAGACAGCCCATCTCTGAGGATGACACCATCAGGATGCTCCCCTTTGGCTACAGGGAAGAGCTGGAAAGGGTTCAGCTGCTTCCTGCACAGTGACCACTCCATCAGCACAAAGTGTGATGTGAGACATATTCCAGAGCAACTGCTCTGCTCTGGGAGACAGCAGAACATCCTCCAAGCCTGCAGAGCTCAACACAATCCATCTGCTCCCTTTGACATCCCTTTGCAAGACACATTCCCAGCATCTCTGCACTTGCCAGACTCTCTGTGACTCATGTTCTTCCCAGGTACAGCAGAGCTGTGAATTCCCCTCAGACATTACAGTGGTTCTCCTGTTTTGATGGCCTCCTGCTTCAGTAGCCTTAGCAGGGTTTGACAAATGGAGTTCCTGGCTTGAGGAGGAAAACAGATGTTTTGCTTTGTTTTCCAGCAAACAATGATGTTATTTCTACAGAATGGCCTGACAAGAAAGCAAAATCCTTCCAAATCTCAGAGTACTAACCTGCAGCTCCAGCAGTGTGGGGCTGCTTTCCCTTTAACCCACTGAGAGCCAGAAAAATAAATATGCAAAGGAAACACAGGTAAAACTGGCAGATGTGATTAATGAGGTCTTTGTCAATGGATCCTCTTCCCTGCTCCTTCACAACACACAAGGAAGACTTGCACGTGGTGAGAGGTTCATGGTGTCCCTCCTAAATCCAATGGGGAGAAACAGGTGAATTTAAGGAGTGGTGGCTACTGCAGAGGAAGTGTTTGAGGTCCTTTATGTTCCTGTTTCCCTCTACTGACTCCAAGGAGTGTCAGCTCAGGTTTTGACACCAGCACACACTGATGTGTCTCAGGTGAGACACACAGTTTAAGACTGAGGGGCAGGCTGTGTTCTGGGGAGAGCTTTTTGTCTCATCACTACAGATTTTGCTGGAAGAAATTGTTCCCTCCTTTTTTAAAACACAGAAAATGATACTGGGGCAGAGTGGCATCTCTTCCTGATGACTGAGGTGATAGCATAAAATATGGCAAAAAGAACAAAGTCTGAAATTTAATACGAATAAAATAGAGCAGTAAATCCTACTCTTTTTTGTGTGCAGCTATGACTTGTGTGTGTGATTACACAGGTGAAGGAGATGTATTGGTCCCTGGCTGCAAAACTGATGTAATGCACGAATCTGTCACAAAACTCTAAATTTATGACACCAAAGTAAGATGAAGCCTCTCATTGTCTCAGGTGTCATTTTATCTGCTGCAAGTTCCTTTGTTCTACTCCTGCAGGTCTTCAGTGCCTTTCACTCCAAATGGGTCTAAACCAGAGAAATTTAAGGTGGAATCATGGCCTTCTAATCCAGTTGTAAGGTTCTGTTTAATTGTTTCTTGTAGGCCCAACTGGTGATGATTTTCACAGAATCACAAGTTTGGAAGAGACCTTCAAGATCATCGAGTCAAACCCATTCCCTGACACCCCAAATAAACCCTGGCACCCAGTGCCACATCCAGGCTTTGTTACACACACCCAGGGATGGGGACTCCACCACCTCCCCAAGCAGACCATTCCAGAACTTTATTTCTTGATTCCAGCACCTTTGTTTCAGCGTGGAACAAAGTTAAATTGCATTTCCTATCAGAACATTTGCTGAAGGTGACTCATGGATGTCAGGCGATGATGAAAGGAGAGAAGGGACTTTTCCACCTTGGGAAGGTGAAGGGATACCATGGAACAGCAGCTAAGTTGTGAAATCTCCAATGAAATACCTAAGCTCTCTTTGCCCTGTTGACTTTCCTCAGCAAACAGCGGGGGAAAAGGCCTTTCTTAACGATTTCTCTCGTGTTTCTTTTCCATCCAAGGAACAGATATGAAAATACAAGGCTTGCCACCAAGAATGGATGTGCATTTAGGCTCTCTCAAATAATCATTCATCTCAGGTTACTGAAAGAGTACAGATAGTTGAGGTTTGCTGTTTGAAAAGGGTCACATTTTCAAACAAAATTGCTTCTAATCCTCCTCTTAACCAGCTGCTGATTTCTGTGCTTACAAACACAGAGAAGGTTTCTCAGATAAACCAAGCAACTGAGTTATATTCCCAGGCAGGGAAGATCCTGTTATTGAATAATGTCTTGCCAAACAGTGTCCAGTCTTGCAGTCTCTGGGCTAAATGAACCAGGATCTCCATGGAAAACGACCTGGGCTCCTTCTCTCCCTGAGCCTGCTGTAGAGCTGTCCATTGGAAGATGTACTGCTGGGAAAATACTACAAAAAAGGTTCCCAGGAATACTCATTTTAATGCCTTATTGAATGCACTGTAACTGGTCTTACATTCTTTTAAAGTTTCTCTTTCCAGTAATGAACACATTTACTGACAAGAACAATTATAGGAGCAACAAATTAATGGACAGATATTTTTATAACACTGGTATTTATATTGGAAACTTGGCACTAAGTGTTGCTTTGATCGTGGAATGAAGTTGTATTACACTCTCCTGTAAATCTAGTGGCTAATAAAAACAAAACTAAAACCTCAGACGGTGTTTCCATATTGATAAGAAAAATTAGCAGGTGAACAATTATTTGTGAAGAAAATTTTGTACTGATTAAGAACATTAATGACATTATTTGATTATTCCAGATAAGGAGGAAAAGAAAATAGGATTTTTCAGTGGATTAATTATGTGATTGATGCTGTTTGAGACTTTTGGGAGCAGGAGCAGAGTGTGTTGTGCCTATCTGGAACACTACCATAGTACTTATGGTGAATTCAAAGATGAACTTTCAACATCAGAAAACACAAAGAAATTTCAACTTCTGCTGTATAAGGACTCCTACATTAGTCAGAGTGTCTCCACTGATTCAGATGGAAATAGGGCTGTTTATGGTCATTATGACTAATCATGTGAATAGGGGAAAAAGAGATCCCACAAACCAACCAAAAAAAAAAGCGCTTGGTTCAATCCAATTACCACCATCAGCATAAAGAATAAAAACTAAGATTTAACACCTTGGAAAGGGCAATCCAGACAATTTCATTAATATGGACGCAGTGATGACTTCTCAAAACAAAACAAAACAAACCCCAAACTGTATAATTAAATTTGAACAGGGCAAAAGGATTTTAAAATCTGCACCATCTGTGCAGTGTAATTAAAAATTTGGCTGAAAAGCCATTTAAACCAGCTCGGTTGTTGTATCAGTAATTACTGAGCTCAACTGGTTAAGTCCTAGTCCTGCAAGAGTAAAAAGAGAGGCACCTACTTGAACCGATAGGAAAAATCTCAGTTAAAGTTAAAAATGAAAAATCTCAATTAAAGTTAAAAATCTTAATTAAAGTTTTTCTGATTTAAATTTTCTTTTGCAGAACCAATCAGATTGCTGCATTAAATCAATGATGGGAAATGGGGAAAAGAAAAAAAAATACAAAAAATGCCAGTACTTTCTGCTGTTAAAAATGCCATAGCAACTTAGCTGCGCAGAGGGGAATTATCCATAGGAAAAACTGTCAGGTCACCAGTGGCAAAACAAGAAATGTGGCAATGAGTAACAGGGGGATGGACGTTCCTGACTTGTTTTCGGATGATGTTGAGCTCTGTGGGCAGCACATCAGGCTGATCAGCCACAGAGATGGTCCAGGCCTAAATTCCAAACCCCACCTAAAACCCAGCCCAGGCCTAGGCCCTGCTGGAGAGCTGGTGAGGAAGAGCAGGGGTGGAGAGGAAGGGTCAGGAACTACTCGTGAGGGCAGCTGAAGCTTTCCCCCTTTTCCTGTTTGAAAACTGCTTCTTCATAGACACAACAAAAGCAGAGAGAGGTAAAATCTTCTAATTTCAGAGGGCACGTGGCCAGAAATTCCAGTGAGGGCCTAACACCACCTTGTCAGCCCCATTCTTACTTACAGTCAACAATTTTTCATGAGACATGCTGGGACTTTTCAAGGGCTTAATTTTTTGCTGTGGAGTGGAAAACAATGTTTCTGTGTAACAGGCTGGCCTCTCAAACACTTGGGCCTGGCCTGAAAACATGCCAGGGTTTTCTCTCTCCACAGATAAGGAGATACTTTTGTTCAGCCTTTATCTTCCATCTTACCCCTGACCTGGTGGCACATGAAGTGGGGTGTAGAAAAATGTGTGGCTAGAGGGAAATTAAAACCTATTTTGTGTCAGCCCAAAGGTATTATATGCCCACTTTTTATTTTCTGAGAGTGACAAGTGAAGGCGCAGCTGCTTTTCTGCTGTTGAGAGATTCTGCCCAGAATCTCTCCCTCCCTGCATTCCTGAGCAATACAAACCTCACAAAACTGGTTTTCCAGTCATTTTTTGTGATGCAAAGCTGGGGCTGCCAGGTGACTCCTAGGGACTGTACACAAAGCCTTCAACCTTTTTACCTCCTCCTGATGTTTTTAAATTTCTTAAGAGTGACCCTAAAGTATAAGAGGAAAAGGGCACAATCTTGAAGAAGACCTCATGTGTGATTACACTGTTTTCTCTGAAGGGACTCAACATTGAAAGTCTCTGCATCATTGATGCACTGCTTAATTTCCTCAGATTTCCCTGAGATTACCTGAGACTGGAGCCATAAATCTTTCTCTTCCCCTTTTTTCTTCTCCCTCACTCAAGTATTTATTTCTCCAGAGTTTGGGACTTGGTGGCTGTGGCATCTTCAGAAGTGGAGTCAGTTTCCCATGAAGAACCCACCAACTACCAGGCTGATGTGGATGGCTACATTTCTTTTCAATATTTGGATAAACTCTCCTTCAACTTACTTTTTTAGCATTTTAACAATGTAGTTATTTGGAAAACAGAATGTTGTATCTTACCAGCAACATCTGAAAATAGAGATTGGGCAATAAGTGCATTATAAAACTTGATTTCAAAAGAATGCATGCAGCAATTATTCCAGGCTGCATTAAATTACAAAAATTGAGAAAAGCTGTGACCTAGATATTTCTTCTCTTCAAATATTTTTCGTTTCAAGACTCTACTTCTTTTCTTTTTTTTTTCCCCAGCCTCCATTTTGTAATGAAAGAAGTATTATTTTGTTGGTGAGGTTTTTATCTTTGCAAACCCATTATGCTGTATTAACAGGTTGCAGGGGATAGTTAAACACAACAGAGACATATGTGGTCCCAGCAGAGCAGAGAAACAGATTTTGAAACAAAGATACCCTGTAAACCATTGGGAGTTATCCAAAACAGACAGGGGAGCTATTTAAGTGAGGAAATCTGATCTGGATCCAGAGCTGGAATTGAAAGGCTGGAAAGCTCAAAGAGCAAAATTTGAGTATGAAATGTTATCTGTGCAGGAGGGGATTAGCTATGAGTTGAATTATATTAAAGCACAGTCTGTGCTAAGGAAAAGTTCTGATACACATCTTTTTTCGTAGCAAAAGCAGACACTTCTCTGAGATTCAGAACTCTCAAAGCAATATCCCACACTTCAAATAAAAGAATTGCTCCATATATTCAGAAACAAATAGATTTTTGGGTGCAATTGAGTGCCTTAGAAAGGGAGAAAATACTCAGAAAAAAATTAACATTGTTTCACAATAGTGTATAAAACTGAATGAAAACACCAAACACAAGGACATTGTAACTGGAATAATTACTGTGGATCCGTACTGGCTGGGAAATTATGTGGTGAGTCAAATATCTTTTTAATCTGTTCCTAAACAGTGTTTAGCAACATAGGCCTAAATTCATCTGTAGATTAATCACTACAGGCTAATGACTGCTGACTTAAAAATTTCAGTAAATTGCAATTTACTGAAGAGTTACTCATGTCTGCAACAGAATCAAGTACTCACTGTCTGTACACAAACTGCTTTGCCTGAGCTGGTTTATCAGAAATCATTAATAATTCTCTTATAATTTTCTCCTGCATCCTGTTGAAAGAGTTTGGCCAATGGTTAATTGCACCATCTCGGTTCAAAAGCAATTTTATTTGTGATTTTATTGCCTCTTTCAAGCATTAACTGCTGGAAACACTACCACACCTAGCAAGGTCAATGTCCAGCAGAAATGTTGCTGTGTATTTGGGATTAAAACACATAGATGGGGGCTCTGCACTCCTTACCCAGAGCCAGAAGTGTCCCTGGCTGCTCCCTCAGGGATCCCAAGCTGCAGCTCCTCTGCTCCATGGGCACAGCAGGAATGCATGGAACTCCCTCACCTGCCTCTGCAGACAAGAGGAGGAGATAGAGGAGCTAATCCCTGAAAATTTAATCCCTAAATCGGATGCACCAATTTCCTTCCAGCCTGCCCCTGGCTAAGGAAGCACTTCATCAGTGACAGCAAGATAAACTGGTGGCAAAAAAAAGCAGATTATTGCAAGAAACATTTGTGATTTTCACAGAAACACAGCCATTAAAAAGATATGTCTTTTCTGGAAGCATTGGGTAAGAGGAGAAAGATGCTGAAGGACCAACAATGTTCCAGAAGGAAGCATCATCCTTGTACCACCAGGATTACCTGATCTGAGCTACACGACTGTGACCTGCCTGTGGCAAGTAGGAATCTGTGGTGATTTGCACTGGGAAGAAATAAAAATCCTCCTACAGAGCTGATTTCTGGAGATCAGGAGATCCAAGCCCTGTGCCAAGTGGGAATCTGTGGTGATTTGCACTGGGAAGAAAGAAAAATCCTCCTAAAGAGCTGAATTCTGGAGATCAGGAGATCCCAGCCCTGTGCCCACAGCTCCCCCAGAGCTCAGCAGCTGCAGGTAGAAATATCCTCCTACCTCCTGAAAAATGGCTTTATCCACTCAAAATAGATTTTTCAGTACAAACATATCCTACATGAACTGAAGGCACTTAGGCTTGAAAGAGCCATTCACGTCTATTAAGTCAGAAAAATGATTGAAATTTAACATTAAAAGTGCAACTCCACACCTTGTACCATTTATCCACAGGAAATTAGGAACAATTAGATCTCTGTAAAACAAGGCAAAACCGTGATTGCTGAAGGTCAGGCTTCAGGAAAACCCTGCAGAAAGCTCCACAGCAGAAATTCTTTACAGGTATGTTCCTTTGCACTTATATTGTGCATATGGTTTCAGCGACAATCAGGTTAAAATGGACAAAACCAGATTCCCCCAGCAGCTGCAATAAATTCAGCCCTTTTCCTCCCCCAGCCTCCTGTTATAAACAAGCAGAAATGTTGCACAGAGCAGACACTCTTCTGCTCTTTTATGGGTGTTGCTGTGCTCTGGAATGGAAAGAGGACTGGCAAAGATTCCTTGCAAGTACCGAAATGAAAGCAAGAGAATTAATTTTATGCAGCTCGCCCTGTGCATTTCTGGAGTTTTAATGCTTTCCTATTCTGAGGGCTCACAATGAAACACCTTGTGTAAATATTGCAAGCACCTACCTGGAATTCTCACAAATGAGCTGTCAGCTGATAAACTTTCACCCGTAACTTTCTGTAAATGGATAAATTTGAGAACACACACAGAGTCAGATCTCTTGACTTCTTCTCTTTCAAATGAACCAAAATTCTGATTCCTATTAAGTTTGTATATGCTAGGTTAGAAATGAGGAGCTACTTTTCAAAATGTTAGGTCCAACTCAGCCAAATTTTGAGTAAAGCTTCATTAGGGTTCTGAGGGTCTAAAGTTTTTGGACACACACATAAAATACATTAGATAGATAGATAGATAGATAGATAGATAGATAGATAGATAGATAGATAGATAGATAGACATTAGATAGATATATAATTTTTCTTCCAGTTCTGGCCAGCACTAGAGCCAACCATGCCAAAACACAGCAAAGAGGATTATTCTCCTGATACTCCCAGCTGTGGCCAGAAGAAATTATGCCTGAAATGGCGTGAGAAAATTTCAAGACAAATGAGCTTTGGCTGGTTCTGCTGCGAACGTTTGGATGTTGATTTAAAGTCAAGTGATCCCAAACTGCAAAGCACTGGATGTTCACTCATCACTAATTTCTAATTGTCACCCTGAGACCAGGTGGAAGGGCCAAGAATGGGCTTTGGGCTCCTTGCTGGCACAGAGGATTGGAGAGATGGAGGAAATGAAAAGCCTCTGGGGTTTGCAGGCCGTGTTGGCTGGAGGAGTTGCTTTTCCTTGGTGTTCCACAGGAGTTTTGATGTTTGAGCAACACCAGAGGGATGGCAGACATTAGGGTGACATCATGGCCTTGCAGACAAGCCAGCATCTTCTGCTGTGGTCTGGTCCTTCATCTCCTACAGGAGAGACAGGACAATCCCACTCTCTTTCCTCTGCCACCCCCTCATCCCCAAGATGCTCTTTCTGCTGCATTTTGAGTGACCTCCAGGCAGCCTTGAGGAAGAGAAAAATACTGTGTGACTCCCTTGGAAAATCTTAGACTTGGAGTTAGGGACAATGGCAGGCGTAAGGAGAATAAGGAAAACTTGTATTTTGGGAAGTCAGGGAACCTTTTTTGTCACTGGTCCCTCAGATGACTGCAGATGAGATGAGTGTGTGCTTTTACAAGCAATTATTTTAAAGTGTGCCCAGAGGACGCAATAGTCAGGCTTTATTGGATATGTAATACACACTGTGACAGTATATGGTGGCCAAAATTACAATTCTGGGGCCTTGCAGCCTGCAGCTGTTGAGTAAAACAAAGGAAATTCCACCAAAAGAAAAGAGGGAGGGGGGTTAACTCGCTTTTAAGCCAAATCCAAAACATAGATTGTATGACTTCCCTCATTTCAGGGCTTTTCTGTGCCTCTGGGGGCAGCTGGAGGAAATATGAAAGAGCATCTTTCCTAGAGCTTTTCCTAATGAGGGGAAGGGGGCACAGGCACACCTCATCTCTGCACATCTCATGCCTGGGAGAGGTCACAGCTGAAGGTGGCCCTTGCTGTGCCAATGCCAGGGCTGTGATGTCCCTGTGGGCTCCTCAGAGCAGCTCTGCAGGACCAGCCATGCCATGGTTCATGCTCATTCAGTGTCATTGCCCAAGGGGACAGAGGAGAGGAGCATCCAGCAGATCAAACATCTGCCTAGCTGGAAGCAAAGGAAATCATCCTTTGGGAGAGGTTGGAGCTTGTCCTGAGGCAGAGCAGAGCAGGACAGAGAGCAGAGCCTTGGGGACAGAGAGCAGAGCCTTGGGGACAGAGAGAGCCCAGGACACAGACTGTGGGATTCTGTCCCATCACAGCAACCACATGTCAGGCTTTCTCTTTCATGGTGCTTATTATGGCCCTAACCTGATTAGTGGCAGACAGATTGCTCTGCACTCCAAATCACTTCCCATGAATGAGTTTTGTTTTTTAGTTTGTTTGTTATTCTGGCTCGGGGAAACTTTGTGTTCCAGAAATCAGGCTAAAAGTTTGCCTTCCAGAGCAGAGTGTGTGCAGATGCTGGCAGGACAACCTCAGGACAAACTGGGATCTGATCAACCAGTCCTGCAACCATGACAATCCATGCAGTTGCAGAGGTACAAAGCAGATTATGTGATTCAGATCTCAGATAAGGCATGCAAGGCTAAGAGGAGCAGTGGAGCATAGAAAGGGGCCGGTTAAGCATTTCTGAGTGCTCTGGGCAGGGGCAGCAGGTTCATTGTGATTTACATGATAAGCAGAGTGACCAGAGCCTCAAGAAGCCATCCCACAGCACTAATGGCAGAAGTGTGGCGCAGATCAGATGGAGCCTGTGCTTTATTTCATCACAGCAGTTTTGCTGGGAGTCTACTTCCAGATGGCAAGAGTTGCTCAGCTGCTGGGCTTCAGCTGCTCCTTACGTCAACGCCCTTCATGGAAAGGCAAATAAATGTGCAGAACTTTCTGAGCCACTGCCCACACCAGCCCCACATCACACACTCCAGAGGATCCACAGAACTGAATCACAGAATCACAGAATTTCTAGGTTGGAATAGACCTTTAAGATCATTGAGTACAACCTGTGTTCTAACACCTCAACTAGATCATGGCACCGAGTGCCACATCCAGTCTTTTTTTAAACACATCAAGGGATGGTGACTCCACCACCTCCCTGGGTAGATGATTCCAGTATTTGACCACTCTTTCTGTGAAAAATTTCCTCCTTAATTCTAGTCTGTATCTCCCTTGGCGCAGTTTGAGACTGTGTCCTCTTGTCCTCACTGAAGGTGATGGCACTTGCTTGGGAGCAGCTGCATGGATCCACTGTGTTTATTGGAGGCAGCAGATATGGAAAGGGGACTTGGGGTCCAGGTGAGTTGGTTTATCCCTGGGATCACACACCTGTGCACTCCAGACAGCACCCTGGAGGCATCAGGGAGGACACGTTAGCAACTGACAGAACCAGAGGACACCGTCTCAAGCTACATCAAGGGAAATACAGGTTGGATATTAGGAAAAAGATTTTACAGAAAGAGTGATAAAGTTCTGGAATGGTTTGCCCAGGGAGGTGTGGAGTCCCCATCCCTGGGTGTGTTTAACAAAGCCTGGATGTGGCACTGGGTGCCAGGGTTTAGTTGGGGTATTGGGGCTGGGTTGGACTCAATGATCTTGAAGATCTCTTCCAACCTTGTGAATTCTGTGATTCTGTGATACTGAACTGAGGCCTCACCCAGAGATGGGCTCAGCACTCTGCAGACCAGAAAGACGCCTAAGGACTAAGCAAAGCAAAGGCTTCTCTCAGATCTTGGATGCAGAATTAGGAATTCTGAAGTAATATATTAAGTCAAAAACTCCACTTAACTCAGCCTGAACAAAAACATCCCTGCTATGCACTACCCAAGTTTAACACAAAACCCCTCTGGCTCCCCGGTTTGGCAATTTTATCAACTCTTGATCTCCTGTGACATCGGGGCTGGTTCTGTCTGCAGATCCCTTTGTCCAGACTGGGTGTTTGCATGGGGCTTGCCCAGATTGGCACCATGTGCTTGGCTCGGCGCGCGCGCTCACTGCCAGCAGCTCCCACCGAGCCCTGGCCAAAAACAAACACGGGATTCAGCCTGAGCAGCACTCCCTGGGACACTGAATGGGTTTTGTGCAGCTTGCCCATGAAGCAAAGGATGTGAACTGGTTTTCAGACATCTACAAAGGGCCCTAATCAAGCCCAGATCATCAGACAAGAGCGATTGTTCAGGTGAGCTTGATTCCTGCTGGTTTTCGCCGTTGGGACAATTACCCAAACCTCAGTCATGTTCCGTATGTAAAGTGGCAGCAAAACCCAGCTTCAAAAAATTTTCAAGACAGCTTTTTCTGTGTATAATTGCATCAGCCTAAGGCCAGCAAGGGACAGTGAAGAGCTGCAGAGTCCAGGGGACTTTTAATAAGAGCTGTAATGATGTTGGTAAAAGAGGCATTTCACAGCTCATGATGGCTGGAGGGAGTTATTCCACCCAGGAATCAGCAGTTTATGTTCAGCTTCTTAAAATCCTCAGGAAAGTGCTTTGTTTTAAATGAGAGGATACAAAGAGTTGTGGATCTGAAAGCCAGAAAGAGCTTTTAAAACCACACAGCTGCCCTCCTGCAAAACCCCTGTGATATTTCCAGAGGTAATACAGATGTGCTTGGCTGAGTCACAGTGTCCTCCAGACAAACATCTGTCCTCTAGACCAACATCTGCCCTTCATTCAAAGTGCCTGAAGACTTCAGCTGAACTTCTTCCTCCATCATTACGTTTTGTTTGTCCTTGGCAAGAAGAACAAAAGATTAATCATAACTATAAACCCAATATTTGGTCAACATGACTGTCCAGGTCTTGCAAGGAGTAAACAACGTGAACATTTGGGGTAAGAGCAGAACTTAGCCAGGGAGCAGAGGAGTTTATGGGAAACAACACTGTTTGCTTTCACCCCAAACCTCCCAAACTTTATATTTTGCTCTGTGTAGTTAATATTAATCATTCCAGTCAAGTTAATTATCAAGGTTTTGGGTAGTCCTTGCTTCTCAGTGTCCCTTCCCGCTCATGTTCCCATGACACAGTCACTGGCCACAGCTTGGCTGTTCATTTCTTGGAAAAGAGACTGCACAGGACTACTGGGGTGAAATTTGGCCAGTCAAAAAAAAAAAAAAAAAACAACCCCAAAAACACACAGTCCAGAGAACAGAGGAACAGAGGCAGCAGTTGCAAAATGCTTCAATTTACTTAGTAAAGATTTTGTTGTCACCAGGGTTGAGCTTTCTGAAATTTGCACCAAATGCTTGTAAAGGGAGGGTTTGCAGCAGATCCCCATTTGGATTGCTCCTGGGCTGCTCTGTGGGGCTTTCATTGATTTTCTGAGACTCATTTGTCCCCCTGGCCATCAGATATCCATGACCTCCATGGCTGATGGCAGATGTGCAGCAAGGACAGCTGGAATGGCCCACTTGAGGTATGCACAAATTCATGGCTGCAGAAAAAGCAGCTCCTGAGCCAACCTAATGAGAACACGAAGCAGCTGAGCTGATAGGGAGCCCTGTGTGGATGTCAATTTCCAGCCAATAGTGAAGTGTCAGGACACAACTGTTTGGCAAGTCCTTTGCCCTTTATGTGTCCAAACAGCATCAATGCCTCTGTACAGCACAGGGCTCTGGATCTCACAGGGTGCATTCCTTCATTCCTTGCTGCTTTTCATTCACTCAAAAAAAAAAAAAAAATAAAAATAATAACTACCCCAACAACTGCCAAACCTTCCAAAATTAGATGTGAATCACGGGTCATTTCTATTGCAAAATCTCAGCGATAAGGCCTGATAGCTGAAATCTTCCCTTTCACATTCAATGGCATCTTATGAGCTGTGGTGTGATGTTCCCCTCACGGAGATGGAGTAAGAAGAGATGACTCACACCTTTTCCCAGTTGTTGTGCAGACAGCTCTTCCTAAGTAACTAACACTGTGATAGATATCTGATGGTGCTGATAAGAGGTTCAAGCATGTTTTAGCTCCTTGTGTAATTTCCAGCCTGTGTCCTGGCAAATAAAACAACCAGAAGATCTCATCTTGTTCCATCAGTCTTAAAATGCAGCATATTGTGGGCATCAGTGGGAAAAGTGCAGGTCAAGTTTATTAGAAGTATGAACTTAGAAACCCATAAAGGAAATTTAAATGTCAAAATTAATGAGCAGACTCTGGAGAAAACCTTACTGGTGTCAAGATATGCAGAATAGCTGAATAAATTTGCTCAGATCCTCAGACAATCTTACCTCTAATTAGGGTTGCCTGAGGCAGAATCTGTCGGTGCAGGGATGGAAATATCAGACTGGGGACAGGCTGCTGGCCCTCACACTGCTTGGGAGCTCACAGACTGCTTTTCCATGGCTCTGCAGAATTTAATTACAGGCATTAGGATCCAAAATAAGGCTGGAGAAGTTTTTCCGCAGAGTCAGACAGGAGGCAAGTAGAGCTCAGGAATGATTTTGCAATGGGAATCTGACAACTGCTGTACACGAAACCCTCTTCTGTTCAGCTGATTTCAGGGAGCTCAGGAGAAATGAAGCATGGATTTAAACTGAAACAGGGCAGATTTAGATAGGGTATTAGGGAAAAATTCTTCCCTGTGAGGGTGGTGAGGCTCTGGCACAGATTCCCAGAGAAGCTGTGGCTGCACCATCCCTGGAAGTGCCCAAGGCCAGGCTGGACAGGGCTTGGAGCAACCTGGGATAGGGGTTGGAATGATCCTTAAGGCCCCTTCAAACCCAAACTGTTCCATGTTCTGTGATACTGTGACTAATTAAGCATTATGATTCCAGGAACAGTAATTCCCATGCTATTTATTTCAGCTTCCCAGAAAGCCTCCAAGGAACCCTGACAGGGTTTCCTAGGCGTGGAGAGCAGTCACCTTGCCTGGACATGAAGTCATTGTCTGTCATTCCCACCTTAGCTCTGCAATGTGCTTTTCCAGGAACCTCCCACAGAGAGTTTTGAGGCAGATAAGGGTTGGTTTTTCTTGAGCAGGAGCCATGGCGTCCGTACAATAGCAGTCATCACCACCATCTCCTGTGCCAATGAAGGCCACAAGCTAACTATAGGATGCCTGAGGAGCTATTTCCTGCTATTCTTTCACTTTCCACCAGCTGTTGTTGCTATTATTTAACTCACTATTAGTTTCAAGTATGATGCAGCATCAAGCAGTTGTTCTTATTAAGGAAAAATAATTGGCTGTCTGGCCCACACTTGGATGAAAGCTCATTTCTCTCTGGGGAGTTTTCAGCATTAGTTCATCTCCAGCAACAAAAGCTGGGATTTTTAGCATCCTCCAAAACATGGGATTGCAGTAAAAGTGGAAATGGGGTAGTGAAGGAAAGTTCTGAATTAAAGTTCTTCATATGGACAGTTAGCAGGATGGTCACTTCTGCGTACAGAAAAATTCTAGTAAAATAAACACACCCTGCAAACTTCCTGGGCTCTAAATCATCCTGCTAAATTTGATTATCACTTAAGTGATTTAGAAAGCAAGATGTTCTCTGCGTTATGAGAGTTTATTCACAATGTCAGCTAAAACTGATAGACACTGCAGTAATTCAAACCAGAGGGTGGGGGGGGTGGGGGGGGGGAAAGGAGTTATGAAAACTTGGCTTAGGCTGGAGACCAGAGAAGAAATTGAAGGAAGAGCAGCATTTTTGAGGGAAGGGCGAATTGAAGGAATGAAGTTTTGAAATTCCTGTCTTTCCTGCCTCCCCAGTAAGCAGGAGAATCCAACGTTCCCTGGCTTTATGGGGAACAAAGCAGAGCTTGAAGCTTTCAGCTCCACTGGCTGTGGCTCCCTGGCTGCCCAGCCCCAGCCCCAGCCCTTGTGTACACACAAACCAGCCTGTGGCTTGCTCCAAGCTTGAACCTGGTGGAAGAAAGCCTCTCCAGAGCTCTGGACCGTGCTGGCACTCAGCACTGAGCCCCCTGGATGTCAGGAATCCCTGGATGGAGTGCTGAACAGGGAGGGTCTCCAGCCCTGCTTCTCCTGGGAAAGGCAGATCGCTGCTGCTCCCCTCCAGCTCTCACAGGCTCTGAGTTAAACCACCTGTGGGGCTCTGCCCCTTCTGCTGACCCTGATGCAATCCCTGCTCCAAAAGATGCACATCCTCTGCCTGCTGCACAGGGCTGAATTACAAATAAAAATGAATTTTCCAAGCTGGGGATGACACCCTGCTGGGAAGATGGCACAGCCTGGCAGCAGCCAGCACAACCAAGGTGGCATCTTCTCCTGCCACCTCTCCTGCACAGGAACTGCTCTGCACCAAATACCCCAGGAGACTTCCAGAAAGCCTCCAATAATTAACAGAGTGAAGTTGACCGTGTGTCAAACATTTCACGGCAGATATCCAAACTGTAAATGAGTATCTGATAGAATTTTACTTGGAAAAGAAAAACAATAGAAGATTTATTCTGTATTAATGCTCTAGCACATTTCCTTACCTATCTCCCTATCCAAGAACTTTCTTCAGTTCAGTATCCCATCTGGGCTCTGCACCATCCCTGCCATATCCCATTTGCCTCTCCTTAGCTTCCAATAAATTTTGAAACAAATCAGCAAAAAACAGGAGAGGTTCTCAACATTTTATGTCGCTGGAATAAAAGTGGAAACAGAGGCATCTGTGTGATTTCCTTCCATCATGATGAAAAAATCAGAGCATGAGAGTAGGCTTAGAGACATGCCTGCCATGCAGGAGGCACAGGAATGTCTGTGAGACCCTGTGCCTTGCTGCCCTAAGATTCCCAACAGCAGCTCCAAATTAATAATAATATTAATAATAATATCAATTACTATTGTTAACATTATTATTAATATTGTATTATTAGTGCTAATTATTGATATTACTAATATTATTATAATATAATGTTATTATATTGATACTATTATAATATTAATATTATAGTATTAATGTAATATTATTAATAATAAATATTAATATCAATAATATTATTAATATTATTAATAAACTTGGGAGAGAGAAGACCATTTTAAGTGCAGTCCCAAGAGGGGTATGAACTGGGGACCTTATGTATGGGTTCTCTGATGATCTTAAACCTTCAAGAAAGGAGATTTACACTGGTCCAGAACAAGATATGTGGACCCACCATGTCCAGCCTCAGAGATTTAAACATCTCCGATGTAAACTCTCTGGGAGTTTGCGTCTTGGTCAAGAAAAAGTTCATTGTTTTGTAGCATTTCTTCCAAATTTTCTATCTGAGCCAGGGAAATGGGCACCCTGATTAATCTGCCATCAGAAATGTCTTTATTGGGATGCTCTGCAAGAGCCTGGCAGTGAGCTGGGGTGGGCGCACAGCTGCCAGCCCAGGGCATGCCCAGGTGCCAGGGGTTATTTACCTGCCAGCCCTGGCACCAGCCCAGCCCTGACTGCTCTCCAGAACTGAACTGCAGGAAGCAAAGGCTGGCACAGCCGAGCTCAGCTTTGTGTCTTTTATTGTAAAGGTCTGGCTCTTTTTTTCCTGCAGCTCTTAAGTGTGGCCCTTTGAGCATAATTGAATGAGACAGAAGCAAAAATTTAGAGGTTTCTGCTTTGGAAGGGAGATGTGACGCTCGTTTATTGTTAACCACAAAACATGGGCCCCTTTTCTTTCTTCTTTTTCCTTTTTCTTGGTGTCAACTTCACAGTTTCTGTTACTTCAAAATAACTTGGGGTTTAACAGAGCCTAGGACCCCAAAATGTCCTCATCAGCACTTTGGGATGCCCCTATTTCAGGGATTGGAGTCACCAAGCACCCTGAGAGTTTGGCTGCCACCAGAGCAGGACCAGACAGGCAGAGCCTCGTTTTTACCTGCACCAAACACCTCATTAATTCCACTTTTTATAACCCCTTTCCACCTCCCACACTGCAGCTTTCCAGAGGCTGCAGCAGAATTTCCCTGTTTCCCAGAACATTTCTCTGCAGATGAAGCCTTCTGTCACCTGGATGAGAACTGAGATTTGAAGTGCATGGTGTCAATAATTACCTACTTCATGCAATTTTGTGATAATAAATTTGGAGTGGGCTGTAATGATGGTCTTTGGTCACCTCCTGCACAACCCTTGTCCTGAATTTTTTCCCACCCAGTGGTACCTGAGTCATGCTGAGCACCCAGAAGAAAACAACTCAATTTTGGCTTCTAGTGATGAAGAATCCTACATATCTTGTCCATAACTCAAATCTTCATGAGGTATCTTTTAGTTATCTACTTCCACCATAAAAATTTTTAACTGTGTTTCCAGCCCAGATTTGTCTGGATGTTTTATCTTGTTTTATCTCGTTTTGATATGCAAAGGAGAATCGCATTCCTAAATGAATTTTCTTCAAATTTTAAGTTCATTGCCCAAATACTATTTTTAAGTAAAAATTAAGAATATTGGACAGCCTATGATGACAACAGGGGCAAAAAATAGGACATTTCCATATTAGTGCTGTGTCCTCTACAGTGTCCATTCCAAAATCAAATAGTGATGCTGGAGCAGGATAAAAATCCTGCAAATGTGTGAGCCAGCATTCATCTACTCTTGTGATTTAAAGAGTCACTATTTCCTGAACTGTGAAAGTACCATAAAATAAAACATTTCTTGGATGTTCTCTGATGCAAGCAAATCTTTCTCAAAGTCAGTGGGAGACTTTCCACTTCCATTAGTGGGCATTTTGTCAAGTTCTGACTTTTTTTTCTTAAGTGAAGCTCCAAATCCTACAATAATTTGAACTTTATTGCCTATGGAAGAGAAAAGCAGCCAAGAAAACCTCCCAAGTAAATGTATGGAAAAGAAACAGCAAAACAAGGTTTCCCCAAACAGCATTCACTGGTAACAATACAGCTTTGTGACTGCTGTTATTTTTTTTTTAATGTATTTCCAAGTCAAAACTAAAGGAAATATAGGATTTGTCCACATTTCTGCCAAGAAGGCAGTTCCCAGAGCATACATTTAATGACAGCATCACAGGAAGACAATTTTTTCCCATCTTTTTAAGCTCCCTGTCCACTGCAAAAAAAAAAACTCCAGCAGCAGGAAGAAATCCCACACAGAAGAGGTGGGGGTAAGGACATGTCTGATGGAAGTGAAACAATTCCTTGGAGCTGAGCTGCTTTGAAGGGGCTCTGGTGAGCAGCTCGTCATCTCCTGGAGATTGCCCAAACCCAGGCTCTCACTGGAGCTCATCAAAATGGGCTGTCCATGGATTCAGCCGGCAGGACAGTGCCAAATATCTGCCCCAGAGGAACCTCTCAGACCTGCTGAGATCATGAGGTTTTTTCTTGGGTTTTTTTTTTGTTTTGATCAGTGGAATTGGTTTTTTTTGTTGTTGCTGTTGTTGTTCTTTGGAGGTTTTTTGGAGGGTTTTTGTTTGCTTTGTTTTGTGTTTTTATTTTGGGGGTTTGGGGTTTGTCGCAGACATCTTTTATGGAAAATCCCTTCCTTAGGAATTTTCCTCCTGAGAAGCTGGAAGGCCTCAGGAACAAAATGCAAACAATGGTTATCTGCTGCTGTGGAATGCAACAGGTGCATCTGGGATTGGTCTCATGTGGTTGTTTCTAATTAATGGCCAGTCACAGTCAGCTGGCTCGGACAGAGTGCCGAGCCACAAACCTTTGTTATCATTCTTTCTTTTGCTATTCCTAGCTAACCTTCTGATGAAATCCTTTCTTCTATTCTTTTAGTATAGTTTTAATGTGATATATATCATAAAATAATAAATCAAGCCTTTTGAAACATGGAGTCAGATCCTTGTCTCTTCCCTCATCCAAGAACCCCTGTGAACACCGTCACAGGGTTTTTTTGTTTTGTTTTTTGTTTGTTTGTTTTTAGGGATTTTTTGGGGGGGTATGGGGCAAGTGTTTTGGGTTTTCCCCCCCCAAGTTGGAAATGGAGAATTTGATTTCTTCAGAAGAAGAATTTTCAGAAGGACAGATTACCTGGGCCCTTGGCCATCAAGCAAAGCCAGGCTCAAGCTCATTCCTGTTTCTTCCACAGCAGTCAGTGGAAAGTGGCAATTATTCCTGGTGGGAGATTAAAGTGAGGCAAGGACCACCCCTCACACAGCATTTCCAGCTAAACTTAGGTAGAAATGTCTGCTATAAACAATGTAATATATTTAACCTCCCTCGTACTTAAAACCAGGTTTGAAAAAAAGCACTGGTGGGAGAAGAAACACCAACAAATCAAAAGTGGCAGAGGATAAAAGGTGGATTTTGGAGAGGCCTGAACAAGAGGGCTCCTGTGGAAGGGCAGACAGAGCACAGCCATCCATGAGCTCACAGGAGCTTTCTCCCCAGCAAGGGAGGACTTTAAGAGCCACATAAGTCCATGAAATTCACACAGGGACTTCAAGGATGGAAAAAATATTACCTGAAGAGAAAAATTCCCCAGTCAAGACCACAAAAGCCCTTGAAATTATCACATGAGCTGGTTCAGATGCTCTGGCAGGACTTGTGCAGAGCAGCAGGGTCTGATAAATCACCAGCCACTGCTATGCTGCTGATGCAGAGGAAAGAGATCCATCAGGGACCAGTCAGAATCCATCCAGGACAGATTTGTGCTGAGACAGGACTGTCTGACAGAGACTGGACCTTGGCAATGACCTCTGCAGGGTGCTGGAGAGAGCCAGGAATTGTGCTCTGGATGGAGATTTCCTGGGGGGAAATTGGAAAAACCATTCTGCTAACCTGGTGGAGCACAGTTGTTCTTGCATGGGCTTCCTCAGGAGCTGCTGCTTCTGCCCTGCTTTTGGTTAAACATTGCAAAAGTGCTTCCTAACTCATGGCAAAGAGCTTTAAACTGAGTGACCACCGCTGACTCACTCAAAATAACACCAAGGCTTCCAGCACCAAAAAGGATGTAGAGCTGGAGGAGTCAGGGTTGGAAGGGCTCAGTGACTGCTGTAATCAAGGACCTTGGAATTTCTATTGAGAAACACAAAAAAATGCTGTAAAATCCACCACCCTGCTAAAGAGAAAGGTCTCCTCCCTGTCCCACATGGATATTTTGGTGTGGAAAAACAGAGGGAGTCTTATCAAGTGTGCAAAAGCAACAGAGGATCTTCTTGGAGGCTGGGAAGAGGACAGGTAAAATAAGAACTGTCAAAATTAACCCAGATGGGAGTTTCAATGAGGAAAACAGTCTCAGATGTTTTCCAGCCACAAACACAGAGAGGGAAAAAGTGTTTTGTGGTGCAGTGAAAATGGAGCAGAAATCAAAGAGCTGGGGGGTGCTCCAAGCCTGTCACCCCTCCCCAGGGCTCAGCAAAGGGCTGCTGCAGAGATGGGGTGAAAAATGAGGAGAGGATGTGGAAAGGATGGAGCTGAGAGAGTGTCACAGCCACAGCATCACACAGGGAAGTTTAGAGGGATGGGGGAATCTCCCTGCTGGGGTTGGAAAAGCGTTTGAGAAACTGCACATCAGGAGTGTGGATTTGTAACCCCTGAAAGTGCAATAACTGCATTTAGGGAATGCAGCAAGGAGAAAAGGACAGCAAAGGCACTGTCAGGTCACTGAATCTGAACTGACAGCAAGGCAAGCCTTCAAAAGCACTTTTTCAAGAAATATTAAGACATAGAGAATCAGGCTTTGCTTCCATTCCTGTTTCTTCCAAGAAATGGGTCCCAGCTCTTTTTCTGGCAGGACATGAGTCATTGTGCCCACCCTCAGTGAAAGCCTGGCCTGTCTGGGTGGAAAGAAGAAAGCCCCTGGCACACAGAGCTTTCCTTCCTGGGCATCCTCTGGGTAGCACATTTGGAGCTGAACTGCCATTCATTTTTGGCAAATGACTAATAATGACTTGCAAAATTCACTACTATGTTTTTCATCACAGCTGCTCTGGGAATACATTTTTGGCACTCAAAGCACTGCTACCATCATGACAAAACCGATTATGCAAGTTAAAAGAAAAAAACAGGCCGAAAAGATATAAGGTTAGTGTCAGGGTAAAGGCAGGGGAATTATTGAGATGAGTTGTCTACAAAATAGCTTAAGAGAGTTGATTTCTTATTGTGACATCATGAGTTAGGCTGGCTCAGTTATGATGAGTGATAATCATGACAAAAAGTGCTCTAGCTATGGCCTATGGGAGATGAAAATTGAGGGGAGGAATTAGCAGGGGGTTGAAGGAAAAAAAGGAAATAAAATTGTCATCTTCAGTATGTATTAAGCCAATAGAAATTGGTTTAAATTACAGTGTGAGAGTGGAGTAGCATGAAAAGTAACTCCACAAAAGCAGGAGAATTATTATCCTATGGTGTGCATCTATATGAAGTCAGGCACCCTGAGGGAGGATAAAGGTTTAAAGGGGTCCTGGCAGTGCAAAGAACCCAGAAAAGGTTAATCTGCCTTGTCCCCAGGCAGAGGGACATTTCAGATTGGAACTGCATCATCCAGTCTTACCCTCATCACACAGCACTTCTCAGAGATCCACCCATAAAACTGAAGGATTTTTATGCCTCCTTAAGTGCTCAGAAACACACAGTCCCGGTTGTCACAAATCTGTCCTTTTTCTCCTGAATTTGCTTATTGTAAAGCTATACCTGGACTTTAAGTGACCTCCTGACACCGTCCTTAGGACGCTGCAGGACTGTAATATCCTCACCACCTCCCTGTTGCTTGGATAACTAAGCCAGCATCTCCCAGCTCCTTCTCATCTCCTTTCCCTGGGGCTCTGCAAAATCCAGGTGGGAAACCTGACCCCTGAAGGCTCCCTCTGCCCTGGAACCAGGGGGCAGCTGGGTGCTGAGAAACCACCTCTGAGAAAAGGCCTGAAAAACAAACAAAACCCCGCGAGAGCCAAGCAAAACTGGAAGTAACGAGATGATTTGTGTAAACTTTAAATTGAGGAGTTCCACGCAGGAGGCTCGGGTTACGCTTTGCGGGCAGGGAGAGGCAAACTCCGGCACAACAGCGGCGGCTTCAAGGAGAGGTCCTGTCCTCTGTGCCACCCTCCACACCATGGAAAAGGCAGGCAAATGGATCCTTGAAGGTCAGCTCTGTGCTAAAACGAAGGGGGGAAAGCACCAGAATAATCTGAGTTTTGCCTGTCAATCCCGAGCTGTTGGAAACAAGCGGGTGTTTGTGACGGGCAGGCAAGGAGCAGCCTGCCCGCTCTTGGCAAAGCCTCCAATCTGGGAGCTCCGCTTTTACCTGGGGGTTGCACACGAAAGGAAAACACATTTCTGGGTCTTGCAGGACATTTTTTTGCCCGAGCAGAGGTGGAGGGCTAAGGCACAGCTTCATTGCAGACCACCCACCACCTCCTCACAGCCAGCGCTTGTTCTCCCGCTGGTGGCTTTGGGACACTCCGGTGTGGCCAGGGACCAAGAGCAATTTGGGAGCTGGAAGAACATAAACAGCTGCAGATTTGGAAAACAAGAGATAGAGATTTTTGTGATAGAGCTGTCGCTCCAAGGAGTGAGACATAACTATGAAGTCAAAGTGGAAAACCTGTCTGGCTTGGGAGCATGGAAAATGCGCTGAGGGCAGGAGTTATGCAACGTGGCAAGATGTTTATCACTTCTGGGGGTTTTTCACCTCTTTTGTTTCTGAAATTGAAGATGAGAGTTAGAAAACGGGCTGCTGGGGGTGAGAGAAAACAGGGACACTTCACTTCTTGGGCTGACATTTCAAAAGTGTGACACAGCAATGATGACACTGGGGAAAATTTTAAAGGATCCTCTGGTTTGCTTTTCTCTGACATTTTCAAGGAAGATTCAGATGAAACAGTGGCAAGAGAAAAAGGGATAGACCCTCTCCCACCCAATAGCTCCTCGATATCAGCAGCTCCTTGATTCCAACACTAACAGAGTCAGGGCTCAGCTCAGGAACAGAGTCTGTGCCACACTTGGCATCATCAGAAACCTCTCCTGTCTCCACACTCAGCAGCACCTCAGAAATGCCTTTCCTAGGAGTTGAAAACCAAACCCAAATGCTGCTGCCTGTCCAAACGCAGAGGAGATGACAGCTGAGGGGTTCGGGAAGGAAAGTCGGGGAAAGTTCGCGAGAAACGCTCGTGGGTGGTGGAGTGACGTAACCCTCTAGGTAGCATCCAGCATTTTGAGGTCAGCCATCCATTAACTTTCCATTAAAAACCTGGCAATCTACAGGTATGAGTGTTGCAAAATCCTGTTTCTGTGTGTCTGAGAGGGTGTGCACCCACAGGCTGCCCCTGCTCCCCTGGGTGCCCCCGAGCTGCTTGGGATGCCCAGAGCCAGCAGCCACTCACCCATTCCTGGGAGAAATGAGTCAACACTCGGACCAGAGACACATTCCAGGGTCCAGGAAAACAACTGGAACCTTGAGTGGTCTTGCAACATCCAGCCACTCAGCAGAGTGAAGCAATCACTCACATGGGCTGGTCCTCAGCTCGTTTCAGCCACATTGCAGAATTCAGGAGCAGCCAGGATCAGAGTTGGCTCCTCCTGGTTTATGGGTGCTGAGTGACCACCTCTGCCAGCCCACCTGCCCAGTGTGGGCACCCCTAAAATGCACAAAGAGCCCTCTCTGTGTGGGCAGAGAGAGGCAGTGCAATCCTGCCTTTGCAGGGATGCTAAACTGCTGCCCTGGGAGGAGGAGCCACCTCCTCATCCTCCATCCCATGTACAGCAGCAGCAGATTTGCATTTCTGACACTTCAACAGTTACATTAGACTTGGCTGGGATTTTTTTTCTTTCTCTTGAAAGCCTGAAAATGTTTAGAGTGTAAGGAAAATATAAAAAATTTAAAAATCCAACAAAACCTGTCAAAAGACAGTATAATTTTTCCATGCCAGGGAGGGGAGCTTTTAAACAATTTTAAGGCAAAGCTTTTGTAGTTACAGTGGTACATTTATATGGCAGAAAAAGTGGTGGAAAACAAACATTTCAGAGGTAAAAGCAGCTCAGCCCTAGCAGGTGTTTTATGATGTTAACAGAGCCAAGTGAGGAAAACATCTCTCCATTACAGATGCAATTATCTGTTTGAACTGAAAACACAGACTTTGGAGAAAAAAAACAGCAAAATACTTGACTTCCAAAATATTTAACTTATTTTGAGCATCTGACCAGTAGGAGGGAGCAAAGCAGGGACAAAACCACTCGTGTGGTGCTTCCAAATGTACATATACTATTCACGCTTTTCATAGCTGAGTGGTTAACAACAAAGACAATCACATTCTTGCTACAGCTGATTAAACAGTTGATCCCACGGACCCCAGGCTTCTCAGACACGGTTGTTTGCTGTGAGCAGAACCAGCAAAACAAAAACAAGGCTGAAGCGGAGATGTTCATCTGCTGTGGCTCCGGTTCAGGACAGCAATCCCAGCCAGAGCCCTGCATAAATATGAAACACGTCCTGTTTACACTAAAATTAATGCAATTTAGCCAGAACTGCGCAGGGTTGGGAACGTGGAGGTGTGGTTAATGTCGTAGCTGAGCTGGGATCTGAGCTGTGCCTCTCCTGCTATCATCAAAGAGCTGAAGCTGCCAAGTCCTGTGCACAGGACTCCTGGATCCCTGCTTTGTTTGTGGGTTAATGTCCCAGTGTTCAATCCATGTTTTCTTGGCTGTACATAGAGTGTCCCACCAGCCCAGCTGGGCAACTTTAGTGGATGTCTTAAGCACGCAAACAGCTCTCCATTTGGAAAAGCTTTGATTCCTGTTGAGCCTGTGAATAAACACATCACCCAAGAGTCCATTCTCCACCTACAGCTGCTCCCATGGGGCTTCCTGAATTATGATACATGGAATATCTGGCTTGTGAAGAAATACAACCCGTTGAACTTAAATGATCTGTCCTTTCAGCAGGCATGCACTCATTCCTAGTTACATACCACAAATTCCTCTCAAAATTATTTTACGTCCAGCTTTGTTTTGCGTTTTTGGAAGGACTGAATGTTGTCTCCTTAATGTGCCTTTGTGAGAGGCAATTGCATTTGTATTGGCAATCCTTTTTTCTAGATATTACCAAATCTCCAGTCCTCTCCCTGTGGAATGACAAGTTGGATAAATAAGAAAGCTGGCTTCTCACCATTTTTTTTGCAAAAGAGGAAAAAAATGTACTTTACTATGTGGCATAAGAGACAGTATTTCCACATAGCAGCAACCCTCTCTCTGGAAAAAAATAAAAATCCTGCAAGCCTTTCACATTTTAGCCCAAGCAGAGTATTTTCTCCAAAGCAAAAATGCTCAAAATGTTCTAGAACTGAGTCCACTTTTGATATTCAATATTCATTAATTACTTTTGCCCCTGTATCATTTTTATTGCAGCAAATCTGAGGGCTGAACCCAGCTCACATTTTTTGTATCTCCCCAGTGGTGTAAGGACTATAAAAAAAAACCCCACTTCCCACATGGATAAAGGAGCTGCAGTAAACTGAAAAGTTTACACAATGAAAAAAACAGCAGAAGCAGTGAGGGAGAGATGTGACCACCACAGAGCTGGAAACTTGGAGCACAAGACCTGAAACAAGGTCCCCTTGCAGCAGGGATGAGGAATTTGGAGAAGACCACCACAAGCACAAGCCTAATATCCCAAATATATCTCATGTTTTATATATATATTTGACAGCAATGTAATAACCTTGGAAGAAATGTCATGTTTCATTTCTGGGTGTGTTTGGTGAGGGAATTTTAGCAAGGGTGAAGATGTTTGCTCTTGACCCCGTAGTTGCTAAACCGAGATTGAGTTGGTCCTTCCAAGGCTTGGCCTTAACCCTGAGAGAGGAGACTGTTCTACAGGTCATACTCACCCACCACCCAGGGCCATGATCTGTAGGGTCTGGTGTCCCAGGGTTTGTGATTGCTGGAGTTTTTCCATAGTTAAATTCCTCTGAAGCTGCAACTCCATTTTATATTTGGTTAATGGAAACCAATTGGAAACATTCCCGTTGACTCCCAAGGGCCGTGCCTCCAAACATAATGTATTAGTGGAATAAACCACCCTGTTAAATCACAAGAAGTCATGGACAGACTCATTCCTCACCCCTAAGCCCCTGTCCAGATGACACAACTCCTCTGCAAGGGAGGAGCAGGAGGAGTTAATCCGGGGACTAAAGTCGGGGCTGCTGAAATGCAAATTTCACACTCCCTCCAAACAAACACCTCTGGATGTGGGAAAAAGGAAAACCAGAGCATGGTCCCCAGGGTCAGACCAGAGTGATCCTGTGACAGCCCTACAGCAGCCAAATCCTCCCCTGCCTATCCCAGAGGGTTCTGGCTACATGGGTATTAAGGAATGTGCAGGCAAGAAAAAGCTGCCACAGCTCATTAGAGGGCAAGGATGAGAAAAAAAATAGAATCAGAGCATCATTTAATTTGGAAAAGACCTTTGAGATCATCAAGTCCAACTGTTAGCCCAGCACTGCCAAGTCCACCACTAACCCATGTCCCCAAGTGCCACATCCACAGGTCTTTAAAATGAGCTTATTCTGGAAAAGTTGAATTTTGCTGCCTGGGATACATCTCCATACACTCAGCCCAGCTCGGAGCTAGAGGGCCCTGCAGCCCTTGGAACCTTCTGCTGCAACTTTCCATCCAAAAGCTCCACGTGGACTCACTTGGAAATGGCAAGAGATTAGAGAACTTCCCGTCGTCATCACTTATTCACCAAAAGTTTGGAAAAATTTTGCTTTCCGCAGGGGAAAAAAAAAAAGGAAAGGGATCAGATCTTGAGGGAGGGGGAAAATAAAATGTTTATGGTGTGCATTACCTAAAAAAATAATTCATATGATGAATCTTTATCTTAAAAGCCCTGGACTAAAAACAAATAAATGAATCATTAAAATTATTGTGGAAACAGGCAAGTTTAATGTTATTTATGTGTTTAATGTTCCTTTTAGGGTTAGGTATTTTCCTTCCTATAAAGAAAGGCAGTTTTCTTAGCATTGCTGTGAATACCAATGTCAAATTCTATTTTAACAGTGCTCAGTGATGCATGAACATCCCAAAGGCAGAATTTTAAAAACACTAAAACCATTTGTTAAAGAGCAACTAGACAGATTGAGCAGCTCTCTTTCCCTGCAAGCTTTAGAAAGACAGGTCAAAATATGGTTCCACATGGAGAGTGCCTGAGGAATATTTTCATTGACTTCACCTGAGCTTTGGATCAGACCCTCAGAAGTATTTTTCTGTTGGCAATCTGTCTTTGTGAACAAAATTATTGATAAGATTATAAGAAACCCAAGCACTTATTAAATTGGCAGGGTTTTTTCAAAAGAAAATGTGGTACATACTCCAGAAGCTTTGAAGCTGCCACTTGAGATGGGAGATGCTTTTTGCAGCAACAGAGCAGCAGAAACAAAATTATTGGTAAGATTATAAGAAACCAAACCACTTATTAAATGGGCAGGGGTTTTCCAAGCAGACAATGTGGTACATTCTCCAGAAACCTTGAAGGTGCCACTTGAGGTGGGAGATGCCTTTTGCAGCAACAGAGCAGCAGTGATGGGACTCCAGGAGCTCCTAAACAAAGGCAGAAGGTGTCCTGAATGATTTTTTTTTTTAACACGGAATATGGAAATATAATTAGGAAATATATATGCAATATAATTAGGAAAGGAAGAAGTGAAGGGAAGCCTGCAATGAAAACAAAAGGAACTGTCTCAAGTCCAACCATGTCTTTTGAGAACATCACCAAGGCAGCATCTTTGCTGGTTCCTTCAAGGTTACCAATTGCTCCAAGGATATCCCTCTTCCCTCTCCTGATGTGGTATTTCTTGTGTATTGGCTATCCAAACAGGAATTTTCTTCCTTGATTTGTATCTTCTCACCTCTTTTCTTTTTTTATTTCTTTTCCTTTTCACTCCTTTTCACACAGCAAGAGTTCAACACCATTTATATCCATGCCCCACCTGACCTCCAGCCCACTGAGGCCCAATTTTAAGCACACAATTAGCATATGTGATTTAATGGCTGCATTTTTCATGAGTTTAAAATTACAAATCTTTTAGAGCAGTGCTGGTTCAGGGGGTGTATTCCTGTATTTATGTTGTAGCTTCAAATTCTTCACAATTGCATTGCCCCTCCTGCTCTCTTTAGATATTTCCATCTTTCCTCTGCATCAGGAAAAGTCTTTTTTGTCACAGTTTGTTCACCAGTTTATGATAACACAATCTCCATGATGTTTCCCTTGGCAGTAGCCTTGAAATTATTGAAATAATTTATTGAAATTATTTAATTATTTAAATTATTAATTATTACAATTATTTAATGATCTTCTGAGGATTTTCCCTCAGCCAGTCACCACAGGCTACATCTTTCTCACTGAGTTATTAGAATTATTAATTATTTTACTACTTCTTTTTGGTTATGGGTTGTTTTTTTTTTTTGGTTGGGTTTTTTTAAGCAACAGCAGGTTTTCAAAAATACATTTAATTTAGAAAAAGGAAAAATCACTGGTAAAAGTGTTTTAGGAAGTGGAGGTGATGGCTTACTGAATCTTTTCCATGTAGCAGGAAGACATGTGGTTCTAAAGAAAATCAAAATACACATGAAAAAAAACCCTTCGAGAAAATCGTAAAAAGAAAATACATGAAATAAAATTAAAATCCCAGTCTCCCCAGCAAGGTAAATGAGGGAAATGAATGCCACCTGGACTGCAGCAGGTATTGGCCTGCTTACATTTTCCACAAGAGGAAAAGAAATTCACTTCTCTCCCCTCCTGTGTCCCCACTTTCCATCCATCTTAATTTGGTCACATTATTTTGTCAGCCATCTGCCCGGCTCCAAGTCAAATAACCTTCCTCCTGCTGCAGGACACACAGATCCAGGGCAGGGAACGCAGAGTGTGGATCCGAGCCCTCCTGGCCCCTGGCATGGATAAACCCGAGTTTAAGCCTGGCTCAGTTCAGGTTCATGGGTCCCCCCCTTTAAAAAGCTGCTGAAATGCTCTGAGTAGCTGAAATTAGCCTTGCGAATACCCCGCTGCCGTGCCCAAAAAAAGCCACGGAGCCTCGGTTCCCACTGAAATATTGAAGCATTTTGTTATTTTCTTACTGCTGCTGCTGCCTTTGGAGGAGCAGGTGGCCTTAGCACAGATTAGTTAAACAAACACATGGAAAGGAAGAGTTATTCTGGCAGAGGGGGGGAATGGAAGCCAATATTTCTTCTTGCTGAGGACCAGAGTGTGTGCCTGTGAAGCCACAGGCAAAGTGTGCGCAGGAATTTGTCACTGTGTGGTGTGTGACATGGTGACAGGGATTTACCAGCTGGAGGGGAAAGTAAAAACAAAACCCCATCCGGAGGCAAAGCCTGGCTAAAAAAGCAGAACAAATTCTACCTTTCCCTTGGGAAGATTCTTGTGGACACAGGAAAAAATAAAAATTAAAATAAAGTTAATAAAGTGAAATAATAAAAATAATAAAATAAAATAATAAAATGAAACAATAAAAATAATAAAATAAAATAATAAAAATAATAAAATAAAACAATAAAAATAATAAAATAAAACAATAAAAATAATAAAATAAAACATAAATAAAATAAAAATAAAACAAAAAATAATAAAATAAAATAAATAATAAAATAAAAATAAATATAATAAAACAAGAAATAAAATAAAATAAATAAAAATTAAACAAAATAAAAATAAAATAAAAATATAATAAAATAAAAAATAAAAAATAAAAAATAAAATAAAATAAAATAAAATAAAAAATATAATAAAATAATATAAAATAAATAATAAAATAAAAATAAAGTAAAACAAAAAATAAAATAAAGATAAAAATAAATTAAATAAAAAACAAAACAAAATAAAACAAAATAAAACAAAATAACTAAAATAAAATAAAATAAAGTTAAATTAAAATAAAATAAAATAAATCACAGACAGGCAACAACAACTGAAGATACAAAGTCACTGTCAGGTGGAAGGGACATGCAAAATAAACTTTTTGATGAGAATAAATGGAAGAAATAGCTATTTTTGCAAGGGTAAGGGGAGAATTGGTGCCCAAACATTCACACTGCCTAAAGTGTGAGCAAGCGCTAAGGGCTAAGGATTTGCAAGGATTTCATGCTGTTTCTTGGGTCTTTTTGGGGGGGAAGGGGAGGATGGAAATGGAAGGGAAGCAGGGGAAAAGGGAGAAATAGGTAGTAAAAACATCATGAGAAATATCACAGTAGCAAGGAGAGAAGGCAGCTGAAAGAGTCAAGGATAACTGAAGAAGCACATGAAGCATGACCCTGAAATGAGACTGATGAAGTGAGTTTTTTGGGTTGAGTGCTGGCTGGAAAAGGGGAATTGGACCACTGCCCACGGAAACTGCCTCCTGCTATTTAATTCCTAACAAGTTCAGGGAACAAGGATTTTGCCCAGGCTTTGAAATAAACAGGATTGTGTTAAAGAAATACTTGAGATCCTCATTAATATCTACTTCTAGTGAAAAAAAAAGCCCTGAGACCCCACATCCTGGCTAATCATTTGGGTCAAAAAGATAATATCAGATGAATTTCAGTGCATTATTTGTAGGGCCAAATAATATTACGTGTTTGCTTCATGGGTCTTCAGAAAAGAATGGTAATTATTTTATTAATTAATTATATTAATTATAAACTTAATTAATATATCTTAATATTTATATATTTCTATATATATTTATATAACTAATTCTATTAATTATATACATTAATTAATGTGATAGTAATTAATTACTCTAGGACTTCAGCATTGTACTTTCTTGTTTTCCTTCCTTCCTGTGCCAATTTTTCCATCCCCATAATCGTCCTTCCTGTTTATGCAGTTCCGTATGCACGGTGGCTACTAAAAGTCAGCTGTTACAACTGTTTACTGTAAATATTTACACTGTGGCTATTAGTGAAATCTGTATCTCTGCATGGATGATGGATGGCAGAGGGGTCTAAGCCGAGAGACACTGTGGGATAAACAGGGGAAAGTCATGTGTGTAGTCTGGGAATGCTGCTTCCCACTGCCTGGAAGGCAGAGAGGAAAGTCATGTGCTTGGGACATTTGCTCTGAAAAAAAATGCTGAGGAGAACAAAGTTATTTGCTGATGTCCGTGATCCAGTTTGGAACCCCTTTTCTCCAGGGAATCCAGCAGCTCCTGGATGAGCCACGGAATCCATCACCTTCTGGAAAGAATGGATCCCCAGTGTCCCTGTTCTGTGTGTCCTTTCAGAGGCAACTGGTATGGTAAAGCAGATTTTCTCCTGAGAAAGAGACATTGAAGAAATAATGAAATGCCCTCCAAGCAGCAAATTATTGGCAAAGAGCAGAATTAAGATTATTTGGGAAGAGCAGAAATAAGCAGGCGTTTGATGCCAGTTAAATATTTGCTGCAGTAACAGTTTGGGCTTTGTTAAGAGGAGTTTTTCCACATGGTGCTGTCACATCAAGCCTGCAAGAGGAATCACCTCCACAGCTCTTCCAGCCAAGCCTGACATCCTAATGGCACAAAAGGAGAGAGCTGGAAAGGTGGCATTCCCTGGAAACCTCTGAATAGACAGGTCAATATATCTCAGCCTCATCCCATGCTTCTAATCAGAGTAGTGGGAATTATTTATAAATCAGGATAGCATGTAATCCTGAAGCACGTGCTTGGGCTCCTTGTTTAAGCCCCAGCGTGTGTTTAGATGCTGCTTTCAGGGCTGGGCTCTGCTGATGACCCAGCTGGTGCACGTCACTGAGCATGTCCTACAGGGAAATAACTTGGCAGTTTACTCTGGATTTGGGATGGGACTTGTGAAAGCACTGCATGACTTGTGCCTGCACGACGTGAGAGGTTGGGAAATGTTCCACGCGTTACTAAACCCATTCGAGATTCTGAACTCTGCCCCCTTTGTTTTCCTTTCAATTCCTAGAAAAATGGAAAATCCACAGGGAGATGACCAGGCTAATGAGGCTGATGAGTATCTATTTTTGGGGATTCATCCTGGAGAACATCATTTACCCTGATCAACAGCGGGCTGGAGAATAAAGTCAGGTATGGGGCTCCCCTGAGAGCTGAGAAGCAGAGGAGCCTGGAGAAGAGGAAAAAGAAAAAAAGAAAAGAAAGAAGGGGGGGGAAAAGGGAAAAAATTACCTTCCTTGAAGGGGGGAGGAGCCACATTTTGGTGTTGTTCACATCCTGACCTGATGTACAGCAATGTTGTTGTTCACATCCTGCCTGACCTGTACCTGATGTACAGCAACATTCCCCTTCCATGTACACAGCAGCACACCTGCAACTACAGCTACAAAATCTCACTTTTGGTGAAAAAGCTCTTCTCTGCCAGCTGCATCTCCACAAACCTGTGTTTCCCTCCATCCATAAACCTCCATTTTCCTCCTTGCTGCCCAGGTGCCCCTCTGATCAAAGGGAAAGCAGCTCATTTTTCCAGTGCTCCCATTCATTTGGCAGAAGCGCCTTCCTTTCCACACCAGAATGAATCTCTGCACAGGTATTTTTCCATTTGTAGCTCAGCCTTCTTTGTGGGAAAGTTTATTTTGCTCAGCCCAATTAGCCACTGCTGCAAATGGTCTCTTAATGGCAGCCAGGGTGGGATTAGTCATTCCCAGGTGGAATGTTTGCTCCATGTGGCACCTGCCTTCTGCTGCACTTTACAGGAGGAGGATGGAGCTGATGGTCCCACCTTTGATCTCTCTCTGTAAGGTATTTTATTTCTGCTGGCACTCTCAGAGCTCAGGCTTGGATGTGTTTATGACACAGCTTGATGTTAATGTGAGTTTTCCATCCTCTACCACTGCATCCCCACCTCTCCTTCCCTGACGTTATTCCGCTCTGATCTGCTACCTGTATTTATCTTTTCCCCACCTTTTGGCTTTATGGCAGAAGGATCAGAGCAGAAAGCTGTCCTCTGTTTGGCAGAGAGCCCAAAAATGGGCTCAGAGCACCACAGGCACACGAGGATTTATCATCCAGGTCTTACCTGCCCTCCCCAGCTGCTGCTGGAGCATCACCGTGAGCAAGGGGCAGCTCCCTTTTCCCTCTGCCCTGAAACAGCTAATTAAACAGAAAGCCATTAATTTCCAACTGGGCAGACCCACAGCCTGTGTGGGGAAGTGTTTGCAGGCCTGGCAGATCACCCTGACCCTGGTTCAGACACAGGTGTGAAGGCAGGAGCTGCGTGGGCTTTCTCCAAAGCCATTGCTCACGCTGGAACGCGATGGGGAATCCAAGGACAGCCTCTGAATTCCTCGTGTCCCAGTGCCCCCTCCTCAAACAAAAGCAGCAGCGGCTTACAATGAGCGCCATGGAAGAGATAACCACCTCCACTGCCCGTTATTGACTTTACAGTGGCATTTCCTCTATCAAGAAGGAGCCCCACAACAAGGTATTTGTACCTGGCTGCAAGACAAACTTGCTTTTCACCGGTGCCTGCTGCACATACCGCACCGAGGTGTTGGGAGAATTAATTACTTAGCTCACCCAGAGGACTTTGAAGATAAAATGTGCCAAGTAATTACTATGTGTTTTACTGATTTGGGCATGCACGGACATTTTTTTTTTCATAATTGTTTGTTGATTTTGTTGACTGGCAGTCCAGGACAAAGCTGCATTTCTTGAGAGGTTTCTTTTTTTTAATATTATTTTTAATGGGATTTTTAATTGCAGTATTTACTTTAGTCACCTATTAAATAGCTAATTACTTGTGATCCTGTTTAGGTTTGTGTTTAGCACAGACAACAATTACATCTTTTCTCCCACAGCCCGCAGTTACTGCATTACATGGTCTATTTTTTTCCCCTGTAAACATAGGACTCTCTAACTAATAACTTATTTTAGTGCTTTTTTCTTCCATAAGAAGAATGGAATCTCCATAAAGGCTCTCTGCTTTATCCACAACAAAGGAGCCACGGCCAAAAGCTGTAGTATAAACAAGGGAGATTGATCCTTTGTGTCAATAAAAGGTGTAAATGGGACATGAGTGTAAACAGGAGGAACAACTGCATAGGGAAGGAAAATAGATGCAAAGCTGGGTGCTCTGCTGATTGTGAAAAGGTTCTGGTGATACCTTGGAAGGTCATCAGGTTTTCCCTTCAGGATAATAAGCAGGGAGACTAGTGGCTGTCACCCATCAGAGCTTCATGAAAAGCACTGATAGGAACTGCAGCAGGAAGGTGCCACAGAGGAACCTTCAACCAGCATGACCCAAAAATCTCTCTGAGAGCCTGCCTGGAGCCTCACCAGCAACCCCTGCACCTTGTATTTAAACCATCATTACCACTTCCACAAACCCCCAGTTAAAAAAAAAGGCTTCGTTAGACAGAGTTTGGGAGATCACATTTACAGATTATTTCTGTAATATTCTACTATTATTTCTGTAATATTCCTCTATTCTGATTCCTCAGTGCTTCAGGCCAGCTCTGAGCTCCTCTGCAGCACTCAGGAAAAGGTCAAGCCTCGTCAGAAACAGCCACCAACACAAACCAGACAGGAAAGGTCTCCTTTCTTGTCTGCCTTAACCTCCTTTTGCTGCTGTAGGGGGATTTCTGAGCTCAGCACCTCAGAGCAGATTATTTTTCCTGCCTGTCCTTAGCCCCAGCCCCTGACAGGACACTGAAGACCTTCCCAGGAGCAGAAGGTGACCATTAGATCTCTTTCTGATGAGATGACCTGTCCTGTGTGTGTGTGCAGCCTCTGCCCAGCTCTTCTCTCCAGTCTGAGCAGGCAAAACCTCTGTCTGCCCCAGGAGATGCTTTTGTGCAGCTCATCCCCTTGGAGCTATAATCCAAAATAGCGTTAGCAGATGGAAACTCTGGATTTGCCTCCCTGTGATGCCATCCAGAGGCCAGACAGCTCCAAGGGGGGGACCTGCCACCGGCACAGAGGGAGCTGGTGCCTTTCAGCCTCTCCACTGGGATCTGAGGGCTCATTCAGCCCTGCCTCTGTATTTACTTTGCACAGGTTTTATGGCACAGGCTGTGCATTGCAACAACCGTTTCTGGGGTTTTTTTCCTTTTTTTTTTCTCCAGGAATTCACAGCAGGTGCAGGATTGTGAAGGATACTTGCAGGAATAAGCCAGGCTCCAGAAGGAAAAACCCTCCAACCGTGCCTATCCTGCTATCTCCAGCTGAGGTCAAGGCAATCCAGTTAATTATTGGATACACTAAAATTCTTTACAAGCACAGGAGCCCCTCCAGGAATCCTGCAGTCAGGTTTAGCAGTGCCATGCATCCCAAAGCTCCCAGGGCAGGCAGGCTTCAGGGATATCATGTTTTTCCAGGCACAGTACTGAAAGTAATAGCAAAACAACTGTCTCATTGTTTAGAGCATCCCTAAATATTGCCAGTAAAGATCTGGTCAACTTTCCACAGTCTGCGGCTTTTGAGATTTTTCCACCGGGGTGATTTATTTCATCAAAACAGCTCTTGGGCCACCAGCTGTTAAAGCACTTGTGGAAAGGGCCAACTCCATTCTCATTCCTCACTGCAGGTTTCCCCTAATAGAATCAAACTGGATAATAAGTGCTAATACTGTGATAGAGCTCTCTGTACTTTGACCTGAGTTCTCCTCCTGGGCACAGGGAGAATGCTGCAGGATTGCCTCCAGTGCATGGACAGGCAGGATTAACCCATAAAGACAGTCCTCATCCCTGTGTTTTGGGAACACTTTGAGGCCTAGGCTCTGCTGTATCAAGTTCTGTGCAAAATCCTATCCAGTATCTCTGATCCCGAACTGTTTGAGGTCTGTAAATATCCAAACAGTGCTTGGTCCCAGAGCCTGTTCTCCAGAATGACCTTTCACTGCTGCATGCAGCCAGATCACACAGTCACAGCTGGTTTTTTAATTTTTTTTTTTCTTTTTTTAAAATAAAAAATAAGATATGGCACACTTTTCTAAGTTTGGTAATTGCACGGCTAGCTTAAGCACCCAATAAGAAAGCAAACATCACTGTGATTAATTAATATCACTGAGGGGGAGGGGAGAGTTTTATTTTGTTGGGTTTTTTCCCCTGAGAGACTATCAAGAAAAATCAGATTGGTGTAAACATCACAAGTGTATTTTGGCCAGGTTCATTTGGCAGGTCGAGTTCCAGTGAAATTGTTCATTTAACTGCCCTCATTGCTACGTAACCAAAGTTGTAGTTTTAGACACATGAACCATGTGTGCTTCTCTAGGACATGCACAGAGCTATGACAAAACCAGCTCACTCAAGACGTGTGGAGAAGTGCAAAGAAGTCCAGGAATGGGATCTGGGATGGAATGAGGTGATTGATTATCAAGAGACTATCAGAAAAGTCAGATGGGTGTAAACATCACAAGTGTATTTTGGCCAGGCTCATTTGGCAGGTCAAGTTCCAGTGAAATTGTTCATTTAACTGCTCGCATTGCTAAGTAACCCAAATTGTAGTTTTAGACATATGAGACACATGTGACACTCTAGGATATGCACAGAGCTATGACAAAACCAGCTCACCCAAGATGCATGGAGCACAGCAATGTGGTCCAGGGATCTGGGATGGAATGAGGAGACATTATCAAGAGATTATCAAGAAAAGTCAGATTGGTGTAAACATCACAAGTGTATTTTGGTCAGGTTCTGTCAGGTCAGTTCCCATGATATTGTTCATTTAACTGCCCTCATTGCTACGTAACCCAAACTGCAGTTTTAGACACGTGCTTCTCTAGGACATGCACAGAGCTATGACAAAACCAACTCACTCAAGACGTGTGGAGCAGAGCAAGGTGGTCCAGGAATGGGATCTGGGATGGAATGAGGTGACTGGTTCCTCCTGGTCCTAATCCCAGCAAGAACACGTGTTGTTGCAAAGAAATAGGTCCTAAATTACTTCTCAAGTAGAAATGGGCATCCTTAGACTTCAGGGTTAAGGTTTCAGGGTTAAGGCTCCAGGCTGTGGAGCAGGGTGAGGTTACAACCATTGTGAGGCATTAATTCTCACATTTCCTCCTCCCAGGTCAGGGGCAGCAGCAGTGGCAGCCCCGACCTCCAGCGTGGCTCATCCTGCACCTTCCAGAGGAGTTCTGGCAGCCAAGGGGAGGGAGGAAGGAAGGAAGGAATGCAGCCTCTTCCAGCCACCAAGTTAATGGGTTTCAATGCATAATTAGTGTCATTCTTGAAAACCCACGTCTTGTCACCACTCTAAATGTGTTTAGCTTCTGTTTCCTCATTATTTTAGGATCTCGTTTTTCCACTAGATTAAGGAGATGCTTTTGTTTCCCCCCCCCCAGAAAAAATCTTCTCCCATGTGGGTGTTCATAGATGATTAAGAGATGATTGGAAACCTCTTGGCCTGCTCTTTGCATTAAATATTTGCCTGAGGAAGGACAAATATCCACTATGCAGTTTGGAAGTTTGACAAAATCTGACACATTGAGCAGAGACCAACAAATCCCTGATTTGTATCTCATCCTGGGTACCACAATTCTTTGGGACTGCTTATGCACAGTCATCATGATATGGATTAAAGACTAATTTTCCTATATTGCCATAGAAATTTTGGGGGATTTCAGGCTGTCCTAAAAAGCCCAAGCACCCCAAGGGAGCTAGTTTAGGAGATTAGTCAGGGAGAGCAGGGCTGCTCCCTAATGGAAAAGCCAGGAAAACCAAGCAGCAGCCCAGGAACAGGGCAAAAGGCAGGCAATCCTGCAGCTCAGGCTGGGCTGAGCTCATGTGGGGACCCCTTGCTATCATTATTGGGGAAAACCAGGTGCTTTGAGATGTGACATCCTTTGAGAGGATCTCCTCTCTTCACTTTCTCTGTCCCTATCAGAGAAAACGCATTCCAACTGATGTAGTGAGAAAAAATGACTTGACATCTCTGACTCTAATCAAAACACATTATTTATTTTTGAACTCCACTAGCATGTCAGGGCACATGTCCTCCTGCAGCCACAATAGTTTCCAAACTCCCTGTGCCTGCAGCCACTTCCATCCCAGCCAGAATGTGCAGCAGCTCATGAGCCTTCAGGCACACCACAGCTGAGCAAAAGGGTTCAACTCCTCAAATACAGAGATCTAGAGTTACACACGACATGTTTCTTATCCAATTTTATTTTTGATTCGATTTTTATTTGCAAGCCAGCACAAATGCAATGTTCTGTGCAGGGACACACTCTCTTTCTCCTGCCTTGAGACAGAGAGAAAGGCTTAGGAAATGCCACAGAAATAAACTCCACACTGAAAATGCAAGAATTGAGCAGTTCAGCTTTCAAGAGTCAGATAATGGCAAACAGAAGGTTGAACTTTTCCCCTCGTGTGCATATGCATCATGATTCATTGCATACTCCTCTTATGCTATTCCTCAGCTATTGCAGCATGCCATAATTTGTCTCCAGAGGCAAACAGTAGTTTGCAGAGCTGCATACTTGTCTCTGTGCGGCGGGGCAAGGCTGAGTTCACAGCACATGCCCAAGGCACTGCACACCACGGCAGGCGTGCTGCCGTCACTCAGGGAGAGGCACAAGAGCAGGGCTGCTCCCTAAAGGGAAAGCCAGGAAAACCAAGCAGCAGCAGCACGGGAGCTGGGCAAAGGGCAGGCCAGCCTGTGGTGCAGCTCAGGCCGGGCTGAGCTCAGGTGGGGACCATCACAAGTCCAAGGTGAGGCAGGTCAGGGAATGGGTGAGGCTGGAAGGGAGCACAGTGCGGTCATCTGGTCCAGCCTCCCTGCTCAAGCAGGGCCATCCCAGAGCAGATGGCACAGGATTGTGTCTGAGGGAGGCTCCACACCCTCTGTGGGCAATCTGTTTCAGTGCTCAGTCACTGCACAACAAAGAAGGATTTCCTCATGTTCACGTGGAGCTTCCTGTGCATCCATTTCTGCCCGTTGCCTCTTGTCCCATTGCTCAGCACCATGGGGCAGAGCCTGGTCCATCTTCCTGGCACTCTCCCTTCAGATATTGATAGATTTTGGTAAGATCAAGGTCTGTTAGTGCCCTCAGAGCCCCCAGTTGGGCTGTGGATGTCCCTGACATGTGGCTGCCCTGAAACAATTCCCTCAGGTACAAGGGAGGTTGCATTACAAGGTGGCTGAATGACACCAGAGCAAGTGGCCTGCCCATGGCTAAGCCAAAAGCTGCCCCTCACACCCAACCATGCAGGATTTGGCCTTGTGAGGTGAGAAGCAGTGGCAGGTTTGAGTCACTTCTGGCAGCAACTCGAGTCACTTTGAGTGGAGCTCCTCATCCCCAAAGCACAGCTCAGAAAAGGCTCTGCTAGAAAAGCAGCCCAAAATCATGGCTTTGTATCCATGTATCCACATCACAGCTCCATCCCAGCCAGTTTGGACCAGTGCAGTCTGGCAGGTTGGTATTACAAATACTTCTGAAAAACATCCCTGAGCTGCCTTCTGAAAGGAGTCCAAGGCCAGTGCTGGTGCTGCTGAAGTCAGCACAACCCTGAGCTCAGGCAGAGCGCTGCCTGTGGAGCCCGGACTGCACTGGACACGCTTCCCAGCACTGCAGGCTGAGTAATCAGCTATTCCCATGCAGATGAGCCCTGGGAGATGAGCAGCAAGCAGCACTGGGACCCGGAGTTCTGGGAAGAGCAGACCTCTGCTTTCCCAAATGTCTCACGGCGGGAGCGATGCCGCTCCAACCTTGCGAGCCATAAAAAGTAATGGGAAGCAGATGCTGCTGTACCTTAGATTAGAATCTGTGTTTAGATTTCCAAGATAATTTTTATCTCCGATACTTTGGCTAATGCAAGGCTGACATGATAAATGGATTTTCTGCAGAGTCTGAGAACGGTGCGCCTGCTTCAGAGCGCAACCTGATCCCGAGTTGTCTCCGGAGGGGAGACAGAGAAAAGAAATAGAGCTGGCCTGGATGAGGGCAGGGATGGAGGATGTGTTACATGTAGGGGCTCAAACAACCCCGGGCTGGTGCTGGAGAGGGAGGAGTCACATCTCCCCTCCCACCTGCCCCAAGCAGGGTGGAAGGACCATCCATCCCACAGGGCTGCATGGAGGATGGGGAAGGATGCTGGGAGGGATGGATCTCCCCTCCATCCCTCCCAGCAGCCATGCAGCTTCCCCAGCCTGTGTCTCAGAATCTTCAAATCCTAAAGAGGTGAGCTCAAACAGCCAGGAAACTGGCTTAAATCACCCACTGATGGAGAGAAGAGGGCATCACATTCCAACAATCCGTATTTCCACTGGCCCATAGTACCAGGATGGGGTATAGACCTCCCTGTGCATCCTCATCTCCCTTAGCTCAGCTGAACCCTGAAACTGAATTTTTTCTGAATTTCTGAAACTGATTTTTTCCTTAAGTTGTCTTCCAATTTCCCTTGTCCCCATCATCTCTCCGGAGGCCAGGCACAGTTTACTGTCATGCTGTGACTTCTTTTTCACGGTCCCCTTGAAGCAATGGCCAGAAACACTCCATACCACTTTGTCTTGATGTGCAGCCAATGGGGCCAATGGCAAATAAAAAAATATGGGGGCAAAGAGTTAGAGAGATTTTATTTTTTTGATACTATTTTTTTCATTATTATTTTCCAGCCTGAAAACTCTTGGCAGAGTAAAACTCATCAGTTCCTTCTAGCATTGTAAGCAGAGATTATGTAATATTTACAGTGATATTAATGCAATCAATCAGCGTCAGCAAGTGGAGATTTGGGAGCCAGCTATACACACAAGAGAAAAGTGGGGAAAAGGGAAGCACAAAGGGGTCCCTGTGATGGCCAGGGAAAGATGCCAAATAATTTCACTGCTTTCCAAACTAATATGTTACAAAATAACACAATCAGCTTTGGCCCAGTTCATTAAAAATAATTGACTTGACTGCTCGGTGACTTCCCGAGATGCCCACGAGCACCCAGGCGTTCCCATAAACACCTTTCCTCCTCCCATTTGAAGGGAAAGGCTTTGCCCAGCCCTGCTGCAGCTCAGTTCCAAGGTATGTCAAAGGAGCCCTTGTTGGACCTTGGGCTAGTGGGATTGGTGAAAGAGTCATGGATGAAGAGCCCCCACTGAACAGAAGGGCTTGGCCACCGCTGCCTCTATTTCCAACAAAATGCCTGAAAGAGGCTGTTCTTCCCAAGGTGTGGGCCTTGCAGCATCAGACTTTGCAACCCTGAAAGCCCCACAGACAGCAACTTGTGCTGCTTTATTTTATTTTCCTTTTCTCCTTCAGGTGGAAATGCTAAGAGGGAATTGTTGCCAGAACTTGATTTCTGCATCGCCATTGGAGAAATTTCTGGTAGCAGGGAAGAGACGTTGTTTTGCTGTACAATAACATGGGACCTGCAGATGATTTTAGAAAGTCTTCAAACCCAGCCCAGCCAGGTCCCAGGTAGGCTGCAAAGGGCTCAGCATTTGGTTTCCAAGGAGCTGGGAATGTGCTGAAGAGCAGCAGCTGGGAATGTGCTCTGGTCCCTGTATCCCAGGGTGAAAACACTGCAGGCATTTCTAAACCATATCTTGGAATAAGCCTTTCCTAAATAGTTGCTACTGATGTTTGGACCCCAGCCTGCAGTTTGGCAGATTCAGTCTTGGGATTCAGGTCTTAATATGGAGTGTCTCAAGTTCTGATGATGCTGGAATGAGGGATCCCTGCTGCTCTGGCTGTTGGGCCACTCTCACTGGGGGGAATGGGCAAACAAGTTTAGAAAGTCAGGTCACATCCTTATAAACCCATGAATCCTGCCTTCAAAAGAGGCAGGAAGGGATGAATGATCTACTTTTCCTAATTTAAAAATGTTATGTAACTGTTGAGATACTGGGACGGCCAGCTCTCACATCCCAGTAGAAGATCTGATCTCTGACTTCTGCTGGATCATGGAAGAGTTTCATAGCAAATATGATTAATTTGAGAAATTCAGGTCCGCTCTGAAGGGGTCACTGCCCTGTTGATGTGTTTGCTGAACTGAAAAATTTCAGCTTACAGAATTTACCCTGGCCTGCTACCTAAAGGACAAAACCTGCACTTCTTTAGAAATGTGTCACTTGAGAAACAGAGGCAAGGACCCTAATAAAATTAAGAAATGCTGAAGAGATGGAAAGGCCTGGTACCTTACAGCATTTTCTTCAGAGGATGTTTTTGACCAAGAATTCAGTTTAACTTCTGAAGGAAGAAATTCTAGTTATGCTTCATTTGGAGACGGGATAGTCTTTATGCATTAAAACCCATGAAGGGCAGTAAAAGAACAGGACAGACACCATTTCCCCTATGTTCCTGTTTGCTATGTATATAGAGGAATGCTCAGGCCAAAATCAAACAGACATACTCAGGACTACAGATTTCTTTCTCTCTGTTTTCTCTGCCAGAAGCCACCTGAGGAAATTCCAGAGAGATTTGCTGACGCCCACCTTGGTTGAAAGGGAAGGGACAGCTGAGTGGCAGAGCGCCGCTGAGCTCCTGGCCCCAGTGAGGAGGGAGGTGATGACTCCTGGAATGCTGGTTTTGAGAAGAGCAATTGGCCTGGCTGTGATTGAGAAATGCCTGCTCTCCAGAGGAGGATCAGCACGTGGGCAGCAGTGGATTTTTCAAGAGCAGCCCTCCCCTCCAGTTTGTTTGGCAGTGAGAGCCACTTGTCTGTGAGCAGGCACGCAGCATGTGTTCATTCTGGGCTCCGTCCCATTGAGGAGCATGACTCTTGGGGAAAGCTTGACATCAGATTATGCCCTTCTCAGAGAGTACAAAACTCTGTTTCGGGCCAAGTTTTGTGCATTTCTGACTCCTGAGCCATGCTCTCACTTCTCCTCTGTCCCAATGAGTCTATTTTGGGCTGAATTCCTAGTGACACGAGCAAAAATTCCTAGAAAAAGACCCTTGTGCGCAGATGGAAGAGCAAACTCTCTTAACCACAACCACAAACCACTTCCATAAACTCCAACCTTTTGCTCCAGCTTTAGGTTTCCTTGCAGAGACTTGGAAGCTTTCTGGGCAAAGTCTAGTGCTTTTGGGGAGAAAGGGCCCCTTTTTTATTGCTGCAGAAACCTGTTCCTTGCACCACGGAGGTGCTCACCAGATGCCCTAGAAACCTTTGTCACTGGGAGCAAAGGAAAAAGAACATTTGCCCCAGAGAACTTTAATCATGTAAGCAACTAAATTAGGTGGCTGATTTGCCTTTGATCTCTTTATAATCTCTGCAGAGATATTTCTTTAAGTGAGTATAGAGCAGGAATTAACCTCCTGTGCAGGGAAGAGCCTTGCAGAGTAACCTTTGTCTCTTCCCTGTGCAGAGGAGCTGTTGAGCAGTTTACCCAGGCAGCTAAACTGACTTAGAGACTTAAAGACTTAGACAGCTTAAGGAGACACCTGGAGGTGTCATCACCTTCTGGAGATATATACTTTTCTGGTACTCTGTCCTCTGTGCCTCCATGGGGTGGGAAAAGCTTCATTTGTGCTTCAAAATCTGCACAACACCTTTCCCAACACTAAACTGACCAAGAATTAATAGTGGATAGAAGGATGACCTGAAATGTTTGTTCCAGGAGAGCAGCAGTTGCTTTCTCTGGTCTGTGGTGATATTCACAGTTTTCTCTGTAAGTCACACTGAGGCAAAAATTATGCAATGCCCCGACTGTACATTTATCCACACTTCTGGTGCTTCAGCAATCTGGCTTCTCAGCTAGAGGCTGGAGCCAAAGCATATTAAGAAATGAGCCTGTGTTTTGAACATATGCTATCAGCAAAGTCTCATTTTTTTGTTGCCACTTAGTATTTCTTAACAGGAGGAGAATGCACATGGGGCTGTCTTGAGGCAGGAATGATGCAGGGCAAAGCCCTGGATAGCTTTACACCTTCAGGCCACTGGTCTGCAGCACAGAGGTGTCCAATTCTGACCCACCCCAGTGAGAATAATGGAAAGAATCATCAACAAAAACACTGCAAGGGCTCAAGGTGCTGCCAAATCACCCATCACCTTGTTGCAGGCAAATATGGCATAAAAATGACTGAGCTGCACATGACCTCAGGCTGAAAGATGGATTGGAGAGAGCTGCTCACCCCAGTCCTGGAGAGCCATGGGCCTGGCCAGCAGTCCCTGGTTAAATGATGAGTCCATCCTGTTTGTTACAGACACAGAGCAGCCCTTGGCTGCTGCTCTCGTCTGTATTTCTATTTCTGCCGATAATACACATTTTTAAAGGAGATCTTAATTGCCCCACTAGATTTATTATCAGGGATGTTATCCATCCCTTCCTTCTACCCCTCCCCCCTCCATCTCCATCCATCATTTTTACGAGAGGGCAAATTGAGGACCACACCTCCTCTGCTTCCCAGGGACAGCACCGTGGACCATCAGCTTCACCACCTCCCGAAAATCACACAGGATGAGCTCACAGAACGCTGGTGAATGACTGAATGTGAGCACAGGGAGCCCAGTTGCATTCTTTTCACCCTGAGGTGCCAGTGCCATAGTGTCTGTTTTGCAGCAGGGTGATGAGAACAAAAAGCTTTTGGGGTGGAATCCAAATCACACCCTCCCATCAGACCCTGCCAAGCCAGGATGCTGAAATGGCTGAGCCTGCAGCTCAGGGCTATATAAAGCTGCAGGGTTAGCAGCCCTTAGCTGTGCCAGGCTCCAGGCTAGAGTTCTACAGGAGGGAGGTTACAGGCCTCCAATGGGATGTAAACTGAGTTTCTGGGCGCAGCAGAAAGCGTGTGGCTGGTGTCTGTGCAGATCCTGGCAATCTGAATCCTTCCATGTAAGCACTGGTGGTGCCAAGCAATTACAATGTTTATAGAAACTGATGGCCTACATCTGTTTAAAATACTTCCCAGTGTTTAGACTGACAGGACAGAAAACATTCTGCAAGGAGTAAGCAGAAATTGGATGGGTTTTTTTTATATGTAGATATATGGTTTTTAGTTGGTTTGGTTTTTTTTTTTTACTTAGAAGAACCCACACTAAATTGATTAGCTACTCAATTTCATTAGCACTGTAAGCAGAGTGAGCACAAGCCATAAACCTGCCTCCTGCATGCTAGAGAATTAGCAAAATGTAAGAAAACTCTTCCAGAAGGTGAAGCCTGCTTGGAACTGGACTGAAGCAAGAATGTGCTCTCATATCCCAGCAGCTTTATAACCTTCCTGCTTGATCTTAAGCAAGACAAAGCTTTCTCTCCATTGAGAAATCATCCAGGATGGCTGATCCCAGTCACTCCAGCAGAGATAACAACCATTCTCACTGCAGTGTAGCTATTTAAAGATGGAGCAGAAGAGCAGAGTTATCCTCTGCAAGCAAGTGATGCTGAGCTGTCAGCATCACCTGCTTGCAGAGGATAACTGGATCTGCTGCACTGCACAGAGAAGCCTGACCAAAGCCCTTGGCCTTATCTCATCTGCCTGTGGTGGCTCCTTATCTCCACCCAACACTGCCCTTTATTGCTTTCAGTCCTTTCAGGATGTTCTGCAGGGTCAGTGGTCCCTGTTGGACCCATGGGATGCTCCTTCTTTGGTTCAGGCAGCTTTGGCCATGAGTAAGATGTCCAGGTGGTTTAGGGATGAAAGGAGCTGAGATTTTGTAGGTTGTGACCATGACAGCAAAGAGAGCAGAGCTGTGCAGTCCCACAGTGACACAAGGGCTCCTCAGAGACCTCAACAAGCCACGGCAAGCTGGAGCCACATCCAGAAACCCAAGGATTGCTTCAGAAATGGCCAAACTCCAGGACCCCATGGCCAAGCCCAAGAGCTTTGGCCAAGCACCTTCCCTCAGCTGCAGCAACCCTCTAAGCTGAGCATACAGGACATTAATACCCAAATTTTCATGCACACACCTAGGGGCTTGTTTGTACAGCCAGCCTTGTCTTCCTTGAGCATGGGCTGCTGTGCTTTGCCACCTGACTGCTGAGAGAAGCCTTCCCTCACTGGCAGTTTGGAATCTTGCTATAAATCTCCCTGTAGGGCTCACTCCTGGGTGACAATGCCCCAGAACAAAGAGCCCCATTCACCACTCGAGCCTTTGGAGTTCATTTTCCGTATTTTAATGTCAGTCCTAGAGGCAGGGTGCAAGTTTTATGTGCAAAGCACACGGAGACCCCAAAAGGGACACCCTGCTCTGGGATTAGTTATAACCAAGTCCCCTTGGGCATGGCTGCTGCTCAGCGAGTGGGAAGTCTCTCCTCTCTGGGTTATACTGAAAACAAATGTATGGCAGAAAAAAAATCCATCTCTGGAGCTCTCCCTTAGCTCACTGCCAGGATTATTATGGTGTTATTATGGTATCTAGCTTAGTAAAAAACAGTTTCCATTCTCGTTTTCCTCCCACCCAATCCCTTGTATTTTTAAGGCCACTTATGTCACACACATACACACACATGCAAAACTCCAGCATGGAAAGCAGCCACATCAAGCACAGCATCCCAAAAAAGCAGCCACCATCTCTTCCAAGCCCTCCTTCCTTCTGCTCCGTAAATTAGTACACAAATTATGCAAATCAGAAGCATGTGCAGGGGGATAGCTGCTCTCCCTGGCTCTGGCTGGGGAGGGACTGCATCTCCATCAGGAATTCCCTATGGATGGGGTTAGGACAGTGTTTGGCACTGATGGTCCATCCCGCACACCAAAGGACCCACAGGGTTTGTCCTGCTCCCCCTGGAGCATCCTGTCCCCTCAGCAATGACATCTCTGTGTGCTGCTGCCTCTCCCTCAGCCCCTGAGCAGAGCTGTGTAAAACATGCAGACGTTTTCATCACTGAACTTATGGCTGCCCTGAGGGCATGTGCATAAGTTTACCCAGTGCTCCTTAAATCAGTCCCAGAACAACCTTTTCCAGCCACTGCCAAACAAAAGCTTTTCCAGCAGAACTCCATTTTCCTTTTCTCTGTAAGAAACCCTTTTTTTTTTTTTTTTCAGGCCAGCTCAGCTGTTACACTTGGGCACTGGCTGGTGGAAACACACACCAATACCTGCAACCTCACTGAAATTAGTGGAAAAAAACCTGCCGTTAAATTCAAAGAGAGTGGAACAAAATTTCACAGTGGCTTGTTTTTCCAGCAAGGTATAAAAAACAGAAAGAAATCCAAAAAGGAAGGAAAAGATCTGTTGAAACCCAACTTTAGTCCCCATTGAAGCAAATCTTGATGGCTCTCATATTCCCTGTGGGGGACATGTACCTGCTACAGAAGTGAGCTGGTGCTCCAGCTGTAAGGATGCAATCTGCTCTAGGATGAGGATGCTGTAAGGATGCAATCTGCTCTAGGATGAAGATGGTGTAAGGATGCAATCTGCTCTAGGATAAGATGCTGTAAGGATGCAATCTGCTCCAGACTAAGGATGCTGTAAGGATGCAATCTGCTCTAGGATAAGGCTCCCAAATTGCTCTTTCTATACCCCAAGTGGCGTGTTATTCCTGCACTGCTGCTGTAAGGGTGTGAACGTGGTGCTGCTCACAGGCAGAGCCTGGTTTTGGTGCTAAAGCAAGCTCAGGGTGGGTGGGTACAACATCCACCATGCAAACTTTCAAGGGGTGGGGTACTTCCAGGCTTTTATTCTCCTACCAAAATAGTTCAGCCTCTGACGCTTCTGAGTGGCTTTACAGGGTGAGGCTGTGCTCTGTTTCCATCTGCTGTGACATGGCAGGGGATGCAGTGTCCCACACCCAGTTTGCATCCATTACCAGCAGCCCAGGGGCAGCCCAGGCTGCCAGGGAGTGACAGCTCCTGTGTTTCCCCCGTTGGAGACCAGCTTGCTCCATCCTCTCTCTCTGATCTTCCACAACTGCAGCTTCACACCAGGCCAGTGACTCAGAAATGCCAGTGCCACATGAGAAGGGGTAGCCCTGACAGGGAAATGAGTGCCATGAAGGGACAAACAACTAATGGCTGTTTTATGATGCTGACATCAGTCAGGGGTTGTTCTTTGCATGGGGGTGGATAGGGGAATTTTGGACAGCTCTGCTGACATCTCTCAGTGTGGCTACACAGCCACTCCCAGATATCTGACATGATCCCACTTACTGCACCCTCCAAAATTCCCTTGGTATCACCTGGGACTGAGTAAATCTAAGGGTCATGAGGTTGTCCACCATGTGTCACAGATATCTTTTATGAAAAATCCTTTCCTTAGGATTTTTTCCTCCTGAGAAGCTGTGAGGCCTCAGGAACAAAATGTAAACATTGATAATCTGCTGGTGTGGAATGCAACAGGTGCATCTGTGATTGGTCTCATGTGGTTGTTTCTAATTAATGGCCAATCACAGTCAGCTGGCTCAGACAGAGAGTCTGAGCCACAAACCTTTGTTATCATTACTTCTTTGCTATTCTATTCTTAGCTAGCGTTCTGATGAAATCCTTTCTTCTATCCTTTTAGTATAGTTTTAATGTAATATATATCATAATAAATCAAGCCTTCTGAAACATGGAGTCGGATCCTCCTCTCTTCCCTCATCCTCGGACCTCTGTGAACACGGTCACAACCATGCACCAGAGCAAGGCCAAGCCTGTCCATTCCATAGGGACAATCCTGGGGACAACTCTGGCCAGTGTTGAAGGACTTCAGCACCTCCAAAGGCGCCTCCATCTGCGCATACAGCACTGCCCTCTGTGTGAGGACTCACAGCAGGGCCAGGGCTCTGGGATGGGGTGTCCCACCCCACAGCCACATCTGCCACACATTGATATTTCTGCACAAATAGATTTGGGAGCTGCTCACATGAGCGTTCAGCTGGAGGAAATCCCGGCCACGAGCCCGCCGGGATCAGGGGAATCAAAGTGTTGCTAATAAAGAGCCTTTTCTCACCCTCCCAAATCCACACTGCAAACAGTAGGATGCAAGAGGGAGGATTTCTCATAAGCTGAAGGGCTCCAGCAGGAAATGGCACATTTAGCACTTCTTTCATGAATTTTTCCACCACATTTCCTCCGTGCCCACTCCCAAGCTCTGCCCATGGCAGCACACTATCTCTGGGAGCAGATGCCCTCATTTTTAAGAGCAGCGCTGTGCACTCCTTGGTCCCTGGCCACAGCCATGTCTCCCCAGTTTAGCCCTGCAAATCACAGTGGCACCAGATTAAGCCTTTAGCCGTGTTATTTCACGAGGCTTGCTCATCACAAATGTTGACAGTAAGGATCAGCTTTAAGTAACAAACCAGAAAACCAATTCCCTTCCATATATTCAACAAAATCCTGTTGCTTCCTTCAGGAGAAAACATGCTGCACTGCCTTATTGCACAGGCACGGGAGGAAATCACTCTCTGAATTTGGAAAGTCAATATTAATGGGCTCAGACTGCAGCAGAGGGCATGTTCATTTTGCAGTGGAGTTACTTTCCCTGATACTCCCTTGATTCTATTTTCCTGGCAAATTGTGATTGCTAATAAATTGCAATAACTTTGAGTTTACATTATGACTTGCAGGAGATTATTTTGGGCAGTAATGACATTCCCAAAGTGGAGGGTCTCTCCAGTGAAATATCTGGCATATGGAAGCAATTCAGTTTTTACAGATTCAGATGAAACCTACGTATTACTGATGAAGAAACCATGTTTTGATAAGATAATAGGCAGCAGTGTGAGCTGACAGCGAAGAAAATATGAAGCTTCTAATGCCTACAAGGAAGTCAGGCTTCTCCCAAAGCTTGTTGAAGCCAGTGGACTGAGTCCTGCAGGCTCCACTGGGGTTGGAGATCAAGTCTTCACCCTCCTCACAACAGGAACAAGTCCTGGGTCAGCTTGTCCCATCCCAGAACACTTTATCCTACAATAATATTCCAGCCTCCCTCTTATTAGATGCTCAAATCTGTTTATTTCCTCTAGTGTCCAAGTCTCCCTCAGTGTCTCCTTTTGAAACCCCCAGGGCAGCCGAAGCGGGAATTTTAATTTTATTGCACTATTTGTCAAATATTTTTTCCTTATTTTTATTTATTTTTATTTTTTTTTAAACACTGTTTACACAGTGCAGCCTTCCTCCCTGATCCCCTCTGGTTTGTCTTTTGCTTCTCAGGCATTTCCTAGCTGCTGTGCTCGGGCTCCACCTTGTCATGTAAATCCAATTTAATTTGCACAGTTCTGCTTGACTGGGGCTGTTTTCTAATAAATTCAAGCTCCGTGAAAAATTCCAACCAGGTGATACACTCAAAGGCAGCAGCTCCTAGCACAGTATGTGGGAAGGATCTTCAAAACACACTCTAAGGGGAGGCAGGTGCTTTTGGGGCTGATTACCCTTTTACTTCCAATATTAACTTTTAATTTCCAACAGCTAAACCTTGTTTTCCTATATGATCCATCGCTGCCTGAAAATCCGTTCTGTCCTGGGGTTATTGACACAGTTGGAAAATTTACTATGTTTACTCTTTTGGAGAAAACAGTTTGGGTTTTGTGCATTAATTTCAAACCAAGACTGTGTCCATGCTCATGGTGCAATCTCTAATTCTGCTCTTCTTCATCCTCTATCACAAAAAGGGAGTTATCTTTGGAAACCTTTAGTGCAGAGATGAAAACATGCATGTAACAAGGAAGAGGAAGTAGTTTTATTTTATGGGTTTATGGTTTTAATACTTCTGCTTATCAGTGAGTGAAATATGAATATATATATGATCATATATATATAAATATATATTTTAATATATATATATGAACATATATATGAATATGTATTTTTTGATCTTTACTCAGTGAGTAAAGGTCAAAAAAATGCTCTTTGCAAAAGGGGAATGGTGGAGTTTATAAGCCCCAGTACAACCCCCTGAGAGACCAAAGCAGGGTCAGAGCTGGGTGGCAAGAGAAGTAATTGATCTCTGTGCCCTGCCCAGCCTAACATGGGGCAGGAAATGAGAGCCCAGAAATCCCCTTCTGCCATAAGCAGGGGCAGGAAGGCCTCTGAGCAGTGCCTATAAGGAGAAAAAAGCCCTTTTCCTCCTGCCCCACATCTCAGTGCAGGCTGGTGCCTCCCCTCTAAGCTATTTCTGGCTGCAGGCTCAGCTCCAGCACAGGTTGGGCGATGCTCATGGCTTTGTCTGCCAAGCAACCACTGCACCCCCAACCTCTGAGCTGGGCTGGATCCCTGTGAAACACCTCCAAAAATATCAGCATTACATACCTCAGGTACAACAGGCCAGCTGGAGGTGTAGGTGGTATTCATCACAAAGGAAACCCCCCGCCAAATTCCCAATAAACCCACAGAATGAAGAATCTCAGCTTTTGTTCCACTTGGTCAATAAAACCAAGAAGTACTCCTGCAACAGCTTTGTAAATAAATACAGGACACTACGACAGTGCAGGTGATTTATTGGCACTTAACATTATGGGGGTGACAGAAAGCACTGCAGTGGTCAAGTGCCATGGCCATTATAAACATTTTGTTAAAGGGGTTTATTACAGAGCTGTAAAAGTCAGCTCCAGGCTAGAAGTTCTAGCATTAGAGTTCTCTCTGCCTTTGAAGACTGTTTATTGACAGTTGAAATTTGGAAGGGAAAAAAAATTCAATTTGGAAACTATGGTTTCATCAGGCTTTGAATAGCAAGAGTAAAAGGGAAAGGAGATATGAAAGAGGGGGAAGAAGAGACGGAGCAGTGCTGTGAGGATGGATAATGTCCAGCAAATCTTTTGCCAGGGATATCTTTTGAGTTCACCTTTTTCCACCCATGAGTGACTCACAAAGCAGTGGTTTCTACAAGGTTTCTCCCCTCTTTCAAAATATTTGTCCAGCCATTTCCATGCAGTTATTGGTGTGTAATTTACAGCTTTTCACAGCAGGCAGTGCAAGTCGCCCTGGGGTAACAGATGCCTTTGAGAGCTGCTGCTCTCTGGCTCCCTGCTTTCACCAGAGCAGAGGAGCAGGGATTTCTGTCCAAGAGCTTCAGCCCTGCCAGGTTACACATTGGCAAGAGCAAGGGGTAAATCCCACCTGGCTCCATTCTCCAGCCAGTGCTGGAGCTTCAGAAGTCTGGTCCGGGCAGAGGGGCTGCTTTTCCATTCCTGCAAGCCCTTGCAAAATGCAGGTACCTCTCAGATTTCAAATCCAGAAGGGATCACTGTGAGCTTCTTACTCAGGAAAGGCAGGCCCATTTTTTGCGTAAATGTCACCTCAGCACTGCTCCTGTTCACTAGTCACCTGCACAGCACCACTGTGCCACAAACTGAGCACACATTCCTGGGAAGCCCTGTGCTCAGGGATACCTTTAATGCTAATTTTGGGTAAAGATTGCGCAGAAAACACTTGAGAATGGGTTCACCACCCAGGAGGAACAGTAAGGGAATGTTAACTCCTCCACTGGCATCATCCAGCGGTTCACTCTTTATCTCAGCATCTCATTTTGATGCCTTGTGTGTGCCCACTTGCACTTGGTGTCCCACCAGGCTTGGATCAGAGAGACAAGAATTAATCCATGAATTATTTGGCTCCTCCAGGAGAAACACCACCGTGAGACCTACTTGGATGGGAGAAATGAGCTGGATAATCAGCTTGGAACATCTCAAAGCACACCAGTACGTTTTGGTGGAGATGAACCACACCTTGAGCAGGCAGAGCTGGAGCGCAGACACTGATGAACACCCACCAGCAGCCTGGCCTGGCTCCCTGGGAAGACGATGCTATTTTTGTCTGCCCTTTTCAGAGCCACATTCACCACTGAAACCCTGCCACATGCTGAATTACGGGCTGCATGGATGATTCCAAGGTGGAGCAGATGTTTATCTCATTGGCGTCCACACTTTTTTTAAACGTTTCACGTGTAGGAAAATGATAAAAGCAAGAAGATCAAAACATGGATGCCCCAAGTCTAATTAACATCCCCCCATTAAGCTGGGTGTGTTTTATCTTAAAAGCAGAGTGATTCCAGCTTCCTTTGTTACATGCATGAATCCCAGGGGGAGCAATCAGAAATAACACAATGATGTTGTCAAGAATCATTTATTACTGTTATTATTACTGTGAGCTTGGGTGAATCTACTCAGTAAGGCCAACACAACCTCTGTGAATAAGTTAAACTCTATTTTAAGGTCTTGAATGAGACTTTGATGGGACTGAGTGTAAAAACCTACATATGGGTGAGATGCAATTATGGAATTTTGACAAGGGCATTTGACCAACCCCAAAAAAGTCCATGCATCAAACTGTCATCATCACCAAACGTGCATGCCTCAGATTTTCCAGTTCAGCAAGCTTATAGAACATTACAGCTTTTTATGCGTTTAAAAGTGAGAGTTAAAATATAATTATAATATAAAAACATTATAAAATGAAAAGCTTACTTTTTATAAGCTCGCCACACTGGAAAATTTGAGGCACAAAAATCTTCTCTCTAGCAGTCTCAATATTATGGTTCCAAGTTCCTCACACCTTGTAACATAATTAGGCATCCTCCGAACGCTTTGTCGCGCTTTGATTTTTGGGGAACATCGCCAGGAATGGTTGGTCAGGCTCCACTCCCTCCAACCATCCTGACACTTGCTGCCTTGGACAGAGATTGCTCCAAGAGCAAGTAGGAGCAGTGAGCCCTGGGGGCAGCTTTGGCTCTATAAACTGACTGCACACAGGGAAAGAGAGCGGTCAGAAACATTTTCTTCCCAGATGCAAAGCAGGTGCCAAAGGGTTCTCACTACATGGCTTTATTTAGCCTGGTGACAAAATAAACCCTTGTGTAGGAAGACAAAGCAATAGGTGAGGAGTTTCTTTTCAAGCAGAGCCTAAATAATTTCTTTATCAGAGGGAACAATGTTAATATATAAATATTCTTTAACAAAATGTTAGCCCTGAGGTCATGTGTCTGAACTGTTTGATTTTTCCTATGTTCTTTCAGATGTCCATACCCTGCAGCTGTGAGCTTGGTCCATGATGGCAAAGGGATATTAGCACCTCGTGGCCACTTGTTGGGAGTTGGTTACTCCTTGGCTCAAAGGCTCGTGCATCTTGGAACATCTGGGCTGGAGAGGTTCATAAAGCAAATCAAAACAAGCAACAGGAAATTCTAGACGTGGTAAAGGTTCCTTGGCTGAATGATTGATTCACAGTTTGCAAGAAGTGTTGTGCTGGTTTTGGCTGGGCTAGAGTTAATTTTATTCATGGTAGCTGGTATGGGGCTGTGTTTTTTATTTCTGCTGAAGACAGAAGATGGAATATTTGGAGTGGTTGTTGTTTGTCATCCCAAGTCACTGTCACACATAATGGAGCCCTTTTTCCCTGGTGATTCCTGAACACTTTCCTGCCCATAGGAATTAAGTCCTTGGTTTGGTTTGCTTGCACACGTGACTTTTGCTTTACCTATTAAACCACCTTTATTTTAGCCCATGAGCTCTCCCTTTTCTGTTTCTCTTCCCCATCCCACGGTGGGGAGTGGGTGAGGAGCTGTGTGGGGTTTAGTTGCCAGCTGGGGTTAAACCATAGGGATCTTGCATGTCAAAAATCTCTCCAGCCTATATCTTTATTAAAGAAGCATAGAAGATGTTTGGAGTATGGATTTTGCACCATAAGGTCACCAAATCCTCCCTATTTATTTTCTCCTTCTCTTTCTGGCTCTGTGGATGGGATTATGCAAGCAGAGCACAGTTACCTCTCAGGACTCATGGCCTGCAGTTGTGATGAAATCATATCTTGAATTCTCAGGGGACTGTGATGTTGACCTGGGAATCAAGAGATGGAGTGGAGGAAAGAACAGAAAGGTTGTCCTGTCCTACCCAAATAGGGCGGAGATGGAATGGGTCTGACTGTGAGGGCAGGAGACGTGTCCCAGTCCTGCTCCCCAGATAAAAACCCTGTATGTGTTCTGGCTCCATGCCATTCCTCCACAGAGTTTGGGGTGTTTTTGTAAAGAGATTCAGAAGTGATCACAGAACAGCTACAAGGCACCCCATTATGCCCCAAATTTTGGATGATGTGATGTTCATTGGCTGTTTCCCTTTTGATTCAGGGCCAGCTGATCCTGAGACAGGAGAGGCTACAAGGGTGAGGATCATCCCTATTTCATCTCTTGGGACTTCTCACCGGGGGTGGACACAACACTGCAAAACTGGGTGTACAACGACCCTTAGGATGGATAAAAATAATCTGCAGCGAGTCCAGAACTGACTCTTAGGTGTTAGGGAGGGCCATAAAGAACGATACTCAGATTTTGGAAGACGGAGCGGAACGTTCCAGTTCTTCCCAAAATATACAGTGGAAATATTTGGGCTCAGAGAGAACAGCCAACAGCCAGGGCAGCAAGAGAAACACTCCTGGCAGTGCTGGAGGAGCTGAGAGCTGACTCAGAAGGAGGATTGTCTTTCATGCTGCCCATCCCAACGTCCTCATGTGGCCTTTGGGGCTGCAGCTCACCAGAAAGCCAAATCCCTGGAGATTCCAGCCAAAGGACAGCCTTGAACGTGGGGCAACTGGCACCAGGAGAGCTTCTCCAGACACACACTGAGGGCCAGAGGTGAGCTGATCCCTGATTGTTATTGCAGAGGTGTGGTGAGCTTGGCAGCTGCTCTTTTCATCTACCTGCCTGGGCTGGATGGGGGACAGCAGGGAGCTGAATCCATCCAGGCCACTCTCTGCAGCTGCCCATGGGCCTGTCAAGGATCATTGCCTTCTGAACAAATAAACCTCCCAGTGGGACAGTCTTACCTGGTTCTTTGTCCCTTTGCAAAAAAGGTCGCCTGTTATTGATGGAGTGTTTCTCACAAGGACATTGCAACACCACAAATCACAGGACAGAGCAGTTTCTTGTTTTGTTTGCTTATTCTGTTCTACCCAACCATGATATGGAGTTTCTTTGTGTTTTTCTTCCAAAACTTGGACCAAAGGCAGTGAACTGCTTCCAGGCTGGCCTGCAGCTGACCATGCACCCCTGCATGGTCTCTGTACATTGCAGGTATCACCATAAAACAATTAGGCACTAAAAACCAACTTATTAGCAACTAATAATCAGTTAAACTAATAGATTACAGTTGGCATCCCATCAAGGTGCCACCACCTTCCTGGGCACCAAGACTGAGCCCTTTCTCAGAAATGGACACATATGAGAGCAGTAGCATGAGACTACAGAAGTTATTCCTTCAGTCTCTGGGAATTTAATCCAGGCAGCAGCCAGAAGACAGCCTGGTCTTTTCTTTCTGGCCTTTGCCATGTCTAAATATGGGTTAGAAAGAAGAATTTCAGACAACTTATTACAAAAGGGGCCCATCCCACCCATCTCATCAACTCAGGCAATCAACTGAAGAAGGACTAGAGATTATTTTAGATCCCTGAATCCTAATTATCTTCCCATGGCAACCAGTCAGAAAATGGAAAACAGAGTCAAATATCCAGGACAGGCACCCATGTCCCACTGTGTGGGCATCATCTTGGGCTTACTCCAAAGAGATGTGGTAGTAATGGTATTTATGAAATTGATTTCTCCCCACCCTAACTGTTGCATTTTGCTATTTTTGATCACCAGGCAGGAAAGCATAAATAAAATCCTCTTAAAGGCACAGTCATTTTTCAAGCAGGAAGTGACACAGGTTGACACCCAACGATTAACTTGACATGGGGCAGTAAAATCATTTGATTCTGCTGGCAGGATTTCATAGGAATTACCCAACTTGAAGATTTATTGCCAACATATTGCTTTCACTGTAAAGGCTGGAAAAAAAAAACTAAAATGGACCATTATCGTTACTTATTGTAAAAGAAATTTTTTTGACTATGGAAAGAGAGTAACTTAGGAAATCACTGCTTTCTATAAACATCCTTTCCCCAGTTATGATTTTTTACTGATTAAAAAAAATCACAAAAGGGTATTTAGAAGTAGTTATTGTAAAGAGACAGAGAAATAGATGGGGTTTACTGGCATGTGAATTTTTCTTCCCCCCCAAAAAATCATCACATGTGCCACAGCCAAGGGGATGGTGGCCATAGCTCATGTCTTCAAGGATTTGTTTTTTTCCACTTATCCAATGAAACCTTAGGAGGTTGGGGAGGCCTTTGGGCCTGATGAGCACCTTCAGCCAGGCCAGGGAGAAGGAAGACTGAAGAGGCCGTAGTGTGCTTGTCATGCCATAATCCACAATGGGAATGCAAGCCCTGTGAGGAACAACTGAGGGAGCTTGGAGTGTTTAGCCTGGAGAAAAGGAGATTCAGGGGTGATCTTTTTGCTCTCTACAACTCCCTGAAAGGTGGTTGTGGTCAGGTGGGGTTGGTCTCTTTCTCCAGGCAGCACTGACAGAACCAGAGGACACAGTCTCAAGCTGTGCCAGGGGAAATATAGGTTGGATATTAGGAAAAAATTTTTCACTGAAAGAGTGATAAAGTTCTGGAATGCTCTGCCCGGGGAGGTGGTGGAGTCCCCATCCCTGGGTGTGTTTAACAAAGCGTGGATGTGGCACTGGGTTCCAGGGTTTAGTTGAGGTGTTAGGGCATGGGTTTGGACTCGATGATCTTGAAGGTCTCTTCCAGCTTAGTCATTCTGTGAATTCTGTACCACCCTCTTGAGATGAGCCCCCTGAGCCAAGCCAGCTCCCCCCAGTGTCACTGAGTGCAGGGAGCATTCCTTGCCCTACCACCCTGCTGCTTTATGCTCAGCCATGGTCTCCCTCACTCAGCCCTAATGCTTTGTGTTCCCAGTATTATTTAAAGTCCTGCAGGGAGATCTTTCCAGCACCTCCAGACAGGAATGAAACCTGGACACTTGCACAGCCGGGCTGACCAAGAGGTGACTGAAACACTAATAACCAGCAGATGAAGGATGATGTTGGAGTTCCTGGGAAGGGATGGGCTGCCAGAAAAGGAGGGCAGGTCCCACAACAGCCATCCTTGTTCCTTGGGCTGTCACCTCCAGTGCAAGGAGCACCACAACCACCGCGTCCAAATCTGATTGCTGCAGCCCCTGCGCTAACAAGGTGAGAGCTGATGTCTATTATTTTGGGCACAGCTGAGCATTAAAAAGCTCTGGTGGCTCCTGGCTCACATCCCATCACCTTGGAGCAGGAGGGAGTCAGTCCCAGATCTCAGAGAGCCAAAAGCCAGCTGCTGCTCCAGGGTCTGCACTGACACCCCACAGCAAAAATTCCTGCATGATCCGACCCACAGCGAGAGGGGCTCTGAACCAAGGAGATTTATAAGCTCAGCAGCAGGAGATTTTTGGGGGAGCAGATGTGGAGAGAGAGGGTCAAACACGGTCACATTGGAAATATATGGCAGAAGAAAAAGCTTAGCCCAGTTGAAGTGAATTCTTGCTCAATGGCAAAACCATGAGACCATTCTTCCTCTTAAGAGTTTTTCCATGCCCTAACAAGCCTGGTGAGGAACTTAATGACATCTGTGTGTTCTTGCCTGAGCAAGGACCTCATGATTTGGCTGGATGCCATGAAAAAAAAGATGTCCAAAAGTTATGAAAATAAAGGTATTTATCTTCATTGTTAAAAAGAAAAAAAAAAGCTGAGCCTTTTATTTCCCTCTCTTGGAGGATTAAGCTCACAGATTTACAAAGAACTGGTTGATTACCAAAATAAATACATCGCCATGCCAATTTATAGGACACAAACATAGGAAATCCATCCAACCAAATCAGGCAAAGTGTAATTCATGTGAGAGCCCTCAGCATGTGCAAAGGGCACAGTGCATGTGGAACAGAGTACATAGGGAAAGCATGCTAGAAACCTCTATCTGCAGGAACAATTCCCAGTGCAGCCTACAATGGAGCTATAAAATAAATGGTTTGGCTCTCCACTGGAAGCAAAGCCCAACTGTTCTCAATGAGAAGGAGGATCATGTATCTTTATAATGAGAATTCAGTCATTTTTAAATGTTGGCTTTGCTCATATCACCACCAAATCTGTCTGCGGAGCTGACAGGCTGCAGACTTCATTTGGGTTTCTAGCTGTGATTAGACATGGCAGTGATGGATACCACAGGGTTTTCCAGGGCTTAGGGTTTGGGGCTGGCTTTTGTTTTCCTGTTGTTTGGGGCTCAGCACTGAGAGAGCTGGTGGGGGTATTTTTAGTGTCACTGTCCAATGAGGCTTAAAGGGCTCTTTCCTTATTTTAGTAGCTCTGATAATGCACAGAGATGAAAGCAGCCCCTGAACAAGTTCCTCTTTATATTGGCAGAGCTGCCCCTTCTGCGATGAAACCCAAGAGCAGTTTCTGCTTTCAGTGCTCAGTGAGATGGAGCAGAACATGTTTACTGGGTCTGAACATACCATTGCCCCCAGAGGTGCAAGCACCACCCTTTGCAGCAAAGGTGATCCTCAGAGCACTAAAACATCTGCTTGCTCAGTGGAAAAAACAACCCCACAATCATGTTAACATTCATGAGCGTGGCATATCCAGGAGCTAAGGGAACTTCCTTTCCTCTCTCTTGTTTCTTACAAGGCAGAATCACTTTCTGTAGCTCCCAGCACACACAGGAGTGATGCATTTCACAGCCAGAGCAGCTCCTCTCACAGTCCAACGTGAAGAAACCTGAAGTTGTCCATTAGAAATGAGGCAGCCTTCACACAAGGCTCAAAGCCCCATTTGGAAGCTCTTTTTTCCCAGTCCAGCCTCAGACTGCAAGGCTAATACAAGCACAGCACTTGTATTACAGTGGATGCAAAGCATCCATAGCAGCTCAGAGCTGTCCAAGACTTGACAACAAACTGGCACAAGGAGGGCATTTCCAATTTAAAAACTCAGTTTCTCCCAATCTTTGCTCCTACTATTAAGACTAAAGGGAGGAAAGTTGTCTGGTTACTTCTGGGGAAACAAAGTCAATGCTATGATCCGTAGGGATTGCAGCCTGGACTAAAATGGGAAAACCAAAGGGAATAATTTTGTCTTATGCAAGCTGCTTCTCTACATAACCTGGGGAAAACATCCCTGAACTTGTGACACGAGGCATTTGGAAGCAGCAACTTGAGTATTTATCCTGACTGGGGGCACTTTTAGGCACTGACCTGATACTGGAGCAGTGGAGACACTGAGCTGACAACATGCACGGAGTTCACAGCATGTTCTTTGCAAGTGGACATGAAGCAGCTCATAAAAGTGGTTCAGATCAGTTGCCAAGACCAAATGCTCTCAACTGAGCTGATCTGGCACTCCACAGGGCTGGGTCTCATCAAAGAGAATCTCTCTGTAACCTCAGAGCATTGCGTGGTCAAAGGCATTCCAGCTCTACACACAAGGAGCTGGATAACACCTTGGGTTCCAGCCTGCTGTGGCCTTCAGAGCAGCAGTGCATGGCCAGGGAGTGTGAAAGCAGCTCAGGAACATCCAGATCACACCACAGTCCTTGTGGAACCATGGAATAATTAGGACTGCAAAAGATCTCCAAGAGCATCATGTCCAACCATTGACTCTGATGCTGTTTGTTCCTCATGCTAGCATGGAAATCTGGTTGCAAAGTTTCTGGGACTCCCATCCCTGCAGTGAAAATCATCCTGCCACTACGCTGATGGAAAATTTAAGGGTGACAATCAAAAGTCCACCCTTGAAACCAAACAAAAGTGCAGTTAGCTGAGCAGCACACAGCTGTGCTGCTCCCTGTACCCCAGCAAAGTGCTGCTGTGCCACTGACCAGCTGCAAATTCAATAAAGGGCACAGCAAAGCCAAGCAGAGCTCCAGCTCTCCCCAGCAGCATGCCAACTGCTTCATCCCAGCACTTCTTCCCCAGCTTTAGCCATCTGTCCACAGGCCTTGAGGCCAAAGTAAGAGGATCCTTCCCAGTTGCAGCTTTTGGAGGAGGCCAAGCTCCCTGTACATTGTGGGTTGTGAAATACATGAACTCCCAGCCTTCACATGAGCCCTGCTCTTCTGTGCAGTTACACATGGCTTTTGGATTTGCCTGCCCTGTCCACCTCTCCCATGTGTTTCCAATAATTGCTTACACATGGAGGGGTTTCTTTTGTTCACCCTGAGAAGGGACAAGCTGTTGTTCCCCTCTCCTAGATGAGGCTGCAGACGTACACATCATTTTTATTGGTGTGTTTTACTGCCCCCTCTTCTTTACAGCACACGCCACCACAGGTCTCCCCAGCCTTCCCTTCCAGGCCACTGTTTACCCTCTCCCCTGTTAGGTCTCCTCATTCCCCATCCTCTCTCAGTCAAAACAGGGGCCCCTAATTAAGAGAATGCCTTATAAATCTCTCTGCATCCAAATAAGATCCAGAGCCTGGCTGGGGAGACGGCCCTGGAGACAGCGGGTGGGTCTGGCATTCCTCATGCTGCACACAAGGCTCTCTCCAGCACCACTGCCTGGCATGTGAGCTTTGTCCCAGCACACAGCCACTGCCAGCACCCAGCTCTTGTGCCCTCCATTTACAGCAAGCTGATACCAGGCTGGACACCAACCACTGGGAGCCACAAACCCTTGGTTAGGCAGAGGAAAATCCCAAATTGGGATGCTGGCCCTGCAGGGGTTTGCAGGACCCTGTGGTGTGCATTGGTAGGGGAGTGGGGAACAATCTCAGCCCCAAAATGCTGGGGGATTCTGCTCCCCCAGAGATGTGGCCAGCAGACCCTTGGGTTAGGAGCTGAGCTGCATTCAGAGCTTGTTACTCCTCTGTTAGGGCACATCTTACCCTCAACATCTCCAAAAACAACCCAAAAACTAGGATGGAGCCACCAAGCCCTGCCTGGATATGAGTTTGTGCCTTGTTTAACACTGACAAGTCCCAGTTCAGCACATCCATCACCCCAGCCCCCATGGAAGCCCCCAAGGCCTCTCCACTCCCTCCACCAATCCTGTTTGTGCAGGGAGCACAGGTCAAAATCCAGGCAGGATGACCCTGCTGAGATATCACCATAGCATCACCCAAATTATGTGTGTTTAAAGAAGAAAGTGCAAGGACCTCCCTCAAAACTCACAGCAACACCAGGAACCTTGCTGAAAACCTGCTCCTTGTGAGACAGGGGGGTTGGAGGCCTATAATTCAAAAAACACGAAGGAAAAGAGCAGCCTGAGACAGAGCAAACCCACCCCACTATGTCCCCACATTACTTTGTCCATGCTTGCTCACAGTCCTGACTTTTGATCAATACTGTGCCTGCCCAGGGACTTAAGCTCAGCCTGCAGTGGTGTCTCTGCATCACACTCACACACAATAATTTCCTCAGTGTGCATCTCTGGAAACACAGCCGGTGCCAGAATTCCTCGAAACCAAATCCCTGCTTGGGCTGGTGCCCAGGGCTCTGAAAGGGCCGCCAGCATCTGGAAGCAGTGACACTGCACATCTGCATCAGAACTGCAGGATGGAGAGAGAACTACCTACAGGATCAGTTCTGTTGGTAATTAAATCCTAAATAGGAGGTCACTAGATGTGCTCACCCTCCCTAACACCGTAATGCTCGAACTGATTCCTACATGATGATGATGATGATGATGATGATGATGCTGGAAACAGGAGGAGGAGTAGGTGGACTTTTCTTGCACTTGTAACAGAAGTGTAGCTGGGGAGGCTGAGCAGGTAGGATAAATCTAAAGAAAACATGTCTAATTATCAAGGGAGTGGTTTTGATTCTTATTCACACGGAGAGCAGCAAAGCAGATTGTCAGCATGACTCAGGGGATTAAATCAATGCTTTAAACAGAGCCAGGACCTCTGGGACCAAACCAAGCTCATGCAAAGCTTCTTCAGGCTTCCCACAAACCTGTGGAACACATTTTCCCCTCAGATTTCACAAGGCTTTTTTGCTATACCCAGCAAGATACCTTCCTGCTTCCAACACACTGTTTTTCTGGATGCCTGCTATGGAGGAACAAAATATCCTCTGGTTTGGCTGGAAACATTCCCTGTTTAGAATTCTGGCATCATTTATACATCAACATACAAGATACCTTTCTCCAAGCCATGTGGCACCATATTTAAAGTTTATCTGCTTTTGTTTTTTTTTTTTTTTCTTCTTGAAGTCGTTTAGGTTTCAGTACTAATGAAGTCCCAATTTCCTGGCAGTGGGGTCAGATTTAGCAGAATGGAAAAGAAGGCAAGAGGGAGTGTGAACCCTCCCTGTGATTCCCCTCAGTGAGGCTGACCAGGCTCTGAAGTGTCTGGGATGGGTGACAGGAGTTTTATCAAGTCAACCAAAACTCAGAGAAGCCAGGAGAATGTACAGAAGGATTGCTTCAGCTGCTGAATTTGTGTACTGACACCTCCTGCTTGGCCCCAGGACTATGACATTTCAAAGAGGCATTACATAATTTATGTATATTATTCTTTTTACATTTTTCGTAATGCAAAATGCCCCCTTCATAGCCAAGATCAGGGATCTCGGGCACCCCAGCCACCCTGGCAGCTCGGGAAATGTTTCCCAATGGTGATTCTGAGCAGAGCAGACATCCAGACCCACAAACTCACTGCTGCCACAGGCTATGGAGCGGCAGGAGCCACCTGCACACCCTGCAGGAGCCAGGGCTATGTGTGCAGCACAGACAGACAGAGATTTGCACAAAGAAAAACATTTGCAACCGTGATTAAACTTGAGGTAATGAGGCTTCCTGATGCTTATCTCTGATCTGAGAATTAGGCTCATTCCACTTGTGTTCTAAGGCATCACAGATAAGTGCTGCTTTGCATTCCCAGTGACCCCAATCCAAAGCTTTTCCAAAACCAGAAGCTCTCAGGGCAGCAGTGCAGTAGCCTTCAGGAATATGTTTTGGAGAGGGTGGGGCAGATTTATTTTTTTGCTTTTTTTTGCTAGAGAATAAACCCATTCTGCGGACACCCAGCACTGAAACGATGAGAGATCTGGGCTCAAAAAATGTTTTTGTTTCGCTGTAAATCCTATTTATGGCTTAGAGTGCAGCTGATACGCCGTTAGCTTTTATTTCATTGATAATTCTGTGATTGTAGTTGAAACCTTGCAACTTAATGAGCTGATGTTATTACTCATACTGTGTGGCCATCTGGAACCAGTTTGGCCAGAGAGCCCAAAGCACCACCAGCCACCTGTAATGCATTAAAGCCTCAGCCCAGTACCAGCTCCATGGATTGGAAAAGCCAGGCCTGCATAAATACTAACCTGTGAGAATGTAATTGGAGAAGTGATATTTAAGAACTTGGAGTTTGCCAGAAACGCTCATTCTCAGGGGAATGCAGGCAGAGGCTTAAGGTTTAAAGCCAAGTGGTTTTTAGTTTCAACATTGTGAATCAAGAAAAATCATTGCATACGGATGTCGGAGTGTCCAAACCACTGGGTCTGTCCAAACAGAGCAGCCTGTGCCAGGGCTTCCCAAAACCAAGGCTCCCTCCTCACACCTGAGCCTCACCCTGCACATGGTGCTCATTTACTGAGGTACCATCTCCAGACATTGCTCCAAAGGCACTGAAAAAAGGGGTCAGTGCTCCAGAGTGCCTTGCAGAACATGCTGCCACAACCATAAAATAAAAGTAAATTAAATTTAAAGAATCACAAGAGATAACACTCAACAATTTGGAAAGGCATAAGAACAGTGTCTGAATATCCCAGGAAAATGTTCTGCTGAGGATTGTGAGCAGAAAAGAGGAGGAGCAACAGCCTTGCCTGGAATCCTGTGCTGTGTCCCAGGACGAGCCAGCCTTGGTGGCCTCCTGGAAGAGCTGCTGAGCTGGAGCTCCTGGTGAACAAAAAAGGTGGCTGTGTTGGCAGAGACATAACTCAGCATGGTTAATTATCACAATTCATTAGCATGGTTGCTCTCTGCTCATTCTTGATTGGCACTATCTGGGGGTTTGAGTCACTACTCAGATTTCAGAGATTTGGGTACAATACAATGCAAGTTAATTTTTTTTTCCTTTTGATTTTTCCAAATCTTTTTGGCATTTCACTGGTAAAGTATATATTGGGACTTGCTTTCCAGACTTTTCTGACACAAACACTGGTGGCTGCAGCTCAGACAGGCTGTGACACTGACTAAGAGCAGTTTTCCTGGTGGTTTTCCAATGGCTCAAGGACAATGGTTTCTCCTGCTGAGGCTTGATGGAGTTGGGCTTGACGATACTTATGGGTCCCATCTAACTTGAAATATTCTATGATTCTAAAGCCCCTGGTTCAGTTAAAGACACACCAAACTCAGATGATTCCAGGTAGGAATGCTAATCCAAAGAAATGGAATTGTGCAGTCCTTGCAAGGGTTTCCATTTCTTTTCTTCCCCTGTTTGTCCTGCATAAGGCAGCTTTGCAGAGCAGATATGCAGGATGTCCTGTAAATGCAGGGCTATGTGAAGATTTGAGTGGATACTTGAGTATTTTGTCTAATTTAATGTTTCAAGAGTTCCATGTAAATATACAAACACTGCATTAGTGTGAAAATCACATTTTATTCATCATTGTGTGTATTTCACACACTCAGGATACATCACAATGGCTCGGCATGGCCAGCATCATCCAAAGTTCAACCATCACATCCATATGTCTTGCCTGGATCTAGTTTATGTTTCACTTATTTATATTTTTAACACACTTTGGTGACAGAAACGAATCCGTTTTAGATGAAGGCTGCGAGTACCTTTTTCTTTTACCCCTGCCTAATCCTGGACTGCTTTGAAATTCACACAGAGTCATAAAAGAGCAAAACAAGAAGAAGGCCAAGGAGAATTTTGTCTGCTCTGGTTTTGATATAAGTGATGCAGTGCAATATAAAAGAGTGTCTGCCCAAAGCCCACGATAACGAAAAGGTGAAGAGGTTTCATTTTAAACCCCAGAGTGTGGGGGATGTTTTGGCTGAGAGCTGGGGGCAGGTCATGCATTCCTCACAGAGGGAGGCTTTCCAATCCCATCCCTGCCAGGAAAACACCCTGATCTTTTCCTGCCCGTCCTCATGGCCAAGTGGGAGATGTGGGGAGGTGGCACATGCCAGGCGTCCTTGGAGAAGACATTGTCTCCTGGCCATGGTGACAACAGCCCTGGAGACCCACAGCAGAACATGGAAAACAAAAACAAATCAAAAAAAAAAGAGATGAATTTCCATGTGGATGTGCAGAAAATGGATCCAGTGACTTTTGAAATTTATTTTCTTTATTATGTGTCAGAATATATTATGATACAAATCTTTTTGGCCTGCAGCCTTTTCAGACTCTTTTTTCTTTTTTTTCCCAAATTTCAGCAGATTTTTCAATATTTTGCGGTGGGGTTTTGAGTAATTCCATGCATAAAACTGTCCAAGGAATTTTTCTTTTTGATAGTTCTTTGTGGGTTGACATCCTGCAAGCACACTTGAGTGGGAGTGCCACCAAAAATGTTGGTGTCTCTTTAGCTGGGTGAAGATTAGGATGGGAGGATAAAAACCCACAAAAATTTTTGAACCTTTCACAAAAGCATTTAGAAAATTTACTGAAATTTCTCTATATTTTCTGGGAAATTATTACTTTTTTAAAAAAACAATAATGTTCCTCTTTTTCCCTGAAATGTATTTGTGTTTTGGACTGTGATGAAAATCCCTCTTGCCAAATTTTTTCAGTCTGAGCATCCATAACTCTGCTTATATGGAGGCAAGAGGAAGAAATCCCATAAAACCTGACCTAGTGGAAGGTGCTGCCTGGGGCAGGGGGGTTGGAACAAGGTGATCTTTAAGGTCCCTTCCAACACAAACCATTCTATGATTCCATTATCATCCCCTATATTTTCTTTTTGTTGTAAACATGGGGATTCTACCCTAAATTTACACCTCCAAGTAAGTCCTACTTCTTCCCTATTTTTTATTTCAAGTCCCTTATCCCAGGTGTGCATCCCACAGATCTATTTGCCATGACCTTGTCACCATCCCCCCAACCTCTTCTCTTGCTATTCCACCCACATTTCTTTGATATATAAGATCTCTGAGGTTAGAATGGAAAAATTTTTTTATTCCAAATTTCTCTCACACTTAATCAGCCTCAGGAAAAAAAAATTAAAAGAGAAAGAGAAAAACAAAAGAAAAAAAAAGAAGGATTCTTGAGAGGCTCAGTTTGGAAAGCATCAGCCACAACACCCTGAAATTCTCCCTTTTGCTGATAAATATGAGAGTGGACAGTGGATTTGCTCTAGGAACAGCTAAAATGCTTTGCTACTTTGCAGTTTTTCCATTTCCAGCTCAGATTTCCCAGAGCTCAGAAGTGTGGGCACGCAGGAGCCGCTCACAGGCAGCCCAGCATTTGGCTGTCAGGATAAAATTCAACCTACACTCAATGCCTACGAGGAAAGAAAAATAAGGAAACCCATCTAGATTAACTGGCTCACCCTGGGTCCCACAAGCTTTCATTCACAGCTTTCCCTGCCAGCCTTGCACCATCACAAACTGAAATGTTCAAAGCTTTGTTCCTCCAGAGGCTTTTCCCTTCAGATAAAATCCAGGTTTGTTGCAATGCATCCCCATGGCCCTGTGCCAGCCAGGGTTGGACATCTGCACACACCACAGCAAGAAACTTGCTTAAAAAGGGGGGAAAATGTTCTTTCATAGACTGCACTGCGCTAAGTGGAGGTGTTTCTGTCCTGGATGCTGCTCAGGGTCATCTCCAAACCTCAGCAGCCTCTGGGCCATCTGACTTAGCTCAAATCTGTCCTGTGGTTTCCCTCAGCTGTCCCAAAAGTAAAAACATCTCCCACTATGTACACAAGTTCCTTTTCCAATGGCAAAACCAAATTTCTGGGTTTGGGTCTCTACAGAGAGACCAAATCTGGCTCAGCTTTTCCCAGCAGCTGCCTTCTCCTGTTGTATGACTTGCACCTTGTGTAAGTCCCATCCCTCGTATGGTGCATGAAAACTGAGGAAACAAACCCATTATGATTTATAAATAATTTTTGCGGGAAAAACAAACAGCAAACCAAAGCAGGGAGCTTGATGACACAGCCCATCCCTGGTTTGGCTGATCATTTTGGCACCTTACACCTTCAGGTGTCTCTGACCACAGGAGGGGGCTTGGAACAAGATGACCAAAACCCTTTAGGATTTTATGATCTAGACTCTAAATCACCCTATGAGAAAATCACCCCACAAACAAAGCTGTCTGTGCAGCTTAGTACCAGAAACTGGGGAGTTGGACAAGGATTCCCACCCTCCTTCCATCAGCTCATGAACCACTTGATAAAAGTGATAGAAAAGCAATACAAAATTACATCCTTGCTGTGAGAAAAACCAATGCTGCAGACCCGTGACCATTCATCCCATTCCTGCTCTGGGCTTATTGCTGCCACACACTGTGGTTCATCTCCCAGCAACATCCACTCCCACTCGGAGAGAGCAGCACAACACCAAGGAGAAAAGGCAGCATTCCTCATCCACAAACACATGTTTCTCTGTAAATATTTGGAGAACATGCAAATCCTCAAGAGACCAGGGCAAAGCCGTGAGAGCGTCAGCAATGGTTCTCGTTGCCTTCCAAACCCCAAACACGAGCAGTTATGGTCTTTCTCCACGTCTCTCCTGCAAGGAGGGTTTATTATTGCTTTATTCTTGTGGTGTGGGGATGTTGGGCTTCACCTTGACACTTTATGGGACTTTTAAAGAGCAGGTGTGCAAGACGCAACCTCGGGTCAGCCAGTGGGGATGAGAGGCTCCATCCAGACAAAGGGAACAAAACAAAACCAAACCAAACCAAACAAAACCACTCCTTTTCATGGCCTGCAGCTGGAGGTGAATGGGCTGGAGCTCTCCCAGAGCCTGGGGCTGCCAAGGTGTCCCACCGGTTGGGATGGGAGGGGAGCAGCTTTGCCACCTCTGTCCCCATGGAAGGGCTTATCAAGTGGAAGGAAATTATAATAAAATTCACAGCAGTCCCTCAAAGTACCACTGTTTGTGTGTCATGAACGGCTTGTGCTGTCCCCGCTGGAGGAGTGGCAGTGATTGATGTGCTATTTAGATAAGCTGAGCTCCGTGCCCGGGCTGTTGTGCCCTCCCTCCCACCTTCAAAGCCACCGCGGGCCTTATCAGGGCCACCGCCAAAGCAGCGGCTTCCAGAGGTATCCACTGCAGCAGCTTTTCCCATCACTGAGATCAAACGCTCCCTCCCGCCTGCAAATAAAATCCTGGCTGGAAAACAAAGTGGCCATGCCCTGCCTCGAGTCCTGAGGGACATCCAGAGCAGGAACATCCAGCACAGGTCCCATCCTCTGGGACAATCCCACTGGGATGTTCGTTTTGAAGGGATAAAATGGCTAATGGAAGATGTCTGTGTCCTGTCAGAAAAAAAGAGCAACATTTACATGGTCTATGTTTTGAAAAAAAAAAAAACCCTTTTATTTTAGATTGTGACTCTGGTGAGACTGGAGTGAGTTCTGTTTGGGCAGCAGCAGATGTTGGGGTCACGCATGGCAGAGCAGCCACCGAGCAGTGCAGGGGAGGGTGGCACTGAGGGGACCACAAAAGGGACCCTGCTGCTTGCTGGCACTGAGACCCAGTGACCACATCGCCCTGCTCTCCTCCCAGACATTCCTCCAGCAAAGCTTGTCCCACTCACCCTGCATCTGGGGAGCTCTGACTGCTGCTCTGGGCTCCTGCAGGATGACATCTTGCTCTGTGTCCATCTTTGGGTGCCCAAAAAAGGACTCACAGAGTCAGCCTTGCCCTCTCTGGGCTGGTTAGGGCTCACTCTTTCTTCAAAAACTTGCAGAGTTTAGGTTTCTTCTCTTTTTCCACCACTTGCCTTCTCCCTTTAGTAATTTCAGACCAGCAGCAAGACACAATTTCACACATTCAGTCTCTACTAAAACATTATTCTGCCCAGGAAAGCTCTCAAATCTCTCTTTGTATCCTGAATTTTTTTCCCCTGTGATGTGGAAGTTTATGTATCCTTGAAAAATCCATGTCCCTGTTTCTGAGAGAGCCTAGAGGGAGCAGTTCAGAGGATTGGGCAGCAGCATGGCTCGTCTCAATTGCAGCAAAAGGGTTGTTTTTCTTGCCCCTAATCTCTTCTGTGTATTGCATTTCCTATGTGATTCATAAATGAGCAAATTTACTGTAGTCATTAGAGTTTTACCTCAGAATTAAAGGCAGGCTAATACAAAACCCTGCACATATTAACTTAGACTTTGCTTTTGTTAAGTCAGATGTTTCTTAATCAGAACCATATTTTATGCAAAGTCTGGTAATTTTAGGCACCTAAAAAAAAAAAGAAAGGAAAAGGAGTTAACCTTCCACTAAAAATCAACCCTTCTCCATTGTAAACAACTCAGCTCTGGATCAGTGATGCGACATTTGCTTTCCCAAATGCAATTGTTTGTTTCTATCTTTTTATAAATGACAGTGTCTCTGTGGCCTTTCCATTTTAGTTGATGCTGAGAAATGGAGTACAAAGGCACAGCCCAGACTGCTCTGGCTGCAGTTCTGGCTCTTCTGGAGCGGTTCAGAACCCCATGCTAAGGGTGGCTCTGAGGTTCAAGTAGAGCTCCATGGATCAGAGTGTTTGAAATCCAGAGAATTCCTCAGCAGCTCATTTGGAATGCTGATATTTTGGCCTCTGCATGGTTCCAGCTGGGGATGCAGAAACGCTGCCATGTGCAGGCCTCAGCCAAGCCCCAGGCAGGCTGGGAGCTCAGGACTGTGCATTCTGTGGGGCATCAGCCTGCATGAGAGAAAACATGATTTAGAAGAAGCAGCAGAGGCTGGAGACAAATGCTGGAGAAGAAAAGCCACCCTGGTGTGCAGGTGCTACACCTCCTAAATGGCTGTTCCCTGCGTGCACTGTAGGTCTCCTTTCCTTCCTAAGTTCCACTCTTCAGTCCCATGAGGAAGGCTTGGGTACCATCAGAGACTTTAGGAAATATTAAATGCCTGTGTTCATCTAAACAATACCTGGGTTTGCAGCTTGCCTCACCCTTTACAAAGTCCTCTGTTGCTTCTGCATCTTTTGGGGCTTAATTGCCTTTCCAAAATAGGACCCCATGGAGAGGCAAGGGCAAATCCCCTCAGACCTCATGGAAGGACTTGTCTTTAAGCCTGGAAACACCAAGAAAACCCTTCCCAAAGCTATGGCTTCAGTGGCATGAGTGCTGTTCCACTCTCCTCTTCTGGAAGCACCCAGCTTCCCCAAACAGGACAATGACCCTTCCTGCTCAGGTCTGAGCACACAGATTTCTTCTTAGCAGCAACTGCTGTGTTTGCTGGAGCTGCTTTTGCCCTGGTCAGGTCACAGGAAAGGGAAGACAAGCTCTGCAAGGTGAAATGTACCCTCGCATGGGTCAGCTCCAGGAGAAATAGGGTCAACAATAGGAAGATGCCAGCACTAAGGGAAAGGTTGCCTTCCCATTTCCCCCAAAGCCTTCCCAGAAAGCCTCTCCAAAAGCTTCCAGTTGCATGCATTTTATGATTCTCAAATTTAGGGTTTGAACCTGAGGCTGTTGATGCCAATCCCATTTTTCCCATTTTCCCCCACTATCCCATGCTGGAGCTCTGAGCTGCTGCCTGGCACAGATATTTAAACAGCCAGAGAAAGGATTCAGCAGCCCAGGAGACTTTATCCAGCCATTGCATCCCTGTCTCTGCTTCAGCCACACATTCCCACACTGGCCACAGGGCTAAAAATAAATCAGTGATGTTTAAATTAGAAAGCAAGATGTGCTTTTTCTCTCACTCTGCAGGTTCGAGTAGTCACAGCAAAAATAACAGATTTGTTTTGATTCTTTCCTCAGCTTATTTTAATCCTCATGTGGATAGTTATGGAATTGTGGTAGCACATTTATTGACTCAAAGTGTTCTCTCAGAAGCTGCAGTCCACTGAAACCCACAATTTTACTCGAGAAACAATCCCTCTCCAAACAGCAGCCCCAGTTTCATGTTCATAAATAATAACAGTAGAGAAAGAAGAAAAGTCTAAATAAGATGGAGAGAAGGTTCAATAACAACCACAGCTCACTTTTCAAAACAGCCTTACAAAAATGCTGTTTGTACCGCAGGTCTCAGCTGGACAATATGAGGAATGTCAGGAATCTGATTTCTAGAGACCAGTCTTTGGGGCAAAGGCAATTTTTAGGACATACTTGATGATATGATATTGAAAACAGTTCTGTAAATCACATCTGACTAGCAAACAGCTTCTTTGGAGCTCCAGAGCCATGGCAAGGGATGTACATTATCTGTTGCTTTGGATTCGTGTCTCTTACATGAAAGTTTATTCCAAAATCCAAGTGCTTGATGAATATCTTAATTCTTCCAACCAAGAGGAGGAAGGGTTTGTGCTGAGCTTGTATGTCCATGGGTTCATTTGGCTGGTGCACCAGAAACGAGAGAAAAATAACATTTTTGTGGTAACAACTCTAACTTATTTACACCAATGTGAAAAAATATTTACTTCCAGCACAAATGACCTGTTCGTGGTGCTGTGAGTGAATTGTGATTTGCCAAATCACAAATTTGAGTGTCCTCAACAGCAGCAGTTTGATCCCGTGCTGAATTGGCATTTCTAAGATGCTTTATGAGGTTGACAGCCATTTCTGAAGGTGAGGAAAGTGGGAGGTTTGTCCCTGGCCTGCACCCTGCTGAAGGAATTAGGAACTCTCATCTGCTAAGCTGACGTGACTCAGTAATCATTTCTCCCCTGGCTTTCCTTCTTACTTTCATCTCCCCACTTAATTTTCCTCCTCAGCACACAAAATCTCTGCTTTTCCTCCCTGACTCATCACCACAGCCCCACAGGGGGGTCACCCCCTCACCAGCATCGCTGACAGCCAGGGCAGGGCAGAAACTGCAGGAATTCAGCCCAATTTCCCACATGGCACCTCCTAATCGGCAGCACTGAGAGGCAGAGGTGCAAAGGCACCTCCTTCCCATGTGAACTCCCCCAGCCCAGGGATCAGCCGTGTCAGCCAGCCATGAGAAGAGACCGTCAGAGTGAATCTGAAACTTCCCGAGTGAATCCAAGGCCTCCACAGTGAATCCAAGACTTCCAGAGTGAATCCAAGGCCTGCACAGTGAATCCAAGACTTTCAGAGTGAATCCACAACTTCCAGAGCGAATGTGAGACCTCAGAGTGACTCCAAGGCCTCCAGAGTAAATTCAAGGCCTTCACAGTGAATCCAAGACCTCCAGAGTGAATCCAAGACCTTCATAGTGAATCCAAGATTTCCAGAGTGAATCAGAGACCTCTAGAGTGAATCTGAGTCCTCCAGAGTGAATCCAAGACCTCCGGAGTGAATCGGAGTTCTCTACAGTGAATCTGAGTCTTCCAGAGTGAATCCAACACTTCCAGAGTGAATCCAATGCCCCCGGAGTGAATCCAAAGCCTCCAGTGTGAATCTAAGACCTCCAGAGTGAATCCAAGACCTTCAGAATGAATCCAAGGCCTGCTGGATGTGAGTTCACTGTGTCCCTGTGGCCCAGAGCAGAGATGTGATGCAGGAGCCTCCTGAGGGTGGATGGAATAATGAACATGCTGACTGTCCTCTGTGAGGGGAGGTGACCCTGGGAGCTCCATCTCCTTCCTGGAGGAGGACATGTGCTGGCCACCCAGCCAGGGGTTCTGCAGGCCGGACTATTGCCCTTCCCCCTTCTCCCAAGTGGGGAAGATGAAACAGCACCAATAGAAACAACTGAATGAGGCTGAGTGTTGGGAGACATCCCCCTAATGTGGGGCCTGTGCAGGAGAGGCATCACACCACAACTCTGACACTTTCCCCTCTCCAGAGCCTGCCCCACACCATCTGCACCACAGGAAAAGCCAGGAGGTTCTCCAGACACCTCTCATGTCCACAAAGCTGTTCCCTTGCTCCCTCATTAGGTGTGAACACCCTCTCCACTCTCCTTGGTGGTACCTGAGATCATCCTCCCTGCACCAGAGCACCAAGGACATCGGAGTGTCTTCATGCTGCCCCATATCCTCAGTCACATCCTGCTGTCCCCAGTGACTGAATTCCCCCTAATCCAGTGCTGCCCTGAGTGATTAACCAGCCCTACACTACCCTGCAGAGGACCAGCTGGATGGGTGACTTGAAAGCAGCTTTGCTCCTGACACGCCTGGTGAGATCGAAGGGTGAAGCTAAAAACATAACTCACCAGAGAGCACATTTTTGCATTTCAAAGAAAAAACAATTTTACTTGCTAATAAATGATTTGTTTATTTACCCTTTCCTCCCAGAGAATGGTTTCATGGCTGTAAGTCCAGATAACTTATGCTTTTCTTTAACCCATGCGTGACTTCAGGGTCACCCATTTGGGGAAGTGTAGTATTTCTTACCCTGGTAGGCAGCAAAAACAGGCTGGACTCTTGCCAGATGGGAGGCTTGCTGGAGACACCCAAGTGGCAGTCTGGCTGGTGGCCATGCAGAGCAGGGAGGTCAGGGGCCATCCATCAGGTTGGGTCCTTTCTGGGTGAGCAGGCTCGAGTAAATAAGTAGTTAAGCCGCCTGCTCCATCCCTGGAACTGGAAAAGCCATTGGGAGTGGTGCTTTCAGAACAGCACAAAGTGTCAGCCCAGTTTGTTTTGTTTGCTAATGTGGCCCAACAAGAGGCTGGAGGGTAAATGCAGTCGGCTGGAGAACACACAGTTCCTGGACAGGTTTTGAGATGTGCCCAATTGTGACCCCATTTCCCTGGACTGCCATGAGGGCTGGGGTTTTGGTTTGTCTGCTTCCCCTTTGCTTTGTTTCTAACTCAGAGCAGACCTCATTCATTGTAACAGGAAAACCGAGGGCTCTATTAAAGTCATGATTATGCAGCTGCCAAGTATTCAGGGTGTTTGAGTTGGGATTTTTTTTCAACAGAAAAATCCCCCTGTTCCCCTTCACAGGTAAACCTATTAAATACTTTTCCAAGGTCAGTTTTTCCTCCCATCCCCCTTGTGCCAGAAACAATTGCTTCATATTTTGGTAATTTTGAGGTGAAAACAGTAGCATCTCAGTAATTCAGAACTGAAGTGCCTCTATTCGGCTCTCAATGGAAAACAAAATTTCCCAGTGAGACATTTAAGTTTCTCCAGGAGCTCCAGTCACCACCCAAGGAAAAGGCTGCAGTGCTCTGGATGCCCTCTGATTAATCCTCCTTGCACCCTCAGTGCACAGAGGGTATTAACCTCAATTTACAGATCAGGAAAATGAGAGAGGAGGGAGATGAGTGACAGCTGTAATGAACACACTGCTTCACTCAGCCAAGGATTACAACCCATGGACCCCCAGCTCCCAATTCCCTAATTAGCAAATGGCATAGCTCCTCCAATGGACCAGAAATGAGCCTTTTTGGAGGAAAACAAAATATTTCCCTTCAGATGCCTGGGTCCCTGAAAAATACCTTGCTGCTGACAGTGATTACAAGCCCTGCTTCTGCCACTGCCACCTCTCCTGGTTCTGTTGGTGACAAATCCATCTTCAGGGAGGAAATATCTGCTGTCACACCACGCCATAGGAGGAAGCATTACAGAAATGCAGCTATTCAGCACTCCTGGGGGATCTGGCTGTGCCCCCTCCCAGGCTGATTACAGCTCCCACGCTGGTTTATTTGCTGAGTGTTAAGGTCTTGGTGCCAATGGAAACCCAGTTTCATCAACCAGTTTTTTGTTTTTTTTTTTCTGGCATGAGAGGATAAATTTGATTTAAAATTGATTCAAGTCACCTCAGTAGCTTTGTGTGACTTTGACAAGTGCAAACCAACACTTCTCTGTGGATGGGATAGTTTTGTGCACATGCTGCATGTAAAGTGTGTCTTGGTTCAGGCAGCAATCCCAGCCAGGAAAACCCCAGTGATCCCAAAGCATTGCCCATGACAGCTGATTTCACTGTTCTATCTTTTCTAGCAGTCCAGAAGAACAGCTCACAATAAATTAAATATCCATTAAATATGAATGGATATCCATTAAATATTTCTTATCTATGCACTTTTAAAACTCAGACTTCCATAGATGTTTTGGCTTTAGCAGAATGGTTGGCACATTTTCCAAAATAAAGTTGTTTGGTTGTTGTTTTGCTGTTTTGGTGGTTTTCCCCCCAAATAGAAAAATATTCTAGAAAAATCTACAAGTTTCACAAAACTTATATCAAAAAGAAGCCCCCTTCACAAAATGCATTCTGATTTTCCTGCAGCGGAAGGATAGACATAACACTGGCTGGCACATTTCATCCTTCTCATTCATTTGCAATACAATGATGTAATCTTAGAGAAGGAAAAAACACTTTTATTGGTGAAAAAAAATCCGTTTATTTTTGGGTTTGAGATTTTCTTCCCCTCTGGAAAAATGTTTTCTTTCCTGTAATTTCAGAACATGTTTTCTCTAATTTTAGATTTTTTCCATAAATAACAAGTCTGATTCCTGCCCTGCTCTCTTGCATCCTTTACGCAGGATCCTCCCAGGAATGGCATGCCTCAAGGATTAAAGAGATGTAATGTTTGGAGAGAGATAAAGATTAAGTTCACTCGGTTCCTAGACCTCATGCCGGCTCCGAGCGCAAGACTGAATTTCACTTTGTATGAGTTATCACAACTGAAACTGCTCTTCGGTGGAAACCACTCTGCAACCATCCATTTGCAGTTGTAAAAGTCAATATATTTAAGCCTGCGGTGCATAACAATGACCCCTATGGATCCTCCAACGTTTTTCTTGGATCTGTGTAAGCCTGTTTTTAATATATTACTCATCTAAATTGTTCCTGGGACTTGATTATTTGCTGGAGTTAAATATCCAATCTTTAAAGATTGTTAAGCATGTGCACGCTGAATTCCCCACTGCAATAAGCTTCATTTAGCTCAACTAAAACTGCCTTGCCATAAAAAAAAAAAAAAAAAAAAAAAACGCTTTAAAATATCCCAAACTAACTGCTCTCTTGGTTGGTGGGAGCTCCCCAGGCAGGATTCCTTAGTGATGATAATCTCTGGTTTTGGCTGGCTCTGTTTGGTCCCTGCAAGAATAAAAATCCAGTTTTCACTGAGCTGCACATGGAGAGGGCACAGGCAGCCCCTCTCCCCTGCAGCATCCTCCCCAGAGCGCACGGACACTGGATGTTCCCCCAGGAAAAATAAAGTGTGGCGAGCCAAGCGATCTACAAAACAGTATTGATTTATGCCGTGTCTCTGAGAAGAGGATGAAATCACCCTGGCTTGTCGGAGCCAGGGCTCGCTGCATTCCTCGCAGTCACCGCGGCCCTGGAGAGCCCTGCTCGCTATTCAGAGGCAAATCCCTGCACACCCAGCCCAGCGCCGGCTCCCTCCCTTTGTCACCATCAGGATTCTAAAGCCCATCAAAGGCTGCTCAGCCTTTGCCTGCTCTGCTTCCCAAGGCCCGGCTCCTTTTCATCGCGCTGGTGCAAATTAGGGAGCAGCCTATTGAAGGAGATGAAGCTGCAGCAGAAAAGAACTGGGCCGAAAAAATGAACCAAAATCAGGGTTCAGCAGGCGACTGTTCTCTCTCTCTCTCTCTCTGTTTCTTCCGCAGAGAAGGAGAACTGGGTCATCCTGAAAATCACTGTACAAAGCCTGGCATTTGCCCCCCTCCTCTCCTATATGGGAAGACAATTGGGCAGTCATGCGAAAAACTGCATAAAGTCCGGCAAAATGTGGGGAGTTTTTCTTCCCCTCCTCCTCCTCTTCTGAATAATCTCCCCTTTTGCTCCAGAGCAATGAATACTAACAAGGTGATTTCAGTGTGTTTTCCGGTGGTGTTCAGAGCAAGTGCCAAACATTTATTTCCAAAACTTGAAGCTTTGCAAATTGTTCTTCTTTGTGGCTTTGAAGTCTGGGGGGAAAACACCCTAATTTATGTGCCTCTGATTGATTTTTGTGGAAATGCAGAGTGTCTTTATCTCAACCATACAGTCAGATTTCTGTGGTTTTGACCACAGAGCCTCCCTACAGTTTCAACAGCTTGATATCCAGAATTAATAAACCTGATGTGTACATGCTTTCACAACCCCCTTGTCTTATTCCCCCAGGGAAAAATATCATCTGCCCTATTGTTAACTGCTCAGATTTACCCCCCCAATATCTCTCTCATCAACATGTGATTAATCACCCTAATCCAGCAGGCACCTCTCAGGAACTCAAGATCTTTTACAAGCCCTAATTAAGCCTTGCAACATCCCCGTAAAATAGGTTGAAGCCAGGGTTAAATTATTTGCCTGAGGTGACAGAGTAAATCAGAAGCAGGGGTAGAAATGAGACAGAAAGCTGCTGTTCCTGAAGCACGTGCACAGCTCCCAGGATCGATGCAAGATACCAAAATCTTTATATTTCTCTTCAAATTTTGTGACTACGGCCACAAAAGCCTTGCAGCCATGCCACAAGGCCTCCCCAGCTGTCAGGAACCTGCCTCCATCCCTTCAGCCTGAGCATCACCTGCAATCCAGCACCTCTGTCCATGTCTGTGCTTCCTCATCCTCCTCCTCCTCCTGGCTGCTGCCAGCTGAGAGTTGAGCCCTGCCCCAGACCCATCTTTCATGAGCCACCTCTCCCCATTTGACACCCAAATTGAAGTCAGAGCCTCGTCACTTGGCACATCATCAATTCTAGGGCTCCAAGCGGGAATCAGAGCCAGGTGTGAGGATGTTGGGGTCTGGGCTTCTCTCCGCCATCCTTTGGAGGGGAAAATCACATCAACCAAGGTGAATCCAGTGACACATTCTGGGAGGCAAAAGCAGCAAAGAGGAGGGGAAATCCATCACTTTTTTTCATGGTCTGGGAGGTCCTGTTAGCTTGCTAGGGGTCTTTTGGTGGGATCACTTATTTTCTAGATCCAGAATTATTCTCATGCAGGTGGTGGGGAGGGTTGTCCATGTACTCTCTTCTTCCTCTCCTCAGAGTTATGAAATACAGTGTGGGTTCCTGAGGCTGATTTTCTTTCCTCCCAAGAAAGATCTTTCCTTTGTTTTTTCTTAATTTGCCCCAGATTTTCACATCAGAATCCAACACTAAACAAACAAACCAGCAAGATGAGATCAGTTGGTTAGAGCATGGTGCTGATGGTGCTAATAACTCCAAGGGTGTGGGTTTGATCCCTGTTTGGGCCACTTCCTCAATGATTCTTGTGACCCCCTTCCAAATCAGAATATTCTGTGATCCTGTGAACTCAAAATCAATGTTCCCTCAGCTGGTTTAGTGGTTTTCTCAATGACCCAGCAGCAAAACCAGACTGGCAGGCATTGGGAGATCTCCCAGTTGTATCCACCAAAGTGGGCTCTGTTGGGAAGTTTAAATGCCCACAGCTCCAGGAAAGCATCCATTTTCCTGAGCAAACAGATTTGCCTTATACTTCTCCCTGCTGCTCATGTATATGCTTCAATGTATTCCTAAAGGTCATCCAAGGAGATGTCATTCCTAGAAAGTTCTTTCTCCCCCAGGGCTTTTCATCTCCTCTCACATCTTCACACAGCTTGGCACAATATTGAATAAATAAAACATGACCAGTTTACAAGGAAATGATGTTCTGAGGCCCTTGGCATGCCAGGTCAGCCAGGGACAGAGGGAAGGAGCCAGAGGATCATCCCTGTGTGGCATTACTGAAAATTTTATCGAGAGCAAGGAAAGCCAGCACATCCCCACTTCTGATGTCATCTGTCTCAGTTGTTTTCTTGAGGGTCAGCTCAGATCTTTGGGATTCTATTTTCTCAGGGCCCAGCTCACATCTTGGACATATATGGGGAGCATCTCAGGGACATCTTGCAAAGAGTTTAATAATTCATACAGAAAATAATACCCCCTGGGCACAAAGCACCTTTCCACCCTGTCCCTGGAGATAGGACAGCTGATGTCCCCAGAAGGCTGCTGGAGCTGGTGGCCCCACATGGCATCCCTGGGGACAGCCTTGCGTGCTGCCCATGTCCCTGCTCCCAGGAAGAGCTTGTGTGCAGGTGTGCTCTGCTCCCAGCACAGCACCAACATCTGGGTGAGTGGCACACCGCAGCACTCAGGCATCCCTGCCTCCAGAGATCCCCTGGGAGCTAAAACTCCCCCTCTGCTCTACAGCTGCAGCAGCCACCCCATCTCACCACCAGCACCAGAACTCCAGAGGCTCAGACCATCCCGGTCCCATGCTCCAGCTATGGAAGCAGTTAATGCACAAGGTGCCAGGAAATGGGGCTAAAAATACGCTGCATGCTTTCTGTGTAGAGCATGCCACGCTTTCCACACTGCTTTTTCAGTGGGATTCTTCAAATCAGCCCTTACAGAAAGTGGGATTTTATTTTTCCCCCCTGCATCTATTTCAACATCCCAAACAGAGCCACAGGCAATGGGTGGGTTCTGCCCTATCCTCCTGCAGGGCCAGTGTTCCCAGCTCTCTCACTCCTTCTGGTGGGTTTTGCAACATTTGGCTATTTTGAAACCAAGATAAATTTCCAGACCCGTGTTTACAGCAAAAGGCTTGAAAGCACAGATCCTAAACCCCGGAAGGCCAATAGACACAACTCTAATTGCAATGTTATTCTAATTCCAGCTATTTTAATTAAGCACTCGGGTTGGCCATAATATTGTGCTTTTTTTCTCCTTGCCTTTTGGAAACATTTCCAGAAATATGAATAGTCTCAACAGCTGGGCAGGAAAATCGGAAATCAAAAGTGTGCAGAAAATGCTAATTAAAATGGAACCAAACTGCGGAAAGCTCAGCATTTTCCGTGTCATGCTTTCCTGTCTAGCTTGGCTGTTCTAAATTCACCTCTCCATGCTGCAGCAGGAGCTGGGCTGGCAGCATCCTGGGGCTGAGATTTTGGGAAGAGAGACTATTCCCTTTTCTTCCCTTTTCAAAGACACAGGTCAGAAAGTTCGTCCTGCATGAGTCTGGTGGCTGGGTACAGCCATTTCCCTGAGCCAGACTTGGAAGTGCTGCTGTTATAAAATACCACTTGTTCCACAAAAAGCAGTCAGGAAACAGTTAATCCAAATTAGCCCAAACCAGCAGATATCATTCTTTATATTTTGGCAGTTCTCATTTTGAAGGAAAAAATATGTTTGTGTTCTTGGAGTCTGCCTGAACAATAAAATCAGATGCCAATTTTCTGGTCTAAATTAGGTGAAAGACCAGACTTTTTATCATATGTGTGTGTCTGCGTGTGCTGTTGGGCTACATGTTTATTTTACTCTTCTTTGTATTTACCACGGAAATCACGGCCTGCCCTGCACATGGCTCAGCCTGGCAGCCTGGTTCATTCACTGGGGCTGGAAATTCAACCTGGCACAGGGAAAACCCCAGGCACTATCAATTGCAGAAGGAGATACTGCCAAAAGATAAACATAATAAAGTCAGTTATTGTCAGCGTATCAAGCCGAAGCCTTTCCAGGGTGGATGAATAAGGGTTTAAACTTTTGCACTGGTTGAAGTGTTTTCATGTCCCACTTCAGTGGGAGCTGAAAGACATCCAAACCCTGGGCTTCAAAGAGGCTAAAAATCAAAAGGATTAATGAGTGGTAAAATACCACGGGAAAAGAAGTGAAGCTGGCACATCTTCCATGGGACATTGTCCACTGTGAGCGCACAGCCAAGGTGCAGGCAGCACTGCCCCCATCAAAGGGGAGGCAAAGGAAAACAAGCACGTTTTCAGCTCCCTTCCACACGCTGTTCCCATCTGCTGGGACCAGCCATGGCAGCCTGACCAGGGGAGAACCATGCCATGCCACCACCTCCCTGTGGAGCCGCTCTTGGGCCCTGTGGACACCGCCTAGCATGCAATGAGAGGGGCACAACCCAACCTGTGTGACCCACAGGGAGCCCCAAACACCCATGTTTTTCCCCCCACATCCAAATGAGCTTCCCATATCTTGTTTTCATCATTCCCTCCCTTCAGATGTCACTAATTTCCAGGACAGGCAGGAGGATGCCAGACTCACAGCCAGCACAGACGCCGGCACGCAACAGAGCAGCCATGCCTGCAGCAGAGCAGGAGATCCAGCAGAGCCCAGCCAAAATGGGCCTGGTCTATCAGCCAAACCACCAGCAGCAGCTCTGCTCACAGGGTGAGTGAGATGGGAGTGAGCACTCCCCATCCAGAGCTGCTCCAAGCACTCCCCTCAGGCCATCCATGGATCTTGCAGGCCTCAGTTTGCTGCTCCCTCAGCCAGGAGAGCACCTTGGGCATTGAATCACCAGCACCCCCTTTGAGTCCTTTTAAAAGTGTTTTTGCAACACTAGAGGGAGACAGGATTCAAACCAGGCTTTGCAATCACAAATCCGTGTTCACCCACGGCAGAAACCGTCCCGAAATCCTGGCAGAGCCCAGTGCACCCAGGAGAACGTAGGTGCCACCTCTGAGCACAGGCCGTGTGCACAGCAGACCCTCTGCAAAATATTATTTTGGGGATTTCACTCAAGAAACGCTCATAAAACAGACAAAAATCCAGCACAGGCTTAAATTTAGGCACACACTTAAGAGCTTGCTGGCACAAGGGCTCAAGCTAGGATTAAGAGCCACACACCACATTACTTTTAATTGAGCTACTGTCTTCCCATATGGTTTTCCTTGGGGAGACCAGTGGCTGGCTTATGAGTTCAAGTAACAACATCAGTTAAAAGAGCATTTGAACAATTGTGGTTGGCAGCTCCCTGAATAATATGAATGTTATGGAGTGTCGGAAAATGTCGTATCATCAATTTTCTGGTTTCCTGCACTCATTGCTTTTGATCTCCACTAAAAGATTTATTGAATGGCTTTCATTTTTACATTAACCTTTTCCAAATCACACCGATTGAGAGCTAGGGAGATTTTAATTTTTTTTTTTTTTTTTAACATACAAATCTTTTTAAAGTTGAGGTTTTCCATTCCTCCCAGTTTTTATTGTTTGAAGAAAAGGGTTGTTTTGGCAGGTTTATGAGATGGAGTCTGTTTTGCTGACAGACATGCCTGATAGATTGCTTGTCCGTGTTTTATTTTTGGAGCCATTGCTGTGTTATCTGCGTTTGAAAAACAATTCCATTTGATTAAAATTTAAATCAAATATATGGTAATATCAGCTTTGCTTACAGCCAGATCTCACATGTCTCCTGTGAAGCCTCTTGCCCCAAGTGTGAATGAAGTGCAATGAAGAAGAAAGTGATTCCTCCCCCTCCAGCAGTGGCCACCTTCTGTCATTATTGCTCACAAATGAGAAATAATTCCTCCCCATGAACCATGTGATGTCTTGAAAGGTGAATAAAGACACTTCTTGTGCTGCCTGGCTAACCTAGACATGCCACTGATGAGTGTGAAATTAAAACATTCCTCACAAAATAAAGTTATAGCAGCCAGGACATTTGGCTTGGATGATTTCCTGCAGCAGTGAATTTTGGAGTGACCACAGCGTGCACAATTAATGATGGATTGGATGTATTGGACATGAAGGACTATAAAGATTATTACCTTTAATTTCTCCCATGTATTTCATCATTTGTAGCTTTAAAGCCCTGCCTTGGGATCATATCCCAAGAATTTGTTGTTGTTTAACAAGATCATTTTCACTAATCTGTACCACACCAGAACTTGGAGGTGACTTAGAGACATAAAAATGAGAATTTTTAGTGCCAACACTTCTGTGCAAGACAGGAAGCCAGTGAATCAGTGAATCACAGAGCATCCTGACTTGGAAGGGACCCCTAAGGATCATGGAATCCTACCCTATGCCTGAGAGTGTTGTCCAGTGCTCTTTCTTCAGGATTAAATCATACCTGTTACCATGCTGGGAGGTCTTACAAGCTCATTTTATTCTCTGTTGAAAGAAGAGGAAAAGAGACTTTTCATTTAAGTTGTATAAAACAGAGGTGCCTCGTGCAACTCATTGAGACCTTCAGTGGCAGTTGTGGAAAAAGAAAAAATAGAAAAAAAAGAAAAAACATTTCCTTTTTCCTTCCACTGTTTTTGCTTTTAGACAGTCCAAACATGTTAATTTTGATTTGCCAAGTTTGGTCTTTTTTTTTTTTTTCTTGATGAGCCAAGTTCACCCCCTCAAAGTCCATGTGTGACAGCACTGATGAGCTTGGCCTTGCTGATGCTTCTTGAAATAGCCTCCAGCCCCAAAATAACCCTGCACACACACCAGCACCACTTCCTGACTGGGAATCGCAGGGATGGGGCTAGCAGGGAAATCTGGGCAGCTCAGGACTGAACAAGAATTGGGGATGGTCCAATTTTCTATAAACACAGCTAAACAAGGCAGAGTGCCCCTCCTCCCCCTCTCAGCATTCTTGTTTTCCCCTCTCCTATCTCCGCTGAATTTTCCTACCAGCTTCCTGAAGACTCTTCCCGATTTCACACCCCAAACATCCTCCACTTTTATTTGGCCAACGCTTCCTACGCTTCCAGCCCTTCTGCCTGGCTCCTCCAGAGCTGCTTCTGTGCTTCCTCTATCCTTGATATGCTAGCAATAGATGGAAAACCACCTTTCCTGTGCCAGGTGCTGGAATGCTGCAGGCATTTTTATTCCTTCCCTGCTAAGTGGTGAGTGCAGGTCACTCCACACCAGGGTTACCCAGCAGCTGCTTCACAAGAGGTAGCAACAGAGGTGGAAGGACTTCAAAATCTAGGTTAGGAAGGGCATCACACTCAGAGGGAGCTGATGTGGTTCTGGGTGCTGTGAGGGTCCTTCCAGCCCCACATTAGTGGGGGACTGAGGAATGTGACTGTCCCCTGTGAGGAGGTGGCAGCCACCGTGGTCTCCAAAAGGAGCACTCCCTCCCTGCCACATGCACTGCCCTTGGATCACCTCTGCTGGGAATTCCCAGAGCTCAAGCCATGGCCAGCTGGGGGCAAGGGATGTTTGTGTTGCCCACACAAGGTTTCCCAGCAGAGGAGTTTCCTGGAGAGCCAGCACTGATGGATACAGGGATGCACTCCTTTGGGAGACACTGCTGCCAGCCAGGTAAGGTGCAACCTTTATGCTGCTTCCTCCTCCTCTGGAGAGCTTTAGCCACTGGTGGACAGCACCCATGCCCTGTCATATCATTGCCCTTTTTCAAATTTTTATTTTGGCACTCAGGAACACAGGAGCTCCCCAGAACTACAACTATGTACAAGGCTTTGTGGAGACGTGAGTGAGCAAAAAAGAGAAAGGGCACATCCTCCACTGCAGGAAGCAGAGAATCATAGAATCACTTAGTCTGGAAAAGACTACTGAGTCCAACCATTAACCCAGCACCAAACATGTCCCCAAGTGCCACATCTACATTTCTTTTAAATCCCTCCAGGGATGGGGACCCCACTGTTGCCCTGGACAGCAACCTGCTTGGTGAAGAAACTTTCCTGACATCATATCGTTCTGTTCAGCTGGAATCAGCTGTCCTGGCTGTGTCTCCTCCCAGTTCTTGTGCCTCTCAGCCCCCTCACTCATGAACTCCCAGGCCCCATTTTTGGTCAGATGGGCACAGACTGGGGCTGGCAGAGCAGTGCTCACCCATGTGGGAGCCAGCCCAACACCAGGGCTGTGGTGGGACATCAAGGGCTAGGATGTGACTCAGCATTTGGGTGCTCTGGTGGCCCAGCAGGAGGACCTGCAGCACGCAGAAAGGGCCTGAATTTTGGAAACTGCATCACGTGGAAAGCAGACACACTCCAAAGTGTTCAGCTCTGATTTAAGGAGAGACTGTGTAACCTCAGCTTCTGCAAAACTCTTCAGAGAGGCATTTGGCGCTTCAGCAGCAGCTTTGGGAAGGTCTTCTGACACATGAGAAAGCAAAAGATTTTGCCAGGAAAACTAGGTTGAGGAGCAGCAAGGCTTATTTATGGAGAGCCTGCAAAGGGGCTGTCTTTGTTCCCCACAATGGCATCGGAGCCACCGATGGACAAATGCCCTGCTTCTGATGTAAAAAAATGAAAGCAAGGCTTGCTTTGAGAACTTTATATTTTGTTTCAGCCACATTTTGTTAGTATCAGATGCAGCCAGGGATATAATACCCTACCTCAGAGCAGCCAAAGATAACAGGCAAAGCTTTGCTAGAAAGGATGGCTATGAAAGATGAGCGAGTGATGAGGAGGATACCACATCCTGCATTTAACCAGCAGCAGACAGGCACAAAATCCCTGTCCCCTCACCTGTCCCCCACTGTCTCTCCCCTCAGGAAGGTGTATTTTTGCACCCTGGTATTCATAAGTAACTGTCATGAATTTTTGTGCTTCATCCTATTGCTTTTTTCTTAAAGAGAAAGGAGGGTGCTCTCTTCAGGCAGGATCTTAATTCACCTGGCACCACTAATAAAACAGATTGGGGAACAAAAAAAGGAATAGCAAAGTTGCTGGTTCTGCAATTCTAACATTTCTGCAGCACTAGAGCAAGATAAAGAAAATCTAAGTTGTCCTTGTTTAATATTAAAGAGATAACAGTTATGGAGACATTTAGGAGTCAGGACAGCTGCTTGCCCATTGTCCCATCATGGAATTTATGTGTACACTGCTGGAGGCTTCCTGAGCTTCAAATGTGATGTGTTAAAGAGAAGTCCTCACCTTCATCCATCTGTGGCTCTTCCAAGCAAAGGAACTGACTCCATCCTAACCAGAGCCACCACGTCCCTCATGGCAAGGAAAAGCAAGACAACACGTGGCATTTTTCAGCACGCTCACCCAGAAACTCAGAAACTGTCAGAAACACAGAAACTGTCAGAAACACAGCCCAACCAAGCTGGACAGGGAGCTCCAGGTAAACAGGAGCACACACTGGATGAGCCTTGCTCAGCTCACATCCATTCTGACAATTTTGTGCCTCCCAGCACCACACCAGGGAAGACAGTGATGTGAAGCTCAGCCTCAAAGAGCTTCACAAGAAAAAAACCCTCTAAATTATTTTTTCCTCCAATAAATCTCTCCTTGCAGTAAGAATCACTGGAGAGTTTAGTTCTTTTTTCCGATACGCAAAATGCAACTGCCCAGCCCAATGCCTGTGCAACATTTGCAAGAAGAAAACAAATGAGGGATGAAATTAAAGCTGAGCAGCCCCAGGAATGGGCTGCAGGAATCATTGGGAGCAACATGCTGCCACACATGGCACACCAGGAGAATCCTGCTAATGGAAAAACAAGGATAACCATCCATGACAAAATGCTGGAGACTCCACCACTTCATCATCAGTTTTCAGTACACACCATACCTCAAGGGCTGGTTAAAAACAAGTTTATGACAACCCAAAACAGGCAAGCATGACCTTTTCAAGAAATCAGAAAGACTGGAACTAAAAAACTTAAAGACTCTGGAAAAAGTCAACAGACTGTGGATTAAAAAACCAAAACCAGTCTGAATTTTCCAGCTTGTCCTTTTGGGCCAGAGTTGTCCAGGGGCTGCATGAACCAGCTAAATTTATGCCTTGAAAATGCTCAGAGGTTGTGCTTTATTTCCTCCAGGGATGGAAGCTGCATCTTCAGATGATGTTGTCCATCAGAGCAGTAGTGGGTGGTGGATGTCCCTCCTTTGTGGGTCCTGGGCCCCACCCCAGCTCTGCAGATCAAGGGGGACCGCAAATAATTACAAGGCTGGTGAGCAAGGGGAATAGCAATAGTCTCGCACTGACAGCAAAGACACCTTTCTCCTCCTCATGTCACCTTCATTGACCTTTTCCAGATCATTCATGGCCCTCTTCACCTCTCAGTGAGTTACCAGCTCACACAACAAGCCCCCAGAACATGGACACTGGAGGGGAATGGAGATTCTCTGGCACCCTTTGGCACAGCAGATTTTGTTCCTCAGTGCAGGCAGCTCACCTCTGCCTGATCCATCATTGCCTTCATGTCCTCCCAAGCCCACCATGCTGAGCACATTTGTACAAGTCCAGCTTTTTTGCTCCCAGCAGCTTTGCTGTATTATTAGAATAACACCCTTTTGTGATCCAGGCCCTAAACACCTCTCTGGAGCAGTTGGGGAAGCACTGAACACCCAAGGGCTTCTTCAAGGGAAGAAGAACTCGCCCTTCTCACAGGAGCTGGGCTGAGGAGGCTGATAATCATCTTGTGATCACAAATTACTTTTCACAAGGTCCATTTATGAGGTAACAGTTGGCATGCGGAAAGCATTTCACTTCGCCAGCAGCTCGCTGAAAACGAACCATCGTGAACCCTAAAAAGAAACCCTGAATCAAAGGCTGCATTCTTCTCTCCCACAGTGACCCCTTTGTTTGGATCTGCCCAAAAGTTTCATTACGAAAGTCTGATACAGGAGCCTTATTAAATTGTGATTAAATGACGTGTCCGTGTGGAAGCCTGCTCTCTCTGCTGTTGATGTGGGCTGGGTTTCTTAGACTTTTAAAACATACAAGCTTATGAAATAGCTGTAATATCTTTTCCCATGATTTCTAGGGAAAGGAGGGTCTTTGCTGCTGCTCTAGCCGTACCTGGCCTTGCTCCAGAGGATAATATTTTCATTAAAAGTGCATTAGGTGCACAGTTCACCATGCAGCTGTCCTGACAAAGCATTGACCTGGCTCAGAAACCTTAATGGGCTCTGGTGAACCTTGCTGGCTTCTGTAAATACAGAATCACCCATCACTGGGTTGACTTTGAGCTGTTTTTACCATCATTTGGATCCAGTTTCTTCACACTGTTTCCACCTATCTCTGCCTATGTTTTGGTATTTAAAAGAAGAAGCAGAAGCTGAATCATGGCTCAGGCCAGATAATGATGACCACTGGAGCAGCAGGGCTGACACTGGGACATCTTAGAAAGGGTTAAACAGGAGAAATCCCAACCCAAAACCTCCCCATCATTTCTGACCAAGTGTGAGCTCTGAGCCACCAGCAAACTCACAGCAGTGATGCATCCTTCCTTTCAGATGACTCACTGTAAATAGTGCCTGGTGATTTACGCACAGAAAAATCCATTTAGCACGGAAATGCACAAATTCGTGCGTTTTGAGGCCAGAGGAGCCGTCACAAATGTTCAGTCTGGCTCCCTGGAGAGTGCAGCCCCACCCAGCAACCCCTGCCCAAAATGCTCAGCTTCCGTTGGAGTAAAGCATCCTCAGGGGAAGGCTTGAAACACTTTCTCCTAATATTTGTCAGGAGAGATGCTGTAAAAACAGAATCAAAGAATCACAGAATGGTTTGGGTTGGAAGGGACCTTAAAGATCATCCTGTTCCACCCTCTCCCATGGGCAGGGACAATTTCCACCATCCCAGGTTGCTCCAAGCCCTGCCCAACCTGCCTTGGACACTTGCAGGGATGGTGCAGCCACAGCTTCTCTGGGCAACCTGGGCCAGGGCATTCCCACCCTCACAGGGAACAATTTCTTCCTAATATCCTATATAATTTGAAGCCATTCCCCCTTATCCACTCACTACAAGTCCTTGTAAGAATAACTCTGTGCTCGTTGAGTAGGCAGCAGATCCAGCTACTCATATAGGTGGCAAAACTTTGATGGGAATGGGAACTTTGAATGGCAGCCTTCTGGCTGAATCAGCAGGAATCCTCCTTGGCACAGATGTCCTGGGCTGGCTCCCTCACAACCCAAAGGGTTGGATCACAGAGGCACCACCTCAATTGTCCAGCAAAGGCCGTTTAAATCATGCCTTACAAAGCACAAATGTGTGTAAATATTTGTGCAAGATAAGATCGGGTGAGTGGCAGAGCAATATTTCAAAGAGCTGAGCCAAGGGCAAACAACAATTTATATGTGCTGCTCCAGAAAAATAAAATTAGGAAATGCAGCAATGTGTTTATGTTAGGGTAAGGCTTGCTCTGGAGTGTGTTTCTGTCAGTGGATGTCCCACACATGGGGCAGGCAGTGGAAATACGAGGGCAGGGCATGAGGAGAGATTTATCTGAAGAGCAACCCTGGATCTCCTGAGGGACTCCTAATCAACCAGCCACAGGACATCAAAAGGCTTCCAGGAAAGGCTGGTGGATCTGTCAGATTGACATACACAGGCACAAGCAGCCAGTTGCTAAGTTGTATTTTATTCAGAGCAAACACTCAGTGAGCGTGAGATAATCTGAGATATCAATCTTTCTTTATTCAGAAGACAAAGCGCATTATCTAAAGTAGCTGCAATGCTCTCTGGCAAGCATACGTTTGAGATTTTTCTCCTTTTAAATTAATGTCTTTCATCAATACTTATAGCCCAGAGTGACAATCCTGAGGGCATTACCAAAAACCATCCTGAGCTGGAGGTTCAGAGGTGCTGTCCCACCCTGCCCCTCTCAGCAGGCAAACACTGCTCCTGCTGCCTGGGATGCTGTGACACAAAAGCAGAATCTACTCACTGAGGAGACAGAAAAAAATCTGCATAGTTTATAGGTGGGAAGAAGACACTACCAGTCTCTCAAATGGTTTAGCCCAGAGAAGGTATAGCATAAAACCCCCTGGGGGTGACCACAGTGCAGTATCAGGTGACAATGAAAATCAGCACACCATTTTAATCAAGAATTTGTGCACCTCAGTTGCATATCACAAACCATATTCTCAGCATCCCTTAATTGCTCTAACACTTTAAAACAGAAGTCAACAGAGCTGCTTCTGCCACAACCACCTACATCTTCACACAGGGAGCCAAACCCCCCAACTCTTCCCATCACCTGGTGTTCAAGCCATGCACAGACAGCAGGAGCTTGTGGGCAATCACCCAATCATTTGAGCTCTCAATTGTAGCCATCAGGTGTGAAAACATCAGGCTCCATGAGCTGGGCAAGGAATGAGACGGTTGAGAGAGCCACTGTGCTCCAGCCACCATCAGCTGCCTCCTTCCCTCCCTCCACAGCCTCCCTGCTTTTTCCAGATGCTTTGCACTTCCCCCCTTTCTTCTGCCAGGTGTTTTTAGCACATCAATGCTAAAAATTTCAGTGTGTCCTAGGATTCCAGCCTGCTTTTAACTAAACTGCCACAGACCTGTCTCCATGGAAGATGTTTCTTGCCAGAAGTATTATCTAATTTGCAAGCATTTTATGATTTTCTAAGAGTCATAAAAGACAGTATTAGGAAACAAGCAGGCAAGGGAAAAGATCCCTCCTGGTAGCCAAAGTGACCATATAATTGATTTTTATGAACAGCATCTGAAGGAATGAGTCACAGCCCATATGGCTGTTTTGGAATCCAGATATACATGGTGTTTTAAGCCCCTCAGAAGATTCATCCAAGTTTTTCACATACAATCAGTGGTCATTAGAGGAGGACATGAATCATTACAGCTCCTCAGGCTGAGCACATGTTTGAAGGGTGAAGGTTTCACACATTCTCGCTCTATAAATACCCATCCAAGGCTGTGCAGAGATGGCAGAAAGGAAAAAGGTATCACAGAACAAACTGCAGACTCATTACAGAGCAGAGGCCTCCTCCCTGCAATGGGTGTAAATGTTATTAACTTAGGACATGGTTCAAACTCCAGCTGAAGTCAGATGGAAAAACTTTACCTTCAAGTCAGGCTGTGTATCCTCTTTCTCCATGGCTTTAACCATTTTCTCATAGCTTGGCCCCAGCCGGTGACGAGGTTGGGTCACAAGTTTGCTCATTCAGCTGTGATGCTACACAAGCAACACCCACACAGTTCACATGTGCACACTTCCCATGCACATCTGGGCTGTCCAGAGGTGCAGGAACATCTCTCCTGTGGGCCCACGTTTGCAGAACCTCACACACCTCACACACAAGACACCAGCCTCACTCCTGGGTGCCTCGTGCAGCTCCTCCACCTCAGTCCACACTCCCTTCTTCAGAAGATTCACATTCACCCAGGGGTGACACAGGAGTGCATGCTGCATCTTCTGAAAGATGTTGAGAGCCCTCCCTGCAGTGGCTCCAGATTTTGCCTAACAACTGACCCAGCAGCAGCATGAGAATTTTATTTACAATGACAGTGGATTCAACAGGTACAACTGGGCAACTCTGCAAACATGATGGTTAAATTAAATCACTTCACATTCTAGCCCCAGGTGCTGGTCCACAATACCCTTCCTCACGACAGGCAGCGCTGGAACATTTATTTATCACACATTGTGCCAGTTTTCAAGGACTCCCAGAGACAAATGTGTCTCCCAGTGCAAAACATCCCTCTTGTTCCCATGGAAATCTCAGCCAAATAAATATTTTGCAAATTCATTTGCTGCAGAAGGAATAAGTCAGGGCTTATGCTCCAGGCACAGCACCTCCAGTGCATTCCTTTCATCCATCCATGCCCAGGAACACCTGAGATGTTTGGCCTAAATTGCACATTTTTTACCTTTGACAGACTTGTAGACCCAGGAGGGAATGTTGATGGTCCCATCCAGCTCCCTGTGAAGCACAAACCAAACAGTCTCAGCTGATAATTTCTGCATCAAGGCCTGTGGCTTCCACTTGAGCTGGCACCAGCTGCATTCCTGACGCGCCACAGCTCCTCTGTCATGAACCTCAGAGCTCCTGTGCTCCTCCAGGTACAGCCGAGGGCAGAAGGGACCTGCAGCCCCTCCTGCTGCCTTTTTGCCCTGATAAATGAGGAAACCAACTGGGTGCCAGCAGTATTTTTAAAATCTGTCTGGTCCTGGAGCAAGTGAAGCCTTTGCATTCTTTGGTAACCAGCAATGGGGTGGTGGAGAACAGAGGGTCCATAATCTGTTGCACAGGTTTCACTGCACAACACCAGCACACATTCAAATCCCACTCTGAAGGGAAGCTGCAGGATTAGCATTGGCTCCCAGACCACTCCTGCTGTAACAAAACCCCTGCCTGCAGCTCGACAGGGTCTTTGATGACGACTGCCAAGGGAAGGCTCCAAGACAGACGAAAATTTTGAGGTTAGAATTTGAAAGGCAGTCAATCTTACCCTCATATTCGTGTTACAGCACATGAGAAACTATTCCAGAGGGAAATCTTACCAGGATGCTAAAAGAAATTTTATGAAGAACTAGAGTCATTCATCCAAAATGAGGATGAAAGAGTGACATGTTACCTGGGAGGAAACAAAGAAAGGTAATATTTTGCCCTCAGTTTTATTGTGCTTCTAAGGCAGTTCAGTCAGATAAAATGTGGAAAGACATCTGAAGATGAAAAGGCCCTGTAAAAAAAAACAGATCCAGAGGATCATAACTTAAGGAAATATTATGCCAGTTGTAGCAAAAGTAGAAGTTTTCATATTGAAGTTATTTCATATTATTATGAAAGATACCAAGACTAGCATTCTTCCACCAGGAGATTTCCCAGATTTCCCACCCACATAGAGTCTGAAATCTCTCTATAAGGAGTTGTTCCCTACTTCATAGATCAAAGCCACCGTCCCCATGCTGGCAGCCCAGCCAGAAATAGGGCTGACATGCACTTTTGCATCTTTAGCCTTGACTTCAGTAGATATGCAAGTCTTTCTGAGCACATGGAGGATGATTTTACTCCTTGAATGTTGGGGGCATCTGTCTGGTTGGATGCCCAGTTATCAGAGATGATTAAATCATCTCCCCAACATGGGTCAGTGCTGATGTGGGGCTGGGGGCATCTGTCCCCTCTGGTGAAACAGGAATCTCTGTGGTGCCAAGGGCCCATGAGAACACAGCCAAACCCAGGCTCATGGCCTTGGGAACTCTCCCATGCCAAGAACAACAGTAAATAACCTGCTCTCCAGCAAGAAGCATGAGCATTTCCAAACTTACTCTTCCCTTTCTCTTTTTTTCCTTCTTTTTATGCCTGAGAAAAGTCAAAACACTCTGGGATGCCTTGAAAATACAGAACAGCAAGTGCTGCTGAAGGGGATATTTGCAAGGAGCCCTGCCATGACCTCAGCTTTTAAATCATTTCAATCAGAAGGACTCAGAAGCCATGCCAATGCCAAATTATCCCCATGCAACACAAGAAAGGAAGCTAATCCCCACTCCTTGATGATAATTGGCACAATGAGAAACACCTTTCTGACACAGCTCAGCTCAGAGCCAAAACACAGGCTGTCTCAGGAGAAAACCTCTTCCAAGGAGCAGATGATGACAAAGCCTTGAGTGGTGCCTTGCCCCACGCCAGAGGTGTTCAAGGAAACAAAACACCTGGCCCTGCTGGCTCATCCCTGCAGCTGGCCACCAGCCATGGCTCACCTCCCCGTGGGTTTGGATGCAGGCAGGAATCCCTTCTCCTTTCCAGTGGCCAGACACACTTGATTTTCCAGCTATTCCACGGAGGAAATAATCCCCCAGGTGATTATGTGCTACGAGGGTCTGCACAGTGATTCAGCCCTTGTGGGTTTCAGTGGAGTCAGCTTCACAGGAAGGTTTTTAGTGGGGGGAAAGAATAATTCTTAATTAATATGACAGGGAATAGATGTGGTGGTGAAACTCCAGGCAGATGCAGGTTTTACTCCCAGGTGACTTTCCATGCACCTACCCTCATGCCCAGGCCTGAACTGGCTCTTTTGAATGGAAAAGAAATAACATTTTCCATATAATTCAGAGGGGCAGACTGAAGTTTTGTCACTGGCACCCACAAGTTGACAGGTGGAGGTTTCAGCCAGAGTGCTGCCAAGGAATACTGGAGAGGGGATTACAACAAAACAGAACCACCTCAGCCTCAAAATCCCATTGCTGCTGTTTCTCAGGTGGTTTGAGTCTGGGAATCCAGAGCTCCCTCAGCCCCAGCCCTTTCCAGCTGTGCCCCAAGGTAAGGGGCAGGGAAGGATGGATTTCCACTCTGGAGACTTGATCACCTCTAACCCATTAAACTGGTAAAGAGCAGAAGGATCAGGGGATTGAAAAGGTCCTGGCAAGATCTGGGAATGCTTTTTTCATGTGCAAAAAGCCCCAGGTGCTGATGCAACCCACCACACACATCACCTGCCCCCAAAGGCAGAGAAAGGGATGCATCTTTAGCCCTGCTTTGCCAGCATAAACAATGAGCAGGGGCACTTGCACAGAAATTTAGAAAACAAAAAAAACCCCTAAATTTAACTGGTTTCTGTTCAGAACCAGTTCTCCTCTGGGAGGGATAAAATGAGAAAGAGCAAATCACTTGTGACAGATGACAAGGTTGGTGGGAAATACACTAATGGGAAGCACACACATCCCAGGAGGATGAAGGCAGTATAAAACCTTACAAAAAAAAACAACTGCATGTCTCATTGGGCTGCTCACTGTGGTTCCTTTTGCAAAAGATATATTCATTTAAAGGCAAATCTTGATTTCTGCCATGAGCCCAGTATTAAACCAGTGATGTGAATTGGCATTAAAGTACAGTAATCTGTGTACACCCACATGTAGATTGGACCCAGATTTATACAGCCTGGGGAGGAGAAGGCTCCAGGGAGACCTTGGAGCCTTTTCCAGTGCCTAAAGGGACTCCAGGAGAGCTGGAGAGGGACTTGGGAAAATGGCATAGGGTGACAGAACAAGAGGGAATGGCTTCACACTGACACAGGGCAGGCTTAGATGGGATCTTGGGGAAAAATTCTGCCCTGTGAGGGTGGTGAGGCCCTGGCACAGGGTGCCCAGAGCAGCTGTGGCTGTCCCATCCCTGGAAGTGTCCAAGGCCAGGTTGGATGGGGCTTGGAGCAAACTGGGACAGTGGGAAGTATCCCTGCCCATGGCAGGGGGTAGAACTGGATGACCTTTAAGGTTCCTTCCAACCCAAACCATTCTGTATTTATTGTTTGTATCCTGTGACATGAATACCCCCAGTACTGCTCCCAGGATGTGCGAGCATCCCAGCAGGCTGTGAGACACAAAAATCTACCAAGGAATACTGCATGGAGAAAATCACATTCCAGTCCTTAGTGCTTTAAAGGACTGGTTTGATTTCTGAGGTGCAGCCCACTGCTTTCTAACAGCACATGCTGCTTTTACGAGATGGTTCAGAGGAAAACATCCAGAGCACTTATCAGCTGAAACCACAGGTAGCACACAGGCAAGCAGAGCAAGGGAATAACATGTTTTCCACAGGCAGCCGTGCCCCATGCACACATGGAAAGCCCAGGGGACATTTAACCCTGAGTGCAGCTCTTGGGTTTAGTACCACAGACCCCCACAGAAAGATTTATCTCTAACTCTCAAACAGGCAGGAGTTTGGTAGGGATTCAAGGAAAAGAGTAGTGGATCCCCTTTCATTTAGCATCCTGAGGAAGTCAGGGCAGAGGACAAGTTTTAGCATGAAAAAGCCACAGGTAGGAGCTGCTAATTTCTTGAATGAAGCTCAGACCATGGGAGGTCAGTAGCAAACCTTGCCTGTGATCCCCTCCATAACATGTGCAAAACCAGCTCAGAGTGCGCAGGAACCCTGGGACACCAGAACCAAAAGGATTTTGTGTCATTGGACACAAAATCAGGAGGTGATTTTGTGTCAGGAGGTGGTGAAACCACCTTCCACTCTGGGAATTGGAGTTAGGAGGACATAAACAGCTTTTAAGATGGGTCTTGACCAATTTATGAGAAAAGATCCCAGATGTAGAGAAGATCCACATCTTCCAGCAGCACAGGACACTAACCCACCACATCCCTTAATCCAAACATCCAAACATTTGTGCTACTCACAGCAAAACATCTTTGGGTTAGATTTTTGCAGGACCAGCTGCAAACTGTCATCCTAAACAATTTTCTGCAATCCCAGCTATAACATGTTGCTCATTTTCATTACATCCCGGTTTTCCATCTCTGGGTGTGCCTTACCATGCTGAAATCTGATTCTGCCACTTAATTAATACCATAACTGCAGAGTGTAGCTGCCTGCCCTGTGCTAAGCACCATCCCCATGCTCCAAGGTATTTGTTGCTGCGACAAGGGAATACAAAGCTTTACACGCAGGAGATGGAAAAGGTTAAAGTCAATATTTTGGCTGGTGGAAATATTTATGGAAAGAACCCGTGAATTAGTGAGCTGTATTCATTCTACTGACATTTCCTAACTGCCTTAACCTTTTATATTTCTTGTGGTTGGCTCCTGTTTAATATGTTCTAATTATATGAGAACCAGGAAGCAAATGATCGGCTGAGATTAAAGTGAAACAACAGCCGTAAATACTGCAGGACAGATTCTCAGCACTAAGTCTGTAGATTTAAGCTTCTGAATTCAATGCTGAGCAGATGAGACACATAAGGCCACAGGCACATGTGCAGAGCTCAGAATTTCTTGCCCACTCCCTCATTTGAGGGCAGAACTTGTCCCTTTGATGGCACCGTGCTGATGTTTCATTGCGCAGGGAGCGAAGCTCATCGGTTCATTCGAAGAGGGTTCACAAAGGACAAAGAACTTCTGCAAAAATCACCATTTCCTCTGGCCTTACTACCATGAGAAAGGAAAAAAGGGATTCAAGATGCTTCAGTAGTGATTCTTTCAGAGGCTTCAGCCAACCTTGAGCTCTGACCAGGTAGAATTGGATGCACTGAGCGCAGCGACAGCAGTTCCACCTCACACGCGAGCAGGCAGTCCCTCAGCAGAGATCCCTCAGCACAGCAATATCTGTTACAAAACACACAGCATCAGACTGACTTTCTCCCAGCAGAGCCCGACATCACAGGCAAGCACAGACAGTTGCAAAGCTCAGCTGCACACGGGAAGATGTGAGCAATCTGTCCCAGTTCCGCCGGACACACGGAAATGCCAGATGGTCACTCTGCTGCTCGCCACCTCAGCAGGGCATGGAGGAGGTTCCTGTGGGCAAGTTGTGCCTTTTGACAGGATACAGCTGAAGGCTGGTGACCAAGGGAGCAGCAGCAATTTGCTGACACAGCCACAAACTCACACAGTTAAAGCTGGCCAGAGATGCTGACCTGGAGCAATTGCTCCTGTGCTGGAGAATTATTTCAGACGGAGATATTCGACCATCACCTCTGCTTTGGGGGTTAAGAACGGCACCACCAGCTCCACCAGCACTTGGCCAGGGTGCTCTCAGTCTGCAATGCTGACCTCACTGCCATCCACACCTGCATGTCATCTTCCTTTGACCAATATGGGACAGAATGGCTCTGATAGCATTAAATGTTCTACTTTTCATCGACCAGCCTCCTGCCTCCTCAAAGACAAAGCAACAAGGAAAAAGGGCATCATCTTTCATTTCTTCAGCCTCTGTAATGTCCACCCAGCTCCTTGCTCCCTTCTCTGTCCATAGTCCATAGCATTGCTCAATATTCTTAATTGTTGTCTTGTATCACAGCTTCTGATATGATGCAGCATCAAAGGGACTCATGCATGTGGTTACAATTAAATCCATGCTTAAACACTTTGCTGAGCCCAGGCATTCATTGAACTGCAGTTGTTCCTGAGGTACAGGCCATCTTTTCCCCATAAGATGCCTCACACAGACAATTTGACCCCAGTTGGCCTTACCTACCCCAGTAAAATAAAAATAAATGTCTGGGAGTAATAATAATAAATGGTGTTACCCTGGTAAAAATTTATTTCTTTTGTGTTACCCTGGTAAAAATTTATTTCTTTTGTGTTTCCCAGAAGGCTACACAACATTCAAGGAAGGATGTTGCTGTCTCCTACTATCAACAATGCCAAAAATAAACAGAAATTAAGTTAAAGAGTCACGTTTCAAGAGGTACAAATTCAACCACAGCAAATATTTTGTGTGGATGTGGTATAGTTTAGACTCCAACGTGTTTCCTTATGGTCTATCTACTTCCTCTAAAAATATCAACTATAATCACTCCAGCTAAGCCTAACACAGAATAGCAATTCAACAAACATCTCCATTCCCCTGTTGCTTAGGGGGCAAAAGGAATCCTAGTAGGTCTGTAACGGATTTTTGAGAGCAAATCTCTTGGCTGATCTGTTAAAAATCCCAGTGTTTGTCTTGCACAGCACTAGCAAAATCTGTTCACAGCCTAGACAGTCTCTGTTTTATTTTCAATAACTCTGATTTCCTCCACATGCACTAAAAAAAAAATTTAAAAAAAAAGTTATTTGATACAGTGATCCTCTATTTTTGTACATCTGGGAAAGCCTCTGTCTCTGGTCACAGTTTGCCTGTGGTGCCATTAGAGACTTGAAAGGCTTAATGCTTTAACACACATTGGGATAAATAGTGTTACATTAGCACAGGTGCAAACAGCTTTCTAATTATTATTAATTTAATAATACAGCCCTGCTGGCACACGCTAATTAGATCCATGTTGTCCTATGCAAGGGGAATAACACCAGGAATTTCCATAGCTGTCAGCTGCTGTCTTCTCCCAATTGCTATGGAAAGCAAACAAACCATGAACGCAATTCATAATTATTACAAACACTCCCTAACCTAAACCACGTTGACATTTCTAAATCAGAGCTGCTTGCTTGCTCTTGTCTGTGGTGTCAGAAAGGGACCAGAGCCAGCTGAAGAAGGACAACCAGCTATCAGACAATTTGGTTTTAACAAGCTATTTTAGCATGCAGGAAGTGCTTCCCCCTTCATTCTGACCAACCCATCCCACCTCTCCCTCCATCCTAACATAAGACATTTTAGTTCCAGTGTTTTCTGGACTTTTCCTGCTGGGCTAGTGCTGTCCTGTTTGGAAAAGGCTTTGCTGTTGCTATCCATTGGGATTCCTTCCCCCCAGCTAAAATAAAGGAAAGGAGAGCTGCAGTTTCCCCTGCCTGCTGCTGAGTCTCTCTGGGTTTTTCTCATAAATTCATTCCAAGAACATGGCTTAAGCTCTTAAGTGATATTCAAAGCCCTCAGCATGAGGTTTATGGCTTTCAACGTCTGCTGAGAATATAGTTATAACTGACAAGTTCTGAGGCAGGTATTTGGATGCTTTTCCACAAATACATCCCTATAAAACAGATCTCAACTCTGACATTGACCAAGACTTAATTTAAAGTGGTTTAGTAGAAGCAGCTGACAGATGAAAAAAAAAGGGAAAAAAAAAAAGGAGTCTTCATGCAGAGAAAAGCCTACAGGGCTGAATGTGCAGCTGAATGCCTTTTTGGCAGAACCAGGACTCTCTGACTCTCCTTTGAACTCTGTATCACTCACTGATTTTGACTTTTTAAATTTAAATTGCCAGTTCTGCCATAAAAAGAGAGGAAATCCCTGTTTGCTATTTCTCTCCTATTATGGTTTCATTTAGATTTCATTACAATAATTTGGGTTTTGATTTGAGGCACTTCCTGAATGAATTCTTTGTCCTCTGTGAAAGCCCCCAGAGCGCAGCCAGGGCTGAGGAGCTCGGGGTGTGGGGATCAAGAGGCTTTCCCAGGGGACCCACATCCCCCTGCATGTGCATCCTGGATGGATAAACCTGGCTTGTACAGGGGGATGCAGAGAGGGGAGGGTGCCAGGGTCAACCTGTGCCAGTCTCAAAATTGGGGTGATTCCATTTGTCATCCAGAGCAATGCGTATCAAGAGAAATCAAGTCCAAGCAAGGACTGATGTTTACTCACACATTCCCAACCCTCCCTTCTGCAGAGAGCAAAAATGACCTGCAAAATGAACCCAAGCTCTCCCAGAACCCTTTTTGGCTAAAGTGTAACTCTAAACCCCTGATTTACAACAACATATTCATAATCTTCAAGCCATTGTTGAATTTGAGTGACAGCAAGGGTCATGGAATGGTTTGGATTGGAGAGGACCTTAAAAATCATTTCATTCCACCCCCCTACCACGAGCAGAGATGCCTTCCACTAGATCAAGTCATTCAGAGCTCCATCCAGCCTGGCTTTTTAGATGGAGTAAACCATTCCACAGTCAGACACACTTTTTACTGAGGTGCTCTGAGAAATGCTGAGAAGCACCAGGGCCCTTTGGCATGGGGAGCAATGGAGCCTCCCAGCCTTGAAGAGATGATGGTTTATCAGCAGGGAATACCAGCCTGGAAGTCATTGATGCAAACGTTCACTGGAGTCAGGGCAAAAATTTATTGGCATTTTCCAATCAGCACAGAACCCTTAGATCTCCTGCACACCACCAAGCGTGCAAGTTGAAAAGCAAACTCAACTGCCTCGTTCAGAAACTTTCTTTTCCTGTATAGTGCACTGGGAAGTTTGAAACATCATGTTCAAGACCTCCCATGAGTGTGAGGTATGCTGAGAAAGACCAGCTCTTCCCCACAGGCTGATTTGCACTTTGAACCAAAAACAAAACACAGCACACTTTACCTAGGAAATCGGATATGGACACTCTGCTCACACATTTAAAGGGTCTCCACACGAGTACACACAAGCTTGACTTTCCAGCCAAGACCAGGTGGGAGAGTCCTGCTCTTAAAACACTAACAGGAAGCCATGGGGTCATTCAACATCCCTACCCTCAAATAAAAGCTCTTCTTCCACTGACATGTAGCTGAGGGCTCTTGCTTGTCTTTCCCAAACCACAAAACTGGCCTGGATGTTAATTGGAAATGGAAAATGTACCCAAATGTGACGACAGTCCATTAAAAAATAAAAGAACCTAATGTAGTAAACTCTCTCTGAGCACAAGAACCGCGTGGTATAAACACTGTGGGCAGTCATAAACCTTCAGTTGGTTTTAACAGCTTTTCTTCCAGCCTAGTTTACCCTCAGCAAAGGGGTTTCTTTAGTTCATTGTGATCACAGTGGAACATCTTTCTTTAACATTTTCAAAAATTTAAAAAAAAAAAAAAAAGAAGAAAAGTATTTTATAGCATTCCTTCAAAAATTCTCCTTACCCAAGGTGATGTGGTGCCTTTGGGAGCACAAAAATCCTCCCCTCCAGCCTTTGCATGAGCCAAGGCTCATCTCTAACAATGGGCCAGAGGCTGTCCTGCATCCTGGGAAATAAGGTGAGAAATAGATGAAGCCAGCACTGCCACAAGCCTGGAGGCAGCAGGAAGCGCCTCTAGAGCAAGTCTGGGGAGAAGAATGTGATATTCCTGAACAAAATTTGTATCAGACCTGTATGTCCTGCCTAAATGCTGATTTTTGATTTTGTTCAAAAATTCACACCACAAAGAAATGTTGCTGAGCTTTTTAACCCTGGTTTAGAAATGGGCATCAAACAAATTAAGTTCAGCCACAATTTGTTGGACTGAAGGATTTAGATCTCCTGTTTAATATGGGAATATTTATAACTGGAACATAACTGGTAGAGAAGAGCCCCTTCATTTCAGTGTTTCATTTCACTGTTTCACATCACCTGGGCCAAACAATCCTTCTTAAATCAAAACATGGCAGGAGTAAAAGGGAGAGAAATGATGCTGAGCAACATTCTCCTGTCAGGGATGGATCATTTTGGGGTAGGATAATTAATCAGGCCCTGTCTAAATGGCTTCTGTCTTAAAGGGCTTCCTTCTCCTCCTGGCATATTCTCAGTGGGTCAGAAATGCCAGTGCAATATTATCATTCTGCCTCTGCATTTGAAATGCCACATTGATGAAACAGACCTTTATTGAACTTCAAAGGCCCATAATTATATATCCTCTCCTTCAGCTTTGATATTTTAATATTCAGCTGGTGAAATTATTATCTATTCCAGCCACAAAGCGTTTATTTATTTTGCTAGCTTTATCTCTGTTATTTCTGTGGTGGCAAGAGGCTGAGGAAGAAGCCCCCCTGCTTATTGGCAGCAGCAGAAAGTGGGAATTTAATGTACCAGGACTTTTATCTCCAGCAGTTGAAGAACGAAGCGTTTGAACTCCTGCTCCAGCCCTCAGAAACCTCTCCCCACAGCCAGTTCCTCTCATTTATGCTTTTCAAGAGGCAGCCAAATTTCTTTATGCAGGTTTCCCTGTGCCATGAGGGAGCACAGGAGTGAAGGAGACACCAGTCAGCACTAACGATGGCATGAATTTTTCATCTGAAAAAGGCGCTCTGTTTTATTGGAAGCAGCAAAAAGAATTTTTTTTTTTTTTTGCTGGCGTTTCCTCAGCTCCAGCCTCACCAAGGTGGAAGAACGTGCAGCAGGGGCAAAAAATATTTTATGCATACATAATATTTTATGTATACATGCAGCCCAAACATAAATACACACAGGTAGAGCAGAGCTGGCTGACAAAACAAGGTGGTGTTTCATGGCTCTGCATCCCTCCCTCACCAGAGAAAGCCCCTGAGAATATTCTGTGCCCTTCTCCTCGGGTGTCTCAGCAACAGGACTGAACTGCAAAGTTCAGAGCAAAACCTGCATTTTCCAAGCTCATCTCCCAGATCTGGCCCAAACCTCCAACAAAACTAAGTGAAAAATGTGATTACATCACCAAGAGATTTCAAAATTTGGTAACCCCCCTGCACCTCACTGAGACAGAGCTGTAGGCAGGAGGTGCTGGGAGTGACACCAGAATGATGTTATCGAGGCATTGCAGAGCCATTTCTGAGCTAAATCCCCTCAGATACGCCTGGATCTCTCTCCTGGCGAACAAGGATGATGGTTGATCCTGTGCAGGCATCTCTCAGGAGTACTCACAAGCCTTCCCTCTCTCCGTTGGGTCATTTCCAGACAATCCTGAAATCAAACCTGTGTTAGATGAGCGCAGCATCAGCATATGGCTTTCATCAGGTGATTCCCATGCTCTTCAGGAACGTGACTGAATTGCCCTTCACAGCAGCCCCTGATGGGATGATGGGATTCAGCAGCTTTTGCTCTGCCTTGATGAGCTGGAAACTGAAAGAAATTATATCTCTGTCACCTTTCCAAACTTGCAATGTGAAACAGCAGAAGTGATAGAAATGCCATTGAGAGGCCTGAGCTCCTTGTCTCACACTTCCTGGGACAGGCTTCCCAAAATCCAGCTCCATTAAGAAAGTATTTCCCCACAAGGGAGACAGGGAAAGCTGGCCACTTGGAGTAGGACATTAACGTCAAGATGTTCCTTAAAATTGTAATCCTTCCCTTAAAAAAAAAAAAAAAAAAAAAAAAAGTTAAAAAAATAAAATGATGGATGCTTACCATGGGTTTCCCAGCATTTAAGCTGAAGAAGCTCTTGCTGCAACATATGGGGTGGGTGTCCAGGCCAGAAACCCTTCTCCTTCAGCCCTGGGAGCCCAACCTGATGACAAGGGGAGGTATTGAGGCAGGAAGGTTCTGGAAGAGGTGCAGGTTTTCCACATCCAGCCTCACACTGGCTCTGCCTGTGGCTGTGTTTGCTGCCTCTGGACATTTCCTGAGGGGATTCAAACTGCACCAGAGCTTGCCAGGGAACACTGGTGAATGTGGACATGTCCCACATTCCCACAGAGCCCTGCCCACTCAGGGAACATTCCAGAAGCAAAGGGAAATAACCAGAAGCCACTCCCTGAGCAGCAGACAGGGCTCATGGTGCCCAGCCCTGTGACAGGAGGCATTGAAATCCAGACTGTTGATGCCCCAAACCTCAGCCTTACACCTCCAAACCCCATTCAAGCATCTCATTTTTATTTTACCATAATTTACCCAGCATTTCCCAGCCACTGAGAAGTAGATTCCTGGTCAGCTGCAGGAGCCTGCTGTCTCTTTCCAGGATTAAGTTGTTTATTTTCTTACATGGGCCTTTGGGAAAACTATGACCCTGTTTATGCCACAGTCAGTGTTATCATAATCCAGAAACTTTAATGCCTAGGAAAAAAAAAAAAATAAAAAGGTACCATCTGGAAGAATGGGCTGAGAGGTGACCAGGAGCCAAAGCTCCTCTTCACTGAGCAATGGCTTGGCTTGATTCTCCAGCTCACAGAGATGCTCAGCACAGGAAAGGCAAAAACTCTTCTTAAAGCCAAATTGGGTAATTATGTATTCACCAGGAATCTGGTGAGAAGGAACAGGCAGAACCTCACAGGGCACATTCCTTTTTTGCCAATGAAAGAACTCGGTTTCTAGCAGTACTGCAAAATCTTGGGGGGTTTATTTGCAAATTTTCATACAAAAATGACTTTGTGTTCGGAAACATTAACGCCTGAATTTCATCCCCTGAAAAGATGCAAAGGAAATGGAAATCTAAACGAGTAGCATATGCCATCCCCTTGGCTCCACCAAGGAAAATATTTGGCTTCCACTTACAGCTACCCCAATCAAAAAGAAGTTTGGGTTGCAGGAATGTAAGTCAAAGTGAATGCTAAATTTACATTAGACATTTGTTAATTAGCTAGCAAATGAATCACCTCCGTGGACTGGCATGGTCCACACACAATTTTAAAGCAAACACTGTTGTGTCAAGTTTAACTGTTGCCCTGGAGTTGACTATGCAGAAACATTCCAAAATGGAATTATTAATAAGATTTTCTTGTATTATTAAAAACATCATTATTAAAATACCATGGTGGGTATTTGCAGGCAGGGGAATAGAAGGGAGACTCAGTAGGTGTTTATTAAATCCATTTCCACATATACCTCCAGCCTGAGTGTGCTCTCCCTTCCCCTGCAAGCAAAACCCTCTTTTACCTGGCATTTATCCCTGTGGGTGCCTCTGGTTATTGCAGCCTGGCCAGCAGGATTTGTTGGCTTCATCAATATTCAGGTTGAACACTAATTTCTTTTAGCAGGCAGGAGCTCTGTCACCTTTCTCAGTGTGTCATGTGAGCACGTTAAGGGACCAAAATATTTTCCTGGAGAGTTTAAGAAACATTTCTGAGGCTGTGCCTCGGTGGGGACTGGAATAATGCTTAGAGCTGCTGGGTTGGTAGCACACACAGATATTGGCCACTCGGTCTTCCTCTTCCTCCTGAAGCTGCTGACACCTCAGAAATGGCTTTGGTAGGTGCAGGACTAAGGAACCTTTGTGGCTTCAGTTCCTGATCCCACACAGTTTCTGTGCTGGGTTTTCCTCCCATTGAAAAGCCAAACAACCCAAATAAAGCTATCAGGGATCTGGCTTTTCTATTGACACTGGGACCCTGGTAAACTTTCTTGTACACCAACATCTGAGAACTCAAGTGCCCCAAGACCTTCAGAAAAGGATATCACTTTTTTTCTTTATTTTTTTTCCTTCACTTCCTTTGAGCTTAGGCCAAAAGCCAAAGTCATAAATGGAAACAGTTATTCTGGGCTCAATATCACCTTTTGTGCAATGACAAAAATAATGTGTTGTTGAACTGTTTGGCACAGCTGCCCCAGCATGTGACAAGAAGCTAATTGCATTTGAAGCCAAATCCACTCGAGAAAACAAGAATCCAACTTATAGCAACTCATATTTTGCCAGTTTTTTCTGCTCCAAACTCATATTCTCTTCCGTTTTTCCTCTCTCTCGCGACATCCTTTCCTTCTCTTTTTTTTAAGCACTCGTGCAGAGTTTGCAGCTGAGCTTGCAGGCAGTCTCTGCTGCCCCTCTCCCAGCCTTGCTCAACCCGTGATAACCAAATCCGTCCCGCAGAGCTGAGCTCTTTTTCCACCATCACACACTACATTAATTCACTCAACACATTTGTTTGCAGCTGTCTTCCATCACCAGCCCCACACCCAGCTGGCTCCTCACAGCACAGGGAGAACTTAATTTTCCACTAATGAAGGGATAAAGCAGGTAGGTTTTTGTTGTGCTCGGGTGCCCCACTCCCAGAAAATTTTGCTTTGTTTCACTGGGAAAACACAAAAAGTGCAATAAAATGCTTGAGCTGCTGGGTTTGGTCAGAAGGTGGGTGAGCAAGTCTGAGCCTCTTCAGGGAAGGAGCAGATTTCAGATTTTTTAGGCAAGTTTAGCCAAATCAAACAGTGCCTTCATAACACAAGCTGGTCATTCCTGCAGATGTGTGGTTCTTCCGTGGAAGGCACAGCTATGGATTTACCGTGAATTATCATGTGGCTTCTCCTATTTCTGCCCCCAAACCATCCCCTTGTTTGCTTTCACAAACAAATGCTAAAGAAAAACAACAACAGCATCAACCACCACAAAACAAACCCAAACAAAACCAAAACAAATGAACAACCAACAAAATCTTGGACTCAGAGGTTTGCAAGAAGATTTGCTTTCAGTGATTTCTCCAAATCTGAGGCTCCAAACACAGCGTGGGGTTTTCTGTCCCATGAAATTTGCTTTGCACCTGATATTTGGGAGGCATTTTCCTTTTTTCTCCCTCACTCTTCGGCTCTTAGTTCTAATGTCAAACACAGGCAGTAGCTTTGAAGCTTTTTCCAAATGAAAATGCCAGAAGAGTCCTGGTTTTCCAGCCAGCCTGCCAACTCCAGCGATCATTAATTTTATGTGTTAATTTTAAAGTTGATTAGTTTTGTGTCTCTGACTTCAAAGGCAAATCCAGTGTAAAACCTAAGATCTACTTAAAAACATAAAAATAATTTTGTAAAAATGTCTTTCTTGTGAAAAATTCCATTATTTTTATTTCAAGGAACACAAGTTTCCTTCCAATAGCATGCATGCACGCTGCTGAAGATCTCCATACCAAATATTTGGTTTATTCCAAAGAAGTCCTGACAAAATTTAGAAGGGTTAAATAAATCAGGCTGAAAGTGTTTTCCTTGGTTCCACTGGTGGCACTGTGGATGTTGTTAGTGAAGTATGCGTGTAACATATGTGCAGAGCAATTATGTTTTGCAGTTACAAAACACTATTCATTAGATTAAATAAAATGACAGAGATTTTGGTCTGGTTCTGCCCTCAGATATTACACAGTCACTTGACTGGAGTACAATTTTGACTATTTTCCCAGCTCATCAGCACATTAAAACCAGCTGTGGCTCTCAATAAATTGTTTCAGCAGAACCCACTGAAAATATCCGTATTTTCCTTCCTCCCAGCCCAACAAATGAAACTCAGGGATCATTATGGTAATTTTAATTATGATTTGGTAGGGATGGCCTTCACTGAAATCTGTAGTTCCATAAACAACATGCTTCTTCTGTCATATTAGATTTCTTTATTTCAATTGTAAAGTCACAAAACCATGTGCTTCCTATTTTAGCTCCCGGACCCCCTGCTAAATTTATACAAATGAAGGAGTGGTAGCACAGGGAGAGCAGCAGCCAGGAGTGTCCAGGGCCTTATTCCTGCTCGCGAAAAGAGGTTTATTCATTCTGCAAACAACAAAAAGAGGAAAAAAAATAATAATAATAAAAAAAAAATAGAAAAAAAAAAAAAAGAAGAAAACCAAAGCAGAACTCAACGGAGTGGGAGCAGAGGCAGAGCCCCAGAGTGACAGAGGTTTGTAAATGTGTAACAACTGCCTGAGCCGCGAGCTCGTACACGGCTACAAAGTGGAACCAGCTGCCAGCGCCTGGCTCGCGGCACCAGCGCTGGGACACGTCACAAAAACCTTCCCCAGCGCTGCAAACAATTACCCTGGGCTCTTGTTTGCTCCATTTTATCAGGGGCTCTGGGCTGGGGGAGACAAAAGGGAGGAGAAATGTGAAGGGGAACAAGAGGAAAATGGTTAAGAAGGGCTTCGCTTGGGTTTGGTTTGGTCTCGCTGGGGTTGTCCAAGCAGAGGTTCCCGTATCCCTCTCCCACACCTCTCTGCTAGGGAAAATTCAAGTCCCTCCTAAATGTGCAGGAGCATTTAGGCTGTGTTTTAACAGAGCCCTTCAGCAAGTGCCTAATTTTAAGCAGCTGATTTATTCTATTTACTGCAAGCTGAGTGTGCCAGTGGGTGATGCAGAATGCAGATAAACACAGATCTGACTTCACTCAATAGCTCAAACAATTCAGTGCCCATAATATAAAGATGTCATTGTACCAGTTTGTTGTTTCTGCCACGTGTTTCAGCGTCCTGTACACAACCAAGCAGTGCTGCTGGGAGAGGACTTTCCTACTAGGGGAACACTGGAAAAACATATTGACAAACAATTGTCTTGAACAAAGCCCAAGCATTCCCTTCGACAATGTGCATTGCATTTGCAAGACAAATTTTGGCTGGAAAAGGGGCATTTTGGCCAGGAATTAAGTATATATGTGGGAGAAAAGTTCCTCTGCAAACATGAGGAGCTGGGTTTGCACTGAGGAGCTCACACCATTGGCTCGACCTCATCCTGATTCCATATAATTCCCCACAAACACTTTAATTCTCCCATCACACACTGGAAGTCGTATAATGAGGGAGACATTTGTGTCTGCCCCACCATGAAGTGTCACTTGTGATAATGAATTTCATGTTTGTCACAGGAAGAGTTTATGGGACCAAATTTGAGTTTGGGAAGTGTCTCAAAATGTCAAATTTCTTGGGGGGCAAACAAGTTTGGGAAAATCAAAACCAGGAATATACCAAAGTAGTGGAAATTCCAGTCAAAATTGTTAGACTGGTTCCCTGCCTTTTGTTGACAGTCAGATTTTGGAAAAGAACAATTAGTGTAATAGGTTCTGGGAGCTACTGAGCCAGAAACTGGGGAAAAAATGGAAACCAAGAGAAACAGCTGAAATATCTTCTCATTCTCATTTAGATTGTGATTGGAGCAACTGAATGGTTGTTTTTTCTGGTCCACTTGTGTAATACTGAAAAACTGGGGAGGGGAGGAATTGTCCCAAGTCGACCTTATGGAACAAAGGAGGAAAACCGTGGGACAAAGAGAAAAAGAAACGGAAAAAAGGGAAGGATTTTCTTTGGAGAACTGAGAAGCACACAGCTTTTTCTGCTGAGATGAACCAATGGCTTTTCTCAGCCCAAAATTAGATTATATATTTTCTTTTCAGACTGTTTTTAGAGGGAGGCAGGAAAGATACTCTTGGTTGTATTAGGAAAATTGAAGGATATTCCAGGAAAAAGAAACAAAAAACAAAACCAAACAAAAAATTTGGATTAAAAGCAGATTTCTTTCAGAGGATTTTTAAAGAGATGTTTCAAATAAAAAAAAAAAGAAAAGAAAAGAAAGTTTTCTGATTCAAACTTGTTGAAATTCAGCTGATTTTTTTTTTACAGATCTGTTTTCACAGGGTCAAGATGAAGGTGTTTGATATAAATTTGCAGAACGACCAAATTAACCATAAATTAACCTTTTACGAAGGGAAGAAAGGAGAAAGTACCATATCATGTTTGGAGCACAGGGTGGGGACTGCGGCTCAGAACATCATGGCAGAGCCTCTGCCCACATCTTTCCTGGAGCCAGGATCGGCCCCAAGGCTGGGACCCTGCAAATATGGGATCCAAGGTCTGTGCCAGCAGGAGCACAGTGCCATCAGCCCGAGGCAGGAGAAAGCAAACATCCATGGGAGCTGCGGGTGGTGAGAAATGTAGGAATTGCAGGGCAGGGATGAGACCTGCGTGAGATCAGACACTGGATCCCTGCAAAGGGCCAGGGGAGGAAAGGCAGACACACAAACCCATTGCAGCAAGCCAGGTGCAGGTGCCACGAAGCCAAGCAATGACAACATCCACCTCTGAAAGCAAGGAGATTTGTTACCTGCTGAGTTAAAGGATGCCTGCACTCCTATTTTGGGCTCATTTAAGCTATAAACCCTTCTACACCATCCTGGTTCCGAGAGTATTGCTCAAAATTGGTTTGGGATTGGGCTTTATCCTTCTAGAATTGGTTCCCTGTAGGACAGGATTGTCCTGTTGAGGGGTCAGGTATCAAAAAGTAACCAGAGTTTAATCTAGACTGGTTGTAGTCAATGTTCTTGAGTGTAGAATCTGGTCAAGAAGGACTCACAGTCTGAGTTCCTGAAGCTCTCATCCCTTGGGAGCTCAGTTTAGCACCATCCCAAGTGTCCCTGTAGCCTCATGGAAAGACTGGGAGCACAGCAAAAGGTTCCCTATCCTCACAACACTTCATCCCAGAAATGTTTTACAACATCCTCCAAGAAGATGCCTACATGTCCTGGACCCACACACGTGAACTTTGTTGTAAGGCCAAGACTCCCCTGTGACTTGAGGGAATTTCATACACAGACCCCATGGGAGCTGGCAGCTTGGTGTCAGGCAGGTAAAGAGCCTAAGAGTTTAATTCCAAGGAAAAACGGTGCCTAAATTCCCTTTTAAAAAAATTGAACTGACTTGAACAAGTTCCAAAAGTTCTACTGGGGCAAAATTGAACAAGCAGAAGGAGTAATTCACAGCACTGATGTGGGCAGTGCTGGAAAAACCTTACAGGAGAGGGCAGAGTCCTCCCCTCTGCAGAAAAATTCAGCTGGTTTCAAGGGCACTAAAAATATCTTTTGTGGCACGAGGAGAGGAATCTAATCCTTTGCTCCTGACTAAAAGGCATTACATTAAAACATGCTTTCAAATGGTGTTTCCCATGAGCTGCTAAAAGTGTCCTGGACAGCAGCCCTGGTGAGGGCCCATAGGTGACACCAGGGACACAGCAGTGGGGCCAGCCCTCCCTGCAGCTGCTGCTGTCCCTGATCCCAGCCTGGGACACCTGTAACTCCAGCCCTCATTGCTTCAAAAGGGACTTTTCACAGTGGAGAAGAGCCAAACCAGGACCTTCCCAGCGCTAACAAATGGAGAATTCAGCCCCTCTCTGGTTCTCACGGCAGGGTCAGGCACAGCTGTGCTCAGCCCCGATCCTGGGCCAAGGGCTCTAAAGCTGCTTGGATACATTGGCCTTCCTGCATCTTTGAAAGGGTTGTCAAAGCATTCTGTGAAACAGCTGAAAAGATTTATTAAATTCGGCAGAAAGCTCCAGAATTTCAAACAGGGCTATTTCATGGTTCTGTCGCTGATTTTCCCTGCACTCAGTCCCAGCTGACGGCACCAAGGTCTAGCATGGGCGATGCATTTAGTGCCTGCACTGAAATCTCCCATCAAATCATCCATTGCTGCTTCAGTTGTACATTTATTTCTCTTTATATCCCTAAGACAAAAACCACCCCCAACCTCCGATTGCCCTGCAATAAGGTCATCCCTTAACAACTGTGGCATCACCACCTGGTGAAGCCCAAACAGAGGCAATGTCACTCAGGAATTATTTTTTTTCTTCTTCCATGTGCAGGAGGGGGAGACACAGAGCTGAGAAATCACAGGTGCCATCCAAAACAAAGCAGTGGTGGTGGAGGAGGCAGGGAAGGGCTCCATGGGATGAGGAGTGAGGACTGAGGGTTGTTCCCACTCCCTGCTTCAATGCCCTGCCAGGAGCAGCAGGTGCTGTGCCTGGGAACTGAGCAGGTTCTCACCCCTTCTCCCCAGCTGTGCACAGGGCCAGATATGCACCCCCAGCTGGTGCAGAGCTGGATGTGCCAAGCCAGGAAATGTCCCGAATGCTTGGCTACACTCTCCTCATTATATCTGCCCCACCTCAGCGCCGTGGGATCTCTGTCCTTTGGCAGCAAGCTGCGCTGAGGGGCTGGGAGCCCTTCTCCAGCCACAGGCACAGGAGATACCTCCTTGCTCTGACCTTTACAAGACCAAAATTCCAACAAGGTCAAAGGCTGAAGGTGCAAAATACATACACAGAGCTCCCCCTGCCCCAACAGAAACTGAAGGCAAATTCCTCCAACTGCAAAACAAGGGAATCTAATCTGCACGGATAGCTTGAGAGCCAGGGTTATAAAACAAAATTAAGCATTAAATATTCTTAACAAAGGCAATCTGGGCTCACTGTGTTCTGGTTTTGTTATGTTTTCCCCCTGTTTTATGCTGCTTTAACCTTCCGTTGTTGCTGTTGGAATCCTCTTTGCGCTGTTCCACTTGTCATTCTTCTTATTTTTATTAGAGACACTTTGGCAGAAGACTTATCAAAATGCGCTGAGCTTGTCAACAAACGTCATTAGCAACGAGTCGAGGCAGACAGTGTAAGCAGGGAAAGGGCATGGGAAAATATGCAATATAAAATAATTTTGTATCTTGAAGAAATGCAGCGGAATAATAATGGCAAAAGCCTCGCCGTAAATTATTTGTGCTGCTACAGGAGTAAATTCCCACTGTTAAATGATTCCTAGCCAGGCTTCAAGAGATCAGATGTTCTTCTGGAAGAAAAAGGTGCAGCTTCTTCGAAATGAAGGGTTTGGCCACTTTGTGCAGGTTGAGACATTCTACACCCCACATTGGATAAGTTCAAAATTTCAAATGGCAGATAAAGGACTAGGTCTCGTCCTCTGGAAATGAAAACCAGCCCACTGGCAAAAGTGCAGCTGTACCAACCTATGCCAGAATCATGCTTTCTTCTGGGCTAATATTACACCCTGCTCCATCCAAGACACCTACACATCCAGCGCCGTGCTGGGGTTCAACCTCAACATGCCAAGCTGTTCATTCCAGGGCTCAAAATCTGCCCTGCTCCCAATCCCCTGCTTTGAAGTTCCCTCAAAGACATTTGCTTACTTAAGCACATGCAAGAGAAGGTGAAGTCTGACCCCACCATCCACGGGTGGTGTCCACTTTCATAAGGGTATGAGAAGAAAAAATAAATCACTGCGAAACGAACGTAAGCGAAGCCGCACGCTGTGCTTGCCCGAATTAGGCCTGGAGTTTGTGATGCAGGTTCTCTACTAGAAGGGCTGGAATTCAGTAGGCTTAGGTTAATCAAAATAAATCATGAGGTCAATTGTAAGGTGAAAGCTGAAAGGCATCCCACCCACCCACCTACCACAGCACATCAGCAGCAAGCAAGGAATTGCTCTCCTGGTGTCCCAAAGCGCAGGGAAGGTGTGTGAGCCCCTGGGGATCATCATTCACCCTGATTAGTGCTGGTTGCACCTCTTGGGACAGCAGCTTCTCCTAAGGGAAGAGATCAGGCTGCTCCTGACCAGGGCTGATGGTCAGGGGGGTTTCTTTAGCCTCATGGGCTCCATGGGACACCAGTGTGGAGGGATGGATGGAAGGATGCTCCCAAGGAGGAGCTGAGGGACAGGGACACAGGGAGGGAAGGATGCTCCCAAGGGTGGCTGAGCCACACAGGGAAGCCCCAAATGGCCACAAGGCTGATCCAGCACTGGCCCTGGAGGCAGGAGAGGGGCAGATGTGCTATGGTGGCTCATAACACATCATAAACACTGCTGGAGGGAAGGGCAGGGGGACAGAACGAAGGAGGCGAAGCTTGGAAGAAAAAGCTGCTTAAAATTTAAAACATTTTAATTGATCACACCGCTAATCTCTTCTATATGCCACTAAGTGTGATGTGCTCTGGCACGCCTCCTAAACTGCACACAGGAACTGAAACATCTCGGATTTGGGGCTGTGCCCTCCTCAGGGCAGGGAACATCCGTGTGCACAGCACTGGAGCGCATGTATGGAACAAGGACACAAAATCATTTTGCAAACCTGACTCAGTCTTTCTGGAAGCTGATGGGATTTCATTGGGCTGAACTGAGGCTGTGTGCCTTTTTGCCTCAGGGAGTAGTTTTATGGCCAAAATAATATGTGCCATATGGGAAAACCCCACAGAAATTAATAGGAGTGCAACCAGTAGAATTGGAGAGAAATGAAATAATCTATGGAAATGGCTGTGTAATCTCTAAAATTTGATAGAGAATGATCCCCTCTTGCAAAGACTTTTTAAGACATTCTATAGAACTGCAATGATGTAATTCAGTTTTAAACCCTATTCAAAAACCTCCAAAGCCTAAGAATGGTTATTGTTTTCTTATTACATTCTGGAAGACTTTTCCATAAGGAAAGAGCTGGTATTCTCATAACATCTCCACTATGCCAGTATGAAGGAATACAAAACCACTGGGTTTAATTATATCAGGCACATAAATGTCTTCCAAAGCATTACATGTATCTTTAGACATGAAAACACTCATCCATACAAATTAGGCACCATTGGCAGCAACAGAGTTGAACCCACTCCTCTGGGACCAGCTACTGAAACAACTCTGGGTGACTGAGATGGCTTTTAAAGGCCACAGGAGGGAATGGGCTGGAAGGATCCTATGAAATGCTTTTGGAGGTGGAAAAATACCAATGCACTGAGATGGAAACTGTTTGGAGGAACATGATGGGTTTGCTCCCACTTCTTTCTTGCAAAGAGGAGTTTTTGGTCGTGCACAGAAAGGGAGTTTGTGAGAGCATCCTGCAGCCTGGGGTGGGGAGGGCAGCTGGGATGTGACAGGCACAGCCTTTAGGGCTGGAAATGGAGCTGAGAGCTGGCAGCACGAGCATTTCCCTCACCAGGGGACTGCAAGGTATTTATTCCCCTCCTTTCCCTCTCCCACTCATCCGTTTCCAACGAGACCCGTTGGTTCTCAGCGAGATGGAGAGGGAGGAACAGCCCTGAGATATCAAAGTGAGACGGAAAAATTGGGCTTCACCCAGCTCTGCCCCCCAAAAAATGAAGGGGAGAGGTGAGGGTGGCAGCCTGAAGCCTGCCCACGGGTCAGGAGGGGCTGGTGGAGCATGCCTGGGATTCCTCCACCAGTGCCAAACTGGGCCATCACGCCCAGCAGAAAGTTGCTAAATGTTGTGAAACACAGAAGGGGGGGGGGGAAAGTTATATTAAAGTAATAAATGAAAGCAAAAGTGCTCTCTGTCAGGGGTCTGGGAGCAGGGGAAATCTCAGTGTGCGGTAGGCCGGTACAAAATGCATCTTGGCATGGTTTTCTGCACTGGAGGAAGAAAGGACATAAATAGATGCAAAAAAAAAATCATATGGCTGGCTGGTGGAGTGTGCATGTACTTGTCATTAGGGAGCTCCAACCCCTGATTTAGTGAAGTACTTCAGTGGATGTTTAATTTTCAGCATGTTAGTGATGAACTGGGTCATAGAGCACTAATGAAAATGACGGGTGTTGATCTAAAAATTACAAAAAAATAAACAAGAAAGAAATATATGTATTTCTTTTTAATATTTCTCGGGAATGTTATTGTTTGAAAACAAAAAGCCCTTAAATATGTTTTACACAAACTTTCAAATTTAGATTTCCTACCGAGCTCGACTCCTCTTCCCAAAGGAGCCCAGAAAAAAAATCCAGCAAATTAGAGAATTTTCTTGGAAAATACATGGGTATGCCATTTCTTTAAACACAAATGCATGGCTGTGGATCTCCTGACTGGGCTCAATGTCACACCAACATGGGGCAGAAACAACCACACCAAACATATGAAAAAGCTCAACACAAGCCTTTCACATTTACCCCTGCCATGTGGCGAATTTGCCTCAATTTGGCTTTTATTATTCAGTTCAAATGATGGTCCCTGAGGTGGACCAAATTTCAAATAAGTGCTGGCTCTGCTTCAAGGGAGCACGAGCCACTTTATAGCTTCAGGTGCAAAGACTCCGTAATTTTCTTTTTCACATAAATTTGACAAAGTCAGAATGTGACAATTTTAGTCACACTGCAAGAATCTTCCCAAATCCCTGCCTGCTCCAAGGCCACCTGTCAGGGAATCTTGCCCTGAGCCTTTAGGCTGCTGTAATTTACATTCTATTATTTTATTGGACACCAGCAAAGAACACAGTGAAAAAATGAAGAGTAGATCATCAAGGCCAAACTTTTCCTTTAGTAATCATGTTCAGCTGTCTTTTCAACAACAGCATTACAGGGTGAGGCAGCAATTTTGCTTTATCAGCCTAAATCTTAATTAAAAAATTTTATAATAAATGCTTCTTGTTTGGGAACAGAGAGGGCAGAAGAAAGCCAGAAGTTATTTTTTCTTCATCCGATAGCCGTCTGGAGTGAAAAATCCCAGTTTATACTCTGGATTTCATCACTTGTATGCAAAACCAACCTAACATCACTGAGTCTGGCATGCTGGGTGCTGCCAGAGAAAATCCCTGCAGGAAATAAATGCTCATCTGGGGAGGGCTCAGTGTCTCTGGTGACCCTCTCATGGGACAGTGGAGGGTCATTATGTTATGGGTAAGGCAAGCAGATCTGCAGGCACTTTGAAACCTGGGAAACCAGGCTGCTCTGGTTTTTGGGAGGATGCTGAATGCTTTTTTTCTCCCAAAGTTAGGCCGGGCCATGTTCAGGGCTGAGCAGGCCTCCTCTGCAAGTCCATCAGCCCCAAGGCAGGGCGTGGGAGCAGCCAAAGGTATTTGTCAGCCTGGGGAGTCTGGTGTAAGTGCAAATGGGATTTTGGCTTCCCCCTGCCAGGAATGACCTCCCAGCTGCCTGGGATCCATCCTGCTGGCAGAGCCTGCCACAGGTGGCACCATCTGTGCCACCAAGGCCAACCCAAACAGCTCACTCCCAGCTGCAGGGAAGGGCTGGGAACGCGATGGTGACTCCAGGCAGGGCAGAGGGTGGCTCACACACTGGCTCCCTTGTGGAGGAGGAACGGTAAATAATCAGCACCTGCAGGCAGCTCCCGGCCCTGGCAATAAACACAAATATGTCTCCTGGCATGGCCTTCTAGGAAAACATCAGCTGGAAAAGGCCCCTGTGCCAGAGACATTCCACGGCGCGTGTGCCACCGCCCCATGGCAGCTGCTCGCCGAGGGGACGTGAGCTGCAGATCCAGAAATCTGCTGGAAAGAGAGTCTTTTCCCCTCTGCTGTTTTCACATCTCTGGTAGCATGTCTGGAGTTCAGAGAAACTCTCAGCTTCGTGTTTTTGTTTATGACTGAAGGCCGGGTGTGACTCCAGTTGGACTTGCGTTATTATTATTTTATGCACCGTAGGTTTAATTTGGTGCTGTTGCTCCAATAAAGGGGCTGACTGGAGATCCACAAGTGTCATGTACAGCTTTCCACCCCCCAGCTTTCCACCTCCCTCTCAGCCCTCCTGCCACCTGAAAGCACCCACATTGCTGCAATGTAGAAGTTCTGGCATGAGGTGCAGCAGATGTGAAACAGGGAACAAAAAAGAAGGCACCAGTCTGAGACATTGAAAGAAACCTCTCATGACTGGAATAGAATCTTCCCTGGTGCCCAGAAAGAGTTTGTGGGATTTAGGAAAGACCTTGGCCATGAGAAGGTCATCACAGTCAATAGTCCAGGTGTGAAGGACAATTCACCCCTTTGGTGGTGGCAGTGTGGGGAAAACCCACTCAGGGGGACACTTAACAGGGCATGGCCACCAGCAGGCTCCAAGAGGACACTTCAGGCACAGGGACAAGATGCCCATGACCTTCTGCCACCATCCCTCCAAAAAATGAAGTTCTGGGCATGGGAAGGTGCCCGTCCCCACCGAGGGGTCTGTCAGAGGGGCTGGGGCTGCCACCAGCACAGCTGCAGGCACACCAGGCCCAAAGACAATAAACAAAAGGCCTTGGCTCTCAGAGCCGGGGCTGGGCACGGGGTTATGTGATTTTTGGAAGCCTTGCAAGGGGCTGTGTGTGTGACAGATGGAATTAAAAATCCCTTCACGTTGCAGGGCTGCCCTGGCAGCTCTTGCTAAGCTCTTTGCTAGGTGGATACCTGCTGTGCAGGAGATCTAATCAGCGCCGAGCATCTCCAAAGGAAACACCGCTGAACACTTCCATTGTTTCTATTTTTTTTTTTTTTGCTCTGGGCTCACAAAATCCTGGTGCTTGCTCTCTGGAGTATGGGAAGGGAATGCAAAGCAGGCTGGACTCAGCTGTGGCTTAGCAGGCAGCGTGAGGTGCTCATCAGTGATGGGCTTGCATGTAAAGCACTTGGCAGAGCTTCCAGGACAAGTCAATTCCTGGAAGGAAAAGCAGCTAATGGGTATGAAACACACTCTGCCTGTACCAATAAGCACTAAGGCCAAGTGTCTGCCTGTCAGATAAGCCAGAAAGTGCTGACTATTGGAAAGCCTTTTGCTCCTGAGCAGTCACACCTGAAGCCTTGCTCTGCTCAAATTCATCTCCTTGGTCAAAACACACTCTGGGGCTCAGCAGCTGAGATGTCACATAGCACAGTGTCCATTAGCCACAATTCAGCTGGAAATTCCTGCTTGCTTCCCTGCTGTGCCAATTTGGACCCCAGTTCTACCTGCAACTGGCTTGGGAAAGTGACTGACTCCTGCTATGTGTTTTCCCAAATAAAAAGAGCATTTGTATTCTTTCACCGGGTGTGACTTTTGGTTTAGATTCAGGGGAAAAAGCAAACTTTTCCTAACAGGGGCAAAGAGCGTGTCACCTCCATAGCATGCTACATAAACAGAATTTTCCTTCTGGCAGGCAAGACCCACCTGAAACACAGAGGAGCAGCCCTGAGAAAACACATTTAAGAGGTGATGGAGCTACTGGGGGCTGCCCAGTAGGCAATGCCTGAATTCCAGTGGCTCCCTCACCTGCTCTGACAACCAGAAAAGTCCATGTGCACAGGCACAGGTTGACACAAGCTGTGACCATGCATCTGCTCTAATTCCTGGACTTCCAGATGATGCTCCCCAGCAGCACTTCTTTGATGTAATACAGGCAACACAAGACAGTAGTAACAGATTAATTCTCCTCACTGTGTTTTATTTTTCCTTTCATTTCCCTTATTACCCAGGATGGAGCTCAATTTATGTTCAACATATCAAACATTGAGCTGGTGGTTAAAATATCCTGCAGAATAAATATGTTGCAAAAGAAACAATAGGAAAACTCATGTTGTCCAGCATCACAGGAGCGACTGTTTCAGCATGTTGAGTTTATTTAAGCTATTTGGTAATTTGGAATCAGATAAATTTGGCTGAGTAGGAAACTGGCCTGAGGATTTGAGAGGGCAAAATTCATAACTAAAGAATGGTGATCTTAAATGATTTAAAAATAAAACCCCTCTCTGTCACTCGCTGTGATTAATGTTGTGCCATTGCTACATTCCAGATAATAACAACATCAAAAGGAATCTTTTGTTCCTGTACAGATTGAAGACACTCATGAAGTTTCTGGGGAAATATCTCCAGGTCATGGTCAGTTTTCTCCCACACTTCCAGCACCAGCATCTTCCCCCTGCCAAGGAAGGATTGCATTCCCAGTAAAAGTGTGACTGCCATGGCTCTGCAGCTGTTTCATGCCACAATCCATGGTTTATCCAAAATGATGCAAAAGCACAAAAAGGGCAACCAGCCCTGCTGTTTGCAGAGAGCTCAATGCTAATTTGTGACTCCACCTGGGCTAAAGACTTAAATTTCATTATATGCTTTATAAACTTCAGAGCTTTAGAAATAACATATAATATTACTGCCTCAGAATGAATTTCCATCTAAAGGGAAAGTTCTGAAAGGGATATATTAAATCCAAGGAAATTCGGCTTCAAAAGCTCCACACACTTCTGAACATAATATCCCAGAGTCATGCTCCAAAGTTAAAATTTGATAAAAACTGGAAATTACTTGGCATCTCAGCATAATTGGAGATACTGAGTAATAAAATGGATAAGACCCGTGCCAAGAATAAGATGAATTTTCCCCATTTGTTTAAATATTTAAACTTTACAGAATGAGAAAGGGCTGCTCAATATTTCAAATGTGGCAGGTTGTTAGTGGCATTAGTTTATATGTCTTTATCTCTCCATATTTTTTCTGAGTTTAGTGTAGTTGACTGAGATCTCACCTCTTGCTAAAATTAAGGTTTAGGTGTACAGCCAGAAACATTCATCTACAAGACAACTTTAGCTATTTTCATGGGTCTGTCAGCCATCAGGAGTCTTCTCCATGATGAAGTTCAGAAGAGATGTGTTGTTTTTAAGACATTATTGCACTTCTGTATCCACAAATCAACATGCAACTGCTTGTTTCACTTGTACAACCAACTCCTTTATGTCATTTCACTCCTCAGAACATCATTTCTCTAAGAATTGTATTTTGGCTTCTTCTTCCCCTTTTTTTTTTTTTTTTTTTTTTTTGAGCTGCTGAGTTGGGTTTTTCATGTACAGTCCTCTTTAGGCTGATAAAGAGCCAACACACCAGGCACAGGTTATTGAAAACAGAACAAAATAAATACAAACAGGGAGAAAAATAAGTTTGCTTGAGGTAGTTTTTCAGGGGGGTTTTGCAACTGGAAGAATGAACACAATGTTGAATTTTAAGAAGGCTGCAAAGAGCATTATCTGAAATAAAAAGTTTTGCCTGAAAAAAACCGGAGTTTCTTTGGAAATGCCTGCTGAAAATTAAAGGCTAAGGAGATGTCATTAGATGTGTTGGACAAGATCTTTTCCTAAGGCCACTTCAGCTAACAAAGACAGTCTTGGATTTTAATTGCCACCCTGGGGAAAGGAAAAAAACTATTTGGCTCATCAGCATGTAACAAGAGCAATTAGTGAGTTAGAAATAGGTGTGGCAGAGGAACAAAACCGTGGGCTGACAGGAGGATTTGTACATCAGGAATAGAGAATAGCAGGAAATCTGGAGATTTACCAGTGATGCTGAAACAGAGAATGCAAAAAAAGGTTGTGTTCCTAGTCTGCGTTAACCCAGAGGTGTTTTATGTGCACTCACAGCAGGGCAACCCTCTAATCCAATTTTCAGGAGCAGGTGGGATTGGCTTGAAGGGAAGAACATGGTTCCCTGGTCAGAGGAGCATTTGGGGATGTGAGCAGTGTTAGAGTAACCCAGGAATCTCTCCCTCCTTGGATCTTGGACATAGCTGAGTAATTTAGTTCCTTGGTAGCTCAGTTTGGTTCTCTCTGTAAAGAAAGTGAATTGTATTTAGGTGTCACCTCTGTACACCTCATTGGTTTATAAAACACCTCTGAAGGACAGAGGTGAAGAATGGCTGCTAACAAAGAATCCAAAATCCTAGAAGACAAAAAAAAAAGACAGTGCTCAGAGCCTTGATTAAGCTGCCAGCAGACTCAAATGACAACACCCATCACTGAGATTTCAGTCCTTGGTTTTTGACAGCACTACTCAATCAATGCAATCTGTTTTCTCTGCTTAAGAAAATCCCCAAAACCAGTTTCACACAAATACCAAGTTGCTGTGGGCCAGCATCTCCGATTTTAACTCTTTCTCCTCTTTGCTCTTTGCACTGACACTGAAGAGGCATTGACATAAAAATCCACCTCAAATTTACTCCAGAAATGGAAACAGATGCATTTTATTAGGAGTTTGTACTGCTCTACAGAGATGAGAAAATATTTACAGATAGCTCAGCTGATCTTTTAAAGTGGCATGATTTGATTGCCATTGAATAATTACTATGAAAACATTTGGAAGGTTTTTGTTACCTACCTTCAGTTCTCTTTAGGAGATGTCTTTCTGGAAAAGATCTTTTAAAAAAAGAAAAAAAAAGGGGGGCGTAATGTAATACATGGCTATAACATAGATTGTTAATTTTTAGTGTAGCTGAATCACAGCGTGCTTTGATTGAGAGGAGCCAACAAAAACATGCAAAATATGTGCCTCTTTGAACAGGATACACCACATCCTGCATTTGGTAGCCAAAGGTTCCAGTTTGCATCACAAATGCAGTCCAAGATCTCTCTCTCCTCGAGGTATGTACCTCGAAAAGTGCCAAATCTGCAAGACACGCCGCCCTCTTTTTAATTTCTTTCTTTCATTCTTCCCCATTAAAAAAAAAAAAAAAAAAAAAAAAAAAAAAGGAAAATAAAAAAAAGAGTTTAATCATTTGCTTGTTTGGGTTTTAGTAGAGGCTCAGCAGGTGATTGAAAGAAAGGAGTTGTCAGGGGGAACTTTGATTAATCAGAGACTTGATAGTTTGATTAATCATCCCAGAAAGAGCTGACTGCAGCAGAAGTGCCCCAGCCAACGTGTAAACACATCGAAAGAACATTTTCAAAATACGTAAAGACAAATTGCAGTTCAAAGCTACTCTCACTGGCCTGTTGATTTGACTGCTAGAAACAAAAGCCCCTCTGCCTGCCTGATAGAAACCAGACCTTCCACAGGAGGAAACAATCGGCTTCAGGTCCTTTCAAATTCTGAGCAAAAAGAGCTTGACGTTTTCCTTTTTAATTGATTTTTTTTTTCGTCCTCTCGTTCTTGTTTACAGTAATAAATTACAGCCCTTAGTCTTTTTATAAGGAAAGTTAAGTTTCCTCTCATTTTCGAGCAATTTATAACACATGTTTACAGCCTTCAGTTTCGCAGAACGTCCCGGCAAAGCACAAATTATCACAGTGAGGTAGCAAACAAAATATTGTGCTATGCATCACCCAACCACCTCCACAATTTACCTGCCTCTTAATGGCACCCAGTAGGAAACCTTGAGTGGGAAAAACACTCTAAAAGCTTGCCTGCTTGCCTAGCAATCCCAACATGTAGCAGGGAGAAAAAAAAATGAGGTTTGCCGATTCAGCTGGTTCCCAATTGACAGGAGGTGATAAAATCCCTTTTTTTGTCATGGAAACACACAGAGAGCTGTTGGTGTGATCTGTGTGTTGCTCACAAGCCCTTCACAATGTTTCTTCTCAAGTTCAGGCCAGCCCATGGACCTGCTGAAGGCCAGTCCTGCTAAAAAAAAACAGAATTTGTATTTTGGGGAGGGCGGGAAACACTTTCCTTCCTGGAGCAAAAATAAAATTTTCCTATGGATTGTGCAAATCAGAGAATACAGGCAGAAAATAAAACTTTTTCAATGCTGAAGCCAGCAGAAATGTGTTTATTCTCCTAGCCACACCACCTGGGGACATCCCTGGGTTTTGGGTGCTGTGCCCTCGCTGGGCAGGCTCTGGTGGGAAGCCTGGCAGCCACCAGCCCAATTCCCTCATAATCCAATTACTGCAAAGGGCTTAATTGCTCCTTCAATCATGGGCGTCATCCCAGGGTGAGCCACTTGGTTTTTCTGTCAGCCAGAACAGAAGAAATAATCTGAAATTTGGTTCAATTCAATCCAAAATGGAGATTTTGCTTTTGTCCAGCAGTAAAGTCAACTGGAAGCATTTTACTGAGTCAACTGAAAGCACTTGACTGTCTTAAAAAGGTGTAGATTTACACTGAATGACATATGTTTTTCAGCCCAAAAGGAAACCTATAAAGAAAAGACAGTTATTTAGCACCTGTTTTAAAATAAATGTGAATTTCGAGACTAAACAAATCAACGAAAGTTAAAATAATTCCTATGCAAAGTTCTGAATAAATACTTTGACACTTCCCAAGTGTTTCATTTTTCAAAATTATGAAATATTGTATCTTGCCTTTAACATTCTTTCCAATGGCCACCATCCATCGTTTTGAGGTCCAAGACTTGATTTTGAAGTAGAATTTGTCTTTCTCATGCTGTAATTTTTAATACATTTACTATTCCAGCTACAAGTGTCACAGCTACTTGATCTCATTTCAGCACAGCAAGTGGGGTATGAGTTGGGTGAATTGTCTTGACAGTGCAGCAGCACAGAGGGGAAATTTTGGTGAAAGCATTAAGGAAAATCTGTGCACCCAATTTGAAAAGAGTCCACACACTGATAGTACAACGGCTTATTAATATTTGCTGAAATATGAACAGACAAAAAAACCCTATTCCCAAATGTTTTGCTAAAAAAGGGGATACATAGTGGATGCTTTTGTAACAATTTATTTGGAATATATATTTTTGCTTTAGTCTGCTTTATTTTGCTATGTCTTATCTTCACCATGTTTTATTTATCATTAATTAACCCAGCTTTTTCAAAGACCTTGAATCTCAATCCTGAATCCTAGCAAAGCACCACGGAGAGCTAAAATTACCATCCTCTCCTCCCCTCAGTTGCAGAGCCAAGAGATGAAGATCTGCATTACCTCTTACAACTTCCTTAGTGGCAACAGGAATCCAAAGAGATATTCCTCCCTTTTTTGTATATATCAATCCCAAGTCCTTTGTCCTCATCCTCATTCCCTACCCAGCCATATTTTAATTAATGAAATCAAAAGACCATCTAGTAAAATAAACCAGATTTAACGAGGGAAGAAAGTCAAAACAAACAGGCACTGTTTACTTCCTCTGCGCTGATTTGCCAAGAAATGAGCTCCACGTCTCAGATTATCGATTCCTGTCAGCAATATTAGCCTCTCTCAGCAGCATGAAAAGGAGCATCTGGATCAGAGGGATGAGAAGGGACGGGCGTGCAGGGAAATGAGAGCAAAGAGATTTTCCTGCACGCCTTGGAGGAGAACTCTACCCCCACAGGTGATGTTTGTGTCCTGCCCATCCATCCTGCAGCTGGAAGTGTGACATCCCAGGTGTCACCTTTGGCTGTGGCTCCTGCTCCCCACGGCCATGTGTTTGTTGTGTCCTCCAGAATCCCTGCTCCCTGCCACATCTGGAGCTTCTGGCTGCTCACACGGAAAGATGTGGGACCATATTTCAGCTGTCATCTCCTGCTGACCTCCTCCTTGGTGGGGAAGGGCTTGGGTTTTGCGGCCATCACAGGCTAAATGTGCCAGCCTTTCATGGGATTGGGTTTGTCAGGAAAGGAGGTGTCACACTGTCCTCAGAGCAGGGGAAATCTTGTGCAGAAACAAACATCTGTCTGATCTGAGAATCACCTTCACTAGTTACAGCACTGCACACAGACACCTCCAGCCTTTTGGAATATTTTATGTGAAGATTTTTGTTATGGCTTCCCAAAATTAAAAGATTCAGTCCAAAAGCATAATTTCCAGTCATTAGATATTTTCTTTCACAGGGAAGGATTTTAAAACCAAAAACAAACTAAGGTTTACATAAACTTTGGGGTTTGGAAAATTGAAGTGTTACAAGCTTTTTCCTCATTTCCTTAATTGATGGCTGTCCCTCTTTCATCCCTGCCTCACCTTCCTTTCACCACTGAATGCACTGACAGGCTGTTTGTCTGTGGGGTTTTCTTTTTCCTCTTTCTTTGACATCTTCACAGTATCTCTCTCATTTGTGGGGTTCTCTTATTCCTTTTCCTTTGACATCTTCATGGTATTTCTCTGACTTCTGCAATACTCAGGGCAGCCATGAGAACCCCTCCAGGACACACCTTCAGCCACGGCACCACCCTGGGAAACAGCAGCAACACAAGATCTGCAATTTTTCTTCATAAAACCCTATTTTCCTCCTTTTCAACTGGCTCTGCAGCTATCACACACAGATCTTGCCACACTGCTGGATTTCAGCAGCGCCCTTTGTTATCCCCCCAGTTTGCCCACAAGCAAAGAGGGAGCTGGATGGTTTCTGCAGGCTGGAGTGGGATGTTGGCTCCCCGCCCTCTGCCTCAGATCCGAAGCCACTAACAATGAACAATGGTGACACACTGGCTCCCCGTGGCTTCTGTGCTCCATGTGGTGTGAGAACGGGGCCAAGGGCATGGACATGGCACCGGGACAGGGTATTTTGGTTTCCTGCCTTTTTTGTCCGGCGCAGAGCAGGAGCCAGAGCATCCACAGGGGTATTCCCTCAGTGCACTTGGTGGCATCTGCCCCTCAGGGGCTGTTTTGTCGCTGAGAATAGAAGGAGCTTCAAGAGAGGCCAGGGAAGATGTGCAGATGTGCCATTAACTCCATCCCACACGGCCAACTCCCTTCTGCTGACAAACAGCAGCTCAGAGCCACTCCCTGCAGCATCTCAGCCTCTGCAACTCGTGCTTTGGGAGCCACAGCCCAACAGAGAATGGTCTGAGCCCCTGGGCATGGACTCAGTGACCTCAGGGCTGTTTCAGGCAGTAAATATCCTGTCAGCTAAAGCGCCGGCAGCTCCTCGGTGTCCCAGAGTGGCAGCAGGCTTAGAGGTGGCCTTGTCACCTATTGTCAGTGTGAGCCTCTGCAGCCCTCTGGATAAACACAGGACTGCCTGGAGCCAAGCACTGAATCCACGCCCACATGCAGAATAAATAAAGAATTAAACGTGGCGCATAAATAAATAAAACCAACGTTAAGTGGCGCGGAACCGACACAGCCCCTCTGTGTCCTGCCCCTGGAGGGGCCCCAGGGCAGGAGCCCAGCCTGTGCCAGGCCTCTGCCATCACAGCCCAAATGCCAGCCTGCTCTTTAACCCTCTTATTCTCAGATCTGGTCCCTAAACTCTCCCTTGACAGGGGTCAGCAAAACAGCACAGAGCCAGGTGAGATGTGTTTGAGCAGAAGCCAGCCAGGACAGTCCTCTCACTTAATTAGTCCAATGTGTTGCAAAAATCATAAGGAAAAATGCTGACTCCCTCATCCTGACACCCTGATTTTTATTCCAGACTGTAAGACACAGAACGATTTCCCTGGGTTTCTTATTCTTTTTCACAGAGACATTTATTTCTTCACTCTTTTTTTTTCATTTTCTTTTCCATTTTTCTTTTCACTCCCTTGACACCAGCCAGGATGTCAGCTACAAATTATTATTTTTTTAAAATATATATAACAAGTATATATACATATATATATACATATATTTATATATTTGTATTTATATTTATATTTATATATAATTTTTATATATAGTTATATATATGAAATATATATAACATATAAATATATAAATATATATATATATATATATATATATATATATATATATATATAAAGATCAATATATATATCTTTTCAGTGATGCCTATCAAATCATACTGTCCTCCTAATCCAAAAAACTAAAGCAAGCAAGGAACTGGACTTTCTAGTCTTAAACTGGTACTCAGAATGGGAATTCCAAGGGAGCTGGATATGAAGTTGCTCTCCAGCCCTGTGCAAATATGTCCCTTACACTCTGTTCATGGCACAGCTGTACCCCAAAGGGAAAAGGGCTCAGAGTAAACCTCAAAAAAACTGCAAATTCTCCATGGCCAGGAGAGCCAGTGGTGCCTTTGGATGGCAGTGGAGGGTCTCTGCAGTGGTGGGAAACCCATGCTGCCTCTGCTGATTCCAGCCCAGCTCCTCCAAACCCCCATACTGCCCCAGTATCCCCAAATCCTCATCACACCTCTTCAGTTTGCATGAAGGCATTTGTGGACTTCAGCTGAGGAATTCTGGTTTTCAGCCATTCACAGGATGATTTTTGCAGCAATTAGCTATCAGATCTGTCTCCATCCCCCTAACTGCCTCTGAATTTCACAGTGAGCAGCACAAAAGCCATTAGTGGTCAGAGAGCCACAGCAGACTCAGAACACATTTCCTAGTGAAAGAATTACTAACTAAGACCCCTTTGGGGTGATATCCAAGCTCCCCCAACCACTTCCCAAGCACTCAGGAAGGGATTAGCCCGGTTTGGAGGCACTCGGATTTCAGGGGTGAAATACCTCACAGCCGAGGGGGGCTTAGGCCTTTCCACCAGTATCTTAAGCACTGATTTTAATAAAACTTGGTCACAATGGAATGAGATTAACTTCCCATTGATTGCAAATCAGCACACACAGACCCCAAATGCTCTCAGATTCCATGTTTCCACAGGGATAAGGAGCTTTCCCAAGGGTACCCATGGATGCTGTGTGATTCCCAGAGTGCCAGGCTGTGATGTGCACTGCACACAGCAGATGGAGGGGACTGGAAAGGCCAAACTCCCTCTCTGCAGCAGGGTCCATTTAGTGATTTCATAACTCCAGCTGGACCTCTTTTGGCAGAGGAGAGGGTTTTTATGAGGGAAAATGCTGTAAATCTGCTGTCACTGAAAGCCATCAGACACCATGTGGCACGCTCATGATATCACCAGTGCGCACCAGTTTTAGAACAGGGGGTCTCAGCCATAAAGCTGCCAACCAGGAAAGTCACATATGAGGGCAAAGCTGAACTTTTAACAGCAAAACATCCCTTTGAAAACCCTTCCTCTTCCTGCTTCTTCTCAACCCCAAAGCCTTGGAGAGATAGAGAAGGGGAAAGTGAAGGGGAAAATGAAGGGGGTTCGCTTCAAAGTGCTGTGATAAACATCCCAGGATTAAAACAAAGCCAAACTTTGTGTCCCGTTTCTGAGCAGAAACAGCTGTCACTCAGCAAAAGCATTCGCTTAATGATGAGGAAGCCAAAAAAAAAAAACCCAAACCAAAAAAAACCCAAACAAAAAAAAACCCAAAAAAAAAAAAAAAAACCATAACAAACCCGCAGTCTTTTAAAGAAAATGAGTGTATCTGTTTCGTAACGCTCATCTTGCCCTGCCCTAAGTTAAAAATCAGGAGGAACTGGTGAAATGTGCCAGGTAGGAGTGAGAGATGGAAATCTAGCAGGGTAAATGTGAGCCACACAGCCATAAATTGCTTGCTTTAACCGTTTGTGACAATTGGTAGCAGACAGAAGTTTTATATCTCCAGCAAACGTTTCTGCAGGACGCAGCCTGGCGTTCTGCTCCAGCTACCCTGGCCTTTTTCACCCTCTCCTTGCAGAGCTTTTCCTTGTGTTTTAGGGAAATGCTGGGGGAGAGGGGAGCAGCCAGAGCCAGGCCACTGAAACCCTCTGACATGGACTATAACAAACGAAGGCAAAACATAAGGAGCCTCAGGGGACTCGGGGCTCCACGAGGCAGAGATTTTGTGCATTGATACCTGCAGACAAAATCCTGATTGTAGACACCAGTTCAGTGCCAGAACACTTTTCCGCTAAGAGACTTCAAATTTATGCTCCTAGTAGGGTTGAGAAGTTCACAGAAAGGTCTTGTTCATCTGTTTCTTTGCACTGTAATGCAATACCTCTCCCAGTGATTTTAATTAGGACCCTCGCAATTAATTTGTTTCCCCATCACATGCGTATTTCACTTCTTGTCAAAGGCAGAAGAAAGGCTGCTGCAGTTGCTGCCTTCCCTAGCGAAGGTAAAATGAAAGCTCCTTACTTCTGCCCACAATGAGGGGCAATTCACCCTACTGCTTCTACACCCTAGGCTTTTTCATGCAGGTAGAAAAGAACTGCTCCTTTCAGCTGGCTGCACAATGCCCAAGAATCTTTGATTTTGGAGGTTTTGCCTTGTTACCCCACAGGCTGCTATAGGAGTCCAAACCAGCTGGCTCTGTGTGTGTGCAGAGCAAAATTTGCATGTGCCAAGGGGGTGGCTCGGTGGGGGAGAGCAGGAGGGAGAGGGGAGAGCAATTTTGCAATATTTATATCATTTATATGGTGTCACAGCAGAAAGGGATGAGCAGGGATATTCACATTTCCCACTGAAGGGGCTGCACAACTCAGTTTTTCTCAATGCTTTTGAGTAGAACCTGGGGTATTTACAGTTTGGAAGATAAAGATACTGATTGGGAAATTCTCTCTTAGCAATGAAACACACAGAGGGAATATATTTCCTGTTTGTTGGATGCAGGATAAGAACATTCAGATCCTAAAATGCATTCAGGTTTCTCTCTGCTACTGCACAAACTCTGTGTCCTCTAATTTGTTCACTTTTCTCAGTACATGGGCTTGTACAATGAAAATGGTTGAGGGCATTGCAGAACTTGGTTTTAGAATAGCAGAAAAGATTAAAAACAATCTTTTGATCCAGTCACAAACTTTGTTTTTTACAATGGCCCTGATGCAAAGGCTACTTGCCAATGGTTTTCAAGGAGCTTTTAAATAAACCCCATGCTCAGCACAAATAGAGGGGCTTTTTGCTCTTGACACTTTGAATGGACAGGCCACCACTTTGGGATTCAGGTACAGGCCCATGAATTTGGCTGGCAACATCCAGAGGCCTCCAGCTGACATTTAGGAGCTGCCACGTAGGACTGGTGGTCTGCCCAAGCCCTCTGTGAGTTCCCAAGGAGAGAAGGAACTCTGAATCATTTCAAATTGAGCTGATACAACCCTGCCACATTACAGTTTTTCATCACTCTGTCCTGGCCTGTAAAAAGCCTTGCTCAGGTTTCTTTCCTTCCCCCAGATGAGCAATGTTGAGCTACACAGAGTGCTTGGATAGCAGCTGGGGATGGGGAACCAGAAATCATCAAAATGATGTGAAGCATGATGCTCATCTCTGAAACGTGGGGGTAAAACAAGCAAGCCCTTCTTTTGCATAAGCACCAGGTTCACTCATCTGTTGAGGATTCATAAAAGGCATTCATGAACCCATTTTTATGGATTTTATGATTTAAGGCATCTACGATGGGGATAAGCCTGTGTGAAATCCTACAGAAACTCCTCAGAGTTATCCACGAGGTCACTTCAGAGCTGTCCTCACTGGATCAGGAGGATGCATGAATTTCAACATTGCCTAATAATGCTAAAGTCCCTAACCATGCTAAACATGGAACATCCTTAACCCTTTCTGTAAAGAGATGTTTCTGCACTGGGCAATGAAGCAAGGAATGACCATGTTTGAGTGCTGTCATCACAAGAAGTCCAGGTAGTTTTGTGTGGGACAATCCCTAAGGCTCTCAGGGGAAGAACAGACCACCTAAGATAACTAAGTCATGGTGAATGAGGGGTTTAACATCATATATTTCCATTTTTCAGGGATCTGAGGAAGGCAAAGCAATTGAACTTCTTAATGAAGCTGCACAGCTTGCTGACTATGCCATCAGCATTCAGAACTGTGGGATTATTGAGGTTAGAACAGAGCTCTGAGATCACTGGCCATAGTTTTGACCATGGTTTGAGCACAGTTTTAAGCTGGGTGATGGAGGGGAGCAGACTGCAGTCCCTGCCCAGCACAGCTCCTGCAGGACAGCTGGCCCAGCCTGAAACTGGAATTACTCAGCAGCAGAGGCAGTGAGTGCAGATGCATTGTTGGCCTTCAAGATGGAAGCTGTCTCCTATTCCTTTGGACCAGCACACCACCTGTGTGCTCTCCTGAGGGTGTCCTCCAAGCCTTTCTCCAGAACTGGCTCTTTTCCTTTGTCCTGCTCCAGAGGCTCTTAAAAGGCATTGGCCCAGAGAGCTATGCAGTGTCAGAAATATAACAAATTAGCAGACAAAAACTGAGGTGTCAAAGCAAAGAAGAAAAGAAAGAACCAAGGGGAACAAAATAGAGCATTGCGACCAAAGCCAAGGCAGCCCTACCTCAAAGCAGGGGATACAAAAAGAGAGCACAGGTGTTGATGTTTTTTACTCCTACTGATAAACATCAAAGGGCAAACACATGCACCAAGTGCTGCTGAGGCTGGTTTGCAGCACAGCCCCTCATGCACTTTCAGGATCCATTCAGCCTTCCTTTACCAGAGGCAGCAAGGATTGAGGATTGTCCAAGAGAATTAAAAATGCAAGTGATTCTTACTCATTCTGGACCATCCCACAGAGACAATCACCTCTCTGCAACTCGCAGTTCTGGTGGTTCCAGGAGGGTTTATTCCCTTTGGTGGAACATTGCAAGCTACACAACTCTGAGGTGTTACCTCTGGAAGTAGTGGAGTTGTAGGTGGGCAGCTCTGCTCCTGGGCTGGTAAGTTCTGTAGAAATAAGATCACTGTTTCATTAAGACATTTTTTTTTTTTGTCTGTAGATAAACATATTTTTAAACAGCTCTCTCAGTAAATATTCCTTAAAGAGGTCTGTGTTCAGTGCCTGCCCATCGTGGCAATAAATGTAATTCCAGAGGATCTATTTGCTCAGGTTTGGCATCTCCTGATGGGGTGCCCATGATGGTTGTGCCACCTTCATGACAGAAGGCCTGGACTGGGGACAAGGTGGGTGTGAGGGGCTGGGTTGGCCCACAGCAGGAGCCTCAAGGGGTACATGACCACTCCAGAAGCAAAATAGAATGCTCTGACACAGAGTAAAGACAAGGAGATGGAAAGAATGTGATCAAAGAAAAAGCTTTTGGAGATCTACATTCCCAAAGGTTTGGAGGACCCAATGTCAACCATCAATCAAGACCATTTTCTTGGCCTTTTTTCAGAGGGAAAACTCTGAACTTGTAACCTCCAGGCTCAGCTCATAAGCAAATGTTTGCACAAAAAGCACAATAACAATTGTTTAAAGGAAAGATGTAGCAATCTGGATGGAACTTTGAGTAGCAGATAAAATTTGTTCCTAAGTATTTGCGGTTCACAACGCTTCAGATCTATTGTAGCCACTTTATGGCCATGAAAAATGGCATGTTGTCACTACACTAAGCCCTGCAGTCAGATCCTAAAAGCACGATCCATCACTTGGAGTTGAAGAAAAATATCTTGTAAGGTTTGGCACTACAAGATTCACATCACATCCTGCCTTGGAGAGGATGGTGACAAACACACTCACCAGCCAGTCTACTGCAATATACCAAACAGTCTGGTTAAGTATTTTAATTCTTGATGTTTTTCCAGTGTCCAAGCTTGAAAGAGCCTCATTTGAATGGTTCTTCTAAACTGTTTCCTCCCAAAGTAGTATTCAAACAACAACAGCAATGTGGCACTGGGACAAATTATATCCTGATATTATAATTTACAACAGAATCACTCTGTGTGGCTAAAAGGTGACAATGGACAACAAACAAAGCACTTAGCTGTGGGTGGGGAAGTGTCCAGGCAGGGTTCTACTGGTACAATGGGAATTAAATGGTCTGGTTTAGTGCCTTCAAAAGAGCACTATTTAAGTGCAGGGAAAACATGCAAAATTGGAAAGCAAATTAGTCCCAATCCAAATCTAAAATTTTGGTGTTGGCCAAACTCTCCCTCAAGCTCATTACTGCTGATGGTGCACATTTCTTTTCTCAGTGTGTTCCAAATCATTTAACATGGTTTCAGTAGGAGACAGCTTTACAATTTCGTAATATCACTGCTTATCTTGCATTGCCAAACTTCTCTCCTCCCTCAACCTCCATTAAAAGAACTTCCAAAGACTTGTTTCTTTGAGGTCCCTCAATAGCTCTTTCCAACCAGCATGAAAATGCCAGGTTTGGAGAGCTGCTTTAAAGACCAGGTTGGGATGAGGTTTGAGGTTCAGCATTTGACTGAAGCAAACACAGAAGCACCTCAGGAATTTATTGCTTGGATGGAGAGTTAGCTCCTCAGCAAACTCTCATTTGAACATATGCTGCAGAGCAGGAACTCTGGATATATGCCTGAAAAGATAGTGATTTCTCTCTGGAGTGATTACCAGCGCCAAAGGTCAGCCAGTGAACTGGGAAATATGCAATTCCTTGAACGACAGCATAAAGGGGGGAAAAATGCTCCTTTTGCCTTAAAACAGATCAAATCAGGTAGTACCAACCTTACTAGAATGGCAGCTCAGTGCCAGCCATGCCTGTCCCCATCATGGCCCAGCACTACCTGCATTCAACACAGTTTTTTTGGAAGAGGTGTGAGCTGATTTCTGGATTTAGTTCACAAACCCCACTGGCAGAACAGGACAGACCACCTTGCACAGGTCTGCAGTGGCCCCTGACTGCTCATGTCATTTTTTGTGGAATACTTTGTGTTGGAGAAGGGCACCAGATGGAGCAAGGATGCTCCCATTCTGCAAGGGCTCAACAAGGAATGGCCAAGCTTCTCAGGCAGCAGCTGAAAAATAAAAACAAGTACCAAGATGTTGTTCACAAAGCTCTGCTCTAGCCTGCATCTTGCATTCAGCTAAAGAAAGCCAAAGTTTAGCAGTAAAACATGGACCAAACAATGCCAAAGCTCTCTAGTGAAATGCTTTTTCTTTAAGTTGCATTACATGCATGAAAAACTAAATCAGCTCTGAATTCCAGCTCCAACTGGATACAAGGCAGGGGAGTAATTAAAACAGCACAGAACAGTAGGCCATGTCAAGAGCAATCAAAATTTACAAGCTCAATAGATAAAGATTGTTTGTTGTTTTCCTAGAAGCCCAGAGTAAAACTATGAGCATTAGAGGATACCAACAAAAATCTCTGCATTCTCACTCCTTTTACAGAAGACAGCAGCAGAATTATTCAGCACTACCAAATGCACAGAGCTCTGCCCGACCTTCTTGGCAGATGGCCCATTCACCCTGAAAAAAAGAAAATCACACAAAGGTCTCAGTGTGCAGAGCCCAGGCTGTGATGGTGTGGAGCAGGGAAATGCTGGGGCTGGACAGGGACCTGTGGGTCCTTACAGCGAGAAAACTGCTCAGGGGGACAAATCAGAGCCCCTGGGAATGCGGAGTCTCTGTCTCCATTTAATATGTTTGTTCTGAGGCTGGCTTGTACAAACTGTCCCTCTGCTGCCTCCTCGGAGGTGCTGAAGTCAGCCCAGATGAACCAAAGTTAGCAACGGGGCAAAGGGAACATTTGCTGCCGGCATTTATTGCTGGTTTTTATTAAACAAATTAAGTCTTATGAAAGACAGCATCATGCTGAGGATTGAAGATATCAAATGAAGCCAGCCAAAGAAACACAGTTTTCCTAAAAGCAGATTTTTCACTTTGGAGTTTTAAAAGAACAAGTTTTGTTTTGTTGCTTTAATTACAAATTCCGTTTTATTAAGGATTCTTTTTCTTACAAGGAAAAAAAAAACCAAACAAAAAAACAAAATATAAACCAGAAAGAAAGTGCAGTAGCAGAATACAGAGCAGATCTATCACATGTATTCTTGTTCCCAGATCTAGCACATATATTTTTGTTCCCTGTTTGACTCCTGTTTGTATGTATTTGAGGAGAACCTCTTCCATACTCCAAGGTGGATCCAAACAAGTGGGAAGGCACAAAGAGGGTGCACAGACATGGAGCACAAATAACCATGGAATTTGGATGGTATTCCTCTCCTGATATAAGGTTGAGAAGAAGCTTTATTGGAGGTGATTCTTTTGCCAACACACCATCAGCTGGTCTCCATACCGGGTTCACCACTGAAATCTGGTTTTTACTACACTGAGGATGTCACCCTAGAAGGTCCAAGCTTTCATTTTGGTCCTAAATTCTATGATTCTATGAAATATGAATGAACCATTTGGGAGGAGTGAGATGTGAACTCCCAGTTTCAGTGTCTCACTGGAGAAGCTGTGGGTGCCCCATCCCTGGAAGTGTTCAAGGCTGGACAGGGCTTGGAGCAACCAGATCCAGGGGAAGGTGTCGCTGCCCAGAATGAGATGATCTTTGATGTCCCTTTCAATCAATGCTTCTTTCAGCGAAGCAATACTTCACAACTCACCTTTAGATTTAGGTCTCCCATCGATGGTTGGTGGCCAAAAGCCCCATTCCCATTTGCAGTCAGTGCTCTCCCATATTTCACCCTGAGCTGCAGGAAGTGGAATTCCTCCTCCAAGCCCTTTGCTCTGGGGTTCAGCTCCTGGGAGAGGTTGTTAGAGCCTCACCCAATACTCCTCTATCATTCCAGGCTCACCAGGCCATCCCCTGAGCACCTCAGGATGGGCATTGCCCGTGGTACATGCTGAGCTCCCAGGGCCACTGTTTTGGCTGGCTCCATTTAACCATCACTGCATCTGTGTTGCAGTAGCACCTAGTGGCCAGGGCTATGAAAACACACAGAAAAAGGAAGAATTCCTGCCAAAAAAACCCTAAATACTGCTGAGCTCAACCGAGAAACAACAGGTGGTCACGAATGGCTGCTGCAGCCAGCACAAGGTAACTCAAGTTGACTCTAAAGGCCTAATTCTCATGTGAAAGTGAGAGTAAAAATAATTTACATCCTGTACTTGTTGGCTCAGGAGACCTCAGTATAAATGAGAATCCAGTCCTATATCCTCAATGGGATCCAGGCTTCAAGAAGGATTTCAGCTCCAGAAGGGGTCTGGGTTCTGCTTTGCAGTGTGTGAACAGCTGAATGGGCAATTCATATTATTCTAAGAAATTTCCTGATGGGTTTGGTACGGTTTTGTTTTTTCCTTTAATAATTACACCCCACTTATTAGGCCGTAACCAGGGGACCTGTAAAGCCTGTTGAGCTAAGATCAGCACAAATCATCCCACCAGGAACACACAGTGGAAAACTGAGAATGCAGGAGGACGAGGTGTTGCTGAAGCGTATGAATCATGCAAGGAGAGCTGCTTCTGGGAATCACACCTGTTGTATCCTTCCTAAAAAAAAAATTTTAAAAAGAGAAGGTGATTCTTTCTTACTGGGAGTACAGCTGTCTAATTCAGGAGTGCAAACTGAGCTCTAAGAGCAACAAGACAGGAAAATATCTGATGGCTGAATTTCCCTTTGCTTTTTCGCTGTTTAATCAGAACTTAGGGAAATAAATGTGCTGCAATTCATGGAAGCAGGTCCTGAAGTTCCTTCCCTGAACTCCAAGTATGTCCTGCTGAACAGGACTGTATTGAAACATCAGAAGTTTCCCAGGACAGTGCATGGCTCACTTGGCACCAGGAGCTCAGTCAGTGCTCTTGGGCCAGCTCAGGGCTGGAAACCACATTTGGGTCCAACACAGCCCAGCTGTCCACACTGCCACATTCTGCCTGCCTGTCTGGATGTTGTCTGGATTAACCAGCCTGCTCTTGGCTGGGGAATCCTCATCACTTTCTTCGTCCCCATGGAAGAAAGGAACAGGAGCCACTGGCAAATCCGAGCTCAGAAACAGCTACCAGGAGGAGAAAGCTGCAGGCAAGGATGAGAAAAGCCATCCATCCATGTCCTCTGCCTTGCATCAGCCTATAGCAGGAGGAACTATAGGAGTTATGTGGAATGGGCCATCACTGAGATATTAGAAAATATATTCCTGAGATTATTGCAAGAATTTATTCTCTTTCTACCTACTTCTAATAGAAAAGAAAAAAAAAAAACATAGAGGGAGAAAACTCCACATTTCTAGTAGGACTTCTTTGTTTTAAGATTTTGGGTTTTTTACTAGGGATGAAAGAAATGATCAGAGGAATAATGAGCTTGTTTCTGTCATCTCCTGCCACCATCTGCAAACCCAGCAGCAACATCTTTAAAATAGAGGATTAAATCCACCCACTTCTCTTGTTTCTGCCTTCCCTCCGAGTGTGGTGGGTGGTATGAGCCAGTAAGGGGGAAGCTGGCCTGGAAATAAGGACCCAAAAAGGGCCAGTACACACCCAAGCTCCCCTCCCATTGCTGTCATCAGGCTGCCCCTCCAAATGCATTCACTTTTCTGTCCTTTCTCCTTCTGTAGGTTGGCTAAATTAACTCTTCCTCTGTGCAGGGATGTTGTGTTACTTTAGAAAGATTGGTGTCCCAGGAACTCTGGGGGAGCAGAGAACAGGAGCAGAGCACAGGAGCAGATCCCATTTTTGCCTCATGATCAATACTTTCTCACACTTGTGCTGCTCTGCTGCTGAGCTTGAGAAAGACAAGAGCAATCACATAACACTGTGAATATCCAGCCTAGGTTGAATCCTCCAGTAAAGGTTTCAAAACAAACAATAGTAACGCAGCGTATTTTTTTGTGCCCCAGTGCTTCCAAGCAGGCCTGGGACCAGATGTGCCAGTTTTCAACAAGAAAGGCTACTCATGCTATTCTTGGCAGGGCTTGAAGCAGAAAGCACCACAAATCCTATTTAGCAGAGTGCCTAAATGCCAGAGACCCATTTATTCTCTGGGTTTTTCAGGCCCAGCTGGTTCTGATAACCATCTGACCTCCAGGGCCCAGCTCAGTCACAGCTCAGCTCCATCCCCTCACCACTGCACCCATCACTAATGCTTTCCTGCTGGAAATGGGTTCCTTCCTATGGCTAAAGATTGCCTTGTAAATACAGAACAAAGTTTTGAGCATTTGAGACAGGCCACGATTTAAATTGCATCACATTTTTAGCAGTGAGATACAGATTTGGTAGGGCTGGCACTCCAAATTAGCAAGATGGGCATGGGTGCTACTGACAGATGTTTAGAAAACTGTTCACATGGCTGGAGATAAGGGGCTTACTGCCCAAAATATCCATGAAAATAGGAACAATTACAAGCATATCAAAGTTGCATAAAGAATTCATCCTCACTTGGGTTCCCACTCTATGAGACTGATCTGCTGGAACTCAGATATTGAGCAAAGCAAATCCCTGTCTCACACTGAGCTCTGGATGATTGCAACATCTTACCCTGCAGTTCCATTAATGAGTTCAAATGGAAAATTTGTCATTTGTGTGGCCGACAACCTCCTGACAGCACCACTTTCAGTCTGAAAAAAACCAACATACTAAATATCCTTTTTTTTCCCCCTCTGTCTTCACCAGTAAATCTTCCTCCTAGACCTCAGCACAAACCGGAGTTGCTTGGGAAAGAAAGGAGCAACCAAGAGTGGAGCAACAAGTTGGAGAAAACACAGGATTTGAATCCATGGAGATGGATTGGTTTCACCTCAGGGGAATGAAGGAGCTGGGTGATGTTTAAGACCAGTGTTTAGTACCCAAAAAAAGGTCACAGTGATCAAGGCAAGTCCTTAATGACAGGAAAAAGCTAAAAAAAATTTAAAATTGTCTATCAGAAAGGTGTAAAAGGGGTCTCAGGCAGCTGCATTCCCTCCATCCCTGGAAGGACCACAGAACACATGGGCTGGAGTGCATTCTCACATAGAGGGGGTCCTGGAAGATAAATAGGGAATAGCCAACACAGATCTACCTGGAGCACATCAGTTTGATTGCCCTGTATGGTGAGATGGCTGGCTGTGGAGACAAGGTGAGGAACAGAGCTCTGCTCTGCTTTTAGGAAGGCTTCTGACCCCATTTCTTATGGTTGTGGGTTTGTAATGTGAGGAAGCATGGAGTGGACAAATGGATCATTGTGTGGGTGGGAAAGGGGCTGGACAGCTGGACCCAGAGCGTGGCAATCGATGATGCAGCAGCTCCTGGCCAGCTGTGGGGGGAAACACAGGGCACAGGAGCAGGGCTTGTACAGCCTGGTGGAGAGGAGGCAGAAGGGGAAGCCTGCATGTCCAACAAGTGTGAATGGAGGTTTCAGAGGTCATGCAGAAAAGCAGTCTGGGAAGAAGAGAAAGTTAATGAAAGGTGCAACACAAATAGCAATATGAGAAGTGTATAGTGCAAAAGCTTTCTGTGTAGCTGGGTAATTCAGCTCTGGAAGGCATTATCTGGAGGTGATCTTGCATCTGCTTCTATGGCTGTTTCCAAGGCATGGCTCATCTGATCTACTTTGGATGATAGTCCTGATCTAGCTGAGAGATCTCCTGCAACCAGTTTATTTTATAACTGTGTGATTCAGACAAGTGCCTTCACTGAGGAGGGAGGTGGGTTAGGCAGCAAGAAAGAAAAGCCTTGTCAGGACAGATCCTGGCTCTAATTGCTGATCTATTGTCACTCCCCCACACACAAACAGGACAGGCCACAGCTGCTCCCAGCACAGGGGAGGATGGGACACCATGCAGGGGGGACATGGTCACCTGGCTGGCTCATGCTGATGATGACACCGAGCTATTAAAGTCTGTTCTGCCTCACTCCTCCTCCCCTCGACCTCCTCCTCCCTCCAAACCTGGACTTGATCCTTTGCTGGAAAGAAACACATGAGAGGAGCTGCACTGCTACTGCCATGAGCTGAATAGCTTACAAAACAGAGAGCCAAGGCCAGACCAGCTTTCATAGTAAATAAAACCAGTTCTTTGTTGTCAAAAGGAGAGCTGGATCCTTGGCAGGGTCTGGTGACAAAGCAAAGCTCCACATGTGGCTGTACGAGGCTGGAAGCATCTGCTCAGATATGCCTGAGAAATAACCCAGGGCTATCCTGGAGGAGAGCAGTGACCTCTCAGGACAGAGCAGCACAAACAGCACCTTGGTTTGCCCTGGGTGGAGGGTGGAGAGGTCCCTGAGATGCAGAGCTTTGCAGCCATGTGATTTCAATCCCACTTCTGGCGCTCGTATTTTGTCCTCTGCTGGCAGAGCAGTGGCTCAGGGAGCCTGGCTCTGCTCAGAGCCTCCCTTCCCACTCCCCCAGCCCACGTTGTTACTGAGCAGGGCTTTTCGGTTTCGTCTCACTTTGCTTTTATTATGGCAAAGCCCTATAAAACTATCAAGTGGAACTGGCCGAAAAACGGTGTTTCCAGTGCCTTGAAAATGTATGCATTTAAATATATATATAAAAATATATAAAATTTGGGTTTTATCCAAACTGAACAGAAACCTTGCTCAGGTTTTTTGAAAGGAGAGCAGTTTCCAGGAAGCCAGAAGCTCAGGAGCTCCCCAGAGCCTGCTGCAGCCTTGCAGTGAAGCTCACGTCAGAGGCTCAGGGGCAGCTGCAGAGCTCCCAGGGTCCCTGCCCTTGGGGCAAACCCACCAGCTGCATCCGCTGGGAGCCAGGGACTCGTGCACTCTGTGTTTCTGCTGTCCTGGAACACATCTGCCAGGAGTACAGGTGGGTTTCCTTAAGCTCTCCTCCTCAGGCACGGGGGAAAGTCAACTGTGCTCAGCGTGGTTCCAGAGAAATAAGCCAGGCTTAAGGAATGATGTTTCATGGGAACATTTCTGACCAGCTCAATTCCCTGGGATAAACCATCAAAGAAGGAGCTTGTTGGCTGAAGGAGCATTTTCTTTGCAGGGATATCTGATCCATCTGCAACCTGACTTCCCTCTCAGGAGCATCCAGTCCCAATGATCCTTCTTGTTGGAGCTGGCTGCCAACAAATACAACTCCATATGGAAATGACAAGGCCACCACCACCCCACCAGTGCTGATGGTTGCCGGGGGATGTCAGAGGACAATAATCCCAAACATCTAAATGTTGCTTTTAGAAGCAGAAGATGCTGGTACCACTTTATGACCTGGCTGGGTGTATCTTCCCTCACGCACTCGGGCCCGGTGATGAGAACGTCCATAAATTCATAGTTTGGATTACTTTAAAACAGATTCCTCTGAGTCAGCCCAGATGGATGTGACGAGCTGGTGAAGCATACAGCATGCTGCAGCCTGGAACTGTGCCTGCAGCTCCTTCCTATGAAATGGGCAGCTTTTAGAGCCATTTAATCACACTTAAACAAGCTTTTTATCTCATTTGTTCTGCGTCATAACTCTCCCTCCAAACACTATAAACTGCTGTGGCAATGCCATGAAGTCCAGGCCAGCCTCACATTTTAGAGTCATCTGCCTGGCTCTCAGAGTTTGTTTAAATCAGTGTTTCATGACAAAGATCTGTTTTATGCAGATTTTTTTCTTTTTTTTTTAATGCATCTCTTTTTCCACACACAGCCCTAAGTTCATTTTCTCATGGTGAAGTCATCACCCTCTTCAGCCACCACATCCTTAGGCTGCAGGTGCAATTCCAGTGCCTCCAGATGCCTGGAAATGGTGCCTCAAGGAACATGTCAGGATTCCCACTGCCCAGGAGACCCCCAAACATGGTACAAATGGCTTTGTGTCACCTGCTGATCCACACAGAGGGTGTGGGTGAGATGTTTTGTTTCCTTTCTTTCCACGTTCAGCCTCCCTGTGCAGCCTGAATGTCTCAGCCCTAACATGGGGAGATTCCTGCTATTTGTTTGGATGCCATGGGTGATATGCAAAAGCCCCACAGCTGTGGGTGCAGAGTGGGAAATACACTTCACATTGATAAGCAAACCAAGCAAGCAACTGCATGAAGACTGTCTGCCATGGGGGCTTCAGAAAGGGACAATGACCCAGCTACATACTTATTTACAGGCCACCTTTTACACTTTATTTTCACTAAAAAACCTCCACAGTGGCAAAACTTCCCTTCCACATCTGTCACACTCTGTTTCACCCTGTAACAAATCCCAAATCAGGATTAACTAGATGCCCAGCCTTGAAAGTGTCAGCTCCCTCTATCCGACAGAAGCTTCCTGTCACAGAACCTTAAGAGTTAAAATACCCTGATAAGCTTGAACCTCCTGAGTGAAAGACATCTGCTTTTTATATTCACAGCCCAGCATCTCTGTGCTGCAGTTCTGAAAAATCTGCATTCCATATCAACAGAGAAGTCCTCATAATTTATGCAATGATGTACCAACATATTTAAAGGGTTATATTTTACTCTAATGAGAGAAATAAGATATATCATTCCCTTTACATGATGGAGGAAAAGTTCTTGTAATAAACACCAAATGGGCACCTCTTAATTTCTTCAAGAGCAAGGATATTATGACACCAAAGACTGAGCTTCAGCTACCTACCAAACAAATATTTACCAAAACAGGCATGGACACTGTAAGAACACCCTGGGAATGAAAGGATGCAAATTGATTTCAATAAGGCTAACCAGTAGAAAAGCAAGACTGAGAATTTGTTGTGTGTGTCCCTGAATCTTTGGTTAACTGAGGTTATGCCCAGTGAGCCAGAATTAACCTTATTTGCTTGTGCTGCCTTTTCTGTAGTCATCATTGTTCCCACACTCTCAAAATAAAACATTTTCTTGGCAGAGGAAGGACCAAAATCTCTGAGAAGAAAGGCAGAAAGGGTTTCCATCTATGGAAAGGTTTAAAATTGCAAAAGATCTGTGTAAGTACAAATGGGAGAAGAGTCTACAGGTGAAGGAGAAAGATCAAAGAGCAGCAGTGATGTAGGAGAGGAAGTTCTGTTCTTTGGATGGTCTCCCATTGGGAGAATATAACTGTGAGACAGCAAAAATAAATTGAGATCTTCATTTCTGCTGTACTGTTAAATGGCTTTTAGCTGCAGATGAGACACACAGGGAACCAAAAGAAAAAGGCATGTTTGAGGAAAGGGAACAAAACAAATGAACTGGAAATCACCCCAAAAATACCCTGTTCATGCTGCAGATCCTGTCCAGCTGTAAAAAACATAACAGCCTTTCTGTGTAAGGCAGCATTTGTTCATATACTTGAGTATTTAAATAATTTACCTAAAGGATACTAATTTATTAATTTTAGAATTATTTGTACTGACCCACAAAACCAAACAAGTTAAACCATGAAAAGTCAGCACACTAAAAAGAAAAATAATTTTACAAATTGTTAAAAATACCCAAATAAGGCCATAAAGGCAAGTGAAATTCCAGTTCCACTCTGTGCCATTGTCTTAGAGATCATTACAAAGGTCCATTCAACCACAGATCACACTTGCACGGGAGGAAGTCCTCTTTATGCACTGTTAATTGCTTCAACAATCTATAAAATTAATGGCTAAATGAACTGCATTAACAGTGATTGTATTCCAGATATTATTTGCATTTAACAGAATGCCCTTTGTTAGCAATTCCTGGACTTATGAACTGTTTGGGACAAAGTGGGACACACACCAGGGAATGTGCCTCAATCCCACAACTGCACCACAGGCAGGGATACACATCCCTCATTCAGAGGCTGCAGAGCTGCTCAGAGGCACAGGCTTTCACCACCCTGTCACTCTCAAATCCTGCATTTTGTGCTCCTGAGGAGGGAGGGGAGGGCAGCCAAGCCTTGCCCCAGGCTGGGGGAGCAGAGCTGCTCAGAGCATTCCTTGAGGCTGTGGTGCCCCCTCAGCTCTCCCAGCCCGACACAACTCACTGTTCCTACCTGGCACGCCAGGAACATCCAAAACAAAAGATAGGGACAACTCAGATTTGCTGGCAAACACTTCTCTGCCAAGCACCAGAGCCACATCTCCATATTCACCCTAGCAATAATTGGCCACTTGTTTCAGTTCAAGTTATTGAGTTTTAAAGGGGGAAAGAAATGTCTTCTCTTTGACTAGAAATTTTCAAGGTATTAAAAACTTATTTTGCTATCTCTTCCAACATCTGTGATATAGAAGTAAATCTTCCTGAAATCCTTCCCTCTCCCTTGACTCATCTCATACATTCCTTCACTTGAAATCCAGATTCTCATCCGTTCCAGGCCTCTCTCCATGCCAGATTCTGGGGGAAGCATTTTCTCTCCTTAGTAAAGAGCTGAATTTCTCTCTTTTTTCCTCCTTGCTTACTTTCCCAGGTCAAATCCTCATCTTCCTGTTGGATGTACTAATTACCATTCTGTTGCCATTCTCCATGCACGTTTCCATTTCCCTTCTGTTGCATTCAGGTTTCCAGCTACCACTTTCTCATTTCTGCTGAGTTTATTTTGGCTCTTTTTATTCTTTATCCATACTATCCCTCCTCCTCCCTTTTGGCTGGTATTTTTCAAATTGGACAAAGTACCCATTTCTATTATTGCAAGCATGGGCAGGCATTTTGCATGTTTTAGATAAAGCTGTGGGCATCTGCTTGAGTTTGAATGAATATAGATGTAGATACAAACCAAAACTTGTGTTTCTAACAGAAAAGCATGACAATAAATTTCCCCTTTTCAGAAAAAAACTCCATTTAAAGAACAATAATTTAGGAAGCCAATGCATAAACCAATTCCAGTTTCTTCTCATGATGAGCAAGTGGGGAAAGGGGACAAATAAAATCTGGGCAGAAAATGCCACGGAGAAACGTGACCAACACACCATTATTTGTGTGAGAACCACCAAGGGGAATGACAGCTCTTCTAAAGCCTTCTGTGGCCCAGGATCCCACTTGGAATGCTGGGACCTGCCCCTTAAATGCCCAAATGCCTCTGGAAACCTCTCCTCGCCATGGCCAGGATTCAGTAGGCACATTGGTTATCTGCTCCCCAAAGGCTTGCAGAAAAGTGTCAGCTGCATCTTGGTCAAAGATTATAAATAGCAGCAGGCAAATCAGTTGCCATTAATCATTTCTAATAGCACACAAGGCTTTAAAACAGCAGTCAAAGGAGAGTAATTAAAGACATAAGTATATATGGGAACTGGGATGGAGTACAACTTTGGGATTTGCCAGACAGATATTCATTTCCTCTGGCTTCTTTGCTAGAGATTTCCTAGAGGACATACAGTGAATCCAATTGATCTGGACTTCAGTAAAGTAAGTCACACAGGACCACATGGAAAATGGCTCTTTTCAGGAAAAAATAGGAATTTGTACAAGTCCTGAAAAAGTACATGAAGTGTTGATTTGTATGAAAGGAAACGCATTATGTGAAAAGGAAATTCTTTGACTAAAGGGAATTATCATGGAGCTCTTCAGTGCTGGGCATTGGGAATATTGCTGGGAATTCTCATTAGTTACTGTGGCATGTAATGTAAGAAATGTGCTAATGAAGATTGCTGATGACCCCAGGTTCAGAAATGCTCCAAAGAGAACAAGACCAACACTAAATGGATTATTTTGAGGCAAGAAGTCACAGAAAATGGACAGAAGTTTGTGGTGCAAACTGTGAGGCACCACAGTGCCATGGATGTCACTGAAACCTCACTGAGGTAGAAAGACTGGATAACAACATCTGAAAGGAAGGACTCTGAGATTAGCAGAAAAGGAAACCATTTTCAGGAGCAGAAACCAGAAGAAGATGGCCTAATTTGTGCCCCATATCAAATCTGATTCAAATTAAACAAGGGGCTCAAAGCACATAGGCCAGGAAAACTTGAAGAGCCTCATGCCATGCCTGGGAATAATAAGGCAAAAGCTCCAAGAGGCTGCTAAACCTAAAGACACTTATTTTTGTTATCAGCCATCAGTGAAGGACCAGAATCCTGACATCAGCTTTCACTGGTGGCATTTTCATGGCCACCTGGACACAGAGGTTCTGTCTGCCAGAAATGCCCCAGGCTCCAAAGGTGAGAGGCAGCTCTGGGTGGGACTTGCAGCATGTGGGGAGGAGGTACAGCCTGGGAAGTGGGAAGTGTTGCACACCTGGATTTTAGAAGGCCTTGCCAATGGTTTGTGAGACGCGACATCAGCAGGGAACACTGGGGCTGTGTGTTGGGAACACCCAAACATCCAGGTGAGCACGCACGAGGGAGGGTGACAGCAAGCACAAGGTGTCCCCAAAAGCCATGGAGCACTTCAGCACCAGCAGGATGTTCAAATCAAGTGAGCAGTGTCATAAAAGAGGTGGCAAGAAGCCAAAATTGGGTGAGGTTTCTACAAAATGCCCATCTTTCTGTGATTTGACATCTTGGACAAAAGCAGATTTTTTTTTTTTCCTGCTTTTAAAGTAGAAACTGTTCCCTGCAGTAAACACAGCCTAAATATTCCAGCATCCTGTTGTTGTATTCAGTCCAGGAAGTGAAACCAAGGCCCTGGGTGTGTAATTGGGGCCACATGGATGTCCCTGTGCTCGTGCTGGAATGTTCTGGCTCCACCAGCCCAGCCATGTGGCTCCAGGTGACAGCTGAGCCAAGGTACCCAGGTTGCTTCCCCGTGACCCTGGGCAAATCAAGATGAGTTTTTAGCTCACTTCCCCATCTGCCAGCCTGAGGTGATCATCCAACTCTCACCTGCTTAGAGCTCATCAGTGTAGGGAATGTGTTTTCTAGAAGAATACGCAAGAGGACCCCTGATTTTGGCCAAGGAAACCAATTGCTACAGTAATTATAGATATCATAGAAATAGAGCCATATTATATAAATTATTATAATGAAGAAGCAGTGGCTATTCTCCTGAAAAGTCCCAGCATTTAGGGTTTTCATGTTTTTTGTTTTCGAAGCAGACTAATCACTTTCACATCATAAACAAATAATGGTTTTAATAGATTCCATACTCGTGGAACTTTTACAACTAACATGCAGCAAGGCTCTTGCCCTTCACAGGCTTGCTTTTTTTTTTTTTTTCCTGAAATAGCAGAGAATATTCTGCAGTAAATTAAGTGTGATTCACGTGGCATTTTGTATGAGCGCGCTGTGGACGTGGCCTGTGAAACAGGCTTTGTTAGGATTCTGCAGCCCTTATGTTCCTTTTTTTTTTTTTTTTTTGTGCTTATAATTCTAAATATGTTTTTGCTGAAGTTTCATCTAGGGAAAAACAGAGGAGCTTTTCTCTGTCCAGTATAACACCTATGAATTCCCAGGTGAGTTCCACTCCTGATGAACCTCTGGGACTCACAGATTAATGTCTGCTTTCCCAGATTACTCTGAATTTCTTGTTGTGCCCATACCCATTGTGTTTTCAGCAATAATCCTATGGGATGAAGCTTGGGGAATTCCCATGGCTGAGGTGGCATCACCACCACAGAGATCCCTCATTACATTTTTGCTCTAATTCAGTATCTCTGTATCTGTTTGAAAAAAGTTCTCTGGAGAAAGGCTCGGCTTAGAGTGACCCATGCCAAAGAAAGGCTCTGTCGGGTGACCTCACTTATCAAGCCCAGAAATTCCAGCTACAGAACTTCTGCTGGCATGAAAAAAACACAAAAAACCAAAAAACCCAGCACTTATGTGCCTAACATAAAACATACTGGACTGAGAGGCCCAGAGAAAGGTGGTGGAGACAAGATTAATGGTTTTAACTGGGAGTGAAATCCAGTAATTAAGTAGTGACCCATGACACTTGAGAATCAGTAACAGTTTGTTGACCACAAGAATGATTGCTCAGAGCACCTTCTTAATGTTGTAAATGTGAAAATGATTTACAGCATGGCCAACAGGGAAAAAAAAAAAAAAGCAAGTTAGCAGGCAGACAGGATTGACAGTGGTAATTGTTCCTGACTGCATACATATGTGGAGGTAGGAAAGCAGAAATACTTTTGCTGTGTAGCATGGTAGCTATATATCAAAATTACCAACAGCAAGGGACTCAAACTACTTGAGCTGAGGTGATTAAAAAGTGTGCAAACACCACTCACAACACCACAACAAAAAAGAAGCCTGAAAGGGGTGAAGGCTTCGCTCTGGATTTCAGCAGGGCTGGTTTGCCTTGGATCTGGAGTTGGGACAGCATCAGAGCCTTGGGGACAGAGCAAAAAAACCAAATCATTAATATCCAAAATGAGCCTCAGTACACAAATGGTTCTGCTTCTGGAGAAGAAGTAGGAAGACTCTCCAGGGGATTTCAGCAGCATCTGAAAGCAAAAACTCATTCAGATTTAGCAACAGTGAGATTTAACTGGAAGCCAATAGAGAACAAGCCAAGTGTTAGGGAAGGACACAACATTTGTCTGGCAGTGAACTTTGCTCACTGGCACTCTGAGGGCGGTGATGTCCAGCCTTGCAGTGGGACCTTTTGTGGTCCTGAGAGAAAATATGAATATCAGAATACCCCTGCTTCCTCTTTGCCTGTAAAATAGGAAGGCAATTGAGTCATCTGCCCCTCGGCCTCAGCTGGCCTCACTGGCCATTTGGTGGTCTTCTACAGCATAGCCTAAGGTCTGACTGTCTCATAAAGCAGGATGAGGTCTTTATGCTACCACCAGAAAAAATAAAGGTTTGTGCTGCCCAAGTTTGGAAATGTTCTCTTTATTTAATATCAGAAGAATAGCTCTGCAGCTTACAAGAGAGTTTGGTAAAATAGTCATGGAAAGAGCTGGAGAATAGTCTTCTTTACAGACATTTTTTTCTTTTGTACCTGAACCTCAGCTTTCTTTTCCTTTTGTGAATGATCACAGCTTGCTGGGTCAAGGCAAAGAGGTTTTCTGAACAGAGCAGGGCTATTCAGTGCACACCAGAGAGACACCAAACATCCCACTCACACCAGGCACCTCCAGCCACCAGCTCTAGGAATGACCTGGGCTGCCACTCAGCAATCAGAAGCTGCTCTTCTCCCCTCTCCAAAATGAAAGGCAGTGCAGGAGATGTAGAAGTGACAGGGGCAGGGTCACCATGAGGCTGAGCAGAAGAAAGAGCAGGGCCTTGTTTCAAATGTAATTATTTTTATGCCTGGCTTTTTCGGCATCTCTGAAGGCCTCTCTTCCACCATCTCCTGTTAAAAGCTGCTGGGTTTTGTTGTGATTTTTAATATGGCCATAACCCCATTTTATGTAGAAGGGGAAATGCTGGCTCCCTGTGGCTTTCATGGATTTTCATATTGGTGTAATTCAAACAATATGATGGCTCAACTTGACGTCGTTTCCTGGCTGCACTGGAGCTCGTGGTAAGCCAGAGTTTAAACTTTACTGGGGCACGGGATGGAGCAGCAGCCAGCCCCACAGAGAGCCCTGGTGAAGGCAAACAGTGGCCAGGCTGGTCAGCTCAGCCCAGTTAGGACATCTCATAGCCCTGGCAGGTGCCCTCTGGCCAGAAGAACCACCCAAAAATCTGCCACCTACACCTGATGAGATACAAATATGCAAAGGGGCACAAGCTCGTGCACAGAGACTGAAAACAACAACTCCACTCCCATTGCAACAGGCAAAGAGGAAAGCACAGGTACAAAATGCCTGTGCTGCATTCCCAGCACCTGCAAGTTGGCTTTTTGTGAAGCATTTGCACTCTGGTTTTAATTATAACTGGAGGTGGAAGTACAACCAAAAACCTGGAGAACTGAGGGTGAGAAGAAAGAGGTGAACAAAAGGTGGTGTCGTGGCGTTAGTGCCTGTCTCCAGTTGCAAGCATCTTTAACAAAAGCCTGCCTTTGTGTTGGGTGTTTGCACATCCCTGAACATGAACACATCTAAGAGGCAGGGCTGGTAGCACAACCTCTTACTCAGCTTGCCAAACATTTCCAATTATAAAGCCCTGTTTTCAATTGCTAATAACTTTGTTAAACTTAAACCACTTGGGCTTCAATTTTCCATGCCAAGTGTCTGCCTTGGGCTGAATTTTTTGTTATCCCTTCTTTTTTTTTTTAGCTGTCAGCCAATAAAAGGGTTCAGCTGTTTCAGAGAAGATGGCTAGGGAAAATACAGGGGCTTGCAACACAGAAATATCCTAGGAAACTTGTCTTGCAAAATTCTGTGTCTGCCTGTTGTAGAGAAAGTACTGGAAATCTGAAGTATTGAAAAAGCTTATCAAATCTCAAACAGCAAAATTGCTCTGAAAACCATTTTTATACCCAAACAATACCTCTTACACTTCTGCAACTCCATCTTTCCTGGACAGGTTTTAGCCTTTTGCCCTGCTGGCCATGGCAGGACAGTTTGACACTCCATCACAGCCCACCTGCACTCAGATTAGGGCCAGAGAACATGGTTTTCTTTCACCCCAACCCTCCTATTAGCCACCAACCTTCCCTTCCCAAAGGCAGCCATCCTTGGGTTAACCTGCCACCTCTCCCTCTGCATTTTCCAGCTCCAGCAGAGAATGCAAAGCTTAAAATGTAGTTCCTCCTTATAAAACCCAAGCGATAGCCAAGATATGCCATTTCCCCTTCTCCCCCCATGCAGCAGCACCTTCAGGATCCCTGGAGTTTGCCCACTCTCTAATATCCCCAAGGCTCACATCTGTTTCCGATCGGGTTATGTGGCTGGGATTTAATAACAAATATGTTCCCCATCAATCCTGGCCCTGGCCATGCCTACACTCCCTAACAGGCTTACGTATTTTCTGATCAGATCAGATGTTCTCTGTGGTTTGTTTGTCAGATTTGCTGTTTGGTGACTTTCTTCTGGCAAATCAGAAATGCAAAACGTGTCAGAAGTAGCGTGGAGCCACCGGCCCTGCTGGGGAAAGCACAGTGAGACAGGCATCCTGCAGCCCCACGTCTCCTGGATTTCGATTCCTGGCCTGACACACAGATATTCCAAAGGGGAGGTTCACATTCCTCCCTGTGTCACACTCCTGGGAGATGTTGGACACGTGGCAAATGGTACTTGTGCGCCTCTGGGACCCGGAGGTGCCTCCCATGGCATGGAAATGAGGCTGAAAAAGTCATTCATACAGGCAGGTGTGGGAGGATTTCAGCCTGACAGGACTATAAACAGAGGGTGCAGAGTTCTCAGCTGTCATGTGTCTTAAAATGTGGAGGAACCACTGAAATAATCCAGGTCTAACTCCCCTAACATCCACTTAAAAGATCTAGGAGAAATGCTACAGTTCAGAGGATCGTGAAACTGGAGATGCTGTGAAAAGCACTGAAAAGGAGGAAAAGAAAACAGTTTAATGTGCTTTTCAGGTGGTCCTTCCTATGCACAGGTCTGGAAATAGCTAGACTAGAATTCAGTGGGGTGGCTGCTGATAGCACATGGGGGTTCAGAGCCTCAATATAGCTCAGGAATATTCAAGAGATGGAAGAGGCCAGAGATGGGAAAATCAGAAGCCCTGCAGTGGGGCTGTAAGCTGGGAGACAGGAAGTTGGAATACAAACACAGTGGCTTCCAGCAAGGCTGATGTGCTCTTAGCAATGAAGAACAGCACACTGGGGGGCCAAAAGACAGGTACAGAAACACAGGTGCTGCCATGCTACAATAAAGATAAAATGCCAATGTTTGTTCTGCTTTCTGGGAAAAACGCATGTCTTAGTGCTGTTCTGAAATTACAAGTGCTCCTGGTAAAGATTATTTTGAGAGACACCACCACATACCCCAACTGTCCCTTTCCTACAGAAAATTCCACTTAATAATTGAAAAGATAAATTTTTCTATTAGGGACAAAAGGCCCAAACCCATGTTTTCAGAAAAAAACTCGCTAAATTTTTGGGGAAAAGTGGCTGCCCAAAACCTATCATCCCAGCAAGGGACACACAGCCCAGTACAGTAGCAGCAGAACTCAGACTGAGGCATAGCCATCAACTCCCACCACATACATTCAAGAGGCCCAGAGGGAAACCCAGAGCAGTTTCAGACACTGAAATATTGTCTGAAAAAGATGGGGAGTTTCTTTTCTTCATGGTGAAAGCTGCTCTGCCCCCACACAAGGTGTGCTCAGAGTCAGCCAGCAGGGTCCATGAGAGATAACAGCACCATTGGCCCTGCAGAACACAGCCTGTGAACATTTCTTTTTCTGTTTTGCTTTCAAACAGAAAGCAAAACAGAAAAAGAAATGTTCACAGGCTGTGTTCTGCAGAACTGAGCAGAGATTACACGTGGGTTGGAGCTGCTCAACTTGGGGGCAACCCAAGAGAAGGAATTGGAATATCTTGGAGATAGTCCTTGCTTTGTCTGCATGGGCAAATTGTGCCCTCTCACCTTTTGGGTTGAGCAAACACAAGCTGAATAATCTACAACTCTAACAGCCATCGTGCCTTGGGCACTGTCCCACCTCGGGCCAGACCTGGCTATGGACAGGTACCCATTCCCTGGCCAAAGCTGTGCTGATCCCTAATTTCAGAGTCCAAATGAGAGTGCTGGAAATCTGGGGGAGCTGCTGTCCTCCCTACAGCCTTTTCAGCTGGAGACCTTGCAGGGTGCAAGGCTGAGACCAGGAGAGGCTGAAATCATTGCCCAGAGCAGATTATGGGCTCTGATGAGGAGGCAGCCCAGTGCTGGGCAGTGGGGTGTGCAGGCATGTTCCTGTTAAATCCATGTGTGTGCGTCACCACGAGGGAGAATTTAACCCACCCTCATCCTTCAAATGCCAGGTGGGAGGTTTGACCTTGGGCAGCAGACACACAAGTGCACACAGCAGAGGAAGATGAAGTGCTTTTGCAGGTGACCCCAAGCAAAGTGGCAATCCCCAGTCAGCCAGAGTATCCCAATAACCCCTCTGGCTCTGTAAGCTGTCCCCTGGGCAGGATTTCCAGGCACACAGGGTCGTATCTTTCACACTTTTGGAGCAGGGCTATAAATTATGGCAGAGTAACTTTAGTCTGCTCCCTCCATGCTCCTGGCGCCTGCTGGGGGGTTGCTGTTGTTCCAGCTCCAAATGGGGAACGTGTGATGTCGGGCTGGGAAGGGACTTCCCTAACTGCTCCGTGAAGTGGTCACAAATAGGAAGAAACTGCAGTTTCCTACAATATTTAGCATTATATAGGCCCTCAGCAGTGCCACACTTTACTTCTTCATTTCCAGCATCCCCCTTTGAGAATTCTACCCACTTCATCATCATAAACATGTCAACAATCAGTCCCTGTGGAGGGCTCTGCTGTTTGTTCTTTGGCTCACATGGAGAAAGCATGTCCCTGCTCCAGCCCCCAGCACACATTTCTGTATCCTCAAAGGGACTGGAGTTGGAATGGGGCCATCTTGTGGCTCCCGGACCTCGATGGCTAAGGAAGAAATAAAAAAAGAAATTAAAAAAAAATAATAAATTAAAAAAAAATAAAAAGCAAGGAACATGAACTTGATAAATACGATCAGCTGCCGGGAACGTGCCTGCAGCCTCCTGCTGCTGTTGTTGACATCAGAAAGCTGCAGAGTCTGGGAGAAGGGAGGAAGTTTTATTGTCTCTCTCCTAGCAGGAGCACGCGATGCTGCTGCAGCTGCCTGGTGCTGCCCCAGCCACCTCCTGTCACTGAGCAAAAAGGACATCCCTTCTCACCTCCTGCCCCCAGCAGCTTCCCCTGCCTCTCCCAGAACCTCTCCATTCAAACCAGTGCTGGCACGACATTCCCCCAGACTAATTTTTTACTACACCTGAAGTTTCCTGTCAGGCACCTGACAGCTCCCCAGCCTCCAGGGCTGCTAATTGGGGTAAATTGTGTGGCCAGACAAGGAGCAGCTGAGCCCAGGGAGAGGTGCCCCTCCAGGATGCAGCTGGGTGTTGGTGCTTTTTACCTTGTGGCTTCAGCTGGTGGGGCTGGGCAGGCCCAGCTGGAAGTGGTTTCGTGTTTTAGGAAGAAAGATGCTCCAAAACTTTGAGTTTGTGTTCCACATCAGACCTTAGCAAGGAAGTTCAGGTTTCCTTAAACCTCACCAACACAGCAAGCTGGTCTACCAAAGGAGCAGGAGTGAATTTCATTAATGGTGATGGAGAAGAAAGAAAACCCATACTAGTTAATACATATATTATCTAAATACTAATTCAAGCAACTGAGCTGAAAAGAGATGATAACTCCTTGGGGAAAAGGGAATCTGAAGCAGTGCAATATTTTAGCAGGGGCATGGGGAATAATTTTGCAGTGACAAGTCATGAATATATGTGATGAAGACAGAAATACATGAGCAGATCCTACACAAATGCAGCTTCAGAGCTTTTTCACCCTTTTATTTTCTTCCAGGGTGCAATGCTCCCTCACTTTTTCAGGTCCATGGCATTTGGTATAGGACAGGAGGGAATTCTTTTCCCTCATATGCAGAGTTTAGGCCCCCTGAAAGGAGCTGGCTGGACAGTTATGAAGATGTAAACACTCTGCACAGACCCAGAACAAACTATCCCAGTGCTTTGCTAAAAAAATATGGTGCAGAGCTTGGCTGGATGAAGCATGGTGAGAGCTCAGCTTTCATGGCTCATTTAGTCAGGGACTTTTCTTCAGGGACAGCCAGCAAGAGCACTGAGTTTTATCACTTTCTTCTGGTGCAGGCAAAATTATTCTGGGTTTTGGACTCAGCTTGGCTTAATTCACAGGTCTTTTAAGAGGCTTCAAAGTGCTCACCTGGAGAAGAGTTTCCAAATCCGCCCCACTCCAAGACGGCCAATCCTTTCTCACATGAACTTAAAGCATTAAAGTCTTTGAAAAAGAAAAGCTCTGTTCAGAAATGCCTCCCTAAAAAATTGCTTGTCATTCAGCTATGGCTGCGTGGGAATGTCTCCTGGCCTCAGGTTTCTCCTGGCCTTTTGTAAAAAATGTTCAGATCTGCCTTCAAAGTAAAAGAAAGTAGTTTTTTCTTTTAAAAAAAAAACTAACCAAAAAGCATTGCATTTGGCAGAAATAGAGTTTCTCATGAACACTATAGGTTCTTAATGGCCAAAGCCCTCTGGCAGCAGTGTCCAAGTCCTGGTATAGAATTGTCAGGGGCACTCAGGTATGAAGGTGCTGAGAGACCTCTAAGTATCTGGACCAAGAGATGGAAAGAAAATGCAAAATGAAACTTTCCTGAGTAGCTCAAGGGTTCCTCTTCCAAAATCACTAGAAAACCTTCACTGTAAACTACTCCTCCTCCTCCCTCATTAACCCAGAGACAGATTTAAGCAGTGCTGTGCTTGGCTGGGGAGCTGTAAGGAGCCCTGGAGGCAGCCAGCTGGGATAAAAGACCACAGCTGAGGGTTCCTGCAGAAGCAAGAGCTGCACCATGAGACAGATGTTTTGTTATGTTGGTATGGCATGGCAAAAGGTCCTGGAAATGGGAGGAAAGGTGTCTTTGTGCACAGCCAGGACCCTTCCCCTGCAGGGATGGAGGACACGCAGGGATGTAGGACACGCAGGGATGGAGGACACACTGGGATGTAGGACAAGCAGGGTTGTAGGACACTGCTGTCTGACACATTTCAGGAAGGAAAATGAAAGGCACAACCACCCCACCTGTGGGCACCCAGCCCCTCTCTGCTCTGCTCCCACTCTGGGAGTGCCAAGGAGGGAAATGCAGCCCTGTGCTGGTTCTTACCCCAGGTGCACAACCCTTCCCATCACAACTTCATTACTGCTGACCCCTCCGTGCCCCAGCAGCACATCTGGGGAGCGTTCCCAGCTCCCTGCATGCTTTAATCCCTGTCTCTCACTCAGCACTGCCCCAGCTCCTCAGGAGTGATCTCCTGAGACCCTCACACCTGAGCACACACCAGCCCAGGCAGCACCTGCCCTTCTGCATTAGTCCCTGCAGAACCTGCTGCTAGAGCTCTTTGACCCTGCATACACTTGCTCTCTAAATTCTCACCCATCTCCTGAAACAGCCTTTCCTACCATTAGGCAACTGAAAGTAAATAAACTTTCACATTTTTATTATTCCAGCTATTATTTTTATTGTTATTATTCCATTTTAAACTTTTAAAATTTTTGTTATTCCATTTAAAACTTGTTCACCACCTGTTCCATTTCTCTGTTAAAATGTGACAATAATTTAGGCCCAGGCTAACCCCTCCCTAGTCATCAAATCATTGCACTTAGATTAACCAAGACAAACACTTTTTTTTCTTTCCTATGTAAATCTACTTTCTTCTCCATGCTAGACATGACTCTTGGCAAAGATGCTGAAGAGAGGAGCTTGGAGGAAATGAATAATATTTTTGATTCTAGAGAAACAAATGTCAAAAGTCACTCTTGAAAAGATAATACAGCTTCAACTGACTCACATGTTTGTCAAGATGCTGTGACTCTGCAGAGCCCCAGCAAAAGGAAGAAGCCGTGATTTTAAGCTGCACAAACTGTTGATCTTTTGCATTGTTTGGACTTTTGCAATCAGATCTGTATTTCTGTCAATAAAAATGAGGCAGTTACTCAACATTTTTAATATTCAGGGCAGCAAGCAGAGCAGCTTTCAGAGACACCAGCCAAGTTCTTCCAGTTAAATGCAATCACATGCAGCCACTCTCCTCCCTCTGACAAGGCAGCATTCCTGCAAAAGGGGCTCTCTCTCACTAATCCTGTCATTAAACCTGGAAAACAGACCCTGTTATTTTAATATTAATTTAATTCATCTGGCAGTAGCTCGCCCCACTCTCATCACACACCAGGACAAATTGATGTCACTTCATCCCAGATGAGAGGAACCCAAACTGTCACCAGAAACACGGGACAAGTGTCCCACAGCCCTGTGACACATTCTGTGTTATACCTGGGGCTCCAGGCCCTCCCTGAGCATGCCTGCAGGATGCTGGAAGGGTTTAAGGTCTCCCTGGTAAAAGCTCTATTTTCCCCCTGGGAACTCCCACACAGGGTATTGTTTTAGTGGTCTGTCATCGCAAAGCTTCAGCCTGACTGGGGTTGTGCCATCCCAGGCATATATTAATGAATCACTCCAGCAGAAGCATCTTAATGCAACCATCCTTTTTAAAAAATCAATCAGAATTAAATGTAAACCGCAGAGCCAGTGAGTGGATGTATTGTTAAGAGGTTTTGATTAAAGCTTTTGAAATTAAAAGGATCAGACCGAGGATCACAGGAACATACCGCAAAATCATCAAAAGAAGATGAGGAGCAGATTTTGTAGCCCTTGCACTTGAGGGAGATAAATCAGTTCTTTATATTTCATGTAAGGAAAGAGTTGCAAAACTTGGCCTTTGATACAGGGAAAATCCTCTTAACTGATCCTGAGTCCTTGAAGCCTGTTCATCCTTTGTTGTCTCCCCTCAGAGGAGTCTCTGGTGGCAGGACAGCTGCCACAAACAGAGGTTTCTCTCCTGTCACTTGGCTGGATGTGCCAGGGTGAGTTTTGGGACACCACCAGCACGGTGACAAGCAGCAGATGCTGCAGCTCAGCCACCACTAATTACTGGAAGCTTTTATAAAGCAGAGATATCAGAGAGTGAGAGAGCTGCTTGTGTTGCCTGACAGGGGCAGTTTAATGTTTTCATGTCATAAAGCTCCTTGCATTGAATTGCCTATGGAATAAGCACTGTGCCATACCCTGTTTTTTACAGGAAACCTTAAACATTGACATGAAGTTTTGCTTCCAATCACACTAAAAATTAGTGAAAAGCATTAGGCCTGTAGGCACTTTAACATGGTCAAGCTCTCATCCACCCAAAATCCCTTCTGAAACTCCATTTTTCTATTTATCTACCGAGCCTTCTCTTTCTATCCTAATGTCATCTAGAATTGACCCCTTGCTTGGATGTGCAGGTATAAAAATCGAGTGTTGGATACAGCTCCTTGGTGTGAGTCTGAATGTGCACTATGTGAGCTGAAGGCAGAGAGATAGAACTGCCCTCCTGCAGTTTCAGAGAGTCAGCAATTCCAGCACAGCTTGTGCAGTGAATAGAGCCCTAAATCCAGATGCCAGTTCACAGAAAGTCTTTCCCTTCAGTTACACCCAACTTCTCATTTTTAGGCTACCCAAAAGCCACAGAAATTATTCCTCTTTGCAGTATGGCTCTGCCAAACTAAAACCTGGTTAAACACATGCTTGAAGAAGCCACCTGATTTTTTTTCTATATTTACCACTCATTTAAAAGTCATATTTATAAGTGACAGAGCCAAACAAAACCAAAACAAAAACAAAAATAGGTGCTCTGCTGAGAATTTACGTGGCAAGCTTTGCCCCAGAGTGTGTTTTTATAGGCTGGTTGTAAACCCCTGGAAACAGAAGGGTACATAATGAAAACATTGACAGATCCTTACCTAGGATATTGCAAATGAGCACACCATAAAAATGACTAATTACAGTTATTGTAAAACTAAGCTTAGCTCTCAGGCCCAGCTGCTGAGCTCAACAGGGAGATGCAGACAGTGATAACAGAGGGTTTGGCCTCTGCTCCTGCTGGATTTTCCTACACACAGACAGGCAGCTCCTTGTTTTAACCCTAATGAGGGGTCAAATAAATGGCCATGACCACAACAGGAAATACATTTAATAATGTTGTAAGTTTAATGGCAAGAAGAGTGCTTGCAGGTTATCTGGCCTGCAAAAACCCTGCCCTTTGTCACTGGCTGCAACAAGTCCCAAGCATGTTCCAGCTTAAAAAACCTCACCTGGCCAATTCAGGTGGGCTTTGAGGATGTGTTAGACCCTATACCAAACCTCCAGACTCTCTAAGTGGTTTTGTCTGGTTTGTGAGAGTGGAAGGAGGTCTCTCAGAGGCTCTGAACAGCAGAGGGATGAGGTAAGGAGGTGGGAGCTGCCTGAATGGAGTCTGTCCTCATGAGAACACATGGGAATTAGGAAGTTGCTGCACTGGGGCTGGCTTCACCAAAAAAATGGCCAAAAATAATTGAGGATTAGATGACAGGAGTGCCAATGCATCAGAAGGGATACTTAATTTTGTGTACACATGTGGAGAAGTGTAGTGATTACAAACAAGAATTTCTGCATGGCAGCAGGGATGGTGCCCACTCTGCTGGAGGGGAAAACTAGTCAGACGAGGCTCCACCATTCCAGCATTGAGGAAAAGCCTTGCATCCTTTCCATCCATGCTAGAAAAGCTAATGTCAGGTGGCAAAAGTAGCAGGAAGATGGCTCTGGGCCTGGGGAGGTTTTGGAAAAGGACAATCTCCAGCGTCTCCATTTCTCCCTGTCCTTCTTCATGTCCCTCCGAGCCCAGGCACTTCACCTTCAGGTCTGGGTTGGGCTGGACACAGATTCCCCCCCAGGGCTTTCAGAAACCCCATCCCCAAGGTCAGAGCAGGCTGCTCTGCCTGAGGGACTGGCACTGTGTCCAGCAGGATTCTGCAGTGGAGCCGGCCAGCTTTACAAGGGGTGGAGGAACATTTCTCACTGCTGCAATAAAGGCCTCAGCAGCAACCAGGGGACTGAGCCTGGCCCTGGACACCCCCAAGGCCTAAAGATAAAGGGCTGGATTACACAAAGCAGCCTCTCATTATCCACTCCTTGATACTGGTCGGTAACAGTGTTTTTTAAGGAATCCCTTAATTAGGTTTTACAGTGCATAGGTTAGGCATTTTCCAGCAAGGGCTTTGTTGTAATGGGTTGCACATGTTCTCATACTGTACACCAAAATGAAACTTAGCTACAGGGCATTTCCTTCCGCTGCTCTTGCTGGGGAGCAGCTCTAACCCCCTTGCAGACACAAAGCCATGTTTCACTGCTGAGAGGTCACAGCCACTCCCCTCTCCCATCACCTGGGTCAGTTCAACACTCAATTGTGCAGGAGCAACCCTGAGAAGATGGGGAAAAGGTGAGGCAGAGATGGAAGAGACCCAGGAGGGTAAAACCCAGCAGAGTCTGACTGCCAGCAAAGCCCAGGAGTCTCCAAGGAGAGCCCAGAGCTGGCAGCCACCAGTGCCAGACTGGAGTCACCTGGAAGCCTCCTGCAGCCACAGCATGTCTGGGGCACACCTCAGTGCAGCACAGTCAGGACTGCTGGAGAAAAGATGGGCAAAAAAAAAATTCTGTCTTTATTCATGGGAATTAAGACAGAATTGATTGGTAAAAGAGAAAGGCCAGGCTGGAATGGCCAGATGTTTGGTTAGGATTTGCCCACAGTCATCAGCTGTGGTAAGATGTTCTCCTGACCCTGGGCTCTGAACATGGTTTACACAGAGCAACCAGAGCTGCTTTTTTGGCCTGTAGAGGGTTTTTTTTTTTTTCAGCTGGAGATTGCTATGAGACTAAAGAGATGAAAATTGTACTGGGAGATGGGATATGACTGCTGGGTCAAAGAAGAAACAGGTGGATTCTTCTGCTCTTCCCTAATGATGCAGCATAACCATCAGGAAAAATCTCCAGCTATAGCCTAAGTATGCAGAATTTACTCCAGATTTTGTGAACTAGCCAAAACTTGGAAACATCTGATCATCCTCCTGTTTGAAAACAGGGGTATTGAAGGGGGCTTCCATATGGCAGATCAGGCTAAAAAAGACGCATTTGCACACAACTCACAGGGAAGCAGTGGGACTCATTGCCATGGGATGCAATAGAAAAAATATGTTTACATTGGTGTAAAGGGCAAGTGGACAAATTCTTGGAAGAAAAAAAATTCTTCAAAACGTCTTAACCACATTGTGTATGGTGTTCCTGCAAGGCCATGGCATCATTTAGACACTAGGGCTTCAGAAATAGTTTCTGTGGAAGGTCCTGTGGGAAGAGGCTGACAACCTGCACAGCTCAGTGCACCTCAGCCCTGCCTGACAAGTGTGTTCTACAGCTCTCCAAAGGCTCACCCTGCAGCAGGGACCTGCTGATCCATCCAGCAACCAAAATCCACATTCCTCTTAGAGCTGCTGTGGAGGAATTCAACCTCAGTGCCACAGAGATGTGACAGCTCTGTGCATAGCAGGAGCCTGGCTGGAATGACATCTGTGTGAGTGTTTCTGGGAACTGGAATTTGCAGCTGGCTTTTCCATGGCACCCACTCCTGCTTGCACTTGGACCTTTGAAAATCAGCCTATTAGCATGCTCACATTGAAGAAAGGAATTTATGTTGTCTTTATGCTTTAAGCCTGAATTTGTCCTGAGGGAACAGTAGCAGAAAAAACAGCCATTTATTTTTAATAGACACCAGCATCGTTACTTAGGTCTGGTGGGCTTAAAGGATTGAGAGGTGAATGATACCATCAAGGAAACAATTTCTTCCTTCACTTCTTTTTTTTTTTCCCACTCATCTAAGAAAGGAAAATCCCTCACAGGAATACAAGGGCCAGGCTGCAGTGTGTGCAAAGGCTGCTTTTTAGCCCTGCAGACTAAGTTTATCTTGTCTGCTGTTCCTTGTGAAGGCTGACCTAGAACAGAGACTAGACAGAGCTAAAGAATAAAGGAGAGATTTATTAAGAGGCCTCAACAGATCCACTTTGGGCAGCACAACCCAAAATGGTCACAAAATGGACAACAGGTCACAGGGTCTCTCACTTTTATAAGTTTTGGTCCATTTGCATATTGGGGTTAATTGTCCAATTATCATTTTGGCCCATGAAGTCTCATCCTTCTTGTTTTTCTCTCTTCAGTCCATGTTGTTTGTGCTCTTGGGCCTGAGATTTGCATCATTTGTCCTTGGTCCCTAGCTAGAGAAGGAATTGTTTTGGCTACATATTCCATGAAGAGAGCTTACTATCCCCTAATATGAAGCTCAGAATTGCACATTAAGCAGCACAGAATCTGAAAAATATAACAGCTAAAACCTGAGGCATCCCCCCAAGGCACAAAGCTCCCTCCTTGTGCTGTCCCTTCATCAGGAGAGGAACCAGATGATGACAGAGGCGCCTGCAAACCCCCCATTCCTCCCTCCCCAAAGGAGGGGGAGGCTGCTCCCAGCCCAGGAGAAGTTGGGATTTATCTGTAGTGACAGCCCCCCACCCCTGGACACCTTGGGGTCACCACAGGCCAACCAGAGCACCTCGACTTGGCTGTGACCTTGCGGGAGCCCTGGCAGATCACATCTGGAACGTGTTTCAGCTTCCAGAGCAATAAATGAAAACACTGAGCACAACAGGGTTGGAGCAATGCTGTTTGAAAGGAAAGGTAATGCTTTGACCCTTAGCTGGCCCATGACATGTCTGGTTATTCCACCACAAGTTGTGGAAGTGTGGCTTGGGACGGGGAAAGGATAATAAGGTATTTTATCCTCAAATAATACATTTCATTTCAAGCTTCAGTGGCACCCAAGAATGGGAAATGTAACTTCCCCACACTCCAGGCCACTCCTTTTCTTTTGTCTCCAGATACTCAACAAGCAAACAAGCAGTGGATTCACACAGAAACAATGAAGATCAGAAAAGTTCATGCCATTTTTCAAGCAGTTTGGCAAATCCTGATTTTAGAAAAATTAGAAAATGACAAGTTTAATTTGTAAACCACCAACAGATGGAAATCCAACTTATACAATGGCATCATTAAAATGACACGTGACCTCTCTGTCATTTTTCCTTTATTTTTCACCACAGAACTGTGATTCCAGCACCCTGCTCCCTAAAATAAGATGTCCCTTTGAAGGGCGAGGCAAGGCTGGCTGCCTCACACCCCACACCTCCGTCTCAAGCAATGCCTGCTCCCCTTTCTCAGCATTCCTGGTCATGGGGCCACCTCCAAGGGCTGTTATCTGGGCCACAAGGAAAAGCAAAGTGCTCACATCATTTCTGTGAGAAAATCCACAATCACAGGGTATTTTCTCTGGCAAAATGCAACATTTCCTTGTGTCCTTCTAGATGAGGCAATGCTTGTTTATTTTCCAAAAATAATCAGAGTAAAGCTTTTTTCTTGAACTTAAAAAGTTCTGAGATTACAGGTCTAGATTTGGAAGTTGGCCCTTGCCCAGCTGATGCCACTTATGTTTCCATTTATACTTCACTGACAGACAATCTCTTCTATCAGGTCCATTAATTTATTGCTTGAGTGGTTTTCCCCTTGGAAAGGCAACAGCTCCAAACTCTGAGAACTGCGAGTTCTCATTTTAGAGCTCTCTGCCCTCTCATGCCCTCCCTGGATCCACCCTGGGAGTTTCTGACATTTCTCCTTGGGCTATTTCTGAGGCCTCACCCACCTCAGATCAGTGAGCTGTGGGGAATTTGAGCCAGGAAATTCCATCAGAAGAGTTGGGGGGTTAGTTCAGAATATATCACTGCTGTGGATGAGAGAGTGCTGTGTCCCAAAGAGTAGAGACAGGGATGGGCACAGCTGGTGCTGGAGCCACCAAACCATGACACCCTCCAGCTGCAGGGGACACTCCCTGTCCCTCCTTTTCACCTTGCTGTTGCAAGGTGCTGCCAAGAGAGACATTTCCCAGGATTTAAGTTTTTGGATCCATATGCTGTGGACCCTGGGTAGCCACAGATTCCCATGGTATCATTCCCACCATGTGGCCAGGTAGATTCATAGCTTTGTAGCTTTCCTCATTCTGTGTCTGCTGGGATTTCACCATATCCATGCTGCAGTGCTGTGTCTGGCTATTACTTTTATAGAATAATTTTACATCTTGCCCTTCCAGCCTGGTTCGTTACCACTTGTAGGGATGGGAGGCAGAAAACTAATGGCTTGACAAATGACTGCACAGAGGCTGCAGAGAGAGCACAGCACAGAAACCAGCTCCCTCCCCATTTTCATTGCAGCAGTTTCAGGTTGTACGTCCCTGGCTTTTTCTGCCTGATTTTTAAATTAAAAAAGCCCGACCACCCTCTTGCTGAATAACTGACTTACAGAAAGCTGTCGCTTTTTCTCTGAAAGCACCAAGAAACAGGGCCTTCAATAGCTTCTTTGTGCAGTTTAATTTTGCAGCTCCCAGCCCAAGACAGCATTTCCTGACCTGTGAGGATATGCTGCCCTCTTCCCGTCCAGGAGGCTGCAGCTCAGCAGTGCCATGGAGACACATCTCCAAGGATTGACCCAGAGAATCAGCAATCCTCCATTCCACAGTTTCTCTGAGCAGTTAGGTAAAGGCTTGGGCAGGATTTATTAAAGTGGAGGGGATAGGATGGTGGTCAAGCAGGCTCATCCTGACCTCATGTCCCCATCTGTGCTCCCTGCTGCCCAGGCTGAAATGCCGAGCTCCTCCATCACCACACACTTTTCCCTGATTCGTCTCCTCACCTTCCCCATCATCCAGGAAGGAGATCTGCTTCCACACATAACATATCCTATAAAAACCAAGAACATTTCCAACTATCTTGCACTAAAATGTCATTATCTGTGAGACTCCACCAGGAGTTTGAATGTTTTGAGGCAGACACCGTTGATGAGTGAGCAGGGGAGAGCACCAGGAGCTGCAAGCCTTTACCTTCCCTTCGTGCAAGGGGGACAGATGAGGCCTTCCCATCCCCCAGGTTGTGACTCTGGGTTGTCACACCTGCTGCTCCCACAGGTGCCTGTGTGACAGGAGACCCCCTCTAGCGATTCCCCTGTGATTGCTTTTATCAGCTGCTGAAGATTAGAGGTGCCTTGGAATAGAAACTTCAAGGAAAAAGGGAATGGGGTAATTGCATTTCAAAGAAAGTGCTTGAAAGAAACCTTTGAAAGACCCTATTCAAAGGTTCATGACTTGATAGAACCGTTTCAAAAAGACATAAATTCCTATTTGGGTTTGGGATTGGCTCCCACCCCAGCGGGACAGAAAAGCTGCCTTCTTTGTAGGAACACAGTCCCAGCACAACACAGGAGATGAAATCCATGTGATAACATCTGAAATGGCTTTGAACTAAAAAATCCAAAGGTAATATATTAAGGTAGGGCCTGCTCTGAACTATGGATTAATAACTTCTGTAAGAAGACCTGAGCTTTTAGGTAGCATAAAGAGACTTAAATGTTTGTTGTGCTGGCTGCTTATCAGCTATCCCAGTGCAAATCCACAGGCAACATTTACACCTCTGACTGCTGCAATGTTTCCACCTGATTAAAAGATGGCAGCAACTTCCCAGCCAGCCCAGCAGCTGAATTCCATGGCCATCCTGAACTCCAGGCCAAACAGGGGCAAACCTTGGGCACAGCTTAACTTTGTGCTGCTCTCTGAGGGCACCCAGTCCTCCCCTCTTGTCCCAAATATTCACCTTCCTGGCAGTAGCATCACCACACAGGAGTCACCAGGCCTGACAGCACCAAGATATATTCAAATGCAAAATGGCAAATTGCTATTAATGGCTCAAATCAGTTCACAAGCACAAAAATATTGTCTGTCCGATTTCCTGGTACAGTTTCCTGCTGGAGTTTTTCCTTATGTTTGGAATTTTATTTCTCTTGGAAAAAAAATATTATATTTCTAGATGTACTGAGGAAATAGCTGATCTTATCTCCTCTATTATAGGTGACTTCAAAAAATAATACCTCTAATGATGCACAAACGTCCATTTACGCAAGGCTGGGTTCAGCTAAGCCCTTAGCCCATGAGCAGCATCAAGAGTGTGTTCCACAGGATTCAGCAGGATTTTTTTAAGGATATTCTCAATTTGCTGACATGGGGTCAGAGCTCTTAGCAGTTCCACCCTCAGGCTTGTTTTGCTGCTTTGCATCTTGGCTCCAGTTTGGCCACACCTAAACCTGCATGGGAAGACCTTTCTTGACCCTTTCTCCAGCAGCAGCGCCCCATCCTGGCTCTGAGCTCTGCCTGTTGCTGAAATTCCTGAAGGCAAACACAGGAGAGCCCCGAGGATGCTGGGCAGTGATCCCACAGGGAGAAGCTCTGACTGTCATGTCCAGCATGAAGAGCCTGAGGTCCCTACTCCAGCCTTTAGAGACAGCAAAAAAGCATGCCCAGTGCCCAGATTCTGGTGGGGAATTCCTGTTCAGGTGCTGGCATGCAGTGACAGCACCAAGGAAGAAGTGCAGCTGCCTCAGCAGGAGCCTGGCAGTGGCTGCTGTGACAAGGAGTAGGCAGAGAACTCCTTCAGCCTCTCCCCTGCAGCACCAGCATCTCACAGGGCTGCATAAGCAGAGAGCCAGGCAGAAAGCCAGGAAAGCTTGAGTTATATTCCTGATGCTGCCATTAATTTCTTATATGGCCTTGGGCAACTTGTATCACCTGCCAGTTTGGGTTTTTCCTTAGATAAAGTAGGGAGAACAGTTAACATCGTGGATTTATGGAGCTTAAAGCTCTACAAAGAAGAGTCTGGTCTGGCTTCTCTATATCAAAAAAACCTTTAATTTCTCTCAGTTGTGCCTGAATCAAGGCCAATTGCCTATGTTTGACCAATATATATCTCTCCATCTCTTACAGAAGAACAACTTATCTTCATCTGAAACATCAAGAGATGGAGAAAAGCCAGCACTTCCCTTGGTATTTTCCCCCCTGTGATTAATTCCCATCCCTACTGAGCATTCAAGTTTCATTTCCCATTTGAATTTTTTGGGATTCTTCTTTCAGCCACTACTTTTAGCAATGCTTTTTTCTGCTAAATGAAAGTGTCTGCCTGATTCAGTATTTCTCCCCATGGCTTACCCACACTCGTTGGTGGGCCGAGGGCAATAATGGCAAAGATAATTAAAATCTGCCCTGTGCTTTGAAATATTAAGCCCATCTCTAAGTCCCATTATCCTGCTCAGTGTCAGAGGTACCACTGACAATTACTTGACTTCAGCCTTTCAGGGGGTGCACGGCTGCCAGAGAAAACCAAGAGTGGAAAAGTACTATCCCTTCAGAAAAAACAGATGTTGCAGCTCCAATTTGTCTTCTGCCAAGACAAAGGAGATGCACTAAATTGATCTTTTGTCAGGGATTTTGTTTTGCTTCCAAGATTAATATCACAACAAACTGGGAGGCACCATTCCTCGGGGTGCAATGTTGTATTGCAAAACTGAGCCTAAATACCCACACTGAGCATAATTTAGTGAGGCTGAAACTCTGTCTGCATAGGGGGAGATAAACTTTTTTCATCCAGTAGCACGTTATCAGCATACAGAGGCTGACCACTCAGGTTCAAAGCCAGGCAGGATCTTTTAGAGTCACCATGGAGTGCCTGTGGTGGTCCTCAGAGCCCTTCCTGGTGGCCTCCAAGGGGCTGCTTGGACATAGAAAAGGAAAGAATGAATGAAGGGATGGGAAGGACAATCTGGGAGGTGGGTGGAGGGCTCTGGTTGGAAAGAACCACTTTTACCAGGCAGAAAAACCCCTCTCAAGCCATGCAGGTGGATAAGGGACATGCAGCACAGGATGTCCATGGAGTGGAGAAAGTTCCAGGACATTCTCTATATCCACAGACCAGAACACTGCAGCTTGTCCCTAAGTGTCACGTCTGCTTGTCCTCGTTGATGGCATCCTCCTGTGGTACTTTCTGCTCCATACATTAAGTGACAACCCCATTTCCCAAATAAACCCATCCCAGATGTGGATATTCTTCCCTTGTGTGAAACATCACACATCTTCACCAGCCACTGCTGTGTTTTCAGCAAAAGGATTAAAAATCCCGACTTGTACAACTCCCTCAGGATGAAGGGCAGCATGTAATTTAAACACATTGATTCAACACTCTGTAGAGCAACAAATTGCTCCAGATTTTTTTACATGGCATATCCAATTACCAGATGGAAACAAGCACAACCACCAGATTGTGATGTTTTTTCCACACTTCTTCAATCCACCTGAGTAACTGCAAGTAAATATCACCAATGCCCAAATCTCTGTGCTATGGCAATTTGTGAAAACACACACTCTCAAGGTATAATGGATTAACAAAAATAACTGGACAGACCAGAGATTTTAGGCTTGTTTTTTTCTCTGTGTTGTGGAAAATCTTTTACAGTAGTGGAAAATATAACATCTGCACTACCTCAAGACAGCAGCAATTCTCACTGGTGCATGAAAATGCTCCTGAAGCAAGCTGACTCTTTTTCTGCTAGGGCTAGTGTGCACAAGGAAGTTTTTTAAGCTTAATTATGCCAGCTAGGAGTGTGAAAAAACAAATACATCATCCCTACAAGAGAGAGAGCTGTGCCAACAAAAAGCCCCTGGTGTGGATGCAGCACTACAAAAGGAGGGATTTATTTTTTTCTTCCTGGTATAGTTAATTTTGTTTGGGTAGCTCTGATAAACTACCCCAGCAAAATAAACTTCTTGGCTTGAACAACTGTGTTTCCAGAACAGGCGGCCAGTCAGTGATACCTGTGTGTCAGCACATTCCTCCTGCTGGAAAGACCTCACACCAAATTCCCTGAAGTTTTTACCTGGGCTAGAGGAAAGCTATGAGAAGGATCAGAATATTCAATATCTAAAAGGAGGCCAAGACTCTGTGTGGTGAGGGGAGAGCTCTGGCTGCTCTGAGCCCCTCCAGAAGCACATTCCTGCCTGACAATCCTCTAGGCTGCAAAGTGAATTTCTTGTCAGAGATGATCCCCAGCCAGACATGCAGCCCTTCCTGGGATTGTGGCATGACCTGCTGCCCACATTCATGTCAGGTTCCTGCTTCATGTGAGGCTTTATAGTTGGATCTCATGGGTTTTGGTCCTGCTGTGGGCCCAGCAGGCTGTGAGATGGGTACCCAAAGTTGTAGCTGCACCACATTCTGGAGATGTCATGGCAGAAAGAGTTTCTTCTAACCTGAAAAGCAGTCTCCCTGGGTTTACCTGGAGGTAAGGTATATTTAGGCAATTCACCTTTCCCTTCCAGTGCTACTGAGCCTAATGTTTGCCTCATGTGAGCCTGAGGTATTCACATGGCCTGGCTGAGCTGATGTCCTTTTGTGGGGCTGACTGCAACGGAGCAAAGCCAGATCTGCCTCACAGGGAAGGTTTGTTTTCCTGAACAATCCCACGCCAAGTATGTGCCACTCCTCACTGCAAATGGGCAGCTGTTGGGCAAGTTGCACTTCCCTTTTCTGCAGGCTCGTGTCAGTAACTATGGGTGAACTCAGGCAGGATGGTCTGAGAACCTCTCCATCCTTCCTTCTCTGGTTCTCCACTGATCTCCTCTACAGCATAGGCAGATTCAGAGCTCTGTGACAGGGCCCACAGCTACTGATCTCCTCTACAGCACAGGCAGATTCAGAGCTCTGTGACAGGGCCCACAGCCGGTGGCCAGGGCCCCTTCCTTCGCATCCTCTGAAGCAGCAAGTCCCACCTTTTCCTTCTTGCAGAGCTGCATTGGCTCCTTGCCCTCCCTAATCCGGAGGGAGGTGGTTTGTGGGGCTTTTCTTCCTCAATCAATCCACAGAAACTGGGCTTGCACGAGGCTTTGTGTTTCTGCAGAGCGAATTCCTCAAGCAAGGTGTAAAAGCAATTAAAGGCGCCAGGCCCCAGGGCTCGGCCACTGCCACCTGCACAATGGGAGCACAGCAAGGGGGCAATCTAAAATCCACAGCTTTCAGAAAACCACTGTGTTTCTCAGCCCAGCTCTCTGGGGGCCAACAGATAAACAGCACTGCCCCGAGGAATTTCCTTCCTCCAAAGGTGGGAACTGCCCAAAGGAGCCACGGCCTCCCATCCTCTGATGACATCAGCTTCCTCGGTCCTGGGGTGAGGGGACTTCAAAGCAGAAGTTAGGGGAAAAAGCCCTCCTGGGAGAATGGAGAAGGTTTCATTCCTGGCCTGAAGGCCACCAGGCAGAGCCTCGCTGCCAGTGGTTCACCCCAGCACTCCCAGAGAGACCATAAAAAGGACAGGAAAGATTCAGCACGGCAGAGGAAGCCACACAACTGCGATCAGCGACGAGCTGCTGCTCCAGAAAAATGGTCCCAGCACAGCCCCATCTCCACCAACACCTCAGCTTCAACCTTTTTATCTATTGCCCACGTTTCATCTCATGACTTCCAGCACAACTCTTAATTGTTTTATAAGCTCATGGAGCTGCCTTGGCAGAACACCAACAGCTTCCTGGGACTCACTGTAGATTTCTGCATGTTAAACCCACGTTTATTCAAAGCGGTCTCTGTCTAACGATGTGACTCACCACTTCCTTCACTCTACAGCTTCCACTACCTCTAAATCTTGGAGAACTGAAATACCTTTTAAGCCCCCACCCCTATCCTAAGTTTTGTTGAAATCTTCCCAAGAACTTCCTGGGGGAAGAGGAAAAAAAGAAGGGACTGGCAGGCAGACATGGTGACACTGTGTTCACATAAGCTTCATTTCCTTAGGAAACCAGGCTAAAAATAATAGTCAAAAATCTTGGGCAATTGCCTTCAACTCAACATCTCTCTCTAGACAGGAAGAAAGGAAGGAATTAGCAGGCTGGAGGTTATATTTCAAGGTTTGTCTACATGATTTGAAGCATAGAAATTAGAAATGAAATTAAGAAGATATATTAGGTCGTCTTGGCCTTCCCTGGAGAAGCAAACCCTACAGCTGTTTCCCTCAGCATATATTTTAGACAAGTGTGCAGCCCAGTTTCAAATGATCCAAATGATGGAGCTTCCATCAGTTTTCAACAGGGACCTATTCCTTTCCTTATGTATCTTTCCTCTTTTTTTTTTTCTTTTTTTTTCTTTTTTTCAAAAACAATTTTAACTTTTTATCTATTGCTCATGTTTCATCTCATGACTTCCAGCACACCTCTTAATTGTTTTATAAGCTCACTGGAGTAGAAAGGTAAATACTTCTATGCATGCCACCGACATACTTCAAATAGCATCACAGGGTTCATTTCATGCTTTTGGCTGACTTAGACGTTCTTATTCACTACAGCTTCGTGTTTTTAACTGTGTTTTTCCTGGAAAAAAAATAAAAGGGTGGGGGGAGGCCTTTGGTTAATAAATTCCAGGGTTTTTTTTTCAAATTTGAGTTTTTCAGACTCCACATCCTGGCCATGTTTCAGCTTGAATTTGAAAGGCCCAGCCCACTCAAAATATCCTCAAGAGGTTTTTCTCACTCCCCTTGACTTTTCAACTTCAGTTTTCTGTTATGTAATTAAAAATTATCAAAAGGGAAGGGTTACTTTAATATGACATTATTCCCAAAAAAATAGGTCTCCTTTCTTGGTCCTACAGCTTCTTCTGTTATACAAGAGACTGTTGCTTTTTGTCTGAGTGGGCCCTGCAGATTTGTGTGACATTTATCTCAAGTTGTCAAGGGGAGAGAGTTGAATGTGTGCTGACTATCAAGAGTTTTCTGGGAAATCCAGGGCAAACCATATTTCCCAGTAAATTAATTTTTTCTCTCCAAGATACATCCTTTGAGCAGCTCTGAATTTGAGAGCAAAAATCCAGCCACTGAACCAGCACAAAACTGAGAAGTACCCAAGGATGAATTAGCACTGTCATATAGGCATGACAGAGAAATATATTTATTTTTGCTGCTTTGCAGCTATATAACATGAAAAACTGTTGTGAGATGTAAACAGCTTCAGTTTCTCCACCCCAAACACAAACACACAGAGGCTTTGACCAAAACCCCCATCTTTAACATGCCTATTCCATAGTCAGAAGCAGAAGATGTGAAGATGTATGAGTAGATGTAGTTTTCTTGCCCAAACTGCATTTGTCAAGAGCCAGTTTCAGAGAATTTTATGAAAACAATATTTCTGACAATTGCCTGACTCAGAAGAGGAGCTGGTTCTGTTGTTCTCACACCTCCCTGATGGAGAGCAGCACCTCCACAGCTGCCAGCAAACACAGTGAGGAAATGTGCACATATTTGGGATTCATCCCTCAGCAACCCCTGGCTTCCTCCTGCACCTCACAACCCACAAGAAGCATCAGAGCACCAAAATGTCTGTGCTTGATCCCCTGCTTACAAATTCCCCTTGTAACTGGGAACTACTGGGGGTCAGAAAGCCTGGCTCTCTAGATGGGATGGAGAATACTAGGAATATTTTATGGATATTGAGACCTCCACAGCCCTGCAGAGCAGAAGTTTCACATCCTTTCTCCATTCACACATCTGTTCCAAGACTAACTCTACTGATGCCCTGAACCTCCAGCCTCACAGGGCCTGATGCCACCCACACTTCCCATAAAACCAAGAAATAGATTCAAGGCCATATTAGGCATACTTAGAGGTACTGCAAGATGGTTCCAAGAAGTCTGAGCCCTTTCCTGAGTGCTGACAGACGTGTCTGAGTCACCTTGTTCTCTGCTGAGTCACTTTATCCCAAAGCACCGGCAGCAAGAGGAGAGCAAGGGGAAGGGGGGAGCACAGCCAGCACAGGGTAAGCAACAGGAGCAGAGGGCACCAGGCTGGACCTCATCCCAGCTCCTCTGACGTCTGTTCCTGGTGGGAAAAGTGCTCCGGGAACACAGCTTTCAGGAGGGTCAGGCAGTGACAGGAGAGAGAAGGATGTTGGTACCCAAACCCAAGCAGGGTACTCGGAAAGCAACAATTGTGTACCAAACTGAGACTGTATTTCAGAGTTTTTTCTCTGAAATTTCTGGCCTCATGCCAGAATATTTATATATGTGTGTGTGTGTGTGTGTGTGTGTGTGTGTGAGCACATGTGCACTGTGTGCACATGCACACGCTCCACACATTTTTGTTTGGACGAGCCGTGTTTTGGCAAAGTCAACAACTGATTGCAAACAAACTGCACTTTTATTCAGCCCCCCAAACCAGCTGCTTTCAAGGATGTACCAGTGGGAAACAAAAGCATCACTGGCTGTTGCTACATGACCCAGTAACTTCAGATGCTGTACCTTCTGTTCCATCACAGTGCTTTCCATTTTCTGGCCAAAATGAACACTGAGGTGCTGAGAGTCCATTCATCTACTTATCCAGGGCTCAGCACCACTTTTCAGGAGCACTATATAAATTCAGAAGTTGCCTGAAATAATAAATAACTGTGACAGGTACAGAAACAAAGCCTGTAGCTCTAAGGCTAGTGTTTCCTGCTCCAGAGAGGTTTCTGTTCCCCTGTGTCTGCAGGACAGAACATTCCAGCGATGTTTCAGCACTGATGGGCCCTCGAGCCTCAGCCAGGAGAAAAGTCAGCTTTCTGGCAGAAAACCCTGCATAGCTCCTGGAACTGAGGGAAGAAAAGGAGAAAAGATGAAATACTTTGTTTACCATATCATGACATCACCATCATCACTGGAGAAAAATGCAAGTTCATCTTTCTTCCCGGGGATGGTCCGTATGACCCCAGTGATTATCCCTGCTGGATAGCACGGCCCTGTCCTTCCCCTCCACACCAGCACACACAGATTTGTTTGACCTCGTGGCCACCAGCTCCAGCAGGGTGCAGATGCAACCCACAAAGCTCCCAGAGCTGAATTCCCTTTGCAAGATGTGTTTTTCCTCTTGGTTGAGCCTGAACGTGCCCCCAAAGCAGCTGTGCCACCCCCTGGGACAGCCCATGGGCTCCGTGGAGTTGGGGAAGGATTTCTGCCCAGAAAGGCTTTGTGTTGCCCACTGCTTTAACCTTCAGCATGTGCTGGCACTCAGAGCAGGGCAGAACTTTACAGAAAGCAAACCATTTCCTCCAGAGGAAACAGTCCCTGCAGCGGGCTTCTGTCTCTCAGGTGCATGGAGGAGTTGTGATTCTCTGGAAAACACCTGGCTACGAGGAAGTGTTTGGCTTAATTCAAATATGTCTAGGCTAGCAAAATCTTTTTCATATAGGGTTTCTTCTCCCTTCTTCTTTCACTTCCCTTCTAGCCTTGTCCCCCAGACTCCAGTTATTTGCAAGAGCTATGATATTTGCTGTATATCTGTTTCTGTCCTGTGGTAACTAAGCAGTGTTTGAAGCTCTCACAGGACAGGTAAAACCAGGATATCCCAGTACATCACATTTTACCTTTTTGATTTCTCCCTAGTTCTGCTCCCATGGCCTCCCAACAAATCTGGTCCATCAAAACCAGTTTTAGGCTTTATTACAAAGGAAACAGGGTCAGTTTTCTACTGGAAAGAAGGGCTGCTGCTCCATTCTGGGAACAAAAGTGTCAGAAAGTGTGCAGAACTGTGTGGCTGTTCTGACAACCAAAAATGCATTTCAAACACAGTGGTAAATGGCACTGTAGTCAGCTGAGACGTCCCTGCAGTGAGGATTTCTTCCACCTAACTGGAAGTCAGATTGAGTTCTCAGAAAGCTCCAGTAAATCTTCCTACTCACTCAAGACCAGAGCCAGGGGAGTGTTTGACTGCCCTGAGATGGAATGGAAAACCAGAGCTCCAAAATCCTTGCAAAGGGATCATCTCAGGAGGGAAAATGGTGTGGATCAGCTGAAATGTTCATTCTGTTTTTAATGTTACAGGCAACAGCAAAGCAAGATAAAACTGTTAAAAGAAAAATCCAGATCTCATGCCTTCCATATTTGAAACCACTTGGAAATGTTTTCAGGACTGGGAGATTTACTGAACTGGCCCTTGTACATACAAACACAGGCAGGTTATCTTAGATTAACATTATCTGATTACAAAAACCTAGTCAGAAAATTCCTCACCAAACATTTTACATAATTACAGCTGCAAGAAAGTGCCAAAAGAAAGCATAAATTAAAATAAATCCTGGAAAATATTCCCACCTGAATAAAAAATAACATTTTGAAACAGTAGTTCATTAAGACAGTGTTCCTGTGGAAGTCAGAGATCTGGTAGGAGCCCAGGCAAAAATGTGTTCAGGGGTAACAGCACCCAGTGCAGAGTTACCTCATCCCCAAGCTGCATGTGCCAGATGGACTAAAGATCATTTGGTCTCAGCAACCCCTTTTTTCATTATTATCTGGAAAAAAAGCCCTGTGCTGTGTGGAGCTTTGTCCTGGAAGTGAGCAGAGCACCCAGACCTGGAGGGGCTCAAGGGGTTTCATCAGGCCCTGCTGCACACCTTCCCTGGACACAGCCTTGAACCAGCCCCAAACAGCCCAAAATAACCTGGGTCAGTGCATGCAGACAGGCTGGAAAATTCAGAAACACCAGCTGAAAAGGCCATTCCTTTGTGTGAATTCAAGGGGATTCGAGGGACAGTAATTCATTCAAATGTTGACTTGTTATTGGGCTGTCCTTCACAATTGCTTCAGGAGTAATTTTGGCCTCAACAGTTTCTTTAATTGAATTGGATTTAGATGGGAGTCCACCAGCACTTCATTTTTATTTGAATTTTATGATTCAATTTAGCATTTAGTTTCAGTTGCAATCTGATTTTATTGTACTTCTCCCTGGTGGAAAATGTATCCACCTATTACCAGCACCACATAAATTCAGATGCTGTCTCAAGGAACATTCTCACACGTGTGAGAGTCTACATTTCATATATAATATACCTACTTGTTGATAAGGCTAGTTGCACAACTCAGTGCCATGACCTTCCCAGAGGAAGTATTGTTTCAATGCATAATATGTCACAAAGGCAAAGGACTGTGACTTTTCCTGCTGCTGCAGCTTTTGGGATCTTTGGGGCTCATCCTCAGAGAGGTGGAGATGCTTCAACCACACACTGGGTGCTTGCTCCAGCATTAGTGTTGATTTAAGAATATGTTCCTTCTCCAAAGAACTGATATTCACATGTCTCCGGGGCTTGTCTTTGTATGAACAAAGGGCTCTGTGTTCACAGATCTGTTTTCCCTTCCCAAGTGGGTTATAGATGCTGAAATAGCCCCACAGTGGTTGCACTGCAATATCTGCTCCCTGAAGGCATTCAGAAGAGCTGCAATATTTCCAGAAGGACTGAGCATTCATGCTGCAGCACCACTACATCCACTGCATTTTCAAGAGGCAAACTGAGGCCAGGAAGGCTGGGACAGTACCATGGGAGACACTTTCCAGGCAGTGGGGACAGGACAGGTCTGCCTCAGAGTTTCCATCACCAGCTGCTTTTGCTCCACGTCTGAGAGAACAAGGGGAGGAGGTGACTCTTTAGGAGCTTTTTCTAACCCTGTGATTTTACACTCACACCCAGAATTTGAGTTGTGGGATCTGCCTGCAGACAGGGTGAGTTATCAGACCCATCTGCACTGCTGCACCTCCACAGCAGCCCCTGCCTGAGCTGCCTTACCCAATGCACAGCCTGGTTTTCTATGCCACAGTGAGCTCCACACTGCAATAGAAAACAAGTTGATCATTCCAGATTCCAAGGCCTGCAGGCCAGATCACTTTTGAACACTAACAAATTAAGAAGAAATCCATATTTAATTAATTCCCTTTCCTCCCCACCCCCCCCCACCCAATACAATCCAAGAGCTTTTGTAACATCTGAAACTTTTATCAGAGTTGACAATGGTATAAATACCTCCCTGCCAGCTCCTAGAGTGCTAGCAAACAATCTTTCATCAGGCAAATGAACTCTTACAGACAGAGCAAGATATAAACACCCATATGTAAAGCACATTCTCTGGACTGGGTCCACCATGAGCAAAACCCTCCTGCTTCCCTGGAACCAGCAACACAATCTCCCTTTATACATCTTAAGTGTCCACAGTCCAAACAATAACACATTAGCATGCTCTTGACACTGCTGTCAAAATAAACAGCTATTTATTAACATTCTACAAGGCATTATTTTTAAAAGAAATCAATCGAGCAATAATGTCAGAAAATAATATATATCCCTCTGTTCCAGAAAACAGCATCTCCCTTTTACTTAAGACAACATCTGGTCCAGATAACAGCTGCCAAGGGTAGAGCTGTGAGTCCCTGTGATTGCTGTTGCTTGGTGGTTGTTGGAGCATTTTTGAGAGCAGCATTTTTCACTCTGTGGTATCACTGCCAACTATTCCCTGGGATCCCAGGAGGACAATGCATTCCCCTTCTGCTCTCACTGGGTAAATGGAATAAAGGCTGAACATGGTGTTTGCTCTCACCCATCAAACCTGCACTAAATATAAAAAGATATTAAAAGCTGCCTCCCCCTCTCTCTTTCTGAGGTGAAAACCTCCCCATCTTCACACAGGGAGACTTTTGCTGCCTTTTGTTCCTGTTGGTCAAGCAAATTTAAAGATATCAAGGAACCTCTTGAGAAAACCAAGAGAGGAAATGTGAATGCAAAGTGAACTTACAAACAAAAAGCTATTTTTAGTGTTGGGGGGAAGCTCTTAGCATTGGACAAACAATACAAGGAAGTTTCAGACACTGACTGCTCAGGAGAGCTAATATCCCTTGTTGCTGCCCCACCTAGTCTGGATACAGGAATGCTGCTGGATTCTCAGGCTTCCCACCCCCAAATGATCCACCTTCCCCTCAGCACGGTGCAAAAGTTCAGGGCTTGGGCTGAGAGCACCTGGCTGGCTCTCACAAACACAGAACCTCACCCTCCTGCTGGCACAGGTGACCCAAGGGCACCGTGTGTCCCCAGCATGGGGCTCTGTAGCAGATGGGAGTGGCTGGTGGCACTTCCATCTCCAGTGCCACCAGATGTGGTGGCAGAGCACAGCTGGAAGCACCCAAAAGGCTGAGGCCAAAAAGCACAGAAAGTCTTGTACATTCCAGGCACAGAATTAGGACAGAGCAGCTGGGCAGAAGCAGGAGGAATGGCATGGACGGCTTTGGGACAACAAAAATGTCTTTCCTAAACACAGAGCAAAGTGTTTTATCAATGGAGTCTCACTGGTGCTCAGCAGCTGTAGATTCAGGATATAACAATGCCACTTTGGGAGCCTGCGCAGATTCCCCTTTTCCTTCTAGAATTTCAGCTCTCCACCCCCACAGGCAACACAAATAATATATTTGTCAATCACTTGTCATTGTGCAGGTCCTTTGGGGGTGGAAAGCTTGTACACAGGAGTTTGTCCAGCCTGTTCACTCCTTGCTTCAGCTGCATTCCTGTTTATTTATTCATTTGCAACCAGTGTGTGTAGTTGATGGTCAAGAATAGCCAGATCTTCCAAGATCAGTGAAATAAAACTACACAAGAATAGTCAGATCCTCCAAGATCAGCGAAATAAAATTATGCTCTTTCCCTGGAGACTTCTCCCAGATCTTTGCATTTCCCAGAGACCTGAACCAGTGCTCAGGGAACAAAAGATCCTGGGACAGAAATTTCAAGGAGCATACAAGTTTTTACTTTTGCTGCTGGTTTTGCTGGGAGCTTACAAACAGTTAAAGCCAGGCTTTGATGAGAGGGTCAGTCAGAGGCTGGATGCAACATGGAACTGCACAAAGAAATAGAAGCTATACAGGATTGCTCAAGTCCTTATGTGGCCCTGGTGCTTATAGGGACTCACAGGAGGTCAGTCAGGGACATTTTGCAGATCTGCCTGCCACAGGGAGAGAGGGATATTTATTACAATGCAGCTAAACCTCACTCAGTGTGACCTTCCAGGGACAAAATTCAGCTTTGTACTGGGCCACAACAGAGAGAGTGTAAGCAGCAGGTTGAAGGAAGTGGTTCTGCCCCTGTGCTCAGCATATTGCATCCAGCTTTGGAATTCCCAGGGCACAATCCTGAGGAAGGGGAGGGAGGCCAAAGCACATGGCATGGGGAATTGTAGCTTCCATGAAAACATGAGCTAACAGAGAAGATCAAACCTGCTCCCTCTAAAGATAAGTTGCAGCATGGGAGATTTAGCTACAAGGAAAAGAAAATTTTACCCTAAGAATGGTAAAACACTTGGACAAGAACTCAAAAATGTTATATCCATGTATTCTTTCAGTGAATTTTTATCAGTTATGTAGGGATGTAGGGAGAGTCCTCTACACTCATCAAGCACTCAACTCTCTTTGACCTGCCTAGGTGTGTCTGGCCTGCTCCAGGAAATCTGCTTTTTTTGCTTTTTTTTCAAATGGCACTTCTGTCATTGGATGAATCCCATGGTCAGTTTTCAAAGAAAGCCACCTCTGACTTTGGAATTTGACCCTCTCCTAGAGGTTTCTAAATCACTTTGTCCCACAGATATTTTGTTCCTCTTAAATATCACCTGTGGGAGAGGAGAGGGTTGTTGATTGCTGCTTCTTTCTAAATGATTTTCACATGGTTTTTAGTGGTGTGGGGAAACAGATTACAAAAATTCTCCAAAGAAGAAATATAAAGAATTTATTTCTGATCTGGCTCTTGGTTCCAGTGCAGGGTTGGTCTGTGTCTGCAGAGGGTTAAAGATTAGCTAATGAAAAACATTTGAGCAGCTCTGATAACAGAGTGGGGCAAACAGTGGGATCAAGCTCACAGCACTGGCGGTCACACATTGCAAATCACAGGCAGTACCAGCCTCACACCCTGCATGTTTCTGCTTCTGGGCTGCACTGACTCCTGCAATAACTCACCTGCCACTGTGTGAATGGTTTGGGACTCCCCTTCCACCCAGCAGCTGACAGACCATGCACCAGTGCACCCCCAAACCTGCCCACTGACATCACACTAAAAGGGAAAGTTGCTGTTTCAGAGCAGGCAGTTCCAGATCCAGCAGTGAGCAGGTTTTTAGAAACTGGGCAGTGACTCTGAAATGCTTTGGCTGTGGATTTGTTCAGCTTTTTGAGAAGAAAGATTGCTTGGTGGGGCAGCATGAGTGAGCTCTCTAAGTACAGTAGGGAGTGGTGCTCAAGCACAAAGGTGCTGCAGCCTAAAAACTAAAATCCACTGTGAAAGACAAGACACAGAATCACACAGTTCTGGAATATTGTCTGTCTTTTATCCTCACTGTTTTCTGCCCAGTTCCATGGGTCTGTAATGCAGCACTGGCTTGAGGCACAGCACTGTTCCCTCTGCACACCTGGGACTGCTCCCTGCAAAAGCATCTTTGCACCCAGGGGAGTCCAGATGTTGGGCACAGCTGGCACCCACATTAGGAGAGGCTCTTGAAGTTGCTGTGGAATTTGACCACTGTTGAAGCCAAGAGTGGAGTGGAAAAAAGCCTTCTGCTCTGTCTTATGCCTGAATTCCAAAGCTGCACCTCACTCCTCTCTGTTCCAAAAAGAAACAGCAGTGCCACAGCCATAATTCAGTGCAGCTGCTGTTGAACAGTGCTGGGGAGATGTAAAAACTGGTGTTACTGTGAGCACACACTCCACCTTTGGGATTAAGCTGCCTGGTTTCCTTCCATTCACATGCAAAACTCACTCCATCCCATCTTCCTCCAGAGATGGTGCAGACAAAAAGGAACCCCATGGCACTGATGTCAGTGGAAAACCCTGACCCCCCACAGCACTTTGCAGATTCTCAGGGGCTCACTGAGCTGTGCATCACACCCAGAGCCCCTCTGACAGTGACATTACACCTGATCTCCCACAACACCATTTCTTCTTTATCCCCAGTGGTACTTCCAGGTCTGTGGCTGCAGAAAGTGGTGAGGCAGCTGCTGCCACAGTCTCTGGGGGTACGGAGGCAGGAATTGTGTGGATCAGGCCCACAGCCCCGTGTCAGGTGTTGGGCAGCAGCAGCTGGCTCAGGGGAAGGTGTGAGGCAGCCACGTGAGGCAGCTGTGATGCCTTGCTGCAGCCTGCCAGCCTGGGGAAAAGATGAAAACAAATGAGTTTATAACCTTTTGTCAGCCTGTCCCAAGGATGTAACTTCACAAATATTTAGGTCAGATGGGGCACACCCTGCGCTGGACAGCAAGAGAAGGGAAGAAAAGCCAGGGCTTCAGCTCACAAATGCCACACTCTCTGTGCTAGATAAGATAAGCTGGTGACTGTCACTTGCTGTTACTGTGGCTGCTGCCCTGCTGGCTCAGCCCGGGAGCTGAAGGTGGCTTAGGACAGAAGTGAGGTGAATTCTTGCCACTGCAAGCCATCATTTTCAACATGACAGTCACAAAAAAGCTGTAGTTAGTCAAAGAAAATAAGGATGAACATAAGCTAAACTAAGCTCCTCTCTGCTGATGTTTTTAAACTCAAGACAGTTTATATGAAGGATTATCCTGCCTGGATTCATGGGAGTGCACCCACTTTAGCCATCAGTGCCCAAAAGGTCACAACAATGTCCCCACAAGCATGTTGTGAAGGTGAAAACCAGGTACAGAGGCATGTGGCTCCTGTCTTATCCCAGGTCCCTTCCTTATCCCAGCCTGCTCCTGGCTGGGACAGGAGTTGGTGAGTTCTGCCAGAGCCCCAGCCAGAGCCAAGAACCACTGACAGCCACAGGCTGCTTCTTACTGAGTCATGACAGGTTTCTCAGGTATCTCAGGAAGTATCACTGAGGCTCCTAATTACCCTGGAACTTGCTTTCCTCATGGCAAAGACAAACTGGCATAAATCTGTCCCAGCAGAGCATGGGGCTCTCATCCTGCTTGTGGAAATGGGTGTCCTCTGCCATTCCAATACAGGATGGAGGGAGGAATAACCTGGCCACAGGGATTTGTCCAGAGCTGTCCTGAGGGCAGGGAATGGGGCTGGCTGCAGTTTCCCTGCACTGCTGGTCCCTGCCCTGAGCACTGGGCAGGGCAGAAAGGGAAGGACCTACCTTCCCTGACCTGAGCACTGGGCAGGGCAGAAAGCTGCCCTCACCCCAAGGCCACCTGTCCTGTCAAGGTGGAACAGGGGCAAAAGCAGATGAAAGCTCTGCTCTGCTCCAGGCTGAGCCAGGCAGCACTGACAGAACCAGAGGACACAGTCTCCAGCTACATCAGGGAAGGTACAGGTTGGATATTAGGAAGAAATTTTTCACCAAAAGAATAATAAAGTACTGGAATGCTCTTCCCAGGGAGGTGGTAGAATCACCACCTCTGGATGTGTTTAAAAAAAGACTGGACATGGCACTTGGTGCTATAGCCTAGTAGAGGTGTTAGGGCATGGGTTGAACTCGATGATCTTAGAGGTCTCTTCCAACATCATTATTCTGTGATTCTGTGATTCTGTGAAATCTCTTCTGTGGTTTGGCACAGAGGTGTGTCCCGTGCCCTTGGTGTCCCCAGGGTGGCACCACGGCTGGCACATGAGCACAGCAGAGACATCACACAGCTCTGTGAAGGGGACAAAGGGCAGCTCAGAGGCAGCCCTGAGAGCTGGCAGCCTGGCCCACAGCTCTTTTCCTCCATCAGCTGTTCATCATTTGCCTGGACTGTGTTAATTCACACATTGCTCTCTCCCAGCTCCCATTGTTCCCGAGCAGGGCATTGTCATGGGGCCAGTTCTATATTTATGACAGGATGTCAGCCTACGCTTGCAGTTGCCTCCTTTGAACTGGATACTTTTACCTTCTATGCTGGCAAGGATGCAATTCAACAGAAAGGTAGAAAAATAAACATATGTTTATTTAAGACACGCTTGGTTGTATCGAAACACACAAGTGGCACCTCTTCCTATTGGCCCTTCCACCCTCCCAGCCAGGAGAGCCCAGGTTTTTTTCATGACATAAACAAAAGATTATTTCCTAAGAAGATTGAGGGTTTCCTTTAAAGGAAAACAAAAAGGAAAAAAAAAAATGAAAAGAAAAAGAAAGGAGGAAGGAATCTGCAGAATAGCCCTTAGGAAGTTGCAGCTCTAGAGGCCCTTTAGTTCCTCACCAGCAAAAGATATTTAAATATAGCATGGCCTGCCCAGAGCCCAGCCTGAGAAAAGCCATGTACCCAGCAAAGAAACCACTCTGCCAGAGGGTGCCAGCTTCAGGCTCACACCCCTTACCCTGATGAGGGCCCAGGGTCTGCAGCCAGGACTGAGAGCTGCATCTTTGAGTTGGCTGCTTCTAAAGGTTTGAATATGATTTCTTGCATTTTAATTTGCCTAATTTTTTGTTTGTGCACCGAAGCAATCAAAGCAGGCATGCAAAAGCCTTTATCCACTGAAAGATGCTGCCAGCCAACTTCAAACCAGACTCAGGATATGAAGCACCCACCTCCTCTGCCCCTCACCCTAGGACCACCAGGATCCCTCTGTGCTCTCCAGGAAAGATGATTCCAGAAGATTTGAAAAGCTCCAATCTCATACTCCTTGCAATGTTTTCTCAAGACTGCTGAAATTATTCAGCTATGAATAATTATTCATAGCTGAATAATTTCTATCTGTTATTTCTTGGACAGCCACAGCTCTGTGAAGTTATGCTTGTGTGAACCCCTCCACCTTGCTGAGATCATGAACCTTCATGTTCAAATGCAGCAGGTTAGAAAGTGGGTCAGAAACTTCTTCTTCTCAAAGTAGCTTTTTTTTTTTGAGGCAAAACTGAAATGTTTCAAAGCCCAAGTGCCATTCATGCCTCATGGGTGCATCACATCCCTGTTTTTGCAAAGGGTGAGGAGTGAGCTCCATTTCCTCTGACAGGTTGTGATCTCCCCAAGCAGGGAAAAGGGTGATGCACCAGTGACAGGAATGGCTGGGAATCCACCCAAGCAGCCTTGCCACTGATGGGAACAGGGACATGTGCAGTCAGGACTGGAAAAGCCAAGAATGGGAATTTCAAGACACAAATATTTCATACTGGTAAAGATTACTGTCATAGTTTCCAGTGGGATCAGCCCACTTCCTGGACTGAATTTACCTCTTTCCCCTTCATCTCCCTGGAAAGGGGCTCACTGATGGTGGAATTAGCCAAAACTGAGCCTTCCAGGCAGAATGGGGGTAGCAGTGTTTTGTCCAAGGTTGGTTTGGAGCTGTCCCTGTCACCACAGCCTCCATTCGAGGCCGTACCTGCTGTAGAGCCACGAGGGGACTTTGCGCTCCAGGACACTCTGACCTGTCTCCCACAGCACACAGCAGTATTAAATGCATTCAGCTGCAATGAGAAGCTCTGAAATCACTCAGGCTCTCTGGCAAGAGACTTCTGTTGTAACAACAGGCTTTGGCTGTGGATTTATCTGCCATGGATCCTGCATTTCACACAGCACAGGGCAACTACAGCAGGCTGAGCCCTAGAATGCCATAATATAAGCAGGAAGGGCTGAAATTTGAAGACTTTCCCACAACAAGTAAGTAAAACAATCTCCTCTTTCAGAAGGCAACATACTTCTTGCATAAGGGTCCTTTAAAACAATATACAGAGCAGCTGAACAGGAGTCATGGGGGAACTCTCTCAGATCCTCAGTTCATTCTCAGATTTAGCTGATAGTTTCTCTCTGACTGCTCTAATTCATACAGAGGAGCTCCAGGTTTTACTTCCAAATGCAGAAAAGGCTGCACACACCACTGGCTGTGTCCTGAGCCATTTGCAAGGATAATGGTACTGACTTAGAACTCTCTACAAATCCATTTTCCACAATAAGAGACTAGGAGACCATGAAAAAAAAGATGAATAATGACACAATCCATATATAAAGACACACTACTAAATGGCTACTAATCTATTTTGCAATTACAATGATAAGGCAATATCTGACACCAAAGCCCCATTCCTAATGTCAGAAATAGGCTTTCAATGTGCAAGAAACCTTTGTTAACCTCTCAGCCTGAGGAAATCACTACTGATCTTCAGGGAGATGCATTACACAGAAAATCCTCTGTGGGTTACATGTCACAAGAGTTTTGGAAACATCTGTCACAACTGTCGGGGGTCTAGCACAGGGACAGTGACAAAAACCTACATTTGTTTGATGCCTAAGTCCTAAATATTGTTAGTTTACTGCAATGGACTCACAATATTTAATAACTGATAGATGCTGCAGGGTCATAACAGAAGCAGGAGGACCCAGGGCTTTGTGGATGGAATCACAACGTCCAAGGAAAACCACACACCCCATCCTGAGCCTCCCTGTGTTAATTCTGCACAGTGTGGCTCAGGAAAGGGATGTTTCTCAAGGTGAAAAGGGATCTTTGAGCACTGGGTTAAAGATGATTTGACTGTCCACAGGTGAGCTAGATGAGAAGATTGTAGAAAAACATTTCTCACTCACTTATAGGATGGTTTGTGTTGGGAGAGACCTGCCCCATTCAGGTGGCTCCAAACCCTGTCCAACCTGGCCTGGAACACTTACCTTTAACAGGGACCAAAAAATCATAATGCTTGGCAGAGTGCAAGCAGCAGAAACAGAGTAGGAAATAACAAGGCCCAGCACTTCTAGAGGGCTGTATTTCACTGCTGCACATGAGTTTGGAGCAGTGGAAACAACACCAGCTGTGCAGCAGAAATCAGTCACCATGGGCGCTCCTACTCCAGCGAGTGCTTCAGACAAATTTATGGCTAATCAGGAACATGACATTGTTGTGCCCAGCCAAGTGCAGATGTGGGCTTGCATAAAACTTTCCTTATCATTCCTGAAAGGGCTGTGCTGCAGTCTGTCACTGTTCAATAAACAATTCCACGGCCAAGATCTCAAGCGCAGCCGCATCGCATCCTGATGATCTGCACTTTCCTCACAGAGAGTCAGAGAAAGATGCAACAACAAACACATAACAAACACATGGCCACAGCCCTTTTGGGCTGATGGGTTTCCAAAAAGGGGCAAATGTTGATTACTCCTGCGTGTTATTTTGCCTGCAGAGTTAGGAGTCATCCAAAGTCAAGAGAAGCCGGTGAAAAATCTCCTGCTGGATTTGCGGGGCTTTGCATCTGCCTTAAGGACATTAGACAAATTTAAACTACCATCCAAGAACAGGCTGTGATTTGGGGAAAGGCAGACAGCTAGAAAACATTCTAATTCAACCAGTTTTGTGATTTTGCTTTGTATTTTTGTTAACAAATTTTCTCAGTTCTTAAAAAAAATATTGAACAACTGGTCCACTGAAGCTTCCTCTTCATTTTTCATAAAAAAAGAGTTGCTGGGGTACAGGTGCATTGCCTTTACAGCCACTTTTCCTGATCTCCTATTTCTCCAAGCCCTTGTTTTCCCTGTCCCTCATGTTTGGCTGGTCACCAGTCTGGCTTTCCTGGGGTGCCTCACTGAGCATTCCCCATTTAGACACAGGGAAGGGCTGGAGAAGACATCTGGTGATTTTCATCCTTCAGATTTAACATGAAAAGGGAATTGGGAAAAGAAAAGGTAGCTTTTCTCAGGCCATATCCTGCAGCAGCCAGGGACCCACCTGGTCCCTGGAGAGCATTAAAAAATCCACAGTGTTTTGCAAAATAAGTAAAAAAAAAAAATTGAGCTGCCTCACACAGCCCCTGAAGAGAAGGGAAGAGCCAGAACACAGTTAACTTGAGCTAACTACTCCCTAACTCTCCCAGAGAAGCTGCTCAGGGCATCCATCAGCCCTGGGGCAGGGAACAGAACCAGATCTCCCTTCTCTGCACTGCTGGAGCTTGGATAGGAGAGGAGGCAGCCTTGGAGGGCAGGGGCAGAGCAGCTTCTGTTGTGCTGACCCCATCCCACCAAACTCCATCCAACCCAAACAAAATAATCGCCTTTTGCCATGGAGGAACAAATTCATCTCTTACAGGGCTTAAATCTCTTTCTACACTTTCCTTCTTAGAGAAAGGTCCAATGCCACATACATGGACTGGAAACTTTTTATGAATTGTTTCAGAGACTCAATCTGGAGAAAGTTAGAACTGTATTAGGAATATTTCTCTTGCCTGAAAGTTTATTCAGCTGTAACTCTGAAAGTTATGTAAGAGAACAGGACAAAATTAGAATATTGGATAAAAATAGCACTAAAAGAAATGTTCATCTTCCTCCAGCATTTTGAGGCCACTTTGGGGTCTTTTCTGGTTCTTCACCTAAAGCAGCCCTTGCCCTAAGCTGGCACCTGGCTGGATGCCATGTCATTTGCAATGCCCAGGCAAAAAGCCACCTAGGATGGCACCAGCCTGGTTTCACATCCACTTGTGGCAATGTCCATGGCTGTGCTTCCCAGCCCTCAGAGCTTTAGTACAGAGCTCAAACCCAGGTCCTGACAGTGAGTCAGCACCGAGCTGTCAAACCAGGCTGAAACCTCCAGGAAGCAGAATGTTCTCTGTGCATTCTTTCTGTACCACTCAGTGCATTACATAAACTCCCAACGGGGAGAGCCATAGCAGGGCTTTGGAAGGATGTATTTATTCCAGCAGTAACTCCAGCATTTAAACTTTCTGACAGCTGCTGTGAACAAATATGCAATAAAAATCAAAGCCAATTCAAAGCTGGTATTCAGAGGTGGGATAAGCATTTGGGTTCTGGGCCATGCTGTGCTTTGTTCAGCATTCAGACAGTGTAGAGGACTGCAGCATCCCTTTTCCACATTCAAGTCAAGCCCAAGTCACTTTGGATTCATTTTCCAAGCTTGGCTGTGTAAAGCTGGAGCTCTGTCTCGCATTATCTGAGCGTTTGGCTGCCTGGATCCCTAAAACATGACAGGCCCATGACAAGCAGCTTGTAGGAACGAGGAATTTGAGCATCCTCAGCTGCTCCAGTTCACACCTTCCCTGCTGCTGCAAGCACCAGATCCTCTGTCAGAGGCACTGACCGAGAGCTGAGGCCAGGAAAAGCTCCAGTCACTGCCAGGGCCTGTCTGTCAGGGCCCTTGGGTATCCACACAATGCTCCTATTCACGTTCAGTAGAAATAAAAGTAGCCTGTGCTGCAGAGGTCCTGAGCTCTCTGCCATTCCATCCAGGAATCACAGGGAAACGTAGGTCGGGAGAGACCCCTGGAGGTCAGCTGAACCAGTCTGCCACAAGGACAACCTGACACTTTTTTACATGAGTTCATGATGACAGACAGTTCCAAACCTGAGCCAGGTGACACAAGGCAGGAGAGAGACCCTACAACCACCCCACAGGCTCCCGTGGAGAAGCCACAGCCCCCCTTACAAATTCCCCTAAGCAGAGATGGCAGCAGAACTTCCTCTGCTCAGAGCTTTGGGGGAATTCAGGGACATTTGCCACGTGCCACCTGCCCACATGAAGCGGTGAGAGGGACCCCACATGTCAAGGAGCCTTCCCGACTTTGGGGAGTTAGATGTGACTGGCTCACTTAGTGAGATTACCTGGAATCCCTGCTGTTTACAGCACTCAGGAGGGAATTCCAATGATTCCTCCCTCAAAAGAGCTGAAAGTGTGGTGTGTGCACAGCCAGCAACGTGGTTCTTGAAGCAATCCACAGATGTGCACTACACCCTTCAGTAGGATACCCTTAGGAGGGTTTGTGTTCCCTGCAGGGGTAAGTAAGGGCTCATACACAGAGAATCTGGATATTTTGTTAAGTAAGGTATTTTTTAAATTGTTTTTTTTTAAGTAAGATACTTTTTTTAAGGAGATTTGTACCATACAGCCACCAAGATGGATAATCTGACCTCTTGCTTTTATTGAAGCCCTTCTTTCAGTGGCAGCAAGCATCAAGGTTATTGTGCTGTTTATGCCAGTAGTCAAAATAATTGGTTTTCTAGAGAAATCTATAAAAACTAGTTTCAGGACCTGCCAGGACACATGCACTGCAGCTGGTCAGCTGTGGAAAGACTTTACTGTCTTTGACAGAAAATGCCATTTTTATCTGTAATCTTCTGTTACTCTTTGTCTCAACAACCTGTGAAAGAAGAAAGAATTTGTACAAGATCTCTTACTGTTCTGAGCTGCCTTGCCAGCTTTCAGTACTTCTGCTGAGCTGGCTGAAAGAAAAATATACACAGCAGAAAAGGATCCATCAGTGGAACAGGGAGGAAATTGCATCCTGGAGCAGAGAAGGCTTTGAGTGATGTTGTCTTCAGTCTCCTGTGAAGCCTGGAAATTCATGACCCTTTCCAAGCCCAAACTTTGCCCACCTAAGCTATCAGACCACATTATAGTTTCCATCAGTTTGGCTCACTTCTTCCCTTGATCTGCTTCTTCCCATGACACCTTGTCAGCTCTCCCTTGTCATTTCTGCCTCCTCTTGGATTTCCAGTATTTGAGACTGGGACTGTTTTATCTTTACAATACATATTAGCAGAATCAAATAACTACACCCAAAAAAAAACCCTGGAAACCCACAAAGGCAGCTGACTTATCGCCTGTGTCAGATTTCAAAATCCTTTGCAATTTGAGGAACAAAGGTCCTTGTTGAAATGTTCACAGTGGTGTGTTCTCTGGGGACTGACATTGCTACAGAAGCTTCTGGAGGAACTGGATTCATCTGTGGTTGGGGGCAAGATAAGCACAGCAGGTGTATTCCCTGTCTCCAGCACCTTGGATCCTCTCCAAGCTGATTTCCATCCTCCCCATTCCAACAAAGCAGTGATCACAAGGGTCACTGATGACATTTTCTTGGCCAGTCCTCTATTCTCTTCCACTTGGGCCTCTGCTTGTGTCACCTTTACATCTTGTCTCAGCTTTCATGAGCCCCTTCTCCAACATTTTTTTCCTGGGGATGTTTTGCATGTTGAGCAAATGAAGGGACCTTCCCACTGGTAATTGGCTTCAAATCAAAGAGGGGTGGGGATGTGTTAGTTTGTGATTTTCTACTTTGAACCAAACTGTATTAGGAACTTCTAATGGTGTGTTCTGGGTTATCAATCTGAAAACAGCAGAGTGATCCCAGACCCACATTCTACAGGTGATTAAGCTGTGTAATCTTAATTACACAAGATTAAGACTGTGTAAATAAAGGAGAGGGACAGAAGAGAGCAGCACTGGAGGTGCAGTTCAGATATCTGTACTTGCTGTCCTTGCTCCAGGAAGCCACCAGGCTGAGCCAGACTATTGTCCAGAGGGAAATTCCTTCCAAGACTGAGTTTGCACAGCCCTTTCTCAGCCAGCAATGAAGGCTTTCCACTCACTGCAGGTTCCAGAGCCACATCCCTGAGCAAATGGGACAGCTCAGAGGAAAGTCTGGCAGATAGCAGCCACATAGATAATCCTGAGGGGTTCCCAAAAACCCCTAAAAGTGCAATGTAAGTTTTCAAGGAGACCAGATAATAGAGGAACGATGTGGAAGCAGCACAGATTCACTCAGCAGGAGCTGAATGGCAGTGACACCCATCCACCAACATGTTGATGATCACAAAATCCCAAAACAGGTTGGAAGAGACCCCAAAAGACCATCTGGTTCAAACTTTGATGGGAAAGGGAGCTCAGACAAGACTATGTAGCACCTCAGACACCTCCCTGGGGAAATTTGGCTGATTCTCCTCATGATTTTTTCCTTTTTACTCTGTAATATTTCTTTCTTATATCAAGATGATGGGATCACCCTGCCAACAAGGAAGGCCTTTTCCACTCCCTGCTATTTATTACTGACAATCCAAACAATGTAAGGGCTTGTCTCATTTTTCTGCTGCTTTTTCCTGCTGTCCATTTCAATGCTGTGGAGCAAGATCCACCCAGGTGCAGATGTCAAAAGCCATATTAAGAAGGTCATCTCTGGTCACAGGCAGCTCCAATTGCCAGAGGTAGTGGGGTGCAGTCTTTTCCTCAGTCTCAAGCACAGCACTTGAAATATTCTGTAGGATGAAAACCATGCCAGCTACAGCATTTCTCCCCTAATTTTTGGGAAGAGGGCCAGGCAATCACCACAATTAGTCATCCATTCCAAATGCAGTCCCCATTCTTGGTTTCAGCCTCATGCCTGTCCTTAAGTTAAGGATGAGACTACGATCTCCATCCCAAGGAGGGTCTTTGCCTCAGTCACACACTATCAATCAGTCTGGCTCTCAGTAATGAGGAAAGATGCTTTCCTTCCTTCCACCTTCTACTTGGACCTTCACCTTCCCAGTGGGATCATTTTACTGGGTAAAGGAAGACAGAAATAGACAGAGAGAAGCATGTCAATATGTGCATTGAAGAGGAATTAAAAACAAAACATAATGAAATACCTGAAAGCGCAAGGGAATTTGCTGGAAACTAGAGGAGAGAGGAAAAGAAGCAGCTATCACGCCTTTTACTGCTGCACATGGAGTTAGTTTTGAAAAGTTTCTTCTCTCTGTCCTGCTTTCCTCCCCCTGCTTGCCCACCCCCCTGGGGAGGGGAAGGTAGAGAAGGTATCATTACAATATTAATCACCTTGGAAAGGGTAGAAACCCAAGATTTTAAAACCACTGCAAGAGGGAGAAGCGTCTTTAGGGGAAAGTTCAAACAGCTTCTTTTGCTTGAAGACTGCTGGAAACAATATGGCAATCATTAGTTTCTCTCTCCCCTGTTCTGGGTCGTTCATTTAATTCACACATGATGAACTGCAGACATGCACATAGGTCCAACAGCAATATTAAGGTTGCCTCTCTTGCCAAGAATCATGCCACTAAAAAGCACATGTGTGAGCCCATGTGGGTCTGGAAAGGGTTAATGGGCTGTTGGGGGCTTCTCCTTGCACAGTGAAGGTGTGATAGATGTTCAGATGGAGAGCATGGTTCACTCTCATTGTGGGACTATCCATGGGCATGGCAGGATGGGTTGTCCGGAGGTTTGGAGGACCCTGTCACCTTCAGCTGAGGCAGCTGCACTCACTGTGGCTGTGGCAAAAGCCTCCTGGAATGCACCTGAAAGGACAGCATCAGACCTGGTGTGGAGGTACAAGAATCCTCAAGTCCAGCCTGGCTTTTTGGGCTGAATCCTGAAGCCTGACAAGAATGTTTAGCTTAGGCTTCACTGCCAAGTCTTGAATAACTCCAGGAAAACTGGGTCGTTTTTTACCCTTATGTGGGAGTATCTCTGGTGACAACCAGCCTTTGCTCCTCTCAGACAGGGTGGATTTCCAAAATGACAACTCCCTTTCTACATGGAGCAGTCTGCAGGGTTTTCAGGACAGCCCTGAGTGCAGCAGCTGGCTCTGCACTCTGCAGCAGAGTTAAAATGAAACATGTCATCCAGCCAGAGAATCTCCTGTCCTCTGACAGATCACTACAAAAACAGAAGCTGCTGTCTGACCTGAATTCTCCCTTACATCTTCCCAGTGCCATGTGCTTGTTCTGCACACAAACAGTCCCTGCCACTGAATTCTTGGTGTCGTTCTGACCTGGAGCACTGAGCCCCGTAGCATAAAAGGGGGATTTTAACCAGAAGCCTCTGCACACTGGAGGAGGATATTTCCCACTCTGGCTCTGGCATTGTCTGCTTGGTGACCTTGAGCAGGTAGTGTTATCTTTCTTTATCTCTTTGTCAAGCAGAGACACTGGCACTGGTGGCTCCTGTAAAGCACTTTGAGGGATAAAAGGCCAGGTGTTGACATTACTGTGCAGCGAGCATTCACTCTCATCTGCTTTAAATCTCTGCCTCCCTCATTTTCCTTGAATAACCCCTTTGTTCCTGTATTATGAAACACTGTAAGTAGACTCACAAGTGCTCAGAAGAGTGAAAAGTGGACACAGACTGATGGTGAGCCCCTCCTTCAGGGCAGGATTTCCAGGGGTGAAACTCCAGCCCCACTGACCCCAATGGGAATGCTGCCAAGGGGGTGACTACTTTATTGCTGATTCACAGCAAATGATAGCAAGAGAAGCATTTCATAGCAATTTCTAATGTGCTTCTTGAGGGTTTAGTCATCCCAAAAGTCACTATGAATAAGGATTACTCTTCCCTTTCAACAAATTGATCTCTCATGCAAAACTCTGCCCAGTTAATTATTTCTTCACTGCATGGTGGGGGTTTTTGTTTTTCTGGTGAAGTTACCACCATTTGTGGCCAAACAACACACTCAAGCCCAGTAACCTTTCTGAAAGATGACAGATGATGTATGCTGCTCATTTCATGTGGGTTTTGCCCAGTGCAGTCCCTGAGGAAAGGAAGAAGGTGCCAAAACTGAAATAAGAAAGATAACATTGGTAAATGTCAGAGCTCCCTGGTGAGTGCAGAGATCTCAAAGACTTGGGAATGCTGAACAGATGACTCACTGGGAAGGGTTGCCACGCGTCCTGTTTTTGACAGATGGGACACTGACTTATTGTATTTAGGATCCCAATGGCATTGTAGTAGCATCTAGAGGCCTTGATAGTGAAGGTGATGACTTTTGGGGCTTTGTGGGGTAGAAATTATCATGCAGGATGAGGAAACTGGATTTAACATAAAACTTTGCGGCCAAATCCTTGCATGAATATTTTGGAGCTGCTTACATCCAGGGCCTGGTTTACAGGTGCTGAAGGGCTTCTTCCTTGCTGAAAAGAAAGATTTTGTCATAGTTATACATGCAAACATACCAGTTCTCTGTTGAAATGCTATATATATTTTTCCCATTCCTTGTCGAGCCTGCTACATCTTCCAATCATTTGGATCCACTGTCCTGAGCTTAACTGGACAATGCAGAGATTTTGCCTTAGTCCCATGGACAGATTTCACAATTATTTCTGTTCAGGTCAGTCCAAAAGCAAGTTGGTTTTGTTTTCTTTTATTTCTGGCATTGAAAAATTATGTCATGTTGAAAAATTAGATATAATTTCCAAGTGAATAGGCAATGTATCCTCTATGTGAAATGCTGAAATCACAGTCCAACTTTCCCATATTTCCCTCTGCATTTTCAGCCAAAACCACTGGCTGAATGCAAAAGTCCTAAATCCCACCCTATTTCTAATTGAGTTCACTATTCAACAAATAAATAAAGCCATGCAGCTCCAATGTAATGGTGCTTGTGATGACATTTTCCACATTCTGCTCCAGATCTCTATGTCATTTATCCCGCCATGAACTGGTGTAATTTACCCTACAGCAGGATGAAGAGTTTGGAGTCTGCTACTGTCTGTGAACTAAAACAGACCTGGAGTGAAATCCTGACCTCAGACAATAGCAGCTTTGCCACCAGCAGAAGTGGGACCAGTTTATCAGCCCAGGATTTCCAGCTCAGGCATTAGAGGCTTGTATTTTTGACAGTTTTAATCCAGAAGCCCCAAGCTCGCTACCATCATCTGTGGGTGTGATTACATGGGCAGACAGGATAAAGCTGGAGTGCTCAGAGTATTTCTGCTCCACTTCTGCTCCCAAATTTGAATCTGTCACTCAGCTGGTCCTGTCCAGCCAAATAATTGCTCTTCTGGGGACCAAGTCCCACAGTGAATACACCCCAGAGCCCTCCCATTTAACATGGTGCTGAAGGAATACTCATTTGTCCACTTCCCCCTCCCCTTCTTATCCAGTTGAAATAATAAATATTTTTCTCATGATTTATTGGATTTCAGTTTGTTGAAAAGATCCTCCAAACAAATGAAGTTTTAATGGCAACAAACACCAGCCGTAGCGCATTAGAAAATATAAACAGCAGCAGAGACCATTAAACAAAAACCACTTTGGATACAGCTGACACAGCGCTCAGCAATCTTCACCTCCTCAGGCCAGGGCCCCAGACAGAGGGTCACAGAGAATCCCTCACTGGAAAGGAAATTTGGAAGGATCACAGATTTGAGTCCTTTGGATGCTGAGGGCTGCAAGAGAGACTTTTGGAGTGACCAGTCCAGACTTTGGGCTACTCAGGACCTTAGGCAAGACCTCAAACATTGAATCCCAGAATGGTTGAGGCTGGAAGGGACCTTAGGGACTGTTAAGCTCCAACTCCCCCTGCCCTGGGCAGGGAACTTTGCACAAGGATTAGGATGCTCAGTGCCCCAGCCAGCCTGGCCCTGATGGAGGGATCCATTCTAGAGGGGAAGAGCCAAGGCAGCCCCCACACTCTGTTCCCTTCCTTCTGCCATGCCCACTGCACTCCACCTTCTGCCAGCTCCCCTCCTCTGTCTTGTGCTCTCCTCCTAACAAAGGGGCTCAGGCTGGAGTTTTATGTCCATCATTATTTGGTGTCCATCACTGTGGACACCTGCACAGCACCTGTGCTGGGGCCAGCCAGCACTGCCTCACAGATGAGCAGGTTGCCCTGAATGACCCTCCCTGCAAGATTTGCACCTCTGCAGGGGGAGGTAATCTGGGTCATTTTACCCTGCTGTGGAAGATGGATGCACCATCTGTGCACAGGTGAGAGGAGTCAGCACAGGCTCAGTGTCACAGAACAATTGTCACCCCATCCAGGGCACATTCACAGCCTGTCCTGTCTCCTTCTCACATCTGTCACATCTGTCTCTGCATGGGTAGAAGTGGTCACAAAGTGAGTTCTGTGTGCCTGAGTTTATTATCAATACACCCCTAATTACTCTCCTGCCCTCCCATCACACTGGCCAGCACAACTGGTTGTGCAATCACCCTTAGAACGAATGCTGTCAAAACAAACACATCCCTCCATGCTTCTAGCAGGGTGATTTTTCCTGACTCATTTTGACAGTATCAGAGTAGAGAGTGAGCACTGGCACAGCTACATCTGCATGTTGGAGAAGGGAGAGATCAGGTGGAGAGACAAAACACTCTATTCCTTCAGAGCAGTCACAGCAAAGTCCGACCAGAAAGGGATTAAGAAGAGTTGTCCAACAACACAGCATTTGTCAAGCCAACTCTTAGGATGTTTCTGCACAAATCCTAAGGTCTCATCTATCCACAGCCTTTTCTTAACTCAGAGATGCTATTCAAAACAGCCTTGATGAGTGCACAGCTGGGTTTGCCACCTTTTATTCAAACAGGGGAAGCATGGACCAGTAATGTGTTCCAGAGACTGGAAATCAGGATGTTTTGATTTGAGATAAAGTACAAAACATGTGTGAGTGACCAAAGACACCCTGCCTGAGCCTTTCAGGAAATAAGTGATTTAAGACATTTTACCATAAGAGCAAGAGTTTACTGTCAATAAACCATTGTTTACTGTCTACACAAGAGCTGTGGCTACTACTTTATTCAAACATTCATATTTTGTCTACTTAATCCATTCCAAGTCACTGCAAACAATTTCCCTTTCATCATCCGGGGATGCCTGGGAAAGGATCCTGTCTGTCTGTATGGAATCCAAGCTGCACCTTGACATTCCCAGCATGTCCAGGGCTCCAAGCTGCCCCTCCAGCCCTGCATGGGCCCTGACCTGAGCAGTCACCTCTCTCCTGCTCCCCTTCCCAGCTCCAAGGGCAACCAGCAGGATTCACAATTCACTTTTCCATGGCCATGAAATGAAGCCCACCTTCCAGGAGTGTGGCCCCTGCCCATAGAGCTCATGCAAACTTCACACTTCAGCTCATCTCTGCAGCTCCCAGTCTAAACCCATGAGTATCAGCATGGTTCAGATGCCAAGCAACAAAAAATAATGAGTTTCATTTAAATAAAAACAGCCCAAAAGCCCACAACAATCCACAGCAAAATTCTATTTCCACTCCAACCTGTTGGCTCACCATAGAAAGGCTGAGCCCACTGGGAAAAGTCATAATCCAGCTGATTGTAAAGCACATACCAAATACTTCACAATCAGATTTATTTCATGGTTTAGAAAATCACTGAGTCATCACTATGAGCACCACGCTGAGCTGTGTACTGAAACACATCATAATTAAACTGCAGCAGATCAGAACTGTTCCAGGAATGAACAATGTCAGGAGCACAAAGTGGCCAACGTGGATTTGCAAGAGATCGTGCAACAGTGGTTGCAGGGCAAAAACCATTCATTTGTTTGAATTATGGGCACGTTAATTTCATTTTTAAGTGAAGATCAGGAAAGGATTCAGGTTAAGGAGAAAGCAGCAAGAAGGATGAGGCAGGTAAATGAAGTTAATAAAAATAACCACTTATAATAGCAAGGGAGAAAAACAGAGAAATCAAAATACATTCACTGAGGAGGATGTAGATATAACCAGAAACAGCCCAAGGTTCTGTGATGAACAATCCCACACTGGTAACAAGCCTAATCAAAAGCCCATCAAAATCAAGGTCTTTCCACTGACTTTGCCCTTCGTGACTGCACAACAAGCAAAACTTTTCCCATTACAGACTGTCTGCTACAAAATCTTTTCTGTTTCTCTACACATTTTTCCACTGTTCTTAATAAAGTCATTTTCTTACATTATGTTAATATTAAAAAAAAAAAGAAACAGAAAAGAGAAACCCTTCATAAATACACAATCAAGCCTGAGGTAATTTTCCTAAAATAATTTTTTAAATAAACTGCTCTGTACAAACTTCAGTCACTTCAAAATGCGCTTTGAAACTGAAGACTGTGGAAAAGTTAAAGAAGTGATTGCTGATAAATAGTTCCATATGATTTATCGAATATAATATCCTTCCCCCCAACAACAGAGTGATTTTTCAGATCTTAGGGCATGGACTTGTTGCCTGCTAAGAGATGTGTGCTGAGGTTTAATAAGGTATTTATATGCTAAAGGGCTTCCTCCTGTTCCTGTATTGAGCATCAGCAGTATTATCCTAAATAGAAATATCCCTTAGGATGAAATTGAGGTAAACTGGTGGAGTTGTATAGAAGTGACATCTAAAAAATACTTTAAAATGTTCCTCTTTGTTGTTGGAGCAGGAAGAATGCTCTGCTTTAGTTAGGTTGTGGCAACACCCAAAAGTTTATCCTATTAGATGTAATAAAATGTGATAACATCACATTTAAATGTCCAGCTAAATTCCACAGAGATTTTTCTGGGGTCTGAGGAAGAATGGAAGTGATCACTGCCTGATAATATGATCAAACAGCAGATGGAGAGCTTTTGATGGTTAGATTATAGGGTACCATCTCTAGACAGCAGCTTGGAGAAGCCAGAACCCCCTTCCCTCTTTCAGAGCAGGTAATGTCATCATATTGCACTGGGCTTTAGGAATATGTGATCTGGAAAGACTCAGTGTGGAAAACAATCCCAAAAACAGGCTCTTTTTCAGCTTCTCTATTGCACCACTGCCTTACAAACCCTTGGAACACCTCCCTGGGTAAGCTGTTCAACTCTGCTTTAACACATGCATAGATGCCTCACACTGTGTAAAAGATTAGTACTTTCTGCCAGAAATTACCCAGGTTTAAACAGATCCCTGTGCAAAATCCTCAGGTGTGACCAGCCTCCCTCTTCTGCCAGAGCAGCACAAATCCATGCATGGGAAATGCACGAAAACAAACGGAGCAGGAACCCAAACTTTGTGCTTGGGTTGTTGCTAATCATGTGAGGAGCTGGAGTACAGGGACTCCAAACTGGTTTCTCTTAGGACTTGTGTAAACCAACAGAGGCTTGGTGTCTGTTCCATGAGGGGACAGCAGCTCCAGGCCACACTTCTTGGTAGGGTGAAATAATGAATTTACCCATGTTAACCCAGCTTTTCACAGCCTTGGATCTGGGCACAATTCCCAGCCCCACTCAGGCAGAACGTGGGCAGGAACAGAGAGATCCATCTGTACCCATTTGTCAGATGTGAACTCAGAGGTCTTCAGAGTGCTTGGAAGGACATAAAGAATGTTCCCTTCCAAAAGCCTTGGCAAGGAAATGGCTGGGCTGAGCTCTCTGAGCTCTAAACAGGAAACAGGTTCTTCACTCTCAAGTGGCTCAATGAAAAATATCATCCATAAGTGACACTAATGCCTCTGCTCACATGCAGCCAGTGATGCCAGAAATTCAGGTGAGAACACACAAGAGCCCCTGAGGCAAAATACTGACAATGAGCAGAGTGGGGCAACTGAGTTCAGGCTCCTCTGGATCAGCACAGCTGCTAGGATCTTCCAAAGGTACCAAATTCTGAGCATTTAGGAGAGTCTAGAAGGAAATATGAGAGAGCAGCAAAAAATACTGCAAGTGTTCACCCTAAAACTTCCAGAACTACAATGAAAACTTCCAGAACTACAGCATGAAAACCCTTTCTATAAGAAGATTGCATAAAGGTATATTTGGATGGGAAACATTGCCTGGTTGTGCCACACATCTCTGCAAAGTCACATAAATGTCCCCAGGTGTCCCAGTAGACCCAGGACGTGGCTACAAAATGCAGCTGAAAATGGGGGACTGGAACAAGATAATCTTTAAGATCCCTCCCAACTCAAACTATTCCATGATCCTGTGGTCAGTAATGGTCACAGGGGTGAGGAAGAAGTCAGCTCAGTATGAACATGTGGAACTCACTCACATGTTCAGTGTTGTTGTGTTTGTTATAGGAAAAAAAGGCTGAGTGTGGGTGGGCTGAGAGTCCCCCCACTCCCACAATGTGGAAACAATAAATCACAGGGAGCCCTGGAGAGCCACCTGTGATTTTTAAGTGTGAAAACCCCTCTTCCTCCTGCCTCCATCATTCTGCCTTCCATCCTATTCTCAACAGGTTTCTTGGGAGGGGTCCCACAGCCCACTGGTCTGAGATAAGTGGGTGAACCCCTCAGCTCCTGTCTTGCTTGGCTTTAGTGGTTTGAGTCTTGACCCCACACAGACTTTGTCCCTTGGCTGTTACCCCACCATGTCCTGCTTGGGCTATCCCAAATTCCCATGCCAGGAATGTCACATCTTTCAGCACCCCAGCCCTGCTTCACTGATTACAACAGGCTTCCTTTGGGGCAGCTCCTGTCTCACCCTTCTTGGCACTTCTTACCTGCCTCTACCTTTCACATTTCTCCTTCCTCCTGAGATTTTCCCATTTTCCTGAAAATCCTGAATGCCCAGCACAGAGCAGGGACTGGGCAGTTCATTGATCCCATCATGGCCAGGCTTCAGACAGCAGTTTCTCTAATTCCCCTCTGGAAAAGGGGTCACTGTGTTGATTTATAAACTTAGGAACCAAATGCCTCTCTCAGGCCTGGTGGGTAAACAGGCCCAGCCTCCCCAGCAGCTCCATATGGCAAGCAGAGCTCCACAAAGGCTTTTGTCCACATTTCCCACCAGGCAGGCCCTAGGAAGACAAACTGTGGCCAAGGTTACCTTATCAGTGACCCCCAGCCTCTGGCCCTGCCTCAGCAGCCCCCAGAGATCCCAGTGTCCACACACAGATGCTCTCCCCTGCCAGGCTTTCTGTCCTGGGTAACATTTCTGTCCTTTTCCCTGGGAAATGGGGGCTGCAGAGCATGGAATTAGCAGCATTAGCCTCAAGGCATACCCAGGGGGAGGATATTATCTTGAAATTAGATATTTTTCACCTTTCCTCTAGGCTGTAGACATTTCCAAGACTGTTTGGTCTCAGTGTCCAAGGAGGAGAATGGCATCCCATTGTCTCCATCACCAAGAGAGGCAGGAAATGTCCTACATGCACAGAGGAGCCAGTCAGGGACAGGGGACAGGGGACAGGGGACATCACCCTGTGCACTTGTACCAGGAATAACATCCTTTCCTTGGCTCTCCTCTCTGACTGCCCCAGAGGAAGTCTGCTCTTGGTTACTGCTTCCAAAATCCTCCTCTGCCCTCCTTATAAATATGAAATATGTGCTGCTATGTTTGCAATTATAGATGTTTAAATGAAATCTTAATTGCAAGAAGAACATATTTTTAGTCGTATTTACCTAGAAGGAACAATGACAATCCATATTATGTCAGATGTCAGAGAGTTTGTTATTGTTGCTGTTGTTACTCTTTCGACCAGCTTATAAGTCATAATTGAAGCCATTTATAGGAAAAAAATTTGCACTGTAGTCTCTCTTCTTCTCAATTTTTTGCAATAAAAATCAAGCTAAACTCTGCCTTAGCTAGAAAAGAGTTAATGTGAAGAATAACAGTGGGAGCCATGCTCTCCTCAAAGGGATATTTATTTGGTTTTAAAGAACTCGTTCTTCATGCAAAGAAAATGAAGGTTGGATACAGAAGAGAAACATCTGCCTCCTCCAAAGTTATGAGAAACCTTTTTGCACATTCCTAACCTTTCTCCTGTCCTTTTGGCCAAAAATCAATTACTTTTCTTTTAAGGTAGAATATTCATATTGGGCAAGTGGGCAACGAGCACATAAAAATCATTCTCCAGAGATGAACAGAAATGTGTTCACTAAAAATAAAGGGCAGAATATATTTCCCCTTCTGGGAATAAATTTTTTAGTTACCAGAGAGAGATCTTTCTGGATGAAAGATTTGATCTCTAAGACACAAGATGGTTGCAGCAGACACTTGACTGCTTCAGGTTTTGGTGCAAAAGTCAAGGAAATGTCTTTCAAACATTTCCTTTTGACATAATTTGCCTGCTCCTTTGGATGAAAGCATTTAGCAAAATGTTTATTTCTTTGAGATGGATGTTTATCTTAGCTAAAGATTTCAAATTTGTACCCATTTCTGCTAGGAATGGGAGTGGCCCTGGCAACACAGGTTTGAACCCTGCTCTGAGCCATTTGGGCTGCAGGGTCCACTTAGATATGGCAAGAAATGTGGAAGAAACTGGACACCAGCTCATGTTATTTACTAAATTCTGTGGCTTTAGCCAGTTTGGCAGGGAAAGACTAGAATAAAAGACTGTTGAGAAATTCTAGCATATCCAAAATGTATTACCAAAATATTTTTATGCTTTCAACAAGTCAAACTGAATGGATATTTTCATTTAATCAAACTGCTTTTCCATCTTTTCAGCTGCCTTTCCTATCTATTTAGGGGCATTTTTCATGACTGGCTGAATACAACTGTAAAAACATCAGACTAAAGCACTTAAAGACACCAAATAATGCTTTTGAGAACAGGTAGCTTTACAGAGTCCAGAAGGAAATAGCTGAAAGCTAAAATGTTTAGTTTATTCTGCAGAAGTGGGGCATAATGAAAACAGCTGGAAACAATTTCGATGGCAAGCTTCTTTTATACATCTCAACATCTCCCTAACCTCAGCATTCACCTTGAGTAAAAATTGCCCCTGCAACTTGCAGTCCAGGATTAAGAAACTATTGCTTATTTAAATACAGATTTGCTGGGGATATCCACAGGAAATTTGAGGAGCTACTTGCTGAATGCAGACCATTGTTTGGGTTGCAGCAGCTCAGAGCAGACTCCAGCAAACCAAGCACGGCGTGCAGGGCACTGCACAAATTTTGGAGGTGCCCTCCTGAGCTCAAATTGCCATAATTTTCCACGATTACTACATCACCTAAGCACTCAGATCTTCATGTTGAGTTGAAAAGCTCCTTTTTTCCCCAAATCTGTCCCAACCCCATGAAGTTAATACCCAAAAAAAAGGACTGAAATCAGCTGTAACTGTGGGCACAGAGGTGAAGGTGGCTGGTTCAAGGATACACAGGCAAGATCTAAAAGGGCAAAGAGTAAATCCACATCTCTGGCACCAAAGCCTGTGTCACAACCAGACCCAGTGATTCTCTCTGATCTTGCTTCTCTCTTGCTCACATAAATATTTGCATGGCCAGAATAAAACCACATTGCATTTTTGTCCCCTTAGGAAAAACAACAAGCACTTAAAATATTTCTGCAGTTTCCCCCCTCAACCTTTTTAAGGAGTTGGTGGGGAGAATATATTTTTATTTTTCTTGGCAAAGAAGAAAAGAAGGAGCAGCCCATGTGGAGTCAGAGTCCCTGAAAGCCCTTCATTCTTCAGCTCTGCCTGCCCTGGCATCACTGCAGAGCAGCACAAGCACAGCTTGGGACCCGGTTCAGGTGAAAGGAGCAGGTCAGCAGCAGCAGCAGGAAGGTTTTTGTGAGTGAGTCACTTGAACAATTTCATGGGAAAGTTGTGCAATCCATGCTGGATTACCCGTGCCAACTACAGTTCACTTAAATTGACCCACATCTGATTTCAGTACAAGCATACACTGAACGTCCTAAGCAGGGCTGTCACGGAGGATGAACGTGATTAATCCATGCCTCTCTGTCCTTCCCAGGAGCAATGAGAACAAATCACTCCCTTGAAAAACCATCCAGAGTCATCTCTGGCTCTGCCAGAGGAATTTCACCTGCCTGTGCCAGCAGCGTGCTCAGCTCTAGCACAAGCACCAGAACATGCTCACATCCACACGGAACAGCACAAGGTGGAAAAACCCCGCACTTTGCTCTGAGCCTGCCTGACCCCTCTCCTGTGAGGAAACTGGTTGGTTTTGCAGGAAAACCAAGCCCCCATCCTGGAAAAGAGAGGCAGGAGAGGTGCTTCCCTCCTGCTTCCCTGCGAGGGGCAGAGGGGGAGAGGGAAGGCGAGGATGTCTTCAATATGTTTGCCCATTTCAGGCCTTTATTCCTAACACGTGTTTCTCCTTTTATGCAAAACATGTCTCCTCTGCTTTCTGTCTCATTGATTTCATTTTAAAATGCAATATTTTTATGGCATGAAGAGATAAAGATATGAGGAAGGGAGGGAAAGTGGTACAAAAAAGTAATTAAGTGTGGTGGCTGGTTATCGTAATGCACTAAGGACAACCAAAACCATTCCCTTTGGAAAGGGGGGCCATTTCTCCTGCTGATATGCACAGGATTTTCACAGCTCCCATTAACACAACTGGAAACTATCCAGGTAGCACTCTTGTCTCAGTCAAAGATTAGACTATCATGTCTGAGATGAATGGAAGCCTTTCAGAGGAAGAAGCAGAATCACTGCTGGATCGCTCCAGCCTTGTCAGCCATTTCTTTAATTTATATTTGTGCTCTAAAATTCTTGTATTTATACATGAAGGTTCATAACTGAAGCAATAATCTGCTTTAAGGAACTTTATTGAGTACATCTCTGCTGAACAGCTGAGCAGAAAGAAGTACAGGGAGGGCCTGGAAGTTCTGCTCTGGAGTAAATGGGTCACACGGTTTGGTTTTTAAAAAATGTGCTTTGGAGATTTCTGAGATTTCAGGATATTCACATCTGTCCATTGATCCAACCCCTGGGGCAAATACTATGGCACATCACTTCCAGGATGTTACTGTCCTCTGCTGTCCAACACATCTGGTACTGCACTAGTTCCCACCATTTGAAGATTTTGTTGGAAATAGAAAAGTCCAAGTCCACAAATTTTTTTTGGGGGGGGAAGCATGGATTATACAAAAAAAAAACCAATCTGAAAACCAAGATCAGGCTTTCTCAGGGAAAGCACTGCAGGCTGGAAGGGTGTGATACCACCCTCCCTCCACAGGACAAATTCTTCCTGCCAAGATGCAGGCAGCTCCCTACTGGGAATGTGCACCTGCACCCACGAGCATTTTTGACTCAGGTTCAGTCCAAGGCCTCCTACACTGGCCTAGACATTCAGACACCTCAAAAAGGCTCTGAGCCACCACAATTCCCTCTGTGCAGGAGCTTTTCAGCTGCTTCTGCTTCCAAAAGCAGCAGAACCAAGGGCTTCCTCAGTGGTTAGAAATAATCCTGAGCCACAAGGGTCTGCCAGACCCTTCTCTTTGCCATCTCCCCAGAACCTCACTGAGCTCAGCATTGCATCCTGTCCACGCCAGGAAGGGTTTGGGAGGCACAGCTCCCTGCACGCCCTGGGCCATGAGCACATTGCCAAGCACAGACAAGCACCTCGACCCTGGTGATGGAAGTTAACAAGAACTGCAACAAGCTGGGACTCCTTTCCATACTAATCTGCTCAGAACATTAAAACAAACGATTTCCGGACTGCAATTATTGCACCTCATAGAGAAATTGCACAACACTGAAATTAACAACTGCTCGAGCGCATTTAATTACTAACAGATACCTTTTAAACTTGTGGTTAGGAAACTGTTAGCCATTCCCAGAGCATGTGCCCCACCATCCAGTCCCGCTCTGAAGCATTTTCAGAATCTGCTGATCCATAAAACGTACCATTGGAGAAGGTTTGTTTTGGCAGGGGGCTCGGTTTTGTCCAGCAAACTAATGGTGTCCGTTAACACACCATTACATACCTCGTTAACATACTTGGCAACTGGGATTTCCCCTCAAGAATACAGAAATCGTGTGTAAATCACAATTATTGTCCGCCTGGCAGTATCAATCATCACACATAAGGCATTTGTTCTAATTCTCTACCCACAAAATTGTTCCCTGCAAATGCGACTGGGGCTGTCCTTGCCCACGGCACCTTACAAGGAAGTCACTGGGAGTTTGTAGCAGGCAATTCCTGCCAGGATGCAGAGCCATGGATCAGGGTGGACTTGTTTGCTTTGCTTAGGCCATGGGCTTTTTTGGGATGCTTTTGGGGAAACCTTGCAGAGAAGGTTCTTTTATTAGAGGGGTTCATCACTCGATTTTTGAATGAGTCCAGCTCCAAGTTGTGACACTCAAGTTGCAAGCTGGGCTTTCAGCAGAGCTCAGAGCTGGTTCTCTAAAGCTCTTCTGAGATTCTGGCACTAAGAAAGGTGGCTGAGAGGTGACAGCACAAATTAGTCCTTCTTTAAGTGTTTACACAGAGGGTTTGGTCCCCACTCCTAGAACTGAGATCCAGGACTGGCGGGTAAGATTTCATTCCTTGTGCTGATGCATCTAATCACCTGACAGAGGTTTTCTCACATCCAAAATAACTCTCAAACCCATGGGTTGGACATTTTAAAAACACAGCAGTGATAAAATAACAATGCCAACAATGGCAGCAGATGTGGCTGCCAAGGAACATTATCTACTTTATGGTTTATGACATAAACCGTGATAGAAAACACTTGCAGCAAGAGAGATTGGCATTACAGCCAAGGAAAAAATTCCTCTGAGCAGTTAGAGCAAATAGAGGGCTGGAATCCCAAGCACTGCAATTTGTTTGGAATGGGAAGGAGTAACAACTGTCACACACCTCTCAGCTCTGACATTGCTCTAGGGACAATCCTGTGATCCTGCCTTAGGACTCTGTGAATTGCACTCTCTAACACAAAATCACAAATTGCACAACTCGCTGCCCCACTCATCCTTTCCTGGACAGGAGGGATGGATGAGCATTCCCATCAGGTGATGGAGCAGCATTCCCAGCACCCTCCTGAGAGCCCCTGCCCTTCTGGGAGGAAAGTGAAGAAGCCTGAACTCACCACCTCCATTGCTTGTGCATTCTCCAAAGAAAGAAAATCTCAACAGAATTCCTGCTTCCTCCACCACCCCTTGCCCTGCTGGTAATTTGGAAGCTACAAAAACAACAAAAGCAAAAAACCCAAGGAATTTGCACTAGTGAGATAAAACTTCTTTGACAGTTGCAACTTGGGAGTCTCACGACAATAAAGAATATATTTATTTTCTGTGTTTGCATTTGCCCTTCATCTCTGATTCCTTCCCTATACTCCCAGCCAGTACTGCTGGTAGAAAAAGAGATGTGCTGAAGACCACGACAACAGACTGTAGTATTTTCAGGCCTTGATGGAAATCTGCAGTGTATTTTCCAGGCTCATAAATCTCAGGAGAAGTGTTTCATTATTCTGTTCAGGCAGTGCAGAATAGCTGAGCTACAGATCCTCTTGGATGTTTCCTTTCTAGGCCGTTCCATAGACAGGCAACATTCATTTCAGAAGTGCCCTTAAATTCTTTCACCAGCCCATTCCTCTTAAAACAAGTTAGAACTGAAAATTCCTCTTTCAAGTCCCGTACGATAAATTGTAACCTCGACATTCCAGCCTGAAAGGAGCATTTTTCCTCTTCAAGCACTTTGCCTTGTAGGTAGATGAGGACAAAAGCCATGACCTTCTTCAGCAAATCCAGGACACCAGAAGCCAAAGTAAACAGCTTTTACAGTGTTTTCTTGTGCTTAGGGGTAACAGGCATAGTTTTCTCTGAGAAAAAGCAGGATTAATTCTGATACCTTCACTATGAGTTAATAAACACATTAATTGCAAGAAATCCATGAAGTTCATATATGGATCCAAATTAGCCTTGTATTTGGTAATCCTCAGTTCAGAACCACCTCACCCAGGCACAAGGATCTGTGAGACCCTTTAATACTTTTATATAAGTGCAAAGGATATTAAATCAGTTTGTTATTGAGCCATCTGGAAAATGTAAGCTGCATTTTAGGAGTGACTGCATGAATTGTCCAAATGCAATGCATTTTTCCAAGCCATTCACACTGGGGAAACAAAGGAGACATAGAAATACCTCAGAGAGGAAAAAAGGCACTTTTTTCTGACCTAAAAATCACAAGGGTAGTGACTTTTATCAAAGAAGACCAAGAAGGTGGTGCAGAAACCAATCTCCTCCCCCAATGCAATCCACACTCCCAGGAGCAGCTTTGCAAGGGTCCATGTGGGCACAACCATCCTCTTTCTTTTGCCAGTGTCACAGAAAGGATTTCAGCCTGGAAGTGGAAACACTCAGATCTTCTCTCACCTTTTAAAGCACTGAGAAGAAAAGAGCCCAAAAGGCCAGCCTGAAATGAGTGGCCATAAAGCAATTTGCACAGTGTCCCAGCTCAGTTTTGGATCTGTAAAAATACCAATTTCAACCATTCCTAGGGAACTGGGGGGCCAGAGGGAAGCAGGAGCCAGCCTGCTCACAGAGGAGCACAAGTGAGACCAGAGCATCCTCTTTTATGTCCTCCCTGAAAGGCTTCTGTCAGGAGAAGGGAAGCAGGGGAAAGCAGGGTAAACAAATTAGGTCCAATCATCAAGCAGTGGATGAAGATTTGCTACACCTTCCCCATCTGTCTTTTCAGAGAAGAGCAGGCCTATATTGAAAGATGAAGTCTTTGACCTTAAGTGATGAATGAAAACATAACTGATAATTCAAACCTGCCATGGGGGAAGTTTAAAGAAGGGTTGCCCCAAATGGCTTCAGTATGTTCAAAAGTTACTGCCAGCAACATGGAAATTTTTTTTCCCTGTGTTTGTTGGTTGCTCTGCATTTAAAACATCTCTGTATGTTTGTTTTTCTTCCGGTCTTTTGTGGTTGCTTTGTAAACATCTGGGTTGGGTTTTTAGTCCTTTGTACAAGAAGTGTGTGTGTGTGTTAGTTTTGCCAGTGGTTCTTATGTAACATTTGTGGGGATGAAGGAATTGGTTAAATCAGCTCCTTTGAAAAGCCATCCCAACACAAAATTATTCCAGGAGCATCTCATGAAATGTCTTCTTCCCCCTTTCATAATGTACCACCAATTTTTCCTAACTAGGTTAAAAACAGAGCCCTCTCTTTCAACAGTGATTACTCAACATGACATTTACTCCTTGCAATCCCATATTCCTGCTGAGTTTTGTGGTAGGTTTAAGCCACCAAAGGGCTCATATGCACTTTTAGCACAAGTGAACTGGCACAGGGGAGTGCACTTCCCAAAAATGTGGCCCTTGCATTTCTTGTATGGAACACCTTAATCCAGCATAAAAAATGTCAACCCCTCCCAGAAGTGCAAGAGTGAAATTAAGCAGCAGAAAATCAATTCTTCCATTGCATTTTCCTGCAGTAGACATGATGGGTTGCTTGGCAGCTAAGTTCCCAACTTTAAAGCTCCTCTGAAAGCCTCTGCAGTTAACATTTTTATATTACCTCACACTAATTCTCCTCCAATAAATGAAGAGTTTTGTAGCTTTTAAGACCCAAGGAAACACTTTGTCAAGCTCTACTTTCCTGTACGGTCCAGACCATAAATTTTTTTACCTAGCATTTCCTACCATAAACTTTGGGATTTGGGTTGCTCTCTCACAAGTTTCCAACAAACATTTGGTGTGACTAAGGCCTCTCTTGTTGGTGCAAGGGTCCAGCCCATCATGCCCTGTACCCAATTTCTGATCCCTTCCCACTGCCTGAGGTGAGAGCCTACATCAGTTTTTTGGGGGAGATCACAGGGAACTGGATTTAAAAGCAGAACTTTTCTCCTCATTTCCCTCGTGCTCCAAATGGAGGAAAGGCAGGAGAGATGAGAGAGATAAAAACAGAGGAGAATCCATTAAAGGAGAGCTATAAACACTGAAGGAAAAAGCTCTGGAGGAGGAGCTGAACAGGCTGACAGTAGAGAGGTCAACATTATGGTGCTGCATGACTTGTACATTAAAATCTCTTAATGGGCTCTTTTCCTTAGGAAAAAAAAAATCTCTTTTCACAGGCTTTTGTGATTACAGGGTTCTCTCCTCCTCCATTCAAAAATGCCCCCACAAAGCTCAGTCTTCTTAATATGTTTGGTCACAAATGGGAACAAGCTGCACTTTCTAAATAAATATTTTATGGGGGTTTTTTTTCCTTCTTTTCAACAGCAGAGTTCATGTAACAGATTATCTGAACCAAATGGGTTTACAGTTTCCTACTTCCCCAGTTCCTCACCAGTAAAACTACCACAGCAGAGGCAGACCACACTTCCATACCAGCAGTGCAGCTGAAAGAAAATGTGGGGTTTGCTCCGCTTTGAATTTTGGGTGAGTTTACCCAGATTTTATTCACCACCAGACCACTCACAGTCAGTACCAGACACACCTCTGCTCCTCAGGAGCAATCCATCCTTTCATTCTGCACCCATGTCCCAAACATCAGCCAGCCAGGTACAGCCTTAGGGAAAGGGATTGCTGCAAATCCTGACCTTGGAGGACAAAGGGCTCTGGGACAAACCTGTGGCTGCCCAAGCACAGCCACCACTCCATGTTTCACATTTTGCTGGCTCCTTGGGGCCATGGCTGCAAGTTGTATTTGTCCAGATACACAGGGGAATGAAGAAGTGAAAGCAGGAAAGGAGAAAAATTGTGCTGTCACCAAGAAAATGTCATTCTGACTCTTACTAGAGTTGGATGTAGCAGATAAATCTGTAATGATGAGGAGGGACAATGATGGAGCACTACAGCCCTGACCTGAAATTTCCTGAGTTCAAGCAACATCTTAAGTTTTTTTTCCAGGTCACCAGCTGATACAGGAGGTATCTATTCAGGTTTCTTTCATTATTTCCCCGTCTATGTCCCAATACCTAATTATCTAACTAACTAACTAACTAACTAACTAAATAAATAAATAAATAAATAAATAAATAAATAAAATGTTGTTATTTGGAGTCAATATTGTTAATGGAGTTCCATTGAACAGGGAGGTTAGATCATAGGACCCATTGTGGCCCCATCCAATCTTACCCATCCTGTGATAAGAGGATTTTGAAATATTCCAGCCAACATCCAGGGGTTTCCCATAAAAGACTACATGACTTAATGTCGCAGCTATGCTTGCCATGTGTGCATGAATCTAAGCCTCGTGGCTTCTTTCCCCCCTGTGCTAGAAGAATTAATTAAATAATTTCAGGGTCAGTGGAAGAAAGCAAAGGTAGGGGATCCAAAACTTCTATTTCTGTCTCAAGTTAACATTGTTTCTGTTTTTTGACTTCATGCAGGTGAAAAGACACTTTTAGAGAGCCAGAAATTTCTCTGAATGCAGAAGAAAACCACACTGGCTGTGAAGAGGAAAATAAACCCACATTGGCAAGGACCACACAAGGCTGAGACAGCAAATATTTCAAGAGGACAATCCCCCCTGCCCCCTCCATGGTGTCCTGTCCTGTTCATGCCCCAGCACACAGAGTGACAAACGCTATGGGAGTTACCACTGCAACTCTCCCATGACGGAGGTTCTCAGTCTGCTTTGAAAAACCTTGGGTGATAAACACCATGGGTGACGAGCACCCCACCAGTGACCCATGCAGAGCTCCATCCCCAAGGTTAAAAAAACATCCTGTCATAATTATGGGATGAGATTGATCTGGTAAACAGCCATCAGCCCCTTCAGCATCTCCCTCAGCAGATCTTTGCCTTCCACACTGAAGGCACCTCACAAACCCAGAACCATGGGTTGGTTGTGCGATGGCTTGATCTGCTCACGTGCTGACCACAAAGTGATGTGACACTCATGCAAGCAAAAAAGGAAAATATTTGAAAGGATTAAGCACAGAACAATCAAGAAAGACATTCAAATGAACTGGGTAATAAACAGATTTAAGGGCTGCTAAAACCAAATATCTGAAATTTGGAGAGTGCTGGTCACAAATGCAAAGCAATGATCTTGCAAACCAGACATGGGGGGTCATAACTCAACAATATGATGCAAAAGAATCGTGAAGAGAAAGAACATAATGAAGTAATAATAGGAGCAGTGGCAAAAACTCTGAACTCTCTGAGCCAAAATGGGAACTTTACTCCCATACATTCAAATTTCTAAAAAAGAATATATATAGAAGTAACTAAGCCATGTTCATAGCTTGAAGAGTGAAGGCTTCTTAGGCAGGAAACATGTTGGACTCTTCTCGAAGAGAACATTTGAACCTCTCCATCTCAAACAAGGTCTTCAGAGAAGCCCAACATGTAGAGTTTCTGTTTCTGCTTACCTTAGTATTAGATCCATTTCAAAAACATGCACAGGTTAAATGCAAAGCAGTACCCAATCACAAGAGTACAATTCCAGTTCTTCTGTCTGTGCATAAATCCAAACTTTGGCAAAATCTGGAGGAGCCATATACTTAACTTTTGTCCATCTCTGAAAGGACAAAATGTGCAGGATAGAAAAACCCTGCATGTTCAGAGTCTGGAGTGTGTCCACAGCTCCAAAAATGAGCAGAAAACATCTCTGTGTCCACAGCTGAGGGAATGGGATCTGAACGATTGTCAGTGGGAGAAAAAAATATGAAATTCCAAAACAAGATGTTTTAAACTTGCTTTTAGGCTGAAACGTGAATGTCAATATTCTACTGCCACTACCAAACACAGGTTTGTTGTTTAAAAAAGAGCAACAGAACTGTTTAATCAGACCTTTTGTACATAAACTCTGTTCTCACAGAAGAGAAGCAGTTTTTTGAAAGCCAAGCAAGTACCAAACCAAAAGTCTGGGTTATGACAAGAGGTCTCACTGAGTAACTTGCCAAAGCGGATCAGATTAGCGCTGCTCTTCCACACAGACAGGGCAGATAAGGCCTGAAATATTCACAAGAGGACCCAGCACCTGCAGATAACCAACACAGAGCCATTCACGTGGACACACCTTATTTTCTCCTGGTGGAGACAGCAGGTCCTGGATTTCCACTGTGGCTTTCTGAGCCACTCCTGATGTCCATGGGGGCATCTTTGGCCAATTGTTAAGGTAACGTGACTGTACAGGGGTAACAATGAGTCTGGCCAGAGGCAACTGGATAAAGCATGACTTCAGGCAGAGTCCCCCTTGGCTTTGCACTGTCAGGCAGCCAAGGCCACAGCTCGTGGCTGCGTGAGGTGCACAGCCCAGATAAACAACCACTGGTGACATTTGGGGCCAGCTGAGGTAATAAATGAGCATTGAGTTCCATCACTATCTCAGATGAGTGGAAAATATTGGTCAATTGGCAGCGAGTTTCCACAAGCTGACTACTTAGGATAACAGACCATGCCCTGCTGCTTTTTCTGTGTTTTCATTCCGAGTTTTGAATAGCTTTTTTTCTTTTTTTGCAGACAACCTTTAAACCAGAGAGCACACACAGAGCTCCAAGGCATCAGAGCCAGAACTTGGGTCAGGAATGCTCTGACCTTGATACAGGACAGATATGGGGGCTGTAGATTGCCATTATTTTTTTTTTTCCATGCCAAAAGGAGCTCTCCGTGCCTCGCTCAGAAGAGAGGAAGTTGTGATAAGAAATGTTTGCTTGTGGTGCAAATCTCTTTAATGTGAGGGCACAGCCAGGGCCTGGCACCACTGTCTGACCCAGCTCTAGAGGCACTGGAGGGACCATTGCAAGACAATTTTCCCTGAGGGATATAATGCACTCCTTGATGGGGTTTGCCTAAACCCTAAAAGCCAGCACATCCTCCTGCAGAGCAGGGCTGACCAAAAACAAACCCTGCTGATGTTCACCTGCTGCAGGTCTGCACAACAGCTCTGACAGTGGAAAACAGAACCTGAGATGAAGCCAGAGGGATAAAAGGCAGCATTTGCAACAGGGCTGCAAACAGTGGATCAGATACTGGAGTAGGAATGGGAGCTGTTTGGTACAAAGGCATCCTTGAGGTGAAAGAATCAGGATAAAGAAAGCTGCTTCAAAAGGATTTTTCAAATCACTGTGTGGCCCTGCAGACACCAAACAGTGATGGAGTTTGTCTACAGGTTTATGGGTTAGACAAGAGTTCCACAACATGGCTGTGCTCAATTCCCTCATACCTGGTCTGCACAAAACGCTTCTGCTACAGTGGTGGGCCAAAGTGGATTCTGTGCCTGTCTACTCTAAACTCCTTCAAAGAAGGGAACATTTCCTGCAGGTCCAGGCTCTCTTTTCATTTTGGAGTCACAGAAACGTGAGTTTCTTTGGCAAAGTTTCCTGGAGTAACCAAAGCAAATGAATCAGGAGCAAGATGAGTAAGCTCATATCTATCCAGTTGATAACCATCTTACAGAGCTGTTCAAGGGCAAAAAAAGTACATTCTCCTGCATTGAATCAGGACATCATAACTAAGAAGTGTTCCAAGTTAAACACATTCAAAAACTGTTTGACTCATGTTTCACATTTAATTCTAGATCTCTAAAAAAGTTTACAAAAGCAAAGCTTGCCTGGACTAAACAACAGAGCTGCATGAGGCACGTGGCATTAGCTCAGGCTTCTCTGGCCAGCTCTATAAATGAAGTGTTTGGAAATAAGAGAAACACACAGATTTGGAAGCGGAATGGATAAGAGATTTAGTTTCTCTTTTTATAACAGAGTCCTGGGCAAATCTGAAGGAGCCTGCAAAGCTTCAACAAGACATGCCTTAAAAGCAGCAGCAGCAGCTCTGTCCACATAGACTGGAATTATTAAAAGCAAGGCAAAAGAGAAAGATTCAACACAGTGCTGGAGGGCTGCCGAAAAGCCCCCATTTGTGATGTAGTGTTTGGACTCAAATCTTGTGAGCAGGGCAAAATAAATCTGCAGAAAGCAAGAAAGTCTGAGCAGAGCGGACGTAGCCAAGGTCCAAAACCGGTCACAAATTCAAGTGGTGGGTAGTTCAAAAGGGAACTATGTGAAACTCTAATTCTGCATAGCAAAAAAATCAAGTGGTGGGTAGTTCAAAAGGGCACTATGTGAAACTCTAATTCTGCATAGCATAAAAAAAACCTGGCTCTGCTGCCATGCTCAGGGTTTATTTTGAAGGTCACACATGTATTAGAGTACCAGGGGGGCAAAATGTGAGTGATCAACAGAATGGCAGAGCAAAGAGCACTATAAAGACCTCATTTCCCTCACAGGTTCTACAATGGGCAGCTCAGTTACTGGCGGTGAGGACGTTTTTGCTAATGTAAATATTTCGCTTTCAGCACAGCTGAACTGGGAGGGATTATAGCAAGTAATGAATGAACTTCCAAATACCTCTCCAAGCCAAAAAAACCCAGTGATGGCATGCAGCGCTGAATCCTTTCAATCATCCAGAAAGAGATGGAGAGGATTTTGCATGGATTTTAGTAATTACTACCCCCAAAACTGCCAGCAAGGCCTTTTCCCACCCTTGGTCAAGGCAATTATTCCTCCAGGTTCTCACTCTTGGCCCACACCTCCATTGTCAAGTCAATGGAAGAATGACAACATCCACCAGCTGCCTGGACAACATCCAGCCTGGATTATTACAATGAGTTTGCATGAGAAACAGGATTAGAAAAGCAGGGAAAGTCTACTGATAAAGCTGCCCCATTTGTTTTGGTTCAAGATATTGGAGTTGTTCAGTAAATATCTGTGGTACGTGGGGAGACTTCCCTGCACCCTGAAAAGCCCCGTGGGATTTGATCAGTTTCTGCTTTATTGCAAAATCAGAGAGCTGGGGGTGATAGCCAGGTCAGCCTCCGTGAAGATTTTTTAGGTTTAGCTTTTGTATCATTTTCTCCTCAAAACAGAAAATCTATTCCTAGAAATGGCCTACAATGTGGTTGGGATGGAAAGATCTTTGTGCAGGACATCACTGTTTAATTTACAGCACACCATAATGTTCCCATGCCTCGTAATAACATAAGTGAGCATCCATACTTTTAAAATATGGTCCAGACAGATGGGTTTGCATATTTACAAGTCTAGCAGTGAAATATTCAGTGCAGCAGTTGCTTATATCACATCCATTTTGTTAAAAGACACTCTGGAGCATTATTCTGAGAACTAAAAGGACCACCCTGTGCTGAAATTGCAGGATATCACTGGACTGTGCAAACTGACTGGGGCTTGGAGAATTTGTGAATGAAATTGCAGAGCGTGGCTGTCCATCCTGCAGGGTGCAGAGAAGGGACCCCACAACCAGGGAGGTCCCTCCCTGTCAGCACTGCACATTTACCTGCACACTGAGCTCATCCAGAGTCACCTCCAAGGGCTCAGCCAGTGCTGGGAAGGTGACAAATGACAATATTTGATACCTGGGAAGGTAACAAATGACAACCTATTGCTGGCACATTATGACCACCTCTCTGGCCTTGTGACAATCTCTTTGGTCTGATTTTAAAACCTTTGTGATGCTGCAATCACTGATGTCACACCTGGGCAGAACCTGAACCCAGGAACTCCTCTTTTCTATTGTTTTCTATTCTGTTTCTGTTCTGCTTCTCTTTCTTATTTGCTTGCAGGCCCTCAGCAAAACAAATCCCAGGGAGCAAATTTGGTATGGTTAGATGAGAAAAAAAGAAATAACATAAGAGAAATTAATTTTGAAGAAAACCATAGTGCTTGGCTGACCAAGAACCCTCCCACAGGTCACAATACTCTGGTGGTGAGTATATGAGATATATGAGATAACAGAGTATATGAGATAACAGAGATATCTGAGTATATGAGATAACAGAGATACTTTCTACTGGCTCCCTAAACGAGGTGTTTTCTGATCTCCAGGATCCTGTGACTGATGTGGCTTTTGTTCCCATGCAAATAAAGCCTTTAATCCTCTGCTTTAGCCTTGTTTTTGGACATGAGGCCGGTAAAAAACCAAAACAGTGATTACAAACTGTTCCCTGTTCTGGGCAGAGTAATGACAACAGAAAACACAATCCCAAGTGCCAAGCAAAATGGTTAAGGTTAGCATTATTTGTCATTACAAGTGCAGAAAGAATACTAGCAGCCAGAAGCTCTGTGCAGGGATGTGAAATCCATTTTTTTTTTCAATTGCTAGATCAACCCAAAAGCTGTGGCAAAGCAGCCTTAAAAGGATTCAGAGCCGCAGAGAGGCAGGGATTTATTTGTGAGCAGCTCCACACACCAGCTCTGACCATTCCTGTGGATCCTGGGCCAGCTCCTGACCTCACTCAGACCCAGATAAATCCACAGCCCTTTCAGTGGGGCTGTGGGGATGTGAGATCAGCGTTTGGCTGCTCGTGTTGGCTGGGCTGTGGCAGGTGGGCACTTGCCAAAGAGCTCAGTAATGGTTCGTGTAAACACCAGGATTGCTCACAGCCATTATGTAACCTGCTGCTTTAGAGAGGGATTTACAAAGGGCTCTGGTCTCCACGGCTGTCCTGCTCCACCCCTGTGCCATCACAGAGATCCTGTGTCGGGTCCACCCTTGCTGAGCACAGGTGGTGTTGTTGCTGGAATTCCACACGGACACTCCGTCTCCTTGCAGAAAGGGCAGTGCGATATTTACGTAACCATGCCCAGAATGAAGCAGGCCTGGGCTTAGCTCTGACTCTTTCCAGCTCCTCACCTCATGCCTACTCATCCCTCCTGGCCAGCGTGCTTTGGGAAGAGCAATCAGCTCTGGGGTCTATGAGGAACAACGGAGGGAGCCCAGGGGAGGAGCCAAGCATTCCTGCTTGGATACAATCTGAGGTTTGGGACACCACAGCAGCCTTTGCCCACTGCATTCCCAGAGGAAAACCAGGCCCATCTACATCCCCTCTGGAGCTGCAGAGGAAAACTCCCCCCTTGTGCAGGATCCCTGCTCAGCCTGGAGACTCAGGAATGACCTTTTCACTGTCTGCAGCTCCTGAAAGGTGGTTGTAGTCAAGTGGGGTTGGTCTCTTTCTCCAGGCAGCGCTAACAGAACCAGAGGATACACTCTCAAGCTATGACAGGAAAAATACAGGTTGGATATTAGGAAAAAGTTTTTCACTGAAAGAGTGATAAAGTGCTGGAATGGCTGCCCAAGGAGGTGGTGGAGTCACCATCCCTGGGTGTGTTTAAAACAAGGAGGTTGTGGAGTCACCATCCCTGGGTGTGTTTAAAACAACACTGGATGCCAGCGTTTAGTTGAGGTATTGGAGATGGGTTGGACTCTATTATCTCTAAGGTCTCTTCCAACCTAGTGATTCTGTGAATTCTCTAAATTCTGAATTCTCTAAATTCAGTTCAGCTCAGCTCAGCCTTAGAGAGCAAGAGAGAAAATGCCTCATGGAAAACAGAGACAAAATAATTGTTTAGGCCACCAGGCCCACAGGTCAGCAGGAAGTGAAAGGAATGAGAATGAGGAGGGTAATGCTGGAGTATGGCCTCAACAGCCACCCTTGTTCGTCCCCTACATCAGAAAATTCCGAAATTTTTTCTAAATCTAATCCTTGCACACCTGCTCTGCCTTCCATCCAGATCCATCCTCACCACCACCCCAGGCCCTACTCCAGTCTTCTTCCCACCCAGTTCATGTCCCATTAAGCCATGACTGGTGACAATATCTATAAAAATAGCCCAAATTAAGAAAAACAATATTCTGTTCTGAAAGAAAACTGTCCACAATCCGCAGTTTAGTCTGATTCCTCACTCTTTTACATACTTTAAGAGACATGACCATGTTGTAGCGTACTAAAAGATTTATTTCTAATATGAAACACATATTTAGTATTGGTTTGGCAGTGGTGGGGAGGAAACCACAGGCAGCTGGCATGGATTAAGTGTTAGTTGCTTGATAAACCTGGAGTTGTCAGAACTTCCAGCTTCCCTGCTGGATCTGCTGCCATCCAGAGATAAATATTTGAGAAGGGTGCTTTTGGATGAGCAGAGCTTTGTTCTTAACATCTCAGCTGCAGGGATACCAGCAAGAGATATATGTTTGCACACATAAAATTTGTATTAAAAACAAGGGCTGCCTGTAGCTTCTCTAGCATTCTCTCTGTCAGCTGCCTGGGAACAGCTTCAGATGCATTAGCAGTACCCTTCTGGATCCTTCCAAATTATGAATATTACAAACACAGTAGCTCACTGTTTCCTGGAACAGCTTCACTATCTGAAATTTCCACTGTTTCAAGTTAGAGAATTCTGAGTCTTTTTTCCTCTGAATGCCAGACCCTGTTTATTGACTAATATTCAGCTGTTCTCTAAGGGAAATGGAAAAAACTCAGGTTTATGATGCTGTCACCTGAATGACTGCAGTGCTTAACACAGTGCAAAATCTGAATTAGATATTCCAAATTACTAAATTCACTTCCAGTGACTCACTGGAAGTATTGGAGCTTTAAAATCTTCATTTGGTAGTAAAACATTGGCACCCAAGTGTTTCCACGAAGCTGACATGGGAGGCTTTTGAACATAAGCCAAACAAATTAATTTTGGAATTTGAAATAACATCCATAAGGATTTTTTCCTATTTGTTCAGTTCTGGTCACTGTTTCTTACTGACATACCTTCTGACTTGAAGTAGAAGTGAAGACTCTTTAAAATGTCTCACAATTATTCATTTATGAAGTGTGGGACACAGCACTGAAAATTGAGATTTTTGCCTTAAAAATGTCAGTGCAGGTGTCTTGACATTCTCCATTCCCTGCCATGTTTCCCAGGAGCAGGGGCTTGCTCTCCACCCTCTCCATGGAGGCCTCAGCCTTGGAAACTCCAAGCACTCAAGTGTCAGGACACTCAATCCTTCTGCAGCTCCCAAAGAAATTATTCAGTGTACAGACCAACCAAAACCAATAACCACCATATTCCCAATACTTGTCTTTTGCCATGTATGGCTCACATGGTTTTAAGCATTTTCCTGTAACTTGCAGTTTCACAAACTTTTAATTCCAAAAGCACCACAGGATCCCTTGATTCCAGGAGACTTTAAGGAAAAAATCTCCAGAAGCAGCAAGGAAATCCAAACCATTCCCAACAGCACTGGGGTGCGTCCTTTACATTTCACAGCCTCATCAGGGATTTATGTGCCTTTCTCCAATCAAGAAAAAAAAGCACATTTACTTTGGGTAAAGTCACTTCTGACAGCCTTTTGCCACAAAGCAAAGATGATTAAACAAAACCTTCTTAGGAGATGGTTCCTAACAGGGCACCCTGCTTGCTTGTCATGGCAGGAACATGCCAGAAAACACAGGCTTATGCTTAGCAAGTAATCTTGGATTTCACAGCTCTAAATGCAATTTTATGCCAGATTTTTGTCACCCAGCCTTCCATTAAAGCTCAGATATTTGCAGTATCAGATGCCAGGCGACCTCCCACGACCCCTTGGGAAGTGATTGCCACTAAACAAACAGTTTGATTTCCTTGGCAGCCTCACAAGTGATTCCCGCGGGGATGGGGCTGCTTTCAGTTCATCCACAGCAGCTCCAAACCACCAAAGGCCAGCAAAGAATTGTCCATACAGCACTAATTTTGCACAGGAACCCATAAAAGGCCACAAGCACAGCTTAGCTATAAAACTTCTTGCAGCTTGGCTTTTATGTGTGGTTGTCTCAGGCTGGGGCTGTGTATTCTATTTCCATCTGTCAGAGGTGAGGCAGTTCTCTTCTGTTCATTGGGCAGTCTTCTTTATCTCTCTCACAACCAATTGTTCCTCCAGGAGATCTCTTCTGTTAATTGAGTGTCCCTGCATGGCCAATCAAATTCCATCATCCCGTAGAGAGATGCTCCACCCAGGGGGAGGAGCCAAGCATTCCTACCTGGATACAATCTGAGGTTTGGGACACCACACCATCCTTTCTCCACTGCGTTCCCAGAGGGAGCCCAGGCCCATCTACATGCCCCCTGAACCTTCTGAGGAAAACTCCCCCCTTGTGCAGGATCCCTGCTCCAGCAGAACCACAGCTGGCACTGCAGGAGGGCTGAGCCCCCATGGGATGGGGCTCTGCCACCACCCTGACACACAGGATGTCATCTCCTGTTCTGACTCTGGCAGTCTTTTCTTTTTTGTTTTTTGTTTGTTTGTTTGTTTGTTTGTACTATTGTATTTGTATTTTTAATTTTCCTAGTAAAGAACTATTATTCCTATTCCCATCTCTTTACCTAAGAGCCTTTTAATTTCAAAATCTTAATAATTCAGAGGGAGGGGGTTTACATTTTCCATTTCAAGGAAGGCTCCTGCCTTGAAACGTCCTGAAATGGCTTCCTTTCAAGGAAGACGCCTGTCTTTTCAAACCAAGACACTGGAGAAGATTTCAGCCCCCCCTACAGCTGCCAAGGCAGAGGTGGGCAGCCCAAAGGAGCTCGGTCTGTGGGCACCCCTCCTTTCTTCAGGTGTGTTTCCAACAATGAAGTTCCTGCACCAATCCTCCTGCAAATATTTTGGCCTTTGGCTCACTTTCCCCACACACCCCCGTCAAGTGCCACTAAGTTAGAGGTGAAAAATAGGACTTGGAGAGCACATTTAACGTAAGTAAAGAGATTAAGGGGTTTATCTGTCAACACTGGCTTCCAGATGTTTTTAAATTAAAAGAAAAAACAGGAGACTAAGAGAGATGTTAATTATAAGCTCTTTTCTTCCTTTTAAAATGTTTTAAAATATTGCTTAAAATACCTAACTTTTTCTGTAGGTTTTGGAGAGGATTTAAAAAAAATATCAGCATACATTTCAGACTAAACTTCAGGGTCTGCACTGAAGCTTGAATATGTTTCTCCTCATACATAAAATCAGAGTTTCTTTGCATAACCAACATTCAAAGAGGAGATATTTCATAGAAATCTCTGTGTATGACTTTACCAGTGCCAAAGCTCAGGCTCAGGAAAATATTGAATTTCACTGGTTTTCATCCTTGACTCTCAATTTCCTAGTCCACTAGGAAATCCCTAGTCCACTTTTAGGAGCAATGAAATCATGGACCTACAGCTGGACCTACAGCAAGCTCCTGTGACAGAGGGAATAAGTTTTAAAAAATAATCTGGAAAGGGGATGGGACTAATTCAAAAACAAGCAAATCCTAATCGTGGTTAAATTCAGAATTAAACCCATTATAAAAAGAGGAGCATGCCTCTTCTGTTTTACCCATCTTCCACGTGGAGGACCTCTAATTTAATGTTCCTTGAGGCTGTACAAGTGGCTTCTGGGATTTACTTGATCAATTTGTGCTGAATTCTTACTGCCAATTTCTCCAAGAGGAAATCTTTATTAATGTCCCATATCTAATACAGATTTTGCTCCTGTAGGCTTCATATACTCTGAAAGGCAGAACAGAAGACAGGACTGAGAGGTTCCTTCACTAGGATTTCCTTGTGGAGATCCCTGTGTCAGGCACATCAGATGGCACTTTCCACCCTCCTCTTGGACATGAGGGCCATCAATTATCCTGATAAAAATGTTGGGGAAAGCTTGTGCCAGCTGAGCATTTCATAGCTGAAAGGATCTGATGCTGCAGCATTGGGACAGATGACTTTGGATAAAAATAAAAGAGCTCAAACCAGTGGGTACTTGCCGCACCGTAATTCCACTGAGACTGGGTGTTCTGGAAGAGCAATCATTAATTCTGTGACAATACCAGGCAATTTTGAGCAGTTAATGGCCTGATACAAAGGAGCTGAGAAGTTAATGTGTTCGGGGGGGTTTATTGCAATAATTAATTTTAACAGGAAAGAGCCCATTTTATTTCCTAACTCTAGATTTGGCTGGTAATCCCCAAATTTGGGGTGTGTAAAGAGAGATAAAAGCTGATTCATTATAACGTTCTGCAGGGATTGTATGGAAGACAAAGACAATCCCTGATCTATGTTCCCTATGAACACATGCCTTGAAAAATTTGGGGGTTTCCCACAGGATTTTAGGATGTTTTCTAGATTTCTACCCACACAAGTCAAGCCTGCTAGCCAGATCAGAACACTGAGAAGAAAGCTGAACATTTCCAAATGCTGGGCCATGGGAGCCTGATGGTGGAGAAATCCTGCCCTATAGTTCATTGAGTCAATGTTGCAGTGAGCTTTCTTAAACCAGGCCAGTTTTACTGATTGCAGCCCTACAGATGGTTTATTTTATCCAAATTTGTGATGTTTATTGGAAAAGGCCTCACCATCTCTCTTTCTACCAGAGAATTAACAACATTGCCTGAATTTGGGATATATTTCTTCATACATTTAATATAAACCCTGCTGGCTCTGCTACTTGTTCCAGAATCACAAATTCTTGGAAAACTTAACTGCGTTCTGAGTCCTTTCCTCTTACCTTTGGATCTCCTTCTTGGTCCCATATTATTTTCCACAAACCAAGTAACTCTACCCCTCTCCTTGGCCAGGGACAGTTGTTGAGTCTCTCTGTGAGCAGCAGCACAGACAAAGGTTTGATCAGAAAATCTGACCAGCAGGAGTGATGAGAGGAGGCTGCAGAGAGCCCCCAAACCCTTCCCTGGAAGTCCTAAGCAATACATAGATATTTCAGAATTCAGGATTCATTCTCTCATAAAAGAGCTCCATTTATAGAAGACAACCAATGTATCTTCTCATTGTTGATGGTATCCCAAACCAAACCTGCACCATCTCTCTTGTGTCCCCTAATGGAATACCTTTCACTGGGCCAAAATCCAATTTATTTTTTTACACAAAGCCAGCTGACATCTTGAGTTCATATGAGGCACGCTGTGTTTTCTCTGGCATATCCCTGAGCCCTGACTTCATTACTTTATATTTATGTGACAGCAAAAAAAAAAGCTTATGCCATATGGATGCACTGGGGCAGGAAAAAGCAACCAAACTCTGATGAAATCAATGGAGTTAACTGGAAAAAAGCACTGTGTGTGAAGCTGTGGAGCACTCTAGGAAGATGAACTCACAGTGAAGAGTTGCACAGAGTTACTGTGCAAACTAAACTGCTTTATGAGGAGCTTTGGATGGAGTACAAGCACCTCTCTGTGTGTTCTCATGCCTGATAAATCTGTAAGTGGATCTGCCTCTCACACATGTACAGCTGGAAGAACACTCAGTTTTTAAATCTTCACTTATTACAAAGCATGGTGATCCTTCTTGCGATCCCTACACACGTCCATATGCTACAGCAATTTCAAACTGAACTGAAGGAAGATGTTATTCTCCTCAAGAGCTTGATCTAGAATGAGAAATGGGAGGGTCTTTGTGTTTGAGAATGATGCCTCAAGTTCAAGCCATTGTGTTGGCTCCTGCCCTTTTCAGCCAGATGCACTAAAACAAAATCGACCCCAAAACTGGAGCCATGTCCCCTGGACAAAGAACATCCTGTGAGCTGGAGGCACAGCACATCTGGGGGCCTCATGCTGCTGCTGAGTAATGCATGACCTGGGGACACTGTCATTTTGTGCTTAACAAGTCTCCAGGGGGAAAGCTGACATTTGAAAGGGACCAAAAAGCTTCTTCATGTGATGCCAAGGCACCCTCTCCTGTTTCGCTGGGAAGTGGGAGCATGTGAGCTGCACAGACATGAGCTCATGTAGCTGGGCTGATGCACAGCCTCCCAGCCCCAGTGCCAAAAGCCTGTGCCAGGACACATGGCATCTCACAGCACCATTCATTTCTAGTTCTGTCCCGCCCAGATCTCCATCAAGTTCTGGATTGAAATATCAGTCAAGGTGGAGGGACAATCAGAGACGCGTCACAGTCACTGCTTGGATTAGTTCATTAGGCTCACAAATTCATGGTGCACTCAGATGAACTCATTAACTCATTTTGTAATTAGGAATTTCCCTATAAGCCATTCTTTGCAATCTACTCACCAAGAGGTTTCTTGAACACTTCCAGGGATGATGACTCCATCACTTCCCAGGAAAGCCTGTTCCAGTGCCTCACCACCCTTTCTTCAGTGAAGAAATTAAATTGCCTGAGGCTGAAAGCAGAGAAAACCTGTCCCCTCAATACCCAAGGGAGGGCACACAGAGACTGTGTGGGATGATCCATTAACACCAGAAATCCTTCACTTCTCTCTTTAAACTATCTTGTGTATCTTTGGGAACGTTCTAGATCACTGAAACCCTTCTTTCCAGCTCTGCACAGTGGAAGATGTCCAAGCAGATGTTTAGACCTGGATTCTGTCAGAACTGCTCTCAGTTTGTGGCATCCACAGAGAGTGACCTAATTACTACCAGACCCCTTCAAGAAGGCAGCCTTGGCTGCTTGCATGCAGAACTGAAAAACTTTCCAGAGCAGAGAAACCATCCCCAAGACAGCTAAAGTTGTTTTCTGTCCCTTCCACTTCCAGATGAAGCGCTGCTAAGAAGAGGTTTCACTTTTTAAAAGGAAGCATGTTCTCAACATGGTTTTCATAAATGAAACCACATCACTCCTTCAAAAGACGACAAAGGAACTTGCATGCATGATTGATGAAATATCCAAACACTCTTACAGGGGAAAATGTAACAAACACCCGGGCAGATCATAAGCAACACGTCCCAGAACAAGGCCTGACAAACAGCACACAGCAGTATTTCACATTTAGAACCTGACACTGGATATTTACTTAATACGTGTTTATTTTAATTGGAAATAAAGGAGAGTTGGTGATGAGTCTTTAGGTAGTGGTACAGACATTTCCAAGTGTCACACAGGCTGTGGCAGGCTAATTATTATTTGGTGTGAGGCATGAGAGCTCCCTGGATGTGACAGTGGAGGAGGAGAGCTATTGTTTTGGGTACAAAACTCAGTTTGAGGAGACAATCAGGTTTCAGCAGTGCTGTGCAGACTCCCTGTGTGTCACAGTCAAAGCCGTGAGGTGGTTTGTTCACTGAGAGGATGGGAGGCTGCCAATCTTACAAAAATGATTTTTGTTATTTGCAAACGCAAAAAAATTGCTTTAGGCTCGCTGGACATGCCAAAGCCTTGATCAAAATCATGTCCCTTTCATGGGGACAAAAACATATGTTCACATTATCCCAAAAAGAAACAAGGGGGCATGGGGGGAGAATGGGGAGGGAATCTTTTTATCTTGGTTTAGCATGAAAATACCATGCATGGCTGCCAGTTGTTTATCGGCTTTTTCAGATCAACAATATGTTCTTCCTTAAGGCCTTTCATTGAAGAGCTTTCTGTTAGTGTAACTTGCATTAAATAACCAAAACCAAATGGGGAACAGTCTCAGGCTCTGCACTTGTCCCATGACACTGCTGTTTAAAGAGATTTTTTGGTCACCAACTCACAGCAAGAGCATTCTGGAGAATCTAATTCATAAATTCTCACTGGTTTTGCTTTGAGGTACTTCCCATGTGATTCCCTTTTTCTTCTTTTCCTGTGCCAGAGGAAGGAGCACAATTTTTGCTTGGGTCAGTCATCTCCACTTCTCCACCGGGTAGTTCTGCTGCTGGGCCCCTCTTTGGTCCCTTCTTTACATTGTGTGCCCAAAAAGGTGAATAAAAAATTAAAAAAAAAAAAAAAAACATAATGGGGAATTTCAAGTCATGCCAAGAAAATCTGAGATCTTGAGGGAAGAAGCACCAGGGAGAGAGAGAGATCAAGGAGAGAGTCAGGGACTGGAGTCAGGGAAAACAGCTAAGAAAAAGAAAAACAAGGTGTGCTTATCTTCTGAAAAACACACCTATCCTTCAGCTTCAGAAGATCTGCTGTGAACAAATACCATGAAGGAGAAGGTAGTGGTTTGCACAGGGAGAAGAATGAATCAAAACAAGGGTTTAACAACTCTCTCCTGTGTTCCAGTGAGGGCAGAAAGCAGCAAATGCAAACACCCAGGATGTGTTCCAGGACAGGAAAGCACACAGGATATCTATCAGCTGGTGTGACTGTGATCACAGGGACTCTGTCAATCATTAAGGCAAAGCATCAGGTGTTCCTTCCTGCCCAGGTGAGTTCTCACACTGCCTTGTGGCAGATGGATGAGCCCCAAATGGCCACAGGCACAGGAAGCCATCGATGCTGTTAAACTGAAGCTGAGATGGAGCAGGATAAGGCTGTGAAGGGCTGGCAGTATAGTGACAACAGCAATCAGGACACTAAAAAAGGAGAAAGCCATCAGTCATCTGTGTTTTGCCTCATCTTCCAGGTGGTCCTGAGCTTTAGGCATCTTTATAATTTAAGGGTCACCGGAATGTGTTCTTTGATACTCTCCATCCTCCTGGCAGGGGCTGCACCTGATAAGAGGCACAGATAAGAGGGGCAAAGAGCCTCCAGTTCCTGCCAACACCTGCTCTGCACAGGGAGGTGTCACAGCTCCAGGCAGGGCTGGTTTGGGCACTGTCAGCACATGCAGGGCTCAGCCCTGACTCTCTGCTGCTCTCAGATACAGAAGTTTTATGTCCTGTGGCCACTTCCAGGGTGCTGGACTTTGCTGGATGGGGACATTTATTCACCAGACTTACCCCAGCACATTCTGACCAGACAGCAGTCCAGTAACATTACACATTACACATCATTATATATCATTTACATGAGGTTTGAATCTGTCCATAGTCTCCCTCAGGTATTTTGCCAAAATGGTTAATTGAGAAAAAAGCTATCTGCAACACATCCTGACAAAAATGACTGAAAATTGACAGTGTTCAATTAACCTGAAAGAAACAAACCACACTGAATTACAGCAAGTGAGAAGTTAGTTCATGTTTTGAGCTCCTTTTGTCTTTATTACCAGAGTTGTGGCTTTTCTGTCCTTACAGCTGTCAGCAATGCTCCAACAGAGGGCTCTCCCTTGAATTTCCATTGAATATTCTCTTTCTTGATAGAATTTGAAATACAATATTTAAAAATGAATAGCCAAATAAATATTTAGAGTCAGTGCCATTGAAATGAGCTCACATAAATTAAGAACTTTGGAGAAACTCATGTTTTAAAAAGGAAGATTTACCACACGTCTCAGAAAATAGGTGGAAGCCAAAGGACCTGCAGTTCTTCCTCAGCTTTTCTCACTCTCTCTGCTTTCCCCAGTGTTTCTATGCCCATGTACCTGCCAGCATAGGGAAGAGTTTTTCTTTTTTGTGCGTTCCTCAGCTCTGAACTTGGCTCTCAGTCTGCTGGTGAGAATATGAGAATCATAACTCCTATTTAGGACAGAAATTGTAGCAAGTGAAACTATGGGACAGTTCAATATATTTAAAGGCATCACACCCAGTTATTTCTCTGTCATTTCATCAGACACCAGCAGGGAGGGGAAGGGTGAGCAGTCTCCATAAGGAGCAGGATGGATGGACAGTTCATAACTCTGATTTCCAGCTGAAGTCACAACAGTGAAGAGTCAGAGTTACTAACATGATGTTTTCCAGCAGAGCAATAATCCAACTCCTTTAGCATCAGCTGTAGAGACAGTTTTCAGTTCTCACCAAGGGAACTGAGGGAAGGATAGAATAAACTGATATTTGCCCTCTGTGCCTGTACAAGGCTATAAAGAGAAGTATCAGAGAAGGATGAGCAATAAAGCTGTTGAACAGCATCAGCAAAGGATGCCCAGTTTAGCAACGTTTCTTACCCTAGAAGCAGCCTGGAATGCTCCAGAAAAATCATCTCCTCAGTTCATGGATGGGGGCTGACATTCTGGCCTCCATTCCTGCAGCACTTCTGGGCAGATCATCAGCCTTATCTCTGAGCTTCCTGCCTCGAGTCACAGCCCTGCTGTTATTCAAACACAGTTTTGTATTTAATTTAATTTCCTTGTTTTTGTTTAGCTTTGATAAAGGAAAGGAAATCTTTTCTAATCGGCTCAAAACAAGAGCATTGAGTCAAGAGCAAGTTCAATGAGCTATCAGGGGCAACAGGATGCTAATGGCTAATGCAAAAGCCTGAGAATGAGCCATGGGAACAAAAGCCACTGGAGGGAGAACAACTTGTCCTTTACATCCATGGAGGGGAAGTGGGATGTGGAGAAAAGTTCTGAGCTGAAAAACCACTGCAGGAGGGGCTGTGACAGAGCTTGAGCAAGGAGCCAGGGTGAGCTGAGAGGGAAATCACAATGCAATGAGCTTTGGGGAATCACAATGCAGTGAGCTCTGGGGAATCACAATACAATGAGCTCTGGGGAATCACAATGCAATGGGCTGAGCTTTTTGTGCAGGTATGGAAATGTTTGTATCTGTACATAATACATACACATGTGATAAACGCATAAATACACCTGAGAAGTGTTTGGTTTTTTGGGGTTTGGGTTTTTGGGTTTTTTTGCCAGGTAAGGGTACTGGAAAGGAAGACTTACCTACACAATCACAGCACATCAAGGAATTTAACCCAAAGTATTTCTTGAGCTGGAAAATGTCTCCATTATCTCCCCCAAGATGTAGTCACACGTATTCTCAGGACACCAAACAATCATTTAATGCTGGTTTGATTGCACGTCAATGTAGAATAAAAGGGTTTGAGAAATTGAAACTATAAAGGGGCCAGTCCTAGCAATCTAGGTCAGATCTAGAGTTTGAACGTGGCAGAGAATGGTGAATATCTTCAGACCTGACAAACAGCCACATGACAGAGCCTCATCCACAAGTGTTTCCAGGAGCTTCAGAGAGCTTTGGCTCACATCCCAGAATCCCTGAAATTTTCAGGCTAGCTAAGGACAGAAGTGCTGCTCCAAGTGAGCTGCATAAAGAGTAAGTCCAAGTTATAAAAATATTGTGCTAGCAGTTGAGAAGGTTTGAATACAAATGCAAGTGGAGAAACAGATTAGGGTCAAACAGTCATATCAGAATTACCCCAGTGTGGTGCATTTACAGCTCCTTATCTCCAGCTGGGACAATTTTTTATGTAAGAATTCACATGAAAACCAAAGCTGCAGCCATCAGAACCCTTCTAATAATCACTAACCACACTTCCAGCCAGACTGCTTCCTTTCACAGTTCTTGGTGCAATAGTTCTAACTCTCTTAGTTCTTCCCAAGCAGATTTTGCCTTCATTTTCTCACCTCCACTGATGTCTAATATTTGCGTCAGGTCTACCTTCTGACCTCCTCCATGCAAAATTCCCATTGCACTTTAACAGCATCATATCTGCCATTACAGAAACCCTGTTATGACATCCAGCTTTTAATGCAGTGCTAGTTACTCATTTACTAGCTCTACAGGCCCAAAAATTCCCTGGCTCTTCCCATGGCTTGCTAAGACTGTCAAGGACATTATTTTTTTTTTTTTTTTCCATTAGGACATTTTTTTTCTCCATTGTTGCTAATTTCCATTAAAGGCCCTTGGTCATGCTCAGTCATGCTGTCTCTTTGATCAGCACCCAGGTCAAATACCATGAGAACAGCCTTCCAAGAGATGCTTGGCTGCTCTGCCTTCCATCATCTCTGCCAGCACGCTGGCCAGGGATTTCATTACCTTTACTATAATAGGTTCTTTACACACTTCAAGCTCATCTTTATTAAATCTTCTCCACGCATTTTCTCCTACATTTTCCAAAATCCCATCTCAGGGCTGTGTTCAGGTTATTCAGTGACCATTCTTCCATCCAAGTAGAGATCCATCAGCTTGAAGCTCTTCAAGGTCTCTCTCACTCTTTTGGACCTAAATGTTACCTGCAGAAAAAATAACATCATTATCACTCTTAACCAGCCTTGGTTTCCTCTGAGGTGTTCAAACCCTTTAACAATAACATAAGCTAGAGTATTTACTGACTCCCAGAAAATCATTCCCAAGATGATCTTAAGCTAAAAATTTGGCTTTATTTCCTTCATATTTAAGCACTGTTTGGAGTTTGGTTTTTTTATTTGCAGTACCTTCTGTTCTACAGCTCTCCTTTGAGCTGTATTTCTTCTCTCTCACGACAGTTAACTCACCACAATGGTCAAAAAGGAAATGTAAACCATTCAAATTCACACCATTCTGAGAATTTCACAATGAGTGTATTAATCCCACCCACAGTCATATGAAAAGTTATAGAAATGGTGCTTAAGCATTTCTGTTACTTAACTTTTCACTAAGGTCAAACAGAGCAGAATGTGCAATGTTTGCCATTACAATCAATTAATATTTGCACCTTTCTAATTTGTTTTTCAAACTGTGCCAGGCCCTTTTTCTGCTGGAAGTCAATTTCTGACAAATACACAATATTTCTTATACCCCCCTAAAAGCTAGAGAACAAATTTACACGCAGATTAAAAAAAAAAATTTAAAAAATACATCTATATATCCTGATCACATTTCTGGCCTCTCCTGAGCTCTTAATGGATGAAGTCTCTCTGTGAACAAAAAGAGGGTTTTTTATAAAGCAATTTGGACATATTAGGCTGTACAAAGAAGGGAAAATACTGCAACATTTCTTCCATTCTGGTTTCTCTCTTCTAGAGAACTGGGCATATTCACTTGGAAGTTATTCAAGCTTCCAAACCAAATCAGTTTCAAAAGCCTTTGAGACAGTGTAGGCCCTCCTGTTTTCAATAATGCAGCAGGAACACTATCAGCCCCTGGTGCTTTATTGGTCCTGAGAATTGTAATTGTCTCTCAAAGCTCCTCAGAATGTGGTATTTCTACAAAGCAGCTGAGCTCTCTGGATTACAGCCAGTGTCTCTTTTTTCCACCTCACTGTTGAAGAGATCACAGTGTTTTCCCCATTTCTTTAAAGTTACTCTGTAATTTCCACTTTCATCCTCAGTCCTGCTCAGTCATTTCTCCGCACATGGATATTCTTGTAAAGTGCTTTCACATTATTAATCCCTCTCTTCTCCCCTGTCATCTCTATTGTGTTTTATTATCTGATGTGTCATTTAACTCGTCCTCCACTTGTAATTCTCAGCAGAAGGTGCCTTCTCATTCTGAGACAAACAATTGTCTCTGCATCAGCCCTCTCAGCCTCTAAACACAAAGTTTCAGCTGCAAGTTCCCCCTCTATGTTTCAAAAAAAAATCTCTCATTCACTATCAACAGGTTTCTAAAACCTCAGACCTGATCTCAGGTAAGACCAGCAACATTTGGAGTTTCTGGATATGTCAATTATTTTGTCTTGAATTTTGTGGTATTGTTTGCTTCAGAAACAGTCCCACGCTTCTTTGGATATCACCTTGTCCTTTGAGTAAATAAAAGTGTCAGACTGACACTTTTATTTACTTAAATGGACACCAGCTCCATTTAATTTTACAAATGTCCTCCTGCTCTTCACAACTGTTAGACATTGCAGAACTAACAGATCTCTAGTATTTAACCTCTAGTACTGACCTCTTTCAAATTTCACATGGGATGCAGTTTTAATTTCATCAGAAGGCAATTTTTTCTGATGAAACTTCGTGCAAATCATTATGAGAAAAACAACTGTGTGTTATCCTTCTATTCTGAAAAAAAAAACAAGAAGAGATATTCACTTATTCACTGATATCTTCAAATCCAAGATCTTCTGAATCCTCTCCCTCATGACAAAAACTTTACTCATTTGTCAAAAACACACCGAGATTCCTTTGTTCTCCCTCAGTGGAAAAGGCACAGGTCTGCATGAGTATCCCACAAAGAGAGGGGATGTTTCAGAACTCTTTATACATTTATATACTTTATACATTTATATATATATATATATATATGGGTTTAGAAACACCACTACAATGAACAACAAGTGCTCAGCTGAATGCAGGCAGACCAGTTCATTTCAGTATCATAATAGATCCTTTAATGTTCATTGCTGAAGTAGCTGTTTCTGTTTCACAGGACAAATTCCTACCGTTTCAGAGACAGGAGTTTAATCCTGGCATTGAGAAGTTCAAAACATTAGTTTTCAACCTGTCCATTTTCTTAGTACGATCACGTTTTGGCCAATGAAAAACATATGAAATCCTACAGTTTATTTCCTTTTCTTTATAGGATTATTATTTTTTTTGCTGTCCTGGTGCTTCAAATGAGACAACTTCTGTGAACCTTGTTTGGAAAGAGACACCACGTGCTTACACATCCCAGGAGTCCAAATTGTCCTGATGCTACACTTAATGTTCTTCATTAAAAACAGCTGAACACAAATGTAAGGGATTAACATCTTTGTTCCTTAATTATTTGATCAATATCTGTGTATAGCTGAGATTATTTAAGTGGGGAAAAGTCAATAACCTTTTTAAATTATAAAAATGCTTTTAGGATTAAATCCATGTAAGCAGAGAGGCTCACAAACTAGTTTGAATCGCTTTGAATCGCTTCTGCTTATAGTTGGTGGCACCTCTTATTTCCTGGTTTTTGGAAAAGTAGCACTTTCCCAAAACCGGAGCAAGACTGTATGGTGCAAAGTTGACTTATATATATTTTAGAGGTGCCAGAGCAAGGCTGTATAATGAAAAATTTACTTATAAAAGTGTCATTCAACAGGTCTGTATTCACAGTTGTGATCAATGCTAAACCCTTGACAAAGACAGAACTGAAATTCTGTGGATGCTTTGTGCCTACAACCAGTAGTTTCCTTTAAAAGTTGTTTTTGTCCAGAAGAGTAGTCAGGAACAAAAGGGAGGCTGAGAAAAGTTGCAGTGATTGCTTGAATAGAGAAGTGGTTTTTTCTTCTAGAAAGATCCTAAATAATATTTTCATAAAAAATTGTAGTGTCTATTAAAAGGACTTTAGACAGCAATCACAGTGCCTACGCAATTACAATGCATATGCAATTACAATGCCTATGCAATTTGCAATTACAAATGCCTATAAAGGTTCACTATCAGCCTAGAATTGAGAGATTCTGGGACACCTCTTGCTCTCCTCAAGTTTTCATCCCCAGGTTTGCTAAGGATGGCTTTGTCCTGCCCAAAGCCCTTTCTCAGCCATCCAGCCTCCGTTTGCCTCTGCAAGCATCATTTTCCTATTAGAAATGATGTTTTTATTTCTCTCCTGTCACGCTGAGCAGTGGGGGATACTCCTCCTCCAGCAGCTGCAGTGCAAGGCCTCTTGCCCTGTGGGGATTTGGCAAACCAGCTGCAAACCCAGTGGAGCAGGGAGTGAGATGTGCAGAGAGGATGCCTTGACTCTAATAGCGCACAGATCGCTCCATTCCTGCAGAACCAAAACCAGGCCACTGTTTTGCTTTTTAACAGACAATAGGCCTCTTTCTCCCCTCCTCCCAAACAGGCCAGGCACAATAGCTCCAAAATGAAAACTTTTTGTGAGTGCATGTTATTTGGTTTCAAGCTGCCTGGAGTATAATGATGATTTTTTCAGCTCCTTGCAGCAGCTGCCAGCATTTCTGTGCAAGGAGGTGGGAGTACTGAATATCTTTGTGTTTGTTATTTGCTATTATTTTTTATTTAATTTATTTTTTAAAAAACTTTCAAAAGGCTGTTTAGGAAATTGCTGCCAGCCCTCCTGGTAACCCCAATGCATTTTCCTCATGGAAGGAAGTTCAGCAAGGAAAGCCACCACTTTGATTTAGAGAACACTGACCTATTCTGTGCTACAACAGAAACTTGCAAAGCCTGAGGAGAACTCTAGAGAAAAAATGAGAAGTGGGAAAAAAGCCTCTCAGAAACAATAGAAAGACTCTTCTCAGACTCATACAAGAAATATTGTTATTCAGAAAAGAGTAAAACCCACAATCGATTTGTCTTCCTCTCATTCTTTCCCCCATCTCAGTCCTTTTCTGGACTTTCCTGGAACTCACCTTTCATGCATTCCTTGGCTGGCGTTATAGCCAAGTGTGAGTAAGCACTAATACAGCTCCAGGTATCTGACTGCATAAGTGGTTCTGAAAGGTTTAAATTACTTTTTTGGGGGGCAAGGGGAACAGTGTCAGTCCTCTTTTGACATCTTCAGTAAGGAAAACATAAAACACAGTGATTTTCTTTTGCTGTTGTTTATTTTTACTTAATTTTTTTTCATTGTACCACATTTCTATAGAGATTTTTTCCTAATAATTGAATCACTTCAATCCCAGACAGAACAGAGCAGAGCAGGAACCTCAGTGGCTCACTTTCCTGCCATGCCAGGTGTGATTTTGGTTTCTGGCCAAAGAATAGACATCTGCCTTACAGGTTGCTGACCACTGAACCCAAGGGCTGCCACAAACCTTATTTGCAGAGGCTGAATAAGAATCCCTCAGTATTCAATACTGTTGAATAAGTTGTCTCACTTGACTACCAAAAAAAACTTCACAGCAAAACTAATGCCCTACTTAGAGCATGGAATATAGATCAGAATTCTGCCTTGAGGTGAGGCTGACCCAGCCTGATGATGGAGTGCACCTCTGGAAAACACACAGCTGTGCTTTTTTGGCACTGATATTTATGGCTTGCCCTGCAAATATGGTTTATAAACCTGTTGCCTCAATTTGGTGCATGAAAGTGAAGCAGAACTGGTTCATTCTGGGGAAAGGAAGAAGATGCCTGCAAAGGAGTTTTAGTTCTAGGTTTGCCTTGCTTGGAGAGGAAAAAGGAGAGAATGCAAACCCAGAGTGTTGCAATGCCCATCTTTCACAGCAAATATGGGATTTGAGGGTGTTCTGCACTCAGAACTCCTCAGGGCACTGCAGTCAAACTCTCCCAGCCTGGTCAGGCCCCAGCTGTGGTGGATTTCAGCTCGAGCCATTCCCAGTGCTGGCAAGCAAGGGAGCAGGGCTGCCACCATTCACTGTCACAGCCTCAGCCAGGGGCCTCCTGCCTTGTGATTGCTGATTTCAGTTCATTTCTCTGATTTACAGTTTCCCGATTTGCAGGTTGTTAAAATACTTGTAAAAAACACTGGTCTGGAAAATGTTCCTGAATAATTACGTTGATGACTAAAAATCAAGCTTTAAGTCATAGCAGCTTATACAACAAGGGAGGTTTAGGGAGAGCTTTTATTCTCCACTCATAATTTTAATCTTTCATTCATGTTCATATCCTGCACTACAGACCCCAAAGTGAGTTTATATGGCTAAACTCTCATTCTACAGTCAGGAATTATTTCATTCTCTGGAAAAGCTTTCTTATGGAAGTAACTTTTTGTGTCTGAAGGTTAGTGCTGTGTTTATGTCCTGGAGGGCTTGTGAGGAATTAGAGTATTTTTCCCTTTGGAAGGGGATTGTTGGAATTGAAAGGTTGGTGTTTAAATAGGGAATCCAAGCACCAGTGAGAAACTGAGGGGAAATTTATACAAATAAATGTCACCACTGAGGCTGTGCTCAGGGATTTGTGCACTACAGCCTGACACATCCTGGATCTGCAAACATGCAAGACACAGCCAGGAATACTTTGAGTTTTACCTTTGGTGTTGAGAGGAGAGAGATCTGTTGCCATTAATGTTTGGGCCTGCAGTGGTGTCATCTCAAGTTTCTTGTTTAACCAATCCCAACTGTGTGAAATTCTTCCTGCAGCAGAGCTGGAAGTTGGAATTAACCATAGAACCTCCCAAAATGTATGACTGATTGGCTCTGTTGTAAGGTCTGGTTAGGACCATTCTGACATGTCTTCTGCTGGAAAATGTCTTTGTTAAAACTCTCCAGAAATGCATCTGTTACTTAATACCAAGACAACTCGGAATATCCTGAGTGAGGCCTGGCCAGGATGGAAGATGGGCTTTACCACATCCCAGGGGAATAAGTTCAGGCTATTGTGAGCTGTTTCTGGTTTTGTAATGACTCCCAGCAGGGGAAAAGCTTGAGATTCACAATTCTTTGCCAATGAGATAAACATTCTCTCCCTCAACTCTGTTTGCAAGGCTTACATTATTTAAAGGCCTCAAAGAAGTTGACACCAGAACATGACTACATTCACACAAGCTTCTTAGGTGGGATGGAGCAGTTTCTGCGTTGAGGGAATGTGGATTACAGGAGTTTGCCCATGAGGTAACAAACATCTCCATGCAGCTTTGCAATCCAAGGCTGCTCCTGAGCGCCCAACAAGTGCACAGCTCTGCTCCAAGGTGCCAGAGGCTCAGGTGGGAATTCACTCATTTGGAGAGAAACAGAACCTCTGGAAGCCTTCTAGTACAGAATTCCTAAAAGTTTGGAACTTGTTTAGCAGCTTAATGTATAAACAGAAGCATTAAAAAAAGGCCTTGGTTAGTGAGTGCAGGTGCCTGCTCTGCCAAGAGGCAGCTCTGAGGGAGGCGAGCTGACTTCAGCTGAAAGCAATTACCTTGATGAGTGAGGCAAGGAGAGCTGTGAAAACACTCCCCTGGTGTATTGGAAATTTGGGTGTGCCCAGCATCTGCTTTTGTCAGGACAGAGCTAAATGACATGAGCTGCTGTGACTTGCCAGACTCCTCTTTGTAGGATGGAGCATCCTCCTTGTCCTGCTCCCAGGAAACATTTGTCAGGGAAAATTTGCATTGTTCTGTCCTTCTAAATCTCATCACACCTTCTTGTGCACAAAAAGGACCTGCTAGAATATTGTGTTAGCCATCAGGAAAATGGCACTTGCAAGGAATGTCCTTTAGCACTCAATTCCCTTACTACAACTCTCTAGTGTGTTTTCTTACTAAGAAAAAAACATTTAATCTACTAGAGATGAAAGAAGAAAGAAGAATCAACATCTTGATCAAAAGTTTTCATTGAATTTTAGAATGTAGGACAGTCAAATGGTGGAAGGTGGCCTAGGTTGGAGAATGGAGAAGGGATGTTTTAGGAATTGCCATGTCATGGCCTCATGATTATTATGGCTTCAAAATGGAAGAGAAGAGCAACAGCTTACCATTAACTCAAGGTGAGTTATCAAACTAGCTGCACATATTTCCAAGGGACAGGCATGTAACATGTGGTATCTGTAGTGCCAAATAAACTGATCAAACACTCTGGGATCAGCACATTCTGCCCTCTCCTTTAGCAGCTTCCACAGCAGCAAGCTTGCAATTATCTCCTTGTGTCACTTTATTTTACAGTTATCTCCTTGTGTGAAAGGGTGAGAATATGGAACCAGTCAGTTTTAGGATGGAGGTGAGGGTCCTGCCAGTGGAGAAGAGAAATCTACTCCAGTCTACCACAGTTTCTGCCACTTATATCCCTTAAGGGAGCCTTAAAGGAACTCCCAAGGATACAGCACAGATGGAGGTAGAGAGTTTTTAAAAGCCATTTCCACTTAGTTAATAACGTGTGTGAATATTGGATTTTATTATTTCCTCTTTGATTTTATGACTATTGCAGATTATTCAAAAAAGCAAACTGAAAAAGCCATTTATTGCCTGGGTTTGTTTTGTTTTTTAAACCTGTTACACTTTAAAGCATCATGAAGAGTTCCAGATCACACTCATAACAACAAGAATGCTTTATGAATTAAAATAACTTGACTGCAAGTCTGAGCACCACTATAAATGGAGGGCTGGGAGTGCATGTGGAGCTGTAAGGTTCAAGAACTGAGTGAAATTGTGCTGAAACTCCTGAGTGAAGCACCTCAAGGGTCTGCCAGCTTTGCTGTGGCTGCCTGCCCTCTCCAAATGACCTCCCATAACTGGACTGGTGATCTCCTGATAAAAAGATATCAGGGTAATATCTTCCTGATACTTTAGGTAGAAAATAGATGTTCTTGGAGTACCTGACAGTCTCACTTTGAACACTGGCAGGAAATAAATATTGGAGAACACAGAAATAAGAAACTTTTTTTTTTTTAATTGCACCTGATCATTCTCAAGCCATGGTACTGGGGACTAAGATTTGGGCAGGGATCCAAACTGCCTCTTCCCAATCAAATCCATTCTCCTGTTCCCACATGCACATTCAGGTGAGCATTAAGTCTGATGTTTCAGTTTTAAATCTCAATTCCCTTGCTTAGGTTCTGGGCCAAACATTTCCTGGGGGAGAGACAGGCACAGAGGATGAGAATCTTTCTTCCAGGGCACTTGTTTCCACTAAATGTGTGATGAAATTACAGATGAAATTACTGAGTGATGCTGGCTGTTTTGTCCAAGACACCAGCTAATTAAGCTGAAACATGTCCCTACCTTAACCAAGGTTTTTGTACAGCAATCTTTACTAAATGCTGCCAAAGTGCAGGTGGCACCATGACCTAAAATTACTGCCTGCACCACCTGCATTTCAGACAGCCTTTTCTTCAGGTCACAGACTAGGTCTCGTTAAGTCACCATTTCTCTTCCCTCGTGGCTCTCCAGTTTAATTTAAACCAAAGGGTTTAATATCAAAATTTACTATAGATATTTAAGCACTTTTCCCCCGCCATGCTCCTCTAAACAACCCTACTGATCTTTTCCACCCAGAGGCAACTGCATTTGGCTTTTTACATGATGTTTGACAACTTAAAATGCACATTTTGTGCTGATTTTCCAGTACAGTGGCTGCTAAGCCAACTTTTTGTGACTTCAAGCATCATCTTATCAATGAAAGAAAAAAGACAGTTAAGTACACATATCATAGTAATTTCAGATAATTGTAATTCGAGTAACTGTGAAGCTGCCAATCAAACAGATTACACCTGTTTAAGGTTAGCAAATATTCTTTTAAAAGGCTATTTTTAAAACATGATGCTTCTGGACCTGAAAAAAATTGTTAATCCATAGGTATTCATATCTCTGACCACTTCAATATGAACTGAACACACAATCCAAACAAGGATTAGATTTGCCAGTCAGGTAGTGGCAGTAAAATTCTGAAGTACTTCCAATGTGTCAGGCCACTCCTGCAATGGGAATTCTGCATAAATCATGGCAGTGCTCTGTGTCAAATAAAAGCCAAACTAAGTAGTAAGTGACTTAAATAAGGCTACTGGCTTGCTTCAAATTATTCCAAATTAAGTCATTTTTGAACTTAAAACCTTTGGCTTAAAATAAACCAGAGAGCCATCAGGGAAGACAAACCTGAGTGCCATGAAAAGCGAGCTCTGAGTTCATGGATATGATTCACTTTCTCCTTTTCCTTTCCATCCACTCAGGGACCAGCCAAATGCACCTCTTACCTGGCCTCTCTTTATCCTGAAACTCACAGTAATGGGAGGAACAGAGGAGCTGATGTGGAAGGATGTTTGTAGAAGGTTCTGCTGTGAAAATATATACATAGATACAGATATACACATTATATATTTATAGAGGTATAGTGTAGTGATAGAAACCTGGGCTTAAACAAGATGTCTGGGTGGTATTAATATGGGATTTGCACAAAATCACATCTTTCCATTTATTCTAAGCTGGGGATGGAGAGATCCCTCACACACACATCCACACCACCCTCCCAGGGTATGGCACGAACATCTGAAGCCCCCATGACTGCAATTCCTGTTGTTGATGCTCACTTTCATCACATCCAATATTTGCCCTGAGCTGACTGCTCCTGAGAACATCACTCTTCACAACGTGCATGGATATTAATCTTCCAAAGAGGAATTCAAAGGGCAGAGTGGACCCTTCAGGCTAACACAGGGGAGGTGATGCCCTGTCTGTTTTTAATTAGAGCCAGCTTGTTTAATGAGGTAATGTTCTGTCGGGCTGGGTTATCTCCTGGAGGACAGGGCAGCAGGCAGGCTGCTGGGGAGGGACACTTGAAAACCATCCCAGGCAGGCTGTTTAATGTTAGCACCATCATTCATCACCGGGGCTCTGTGCAGAGCCTGACAGGCAGAGCACGTCCTGGGGGGACTCCATCAGCCTCTGGCATGCTGCTTAATGCAATTTAGCCAGATGTATCAAAGCAGCAGGCAGGACCCTGCTATTTGGACAGCATTTACAGCATCCTGGGCAAATGGTCAGGAAATGTTCAATAATGTGCCTTGCACAAGTGTGGCAAGAAGCAGATTCTTGGAGTGACGGGTTGCCAAGAGAAATCCTGGCAGTGCCTCGCTCCAGCTTTCAGTCACACGCTGGTTTTGTTGTTATTGTTTGAGGGCTTATTTCTGTAAGGGCTCTCTCAGCCTGAGGTTTCCAAAGGCTGGATTTAAGGTGTCTCGAACACGCCCTCCTGGTGGCTCCTGATCCAGAGGATGAATGTGAGCAGCAGGATCATCCCTGGAGCGCTCCTGGATCGGGGCCTGCTGGAGGCTGGGGCACCCTCCCAGCACTCAGGGCTGGGCTCTGCAGCAGCCCAAACACTCTGCTCCCCGTGCAAAAGGGATCAGGGGTGTTTGGGCCGTCACAGAGCCAATGTCGCAGACATCTTTTCGTGAAAATCCTTTCCTTAGGATTTTTTCCTCCTGAGAAGCCGAGAGGCCTCAGGGACAAAATGTAAACATTGGTTATCTGCTGCTGTGGAATGCAACAGGTGCATCTGTGATTGGTCTCATGTGGTTGTTTCTAATTAATGGCCAATCACACTCAGCTGGCTCGGACTCTCTGTCCAAGCCACAAACCTTTGTCATTCATTCCTTTCTATTCTTAGCCAGCCTTCTGAGGAGAGCCTTTCCTTCTATTCTTTTAGTATAGTTTTAGTGTAATATATATCATAAAATAATAAATCAAGCCTTCTGAAATATGGAGTCAAATCCTCGTCCCTTCCTTCATCATAAGACCCCTGTGACCATGGTCACACCAGTACAGACAGGGAATTTAGTGGGGCCTCTGCCCACACCTCCAGGCCACAGAATCCAGCCTGGTGTGCTGACAGCCTCTGTTTTGGAATCTAAGAGGGGTTCTGCAGAGTATAGTTCAAGTACACCTAACTGTTTAACATTGAAATAATAATAATTCATAAATTTTGCCATATGGGCCTCTTCCCAAAAACCTGAATATGCCCACAGACCTGCCTTTGGTTCTCAGTGTGGAATATTGTGGCTGTGAGATCTCTCCATCAGCTACACAACTGGAGGACTGCTCCCTCAGGAGAGCAGAGCCTGCAGTGGGGACAGCAGGGGAAAATGGGTTTCTGCTCTTTCTGCTCCATGTCCTGCTGCCACCAGCTGCCAGAGAAACCTTTGCCATGATTCCTGTGGCTGCTGAAAGCAGATGGGGCTTGTGGCACTGCTGGTTTGCTATTTAAGTCTACAGCATCTTTGCCAGCAAAGGAAGAAAAGAGCATGGTTAATGCACTGCCCCACAGGCTGCTGGCAGGAGATGTTTAACTTCTAGAGGGGGAAAAGTTCCAGTGGGCCTGGAAAAGGAATAGTTGTGATGTGTATTTTCAGCCTGAAAGCCAAAGCCTCGTTAAACTCCCAACGTAGAAGCAAAGCTGTCCCTTGCACCTACTATTATTATTATTATTATTATTGTTGTTGTTGTTGTTTTTGTTGTTGTTGTTGTTGTTGTTGTTGTTGTTGTTGTTGTTATTCTGCCCAATGCCACTTTTCTGATGGGACCTCCCCCACTTCTCCCAGGAGCCAGAACTGCAGCTGGGCTGAGGGACAGACACACAGCCCAGACACCTCCCCATGTGCTGTGGTGTCAGCTTCACCTGTGAATTCAGCTTTGGCTCAGGGCTGGTGCATAAAGATGTAAAATCCATCTGGGCCCTGCAGTCTTGGAAAGCTCTTTGATGGTGTTTCCAGCAACAGAAATGTGTCATGTGCAGAGCCTCGCATCCTGTTGTTAATAAGTCTGCTTTTACACCGCTCTGCTGCACTTATTAACTTTCATTTACATATTTTTCCAATAATCTTTTAAACAAGTGACCAGATGACCATAAATTCTGGGGAGTGAGGAGTGCAGGGTATGTTGGAGGAACAAGTGCTTGGGGCTCAGTTTAACCCTTCAGAGCCCACTAGAAAAGCCAGGGCCAGAGCAGGAGGGTCCAGCAGAGAAGGTTGGCAGGGAATGGTAAATGCCTCAAAAGGGATAGAATATCTTCTCGTGCTATCCCAAAAAAATACAAAATCAGGTGCTGCTGCCCAGCCCCAAAATGTAAATTGATGCAGAATGGGGAATTTGAAATGTTTTGCTAGCAAGTACACACTGTGGTTCTGCATGGATGTTCAGCTGTTGATGAAATGCCATCCTGGATTTAGCAACCAGGTTCACTAAACCAAAAGGCCTTCCCTAGTTGATGATATAGGATGAGACAGAGGAAATCTGGTGTGGCTTTTTAAGGCAGGAAAGAATAGGGATAGCTGGGTGGAGTGTGTCAAACAACAGCACTATCCAGAGCCACAGACTCCTATGACAAAATAGGGGATTATTGGGGTGGGAGGGTACCAAGCCTGAATTTCTAGGTTTGAGTTCTTCCCTCTACTACCTCTGGAACTCAGCCTCCTCACTGAGAGAATCAGTGACAGTTGAAAGATTGTCCAATATATATTATTTTTTTTTTATACATATATACACATAGTTGTTTCCAATTACCCAGGAATAACTGTTTCCTCTACTGAGCCAGCTGCAGAGATGGTTGAACAATCTGTCTGTTCAAACACACTTCAGTCAACTCTCTCTAGCTGATTTGGCAAGAATTTTTCTTCCTACGACTGGATCTCCTCCAGTAACAACTTAGACAGCCTTTTGACTTTGGGTCATGGCTGCAGGACACTGAATCCTTTCATTTGTCTCTCTGCAAGTAATGATGGGAAAGCCAAAGCACTGCCATGCCCCTGGCTGAGAAAGTTTAATTCTTTGTGCCACAAAGAGTTGTGATTTTACACCACAAAGCAGGATGGATTGTCTCAAAAACAGGGATTTGGACTGGCACTCAGAGGTTCAAGCCCTGACACACATCCTGGGTAATCACCCAATTTTGCATCTGCATGTATGGAAGTAACTTCTCACCCCAACAGGTTTCTGTAAGGGATGATATCCTATATTGACTGGAGGCATCAGTGTAATGATGAGCATCAAGGGAAAGAAATCTCTTTCCAGGCAACCAAGAAAGATCTGGAAAAAGATCTGCCAGCAGCAGTGAGGGTGAGCAGGAAGGGACAGTGCTGTCATCAGGCTGCTCCACCTTTCCCAGTCCCACCTTTTGTGACAGCTCTACTTAGGCTGTGGTTCTAAAGGCTATGAAAACTAGGCAGGTTACAGCACACACATTTTACTTGTGCAAATTTACCCTGCTCTCTCTACAACCTCGGCTTGGAATGACAACCATTCATAAATATTTTACATGCCCCAACTGAGAGGCTAGAAGAGAATGTGGCCTTGATTAGCAGCTGTTAATCAATTTCCCCTTCAATTAAATCTTGTTGTTCCAAATACAGAGTGAGACCACTCAGTTTGTAATGTTCCCAAACCTCATGTTGCTGCTTGGCATGAGGAAACCAAACCCAGCCTCCAGGGCTGTCATCCTAGGAACTTCCACAAACAGTGAAATGCTGTTTTGGAAAAATCAGCACTTTTCTGCAGCCATTTCACTGATGACTTAGGGCAATCTGCTGGGACTGAGGTTGATAAGGGCCCCTGATCTCAGTAATGCAGCTTAATCTCCAAAAGCTGGGTTTCAGCACTACCTAATCACATCGGGCTCCTTTGCCTTTGCCAATCCATTATGTTGCTGCAGGCTTCAAAGATTTTGGTGGCATAATGACATCTTCAGACCTACCTTTATGCGTTTCCAAAATTCCCATCCAATCCCCTGTGCCAAAGCATATCATATTATTTTAACTGCCAGCTCGCTACTTTAGGGGCACCTTCCTTCATAACTTCTGCTCTGCTTGTAATGATGAGATCTCTTGCAGATGCAGTTAATCAAAAAGATTACAATCACCCCAGAAACACCTGCATTGGAAATAAGTCTGGCTTTTATTACCATGAATTCCTACTGCTGACAAGCTCTGGGAGGAGAGAATGGGGGAAAACCCGAGATCCCTCTGCACAGCTGGAATATGAATGTGAAATTTTCTCTCCATTTATTTTTCTTCTGTAAACGGTTTAGCTGCTATTGATCAAGATTACCACCAAATAAAAATCAGAATCTACTAGCTCGTGGTGTTTTGTGTAACACACTCATAAAACAAATTTATGCCTTCACCACTGGAACAGGCCCTGCTTTTTGCTAAGATATGCACAGAACTGGAAATAGTGTTCATTGTCAGGGCTCAGCAAACAGACACTCAGGAGCAGGAAGGATCCTGTGTTGGGATTCCATATTGCATATGGAGGACAAAATATTTCAGTTGTCCCCACAGTCTGAATCCTCTTTACTCTTATGAAATTAAGGATAAATATAAAAAAGTAATTGTAATGGGTAGGTACAGCAGGAAGCAGAGAATTCAGAATTATTAAGGGAGCAGAACAAAGATGTGTAATTCACTTCAGGGTAAAAAGGTATTCTTAAAACTGTTGCAAACTCTTCAAGTAATATCTCTATTACTGTTCTCTCAATTAATATCCCTATTACTGTGAATCTCTTCTCTCTAACTGTTGGGTAGGTGCCAGAACAGTTTTTCTGAGAAATAGAAATTTTCAACCTTTACCCCAAAGTGGTAAAGGTGACAAAGTATTTCAAAATTCCAAGGTTCAGCTAATCAAAGATCTTGGGATCCTGAAAACTGGCAAAACAAGAAATAAAATGCCATTTTTTGCAGGAAGTGGAAGGGCAACCATGTCCACCAAGGACAGAATGGCAACAGTCTAAGAAACAGCTCAAGGCACATTTATTAATGAATGCTAATTTATTAAAGTCTGCAATAGTGCCAGGCTCTGGACACAGAACTTTTTAAAAATTAAATATTGCATTTAAAAGCCATAGAGGATGTTCACAATTTTTCTAGGGTTTTTAAAGTAGCTGCTAAGTGCTTCTTCTTCAATAATGTACTAGCACAGGAAAAAGAAAAATCAGTGTGTCCTCCTGTCTCAGGACTGAATTCTCACTGCACACAGAGGCAGTATGAAATGGTTTGAATCCACAGCATCCTGCTCTCTCTCACTGGATCACAGCTCAAACCCAACATATGCTCAAAGGAATGATTTAGTGGGGATAGTCTGTCCCACTGCTTCTGCAAGAGTTACAGGAAAGAATCTCTAACACAAAAGCAGAAAATGTAGCCTCTTTACTGGCTCTTTATAATATTTTTTTCACCTTCTATAGGTTCTTAGCTTAGCTACCTTTTCAGATTCATAAACCATCAGAGGCTGTGTTGGCACAGTTACTCACTGGTTTTAAATGGATGCATTTGCCATGCATATCCATGTAACTTCATTTAAATAGCCTGGAATTGGTAGCAGGCAACTAAGAAAAGTAATGGCCCTATCAGAGAAGATGCTCCATTAATAGCAAGGTGACACTTCATATTTTGAACAGAATAAATGTTTAGGGCCAGATCCAGCAAACCACTTAGCTACCTACAGTTCAGGCTGGATGTGTTACAGATATCAGAGTCCAAGAAGACAAGACACAAACTCTGTGTAACCCGACAGTTTCTGAAATTTGCATTAAAGACGCACAAAATAAAATATGCATCGAGTTTTAAAACCACTGGAAAACAAGGGAATGCTTTCTGTGACAGGAGCAATGTTCCTTCTGGTCCTGGCAGCTTCAGGAGAGCTGAAGGAGAGCTGAACTCATCCTAAGTTGTCTTCCAGTATGAAATTGGAAGAGGTGGATCAGAAGGGCTACAGGAGCATTAAAGAAGGTTTAACCCTGGGCAAAAGAAGGTTTAAAGTGCACCTCTCCCACCTCATCAGGTTTTACCCTTGCTCCCAGAGGAGCTGTCCCTGCTGTGACCCCTTGGCCAAAGGAGCAGAGAGCTCCAGGGCACACTGGTCTGTGTTTGGAGCAGCTCAGCAAGCTGGGTAAATCCAGCCTGCAGGAACCCTCAGTAACCTGAACTAACAAGGGAAACACTTCAGGCATCCTTTCCTCTCTGCCATTTCTCCTGGCAGCCCCTCAGAGCTGAGGTCAGTGCTGGGGCTGAGTGACCAACTCTTGTCTCAGCCATAACTCAGTGTCCCACACGCGTTAGAAATGGCAGCACAGGGGTAATCACTGCATTGATAAATGTCCAGCTGTCACAAATAACCACTCATCCACTCACAACCAAGCTCCATTGCTTCTTTCCAGAGTGTTGTCAGGATTGCATTACTGAGGGGTGTCTAAAGACGGGCTGCAGGAGCAGAAGGACTTTGCCTAACAGGACATAGGAGGCCACTGAAGCAACAGTCATTGCTGACTTCAGTGTACTTAAGTCAGACTTAGCCTGTGGTTAAATATACAAGTCCTTTGCCCTTTAAGGTTTTAAATAATTTTGCCTCAAACTACTGCATTGGCTTACATTACAAGATAAATTATGAAAAATAAGTTGGCCTCAAAGCATAGTTTTGCTTAGCTGCTCTGGGCATGAACAGTTTCACTTGGCCTCTGTTTTCCAGACCACCTATGTCCCTCACCAGGACGATGAAGAGAAAATAATCAAGAGGGGCTGGAGCCTATTTAGACAACTGGTCAGCTCCTTGCAGAGGGCTCCATCTCGGGTAGAAGACAGAAGATCCACCACAGAGGCAAAACAAAGCCTGCCAGAGGCTGATCCTGGTGCTGATTGACTGCTCTGATGTTACTGGACAGAAAGGACCAGGTGCATGGGTTTGTCCAGGAGCACAGCATATGGTCAGGGTCTGTGCCTCCCTGTTCCCTCTCTCCTCCTCCTCCTCCTCTCTTCCCCTGGCTCTCACCTTGCCTTCTCCCTCATCTTTGCTTCTCCTTTTCTGTAAGTGCTGAACACACACAGCGTCGTGCACACTACAACCCTCATCACACCAATCACTTGACAGTGATGATCCCAGCACCCTTTATGAGATCTGTAACCAATTACAGCTGAAATCAATATGAATCCATCAATATAAAGCTCTTAAGCTTTACAACCATGGAACAGTGACAGGCACAGCCTGCATCTTTTCTAATAACACGATCTAGCTGACTCAAAAGGGGAACTGTATTAAAATACAGTGCTGCTACAGTATGTCACATATAAAATGTCATATATAACGTGTCATATGTAACAAGAGGGAACGAACAAACTACAAAGACACCTCTGTAGAGGCATTATTGCACTGCTATTGAACAGTGCCTTTCAACAGCAAATCCATCACCATCTCCCTTAAATGTACTTAGCTACGGAATTACTGCGTTTCTAATTTCTATTCCAGTGTTGGCCCAGGATTGTGCTGCCTTCCCAAGCTTTATGTCAGCCCTGCAAAGGTGACCCTCTCCTCCTGATCTCAGCATCAAACCTGCAGTGGCTGCCTTGCTGCTGCCTCTGTTGGTGGATCCAGGCAGCTCTGGAACAGCAGGCAGGGCTGACTGCACCTCGCTCATGTTTCATGTGTGCCCTGCACTGGGCTCATGCCTAGACTTGAACCAGGAAAAAAAAAAGAAAGAAAAATTAAAAAAGAATTTATGATCTCAGAGAACCTTCAGAGCAGAGGCCCTTGAGCATCTTGTGAATGACAGCAGCGCTCCTAAGTCTGGATCCCAGCCCACGTTTTCCATCCAAGAGGACTGAGCGATGTTTGGAATTACATAGCGAGGAATCTAAACTGAACCAGGTGTCTTCCCAGTTTTGCCAAAAAAATAGTTTGACACATACTAGCTTATAAATAGATGGTTCTGCCAGATCAAACAATGATATATTACGCTGACCACTCAAACAGCCCAACAATGAAGCAATTTTCATGAGGATGCGATACTTTTTTACTTTTTTAAATTGAAAATAATAAACAGATTGGTTTGTATTATCATGAAAAATGTGCTAAAGGGTAAGGTCTGTGAAGAAAAATCTGACAAGTCATAGGTCATAAAAGTTTCAGTTCAAGCTTGTTCATATTATAGTGAAATAAATTATTACTGAAAACTTCTTTCAAAGAGTTCCTTTTTGATTGGGTTTTGGTTTTAAGATGAGCAAGCACTTTAAATGTGAGCTATTTCCATTGTTTGTGATGCAATAAATGTCAGGCTGAATAGAAAAGCAGAGACCAGAAGTTATTCCCACTGGTGTAAAAGAAAAACTGCACAGTGTTTCCTTCCAACCACAGAAAACCCTTTAGCTTTTATCTAACTATGATTATCTAGCAATGATTATCCAGATCACCTGTCCACACACGGGCACCTGGGCAGGGAGTTCTCAGCATCACACGAGGCTTTTCTTTCTCCTGCAGGTACAGCCCATAAACCCAGCTGGCACTTGGGAAAATTCAATTCTGATGTGACTGACTCCAGCACAACCTGACCCCATTTCTAAGATGTAATTCGTTTTGCTGGAACTGATTGCCATTCTCATTTTACTCTCTCTGGAATGAGACTGTTCCGATCGCGATGAGCAGTGTCTCACTCAGGATAAATGAGATTTTGAGGGCAGATGTGATGTAGAACAGCAGAGCCTGTAGGACCACAGGGTGTCTTGCAGAGATGGTGTCTGCAGCACAATTGCTCAGTGTAAATGATTCATGGAGAAGTCTCTTTTTGCTGCTGGGCTCTGGAGGGATGCCTGGATACCGTGATAAGGAGCTGACAGGGAACCAGCCATGCTCAAATGCCTTTCAGTTCATCTAAAGCTGCAGAGAAAATCTCCTCCCACATTTAAGTCTTTGGGACCCTTCCAGTCATGTCTTTCCCTTCTGACAGTCTTCCAGCTCCCTGGGACTTTCTGGCCCTCCTCAGCATCCTCTTTTGTCTTCTCCTGCTCCCCCAAGGACAGTTCTGTTCTTTTTTCAGCTCATTCCACTTCCACACAGGAACTTCCTGGGATTCCTCCACAGGTGGAGCAGCCTGTGCTGGGACAAGCTGCCATCAGCATTCCCTTGTCCTCACCCAGGACCCTCTGGATCCTTTCAGAACAAGGTTTAGACCTTTTAGAACCGGGTTTAATCCAGCACAGCAGACTCAGCTCTCCCCCAGTGTTGGTTTCTAGCAGAGTTCTGTGCTCCAGCACGTGAAAGTGCTCTAACACACATCACATATTTTTCCAGGCTCCACCGCAGGGTCAGGCTTAATGAAACACTTAATTATCAGACCTCAGAATTTGAGATTCCCCAGCCAGACAAACGCATCTGGGCCTGGCTGTGCAATCCTTCCTCTGCCCAGCACTTGCTCCTGGGGACAGGTGAAGCCAACAGGCTGAGAAACAAGGAGGCTGCATGGCTATGGAAAGGAATGAGCTCATGATCATGGTGGAACCTTGTTCTACCAGCCTAAGGAAAGCCTGGTTACAAGATCCAAATAGCTGCTTGGCACCTGAGAAGCAAGAAGCTAAATCAGAGGCCAGACACCTGAACATTAGCCCAAGGGTTAGAATAGGAAATGCCAAAATCATTGCATTCCTTGCCTAGAAAAGGCAGATCTAGCTGGAAGGGGAGAGTCTGGTGCAATGGGACACAAACAAAGGATGGAGACAAGGAGACAGCACTGAAATGACCCTGCTGAAACTTTGGGCTTTGTCCTAATTTCCTCTTTCAGAGCAGCTCAATGGAGCTCATCACCAGCTCTACCCTAGCCCTGAGACACGGCACCAGCACTCTAAACTCTCAGGTACCACAAAAATTTATGTATTTTGGGCCAAAGGACAAACATTTCCAACTGTAGTGGCAGCATGAAGGTTCTCAGTGGAGTGCACCACCAGCTCTACCCTAGCCCTGAGACACAGCACCAGCACTCTAAACTCTCGGGTACCACAAAAAAATTGCATATTTTGGGCCAAAGGACAAACATTTCCAACTGTAGTGGCAGCATGAAGGTGTCACAGCACCCACATCACAGAGAAACACAGGGGCTCTCTACAAAACAGATAACTCGTTTTGTATTGAGCACAACAACTCATCAAGGAGGAGTTTCTCCCTCCCAGCCTGCCAGGCACAAAATATTCGCCAGCTTCCTTTTCCATTAAAAATTTAAGATTTACCTTGAAAATACAAAACGCCTGCAGCATGACAAACACGCAGAGTAAGAGGAAGAGTGCTTTTGTCTGTAAATCTCTTTGGTAGCTGGGAGTTGTGAGGTGGCAGGTTTTCAGCACTGATCAGCTGTTATCTGACATGGATTGTATGGCTCTCTGGGTTTTTTTGTCAGATCTGTAAAGCCACTGAAACAATAGTTCTGGTTGTAAGAGCTCTTTCAGGGTGGAGTGAAAAACAAGAAACCATTGCTGGAGAGTGTCTGGTGTTGATCACAAAGAGAATAAGTACTATTTGCCCAGAGAAAACAAGTTTTTTTTTTTTCCACTAACCTCTTATTTTGCTTTCTCAGCAATTTTTTCTGTTTTCTCTATTCTGCAGCCCTTCTCTAGCCAGTAAATTCAATATCTTGTGAGATCTAGAGAGAACAAAGTGAGCGCTAGGCAGACAAACAAGGAAGGGGTCAATTATTGTATTAAAATCCCCAAGTGCATTGTTCTAGCACAAATTTCACATTTGCTTGTGCATGCTTTTAACTGATTCCTTACTTTGTACCTTTTAAATGGGCACCAGATGCCAGAGAGAACGATCAAAATTGCAGCGAAACTCGAGATCAAATACGTCTTTCCCTAAACTAAACCTATTTTTAAAATACCCTACATGCTTTCCCTCCAAAGATTTACCAAGAAAAAGAAGAAAAAGAGCATTTTCTCCAAGAGAAAATCCAAGAGATTTTCTCCAGGAGATTGCACTTTACAAGATCTACCTTTCATGTCGAAACATGGGGAGAATTAGGCAACTTTTTCAGTTAAATAATTCTCCAATCGATGTTCTTCTGTTGTTTGCTTTTTTTTTTTTTCCTTCTTGAAAACTTCTCTTTTTTTTCAATTTTTTAATTAGAAACACCTAATTTCTCTCCTTTTAAAACCCTCCTGGACTGAGTTAGGTCAAAGAACAGCAAGTTCTGTACAAGTAAGATCATGTTAAGTTACTGAATCTTTCTGTGAACTAGCTGGCTGCCTGAAGTGTGGCCAGAATATTTTTTCACCAGCATATGAACAGAAGAGAGACTGCAAGCCTTTCATCAGACACTGCCTTTCAAGAAAAAAAGTCCTTTTAGATATAACCTGTTGCCTCAGATTTACTTCATGCTCCTTCAAAGTGTACTCTTATCTATGTTTTTAAACTTTTGGGATGTTAGAACCAATTTTCTGCTCTGTGCCTGTCCCAAGCAAGGTCTACACAGCTTTTTTGAATGTGCCACCTCTGTCTTGCTGTAAAGCAAAGAGACACAGGTTTGTCCTCCCTAGAATGTTGTGGGCGTTTCCTTTCCCACACCTTGAACCTTGAAAACTTTAAAATCCTCTGATTTTTCTTCCCGATGTAATAGAAATTTTACAGCTCACTAATTATAAACTTTAAACCAAATGTGGCAGTTTCAAACCTGGATTAGTTTGGCTGATCATAAAGACATCTTCCAGCTGTGACCCTCTTTGAAGGACAGGAGCACCCAGTGGTTGGGTGAGCATCCATCCAAACCTTATGGACGTGAGCAAAAGCTCCAAATTGCAGATTGTGCTATTCCAAGCTGAGAGAACATGCAGGAAACCACCATCATGGGTCTTGTTCCCTTAGGAAAATGGGATAAATGTCATCTTCATCAGTCAGGAAAACAGGAAGAAGGAATGGCACATGGGCATTAAACTTACAATTTCAGTACTGGCCTGTGACAGAAATCTCCCCTCCCTTCTGTAAGGGAAAAATTAATTGAAAGGAAGGAACAGGAGAATCAAGAGAAGTTAGAGGAGATGGAAATTTCTGCATCTCAGAATTCTGGCTCAGAAATCATAAGTGATTGCAACAAACCACCACAGAGCAGCTTCCCTCAGTGCACATGCACACTCATGTCCCTGGGGAGCCTTTTTTACAAATATGGGGTGGCTTTCTCACAAGTTACAGACTAAAACACTAAATCTAATGGTTTCCCATTTATTGTGGACCGTCACAGGGTCAGAATACACCAACAGCAATTGTTACTGGGCAGCTGACAGATGCTTACTCCTGTGTCAAACCCTTCAGATCAGAAGCTGAGCTGAGTCCTGCTCCTTTTTAAGTGAACAGAACTTCTCTGAGATCTTTCGCTCTGTCCTACCTAACACTGCTCCTTATGGCAGCTGTGGAACACCAGGGACTGCCTAAATCAGACTCCTGGCTCTATATGGATTTCAAGTGGGATGCTTAATGCCTTTGGAAAGCCTGCTCCACGTTTTTCCATATATTTTGATAGTGCAGAAGCACAGGGAGGAAGTTTGGAAAGTTATTTGTGTGATCCCTCACTAAAACTCCAAAGTACTGTTCAATAATCCAGCCTTTTGGAAATGTTTTGCATGCTGCTTACAGGACGCTAATCATTCTTTTGACATAAATAGGAAAAGTTTTTTAGCATCAAAGCTTGATAAGTTGGAAATTTTCTTCTTTCTCCATATAATATAGAATAACTTCCAGAGCTGGAAGTTGCTGTGGGCCAAACCCTATCAGTGGGAGCTTTGCCATTTGTTTTATTAAACCCCAGTGTGGCCCTACAGGAACAGTATATTCTTTATAAGTGCAATTTGAATTCAGTGTTGCTGCATAAAATATTCTCTCTTCAACTGGCACCACTGGAGAGCTTTGCCCTCTGCTGCACCTCAATATTTGTGTTCTACATGAAAGTCCTTCAGGCCACACTGTCTTTGTCAGCCCACAACTGGGCTCAGCCCAGTTTGCCAGCCCACAGTTTTGCAGGTGAGAGTGACGAATTTACCACTCAGTCTTAGCAAACATTTGAACTCCACCCCCTGTTGAAAGACCTCCTTATTCTCCTCCTTTAGGTTTTGGAGAGGTCCTCAGCAGGATCAAACCCCTCCAGCACTTTGATGGCTGTTAATGGTGTGCGCCATCAGTGTGCTTCCATCAGAAGCTGGATTTAGCATGGAAAATGTCCTTGGATGACCCAGCAGCAAGAGGTCATCACTGTTTGGAGAGCACTCAATCCAACACTACACCTCCCATATGCCTTGAACTTGGCATTTCACTTGGCTGTGTAAAATGCTCGGACTCCCTGGAATTCAGACCATTCAACTTCAAAGTTCAGGCTCTTTTGGCTAGTGGTGGGTCTCACTGAGTCACCCTGTTTACTGCTCAGCTGTCTGCTCCATATCCTGTTTTCTGGGATGTTTATAAGCGTTCTTGGGATGCTGATTGTGTCTCCTCCATTCAGACAGAACATCTTCAGTTCTGGCCCTTCCTGGGCTGACACACTGGGACCCAAGGGCTGGAGCACCTCTCCTGTGGAGACAGACTGAGTTGTTCAGCCAGGAGAAGAGAAGGTTCTAGGAGACCTTAGAGCCCTCTCCAGTGCCTAGAGAGGATGCAAGAGAAGTGGAGAGGGACTTTGGACAAAGGCCTGGAATGACAAGACAAGGGGGAATGGCTTTGATGTGACAGAGAACAGGTTTAGATTGGGTATTAGTGAGGATGGAGAGATACTGGCACTGCCCAGAGAATATGTGGATGCCACATCTCTGAAGTGCCCAAGGCCAGGATGGAGCCCTGAGCAAGCTGGGATAGTGGAAGGTGTCCCTGCCCATGGCAGCAGGTTGGGATGAGATCATCTAGAAGGTCCCTGTCAACCCAACCATGATTCCATGATTTGGAAGCTGGACAACGTGTCATTACAGCTCTGTGGATGCACTTTAAACTCCCTGATGGTCAAAATATTGTAGATTAATTGTCACTGACCAGGTTTTTGGTGAGGATTTTACTACATGTTTAACCCCCACAGTTCCACAGCTGGACTGCTCCAGCCCCAGATTTGTCCCCCTGAAGCTACGCCCAGGATATCTGCAGCCACAGCCCAACCCTGGCTGCTGCCACATCTTGCTGTGATTGGATCAGCTCAGACTATAACCCTGATGCAAATCAGCTACTGCAAATAATTTCATTCTCCAGCTGGCCACAGCACCCCACTGGTGTTTATAACCAAGCCCAGTGGAGACATAGGCAAGCAGGCAGGTCCATATGGCAGCTCTCCTCTGAAGGGCAGCAGAATAATCTTTGCTTCTCCCTGTGGCTTAGTTTATGGAGCCCTGGAAAGCCAGACTGCTGGGGAAAGAGAAGGGATAAAGCCATTTTGCAATGGCGTTTTGAATGGATTGGAAGGAGGGAGGGAGAACGGGGTCTGAGCAGCCAGAGGTAAGGAAGCTGCAGCGCTCGGATGAGTGAGTCCTGGACAAAGGTAACCACCAGGAACAGTTAATAATAATCCAGCACACACAAGGGCATGTCAGAGGCAAGCACTCCCACCCAAAATCGTGCTCACAGAAATCTGCAAACGAGCTGACACTAATGAAAACAAGGGGCTTGGAAGCTGCATGGCAGCGGGAGGAAAGGAGAGGCTGTTGTATAACTTGCCCTTCCTGCCCAGACCTGCCAATGCAGCTGGATTCTGACTTGCAGCATCATCACTTTTCCTGCCTTGGCCTCCTGAACCTGCCAGCAGCCCCTCGAAGTGACCTGCCAAACCTCTGCTATCCAAACTTCTCTCCCTTTGAACAGCTTGATAAGGGGCCAACCTGTGCAGTAGCTTCACACTCTGCCCCGAAGGGAGAATACAATGAGGCCCAAAAAGCCAATTGCACTTGTTACCCGAGGCAGTTTTTGAACTCTGCACGGAGAGGCTGGAATGCCCCCTTCCACTGAGCAGAACAAAGGGCAGCCAACCTGCAGGGGTTTAAATCTGAAAGTTAAACATGAATGTGATTAATGTGCGGCTTTGAATTTCATGTATTATTGAATTGTATACATTACTCCAGGCTCGGAGGTTTTTCCCCTTTTATTCTGCAACACAATTGTTGTAAGTTCTGTTTGGGAGAGGTGCAGAGCAGAGAACACCAGGCAAAAGTATTTCCATATGTATATTCCACAAATTCTCTGCCTGAAGGACTTGAGCGAGCTGGGATTTATACTGTGTTCCACTGACCCCGAAAAAACAGCTTGAAACAGATTTACAGAAGATGCACTGGAGCTCATTGCAATTGAAACACTGGATACTGATTTGACAGCCTCCAGGAACCCTTCCAGGTCCACCCTTTCCTGTGAATCTGCTAAAGCTCCGGAAGATTATCCGAGTTAAGGGAATGTGTGGGATGCCAGGTTTTAGGAGATGGGTTGCCTCTCTTAAGACCCATAAAAATGATCATCCATGTAACCAGTGCTCCCACTCCAAAGTCTGAGTCCTTGATCCCATTTAAGCCATAATCTGCTGATAGGAGCCAGAAAGCTGGACCACACCACTCCTGTGTGATCCTGCTGGCTTTGGGGGAATGCTGTGCGACCAGAGCAGTGCCCCAGCTCTCACTGCTGGGGAAACCTTCAGCACATTTTTAGAAACAGTTAATTAACCCCATTTGTTGTATACAAGAGGCAACTGTAAAGCACATCACTTTCAGTTTAGATTTTTTTGTTCTCTGTATGGCTCCTGGGCAAGTTTCCTCACTGCACCACAACAGAACACGAGGCTAACAAAGGTTCTGAGAAAACCTTGAAAGTTTTATTTTAGTGAACACAGTTCTTCTTTGATTGGAGGGTTTCCCTGGGGAGATCTTAAATAGATGTCAAATGGTCAGTATCTGACAGGCACTACCTGCCTCTCTGTGGCAGTGGATGTTCTTCTGCAGATCCTGTGCATTTCCACTCACCCGTCCAGTCCGTGCTGTGCTGGGTGCAGCTCTCATTGCACTGGTGATTCCATATGGAATTGAACAGCACACCTGCATAAATAATGAACCTACACAATTCCTTGGCCTGGCACTGCTACTCAATTTTATAATTTTGATGTCCTGAGAAGCACCTTCAGCTTTTCCTCAAGGACAAGGCACTGGTTTCTCTCCCAGTGTCTAACTTGGCCAAACTCAGTTGAACTCATCCAGTGCAACCACAGGCCCCAGCATGATGAGTTTGTGGAGAATATTCTGCAGCATCCAGACAGATCTTCAGAAGACTGTTTTCACTTGAATAAGACCATTGAAAAGAGGGATTTTCTATTCTATCCAACACCACCACGCAGCTCACCATGATTACTTCTACAAGGAGCACCATTAAAACACCCAGCGAGCCTGCCCTCCATGGCACGCCTCTCACACTGGGCTGGCCAGGGAGGATCTGGAAGAAATGAGAGATTATGTGAAGAGTTCCCATTTTCAAAGCTCAGATCTAGATGGCTTGTCATCATTTTCCATGCCAATTTGCATCTGGAACTTCATTTGCTTGTGGAATGGAGCATGACTACTGCAGCAGGAGGAGTCTCTCTCCAGGAGCAATTTCTGGATCAGAAGAATGACTGACCTTTGTTTTGGACAGGAATATGAACTCTCTTGCTGTTGAATCCTTGTCTTCTATGCTTTAGCCATTACTTTAGCCTATTACTAGCCAGGACATGGATATAATTTCTCCTAAGAGCACTAATAATTTCCCTGGCTTGCCAAGCTTGTTACAGAGTAATGCTTCTTTAATTCTTTACTTCCCAACCAAAAGGTCCAGACAGTGGATATGGGAATTGCAGCAGTGATGCTTAGACCTGATATATGTCCAGTCCTAAGTTTCCTAGAGTCTCTTTGAAGTACATATAGAAAAATTACTGACCACTGAGGACATTCTGGGAGCAGGAAAGCCCAGAATATTTACCATTATCCATGGCCAGAGACCAGCTCTGCACTTCATCCCTAGTCTGAAATCTGGAAATGCTGTGCACTTTCACTCGCATGGAGTTTACAGAATCCAACTGCAGCGCTGAGCTCTGAGCTGCAAATATCAAACCTGCTGCTTCTCCTGCTCATCTTGGTGCAGTGCAGAAACAAACCAGACAAAACACAACAACCACGTTTCTGTCAAATGCGTGAAAATCCAATTAATGCTTGGATTGGAAGAGCAAAGTTTTGAGCAGGGGGCTGGACAGGAATGCTCTTACAGTTCTGTGACTGTCAAACTGGCCATAAAGCACATACCTATGTATTAGTCAATAATAGCAAAAAATATCTAATACCTTTTGGGCCAGCGCCCAGAAACAAAATTTTTAAAATCTCTGTATCTCCTCTACAAAATGTTTTTTTTTTCAACCCTCACAGCCTGCTCCCAGCCCAGAGAGCTGCAGGTTTGCTGGGCATACCTGCATCACTTCTGCTATTGTCTGGCAGCAAGGCCTGACCCACATCTGAGCTCATTCAATATTTCAATAAATCTGTAGTTTCCCCTTGAAGTTCAAAAGCCCTTGGTTAGGACACCCCTGCCCCGTGCAAAATAAACTAATTCTCCCCATTTTCTTTTGGCATGGCTGGTCCTCCTCCAGTCTCTTAATTAACACAATAATTAAAAATAGGGAGCATGACGAGCCCCACCAGTGGCCTTTCCCTGTGTGCTCATGTGTCTCCATTCCTGGGGCTGACCCAGGGCACAGCTCTGCTCCCCTACATGTATTTTCCAGTGCAAGCATTTCTCCTTTCCTTCCTTGGGTTTATTCAGACTCCAAACTCCAAATTCATCAGAACTGTCACGGGCCATTTGCAGGATGGGAAGATATTGTGGGCCCAATCAGCGTGGGTGTCACAAACAATTATCCAGTGTGGAATGATCCCAATTAGTAAACCCCCTGCTAACAGGCCACCTCCCCAAGGACACTGATTGCCTGTGACAATGTATTTTCAGGATGTCTGCTGGAAAACTGCGACCCAAGCCTTTGTGGCCTGGCTCCTGGCAAATTCCTTGTTAACCCTACAAAAGAATCTACACATGAATAATTAAAAATAGATTGGAGTAGAAATTTAAATTGCATTTAGCTTTGTCACCCAACCCCCTTTATAACAAGACCTACTTCTCATCTGGAATAAAGTGGGAATTCTATTCCCTGTCTTGGCTTGCATGAGGCACTCTGTGTTTTGATGCTTTGCTCTAGGCTCTTGGATTTAAATAAAGATTTCAATATAAACACTCCCTTCCACTTTCTCCTTTCTTCTCTCCTTTTCCTTTGGTGCAAAAATTCTCAAAGAGTTGCCTGAAGGACCAGCTCAGTTGTTTGAAACCCAGCTGCTTACTCCTTGCTTAACAAATGCAGCCTTCAACAACCTGATAGTTGTCTTCAGGGGATGAAATCACAAAGACAGGAACAAAATAAAGACACAAAACTAAGTATTTTCAAAAGTAACCTTCTGACTACCCAATTACCTCCTGGAATGGACTGGCTGTGATGCTGGGATGAGGCGGGAAGGCAGATTTGGTGAGCCAGGCTGCCTCCCAGCCCTCTTGCTCCCAAGGAATGGGCTTTAGTGCCATACTCCTCTTCCATTCAAGTGTGCCAACTTGAATCAACTGCTCAGTGATGCTCTCACACCTCAGAGGTTTTGGCAGGCTCCTGCACAGCCTCTCTCCTTCTCCTCTTGCCTGCAATAAGCAGGCTCCAGTCTCTAATATGTGGGGGCAAGGAGATTTATTTAACTCGTCCCTCATGCTTTCGGCTCTGATTTCAAACCAGTTGATTTGGTAATTTCTTGTCAGTAAATTCTACCCCAGCTGTATCTTCAGCAGGGATAAACTGCCAAATCTCTGTGATTTCCATGGAGCTGTGCCACTTTTCCCAGTCCAGCCCAATAGCCTGGCTCCACTTATCTTGCTGTCAGTCTGTCACACACACCCAAGGGCTCACTTTGCTGTCTCTCACACTAAAGCTTTATGGGCTCCTCCTTCATAAAGAATTTTGCTTTCAGATGTTTCTCCCATACAGAAAAACTACTTTTCCTCCTCTAGCATTCCATCACTTTCCCACCAAAATGACCAAACCTCCTGGTTTCTGCCATGCTTCACTACAAGGTACTCAGTAATGTTTGAAAAACATCGCACCTAAAACTGTCATTAAAATGCTCTTTGCTGCTTTGCTAATGCACAGGAGGAGCCCTCAGTGAAATGGATGAATCAAAAACTTTCATCAGTCACATTGGTAGAAAATCTGCATGGCCAGAGCCATGTATCATTTGTCATTTCTGCTAATCCCCAGGACTGAGTTCCTATTCAAAACAAGCCAAACAACCTCAGAGGGAGGGCAAGATCTTGTAAGACCCCGTCTCAAATGCTCTACCAGGCTCCAACTGCAATATATCTAAGGCAATCCCTTTGTCCAGCACTTTGCCTATGCATGATTGAGGGTGAAATTGCATAACCATTCCCTCCCTGTCTCCCTCAGGCACAGCACCCTGTGGTTTGGAGCAATTTAAGTCTTAGTCCAAAAATTTGTCTCACTTTTCTCCCATCTTGGTGGTCCACACTAAATCCCAACTCTTTCTCCTTTGCTTTCTTACTCATTTTTACCTGACACATTATGGTCCCAGCATCCAGAGCTTCACCATTCTTCCCTTCACCTCCAAACTGCAAAGCCACAGGGACAAAATGTGAGAAAAGATCTCTGGTATCACCAATTCAGTTCACAAAAACCTCGACACTGAAACTATTGCTGTCCTACCCACCACCCTCTTTCCAAAAGAGGGTAAGAAATACTACAAATTCCTGTTGAAGAGACTGTTCAGCCCCCTGTAAAACTGCAAGAGGGGTGGACACTTGATTTGGGAGAAAAAAGAAGGCTGGCTCCCTCCCAGGGGAAAGGCTTTACACATGAAGATGCAGACAGAGAATCTGGCCCAGCTTTAAAGAGGAGGGACACAGTTCTATTTCTAGCAGGGACATTGTGTGAGCAACTCCCTCTGAAGCCAAAGGATTTTTGCCCTCAGATATCCAAGGGCAGAAACCAGGAGCCAGAGTCAGCCCTGGTGCCAGCTGATGGAACAAGCACCCTCCAGCTGTAAAAAAATAGTTCCCAACACTAGGATAAAGCTGGAGCCACTGAAAGCGTCCTTGCAGACACAAACAGATTTATGACCCAAAAATCCAAGCAGAAATTATCATTGCAACCACTGCTAATGCCAGGAGACATCCATTGCCTGCCTATCCATCCTGCTTGGCTCACAGATCCCTGTGGTCCTCCCTAGGACAGCCACACAATCTGTGTGAAAGCACTTGGCTTCTGGGGATGCTGTGAATTTTCTGCATTCCCTACCCCACACACTCGCCAAGCAAGGCTTGATTTAGCTGCAGTAATCTCTGGTGCCTGTTCCCACAAAGAGAACTGTTTGTTTTATAGGATCTCCAATGGATGGGAATAAACCGCCTGCCTGTGCATCAGAACAAGGTCACTGACCCAATCTGCTGCCCAGCAGATGTGGATGAATCCAGCATGCCCCAGGCCTGCCCCATCACCCTGGGCTGCCTTGTGTTGGACAGAGAAATCCTGGCCTCTAAATGTGGCTTGGGAGAGGATGGGACATCAGGGAGTCAATCACACCCTTGGAAGCACAGCAGGCCCTAAATGAGATCCCATATAAGCTACACAACCCAAAGGGAAAGATTTCACGGCAGCAGCTCCCAGAGCTTTGGAGCAGCCCCAGCACGCTGGGCTAAGAGGGAAGTACCCATCCATGAGCATCCAAGGCACCTCTCCTTGACAGGAAAAGGGCACCAACTCTGTGGTGCACTGCAGACCAGCTGGAGGAGCAGGAATGCTCTGGAGGGACTTTCAGACCAGGACACCTCCAGGCCAGAGGACTCTGATGAGTGCCTGAGTTGGTCTTGAAGTGTTTTGCCGCAAATGGCCACTTTGACACCCCCACACATGCACAAACTGGCAGGTTTTACAGGAGGGCTCGTGGCCCTTCCAAAGCCAGCAGCTTCCCAAAGCCCCACATCCAGCCAGCCAACAATCTGGGATGTGGCCACTGTGCCTTCAGCAGCAGCTCCCCATCACAGAATCCTGAGATCTCTGGGGCTCTGCTGTGGGACTGTGGTCTCTCATTTCTGCCCACTTAGCCAGAACACAAACAAAACTTTTGAGCAGTTTTATGAGCCTGCATCACAAACGGAGCAGGTGACACCTGGCCCAGCATAAATCCCACCACTAACAAGGGAGTCTTCCAGGATGGTCTGAACCAGCAGAGAGAGCTGATACCAAACCAGCATGATCCCTCATGTGGCTGCAGGGATTTGGATCCACTACTAAAACCCTAAAGACAGTTTTATGGTATCTCTGTGTGAGGACTCTGTTTGAACTCCTCTGGTTTGAGCCTTGATTTAGGCTAATGCATAATTCATAATGGGGATGATAACAGATGGCAACTTGTGAAGCCACAGGAACTCAATCAGTTGTGATCACATGACAACACCCTAAATAATTTAAATCACATCTTACTGCCAGAGCTGCTCTGCTGGGGCCCTGTCACAGAGATGCTGATGCCACACTGTGGGAATCATCCTGCAAGGCAGGATCTGTTACCAAATCTCCATGAAAGCAGATCCCTGGTGTCCTCCTGCTCCTCTGCCCCAGATCCCAGCCATGAGGCCCTGGCCTCTCCTTCTCTGTACATTGCACATGTTTACAAAGATATTTGCAAAAGGCCAATTCAGAGAAAAAAAAACATTACTTTAAAAAACAGCCTGTCTTCCACAGCATGGTTTCTAACTCCAAGAAAACTCTCCAGAGAAGTTTGTCCTCAGAGCAGACACTCTCCTGTCAGAATATCCATTTCTTCTTTAACTGCAGGAGGAAACTGCCTTTCCAACACATGGCCTAAACCTCAGTGACATGGAGACCCTTCAGTGTCTCTGTGAGAGCCAGGAGGCCCTGCCAAGCACCTTGGCCACTTCAGGATGTAATGTGGGATGCAGGGAAGCAGGGGGGCTTCTCTTAGGGGTTTCAGCACCTTCCTTTTCTTTCCATCAATTTCCAGGTGGCCACATGCACATGAAATCTGGGGCTTTGCAGGAAAGTTTCCAATGACTTGAAACAGCTTTCTGAGTAAAAACACTCTTTAGGAAAGAAATGTTCTAGGAATTACCCAACGTGCTCTGGATTACAGAAATGCTTCTACTGTCACAAGGGACAAAGCACCATAAAGAATATAAAACTTTAATGAATTGTTATCATCATCTCAGCATACTTTGAGAAGACACACTGTGTTTGAGCCTTCTCTGGAATTCCAATCAATCATGATCAGCACAGTCAGTCCCTGCTGAAGCACTGGCTGCTCACCATAAGCATAATTAACAGAGACTGCTGCCTCCTTCCTCCTGACATACTGCTGGGGAATAGGGAACACTGCCTACACCACATCCATCCCCAAACATCACTTGACTGCCAGACCATTTTTGCTCTTCATTTCTAAAATCATCTTCCTTTTTTTAAAACGCTTCAAGTATAAAAGCACTCATGAGCTGAAATTCTCCTACAGTACGAGTTGAGTGCACTTTCTAAAGAGAACATCTCCCAAAGAGAAAGGAAACTGACACCTAAAAACACTTCCCAGCGGTGCTTGAATCCCTGTTGGTCTAAGCACAAGGCATGGAGTTCTTCAGCATACTGGTTCTCACCAAATCACAACTATGGATTTTCACTCTGGTGCAATATTTGTACTTGGCAAAGGTATTTGAGAAACATCACTACATAAAACAAAGCCCTGTGTGTACAAGATGGACCAGATTCCCAGGTGGACTAAAGTCTCAATTCTGGACCAGATTCCCAGGTGGACTAAAGTCTCAATTCAAGGTAACTCTGCCAAGTGACATGAGCAGAGATACAGAATTATAATTCCTCTAAACCAGTGTGTTAGCAGTGAAAGACAGAACAGTGGATGATGACAACACTGTCCTGATCTTCAGGCAACAATGCAGATCAGGAGATATCTCATGCCTTGGGGGATCCTAGGAAAAAAGGAACATCCTTTCCAAAATTACAATAATCCCAAAACTTCTTACAGACCAAGCAGTTTTACACTCAGAATGAGGTCTCTGTGCTGCCTGGAGCAGGGATAATGCTCCATCACTTTGCTAGGTGACTCCAAAGGCCAGGAGTAGCTGCAGCCAGGGGCAGGTCCCCAGCAAAGTTCCAATCATATGTTTAACTGTAGAGACTCAAGAGTTGTTTTGTGTATTTGAGTTTGGACCTAAGGAAGCCCTGCCTTTGTAAGGAGCAAAATCCATTTTTGCCACCATGAGTGAGCAGACAGGGATCACAGGCTCTCCTCCATTCCCTTCTCCCCAGGGCTGCCTGTATGAGAGCCAGCACAGACAAACTGCTCTGCTGGGATGCTGAGAGAAAACTCTTCCCAGCAGCAATGGATGCTGCCCTCCCTAGGTGACCTTCCCTGAGAGGAGCCACTTAACACACAAATTACCCAACCTGCTTTTCTCAGAAGGAAGAGAGCCACAGCACCCACATACCCACCTGCTCAGGCTCCTTAAGGAATGCCTCTTTCCATCTGAAAAAGCAATCTGACACCTCTTTATTATTATTATTTATTTCAAGCAAGTAAGGACATGTCAGTCTTATTGCACAAACAATTAAGGCACTAACTTCAAAAGCAATGAACCTTACACTTCATGCTTATTACAGGGAATAGAATTATAGGAGTTTGGGTTTTTTTTTTAACAGGGAGAACTGGAGTGGTCTGAACCCAGACTGAACTTAATCTCCTAAACAGGCCCATACCCAAATCTCTGCTCTGAGTGCTTCCAAGCTTCAGGGCAGGTTGTGTCTGGGTTATGTCTCTTGGTCCCGGGCGTGCCAAGCGCTGCAGCTCCAAGCAGCTCCTGGACACACTCCCAGCAAATTGGGGACTTGGCTACCTGCCCCTGGGGACAGAGACAGAGCAGAGCACCACACACTGCCACACGGTGACCTTGGGCGATAAAACTGCCCGGGGAAAATGGATGGAGGGGGCTGCAGGGAGCAGCTCCAGAGGGAGCAGAGCCAGGGCGAGGAGCGCCAAGGACAGAGCGCTCAGCAGGCGGAGCGCAGGATGGTGAAGCTGAGACCAACCTGAGGGGGAAGCGATGCTTTCCTGCCGGGAAGGATCCATAGGCTATCCAAGAGTGTCCTCTGGTGGCAGCAGCCACGGCAGCCGCGGTGGAAGGGCTCCGACCGGGAGCGCACCTTCCCTTATCTCCCCATCGCTGACTCATGGCAGTGAACAAACAACCGCTGCTAAGGAATTTTGATCTTGCCCGCGGCCACAAGGTCAGGGAATGGGTTTGGTCGAGCTGAGGCGTGAGAACTGGGAATCAAATTGTGTGGACTTGCCCGAGGTTACCTGGGACTTGTCCAGGCTGGCAATCACAGCTGGAGATGCACAAGCCCATCCACTGCAGGGAGGATGCTACAGGGTCGCTGACAGCAGCAACCCCAGGCTGGCTTCAAATCCTGCCTGGTGGCACTGGGAAAAAAGAATAAAAATAAAATAAAATAAAATAAAATAAAATAAAATAAAATAAAATAAAATAAAATAAAATAAAATAAAATAAAATAAAATAAAATAAAATAAAATAAAATAAAATAAAATAAAATAAAATAAAATAAAATAAAATAAAGTAAAATAAAATAAAATAAAATAAAATAAAATAAAATAAAATAAAATAAAATAAAATAAAATAAAATAAAATAAAATAAAATGTAAAATAAAGTAAAAAAAGTAAAATAAAATAAATAAATAAAATAAGGAAAGGAAAAAGAAAAGGAAAAGAAAAAGGAAAAGAGAAAAAGAGAAAAAGAGAAAGAAAAAGAGAAAGAAAAAGAGAAAGGAAAAGGGAAAGGAAAAAATAAAAGGAAAAAAGAGAAAGAAAAAGGAAAAGATAAAAAGATAAAAGGAGAAAGGAAAAGGAAAAGGAAAAGGAAAAGGAAAAGGAAAAGGAAAAGGAAAAGGAAAAGGAAAAGGAAAAGGAAAAGGAAAAGGAAAAGGAAAAGGAAAAGGAAAAGGAAAAGTGAAAAGAAAAAGAAAAGGGAAAGGGAAAAAGAGAAAAAGGAAAAAGAGAAAAAGGAAAAGGAAAAAAGGAAAAGGAAAAAGAAAAAGAAAAAGAAAAAGAAAAAGAAAAAGAAAAAGAAAAAGAAAAAGAAAAAGAAAAAGAAAAAGAAAAAGAAAAAGAAAAAGAAAAAGAAAAAGAAAAAGAAAAAGAAAAAGAAAAAGAAAAAGAACTCCCCACACCTCTTTGGCTGTTTTTCCTTTTCATTACAATTTTAAATAAAAAGGTTCAAAGGCCTGACCCCAGAAATGGTCAATCACTAGAAAGATACCAAGGGAGATTTGGGATAACCTGATTTCTGGTGGTTCACAGGCCGAGACTGCCAGGTGTAGGTCCTGGTTTAAGAGGACTTGCAAGCTGCCAGAGGAAAAGACAGACTCCAGAAAGGGGCATGGGTGCTCCTGCTCTCCTGCTCCCCAAACCCACGTGCCAAGGGTGCTGCCAGTCTGGTCTGACTGCCCCGTGTTCCCCAGCACCATGGAGGCGAGTGCCACATGAGCCCTGTCAGCCAGCACAGGTGTTCACTCCTAATTCTGTGGTTTAGCTGACACAGGACAACAAGACTGGGTCGGGTAACCAGTTCCATATTAACCCAGTGTCTCTCTGCACCTACCAACCCCCCAAGATTACCAGAAAACAAAATTAAGCACTTCAGGCCCATCTGTAGAATTAGAATTGTGTGCACTGTGGGGGGACTTGACCCCATGAGCAAGGCAGGTAAGAGAGGTGAGATATTTGGGATCACAGTTTCGTTATTTTTTATTTTTTAGAACCAGCCCTGTGGCTCCATGTGAATATGGAGATATCCATCCACCAGTGGCTGTTCTGAGACACTGTGACCCAAGCACTGCCTGTCTCCAGCTCCTGCTCCTCCAAGGGAATGTGCTGTGAGTACATGCACTTCTAAGGCACAGAGAGTTTTCTTGCTGACAGTAATTCTTTTGATAAGAGACAAAACATAAGAACACAATCATACTGGAAAACAGCTGACTTTTCCTCCCCCTCACCTCCATCTTGCTGTAATGTGAAATTTCAGTAATCTAAAAGAGAAATAGAGAATGTTAATGAGGTCAGTGTTAATGTCAGACTCTGCCAGGACAACATAACCCACACAAGGACAGGAAGAAGAACAACATGCAGCAAAAATGGGAAAATGTGGCACCATTACATCCCAGTTGTCAGAATACCTGTATGGACCAGTGCAGAGCTCAGCCTGACACTGGATCACAGCACCAGGGACAGGCTCTGAGTGAGCAAAACCTCAAAAGGGGTGAAGTCAGAAACGTCTCTTTCAAACAATTCTCTGTTCCCAGATTGCTTCCACATCTCCATTACATCTGGAAGTACAAATTCTCTGACAAGTCTATGTCATAATTATGATTTTCTAACATTTACATAAAACTCTCATTTACAAGTGAAGCCAGATGAAAGTCTCCCATTGCATGCTCAGGAATCAGCCTAGCAGATTTCTGTGGTTTCTTACATCACTTTCTTGCACAGAATGATAAAATCACTCCTAAGCTATTTTTCTCACAGTTGATTTCACACAGTGCTGAAGCTTCACATAAATCTTTCCAGAAACTCCTGGAGGGACTGTTGGAATCACCTACAAAGTCTGCCCCTCTCACTGAGTTTATAAATCACAGCACAAAGCAGGTTCCAGTGACCTTCCCTGGGCCCAGGGATGCTCAGGAAAGGCAGGTTCCCAGCCCAGGGATGCTCAGGAAAGGCAGGTTCCTCAGGGATGCTCAGGAAAGGCAGGTTCCCAGCCCAGGGATGCTCAGGAAAGGCAGGTTCCCAGCCCAGGGATGCTCAGGAAAGGCAGGTTCCTCAGGGATGCTCAGGGAAGGCAGGTCCCCAGCCCAGGGATGCTCAGGAAAGGCAGGTCCCCAGCCCAGGGATGCTCAGGAAAGGCAGGTTCCCCAGCCCAGGGATGCTCAGGAAAGGCAGGTTCCCCAGCCCAGGGATGCTCAGGAAAGGCAGGTTCCCAGCCCAGGGATGCTCAGGAAAGGCAGGTTCCCCAGCCCAGGGATGCTCAGGAAAGGCAGGTTCCCCAGCCCAGGGATGCTCAGGAAAAGCAGGTTCCCAGCCCAGGGATGCTCAGGAAAGGCAGGTTCCCCAGCCCAGGGATGCTCAGTAAAGGCAGGTTCCCCAGCCCAGATCCACAGCCCATCCATGGCCGAGGGAGGGCAGTGTGTCCTGCAGATCCAGCCAGCAGCCCAGGAGCTCTCAAGGAGAAATTCTCATTTCCTGAGCACAACCACATCACATTAACCTTCCTGCAGCTGTTGGGATGCACCCCTGTCTGTGCGATCCCACCTGAGCCTTTTGAGCTGCAGGCCTCAAAGGTGGATCATTTCTCTCAATTACAGAAAATCACAGAATATTCTGAGTTGGAAGGGACCCACAAGGATCATCAAATTCCAGCTCCTGGGTTTACTAAAGTTTCACATCAAACTGATGTTAACAGGGAAACTTTATAACAGGTATGAAAGCAATTTTTTTTTCTGGAAATAACATTAATCAGCATCCTTAAGCTGAATGCAAGATATTTCCAAACAAGTTTATCAACACCACAAACATCACAAACAACACCTGGGAGTCAGGAAGAATCATGTTCCCACTCAGGACAGGCTGAGAAGCTTCTCTGTTATTAGTGACCCACAAGTCTTCATGTGGAAAGGTAAAAGACAATCAGATGCACTAACAATCCTGCTACATTAATCTTGCTCTTCAGGAAACTGTATGCTTTAAAAGGGGAGGTCATTTGCAGCTTGCAGGAGAGGAATAATGGAAGCAAATGGCTGTATCTGCTTTCAAAAGAATTTTTGAGAAGTACAGACACTAACTCCTGTGTGCCTGTGACTGGACTGCTCCAGGAAAAGGGCCATTCCCTCCTGAAACCCAGGCTGAACCTGCCCCAGAAAGGAAAAGCAGAAGTGAGTGAAGGCTAAGGTTGGATGCAGCCCAGGAGAGAGCTGAGTGCACTTGCTGTGTAGAAGAGCAGAGAACAGGAGAGGGGGCTGTGCAGCAGGAAAAGCGCTTCTCTCGCCCTGGAGATGGGAGATCACGCTGGAACACACACAGCTAGTGTGGAAACAGCATACTGCTTCTCCATTTCCTCACCTGCCCCCAGAAATCCCCCCCATCACACAGGCAACCCTGAGGCTCACAAGGGGTGCATTATTTCCAGCTCTGCCCCTAACCTCCTTTGCAGTGCTGGACAGATTCTCCCCTCCCGGTGAGGATTACTCTTAAATCACAGCACAAGCTAGAGGTGTGGAATCTCTCTGCACATTTATAAATAGCTCACCTACACATTTCACAGGAGGGCAAATGCCAATAAGCAGCTTTAATGGCAGTCCAGACAATGACAATGGCAGCAGCAAAAACACTGCCACCTTTCTCCAGCATGACCTTTCTTCCCACATCCATCACATTAATAGGGACAATTAAAACCTGGGACAAGCCCCAGGACACTGACAATCAGTGACTGTAGGCCAGGCCTGAAACATAGTCAAGGATCAGTAGTCACAAGTCTGTGAAACAGGTTGGGCAAGTCCTGAACTGAGCACACAAATGGCACCTCAGGTCCTGGCCTCATGCTCCCCACATCTCACACATTTTCTGGCCCTTCTCCTGCCCACGCAGCAGGCACAGCTTCTCACTTGCCAAACAGTTTGGCACAGCTCACAGCATGGGGGGAGGAGAGTTTTTTCAAGGCACAAACAGAACAAGCCCAGCCTGGGCAGTGGAAGGAGAGGATTCATCACTGAAATCACCCCAGGACCAGCACACCACAGGCAGGATTCGAGTTTGGGATGTGCTGCAGATCAGGGCTGGGCCACTTGGCTGGACCCCACAAGCAGACAAACAGCCACAGCCTTCCCTGTGCATGAGCTAGTGCAGCCAACACTCCTGTCTGTCCATCTGTCTGTCCATCCTCCACCCCACTGCACAGCCAAGGCCCACCCCAGAGTGCAGGGACGGAACGAGTTTTGGTGGATCACTGATCTGCAACCACATCAGCAGGAGCTGGCTGCTCAGAAGGATCTCTGAGGAATGTGCTTGTTATGCTGGAGTTTCTGCCCCAAATCCTACAAGCCAGCAAGGTCATCTGATAAGCAGAACCTGCAGAACCATCTCCAGCAGAACCAGCTCAGGTGCAGCTACTGCTTTCTTCCACAATTACTATGAATTTAGCTGATTTTAAGCAAATGCATTTTGAATTATTGTGTGTCTCTGCCTTTGCCCATTCGCCACTCTCAAAAAAACAGAAAAAAATCAACTGTAAAACACAGAAAGCTCTTTCAGTCCTTCAGCACACAGAGCACCTTTCTTCCCACTTGGTTCTCCAGCTTTGACAGAATCAGCCTCAAATTAAACTAGATCCAGCCTGGCCAGCAAAAAGGGACTTCTGCTGGAAGACAGGATTCAGGAGTGCTCAGTAACATTAGGATTTACAGACTGGCCAGAGCCCACAGCACCAGGTGCTGTAAGGATGAAGTAAACAGCCTCTGCTCCATAGGTTTTTAAATGCTGCTGGGAGAAGCAAGGGAATAATTAACCATATCATTACACTGCCATGTAGTGTCTGATGGAAATTGCCATCTTGAGGCAAACTGATTTCCACCATGATTGAAGGCTGAGGGTAATAAGAGTTTTATTTCACGCTCTCAAGAAAAAGCCTGGATGTACTTGTGAGAGCAGCGTGCAGGCAGCAGAGATTGCAGCATTTGGGGAGGGCTGATGGCCCTGCACAGTGTAATGAAGCATTAAAAAAACAAGAAAAGCTGTTGCTGCAGTTCGGGAACAGATCAAAGGCCGGGAGCACCCCAGGAGTGAAAGGAGTAGCTGATAACAGGGTACAGTAACAGGGCTGATACATGGGTGCGACTCAGCCCCGGAGCACCTTGCTGGTGCAGATAGCGAGCCTGGGAATGACTCACTGACACATCAATGCCTTGTAAATGGGACAGCAGGGCTGTGCGTGCCAGCAGGCAGAAGAGGCAGGAGAAATCCAAGGCTTTAGGCTCTCACAGCCTTGAAGAACCTCTTCGTGCTTCTGAAAAATTAAGCCTTGTGACAGAAGCAAAAATATTCAGGTTTGATGCAAGTCCCACCTGCAGGTCCTGAAGCTCTGTGCTGAGCCTCTGGCTGGCATGGGGCAGATGCTGCCTCCCACCCAGAGCTGAGTTCCAGCTGCCCTTCGGCCAGCACTTCATAATCTGCACGAAATGTCAGAATCTGCCTGCAGGAGAAATGGAGAAATCCTGTGAAAATGCAGCCGAAGCAATGGTAATGTTAAAAACATTCCAGAAGGGAAAGAGGTTCTTCCATCGCAGCCCCTCTGCATAAATACCTCCAGATTTTCAGTCAGGATAATGGTTTTCGGCTCTCTCACCTCCAAACTCCTGCTGGTGCCAAGCAGCTGCAGTGTTCTAGTACAAAACCCTGGCAGCAGGAGCACAGCTTTGGGTTTCCAAATCACTGAGGGCAAACAAGGTGGTATTTTGATCAGAGGTGCCCTTTAACAGCAGGAGAGGGCTAGGGACCAGCCTTTAATATCAACCTTTTTTTTGGTGCTGATCTAAGGGCAGCACCACACAGGCCCAAACTGCTCTGGAATGGAGTAAAATAAAAAATAAAAGCACCAGATCTGTAAAATGGTTTCCATTTGGTGATTCTCTCCCTCAGACTCCTTCCAACCTATTATGTGTTTCACTAACTGGAGCTTTAAAAAAAAATCTTTCAGCTTCACAGACTTGTTTCTCAAGCTCCAGTGCAGAATTTAAACAATGAGAAACTGAAGAAGCAGGTCTTGCTTTAAAGGTCAACACCTAATTCAGAAGGAATCTGCAGAGGGCAAGAAGCCAGCAAGGAGTTCCCTTTTGCTCTATTACATTGCACCATGTTCCAGTGCACACCAGGAAACACCAACTGCTATCAGATACACACACACACACACACCACGTGTCACTACAGGCTCTGTCACCACACCACACACCCTTAGCCAGACTGAGGAAGATTTTGAGTATATCCCATCTCAGCTGGATTTGCTGTGCTGTTTTCTAGCTGCCAAAACAGTCTCTGTGCTGTTTCCCACCGCAGTCAATGTGTGTTTGCAGTGATTTCCTGCTCCTATTCACAGCTTTACTGATCATAACACTGCAAAGTCTGTAAGTGTTGGGCTGGTACCACAACAGCCAGGACATTCACAGTGTCACAGGTCCCCTACAGCAGTGTGTTAACCTCACTGGCTCTGTGACAGCACTGAGGGATCCCTGCAAGGGGGCCAGCAAGTGAGGCTGGGACAACTCAGCATAAAACAAAAGCACCCAAAAGCCACCCTGTGCTTCACAGACTTGTTCTGTGCAAGAAGTTTCCATTTCAGATCATTTCACTTCTAAAATGTCACTGTCTGAGCTCGTCCCTGCACAAACTGGGCTCTGCACTCAACTATTATGTCAAGTTTCCTCAGCTAACTTGGCTGCAGGAGAGAGTGAGCATTCAAGTGCCTGCCCCTGGGTGGGTCTCTCAGGGTGCTGCTGCAGCTTGATGCTGAATATCCTGTTTGTATCATTTCTCCCCTTCACCAGCAGCTCAGCCAGAGCCTCTCCAGCATCAGAAACACTTCTTTCATTGCAGTCCATCTGTAACTGAGCTCACGTGTCAACACATCATTTATCTAAAATGACGGTAAAGAGCTGTAACCAATACAGGGAGAGAAATGATCTTTTAAAGAAACGATTTTACCTACAACCACACACATTAAAAACGGATTAGTCAGAACTGCAGGTTTTTTTTCAGGGCTCTGTTCCAAATCTGACTCTATTGAATGGCTTCACTCTGCACTTCTGCATCTGAGTACTTCCAGCTTGTTTTGAAGTTCAGCCTTAGCTTTCATTTCCCACAGGCTGCAAAGCTTGTTTCAGGAAGAAGGAACAACCTCCCTGCAGTTGTTTCGTTTTCCAGCCCAGAGCTGTGGAGCTGTGCTGTGAGACCCAAGATGTTCTGAGCAGAAAACAAACCCACCCAGTGAAGCAGAGGGAGCAGATCTGCTCGGCCCCTGGAGTCAGCTGTTCTCTCCTTTCAGTCCTGTTTCCCTTAACATACTGTTCCACTCTTTCCACGCTCACGTCATGCTGTTTCCATTCAAGGGACACAGTATGAAACTTCATCTTTGTATTCAGGAGGCCAGCGGGTACCCAGCTTCTGCTGCACAAAAACACTCATGGTTCAGCTCCTGTTCCCTTTGGAATAACAACAGGGACAGACTTGCTGCAGGATGCACAGCAACACCACAAGATCTCTTCACCTTCTTTTTCTTTTCAGCCCCACGATGGTTTGTAGCTGTTGCAAAAATTAATACATGTTGAGGAGCTAATGGTATCTCTCCATCCCCCAAAAGGCTTGTTAGATACCCATCTTAAAAGCACTGAGTTTGAGCTAAATATTGTAATTATGATTATTAGTGTGCACGAGTCCCAGCTTGAGACCACAGGAAGCTGTCCTGTGCAAATCATTGCTGACAGCAGGCAAAGCCTTGGCGGCTGCCCCAGCTCAAATCTCCTTTCTTGATGGACAAAAGGCAGCAAAATTTCCTACCACAGACCAAGTCCAGAAGGGTATTGCAGGAATCTGTCAGCTGGTGCTTGTGACCAGACACGCACACTTCCTGTGGTTGCTGAAATCTGTTTTGAGTGAGGCTGCACAGCTACCTGAGGAGTCAAAAGCATCTGTGCATCTACTTTATTATTTTGCCATTGCAACTCTGCCTTGGAGGAGGGTTATTAATTTTTTCTCTACACTAACACTTTGAACCTCTCTGCTAAAGGCAACCAAACACATTTCATCAATATGTATATATAAAAATGTGACTTTCAATAATGCAGGGGGATTTTCACTATCTAGTTCCCAAGGCACTTGCTTAAAATCCACCTATTACATTAAGCTATAAATACACTAGAAACAGGAAACTGGAAGAGACTGGGTGGGACAAGGAATACAAGGAAGGAAGGAAGGAAAGATAACATCATTCAGAAAATCTAAATTAATGCTTTGCAAAACTATACAAATACTTGGTTCTGCAATATCCCAGATACTCTTTTTTCATAAAGATATCCTTTGCCCCAACAGGCAGCTACACTAAACAGCAAGTGCCTTGCCCATCCAAAATGCAAGATTAGGGAGATGTGCCCCACAGAGAATCACTCGCTGTTCCCTTTCCTTGTTCTCAGACAAGTTTGCTCTGCTTCTCCCTGCAACTTTTCTAGACGTGGCAATACAAAAACATTTGCAAACTGGGACTTCCAGGCTGAATAATGTCTAGAAAAGGATGTGCCCATTCCTTCACTAAGCTGGAATGTGTGATCTTGTCCTTCAAGCAGTCTCAAGAGAGGTGCTGTCAGTGAAGTCTGTATAAAATGCTTTGAGGAGCAGCACCACTCACTGTCAGTTATGTTGAGCTGCTGTGTCCAAGTGTTATTCTCACCTAGTGGTAAATTCAAATTCCCCCAAACTTCTCTCAGGACAGCTGGACTACAGGGCATGAGTAATTTAATGGCAAAGCATCCTCTTCTTCCTTTGCCACATGGGATTACAATTAGCTCCTCCATCACTTGTGTAGTTTCCATTAATTAACTCAGCACAAATTTACAGGAGCACTTCCTTGAAATAATTCTAAAAGCAATAATGGCATCTAAAAATTTTCTTACTTTTTCCCACCAACTTTTTTTTGCATTAGTAGGGGGAAATTATGCCAACTGACTTCATCAGGCTGCGAGGATTAAACCATCATTTATAATACCCTTTAAAAATGAGAAAGTGTCATTTAAATGTTAGTCACATGAGTAAGCAGTGAGTCAATATTCTGCATATTAACTGAATGCATTTGAAGTGCTGGAGTTTTTCTCAAGCCTGCCAAGATCAAGCCATAACAATTTCTTTTGTAGCTGGAGATCAGCCCGAATAAAAGACCTTCCTAAGATCCAGAAGGTGAAGATAAGAGTCATATCCACATTATCTCCATTCCACTGAATGCCAGCTTAGAGAAAAAAAGCCAGAGAGGACTGAGCAAGAAGAAGGAGCTGTGATTACTTTTCAGGAAAGTAAATAAGGAAAATGAGATCACTGGTGCCATACTACAATCTAAAAATTAATCCAAAGTCTGCCAGTCCAACAATCTGATCTATCAGTTTGTCTCTTTCAAAGACCTACACCGAGCTCTGAAAGTTCATGTTAGAGACCTAAATACTGCTTGTGTCCCCTACAATTGAAACTTTCCTTTATGCTGAATGTGATTTGTATCTGAGACATCAGACAGGGGCTTCTGGATTCCTAACCCCGGAGTCAGTTGCTGTTAATACAAAATAGTTTGCCTGAAAACATGGGCCTCCAAAACCAAATGTTTATATGCAGATACCAGCACTGATCTTGACAAATCTTCTATCTGTTTCCTCCTTCCTCCTCTTCTCTGGACACAGAAAATACATTGTTACAATGAGGTAATAAATTTAGTCTGGGAGAGTGCCAGGAGATTCAGATCTGCTGACTTCTGTGCAGTACAAGGGCTCACCAAGTGTGTTTAAGGAATGCATACAACTTTCTCTCTGCTTTGGGCACTAGAATTTTTATTTTCAGAGATTGTACTCCGAGATTTTATTTTCAGAGATTGTACTCTGCTTCATTGTGTGTATACAGAATGGTTTGGGTTGGAAGGTACTTTAAAGATCATTCACGATCCAACCCCTGCCATGGGCAGGGACACCTTCCACTGTCCCGGGTTGCTCCAAGCCCCATCTACCACGGCCGATTCCAGGGATGGGGCAGCCACAGCTCCCCTGGGCATCCTCTGCCAGGGCTCCCCACCCTCACAGGGCTGAATTTTCTCCTAATATCATATACTTAAAGAATGTAATTCCTGTAACTCCACGATGTGCTACCGGGAGCCAAAGCATCCTCCCAGCACTCCCACCCGTCCCTCCAGGGCCGGGAGGGGCCGGCAGGCCCCGGGGGCTCGCTGGGCCGTAGGACCGAGCCCATTCCCTCAGCTACTGTCAGGGCTGCCCCGCCGCTCGCTCCGGCCCCCAGGCTCCCCCGGCTGCGCTTGGGCCCCTCGGGCTCCGCCGGGACCGCGCCGGCACTGCCCACGGACAGCAGCCCTCATCACCGGCGGCACCACCGGCAGCGGCAGCGCCGGGAGCCGGGCCTGGTATCCTGTGCCGGGCTGCCCACCCCTGATACCCCATCCCGGGCTGCCCACCCCCGGCAGGCCGTGAGACACCGCCAGGTCCCGCCGCCGGCCCCCGCCCCGATCCCGACCGCCGTCCCGGTCCCCATCCCCATCCCTATCTCGGGTCCTAACCCTGGTCCACATCCTCGCCCCAGTCCCCACCCCCGGTCCCGATCCACATCGTCATCCCGGTCCCCATCTCCGCTCCTATTACCATCACCATCTCCGCTCCCGCTCCCGCTCCCGTTCCCGTTCCCATCCCGGTCTCGGTGCCTATCCCCATCCCGGTCCCGATCCCCATCCTCATCCCCGTCCTCATCTCCGTCCCCGGTCCCAGTCCTCGTCCCCGGTCCCCATCCCGGTCCGGGTCCGGGTCCCCGCTCCCCTCACAACACCGCCCACCCTCACGCGCCTCCTCGGCCCCGCCCCCTTCCCACGCCGGTCCATTCATTCCCATCTTCTCCCGTCACGTGACGCGGGCCCGGCGGGCGCTCCCCTGCCGCGGCTTCGCCGCCGCTTCCGGGCCGGGCCGTGGGCGGGGCTGGGGCGGGGCCGGGGCGCGCGCGGGGGGCGGGGCCGGGGCAGGGCGGGGCGGCCGCCGCGGCGGCGGCGGCGGGAGGGGAGCGGCGCTCCCGGCAACATGGCGGCGCGCGGGGCGGGCAGCGCCTGAGCCCGGCGCCTCTCGGTCCGCGGGGCTTCCCCCCGGCCCCGGCCTCCTCTTCTTCCTTGTCCTCCTCCTCCTCCCTTCTCCTCCTCGTCCTGCCCCTGCCCTGCCCCGCTCCCCGGCGCGGCCATGGAGAGCGAGGAGGAGCAGCACATGACCACGCTGCTCTGCATGGGCTTCTCGGACGCGGCCGCCATCCGCAAGGCCCTGCGCCTGGCCAAGAACGACATCAACGAGGCCGTGGCGCTGCTCACCAACGAGCGGCCCGGCCTCCACTACGGCGGCTACGAGCCCATGGAGAGCGGGCAGGGCCCGCCGGGCGGGCACGGCTCCCCCGCCGGCGGGCAGGGCCCCCGCGGCGGCGACGGGGACGGCGGAGGCGGCGGGGGTGGCTTCGACCCGCCGCCCGCCTACCACGAAGTGGTGGAGACCGAGGTGAGCTGCGGGCGGGCGCTCCCGGGGCGGTGGGAGCCCCCCGGGGGGTCGGCCCGGGCGTGGGGCCGGCGGGAGGTGCCCGGGACCCTCCGCCGCTCCCGGGGCCCGGGGCTCCTCACGGCCCCGCATTCCGCCCGCCCGGCGCGCTCCACAGCCCGTTCCCTGCCATCGCTGCAAGGTGAAGCGCACCCGGGGTTTTCCTTGGCATTCCAGGAATGTGTGGCTACCGTAGGGCTCTGCTTTTCGCTCCCCCTCTTGCGCCTTCTTGCATAATTCCTGTGACTAAGGGCTGTCTATTTTTTTTTAAAGTGTTTGCACAATGTGAAGGAAAGCGCAGGGTGGGTATGACTTTACGTACGGTTTTATTTGGGTAAGCTGAGCGTAAGTTCTGAAATAGGAACCCAGTGAGGTCAAATGTTTTTTCAGAGCAGAGCTTTAACTCATGACTTAGGGCTGTGATGTAGATAGAAGTGCTGGAGACTGTCAGCCCTTTCCAGGTTCTCTCCTTCCTGCTTGTTTGCCTCTCTCTCTTCCATCCTCTTCCAGAACTCTGCACCCTTCAACCAGCAAATACACTCAGGGTGCTCTCCTTGCTGTCTGGAACAATCTTGTAGTGCTTTCCTATAAAGTCTTCTCCTCCTCCTGGTCTTTTTCCCAAAACTTCACAGGGTGCTCATAAGAAAAGTGCTAATTAGTAGTGTCCAGACTATGGGACTCATGGAGGTGAGAACAGCAGAAAGCCCCTCTTGTGTGATACCAAAGGGCCACCTTGCACAGCCTCTGTCTCAAAAACTGCTCAAGAGCAGATGCTGAAGCTCATTAATAAAACCAGGGAACCTCATGTACCCTCCCAGGCTCCAGTGACGAGTATCCTGAGGGTTTTGTGTGCCAGAAAAGTGCTCCCTTTCTGTGCATGCATGTGTGTGTGTGTGTCCATAAATAAATTCGTGAGGAGTCCACGGGCGTATCTGGTGCGTAACTACACTTGCACAGATCATCCGTATCCGTAGCCTCGGCGCACTGACGTCCAGCCCTGCGGAATAAAGATAGGTGATCCTGCTCCCTGAATTAACTGGGTTAGGTCCTGAGCTGCTCTAAGCTGCTGATGTGTGCTTGTGGAGTAAGGTGATCCCTGGCATGGCACGTGTGCCGTGCAGAAACGGAGCTGCTCCTCGACTTCCCTGGCTGAAGCGCCAGGGAACCGCTTCCCAACCTTCCCTGTGGAGGATTGAGGGTGAACGAGAGTTCTTGTTGGCATTTGGGTTGGATGTGGTTAGAGCTGGGACAGTCTGGCTTGTCAGTGTGACATTTCAAGTGAAGCTGTCAGTGTAAACTTCAGAGCAGCGCTTTTTTCCCCGCTCTTGTTCCCGTTACAAATGGCACTTTGACAACTCTCAGAGGATTCTCCCGCCCCCCATTATTTCATCCCGTATTTCTGATCAAATTTACTTATGCTTTATAATAGTTTCCTATGCTACTCACCTTCTTGTTTGCTCTGACTTGTGTTCTTTTTAACCCACAGGAGGGAAGTCAAAACATTTCATTGTAGGTAAATCACTGCACAGAGCAGGCATTTCAGAAGGATTGAGGTGTCTTGCTGCATGAAATTTTATATAAATTCATGCCTCAGTTTAGTAATTGGATTTATTTGCAGATGAGCATCTGTCAACTCCTGCACATGTATGCAAAACAGTATTTTTGTAATAAAAGAGTTACATCTATAAAAGTCCTGAGACTGGAATTGTTGCCTGTGCATATTTGTCTAACACTGCAGTACAGTTTAACAGCTCTTGACATACATTTTATGAAAAGGGGGAAAGTGATATATCATCAGTTCTTGGGGTTTTTTATTTCGTCAGCTGTAATCTAGCATTGCATTTAATAAGATACAGCTATTCTTTAAGTGGTTAATCAGTAATTAATCAGGTTAATCAGTAGTTTTCCATTCAGCAGAAGCTTATGGCATATGAAGCTGTAGAGAAAGCCATTGCAGAAGCAGCTATATTATTCATTGTAGTCATACACATTATGGTGAAACATATTGTACCCCATGCTGTCTTGTGGTAATTCAGATGTTATTTCTGGTTTTCTTCCTCTCAGTATCATCTCTCTTTCTAACAGCTCTTCAAGTGTGTATTCTTCCTTCTCTTCATAATGCCAGTTTTAACTTTTATTCAGTGGGGAGGAAGTGGTGTGTTAGATTTTTGGATTTTATATATCAGCAATAGGAGATTAAGAGAAGATAAATCACAGGAGAAGAATTCTTAGAACTTTTCCCCCAAGTAAAATGTTCCAATCTAATGCTTCATGAACAAAAGTTAGGATTAGATTTATAATTTAAAAATAACAGGATTGCTTCAGTCATTCTTCAAAACGTGTATAACAGGTCTGTACTTTGAATTTATGTGCTTTTTTTGGCTGAGCACACTTTAGCATGCATATAAGAATAGGTCTATGAATGATTAAACACTTTACATTTTCCCTAATCAGTAATGAATCCATTATGTTTGCATATGCTTATTTGGTCTCTATTACATAATGTTAGAATCTGTTCAGCATTCATGTGGATCAAAGAAAGGCTTGTCTAGTGGTTTTCTTTGAGAGGAGCACAGCAACCAGATACATATCATACTAGTTAAAACACATTTTCTTTAGATAAGGTTTTAAAAATCAGTGTGAATCTTTTTTCAGTGGTCCAGGCTGCTGGTCTTCAGGGCTGTCTGAAAGTGTTAAAGAAGCCTGAATTTGGAGTAACTGGCCCAGAAGCAAGATATCTGCTGTGAGCTGGCCCAACATATGCCCTGTGCTTTTTCTCTATGAGACTTGAGTGAAGGTGTGCATAAATTTGAATTTCATGAGGTTAAAACCTCAGTTTCTGCAGGCTGTGTTTCCCAGTTGCTTCAGTTTTGGGTTAGTAGCTGTGGTGTGCCTTTGGCATTGATGCTGGTAGCATGACCACACTTATCTCATCAAAAGGAAAAGGCCAGACAAACTTGGGGGCTTCAGTTCATTTGTGCAGTCTTCCTAAAACCATGGGAAGTTCACCTTGAGGTTTATAGCTGCTTGGAAGTTTTGCCCTTTGTAGCAGCAAACCACACTTGATAGACTGAGGTCACCTGCTTTTCCAAGAGGCAACTTTGTGTGTGTGACATAACTTCTGTGTTTATGCCTGTTGACAGAAGCAAATCTTGCAGTTTGGCAGGAATGTGGGGTTTCTGTGTTTATTCCTCAGGCAGCATGCAGATTGTCACGGTGTGATTCTGTGCCGAGGGAGGCGGGTGAAGGATGCTGTGCTCATCTCTTCATCTGACTGACAGATAAGCTGCTTTATCAACTGCTGCTAAATCCTTATAATTTAAGACAAGACTATAAATGAGTGTGATGACAACGTCTGTCAGTGTGTCCGTGAATTGCCACAAGTGCCACAATTGCTGGCTTTCATGAGTTTGAGAGGAATGGGGTGGAGAAGAGCAGGCTAAACAAATGTGAGGATTGAAATTGTGGGGAGGGACAGGTGAAAATATTAAACATATACCCATGGTTTGTATAACCTTTACTAAAACAACCTTAATTTGCTTTTCAAACAGCTTCTGAGAGCCATTACTATGACCTTTTAGCTAAATTGTGATGAACAGATTATATTACCCCCTGGCTATTCCTGTCCCCTTCAGCATGTGCTCTTGTGATTTATGTTTTTTTAGTTGAACTGGATCAAAAGCTCATACATGCCAGATTTTACTAGGTAAGGTTTATAATAAAACTTGTCCAAGATTGCTTTTGAGATGCTGTTTGGCTGCAAGAGAAGAGATTTTGTGAAAAAAACAGGCCGGCAACCGTAGTGAGTGCCAGTGCCAGGAACATTCTCACTAGTCATGCTGCAGAACTGTGGTGTTCAAACCCTACCTCTCCTCATTATTAAAGCTCAGGACTGAAAGCAGTTCTGCCACAGATGTGCTTTAGCTTTTAATGTGTAAAATGAGGATAATGGGGTGTGCTTTATTAAGGAGAACCATGGACGTTAGGCTTGTGAAGTTCTTTGATCTTTGAATGGAAGGAGCTGTATTTATTTAAAGACAAAGAAGGTATTTAGCCTTCAAGCAAATGAGATGGATTTCACGCTACAATTCTGCACATTTAAAGTCAGTCTTCTCTCTTGTAAGTAGTCTTGAGCTTTGCAAAAGTGAGTATTTCTTGCATTCTCATGTGGAAGTTTTACAGAGTGGCTTGTCTACGAATTGGCCTTGTAAAACAATTAAGCAATCAAATAAAGCTCTGTGGTGGATTCTGGCATCGAGTCCCTGGCTGGATGCCATCAGAATGTCAAGTGGAATTAGTATTTTAGCACTCCTGGTTTTCAGCATCACTGTTTTCAAAAATGAGTGGCCCTGGTGTGGAACCTCTTTCTCTATTCTGATTCCATTAACACTTCCTTGAAAGCATTTGAAAGAAAACACTCTGAGTTTCATTCTTGATAAAACACAGACTAATAGAGATGCTACGTGAAATTAGGGAAGTAGGGGTGATACTGAGAGATGCAGCTGGTTAATTTTAAATGTAAGCTTTGTTTTGAATAACTCACAAAGTCATTATCATGTAATGTGATCGTTAGAGTAATTGGTGGATTGAGAGGAGCGCTCTGTAATTACTGGTTCATTGGTGAAGGTGATGCCTGCAGGGTCAGTGAAGGTGGGAGACAGCTCTGTACAGCCAAATTCTCAGCTGGGCAGGAAGTGTTTCTGCTATAATGTCCTCTGGAAGCATTTTTTGATCATCTTCCCAGTTTACAATGCTGTTCTGTGGCAGCTGTTTAATAAGGAAGTGAAATACTGAGGAAGAATGAGAATAAAAACAAATTAGCCAGTGTTAGAAGTTAATTCCAGCAAATCATTTGGATTGCTTTTGGATTAAGGAACAGTAGCTCTTTGTATGAGGAGGGCAAAGAGGAAGTGCCTGTTCCTTTTGTAAGCTTTTATTTTGAAAAAAACACGTATTTGTGCTGCTGTAGGAATGGCCTTTGGTATATATGTTTCAGGGCCAAATTAAAAATTAATTTTAAAAGCCAGTCTTCCCAGTGTTTCTTGCCACTTGATCTTCCTGCCACTGGCTTTTCAAGAACGATCTTGAGAGACATTTAAAGATTTTTTTTTTTATTAGTTAGTCACAATTTTGGCATTACACACTGTAAAAATCATCTGCTTTGTCAGTTCTGGTTTCTGTCTCACTATACATCAGTAGAACAGAAGTATAGATGGGTGTTTAGTAGCATTATTGAATTAATTTTCCTTCCCAGAGCCTGACCTTTGGTCACTAAAATGTTCGAGTAAATACTTTATGTGGTGGTTCTGCAGCACTTCTCTATTAATTCCTGGTGTTTTGGCAAATGGAGATACAAGCATTGACTTAATTTTAAGTACTGAAATGTTAAGCACTTGTGATTCATTGTTTTATTGTTTAAAAGCACAATGTTTATCTGATATCACACTAAGTTATTCTGAGTTATTTGGAACAAGCATGAGGTTTTGTGCTTATGAAAACTCCAGGGTTGGGAGGAATAATGGTGTTGACTCCGACTCTGGCTGTTTGTAGTTACACAAATGGAGTAAGTTTTTAGATATAGCCACAGACAATAGTGAAAACACATGGAAGATAAGAGTTTTCCTTGCTTCCTTATGAATGGCATTCCTAACAGTGCTTTCCATGACCTCTCCCTCACCTACAATTTATCAGACTTCGAAACACGTTGCCAAAAGTGGTTGTAGTGAATCTCTGCCTCAGATTTCACTGAATGCTGTGGTAATAGCCACATAAAAGGGCAAAAAAGCTCCTTGTATTTTTGAAGTTAAATGGAGGTTTTAATTCAAGTGCTATTTTTACACAGCCTCGGGTGTTTTGTTTTGCTGTGATGCTCAGGACTATGTTTATCTTTGAACAGGCAGGCAAGTACATCAGGGAGTATTGCCTGGTAACATCACACCATCACCCTGGAAATCAGGGAGAGAGTACAAGCCATGTTTTCAGAAACTCTGAGTTAATTCTCAGCTTCGCTGAATTTATTTTTATTTTTTAATTTATATCTTTTTCTTATTCCCAGTCTTACACAGTTCTTGGTTGTGAGAGAAGGTGGAGCCATAGGGTTTTTCTGGTTATAATTTGTTATAATCATTTACAGCTACTAAGGGTTTAGTCTAAACCCTTAGTAGCTGTAAAGGATTATAACAAATTATATATATACATGCATCCTTGATGATGTCCTAGTGCAACTCTCAGTTAAGGTCAGTGTCTGAAACCTTCTGTGAGAAAGTTCACTAAATAAATTGGATTTTTCTTAGGACATCTCTATGATGGAATGAGAGTCCAGATCAACTTCAGTTAGGTAGAGTCTGTAAAACAGGATTTCTTTTCCTTTAGTAGTAGACTGGTATCATCCTCTTATATTGGCATGACAAAATACTGTATTTTTTCCTTGTGACAAGACTGTATTTGTTTGTGTAAAGTAGTCCACAGTAGAAATTTCAAGAGCTTCCTTTCTATGAAAAAAGAACAAAACAAAACATCTGTGTATCTCACCAACAAGCTTATGTTCTCTTAGCAAAATATAAACAACAATAAACATTCCTATCTGTTGCTGCACTTAAAATTTTTGCATCCCAATATGTTTCTCTGGATGAAAATTCAAGGATGAGACGCTGTATCTCTTTAGGACTTAAAACAGTTTAAAACTGTGACAATACTTTGCAAGTAAATGTCTGTTTGTCAGTAAAACATTCAGGAAATCACAGTGGGTTTTCTTATTGCCAGATAAGAAACATAATGTGGAAATTCCATACATGACACCATTTTTTGAGTCTTACTAATACTGACGTATTCACAAGAAGATATCAAGCTTGCTCCTAGCAGTGTGGGTCCAGTGGGTTCAATCTGAGTGCAGGAACAGGCAGCTAGGAAATACTCTCCAATTTTGTTCCCACATCTGCCACTTAACAAGAGTTGAAAGTTCTTTAACCATCTGAAATACCAGTTTATAAAAAGCAAATAGGTTACACATATGAAAATGTGACAATTTTTTTAAACATTCAGGACCTTGTTCTTAGTGTTTATGTGTAAGTGTAAGGTGGTAGCTTCAAGGTATTTGAAAGGCTTTGAATTCTTACACTTGTGTTTGAGTTCTAGGTAACAGAATATCCCCCTTTTAGGAGTTAATTAACAGAAAGAAAGGTTTGACATCCAGGCGTGAAACTAAAAACCGCTGTAATCGATAGTCTGGCAGGTGGAGGGACTGTCAGGTCATGACTTCAGGATTCATAGCTTCTCCCACAAATTGATGGGCACAGTACATCAGAGCAGAGAAATGCTCTGTTTTTATGGGTATTTGATGTATTTCTCTCGCCTTGCCTCCACCTGAGCACTGCAGTGCTCTGCAAACGCTTGTGAGTGGTACAGCAGTGCTGGGCAGAGGGGAGCATCCCTGCTGACACTTGGCAGCTGGAAAAGCTGTAGCATTGGAAAATTGATTTCTTTATGTTGTCATGTCTGTGATTAAAAACTGAAAGGTGAACCTAAAATTTTTGTCAGCTAGTTCTGGCTTTATGCATTCTTTTCATGACTGCTTTTCAGAGCAGTTAAACTTTGTCCTGTTTGTAGGTACATAGTAACAAGGTTTTGTGGTTGCTTTCTGTTTAACAATTCAATGGAACTTTAAAAATCTCGTTTTTTAGCTATAAAATTATGGTTATTTTGTGAAAATTACTTATTAGAGAGGCATGAGGTGGAGGTATCTGCTTGGTCTGCTGGTGTCTTAGAAAGTCTGATCCTGTTGCTTGTTGAAAGAAGCAAGACTTTGGGGTTTTGTTTCCTAAGTTATACTGGATTCACAAGCACATAATGTGATTTGGTTATGGTGATAATAGATTCTGTTGGTAGCCTCTTATCTAAATCAAATTAACTAATTTAAATTATGACTTGACTGTAATTTCATTGCTAAGGCTGCCAATTAGAATCAAAACAAGTCTTAAACTCATTGTTATTTTATGTAAAGCGACTGGTATGAGAACTGTCAGTGGCTTCAGTTAAACACTGTTTGATGAGTTAATTAGCTGAATACTGCATGAGTACATTTTGAAGGTTTAATCTGTGGCCTTTTGGCAATTAAAGTTAAATCATATTTCAGTTTTTGTGCTAATCTTTGTTACTCTTCAGTAGAAGGTTTTATGCTACAGATTTAAGCAATGCTTTATTGATCAGATGTTGAACAATTTTTGTTTATTCAGCCTTGCAAGCAAATCTGGGAGGTGCCAGGTCCCCAGAGAGGGAATCTTGAATCAGTGCTTGAGCCTGTTCTTGTGAGAGTATTTCTCCTGGGAGCCTGTGTGTGTGTTTAGCCATAACTGCATTTTCACACCTTGAAAATAAGCCAGAAGAGCCAAAACTGTTAGAACGAGGGGATCTTCAGGGCTTTTGTGCAATAAGAGATATATCAGAAGGCATGGAAAACTGTGTTAAAGGTTTGTCAGCAGAAGTTTGTTGGTGTCACTATTTCAGCTGCAGAAATAGCCACAGATTTATGATATGCAGTATGATTTCCTACTGCAGAAAACAGTGATTGTAATGGCCTTTTAGACAGTTTATCTTTGGATGACCCATTGTTTACCAGGGATAGGGTTGGGGTTTTTTTTTTGCTTTTTGCTGTTCTATGGAAAAAATCTGTACAAATCCTTACCATGCTGGGAACCAGTCCAGTGCTAAGTCTGTTCAGCCAGAATTGCAGGGTCCTGATACAGATCCTCATCAACTGGCAGACACCTTTCTGAAGTCACCTATTTGAGGGGAGGGAGCTACCTCTTTATATATATTTACTTAGAAACAAGCAAACAAACCCCATGTAATTCCTCAAAGCCAAGATTGAGAAAATCACTTTTTGGATGGTTGTCATGGCCTTGTATCTATTTACTTTTGCATGTACCATAATTTTTCTTCAAAATCTTTGTCAGTAGAGTTTGCAGTGACAGTTCCTGAGCTCCTCAGTTACAGAGCATTAATTGTGGTGTTCAGGGCTGTGTTACATTTGTGAGTGTCAGCAGAGAAGTGAATTCTGCAGGCTGTGTTGCAGTGTGAGATCTGTGTGCAGATCTCCAGCCAGCATAAGATGATGCAAGAACCGAGCTGATGTTTCACCTTGCTGCAGCAGCTGCTGCTAATAAATCCGTCACTTTAAAGAGCAGTGCCAAAATTGATTTAAAAATTGGGTGGGTGAACGGTTTGGGCTTTTTCATGTGCAGAAAGACACTAATTATGAAAGAGCAGCAGTAAGTCTTTAAAGAGACTGTTTCTTGTCGTGGATTTGTTTAAGAAACACAACTCAGTCTGCACTAATATAATGTGAACATAGCTGTAATCTCCCAGAAATGCAGAGTGTTCAATTTATTAATGGTTTGGAGGGGAATTTGGGTTTTAAACTGCCTGGGTGTGTGTTTGAGACTGTCACAGGTTTCACAGTCGCTGTGGAGCTATGTGGATGTGATGTGTTCTAAAATTAATACATGAACTTGATACTTTCTGCACATGGTTTTAGTAGCAGAGCACTGTCAGGCAAGAAGCCTCATTGCCTCTAATTCCTGGAAAGTGCCAAAAGCATGTTCCTTCAAAGCAAACAGCTCCCATTACTATAGGGCACTATTCCAAATACCACGCTCATTTTTTGTGTAAAACCATCTTTTCACTGCACTGAGTTGGTAGACTCAATCTAGCAATAGTCCAGATGTGTTCTAAGCATAATTTAGGATAATGTGGGGGCTGAATGCACTGTGAAGAACATGTATTATTTCACTTTTCATGTGAATTTCTGTGTTGCGGACCCTGGCAATCACTTGTGTGGAAACAGGCAACTAATGAACAGCATTGCTGGGATGCAGATGGGAAAGCAGAGCAAGAAGTGGAGTTTTTCATCTCCAGTTGAAGGGGTCTGCATTGCTGTTCTGCACCTCTTTAGATGCCAGTTGCTGTCGCAGCGTTTATTTAATGTGGATGCTTTCCTCCAGGGAATGAAGCAACTGTTGCTCTGTTTCTGTAACATTTGTTGAAATGTTGCTTTCCTTGGCTACAAGTGGAGGCTGAACTGTAGTCCTTGAACACCCAGCAATTGGGTGTTGAAGTTATACTCGGTCTGCTTTTTTTATACTAAAAGTTCATTCCTGCTCTGTTACTGTGAGCACTTTCTTTGTAACTGCACACTTGTTTTCTGTAGGAAATGGTTTTGTTTTCTGCATGGGTGTTCTTTACAGAAGCTTTATAATTAACTGTTTAATTTCTAAAAAATGCTTCTAAATAATTTCAGTGTCTTTTCATGTAGACCTTCAAACAACCCTCCTCCAAAACCTGAAGTATTTAAACAGGGTGTGATTTGCTAGATGGGAATTACATCAGGCACCCATAATCAGTGCTGGATCAGGTGACCACAGTTTCTGAAGCTGATATTCAGGTCTGCTAAAGTACAACCTCCCATAAAGACAAACTGGGCACAAAGTGTTTAGTAGGGGGTTGGAGAAAGGCAGCTCTTTATTTCCCAAGCACCAATATGTGGTTTTTTCTGAGCAGTGTTCTGCTCCTATAAATTGTCCTGCTGCTCTGCAGAACGTTAGCAAGTCCAGCCCACGTGCTGTCCGTGAACTTTAAAGGTTAAGCTCTGCACAATTGCTGTTCCCTTGGCTTAATAGTTTTGAACCATTATGAAAGTGAATGACACATTTACTTTTTAAAAACAGGTCTAATCCTACAAATAGCAAATGCAGTGAGAGAGCTGGAAGCACACTTGTGTGCATACGTTGATTTTGTTCTTGGTATACCATCTCCTCCAGAGTTCAGTTCTTTTAGTTTATTCCTTTCTAGTTGTTCCACTCACTTTGCTGACACTGTCTGGTTTTTAGTTTGGAATGTGTTTCCTGCTTGTCCTTCCTCCCTCCATGTGCCTGGCTTCTTTCTCAGTGGGATCTTGTTACCATCACTGCTCTTGTTTTCCACTGTCTCTGACAGTGGCTCCTGCTCGCTGCCAGGCCTGACCCAGACATTCTGTCCTTTCTCCTGCTGGCTTTGCCTGCTCTTGTGGAGGCAGGGAAAGGTAGTCCATGTGAACTCTTTGACACATTGGGTACCTGGCATCTATGGGAGGTTAAAAAATAAACAAAAGAAAATAAATGAATAACTTGTCTACTCTTTCTTTGGCGCTGCTGGGGCAGTTACCTCATATGGCACTTGGAGGAGAGCAGGGGGTAATTCTGTGTCCTGTACACAGGAATAGCTGCTCTTTAGTGCCCCTAGCAAGGAAACCTGTAAAGCTTAGCTGCAGTCACCTGCTTGCCTTTTCCCTCTTAGCTTCCAGAATATTTGCCAGTAACTCATTATGACTTCAGGAGAAGGATAATTACATTACCTTGTTGGACAACTATATTTGATGTAGGTTTTTCTTTAGTAAAAGAAAATCTTGATGTACTGAAACAGTATCCTGTATTTCTAGTGTGATGGAGTGAAATGGATTTCCCTTAGAGTAAACTATTCCCATATTCTACAGGAGTTGTTGAACAGAGAATTAATGTGCAGATCTATGGAGATCAAAATTTGTACTTTACAGTCTCCCAGGGACTGGAAGTACTTATCACCTGGCTCTAGGATCTGATATGCTATGGAACAAGATTTGCTGCTTAAATTGGCAATTAGTTAGCAATTAGTTATGTAAACATGGTACTTATCACCTCCATGAAATACATCCAGGTATGTAATCCCTTCAATTCAAATTGAAATATTCAATTCTGCTTTGAAAAACACAAGCAGCCTCAGGGTTGAGAATTTGACATGCTTGTTACAAGCACAGCTGCCTTTTCTAAACCCTTTAATGTGTCTAGGAAACTGGTTCCCTTGAACTTTTTTTTTCCACCTGCAGAAAAATGATGAAAATGGGAATTGCTCTGGTGAAGGGATTGAGTTTCCAACAACCAACTTGTATGAGCTGGAGAGCAGAGTTTTGACAGATCACTGGTCCATACCCTACAAGAGGGAGGAGTCTCTAGGCAAGTGCCTAATTGCATCCACCTACCTGGCCAGACTGGGTAAGTTCCCTTTCACAATTGCACAGATTATTTGTTCAGAGGGTGTCACAGACAAAATGTTGGGCAGTTGTGTGTTTCACTTTAATCTTGCTGCTGTTTTCTTGCACCCTGCACAACAATCACATGTCTGGGAAAGTGTTTAACAGTGAACTGTTCTACACAGTGCTGTAAAAACATCATTGATCTCTTTCCTTTCTCTCTAAAGTAATGTTTGCTTAACTTTTTTTCAAAAAGTGGCACACATGTTTCTTTATGTCCTAATAATTGTGGGAATTACATCTTTTCAGAGCTAAATTACTGACTTTTTTTTCCTTGTGCTGGGTGTTTTCCATTAATAAAAGCAAGCTGTCATTTCAGTCCCTGCTGTACCATTCTTGTCTAAGTGGTTGCTTTTCACTTTGTATGAGTGAAGTGCTTATATTGCATTACATCTGAATTTGACTCTTCTTATTCAGTACTTTGGCTGGGGTTAAGAGTGTTAGGGAGGCACCACACCCAACAACTGGTGTATAATGAGAGTACAAGATAGATTTTCAGCCATGCCTGATGGCAGACTAAAGGAATGTTGTAATCTCGTGGAAGAACAGAAGTTGTTAAGTGGTTCTGGTTTTTGCTTCTCTGTTTGCAATCTGTGTTAAAAGGCTGTGCTTTAATTTACTGTTGGTGGGAGGCTGTGAAGCATCAGTAATGTATGAATTGTAAACTCTGAAGTTTACAAGTTACTTATGGTGCTAATAATGCTTGAAAAACCTGTAAAAGGTATTGGGAAATTAATTCTTAGTTCTGAAAGGCAGGTTCTCTCAAATCATGCTTTTTGTGGCTTTAAAAGCACGCTAGTTATGAAGGAACAGTAGCACTTTTGCTACTGCTAATTTGGGTTGGTGTTCCCTCAAATTTGCCACAAGGTCTCTGAGGTCATCTTAAAAAGTAATTTTTTTAAAGTACTGTTAAAAAGAACTCTCTTTTCTGTAAAGGTCTTTCTGATTCTGATGAGAATTGCAAGAGGTTTATGGACAGATGCATGCCTGAAGCATTTAAAAAGGTAAGTAGGTACAGTAGGCCAATTCAATGTTTCACTGTGTTGTTCATGGTGGAAATAGTCTTTTGTAATCCAGACTTCAGGCAACTGCTGAATGGGCTCTTAGATTAAAATCACACTCAAAATATTTTCCTAGATTAAAATCACAGAAATTTAAATTTAAGTCATACAGGGTTCCAATTTTGTAACTCTAGCCAACTGTAGCACTTAGCTTTTTTCTTTTTTTTTTCTTCTCTTAAATGAAGAGCCCTATAGTAATTAACAGAGCCCAAAGAGAGGTTTAAAGACCCTTGGATATGTCCACTGGTGGCAAGTTCATGGTCAAATTTCCATTAACTATTCTTTCTGTTATTTCTTCAGAGGATTGCTAAATTCTTTTCACAATCCATTTGGAATTTTGTCTTTCACCTCAGTTCTCAATGCCCTGTGTTTCTCTGGGCTGTTTTGAATTTGCTTTATATAGTTCCCCAAACTAATTGACTTCCTACTATTCCATCCACTTTAGGTACTGCCTGAATTTCCTGCCTAGTATTTAGTCCATATGTATAAAAACACATACATACCCTTTAAAAAGTTACTTTGTCCTAGTGTTAAAATACTGAAAGTATAACTTCATGTAAGGAAGGCAGAAATTTAAGGGAAAAGTTCTTTTTCCATATTATTATCAGAGTACTAATCTTACATACAGTAGTTTAACATCACTTGATGTTTTTTGCATATGAAATAAACAATGTAGATTGTTCCTCCAAAAGGATAGTCTGTAGAAATGTAAGTTCAGGATGTGCTGAATTACAATTTGCTGAAATATTTACAAGAAACTCTATTAATGTTACAAAAAGTTATTGTATTTAAGCTATTAATTTTATCTGCTTCTGTTCAGACACAGCAGAAATTAAATGAATTTGCAGATGGCAGCCAAGTGTCCTTTATAAACAACCATGAAACCAGATTTAAAGAATATGTTTCAGTAGGTGGGAGCAGCATTAAATACCTCTTTCTCCTGCTGCATGTGCTATGTTTTCCAATAGAAGCTGCTCAAAAAGTGTGAATAGGTAAATGGTTACCTCAGCTGAATCAGTGCAGCTTTATGGCTGCCTGTTTCAAGATTTAATAGTTGTGTGTTCAATCTGCAGACAGATTCATTTCATAGTGGTTGTTCTTTGCAAAGGTTACAATCTCTCCTAGTGCATGCAAATGGAAAATGCTTAGATAGATTTTATTTTCTGTCATAAACTGTGATTTAAGGTGTTCTTCTGGTTCTTCTGCAAAATTACAAATTGAGTTAACTCTTAAGCCATTAGTGCAGAAAGAACATCTGAGAACCACACCAGATTGTGATGAGTGCATTCCAAGGAAACATTTATTCTGAAAAAAGAGTCACAGGAGTTGATAAATTTGTCCTTGTTTGTGATTGTGCTCCAACTTTAAAAAAATTGCCTTTTTTTTTGCTTGTTAGCTGTTGACATCCAGTGCTGTTCACAAGTGGGGAACTGAAATCCATGAAGGAATCTACAACATGCTCATGCTGCTGGTGGACCTGGTTGCAGAGAGAGTAAAACAAGATCCCATCCCTGTGGGCCTGCTTGGTGTGCTTACAATGGTATTTCACCCTCTGATGCAGTTTTAATATCTGGGTATTTGGCATCTTGTATTTATGCAGCCGATGCTTTTTCCAGCTGTTTAAGTTGTAGTTCATTGTCTTAAAATCTGCAGCCATTGTTTGCTGCAGGTATTTTGCATCTAGTATGCAATTCAAAGGAGTGGGTGCTGTTCAAAACTTCTGAAAACCAGCAGTTTAAAAAACAATATCACTTTTTTGTCACTTTGCTGCTTATTTTTTAAAACTAATACTTTGAGTTCAGTTCTCTGTTTTATGGACCTCTGGCTCACGTGGTTATTGGATATATAAAGGCTTCAAAATGCTTTGTATGTTGAGAACTGAGAGGTGGAAGCAGGGGGCTTGTATCCAGCTTTATTTTTTGCTAGGTCTTTAACTGTCAGCCAGGAGAATGCTCAGCTAAAACAATTATCAAGATAAGTTTTGAAAGTGGCATAAGGCACCTGTTCATTGCCTTGGGCTTTTCTTTGAAGGCATTCAATCCCGACAATGAATATCATTTCAAGAACCGAATGAAGGTGTGCCAGAGAAACTGGGCAGAAGTCTTTGGGGAGGGCAACATGCATGCTGTCTCACCCATATCCACCTTTCAGAAGGTAAGCATGGCCATGCCCTAAAAACTAATTGTAGGGTGGATGTCTTTGTCTCAGATAAGATTGTTTGTGTAGTAGGTATTTGTAAGACAAAGTTTAAATATGTCACCAAGAATTACTGCGAATAGATGTGGAGTGTGTGTTTGTCTGTAGACATTAATTTGTGCTCTCAAGTTGTTCCAATTCTCTGTTAGAGGCTGCATTTAGAAATGGGTGAACTTTTATGTCTAAAGTAGCACAACAATCTGTGTTTTGCTTTAGACATGAAGCACACAACGGGTGGGTCTGTGTATTTAAGGACTGACATCTGTTTGGTTGTTGAGTGTGAAATGACCAGGATAACTCCAAGTGTCTAGTTCTAGTAGAGAATGCAGGCTTTTCTGACAGCCAAGGATAAAATATCTTCAACTCAAACACACTGGCAAGGAGGCAGTTTTTGAGGTTTGCATTATCTTGTCACAGTTGTTCCAGATGGGTGGGACAAAACAGCATCATGGAGTTGATTTCTCCTTCAGGAAACAAGTTTGTGGCTGTAGAAAGAAAATTCTACATCTGCTGCTTTGGGGAAGTAATGTTCCACACTGCTACAGTGCTATAAATACAGTTGCTTGTGAGTCAGCAGCCACAATGTGATCTGTTGCCACAGCACATGGGCAGTGATGTCAGGAAGAGTCCAAAACAGGATGATGCTCATGAGAACCAACCAGAGCTCCAGCTACACTTAATACAGGAGCTGTTACAAACCCTGCTTTATTTGTGTAATAGTGCATCCATTTGAGGCGTGGGTTGATGTGCTGAACGTGTGTCCAAATGTCTGTTTCAGAAGACAAATGTTTAGCATTGATGTTGCAGCTGCTAATTTGTTCCTATTCTTATTGTTCAAGGAGCCTCATGGGTGGCTGGTGGATCTGGTAAACAGGGTAGGTAAATGTAAACTAGAATTGTTGTTTGTCACTTGAATTCATTGGTCTTCAGGGGTAATTTCTTCTCCCCACCATTACCTTGCCCTTGTTTTTTCACTCATCACTTTTCTGACAACCACAAAAAAAATAGTGTGATATTTTAATCCTGCCTTGTAAAATGTAGCTTGTTGAGTTGCTGCCTTCTCCCCTGAGCACCTTTACCTTAATATGGTATCTATGACTAGAGGAATTTGAGAGCCCAGCTGAGGCTCAATCAAAGGTCCCCCAGGCAAAACTGCCAGTCCAGTCAGCTGTTACTGTGTGTGGTCTACCTTTCTTCCCTCTGTCCATTTTTACTCAGGACAGAGTTTCTAGCTTGATGCTTACCCTGCTGTCGTGTATAATTGCATTGCATTCCCCAGTGTGTCCCTGCATTTCCATGAAAATATAGAGCTTTGTTTGGATGGGATGTTCCATGGTAAAGGACACTTTTTGGCATCTCAGGGAGTGTCAGTGGAATATTTTCTATAATCTTTTATTTAAAAGATAAAATACTGTAATTCACTGTGTAACACTGATTATTTTATTTCAGTTTGCGGAGTTGGGTGGATTTTCAGCAATTCAGTCCAAACTCAATTCTGAAGATATTGAACTTGGGGTAAGTCCATCTTCTGTCATGAGACTTCTCCCTTTGCATTTTACCTTTCATGCAGAACCAGCAGTGTCCCTTTTGGCAGTGCTTTCACCTTTTCTTTGGTACCAGAGCAGCACTCCCACAGAGCCCTGGAGAAGTGCTGTCAGGCTGGAGGTCAGGTGAGGTTGTACATAAGAATCCTGACTGAAGAGCAATTAAGACTTCACAGAGAAGAGGAGAAATTAGTGTACCTTGCTGCTAGCATTCAGCCTTCTGGTTAGACATCAATCAAAGTAGTTTTGTTGTATGCTCACCAGTATGTCCCTGGTTTTCTGTTTACTGTACCCATAGCTGCATTTAGCTGCAAGAGAATTGACTTCTGTCATTTATTATAGAAATCACCATTAAGGAAAAAATCCTTAGGAAGACAGACAGTGTCTAATCCTAAACAACTTTTCAAGAGCAGTGTCTTAAAACTGAGTGGTTCAATGGAGCTAAGCTATTTTTGGTGATGAAGTCTAACTTGGTTAGTTTTAGCTTCCTAACCTATAGTCAGGAGACTTCCAATTCTTTCAAGCTTTGGAGAATGAGGAGGCTAAAGGAAAACTATGTCATCTGGAACCTTGTCCCCCAGTATAAAATCAGTCTGCTTCCAGTGACATGGCACTTGGAGGGAATTCAACTTCTTTTCTTGGGGTGTTGATATTTTCTGCTTTGTATTGAGATAGATTCATATATGAGCTTGACAGAAGAATAAGGAAAACCTTGATATACATGCCAGTTCTGTAATAGAAACTTTGACTTGACTTTGTTTAATGATTAATAATTGCTTGCTTAGGAAGGAAATCTGGGTCAGTGTCATTAATCTGGGCCTTGGATTGCATTGCTGCACACTCAGTTCCACAATTCTTGATCCAGTGTGAAAAGAAACTGATTTTGATATTATTTATTGGCAAACAAATGCTTTTATACATTTAATTTCTTGACGATAGATACCACTTTAAAATCATGCATTGAAGAGATCTTGACATGTATATGACACATTTACAAAAGCTTTCTCCCACGTATTGCTTTGGGAAAGAAATTTGCCATATGGCTTTAACCTTAAATTTTGCATTCACACTTTTGATTGCTGTAGAGAGCAAGCAAAATGTGATATGTTCCTTTCCGTCTGTTTATTTCTGTGACTGAAACAGGATCTGTCAGAGAACACTGAACAGAGTGATGAGAGGACCAAGATTAGAGAAAACTGGGAAGGCATTTTTTATTTCAGACAAAAATATGTAACACATACTGTATGCCATATATAATACATAGCACATACTCCACTGTGTGCCATAGAGTAAATCTTTCTGAAACCATGTGTTGTTGTAAAGGACTTGCACACCAAAAACAATCATAGCAAGTGACTGGAAATACATAATATAAATTATACTTGTTCACCTTTATTTGCCTTTTAAGCTATAGATTACTATGAAAAGGTTCCTTAAATATGCACCTAAATACTTGCTGTCTTTTTTTCAGGCAATCTCTGCATTAGTTCAACCATTTGGAGTTTGTGCAGAGTATCTTAACTCTTCAGTAGTACAGGTAAAATGTCTTTGTTATGACTTGTAAGAGGACTGAAAATTAATTTCCAACTGTGTTGGTGTGCAACTGGTGACTAATTTGAAAAGCCTTCAAACCTCACGTTGCAGAAAGTACAAGAACCATTTTGAGCACACTGAGGTGATGAGTAAAGGGCTCAGACAATGTTCAGATTCATTTTCCAAGCAATTATCTGTAGTCATGTATCTACATCTGCAGCAGTGAGAGGATTTACCACTGCCATTAGTAAGCTTCAGCAGTAGAAGCCATGTGGGGAAAGAATCTAGCCTGAAGGATGAATTTTGCTTTCAGTTTAACTTTCTGGCTGAGATGAAGGACATGGATAGGAGAGTTTACACTGCAAAAATTGTGGTACAGGAAAATAATTCACCAGGATCTCTTTGTATGTGCAAGTGTACTCCAGGCTTCACTCCTGCCCTCACCACCAAGAACTGTTGACTTAAGTGACTGAAAGACTTTATTTGCAGAGGATGTAGTTTAGAAGCCCCTGGGAGTAAGAGAGATACATGCAGCTAATAACTGATGTGTTTTTAGAGGTCAGTTGGTCTATCTGTATTTGAAAATCTGCATTACAGTGGTCTGAAATGGGTTCTTACTCTTAATTGCTTTTTATTTTCCTGGACATAGCTACCAGGATAGCTTTATCTTTGTTGTAGGTGTTGCTTTATCTCTAAGGCAGTGGTGAGCTTTCAGCTAAGTATTTCCTTTTGCTGCAGTCACGTCTTTCGAGTAATGCAATTGATTTCAGGAAGCATTAAAATGATTGTCATGCCTTTTCTCACATTCTTTAGCCCATGCTGGATCCAGTCATTCATAAAATGATTAAATATGTACAGAATGTAGAAGAGAAGGACTTGAAAGACAAGGTAATGTTTTACATATTAAATATTTAGGAAGAACTTCCTGCGTGTCTTGGAAATGCTGTCAGTGTAAATTAGAACAATAGCTTTCTTCTCACTGGCAGGAATACAGCTTGTTCTGAATTCTGACTGAATGACATAGTGAAAATGCATTTATCCAATTCCATTCAATACCCTTTTCAGTAACTATCCAGTTTATGACCCTTTCTTAAATATTTTTCTGCTGTTGCTATCAAATTTTTTGTTTTCTTGGTCCCCTTGTGCAGCAGCTTCTCTGACTCAAAGATATTTACGGACCTGCAGTCTGTTAAATTCATATTACTGCTGCAATAGCTTCTGAGAATTTGGTAGCAAAATGTCTTGTGTAACTTATGGCTACTTCCTGCATTGCCCTGAATTTGGCATTCAGTTCTATTAAATTGTATTGACTTTTTGCTTAGTTATAAATAGTTAATTTTAAACAAGGAAGTATTCATAGATTGTTGAACCAAAGGAGAGCAATTTACCAAATCTAAAGCTTTAACCAGAAGTTTCATTATCTTAAAATTTCTACTGTACAAGCAATACTTTCATTTCTACCAGGCATTGTGTTTTGATTAACCAGTCTGTTTGGTTAATTAGTCTGGTTATTCTTTGTGAACCGTAGCAGAATAGCAAAAGTACCAATGGCTCTGTTTGTCCCTTTTTTGTTGTTTTGTTTCAAACAGAGGCTGGTGAGTATCCCTGAGCTCCTGTCTGGGATCAAACTGCTGTGTATGCGCTTCCAGCCTGACCTGGTCACGGCGGTCGATGACTTGCGGCTGGACATTCTGCTGCGCATGTTGAAATCCCCCCACTTCAGTGCAAAAATGAACTCCCTCAAAGAGGTAGGTTGGCTTTTTGTCTGGCTCTGTGTGTGCACATGAGCATGGGTTTGGGTAGGATGGGTTGTTAATAAGCCACTGAAACCACAGCCTTAAGTAAAGAGGTGATGCAATATCTCCTTGTAAGTTGTGTTGCCTTAGCAAAAGCTCGGTTCAAAATAAACACCGAAACAAGTTAATATAACAGGAGTTGTTTATAGCATCAGTAGCCACTGCAAGGCCTCCGGGTTAGACACAGTTTGAGAAGTGCACTATTCTAAGAAATGTAATTTTAGATTGATTTATGAGCAGTGGTCTATGCTATTCATTAAATATTCACTCTGGGATAATGCTGAGCATCCTGAGGTATATCCCATTTTTCTTCTTTCACTGAGAGGAAACCGAAAAAAAAACCAAATGGGACTTACAACCTATATTGATGTTTCAGTCCTCTCATATCATGTCATTACACTACATAATTGTACTGTTTTATATTGTATTTTTTATTACAGTTGTATGTGGACACGGTAGTGTTTCAGAGTCCATCTTTGCTGCTTTTTTCCTTCTCTACTTATGAGACTATTGAGATGTTAAACTCATTGCTATTTGGTTCTTAATCATAAATGCTGTGTATCCGTGGTGAATTTATAAAAAATGCAGCTTTTGAAGATTTTAGCAGAAATGTGCTTTTTCTCCCTCAAGTGAGGAGCCTGTATCAGTTCAGTATTGGATAAAAAGTAGGACACTGATCTGAGTGTAACAAGCAGAAGCCTGAGATAACCTACTTCTGGCATATCTGTAGAAAGATACCTGGCAGCACAGGCCAGCTTTTCTATGTCAGACTGAGAATAAGATTCTGCTGCATCAGAGACTGATGACATGGTGTTTCTGGTTAGGAATTTGCCTTTAAACAACTTACTAAAAAACAAAACCAAAAAGTTAAAAAACCAACACCATGCAAAAAACAACCAACCTAAAAAATCCCAAACACCTTCTGTACTCAAAATATTGCAGGATTCGCACTTAAGCTTTGTCATGAGCCTTTTTTAATAGGTTTCATTCTCTGTATGTGTGATGCAAGTGGGAATTTTTTTTTTAAATCTTACATTTTGCAATTTTTAGGTAACAAAATTAATAGAAGACAGCACTGTGTCCAAGTCAGTGAAGAATGCAATAGACACAGACCGACTGCTGAATTGGCTCGTGGAGAATTCAGTCCTGTCAATTGCTCTGGAAGGTAAGAACTCTCCCAAAGCCTTTTGGCACATGCTTTAAATGACTTAAATTTTAAAATCTCATCTCCCCCTTTCAATACACTTTAATGAGCACTATTAACCAGAGTTCAAGGGTTTTGTTGTCTCCAAAATAGAGTAAAATCCTGCAAATTCTGTAACTATCATCTTGTCCTCTGTTAGACATCTGTGCAGATGTCTTCTGCTGTACTTGGGGTTTTTTACTCAAAGTTTTTATGTTGTTAGCCTCTAAAAAAAGAGAGAAAAGAGGTGTTTTTCTCCTCAAGTAGTAACATTCTGTAGGAGTACTATCAGATGTATGAAGCAAAACAAAATAAAAATGGAAACAGCCTTGTTCTTTTTCTTTGTACTAATACTTGTCTGTAACAGTAAAGAAAGACCTTCCAAATGAAGATAGCTTTGTTCTCTCTTTTAAAATAATTAGTTCTTTTCTATAAAATTAATGTATTTAATATTGTTTGAAATGTATTCATTGAGTTGCTTTTCTTTGTTTCACAGGTAATATAGACCAAGCACAATACTGTGATCGTATAAAGGGAATTATTGAACTGCTGGGCAGCAAATTATCTTTAGATGAGCTCACTAAAATTTGGAAAATTCAGGTAAGCAATCAAGACTAGGCTTTTAGACTGCCTTATAAACAAACATTCAAATTAAGGGATTTTTAAAAATAATCTATACATCTCTATTGCAGTGTGGAAGTGTTGAGATTTTAGCAGTATAATTAATGCAAAGATTTCCTTCTACTTCTTCCTTTACCATGTAAAATCAATTGTTGTGGCAATTTCTTGTATCACAGCTGCTAAATCCTGTAAAGAAGTTCAGTTCTTTGCAACAAGTGTTAAGGAACTGCAAAAGTATTTGACTTGGCATAAGAGGTTGTCATCCTGAAACAGGTGACAGGAATATTTGTTAGACCAAACTAAGATATTAATGTTTGTGGCTGGAGGTATGGATTTAAAGTCAGAGTGTGACTTTAAAGAGAGTGGGCTCCATTCTTATTTACCTTCCTGTACAGACACATAATTGACTGACAGGCCATCTTTTGGCCTTCACTTTAAGGATATTCAGTTTATTTCTGTGTGGGGAAGGTGGTTTGAGTGTTTATGTAAGTGACACATGGAAACTTTGACAAGAAACTAATCTTCCACTGCAGGAAATGGTTTTCTTCTCTGTGCAAATGTTGATATTTTAGACTAAACTCATTGAACACTGTCAGGTCTGCAGTTTGTGTGGCATGGTCGCAAGGCTTTAATGCTTAGCAAAGTTGAAATGTGTTTCTAGCTCCCTCACTTTTATTCTTTAATAAAAAGCAATACTTCCTCCCCCTCTCTGGCTGTTGTTACCATGGTGCTCCCATGCGTGTGGGAGGAGATTTTGTATTGCTCATTTTTGAGTAAAGCCTGGAAGAGTTTCAAAGATTCAACACCTCACATGTGAACCTCACCAAGCAATAGAAAAGGTGATGTTTGTACTGCTGCCACTGCAGCAGCTTAAAGCTGCTGTAATGATGGCAGACTTGTAGTTTCCTGCTTTAGAAATAATTCCAAAGACTTCTCAGCCAGGGAAATGAGGAGCACAGACAGTTTACTCTGAACTTGTGTTTCTACCACGTCAAAAGCTGCTATTCTCACTCATTAATGTGAATAATGCTAGGATAATGCTTACATGAAGTTTTTTCTCTGGCTTGTGTGAGTTGAAGACCTACCTTCTTGTGTTTTCCTCCTTTTCAGTCAGGACAATCTTCCACTGTGATTGAGAACATACACACCATTATTGCTGCAGCTGCTGTGAAGTTTAGCTCTGACCAGCTCAATCATTTATTTGTTCTAATCCAAAAGGTAAGTTTTCACATGGATTTAAATTCCTTAGGAACAGAATTGATGAGATGTGCTTGTGCATCCAGCCTAATGAAAGGCAAATACCTTGAATACATTTGTATTTTCTATATAAATGTAAAATTTGCTATTAAAAACCACTTAACTTTTATGTTAACCCAGAAGCCTAATCTGCTACTGTTTTGCTAATTGACTTGGATTTTAAGTACATTAGATAGCCAGTCCTAAGGGACCTTAAGTGAGATTTTATTATTATATTTAATCTCTAATGGTATTTTAAAAAGTGTTGAGCAAATTAGTGCTGTAACTCCCAGCAACAGAAATAAGGAAATACTTACAGTGGAAACATACTTGTTTGTATTTTGATTTTCCTGCAGTAAAGCAATTGTGGATTGTATTTTTGTGTACACTTGAGATGTAACACCTGATAATATGCTCTAACATTGATTTCTTTGCTGTGCAGAGCTGGGAGACAGAGAGTGACCGAGTGAGGCAGAAGCTGCTGAGCCTCATTGGGCGCATTGGCCGAGAAGCGCGAGTGGAAACAACCACTGGCAAGGCAAGGGGATGGTTTTCCTTTGGATTTCTGATTTGTTAAATGTAGAGTAGCCTCTGTACTCCCTAGGTTCTGACTATCCTGGCCCTTCTTCCTGCAGGTTCTGGAGGTACTTTGGGAGCTGGCTCATCTTCCAACGTTACCGTGTAGTCTTATCCAGCAGGCCTTGGAGGAACACCTGACAATCCTCAGTGATGCTTATGCAGTGAAAGAGGCAATCAAAAGGAGCTACATCATCAAATGCATAGAGGATATCAAGAGGGTTGGTTTATTATTTTATCTTTTCCAAAATGATATCTTATCTAGCCTCGATGTTGCCCTTTTCTTTCAAGATGCACAAACTGTGTGTCCCATCTGTAAGTTCTTACCTTGGGGAGTCCTCGAGAGGGGTAGGCTTTGTGTGAGCCACTTTGTTGATCATGAGACTCATAGTAAGTCTCTTGCCTTTGTTTTAAGCAAATTTTCAGCACAAGGAGTGATCAGTTTATGGGAAACTACCAGGATGGGCCCAAGGTTAGAATTTGCAAATGGAACCACTGTAAAGGTATGTCAGTATTTTAACTGTCCCTTTCATGTGAAAGCCTAGATTAGTTTATTTTGAGTAAAGCATGTGTTCTGGCATGACCATTAAGTCTCAAAATGCAAATCAATATTTCAATTGTAGTAGTTTTGTATTTTAGTAAAATACTTAACTCTTTTCCTGTAACCTAAAGAAGCCATTCCCAAAGCTGCCTGTACTGTTTCCTGGCAGCAGCAGAGATGTGCATGGCTTAAAAGACTGCATATATTCTCTCCTGCACTGTTCACATAGCAGGCAGTTTTTCTTCAGGCCTGCAGGAATGCTCTTGTCTTCTTTTTTCAGCTTGAAGTATGCTGTAAATAGAGAAAAAGGCTTGTACTTCATTGTTCATTTCTTTAATGATAAATTAGGTTTTGTCTGTGTTGCAGCATCTGTAGAGGATTTTAGATGTTTAGGAGGTATAGTATGTTGGTTCTTGATATTGATCACACTTCTGTGTGTGTTCATGAATATGAATTTCAAATCTTGGGTTCTCAATATCTGAAAGTTGTAGGGTTTATTTTTTTCTTTTGGATCTTCTCTTATGCTTTCTTAATCTCATTCCTTTTAATTATATTCTGGCAAGGGCTTTTACATAGGTGCTGCAGTGGGAAACATTACAAAAGCTGTGATTGTAAACTAGAAGGGATTGGGGTAAGCATACAGCAGACTTCTAAGATGCATGGTGTTCTTATTTCCCTTCATTAGGGAAATGAAGACATAAACTGGGAGGGAATGTAATGTCAGGGCAGCTTTCTCAAATTTGTGAGGGAGTCTTCAGTGGAGAGCTCTGTTATGGTTAGGTTCCTTCAGCCTCTCTGAGTATGTAGGTGGTATTTGGGTGTTGTCAGTGCTTAAACCAGACGCCACTTCTCTGAACAAGCAACCTCAGTGCTGGTCTGTGTGGTCAAACTTTACAGAAAATGAAGCCTCCCAGAAAAGTGATGAGCAGTTCTAAAAATGAGGTAGGAGGGTTATTCTTTGTAGGATCTCTTTCAAAATGCAGCTTAAGTATCCTTTGCTTCCTATCAGGGAGCTGCTTGCAGCACCAATCAGAAATTTCTTGTCTCTTAAGCCTCAGTAGTATTTGAAATGCTTTCTTCTATTGCTCTTCCTTTAGCAGTGACACCATTTGGCTGGATTTGCCCTTTTATGCCCTTTTAGACCTGTTTAATCTCCCATAATTGAGGAAGGTGGTGGTTATCATCTCTCCCTGGTGCAACTGAGCTCTTTTTGGCTACTTAATTTGCATGTTCTCTAGCAAGGAGCTGGCACTTTGGGCTTAATAATAGGGATAGCAAAATGGCATATGTGTTTATCAAGGGACTTCTTGTAGAAAGTGAAGAAGGGCACTTTGAGTGTGTTTGAAAAGAGAGGAGGAACAAGTATCTGAAGCCAGCAGATGTGGTAGCTGTTCTTTTGAAACAGCAGCCTTAACAGATATCATTAGGCTTCCAGGAGTCTGAGAGGAAGGTTAATCTGTTGTTGAGCACATACCAGATGTGTAATTGTTTTTACCTTTCCTGCTACCAGTCGTCCCAGCACAATAATCCCCAGTTTGTGTGGGTGGTGCCAGCCCTGCGTCAGCTCCACGAAATCACGCGGTCGTTTATTAAGCAAACTTACCAAAAACAAGACAAGGTAAGGCTATATGCTGGCAAGATTGTTGAAACTTTTGTTGTGTCTGTGTAGCTCAGCCAAACATGGAAGTTTGAATTTAGAAAAAAATAATTAGCTAATAAACAATTTTAAAAGTAGTTTAGTGATGTAGCATAAACAAGCTGTTGGAGTAGAGGTGCTGTGCTGTCCCTTTGTGAGTGTATGTTTGTGCATGTATAAATCTGTTTGCTGTGTCAGGACTAATTTGTTTTATTCTCAGCTTTTTGTAGAATAATTAACAGGCATGTTTGTGTTAAGAAATGAACAATGGCTAATGTTTAGACAACTGCTTTGTAATTGAATTGACATTGAAAACAGACTAAACTACCAGCAGTCGAGTGCTGTAGAGTGGCTGTGTGGAGGTGTGGGACTTTGCAATTTGCAGCACTTGTGTTTCAGCACAAACTGAAAACACCAACATTTAGGGGGGTTGGGTGCTTGGTAAGGGAACAGCTGACTCTGAGTGGGGGTACATGACTCCTTCTGGTTAGAGATGTGTGTCTGTAGAAGAGCAAATTGCTGCACGCACATCCCTGTTTAACCATCGCTTTAAAAACATCTTTCCTCTCTTTTCTTTTATTGCCAAGAGCATTATTCAAGATTTAAAGAAAAACTTCGAAATAGTGAAGTTGGTGACAGGAAGCTTGATATCCTGTCACCGTTTGGCTGCATCTGTGGCAGGCCCAGGAGGGCTGGTGGGAGCAACACTGGTGGATGGCCGATACACCTACCGGGAGGTACCGCATTTCTTTACCTTCTTACTTCATTTTTGAAATTCACTAGTGAATAATTAATCTAGCTTTTATTTATAGTTCTACTACTTGTATATGAAGGCTTGTTGTACCCTTGTTATTATATAGAATAATACAGAATAAAGTTCTGTAAACATGACCCAAAATTACAAAATTCCTTAGCAAAATTTCTACCTGGTGAAAAGTAGATCTCCCCATCCTAGGATCTGTGGTTGCTAAGCCTGTGCAGTTTCCAGCTTCTTCACCAGCTTCAGTTGCTGGTAGAGGTGATACCCTTGAGTGTGTTGTGAAGCTTTTAATACCTGCAACAGATTTGCTAATTAGCACATAGAAGCCACACACAAAAATAGCAGATTTTTGCTAATCCTTTGATAATTATCTTTTCCACACTAGTTTTGATTTAGTGTCAAATAATATCACCACCACCAGCAAAGTAAGAGCAAATCCAAGGAGACTTCAGTGTTTGCTTTTAGAAGCAAAGCCACAAAGTATGTTTAAAATAGAAATAAATCTCATAAACAGTTTCTGTTTCTAGGCTTTTCAAAGTGTGCTCTTGTTTGACAGCTAAATTTGCAAAAACAAAAAAAAAAAATAGAATGTTCAGAGTACTTGTTTCAGAGAAAAAAGTCTTAAGCTTGAGTTTTTGTTTCCTCTTTCTCAGTATTTGGAGGCACATCTAAAATTTTTGGCATTTTTTCTGCAAGAAGCCACCCTTTATTTGGGCTGGAATCGTGCCAGGGAGATCTGGGAATGCCTTGTAACTGGCCAGGATGTTTGTGAGTTGGACCGAGAGGTAAGAAAAACTTGAAAAGTTGGTTTCTGTGGTTGCAGAAGGAATTTTAATGGATCATGAGCAGCATGTGTGTTTGTTGAGACATGTGGAGTGTGAGTAGCAAACACATACTAGTCATGCATTTCATGCTTTGTGTAGGCTACAGAAGCCTCTATAACATGTGAGGTTACCATGAGATGAGAATTTTGAACCTCTTGCTGTAGATAAAACTTCTGCAATATGAGTTACTGTGGTATCTGACATAGTTTGCTGTATAAAACTAAAATATTTGATGTGACAATGGGGTAAATTTATGTCTGCCTTTCATTCACAGATGTGCTTTGAGTGGTTTACAAAAGGGCAGCATGATCTGGAGAGTGATGTGCAGCAACAGCTCTTCAAAGAGAAAATTCTTAAACTGGAATCATATGAAATTACTATGAATGGTAAGAAAATGGATTTGGTGAACAGATTTGGAGTTGAAATATATACCAGAAATTTGCTTCCTAAGCCTTCAAATCAACCATCTAAGCAGTTCTACAAATCAGTGTAATAAAGGGATCTATCATTTTGAGCTTTTAGATGGAAAAGTTCATCTCCTGTATTTGATAACTGCTTTTTAAACAGAGAAACTAAGCCTGACCAGCATAAAAAATCTGCGCCTTTTTTCATTTCAGGTTTTAGTTTATTTAAAACATTCTTTGAAAATGTGAACCTGTGTGACCATCGGCTGAAGAGGCAAGGAACTCAGCTGGTGAGTTTGCTCTGGCAAGTTTGTTCCTGTGTCCTGCCTGTGTCCTCTTAGGGACAGGAGGAGGTGAGACAAGGATTGAGTAGCAGCAGTTTGACATGTTTGTATTAAGGACCAGAATGTCCTTGTAGCATTAACATTGTTAAATTCTGAAGCTAAAATCTTGACAGTTCAGCAATTGAAAGCTGGTTTGTAGCTTGTAAAACTTTGCAGGAGGAAGGGTGAACTATTTTTTGAAAATAATCATGGATTCTAGTCTGTAATTTTTTTCTTGTTCCTAGCAGTGAAAGTCTTTTTTTAAATTATTTTTTATTTTTCTTCTTTGCATGGGAGTTAGACTTATCATATTTAAATTCTAACCTACTATAATTTTGTACTCTGAGCCTTCAGTGGTTTTGTTAAATTAATGGTTATATGTTAAGGAGTTTTCTGTAGGCATTTTAGATCTTTATCACAGAGAGCTTACTTCAAATGCAGGATTTTTTTGCCAAGTATCACAGCAGGTTTTGTGGTGGTTTATTATGTGGTTAGTTACCATGTTGACTTTTTTGAAACTAATTCCATTCTAGATTAAATTTCTCCATGCTTTTAAATTTTTTAATTTTTCAGTTGGCTTGACTGAAATTGTTCTTTGGAACTTGTTTATCTATCAGTAAACATATTTTTTTCTTGTATAAATACACAAATGTGCAGCAGTTGGTATAACTTTGCACAGTGCCAAAGTTTGGCAGCATGTTGGAAAAGAAAATTTTTAAGTTTTGATTAAAAGGTGCTTTTCCAACACTTTTGTTCTTGTGGTTCTTTTGTAAGAAATCCAGTCGTGTTTTACTGTTGTTCTTCCTTGTGTAGAGCGTAGAAAAACTGGAATTAATAGGAATGGATTTCATTTGGAAAATTGCAATGGAGTCACCAGATGAAGAAATTGCCAATGAAGCTATTCAACTGATAATAAATTACAGCTATATTAATCTAACTCCCAGATTGAAAAAGGTAGGCATATGTACATAAATGTCCTTTGACATTCATGAAGTCCTGATACTCTGCATGTTCAGCTGTGTGATTTGTTGGGTTCTGTCAGTTTATGGGTAACTCCCATGATTTTAGTGTAAGTTCTAATTAATTTGTACATTTTATCTTTAGGATTCAGTTTCACTGCACAAGAAATTCATTGCTGATTGCTACACACGATTAGAGGTAAAGGACAAATTTTATTATTCTCGTGCCTACATCCTTTTAATTCTGTTTCTTAGAATAAGAATACTTGTCTATGATAATTCCATTTAAAGAAAAATATTCTTTCCACAAATATTTTTTGTCCTCTGAGCTTTCCAGGCCATCCTGACTGTCTCTTGCTCTGCTCTGTGTTGCAGGCAGCCAGCTCTGCGCTCGGCGGTCCAACATTAACACACGCTGTCACCAGAGCTACAAAAATGCTCACAGCAACTGCCATGCCTACTGTGGCAACATCAGTTCAGTCTCCTTACAGGTAGGCCAGCCTCTCAAGGAATAAAGAACAAAATAGACATTTGCTCCCAGCTGCTTCCCACAAGATTTTGAGTGCTAATTTAAAATCTCAGTAATTGGTAGTTGTAAATTCTGATGGTTCTTCCTCAACTGAATATTCCAATTGCTATGCAATGGGAGTTCCAGAGATTTTTGAGAAAACTGGGTTTAAAAACAAAACAACAAGGAAACAAAGAAAACCAAAGCCAAATAGATATAAAAAAAACCCAAAACAACAGGTCAAAACCAAAAAAACACAAAACCACCCTGCCTCCAGCCCCCCAAAAATCAAAACCAACCAACCAAAACAAAACAAAAAACCCTGCAGGTTATTACCAGCCTATTAATCATGTAATATTTCTGAGGCAGTGGGTGTGGTTCTTCTTAAATTAGGAGAGAAAAGGTTGTTTTTTCAACCTCAAGCTTAATTTAGTTATACCTGAGTATGTGTAACTTAAATATAGGGGCATAGGGTGGGACCTTTAGAAACATGAATCTTCCTCTGGAGCTGGCAACATCTCAAGCAGTACAACATGAGCCTCTCTTCCTAGTTCATTTCTGCTGAATTAACCCCAAGTTTCAGGAGGTGCCTTTAAAACCAGACAATTCAGGGTAGTTACCCGTGGGCATTGGAAATGAATCTGCGAGACAAGTTACTCTTGTTTTCAATGTTTATCTTTAGGTCAACTAAACTGGTAATAATTGAGAGGCTGCTGCTGTTGGCAGAGCGTTATGTGATAACAATAGAGGTAAGATGTTTCATTTCCTATAAGGCAAGGCTAAGAACACAACTTGGAATTTTATTAAAAACCAGTAAAAGTTATTTAAACATGCAATCCTGGTTACCCACCATCACAGAAATGGCTTTGTTTTCAAGAGTGATGTTTACTGTCATCCTTCTCTTCCTGTAGGACCTTTACTCTGTTCCCAGAACTATTCTACCTCATGGTGCCTCTTTCCATGGACATCTTTTAACCCTTAATGTTACATATGAGTCTACCAAAGATACCTTCACCATAGAGGTAGGTGTGCCCAGCCTGTGTGTGCCAGGGACTGTTGGTTGTGTAGCCATTCTTGGTGGGTTTTATGCCTGGACTGAATAGAGTAACATGGTTATAAAGATTCCAGTCAGCTTGAAAACTCTTCTTGAAAATGTTAAAAATATGTACATGGAAGTGTCTGTGGACAAAATGTATTTTGATCATTAAATTCCAGGATGGGAAAAATGAGTTTTTTTGCTCACTGTGGGTGTTGGAGCATTTCTGTGCTGTCCTATCCTGACACTCTTACAAAAAATACTTTTACCACCCTGTGCAGGAAGACTCTTTCAGAAGGTTTTAATTTTTCTTGGCATTTACTGCTCGAGCAGACTTACTGAACCAGTGTTGTTTAATTTCACAGGCTCATAGCAATGAAACTGTAGGAAGTGTCAGGTGGAAGATAGCAAAGATGTTGAATTCACCTGTGGAAAATATACAGATATTTGCCAATGACAGCCTGGTATGTTAACCACAAAGAATTCCCATTCTTGATGAAATTGAGTCTTTTCCAGAACTAAACAATAAATATTTTCTTGCAGCTAACAGTAAACAAAGATCAGAAACTACTGCATCAGCTGGGCTTCTCTGATGAACAAATCCTTACAGTAAAAACATCAGGAAGTGGAACTCCATCAGGGAGCTCTGCAGATTCCTCAACCAGCTCCAGCAACAGCAGCAGTGTATTTAGTTCTTCCTATGCAATGGAACAGGTACAATATGACCTGAAGCCTTCCTTCGGATTTTTCCTGAAGCAGGGATAGATGGGGGAGAGAGTAGAAGCTCCAGTAACATCTTCCAATCTTTAGTAATCTGGTTTTGCTTTCAAACTGCAATTGAAACAGATTATCTAAATACACAAGTGCCTTGAGCATGCAGGTTGGATTTTATAATCTGTACTCTGTCACCTATGGTAGCCTGCTTGGTGTTGATTCATCTCTGCAGGAACTTTTAAACAAATAGGACCCATCTGGTTTAATTTTCAGATTGTGTTTGTTGAGGGTAGAGATTTCCACATTTTCGCTACTAAAAAGCTGCAGTAAAAGTGAAAGTGAAGTAAACTAAGAAGCATCAACTGGCATGTTCAGAGCACTCTTGATCTGCTTTGTATTTTGCTTTTCATAACAGCTGATTTCAAAAATAGGCTGTTAAAAGGGAAATGAAATTATCTAAATATTGTCTCAGCCTAGAAAGTAGCTGGGATTTTTGTGGGTCAGGTTGGCATCTGGGCCATTTGCTTCAGTGAAGAGCTTTGTTAAATTTACATGTAACAGAGAAGGGAGAAAAAGACCTTTGTACTTCTGCTCAATTCTCAGGAGAAATCCCTCCCTGGAGTCGTCATGGCTCTCGTGTGCAATGTGTTTGATATGCTTTACCAGCTTGCCAACCTGGAGGAGCCAAGGTAAGCAGATTAAATGGTAACTAAATATTAAAGAACTGCTCTCAGTGCCCACTTTGAATATTCCACTGTGTGCAGGCACCAGGCCAGTGTGGCTGAGCCCTTGTTTTGTGCCTATAACTTGGGATTTCTTTTCAGGATAACGCTGCGAGTGAGGAAACTTCTGCTCCTGATTCCCACTGACCCAGCTATTCAGGAGGCTCTTGATCAGCTGGATTCCCTGGGAAGGAAGGTATGGATTTAATAATTGATTATGGTGAGCTACACAAAGAGGATTTTACTACCAGCTTCCTTAAATTCCCCGTCAGATTATTGTACAGAGAGGGTTTGAAACCACAGCAAAATAATATTCATGTTAAGTCAATGTTTATTATTGACTTACTGCCAAGCAGCCAGAGGTGAGAGGGTCATTACAGGGGCTGTAGGAGATGGATCCCCAATTACAGCAAAACAGAGGAGTCTCAAAATATTTCTTCTGTGGCTTTTTCTTCCTAGAAAACACTGCTTTCAGAATCCAGTTCTCAGTCTTCAAAATCCCCATCCTTGTCTTCAAAACACCAACATCAGCCCAGTGCCAGTTCAATACTAGAAAGTCTTTTCAGATCTTTTGCTCCAGGCATGTCCACGTTCAGAGTGCTCTACAATTTAGAGGTAAGAAAACAAATTTGCTTTTTCCTGTGTTTCTGAGCAGCAAGAGTTAAGTATTTCTAGGTGTTTTGGGCAGGAGTCCACTTTGATGGGGTCATTATGAAAAATGCAAATATTGTGACATAGTCTGCTTTTATACATGTGGTAAATTTTACACAGAATAAAAGGGACAGAAAATTTTCCTTTAGAGACTTTACTGAGAAACCAGGCCCTTTGTGTGATTTACAAGGTGGAAGAAGTGGAGAGGAGCAAAGAAACATCAAATTCTTATTGGTTGGATAAAATTCCTGCTTGAATCTCTAGATTTCTGAATATACAATTTATAGTGTGGGTATATATAAAATATATCTATTAAAAAAACTTGGCCTTTAAAAATTAATGGGAGCTATTTTAAGTTGGATTGGTTTTGCTTGATTAAATTTGTCAGAAACTCCTGTACTGTGTGAGTCTCCCATCTTATGTCTAAGGAGGAGTGTTTTTCCAAAGCATTCAGCTGGGAAGAATTTTCACTATCCAAGGATGCAGGGCTTTGGCCAAGAGGCCTCTGGCGTGTTTAGGCTGCACAGGTAGAGTGGAATATATACAAATCTGTTAGCCCCAGGCATTCTCCTACATTCTTTAGCCAAAATTTTGGATAGGGCCCTGTAAAGATTCTTCCCTAGAGTTCAGATAATTGATTTTAAGGATTACAGGAGTTCAGCTGGAGTTGTTTGTAGGACACAGTAACCTGCACACTAAAAGCTGGACACTGTTTAGTTCTACTTGCAGGTCCTACTGTTTATAAGGACCCATGACAAATGTGATTTGAGCAACTTGAGGTTGGAGGAGCAATTACCAACTGCTTCCAGAACATTAGACAAAATTATTCTCTTTCCTTCATGGTGTGTGCCAAGATTACTGTAGGAATTTTCTTGTGGTTGCTTCCCTTTAGGTTTCCACAGTCTAATGTTAGCTCTTCATCTTCCTACACTGTCATCACACTCCTGCCTTAGGATTCCCCCTTTTCTGTACAGCTGGAGTGAAAGATACTTGATTATGTCTTTGAAATATGTTGACAAGTTCTACAACTCAAAGCAAATGGTTTAGGGTGTCTTGTTGAGCTGACAGGTTATATAGCAGTAGGATGGGACAGTTATCTGCTGCTTCTGTGCCAGAGAAAATAATAAAAGCAAGCAATAAATTGCTTGCTTTTCTGGCAAGGGATGAGAAGTAATAAATTGGATTAGATGTGGAGATTATATGAGTGGACTTGTTCCTCAACGCCAGTCAAGCCAAATAGAAGATGGTTTTTCTCAGGAAAAGGAGTATGTGCTTTTTTATCCCCTCAGCTGGTGATCTGGTGAAAAGATGGGAACCAGTCTGAACTGCTTTCTGAAAAAAAATGTGCACAGGAAATTTGCAGAACATATGAAAGAGATGAAAATTGAATGTTGCAGATGTCCAGGGCGTGATAAGATTTCATGCCTGGAACTCTGTAAAACATTCTTCTGATCTGGGAACCTGGAAGGAGATGTATTTTGTTTGCAGCATTTTTGGCTGTACATGCCAAGGAGACTTGTCAAGAAAGTGAATAATATCTGGGGGGTTTTTCTGGGATTTTGGGAGGGCACAGGGTTTCTTTGGTTGACGGTTTTGGGGTTTCTGTGGGGGGTTTTTTGGTGGCTTGGTTTGTTTGGGTGTTGGGTTTTTTTAATGTGAAGTGAAACAGATTATAAGAAGATTATAAATAAGAACTGACCCACAGAGACCACAGACTTCCTTCTGGCCATGTTTCTGAGTGTATTTGCACTCTGAAATTTCGTGCTGATTTAAAACAGGAGTGATGATAGAGAGGTGATGTTCATAAGGCCTTTAGAATTACCTGAGCCATCTTTTACAGAGAAACACCAGAATAATAGTGGTACAATTATATTTCAGAAGGTGTGACTATTAAGTAAGCCATTTGTATGATGTTTTATGGGATACTGTGAATTGAAAATCCAGAAAATCCAAGAAGAATTTGGGCTCCTAAGAAGCACCAAATGAACCAAAATATGACGAAAAATGAACCAAAAAATTCCACGTACCTAATCTGTTCCCTTAACATATAAACTGCAGTGACAATAGAATGCTTTGATTCAGAATAAACATCTGTAGGTGCCATGGTTATTCTAAATACTTGAGATTTATTGAGTATATGAGATTTCTCACTGACTGCATTTTTGTGTAAGTATATTAATAATTGCTTCATTTGTAGTGGATTTTTTTTCTGTTACAGTTTCCAACTTCAACAGGTAAAGAACCCTAAGAGGGATGGTAGTTTACATCTGCTTATTTATTTATTTATTTTATTTGTTTATTGTAGGTGCTGAGCTCCAAGCTGATGCCAACTGCAGATGATGAAATGGCAAGAAACTGTGCCAAGTCTTTCTGTGAAAACTTCCTCAGAGCAGGAGGTTTGAGGTTAGATTTCAAAACCTTGACTCAATTTGTAGCACTTCATTTAGTTAGCAGTTGTGTGTGGTTTCCTATTTCCACACTGCAGCAGACTAATACACCTGTCAGCTTCTTTTTCACAGAAAAAAATCCACCCAAGGCTGTTTCACCACTGTCCAGTAGCTGTCATATTTAAGAGAGTACATGTAGTTAAATCTCAAAATCAAGTTAGGCACAAATAAGCTTGTGGAATGTAGCTTGTACTAAAGTAGTTGATACTTGGACAGTTTTTGACATTTAAATGTTTCAGTTCAAATTTGGAAGTGTGTACATTGCATTCTACTCTGTGTAGACACCAGTGGACATTTTCAGCAGTCACAGTATAAGTCATGCAGTAGGAACCAAATTGAATTTGTAATTAGTCTTGAAAATTCAGACTCTTCATTTAAGAGTTGAGGCACAGTGTGAGTGGTTTGGAAGACCTGACAATACTGATTGTGTGAGATTTATCAAGTATACTTTGCTCTTAGTAACTCTATCCATGACACTCCTCTGCCCGAGAGATCTTGAAGCATTTTCCAACAGGAGCAGAAAGCTTCCATCTGTAGATATAAAAGGAGAAAATGAGGATGTTGGCCTCCAAAGAAGTCAGTTTGAACTGGAACTCAGCTGAGTGGATAGGAGGAAGGAAAGATAGAGACAAATTAATTGAAACATTTCCAAATGGATTCTGTCTTATCGATTTGTTTTTAAGTTTGGTGGTGAATGTGATGCAGAGAGATTCCATCCCATCAGAGGTGGACTATGAAACAAGACAAGGAGTCTATTCCATCTGCCTGCAGCTTGCAAGGTATGTAACTGCTTCTCATTAGAGAAAGTGCTGCTTTCTTGGCTTTTAGCATGCAGCTTTTAATATTTAAGATTATTGGCTCTTTTGAGTTCTGTTCCATTCACTCTGCAAGCATTCAAATACAAGGCTGATGTTTTTACTCTGGGCATGCAGGTTCTGGGTGCTTGGGCAGACAATGCCCATGATGTTTTTACAGGTTCTTGGTGCTTGGGCAGACAATGCCCATGATGTTTTTACTTTGTGAATGCAGGTTTTTGCTGGTTGGGCAGACAATGCTCATGATGTTTTTATTCCGTGCATGCAGGTTCTTGCTGCTTGGGCTGACAATGCCCATGTTTTTTTCTGTGGATGCAGGTTCTTGCTGGTTGGGCAGACAATGCCCATGATGTTTTTACTCTGTGGATGCAGGTTCTTGCTGCTTGGGCTGAAAATGCCCATGTTTTTCTCTGTGGATGCAGGTTCCTGCTGCTTGGGCAGACAATGCCCATGATGTTTTTACTCTGTGCATGCAGGTTCTTGCTGCTTGGGCAGACAATGCTCATGATGTTTTTACTCTGTGCATGCAGGTTCCTGCTGCTTGGGCAGACAATGCTCATGATGTTTTTACTCTGTGCATGCAGGTTCCTGCTGCTTGGGCAGACAATACCCATGATGTTTTTACTCTGAATGCATGCAGGTTTTTGCACTTGGGCAGACAATACCCATGATGTTTTTACTCTGAATGCAGGTTCTTGCTGCTTGGGCAGACAATGCCCATGATGTTTTTACTCTGTGCATGCAGGTTTTTGCTGGTTGGGCAGACAATGCCCACCCTGCTGGATGAGGATTTCATCAAGGATGGGGTGGAAGCTCTGTCCTCGCGGCCCTTCCGCAACGTGAGCCGGCAGGCCAGCAGGCAGATGTCCATCTGTGGCACTCCTGAGAAGTCCTCCTACCGCCAGCTCTCCGTGTCTGACAGATCCTCCATCAGGGTAGAAGAAATCATCCCAGCTGCAAGAGTTGCCATACAAGTAAGGAAGTGTTGGATGGCTCTGATGTAGCAGTGTCATCTCCAATGACAGCTGTATAACTCTGAGATTTTTAATCAGTCTTTTATGCAGGTTTTTGCCCTGGGTCCATTTAAAAGTCCCTGAGAATCTTGTCTCTTCCAACCTTGATCTGAATTTTAACATATTAGCATAAATTATTTTGGCACTACAAAGGGAAGCAGTACCCCAAAAGTGCTTGCAAGAATAGATGTACACAGAAATCTTACTTGTGATTTATCTTCAGTCACACTTAACTCTTAAGATCTTACTCTGTTAATTTTCTGTGAATCAAAAGGAGAAGGTTCCTGCTTGAGCTTCTGGCTTTATAATCCATTATACTTTGAATTAGAAAGAACTGGACAAGCTTTTTCCAAATAGCTCATTAAAAATTAAATTTGCTTAATGGTATTGTGGAGAAAAAGAATTTTTTTATTTTCAGGACCTTAAAAAAATGTTGTTTGAAAACCCATTGAGTCCAGTTGAAAGAAACTTCATAGTTAATGTGACAAGTGTGCTGTGGTAGGTTGTTGTGCAGTGCTTCCCAAATGGATTGAACAATTGAAATCAGCATGAGTGCCTGCAGATAGGTGGCAAGGGTATCTATCCTCGTGGGGAATTAAAAAATTAATTACTTCTCCTAAGATAGCAATACCAATCTCTCATTGGGGGCAAACAGACTCTTGAATCCTTTAACCTCTAAAGAGAAGAAAGTGGAAAACATGTAAATGTCAATTTGACACGATTTAGAAGATACATTCCTCTCATCCCTCTGATTAACAAGGGTTGTTGAATATCACAGAAGTGACTGCTGTTTCTTGTTCCTCCAGACCATGGAGGTGAATGATTTCACCTCCACAGTGGCTTGTTTCATGCGCCTCTCTTGGGCTGCTGCTGCAGGACGCCTGGACCTCGTGGGAAGCAGTCAGCCCATCAAAGAGAGCAACACTCTCTTCCCTGCTGGGATTAGAAACAGACTTAGCAGCTCAGGTGGGTTAACTGTGTCCCTAAACCAGTCTAAAAGCATTTGGTTTAATCTTAATTGAACACTTCAGGAGTTTGAAACTGAATTCATTCAATGTTCATCCTCTTGGATCTCCCCCAGCTTGGGACATTATACAACTAAATTACAAAAAATCTGAGCAAATTTATGTACATTCATCAGGGATTCAGAGAAATTTTTGAATTGCAGATAACTGTCCAAAAGCTGAAAACATCTGAGTAAAATTTAATAAATTACAGCACTTGTTCTTTGTTTTTTAATGCAGGAAGCAACTGCAGTTCAGGAAGCGAAGGGGAGCCCACGGCGCTGCACGCTGGGATCTGTGTGAGGCAGCAGTCTGTGTCCACCAAAGATGCTCTCATTGCTGGGGAAGCCTTGTCTCTCTTAGTAACCTGCCTTCAGCTACGTAGTCAGCAGCTAGGTATGGAAAAAATTGGATTATTCACTATTTGGAGTATAAGCCAGGTGGGAGGAGGCTTTTGGATACAGTCAAGTGAAAAAAAAATAAAATTTGAAACTTGTAGCTTTGTTAGCTGAGACTGCTCAAGCAAAAATACAACATTTCATTAAAAATTGCAGGGATTTTTTTTCCAGGACTGAAATAAGGCATGTAGTGCTATGCTTCAGTAAAATGTTTTGGGAAAGCTGACTTACTGCCAGAATATAAATATTTGCACTGCTTTTGAAGTCTGTAATTCTGTAAGTGCTGCTGTTTGCATAGCTCCTGTTTAGTATTTGTGTACAGGAAGTGTAAACACTGGTGGTGCAGGAAGGCAAGGAAAATGCTGTTTTATCATGGTGGCAGCCTCTGCTGAGGGAAGGAAATCAGGAAATAGCCTTTACTGCTTTTCAGTATTGATGTCCTCTAGGTCCTGTGGTATTTTAATGCAAGACTGTAACTGACTTATTTTAAAATATTATTTTTAATAAGATAGCCTGGTACTCTTCTGTTCCAGGATCTTTTTACAATTTGCCTTGTGTTGCTGATTTCATCATTGATATTCTGCTTGGATCACCAAGTGCTGAGGTGAGAGTCTTCCTCTAAATGCTCCTTCTGAAATGTGTATGTTTTGATAATTTCATATAGTCTGAACATAAAATTGTTTATTGCAAGTATTCCCACAGATTAGTATTTGAATAAATAATCGTTGTATAATTGTTGGTAATTCCAGTATCTGGTGATGGTTTGATAGAAAATGGTGTAGTATTACATTTTCTAGGCTTGTTTCATCCATGAGATGCACAGGACTGTGCTGTGACTAGTCTAACGAAAATAGTCTCATTTTGGTGACACAAATTCTGTAAAACCAGTATTTTAGGGGAAGTTTCAGGTAACTTTGATTTGGGTAAAATTTGATGGATAGTTCTGAAATTTTGAAAATTTATTCCAAGTGTTGTAACCCTCCTAAAATTCATTGGTTTTGATTTAAGATTTTCTTGGATATTCTAAAATCTATTGACTTTTATGCTTACCTCATTTCATCATGTGTCATCTGTTTATTTTGCATGAAGTCATTGCATCTCACCCTTTATCTGTATTTACAATTTGTGTTTCTCAGAGGTTTTCCCTCAGGGATGAACAGGGTTTGTTACATTCCTAGAAACCCTGGCTGATGGGTGCAGAGCTCATAGCCTGGTTTGCACCATTGCAATGCCCATTTTTTCTGTTAGATTTCTAACTTAACAGGAGTGTGGGGGATTTTTGCAGCCCTTGAGTAACTGCTGGCAATGACAATGACCCTGTTGCAGATTCGTCGCGTTGCCTGTGACCAGCTGTACACCCTGAGCCAGACAGACACATCAGCTCACCCAGATGTGCAAAAGCCAAACCAGTTCCTCCTGAGCGTTGTTCTTGGTGCACAGCTGCCTCTCTGGTCACCAACCAGCATCATGAGAGGAATCAACCAGAGGTAAGTTGCATGTGTGTTTATGGAGGAAGAAAATCTGACACATTTTGAAATGAGCAGCACTGTGGAAGCTCTAGGAAAAAGGGATTGCACTTGGCAAGTGTTGGAGGTAAATATCCTGCAATTTCTAGAGGAGTAACTGAGAAGTTAAAGCATGTTTTTATTTTATTGTCAACTGACAACTAACTAGAGTTGCCATGAGGTGAGGGAAAAAATGAGGATTCAATATGATTGCTAACATTCAGAAGTAGCTGTTGGGAAGGAATTTTTTTAAGCTGCAGCATGCAGAAGCACACCTACATGGTTATGCTGCTTTGGGTTAGAGGGACAGAGCACACTGACTTTAAAGACAGCTGGTTAGAGAAAAGTTCATGATTTTAAGTAAACCTTTGTTCTATTTATATCTGTTTCAGACTTTTGTCCCAGTGTACAGAATACTTTGACCTGAGATGTCAATTACTGGATGACCTGACATGTAAGTATGTGCAGACACCTGATTCCTTCATTCTGATGGCAGCTTCCAAGCTCTAGAAAAGGTGTAGAATTGCCTGCAGAAGGGGGTTACTGCCCCTTGAGCTCAGAGTGACCTGCCAGTGTGCTCTCTGTCCTGTTCTAGTGCCTGGCATGGTCTGTTCTTGGCATTGGGTAGCTCATTCCTTCTGGGAAGTGAACTGAGCTCCCTGGTGGAAGGTTTACTTGATACACATGAGGGCAAAACTAGACCGTTACCAAACTGTTTGAAATTCTTTGTATTTATATTCTGCATTTCCAAAGCTGCTATTTTTTACTATGTTCCTTTTTTTATTTTCCTTGCAGCATCAGAAATGGAGCAGCTGAAGATCAGCCCAGCTGCCATGTTAGAAGATGAGATCACTTGGCTGGACAATTTTGAGCCCAACCGCACGGCGGAGTGTGAGACCAGTGAGGCTGACAACATCCTGCTAGCAGGACACTTGAGGCTCATCAAGACTCTCCTCTCACTCTGTGGGGCAGAGAAGGAAATGGTTGGTGAGTATTTCTCTTTAAATTGACTAGACTGCTGGGAATTCTGCATTAACACATGACTGGACAGTCATGTGAAGACATCAGTAGAAGTGATATAGAGCTATAAGGACTGGGTTTAGCAGTACCTCTAATATTTGATAAAACATTTGTTGATTTGGTGCTATGAAGTGGTTTTGTTGTTTATGAAACACCTTTTTGGCATTTGCAGTGATAATGTAAGTGCTTAACAGTAGATTGCTGTGTTTCAGGTTCATCTTTGATTAAGCCACTGTTGGATGATTTCCTGTTCCGAGCATCCAGGATTATTCTGAACAGCCATTCCCCAGCAGGCAGTGCTGCAATCAGCCAGCAAGACTTCCATCCAAAGTAAAAATTATCTTTTTTTTTTTCTTTTTATGTTGAGTTTTGTCTTCAGTGTCATGAATGATGATGTCAAAATTAAACCCTACAGACAGTAGGATTTAATACCAGTGGTGGAGCATTTCTCCAGTTTTCTACATTTCCTACATAAATGCCCAAATAGCATTTTATACAGTTTTGTGTGATCCAGTGTCCTTGCATTTCTGTACTTCAAAGTCTGTGCTTTGTTAGATCAGCGATGAACTTCAGGCACAACTGAGTGCTGATTTCATGAGTCCAAAGAATATTCCTTTAGCTTGTTACTGCTTGGGAAGTTGGCTAAATTGGAGCATGAGCAGAAAATTAACTTCCCAAGCTCCTTGTAAAAGAGAATCTCAGAAGTTCCAGTTCTTTCTTTTTCCCTTCTCCCTACCTATTTTGTAAAAAAGCTAACACCAAGCAAGTCTCCTTGCACCTGAGAAAGCTGATGGAGCCCAGAATAGATCAACTGGAGAAAAAAGAGTGGGCTTTCTCCTTCCTGTCACAGCTTTTATGGCCATACAGTATCTGAAGGGGTGGGTGTAAATTAGCTCATGTGGATTTCTGAGCTAGTGCAGCTGAATTGTTTGTGTTGCATTGAGTAGTTGGTGTTAAATCAGGCATATCCTCACTGCCTTTCCACAAACCTACAAGAAGGTTCCAGTGAATCATTTAACAACCCCTGAAATGAATGGGACTTGATCCACCTTAGTGTTTGGTCCAGCTTTGCTCCACTGCAGTTCATCCCAAGCATGCTCTTTTTATTGCCTAGTGTAAATAAAGCCTTTGGCCTTCAGAAGAAAGGGCTGCTGTGCTGAATGACTGCTGAAAAGAGCTGAGTTGGGAGGGGTTTTGGTCTAGCTCAGGTCTAAACTCATCTGTTGTAGCAAGGATGTTGTTTGGTCTAGCTCTTCCCAAGTTTCCCTCCCTGTAAAAAAGTCATTTTGTCTCCATCAGTGTTACATGATGGAAAGTGTCTGTTTGTCCTCAGACATGCAACCAATTCTGTCTCCTTTTAGAGCACTTCCTTTTCCTTCTACTGAATGTTAGCAAGTGTATCCATGTCAGTAAAGGAGGCTTGTTTAAAGGAATATTCCTCTTGCAACTATTCTCATTAGATTCTTCCCCATTCTCCTACCCCAAGAAAGAAAAAAAAAAGACAAAACAGCACTCTGCAGTCCCTCAGGAGTGTTTAATCACTCAAAATGTTCTTTAGAACATTAATTGTTGCCTGTTCTGAGTAATACAGCCTTCTGGAATTAGAAATAATTGAGTCATCTAGCCAGTAGCTCTCAGCTGTGGTTTTCTTTGCAGGTGCAGCACAGCAGACAGCAGATTGGCTGCTTATGAGGTGCTGGTAATGCTGGCTGATAGCTCACCCTCCAATCTCCAGCTTATCACAAAGGAGCTGCTTTCCATGCACCACCAGTGTGACCCTGCACTCAACAAGGAGTTTGATGTAAGCAAGAAGCTTTTTTTAATTTGTGTTAGCATGGTTTGGAGTGCTGGGCATGGTTCACTTTGTTGCTTCATTCATGAGATTTCCATGGTCTTCAGTTTAAAATGCCACAATGCAACTAAGGGGAAATGCAGATACATTTAATCTTCCTCAGAAGCAGATACTCCGGTATGTCTTTGTTATTAACTGAGTAAGAAAGAATTTCCTAAATATCACAGATTTTATTTATTATTACATTTTAGGCCATTTTCAACAGTGTTGTGCAATGTGTTAAATATTTAAATGACTGCATACAGCAGTCTTGCAGTTTTTCAGAATTTATTCCTGGTTTTCCAATAAATTGTTCTTAACAGCTCACATACAAGGGGGAGAGGTTTTAAACTGAAAGAGGATCGTTTTAAGTTACATATCAGGAAGAAACTCTTCCCTGTGAGGGTGGGAAGGCCCTGGCACAGGCTGCCCCATCCATAGAAGTGTCCAAGGCAGGATGGATGGGGTTTGGAGCAACCTGGGGTAGTGGAAGGGGTGGAGCTGGATAAAGGTCCCTTCCAACTCATATCATTCTGTTTTTCTACAATACAAAGGTGGTTATAAAAGCTATAGAATGTTGTTGGAGTCTCATATTTTTTATAAGTTTTTGGGACAAAAAATGTATTTGTCATTCCAGTACCTTCCACCTGTGGACAGTCGCTCTATTTCTGGATTTGTGGGACTGAAGAATGGTGGTGCTACTTGTTACATGAATGCTGTTTTCCAGCAGCTGTACATGCAGCCTGGTCTCCCAGAGGTAATTAGTTCAGCATCCAATAAAATCCTCTTTTTGGAATTACTTTCACTTGAACCACTTCATCTTAGCACCATTTGTAAATAAGTTGCAAAATGAAAAGTCAACTGTGTGTGTATAAATATATACAATAAATACATAAATTTTAAGTTGTAGTGCTGTGGGCCATGACAGCTTATAGTAATGATTTTTCCAAAAACCAATTTAATAAGGTTCTTTGTTTCCTTGCAGGCCTTGCTTTCCATTGATGATGATACTGACAATCCTGATGACAATGTGTTCTATCAAGTTCAATCTCTTTTTGGTCATTTGATGGAAAGCAAGTTACAGTATTATGTACCTGAGAACTTCTGGAAGGTATTGTATCTTTTTGTTTAGAATCTATAGCTTTTCTACTTAAAAAGTAATCATTTATTCGGCCTTTTTCAATTGCAGAATTCATAAAGTAAGCTCTAATTCAAAAAAACCAAAACATGTTAAAATAAATTTATATAAAAATGCTTTTCTCAGTGATATATATATGAAGCAACCACCTTTTAACATAGATTTATATTTTATATAGATTTTCAAGATGTGGAATAAGGAACTTTATGTTAGAGAGCAACAAGATGCTTATGAGTTCTTCACCAGTCTTATAGATCAAATGGATGAGTACCTCAAGGTAAAAACCTCAGCAATTTCTTTTCTGTTTCATATGCATATCCTTGGTACCTTTTTTCTCTTTTTGCTTTGATCTCTAGAAAAGAGGCAGAGAGCCATTTAGCTTATGTTATAATCTGCACAGTATTTAGGAGTTTAAAATTCCTACTGATTTCATGGTCTTCCACCCTGCAATATATCCCATTGATGTCTAACTTTACATCTCCAACAGAAAATAGGAAGAGACCAAATATTTAAGAATACTTTTCAAGGAATCTTCTCTGATCAGAAGATCTGCAAGGACTGCCCTCACAGGTAATGACACATTTAGTGCATCAGTTACCAAGTTACGTGTTCCCAGAACTATTAAAATATATATGTCAAAGTAGCACTGGAAAGTAGAGAAATGCCCCTGTGAGCATCACAGCTTTGATAGCTGTGGGGCAAATGCAACATTCTTTCCTAAACATCTGTCTTGTTCCTGCCAGCTGGTAAATCCTAATCTGTTTTTCTTCTTGAATTTAGGTATGAGCGTGAGGAAGCCTTCATGGCTCTCAACCTTGGTGTGACTTCATGTCAAAGCCTGGAAATATCACTGGATCAGTTTGTTAGAGGAGAGGTTCTGGAAGGAAGCAATGCATACTACTGTGAAAAGTGCAAAGAAAAGGTATTGATTCTTAATTTTTGTGAAACAAGATTCATGTGCCGTTTGATGTTTTCTAAGCTTTACATAGTCATGGAAAACATGCTTAGATGCTGCTCGCTCTTGCTGCATTGAAGACAAAAGGTTCAATGCCTCTAAAAGTTTAAAGTCAACTAAAGGTTTAGAGGGATGACAGGATGGTAAAGTTTTGTGTAATGCATTGAGATGTATCCCAGTCATCCTGTAGACACCCTGGCTTCTGTGGACACCTATGACTTCCCATGGCTGGATTTTCACTGTGACTCTCTAGAAGGGTGCTGCAGATGGCCTGGGATGTCAGATAGAGGTGATATTCTTGTTTCTTTTCAAGAGAACTACAGTGAAGCGCACCTGCATTAAGGTTTTACCCAGCCTGCTGGTGATTCACCTGATGAGATTTGGCTTTGACTGGGAGAGTGGCCGTTCTATTAAATACGATGAACAAATAAAGGTAAGAAAACTTTGCTTTATGGTGCTTTCCCCAGCTACTTTGTGTGTAGTGGACTCTCATTCTTCCTATTCATTTTTCCTTTTTTCCCCCACATTTTGCTGCAGGGATTTTATAACATGGTAGTGCTACAGAAAAGAAGTGTTTTTCCTTAGAGCTTTCCTTGTTTGCCACATTCTTGGGGTCCTTTCGGAAAGCAAGGCAAAAAACCTCCTTAAAGAGAGTTTGTTATTTAACATCTGTGTAAGAAGCATAAGAAGTTGAAGTTCCATGTTTTCCTTTGGTGTTCCCGATGTGGGAAGCATTGATACCATTCTCATAAAATTACACAAAGCAATACACACTGCAATGCCTTGATTAATCCAAAGTATCTCTTCAAACAGTTTCCCTGGATGCTGAACATGGAACCTTACACTGTGTCAGGGATGGCTCGTCAGGACTCCTCCTCAGAAGTGGGGGAAAATGGCAGGAGCACAGAGCAGGGAGGAGGAGGCTCCCCAAGGAAGAAAGTTGCCCCTACAGAGAACTACGAGCTCGTTGGTGTGATTGTCCACAGTGGCCAGGCTCATGCAGGGCACTACTACTCCTTCATCAAGGACAGGAGGTAACGGGCAAGAAGGTTCGTGGGGGAGGTTTCAGAGCTGTCTAAAGGCTTCTTGTTCTGGGAAGGTGCATGGAGCCATCCAGAGCTCTTCTGGAACCACTCTTCCCTTTCTCAGCACCTGTGATGAGGCAATGACACAGTGACATGGGACATCACAGAGTAAAATTTTCATTAATTCTTATGTACCTTGTATTACAGTTCGAGGGCTTCCTGACTTGCAGGTGATGTGCTTCTCATAGTTTTAATCAAGGTTATTTTTTAAAATGCAACCTTGACATCAGTTGAACTAAGCTTTCTTCTTACTGTCAAAACAAATGTGAGTTCAGGCTTGTCACATCTAGGCTGTTCAGGGTGGTTTGTTTTTTTGCTGAGACAATCAACTAACTTTGTTTCTGTTCTGTTTTGATCACAGAGGATGTGGAAAAGGAAAGTGGTATAAATTTAATGACACCGTTGTTGAAGAATTTGATTTGACTGATGAAACCCTGGAATATGAATGTTTTGGTGGAGAATATAGACCTAAAGTCTATGATCAATGTAAGCAGAAGTACAGACAGTAGATTCAATTTCATACTGATTTCAGTAACTCAAAGTACCTATAATGGACTGAGTAGAGCTTATTATTATAGGTACTTTGAGTTACTTGGACTAATACTCCTTCTGAACCATATTTTCCCCTAAAGCCTTCCCTTTACTGAAGAACAGAACAGCTTGTGTATGGTCTAATATGAATTAAGCCATATTCACTGTGATTCAGCACTTTGTGGACTTAATAGTAGAGATTGAAAAACACAATGGCACCTTGTTAATATAGTTTTAAAAAAGCCCCAACCAAACATAAACCAGCCCTTATTTTAGGCTAGTGAGAATGACTTCATGGAACACTTTGTGGCATCATATTGTTGAACTTTTCAATGCTTTAAGGAATTTTTTCCAAGCACATTTCCAATATTCGCCCGTTTCATAATTCAGACACTTTTAATCACTGATGTTTTGATCTGACAAATTTATCCTGCTGCAGTTCACATTACTTGTACCCCCAGTTTTGCTTCCATACAGGAATGGGAAAGGTACTAAACCTTCAAGGGCCTTCATGGGCTGCCTTTTATCCCCACAGCAAATCCCTACCCCGACGTGCGCCGGCGCTACTGGAACGCCTACATGCTGTTCTACCAGAGAGTGTCCGACCAGAACTCCCCTGTGCTGCCAAAGAAAAGCAGAGTCAGTGTCGTCAGGCAGGAAGCTGAGGACCTCTCCTTGTAAGTTCCCCTTGTATCCAGAAAGGTTTCTCTCATATTGATATCTAGACCTCTCTCTGTTGGAATACCAGGCTCTTTGTGGCTCCGAGGTTGGGGCCCACTCTGAAGTTTATTACCCTTATCTATTACAAACTCAGGGGATGTGAGCTCTTTCTAAGTCAAGAAAGTGAGATAAAATGGTGTCTAATCAAGGCTATTTAAGTCTCAATTATCTAATAAACAGCTGAAATTGTATTATTTATACTTCTAACCCTGTTATGATCACCCAAAACCCACAACACAGACATCTTTCGCCCAGTGAGAGAAAACCACCCAGATCCAAGAGGAAGGTGCAAAAAAGACAACTAGCCCACACCCAAAGTTCTCCATCTTGGCTCCCATATATCACCATATACTAAATTCCCAATCTAAGTTTTTTCACACAATACTATCCAAACGACACACACACTGTTTCTGTGCTATCACTCAATTTTTGATGCCTTTTCCAAGGTCTCAGGTCAAATGAGGTGTTTACTTGAGGGCTGGCACCCTTAAATTCAGAAAGCTTAAAGTTTTCAGCTGTCAGAGTTCCAACATCTCTCCACAACTAAGAATTGAGTCATTCCTGTCCAGCAAAGCAATGTATTGACCCTTCTGTTGTTTTGATTTGGTTTTTAAGCTGCTTGTTTATTACCATTATTGCAGCAAGTTCCAGCTGACTGACAGCCTCAAGAAATACTTAGGCTGTCTTCAAAATTGCCATAAGATCAATCTGGCTGCAGTGGTATTTTATACCTAAACTGTAGATTTGTTGTAGGATTTCTTTATTCACCTTCAGCTTGTTTGTATTTCAGATCTGCTCCCTCTTCACCAGAAATTTCACCTCAGTCATCACCTCGACCCCACAGGCCCAACAGTGACCGTCTGTCCATCTTGACCAAGCTGGTTCGAAAAGGAGAAAAAAAGGGGCTCTTTGTAGAGAAAATGCCTGTGAGGATTTATCAGGTAGAGCACACTGAAAGTGGCAACTAAACTCTGCTCACATAAAATTTGAGCACATAGTGAGAGAAACGTGGTAACTTTTAAAGGTTACCTTGAAGTAATTCCCTTGTAGGAAAGCTAAAAAGCAACTCTGGATTCTGACATAAAGTTACTAACAAGCTCTTTAGTGATACTTATTTTAAGTTTCACTGTACTTTCTCAAGAAAAAGGCCCATCAGTTCTTTGCTTTGAAGAAACTGCAGGCAGATAAATCAAAAATGAGATCTGGCAGCAGTCAGCATGCAGGCAGGGAGAGACAACAGCAGAGAAGGCGCTTCATGTGGAGTACACTCGAGGAGCAGTGGAGATGATGGCAAATTACAGTGATCCTCAGGTTCTTGAGTTCACAAGAGTGTAGAAAGAGGAGGAGCAGTGAGGAGAGCCTGCATCACACACACAGGGAGGATAAACCCTGCAGGCTGTGTCTGGCCCTCCACATTGGCTGTTTTAGGGCATTAACAGCCACTTTGGGCATTCTTGCATCTGGCACTGTGTTATTACAATGAACAGAGTTTGGCTCAAATTTATTGAGAGTCTTTCAGCAAAATCTCATTTGAAAAAAGAAGGACTTGGCATTTAAATACCTTATTGTGGCTGCAGCTTGCAATTACACCAGGACTCCTTGCTCTCTGCATCTAAATTTGTTAGGCAAGCCTTTCTGGTTTGAGGGGTGTTCTTTTGGCTTGTTTATTAAAAACAAGCAAAAAATAGAACTTATCTGCAATTTCTTCCTTTTTTCCCTTAATGGCAAATGATTAAGTCCCTCATCTGCTGTTTTGTAATATCTTTGAAAGAAAATCACTGGTTTTATACCAGATCTTCTAAATCTCCTGTATGTATTTTCCCTTTGCTGAAGTTGTGATTCAAAAGGAAACAGAATAAGTTTGACACTGATTTTTAAATACCACACATTTACATAAAAGATGAAGCTTTAGTTAGAGAAGTGTATTTTGACAACATTTTTAATTTTTTTTGCCTTCTTTTACTTTTACAGATGGTGAGAGATGAAAACTTGAAATTTATGAAGAACAGAGATGTATACAGTAGTGACTACTTCAGTTTTGTTCTGTCATTAGCTTCCCTGAATGCTGTAAGTACCTGGATTTTAATCTTGGAGTGTTCAAATTATTTTGGATAAAATGGCCACAAAAGCTGTTTGGGTCAAACCAGAAAAACTGGAAGAGAAGAGTTGACATGATTTTGCTTTTCCACGCAAGCTATTCCTTGCCTCCAGTAATTTTGGATGCTGATCTGCCTCAAAGCAAACTCCAGCCTCCTTTTCTAGTACTGGGAGAAACATCATTTTGCCCCAGTAAAATTTATTTAATAATCCATATCTTTTATAATGATGCAAACCAAGCCTGTAGAGGGACAGAAATCCCTCTCCATATGGAAGGTCCAAAAGTTGGTGTTAATTACTTCAAAGTTGATAGAGTTTAATTGGTAATAGTTTCTTAATTAAGTTTTTCTAAATGGAGTCATAAACCAACAGCATTTATTAAATTTTTGAAATCCACAGATCTGGTTGGCCTTACAGCAAGTTTGCTCCTTTTTTAGCATATTTATTAAGTAGCAAAGTCAGCACTGGAGACTGACTTAGCACAGAAAAATGCTGTGGCTTGTTTTTTCCAAGTGAAGTAAATAACTTGAATAGAACATGTCGATGTGTTTAAGAGACATCATGTGTGCTGCAGGCATCATTTTACTCTGGAGTAAATTTAATATTTCTTTCAGACTAAGGTAAAGCATCCCTATTATCCCTGCATGGCAAAGGTGAGCTTACAGCTGGCAGTCCAATTCCTCTTCCAAACCTATCTCCGAACCAAGAAGAAACTCAGGTAAGGCAAACAAGAAACATGGTTTAATTCTGGGAGGTGCTTTTGCTCCTGGATTACTGACAGTTGTCCCTGTTTTGTTGAAGGGCTGATACAGAAGAATGGATTGCCACCATAGATGCACTGCTCTCCAAAAGCATTGATGCTTGTCAGTGGTTGGTGGAGTATTTTGTTGGGCCAGAGGGCCGGGAGCTTGTGAAGTAAGTCCTGGTGATTCTGGCTGAGGTGTTTTGTGTCTTATGTGTGGATAAAGCTTCCTCAAAACACGATCTGGGCTGTACTGATGTATTCCCAAAGAGTTGACTGTGCACATTCTTTAAACAGACACTTTAGATAATTACTTGGAGTTTTGTTTCTAGTATTTTCTCTGTGCAGCTTTCTGAGAATGTTGAAAATCAAATTAGATAGTGCAGTGTGCATGGAGGAGGATCAGGTGATGAATTCAGTGAAGGGATTTGGAATGTGCTAAAGTTTGTGTGGTCAGCTCTACAAGGGGTGAGAAAGGAGAACAGGGTGAAAGTGTTGGGGGTAAGGTAAGTTAAATACTTACCTGACAAGGATCACAGATGAACTGGAAAGACTTTCTTCTAGCCAAGCTAAGGATTAGTTAATAGGTGCTTTGAAAACAAATTATTGGAGATCTGACATGCTGAAAGAGGTGTGTCAGTGTAAAAAACATGTTATCTTTTAATTTGCATTGAAAAACAACATCTTATGAGAGCTTTTAGAGCTCTTTTTTATTTAAATAAATAAATATATTAATAGAAATATTACAGGCCTTACTACAAGCAGGAGTGTGTGAATGTAAATTAAAGCTTGCCCACAGAAGTACAGTACAAAATGTATCTGGACTGTTAAAATAACAAACACTAAACACCACAGTTAATCACAGCAGCTGTGTGTGCATGTTGATTCCAGCTCTCTTTGCAGCTTCACCTTTTCTCTTCCAGGACTTTCCTCCTGGAATGCAGCGTGAGGGAGGTGCGAGTTGCTGTGGCCACAATCCTTGAAAAAACCCTCGACAGTGCCTTGCTTTATCAGGAGAAGGTCAGTGGGTGCCACCTCCTCTCCAGACATCCCCTGGCTGGGCTCTCCCTGGTGCCTCTTGCTCTGTTTGCAGGCAGAGCTGTGTGAGCCCATCCTCCCTCTTAATTTCTAGGTTAATGCTCATCTCTTCCTGCCCAGGGGGTGTTTGAAACACTTTGGGTTTTTAAGCAGTAGACAGCTCTTTACATTCAAAATATTTTTCTTTTCACAGTTAAAAACTCTACATCAGTTACTGGAGGTGCTACTTGCTCTACTGGATAAAGATGTACCTGAAAACTGTAAAAACTGTGCCCAGTACTTTTTGCTATTCAATAACTTTGTACAGAAGGTAAGAAAACATTTTTTTCTCATGGCTATTTAACTTTAAGAAGACATTAATAAAGCAGCTAGTGATCCTTATTCATAGAAGGATTTGCAGTAGAGTGAAATTCAAAACTTTTATTAGGAGTAATCAGGTTTATTTTGTTTTGTTTTTTAAATAAATGGCTTTGAATAGTGGAGTAGGATAAAATCACAAAAGTATACCAGTGGAAGATGTTATTTCCAGCATATGAATTTTGGTTGTCTGTTTTGAAGGGTTGTATAGAGTTGTTCTTTAAAAAAAATTATATATATGTATATATATTAAAAAATCAAGCATTCAGGATTTTTATTCCATGGAGAGCAGAATAACGGACTGAATTTACTATTTCTATTTCTCTATTCTTTTTGCCTTCTTTATTTCTTGTAAGATATTTATTGTGCATCTGCTGATTCTGCTCTGGTTTGTGTAATGTGCTGTGTACAATGAGACTCTTTAGGACTTTATCTTATTGATCTGTGTTGGGATATTTTGGGGATTTCAGAGTGGAAAATGCAGGTTTTAGCCTGTGCATTTTACTTTTGTTCTCTTGAGCACTGATTCTTCACCTGCACAGGAAGGTAATTTGTTGTTTTTTTCTTCACAGCAGGGAATAAGGGCTAGCAGTCTTCTCCTCAGGCACTCTGCCCTGAGGCACATGGTCAACTTTCTCCTTGGCCCCAACCGGCAGAGCAATCAGGTACAGGCCATCCCCACGTTTTTTATGATGTTTAAATTATGAATAAATACTTTTCATGTGGTAGAATAAACAATCCTTCAATTATTCTGTAAACCTCGTGCAAGTGTGAGCCCACCTATGTGTAGTTAGCATGGAATAACTGTTTTGGCAGAAGTAAGCATGATGTTTTTTATAATAATAAAATTTTTATCCACTCTAAAGTATTAGATCATGGTGGTGGACTGTAAGAACATTGTTTTGGCTAAACAAAGTTGATTAAATAAACCAAAGGTAATTAAATCTGTCTTTGACTCAAGCAGAACCGCAGGTGGAGTTCAGCACAGGCCCGTGAGTTTGGATATCTTCACAACACTGTAGCACTGCTCGTCTTGCACTCTGATGTCTCCTCACAAAGAAATGTTGGTAAGAATTGTGGTTTTGTCTTTTGGTGCCTTGGCATTTCAGTTACATTGATTTGGAGTAATTTAATATTAGTGAGGAAAATAGAGTGATTTTGAATTTAAGGCAGAAATGGTTAATACAAGTTTGATTACTTCTGATTTTGCTGTAAATGTATTGAGTGGCAAACAGTATTTTGGGAGGAGGGAGATCTTGATACTAACAGTTTTGTACCTTCTTCCCTTCCCCATGTGCCTAACAGGTATTTCCTCATGTGAGGGAATTGAGCTCTGTTGTTGGCTGGACAGAATCACAGGCTGTATTTTGTTTAGACTTGTGTTGTCTCAAGCTTATCTAAAGGGGAATATTTAGACTAAATTACTGAATAACAAAAAATTAAACACTCTCCTAGTTACTTCTTATGAGAGGCAGAAACATCCAAATAAAGATAATAAAGGAGTAAGTTAAAATCTTCAGTTTCCTGAAGGAGGAATTTGACATTGTCTTTTAAAAGAATAACTTAATTTCTGTCTGAGGTTGAAAGCAGTCAAAAATCAGAAGGTAACAGGAGAATTATAAATATTCTGGATATGATGAATGTGCAAGAGGGATTGGGAGTAAAACTAAAGCTCAAACTACTGATAGTCTGTGGACATTTTGCCTTGACCTTCCTGCAGTTCTTTTGTCTGCTGTCACTAAAATAAGTGACACTTCAGGGTGCAAGAGATTTGTTACTTGGAGTGGTAGCACATGACCTATAAACTAGTTGAGATGAGTGTCATGAGGGATTTCATGGTGCCAAATGAGCAGCGGTGTCTTCAAGGTGTGTTAGAACAAACTAATCTATGAGTGGATTGTTTTTGTATTTGCTGTTATAGCTCCTGGTCTCTTTAAGCAGCGTCCACCTCTCAGCATCACCGCTTCAGGGCCACTTCTGGCACTCCATGAAGAAGTGGAAGCCTTGCTATTCCTGTCTGAGGGAAAACCCTACTTAATGGAGGTATCTGCTCTAAATTCTGCCCTGCTTGAACCTAAAAACTTATGTGATGTATTCCTTTGACAAATCCTTTTGTGAAAAACACTGAATATCCAACACCAGTGGCTATTTTTAGGCCTAAACAAGAAGGCACCTTTAGTTTCTTGTCCTCTTCATATTCCAGTATATCCCTAAGCTTTGGGGCCTGGTTTTATGCACAGTCTGGTTTGATGCACATTTTGCAAGGGCCTTTGCAGCTTTTTACCATGTCAAATTCAGGTGCTACCTTGAGTTGTTCTGATTTAATAGATGATGCTCGACCTTTGGCGGTGAGCATCAGGAGCTGAAGGAGTGATTTAAGGGCAAGGGTTCAGCCTCCTGGGCCATGCAGGCACTGGGGAAAAGAGCTGCATCCTTCCTGGGGAGGGCAAACACCGTGTTACAGCCTTGTTTTCTGGGAGGCAGCTGTGTGTGAAGGGAGTGCTGTGCCCACAGGTGATGCACGCGCTGCGGGAGCTGACGGGGTCGCTGTCGGTGCTCATGGAGATGGTGGTGTACTGCTGCTTCTGCAACGAGCACTTCTCCTTCACTGTGCTGCACTTCATCAAGGTACACACAAAGCCAGCACAAACCTGTCCCATGGGTGTTTCTCCCAGCCTTTGTTCATCCTGTGTCTTGTGCCATCACCACAGAACAATCCACTTTGCTGGATTTGGAGGGGGTGTTGGGGTTTAGGTTTTCTTAGGCCTTTATTGTTTAAATTAATAAAATTTCAAAAATCTTTAAAGCTGTCTTGAAATTTTTTGCTTAACCAGCTTATTTTGCTATCTAAGTAACTTTTTCTTACATGCAGACTCAACTGGAAACTGCTCCTCCTCATGAACTGAAAAACATATTCCAGTTACTCCATGAGATCCTGGTAGGTGAAGGGTAAAACTTGTACAGGATAGATTTTTGTATTGATGTGTAATGAAAAAAGCTGGGACTGCATTGGTTATTTCAACATCCACACATATTTTAATCCTTCAGTCTGAGGTTTTATTACTTCCTAAATTTCTGTCTTGAAAATCCAGTAACACATAAAACTTGAGTCTTACTTGTTTTGCATGTGGGGGTGGGTAAAACCATTCCATAGAACAGATACAGAATCACACACAACTTACCTAAGTTGATATTTTTCTTTCCTAACAGGTTATTGAAGACCCATTGCAAGTAGAGCGCATCAAATTTGCCTTTGAAACTGAAAATGGATTAATAGGCAAGTAAGCCAGTGGGTGAACACTCCTGTCTCCTACTGACCCTCATGGTGGTAGAGGTTCACTCCATCTCCTGGTTCCTAATCCTCCTAAACTCTTCTACTTCTCAGGGAAAAAAAACTTGACATATTTTATTTAGCCCCTGTCACTCCAAAAATGCTCTAAGAAAATCCAAACTAAGCATTGGAATGTTATAGTGACAGCAAACTAGAAAGGAGTTGAACAGGAAAGAGAGCTAACTTAATAAAATAAGGGGCAGATCAGGGTCTATGTGTAATGGGGAGAAAGAAAAGTACCTTTGATTACCATAATAGAGGAACTGTTTGAATCCTGTAACCTTAAAATTAATTTTTATTTCCTCCATATCTCAAGGAGCTGCCAGTCTTTTTGTTTTGTCAACATCCTGATTACCATAAAAAGAACCTGGTTCAGCCCAGCAGGATGACTGCAGCAGAGCCCCACAGTGGGACAGGTGGCTCCCACCTGTTGCTGCTCATACAAAGTGTTGTCTCTGCATTAGATATAAAACTTTACTGAAGCATTCAAAGAGAAAAAAGCTCAGAAGTAATAAGGTATATAAAGAAATAACCTATTTCATGTGCATCAGGAGAAGCATCTTTGGTGTGTAAATGAAATGTGGGGTTACACAGAGAGCCCCTCTGATGGGTTAGTGCAGCTGGAGCAGCTCTTTCATGGCTGTTTGGGTGAGGAGCTGCTTCAGATTGTGGCTTTCACCTTCAGTTATTTTGGATTCTGATTGAGGGAGAAAGAATATTTAGCTTTGTTCTTCATTTCTCTCATCAGTGCTCCCCTGTTTAGTAGTTTCCATGCGTGGCTGATGGCAGAGAAGCAAATATGCAGCAGTGTAAGAGAATAGCTAAGTGATTATTTTAATATCTGGATAAATTGGTCCCAGTTGGACCAATTCTGTGCTCTAACTTGAGCAATACATGACCTTTTTTCCTCTGCAGAGGAGAAGTGCAAGTGTTCAATTGGATTTTTATGTTGAAGGCTTTGAGAACTGCCTTGAGGTTTGGGAGTAAAAGTTGTAGTTTTGCCTTGAAGTTTCCTCACAATAGCATTGAACAACATCCCTCACACTGACTGGTTTTAATCCAGGAAAGGGAAATCAGCACATAATAGGTTTTGGTGCTCCTTAATAGGATGTTTGTGCATAATTTGTAGTACAGCACTGCTGTAATTTTTATCATCTGCTCTGCTTCAACAGTATTAAAACTGGCAATTTGCAGTTCCCAAACAATTTTTGCCAGCTTTGGAGGTTTCACTGAAGTGTTCTTTGCTGACTGCTACGGACAGAGCAACTTTTGAGTAGCAAATCTGATTGGGGAAATCTTTGTGCTTCTTCTCAGTCAGAGAATTTTGTTCAAGAGGTGGGAATTCATGGTAGAGAAAACTTGCTGGTAGGAATGGCCTGGGGTTTTGCCTGAGTCTCCCACGGAACAGTTTCATGGCTGTTGAATTCTGCTATGCTTGTTTATGCGGAGAAGCTTTAAACATTCCTCTGGCTTTGCAAACTTTGATCCAGGTAGAAGCTGGTGATCTGGTTCATTTATGGGGGTTTCAGACAAATATTTTTTTTCCTTCAGACAAATGTAACCATAGTGATTATCTAACATAGAATGGATTATAGGGGAAGAAAAACTGCATTAGGGCTGTTTAAAATTCAGGTACTGCATTTGAAAGATCAAAGTGAAAATGCAGCAGTTCTATTTTTAATCCAGTAGAGTTGTGGAAGATTCAAGACTACCAGCACTTAGAGCAGTGTGTTTAACACAAATACTCATGCTCACATCTGTAGAAACAAAATCTATTCCCTAGCTTAAAATTTTAGCTTCATCTTTGCTTCCAGACTGGCTGGTAGGTGGAAATCTGGGTTGTGGTTTCTAATCCATGTGTTTCTCCCCACAGCCTTGATGCACCACAGCAACCACGTGGACAGCAGCCGTTGCTACCAGTGTGTCAAGTTCCTGGTTACCCTGGCTCAGAAGTGAGTAGTGAAGGTCTCAGGCTGTAACCTCATCCCTGCCTTAGCTCCCTCTGTGGCTGTTGTCAAACCTACTACTCCTGGTTTTGATCAGCTTTAGGCTTTGTTACTGTGCAAGGTCTTGGTAGCACACGTGCCAGTGTGAAGTGAAATCTTTACTGGTTGGTACCTGAAGGGATTTCTCAGGTAACAAATGGTAATTGGTGTTTATAAAGAAAAGGGCCATTCTGCACAGCAGGAGTCTGACATTAACACCAGATAAACATAGGGAAGCTGTTCCAGGTTTTTGAAATATTATGAGTCCTAAATTCTCTTTGTTTAGGACTTGGCATATGTCCCAATAAAGCATAATTCTGAAATATGTGAACCTGTGGAGTAGACTGCTTTGAGAATATTTTACTAAAATTACTGCTTTTGCTAATTCAATTTTCAACAGGGCTGTAGATTTTAAGTCAGTTTGCAGTGATAAGAGTGCACACAGAGGGCAGCAGTGCAAAGAGAGAAGTCTTTGTATTTTTTTTGTATTTTTTTGTGTTGTCCAGAATGCCTTGTTCCTGACTAATGAATATAATTTCAATTCCCCAGGTGCCCTACTGCAAAAGATTACTTCAAGGAGAATTCACACCACTGGAGTTGGGCTGTGCAGTGGCTACAGAAAAAGGTAATTTGGCTGTAACAGGGAAATTGTCATTCATTTACAACAATGATCATGGATGGATAGTCTCCATCCTCTGCATGGCTCTCTGAGATGGCTCTAAAGACACAATACTTAATTTTTTACAAGGACTACTTGGATGCAGCTAATCTGATGCAATGCCAAAATTTCAGTAGCCCCCCCACATGTTTCAGGCATAAATGCATTTACAGTGAATAAAACCAAGTGTGAATGGTTGCAGTGATTATTCTTGCTATGTGGGAAGCTTTCAGTGCCACTGTATATTCGTGTTTGGAGGCTTCAGCTTTTTTAAAGAAGCAGTTTTCCATTGCCTGTGTGTTGATGCAGGAGAATGTTTAAATGATTGGATTCCTTACAGAATCATCACAGCTTTGCACAAAGCACAGCTGCTGACTGATAGAGCTTTTCCTCCCACACGTGTAGTGTTTGTTCTTCCCTCTAAACTCAATGTAGTTTGGCCAACATATCTTTCATAAGTACCCAAGGACACTTTGGAAACTTGGAGCTCAGCAGAAGTAGGGTGCTGGTTTGCAGCTGAAGAACAGTAACCTTTGTGGCTGCATTTAAAGTGTCTGAGCCCCAGATCTCCAGCTCGCTGCCAGAGGATTCAGGAAGCTTTTTCCAGTCTTAGTTCACCCACCATCACAAGGTGGTGGTTGAGGCTTTACACAAGTAAAAATCAAATGGCAAATTTTATGGCTTTCTTGGCTTTTTATGCAGATGTCTGAACATTACTGGGCTCCTCAGAGTAACGTGTCCAATGAAACATCCACTGCAAAAACCTTCCAGCGCACTATTTCAGCACAGGTATGTGTCATCCTGGCAGAGGATGTTAAACTTGCTCACTTCTTTTCTTGGAAGCATCTTGGGGCTTGGCAACTTTACTCACCATCCTTGGAAATGTTCAAAAAATATGTGGATACAGCACTTGAGGCCGTGGTTTAGTGATGAGCACGGTGGTGGTGCTGGTTTGGCAGTTGGACTTGATGATCTTAAAAGGTCTTTTCCAGCCTTAATGGTTCTGTGATATTTTGGTGCACTTCAGGCTGGTTTTCCTTTAGAAGCTCAGCCCCTGTGGTTGTTCCTGGAGAAAATTAACCCTTGAAGAAAATTAACCCTTGAGTGGTATTAGTGAATACTCACTAATGAGTATTCACTCATTAGTGGTAACTCAGCTGTCTCACCACTTGGCTGTGGTGACTTGGCTGTCTCACTAGAGCAGCTATTATTGTTTTAAAACAATAATAATAAAACAATAAAAATGTTTAAAAATGTGAAATGATCACCATACCTCCTGACACTCTCTTGGACTGTTTGCAACTCAGGACACTCTGGCCTATGCCACAGCCCTGCTGAATGAGAAGGATCAGTCTGGGAGCAGCAATGGGTCAGAAAGCAGCCCTGCCAATGAGAATGGAGAGAGGCACCTGCAGCAGGTAAAATGAGGGCAGATTTACCCCCTTACACCCTGGTGTGTGCCTCTGTGGGGCAGCTGCTCCCTGGGGCTTGGGTCAGAACATCACTGATCATACTGTGAACAGCTGTGCATTTACAAAAGTGACTGTGTCAGTGACTGTGTCCTTCTCTCCCTGTCCCCTGTGTGTTTGAAAGGGCTCAGAGTCTCCTATGATGATTGGGGAGCCTAAAAGTGACCTTGATGATGTTGACCCTTAGAGGACACCCCTGTGAACACAAGAACCAGCTCAAGCATTCAAAGCCTGGTCCCTGCTGGAACTGGAGTCGTGTTGCTGATGCCATTGGCAGTCTGGGGGAGCAGTGGCTGCACAGGACCAGAGGAAATGCTGGAGGAGGTTATATCCCTGCAAGATAAAAGCATTTTTATAGCCACAAAGGCTTCAGATCAACAAATGCTCTAGAAAACTACATCCTCACCTGGAGTAGCTTGTGACAGTCCAAAAAACACCGAAACCAAGTTTGTCAAGAAGATTTTATCAGATACACAAACGCTAGTGGTTGAATTTTTATGTGAACATTAAATGAGTGAATGTAAAACTGTTGCTTTTCTGTGATGCTGCAAAAAAAAAAAATTCTTTTGGTTTTTATACAGGAAAAAAAAAAAAGAAACAGACTGCCCTTATGTATGGAGGGAAATTTTTAATCTTTCTGATAATATTGAATAGGAATACACAAATTTCTGTAAAGATGTGTGATGACTTACATTTCATTGTAAAATATTAGTTAAAGAATGGGTTTACATAAGGACTTCTGTATTTAATATGTCTCCCTGCTAATTTGTAAAGCTCTTGCGGAGAAAGATCAGCAGGATTGCTCTGTAAGAAGAGTGATTCCTTATGGAATGAGTGGTAAAGGAGCTCTGGAATGAGTCATCTTTCCCAGTACCCTTCCAAAAACCCTTCAGACAGCGGGGAAGGGCAGTAAAAGAAAATCTTTGTTCTCTAGGTATGCAAGCATTTATTATTCAAGGATGTTGGTGAATTAAAAAAAGAAAAAGTTAATGAGTAGTTTAAAAGAAAAAAAAGCACTTTAAGAAGGAATTCTGTTGCAGTTTTACTCATTACATTTTTTTAACCTTTGGAGACATATTGAATAAAATGTAGTCTCAGTCATGGATCTGCAATCACTTGCTTGTGCTTTGAAATAACTGAGAAAGTTGGTATTGGTTGTTTATGATGAATAATTCCTTGAGTGAGCTGGGAACACTGTTGTGCAGATTTTAGAGCAATTTTAACACAGGGAAAGAAAGAATTGGCTTTGTTTGCATTTTCACTTGACCAGGCAACGTTTAAAATATCACAGCTCTTTTAATTTGCTCACAAATAACTGGAAACCAGTTGGGATGATTTGAGCACAGTTTTGTTTTCTATGTCAAGTGCAGTTCAGTGGTTTCTGGCTCTGGATTCAAGCTTCTTTTGTGCCAACTAATTTCATCTTTTGTACATTTTGTGTTTGTCACATTTTCTGCACTGCTTTTTGCCTTTATTTATGGATTCTGCCTTACTTTAAAAAAATTATATTAACAAACATGCACAGAAACGGGGGACATCTTAAGGAGTGCCTGGGTACCTCCAGAATAGACAAATTTGCCAAGTTAAAGGCACAACCAGCCAAAAAGTGCCTTTTTTTTTGTTTCTTTTCACAGGCTGCTGCCAAAACACGGAGCAGCAGACAGCTTTTCACTGTTGTGCACTAATATTGAGAGTAACCAGTCATTTCACTGTTGGAAGGAACCACGGCATGTGATGTCAGCTGTACAGCTTTGTAACTTATTGTGGGGTAGGATGGAGTGCAGGGGGGCACCACAGTGTCTTCACAGACACAGGGCAGAGTTAGCATTTTGTAAATGTTTCTGATGATGTGCTGGGACGTTTTAAATGTGACGCGTTTTAAATTAATTTCGAACTAATCATTTCTTACGGACACCCCCCTTCCTTCCCTCCTTCCCCCACCCCCAAATGCTTTGGTAATGGGCCATGAATCTTCCCAAGGAGTCAGACAGCGGTGATGGGAGAAGCTGGTCACGTTCCCATGGGTTGGCACCACTGTCACTTCAGGTTCCTGTTATTTCCTATGGAAACAACATCCTTGCTAGCTGCAGGCCCAGGGAAGCCTTGGTGGGAATTGCATCAGGATGGCTCATCGCCACTGTCTACCTGAAACCAATACAAACTTTTTCACCCTTCTGCTCACGCTTGTACAAAGTCAGTGGTTATAATTTGCAATGAGATGATACTTGGTCACTTATTTTTGTTTCCAGCTGCTGTCATTCGAACCTGCTGAAGATTATTTTTTGGAAAATAGAGTTCGACAAAAAAAAAAAAAGAAAAAAAAAACCAAACTAGTTTTTGTGTAAATTGTGATGCATTTATATGTTGTAATTTTTACTGCCAATCTTTTTGGATGAAAATGTTTTTATACAGCTTACAAAATGTTCAGTGAGGAGCAGGCACAGCCTGCCTGTGAGCGCTCGGGGAGATATTGTCCAATTAATGCATAGACATTTGGCACTGGAAAAATAGGCAGTCTTGATGAACAGTCTTGGGATTCCTGGTCAATGGAATAAAGTTATTCCTTTCACAGAAAACTAGTGTAATCTTTAGACTGTGCACACACTGTTATACTCTTCTCTTGTTGATCCTCTTACCCTGAACCTCCCTGGGCCAGCCCTGCAGATGCTGAGCTCCTCAAGGGTGCCCTGAGTGCTGTTTTGGCTCCTGTCCAGAGTCAGTGGAAGCAGCTGAGTGGCCCTGGGGCTGCCCTGCTGTATTTCCTTATGCCACAGCATGTGCTGGGGCTCTGTCACATCTGCACCTCTGTGCAGCTCCTGCCCTCAGCAGAGTGATTTACCCTGGCCACGCTCACAGGGGCGGATTAGAGCAGATTTTGTGTGTCAGATCTGAGATTTGTGGGCGGGCTGGGTGTGAATTCATCCTGCCTCCCACAGGGGTGAGGGCCAGAGGGGTGCACACACAGCTGGCGTTCCATCACTCACTTATTTGGGAACCAGGAGCTGCAGCTGGGCTGCCATCCCCACTCTGCCTTTGTCCCCTGCTCTAAGGACAAGAACTCCCACTTTTCCAGCCTCTGCTCTCCTCTGGTGGTCCTGGCAGCATGGGCTGGGCATTGCCAAGCGCTGCCAGGACTGGGATCAGCACCCGTGGGATCAGCCCTGCTCTCCTGACTGAGAGGCTTTTCCACCTACTCACGTACAAGGCACAAAGCAAGGGCTAATCTTTTAATATTGTTTCCTTCCACCAGGCTTATGAAGGCTTGAGCTGAGCTGGGGAAGCTCTGTCTGGGGAACATGCTCTCACCTTGTGCTGGATCCTCCCCTCTGGCAGGGCAGGCAGCAGAGCTGAAATCCTGGTGTGTGTTTTGAGAGGTGACAGCCAAGGAGCCTGCTGAGAAATCACCCTCGGTGTCAGAGCTGTCCAGGAGCTCTCAGGATGACAGCGCTTTTTCTTTTCTGCCTCTTTGTGCAGAATTCAGGTTCCAGCTGAATGAAATTATGGGCTGTAATTATGTCCATGTTATATAATTACATGTTTAGATTAGGGTTGGGCTTTTGCCAGCTTTAGTTAACAAGTAAGAATTAGTTTCAACCTTTCAAAGTGGTGTTTTGTGCTGGGTTTGTCTTCTCTTGCCAATTAAAGCCGGAGTAACAGAGCTGCAGGGGGCTTTTGGATGGGGAAAAACACCCAACTGACAGGTTAACCTGGAGCTTGTGGTATCAAACTGGGGGGATTTTATCATCTATCCTCAGATAACACCACAAAAATTATATATTGTAGTACCAGGAGGCTGCTGAGCACTGAGAGAGAGAAGTGAGACCCAGCTTTGGTGGCTGCTGGTGCTTCTCAGCCTTTCCCTGCTCTGAGCCAAGCTTTGTCTCCTTCCCGGGGCTCCAGCCCTTCCCAAGTGAAGGAACAGCAGCAACCCAACTTCAAGGGCACATTCCCAAAGCCGGCCCATGTTTGTTTCCATAACTGGAAGTGTTTCCCCTGAACCACTGTTGTTAAAACAAACTCCTGGTCTCGTGTGTGTGGGGACAACACAGTCCCAGAGCACAGCCCAGCTGTGGGCAAGGCTGTCTGTGCCAACTTCCAAAGGTGCCAGCTGCCATCCAGGAGCACCCTGGATCCCACTGACAAAGCAGAATCCCTGCTGGATGGGTCCCCCTTCCCTCTTCCAGACCAGCTCCCCAGGGGGATGGATGTCTGTGAAGCCGGACAAAGAACCACAGGAGCACAGGTCTGTGAATTTTATTTTAAAAAGACATTTATAAAATGCTCCTTTATAAAACTCCAAGTAAATATTTAAGGTACAAATGTAAAAACTAAGGTGCTATGAAAGATTTTTCTTCATTCTGGGGCTATTTTAAAGGAATTGCAGCTTCCTACAGTCCTATGTGTCTTGGGAAGACCTGAAACTGTTAACACATAACACCAGCAGATCATTAACTTTGACTCAACAACAAAAAATGCACTAATGAAGCAGTAGCTGACTGAAGCAATGCAGATAAAAATCTAATTAACCAAGCAGGCTGTTTAAACTAAAGCCCTTACACTTGACTCAAAAGTAAAGAAATCTCCTAGGAATACCATTAGGCAATTATAAAACTGCCCCAAAATGGCTAAACTAAGATTTTCCAGGTGCTAAGCAGCATTAGCTGACAACTAATGAGCAACTAAGCAGGAAAGGAAGGAGTGATCCTCACAACATTTTTTCTTTAAAAAGTGGTGGATTTTTCCTGTGTTGGGTGACAACACCACAGCTTGTTCTGTCAAGGTGTTTATAGGAAGAGCCAGTGCATGGCAGGGAAAGGCCTCTGGGATGACTCCAGTGATGGGAGAGGGCTCCAGCTGCATGGGGGATGCCTGGAGAGCTCTTGCAGAGCCACCCTGGATGGTGGCCCTGGATCCTGACCCCGCCGTGTGCGACGGGGGAACTATTTCAGTTCATCAGCTGCATGTCGGAGCATGGATTGTTCTGGAAACCCTGGGAAGGCACCGAGCCAGGGCCACACGGGTGCAGCAAGGCCTCCATCCCTGCTGTGCCCCAGGAGCCTCCCCCAGCTCAGTCTGTCCCTACTGCCGGCTCCGGCAGCAGATGGCCACGGCCATGGCCGAGCTGCTGCCAGGGCCAGCGGTGGCCACGCAGGAATTGTCCTCAATGTGGGCTCCCGTGGGGCTCTGGGACACGGTGTTACAGCCTGTCAGCGTCCAGCCATCCTCACAGGACACTGTCACCTAACAGAGAGCAGACGTCACCATCCATGGGTCAGCACAGTGCTGCCCATCCCCGATGGCCCCACAGCTCAGGGAGATGTGGCTGTTGTCACCCATCCCATCACAGCTGGGGACAGCAGTGAGGGCTGGGCTGGGACAGCCACACCCAAAAGCCATCAGGGTGGCAGAAGGACATGCAGACACAATAGCAGGGCAGAGGAGCATGGCCCATCCCTACCTTGTCCTCGTGTTCCAGGGCTGTGTGCTCCTTCAGCTGGCACTCGAGGCTGGCCCTGGGGCAGCACAGGGCATGTGCCACCGCCTCTGTCCTGCTGGCACAGCGGCTGGGCCCCCTCCCCAGCCCCTCCACGGGCCTGCCCCCAGCACCCAGCACCACGGATGGGGAATGGAAACTGCACCCTGCCCGGGGGAGAGGGGACATGGGCACAGGGCAGCCATGGCAGCATCCCAGCGCACACACTGGTGCCAAGGATGTCCCCAGTGAGCCCTGAGCCTTCCTCACCCCATGCACACAGCACATGCACCCTTTTACCCCAAATCCCAGTGTGTTTCTGGTAGGAACACCCTTGTCCATCAGGCCCAAAGGTCTGACCCTGTGTGTTGGGTGTTACCGGTCAGCACGTGTTCTCCTGGGGAGCACTGGGCCCCCTCGGCCCCCGGGGACCCGGCCTTGATCCGGCACCCAGCCCTGGGCCATGTGCAGCACCTGGCGACGGCATAAACGCCCTGGCCCCGGCTGTGGGCCACGCACTGCCTCTGCCCGTGCTTGTCCTGTGCATGGGGCACACGGCGTCACCTCGGGGCCGGGGACAGTCCTCGGGGGCCGGGGACACCCTCTGAGCCCAGAGGGCCTCCAGGGCAGCAGCTCGGCTCTGCTCTGCTCTGCTCACCTCCATGTGCTCCCCCAGCCGGCCGCCACTGCGGGAGAAGCTGGAGCAGCTGAGCATCTCCTCGGTGCTGGCACAGCGAGCCACGGCCCTGGAGCGCCGGGAGAGCCCCGAGCTCGCCGACCACACCGAGCGGCAGAGCAGCCGCTGCTCCTCTGCAATGGGGCCAGGGCGTCAGTGGCGGGGGACACCCGCAGTGACACCCGCAGTGACACCCGCAGTGCCACCTTCACAGCCACAGTGACATCCTCAGTGACACCCACACACCCACAGTGTCACCCACAGTGTCACCCTCAGTGTCATCCAGCGCCCACGGCACCGACCAGGCCTCCATCTCGCCCATCCCTGCCAGCAGCCAGGCCCAGCCGTGCCCGGCTCAGCTCAGGGGACATTCCCTGCCGCGCTTCCACCTCTTTCCCGCTCAGGGCAGAGCTGTGCGAGCACCCAGCGGGCAGCGAGCCCCTCACCTGCCGCCAGCCGTGCGGGCAGCCCCGCCACGCTGTTGGGCGTCTGCAGGCGCTGCTCCTGCGGGATCCAGGCCGCGTCCAGGCCGCCCTTGCTGGAGAAGCGCAGGAGGCGCTGGCGGAGCTCGGCCCGGCCCAGCCGGGGCTCGGCGCTGAGCAGCACGGCCGCGATGCCTGCAAGAGCCCGGCAGTGACAACCAGAGGGGACAGAGCCGCCCACGCGGCGCTCCCGTGGGCGGCAGGGCTCCAGAGACACGGCAGAGCATCTCTGCAGCCCATCGGGAGCGCTGTGCAGCTGCAGCGCCCCAAGGAGACACACCAACCCCGTAAATCAGGGAGCACAAGGATGCCCCCAGCCCAGCTCGGGCATGCCCGGAGCCCTATGCCAGCACCAGCCCTCCCTGCCCTCAGGGCACAGCTCGCCTGCCACATGCGCGGCCGCCTGCGAGGTGCCGCTCCGCGCCGTGAAACAAGTGCTGCACTCGCTGGAGGCGCCGACGATGTCGTCCCCAGGGGCAAACAGGTCCACGCAGCGGCCAAAGTTGGTGCCCAGGGTGCCGATGGAGGCAGGCTGGTCCTGGCTGTCGGTGGCACCCACCGTGATGACCTGGCAGTGACAGGGAACACGGCAGGGTGGCACCCCCAGCCCGGTGACCCGGGGGATGGCCTGCAGGGATGAGGGGGCACCCAAGCCCCAGGGTCCCCCTCAGCCGTACCTCCGGCTCGGACGCAGGCGAGTAGAGGCAGGCATCGTCCCTGTAGTTGCCGGCAGCCGCCACCATGACCGCCCCGCTCCGTGCCAGCCGCCGGCAGCCCGCGTTCAGCGCGGGGCTCAGCGCCCCGGCCAGCGGCAGCAGCACCACGCGCGGCCGAGCCCCCAGCGCCCTCCCGATGGACTCCAGGGCTGCGAGCGACAGGACACCATCGCAGGGAGCTCCGGGAGGGACCTTGCTCCCCTCGGGGCACGGGGTCACTCACCCATGAGTGTGCCGCTGACGGTGCCCTTGCCCTGGCAGTTCAGCACCCGGAGGCTGCGGATGTTGGCGCCCCTGGCCACGCCGGCGTCGCGCCCGCTCAGCACCGCGGCCACGTGTGTCCCGTGGCTGTCACACTGGCCGGCCTGGCACGGGCACCGCAGTTCCATGCCCCAGCCCATTGCAACAGAGCAGGTTTGCAATCCCACAGAGTCTCCCCATTCTCTCTTACCCGACACACACCCATGCTACCCTAGAACACTTTCTTAGAAAGAAGCCCTGCCCGACTTAGCCACATCTCCAAACACACCACCTTGCGGGTCCCAATATCCCCCAGAACCACAGCTCCTGTTGCCCATCCTGCCCAGCAAGTGTCTCCCTTGTCCTGGAAAGCCTCACAAGCCCGGCCAGGATGTGGTGGGTGCAGGGGGGTGCTCTGGCCAGGATGCAGCACGTGGCAGCTCGGGACTCACCTGCCTGTGGAGGTGGGTGCCATCCTCCTCGGGGATGCTCTCGAAGCCAGTCACAGTCACCCTGCCCTCGATCTCCCGGTGGCTGCTCTGCACGCTGCTGTCCAGCAGGTAAATCTCGGCCAGGTCACCTTTATCTGCCAGGGATGCAGCAGGGGAGAAAGGCAACCTCCATCACAGGGGGTGTGTGATCATCAACCTTCAGCACAGGCCACCTGGGCTGCTCCCAAAATGCAGCTCCAGACCCGCAGCACCATGGGGCAGAGGAATATTCCCATCCCTCAAGGTAAGGAGAGGGGACCTGACTCTTCCTCAAAGCCCCCCTCACACACCCCAGCACTTACTGGGAGGGCTGTAGGAGCCCGAGCTGGGCTGTGGCCGCACGATCCTGCCCAGATTCCAGGGAATGCTCTGGGCAAAGACATAGGCATCCTCCTCAATGTACTTCACGTGCGGCAGCTTCAGCGCCTGCAGGGAGGACACAAAGCTCCCCTTTGCCCCCAAGGCTGGTGCTGCCACCAACACAGCTGCTGTCCCCTGCCACCACCCCGTCCTACCGTGTCCAGGACGTCGCTGCTCATCCTCACCAGGAAGGCGGGCAGCAGGTGGAAGATGTGCAGCAGCTCGGCCCCGTGTCCCCGCCGAGCCGCCCGGGCCTGCAGCCGCCGGGCCGTGCCCCGCAGCTCGGCCGCGCTGCCCGCCCGCAGCATCACCACGTAGCGCCCGGGCAGCCGCCACGAGGCCTGCGGGGACACCGGCACGGGGTTCGGGACACACAGACACACAGACAGACACACAGACACACACACACAGGAGCGGGGCTGTCCCCCCCACCCCGCGCTCCTCACCTTGGCGGCGCGATGGAAAGCAGCGGGTCCCGGAGGGGCGGCCCCGACGGCGGCTTCGCCCTGCTCGGCCGCCCGCAGGGCCAGACCCAGCTCCGCCAGCGCCAGCAGCAGCGCCAGCAGCAGCGCCAGCAGCAGCGCCAGCGCCCGCGGGGACATCCCGCACGCCTCGGGCAGACGGGACACGCCGGGACCCTCGGGGATGGCGCCGGCGGGGACCCCCTGCGCGACCGCCGAGGGACCGGAGCGCACCTGCGGGGTTGCAGCGCATTCGAAGGGCTGGAGCGGGGCCGGGGAGATGGAGCGGGGCCGGAGCGCACCCGTGGAACGCTCCCGCGCAGGTCCCGGAGCGCACCCACGGATCTCGAGTCCCGCAGCGCACCCGCGGATCTGAGATCCCGGAGCGCACCCGCGGATCGCAGGTCCTGGAGCGCACCCGCGGATCGCAGGTCCTGGAGCGCACCCGCGGATCTGAGATCCCGGAGCGCACCCGCGGATCTCGAGTCCCGCAGCGCACCCGCGGATCGCAGGTCCTGGAGCGCACCCGCGGATCTGAGATCCCGGAGCGCGCCCGCGGATCTCGCGTCCCGGAGCACACCCGCGCAGGTCCCGGAGCGCACCGGCGGAGCCGATGGCCCGGAGCGCACCCGCGGATTTGAGATCCCGGAGCGCACCCACGCGGGTCCCGGAGCGCACCCGCGGATCTCAGCTCCCGGAGCGCACACGCGGATCTCGGGTCCCGGAGCGCACCCGCGGATCTCGGGTCCCGGAGCGCACACGCGGGTCTCGGGTCCTGGAGCGCACCCGCGCAGGTCTCGGAGCGCACCCGCGGATCTCAGCTCCCGGAGCGCACACGCGGATCTCAGCTCCCGGAGCGCACCCGCGGATCTCAGCTCCCGGAGCGCACACGCGGATCTCGGGTCCCGGAGCGCACCCGCGGATCTCAGCTCCCGGAGCGCACACGCGGATCTCGGGTCCCGGAGCGCACCCGCGGATCTCAGCTCCCGGAGCGCACACGCGGATCTCGGGTCCCGGAGCGCACACGCGGATCTCGGGTCCCGGAGCGCACACGCGGATCTCAGCTCCCGGAGCGCACCCGCGGATCTCAGCTCCCGGAGCGCACACGCGGGTCTCGGGTCCCGGAGCGCACCCGCGCAGGTCCCGGAGCGCACCCGCGGCCGCGGCTCGGTCTGGCCGGCGCTCAGCGCGGGGGGCGCGGATCACGGCGCGGGCCCCAGCGGGCACGCCGGGCGGGTTCAGCATTAACGGGGCCGCGGGGAGGGGGCGATGGATGGGGCCGCTGCTCACCCCGAATCCCGGCGGATCGCTGGGGGCTCTGGCGAGCAAAGCGCAGCCGCTCAAGGACTGCTTGGAGAAAGGGCTGAAAGCTTTAATGTGCCTCCTACTGCCTCACTCCACGAATAATTTCCCGTGAAATCCGCTAATCCTGTTTGGGCATTTTTTGCAGAGTCGTCACACATGGCAGATGCCCTTTTTGCGGGATGATTTCGGTGATTTCCGTGGGTCTCCACGCCGCTTCCCACCTCTGCCCTCCCGCAGCATCAGCATCCCACACTGCCCCACATCCCCAGTGACCTCCGGCAAACCCCGTCCCTGCTCCCGGCTTCTCAGGGAAATAGGAATTTGTGGTTTTGGCTGGTTATTTATCAGCTCCTCAGAGGTTTAAATGTTTATACGGATGCACACATTTTATACAGATGTATGTGTTTCGTGTGGATGTGAATGGTTTGTATGAATATATGTTTTACATGGTGTACATGTTACAATTATGTATATGGTTTGTATGCACATATATGTTTTATATGGATCTGTGTGGTTTGCAAGCAACAATGTTTTAAATAGATGAGAGTCTTTTATGATTATGGGTTGTTTATAATTATACATGTGTTACTTATAATTATAATTAATTAAAATTAATTTTATAATTAATGGCTTGCATGGACATTAATGCTTTATATAGGTGTGCATGTTTTACAAGGATGTGCACGGTTTATATGGATGGGTGTGTTTAATATGGATGTGAACAGTTTGCAGGGGAAATGTTGATTTTTTAAATGAGACCTCAAGTGGGAGCCTGAACTCTGGTTTGGGCGACTGCAGGGACACCAGACCCAGCTTGTCACCCCTGTGCTGCACAGAGCTGACACTGGAAGGGGTCAGCATTCAGGACACTGATCATGGGGTCAAGCCTCACTCCGGATTTTTGGCTCAGCTTCCTCGGTGCTGCCGAGTCCCACAACGCACCACTGGGGCCTCGGGAGGCTTCTGAGACAGCTGAGCACGGGGGGACCCTGTCTCAAGGGGGACAGTCCTCCTCTCCCTGCCGCCTTTCCCTTTTGCACAGGGGGCAGTCTGTATCCCAGGGGACAATCTGTGTGCCAGGGAAGGATGGAAGGAGCCCAAAGAGTAGGGACGGGGTGGCAGAAATCCCCCAGTTCCACGTGCATTCCCACGTGCTGAGGAACCCATGGAAGTCTTGGAACCCTCGGAGCCGAGCTCTCACACTCCAGGAGTGGGTATCTGCAGAAAGGTTATTTTTTAAAAAATTGAGAATTATTCAGAAATAGCCCAAAACTTGCACGTGGTGCAGAAGAGCTCTGTTTCAGTCCTAGCTCCCTGTGAAGCTTCCAGCGAGCGCGTCTGTGTAAAGACGGGGAGGAAGGAGAGAGCAGAGGGGGCATGAGGGAAGACCTCCACGAGGGGAAGGGCCCCTAAGTCTCTGCTGGGGTCCCTTCGCGGGGAGAGATGGACCACCCGGTCGTTAAAAGGACGGCTCTCCAGAGCTTTTACAACACCTCTGCAACTCTGAGCATTTCGACATTGTAACGCCACAACTCAGACACCTTGGCGGAACATCGGCTGACCTGCACCAGCCGGGAATCGAACCCTGCACCAGCCGGGAATCGAACCCGGGTCGCAAGAATGGGAATCTTGCATGATACCACTACACCACTGGTGCGGTGCTCCTGCCTCTCACCCTGTGGCACTAACCGCCGTGCCCGTCCCCGTCCCGCGTGGGTGGCGCCGCCGGCTTCTCCCGTCCCTCTGTCCCCGTCCCCGCGGGTGACACGCGTGGGCAGCGGGCGGTGCCCCCCGCTCGGGCCGAGCCGGGCCCGGGACTGCGGGCCCCGCTTAATGCCATGCAGGAATGTCCCGGCTCCCACAATGTTTAACCTCGGCCGGCGCGGAGTCCTTGGGCTCAAGGATGCTGTGCCGGGATGGGGGATGCACTCCCATGCGCCAAGGGGTCCGTGGGGGCAGGATCCAGGCTCTGTGTCAGCCCCCTCCCCTGCCTCTGCAGGGAGAAATGCTTCTGAAAAACAGATTTGTTTTGCCAAAAGTGAAAGAGAGTGCCAAGCCATGAGGCAGGAATCTCTCTGTGAGGAAATTCTGGGAGAGTGCTCAGCCTGGAGAAGAGAAGGCTCCAGAGAGACCTTGGAGCCCTTTCCAACACAGAGACTACAGGAGAGCCGGGAGGGACTTTGGACTGTGTAAAATGCTGGCACAGTTTTCCCAGGGAAGCTGTGGATGTCCCATCCTTGCACACATTCAAGGCCAGGTTGGACAGGCCTTGGAGCAACCTGGTCTGGTGGAAGGTGTCCCTGCCCATGGCAGGGAATTGGAACGCGATGATCTTTAAGGTCCTTTCCCAGCCCAAACATTCTGTGGTTCAATAGGTAAAAGCTTCTGGGTCTCACCAGGTTGCCACACTCCACAGGAGCCGTGACACAGTGACACCCTGCCCTGGGCACCCTCTGAAACTCAGTGGGACATGGCTCCATCCAAACAGCATTCCCAGAGCCACCACCATGCTCCCCCAGCCTGGGAAGGACAGGCAGGAGCTGTGTCCATGCAATCCATCTGGCAATGCTTCCCCTGGAGAGCAGCTCACAGCCCTGTGCCAATGTTTAGCCAACACTGCACCTTCATTCCCCACCCTCCTGTTGGCCATAAACACCCCAGGTGCTCCCTGCCCTGCTGCTTTGGTGACACCAGGGTGAGCCCAGGGTGCAGGAGTGTCACAGGGTGTGACACCTCAGGCACAGCCTTTCCTTGCACACCCTGCACTGCACCAGCCAAGCACAGAACATCCCTGCAGGGCTCTGTGCCCTGGGACAGCTTTCCCCCACTTTTCCACCTGGGGGTTGGAGCTGCAGGGTTTTTAGCTCCCTTCCAGCTCTGTTCTGTGATTCTATGGGATTTGCTGAAGTGTCTGCCAGCACATGTGTTCTCCCAATTCTCCTGGGGCAGTGCCAGGCTCAGGCAGACCCAGCCCAGCTTTCCCAAAACAGAGCAAGGGACTCTCACAGCATCCCAGTGCTGTTGGGTGCTTTGATGCAGACCCAGCTGCCCTGGGGAGGCTCAGCCTCACCCTGCAGTCCTGAGCAGCCAAAGGTTGTGGTTCCCAGCGGCTCTGCCATCTCTGTGTGCTGGGGACAGGTTTGGAGAGCCCCTGTGCTGTCCCTGTCGTGGTGACAAACAGGCTGAGATCCACCCATGTGCTTTGGGACAAACATTTTTTATTCACAGGAGGTTTGGGGACGGTGGGTGCCAGCCTGCAAAGCCACCTGCAGCTGATGGCACCGACCCAGCAGAGTGGGCAAAGCCACCACCTCGAGTGCCATCACCTGGGTTTTGGCTCAGCTGTGTCCTCTCCCCTGTGCCCCCAGGAGTGCTGGAAGCTGGTCCTTGTGCAGGAGACAGGGGACATCACCATCTGTCACCTCCATCACCCTCTCCCAACCTGGAGATATGAAGTCTGCCTGCTGTAGGAGACTCTGGATCAAATTTTAATTTCAGCAGAGCTTGGAAAAGTGGGAAAAAGACTTTGAGGACATCTCTGCCTGATAAAACCCACCTGCCCTGAGCAGGTTTTACCCACCTGAACCTGATCCTGCTCCAAACAGCACAGCAAATCCATCCCCTTCCCAAGCACAGCCCTTAGCCCAGATCCTGCCCAGCCCAGCTCCTCTGTGCCCACCCAAATGGCTCTGGCGAGGAGGTCCTGTCCCATATTCTGTTGAATTCAGGAGCTGGGTGTTCCCCCTTTGGCTCTGGGGGGAATGACAGCCTCCTGAGTGGCTGGGCGTGCACAAGGGGTGCAGCACAGCACAGGGACAGGCAGGATCCTGGGGCCACTGCACTTTGGGGGACAGCCCCTTTCCCCTGAGCTGTGACCTGTGTGTCCCCTCCATGGGGTGAGCCCATGCCGAGTGGCCATTCCAAGCAAGTCCATGGGGTGAGCCCATGCCAAGTGGCCATTCCAAGCGGGTCCATGGGGTGAGCCCATGCTGAGTGGCCATTCCAAGGGAGTCCATGGGGTGAGTCCATTCTGAGTGGCCATTCCAAGTGGGTCCATGGGGTGAGCCCATGCCAAGTGGCCATTCCAAGTGGGTCCATGGGGTGAGCCCATGCTGAGTGGCCGTTCTCCCCAGGAAATCAGTTCTCAGGCTCGGACAGGCCGTCGGTCTCCTTGAGCAGAGCATCCGGCTCCTCCTGGAGCCCGTAGTAGAGCTCGTCCTCCCTGCCGGCGCCTTTCCGGGGGGCTCGGGGCTGCTCTCCCCGCTCCGGGCGGCCGGGAGGGCTGGAGCAGGGCGGGCTGCGGCTCTGCGGTGCGGGGCTGCCGGGCACGGAGCCCTCCAGCGACGGCGTGTCCATCTCCTCCAGCAGGGATGCCAGCGGAGCGTCGCCCGGGCCGGGGCTGCGGGGACACCGAGCACCGAACGCGGCTGGGCAGGAGCTGCCGTCTCTGGAGCGCTGCCCTGCAGCATCCCGGGTGGACCAGCATCACCAGTGCACTGCTGGAGGCACCTGGGATGTCTGTCCCTATCCCAGCCCTCGGTGTGTGCTTTTTTTTGGGAAAACCTGCCCGCAAGGTTCCTGCTGCCCAGGAGGTGGAATAATGGTTGTGCTAACATTTCCTGAACCTGCAGCTGGGATGGGAAAGCACTGCACCCATCCCAGCTGCAGCTACACTTTGGCAGGTGCCTGTTGGGAGAGTAGCTAAGAATTGGAAAAGGCCGTAGCTCATTCTAAGTCTTGCACCTGCAAGGACACTGTCCTTGAGCATAGCTATGCTACCATAACAAAGTGCTGGGGTTGAGAGACTAGAGACTTGAGAAAAGAGAGATGTAACCCCTAAGGAAGAGCTAATGTTGTAGTGTGGCCAATAGATAGTTTAAGTTATAGAATATTCATGAGCTTATTACTTGCTGTATAAATGTCTGATGCTCTCTTCAATAAACAGAGCTTGCTGAACACTCATATTGAAAGCCTCAAACCTTCCCTGCACCGAGACAAATGGCCTTCTGCAACAGGTGCCCAAGTCCTCTGCCCTGAACAGTGACCCCCATCACTTGCAGAGCCCTCTGGGACCTCCGTAACCAATGGTTGGACGTCATATGTGGCATCTGGTGTGAGGATGATGTGCTGTGCATCTCATTTCTATCAACGTCTGACCAGGAACTTTGGGGTTATTCTTGTGAGGGATGCTGCTTATGTCAAGAAAATGAAATGAAATGAAATGAAATGAAATGAAATGAAATGGAATGAAATGAAATGAAATGAAATGAAACGAAATAAAATAAAATAATAAAATAAAATATAAAATAAAATGAAATAAAATAAAATAAAATAAAATAAAATAAAATAATAAAATATAAAATAAAATAAAGTAAAGTAAAATAAAATAAAATGCAAAAACACAAATATCAAAATACAAATTACGACCAAAGGCCATCTGAATTTCCTGCTGGGAAATAATTTGGTTCAGAGAATCCTCATGGATTGAGACTCCATCCCCACCATCCAGTGGGGCCAAGGCTCAGTGCTGTGACAGCAGCACAAACCCCTCTGCATCCTCTCCCTCTGCCAGCACTGGGGATTTGATCCCCCCATTTTTACCCCACATCCCAGCAGTGCCCCCCAACCCTCAGGCATCACCTACCAGCTGCCAGGTGCTGTTTCCCGGCGGGACGGCAGCTCCTGGAGGGGCTCCCCAGCCCCGTGGTGCAGCTCCCGGTGGATCTCTGCCGTGGCCTGCAGGGATGGCTGGGAGCAGCTCCGGGGCCGGGGGGGCTGTGCCCGGGCCGGGGCCGGGGCCGAGCTCCCCTCCTGCCGCTGGACCTGCTCGTAGGAGGGCAGGCTCTTCTCGTAGGGGCTGCTGGCCTCTGGGCTGGGGCACGGGGAAACCAAGCTGCAGGCAGAGGGATGACGGGGGGCTGAGCAGAGCTGGACCCCATGGGGCTGGGAGATGCTCAGGCACATGCACACAGGGCTCCACCACCTGAGGGAGTGGCTTTGGAGGCCACCAAGGCCGTGTCACTGCCCAGAGCCAGGGGATGCCTGCAGGAACACCCCTGGATGCTCTGCATCCCCCAGCATCGCTCAGGCTCAGCCTCTCCCAGCCTGATCCCTGCCTGGCATTGTGTGCTGTACCAGGTGCAGCTGTGCCCGGTGTCAGAGCTGCCCCCAGGGCACACATCACCCTGCTGTGGGACCCACCCTGTGTCCTTGTGGGGCAGCACCGTGGCTTTGTGGTCCAGGAACCGCTCGGCCTCGAGATCCGCAGGGACGAACGTAATCTGGGGGAAAAGAGAGGCAGAGCCCAGGGCTGTGCTGGGCAGCACAGGGACCCCGGCCCTCAGAGTAGGGACAGGGCCAGAGTGTCCCTTCAGCTGGGCTTGGGGTCTTTTCCCACCATATTTGGATGTTTTCCTTGGAAATGTCACTTTTGAGGGCAATCAGTAAGGAATGAATGAGTCCAGCTCAGCCCTGCTCTCAGTGCCTTTCACACGTGTCCCCAAGCCCAGAGGGAGTCCCAAGGCCCACACAGGACGTCAGTGTGGGTGTCCCTTCCTTGAGCCTCCAGCACGGTGGCAAAGCCACTCCTGGCTGGGGCTGAGCTCAGCTTTGAGGGGAGTTTCTGCTCCACCCAATCCCACAGAACACGGCTGCTGCTCCCAGAGGTCCCAGCTGGTCCTGGGTCCCGAGGAGGCTCCCCCACACTCTGGAGGGCAGCCAGGTTGTTGATGGGCCACGCAGCAGTCCCAGATCAGTCCTACAGATGCCCTCTCCTGGAAAAAGCCCATTTCTGCCAGAGCCATTCCCGGGGCGGGGACGCGTGGCCGCGCTCCTGCCGGCTGTGCCCTCTGCCAAGGACAATGCCAGCCGAGGGACCCCCCGACCTCCACAACCCCTTCCTGGCAGCCCTGGGAGCCTGCCAAGCCCCAGAGCCCAGGGAAGGACTGTGTGGCAGAGATGAGCACAAGTTTATTTCCTTGGGATTATTCCCTGCTGCCTGTTTGAGAGCAAAGCCCCAGGCTCAGGGGTGAAGGAGATGAGGCACATCCTGCAGGCATCAGCAGGGCACAAACCTCCCAAAACAATTCCCCTTCCAGCTTGCTGCAGCTGGCCTCCCCTGGGGAAACTGAGGCTGCACATCCACAGCAGCCAAAGCCCCCCAAATCCAGCCCTTGATCTCCCCAAAGTTCCCAGGAGCATTGGGAAGGATCCTACCTTTGGGTAGCACTGGCACATGCTCCATGTGATGCCCACGGCCACCAGCAGCACACCCAGGACACAGAAGGTGATGTAGTACTGGGGCTTTTCCATGCTCATGATGAACATGCCCAGCATCACCAGGAAGAAGCCCAGGATGATGAAGCCGTAGCGGAAGGTCTTCTCCTCTGCCATGGGAGAGATTTTGGGAAGCCTGTGTCCACCTGAGGCTGCTGAGCACACCTGCAGCGCCAGGCAAGGAGTGGTTTCTCTCTCCAGAAGCTGCCAGGAGCTGCACGTCGAGCTGGTCCTGCCCAGGGCTGAGCCAGCCAGTTTTTAATGGGTTTGTAATGAATGCAAACACTGCCCCGCCGTTCACACTCCAGTGGAGCCACCCGGCACGTGGCCGGGTAACCTTCCCTGCAGGCAGGATCAGCCAGCCCCACACCTTGGGGACGGGGATAACCTTCCCTGCAGCCCCACACCTTGGGGACAGGGATAACCTTCCCTGCAGGCAGGATCAGCCAGCCCCACATCTTGGGGACAGGGATAACCTTCCCTGCAGACAGGATCAGCCAGCCCCACAGCTGGGAGACAGGGATAACCTTCCCTGCAGCCCCACACATTGGGCAGGAACAAGGGAGCACGGCAGCAGGGATGGGGACCTGGAGATCAGCTGGTGCTGCTGGGATTTTCCCAGCCCTGGGCACTGGAGCTGGACTCAGCCATAAATCAGAGCTGGCACAGCCCCAGATGAGGGGGATGCCAGGGCCCAGCGTGTTCTCAAGGGCTGTGGGAACAGGAAAAGAGGGAGAGCTCTGGGATTTTTTGGAGGCTAGGGGTTTTGGGGCAGACCCTGCCTTGCTCTGGATGAGCGCTAAGGCTGCCTCACCAGGCTGTGAAGGAGGAAATAAAGCCAGAAAAGGATGCAGTGGGGTTGATCCACCCAGGGAGAGTAAAGACAAAGTGTCCCTGTGCCCTGTGTACACTTAGGTTGGAGCTGGGGGTTAAAAGGTGTCTCCTTCCCACCACACATCCACCGCCAGACAATGTTTTATTCCCTTGATTTATTCCCTTGATACACCTGGTTTATGGCAAATAATTCTATTACAAAGGGCATGTTAGATGTGGCTGTGGCTCCTCAGCCACTCTGCAGGGCCACGGGGGGCCCAGGGCAGCGCTGAATTGTGGTGGGATGCAGGAGCTGGCAGCAGCCCTGCCACAGCTGGGCTCTCCTCTGGGCAAGGCTGCACAGCTGGGCAGGGGGGCTGTGCCACTCAGGATGGCCTCTCCAGGAGGCTGCTGACAGGCCAAGTGCACTGGGATGCTCTGAGCACAGCACGACCCACTGAGCACGGCCAGCACCAAGTGAAGTGAGGCGTGGGCAGTCAGCATTCAGGGAAACAAGGTGGAAGGGATGGAGACAGGGCTGGAAGGGACACTCACAGGGACGTGAGTGGTGCAGACAGAGCTGGGCTTTCTCTGCCCAGATTACTCAGTGTGCTGCACATTTATTATTATTGAGTGGGCAGGCCTGACAGGAGCTCCCCAGGGTGAGCAGGGAATGCAAAGCCTCTGAAACCAGCAGTGCTTTTATTAAAAATACTAAAGCTTTCAAACATGCCAGCTACCCCCGATGCTCTGAACACATCTCCCAGCACCAGAGAGCCGGGAGAGCCGGGAGAGCCGGGCTGAGCCTCCCCAGTGCTCGCCCACCCTCCTGTGCCCCATCCCGGGGTTTGGGGCTCCGTGTGCAGCTGGGGGGCCGGGCAGCCCCGGCAGAGTCCCGGCGGGGCTGGCGGGCTCAGAGCCCCCGCACGGTGCTGTTCCCGATGCTGTTCCCGATGGTATTCTCGATGCTGTTCTCGATGCTGTTCTCGATGATGTTCTCGTAGCTGGGGGGCGGCGTTCCCTGCGGCTCCGGGGGCTGCGCCGGATCCAGCCAGGACGGGCTGGGGCGGAACAGGGCGCTGTCCGAGGAGCTGCGGCGCCGCCCGCCCTGCCAGCCCTCCTCCTCCTCCTCCTCCAGGTAGCGGTACAGGGGCGGCGTGGGCTCCTCCTTCCGCCCCGGCGGCTGCACAAAGGCCGGGGCAGCCTGGGCTGGTCTGCAGGTCAGGGCTTCTTCGTAGGTGGGGATGGCGCTGGAGTCCCAGGAGCTACCAGGGGAGAGGGGGAAACTCAGCAGTGCACACCATCAACATCCCAGCTGGATGCACACCATCAACATCCCAGTGCCCAACTGGGGCATCCCAGAAGTCCTGGAACATCCCATCACCCAACTGGATCATCCCATCACCCAACTGGAGCATCCCAGCACTCCTGGAGCATCCCAGCATCCAGCTGGAGCATCCCAGTGCCCCATTAACTGGAGCACCCCAGCATCCATCAACCCCATTGTCTGGAGCATCCCTGAGCATGATTATGCTGTCCCTTGTACTAGGGACAGCACATGGGCAGGTTTTGCTGAAGTGTCATGGGGTGACCATGTCAGCTGTTTCCTGGCATCCATGAGGTTTTCAAGAGGGTCCCATGGGCAGAAGAGCATCCTCATCATGCCCAGCCCCTTATTCACCCCCTGCAGGACAGAGGCTGCTGACAGCTGAGGGGAGAATTTGGCACAAGGACTGGGACAAGCAGAGGAACCCCAGGTCCCCGTGGTCACCCCCTGCTCCCAGGGCAGCCAGAGCCCTCCCCGCCCTGGCCAAGCCTGCTGCCACTTAAGCAGAGCTTTCCTGAGCAAACACAGCTTGGGAAAACCTCTGACAGCCTCTGCCCTGCACCTGGCCCTGCTTGCTGGGCATGCTGTGAAACAACTCATCCCTGCAGGTGGGAGCCAGCCCAGTGTGCTGGGGAGCAGCAGGCAGGGGAGGGCACAGCTGGCCCAAAGGAAAAGCCCTGTGCTCACAGGGATGGCCAAAAGAAAAGCCATGTGCTCACAAGGATGGCCCAAAGGAAAGCCATGGGCTCACAGGGATGGCCCAAAGGAAAAGCCCTGTGCTCACAGGGATGGCCAAAAGAAAAGCCATGGGCTCACAGGGATGGCCCAAAGGAAAAGCCATGGGCTCCACAGGGATGGCCCAAAGCCATGTGCTCACAGGGATGGCCCAAAGGAAAGCCCTGTGCTCACAAGGATGGCCCAAAGGAAAAGCCATGGGCTCCACAGGGATGGCCCAAAGGAAAAGCCATGTGCTCCACAGGGATGGCCCAAAGGAAAAGCCATGTGCTCCACAGGGATGCCTCCACGCTGACCTTGACAGATCCCTGTCCCAGACAGACCATCCAGGTTTCTCTGACAGGGATTTTGCCAAACAGCTCAGCTTGCACAGGAATGTCACCTTGGAAATGAGGGGAGGGGGATTTATCCAGCACAGGATGCTTTGCTGGGGCTGGAGGAGCTGCTGCAGCTCCAGCACTGCCAGGGAGCTGCATCCCATCCAGCCAGGGAAAGGGACATTCCCCACAGGGGCACAGCAAAGGAACTCCCCCCAGACACCCAGACCTGCTCACAAGCTCACAGATAGCCAGAGATGGGCTCTGAAACACCTGCAGAACCAGGAACGTGCCTCCCACTCCAGCTGTGATTTGATGGTTTAATGTTCTGGAGAGTTTCTCTTAAATTAAGAGGTGGGAGCAAATCTCAGGCTCACACTGGAAGATCCAGGGATCTGAAAAGCAGCAGTGTTGTTCAGTGCAGGGCAAGGAGTCTTTCCATATGCTGAAATGGGCTTCATAAAGGACCTGCTGCCTACATTTCTATCTTGATGCCATCCCAAGGATCATTTTCCTTATTTTTTTTTCATATTATATTTCTTTTTTTTTTTTCCATATTATATTTCCTTATTTTTTTCCCTAGGAAAAAAAAATGCCAAGACTTTAACTCCCTTGTAAGCAAGACTTTGCTTCCATTAAAGACCTTATAAACACCCTCATCCCCACAGAGCATCGCAGAGCTGCCAGACCAAGACTGGAGCTGAGTGACCCCACATCCAAACCTTCTGCCAGAAAACCAATGAATTCTTCTGCTTGGTGGCCCTGCTAAGGAGATGTGTCCCTGTGATGGCCCTGCAGGGCAAGGAGAGCTGGGTGCAGGGCAGGGAGAGATGGATGCAGGGCAAGGAGAGATGGGTGCAGGGCAGGGAGAGCTGGGTGCAAGGCACAGAGAGGTGGATGAAGGGCAAGGAGAGATGGGTGAAGGGCATGGAGAGATGGATGTAGGGCAAGGAGAAAGAGGGCAAGGAGGGAGTGGGCAGGGAGGGTTGACATTAATGAGCAGGAGCATCTGCTCGGGGGGCAGGAGGAGAGCACAGAGCAGTGCTGCTGTCCCTGTGAGCTCAGCAGCCAGCGAGGTTTAGGCTCAGACCCATCCTCCCCCCGTGCCCAGCCAGGCGCTGGCAGTTCCCACCTGCAGTTCCACTTCTCCGCGGGCTCTGCCGTGAAGTACTGCAGGTCCCGGGGGAAATGGTACTGGTAGCGCCGCGACACCACCCTGGCGTTGGCCTTGACGGACCACAGGAGGCCGAAGATGAGCAGGATGCCGCCGATGCCGCAGCAGAAGAAGCTGACGGAGCGCAGCAGGGCGCTGGACGAGGAGGAGGAGGAGGAGGAGGGCACGGGCTCGGCATCCCGGGGCGGCAGCAGCCGAGCCCCGCCGGCCGAGCCCACCTCGCCGTCGCTCCACCAGGCGAAGCAGAGCGTGCCCGTCACCAGCAGCACGGCGCCCGTGATGGTCAGCCCGTAGCGGAACGAGGCCGCTGCCATCCTGCGGGAGCAGCGACTACCGGGGCACAGCAGCGAGGCGAGGCATGAGACAGCCTGCGAGACAAGAAACGGGCAAGGGTTGAGAGGGAGAAGCTCATGGGAGAACTGCCAGAGGAGAAAATGACTGGGCCAGGAGGTCTCCGGGGCTTGCAGATCCTTTAGCCATTATCATCATCATCATCATCATCATCATCATCATCACCATCACCATTATTATTATTATTACTACTATTATTATTATTATCATAATCATCATTATCATCATTATTATATTTATCATTATTAATTACATTATCATTTTATCATTATTAATATTTTATTTTATTTATAATTAATAATATTATAATAATATCACTATTAATATTAATACTATATTTTTATTTTTACTAGTTTTATTTTTATTGTTATTAATAATATTAATAATATTAATGTTATTAATATTAATGCTATATTTTTTACTTTCTTAATTTTATTTTATAATTATTAATTATTAACTATATTATTGTTTTATTATTTTTATTATTTTTATTTAATTTTAATTATAATTATAATTCATAATATTAATATTAATATTAATGTTAATGTTACTGTCAATATTAATATTATATTTTTATTTTTGCTAATTTTAAATAATATAATTAATAATAATTAATTATTAATAATATTGTTAATGTAATGTAATTAATTAATATTATATAATTAATATAATGTTAAATAAATATAAATAAGTTATAAATCTATATAAATAATTAATTATAAATAATTAATCTAAGTTATTGCTATTGCTATTTGTTATTGTATTGTTATTGTTATTTTTATTATCCTCCATCACAAGGGGCATTCCCACCACCTCAGACCAAAAGCCCTTGGGAACAGCTAAGTCAGCACCACGTTGGACCCATAAACTTCCTTGCAAAAACATCCCAATTTTCAAGGAACAGCACAAAGGGAGGATGGACATCCCAGCTCCAGGCAGTTTCAGAGCTCTTCTCTTTGGGTTTTATTCCAAATTTCCTCCCAGACTTGGGGGAATGCCAGCTGGGTTTCCTGGGCTTTCAAAGCATGGCTTATGGAAGAGGTTGGAGAGAGGAACATAAATTTAAAATGTCATCACTTCCAAATTATCAGTGTGCCTGTTTTCTCCTCCAGAACTGATGACATTGGAAAAATCTGCTCAATCTTCATCCACATGAAGTTTGGCACACAAAACCTTGCTCGCCTGGGTCAGCTCCAGAGCGAACTTTCTCAAGTTCCTGTCAAGATTGATCCTGCAGGTGTTACCACCACCTTCACCCTCCCTATCAGGGTGGTTTGGGGTTGGTTTGACAACCAAACAGGGGAAGTAGTGCCACATGTTCCTGCTGGGTGGCTCTTCTCAGCTAAATGTCACATGCAGAGAGCTTCCCTGGTGCTGGAAAACTTGGGGAGGGGGAGCTGGTTCCTGATCTCAGTGCCCATTGCTTTCCCCAGCAAACAGCAGGCATCTGAGCTTGTGCATCCCCAGCTCCCAAATAACCAACTAGCCAGGGAGGCAGGGAGATCCCCCCATCCCCTCTGCTCACTGCCCAGCCAGCAGATGCAGGCTCAGCTCCCACTTCTCAATGGACAAAAAGCTTTGGACCATGTGGGAATGAAGCACCAACACCCCCAAAGAGATTCAGTCCTGGGTGGCTGCACTGGGAAGGTTTGCCATGGTGGCAGTGCCAGTGCAGAGCCTGCACATCAGGGATGGCCAAGACAGAGGAGGAGCTCAGGCAGAGATTGGTGGGCAGGTGGGTGACCCACACCCAGCTTTGCCTTCATCACCTTGCCTGTGTGCCAGCAGCAGGACCACAATGTGGTGGCTTTGGTCCCCATTCCTCCAGGCAGGGCTCAACTCCTACAGAGGGGTCCTAAATTGCACCCTGAGGTCTGAAAGGGCAGAGCCAGAGCCAGGCAGGGAGCAGAAGCCCAGCAAGGACCTGGTGCCATCAAGGTCAGGGGGAATTATGTTATTTCAAGGTGTTATTTATCAGATGGGCCCACTAAATGGAAAGCCAAATTACCCTGTAGTGAAAGAGGCACTGATCTAATCAACATTTAATGAAGGAATCTGATGAGAAGTGAGATTTGGGAAAGCTGCAGGAGTGGGAGCCCCAACAGCTCGCTCCAGTTTTGTCCCAGGGTCACAAGCCCAAAATGCCAGCTGGGCTGGCTGTGGCCAGTGGGCATCAGCTGGGAGGGAAATCCTGTCCCTGGGCTGGGAAAAGGCAGAGCTTCCTCTGTAATGGGGGCACGTTTGGATGCTCCCTCCTGAAAGGCAGGGGCTTGGCTGGGCTGAGCTGGAGAAGAGACTGCTGGAGATGGTGTTAGATGCTGTCAGGGGTCAGCATCTCCAAACCATCACTGAATATGAGCAGGACACAGCAGAGGAGCTGGACTTGGGTTGCCTTGCAGCAGGAGATGCTCAGGAGAGTACAAGGACCCCACTGACCTGTGAATGCAGCTCCTTTGGACAGCAATGCATTTTCATGTAGAAATTTCAGCATGTTGTTTAGAGAAAAATAAAAACAAACATCACCCAAAATAAGCCCTACAGCAAATCTCTCAATCCACCTGTGTGGAAATGTCAGGTCACTCCAAACTGAGACGCTGCACTGAACCTATACCAAGAGTTGGAACGTTCACCTCCTGCTACAAACACTCTCCTCATTCTGGGGTCAGACTGGTGAGGTCTGAGAGATGCTCTGAATCCCCTGGTGAGGTTTGGGATATGCTCTGAATCCCCTGGTGACCTTTAGGAGAAGCTCTGAATCCCCTGGTGAGCTTTAGGAGATACTGAGATTCCCCTGCCTGGGCACGGGGAATTTTGCATCCTCCAGCACCGAGCACATCTGGGAGAGCTGGCAGCGAGGGGGAGGAGGAGGGAAGGAGGAGAAGGAGCCTCTGGGAGGTGATGGATTGACAGCTCCAGGGAATAAACTCTTCTTCTCTCTCTCGACGAGCCCAGCGCGGCGCAGGGAGCTCCCCCAGCCTCCCCGCACGGCGACAGTGCCACCGCTGGGTGACATTGCCACCGCTGGGTGACAGTGCCTTTGCCACGTCCCCTCTCGGGCTGCCACAGCTCTCCCGAGCCTCTCTGGAAGCCCCGCGGTGCTTTCTCAGCACACCAAGAGCTGGAAGAAGTGCCGGGAGCGAGGTGCGGGGCTTGGGCAGCACTCCAGGCCCCCGCAGCCTCTCCCGGCTCCGCTCCCGGGGCACTCAGCATCTGCACAGAGCCAGATGTGGCTCTCCCTCCCCGCGAGCATTCCCAGCAAAAGTTTTCACGGCGCCACAGCAATTGCCGGCTCTCAAACGCCCTTCTCCACTCTCCGAGCCCCCCTGACATTTTGTTCTGCCCTGTCTTCTCCTCTGACCTGCTCTGGAATAGTTTTCCGGGGAATAGATTTGCACGTTTCATGTACAAACAGATAATGTTGATAGTTTACACAGTTCCAGCGAGCCGCTGAGAATAGCAGCCCCCATATGAAGTTATGCAGATGGTGATTCATAGGGTCTACTAAGCATTACTCAGAAAAACGCTCTTTTCAAGCAACACGAGAAAAGAAAAGAGTTTTGAACCTCTCCCACCGCCATCAAGCAGAAATCCACCTCCACACCCGTCCCTCCACGGCACTTACGGACCGTCCTTTTCTTCCGTACGGGGCTGGAGACCTTTAACCACAGAAGAGGAACAGAGGAGATGCACAGAAGAGATGCACCAAACAAAGCGTGAGCGCGTCTCGAGGGAGATCCCTTCCTGCTTTACCCAAATTTGCTGTTTTGTAGTGAAAATTACCAGCGGGGGTTTGCTCCCCATTCAAAGCAAAGTAACAAGGATGCCTTGGAAGAGCTTCCAAGAACTCCGGCGCGCTCATCCTCCCGAGGCAGGTGCGGACAGAGGAGAGCCCGTGTGCGTCCCCCTTTGGGGCCGCGCCTGAGCCCCGCGTCCCCTCCCGGCTGTGCCCGTCCCCGAGGCACCGCGGGCTCTGTCGGGGGGTGCCCGTGTCCCCTCGCTGTCCCCCCCGTGTCCCCGCCGTGTACTCACCGCCGCCGGCAGCCCCGCTCCGGAGCGGCGGCTCCGCGGGGCGGGCGGGGCCGGGGGCGGGCGGGGGGCGGCGGCGCCTCGGGGCGGGCAGGGACCGGAGCTCCGGCTCGGCTCGGCTCGGCTCGGCTCGGCTCGGCTCGGCTCGGCTCGGCACGGCACAGCCCGGCTCCTCGCAGCCCGCTGCCGTCCCGTCCCGTTCCGTCCCGTCGGGGCGCGGCGCTCCCGGAATTTCGGGATGCAGAGCCCCCGCTGCGGCTGGGACAGCCCTGCTGTCCTATGCGTGGGACACCCACGACGTGGGTCGCTGCCCCAGCCTTGCTTTGTGACCACTTCGGTTCTCCTCAGCTCTGTGTCTAACGCTAATATTGTCCCTTTTCCTGGTCCATGGAATTAGAACGGTTTGGGTTTGAAAGGACTTTTTAAAGGCGATATAGTCCAACCTCCCTGCAAGCAGCAGGGAAATCTTCAGCTAGATCAGGCTGCTCAGAGCCCCGTCTCACCTGGCCTTGAATATCTCTGGGAATGGGGCAGGGCATTCACCACCTCTCCGTGCCAGTGTTTCATCAACTTCACTGTAAAAAAAACCAACTTTTTTCCTTTATAGCTAATCTAAATCAACCCTTTTTTAGTTTAAAACCATTACCCTGCAGCACTCAGGACCCCTGGATATTAAACAAGCTGAGGGTGCTGTGATCTGAATTTCAGGATGGTGGGTATGACAGCATCTGGATTCAGGCACAATTCCTCCTCACAGAGCTGGAGGGAGATTTGAGCAAGAGCTGCTCTGCTGTGCTGTGGCTGTGCATCTCACACATCCACAGATGCACAGATGCAGCACGCTGCCCTTGGGCTGCAGCTGAGCATCACTGACAGCAGAGCCATTCCTGTGGATACCCTGGGCTGCTGCTCCTGCACTGCTTGGAGCTCCTCAGCTCACAACCAGCTCAAAACCAGCTCCAGGTTTGCCTGCACGTGCTGCAGGGACTGAGGCAAAGCCCTGCTGTGGAATTCACATCTGCTTCATACATGATTGAAAGACACTCAGCCCAGCTGAGAACCTGTGAGTGTACAGCTCCATTTACCTGCAGCCACTGTGGAGTTTTACAAAAGGCAAACTGGGGCACACAGAGGGCTGGCTCACACACGAGTGGCCCTGCAGCAGGTTGGGTCTCCATCCAAGAGGAGAATGGGGCAGGAGTCCCCAAGGCCAGCACCCAGTGATGTGAGGGCACTGTGAATCAGCAGTCTGCCTGTTAAAGAACAATAAGACAACTTTTTCTGCTCAGATATTGCATTTAACTGAAATTTGACTGTCAAACAGCATCTGAAGCACTTCAAGGTGGTGTCAGTGCATGGCTCCATGCTATTCCCAGCCCAGGGCTGCAGAGGGAGATGGCTTTGTGCCCTTCATGGAGTTTTTCAGCCCCATAACCATCCACAACTTTCTGCCTTGCCCACAGATCTGGTCTGCAGGCAGCCACGAACAAATATTCCACCACAAGGAAGTGCTGAGTGCTACCAGCACCTCTGTCTGCTTAGCAGCACCTTGGCCAAAATGTGTTTTCCCTCTCTGAGCACTTTCCTGCAGGTGGACAAGGTGCTGCAACAGGGAAAAGGCTTCTCCAGAATAAAGACAGAATATCTGTGCAAAACATGTGAAACATCCCATGCACAGTGAAACTGCAGTGGAGAAAACAAGGAGATATAAAAGACAGTCACAGCCCCTGCAAGAACAAGAACAAAGGAGGAACAGGGGAAGGAGATTGTTCCAGTAATTGCCTCCCCCAGGTAAGGATGCTGAGCCTGAGCAACGCTGCTGGCACAAAAAAAAATGCTGCTGTTTGATTCATTGTTCACCTAATTTTGCTGCTGCAGCAAATCACATGTAAAATAGTGCATTCCACTGTATCATCAAGATAAACAAGCCAGCTTTTTCATTAGGGGTGTGAGTGAGCAGATGCATGCACTCTCTGCCCTGTCACGACAGGGTGGGTGATACCAAGAGCACCAAGCCAAGAATGAATTTGAATGCACCAAATTCACCAAATCCAGAGCACAGGCTCCCTGCCAGAACCCTTATTTGTGGCACCTGGGCCAGGCCACAGTGATTCCTTCAGTGATTTGGCACACAGGACACTCATCCCATGCCCAGCTGCCCCCAGCAAGCACCTCTGCTCACACCCCCTGTGACAGGGTCACTACAGACCCACTGATGTGGCTTCAGGGTCACATCTCTGCAGGCACAAGGTGTCCTTGCTGTCCAGATCCATGGAGAAGCCATTCCCAGGGGCTGGCACACCTCGTGTTTCCCTGCACACTGGGAGGACTGCATCCCTGCCAGGCTGATAAAGGGCTGCAGCACACAGCCATGAGGATGTGCAGATGGGAGAGATTCCTGCATTCAGCACGTGGAAAGCAAAGGAGAAACCTCCTGCTGTTTATCTTTGCCTTAATTTGCATCTTCTTAAAATGCCTAATTGGTCGTGCTAGTTGATATACTGGCTCAGGCACTCCTACCTAATCCAGTCAGCAAACCCAGGCTGTGGAAATATTTGTCCTACGTCTTCACATGAAGCAACATTCATGGTGTCCTTTGGGGTTGAACCTGCAGCTGCACATGGGTCTCTCAGTGCAGGTCCTGCTGCATGGGCAGCTGCAGGGTTTGGGAGCCCTCCTTTGTGATCTCCATCAAGAAATGCCAAGCATTTGGATGTGAAAGGGGATCAGCCCCCTGACCTCAAAGTGGGGTGTGGATTTTTGGCTACTTCACCTAGAAGTTCTCCTTCTGCAGACCAGCTGTGGTTTTGACCCAAGACTTTATTGAATGCCAAATTCCTTTTTGTACCACAATATGTACTTTGTAATATATCTTAATATTTAGTTCCAATGGCTCTACTGAGTTTGAGTTATAATAGGAGAACAAGATGTGTATGAAGTTGTTTGATATCAGTTTCAGCTGTGGTTCCTCCACTAGCTATGTCCATCACCTAGCAAGCCCCTGGACCCAAAACCTCTGAGTGTTTTAAAGCTTAAATATTTGCTTACTCAACTGTAATGATGTCCCAGCCATTAGCCTGTAAATCTGCACCACACTGAGGAGCACAGCTGTGGTGGAAAGTTTTGGAAAGGGACTGGGAAAATACAGATAGAACTGTCCACAGAGGGCTTTATGGACAAGCAGTGTTCTCAAACTCCTTCAGCTCCTTGTGTCACTACAGGAGCACCTGGCTGAGGTGCCAGCTCCTCCTGGGGCTGTTCTGTAGGGAAATGGGTGTGACAAAGCTTTGGGTTCCCTGTAAGGGAAATTTCTGTGTGGGAGATGAGGACAGAAGGAGCTTCCTAGGGGCTTTCCAACAAAATCTGCAAAGGATTTGAAATTTGCCCAACAAGGGCTGGGGGAAGAAAAGAGTTAAATCCTGATGCCTGAGCTCAGCCTTTACTCAGACAAAACTTTTCCTGAGCTCCTGGAGGTTTTTGCCTCGGAAAAGCCCCATGTCTGAGCTCTTTCTTTCCCCATGAAGAGGCACCACGGCTGTGTTACACGTGGGTAACCCACCATGCAGTGTGTTTTACATGCCCCAGCTGCTGCTGCCCTGCTGGAGTGCGAGTTGCAGTGAGGAAACATTGATTTCCAGCCCTGCAGGCTCCTCAGTCCAGCCTGATGTCAGTCCCATCCATCACACCTGAGCAGAGAGAGCCAGGGCAGACATGCCCTGGCTGCTGAACCACAGCAGCAGATATCTGAGCTTGGATATCTGAACTTGAAGCTCCTGTGCATCCTTGACCCCAAATGCTGATGTTCAAAGAAGCAGAAAGAACTTTGATTAAACACAAAACTGGCTAAATTTGCTTCCCAGTGAACTCAGCAGAGCTATGCTGACATCCCCAAGACCTGGTGCTGCTCTGTGCCTCTGCTGCATGCAGCTATTACAGAGCTCTCCAGGGAGCAGGGAGTGGGATGGGCTTTGCTTATTTTTCAGCACAAAAATGCAAAAGAGAAGCTCAAAGCAGCTTTAATTACGAATTTTAGAGGAAAAGGGTGGAGCAGCCATCCAGCTCTTCTGGTTGCCACCACATGTGAAGCCCTTGGTGTCCAACACACATCTGTGCCAGATGTTCCACAGCTGTTTTCCATTTCCAATGCCCTGCATTATCCCACTGCCTGCCTTGGCATCGGGCTGCCCACAAGCACTTGTTCACATCAGTGTGCAGTGCTGGGAGGCGGCTGAGGGCTACAATGCTGCCAGCAAACCTTGCAAACATTCTATTGGAAGCATGACAGCCTGGGGAGAGACGCAAGGAATGGCTGAGAGGAGGAAGGTTCCAAGGTTTCTCAAAGAATCAGCAGCTGAGGTATCAGCAAACACAGATTTAATATAAAAGAAACAGCACAACGAAGTTTGTTGGCAAGGTTCACTCCATTACTTACTAATGGTTAAAGCACAGAAAGAAAAAAAAAAAAAAAAAAAAAAAAACAAACAAAAAATCCAGTGTCAATCAATCCAAACTGATAGAAACACAACATTACCTATGTGAAGGCTGGGCTGGGGAGGGGGAGACAAAAGGATAGGAGAAGGTAAGGATAAAAAGGAATACATCCAAAAGCCACAACAGCTCTTCAATAAACAGCATTTAAACTTAACAGCACATAAACCTACCAGATTTAACTTGTGTTGTAGTTAAACCAAACAATACAGCAAAGGATTCACATAGGATTTACTATACCACAAGAGCAACTTACCTACAGGCCTAACTTCCTTCCAAATGTAAAATACTTCAGAATCCAGGAGAGCAGCATTCCCAGGACATTGATGTAGCATATGCACACTTGCATGCATACTGTACAAGACACCTGTAAGGAATCCCCTTCTAATTCAGGGAAACACTCACCTGGGATGCCTTTGGTGCCCTGCTGTGCCCAAAAGCCTGTCTGCTTTCTTCACAGCTCATCTGCAACATCAGCTGCTGACCCAGCAAGAGCTCTGTGATTTCTGCCTGCACACCTTGCCTCACTTTAACCCAGAACATTTACACCTCCTTACACGGGTTTCTAGGTAACTGAAGACAATTTGAAACTCTGCAAGAAATGACAGGAGGTGAGTTTGGGAAATAACAGGCTGTAGCTTCTCTGTAATGGCATTAAAAGAGTCAGAGGATACCAACACTCATCTCCAGTGCCACAGCTCCCTCAATGGGGAATTTGCCTGGTTAGCTCTGTGGTGTGAGGCTCTGAGGAGACCCCACTCCTGATGTTCTCCTGATTTCTGCCTGTAAGGAGCAGCACCAGCAGGAGATTTTTCCTATGGAGGTTTACAAGCAGGTTGCTCCCATCTCTTCCCTCAGTCTGTAAGAGAAAAACTGACTCAGTACTGACTTGGAAGAACGAGGGGGATGTGAATGTGAGTAACAGGCATTTGCAAAGATGCATGTGAAGAAACAGCTGGAAGACATTGCCTAAGTTAGCTACCTTCAGACTGAAAAGAAAGTTTTTACCATCTGCAGATGACTTAGATCAGCACCTCACAGACAGCACCCATGAGCAGCATCCCTGGCACACAGACCTGCCATCCCACATGGAGAACACAGGATTCCCTGCTCCACCTCCCTGGGAAGTCCCCCAGGATCCAGAGAGTTAATCTTGCTCCCCAAAAAGCATCCTGCACTTTTCTTTGGCTACTTACCTTATTTGGAAAGGTGTGGTTTCCCTCCCCTGGCATTTCTGCTGTGCCAGAGAAGTGTCAGCTCTTGGTTGCCTCACAGAGGGATGAAACTCTCCTGCCCTGATTCCCTCTGCCAGTTCCAGCATGAGGGAAATCCATCCCAGCCCTACAACCTTCATTAGCCTGGATGTAAGCAGACACCTCAGTGCAATAAAAGTTCAGAGCTTATTACAGGCTCTGGGCTGATACCATAGATAATGGTAATTAACTGCTCTGGGATGACAGTGGTTTATTGCTGACTGATTTCTCAATGATTTCCTTAAGCAGTCTGTAAAAAAAATGGGTCTTGCCAAGGATGGAGATGGCAGGAGGAGACAGAAAGCAGCTGAGTCTGCAGCTCAGCATGAGGGGCTTGGAAGGGCACCTGGCGTTTACCATGAGCTGGGGGCAGGATCAGTGCATTTACCCATTCTCAGATTTATTTGTGAGTCTCAGGGTTTCTATAGGAGTTTACCATGAGCTGGGGGCAGGATCAGTGCATTTACCCATTCTCAGATTTATTTGTGAGTCTCAGGGTTTCTATAGGAGTTTACCATGAGCTGGGGGCAGGATCAGTGCATTTACCCATTCTCAGATTTATTTGTGAGTCTCAGGGTTTCTCTGGGTGGGCCACTCTTCCCCATGGACAGGGTGCTGCAGCAATCATATTTTGATGCTTACTGGAAGTACGAAAAAACCGGGGTTTGGCTGTGTCAGAAGGTGCTGAAATTGCTGTCTCACTTTACTAGATATGGCTCCAGCCAAGCTGGATTCTACAGAAATTCCCTGTATTAAAGGAAACTGAGCGATCACATCCTCATCACCTTCCGTGCAGACACCTTTTCCAGCCACTGATTTGCAGAGCTGAGGACTGGTCAATTTATCCAGTCCTCAGCCTGAAAATCGTTCTGTATCTCCATGAGATGATCCCCACATGGGAGCACATCTTGTTCTCCTCCACAGAAAGGGGCAGGAACCTCTTCTCAAAGCCTCCAGCTTCCTTCTGCTCAGTTCCACACACGTGGGAGTCGCTTCCAAGGCACATCTGCTGCTGAAAGGAGCCGAGCAACGTGGAGGGAACAAACACTGGCAATCAGCTTTCGACCTGATTTTGTACTGAGTTTCCTAGTGAAAAAAAAGGACATTTGTAGTCTATCAGCACAGCACTGAACCATGTTAAATACGCCTCCATTTATCTTCAGTAAGACCAATACAGTTCCTTATTATTGGAACAATGGTGTATTTTTGTCACCCTTAATTATTAACTTATCTGGCTGCGATTTCTTCATTTATTAAAAGGATATTCTAGGTGACTTTAACAGCTATACAACTCTTATATAACTAACATCTTAAACTCTTTTTTTCCAGCAATCCTTTTCCTTTTTTTTGCTTTGCTCACAGCTTTTCTATTTTCCTTTGGCATTGATAAGTAAACCCAAGGGGCCAGATCCTACAGTTACACTGATGTTTTTGGAGCATGGCCTGGAGTTTTATCAGTTTACATCATCTGAGAGTGGGCCCATAAAATTTTAAAACATTGCAATAAATGAAAGCAGACAGGTGACAGAGTGACAACACCAGACAGAGAGAATGGCCACAGCCAAGGCAGTGCAAGCCTCAGCTTTATTTGGAAGAAAAGTCCTGCAACTACATCTGGTACTGGGATGCTAAACACACAGGCAGGGAGCTGGGAGCTGAAAATGGGAGCAAAATTTGGCCTGTACAGAAAAACAACTTGCAGTGTTTCCTCAGGTGACACTGGCAAGCCTTCACCATCACCAAATGATTCCTGCATGTTCCCACAGCATTTGCCACTCCAAGCAAGAATATTCCAGAGGCAGGTGGGGGGAGAGGGTGCCCTGGAGTGGCTCCCCACCAGCTGTGGTTCACAACTGGTGACAAAGTTCACCCTGAGCGTCCTGGAAGCCCCTGGCACTTGTGTGCATTTTGCCATGAGTCTGCAGCAATGCATTTATTGCCTTCCAGTGACTGCAGCTGGTTTCTGATGCCCAGCACAGTCGGTGCCCCCAGGATCTCACCAACAGAAGGAGATGGGAGCATCACAGTTTCTTCACCCACTTCTCCTCCTCACTCTCAGGACTATAAGGCCAACTGATGGTTGCCATGAGCTCTCTGTCCCCACTGCTCACCCAGAGGAGTGTGACCTCCTTCAGCCTGTTGTTTGAACCCAAATTTCCTCAGTAACCAGCTCTCCACACCCGCTGCCGTGCCACAGACATTTAATTTCTGCCACAGAGGACACCACCCTGGTGACAGTGAAGGGAGGGCTGAATTCCTTTCTCTGTTTTGACAAGTGATTCTTTCTATAAATCCCAGACAGGATAACCCTTCAGAGGCAATTGTAAAGCTGGATTTAATGCACATCACACAGAATACACGAAAGCTCTCGTACGTTCTGCAGCACTGGGGGTTTTTTGGTGGCTCTGTGAACGTGCTGACCAGCAGCTGACCTTGCCTCCTGATGCAGAGCACAGTCACTGAAGGATAGAACACACTCTGCTATCATCAGTATTCCAAATTTCACTTCATATTCTGCATCTGTTTCTCCTCAAGGTGGTAATGGGTCCCACCAGCCACCTACAGTACCTCCTCACCAGAGGAGTGGAGCCTTGTGACATGATTGCTATCAGAGCACATGGGACACAGCCCAGGTATCCTTGATTCCTGCAGCACCAGTTATTCCTTCTCTTGGTGAAGCCCTTCCCAGTGTGAACAGAGTGGTTGCAGCCTTGAGAAGACAGAGGAAAGCAAGGAAAAAAGAGCAAAGTCACCCCAAGGACTCAGACGAATGCACATGGAGAGCTTTCCCCACCATGGATGTTAAACAAGTCCTTCCACATTAGATCCACCTACACCTAAAATTGCCTTACCAATCTAACCTTGCCTAAGCCTTCAGCTGGTGTTTCACTCTCCCTGAGAGCTATCTGGAAGTTTCTAAAGTAACTAAAAATGCATTTTCCCTCTTTGACCGATTTCCCAAGGGCCACTCCAGTTGGTTGCTGTACCAACCCCTCTGCCTTCCTCCTCTTCAAGCCACCACACACCTCTACTCCCTCACATGAAACAGCTGTGAAACTTGAAAAATAGGTCCTGAGCAATAGGTGTCCCACTGATAAATACCTTTCCAAAAAAACCCATCTGGAAGTTGGTCAATTGAGCACCATCAGGTAAACACAGAAACACCCCGTTCCCCTACAGGCTTTTCCTTCAGGGTGACTGGACATACTTTGGATTTCTCAGCAGAGGGAGCTTCTCACAAACAGTTTGAGCACCACCTCCCTCCAGCCCTCAGAAACACTCCACTTTCAAACAAGCTTTGCACCAAACCAACACGCAGGAAAACCAAAAGCAGCTGACTCCTAACCCCAAGTAACCATCAGCTGCTTTCTTCACGGATTTAAGGAGGCTTGCAGTCTTCCAAAATTCTTTATTAGTTTTCATAATTACTCCTATTAAATGCCTGTCCTTTCAGCATCCTGGTACTGCTCAGCAGCAGCTCTGTGGCAGTCAGTACCAGGGCTGTGAGAGTTTGTAAGAGAAAATGGGCTTTTTAATGCTTTTCAATGCCTTCCTTTGGTGCCACTGAAAGCCTCTTGATATTTTTCTCATGGATACAGAACTCTCCAGCCCACTTTTGTGTGCAGCTCAAATGCTCTATATGTGATGACCATGCAGTGTGGCCAGCAGGATGAGGGCAGGGATTGTCCCCCTGTGCTTGGTGCTGATGAAGCCACACCTGGATTCTGTGTGCATTTTGGGGCCTCCCATGACAAGGAAGACATGGAGGGGCTGAGGTGTGTTCAGAGAAGGGCAGCAGAGCTGGGAAAAGGGCTGGAGAGCAAGTCTGAGGTTGAGGGAGTGGTGGGGCTCAGCCTGGAGAAAAGGAGGCTCAGAGGGGACCTTCTCAGTCTCTACAGCTCCCTGAAATGAGGTTGGAGCCAGGTGGGGATCAGGATCTTCTCCCAGAGAACAGGAGACAGGAATGAGGAAGCAGCCTCAAGTTGTTCCAAGGAGATTTGGATTGTGTATCAGGAACAATTTCTTCACATAAAGAGTTACCAAACACTGGAACAGGCTGCCCATGGCAGTGATGGAATTATCATCCCTAGAGGGGTTTAAAAGCTGTGTGGATGTGGCACTTGGGGTGGTGGCCTTGGCAGTGCTGGGTGAACAGTTGGGCTTGATGATCTGAGATGGCTTTTCCAGCCTAAACAATTCTATGATTCCATGACTCTGTGTCCCTTCTCCCTGTCTCCTTGGACAAAGAGCTGCATCCTTTATCCAAAAGCCTTTGCATGGTCACCACCAAGCCCTGCTGGGTGAGGAGCAGAGTCCTGAGCAGGGCTGGCAGGGATGAGCTGCCCCAAAAGGACAGGGAGCTCTGCCATGGTCAGTGCCAGGGCCCTGCTCTGCTCCCAGCACAAGCCTGCGCGGGGTGAGCTCCACAGGGAGCTGATCCAGGCAGGAAAAAGACCTGATTTGAACAGAAAATGTTTAATTCTTCAGTCAGATCAGCTCTCCAACCTGTTTAACTGAGTGACAGCAGAAGCACTTGTACTGCACAGCATGCCCAGAACAGCATGAGTGGGCGGATGGGATGGCAGGAGAGGGAGGCAGGGAGGAGAGGAAGGGAAAAGGACTGCTTTTTTAAGAAGCACTAACAGCTTAAACACACTTAAAATGTTAATTTAATTGAAGAAACCAAGGATTTTCATCTCACCAAGCTACCAAGAGAACCTTAGCTCTTCCAACCAGATTTGCAGATGATATCTTCCTAAACCTACATAGATCATTGGATGATGTTTTGCCCAAGTAACTAGGATAACTAGAATTGAAACCTGCAGCATTTCTAGTATCTATCTCCCCTTCCCTCATCCCCTTCTCATTTCTGTGTTTTCTATGCCTGGCATCAGTACCTACACGAGCAATTTGACCATAATCTGAACGTGGTTCACTCCTCTGCTTTCAATAAGTTTCACATCCCAATCTTTGAGCTCACCTACCCACTTCCTGTTGCCTAGAGTCTTACAAAAACAAGAGCAAAACATGAAAAACATTATAAGCACTTGTAATGGTTCTTCATAAAAACAAGTTCAAAATAGTATTTACACTGAAGGCATAAATATCCCCTTATGAATAAATGATGCTGTTATTCAATAAGCCCAGAGCTTGATCACATTCATATCAGGAATAATTATTTAGGTCCTTCAGTGAGGTTAAAATAACCTCCCTTAGAAGCATGGGAACCTTCTTTTGCATGAATAATTTCCGTCAGCAGATGAACTGATAAATAAAAGCAGATAACATCAATCAGCTTAGATGTAAGAAGAGCTAGTGAACAGACTAGGCACAAGTGCAACAAATATAATTTGGCTATAAGTAAATTTAGTCTGGATATTAGGAGACCCTTTCCAAATATGAGAGCTGTGAAGTCTCAGTCTAGTCCTTCAATAAAAACCGTGGGACAAAACCCAAAAAAGCAGTGTGCTAAAATTTCCTTCCCTGGAATTGTTCCAGGCATGTTGCATGGGGGCCTGAGCAAACTGTTCTAAGGGAAGGTGGCTCTGCCCATGGCCAAAGGGGTGGGATTAGGTGATCTTTAAGGTACATCTAACCCAAACCATTCTGTGAATGGTTCCATGAAATCCTGAAGTGAGCTTCACAACAAAGCCTTCCCTGTGTCTGAAGAGGGCTGAAATGTGTGGCTGGGCTGCCACAGCTGAGCTCTGAACCCCAATCCCTCCCTGCCTGAAGTTTCCCTCTCCCAGCTATCAATCATCTAAAGGACAAGGTCAGCATTTCTCCTGCTGACACTTGTGTCACATCATCATGGCTGTGTCCACACGGAACACCTGTACTCCATGTTCCTCTCTGAACTCAGCCTTTGCCATTCCAGGGTGTCTGACAGCGCTGACTGTGCCAGAACCTCCTGGGGGTGTCATTGGACCTCTGTCACCGTCCTCCCAAGCAACACATCCCTGGAGGGATTTTAACTTCAGAAAACAAAGTCTCACCTTTCTCACAGATTTTATGTGAATTGGTTCCACCATGGATGGGAGTTTTCTGCCAGGGTTTTAGAGAGCAAGCTGTCCCTTTCTTTATTCTAGAAATGGAACTGCTGGCACTTTGGAGACACCTGCACTACCAGGTTCTCTAGTGCCTACAACACCAGAGGGGTGCACAGGTGGGGGATGTGGAGGTATTTTGCTCCAGACCCCAACCCAAAGGCACCAGGGTGCATCCCTTGCTCAGGGGACACGGTCACCACAGCACCACCACGGTCTGTCCCCACCCTGACCGGGGAGTGCCCTCTGCCTCAGCCCTTGTCCTCTGCCCTGCGTCCCACACAGCCCTTCCTGGGGATCTGATCCGGCTCCCCGAGCCCTTCCTGGGGTCTGACCCTGCCCGGTCCCGATCCCCAGCCCTTCCTGGGGTCTGACCCTTACTGGTCCCCATCCCCAGCCCTGCCCGGGGTCTGAGCCGGCTCCCCCTCAGTCCCCCTCAGTCCCCCTCAGTCCCCAGGCGGTGCCACCTCCGCCGCGGGGGGGGGGCCCGGTGGCCGCGGCGATGAGGGGGAGCGCGGGGCCGGCCGCGCGCAGCCAATCGGCGCCCTCAGCGCCTGGTCCGATCTCCTCGGAGCTCTTCGATTGGTCGTCTCCCTCCCCTCGCCTCACGTCTCGGCCAATGGTGGCGGAGGGGCGTGGCGCGGGCGGCGAGCGCGCGAGCGGCGGGCGCGGCATGGCGGGGTCCCATAAGGGCGCGCGGCCGTGATGGAGCGCGAGCGGGCGGTGGGCGTCATGTCGGCGCTGTGGTCGGTGGGCGCGGGGCTGCTGCTCCTGCTGCTCTGGGTGCGGCACCGCGGGCTGGAGGCCGTGCTGGTGCACCACCGCTGGGTCTTCGTCTGCTTCTTCCTCCTGCCGCTCTCCATCCTCTTCGACATCTACTACCAGCTGCGCGCATGGGCCGTGTGGCGCCTCCACAGCGCCCCGCGGCAGCATGCCCAGCGCGTCCGGCACATCCAGGAGCAGGTGAGGCTTGGCCGGACCTCGGCACCCCGGGGGTACCGCGGCTTTGTGAGGGAACAGCGTGTTCTCGTCCCGCTCTCTGTCATCTCTGTCCTCCCCCTTACCCCGCTATTCCGCACCCGGGGCAAAGTCCAGCGGAGTGGGGGAATGCAAGGGAATAAACGCCAGCGGGGCTTTCAGCCTCCTTCAGGGCTGTGTCCCGCTGGAACTCCTGTGGAACTCGCTCCCTGCGCTGCTGGTGTGCTGGGAGCCGGGCTTGGCAGCAGCAGGCTCAGGGACACACGTGTGTGCAACATGGGAGCACATCAGTGTCTGAGCCGCAGGCTCTGGAGCGTGTTCTGCTTCCCCGCACACCCTGCTGCTCACACCGCCAGCTCCAGGAGCTGCTTCGTGGCCAGATTAAACTTTTCCTCCGCCCAGAAATGCAGATGTGCGTAGTGATTCTGTGCTCTCTGCTGTTTGTGGTAATTCTGTCACGTCCGCTTCTGTTTCCTGCCTTGTCTGTCTCATCACGGATGCAGATGGATGTTCATGTGCAGGGAATTATTCTCGGAGGGGTTGGGGTTGTTGGCTGGGGTTTTTTTACCAGCTGTAGTAGCAACTCAGCTTTGAAGAAAATGCACTTGTTTGTTCTCTGGGTGTTAACCACTGTGGCTTTGCAGAACTCATATGGCTTACACATTTTCCTTCCCAACTTTTTGTAGAATCCTACGAGGCTTTGGGTTGGAAAGGGACCTTAAAAATCATCTTGTTCCAACCCCACCTGCCATGAGCAGGGACATTTTCCACTAGACCAGATTGCTTAAGGTTGATTCCACTAGACCTGGTCATTTGGAGGCTCAGACCAGTTTTTCTATGTTTGGGTTAGAACTGAGATTATAACAGCAATAATACCTCCCTTAGAGGAGGGTTTTTTAAACTCTGTTAGTGTCTTGTTATCCTTCTGAATCCTTCCCCCAAAAGAAAACCCCAGAGCTACAGGATATTAAAAGTGTATCCTCTACATAACTAAACCACTCTGGTCATACTTTATTTAGGAGTTCAGAGGGCTGCAGAGAGGCTTCCAAAGCATCCCTGGTGTGAGAGTTGTTGCCCTTGCAGGTGCGGGAATGGAAGAAGGAAGGCAGCAGGAGGTACATGTGCACGGGCCGGCCCGGCTGGCTGACGGTGTCACTCCGAGTGGGCAAGTACAAGAAGACCCACAAGAACATCATGATCAATTTAATGGATGTCCTGGAAGTAGACAGTGAAAGACAGGTAACAAATCCCACCACAAAGCATGCACTCTCATGGATTTTATACTTTTCTTCACGATACACAGAGCTGAAGGGATTAGATTCCACAAAGAGCAAAATTTTGTGGCAGAGCTGTCACATTTCAAGGGTTTGCAATGTGGGCTTGGATCGTTCCATCTGAAAAACCCAGCATATGGAATTGCTTGGCTTTTATGTGCTGAAGTCTAAAAGACCAGATTGATTTATGGGTTTGGGCACTGAGCAACAAGATGTTGAGGCAGAGGAGGAATCACTAAACAGTTCCCACTATTTTTAGCAGCTCTCTTAGGAAAGTGAGTCTCTGAGTTCTGATAACAGATGGAGGTGTATCCAGTTAGCCATGTTTTATCATCATTAATGCTGAACTCTTTAATTTATATTTGTTGAGAACTTGGGGGTGGATTTTGTTTTGGTTTTTTTTTTCCTCTTTAGGTTGTTCGTGTGGAGCCTTTAGTGTCCATGGGCCAGCTGACTGCATACCTGAATCCCATGGGCTGGACCATTCCTGTGGTGCCAGAGCTTGATGACCTCACAGTAGGTAAGGAGTGCTGATGACAAGAGACTCACTCATTTTGCTGCACTTCCATTAGGGTTTTTTAATTGTGTTGTTTTAAAGGTTCTAGAAATAGGCTGTTGAGCCTTTATGTTCTTTGTGGTATTTATGTTATAAGCACTTTTTTTTTTTTTAATACTCTTAAAAGAACTTATAAAGTGGAGGTTGCTCTCATAAATCACCCTCATTTTGGAGTGTGTTTAATTTGATTTGTTGTGTGCTCTCTTGATAAGGTGGCCTGATCATGGGAACTGGCATTGAGTCTTCATCCCATATCTATGGACTTTTTCAGCACACCTGTGTGGCCTATGAACTTGTTCTTGCTGATGGAAGCCTTGTGAGATGTTCACCAGTAAGACAAAATGTTACTTTGCTTTCATTTACAATGTCATTGACAGTTATTGGTGTGGATATATGATTTAGTATGACATACATACTTTTTGCAGACTGAAAACTCAGACCTATTTTATGCAGTGCCTTGGTCTTGTGGTACTCTGGGTTTCCTGGTTGCAGCAGAAATAAAAATGGTTCCTGCCAAGAAATATGTCAAAATACATTATGAGCCAGTGAGAGGACTGCAGAAGATTTGTGAGAAGTTCACTGAAGAGTCTAAGAAAAAGGAGAATAGTTTTGTGGAAGGACTTATGTATTCCTTGGATGAAGCAGTCATCATGACAGGAGTCCTGACTGATGAAGCTGAGCAAAGCAAGGTAACTAAAGGAAGTTACTCACAAAAAAAATACTCCCAGGGTCTAACTGAAGCTGTACTAGGATAAAACCATTATAGAATTGGAACAATCTCTTAACATAGGATTAAAATTTGGATCAGTCCATCAGAGTATTTTAATTCCTACTATGACAGAATGTGTTCTCTAAATCTCTTCTATTGGTGAGAAATGACCCACTGATTTCATTGTTCTGAGGAGGAGGAAGAGGAGAAGGATCTTTTCTCATAGGCTGAACAATGCTGCTTTGAACTGCAGTTATTCACAGTAACACTCTTCCTAGCAAGCTTTTAATGCTGATAATATCAATAAAAACACATCAGGGCATGCACAGGAGGGTCCTGCTAAGTGTTCATGCAACCCTCCACCTGGATGTTTCCTCTCTGCCATGTGAGATTTTGGATTAATGATGGGGTTAGAGATTGGCGTTTTAGGAATTCAGTTCTGTCACATTTGTGGGCTCTTAAATAGCTTGTCAGTGGAGGCCTTCCTTAAACCTTAATGGCAAGGAAGCTAAGAAGGAGCCTTGCAAGTGGGGTGAAGGCTCCCTAGATGCCTTGTGACAGTCTTATCCAGAGGATATAACAAAGATTCCTCCCAGGAAAGGAATGTGGGGACACACTCTGTTGACTAGCAAGGTGTAACTCTTACCTGATGAATTCTTGTTTTCTTGTAGATAAACAGAATTGGCAACTACTACAAGCCATGGTTCTTTAAGCATGTGGAGAAGTATTTGAAAGCTGACAGGACTGGAGTGGAGTACATTCCTTCCAGACATTATTACCACAGACACACTCGCAGTATCTTCTGGGAGCTCCAAGTAAGACCAGTTCCAAAATTCAAATGTATCTGCAGGAAAGTACCCTGCCCCTTCACACTGTAGGTACAATGTACATTCTTCCCCTTGGCAGCAACTTCTGTCTTTAATGACAGAAAAAAATGGCAAAGTTTATGGCAAAATTACAAGTCCTGCATTTGAGTGCAGCAAATCCAAAGGCACTTCTTGACATATAAGGTGTTGTATCAGAAGCTCCTAATTTTTGGTTTAGTGCTTTTATGAATTTACGTCTTAAGTATGTATTTCAGCATTAAATCACTACTGAGTGATTTCCAAATTCAGATGGTGGGAAAAACATGAATGTAAAATTCTGGCTGAAAAACTGCCCCACCTAAAGGAATTACATAATCAGGTCATTACTTAGAATTTCATAAATGTGTTTATTGTCATGTGTAGTTACACAAAACTTGATTTGGCATTCTGAAATATTCCTGTTACTACATTTTGAATCTCTGGAGTGAGGTACCAGATCCTTTGAGCTCCTGCAGAAGGTAAACAGCACTTGGCTGTGCGGGTGGTAATTAAGATTTTACAGCTTTAAAATGCTATTGAGAAATTTGGCTATTCTTGCAAAACTTCTGTAAAGTTAGCTCCTTTTGCACTCCTCCCTTGGCTGTTGCAAGATAATAGCCTGTTGCTCTTTTTATTTTTTGAAATTATTTGGGGCTGGGTATGTTGTGATTCATACAACTGCACATCAGTGGGAACCAGAGGAGGCTTGGGGCAAGGCTCTGTAGCCAAGTGCAGCCCAGGCCCCTCTAATTTGCTAATTTGTGTTCTAGTACTTCAGCAAAGTATCACCAATTAAATTTATTGGAAATCTGGCTTAATATTGCCCTGAGGGCTCTGAAGTGTTCTTTTGGTCCAGTTACACATTCTTCAGTCAGAGTTTTTTTTCTCTCCTCTTTGAAGGATATCATTCCTTTTGGCAATAACCCCGTGTTCCGTTACCTGTTTGGCTGGATGGTCCCCCCAAAAATCTCTCTGCTGAAGCTCACCCAAGGAGAAGCCATTAGGAAGCTGTATGAGCAGCACCACGTTGTGCAGGACATGCTGGTGCCAATAAAGAGCCTTGAAAAATCAATCCAGACCTTCCACGTTGACCTTAATGTAAGAACTCATCTCCTTAGAACTCAGCAAATCTTGGGTTGTTTGTGATAAGCAATGGGACTGCTGGTGTTAAGACATAATATCCTGCTTGTGCAAAAGGTCATTATTGTGTCCTGGGGAGTGCTGTGCTTTGTGAGTCCATGATGCAAGGCTGCAGCAGAAATAAACACAGCTTTCTGAAAAAGAGAAACATTAAAGAAAAGATTCAAGCTTTGGTAGAAGCTGACACTTCTAAAAGATTTTATCACTTACTAAAATATGAGCTTCACCTAAAATGACTAGTGGTCTCACCAAGCACCAACTGTGGAGCTTAATCTCCCTTTCTTGCTTTTATTTCTGAATTTATTTTAGTTAGTGTAGAATTTCAGTTTTGATAATTTCAGTTTTGGACTGACCTGGAAAAGAAAACATTTCCTTCTCTTTTTGCTCAGAATGTTTATTCAGTTGTTGCTTTGAGATCAGGGGTGGTTTATTTGTGGGTGTTTTGGGGTTTTTTTCCCTTTTTATTTCAAATGTTTTAAGGGGAGATGATGCAATTCTAGGAGGACATTTTCAATCCATTTGTGTTGTGGTCATTAGAAAGTGCAGCTAAAAACAGCTGAGAAGGAAGAGCTGAAAGCAAAAGCTTCAGTCTAGGATTGGGAGAAAGTTCTCTTAATTCTTTATTTTGCCACATTTATTAAAGATCTTAAAGAATGATTGTGTCAAAAAATAAGTGATAAAGTGTTTTCCTGCCCCTGCAGGTTTACCCTATTTGGTTGTGTCCTTTTATATTGCCCAACAATCCTGGTATGGTCCATCCCAAAGGAAATGAAGCTGAACTCTACGTGGATATAGGAGCTTATGGAGAGCCCAAAAGCAAACAGTTTGAAGCCAGGGCTTCAATGAGGCAGATGGAAAAGTTTGTAAGAAGTGTGCATGGGTAAGGACCCCACTCCTCAGAACACTGATAATGTCACATATAATTCACACCCATGTGGTTTAATTACAGCTGTTTATCCCACAGAACTTTAATATTTAATACTGCATTAATTTAACAACCACAGTAATTGAAAACTAATTTAAATTTCTAATTTTGGTGAGTTAAAAATATGATTTCACTTTATTATTTGATTGCAAAACCAACCAAACAAAAGGAAACACTGGCTGAAGTTCTCGCAGTGTAGTTGGGAGCTGGGTGAGTTCAGATCACCTTTCAGCTCCAGGCTGCTCTGGGAGCAGAGTCTGCTGCTACAAAATACATCCTTGGAATATTCATTCCAAGGAATGAATCACTGAGGAATCCCAAAAGTTTGGACAGCTTCCCTGGCTGCCCTTGGGACTGTTCTCCCTGCAGTCCTTGCAGCATCGCGGAGCCGCTCGGCCCCGTCCTTGCACCGGGATGTCCTTGCCCAGGGGGCAGCCTTGGCTGTCCCTGCAGTCAGTCTGTCCCTGTGTGCTGGTGGCTCTTCCCTCCCTCAAAACTTGTGCTCCAAAGCTTCCTTTTCCCTGCCTGGGTTCTGGTTGCACAGGACCACAGTGGGCGTGAGGCATGTGCCCACCATCTGTCACGGACTCGAGCCAGCTGAATTTGCTGGAGCGGTGTCAGTGGAGGAGCAGCCACAGGCTGGTTTCTCAGGAACAAAAAGCAACTACATGGTATTTTTACACCATCAGTCTAATTTATCCCCATTTCTATTTTGACCTACTTCTCAGTCTAACAGTGATCATGTCCCATGTGGCTGAGCAATAATGGTAAGGCTGCTTCGAGATGATTTGGGGACTGCAAATGACTTCAAGCTGCAAGAAGTGATTTGCCAGAGAACAAAGCAACCCAAAGTTAATTTTAAGCTTTTTTTTCATTAACTTGAAATTAAGATTTTAATTTAAAGCTCTTTACTGACAAAGTTTGGTCTGTTTTCTACCTGTCACTGGGAAATGAACAATGGATAAATGCTTAATCTTCCAGTTTCATAATCACACAAAACAATAGAGCTTCTATGTTAGGTTGTGTTTTGCTGCTGTACTCTGGTGGTAGCTGCAGCTTAGAGAGCACACTGTGGGAGTGAGGAAGAGTCCACAGCTGAAGAAGGATTTAATTTGTAAATGGACCTTTGTTACACCATGCTTTGTTTGCACTATGGATTTATCTTCTTGGCCTGGTCTCATTTTGCCTTCTTAGTTCTGTTCTTAATGTCCAGAGAAATGAAAAAGTCAAAGAATGTATTGTTACATCTGCCTTGAATGGATATTGTAATGCAGGCAAATATGAGATTCTGTGACTGTACCTACATGGATCCTAAGAAAATAGGCAGAAAAAAATACTAAATCCACACAACATAATCGGCTGAGTGTCCCAACATAATCCACATGAGCTATTGTATTTCCTTGTTTTTAAAAAGCATTGTTGATGGTTTTGTTTTGTTAAGTATTTGCTTTTCATAACTTGCACTGATTTTTTTTTTTAATATTCTATATCAAATCTTATGGCTCAATTAACACTGAATCTCTGTCTTTTCTCTTTCCCTTCTCTCCAGTTTCCAGATGCTGTATGCAGATTGTTACATGACCCGTGAGGAGTTCTGGGATATGTTTGATGGCTCGTTGTACCACAAGCTGAGGGAGGAGATGAATTGCAAGGATGCCTTTCCAGAAGTGTATGACAAAATCTGCAAAGCTGCAAGGCACTGAGCCTGGCTGAGCTCACCAAGCAATCAGGGAAAGAGGAATTTACCTATAGCTAGTCAGTATATCCTTTAAAAAAAAAAAAGCTTTATTGCTCTCCAAATAAGCTCATTCTTATTGATGTTTAAAGGTATGAATTCCTGCTTTACACATTTATGTTTAGTATTTCTTGATATGTTTTAAAACCAGTTTTCCAAACTCAGAGTGATTGTTTTTAAGAAATCTCAAGTGCTAGCCTTTGTATCTAATGTAGTGACATAGGTGAGTTCACCTATTTCCAGGCAGAAGAAAAATAATGGGAATGGATGAAGACACTGGAGTTACACCAGCTATATTTAACATGATTTCTGAAAAACAGGAGGGGGGGTTCAGAAATAGGTGCCAAAGCTGAACACATTGTCTAATTAATCATGTTTTTAAGAACATTTGCCTCCTGTCAGTGTCCTGGAGCAGCTCTGCAGTGGCTCATCCCCACTCCATCCTCCTGCAGCTGCATGATGGTGGTGCTGGGCTGCTCATCTTGTCCTGCAGGGCAGCTGAGCTCCCCAGGCCTGGCTTCTGCTGGAAAACTGAGCACTGAGGTGTGAAGAAGATGCTTTTTACTTGTGCCTATCAGATTTGTACTGATTTTGATTATGAAGTGCGAATGGATGTAGGTTTTTTAGGTGTTTTGTAGTTGGCCAACAGTGCATTGGTTTGGTTTTTTTTGCCCAAAGTATCAATGTTCTGGCTTTGTAGACCACTGAAGAAGAATTGCTGCTATTTCATATAGCCAAATTTTAATTTCTTTGTGGGTCAGTTTAGTTGGGTTTCATTTGGGTTTGTGTTTTTTTGGGGTTGTTTGGTTGTGGCTTAATTTTAGTGCCTTATAAGTACTCAGTTGGAGGAAGATATGGCTCATCTCAGATTGTTCTGTCCTGGCCTGTTGGGAGAAGGAAGTCAAGGCTGCATTTTTAGGAGGTTTGTTAGAGCAAGTGGCTGTGGATAAGAACTGTTGATGTGAACCTTGAAACACACAGGCTTTGGTTCTGACTTGAGTGACATTTTTGCTTTTCATTTTAGCTGGGTTAGGTTGATAGGCTTTGTAAAAGGACTGTTTCAGTCACCTGGAGAGAGAATAACAGCAAGTACTGTTAGTTCCCTCTTCTGCTGCTCGCAGGTGAAAATGGCACAGTCGTGGACTTGATACACTTGAGTGTAGAAGTGTGGAGATGCTTTCACCCTGTAGCCAGAATCAGGGTTCCAAACCAAGCCTGTGTCTTGTCCAAGCAGTACTGAAAATTGTTACTTGAAACCTTACTGAGCCTGATGGAAAATAATTTTCTTGAGGTTTGTGTAGGGAGTGACACAGAGAACTTCTCAAACAGTGACCAGTGGGAGGTGTAATTTTATTATGCGTGCTAAACCAATGATTTTATTTATTGATAGATGGATGTTTAAGGTCCAGATGAAACCAATGATAAAGCAGTAGCAGGAATAAGCTTGGGCTGTAACTCAGTGATATAAGTAAGGTGCCCCCTCAAATCCTGCACAGGGGCAGCATTCCATGGGGAGACACAGCCAGTGCAGAGTGTCCTCAGTGCTGCCCGGGCCCTGGAGCTGTGTCAGTGATCCAGGAGTGCCTGCCACACCTCCTGGCTGCACCAGGGGTACACAGGAAGGCACGTGTTGATTCTCAGGGTGTGACCTGCCTTCCTGCCCCCACGAGGGAACTGTCCCTGGGGTGAAGCTACGATTAGCCCAGTGCTTGTATAGCCTGCACAGAGCAAGAATGGTTTGGTTAGCTTTGAAAGGGCAATGTTAAAACAGCTAGAGGATATGCAAATACTTCTACTTAGGCTGTGTTCCACTTATGTACTGATGATCTTTAGGTATGCACTGTGTTTGTTTTTTCACACCTTAATTTATTGGCAAACTTTGTATGCTGTGATGGGGTACTGCACTGTATCAGTCACACACATGCACACACACCATTGCTGTTGCTCTTGGTTTTTGGTTGTATGGGCTGTTGAAAATAAAGCTCTGGCCGGCGTACTGTTCCAAGGAGTGTCTTTTAATGAGTGCTTGCTTGCTTTTCAGCAGCTGTTTATCATTTCTGTCTGCTTCTTGTGTTGTTCCACATGGCCAGTGATTACTGAGAAGGCCTGGGTAAGACACCCAGGGCATTGTGAGAGAGGTGGTGTTTGTAGGAATGTCTTTGAAGTTCATGAACCTTCACTTATCTTTTCCCCAAGACACACCTGCAATAAAAGAAATACCTCATAGCTGAGCCTTTAACTCTTCACTTATGCCCCACTAGCTCCACACAGCTTCATGATGCCAATTGTCCTGATTTTTACACACACCACTTCCTTCTTTCCCAGTGACATTTTGTCTGAGGAGGACAAACTCCCATTTTGCATTTAGGTGCTACCCATTGACAATGGGTAATTACTTCATTCTTCTCATTTCATGCTAATAAATCTAATCCCTGCCTTGAATGAGCAGCCAAATGTGAGAGTCGAGACTCGGTGCACTCTTCAGCCTGAGGAGTTTCACACCCACCTCTTCTCCTCGATAAGCGTCGTCATGCAGCTCTGTAGGCTCATGGGACGTGCTCCTGCCCCTCCCTGCTCACAGCTGTACACCTTCTCCCAGCGTGCACATTGCTCTTTTCCCTGCCAAGTGCCCCAGCCCCGCTGAAGCTGCAGTTCAGGTGCCAAAGCCCTTCCGTGCTGGCCTGGGCTCAGGCTCCATTGCACAACCCTCCTCTGTTGCCCCAGAAGCGTCTGTGTGCCCTCCCTCACCCACATCACTGCTCAGGCATTTCCCTTCGGAGCCCTCCTCCTTGGGAACAATAGCCAGGATTTCCTTAAATCGCCGCAGTTTTACCTGTGTTCCATTATCTCCCCCCCACCAAATGATAATTGCAGATTAATTAGCATACTTACTCAGCCATACTAACGTGTAATTACACCTAGATTTAATTATTCCTGTCTGGTCTAAACACTTGTACAACACCAGATAAACTTAACTCTAAGAGAACAACATGTTCCCATTACATTTTTATGGCCGGCTTTTGTTGCTACTGACATTTTCTGCTCATCTCAATTTCTCCGCTGCCTCCAGGGTTTCATTCCCTGCTCGGGTAACACCTCCAGGTTTTCATTCTTTGCTATGGTAACACTTTTTCAGACCACTTCTCTGTGGAGTTGTGGTGGACCTGGAGCTACTCAGGTGTGGTAGCACCACCCAGAACAGGTATGTGCAACTCCTCTGGGTGGTAGCAGAGTTTGGGAGGATGTGTTTAACCCTGAGTGAGCTGTGTGTGCCATCACACCTTCCTTGGGAGCATGTGCAGGATCTGGCACCCTCTTCTCATGTTTGTAATTTCTCTAAAGTCCCAGCTGAAAATAGTTAATTACTGCTCAATTGCAGTGTCATTGCCACCCCTCCTTTAAGTCTCTGTGTTCAGCCAGGCAGAGACCTAGGGAAATTCCAGCAGTTTATCTCTCTTGTCCTTTGCTCCTGGGCCTCCCCAGCTCCCATCCTGTGAATTGCAGGCTCCTGGGTGCTCCTGAGGTTCCCCCAGTTTGAGAAAGGAGCAGGCTGAGTATGCCAGCAGCAGAGCCACTCACCTCAGCAAGTGATCCAACAACAGGGGCACACCTTAACCAAAGGGAGCCACACTGCAGGGCAGGGAGGAGGACACAGCACCCCCAGTCTCCTCCATAGCAGGCCATAAGGAGCTGATTATCCCTGCAGGCTTGAGCTCACTCACCAGTCCCCTCCTGCCAGCTGCAGAGAAGGGCAGCAGTGTCACAACCTCCCCACTCAAGTGTAATCTGAACGTTCCCCACCAATTACCAAGATGTCTTGACCTCTTTCAAGCTGCCTGTTCCTCACTCAGCTGGATAAAGGAGAGAAGCCATGTGGATTCCTGCTGATCATCCCTAGCCAAGGTGGACTATTTCAGACTAAAGCCTTCCCTGTCTGCTTTGAGCCCTTTAGGCTTTGTTCTGGTTCTCCATGGGGAAGCTGCCAAGATGAATACAGCTCCAGGAATGGGTACTGAGGGAAGGGCTCCTACCTGCTCTGGCTCTGCAATGTGCTGCTGATGCTGCTAGAGGAAAAGGTGGCTTTTAAGCAGCAGAGTATGACTTTTTTTGAGGATACAAGGAGCTCCTGGCACCTAAAAGGACTCAAACCCAGCTGCCCTCATCCATGAAGTGCATCCGCTTGCTTGCAGGTGAAACAGAGCAAAACTAATGGGAAGGGTTGTCCAAGCATCCCTTGAAAAGGGCAAAGGCCTGAGGATGCAGGCAGAGGCAGTGTGGGCACTGCTGAGCTCCTGCCAGGCTCACTTGCCTGTGGGCAGCGTGTGCTCCCTGCGGTCTCACCAGGATATTTTGTGAAAAATCCCTTCACCAGGATTTATTCTCCTGGCAAGATGACAAGCCTCAACTTCTCCATATTTTACTCCTCTGGAATGTGATTTGGAGAATTGTTTAGCCAGCATTGTGAATTGTTTTTAATTAATGGCCAATCACAGCCAGCTGTGTTGGACTCTGAGTCTATCACGGGTTTTTATTATTCATTCTTGTTTAGCCTTCTGATGTCTTTTTCTTTAGTATAGTTTTAGAATATATAATATAATATAATAATTAATATATAATATACTAATCAGCCTTCTGAGAACTTGGAGTCAATTCTCATCTCTCACCTCATCCTGAGACCCACAACACCACAACCCTGCTGGCTGCTCAGCACATCCTGTGCTTCCACCCCAGGCTGCTCCCAGCTGGAGCTGGGTGTCCTGGACCATCCTGTGCAAGGAGCTGCTTCCCAGCGGGCACAGACAGTCTGGGAGGTGAGAACAGCCACCCCACTAAATCCAGCTGCCCCCACACATCCAGCTCTGCTCTGGCTGCCCGTGTCCCCAGGACTGCCTGCAGCCACACACTGACAGCTCTGGTCCCCAAGGGGATGGTGGCAGCCCTTGCCATGGCAACCATCACCGTGGCACCCAGCATCTCCATTCCCCAGGGAATGTCTCCTCCCCTGGGCAGGCAGGGCTGGAAAACAGCAGGGAAAAAACAAAGTGCTGTCTGCTCAGAGGGAGCTGTGGAAAGCACCCGAGGGTTACCGCAGAGGGAGCCCCTGCACCTTGGGTAGCTGCCAGGCTGCAGGGGCTGTGCTGAAATTTTATATTCCCCAAGGGGCAAATCAAATCCACTGGGCATAAAATCATTGTCCTGCAGTTACAGTAACATCACTGGAGGGGATCAAATCGGTGAGCCAGGAGTGTGAGCCAGCACTGTGGGGTCACAAACCCTACAAGTTGTGTGGGAGCCTGTCCATGGGCAGGGGGGATGTGCCACTCCCCTGTGCCCACCCCGAGCCCAAACTGCAAATCCTCTGCAGGATGGAGAGAGGTTTGACCACTGAATGACTTGGCCTCTCACCTGCCCTGACTTCTCTTCCCTAGCCCTGCCCTGGTGCTACCTGGGGGTGCTGCTGGAAAGGGAAGAACCATTTTCCACCAGCCCAGTGGCTACTCTCACTCTGACCCCTTGATGTCTTTGGTGCTGTGCCAGGCACTGATTCAAGCCAGCTGCTGCTGCCTGCTTGGTCTCTCATTTATCCTCTCCCCATCCTCAGCGTTTTCCCTCCCGGAAATCCCTCGGGGCAAGGAGGGAGGCCCCAGACAGGAGCTGAGCCCCTCCTGTGCAGGGCACGCCTCTCCCAGGCCACTCTTGTGGCCCCAGTGCCATAAATCAGCCCCAGCAAAGCAGCAGGGGAGCAGTTTGGTGAAAGGCTGCAGGGACAGCAGTACCTTTATTAGGTTCCCCCAGCACAGCTGGAAAAAATAAGGAGCCCAGACAGGCTTTCAGGCACATAACCCCTGAGCTGAGCCCCACACTCAGTCCTGTCTGCTGATTTAATAAGAGATCAGCTTTCCCCACAGACCACGTCTCCTGTGCAGCCTTAAACCCTCCTGGTTAAAACACTGCCCCGGAGAATCAATCCAAGATGGTTTTGTCCCTTTGATCAGCACAGCAGGTAATAAGTCACCGATGGAAATGCGTTTCACTTCTCTGGCTCCAGCAACAGAAATGGAGACAAACCCTCTGTCCTGAATGCCTGGTGAAAATCTCGCAGTGCCTGGGGAGATGGACAAAAGGGTTTGCAGAGTGGCTCTGTGATCCCCACGGACACACAGCAGCACCTGGGTGTCCAAGGTGTGAGCAAATTCCCTTCCCACAGGATCCATCCTGGTCTCCAGCCTCACAGACAGCCACGGCAGTGCCTAATTGTGGTGACAAACACGGAGGGAGAAGTGATTGCCTGACAGAACCAGGGCAGGCTGGGCTGGGAGCTGCCAGGAAACCTGGGCCAGATCCCAGCAGGAGCTGCTGAGGGACTGCCTCAGGTCCCTCTGGGCACACGGGGTGTTGGGTCACCTGGCAGAACTGGCTCAGCTCTTTAATGACTTTAATGCTTCTAGATAACCTGGAGCATAAAGATGTACTCTTTAGTTCCTTGCTTTTGCTCATTTCCAGCCCTCTGTAAACATGGGGATTTCACATTATAAAAGAATTGTGAAGATTTCTTCAAATCCCATTTTTAAAATGAGGATTCATTCTTATTTCTCTATATTTAAAAAGGATTATTTAACTCTTCTTTGAAGTGCTGTCTCCTACTCCAGTGGAGTACTTTGCTTTACTTTCAGGGACACTTTTTGTCCTGTCCTGGCTCTGTTCACTATTTTTTACTGTTACACGAGGGCAGGCACTGTGCAAGAACTGTTCCTGCTGGACAGAACTCCTGGGCCAAGCTTGGAGTTTGACCTGGATGATGCCATTCCCAAAGTGCAGCTCCTCAGGGACAAACAGAAAACATTTGGCATTGAGTGCTCTGAGCAGGTCATTGCCCTGCTGTGAAAAATGCATATTTTATGATTGGCTTTTCGCAAATATTAAAATGAATATTATATGTATTATGTTAGAAAGTTTTGCTGTATTAATTTTTAAAGTAGTGTGTTAAATATAATTTAGGTTATAACAACGTTAAAATATGCTATATAAGATACTTTTTTTTAAAGACGGGACTCGCACCAGATAGCAGCCGCAGGACACCCAAATCTTTCAGAGAAAGAGAATTTATTGCTCCATTATCAAAAGAAACAAACTTCTTCCCACCTCGCTCAGGTTTGAAGACACCGTCAGGATTAAGAGAAGAAGCTGACACTGACCAGACATAATTTGAATGGAATTTATGCATCATGGATGAGATGTATGAATATGCAACAGGCTGTTGTCTTTAAGGGTTAATCCTCTGTTAACGTGGGTTCTTTTTCGGGCTTGAGCTGCCCAGAAAAGGTACCCGGACTTCCGTAACTCTTTGTTTCTATTGTCTCGTATTGTCCTAATCGAAGCTGTCCAAATTATTATTACTCTAATTATACTGCTATTTTTATAACCATTTTATTACCATTAAACTTTTAAACTTTTAAAAACAAGCGATTGGCGTTTTTCACACCCCACGACCAGCGGGGGCGGATGGAGCTGGCAAAGCGCTCTCTGAGGTGATGAACGCCACATCTACCAAGGGCAGGACGGACAAATGGCCACTGTCCCTCAGAGCCGGCGGGACGGCAGCGAGTTCCACAGCAGCAGCCTGTCCCAAGAACTAGCACCTCCTCGGCTTTCCAAGCCTTGGAAAGGCGTCCTAATTAGGAAAGGACGCCCAAATCGTGGTGGTGGCATTCCTGTGTGAGTCCAAATCAAATCCTGATGGTGCCACTCCTGTGTGGGCCCTGTCCCGGTGCCGCCCACCGCCCCCTCACGCTTCAGCCGCTCCTCCCGCCCGCCAGGGGGCGCCCGCCGCGCCCGCCGGAACCATAGAGAGCGGCGCGCGCCGCCTAGCTCTCCCCGCGCACGCGCGCGTGTCCGCGCACGTGACAGGGAGGGGCTTCCCATTGGCCGCGCCGGCGGGGCCGGGCGCGCGCCCCCCGCGGGTGTAAGTGCGCGCGCGGGCGTGCGTGTGCACGTGTGCGAGTGTGCACGTGTGCGAGTTTGTACAGGTGTGTGCGTGTGCAAGTGTGTGAGTTCTCATGTGTGCGTGTGCACGTGTGTCAGTGCTCAGGTGTGAGTGTGCGCTCAGGTGTTCCCCCGCGGCATCCCCTCCTGTACCATACCCCATACCTGTACTCCCCGGAAGGTGTTCGCTCCCGCGTGTGCAGCCAGGTGTGTGTATGCGGGTGTGCCCATGCCGCGTCCGTGTACCTGTGTGTCCCGGAAAGCGCGCAGGGCGGTGTGAGCGCTGTACAGCGCTCGGGTGTTGCCAGGGTACCTGTATGTGCATACCTGTGTGCGTGCCCAGGTGTGCCCGTGCAGCATTCCCGTGACCGTGTAGTGACCTGTGCATCCCGCAGAGCGCTCCCCTGTGCGCCCCAGGTGTGTGTGTGTCCGTGTGAGCTCTGGTGTCGGTGTGCCGGTGCCCCCAGCCCCTGACCCCGCTCTGTCCCGTGTCCGTGTAGTGACCTGTGCATCCCGCAGAGCGCTCGGGTGTGTGTGTGTCCGTGTGAGCTCTGGTGCCCGTGTGCCGGTGCCCGCAGCCCTGACCCCGCTCTGTCCCGTGTCCCTCCGCAGCCCTCTCCGTGCCGCCATGGAGGCCTTGCTGAGGAGCTGCCGAGTCCCGGCGCTGGGCGCCCGTCACGGCGGGGCCAGGGCCCGGCATGGCGGCACCGCGGGCAGGGCCCGGCGCCTGCTGCTGTCGCAGCTCTTCCAGCCGCTGGCGCTGCCCACGGGCGGCCAGGCGGGCTCGGAGGGCCGGCCCGGGGAGCCCAGCTGCCGCAGCCAGCGGCTGATGCTGCAGGCAGGGCTCATCCACCCCACCAGCCCCGGCTGCTACTGCTACCTGCCGCCCACCGTGCGCGCCATGGAGAAGCTGATCAAGCTGATGGACCAGGAGATGCAGGCCGTGGGCGGGCAGAAGCTGAACCTGCCCAGCCTGTGCTCGGCGGAGCTGTGGCGTGCCAGCGGCCGCTGGGACCAGATGGGGCCGGAGCTGTTCCGGCTGCTGGATCGGCACAAGCACGGCTACTGCCTGGGCCCCACGCATGAGGAGCTGGTGACGGCGCTGGTGGCCTCGCAGAGCGGCCTTTCCTACAAGCAGCTCCCGCTGCGCCTCTACCAGGTCACCAGGAAGTTCCGCGACGAGCCCAAGCCGCGCTTCGGCCTGCTGCGCAGCCGGGAGTTCTACATGAAGGACATGTACACCTTCGACAGCTCCGAGGAGGCGGCTCGGCGCACCTACGAGCAGGTGTGCGCCGCCTACTGCCACCTCTTCACCCGCCTGGGGCTGCCCTTCGTCAAGGTGCGGGCGGCCACGGGCAGCATCGGCGGCAGCACGTCCCACGAGTTCCAGCTGCCGGCGGACATCGGCGAGGACAGGCTGCTGCTCTGCCCTCAGGGACACTTCGCGGCCAACGTGGAGACGCTAAACACGGAGCAAACCTCATGCCCCGAGTGCGGGGAGAAGCTCAGCGAGACCAAAGGCATCGAGGTGGGGCACACGTTTTACCTGGGCACCAAGTACTCCTCGGTGGCCAACGCCGTGTTCTCCTCGGCTGAGAACAGGCCGCAGCTGGCAGAAATGGGCTGCTACGGCCTGGGCGTCACCCGCATCCTGGCGGCCTCCATCGAGGTGCTCTCCAGCGAGGACAGCATCCGCTGGCCCAGCCTCATCGCACCCTACCAGCTGTGCTTCATCCCCCCCAAGAGGGGCAGCAGGGAGGAGGAGGAGGGAGCGGCGCTGCTGGAGCAGGTGTACGATGAGCTGGCCCAGGCGCTGCCCCAGCTCGCCGGTGACGCGGTGCTGGACGACCGGAGCCAGCTGACCATCGGCAAGAGGCTGAAGGATGCCCAGAGGCTGGGCTACCCCTACGTGGTGGTGGCTGGGAAGAGGGTCTGCGAGGACCCCCCGGTCTTTGAGGTTTGGGATCAGAATGCCGGCAAGGTTTTGTTCCTCACCAAAGAAGGGGTCATAGAGCTGCTGAGTGAAGTGCAAGTGCCTTGAATGGCTCCTCTCTGAATTCATCATGTCTGCTGCAGTGAGTTCATCTGAGCAGCCCTGGTGATGGCTCTGGGTGAGCAGAGGCAAATCCAGCTCATGTCAGAGCCAGCCACGGTGTCCTGCAGGTGCGCCAGGTGCTGAGGTTGAGCTGGAATCAGCACACATTCCACCACAGGGCTGGGGACGTTCCTCCCTCTGGGTACAGGTCCCTGGGAGCTGCTTTTTCCAGCACTTGTAGCCTCATGTGGCTGTGGGAGCACTGGCAGGGCCGTCCCCTCACTGCCTGGCAGGGACAGACTGGCCATGGCCTCTGTCAGGAGCACAGGACAGACAAAACTGCACAGGGGGACAGGAGGGCTCCCCTCACTGCCACGTTCTCAGCATGAAGGATTCTAAGAGAGACAAAGGAAGGCAACTTTCCTCTGTTTGCCGTGGCAGGGCTCCTATGAGGAGCTGCTCGGTGCCATCCCAGCAGCACTGATGGGACAGGGAGCTGCTTGGAGGGATCACCTCACCCTGTGCCACAGTTCCTTGGTCTGAGATCTAGAGATCATGAGCAACACTGTAATAAAATCACAGAATCATTTATGTTAGAAAAGGCCTTTAAGATCATTGAGTCCAGCCATTAACCTGATCTGCCAAGGCCACCACTAACCCGTGTCCCCAGGTGCCATACCCACTGCCCCTTAAACCTCTCCAGGGATGATGACTTGACTGCATCACTTCCCTGAGCCGTTCCAGTGCCTCACAACCCTTCTGATGAAGAGCTTTTTCCTAATATCCCTGCTGGGCGAGGTGGGGACGGTGGGTCGAAAGGAGTGGGGCTGGGGCTGGGGCTGATGCCGGTGCCGATGCCGGTGGGATGCCAGGGCGGGTCGGATGTCGGGACTGGTCGAAAGGAGCGGGGCCGGGATTGAGGCGGGGCAGGGTGGGATGCCAGAGCAGTGGGATACCGGGGCGGGTCGGATTCGGATGCCGATGCCGGTCGGATGCCGGGGCCGGTAGCGGTGGGATGCCGGGGCAGGTCTAACGCCGGTACCGGTGGGATGCCGGTGCCGGTAGCGGTGGGATGCCGGGCGGGTCTAACGCCGGTACCGGTGGGATGCCGGGCGGGTCTAACGCCGGTGCCGGTGGGATGCCGGGGCGGGTCTAACACCGGTACCGGTGCGATGCCGGTGCTGATGCTGACGGGAAGGAGCGGGGCCGGGCCTGACGCGGCAGGCGGGGCCGGGCGGCACTGGGAGGAGGAGCACCGGCAGCATGGCGGAGGCCGAGCAGGACGGCGTGTCCGGAGCCCCGGCGGCGCCGCCGCGGTACCGGGGAGCGCTGCACCCCGACACGTGGGAGCAGGTGAGGCGGCGGGGCCGGGCGGGGGGCCGCGCTCGGGGCGCTGCATGCCTGTCCGTCTGTCCGTCCGCCCGCAGGAGCTGGAGGCCATCCCCATGTTCATGAAGCGCTGCCCGGCCGAGATCGACGCGGCGCGGCAGCCCGAGCTCGCCTGCCTGCAGTCGCTGCTGTTCGACGAGGAGCGGAGCCCCGCAGGTGCGTCCTGCCCTGCCGTGCTCGGGTGAGCCGCCAACCCCAACCCTGCCCCAGCCTGACCCCCTGCATCCCCGCAGAGCTGGCCAGCATGTACAAGAACGAGGGGAACGAGTACTTCAAGGAGAAGGACTACGGGAGAGCGCTGGCCGCCTACTCGGAGGGGCTGCGGCGGCGCTGCGGGGACGCGGAGCTGGACGCGGTGCTGCTCAGCAACCGGGCGGCCGCACATTTCCACCTGGGTAAGGCTTCACACCGCCGGGAACGCGGCTCCGCGCTCCGGAGATGCTGCTCCTCCCCGGCTGGGGTTTGCTTTCTGTTTGTTTTGGTTGTGTGATGGGTTATGGGTGGGAAGGAGGCGCCTTGAAGCCTGGAGAGCTGGCTCGCTTCAGCCCATGGATGTGTGCGGGGTTTGTGCTCTGCTCCTTGCAGCTGTTACCTGCTGCTCGAGCCTTGGCTCCAGGACAGGGCAAAACCACTGGGTTTTTTAGTCTGTTCAGAAATAGACTAGTTTGGGTTAGAATTGATGGATGACCTTTAAAGGCCATCTGGTCCAATCCCTCTGCAAGGAGCGGTGACATCTTCAGCTAAAGTTTGTTCAGAGCCCTGCCCAGCCTGGCCTTGAATGTTTGCAGGATGGGGCTCCTAGCACCTCTCTGGACAACTTCTGCCAGTGCCTCACCACTCTCATTGTCAAAAATTTCTTCCTTATATCTAGCATAAGTCTACCCTCATTTAGTTTAAACCATTGTTTGGTGATCTTGGAGGTGTTTACCAACCTTAATAATTCTGTGATTCTCCTACAGCTACCACCATCCTACCAATAGGGAAGGTGTTCTGGCCCTTTTAATGCTGCTGTGTGTTGCTCACACCACATTATTTACCTCTCACCTGTATGACTGATCCCTCTCCTTTCACTTCTTGTTCTTAATTTGCTGGTTTTTACCCTCCTCTCACCTCACAGTGATTGTAGGAACAGTGAATTACAGGGTCTCTGCAAAAACCTTTTTGTCACCTTGGTGTGTGGTTGGATTTTAAATACAAGTGGAGGTTTTAAATAGATTTTAAATACAAGTGAGCACTTTTACTTGCTTTGCAGGGAACTACCGTTCTGCTCTAAATGATGCCATCCAAGCCAAAAAGCTGAAGCCCACCCATCTCAAAGCCATCATAAGAGGTGAGAGTTAATGCTGGTGCTGCTGCATGGAGCAGGAGTCCTTTCCAAATGCTTGGCTGATGTTATTTTTACTGATTGTGCTGCTATTGTTACCAGCCCTGAAGCAGGCTGTTGTTGCTTGTTGCCTTGTTTCCTTGAGTGTTGAATAGTTGTGTTTATAAAGCTGAAATTACTGTGAGTGGGCATCATACTTTGTTTCTGGACAGAGTTCATTTCAGAAAGGGAAAGCAGTTACTGGAAGAGATCTCTTCACTCGTTGTTGCTGTTTCTCCCCAAAAGAGAGCTCTGCCTTTTGCTTTGCATTTTCAATCAAAATGTCTTTTTGTTCTTCATCTCCTATATCTATCAGAGTCACTGTGGAGTACAGGATAACTTTTCCTGTTTTCCACAACACTGTTCTTTTTACCCACTCCATAGAAATCCCCCTTTTATTTTTCCTAACAAGCCAAATACTGAAATGTTAATTGCAATGATAAAATTTTGTAACAGACACTTTTAGCATAATTCTGCTGATTTCTGTGTCTAGATGATATAAGAACTGATTAAATACTTCAAATTTTCTTCTCAACTGACCTGCTGGAAATTTGTGGTTGAACATGACCACACAAGACAAAGATGTTTAGTACAGAAGTGCCAGACCTAATGCTGTCTTTATAATCACCACTTTTGCAGTAGTTGTACACTGACTCCAACACTGGAAATTTAAAATATTCATCCTTCCAGGAGCTCTCTGTCACATGGAACTAAAGAATTTCGTGGAAGCAATAGCATGGTGTGAGGAGGGCTTGCAAATAGACTCAAAAGAGAAAAAGCTTGTGGAAATGAGAGCCAAAGCTGACAAATTGAAGGTGAGGATGAAGGCAGCCTGGCATGTGCAGTGCTTGTCCCTTTGGGATCCCTGGAGGGGTTTCTGTGTGGTGTGGATCCCCAGGCAGGATGGAGGGGTGCTCCCATGGGCTGTGTGTTGGGATGTGCAGGGGAAGGAGCTGGGGGGGACCTTCCTGGGGACCCAAACTGGTTTCTCCAGAAGGAGAAAATGTCAGGGAAGAGCAGAGGTGGGCACTGACCTGCTCTGTGTGGGCACTGATGGACACTGACCTGCTCTGTGCGACCTCACTGCATCCTTTTCTTATCTATAGAGAACTCAGGACAGGGATGCCAGGAAAGCAAAGGCGATGGAGAAAAAGGAGCAGTGTCAGAAGGAAGTTTTGCTTGCAGCAATAAAGGTGAGTCGCTGAGAGGGGCTGGTTTTCTGTGGTTTGGGGTTTTTTTTAAGAGCTCTCTTGTTTTTCTCTAAAAGTTGGATCTCATACATTGGCTTTTGAGGGCTAGAGCAAAAAAAAAGAGTTAAAATCATGATTCTCCAGGACTGCATGGCTCCAGCCCCAGCTTCCAGCTGTCTGTATTTCAGGTAACAACTAATGCAAAATACAGCCCCAGTGTTAGGAGATGGGCTGAGCTGTGTGAGTGCTCTGGCTGCAGCATCACATCAGCACAGTGAACCTGGCTTTCTCTGCTGCCCACAGGCATTAATTCTGTGGAAGAATAGAAGATACCTTCAATAAGGTACAGGAGAGAATCAGTCCTGGATCCTCTCCTTCCTCAGTGAATGTTTAAACTGCATTAAAATATTTGGGGCTTTTACATGCAGTCAGATCTCCTCTGCTGTTGCTTTTCCAAGGAAAAGAGTGAGCTTTCTTCAGTTCTCTGAAAGAGCAGATGTTCTCAGGAGCTGGTGTGTGTAGTTGCACCCTGTAGTGATGCCTGGCAGGCCCCAGAGGAAAGGATTTTAAATGCATCCCTTTCCATGTGTGTTCTCAGGCTCTTCTCTCCACGTGTGGGTTCCTCTGGATTCCCAGCTCTCCTCATTTGTTCATGGAAGCCTGGCTGAGGTCCTGGGTTCTACTGGGAAGTATCAGACCAGTCACCTGAGTCTGATACTGAGGGAAAGCTTTGGAGCTGACTCATTAAGAACAACATCATTTGACCTTTTACTGACTGCTGATTTTTTGTTCTTATTCTCCCCACCGCAACTGTTGAATTTTTAGTTGTGTTTTGGTATTTCCCCTCCATCCCCTCCAGGAAAGAAATATCAAGCTAATTCTTGAGCCTTCAGATGAAGAAGAGGAAGTGTCAGGTGGCCTGGCTGAGATATCCTTGGATGGGTTCCACCCTGGCAGTGCCACAGGAGCCAAGGTGCACCTGGATGCTGATGGCAGCCTGAGCTGGCCTGTCCTCTTCCTGTACCCTGAGCACGAGCAGACAGATTTCACTGTGGCTTTCCATGAGGGCTCCAGGTAAGTGCTCTGCCAGCAGCATTCTGGCACTGAGGAGGTGTTTGAGCAGGTGAGAGCAGGCAGCAATCCAACACTGCCATGCTGGAGCAGCCCCTGATGTCTGATCACACAGCTGACCCTGCTCTGCAGCAGGAGGCTGCACCCCATGGCCTCCTGAGGTCCTCTCCAACCTGAATTATTCTGTGATTTACCTGGATTTATGCTGCAGACAAACACATTTAGCCAGGGTGACTGAAGGGGCTTGCAGTGCAATTACTCAGGCCAGTAATTAATTAGTGACCAGGGATACCTGTGACCACACGTGTGGATTTTAGAGATTCATTAAGGTGCTGTTTCAAAGCCCTCCAAATAGATCTCAGAAAAAAAAAAATTAAACTCAAAAATTATGAAAAGCTTCCAAAGGGGACCTCTCATAACCAGCAGGGACCCCAAAGTTCTCCTCAGGGCCTCCAGCAGATCTGAAGTTCTGCAGACCTTTCAGACTGGCAAGCTCAGAATTCCACTCTCCTTGATGTTAACTTCAATTTCTTACCTTATAGTGTTAAACAAACTTGGAATTTGTAACTTTTTGTTTGTTGGAAGACATATTCCTCAGATCTATTAATAAGTTTAGGACTTATTTTTATTATTTTATTTTATTTTATTATTTGCACTGTTATTTTAACAGTGCAAGCAGGTTGGTGATGTTGTGGTACTTTTATTGGTAGTGTTCACTGTGCTTTTTTGTGACTAAAGGAAGTGGAAATGGATTTTTAGGACAAACTGGCCTCCCAACACTCCTCAAGTAGCAAAATAAAGAAACCTTGGACACACAGACATATTCTCATCACTCTGATATGGTGAAGCATGGGACTGTCAAAGGAAAATCCATTTTAGACAAAATGCAGGGTGTTTATTTGACAGCTTTTTCAGTGTGAAAACGTTAATTAAAAATAATTTGTTGTCACACTGCTCAAGTTTGAAGCCAATAACCTGAATTACAGGGCCTTGGATTTATTGGGAAAGTGAGTATGTAGGGAAGGAACTATTGGTGATCTAAACTTACTTTCAAATCTGTTGTTTATTTTGCTAATGTATTTTTGCCATCATTTAAATGCAACTGTACAAGTTACTGGAGCTGAGCACTTTGGCTAAGCTGACCAAGTGTTTTTTGGCTTTTAGGTTTATTGATCATTTAATGGTGATGTTTGCTGAGTTACCTCCTTGGGATTTAGAAAAAAAGTACCTTCCCAACAATCTTGAGGTAAGAAGTTTGATTTTCCTTCAATTTCAGGGTTGTTGTGTTGTGGGTTTTTTTATTTCTGGAGTGAGAAAGTGCACAGCTCTGAGGATATGAAAGTGTTGGCATCTGTTTACCTTGCACAGATGTGAAACAAGAGAGCTTAAACTCCTCACTTATAAATTCAGACATTGTCTACATGTGCTGACAGAATTCACTGATGAAAATGGAAGCTGTCTTCCAGTTACATTGTATTTGACAGAAGGTATTTATAGATATTGCTTAGATTCCATCTTTGCAACAATAATTAAGATTTAAACAATCAAGCTGATAGGTGGCCTGGTTTTTTAATTGCATCGTGGAGTTGCTCAATACAAATATTGAAGGCATTATTTTAAGAATAATTTCTTTTCAGAACTGAGTGGAGTTACTTGAGCACATAATCAGATCTAGATAATATATCTCTATTAACACTTTAGCAAAGGAGGGTTGTGAGTTGGTGCAGCAGGTTTTGAGAATTTTTCTGAAGTTGTACATGGAAGGATAGGAATGTTTGTTTTCATTTTTCACCCCAGTGCCAGGCAGCAGCAGCACAGCCCTGTGTAAAGTGAGCAGGCAGGTCCAGAAGGACAGTGGCTGTGTGCTTTTCCAGGTTAAATCCTGTGTGTATTTACAGTCTAAGGCACCACTGCTGGATTTTAATCTCTTAAATCAACTCTGTTTTGTTCAAATACCTCTGAACCCACTCAGTTTATCTCATAACATTGCTGCATTTCACCTGCTGAAATGCTGCCCTTAGATTTGGGTTGGTTGCCTGTAATGCATGGGAACAGCCTGTGTATTTTGCCTCCCTGCTGCCACTGCCAGGAGAGCCTGAGCTGGTTTATACAGGGAAAACTTGGAATTCACACAGAGCAATTTCTGCCTTGCTGAATTTTGCATCCAACAGTTGAGTCAAGCTACAGAGGTTTGATAAACCCCAGCTGATAATGGTGTGGTGATACTGGGCTTTCAGCAGCTTAATGCTTTCCTTCATGTACCTTAGGCATTTATTAACCCCTCCCCCCAATGTTTTTTTTCCCAGCTCTATTTTGAAGATGAAGAAAGAGAAGAAATGTATGAGGTGAACCCAGAGCACACATTGCTGCAAGTGCTGCAGCACGAAAGGTGAGGCTCTACCTGTCCAAGTCCAGGGGAAAAAAGGCAAAAAGTATGAGCTTTAAGTCCAGTTTGTTCTTAAATAGTCCTAACTCTTCTCTGACTTAATAGTCCTGCCTCTTGAAGGTATGGATTTTGTGCCTGGCTTTAGCAACTTACATATGTTTTCCCCCCAAAAAAATGAACAACTCTTTCCAGGCATGAATGGAGATGGGAGAGGGAGCTGAGCAACACAGAAGAGCTATTCCAGATCCCATCTACACAATACTACTTTAAAAAAAAAAAAAAAAAAAAAAACAAAAAAAGAAGAAGGAAAACAGGCAGCAGCCTGTAAAGAGCATGTTGAAGGTTAACAATGCTCTCGCTGTTCACACTGCTGCGTGAGCAGCCCCCGGTGCAGCACGCAGCACTCTTCTGCTCTGAAACTGCCTTTCAGGAGTTGGGCTGCTATTGAGAGAGAAGAATTTGCTGTTTGTGAAGCCACAAAGTTCCTGTGCAGCCTGTGCCATTGAGCTGCAGCATCTCATAGCTAGCTGGAGCTGCTGCTCAGCGCGGGGGGCTCGGTCTGTCGCAGTGGGAGCGGGATCTCTGTCACCCCATAAAACTCAGCAGTGCCCAAAGGCCCTCAGATTCCAGGCTGTAAGGGCAGCTGCAAAAGAGCCCTCCTTCCAGAGGGAGAATAACAGCTGCCTTAATTAAAAGAAGCTGTTGGGAGAGGAGTTGATTCATAAAACACTTCTCCTCAGATGTGCTTAGCCGTGGCTCCGAGAGGCTCTGCTAATCAGCACAGAATCTCATCTCCAGCCTTTGGAGGGTCAGTCTGTATGGAGCTGGCAGGAGTCACTTGCTTTGCAGGACACTGGGCCAGCTACATGGAAGCCAAGGACTCCTTTTGATCTTTGCAGGTATTTTGTAAAGGCCGGGACCCCGACAGTTTTGGTGTTTGCCAAGCGTTCTCCTTTCTCTAAGAAATACTTCTCTAGCAAGAAAGTGCATCGGCTGTAATGAGCAAGAAAGAAACGAGGAATCCTGTGCAAGAGGCTGCTGTTTGTTAGCCCAGCTCCAGGCTGCAGACTTCTGCTTCAACAAAAATACCTTGCACTCTTCAGGGGCGGAAAATAATCTTGGCACACAGGGAAGCTTCCAGGGGAGCAGCACAGGAGAAGGAAGGGCTAACATGAGGGGATTATTTGTTTAAAAGGGAACCCAGCTGGCTTGCAGAAGGTCTCCTCTATGATAGGCTGCATGTGGTTTTGAAATAAACCTGAAGCAGTGCCAAGCACTGGCTGTGGTTGCAGTAAGAGCAGCTGGGAATGTTCATCCTTACCTGAGAACATCACAGAACTGCTCGGGGGTGGCTGTGGCTGCTGGGGTTCAGCAGCTGGGGCCTGGGGAGGTGCCTGCCTGTTGCAGCAGGGTGGATGCAGCCAGGTTCCTGCAGCTGCTGCTGCTTTGTCCCTGCTTGGCTGTGCTGCTGGCCAGGCTGCAGCAGAGCTCTTTGTTTGGAGCAGTGTCTGACTGACCCTTTTGATACCTCACTGAATGTTCTACAGAACCTGGATTAAACATGCCTATTTTAAGTAGACTGACTTCTGCCTAATTAATGGGACAACAGTTTCTCTCACCTTGTGAAATGCCAGAGAATGACAGACACTGATTGTGAACCCCAACATAACACCTTTATCCATTACATTAACAGGCAGGGTCTTCTGGACTTCTGTATTAGCATTTGGCTTTTAATCAGAAGTAATTCTCAGTCTCTCATTTCTTTCTCTTCCGCAGGAATGTAAAATGGCTAAAGCACACTGTAGCTTTAGACACGGGGCATTAGAAAGCTGTTCAGCCATAAAACACTCCTGCTTCCATCACAGAGGCTGGCTGCAGGCAGCTCTAGAGAAAACATTTCCTAAATTTCAACACAGCGAGAGTCTCCACCCGAGGATGCTGCAGTTTGATGCCCAGAGCTGGGGCTGCTTTGCAGCGAGGCAGCAGGGGCTGGGCACTGTGCAGCCAGCAGCTGGCAGTGCCCTCAGAGGGCAGAGAGCTGGGCAGCCAGGTGCTGCAGGCTCAGCCCGTTGCACAGGATGCACAGGAGGTTGCAGAGCGAGGACAGAGCGTGGTGCAGGGCGAAGCTGCGCGCCAGGCGCCGGTACGCGGGGTCGGAGGCGCGGAGCTGCCGGCGGGGCTCGCGGGCCGCCAGCCCCAGCTCCTGCCCCAGCCCGTGGCTCTTCTCCACCCGCTGCAGCTCAGCCACCAGCTCCGAGGCCGCCCGCCCGAAGCACTGCGTGTTCAGCACCGAGGCGGCGATGCACACGAGGAAGATGATGGTCTGCAGGGAGCAAAGCCACCCCACATGTAGGGGGTTACATTTCTCCCCCAGGCCCCCTGGCTCGCTGCAGGTTGGGTGCTTGTGGGCTTCTTTTAACTGTGTGTGGGTCTCCGTGGTTTGCAAGCCAGCCAGAGGAGCAGAGGAAGGGGTTGGGGCTGTGTGTGGGGAAGGGGGAATATACCTGGGTCTTGTGCTCCTGGCTGAGCTGCTCGCTGGGGTGGGACATGGCAAACAGGGTCAGGCTGAGGAAGGCACAGGTGGAGCTGATGTGGAAGTAGTAGGGGAAGAGCTCGCGCTGGATGGAGCCGAAGGTGTGGCGAGGGAGGTGCCTGCTCATCACAAACCCTGCAAAGGACCCAGGTGAGTCCTGGGGCAAAGCCCCCTCCCCGTGCCACCCCCCGGGGCAGAGAGCACAGCACAGCCCAACCTACCGGCCACGAAGGTCACCCAGACCTGCATTCCCCAGGAGGTGGAGAGGACGAGCAGGTGCAGCAGTTTGATGGCGTTGGAGGGCTCCGTGTCACTTGCCATGGCGTGCTGGATGGGGACAGGTCCCGTCATGTCAGCCGGGTCAGCCCGGATTCGGCACCGAGCTGTGGCTGCTGCTGTCACCTTGCTGCTCGCAGGGCAAATGCAGTTCAGGTTCCCAAACCTGCTTACTCAGGGAAAGCTTTGGAGCTGGCACAGCCCTGTTCCAGCCCCACCACCACACACCCGACCGGGCTGCAGAGCTGCTCTTCAGTCCCTTCGTATCTCAGGGCAGGGCTCTGCGTCAGCACCTGCGAGCCACATGCCTGGGGTGGACTTTTGGCAAAGTCCAGCCAACGCCCCTCTGACCCCTGGCAGCAGGAACCGGCACAAGTCAATAAAAAGGGGAAGAGAAAAGCTGGGGCAAATTCACCTGCCCATGCCATGGCCATCAGAGGCCTCTTGGCCAGGGGGAAGTCTCCTTGTTTAAAAACAGAACTGCTTCTGCACTGTTTAACCAAAAACCTGGGGGCTCAAAGAGCAGGGGGCTCCCAGCCTCACCCCCTGCCCCAGACCCTGCACAAGAGCACAGGCAGGAGGCTTTGAAAGAACTGCCTGATCCACTGCAAGGAGTGCTCTGAAAATTAATTAAAACAAAGCTTCCGGGAGTAGCCCATCAATATTGCTGCCTGCAGAATTCCTCCTCCTCCTCCTCCTCCTCCCCTCGGCTGCTGCCTCGGGGCATGAATTACAGCGGGGCTGGCCTTGAGAGAGACACTGCCGTCTGATTCTATCCCACTCCTGCAAGGCAGATAAATATGCCCTGTATTGTGATATATTAGCTCCATGTATTTATTTAGGCACCCATAAAATCAGGACCTTAAACCTTCTCATGATGGCAGCACACTGGAGAAGGCGCCCACATCCAACCTGGAGTGCTGGCCTGTAAATCCCCAGCTGTATTCATGGCTTTTTCCTTTCCAGAAGCTTCTTGGTGTTTTGGGTTATTTTTCCATCCCCCATCAGCCCTGGATGGCAGCCGTGGTGCTTAGGTGGGGCTTTGTTCCCTGCATCATTCTGGGCAGGAAGGCAGGGGTGGGCTCTGAGCCCTGCTGCTCCCAAGGCCCCAGATCTGCCTCTCCAAATGCTTTGGATTTCCTCCATGCAGGAATTAGCAGTGAGAGCTCCAAGGTGTTTTCATGCAGGTTGGAAGGTTGCTCAGAGCAGGGGGTAACTCCCTTTTTTTAAAAGGCATTAAGAAAAATGGTGATTGATTGCTGAATTGGTCCTGGAACTGTGCATTGATGGGGAGGGCAAAGAAAGGGCTCTGGGAAGGGCTGTAGGGACAGTGCCCAGCAGGTCCCTCCTTCTCTGTGGGATGAGGCAGTGGAGATGGGAGCTCCAGGGATGCTCCAAGCTGCCCAGCCCTGCTGGCCATGCCCCCAAGGACCAGCAGATGCTGTAGGGCCACAGTTTTCCTGCAGAAGCACAAAGCACACGAGGCTCTGCCGTGCCCCCAGGTCACTCCTGCACCCCCAGGGACCCAGCCAGGCTGGAGCCAGGCCTGGCCGGGGCCTCCCAGCAGGAAAAAGCACAATACTGGAGGAGAGGGAGAGGTCAGTTAGAGTTTAATGTTCAAGCAGCAGCAATTCCTAACAGTGAGTAGGAAGGATGGCTCTTGTCCCGGAGATAAAAAGGCAGGAGTGCTCTGAGTTTTGGGAGATAAGAGGGCTCTATAAAAATTGAATGTTTTGTACCATGTTCAGCCTAAGATGCCTTTATCTTTTGGAGGTTGCTGTGCCAGGCCTTGAGCTGAGATGTTTATGATGGGAGATAGAGCAGAGATTGGGGGTTTATGGCCACAGCCAGCCCAGGGCTGGGAGCCACTGGAGGAGAGGGGCAGGAGCTCCTTCTGCTTATCAACCACCCCTTTCCTGCAGCACAGTCCTGCCTCAAAATTCCCCAGCTCCACCTGAGCCCAGGCGAGCTGTGGGTGCAGAACCCTGCTCCAGGCTCACCACACAGCAAACCCCTGGAGCAGGCACTCACCCAGAGCAGACAGGGATGTCTGTCCTTCCAAAACACTCCTATTGCTGCTGATGGGGTGGGATTGCAGCCCAGGAGGAGCAGGGGCTGTTTGCCAGCCCTGCCCAGGAAAAGGAGCAGCACTGGGGAGAGTGGGATGTTCCACCAGCCACCCCTACACCAGGGAGGGGCACAGCAGCCACCCCACATCACTGCCCCCTCTCTCCCTTTGCTGCCTCAAAAGGAACCAGTTATGTCCCACTGAAAAAAAAAATCTGGCTTGGGAAGATTTTGGATCATACAAAGATTCAAGTAGCGTTAAGAGAACTAGAAAACCACGTCCTGTACATCAGCTTACAAAATTTCTAAATAAAATAATAAAAAAGAAAGAAGAAGAGGTGTGACACATCAGTGCAGGGGATGAGGTGGTACAGCAATGCCCCTCCACCCCAGCCCACGGGACCAAAGCCCCCAGGGAGGCAGGGTCTGGGTGCCACCGTGCCACGTTCCCTTCCGCCACAGAAGTGTCCCCTCATCTGTCTGTCCGTCCGTCTGTCAGCAGGGGGCCGTGGCTCTAGAAGTCCTGCAGCCGTGAGATCAGGTCCTCCTTGTTCTTCAGCAGGAACTTCTCGCAGGCCTCGAAGGTGGAGCAGATGTCTGAGGACAGCCCCGCCACGTTGGTGGTGACGTAGGTCAGGTACCCCGGCATGGCCTGGTTGTAATAAGCCACCTGCAGGGCACAGGGCGAGGTCAGCAGGGCCACAGGGCGGGGAGGAGCCTCCCCCAGGGGCTGTGGGAGCATCTCCCACCTTGCTCATCTCCTGTGACTCCGGCCAGATGCAGAAGCCGGAGCAGAGCGTCTCCCCGCGCGTGAACTCGGGCCTGGCGGGGTGCGTGGGCAGCGTCACTGAGCGAAAGGCCACCACGAAGGGGTCCCTGGGGACGACACAGCCTGGTGAGCTGGCACAGCCTGCCTGGCAGGGAGCAGGGTCGGGCTGGGCACTCACCCCTTGCTGCAGGGCTTCCGTCGGGACGCCAGGATGACAAAGTCCTGCGGCTTGTTCTCGTTCCTGAGCTTCTGGCTCACCACGTGGTAGATCATGTCGTCGTCATCGACCTTCTGGACAAGCTCAGCACTCCTGGAAGGGGAGGGGACTGATCACAGAAACCCTGCTGTGCCCCCCTGAATCTGGGCCTTACACAGTTACAACCCACCAGCAGACCTAAAATATCTGAGGGGACCCAAAACAGACGTTTGCTCCAGCAAAGCACAGCCATCAGCCCAGATGGAGCCAGGACAGGGACACACCGTGTGAGGGGTCTCTAGGAGCAAGCAAGGTGTTCCAGACTGCAAGGCAAGATGTACTCTACTACCACCTGTATGGCAGTTGTCTTTTGTCATGTGGGCAGTTTTTCCTCATCTCTTCCACAATCACTTCTCCCTCGGGAGGGGACATCTGCTGATAACAGCTATTTGATGTCAGTGCATGGCTGATAAGAACTATAACATCCCATTGGGAGATGCTCTGCCCAGAGGGAGGAGCCAAGCATTGCTACCCAGATATAATCTGGGGATTCTGGAACACCAGCAGCACGGCATCTCCACTGATTTTCCCAGAGGAACAGCAGCTGCCTCTTCTTCCACTGGATCTTCAGAGGAAGAATGCATCCTTCTCTACAGGATCCCTGCTCCAACAGAACCACCCCTGACACTGCAGGAGGGCTGCAGCCACATTTCCAATTGGACTGCTGTTGGAGAGTTTTGTGCAGACGTGGCTTGAAGGAAAAAGGGCCATGATCATATACAGCTGGTTAAGCAGTAAAAAGCAGCTGTAAGCAGTAAGTTCTCAGCCTTCTGATTACAAGAAAAACAAAAACACTGCGTCCTTGATCAAATAATGAGAAAAACACGGTGAAAAACATGGAGTCCTTGAATGTAGTCAACAACAGTCAACAGCAGGATGCAAAAACAAGTATTAGCCTCAACAAGAAAGCCACAGGTATTAGCAACAAAGGAGGGGTTGGCATGTAATCTGTAACCAATGATGAGCTCAGTTTTTGCAATATGTATGAGTTTAATTAACACTACTATAAAAGTATGTAAGCTGGATCAATAAATCCGAGACAAAGATCATCAGTAGGATGTGCTCGTCTCCCTTCACCTTCCTCAGACTGCTGCCAACACCTTGACCCACAGGGTGTCAGGTTGGGTTCTGACTCTGTCAGTGTTGTTCTAGTGTACTGCATTGTTTATTTTATCTTTTCTTCCCTATTAAAGACCTGTTATTCCCTGCTCCCGTATTTTTTGCCTGAGAGCTCCTTAATTTTAAATTTACAGCAATTCAGAGGGGTGGGGAGGGTTTACACTCTCCATTTCATAGGAGGCTCCTGCCTTCCTTAGCAGACACCTGTCTTTCCAAATCGAGACACAAGGCAACACACTGTCTGTCAGGAAAGCCCAAAGGGATGCTCAACCACAAGGCTTAAGCCTGGGGTGTGTCAGAACTCAGTACATCCCTCTGGGTGTCCAGAGTTGCCAAGGACCCCCCCGGGGGGCTCGGAGACCCCGGCACGCAGCCCAGAACACCTGGGGATTTGATTATGACCCCTGGAGCAAGTTACCAACTTTGTATGAGGATCTGAAAGTCACAGAAGTTTAAATAGTATAATAATAAAATTATCACAGGGTGAAAATGTAGATTTTAGGATTTTTGGTTTGGAGGTTTTGGGGACAAGATGGAGGAACTTGGGCATGTCCAGCCTTTCTTCTTCTTCTTCTTGGTCTCCATTTTCTGCAGTGATGTTGGCACTTTGGGATTGGTCTAGAGTAGAAGTGCACTGTCTAACATAGGTGATAGGTATTGGGAATTAAGTGTAAATATGTTATACATAGTTTGTAGTATAAAAAGACAACACCGCCCTGAGGACGGTCAGAGTGCCTGTGGCTGCCTGGCTGAGCAGATCTTGGCTGGGCAGAAAGAAAATTTTATAGGTAAGAATTAATAAACAACTTCAAGACCAAAACTGAAGAGATCTGACTCGTTCTTTGGATGCACGGGCCGAAACAGAGACATCTTGGGGCTGCAATTAACACCTAAGCTCCAACAGGGGTGTGTTTTTGGGGAGGCTGCAGCACTCACACGTAGTGGCTGTCCCACTCGTGCCGGCGCCGCAGGTTGGAGAGCAGGGAGAAGGCTCGGCTGGCCGGGATGCACACGGACATCTCGATGCGGAAGGACAGGAACTTGTCCTCCTCCAGCGTGTACATCCGCACCTGGGGAGCACAGGACACAGCTGGGACTTGTTCCTACTGGGATTGCCCTGCTTTGGGGCCCAGGGAGAGGGGACAGGGTTTAGCACCTTTTCCTTCTCTCTGGCGAGCGCCCAGTTCGCTTTGGCCACGAGCATCTTCAGCGCAGAGACGTTGTTGTAGCTCAGATAAACCTGGGGCAGGGGCAGCACGTCAGGGGCACGAGGGGGAGCAGGAGGAGGAGCAGTAGGCAGCAGCTTCCACAGGGATCATCCTACCTTGTTGCTTTGGTCCCAGGGCACGGAGAGCGGCACCTCGGTCTGCTTGCAGGAGACGACGTATTTTCTGCAGCAAAGGAACAGCTTCCCTTGTGAGGGGACACAAAGCACCCCCAGACTGTCCCTGCCCCCCAGTGCTGAGCCCCCCCTTTCCTCCTTCCTCCAGCCGCACATCCCACTCGTTTTGCTGCTCACCGGTCCAGCCGAATTTTTTTCCTAGCACTGGCTTCTCTGTACCTCCTCTCTCCATCCTGATAAATGGGAAAAGGCAATTAAGTTAATAGGAAAAGGAGGATTAAAAAAAACCAAAAAAACAAAAAAACAAAAAAACCCCATGCCCTTTTGGGAGTGGGAAAAACACTCAGCAGGGAAGGGCTGGCAAGTGAAGCCCTCTTGCTTGACAGCTGCCACTCTGGCCACACTGCACTGATGGTCAGTGATTAATTGTGATTTATTTCAGCATTGTCACCACGCTCTGATCAAGTGACGGGCACTGGCACATAAGGGAAAACACTTGTTGTGGCTGCAAACCTGAACAATGCCTCTGAAAAAAAACTGTGTGCCCTAGCACCTGCAAATGTTCTCTCCTGGGGAAAAAGAAAGCCAAAAAAAGCAGCTTATTTTGAAGAAAGTGCTAGTGTGGTGTTTTAAAGAGGGTGAGAGGAGGTTTCAGGGGGGCCAACTTTGGCCATGAGATGATCTCCATCACAGTGAGAGATCCTAGTTTTAAGGCATCAAAAACTCAGGGAGCTGGACAAGGAACAGCCCAGGAGAAGCTGAGATGCAGGAGTGTTTGCTTTGCCACTGTGCTCATGTGACAGATTTCCCTAAATATTTGGATCCCAGCAAATTATGGATTAGGATGCTTTGAAAGGTACAAAACCACCTCAACATTCCTTCCCCAAAATTATAGAAAAGATGAGCTGGAATTTGCAGGCAATACTCTGCTAAGCCTTGCATGGCTAACACACCTCCCTCTCTGCTCAGGCAAGTGGTTTATTTTATCAGTTACACCCAGCAATCAACTCAATCCACTTGCTATTGAGCAATTCCATTCCCACCACCACAAAACTCCATTTGTTTTCCCGCGAATCCGAGAGCCCTCGGGGGCTGAGTGGGATATTTCCCTGTGCCACCAGGCTGGGGAGAAGCCATCCCTGCCGTGCTTACCCCCGGCTCGGGTGCCACCATGGGCAGCGTGCGGGGCTGGCCCTGCTGGTCCAGCACCACGAAGGTCATGAAGGCGCTGTTGATGTGCCGGCGGCTCACAGACATCTCCTGCCCGTAGGCCTCGGCGCTCACCCCCACCTCCATGCTGCCAGAAAGAAATGGGAATGAGGGAGCAGAGGGAGCGGAGGGCCACGGGGAGGGCGGGAAGGGCACCCCCACCACCGGCACCCACCTGTTCTTGAAGGCGTTGTTGACGATGGCTTTGAGCACCAGGCGGTCCCCAACTTGCGACGGGCCCCGAAAGTGGAACATCTCGATGGCCCTCAGCGTGGGGTAGCTATGGCACAGACGGCTGTGGGGACAGGTGTCACCCCCCAGCCATGGCCCCATGCCACGGCACCTTCCCCAACCCAGCCAGAGACAAGGAGACCCCAAAAAATGTCACCCCTGGATCCCAAAGCCAGGCGTGAGAAGGAACAATGAGTACGAACTGCAATGAGTGTGAACTGCAGTGAGTGTGAACCTTTCCCTGGGGTTCCTCAGCACCTGTGGGACTCCCTGTGCAGTGCCACCCAAGGTTGACAATTAGAGAGCAAAGGTTGCTGGGCACCATCCCTACAGTCCACCTGTGGCCAGACCCAGCCGCCGGTGTCCCCTCCCTGTCCTGGCTCCATCTGGGTTAATGGCTGCACTTTGCTGGAGCAAACATCTATTTTGGGTCCCCCTGGCCCCCTTGTCAGGTCACCTGGCTGCGATGGTGGCCACGTTCTCCATCCAGGCCATGATCTGCCCCCCGAAGGTGTTGCCCTGGTGGTTGGCGTGGGGAGGCAGCACCAGCTCCACGCTCTCCACGCGCGTCCTTTCCGCCGGCACCGCCCCACTGCCGTCCCGCGTCTCCAGCTCTGCCACGGGGGACAGCAGGGTTCAGTGTCCTGTACGGCCACTGGGACCCCTCTCCCAGCACCCCACCAACCCCTGTCTGTCACCCTGATTTTTTAAGTTTTTCTAAGCCTTCTGATGTTGACATTCTTGTAATGAACTTTCTTGTAAACACTTTATGTAAATAACTTATTGGTTTTGCATTCTTTTATGGAGGATAAATTTGATGGACTGTTGGTTTGTCCAGTGTCATTGGAGAGGTGGCACTTTCACCCTCCAATCCACTGTCACTTTTGGAAATCTGTAAATGTTGGAGTCAGAAAATAAAAAGTTCCTTTTTTTCCTTGGAAAGAGCAGCAAGTCCACATTGTGCTGTATGTCCTATAGTGACACTTGTCCCTCTCCCCACAGCTGCTCTCCCACTCCATCACCCCCCCAAACCTCCAGGCCTGGCAGTCTGGGGTGGTGGGGCTGATCCCACCATGGCCAGGGCATTCCCAAACCTCCACGTGGTGATCACCCCAGCACCCTGCTGAGGAGTGGGATGTCACCAGTGGGCATCAGGGCTATTTTGGAAGCAAACAGGGCACGGTACCAGTTTCCTGGGGGCTGCTGGTGAGCAGGTCCTTGAGGGTGTCCTTGTGCACCAGGCGCATGCGGCGGCGCTCGGCGGCGATGCTGTACTCGATCTTCTCCTCCTCTGTCTGTGGGATCACAGGCTCCAGCCGCACCTGCAGAGGGATGGGACAGGGTGCAGCTCTGCTGGGGGATGAGCAGCAGAGAGCAGGTGCCCTCCATGCCCAAGGCAAGGCCCAGAGCCACCCACCATGTATCCCCCAAGCACAGGACAGAGCATCACTGACCCATGAAGAAACAGCCATGATGGAAAGCTGACCCAGCCCAGCCTCAGAGAGGCCATTTCCTCACTGCCAGTGTGTAAGGCAGGCTACAGAGTGCCCCCACCAGCAGCCACTGCTCACCTTGCTGCCCATGGGGCCCTGTGCCACGAAGGTGGCGTACGCCTTGCAGATGCTGCAGTGCTTCCCGCTGCACAGGTCCTCATAGCTCACCTGGATGCCCACCTGGGAGAGGGCACAGCACCCCTGAGAGCTGGCTCTGCTCACCAGGAACCCACATCCCACCATGAGAGAGCCAGAGCCAGCCATAAATGATGTACACATGGGATTGAAGATGGGAATTGTGGGAGGATTTGGGGATTTGGCCACATGGCTGGTGGGGACGGGCACACAGCAAGGGGGACAGGGGTAGAGGCACACACCAACCTCCATGCTGGAGTTAAAGGCTCGGTTCACTTTGGCTTTGATGTTGACAACTTGCCCGACGCTGAAAAACAGGAAGAGGAGAAAGGGTCTGGGGTTATTGAGGGACAGCAGCAACCCAGCATCTCCCTCTGAGGTGCCACGGCATTCCAGCTCACTGCCCGCTGTGGTGAGGCTCCCTGGGACTGTGGGACATGCCAGGTGGCCAGCAGGACACGGGGACAGCCACCCCTGAGAGCAGTGAGATGTGAGCCCTGAGCAGCTGTGTGCAAGTGGGACCCAGGTCTGGGGTGACACCTGGGGGGGCAGAGGTGCCCGAGGCTCGCTTGGCACCCCTGCCCACGTGGGCATGCATGTTCCTGCCAGAGCAAACGGCTTCTCCAGCCTTGCATCCACTGTCCTGCACACAGGACCAGCCACGGGGCCTCCCCACAAGCAATGGACACCGTGGGATAATGGGAGGTGGCAGGAGGCAGGGCCAGCCAGGGGCATTTTGCACCATCTCTGAAATGGAACATCTGCTGGCAGCTGCTCTCCTCTGTGCCTTCAGCAGGCTTCAGAGGACACACACAGACCCTGCAGCCTGAGCCACTCCAGACTGGCACCCATGGAATGAGCAAATTCAATTTTTTAGTGATGCCGACAGCAGTCTGCACCAAATAACATGTTTAAATCAGGAATATTCCTCATTCCCCAAAAGAGGCCAGTACTAGGAAACTCAGTGGAAAAATAAACCCTGTAACCACCACTTCTCCAAACCCTGTGCCTTCACACATGCCTTCAGGCTCCAGATGAGCTCTGTGAGTGTCACACTCTGCACGCTGGCTCTGGCTGGAGCAGGAGTGGCAGGAGCTGGTGCCTCTGGCCGTCCCCCAGCGCGGACCCTGGCACGCCAGAGGGTTAGCAGGGTTAGGTGAGCAGCCCCTGTTGACATGCCATGCCTGGTCAGTGGGGTTAGGGCTCCCAACTCACGGCAGCACTGTGCCAGGCTGGCTGCTCTAGGGCCAAACACGTCCGTACCCGAGCGCGCTCCTCCCGTCCCGCTGCCCAGCAGGGCTGGCAGACGGCTGGCTGGGGCAAAGAGAGACACCAAACGTGGGGACAGCGTTAGAGGCCATGGAAGCAGCCAGATGGATGCTCTGGGTGGGTTTGTGGTGAGGGGCATGCAAGGGCAAGGGGCCAGGCAGGCAGGTCTATTTATAGCCCTAAAAGTGCTTTATCTTCTCTGGGCTTATCAAACAGTAGAGGCCATAAATGCCACACGAAGCCCAACTCAAGGGCACATGTGATCCTCCCCAGAGGCTGCACTTCCACACAGAAGGGCACAGGGACGGGGACAATCTGCTGCCCAGCCAGTGAGCTTTAAGCCAGTGATAATTTGGGGTCTCCTCCCTGCCTCTCCCCCACAGCACAAGGGCAGCAGAAGGCACAAACAGCCAGCAAGGAGATCTGACACAAAACTCCTCCACCTCCCAACAGCTCTGCAGGAAATCCCTGCCAGGCCCCTTGCTCGGAGCCTTGAGCTGGACCACAGCAAGTGGGATCCGAGCCAGGAGCAGCACACATTCCCTGCCCCCTTGGAGCAGTGCCCAGCTCACCCCTGAGGAGGGACAAATGCTTTGCAGGGCTTGATGTGGTGCTGTGGAGTGGCCTTGGGGCTGTTCTTCCCTGCTCCTGAAACCCATGGGGAAAAGTTGCCCCAGGAGCAGGGTATCAACCCCAGGGGTGCCACCTCCTGCTGCACCACATCCCCACACTGTGGATTTCTCAAGGAGCTGGGCCCCAGGGAAACGGGCACCTCATGTGGGAGGACAAAAGTGTGAGTTCAGCATTTCCTGGGAATGACAGTAAAACCCAGGACTGAGTCAGACTTCTCAGTGCCAAACAAACCAGCTGACAGCCAGGGACCCCAGTGCCAGCCCTGGGTACCCACACTGGTGCCTGCACAGCAGGGAGTGGTTGGGCAGTATGGATCCTGAACTGGATGGATCCTGAACTGCATGGATCCCATATGGCAAGGCAGGAACTGCTGGGCAGCATGGATCCTATATTGCACAGATCCTATATTGAATGGATCCCATATTGCACGGATCCTATACTGCATGGATCCCATACTGCATGGATCCTATACTGCACGGATCCTACATTGCATGGATCCTACATTGCATGGATCCTACATTGCACGGATCCCATATTGCATGGATCCTATACTGCATGGATCCTATACTGCATGGATCCTATATTGCATGGATCCCATATTGCACGGATCCTATACTGCATGGATCCCATACTGCATGGATTCTATACTGTATGGATCCTATATTTCATGGATCCTAATTGCAAGGATCCTATATTGCACGGATCCTATATTGCACGGATCCTATACTGCATGGATCCTATACTGAATGGATCCTATACTGCACGGATCCTATATTGCATGGGTCCCATATTGCACGGATTCTATATTGCAAGGATCCTATATTGCATGGATCCTCTATTTCATGGATCCTATATTGCACGGATCCCATATTGCACGGATCCTATATTGCACGGATCCTATATTGCACGGATCCTATACTGCATGGATCCTATATTGCATGGATCCTATACTGCATGGCAAACCCCCAGGGAGCCCCATGGAATGGCACCCAGGTGGGAACAGACAAACACAGGGGGTGTGGGTGCTCTGAGAGACCAGTAAAGGTGGGTGGCAGTACCTGGGCTTGCTGGGGGTACAAAAGGAGGAGACTGCTTTGGGAATGCTGGGTGGGAATGATCACAGTGCTGGGAGCCCATGGAGGATGAGGATGGAACCCTGGGAGGGTTTTTGTCCCCTCAGCCCAGGAGAAACACTGTCCCCTGAAACACCACATCCCAAGGGCTGCATGAATCAGAGGGGGCAGCTCTGTGGGGCAGCACCCAGGGGGTGCCAGGACCAGCCTGGGATGGAATTTTGAGCGGGCACTGCCCAGCCTGGCACATCCCACAAAGCCGGGAGCACTGTGGGCTGGGTGGGTGAGCCCCTCTGTGCCTCTGCCACCCACACAGCCGCTCCAGAGGCACGGCCTGCAGGATTCCAGCTTTCCAGAGCACTAAATCAGAGCTGCTTCCTGAACAAAGCCAGGGAGGAGCTGGCGCTGGGGGAAATACCGGGAAGCCAGTGCGGCTGGAGCTCCCCAGGCGAGCAGACAGCGGATAAATCAGAGCAGACAGCAGCCCTGCAGCCTCATCCCTGGCTGCCCTGCCAGCCTGGCACTGCCCCTGCGCCTCTCCTCCTCCTCTGGGCACGCTGCTCCCAGCTCCAGCCCCTGCCCACATTGTAGAGGGCAGAGGGGGAACCCCAGTGTTTGCCTGGGAATTTACCTAATGGTGTGCTCAAAATAGATGTCGTCCATGGAAGCCGTGACGCACGGGCAGCCGGCGTGTCTCTCGGCTGGAAAGGAAAAACAAACTGCGTCAGCAACCTGCAGCAGCGTGCTGAGGGTGTGTGGGGCACGAGGGATCCTCTGCCCCACGTCACAGACATCTTTTATGGAAAATCCTTTCCGTAGGATTTTTCCTCCTGAGGAGCTGGGAGGCCTCAGGAACAAAATGTAAACAATGGTTATCTGCTGCTGTGGAATGCAACAGGTGCATCTGTGATTGGTCTCATGTGGTTGTTTCTAATTAATGGCCAGTCACAGTCAGCTGGCTCGGACCCTCTGTCTGAGCCACAAACCTTTGTTATCATTCTTTCTTTTTCTATTCTAATAGCTAATATTCTATTAGCTAACCTTCTGATGAAATCCTTTCTTCTACTCTTTTAGTATACTTTTAATATAATATATATCATAAAATAATAAATTAAGCCTTCTGAAACATGGAGTCAGATCCTTGTCTCTTCCCTCATCCTCAGACCCCTGTGAACACTGTCACAGTCCCAGGCTGGTGACACTGGTGACACCCAGCCAGTGTCCCTTTCCCTGCTGAAGCCCATTGAATCCCAAACCAGAGTGGGATTTGGGGTTTCTCCACCCGCAGCAGCGTGGGTTTGCAGATGTTTGAAGCTTTGGAGGGTGTGCAGGTGTTTGCCTTCCTTCCATGAGCTTGCAGCTGTGGAGATGCACCAGCAGCTGATTCCATCTCCCAGTACACAGCAAATACTTCAAAGCTGCTCTGCTGGTGTGCAGCTTTTCCCTCGGGACTCCAGGAACCTCAGACTGCAAAACCGCTCTGGGAACCCCATCCAAATGCAGAACTGCACCCATTCCCCTGTCATACCCTCCCCGTGCTTGGCTAAGCTGGTGAGCCCCATTGCTTCCTGCTGAGTGGAGGAGCTCAGCCCACTGTGGCTGCTGCTCAGCTGCCCCCAGCCTGCCCTCCCCATGACCTGCACAGCAGGCAAGGAAAAGGGCAGCCCTACAGAGGAAGGATTTTGATCTGTCCCCAAGCCAGCAGGCATGCTGCAGTGCACGTCTCCTCCCCTCCTTGTCCTGCTCCTCTTTGCTCTCTAATTACTCAGCAGAACGCCATGACGTGGGTCCCCAGCTGGCGTCACTGCGAGGCACACACCGTGCTGGGCTGCCAGGGATGAGCTGCTCCTGTGCATGCTGCCTGCTGCCTTCCCTGGCAGCCAGCAGCACGAGGGCTCCAGAGGGACAGGGTGGCTTACAGGAGGGAGAGGATGGCTTACCAAAGGGAGAGGATGGCTTACAGGAGGGAGAGGATGGCTTACCAGGGGAGAGGATGGCTCCAGAGGGAGAGGATGGCTTACAGGAGGGAGAGGATGGCTCCAGAGGGAGAGGATGGCTTAGTGGGGGAAGAGGATGGCTTACAGGAGGTAGAGGAGGGCTTACCAGAGGAGAGGATGGCTTACCAAAGGGAGAGGATGGCTTACCAAAGGGAGAGGATGGCTTACAGGAGGGAGAGGATGGTTTACAGGAGGTAGAGGAGGGCTTACCAGAGGAGTGGATGGCTTACCAAAGGGAGAGGATGGCTTACTAGAGGAGAGGATGGCTTACAGGAGGAAGAGGATGGCTTACCATGGGTAGAGGATGGATCACCAGAGGAAGAGCATGGCTTACCAGAGAGGCAGGCGGCCGTGTCGATCCACTTGAGCAGCTGGCCGGTGCTGAGCTCCCCGCGGTGGTTGGTGTGGCAGGGTTGCACCAGCTGGCTCATCTGCACCTCGGTGGGGTTGTGGGCAGCCGGGGGGCTCGCCATGGCCCCCCGTGCCTCCTCCTGCTCCCCTGGCTCCCGGGCACGGGGTGCAGAGGTCGAGCCCTGTGGGACACAAAAGCTGCATTTTACCCCAAGGGGAAGCAAATCCCCTGAAGGAACCTGTGAATGCATTCCCCACACAGAGCTGGGAGAACCCCAGCCCTGCACAGCCCTGCACAGCCCTGCACACCACCAAACCCACCCAGCCCTTGCCAAAGACAAGGTGCCGGCAGCTGAAAGGAAAAGATCCCTCTAAAAAAAATTTCCATAGAGGATTATTCCAGGTTTTCAGGCCATTTATCACCCAACCCCACTGCTCCCTCCCAAAAACCACGAAAAAACCCTCCCAAAGTTAATCACTCCTCTCGGAAGGGATTTTTCTCCTTGACAGCTTCATTTTTAGGGTGCTACAGCACAGGATGGGTTTTCTCTCCTGGGGCTGGACAGTGCTGCACACCTTCCACCAACACCCCCCTGCACCAAAGGAAGGACTGGAAGCCATGTGGCACAAGCAGCAGAGGAGGAGCATCCTCAGTTTGGGGTTTTTAGGGCAGTGAAACATGTTCCTTGTCCATTTGCAGGGCACAGAGCAGCAGGGTGGCAGAGAGAGGAGGCTGGGGTGGTGCTGGCAGGGAAAACAGCTGATGGGAGATGTCAAGCGAGCCGTGTTACACAAGGGGTGAACTCAGTTAGCCTGGTGAGTAACTGAGCAGACACGAGGAGCTGTCTGGGCTTCGTCAGAGCCCTTCCTTCCGCTTTCTGCTCCCGCTGCAGCTCCTGCTCCCAGCACTTGTTGCAGGAGTCCCGCTGCAGCAGCAGCTCCCCTGCCCTTTGCTTCACCCAGATCCTTTAGAGATGGGTTCATGCTGAAAACGAAGCTTTCCCGACTACCCTGAGCTCGCTGCCTCTCAGAATAGCATTTTCCTCCAGCGGGTCTAACCTCTGTTTCCATAGCTACTGGTACACGACATCCCGGGAACGGGAACGGGAACGGCACAAACCCTGCCTGGGCAGGGACACAGCGAGCCCATGGCAAGGGTGGGATCCCCCATCCCACACTGAGACCCACCAGAGCCCCTCCAGAAGCCTCCACACCCCTGTGTGAACCTCCCGGGCTGCTTCCCAGCAGCAGAAGCGCCTCCTCGAGCAGCACAGAGCTATTTTGGGAAGGCAGCAGGCTCTGGGGGACGAGCCAGCAATGCAAAGAGCTCCAAAGCCGCCTGCTGCAGCGTGAGCAGACAGCCTGGCCCAGCATCCCGCCGGTCATTCTCCCAGAGTGTGACAGCTCTGAGTCTCAGGGAAGGAGCTGCTGGCTGTGGGAATGTGCTGGGAGAGGGTGCAGCCAGGCCTGGCATCCCCTGGCACGGCCTGGGTTAGTAGCTGGTGGCACAACGGGAGCCATGGGTTAGCTGCACGGCATGGAGGGTACCTGGAGGCCATTGCAACAGAAGCTCAAGATGTCTTCAGGGACTATAACATTCCCCTTGACCATTTTTAAGAGACACCTGGAAAGGAGCAGAGTGGCTGTGGTTACGGCGGGATGGGCAGAGACGGGGTGGCTGTGTCCCAGCAGAGTGTGTGGCGGGTTGTCACAGCCTGTCCCCACATCCTGACATCCCTCCCACACCGCTGACCCCTCACCAACACCCATCAGAGCTGACAGGGAGAAGGGCAGAGCTGGGGCAGGTGCCTGCCATTCCACGGGGGTCACCAGCCCAGATGAAAGAGCCCCAGCTATTTCGGGGAGCTGGACCAAGCACACATTGCAGGGTTGTGGCCAGCCCCTCAGCCAGCGATGCTGCGCCAGTGTTGCTCCATGTGACACAGGGCTGTGCCTTGAAGCTCCCCTGGCCGGAGCAGGGACTCTGCTGCAGTCACAAGACAGCCAGGAGCGTATTTTTGGCAGCAGGCAGGGCTGAGGCTGCCATGGGTGGTACTGGGGGCAGCAAATAGGAAGCACCCGGCTCCAGCAGTGCTGCTCCAGTCCCTCTGCCTGCCAAGCCCTGGCATTCCACAAGGGCATCCTGTGTCCTTGGGTGCCTGCAGGCTCCAGGGCCACATGCAGGGTGGCTGTGTCCAAGCTGGACATTGTGGTGGCATTGCAAGGAAAGGCAGTGTGGGAGCTGCAGCAAAAAAAAAAAAAAAAAGAAGTGGAAGAGGCTTCATATTTACAGTTTGCTTTTAGACACAACAGTGCCAGGCCCTTGGCATACCCCCAGCTTCCCAGCACACATCCCTCTACCATGCTGTTAAAACCAGGCTGCTGGAAGTAGCAGCTCTTTTCCCAATGGATTGGGAATTTTGGCACAGGGTTAAAAAAGTGGAAGGTGTAGATTTGCCTCCTATGCCATCAGGAGCTGGGGCATCCCACAGAGTACACCCAGTGTGGTCAGTACAAAACAAGACACAAACAGGAGCCTCTTGCAGCCTCCCACCCCTGCCCCAGCAGCACTGGGCTTTGCTTTCCCCAGCCCCACGACCTTTTCCCTAGCCCCATGACCTGTCCAGCCTTGTTATTGAGGTTTGGGAGCTTCCTGATGGCTCACCCGCCCTTGCAGGGCCCGCTGCAAGAGTTACTGTCCTGTTTAACAGGATGGGTTTGCTGCCCAATGCAGGCACAGGGCGGTGGCAGCGGCTGGGGGTGGTCCTGTTACACCCACAGCCCCAGCCAGCAGCTCCAGAGGGACATTCCTTGGAAACCCAAACCTGCTGCTGCCTCGGCAGTGGTGTCACCTTGTCCCTGGGTTGCGTTAGCAGGAGGGGCACAAACACTCAGAGCTGTCTGCTTTGCATCATCCCCCTGCTGCTGGCCAGGCAGCCCCAGCCCGGGGAAGGGGAGCGCCCCGAGACCCAGAGCCACCCAGCTGGTGGGCATTTGTGGAGTATTTGTTATGGAAACCAAGCCAGCCAGTGTCTGTCCTCATTAAAATCTTCAGCCTCACTCAACTGTCACATTTTTAAAGCTGTTGACTGATGCAGCCCTCGGGTCACCATGGCAACGGGATGCAGTACCCAGGCGATGATGCTCTTACTCTGTCACCCCTTGAGTGACCCACTTCTACCCAAAAAAAAAACCCAAAAAGTTTGCATTAGAGGAAAAAAATATCCCTTCCAGCAGAATATTTTTCTTGCCTCCTGCCACGCTCACTTCCTGCGCTGCTGAAGGCGTAAGGAGCCCACAGAGCAAACAAGAGAGGAAAACAAACACACCAACAACCCTGCAAATACTGAGGAGAGGGACCCCACACCTCTCCTACACCCTGGCAGAGGGGTGTCCAACAGCACCCAAACACCCACAAGCTCCAGGGAATGTTTCTGCTGTGAAATTCAGTGCTGGCCTCTTCAGAAATCACCACTGTGCACAAACCTCCACTGCAAACCCTCGTGGGTGCCACAGCTCCCTGGGATGGTGCTGGGCAGAGATGCAGGAGAACAGCTCTTCCCCTAAATCCTTGAGCCCACTGACAGCAGGGTTTGCTTCAGCCACCCCCAAGGCAGTGAAAGAGAGGGAGAGACAAGGGTGAAAATGGGGATCCCAAGTGCTGGGCTTTGGGAGGGGTCTGGGCAGAGCAAGACCACCCTCAGCTGCCCTCAAAGCTCTCTCACCATCCACTGCCACCTCTCAGATACCTAACCCCCATTTTCCCTCACCTGGCTCTGTCTCCTATCCCCACTCCAGCCCCTTGGTTTAACCTGACCCCTCCCTGGAAGTATTTAAAAAAAAAAAAAAGGGGGGAGATGGTGGGGAAGAAAGCGGCGACAACGAAGTTCTCATGGCGGATTATTGGTGTATAATTGAGCAATATCCATGGTAACAAGCAAATCTGCACGCGTTAAAAAATTACCCTGACCTACTTTGGGAAATTCTGCCATCTCCATAGGGCAGTGAGGGCTGTCCATCCCCCGAGACCCGGCCTGCCAGCAGTGACAATGCCAGCAGCATTGGAGATGCCCAGCACAGCCCAGCCCATCATCCCATGCCCACCAGGATGGAGCAGGGTCCCCAGCATGAGAGCTGCTGCTCAGGATGGGACAAGAGGCACTGAACTGCCAGGTCACAGCACGGTGAGGAAATACAGCAGCTCCCTGCAGTGTGGTGCAGGAGGGTGGCCAGCCCAGAAGAAAGGCCAACACACACTGCAATGGGTATTTTTGGTACCACACATCATGTTTCCTTAGAGTACATGGAGCAAAGCAAGGCACGGGGCCAGGAAAGTGCAAACCGAGGGTCAAAGGCAAGAGTGGGACACAGGATGACTCCTCTTACCAGGGGCTGATGGTTTTCCAGCCATCACCCATGGGAAAGCATCGCTCAGTGTGAGCAGGGACACCTCCAGCACCCTCCCAGCCCTCCCCAGCGCAGGGTGCAGCCCCCCCAGCCCAGCCATGCCCACAGCCCCATCCATACCCCTGCCCGAGTGCTCTTTGCAGCTCCCATGAGGCTCCCACGAAGGCTGGCGCTGGTTTGCCGGCACAGGGCCGAAGTCCCCCAGGGAGTGTCCCAGGGGACAAAGGGACAAAGGTCTGGTTTATGTGCAGGGGGTGAACAGAGCCATATGCCACCCCAGAGCACCTGCACACACCTCCAGGGCCAACATTCACACCCATGGGGACACCCAAGAGCGCCGCCCAGCCCGGGCAGCTTTGCCCTGCCACCCACGGCGTTCCCAGGGAGGAGCTGCCACAACATCAACACCACCACGTTCAGAGCACCACAGCTGGGAACCACCACAGTGGAGACCAGGCTGCTGCAAAGGTCCACACCCTGGTGGTCTTCACTGTGTGGTCTCCGCAACGGGGGTCACCACGGCTGAGAGCACTGGAGTAGGAAACGCCCAGGTGAACACCATGGGGATGTGGTGGTCCCCGCCGTGGCCAAGACCACCTCATTTGAGGCTGCTGGGGTGGCGACCACATCCAGTGCCACCCACCAGCCCCAGCACGTCCCTCTGCCCTCCCCACACCGCCACCATTCCCAGCAGCCCTGTGCCCATGCTTCCCAAATATCTGCCCCTACTTTAAGTGAAAAGAAGCTGATTCAAGCCAAAGGCCGCAGCACTGCTCCTGCCAAACCCTGGGCGGGGTTTGGTGTCCCCAGTTCTCTCCCGCTGTCCCCACTGCAGCCCGAGGATGCCACGTCCCCATGGACAAGCCGTCAGTGCCCACCACGACGGAGCAGCAGCACGGCTCGCTGCCAACCCCAAAGGCAGGAAAACACCACCCGGGTGAGCAGGGGGTCACCAGGGGCTTTCACCCCACATCCTTCCCCCGGAAGAGCCGCCCGGCGCCGATGCGTGCCAGGACAAGCCGGGAATGAAGAACCCTCTCCAGCAGCTGCGCTCCCCCATCCCCCGCGCTCCCCGCCGATCCCCACGGTGCCCAGCTCCCCGCAGGGCTCACCTCAGCCAGAAGAAGCTGAGCATTTGCGGGAGGTGTCGGTGCCACGGCTGGCTCGGAGGAGAAGCGTCCGGACACCTGCGGGCGCGGGCGTCGAGGCCGGGCTGGCGCGGCGCCCTGGGCCGGGGCCAGGCACACACCCCCGCCCGCTTCCTCGGATATGGCCAGGCGCAACTTTTCTTAAGGTAGCGCTTGGCAGATCGCGGCCCGCCTGGAAAATGGCCGGCGCTCGGGAGCTTGGCTGGGGATGCGGCCGGGAATGTGCCGGGCTGGCGGCGGGAGCGGCGGGAGGCAGCGGCGCGCTGCCAGCAGCTCTGCGGAGCGCGGGGATGATGCTGGCCTTCATCCCTCCCCAGGGAGCGGCTCCTGGGGGGCATCCCCTGCTCAGCCCACTCATCATCATCTTCTGCCCTCGTCTCCCCAGCCAGGGGCACTCGGTTAGACTTACCTGAAAATATCAGTGGGAGCTGCAGGTGCCCACACCAAGCTCACAATCCGGAAAAACCTCGGCAAACTTCTCCAAAACCAATCCAATCCACTCCCTGGCCCTGCTGCCTTTGAACTACCTCTGACAGGTCTTATCACAAACTCCCTTTTTGTCCTTTTTTTTTTTTTTTTTTTTTTTTTTTTAACAAGGAAATAAAATGCAAATCGGCGTGTCACCACATTAATGACTGTTGGGTCCAGTGGACCTGTTGTTCTATTTGTTCTATTTGTGTTTCATTTTAATGACTGTTGGGTTTAGTGGAGGTGTTGCTCTGTTTGTATTTGATTTACACACTTTCACAAGTGACTCTTGGTTATCAGCCTACAAGAGTTTGATCAAAGCTCTTGGCAGGCACCGGCAGCACAAGTATTGCCCCTGGAAAGCCAGAGGAGAAATAATTGAGCAATTTCAAGGGGAAATAAAGCCCCGCTCTTTTTTTTGGTAAATAAGAATAACAAAGCACTGAAACAGGGCAAAAGCCCCTGCCTCAGCCACCTAAATTTTAGGCTGGTTGTGGAAAATGCTCATCAAAATCCTGGTCCCAGGCAGAGGGGAGGTGGGACACCGGGATACCTCTGCAAGGGCTGGGCAGGGGTGGAGATGGGGCCCAGCTCGGGGTGATGATCCCCCGAGGGGGTTTGGAGCCTTTGGGGGATGGAGGAGGCTCTGCATTGCACCAGGTGATTGATCCGATTATGGTGATGGAGAGTCTCTCTGGAAGAAGATTGTTGCCTGAGGACTTTAACCCCGCTGAGCGTTCACTGCTCAGCTACTTGGATAAAATCTGCATTCCTCATTCCAAGAGCAGGAACAGAGAGGCCCTTCCATGTCTTGCAGGTGGCTTTGCACACCCAGATGTGATTAAATTCCATCATTTCAGAAAACAACATTTCCTTTAAAGTGTTCACTTTTGGTACAGCAAATAAGATATTTCGCACCAGGATGGTTTTCTACCCACTTGCAGCAGCCCAGGTGCCCTGCAAACCAGATGGCAGCAGGCATCCTCCAGAACATCTCCCCACTTTAGCACGCAGGCCTCTGGCCAGGAAGATCTTCAGGGATCTCTCCCTCCCTCCTTAGGACTGTTTGTTTCTGCAGCCAGAGATTAGGATCAAAAGGTTTGTGAAAACGATTCTTCCCACTCGCCAGAGTCGGAGGGAACAGCACAATCAGAAACACTTCAGATGCTTGACCCACGCTCGAGCCTGCAAACAAAAGTTGCAAGGAGAGGCTGATGTTTTCCAGGCCCAATTAACATAATGTTGTAATTCCCGAGCTCTCGGGCTGCCTGCATCCCTTCGCCCGGGCCGGCTCCGGCTCCCTCCTCCTGCTCCATCACCATATGCCCGTCTTTTACAGTTCTTTGGTGCGTGATGCTCACAGAGTGGATAATTAGCTAAATGAATTAATTGACATTCATACTTGTAATTAGCAACCGGTTACAAGCAGCTATTCTCCTTGGGACGGCTAAAATTTCTCGGGGATTGGTGTTAAAACACTGGAAAATCGTTCGGGGCAGATAACCGGGCGGGCCGTGAGCGCGGATGGCGCCCGGGCTGTGAGAGCCGCACGGCGGTGAACAAGCCCGAGCAAAAGCGGAGCAGGCTGTGGAACGCGTTGGATGGACAGTGTTGGATGTGCCGCTGCTGCTCGGGAGGAGGAGGAGGAGAAGTTTCCAGCTTCGGGAGAAACGCGGGCCAGATGGGAGGCTCCAGCCCGCGGCTCCCGGCTCGCCCTTCCCACCCTTTGCAGCCCCGCTTACCGGGAGCTCGCAGCCAGGCCCCGGTAAAGAGGAGGCTGCTCGGGCAAGGCAATGGAAATTGGATGTCGTGAGTGTTAATTGAACCATTAATTACTGCTGAGAGGGGGAAAAAAACAAGTGACCTATTGGTTTTATCGCTTCTTGGAGTGGTTGGGAGGATGAAGTGCTCAGGGGCTCGGCTGTGGGGGAAAGGGGCTGTGGTATGAGCTGAGCTTGATCTTTGTTGAAATGTAGGTTTTGTCAGATTTTTAGGGGATGCTGGAGATGGTGCTGATGCAGCCACAGTTAATCCCAGCACCCTGTGAGGCCAGAAGTGGGACCCACACTAGGGACGGGGTTAGTGCAGACTGAGCAGCTCTGCTGTGCTGCTGGGGGAGACCACAACAGGGGCTTGGGCAGGATAACAGGGGCTTGGGCAGGATAACAGGGGCTTGGTCTCCTGTGAGGGACACCACAACAGGAGCTTGGACAGGATTTCAGGGGTTTGGTATCCTGTGGGGGAGACCACAACAGGGGCTTGGACGGGATTTCAGGGTGTCCCAAACTGCAGGAATCCCACTCCCAGCCATGGGGTCCCCACAGCCTCTGACAATCTGCACCTACAGCCCCTGAGAGGAGATCACCCCACAGCCCCAGAATGTAGCAGGGGTGGGTGAGCTGAAGGTCTCTTCTCCCTGGAAAAGGCCCCCCAAAACCTGGACACCAATGGGAGGAATGGAGGGCAGCACTCAGGCACTGCCACACAAATGGCTGGTTATGGAAAAGAGGAGAAAAAGTGACACTAATGCACTTCATAAATCAAACTCTCATGTCCTGCTGCATCAGGAGCTCTGCACCAGCAGGGAGCAGAGCCTGGGCTGGGGCTGCAAGGGACACCAGGGAGGATGAGCCCTCCAAGCACTCAGGGACAGCACTGGGGTGCCCTGCCCTGTGCCACCCTCTCGTCCTGGCAGGCTCTGCTGCCCAGCTCTGGCTGGCACAGGGGCAGTGGCACAGGGTGACAGCACGGGGTGATAAAGGCACCCCACGAGCCTGGGTCTCCCTCAGAGAAGGGCTCTCCCACAGCTCCTGGCACAGGCTCAGGGCTGCATGGCTCTGCCAGGAGCCCTGTTCTTGACTCCTCCGAGCTATCAGAGCTTTAGATTTCCCTGGCAGAGCCTGCGGTTTGACTGCTGGGGAAAGGGACCAAAAAAAAAAAAGTCAATCTCAGAAGAGAGGCAGTGGGAAAGGCTGGGCCAAGGAGCTGTCATGCCACCCCTTCAGCTACTACACACCCCAGTGTGTTCTCAAACACACTGCACAAGATAGCAGGGAGGCTAATTTTTCTTTAGCTGCAGGCAAAAAAAAAAAAAAATCAATTACAAGGTAACCTATTTTTCAACTCCTCCATTGGTATTTACTTAATTCCAAGGCTGGCTTGCCCACCCTGCCAGGGAGAGGATGAGGGAGGCCGTGTGCCAGGGGCTGAGCCAGGCTCAGGGTTGTTTGGGTTTAATTGAGGCACCAAAGCTCAGAGAAATGGGGTTTGTGTGAACGGGACAGCACATGCAGAGTCCAGTCCTGGTGGGATGGGCAGCAGGAAAAGCCCAGGGGGAAGCAGGACTTTCTGGAGAAGGTTTGGGAGGTGCTGGTGGCCCATGTGGGCAGGGACTGGGGGACCATGGGGACAGGAATAGCTCTAGGTGTCCGCAAGAGCAGGCAGAGTCCCAGGGAATCCGTGGAGGCAGGAGCACTCAGGGGGTACATGAGGACATGGCCATCCCAGGACAGCCCATGAACACCTGGACATCCGGAGGGGTTACACAGACACAGGACACTGGGGGGACAGGGGGACAGGACACCAGGGACATTCCTGGACACAGGGACATAGGATCCCATGGGTACACAGAGACAGGGACCTCCGGGGGGACCCACGGACACAGGACATGGGGGGAAACACTGACACGGAGGACACATGGACACATGGACACGGGGGGACACTTGGACACAGGAGGACACCTGAACACGGGGGGACACATGGACACAGGACACGGGGGGACACACGGACACGAGGGAACACTCAGACACGGGGGGACACTTGGACACAGGACACGGGAGGATATCGGACACAGGGGAACACACAGAACCCGGGGGGACACACGGACACGGAGGGACACTTGCACACAGGACACGGGGGGATATCGAACACAGGACACGGTGGGGACACACGGACACGGGGGGACACATGGACACTCGGGGACACACGGACACAGGAGGACACTCGGGAACACTCGGGGACACGGGGTGGGACACGGACACAGGGGGACACACGGACACGGGGTGGGACATGGACACAGGGGGACACAGGACACGGGGTGGGACACGGAGGGACACACGGACACGGGACGCCCGCGGGTCCGGGTGGTACCGGTGCCGCCGCGGGCCGCCAGGGGGCGCCGTTGCTCCGAGCGGCGGCGCGCACCCCCCGCGGCCGCGGCCGCCCCGGCCCCGGCCCGGAGCCGCGACCCGCCCCGCCCGTCCCCGCCCGTCCCCGCCTGTCCCCGCCTGTCCCCGCGGCCGGGGGCGGGCACCGCGGGGGGACGGCGCCCTCCGGTACCCCCGGGCCCCCACGGCGCGGGGAGAGGGCGGCAGGGAAGGGGGGGGTCTGTGAGGAGGAGGGGGCGGGGCGGAGCGAGGCTCGGCCAATCAGCGCGCGGCGGTTTCAAGAAGCCCCTTCCGCGCCCCGCCCCGCCCGCGCGGCGCCGCGCGGCCCCCGGGGGGGACCCGGCCTGAGGGGGGAGGGACCCGGACCGGGACCGGGAGAGGAACCGGGACCGGGACACGGCCGCAATGCCCGCCCTCCCGCTGCCCTGGGGGACGGCCGTGCCCCCACGCGTGCCCGCGGCCGCGGGGCTTCGGGTGCCGCCAGCGCGGGGCTTCGCCTCCGCGTCCCGGGCTGCCGGGGCAGGGTGGCACTCGCCCTCAGGTGATGGTGGGGACGCCCCCCAGGCCTTTATGAATAATGCAGTGTTATTAATTATGCAATTTAATTAATTATGCGCATGCAGCCTCTGCCAGCGGATCGCTGCTGCTGCCTACATTAAAAGCCAAAAGGCTGGTTGGGGTTCTGCACCCCGGAGCCGCTCAGGGCACCGGGGATGTTTTGGCACCGGGGATGTTTTGGCCAACGCCGAGCTCCCTCCAACCGCCGGCACAGCTGCGCGGGTAAACAGGAAACCCCAACACCGCAGCTCCGGCCAGAGGCAGAAACCCCGAGCCCACGGCAGGCAAATAAATGCTCCTTCCCAAAAACAGGAGCGGCTCGGCGGCCGTGGGGATGGGTGGGTGGCAGAGCCCCCCGGCAGCGCTGCCTGCGCCGGCTTCATTTGAATGCGAGCCATGCAGAGCGCTCGCCACCGCCACTGAGGTGTGGAAATCTCGCCCAGACGAGGAGGGGGTTCTTCCTGCTCTCTCAGGTTTAGAGGGAAAAAAAGCATTATTAGAAGAAAGGGAATTTTAGGCACCAAATCCAGCCGCTCTCAGTGGTTGTGTGGCACTCCAGGCAGGCTGTGAAATTGGAGGGGTGCAAGGGAGTGTGTTGGATGGAAGCCCCTCTCCCGTCCTCCACATTAGCATCTCCAGCAGTCATCATGGAGTTTTGGTTTTCCCGTGGGAAAAGGGAATACCAGGCTGGCAGCAACATGGGAAAATAAAACAACCTATATCTTGGTCAAATTTAAAGTTCAAAATCCAAACTGCCAGCAGCGGTGCCTGGTGGGAGGACAGTCCTGCAACAGGCTGGGGTGCAGTGTTCCAGGCAGGAATGCAGCCTGTCCAGCCAGGATGGCAGTGGTGTCCATGTGCCAGAGCACACTGCTCACACACCTACTATGAACAAGGGCCATGTCACTTTGGGGGCTCACGGAGCCTTTAGAGCTACTGCACCTTTGTAAGTGCAGGGCACAATTAAGGATGGAAATTTAAAAAAAATTTTTTTTTTTACAGGTGATGTTCCAGCAGAGTATTCCCAGTGAACTGACAAAGCACAGGCTTTCTTCCCAGCAATGGGCACCCTAAAGAGCCCTGGGTGGAAGCTGCCAGGCAGTGATGGACCAACAGCTCAAGGAAGGGGCCAGGAGAAGGGAAGCTGTTCTGGGAGGTCAGGAAAGGCCAGCTAACCACCAAAACTCAGGAGCATTTTGATATCCTGACGAGCCCCGGTGGCAGGGGTTTGAGGGCTCCTTTCTGCTCCCGGGAAGTCAGGGATGGGTGCAGGGATGTCGCCAGCCCAGGCCAGAAGCAATAAAGCGCCTGGAGTGATGCAGCAAAACAGGATGGAGTCGCGTGTCGAAATAAATCATCCATGGAGGCAGGGAGGAGGAGGAGGAGGAGGAGGAGGAGGAGGTTTGCTGCTCTCAAGCCTCCCTGTATCTAACAAAGCCTCAGAAACCCCAGGTGGGCACCAGGAGCCGGGGCAGGATCCATCCAGCCGTGGCCCCAGCTGTCCCAGAGCAGAGCTGCTCCTGGCCAGGCATCCCACTGCTCCAGCTCTCCCAGGAGCTGCTTTTCCCATCCCTTCCCAGCTCCCGCGGCTTCACCTTGTGGCAGGCAATGCACAGAGCTGCCAGGAGTGATAAAATGGCTGTCCCCCAAATTTATGGAGTTTATCTGTGAATAACTCTTGGAGGTGAAGCGGCCGTTGAGCCGGGCAGGAGGAAGGCTTTGCTTGGGGAAAAGCTCTCCCAGGGGCCGTGCAGGGCAGGCAGGAGCCCAGGGACAGTCCCAGGAGCCCAGAGCCAGTCCCAGGATCCCAGAGCCAGTCCCAGGGCCAGCAGGGACGTGCCCTGTGCCCCCCAGCTTGCACGGCTGGGGCATGGCCGGAGTGAGCTCGCCGCTCGCCCACGCTGGGGGAAGCCGAGGGCTCGTTTCCCATCTGCAGCGTGTTTATTAGGAGCTAAGTCATGAGGAGGCTTTGGCACATCTCCGTGGCTCCTGCCGAGCTTGTTTAGCACAGCAGAGATCGCTGCTTCCTCCAGCAGCACGTGCGTGCCTGGGATTTCCGTGCCGGCCAGGCGTTGTGCCCCATGCTCCCTTCCCATGCCAATCTTTTCTTCTACCCCACAAAAAAAAATGTTGTATCCATGAGCTATGGAGCAGCACCCTGGTTCCTGGGGAAGCACAGCTGAGGCTGAGCAGGCTGGAGCCTCCCCCTCATACCCCCTCCCCACTCTGCTGCAGTAACATCCATCTGAAGTTTCTGAGCCTCTTCTAATTTTGGAGGCCGTTAGCAAAGCAGGCACTGTTGCAGCCAAAGGAGGCTGCCAATGTTTCCTTTAAAAGCTGCTTTCACTCCGAAGGACTCTTCTAGATGGTTTGCTTTTAATAGCAGGCTGCAGGGTGCAACGCCCAGCTCGTGGCCGGGGCTCTCTTTGGAGCAGGAAGGGACTGGATGGCACTGGGAGCAGGGCTGGGGACGTGCAGGGAGCCACACACATCCATGGTGGGCCGTGGCAGTGCACACGTGCATCCCTTTCCTGGTTCAGAGCAGCAAAGATCCTCACCCCCTTGCAGAGCTGATCCCACTGCAGCCCATTTCCTCTTTTTTCCCTTGCCAGCTTGTGGGGAAATCTTTCTAGCAGAGGAGGACAGATCCAGCTCCTACCCATGGTGATATCTCAGATGAGAAGGAGAGGCCAGAGGAGCCATGGAGAAGCAGGAGGCAGTGAGGTCAGCGTGCTGGTAGGTGTGAGTGCTTTGCAGAACCCAATTGCTGCTTCAGTGTAACCAGATTCAGGAAAATGAAGCTGAAGTGTGAAAAATGAAAGTGAAAAGATAGGAACCAACCCACGGCTATTTATTCTAAAAATACTGACCTAAATACTTAAGCGCACATATAAAAGTAGTTGTCTTTGCTGATTTCCTTTATGAGAGTCTCCTGGTTTGGTTATTATTTCACTCAGAAACCAGAAAATTAGGATTTTTTTGAGACATGGAGACTGTGTTCCAGCCTGGCACTCCAGAAGTCTTTTGCCCAAAGCTGTATGCCCAAATGTCATCTGAAAGCCGAGCTTTGAAATTCATTCATTAAGCTAACGAGGCCCTGTGGTGAGCTGATCAGAGTAGGAAAGGTTTTGGCAGGGTCTGTGCAATGGCTCTCGTGTTTCTCTGTGGGTGGGATGATGGCAGTGGCCATGGGCACACTGTGGGCATGGCAAACCCCCAGAAGAAATCTGGGAGCAGAAGGAGGCATTGGGGCAGTGGTCTTGACACAAAGCTTCCCTCAGCTCATGGCATTGGCAGGGCTGGGCTGTTGTACACATCTGGGCTGGGGTTCACATCTGGGCTGTTGTTCCCCTGGGCTGTTGTTGCAGGCAGTCACCAGCCCCTGCCCCCTCCTCACTCATCTGGCAGCAGCCAGGGCCAGGATGTGGGGAGGCTGTGGGCAGCCTAAGTACTGAGCCTGGCTCAGTGCAAAACTCCCTGGCACCAGTGACACGACATGGGAGCACCTCTCCTGCAGGCAGCCCTCTCACTGGGCATTTTGGGGTTTCCAAAAATACCGCCCTGGAGGTGTCTGGGCCGAGCAGTGGGGTGGATGCTGAGGGAGGCCCAGGTGCAGGAGCCCAGGCAGAGCACAGGGATGGGCCCTGCACGGTCACAGCCCCAGTGCAGCACCGTGACCTGCTCTGCACGACCTTCCTGGGGAAGATTATGAAAGTGCATTACGTGTGGAGGCAAAACGGATGGAGGAGCAGGCAGGAGTGCTGGGTCAGCAAGTCGTGCAGGCTGGATGAGCGGTGAGTGCTCAGAGGGAGAAGGAAGACACCAGGCTGAAAACAGTAAAGGTAAAAGCTGGGAGGAGGGAAGTGGCTCCCTGCCTGAAGGTCCCAGAGGGGAGAGCCAGTCACAGCGTTTCCATAGGACAAAGTGAAGGTGCAACATGAGCTTGATAAAATGGGTTGGATTGGGGTTTTTTCAGTTAGAAAAAGGGGTGCTCAGTGCCGTGTGGGAGCAGGAAAGGGCTCCCTTTGGAGTGTGTCTATGGCCTGGGTGTGGGTCTGCCCCATACAGCATTCTGCAGAGCAGGGGATGGATCAGCACCAGCCAGGTCTCCTCACTGCCTGCTGGGAAGCAAGGTGGCCATGCATGGCTGGGTGTGTGAGCAGAGCCAGAGCAAGCCTTCCAAGCAGCAAGAACTGAGTTTGAAACCTTGGAGGATGTTGCAGAGGTGAGTGTCCCTGAGGACACTGGCTCCAATGGCAGGCTGCTGACTGGAAAGCCTTCCCTATAGCCCTGAGGTCCCTCTTCCTCCCACAAAACTCCCAGGAGCACCGGAGGAAACCCTCGTGGGCAGCAGAGCCAGTTGGACCACAGTTCACCCTGCAGCAGCTTTTTACCTAAAATAAGGCTGCTAAAATAAGTACCCAAACTGTCACCGCGCTGGCAGCAGATTTACAGCTCCATGCACACACCTGGCACTGCTCCACCCTGCTGGGGAGCACCCACGGGGCAGCAGGGGAAGGTCTGCGGCAAACCCAAGGTCACCCTGTGTCCGAGGGGCTCTGGCCCCGTGGCAGGGCACTGGAGGGGGCGGCTGGCTCGGGCACTGCTGCCGGCACGTATCAGGCGGAGACAGATGGAAGAGGTGTCAGATAAGGGACTCAGCCTGGAGAGGGAACAGGAGAGATAGGACCCAAAGGCTCTGCCCCAGCAGAGAGAGGAGGCTCAAACCAGCCCCAGCAGAGCTGGATTTAGATCCTGTAATGCTGGCTGGGCGCCTGTTCCCTGCCTAAACCCCTCCTTGCCCAGGGCAGGGGGGTGAGGAAACCACTGGTATTGAACTGCAGATACTTGGTGGGGCTTCTGCCTGGCTCCCAAGGCAGCTGAAAACTGCTGCTACTCTGGAGAGGCTGCCAGCCTTCACTTGAGAATGGTTGGGCACAGCTTGGAGGCGGTCCTGTGGGATGGCTGAGAAAACTCCAAGATGGGCACCATCCCATCGTCTGTAGGGTCTGCAGGCACACACAGCTCTGCTGGAAGGGTCCCTGCTATGCCATTGCCATAGGAGACTGACAGGGAGCACTGAGATGTGACCTCTTGAGGCATCCTCACTTCATGCCCTGCTTGGCCCCACATGGCAGCCACCAGAGCTCAGCCACAGGGAAGGAGCAGGGTCTGACACAGACAGCACCACGTGGGAATGTCAGCAGGACTGCTGGGAGCCCAGGCTGGGGCTGTCACCCTGCAGGACCACAGCTCCTGCATGCTGGTTTGCGTGGGGAGAGGTATGTCATTGCAAAATGTCCCTTGCAGGGAGATGCAGGCTAGTGGCAAAGGAGTGGGAACGAGGAGAACCAGACTCGCCCAGAGCAGCTGGCACTGGCAGGAGGTGAGCAGAGGTGACACCTTGTCAGGGTAACCAGGGTCTGACATTTTGGGTTCTGCCTTTGCCCCTTTCCTCAGGAGTCAAACCACAAACGTGAGTTTGGGGCTTGCAAGTTGCCTGTGCTCCTCAGACAGGGCAGTCCTCCTCAGCTTTATCTCTTTCTCCCTTTGTGCCTTCTACCTCTGTTTGTCTCCTCTGCAATGACAGGAACCCACAGAGTCAAACCCCAGCTATGGGAATGCAGCATGGTTTCCCAGCTTTCCCAGGGGAAAGCCCAGGATCTGTGTCCCACACGGGTGCTCCTGGGCTCCTTTGCAGTGCCTGCCTGCAGCCGAGGTTAGCGCAGGAACTGCGGGTGAGGAATGGGAGCTGCCACGCTGGGAGCTGCTGGGGAATAGCTGCCACGCTTTACATTCACAGCCCATCTATTTTGCAATAACTTCACCGTGATGTTCCCACATAGACAAGCCTAAGCTAGCATAGATAATGAAATGGGTTAAAGGAGACAGGCGGAGGGAGAGGAGAGGAGCCAGCAACTGGTAGTAAATCAGGGAGAGAACAGGGTTACTTTAAATTCAAGGTCTTGGTGGCAGGGCAAGTTTGCTTTGTGCCAAGAGGCATGGGGTTCAGAGCATGAGACACAACAGTGTCTTCTTGGTGGGGCCACCGACTTGTGTCCCCCACCAAACCCCACTTTGCTCCTGTCATTCCCCTGTGCCTGCCCCATGGGTGTCACTGGGATTGAGCACAGCCAAGGCACCCATCCTGGCTGGGAAAGGGTGGTCAGAGGATCCTGAAGGAGGATCCTGGCAGGGCAGGAGTGGACTCTGCTCTTCAAGGCCTGCATGAGCTCTTGGTCAGGGCCTGGGGAGACCCAGCCACTGAGACTCCCCCACCTTTGGCACGGGCTTCCAGGCAGTCCAAACAAGCTAATTAAATCCTGCTCTGCTTAATCAGAGCCATTGAGCACCAGTCAGAAGAAATTAATCCCGTGTTTTATTAGATGCTGTTTGAAGTCGTGTTTGGCACCTCGTCCTCAGTTCTCATCTCCTTCTGGGGAAGGAAGAAGGACATCTGTGGGGAAGAGCGAGGGTGCAGCAGATGGCAGCGGGGATGATTCAGGGGCTCGAGGAAGGAGCTGCGACTCCAGCGGCATCCCTGGGCTGGGGGGGGGGGGAACGAGACACCTCTCCCTGCATCCCACAGCCCACCCCTCCCCACAGCTGAGAGTCTGTGAGCCAGGCAGGCATCCCAAAAATACATGTTCCTCCACATTGCATGCTAATGGCTCTGCTCGAGAAGTCCCACCGCAATTAAAGCACAAGGAGCATTAATATGCAACGTGGAGAGGCCACTCTTCCCACAGCTACTCCCTCCCAAACCTGTCCTTCCTGCTGCACATCCCTGCCCACTGGGAGCCTGCCCACGGGGATCCCACAGCAGTCCCAGCGGAGCTGCTGGCAGCGTGCAGTAAATTTGAGCCTTCCCTTTGCTGTGCCCAGGGGATGATGCTGCCTTTTCCCCCTGGCACCAGGCACCTTCTCCTGCCTTCGGGCTCAGTGGAGCAGGATCTGTCGGGTGCCCACCAGGTGTGTGCCATGCAATGCAGCCCCGGCATGGGAGACACCCTGACAGCTGGGAGGAATCCACGGGCAGGTGTTTAAAACAACCAGCTGGGTGATGGTTTTGGGTTTTTAATGACTTCTGGCGCTTTAATTGCTGCAACCCAAGAAAAACTCCTGACGAAGAGAAAGTCTGGCCAAAGCAAGGTAGCCCACAGGTGGCCCTGCACACCTTGGGAGCGCTCGGTAGCCTTGGTACATCCTCCTGCATCTCAGCTAGGTGAAGCTGCTGGCTTTGGGTGTGGGGAATTTATTTTTTCCCAAATTTCCTGTCACAACTTGCGTTAAAACTCTGCAGAGCCACTTAATTGCATTCTGCGGTGGTGACGATATGAAATTAGTCTCCCTTCTGATCTTTAGCTAAGTTGGTCCAAAGCACCAGCTTATAATTTGCTCTAATCATCAGGTCGGGGGAGATGTGAGGGCAGGGCCGGTGCCCAGTGAATTCACATGGGCTGGGAGTGTCCTTCCTTGCCATGCCAGCATCTGGCACCTGGCACGTCAGGCTCTGCCACCCTGGGATGGCAACATTGATAATTTACTTTGGTGGCACTTTGGGAAGTTTCTCATCAACTGCTCTTGGCTGTTTCCTCTAGAAAAAGCTGGGAACTACAGCTGTGAGGAAGAGGAGGGAAAGCTGAGGTGGTTTCCTGTCCCTTCTCGGCCTGCTCCCTCCTCTGAGCATCTCAGAAACATCCTCCACTCCTGCCTGGAGACCTGGAACCAGACTGCTGAAGGCACCTGGAGAGCAAGGGATCCCATCTCCCATCTCACTTCCCTGGGCTTGCTTTATGTGCCAAACTGCTCCAGATGTAGTTTGGGACATGAAGAAAGTGTTGGGGAGAGGAAGTGGCTGGGTTTTGCCTACTCACCTATCCCAGAAAATCATGGGAGTTACAAGAAAACAAGCTCCAGAAGAGGAGCAGGGCAGGGCAATATTCTGGGCACGGAGAGGCCCTTCTGCTGCCGAGGGCACGGCGCCCATCATTCCAGTGGCATTAGTGCTTTCCACCTCCACGCAGGAGGTACAGGATATCATGGTATTATTTTTAACCAGGGATATTTAGTGAACTTCTCACGTGCTGCTGGAGGGTCAGATTTATCCCATAGCCTCAGTCCCAGGGGACACTCCCAGTTATTTTTGAACCCATCAGAGCAGCAGAGGGATGCAGAGGCTCGGGAGACACAAAGTCTGGGGTTTGTCTGGCCTGTCCCTCTGGTCTGTGCTGCAGGGGCGTGCGTGGAGCAGAGCCCCTCACGCCTGCATTGTCATCACCGCCGTCACCCCGGCCCCCACCATAAAACCCAAAACTTGGGCGAAGCCCCAGTTTTTCCTTTCCAGCTGAGACGATCCTGGACGCCTGCAAGTTTTGATCCTTTTCGACCTACCGCATTGCAAGACTTTTTTTCTCTCCCCCCCCCCAGTTCCATTTAAACCTCAATTTACCCTGCGAACGAGTTTGGCCCTGCTCGGGCAGGTCCCGGTGGCCGTGAACATTCCCACGGGCGCCGCAGCGCTGCCGCCGCCGCCGCGGGAGTCCCTCCCTGCCTCCCTCCCCCGCCCCGCGGCTCCCCCGCCGCCGCCCGGAGCCTCCGAGCCCCCGCACGGAGCGCACGGCCCCGCTCGCACCGGCATCCCCCGTGCTTCCAGCGCAGCTCCCCGTTCTAGCGGGGGTAACTCATCAGCACACAGCCCCGGCCAGGCGCGCAGCCGCCGGGTTTTGTTCAGCCACTCACTTCGGAGGGAGAGGTGAGGCCAGGGCAGGGGGAAGGAGCTGTTTGAAGCCCTTATTTTTGTGCCACTCCAACATCTGTCCCCACGGGCGCCGCCACCCGAGGCCGGCGCTGGTGGCTAGTTTGGCTCTGCAGAAGCAGATGTTGGTGGGGCAGGGAGGCAAAGCCCTCAGTTTTAAACTGGAGGTGCGCTGGGACAGCGTGGCCCTGCCCGAGCCCCGGAGAGAGGCGGAAGGGTCCCCACAGCTCCCGCCCGGCCGCGGGGGTGCCTTTCCCCGCGTGTTTTTAAGGCCAGCGAAGCGAACGAGCCCCGTAACCGGAGCTGGAAGCCAGGACACGGCTGGCCCCGGGCTCCGCGCACCGGGCGCGCCTGGCCCCGGGGTGACTGCCGGCAGCGCGGGGCTGGGGTGCGCGGCGCCGGGCGGGACCCGCCGGGGCCGGTCCGGAGGAGCAGGCGGCGTGCCCAGCCCCCGGCCGCCTCCCTCCCTCCTTCCTCCTCTCCGTGCCTGCCTCCCGCCGGGTCCGTCCCGCCCGGCGCCGCGGAGCGGCAGCGCCCGCCCGGCCGCACCGCCGCTCCCCGCGCCCCCCCCGACGGGCGGTTTCAAGTCCCCCCTTCCGAGGTCTCCGCGGCGCCGGCCAATCAGCGCGCGCTGCGCGCCGCGGCCCGCCGCCTTAAAGGGCCCGCGCGCCGCGCGGCGCTGGGGAAGCGGCGCCACCCGCGGGCCGAGCCGGGCGCGCTCTAGGACCGCGCGCCGCCGCCGCCCGCCCTCCCTGCCCGCCGCGGGAGGCCGCCCGCCGCCTCCAGAGCGGGGCGTGGCGCGGGGAGGCCCCGCCCCCGCCGGGCGGTGATTGGCGGCAGCGGGCGCCCGTCGGCGGCGGGGGCGGCGCCCGGCGCGGCCACGTTCGGGTGCGCGGCCAGCGGCGCGTTGGGCGCAGCGAGCGGCGGCGGGCGCGGGGCGATGGGGGCGCGGCGGCGGCCGGCGCTCTGACAGCCCCCGGCGCTCCCTCGGCGGCGGGCGCAGCGGCTCCGGCGGCAGCGGCGGCTCTCGGCGGCCGCCCCCCTCCTGCTCGGCGCGGACCATGTTCGCCAAAGGGAAGGGCTCGGCGGTGCCCTCGGACGGGCAGGCGCGGGAGAAGTAAGAGCGGCGGCGGCGGCGGCGGCGGCGGCGGGGGGAGCGGGGCGGCGGGTGGCTTTGTGCGGGGCGGGAGCGGGGCGCCTCTTCCTCCTCCGACCCGGCGCTCGGCTGTTGCAGGCTGGCGCTGTACGTCTACGAGTACCTGCTGCACGTCGGCGCCCAGAAGTCTGCGCAGACCTTCCTGTCCGAGGTGAGCCCCGCCGCCCCCCGCGCCCTTTGTGCGCCGCCGCACGCCCGCCCTCCATCTTGCGCGGGGCGGCGGCGGCGCCGGGGGGTCGCCGCGCGTGGGGGCCCACGCCCACCCGCGACCACCCCCCGCCCGCGCCGCCCCCCCTCCCAACCCACCCCCCGCCGTCTTCCTCTCGCCCGCAGATCCGGTGGGAGAAGAACATCACGCTGGGCGAGCCCCCCGGCTTCCTGCACTCCTGGTGGTGGTAAGTGCGGGGGTGTCCCGTGGCGGGTGGGAGCAGCCCCCCGGGGGCGCGGGGCCCCGCGGGGTGCAGCCCCGGTAGTGGCGTGAGTCAGCAGCGGCGGCGAGCCCCGAACCGCCCCGGCTCCCGCTCCCCGCGGGCGTCGAGGCGCGGCGGAGCCACCCCCGGCCCCGCGGGAGCGGCGGGCAGGGTTCCCGCTGGAGAGCTGCCGGGCCGGCCGCAGGCACCGGGCTGTGCCGGTGCCGCTGGGGCCCCCAGGGGAGGAGGGTTGGGCGGCTGCGGGGCTGCGAGAAGTGTCTGAACTCTCACGGGGGTTATCCCTCGGAGGTGCTGCCTCTTGAAGGCTACTTTTGCTCCCTTAAGCACCCAGCATTCCCGCTCCTGAGTCAGGTCCCAGCAGTGTAAAGCTGGGATGCACAGCTGGATCCAGCTGTGGTGCCAGCCCAGCGAAGCCGCTCACCTGCGCTGACCTGGGTGCCCGATCCCCGATGAGTAACTGCTGTTCTCCCGTCTCTCCCTGCCGTGCAGCGTGTTTTGGGACCTGTACTGCGCAGCTCCCGAAAGGCGAGACACTTGTGAACATTCGAGTGAAGCCAAAGCCTTTCATGACTACGTGAGTAACAAGTTTCTAATCCTCGCGGTAATTATGGCGTTGGGGAGCTCCGGCGCACTGAGAGCCAACCTAACGTAACCGACTGGCAAAAAGCGTGGGGTTTTTTTTTAACCAGCAATGTTCTGATTTGACTGAACAGTATTTCATAATGTTGCAATTATGTAAATGAGCTCAGATACTTATCTTAAGCACTTAAAGGCATTCGGGCTAGTGGTAGAATTAAGAAGTTTTGCATAGCAATGGACCACAAAGCGTTTATAGAGGGTCGATGGCAAGATATTTCATGCTGAGGACACTTTGGTGGTGAGATGTTTGATGCTGAGGGCACCTTGCAGGATGGGTGGGGGTTGGATTTTGGTGGGGAGGAGAAGGGGGAATTCCCCAAACCACTGTTGAATGCCCCAGTTAATATCTCCCTGCCTTTGCCAAGGCTGGGGGCTCCCTTGGTTTCCTGAGTCCTCCCTTGATCCCAGCAGGAGAGAGGTGTTGTCTTGTTGGAGCTGGGGTTGCAGAGCCCCGTTGGTTGGTTGGTTGGTCGGTCATTGTTCATCTTGGCTCTCCATGGTTTGGGTTGCTCTCTGCAGAGATGGCAGCATGACCCAGGGATGGATGGTGGCATGCTTGAGTCTGAGGTGTGTCCCCAAGGATCCCCCTTGCCATGGGTGCATGGCATGTCTGCCCCATGGGCCACGGGTGGGCTGCCCGCTCCCGTCCTGCATCCGCCGCGTTGGGAGGAATGTGCATCAAAGGATTAGTCACCTGGCTGTGGGCTTGGACCCCAGTCAAGCGCCTTTAAACCTCCTAGCAGGAGCTGGTTTTGTCTGCTCCGGGGAGACTATGGTATGGAAACCATTTTTGCTCCCTTCCCAAGTTTCTGGTTGCCTGGACATGCCTGGCTGGGGATGTGTGAGGGTTTGCTGGCGAGTGGTGCCAGGCGAGCGTCTCGGGGACCTCCACGGCTCTCACACGCTGGCACTGGGCACAGCAACCACCCTGGGGCACGGGCAGTGCCAGAGAGGCTGGGCTGGCTGCTCAGCTGCCTCTTGTCTCTTCCCACCCCGCTGGGTCTGGGAGAAGTGTGTCTGGGTATTTACTAGTGGAGTTTGTCTGTCTGTCTGTCTGTCCATCCATCCCTGCGGCCACTGTCTGCATTGCTTGTTTTCACTGGGTCGGATTAAGATGGTGAACTCCTGAACCAGGGGTCAGAGCTGATAACCAGCAGCATGTCTGGCAGTTGTTGGCTTTTGCTTGCTTCCTGGATGTTTTGGGGCAAATTGTGGGGGGTTTGGGAGCCCAGATGGGACAGTGGGCTCATCAGGAGCAAGGCAAAGGTAGATCTTTGGGCAGCAGAGCCACAGGTGAAGATGACATTAGCAAGCAAGACCTGGTAATGCTCCATCCGCAGCAGCCTCCTCATCGTGTCTGAGGATTTAGTGTATTTAGAGAAATTAATCTTTTTTTAGCTTGGTAATAATTCTAACAATAGGCCTGAGTGCATTAGATGATTCGCATAAACTTCTTTAATACACGTTGCTTTAAGCTTACAGTAAATAGACACAATCCTGATTGTTTTTAATTCTCAGTGTAACGCAGTTTTCTAAGAGCCCCAAGTGCTTTCTTTACCTTTTGGGTAACTCCTGAGATTCTCACTGCCCTGTGCTTTGGCTTGGTGGCACTGGGTTGGTGTCCCCAGGCAATGTTTTGGCCCCAAGACAGGGCTTGTGCTTCTCCGTGGCGTGGCTGCTGATGGATGCTCAGGGTGCAGTCCCTCTCTGAGGAGTGGTGTTTTCCTGGCACGGCATGTACTTTACAGGGCAGGGACCTACCTGGCCAAAACTTAAATATTGACCAAAGAGCAGAATGATAACCGTGGGAGTGTGAATAGAGCCTTGTTCCTCTCCAGTTCCTGGGCAGGTGAGCGTGGTGGGCAGTGTCAAACAGCAAACCCAGCGAGCCATCAGCAGTGCATGGCAGCTAAAATGGGATATGAGCCCCAAATGGGGCTGGATCACTGAGTCATGAATTGCTTCATGTGGTGGTTGTGGTTAAAAATATCCCAGTCTAAGTCTTGCCCCAGGTTTGTAGAGCATTGTGTTTACACTTGGCCAGCAACGGGCAAACTCCGTGTGTCCTGCTTGGTGTTTGCCCAGAATATGGTTTGTGTTAACCCTGATACTGTGCTGCTGTGAGCACAGAAAGAGGGGTTGCTTTGGGAGCCTGGCATGTCATTTTCCCAAAACCAGCACTGGAGAGGTTCTTACCTGGGTCACAGATCTTTTGGGAAGGGGGAGCAGTTCTCATTAACAGGGTGGGATTTACACGGTGTGTCATTTCCACTTTATTTTCCAGCATAGCTGTATGAAAACTGTTAGGAGCAGCAGGACAAATTCTGCTGATTTCCCCCTCCAGTTTTCAGTGTTTAAATCTTCAGTGAGAAATTAAAGCAAGGAAGGAAATTAAGAATCTAAGGAGAAATCCCACCACTCTTTTTTTTGAGGCAACTCTTGAAAACTGTGGAGTCTCCCCTAAGGTTTTTCTCCCAAGCTGGGACAAAAACCTTCTGGGACTTCGTAGAAAGGTGCTTGTTGGAGGAAGAACGATAGGAGTGGGGATTCACCTGGCACAGGCAGGAGAATGCTGCTCTGCTCTACCCTTCCATCTCTGGCATGTCTGTGCCTCTGTTAACACAATTATCAAGTTGTGTTGTTGCAGGGTTGTTCATCACCCTCTCCCACCTGTACCCAGAGAGTTTACCCAAGCTAACAACCCCACAAACACCAACCCCTAAACTCAGCCATTGATTTGTGTTCCTCCAAGCCCCGTGGCGAGCAGGCCAGCGTTCCAGCACGCTCCCAGGGCTTGCAAGGGGATCTCTGGTCATGACAGGGGATTTCAGCCGCCGCGTTATCTGGGAATTGGCCGATGGCTGCTCGCAGTTGAGCATTTCAACGCCGTGAAAGCCAATACAATTTGAGTTAGCGGTGATGACTGCCAGTTTAAATACCGCAGTGAATTTCTGTCAAAGAGCTAATACACAGAAAGGGGAATTGCAGAAAACTTGATCACCAGAACCACTTCAGTCGATTTTGGCCTCGAGCTACAGAAAATGAACTTAAATCTAGTTGACTGTTTGCTACATACTTTTTTTTGTGTTATTGCTCTGCCTGCACAGCCAGCTCATGGCAACATGCAGGAGAGAAAACACAGGGTAGCCTTTAGCTGATGAAGACTTTGACTTCATCATGCCCTAGCTCTGTTTCCCCCAGTTTCTTCCTGAGGAGGACCTGCACTTGGGAACATTGGAAATACTGTTTTCCTTGCAGCACAAGATCTGCGGAGCTGTGGCTTCAACTTGCCATTAACGCAAAGCATTGATTTATTTGTTTTTGTTTTTAACTTTGGAAAGCTGCTGCAGTTCTTTCCAACTTGGGTCTGGAAAGATGCTCTGCAGCAGTGGGGGTGGTTGCTGCTGGAGGTGCAGTGGTTGGCCTGGGAAAAGATGGTGTGTTGGGGGCTCCTGTCTTGGTTGGGGATAACCAGGGCTCCTCCTTTTTATATGGAAAAGTCTCCCTTTAGAGAGATCTCAGGGGTTCTGAAGCTCATGGGGATGGATGGATGGATGGATGGATGGATGGATGGATGGATGGATGGATGGATGGATGGATGGATGGATGGAGAATTCAGGCTTGCTGGAGTTACCATGCTTGGTGGAAACAAGGTGAAGCCCAAGAGGCTGGAAGAACTTTGGTCTGCTGGCTGTACAGACTGGGGGTGTCCCAGGGATGGTTCTTCTATGCTGAATCTGCCAGTCACACCCCATCCAGGTGTGGGACAGGCATCACTGCCTGGGTTTTCTTGGGCTGCAGGGAGCATTTCCTTGTCACAGCACCAGCTGGTCCCTAGGGTCTGTGTGGCCAGCTCGTGGCATGGTGCACTGCCAGGTGACATGGCCTTGTGGGACCCCTGGGAAGGGATGCTGTTTGTGCATGAAGGATTTGTGCGGCTGTCTCCCCTCCCATGCCAGGCTCTCTTCTTGTTCCAGGACCAGTGAAGGTTGCCTTGTTTGAGGCACCCATGGCTGTGAGGGTGGGACCAGTTGTGAGAGTGTTGATCCATGAGTGATCCATGGCTTCTGTGGTAGTGATGGTCCATAAGAGCTTTTCCAGTTGTGTGCAGCCAGTGTTGTGTAGAAGAAGAGGTGTTTGTGGGGCAGGTTTAGTGCAGTGCAGGGACAGGGCTTGGGAACAGCTTTGTGTGGCCCCACAGGCATTGCCTGAGCCGTGGGCATGTGGCTCAGTGGTGGCACACACAGCTCTGTCCTGTTTCCATGTGGGACTGTGCTCTGTCTGGGCTCCATCCAGCTCCACTCTGCAGGGACAGGGTTCCCTGGTAGGTAACCGGAGAGAGGAGTTTCCTTCAGGAGTGGCAGGCTGCCAGGAGCAGCTGCAAAACTCCACATCATTTCAAAAAAAAAAAAAAAAGAAAAAAAAAAAGGCAACAAAAATAAATAAATCCAGATATTCCCTCTCGTGGCAGTACTGGGCTCGGCCTTCCCTCCCAGTTAAGGGTACTGGTGAGCCTGGGTGTCCTTTAAAGCCTGCTCTTGCTGGAGCACCATGCAAGGGTGGATTAGTTTAATATTTTAAATAACATTGGCTGTCATGACAGAGCAACCTCAGCTTCCAGAATTCGTGCTGCCCAGCAGCAGGACCAGGGCATTGCAGAGCAGCACCTTTCCACGGGTGATGCTCTTGGAGAAGGCTCCATTGTGAAACCGGAGGTCAGAGCCCAGAGCTTATGTCTTAGTCTTTGACTGGGGAGCCTAAATATTTATCCTGTTCTGTCCCTAATGAAAACAAATTGTCAACAGTTGTTCAGTAACTGACTAAATTAAAATCTGTAATTAGTCAATTAGATTAAAGAGTTGGCACAACCTGATTGTATCATGCTGGTTAGGTTATTAAGAGAAAGGGTGTGATTTTTAATTACTGAATGCTAATTTTGACGGTTTCAAATAGAAACAGACGTTCCCCCCCTCCACCCTACCCCGAGTGCCTGTGCAAAAGTAAGGCAGGGGATGGGTTTTATATCAACAAATGGTGCGAACACGCAAAGTTTCTCTGGCTCCGCTCCGGGAGGGGGTTCTTCAAAAAAGCCGGGAGCGGGATGGGAGGAGAGGGAGGATTTCTCCAGTCTTGCTAGAGGATGGGAAGGCAAGTGGAGGTTTGTGCCAGGGCTGGGTGCTGCCCATGGGGGTGCTGCCCTGTTGCCCATCTCAGCGTGTGCGGGTCCACGTGCCCTCGCCTTGCATGAGTGCAGCAGCGAGCCAGACTCGAGCGTTTTTTCTTCTCCCTGTTTTTTGGTTTTGGTTGGTTTTGGTTTTGGTTTTTTTTGGTTTTTTTTTTTTTTTTTTTTTTTTTTTTTTTTTTTTTTGTTGTTGTTTTTGTTGTGTTTTTTTTTTTTTTTTTATACTATCTTTTTAACCCCCCTCCCCCCAGTGCTTGCGAGGGGCCAGCTCCCAGCGGCAGGCCGAGCCCGCAGCGGGGAGGAGGAGGAGGAGGAGGAGGAAGGCCTTGCCGCGGCGGTGGCGGTGGCGAGCGCGGCAGCCCCAGCGCCATCCCCATCCCCATCCCCATCCCATTGTCTGCCCCGGCGGCCACGTGGGCGAGCGCGGTGCGGCCGGCGCGGGGAGCCGCGGGGGGAGCGCTGCCCCCGGCAGATGCTGCTGGGCTCCGGCGGAGCACAAAGCTCCGGCCCTGCCCTCCCCGGCCGCCCGCGGGGGTCCCTGGGCAGGAACAAAGGGGGAGAGGGGCCGTGCCGTGCCGTGCCGTGCCGGGAAGCCCAGCGCGGGCGCTGCTGTCCGGCCGTGGGGAGGTGTTAGGTCAGGACGCCGTCTGTTGGGTACGAGTGAGACTTTCCTGTGCTCCTGATCATTTCCTTCCTTACCTTGGAAACTTGGATTTTCTCCTGCCTTTTGTTCCCGATTTTTCTCTTGTAAAGCTGTCCCTGGTTCTATTGGAAACAGCTGCCAGGGGCTGGTCCTGGGGAGCGGGCGGAGGGCTCTGGCTGCTGCTCCTCTCTTGCTGCTCACACCCCTGCAGCAGAGCTGGCACTGCTGGAATGGCACCGGGAATGGCACCGGGAATGGCACCCGGCTGTGCAGAGCCCTCCCTGGTGGGGGTGCCCCGGGGAGAGCTGCTGCAGCCACGTTGGTTCCTGGTTTTCCTTGGGAACAGAGGGGATGGCAGAGATGCAGCACCCAGAGCACCTTGTGGGCTGGGACCTGCCCTGTGCCTTGTGTCCAGCCTGACTGGACTGGGATCTGCTTTGTGCCTTGTGCCCAGCCTGGATAATGCTGGGATGTGCCCTGTGCCTTGTGCCCAACTCGCTGGCACTGGGATGTGCCCTGTGGCTTGTGCCCAGCCTGGCTGGCACTGGGATGTGCCTTGTGCCTTGTGTCCAGCCTGGCTGGAGCTGGGATCTGCCCTGTGCCCAGCCTGGCTAATGCTGGGATCTGCCCACAGGACACAGCATGGGCTGGATCCCCATGAGCATCACACTCCTGCCTTGCCAGCATCCCACTCAGAGAGGCTCCCTGACTTCTGCTGAGGCTTCTCCTCAGCCCACGGGCACATTCCTCCTTATTTCCCAGAATCTTCTCCCTCCAAATCTTCATCCTGCAGATCCCTGGGGGTCACCCAGGGCTGGGGTCCCAACAGAGCACAAACAGTGCTTTCCTCCAGGCTGGCAGGCAGCAAAAATGCCTCTGCAAGTAAACAAATACCTCACCTCTGCCTTGGTTTGGGGTTTAGGGTTTGTTTTTTTTTTTTTTTTTTTTGGTCTCTCAAAACTCCTGGTCGTGGCCACAAGTGCCAGGAGCTGAGTTCAAAGCTACAGTTGTGCAGTCAGTGTGGTGACACCAGTCTCCTGTGCCAGTCAGGGCAAGAGGGGCACCTAGGTGGCTTGGGTAAAATTTGGGTTTGGATGAGGGCACAGCTCTGTGTGGTAAAACCAGCTTTTTTCTTTTGTGTTGAATTTGTGCATTTAATGAATGTATTTTTTTTCTTTGATAAGAGGAGAAACGCTCATTCTGCTGCCCGAGCTTAATGTGGCATGCACAGTGACTGTTAGTATCAAAATTAAGCAGAAGACAAATGTATACATATGCATTTACATCTGTGGAATATGCACTGTTGAGATGTACATGAGGATAAAGGCAGAGGGGCGTGTGCCTGTGTGTTTTGGAGTGGTGGGACAGAGCAGTGCTTTGTGCCCGGCCATCCTGTGCCCTCCTCTTCCTCCTCCATGGCCTTTGCCACCACCACCGGTGCTTTTCAGCAAGGTAATTCCCACCTCTGTGCTCCCCAGGCTGGGTGGGAGCCTGTGGGGGTCGGTTGGTCTGTCTGTCTGTCTGTCCATGTGTGAGGCTGCGCCTGCTGCCTTAAGATAAAGTCCAAAGGAAGACCTCTGGCTGTGTCTTGAGCTAACATTTTCTTTTTAATTTTTTTTTTTCCTTAATGTTTCTGCATCAACCCTTGAACATTTGATCTGGTGCCTCTCCTCCTGGGGTGCGGCAGCTTTCTGTAGTGAAAATGAGCTCTCACCACCCCTCCTGCCTGCCTCAAACAGGGTCTGGAGTGGGGGGGCATTCCTTCCCATTTTCCCTGGATTTGGGCTGGCTTTTTTTTTTTTTTTTTTACAATCTCTCAAGGCTGAGCTCGCACCTATAATTGGAATTTTTTGGCTACAAACTGAAGCAGGGGGGATGCACTGCAGCAGCTCTGGCTTGCTGGTGAGCATGACCTGCCCAGCACAGCTGGGGTGCTGGCATCCCTTGGCACTCCCAGCAGGTAAAACAGCCCACAGCCAGTCCCTCCTACCTGACATGGATTTCCTTCTGTCCCAGCTCCCACCCACACAGCTGGCATCATCCCTGGGTCCAGCACTGCCCCGTGCCCACCATGGCAAGTGGCTGGCTGGCATCTCCTTCCTTCCAGAGCAGCCTTGCTGTGAGGGTGTCCCAGGCCTTGGCTTTGCTTATTTACCCATTTCTAGTAACTGTAAGGTGGGAAATGTCCCTTTGTCACCCCATGGGTAGCTGGCATTGCCCAGCTGTGTCCCCAGGCAGGTGGCTGCTTCCTGCCCCAGGCAGTGTGTTTTTAACTCAGCCTCTGGGTTGGTTGTTTGGGGTTGTGTTTTTTGCCTTTTTTTTTTTTTTTAAGTGAAAAAAAAAGGCAGGGCACGCTGAGGAAGGGGGCAGGGCGCTTCCTCGAAGCTGCCTGGTTTGGGGTGGGCAGATAAGGGTGCTGCATCACTCTTGGCTCCTCTGCCCTGCCCAGCCCAGCAGAGCATCCTCCTGCTTGCCCTCCTGCTCTGCCCAGCCCTCACTGGGTGCTCACCCAGTTTTTTGGGGGAAGCCCCATGGGATGAGGCAGCCTCTACTGCAGAAGCTGCTTGAACCCCCACAGGATCCTGTGAACCTCCTTGCTCACAGCAAAGAGGGAGAGGTGCTTTTCTCCCCCTTGGCTCCTTTCTGCCGGAGCTGTGCAGCTGATGGGGTGTAAATCACACCCAGCCTCCCTCTGCCCATCTGCCAGCAGAATGGTGGGGGGGGTCATGGCTGGTGGCACCTTGGAGTGACTTTCCATCACAGCTTCAGCCCCTCTCCGCTGTGCCTGTGGCTCTGGGGGAGTGCCTGCTCCTCCCTGGGGAACGGAACCAACCTGGCTCTGCCTGTTGGTGCTGGAAACACTTTGGGGTCTTTCTGTGCAAGCTGTGAACCAGGAGGTGGCTCTGGTTCTGTGAGACCCTCTTGGGGTCTGGTTTGGGGCAGGGACAGCCACTCTTTGAAATGCTTGTTCTCATCAGGGGGGCTTTTGGCAGGGATGTGCTTTGTGGGATGGGGTTGGGGATGGAGGTGGGGAGCTCACAAGGAAGCAAACGCTGCTTCACGTTGCATATGGGTCCCTTTAGCCCAGCTCAAATGCAGTTTTCTGTAGAAACCCCAAAACAGATGGTTTTGTTTTATCCTGGGTATTACAGCACCAATAACACCCAGGTGCTTCACACCTTTGCCAGTCTCAGCTGGAGAGAAGGCCCAGGCTGAGGCTCCCAGGGCTCATTGCATCGTTAAAAGCAGATTTACTTGCTTGTCCCAGAGCCCTTCAGGGTGTTGTGGCACGTCCTGACAGCTTGTCTGTCCTTACCTGCAGTCATCAAGGAGTTTTCAACATGACTTATATAAAGCCTTTGTACTTGGATTGCTCCACCGTGCTGCACAATGGCTTCTTTGTCATCCTGCCAGCTAATTAATTTTAACTTTTACCGTTGCTCCAGCGCGGTGCGTCGCCCGCCTGGTCCATTTGAAGCTTCTCCCCCCCAACCTTAAGTGTTTTCCAAGCAGTTTGACTTGTTGCTGCTGAGCACTGGAGAAAGCAGCTGGCCCCGCTGGTGCTCATCTTCTGGAGAAGGAGCTGCCCTCCCTCACACTGCTGCTGCTGGAGAAAAAGCCATTAGGAGGCTTAGGTTTTTTCTCCAGTGGCTTGTTTCTCCTGGCTGGCAGCTGAAGGTCCCCACAGAGAACATCCTCTGATGAAAATAACAGGCTCTGGCTCCCTGGCTGGTGATTGGCACCACGAGGATCTCACAGCCAGAGGTGAAAGCCTTGGCTGCATCTTCAGGACAAAACTCCTCGTGCTGGGGATGTCTGAGCATGGGGGATTTGACAATGGTGGTTTCTGGAGGGTTGGGCTCTGTTTGGCTGTGCTCTGGAAACCGAGTGCTTTTTGCTTGCATCCTGTGAGCAGACATCTCCAGCACAGCATTCCTGGTGTAGCAGGGACCTTACCCCTGGTACCTCCAGAGGGTTCACAGGGGAGCTGAGCATCTCCTTGGAGCTGCCTGGAGGAGCACCAGGAGAGGTGTGACCCCAACTGGATGTCACCCTGGCTCATCCCAGCCCGTGGAGTGGGATGAGCCAGGGTGTATTGTCTTTTCAGGGTAGGAGGGATGGAGGTGGCCACATGCATAAACATCAGCCATGGGGTTTGTGTGAGCTCCCCTCAGCTCGGGATGGGGACGGTGGCGAGTCGGGGAATATGGAATTGCTGCCTTTGTGTTTAATCTGGTTATAAGGATGGCTATTAGAGATAATGAATTTTGCCTGTCCCCACTGTTGTAATACAAGAACCCAACTGTCTTTCAACGCCGCGAAGGTCACTCCTCTTTATTTCTGGTTGTAAATATTGCTGCTTACAGATGTTTGGGGGTTGATGGACGTGGCTAATTAAGTTTCTGCTGTCAGCTGGTTGGCAGAGTGCAGGGGTGCTGGCCTGGAGGTGAGGTCAGAGGGCAGGATCACAGCCGGGCAGCAACACCAGCAGCCACTTAGCATGCTGTGAGCCCATCTCACTGCAGCCCCTCGGTGAGAGCAAAGCTGGGCTTGCTCTGAGCCTTGCCCCTCTCTTTGTAATGAATTTGGAGCAGGCTGGTGGGAAGACTTTCGGGAGCAAGTTTCCATTCTGCTGGGATTCATATGAGGACACCTGCTGTCCCCAGCCTGACCTGAGAGTGGGAAGAAGGGTGCAGAAACCCTTCTAATTTTTGCCATCAAAACCAGCACCAGAAGCTTTTTCTTTCCCACAGAGGCTAACATGGAAATGGCTGTGTGCTGGCCAGCAGAGCCAACACCCCACATCAAACCAGCAGCAGGAGGGTCCGGGGGCCCCTTTCTGAGGGGCACAGGGCTGGTTGCTCCCCGGTGCTCATCCCGGTGCTCAGGAGCCGTCCGCGTGCGCTGCCTGCGCGCCTGGAACGCAGCACGTGCTGCTGCTGCTGCTGTGTTCCCCGCTCCCCCCGTGCCTGATTTATGCCGCTCCACATTTTCTCCTCCTTTCCATGCCTCTTTCTCCTCTCCCTCCTTTTTTTTTTTTTTTCCTCCTCCCTTGTGCTGCCTGTGCATTGCCTTGCTCCTTTTTTTTTTTTTTTTTTTTTTCCCCCCTTATTGCTCACAGGCCTCCCTGTTAACCCAGCAGGCTGCAAGATTTAGGGCTCCCTGCCTGGTGTGCAGTCTGAGTGGGGTTTTATTCTCCCAGAGGAGGGAACTGTGATCCCCATCACCCCACTGGGACATGATCCTCGCACGTAGGAGGGGCTGTTTTTATTATTCCGTTTTGTGGCCGCGGAGCACACGAGTCGTGCATCCCTGTTGTGGATGCTGCTGGCCATGGATTGCAGCAGGGCTGGTGAGGTGGCCACGGGTGCCCATCGCCTGCATGCGCCGTGGCTGCGCCGGCCATCTGTCCCCTCCTGTGCGGCGCCGGGCTGCCGGCTGCTCGCCGAGCCATCAGGCCTTGCCCGGCGTCTGCGAGGCCACCGGAGGAAAAAAAATTACAAAGAGAAAAAAGTTCCATTTTTGCTTTGTTTGCCCCCATTTTATATGCAGAACCTGACTTTGTTGCCTTTTGGGGAGGGGCTTTTTTTTATTATTATTTTTTTACTCCCCTGCTGCCGTGCCAGGCGCATCAAAAGTTTGCTGGGTCTTGTGTGTGTGTGCGGATGCCGAATAATTTTATTAGCTGCCTGGAAGGGAGCCAGCACGGCGTGCACCGTGCAGGAGGTGGCTGCTGGGGTGCCTTCCCTTTGCTTCCCCTTCCCAGCTGCCCCCCCTTGGCCTCCGCTGGTCTCCTGTGGGTTGCATCATCGGCATTACCCCTTCGTTTTATTTTTATACATATTTCTTAGGGAGGTTTTTGGTTTGGTTGGTGGTTTGGTTTTTGGTTTTTTTTTTTTTTTTTTTTGCTCCTTAAAGGGTTAAAACCGATGGGGAAGTTCAGCTAGCACTTGCAAGATATGGTTGCCTTAGCAACAGGCCTCCTAATCTGGTAGGTGACCTGAGAGACTGTGGAAGATGCAGGGGTTGGTTTGGCATTTCATTATTTCATGAGGCTGCGGCTCTCCAGCTGGTTCCCTTCCCAGCGCCGCCACCGCCGCTGCTCCCCCCGCTGCCGCCCCCGGCATTCCTTGGCAAAGCCTGGAGGGGCCGGTGGCACCGTCCCCTCCCTGGGCACTGCTGGGTCCTGGGAGCTCCTGCTCAGAAAGGGGGAGAGGGCTTCCCGCAGCCCAGGTGATAATTATTCAACTTTAGGATTGTAAAGATGGTTTCCTGCCTTGCCTTTCCTCCTTTGAAAGGATTTGCCGTGGTGGACCCAGATGAAATCATCCGTGTGGCCCCAGAGCTAAGGGTGTGCTCATTGGTACTTCCAAACCCTGTGGCTCTAGTAACAAACAGGTGGGGCATGAACAGGGAAGTACAGTGGTTGGAAAAGGTGATGGAGTTGAGATTCAGCATTCAACCGGGGCTTTGGGGAAGGTTTGTGGGCTTTGGGAGGAGTGTGGCAGCATTATTCCAGCTGCTTTAGGCTCCTCTGGGCTCACTGGGCCAAGGGGCACAACCAGCACATACCCACGGATGGATAGACCAAGACCTGAGCATGTCAGTGCTACAGCCTTCTAATTTTTGTTTCTCGGAAACATCCTCAAGTTGGCATTTCCCAGCGCTGTCCCTTTCCCTTTGCTGTAGTCACCATCCCGTGCAAAGCGTTGGTGATCACACGCTCGTCCTTGCCAGTGCCACCTAAATTAAGAAACTGCATCCCAAATCTTCCCTGCCTGATTTGGCCTCACTACATCTCTGTGCACCACTGGATGGGGGCTCAAAATTCTGCCTGTGCAGTCCCGCATGGGATTTGAGTGGATGTTGGTCACACCCAACAGTGCCCAGTGTCAGCACAGAACTGTTCCATCCTGGTCCAGATCATCATTGAGCTCTTGGCCAGGATGGCCGAGCCACTCTCTGTGCCCAAACCTGGGATGTTTTCCCCCTTGCTGGATGCTGAGTGGTTATGGAGTGTGGCTCTGCCCTTGGCACCCAGCCACGACGGCTGGGCAAGGAAGTGTCCAAAGGGCTGGGGCCAAGCTCCCTGTGGGTACCCGTGGAATAAAAGGGCCTGGATAGCGCCGGGGGCATCCCATTCCCGCAGATCCCAGCGTGCAGACCTCTTTTGTTTTTTCCCCCTCCCACTCTCCACGGCAGCGTCGATGGCAGCTGCCTGCGGACGGACGCCGGGGAGAGCCGCCTTTGTTTACCCACCTCCCCGGCAGAGCGAGGGCGGGGATGCTCTTGGATCGAGGTGCTGATCTGTCATCTCCAGGTTTTATGCATCCCCAGACAAGAAATCAGTGGTGCAAAGCGCAGACTTTTTGTTACTTATCGCCGAGCTCTGTGCAGAGCGTGGCTGCTGAAAGCAATCTGGTGTCTGCGATGCCCAGATTTATGGTTTCCCAGCCTTGATTGAGGTGTTGGCTTCCACTGGGAAGTAGAAAACCTGGTTTGAGCCATTGGAGTAGGATGAGAGGACTGTGGCATGTAGTGACACTGGACCCCAAGTCTGATCCCCAAGCTGGCAAATGGCCCCAGAGCCTGTCATCACCCTGGGTGGGACAGCATCTCCCTTGCTCCATGTTATCTGATGGAGACAGGAGGACCAATGTCCCAGGGAGCTCAAACAGCTCTGCTTTCCCTCTGGGTCTTCTCCACTCAGGACTGGGATGGCAGAGGCAAAGGGAGGAAATCCAGCCGAGCCAGCAGAATCCCTAGAAAGCCCTTTTTTTGATCACTTCATCCCTTTTTTCCCCCCATATCTCTGCTTTGTGAGGCTTTCCAGGATTTGTCCCTCTCGGCGGGGATTTCGGGCGGTCAGCCGGGTCCCCAGGCACGGACAGACGGACAGGCTGCCAATCAGCCAGCACGCGCCGTCCCTCCGCTGCCGGGGCTCCAGCACAGGATTATACATGGGGTTTTTAAAAAGAAATCAAAAATTCCCAGGGAAAATATATTTAAAAAAAAAAAAAAAAAGCCGTCTCCCCCCCGCCTCTGCCCTGCTGAGAAGCAGCTCTGCGATGGCGGCTGGAAAGCGAAGCCGTAAGTGTTGCGCGTGCCATCTGCTCCGCTTGGATCGCGGCAGCGCCTGGAGCCGGCGCAGCCTTGTGGGAAAGGGGGGGCACCAGTGAAGATAGGGTCCCCCTGCCCCCAATTCCTCCCTGCTGGGCTCCTCCAGGTCAGCTTGGAGCCCACGCTGGTGGGTGTGAGCCCCAGCCCGTGGTGCTTGGAGCTGTCCCGTGGATGTAGGATGTGCGCCTCTCCCTCTCTGGGTCATCCAGAGGTGTGGAGGTGCTTGTGGGGTGGGATGAGTTGTGTGGAAGGGAATGGCAGGTTTTGGTGAGTTTAGGAATCAAAAAAAAAAACTATCCCCATATGAATGTGGATTCAACCCTCTAGGATCTGCTTGACTCCCCTTCTCAATCTGCTTCTTCCTAGTAGCCATCCTGTTCGACTTAGAAATCGCCCTACTCTTCCCGCTACCATGAGCCACCCAACCACAGTCTCCTACCTCCACCCTGACCTGAACCTCCTCACTTATCCTCCTCCTTAGCTTAGGACTAGTGTATGAATGAATCCAAGGTGGGTAAGAATGAGCAGAGTAACAGAAAGTCAGTCTGACTAACTGGGGTGGGAGCACCTGCTGGCACAGGGTGCTCTGTGGCCTAGGGCGCGTCCGGGGACCTCGGGGGTTTGCTGTCATGAGAGCAGCTCAGCAGGACACATCTGCTCCTCCCAAGGGGGATACCAAAGGAAAGCTCCTTCCCCAATAAGGAAAAAGTATATGCTGTCTCTAAAAAGAAAGAAATGTGTCTATTTGTGGGTTTGCTATGGGAGCATCTCTAGTGTGGGTTCCCACACAAGTTCCTCTGCTGGCTCTTCAGCTGGAGCCACCAGAGCAGTTGGGTTTCTCTCTGCTTTACCAATTTTTACAAAACTGGTATTTTTTTGAGTCTCCCCAGTGGGTCAAGCCAACAGAAATGGGATGCAGAGTGAACCCAGGTTTTCTCCCTCAATAGGCAGCCCTGTCCTCAGCAGCTGTGTCTGGGGTTCATGCTGGGGTGTGGGTGGTTGGCTTGTCCAGGGGGTAGCCAAGAGATGAATATTCCCAGGGTGTGTGATACCCAATCTGGGAGATTAGTTTTGACTGCAGGGACAGCAACTGTGGAGCCCTGACCTACCCCTTGGCTTGGCTCCACCAGCAGCAGTTCTGGTCTGTGGATGTTTGTCACACATGCCATATATAGGGGGTGTGTGTATATATATATATATATATATATGTATGATTTGCTGATTGAGATTAAACCACATTAAGCACCATATATCTTGCTCATACCTCTGCCCCAGTGGGATGGGGGGCAGGAGGGGAAAGTAAAACCCATGGATTTTGATAGGAGTAGTTTATTAATTGAAATAAAGTACAATAATAGGAATGAAAAGGGACATGATAGAAAGAGAGAATTAAAATATAAAAACAGGTAACTGATGCTACCTATATAATTCCTCACCACCTACTGGCTAATGCCCAGCCTGTCCCCAAGCTTCCTGGCCAAATTTTCCCAGTTTATACACTGGATATGACATTCTGTGGCATGGAGTAACCCTTTGGCCAGTTTGTGTCAGCTCTCCTGGCCATTCTCCCTCGTGGTTTCTTGTGCACCTCCTCACTGGCACAACATGGGAAGCTGCAAAGTCCTTGACTTGGAGTAAGCACTACTTAGCAACAGCAAAAACACCAGTGTGTTATCAGCGTTGTTCTCATACTGAATCCATAACACAGCACTGTACCAGCTACTAGGAACAAAATTAACTCTATCCCAGACACAACCAGGACAATGCAATATTTTTTTTTTTGTATTAGAGGTTTGCTTGCAGAACCTGGGGAAGATGCCTGGTGCTTTCCCCTCCTCCCTTCCCATGCAAATGGAATTGCTCCTCTTCTCCTGCTGACAGAAAAGGCAGTGGTGGTGGGAGTGGGTTGAGCTTGTGGAGAAGGGATAACACTCTCCAAACAAAACCAGAGGGCTTGTGAGGAGAAATGGGAAGCTGAGGGAGGGTAGAAATGTCTGAGGAGGGGGCTGCAGAAGGCTTTTGGTCTTGCTGGGTTTGGGGCAGGGTGGAAGGATCCCAGCTCAGTGTTTTCCCGCACTTGTTCCCAGCTGGTGAGCATGGTCAGACCTTCACAGGGTTTCTAGGGTTCAGCAGTGGCTGGAGTTAAACCTTGTTAGAGCCCAGCCCTTTGTTGGGGAACCCCTTGGGAGCCCCAGTTCAGCCCCATGGAGATGAGTTGGCTCACCAGCCATCCATGAAACGCTGCCATGCCCACGCTGTGCTGGCTCTGCAGAGCTGCCCACAGCCTTCAGCCCTCCCACCTCACCAGTGGCCACTTGCAGGGGCTGGGCTGACCCCACCTGGGGGCCAGGTGCCCCCCAAAGCCACTCTCACTCCTCAGCTGGACAGGAGAGAGGAAACACCATGAAAGGCCCATGGATCGGATAAGGACAGGGGAACATCACCCACAGGCAAAACTGACTCAACTTGAGTAAAAATTAATTTATTTATTGCCAATCAAATCAGAAAATTATAATGAGAAATGCAAACTAAATCTTAAAAAGCTTCCCCCTACCCTGCTCTTCTTTCTGGGCCCAACTTCACTCCTGGGTTTCTCTCCCTCCTTTCCACCAACAGCTCCAGGGGACAGGGAATGGGGCTGTGGTCAGTTCATCACAGTTGTCTCTGCTGCTCCTTCCTCCTCAGGAGAGGACTCCTCCCACTCTTCCCCTGCTCCAACGTGGGGTTTGTTCCACAAGAAAGTCCTCCACAAAATTCTCCAACATGGGTCCTTCTCCCAGGCTGCAGTTCTTCCCAATCTGCTCTATTGTGGGTCCCTTCCATGGGGTCACAGCCTGCTTTGGGCATCCCCCTGCTCCAGTGTGGGGTTCCCCATGGGCTGCAGGAGGGTCTCAGCTCCACTGTGGAGCTCCATGGGCTGCAGGAGGGTCTCAGCTCCACCATGGAGCTCCATGGGCTGCAGGAGGGTCTCAGCTCCACCATGGAGCTCCATGGGCTGCAGGAGGGTCTCAGGTCCACCGTGGAGCTCCATGGGCTGCAGGAGGGTCTTGGCTCCACCATGGAGCTCCATGGGCTGTAGGAGGGTCTTGGCTCCACCATGGAGCTCCATGGGCTGTAGGAGGTTCTCGGCTCTACCATGGAGCTCCGTGGGCTGCAGGGGGGTCTCGGCTCTACCATGGAGCTCCGTGGGCTGTAGGAGGATCTCAGCTCCACCACAGAGCTCCATGGGCTGCAGGGGCGTCTCGGCTCCACCATGGAGCTCCATGGGCTGTAGGAGGGTCTCAGCTCCACCATGGAGCTCCATGGGCTGCAGGAGGGTCTCAGCTCCACCATGGAGCTCCACGGGCTGCAGGGCCACACCATGGTCTGCACCGCAGCCTGCAGGGGAATCTCTGTTCTGGTACCTGGAGCACCTCCTCCCCCTCCTTCCCCACTGACCTTGGGGTCTGCAGGGTTGCTGCTTTCATGTTCTCACTCCTCTCTGCTCTGTCTGCAGTTGCTTCTGCACAATAAGTTTTCTCCCTTCTTAAATACATTATTCTAGAGCCCAACACATTGCAAGTAGCTCAAAGTGCTGCACTTCGGTGGCTACCCCTGAGCCCAGCGTTCAGAAATTCATTAATTGGGCTGGAACAATTATTTTTGGCTTTTGCAGAGGGAAGGTCTATAAATAATCACCCTGCGAGCCTGTGCAGTGACTTTGCAGCCTCTCTTGGGGGGGGTGTGTTGGGGTTTTTATTTTTTTTTTCCCTTGCTGCTGTCCGACTGGCTTTTTCTTGGCTGCCGAGAGTGGGAGACTTATCTGCAGAAAATGGCATTTGAGTTGATTAAAGCAGCTCCTGCCATTGGCCCAGAGTGCCAAACTTTGTGCAGAAACGGTTGCGCTTTCTGAGAAACCGCCCCGGGAAGCTGCTGGGGACAGGGAGGAGGAGGAGGACAGGAGGAAGGCTTCCCCAGGCTCAGGGAAGGCAAACAAAGCACAAGACAAAGGATGTGGGGGAATCTTAGCAAGGAGGGATTGCCAGGCAGAGAGGGGTGGTGGTGGTGGGCACGCTGCTGTGCTTGTACTGCTCCACCACCAGCAGCTTGCACTGCCCTCACACTGAGGGGTTTTGGAGCTTGGGGAGCTGGGTTTGAGCCAGACACTGATCCAGAGGTGGAAGCCTCTGCATCCCAGCGCCTGCCCCTCAAGCTCACCCATCCAGTACCTTTGGGAGCCAAACCACAGCAGCCTCAGCAGAAGCAAACAGCATCTAGTACACCTTCTTTTGTAAGCCCTCTGTCGCATCTAAAATAAATTTGCATGTAAATTGACAGGCTGATTTTAATGTCTCCTGGCTATAGAGCACTGAAGGGCCAGGCTTCCCTTGTAGGTGGGCATGTGGCATGGCGCCCATGCTTGCTGGGCTCTGGTGTGGTGGCACAGAGCCATTCCAGGGCGGAGGTGGCAGAGGCATGGGGTGGCTGCTTGCACAGAAGCAGAAACTTAGTATTTCCTTTAAAAAAAAAAAAAAAAACCAGCAGATTTTTTAAAGGATTGAGACTCAATGAAGGGCTGAGAATGGCCAACACAGGACAGCAGACTGGGTTTTCCTGTAGGGAAGCTGCTCTGTGCCAGGCTGCTGGACACCAGGGCCCACTCAATGCCCTGCGTTTGCAGGAGCACATCCCACATCTCTGCCCTTGCCTGGCAGCAGTTCAAACACATTCCCATCGTTGGTATGGGTTGCCGTAGACAACAGCCACGAGCCACTGATGTCTTGGAGAGTGTCCCTTTGGCCAGAGCACCCCTTGGTACCTGGATTTGGGGAGCACTGCTGGAGCTGGAGCCAGTGTGAGGATGTGTTTAGGAGCATTTCGGGAAAGGCTGCCAGAGCAGAGCATCTCCCGAGCAGTCTCGCCGTGGCAGCTTTCCTTCGTCATCCATTATTTATTTGATCCTCTGCAAAACAAATTCGCTCCTCGGCACTGATTCTGATGACGGTGCTCATTTTACAAAAGAGGTAAAAGGAGCTGGTTTTGTTCCCAGTCTGAAAGACTTGAACAAAAAGGTGTTTCCTGCCGCCTTCTCTCCCGTACCAGTGAGATAAATCTGCAGAGTTTTAGCGTGGTGGTGAAAATTTTGGAATCTCAAGTAGCAAAACATCGAGCAGTGCTCTCCCTGTTGATCCCCATCTTTCCTGGACTTCCAAGGGTGTTTGCTGTGACAGGATAGGAGGAACCAAGATGCTGAACTCACCTCATAGCTCACAGCTGAAGGTTTCTGGAGGGCATGGCTGTGTGTCCAGGGAGAAAGGGGAAAAGGTGCATCTCCTCCCTGTGTGTGTTCTATGGGTGCACAGAAGAGTTTATGCTTGGGGCTTGGAGCCAGTGGGGTGGTTTCAGAGGCTGTTTGGGGATGTCCACAGTCACACCAGTGGCCGAGCCAGCTCTAACCAAACAAGCTGGAGCAGTGGGCTGAGCGCCGGGCCGGGAAGTTTGGAGGGAGGAGACGGCGCGTCGGAGCCGCGTTCGTCAGGATGGAAATAACTGTCAGCCCCGTTCAATCTGTCGCCTTGTTCCCGGGGGACAATTGCAAAACAGGATTACTGGTACTTAAAAATTCATAGAAAACGTTTCTTATCACAACGTCATAATTGTTATGACTCAGAAGAGTAGAATTGCCATTTTCCTGTGCCTTTCCCCCCCCCCCCCCTTTCACTTTTGTTGCATACCCAGTCCCTTGCTGCAGCTGCGGGATCGTCGGCAAGGGGGAAAGAAAGAAAGAAAAAAAACAAACCGGGGCGATGCTTTATTTTATGCTAACTGCAGCATTTGACTTGAAAATGATGTCCCACTGGGTCCCGTGGTCAGCGTATTACGGCGTGATGGATGGCTGTCAGAGCGGCCCTGGCTGGCAGATTGCGATGGGTGGAGGAGAACAGATGCCCGGTGACTTCAGGGGCTTTAGCAGAGCCCAGGACTGAAGAGTGGAAAACAAAAGCAGATGGGAGAGCTCTGCTTGGGCTAACTATTCTTCTCCGGCCACGTGTCGGGGAGGGAGGCTCGTGGGGCGGCCGTGTCCCTTCTGTGCTGTTCCTCTGTGGGGAGCCGGGCCTGCTGAAGGCCTGGGTGAACCCCACTTGACCTGGGGCCTGAGCCTGTGTGCACACCATCCCTGCAGATCTGGAAAGGGCGACCTTTCAGCCCTGTGGAAGAGCAGATTGCGCTCCATTTGATGGTTCTTGTTAACCCTTGGCCCTGCTGATGGATCCTGGGCAGGCTCTGGGGGCTGCCCTGTCGGAGGGTGTCTGCCCGTGTGTTTTGTGCTCTACCTGGCATTTGTCTTTGGAGTTGGACCCTGTGAGTTTGAGTGGTGCTGTTCTTGCAAGAGCCTGTTCTCAACTAAACCCTTTGCAGATGCTGCTCTGCAGCCCCTCATCTATTCCGCGTCCCTCCTGCAAACTTTCCTCTAATTTCTACCCCATCAAAGGGTTTAGAAAAGAACCTGCTTTGCCCCATTTTGCTTCTCACATCTCTATTTCCTCATCTTTTACCCCTTCACTTTGTTCCTACCCCTCTTGCCCATCCAAACTTGGGCAGGTGGCTGCTGCCTTCCCAACTGGCATTTGCTGGGGATTGCAGGGTTAATGGTGAAATTAAATTTCTCTGCTGTTTTTAAATTAATTGAATCATCAGCGTGGGTAACGGGAAACAGTGGTATCATAATGTATTTGATATGGGTCTTTAAGTCAGCATTTGCTGTGAGATCTGGAGCACTAGATCTTGGTGGAGGCGATGGCTAACTGATATATTGCAGTTATGGCCACAGTACAAAGGCTCCTGCTATGTCTTAAAACGTTCAGGTCATGAAGTTGAGTTGGTTTATGATATGGCTGTTTTCCCTGCGTGCTTCCCACGGTGCTCCTCGATCATACTGGGAAAAACCCTGCAGCTGGCAGAGGCCAGCAGTGCTCCTGGATTGTGCCTCACACGTCTGTGAGGATGCCCTTTTGGGTGGCAGAGGAGCATTGGGGTTTTGCTCCTAGGAGTCTCTAAAGTTTTTTCTGCTGGAGGAAGCAGACACAGGGGAAAACATGTTTTTCCTCAGAGAAAACTTGGGATGATTTGCAGCATCATCTGGCCTTTCCTTGGTGGCCCTGGTGTGGCTTCTGGACCTGCCTTAGAGAAAAGCTGTCCAGGCTGAGGGCCAGCATCCTCATGTGATGTCCCCATCATGCTGGGGACAAAACTGCTAGCAGGCCATTGTATGGGCTCACTTGTTCTTTACCTGGTCCAGCTTGGTGGGACTGCATCACAGTGTGGTCCTTTGTGGTAGACGGTGGCAGAGGGCTGGTGTTAATTAAAAAGTGGAAAAAAGTAAAGTTTTACTGTATGTATTGTGGAGCTGCCTGCAGGTTTCCACCTATGAGGGGTTCCTACATCCTATCCCAGCAGCTGTAACAGGCAGGATGAGAGGAAATGACCTCAAGTTGCACCAGAGGAGGCTTAGATTGGATATTAGGAAAAATTTCTTCACTGGAAAGCTTGTCACAAAGCATTGGAACAGGCTGCCCTGGGCGGTGATGGAGTCACCATCCCTGGAGGGATTGAAAAGCTGTGTAGATGTGGTCCTTGGGGACGTGGTTTAGTGGTGGGCTTGGCAGTCCTGGGGGAACGTTTGGACTCGATGTTCTTAGAGGACTTTTCTGCCATAAATGATTCCGTGATTCCCTCTCGTCAGCAACTTCCTCCAGAGATGCCAATTGTATGGATGACCCCAGAGTGCACCTACGGCCACGTCAGCAGCACTGCCTTCCACAGCCAAAATCTCAAGGCTGCTTAACCAACTGAAACCTCTCAGAAGCTGCCTTGATATGAATATTGATCTCCACATTTAACTCTGCTTTGCCCAGTTGATATTGCCCAGGCTGGTGGCTTGGAGGACGAGCGGGCTACAGGATGCACAGCTGGATTTTGGAGCAGGGTTTGGTGGGACACACCAAAAACCTCAGGGCTGAAGAGCCTGTTTAGTGCACTAGTTCAGATTTTGTGTAAAGACTTGCTTATTATTTCTGCTAGTTATGTCTCTAATGAGGTGAGACGTGCCATATGTTGTCCATAGGGAGGGAGCGCCGCAGGTGGGGTCGGGGCTGGCCTGGTGGGTAGTTGTTACACAGAAGAGCCTGAAACTGCCTCAAAAACTCAGATTTGGTGAGCCAAGATTGCAGCTGATCCGTCTGTGCCATGGGCATTGGTGCCATGTCACGTCTCAGAGCCATCTACAAACTGGCAGCACCTTCTTGCTCTTCATCCACTGTCGTTCTCCAGTTCCCATCAGTTTTATCCTTCCTTTCCTTCTTCCCTTCTCTTACCCTCAACAGGTTTTTGCTTCAAAACAAAGTGGTTTTGGGGCTGAGCCCAACCACGCAGCTCCTTTGCCTGCTCACAGGAGTGGCAGCCCTGATCTGAGCAGCCCAGGCTGCTCTCTGAGCAGAAGTTTGAAACTAAACCATAGCAGGGTAAAGAAATATTAATTGGTGAGCCCTGAGCTTAATTTGGACTCTTCCATTTATCAGGGCTCTTCTGTTTAAACAATTGTTGGAGCCATAAACCAGAAGCCCTTAATTATGGCTAATTATTTTCTGAATCTATATGGAAGCTCCTCAACATGAGGGCTCCTCTGAACTGCACTGGTTGCGTGTTCAGGCATCATCCAGCCTGCATGTCCGTAATAAAATCAGAGGCAGAAGTGTCAGGAGTTGCCTCCAGCCCGGCAGGAGCCTGCTGCCTGCAGTTTCCTTAAACCCAGGGGTCGGGGCAGGCTTGGAGGCTCCCTGGGCAGGCAGCTGGGGACCCGAGGGCAGGCAGGAGCAAGACAGGAGCTGTTTAGGACATGGACTTTAAACTCTCTGGCATTTGGGGTTTGTTTAAAAACCAGCTAGGTAAATATTTGTGAAGCGGTTGGGATCCGGCTGCGGGGTCAGGCGCTGTGCGCAGCCCTGCGGGCTGGCCTGGCCTCCTGTGCATCCCGTCCTTCCCACGGCAGGGGCCATGTCCACCCTCAGCCCTGCCCAGGGGATGGTGGAGGCACTGCAGGGCACTTGGCAGCATCACTTGGGCCACGTTTCTGTAGGGTGTGGAGTAAAAATGGGTGCTTACTGGAGTGTACCAGTGTGATGCTTCAGTGGGACGTGTTTAGAGCAGGTCTCCTGGCAAGGCTGCACTGTGCATCCCTTCTGTGCCATCCAGGCTACTTCTGGGGGTTGGTGGTGCCTTTTCCTGATGAACCTGAAGCTCCTGCCCTGTGCAGGGAGGAGGCTGCTGGGGGGGATCCTGCTGGGGACCCCCAGTACGTGTTAGGGCAGGCAGGATGGCACAGCAGGAATGGCAGGGCAAGGATGGCACAGCAAGGATAGTGTGGCAGGGATGGCACAGCACGAATGGCAGGGCAGGAGGATGGCATGACAAGGATGGCAGGGTGAGAGGATGTCACAGCGAGGGTGGCAGGGCAGGAGGATGGCAGCACCGGGGGAACAGTCCAGGCTGCCTGTACACAGCAGCTGTCAGCGCTGCTGCCTTCACCCGCCCGGCTCCAGCCTCTTCCTCGTGGCACAGATGGTTTTAACACTTTCCTGGGCCTTTTTTTTCTATAATTAACTCTTGTTTGCAAGTGGGAAGACACTTCTTTCCTTTTGGCAGAGCCATCAAACTCTCCTCGGCGGTGTGCTTTTTTAAAGCCATCGTGTATCTATCCCCCAACTGCAGTCTGTTGTTTTTACCAGGCTCTTTTAAGGCACTGGGCTGCCCCCCCTTTTTCTCCCCCCCTTGCTCTTGCCCGGAGGTAAAATCCGCAGGGATTGCAGGCGGAGGAGGCCCCAGCAGCTCCGGCAGGGGAGTTAACAATCCGGCCAAGGCCATACAAAAGCCGGTGCCCGGGGAGGGGGGAACGTGGAGGGGCCCCTTCCCTGCCCCAGGAGCCTTTGAACCCCCCTGCTCCCAGCTTTGTGCGGCTTAGCAGGGTGCTGCCTGCACAAAGGCCCCTCGTCCCTCCTGTCAGCTCCGTGCTGCAGCTGGGAAGGGTTTTCCCAGGAGAGGCTGCATCCCATGGAAAGCCTGGTGGGTGCTGGGGGCTGCTGTGGTGGGTGCTGTGTCCCAGTGGGATGAGGGCAGGGAGGAACTCCAAATAGCCCTGGAGCTTCAGCAGTGCTTGGGAATCTGCAGCGTGGGCAGGGCTGGGGGTTCTCTCCAGCCTTTACAAAGACCTAGAAAAATTTACTGGAATACTGTGGGATATCCTCTGCTTTTTTGGGGAGCTCGGGGTCTGCCTGTAGCTCCCTGTGGGGTTTAGGGGGTTTTGCTCTCAGGGAGGTGAGGCTGCAGCAGCTCTCAGAGCCGGAAAGTGTTGGGATGCTCAGCTTTGGGGACTGAGGATGGTCAGCATCACAAGCTGGTAGGAATGTCACCGAGGAGAGGAGGGTGCTGGCAGGGCTGTGCCGCCAGTGTCATGCCTGGGTTTGTGTCAGGGTGGTGCAAGAGCAGCTCTGACTGTGGGGAGCGAAGGAGATGTTCTCTCCTGTGGATATCAAATGGTGGATATAAGACAAAAGAGAAAAAGCCTATCAGGAAGTCTCCACCAGCAATTTGTGGCCATGACCACCGTGCCTGTGCTGCCTGCACTCCCCATCCCGGTCCATCCCCTGAACTCCACTCTCTGCCTCTGTGGCCAGGTGTTTCCCAGCACTGCCAGTCTAAACAAGACGTTGCAGTGATGCTCAGCTCTCTCACATCGCTCCCTCCCCCTCTCTGCTGTCTCAAAGCCCGGGGCTCTTTTTTTTTTCCCTTTTTTTTTCCCCTTGCTCTCCAGACTTTAAGTTTTCCTGCCTCACGTACCAGTTTATTGCTGGGTCAGGGGGCAGGGGTTTGCACGCTGGTTTTATAGGGTCCCTCCAGAGCTGCCTTCAAAAAGCTCCCAGTTCATAAATGGGGGGTTTGTATTAACCACTGTGTTTTGACAGGGAGAGCTGCTCGTAGAAGAGAAATAATTAATGTTTTGCAAGCTTTAAGGGCGATGTGGTTTGGAGTTGCATCTAACAAAACCGCTCTGTGCAGAAAACAGTGATTTTTTTTTTTAAACCTGTGTTTTTATCAGAAATCCTCCCCTATCCCAATGTGCACCTTGTCAGTTGTGCAACCCCAGGAGGACTTTTCCATGGGGAAGTCCTGCAGCTCAGCTGTGCCTGGATCACCAGTGCCAGCAACACCAAAGCAATGCAGGGAGCTGGTGTTAAGGTAAATAAAACATGAGGCCACTTTGGAGTGGTGTTCCCAATCCCCAGGTTAAGGCAGGGAGAGGCAGAGGAGCAGGAAGGGAGGTGGTGTGGTGAATTCCCTCTTACCCCATGGATGTGTGCCTCTCCTCCTCCAGAACATGCTGAAATGGTTAAAATGTCTCTTCCTGTTCACCCTCCCCCTCCCAAGAAATCCCAGCTTGCCAGGGGAGATCTGCACCCCCTCCAAGCTAGCTTAGCCCCTGGCTTTTTTTGGCAGTGGAGAAAGCCACCAGTTCTTGGGAACAACACTGAATTACACAGTGGCTTACGTCAGATTTACTCCTCCTGTCCTTTGCTCTAGCTGCTCTATTAATTTTGATATGCCTTGAGCAATTATCAAACCTGGGAAACACTATTTTTGGGGGGCAGCACCTACAAATAACTGCAATAAACCCTGCTGTTGAAAAGGGGGAGGGAGCGCCAGACATGGGGCTGTGCTTGCCTGGATTTTGAGTGTTTCAATGTGAATTTTCTTGAGAAACCATGTGTGTAGAGTGGCTGGGGAATCTCTCAGGAGTCTGGAGGTGGAATCACACCCTTTCCCCACCCATACAGCACTTTTGAGGTCCAAAGCATTACCCCCAGGGGCACAGAGGGTGCGAAGGGGCAGCCTTGGAGCAGGTTTGGGATGAGGGCTCCATATGGCTGGAAGGGATTAGCCTGGGGGATTAGATGAGTGGAGAGGAGGGGAAAGTTGCTGCAATCCCCCCTCCCCAAAAATCCTCATCTCTGACCCCTGGCAGATGCACAGAGATGATTTCTGGGGACGATTAGCGCTGCTCTGGGTTTGTCTGTGCCCCTGGAGGCACAGCTGGGTGTCGGTGCTGCCCGGGTGAAGCTGTGCCATGGCCTGGGCTGGGATCCTGGGCTGGCAGGTGCTGAGGAAAGCTGGGATTGGGATTTTCTTCCTGCCACCGCCTCACACCCACATCCTGCACCTTGCCTGGTGCTTGATTTCCAGCCTGAGCTGCTTGCTCAAGCTTTCAGCTTGCCTGGAAAGAGTATCAGTGGTGCTCAGTCCGTGCTGCCCAGGGATGGATGAGCCCAGGACACAGCACTTGGGAAGTTGTGTGTGTTGTAACCTTGTTGGTGGCCATGCCCTGCTTGGGGAGGGTCACCCCCACTGCTGTGGGATGTGGGGATGCAGGGTGGTGTTCTGCAGCTCCAAACCGGGCAGGGAAACACTTCAGGGATCCATTGCTGCACAGCAAAACACTGCAGGGATGCCAGGATGCAAGATGTTTCATGGCTCCTTTCCTAAGGCAGGGTGTCGGTGACAAGGTCTGCATGGAGGGCAGAATATTTTCACCATTTTTCAGTCATCACCCTGGAAATGGTGGGAATCACGCCAGTCAAGGCATGATGGCTTTTCTCCATCATCACTCAGTCACAAAACCCATCTTGCTTGGGATTGGGGTTTGCCAGCAGCTTTCCTCGTGGTGCTCCAGTGTTGCTGTCCCAGCAATGGCTCCTTGAGAACTGGATTGGCTCTTGGAGTACAACTGCAGCCTCATGAAGGATGTCTAAACCCTTTGCTGGCTTCTTGGGATGAATCAAGGGTGCAGAAACATGGAGGGTTGGTTAGTCATGGCAGTGCTCCCAGGAGGGTGGGCCCTAGAGGGTGGGTTTTATTTGGATAGTGAAAAGGAGAAAAGCCCACAGGCATCGTTAGTGAGCACAGCAGTGCTCAGATGTGCTCTGAGTCCATCCATCCCAGTGGATTCAGGGCTCTGAAGGGCTGCCCCAGGTCTGGCTGCTCCCGTGCAAAGTCCACTGCCTTCCTCCCATCCTCCTCGCCAGGGTTTATAGGATGTGCTGGACTTTGTCCCCGTGCAGCCAGTCACAGCCCTGGGTTAAGTTCAGCTGCCACCTCCAACTCAGTTTAAGGCATTTCCACTCCTCCAACAGCATTTTTCATGGAAGATGCTGTGCAGAGAAGGCGCCACAAAGCACCATCAAACATCAACAGAGCCAACACTGATTTCTTTTTTGTTAACCTGCCGCTTTGTTAGAGAAAGGAATTTTTTTCCTTTTTTTTTTTTTTTTTTTTCTTATTTTTAAAATTATTTCTTTTTTTAAGGGCTGGCTGTGGTAAAACTTCACAGATCAGCAGGCAAATCCATCAGGGGCCAGCGTGAGCGGGGCTGGATGCTTGGCTGCCTCTGTGGGTGCACAGAACCCAGGAAAGGTTACGGCTCTGCTGGGGCAGCGCCGCCGTCACCTCTCACGGGGCTCAGGCTGGCTTTGTGTGAGCACATGAAGATGGTGGCCACGAGCTCCTTGTCAGGGACAGGCAGATGGTGTTCACCTGCTCCGGACCAACTTCTTTTGCCCTTTTGCCTTTGGTGTCGGGGAATAATGCCGGGGCAGCTGCTCGCAGTAAAATAGGCTTAAGCAAATGGGATATTTTGGCATTCAAGTGCACGACAAGAATGGGAGTATTTGCATTAATTCTCTCCTCTCTTCCCCTGCGGCGGGAGAGGATGGAGAAAACTGGGATGTTTTCCCGTGGGGTGAAGCCAGGGCCTGGTCTTCTCTGGTTGGATTGGGGGTGGGAAGTGCTGGATGCTGTGCTGGGGTTTCAGTGGTCCATCCCACAGCATCCAGCTGCCCAGACAATGGAAAAGGATGGTTTTTCCTGGGAGGTCACGGTGTTTCCTGCTGCACTGCAAAGGCAGTTGCAGGGAAAGGGGGTCTGACCCTCTTCCCTGGATTCGGATGAGGTTTAGTTACCAGACATCACTGACTCCCCATGCAAACTCACAGCTTGTTTTGTGTCATTTTTGATTGCAAAGAGCAAATTATGAGATCGACTGGCTGAAACACAAGGTGGCAAAAACTAAAAAAAAAAAAAAAAAAAAAAAAAAAAAAATTGAAAAATATATTTGTATTCTGCACCCATCTTTAATGGCGAAATTGCTGCCAGGCTGTGGATGCCTTTGGGATGTTTTGCCACTGGGATTGGCAATATCCTCATTAGTTGTCAGTAAATCCTTTGGACAAGTTAAAACTAGTTTCCTTCAAATGCACGTGGTGCAGTGGCGTGGCATTTTTCTAAAGTCACGAGTTATTATTATTTTTCCTTCTTGAATTGGATTACCAATTTAAATCTAGCTTTTCTTACAACCCCTTCCAAAATGCACGTGGCAGTTTCAATCTGGAGGAAGGCAGAGGAGCAGAGAGCAGCAGGCACTGGGAAGCAGAAGTCCAGCTGCCAACACCAGCAGCCTCCCTGCACCTCATCACCACATCATTACTAGTTTTTGAGAGGGTAGGCAGTATTTTCCTTAATCCAGCCTTTTCAAAGGCTGGTAAAACCAAGTCAGAGAGGACTTGATTTTAGCTGTGATGCTTAAGGGAAGGATGGAGGGTGAGCTGGTGCACATGGCACTGAGCATCCAGTCATGCAATCCCACACAGTTACACCCCAGAAACTGCAGCAATGGAGCAAGGGACGTCACTGGGAGTGAAGAGCTGTGGAACTTGAAACCATCACATCTTCATAGTGAACTCCAGGAAATTACCTCTCCCAGCAGCTTTGCTTGCTGGGAACACTTCCCTTTTGGTTCAGGGACTGTGATTTTTTTTTAAATCTGAAATTAATCTGTGGGCTTTCCATAAAATCTTGTGTGGGTACATCAGGAGCACATTTGGGTGGAACCACTGAGTGAAGAAGGGAATGCAGGTTGTTGGTGCAAGGAGCTGCTGGGTGTCCCTCACAGAGCTGAGCTTCCCACACTGATAGATGAGCAGTAGATTAATAGTCCTAAGCAATTGCATTATCTAATGAAAATTTTATATAATTATTTTATATAACTTTTTTGGCAGGTAGACCCTGAAATGGATGGTATTGATTGCTGGAAAAGAGCCTGGCCTGTCTGTTGCTGGAATTACTAGATGAGAATTGATAGTAATTAATACCTGTGTATTTACAGCATTTTCCAGGGTGCTAATTGCACGGGACCCATTTAAGCTGTTTGGCAGTGGGGAGGGCTCATACACTGGTTCTCATACACTGGTTTTAAGGTGTAGCTGGACTTGGATCTTGTGAAGGGAAGATGCTGGCAGTGGGACCATCAGCTTCACCTTCACTCCAAGCCAGGGATAGGGCCCACTCCATGGCAAAGCATCCCTAAATACCAGGATTGGGGTGAATCTCTACACCCATCCACATGGTGTGAAGCCCTGAAGTGCTGCAAAGCCCTTCCTGAGTCAGGAGAAGCACTTCCAGCAAGCCCAGCCTCACTTCCCACAAGTTTCCCTTTCCAAACCTCCCCGTGCACACGCGTGTGCAAAACCTAATTGCATTTATTCTATTTTACACCTCCCGAGCTTATCCCCCCTCCCCTGCTCTCCACCCCCCCTTTAATTCGGTCGCTGTGAAATTTTTGCAGCCCTGCCAAGTTATTTCCTTGGGATATATTTAGAGAAAGCCAGCTCAGCAGAGCGCGCTGGGTGTTTGTGGAAGGATGTTTGTAAATGTTAGCAGGAACGCTGGCGGGCTGGCAGAGCAGATGTCCGCGAGATGCTACCAAGAGCCTTATTTACAAACTTGTAAATGACTGAAGGGGTTTCCTTCCCGGGGATAAGGGGGACGCCGACTTAAGAGATTAAAATCCTATTGTTTCATGGCCGGAGCTGCTGTCTCAGATTATCCTTTACAAGGGAGGGGAAAAAGAAAACCAACAAAAAAACCGTATTAGCTTGAGACACCATTCAACTGTTGTGCCTTTTTTTTAATGATTTAGGGTTTTTTTAAAGGCTCAAGGAAAATATGGGGCTGGGGGTTGTTTCTTTCTCCATAAAGGAGAGGGGAAAAGTTGCCGAGCGTGGCTGCTGCTGACCAGGGTGTGTGCTGGAGCTTTGTGTGCCAGGCAGCTCACAGGTGATGGATTTAAAATAAGCACAAAAAGCTTGTGCTGTTGTAGAAGTATAATTAAGCTGAACTTGTGTGCACAGCGTGGTGTCCTATGGGAGCACAGCAATGGCTTTTGGGTGGTTTGGTGATACTGCTATGAGCCCCATTTAATCTGTTTTGGGGTTTTTTTATATCTTGGGAATACACAAAGCTTCAACCCAGCGTTCTTTTACCTTTTCTTACCCTAAAATAAACCAAAGCTGGTTTGTTTTGTCTTCTGGAGCATCCAGCCAGGTGGAGAAAGCGGGATGGACTCTGGCATACCCTAACTGGTGAGCACAGTGTGTCCCAAAAACGCTGAGCCCACCTGAGAGGCTCTGCAGGCACCATGGTGTTGAGGTGGGTGCCACAGTGGGTGCCCGCTGCTGGCACATGGGTTGGCAGTCTCACTCTCAGAACCTGCAGCAGGCTGGTGTTGTATTTATTTTGGTGCACGTTGACAGAACACAGTCCCTGTGGAGGGGACTGATGGGGGACAGGATCTGAGGGCTGGGTCCAGAGGAAGCGGGCGGCGTGTCGTCCTCCCTGGCGTTAATCGGGTTACTCTGAGGTGTGGGAGGGTTCTATTATTAAATTTAAAACCTGGCTATATAAGATGAAGGCAGCTTTAACGAGATGAAAAGGCTTAACTGGAGTCCAATTAAATTCCGTATTACCTGTTTACGCAGCCTGCTTAAGTCCTGACCCGCACGCTGGTTTCTTCTTTAGGCTCCAAAGCCTGTGCTCTAGGCAAAAAAATAAAATCAAAGGAGACAGATACCAGATCACCAGCATGGCCTGAGCACCCCCGCATGCTCCTACCAGAGGCAGCTGCCCTCAAGCCTTGTGCTGCTCCCACAGTGGCTGCAAGGTGTGAGGTGCAGCCAAAATCCTCTGGTCCACTCTTCTGGAGAGGAGAGAGGGCAAAAACAGCTGGAGCTCAAAAAGGAAATACCCAGCCATCCTTAGTTTGGTTTTAGGTCTTTGCCATGAAGATACTTTTGCTTTCCCCATCTCACTGCTGGGTTGATGTGGGCAGTGCCTGGCCAAGCAGCCAGTGCTGGTGGTGCTTCTCACAAATGGAGCATCCTCTCTTTTCCCTTGCACCACTCTTGGCATGTTATTTTTATTAAAAATAAGTGTTTGGTGAAAGGCAGCATGGGATGCTGGGGCAAGCTGCTCTCCTGGAGTGTGTGGTGAGGACACCAGTTTGCATTTAATGGCAGAGTTACTACCACCAGTTGGAACCTGTTTTTCATAGATGGTTCATAGGAACCACTGCTGGTGTTGGTGAAGCTTGGCAGGTTTGGGTGGTGGTGAGCTGGGTCTTGGCTGTCATAATGGTGACACTGAGAGCCTTGCAGGAAGGGGTGCAGTGCCTTAGCCCACCTTCAGGCTGCTCTTCAAAGTCCACAAATTGCGGGGATGATGAGGAAGAATCCCTTGCAGCAGCCCCATGTGTGGGCAACACATCCAGAAATCTCCCTGGCTTCCCAAACCCCCTCTCGTAGGGTGCTGCCTTTTATTACCCAGTTACCTAGGAGCTGGGGGCACACAGGTTCTGGCAGTGAGGGTGATTTCACCCCACCTGCTCTGGTTTCATAACTGAGCCCCCAAACCCCGTTGGGCCCTCGCTGGTGCCTCCCAGCCGCGCTGAGGCCTAGTGCGCAGGGCGGGGGGCAGGAAACGGCTCGCCGCACCCTGCGCGCTGCAAACGCCCAGCACAGACCTCAGCCCTGCTGTAAAGAAAGTAAATAAATAAAAGCACTGGACCGCAGCTCCTCCCAGGGCTGGGGGACAGCGGAGGTGAGCCGTGCTCCCGGCCTGGGAAAGCAGATTGGGGTGACATCAAAGTGTGGCAGGGATGCGCCAGCGGCTGTGGGGCAGCCATGCCGCTGCTTCTTGCCTGCTGCTCTTCAGCTCAGTTAATACAGCTGAATAACCTGGTTTCTCCTGGAGGATTAAGTTAAGAAAACAAGATGGTTTTAATAGCCCTTTTACATCCTGTGTAGATTGTAGCTGAAGACCCTAACCAGCTTTGTAGCCCAGCCAGACAGCGCATCTTCTCTTTTTTTCCCCGTTTTCCATAACCCGATGCCAGTGGTCCTGCGCAAGTGGGCTCCTATCGATAATTCAAGTGCCCAGCTCCTGGCTGTGCTGTTTTGTCCGATTTCCATTGCCTCCTGACCTCCATCCTTCTTTATTTGCAAAGCTATACTCGCAGGCAGCGGTAATAAATCAATTAATGACTCTGATGAATCGTTTAATGGCTGACAAAATAACACTACAGTCAACAGCTTGGATCTCTACAGCAGTACCAGAAGATGCTGGTTGACTCAGGGTAGGGAGACGAAACAGAGACTGTTAGCTCAATTAGTGCAATTAGTGTGCGATTTAAAGGCTTAGACGGCATCTGCTGGCGTACCAGGCCGGTGTGTTAACTGAGAGCTTCGCTTTGGAAGCGAAACACGGTGATCCAGATTGTCATCATTCCACTGGCTTCCACCAAAAAAAGAGGGAAAAATACCGACGTGTGTGGCAGGGAATTAAAAATACATATGTGTGTTTGTGTATATAGCTATGCATGTGCGCCCCAGGAACGCATATATATATTGATTTCCAACATGGGAAAAATTTGCCATCTTACAAAAGGTAAATAAGCTGGCCTGCCAGCATTGCCAGAGATCTCCTGGCTCATTTCTGGCAGTGGTTTCCGTGTGTTTCAGTGGAAGGAAATTCAGGGTGTCACGTGCCAATGGTGACCTTTGTGTGGCTGATGTGCATCTAGTTCAGTTCCAGCTTGGATGTGGTGGCACAGCAGTTCCATGCCCATTTTCTGCCAGCTTCCATGGCAACTGCACATTGTCTGTACCTTCACCAGGGAGGTTCGATGGGTTTTAGATGTTCACCTAAGGAAAGAGCTTTGGAAAGCAAACTGCAACCAAGAGTCCCTAAAAAGAGATTCTGGAACAAAATGTTGAAAATAAACCATGTGGGAGGAGCTGTGTGGCCAAAAAAGCCCTGGAAATGGGTGCTGGAAAGCCCTTGGGTTTGTACACTGACCCTTAGGGTTTGGATGCTCACCCTTGAGGTTTGGAAAAGTTGTTCCTGCTGTCTTTTTTTGCCTTTTTTTCTTTCATTTCTGGCATGCCCAAGTGCTTTACAGAGCTGCTCCAGCCACAGCTGCGCTCCCATCGCTTCACCAGGGCTAAAGGTGCCTCAGTATTTACCTTAGCAGCGGTGATGGGGAGGGGAATAAAAAAAGAAATAAAATGTCACTTCGCAGCCTTGTAAATCATTCATCAAGGGCTGACCAATTTGGCTCTCATCCTACAATATGCTCAGGGTACTTGCGGGTTTTTAATTACCAAGTTCTGCCAAGCGCCACATGTGCGAGGAACTTTAAATTCCCGTTTACGCCGCAAAGGCATAGGTGAGGTTTCAGGGTGTTTAACACGGAAAAATACTCTGTGGTTTTGTGGAAAAATGGGCATTTGCTTCAAGATTTTCTTTGGCTTCTCTTCAGTTCTCCCTCTGCTCCCTGTTGCAGAAGGGAGGAGAAGAGCAGCGTCCTTTTCCCCCCAGATCCCCAAATCCACATTCCTCCTCACTTCCCACCACTTTGGGATCCATTTCGCTTTGGGAGATTCCCCAAGCAAAGGATTATAGTGTGCTGGAAATCTCTTGAAACCATAAAATATCACCTTGGCAGCTTTATTGCAGCGCTTGCCGCCTTGGGAGAGAAGCGTTTTGCGTGATAGAGGGTTTAATAAAGGAAATTCCAAATGGGCTCGCTGCAGTTTGGGGCTCAGTCTTATATATTTTTGCATTAAGAACCGTCATCTGCTTTGCAGAGAAACTGCAATATGTTCATGGCCTTGGATTAAGATTTGGTTTTACTTTTATAGCTGACCCACTTGGGGGGATGGAGGGAGGGGGAGAAGTGGGTTCACTCCCTCTCCCATCTATTTTTGCTGCCGTCTGATGTATAAAAAGAGCCTGGAATGGGCAGGCTTATTTTTCCTGCCAGGACTTTTTTTTTTTTTTTTTTTTTTTTATTAACTGTAAAAACACTCAGATCTGGCCTTTGCTGCTGGTGCCTGGCTGTTCAGGATGCCTTGTTCAGGGGCAGGGGAGGGAGTGTGGCGTGGGGTGTTCCTGGGGGTGCAGGACCCTGTAGCCTCAGGGGGAATTGGTTATTTCATTAAGGGAGGCTCTTACTGGGGAATCAGCCTCCACTGTTGTCTGTGACACTTGCAGCTCTGAGATGCTGGGGTAGGAGAACCAACCCCTCATCTGGCGTGGTCCTGGCCTTCATCCCACATCCTGCACGCCAGCTCCTGCTGAAGAGGATGGTGAGGGGCACGAGGGATGCCCTGGGAAGGCACCAGGCAATGATTAGTCTGGTGCTCCCCTGCCTCTGCAAGGCTTTCTGGTCAGGAATAGCAGGATTGCCAACCAAACATGGGGATCCCATCTTGGCAATCCTTAGTCCTTAGTGATAATCCTTAATTTTGCAGGCTGCCCTGACAGCCTGGCTTCCCCCTGTGCTCACATCTTGTGGTTGTTGCTGCATTGGAGCCAGGGCTGGCTCGGCTGCAGTTGGGACGTGGGGTTTGTTGGGTGAAACCAAGCCTGAGCAGGCTCACATGTACCCCATCTCCTCATTGGATTTCCTCAGTGGAAAGTTTTTCCACTATGGTTTTAGGTGGGTACATCCCTCATAAAAATTGGTGGAGGGAGTAGTTCAGTGGTCCAAATCCAATTAACACCACTTAGGGCACAAAGGGGTGCCTTTGTAACTGCCCTGTGACTGGAATGGGGTCACTTGGTGTTGGGCAAACTGGGATGCACTTGGATAGCACAGGTACTGCTCCTTTCTGACAGGAATGTGTCACCAGCAGTGGCTTTTGGAGAAAGATCTTTTTCTTATATTTTCCTTCAGAGTAGGAGCTTCCTATCACACTGATGCTTTCCCAGAAGTGAATAAATGCAAATAGGAATGCTGAGAGGCGTGAGTGGGGTGTCCAGGTACCCCATGTCTGTCCCTGTCCCTCCTTTTTGGGGCTGGTGACTCATTCTAGGGAGGCAGGAGGGGGAATGTGAATCCACAGGTTGAATGCAATGAATTTGGAAATTAATAATAAAGCCTTGAATTGCTGGTGAGGTCAGGGAAGCATAATTTTCAAAGGACAGGGCTAAACCAGCAAGCATGGTGGGGAGGTGGGAGGAGAAGCATTTTAAAGCTTTCAAACAGCTTCTGCCTAAAATTACACTTGGTGGATTAACAAGACTCAGTGCCTGGGTAAATGAACAAACAAACCCCAGAATCATCTCCAGGTTCTGTGTGGCCATCTCCTCGGTGGGCGAGTCACAGAGGCCGGTGTCCCTCCAGCTGCCAGCATCCTGCTCAGGGCTCTGGGGACACCAGGCAGATGGACTCAGTGGGATGTGGCAGGAGAGGTGGCATTTCTAACATGCTTTTGTCATAACTCTGACCATGTTTGCCCTGGTTTTGTTCCCCACAGAGTGCAGCTGCTGCCCCGAGTCCCGTGCTTGGAAACATTCCCCCGAATGACGGGATGCCCGGGGGCCCCATCCCGCCCGGGTTCTTCCAGGTAGGCTGTGCCTCCTCCTGCTGCTCCCTCCCCTCCAACCACGCACGTGTTTGCTTTTGCTCTGGGTGTCAGTGCTGTCCTGCCTGTGTTTTGTTGTTTTTTTTCCCCCAAGAAGATGCTAGGAAAGCAGCATGCCTGCACAGCTGACCTGTCTAGGAATAACTTGTGTTCTGCTGTCCTTCCACGTTTGCTTTCTATCTTTTGTGGCCTTAAAGCAAATTCCTTTTTTGCTCGAAGAGGTTACTGTGTATTTACAACCAATGTTTTTTTTCCAAAGCTGCTTGGTTTGTGTTTGGGTTGGGATTGTATTTGTTCTCCAGTCCTAACAGACGTGTGTAATTGAAAACATTCTGGATTTTGATTCCTGAAACTTTTTCCCCCTCCTCTGGTTAACCACTTGATTTTTTCCAAATGCAATCACTGAATGCATTAACAAACCCTGGCTGCGGCTGCAGGCGGGAGTGGGCTCCAGCCAAATCCCTGAATGCCGGGGAGGCACCTTGTAAGCAAATACCCAGCAAAGTCCCCAAAGTCCCCTCGCTCCTTCCTTATCCCACAACAAGCTCTGGCAGAGGAGGGGGTAACATGTTTGGAGTGGTGCTGACAGACAGGATATCACCAAGCACAAAGAAAAGGAGTTTTCAAACCTTGAACCTTGAGGGTTTTTCCTCAAGGAATCTCTTTGCCCAGAGTGAGCTGCACTGGTTTGCAGCAACATAAGCTTTCGGTGCTTTAAAACCCTCCTGCTTGAGGATGAAACACTTGTTCGTGTAAAAAATGGGATAAGAGTTGAAAGGAATATTTGTTTTGGCAAGCTGGGCTTTTTTTAATCTGGGCTTGTGATTTGTATATGGGAGAACTTCTCAGGCAGTAGACAGGCGAGCTCGATAAGGAGCTTGTGATTTATTGTGGCGATATCTGAGCCCGATATCAGCGATTACATTTGTGTGGGAAGGGGGAAGGAGGGTCCTGTCTTTTTTTTTTTTTTTTTTTTTTTTTTTTTTTTTTTTTTTTTTGAGAGAGAGAGAGAGAGAGAAAGAGAGATCCCATTTCCTGAACATGCTTCTGACAAAGTAAGAATATCTGATATTGGTGGGGAACCCTAAAACAGGCGAGCCTTGCAGCAGCGCTCGGGGCCGGGGGTGAAGCCAACGGCGGAGATGCGATCTCGCAGGTCAGAGCTGCTGCCAGCAATCCCAGTGCCAAGCTGCCGCTTCCAACAAATGTCTCTCCAAAACGTCCTGATCTCGCCCCGCAGTGAAGCTGACTGTCCTCTGGGGCTTCTGCTTCACGCCGAGCTGCGAGGGCTGCAAAACTGGCAGGAATTTAGGGCAAGGCGTCGAGAGGATGGGTTGGCTTTCCCAGAGTGGGAATGGTGAGGGAGAGGAGTCACATCTCTCCAGACTTTTACTGTTCGTGCTGCCGTCTCGACTCTTCCTGTTGACAGCCTCCAAGCTGTCCCCCCTTCTTTCCTCTGTGCCCTCCTGTAGCACTTCTGCACTGAGGGTCTGATTCAGGAGCAAACAGCCCATCTTAGCTCCCTGCCTCCCGTGCAGCTGGCACAGGAACCACTTGGGTAGGGGGTGGCTCAGAAACAGGAGTGGATCCTGAAACCCCAGACAATGTAATAACACCAAGACAGGTTATGCTGCCCATCCCCAGCACTGCCAGAAGGAAGAGAGGAAGGGTGCTGGTGCATATGGCTCACATGTGACATCTCAAGAGCCTGCCTTTCCTGAAAGCCCTCCAACATCTGGTTTCTCCTCCCAGCCCTCGGGATGGAAAGCAGAAGAAAAATCCCACCTTTTAACACAGTCTGAACATCGCCTCCATGAAAGGCTGTCTGATTTATTGCGGGTGCTGGGGCTCATTCCAGCTTCAGAGATGCTGGAGAGCAGTTCTTGCAGAGATGGGCTGGAGGCTCACTGTCGAGCCAGTCACAGCTTGGGGGTAATTTCCTATCTGTAGGAGATTAAAGTGCCTAAATTCAGAGGGCGAAAACAAAAAGGTCACAGAAGATAGAAAGGACTTCTCCCCAACCCTTGGTATGCCAGCCTTGGGAGTGAGGGAGGTGGTGCCACCTCAGCCAGTGCCATCCTCGTGCCAGGAGAGGGCTCAAGGGTTTTCAGCATCTTGTTCTTCTGCACCAGGGACCTGCAAAGGATATCCCCAAGGGTAGCAGGCATGGCGTGGGCAGATAGTTTTTGAGAGGATTTAGAGAGCCTGATCATGTCCAGGCATGGTGGGGAGTCACACAGGGAGCTGAGGAATGAGTCACCAGCAAAGCTCAGGTAGCAGAAACTTTGCAATGCATGAACCCCCCCCAGCCCTGCATGTGAAGATGTCCACCACAGGCAAAGGGAAAACATTGATATGGACCATTCCTGCGACTCTGCAGCCCAAACACAAGTGAGTGAGCTTGGAGGAGAAGGAGTGCTCCAGGAAAGGGAGAAGCAAGGAGGACTCCAGGCTGTAGCCCCATCCATAACCACTGCCTTGCAGTGAGATTCCCTTCCCAGTGCCAGGGCTCAGCAGTGCCCTTCAGGTCAGGGGCCAAGGGAAGTACAGCCTGCAGAATCTCCCAGAATGATGGGAGAGGCAGGCCCATGGCACTCCTGGGTTGCTGGGGCATTTCATGGTGCCAGCCAACAGCACAGCATCGGCTGCGCTCCGCACAAAAGGTTGGCTGGATTGACAGCCAGCATGGGTAGATGCTTTTATTTAAATCTCTCTCTTTGTCCCGTTGAGATGAGCAAACAAACCCTCTGCTCATCCTCCTAAAGGTCATCAGAGGCGTTCCTGCTTTTGTTTTGAAAGCTGGACTGATGCCGGGATGCAGATCCCTCGCAAGAGGGATGGGGGGATGCCAGGGAAATACAGGAAGGAAAACAAAAAATTGAAAGCAATTAATGCCACACCTTTACACCACTAAACAACCGGGGGGGAGGCCGAGTCAGCAGCCCCCCCAGGCATGGCTGCTGTCCCCAGGCAGAGTGCCTGTACCCTGCGCTGATGAAATGGAAAGTTGACCATAAATCAATGTCGGCGCTGCGTTAGCTATGCATCAGCGGCTCGGCGCCGAGATGCACCAAAACAAAGCACGGCTGCTCCGTGTTCCCACACTGCCCCCTAATGCAGACAGACCTCGGGAGCTGGGGAGCACGGGGGCTACAGAGCCCGGGAGGCTCCCCCCACACATCCCCTGCCCTCCCCAGCTCTCCTCCCCACGTCCTGGAGACTTCCCCCTCTGGGTGAGGTAGCCTGTGGCATGAGGATGGTGAAACCAGGGACAATAGGAAGGGTCCATGTTGTCCTGCTCCCTCCTTGGATGCCACCATTTTCCCCCTGCTGTCCTGATGTCTCAGTGGAATTTCCCACTGCTCATCGGGTGCCGTCAGCTCCGGCCAGCCGCTTTCATAAAACCAGGCTGCTCTTCCCAAAATCCCGGGATAGAACTTGGTACCAGCCTGCACCGGGCAGGGTTTGAGGGAAGGTAGCCTACAAAGTGGAGGAAAGGAAAAGCAAGCATCAGAGAAAGTTTTTTTTCTGGAAGTTTAGTAGGATGCCCGAGGCTTTTGTACCGAGCGTCTGGAGCATATGGTGGGATTTGCAGTCAACTTTCTCTCGGGTGCTCCAGCCAGATGGAGGTGACTGTTCTTGGCTCTGGCTGACACGGGTTTGTTTCCTGAAGAGCTTGTGTTAAACATATTCCTTAAAACCAGGCTTGTGCAGTTGGGAGCCCCAGCTGCAGGCGAGGCAGAGCTCCTGCCCACGGCTGCCTTTCTGTGTCTGCGGGGGGAGCTTGGCCCGCCTCGCCTCGCCTTGCCTTGCCGCCTTGCCTTGCCTTGCCTAACCTCGCCGTGCTTTGCCTTGCCTTGCTTTGCCTTGCCTTGCCTTGTCTAACCTCTCCTGGCCTCACTTGTCTCGGGAAGGTCCTCACCCAGCAGCACAGGCTGGAAGTCAACCGGGGTCTTTCTCTTTGAGGGCAACCGGAGCATCTCTCCTAAAGCCTCCTTCAGAGAAAGCTCTCTTTTTTTTCCCTCGTCAACTTGCAAAACATCTCTCTCCTTCAGTAGAAATAAATCTCCTCTCCAATAAACCCAGGCATGGCTTTAATTAATACCCATCTAATTTATTTTAGTGTTTTCTAATGTCAAAACTGGCAGGCAGGGGCAGGTATTTTAAACACAAGATGCCTCCCTATTGCTAACTCGAAACCATCGGTGTCTCGTGGCAGTGATGCTTTGCCTTCTCGTACCATCCTGCCTTGTTCTGCCACCCCCAGAGGTGCTTGAAAATGTTTTTAAATAGCAAAACTCCCCCATTAGCTGAAAGTATGTAGCCCATAAAACATGATCCATTTGTGGTGAATTACGCTGGAAACATAAATTGACACACACAGAGCTATGATCGCTCGTGCCATTTTCCATCTTTAATATTTTACAAGAAGTTTGAGGAGTCGAGCTCATGAAAGACAGAGTGGAAATAACCTGATCTCCTGGAAACTCCCTGTAGGAAGCAGCTGTGGCAGCAAACTTCGTCTGTCCGACGGACCAGGTTGGGCTTTTAAAGTCCCTGGAGTGCAGAGGGGAGAAAGAAACGAAGCAGAGAGGAGGTTGGGGCACTGACAGCTGTTGGAAACAGTTTCCTCTAACACCCTTTTAGCTGTTGAGGTTCTTTTTTGGGGTTTTTTGAGACAGCTACAGGAAGATGAAGAATAACCCCACACAAAGAGTGTCCAGTTTTGGGGAGAAAAAGGAAAAACTTGAGAGATGATGGGGTTTCTGTGGCTGGGGAGAGTGCTGGAGATGAGAGTGAAGCAGCTGCAGAACAGGTCCTGCTCCCCCAGCATGGTGTGTCAGAAGGAGCTGTGCCGCAGGGATGGATGGAGGGATGTGGAGGAAGCAGGACAGCATGTGTTCAGCCTCCTCCTTTAACAGGAGTACTTAATAACTGCTAAACACACTTTTTTTTTAAGAAAAAAGGGATGTTCTGTTGGTTGGAGCCCACATGTTGTCTCTGCAAAACACTTGTCCCAAGCGCCGTGATCCATGGGGATCATCTGCTGCTCCCTGTGCAAAAACCCAACCACTCCAGCAGGCGTTCCCAGCCCTGCACGGGTCCCAGCCCTGAAACATCTGCAAGTATTTATGGAGATAACAGCGTGCAGAGGGACTGACTGCCTTTCTGGCAGAGCAGGGCAGCCCTGCCGAGGGGGCCGCGGCGGCCACAGCTTGGAGCGAACATTTTGGATGCTGCCGCATAGAAAAAGCAAGAAAAGAAGGAGAAATAAAAAAGCAGCTTTCAGCTCCTCTCTGCCTGCCAAAATGTTTGCACAAGCTGGGCATCACCTTATGCAGAAGTGTCCTCTGGGAGTGGTACCACATGGGATAATGCAAGGGCTGGGATGCTGCGGCGCCGAGCCTGGAGCATCCCGGGAGCAGCCTTGGTGTTGGGGCAGGAGCTCACTACAGAGAATGCACTCAGCAGCACAAACAATGAGTGTTCTCCGGGTCCAGCTGCCACAGGGGATTTTTCTCTGGTGGAAATGCTGCCGTGTCCCACAGATGCTTTTTCTCCAATAGTCAAACAGTGTTTGCTCTCCAGCTCGAAATGCAGACCCCAAGCATTACCTTCAGGCCCAGCCAGGGTGCCTTCAGGTGGCCGTGTCCCCTGTGTGTTTGGTACCTGTTCACCCCACACCCTCACCTGCTGTGGGATACGGGGGGAAGGACATCAGTACCTGGACAGCAATGACCCCCTCCTGCAGCACAGGGCAGGCATCATGGAGGACACTGGCTCTTGCATTGAGGTTTGGCCTCTGCCAGCCCTGGTTTTTACCTTCCACTTGATTTCATCACTCATTCACCTCTTCTGATCTTCCCTACCCCAAATCCTGCAGCTGAGATATGTAGGAAGGGCTTTGGGGGTGGCCAGACCTTACTGGGGGATGGTGGGAGGTGTCTGCTGCCCCTGCTGCCCTTTGCATTCACAGACAGAGTTAGCAGCTCAGAAGCAAAAATAAGTCAACTTCCATGCCTGGAGAGGACTTCTGCTAAAGGAGGTTGATGCTGCAGTTGGACCTCAGAGGTTTGTCTTCTCCTCTCTGGTGGGACATGGATGGAGAAGGCAGTGGGGAGGGCTGTCTTGAGGTGCTGTGACCTCGTCCAGATGAGGCTGGGCAGGGGCTGGTTCCTTTTGGCACCTGGAAGATAAATGGTGGTGTAAGTGGTGGGATTTCAGCGGCTGGAGCAGAGGAGCTGGCAGGAGGCTGTTGGTTTAAATCTGCTTGGCTCCATCTCATGACTGAACCATTCAAATAAAAAAAAATTTAAAAAAAAAAAAAAGAAGAAGAAAAAACCCACCCTCTTACTTTATTTACATTGCACTCAAGTTTCCGCTGTACAAAAGATTTGCAGGTGCAAATATGTCCTGCCTTCATTAACTTCCCCTCCCTTTTTAATTTATGTGATTTCAATTTTCCTTCCCTGTACTGTTAATTAGGGGACCCTCTAATCAGTACCATTATCACAGTGGTATTCATGTTTAGGAAAGCTGCTAAACAAATGCTTGCAAAATTGCTAAATGGCTAATTAATGTCTGTTAATTAAGAAAATTGCTCATGGTAACAAACCATGCCATTGCTGGCAGCAGCTAGAAGGCGAACACTTGTTGAAATTAGTAACGAGGCAGGTAGAGAACATCTGCTCCGGCGCCGGTCCTGGAGCTGCTGTCGTTTCCATCACCTACTGACAGAGCTCCTCTGCTTTCTCTACCAATTACACCTCCTTGGACTCAAAAAATGCTTTTTTTCCTTTTTTTTTTCTTTTTGTCTTTTTTTTCCCCTTTTTCCTCACGTTAACACGCACCGGTATATTTCTTGCACCGAGCTCGCGGTTTTTCCAAGCAAATTTTCGTTTTGTGCTTTTAAGGGAAATTAAAAAAAAAAAAAAAAAAATTGAAGTGGGCGTTCAAGCCCAAAATGTCAGCGACTGCTGCATTGCAGTCTTAAACCTGCACCAACTAATCTCTCCTTTTTTCCCCCAGACATCCTTTCTTTGCTCGCAAGCCATTTCACTGTCATCCTTAGGGAATGCACCTCGAGGAAGGATGTTGCATCCCTTCAGCGTGGCGGTGCAGCTCCGGCTGTGCCACCCAGACACTGCCCAGGTGTGAGCTGGGATGTGCTCCTCATCCTCTCTGCTCACTCCAGCACCTCCAGTGAACCACGGTCAAAACACAAACCCGGAGGTGTTTCCAACCTTTGGGATGAGAGAGGAAACAAATAATTTTTATTTTAAAATTTTTTTTAGGTTTTTTTTCCTTCTTCTTTTTTTTTTTTTTTTTTTTCTTTTTTTTTGGTTTGGGGGTAGTTTTTCTCTTTCCCCCCAGCCTCTCTGGTCCTCTCCTGCATATTTTTTTCCCTCATTGCACACCCCTGAAAAGTGTTTCCCTGTGTGTTTATCATTGCAGACTTGGTTGAACCACTGGACCGTTTACTCTCAATGTGGTCACTGTATTTTGACAGATGTTCTGATTTTTAATATATATTTTTTTTTGCATATATCATTACTCATTGTTCAGCTGCAAATGAATAGAAACTCAATTAAAAAAAAAAAAAAAAATTTACTTAAAACCGGGAGAACTGACTCCCTGACTGAACAGGTCCACCTGTGAATCCTTTTTTTAGCTCTTTCTGCGCTTTCATGTGCTAATCTATAACCTCCTTCTACTGTCTGACCTCACAGGGACCGCCTGGGTCACAGCCCTCGCCACACGCACAGCCTCCACCCCACAATCCTAACAGCATGATGGGACCCCACAGTCAGGTAAAGACACTAGTGATGGGTAGGGCTGTGAACCGGGACGTGCGCTCGATTTACTCCTTTTTTTCCCCCTCTGGAAGCATGCTGGGCAGCGGGTACCCGCTCCCCAGGGAGCATCCCCCTGGGCACCCCAGCTCCAAAGCAAAATGTTGGTTTTTTTCCTTTTTTTTCTTTTTTTTTTTTTCTTCTTTCTTTTTTTCTTTTTTTTTTTTTTTTTTTTTTTTGGTGGTTTTTGGATATGCAGTTGTCAATGGACTGAGAAGTCAGTCGTGGGTATCAGACTGTTTTACCTTCCCGAGGTAGCCTAAGAAATTTAACTTGATGTGGATTTTTAAGCTTCTGTTAGTAGCAGCAGTTGTAAAAAGAAGTAATGTTAAGCCTTTCTTCTTTTTTTTTTTCTTCAGTACTTAGCACTGGGTTTTTTTGTGTGTGCGTGTCTGTATGTGCTTATTTGCCACTTTTTTTTTAATATATCTCTATATATTTAAACTTGAACATTATCTAACACTCAGGGTTTACCATGCACTAATTTTAACAGCCTCACCTAGTATTGCCAATGTCAAACACGCTCTCAAACCATAAACCTACAGAGAAAAATGTCTAAAAAACGGACTCCAGACACCTTTCTTTTTTTTTTTTTTCCCTTTTGAAACATCACTTTTTTAAAAAGGATGTCTCCTTTAAAAAAAAAAATCAAAAAATAAAATAAAAAAACCAAAAGCAGTGTGTACAGGCTAACCAGAGTGTGTGGGGAGCGTGCTGCCTCCCCAGGGCTCAGCCCTGACCCCCTTTTGTGTCCCCACAGCCGTTCATGTCGCCGCGCTACGCCGGAGGTCCCCGGCCCCCCATCAGGATGGGCAACCAGGTACTGCACTCCCAGGATTCTGAATTTCCCAGGGGTAGCTGTTATTTGGGAAGGGGGATGAGGGCCAGGTGTCCTACAGATGCTCCTTGGGTTTGGGTGGCAAGCATCACCTCCTTGGTCACCCTTTTTTTTCTTAGTGCTGGATCACAAGGTGTCACTTAACGATGATGGTTTAATTTTATTGTGATGTTTGGGCCCATCCAGGGGGAATGTGCTGCTTTCCAGCCATGGTGTTCCCAGCAGGGCTGTGCCATGCTGCATGCTCGCTGCCTGGCTGGATTTTCCCTGCAATCGCAGAAAATTAAAGTGGTGGAGATAATCCTGCTGCTGGGCTGACCGAGTGTTTAGATCAGCGGCAGGGTCACGCGGGGCAGGTCACTGCTGAATTTTTTGGGTTGGGTTTATCCTCTTATCCCAGCTTATACAAGGGCAGTTTGTTTCTGGCTTTGTGGATGGAGGCTTCCACCCCACGCCCTGCCTGGGTGCATGTGTGGCCTTTGGTTAAGGAATTCCTCTCCTTCCCAATGATGCCATGCAGATCCATAGAGTAATGACCAAATTTGTCACTAAAGGGAAATTAAAGGAAACCTGCAATTCCTTTGAGCAGCAAAGGTGTCTGTTCAAAAATTATCATGGGAGCTTGTTTTTTTTTTTTTTGGCTATCAGCATGGTTCTTCTGTAGGTCTAATTAACAGAAAGAGCAGGACAGTCAGGAAGTAGGATGTACCAGCTTGCTCTGGGTTTGTGCTTGCTGGATTTGAGACTTGAATCTTTAGAATTTGATAACTGATGCTGAGATGTAGCTGAGAAAAGCCCAGAAGGGGCTAATGGAGGACCCCCATGGCTGGAAGAGTCTTCCACCCAGGGCAGTGATGGATGATCTAACGAGGTATTAATTCACTGCACCTCCTCATGGGTCAGTTTTAACAGGACCCCATCCTGCAGTGGTTCTTGGCTTATCCCAGGCTCTGCTGCCGGTGAGCACAGTGAGCTGGGCAGGCAGGAGAGGCAGGGGGGACTGGTTTGAGGAGGCTGTTCCCACAGCAGGATCAAGCATCCAGGAGTGGGTAAAGTTAATTAGAAAGATTTAATTTTTTTCCCCCAGACACCACATAACAAACACATGTTTGTACCTAGGCAGAGCTCAGCGAGGTTATGGTCACATCCTGAGGGACAAGAGGAATAAATAGGCAGGCAGGAAGGTCAGGCAGCAGAAGTGTAAATATCCACCTCTGCAACCCTCCTGGTTTATCTTCCTCCTGCTGCCAGCTTCCAGCCTGCAAAAAACTTGGGATTGGGCTGATTGTGCCTCGGCACAGCCGTGTGCACCCAGGGCCTGTGCTGTGCTCCAGCACGGGGATCCTCAATGTTGGCATCCAGCATAGCAAAGCTGTTTACAGCTTGCTTCCCTCAGGCAGACAAAATCTGCATTTTTCTTCCCCTTCATATGTTTGGAGTAGCCTTTGAAGCTTAAATAGCAGCATTGCCTGAGTCTAAGGTGAGTTTGGGGAGGGGGCCTTGCTCTGCTGCACATGGAGCATCTCCCTGCCACAGCCAGTGAATCACTGCCTGGTCTGGCCCTGGCGCTGTGTGTCACCAGGGTGCCATGCCGTTGGTCACCTTTCCCTGCTGGACTTGACACCTCTGTCCTGCTCAGCTTGGGTTTTCCCCTGCTTTCCTAAATACAGTAGCATTTGGGATGAGGGGAGGGGGAAACGCCTTGTTTGGGGTTTCGAGAGGGTTTGCAGAAGGATCAGGGAGGCAAAGACCTGGAGGCTGTAGCAGTGGGATGTGGGATGCAGGAGGATGCAGTGGGATGTGGGATGCAGCAGGATGCAGGGGGATGCAGGATTTATTTTTTAACCTTGCTTCCTTGCTTTCACAGCCCCCGGGTGCTGTTCCCGGTACACAGCCATTGCTGCCCAATTCGATGGATCCCACGCGACAGCAAGGTAAACCCAGCAGAGCAGGGTGAAGCGCCGGTGCTCTTAATTAGCTGTTAATTCAGGACCCAGAGTGGCTGTGGTGCCGTGTAACACCCCTGCTTTCCTCCCACCAGGGCACCCCAACATGGGCGGCCCCATGCAAAGGATGAATCCTCCGCGAGGGATGGGCCCCATGGGTCCCGGTCCACAGGTAAGCCCGGAGCCAGAGCACATCCCACAAACCATGGAACAACCTCCTGGGGCTCGGAGTTTCCCCCCACACCCTGTCCCCCCATTAGTGTTAATGTGTTTTACATTAGTCTTGCATCTGGAAATCCCTCCTTTTAACAGGAGTGAGGTCTTCAGAGCTCATTAAGGGTATTAGAGCCTCCCTCCTGCCCTTCTGTCAGAGGGGATGGCACTTAGCTCCGAGCTGGAGCAGCCTTTGAGTGCATTACACTGCCTGCTTGGGAAACAGTTACAACCCTAACTGCAGGAAAGGGGAGGGAGACTTGCATTTGAAATTAATAAATAAAAAGAAATGGCAAAGATCCCTTTAGCAAAGGGAATAAGGCTTTCCCCTGCGAGGTTCCTCTCCACCTGCCCTTCTTGCTGCCTGCTTGAGCTCCGTATTTCAGAAAAGGGGAGTAAACTTGAAATTAAGGAGATCTGGGTTAATATATGCTGTCGTTCCATTGATTCACTTCATGGAGTGGCTTGTTGTTGACTCACTCCTGTTTGTTCCTTCTACGAGACTTCAAAACCAGATTACCATATTTTGGTTGGAGGTTTATCCTCTCTGCATCGTCGCCTACGTGGAGTTTGTAGCGCGAGGATCAGAGTCTGTCAGGAGAGGAGCGGGCGTGCTGGAGTTTTGTTTTGTTTTTCCCCTGGAGACTGTTGAGATAAGTGAATGTTTTGTAAAGAGGGAGTTGTGTCATGTCTTTAGCACCAACCTGAGGATGCTGCTCGGGGGTGCTCAGCCACGTCCAGGGGCACCTGAATCCATCCTCGGGCAGGGCACAAAAAAACCTGCGCGAGCATCGTTTCACAGGCAAGCCCTCCCATAGCGCTGCTGCGGTGCTTGAAATCCTCCTTTCCTGGAGGATTACACCCAAAAGGAAAAAAAAAACAAAGGCATTTGCAAGGGTGGCCTGCGCCAAGGCGAGCGGCGGCGGCTTGCCCGGGGGAGGCTGCTTCCCACTTGCAGAGCTCGCCGCGAAACTTGGAAGCGCGGAGCGCGCGCTGAGCGCCGCGTGGGATGGCGGCGGCTCCGGGAGCCGGCAGGAGTTGTGAAATGTTCAGAGCTTTATTTTTGACTCCTCCATTCCCTGTGTATGTACATTAGGGAGAGGTTTTTTGAGAGGCAGCCTTTCCGTGGAGAAGTTCTGGGCTTCCCAATCTGGCACCCGCAGGCGCTGCCTGCCTGCAGCCATCCAGGAATCGGCGTCTGCGCAGGCAGCCACCAAAAATACCGACCCAGACCCCGCAGCCCCTCGCACCTTGTGTGCCCTGGGCTTGTTTTCCTTTAAGCTTTGCATTGGGACCTTCCTAAATCCGTCTCAGACCATTCCAGAGGGCTTCAGAACATCCAGCCAGGACATCCTGGAGTCCTGACAGCAGCTCCTTATTACACAGCAGTGATGAATCATCCCTTTCAGCTGATTGCCGCTGCCTTTTTCCTTTTAGAAATCCCATTTGTAGCTCTGCAGAAGCCAGGACAGGGTTTGCCAGCACCAATATGAGGAGGGTTTGTAGCTCTCTGGGTTTTGGTGGTGCCTTGCCCAGGTCTCCCAGCACAGCTGCGTTCCCTCCTCACCCTCCCTGAGCATCTTTCAGCTGCCTTCATTTTCAGGCCTTTCAGCTCCAATTAAAAATGCTGAGCCCTTTTTTTTTTTTTTAAACAAGGGGCTTGATGCTGCTATTCAGTGTAAATGTCTGAAATTTCTATCAGTTGGGGACTTGCTGGTAATTTGTTTGGGGAAAGCCCTTTTCTGCCTCTTCAAAACAAACTTTGGTGATGCCTTCAGCAGTGCACCGTGCACTGGTAAATCCAGGTAAAAATTGGCAATACTAAGTATTGTACTTAAAATCAAGTTTGAGGCACTCCAAGGGGCTGTGGTGTAGGAAGTGGCCAGCCATCCCTCCTCCTGCTGTAGCAGTTTTTTGTTTAAATGGCAGAAACACAGTCCAAAAAGATGCATTACAGAAGAGAAGGGAGGTGGGAGGGGAAGAGTGGCAACGCGACCTAAATCTGGCTGCACGTCGCCTGGAGGGCACACGGAGCACAGCACAGACCAAATGGAGCGCAGCATTCGGGGGATTCCTCTTCCTCCACTGCCTTGGGCTTGGCTTTGTACTGGAGCTGGTTTTAGGAGATGAGGGATGCAGATCTGAGGCTCCCAGTCCCAGCTGGAGGCTAAGCCAGGGAGGAATAAGGCAGGAGAGGGGGCCCAGGGGGCTGCCTGCCCTCGCCTGCTCCAGGGGATGGAGCAGAGAGCTGGGGAGCAACAGAAAAACAACAAGCCTGGCTTGGTGTTCCCTACTCCAGCAGTCATCCAGGGAGCAAGGAGTGCTCCATCTCGGGGGGGAGCTCATGCGGCCCTTCCTCATCCTTACACTGCAGCAGGAACCTTCCGAGTGGTGCCTTTTCTCCTCCTCCTGCCCCTGTTTTCTCCTGCACAAAGGGAAAAATCCAAAAGGCTGTTGCTGGCGCTGGGGGCTGTGCACAGAGCTGGGAGGGGGATGTTTTCCCTCCACAGAGAGCAGGGAGGGGGAACTTTGGGGCTCAGCCTGGCTCCCATCCATATTCAGCTGCCTGGGGTTTTTTTATAAACACAATTGCTTCTTATGTTCATCGTCATTAATTTTTTTTTAAAGCTCATTTTTGCACACAGACCCGCTTGTTTTTTGTTTGTTTATTGGCTTTTTTCCCCCTTTCTCTTGTCTCTGGTGTCCTGCCCGTTATGGTAGACTGACCCTTGGTTATCGTTGCAGAACTACGGCAGCGGCATGAGACCTCCACCCAACTCCCTAGGTCCTGGCATGCCTGGAATTAACATGTAAGGCAATCCCCACTCTGGGAGGTTTCACCACGGGCTCGGGAGTGTCTGCAGAAAAGCACAAGGTTTATTTTTTCCCCTGTTTAATTTTGTCCCCAGGGGGCCGGGCGCTGGCAGACCGTGGCCGAACCCCAGCAGTGCTAACTCAGTGAGTATCTTGGGCTGGTTGGGAAATGTCCTGCAAATGGGATCATTCCCCATTAACTGAGCCCTGCTAATGAGAGGAGAGGTTCCCCAGCCTCTTGCTTAGGCTGCTGGGACTCCCATCCTGGCCAGGCTGTGCCCTGATGGGATCCAGCCCATGGCTGAACCTGTCCCTCTTGTCCCTACAGATCCCATACTCTTCTTCATCGCCTGGTACATACGTGGTGAGTCCTCCTCTCCTGCCCCTGCTGTCTGTCTTCTTGTCAGGAGTTCATGTGGTCTGGGGGGAGTCAGTGCCATGGGAGGTGGCTGGGCTGGGTTTGGGGTTGGGAGTTGGGGAAGGTGTTTGAAGACATGGGAAGGTGGGCAGTGCTCATGTTTGCACATCTGACCCCAGCTTTGTTTCCACAGGGTCCCCCCGGCGGCGGTGGCCCTCCAGGGACACCCATCATGCCCAGCCCTGCAGGTACGAGCCCTCTGAGACCCCTCTCTGTCCAGGGCCATGCCTGCCCTGTTGGTAATGACCAATTTTTGTGGCTTTTGGCTTTCTGGCAAGTGAGTAGCATGGGCTTCTTGACTTTGGGATTGCATTTGGGGATGTTCCTACAGGCCCCTGTGGATTTGGATGCTGGGGGGCTCAGGAAGGTGAGGAATTAACCACCCTACCCTTCCCAGCCAGGAGTTGAATTCTTTTTCACAGTTGAATTTCTGTGATTAAAAACTTTGTGGATCTTCATTAAATACAAATTAACCAGAAAATGGTGGTAGTTAGAGGGAATTTTGGGTGATAAAATACAAAAGAATGAGTTCAAGTGGCATGAGTTTGTTTTAATTAAGAAATGAATTAATCACCCGACTTACTGGGCTTCACTGTTCCACAGATTCAACAAATTCAAGTGACAACATCTACACAATGATTAATCCAGTACCGCCCGCAGGCAGTCGATCGAATGTAAGTCCGCTTTCTAATAATTTACATATCAGATACCATAACAAATCATAATTAACTTCATCAGTTGAGAGTAAAGCAGTTTAATTGATTTCAGTCATTTGTTACAAAACAGAAATAAAACAAACCATCAAAAAGCGATTAACTCTTGGGCGACTTTGTTAATTTTTTATGCTTATTAAGAGAGCAGCAGTCCTGCTGCTCCGGCCAAGGTGCTGGGTTTTGTGGGATGTGGGCAACCTTAAATCCTGTGGAATTCTGGTTGGAATGCTGTGCTGCAGCTCTGGGTCCAAATTTTGTAGGTGAACCCAGAGGACCATGAGCCCCACAGCCTGGGGTGGGTGATACAGCCCCATGTTGTGCCAGGGAATGTTTAGATTGGTATTAGAAACTTTTTGTCATTGAAGGGGTTGCCAAGCATTGGAATGTGCTGCCCAGGGCAGTGGTGGAGTCACCATCCCTGGAAGTGTCCAAGGAATGTGTGGCTCTGGCACTTCAGGGTGTGGTTTAGTGGGTGCTGAGTTGACTGTTGGACTTGGTGATCTCAAAGGACTTCTGAAGCCTCAGCAATTCAGTGATTCTGCCATACCTCCCTCGTTGCCCTGCTGCAGAGGGATGGCTGGGGCAGGGACAGTCCCCAGGAGCCACTGTGGCAGCTGCTTGGGGTCGTTCTGTGGCTGATTTTGGGTTTGTCCCCTTTTCCTTGCGCAGTTCCCGATGGGCCCCGGCTCTGACGGCCCCATGGGCGGCATGGGCGGGATGGAGCCCCATCACATGAACGGATCATTAGGTGAGCCTTGGTGTCCTCCATCCATCCCCTGGGGACACTGGCAGAGTGTCCTGTGTGCCTGTTCCCATCCTGGGCTCAGCCCCCAGCTGGCACCCGTGCTCAAAGCAGAGCCTTTGGGTGGAAGGCAGCGGGGCTGTGGGGGGCACAGGGCTGTGGCTGCAGGCCCAGTAAGGCTCTTCTCCTTTCTCTCCCCTCTCTGCAGGGTCAGGAGACATAGATGGACTTCCGAAAGTAAGTGGGGTTGGTTGCACGGCGGGTTTGTGGGCTCAGTCCTTCCCTCAGCACTGGGGTGCTGCTGTGACCCCGATGGATGGGGACACAGGGAATGTGACCACGGCATTGTCCTGCCCCTGTGGCGTTTTGGGGGGTTGTGGGGACCTGCTCACCACCTCCTCTCCATTTCCCACAGAATTCTCCAAACAACATAAGTGGCATTAGCAATCCCCCGGGCACTCCAAGAGACGACGGGGAGCTGGGAGGCAACTTTCTCCATTCCTTCCAAAATGACAATGTGAGTGAGTGAGTGAGTGAGTGAGTGAGTGAGTGAGTGAGTGAGTGAGTGAGTGCCTGCATGGGGATGGGGGGCCAGTCCCCAGATGCCCCAGCACTGGGATGGGTGGGCTTGGCACAGTGGGGGCCTTTTGGGCTTGGGTTGTGCCGTGTGGGAGCTGCTGCAGGACAGAAGGGTGGGCAGGGGGAGATGAGGCAGTGGGTGGAATTTCGGGGTCTGTGGTGGGATGGGTGCACAGGTGGAGAGGAGCTGCTGCAGGGGTGGCTGTGCTGGTCTGGCCCGTTGGAGGCTCCGTGGGTGGCTGCAGACATGCCTCCTGTTCTCCCTCTATTAGCAGCATATACACATGTGCATGTTAATTATTTGTTTCAAATTGCATCTCGCCCCATACTGTTCTGCTGATTTTCTTCCCGGAAAAGCAAGTTACAGCTCAGATTAGGGCCCTGATAAATTGGAGTCTCCAGCATATCCTCTCTTCCTGGTTTATTAGATCCAATTAGGTTGCTGTGCAGTTGTCACCAGCCTCCTTTTGCATCCCTCCCTTGGCTGTCCGGGGCTGTGACCCGCCTGGTTTCTCACCGTGGCTCTGTCTCTCTTGCAGTATTCCCCCAGCATGACGATGAGTGTGTGATTTCCCTCCCCCTCCTCCTCTCCAGGATCAAGAGAGTCAGCTGCCGTTCGGAGGATCTCAACGAATTATGCAAGAAGAAGAAGAAGAAGAAGAAGCTAGGTGTATGGGCAGGGACACGCGTGGCGGGGGCCAAAACCCCAGGTTTAGTTTCATGCAATAAAAAGGCTGAACTTTTTATTCCATAAAACATGAAGGACAAAACTTAAAATATTTCAAGACATGACAAGACCCTTCTTTGTGCAGAAGGGTTTATATATGTACATGACACTTCTTTTTGGAAACAAACGGAAGCCTCTAGCACCCAACTCCGATCTCTTTGCTTTGTTCTTTTAAATAAAGACAGAAACCGAACCTGTTGTATGTTTGTGCCGTGCGACACCAGGAAGCTAGTCTAGATATGAAATCATGTTGTCTCTGTTGTAGTCATTTTTTTAAATAAACTGGACAGTTTACAATGGTGGTTTTCGTTCAGAAGGCCTGTTTTTCTTTTTTTTTCTTTTTTTTTTTTCCTTTTGGTTTTGGGGGTTTTTTTTCCCGTGTATTTTTTGGGGTTTTTTTTTTTTTTTTTGGTTCGTTTGCAGCACAACGCTTCCTCCTCCAGTTAACAAGATCTGCTTTGGGGAAGAGACTCCAGCACCTCGTTATAAACTTGTTAATATAACAGGTGACCCCTTCCAGGATCACATCCTCCAATGAATCGTGATCTTGCTCTCTGTGACTGTGGCATGCACTGTGTTAGTCTTTCCCCCTCCTCTGAGTACAAGAAGAAATCTCTTGTCCCTCCCTTCCCCAGAATCCTTCAGCTGGTTCACTGCAAAAATAGATTTTTTTTTAAAATAACTTTTTTTTTTTTTTTAAATCCACCAGAAAAAAAAAGAAAAAAAAGGGTTAATCTGACCTGGGACTTTGAAACTGTGATCTCCAGCTAACTTTGGGATTTTCTGGGGGTTTTATTTGCTTTGGGGGTATTTTGCGGGGGGATTTCTTTTCTTTAGAGATGTGCTCTTGTCAGGATTTCACTTATCTATGATTTGGAACTGGATGGAGATATTTTTTAAGGAATTCTTGTTGTTAAAATGTAACCTTGCTATTCTGTAGGCTCGCTCTGTAATAAGAAAATAAAAATTAATGGCAAGCATCGAAGGCCCTTCCTTCTGGTGGGAGAGGAAGGGACGAGCCAAGGCGGCGGGTTGGGATCTCTGTACATGACACTACCCTGTAGTTTGGTCTTGGTTTTTTCTCCAGCTCCCATTTCTGCTCCATGTATATCATATTCTGTAAAATATTCTTCTCTCCCTTGGATTTGACCTTTGTGCGGATTATTGAAAGCATTGTATCTTGTTTCAGTGTTTTTTCTTACCTTGTAGTCTGGTTCGAAAATTACCGAGAGGGGAAAAAAAAAAAAATTATTATACATTGTAGTTTGTGTACGATATTTGTTGATAATGTTTTATTAAAGGGATGTCTTTTTTCCGCACCCCTTCATTGAAATGTTTTTGGGGGACATTTGGCTTGTTTTTATTATTCTGACTGCAAGACATGAGATGACAAAACAACTTTTTTTTAGTGTGTAATACGAATAATAATTTTTTTTTAATGTTTGCCTTCTTTTTCCTAGGCATTTTCATTCTGCTTTACCTGTAGAAAGTCAGGAGGGAGGGAGGGGTGGGTGGGATGGGGGGGGTCTGAGGGTGTCAGTCTCATAGTTACAGTCAGGTTAATATTTTCCAATTAATGCAGATTTGTTGCATTGCATACCCAGGGGCTCCCCAAGGGGTCAAATTTTTACCTTTTCCACTTTACATCTTGTTCAGGCGTGGGGGGTTTTTTCCTATTTTCTTTAATTTTAATTTTAATTTTTCTGTTCTGATGTGAGGAAATGAAAGGAGCGGTTTTAATGTATTTTAAAATGAATAGCTAAATTATTGTCTTCATTGGTATGGGATGGTTTTTTGAATGAAACGGTTCCCCCTCCTTCTCCCCCCTCCCCCTGCTGTAATAAATATCAACATAAACATTTGATTTCGGTGCTCTGCAGTTTGTTCCTGGTGTTTGCTGCCAGACCCAGGGGGGGAGTTAGGAATTTTTTTCCAACCTTTATCAAGGGCCAAACCCCAGATTTGGGGTGCAGGAGCAGAGGTGATGCAGAGCTGAGATGGCATTTTAGGAGGGCTGGCTGAGCCTGGGAATTCAAAATCCCAATGGGATTCAGGATGCAGTTCAGGACCTAGGTGAGGTTTAGTGATGCCTCTTTTTTCTTGGAATTGTTTTTTTTTAAAGCATTTTGAAAATTTAGCCTAGAAAATGGTCGGTGTTGTCTGCACCGGGCTGAGGATGTTCTGGCTGGATGCTTGCCCTCCCCACACCCAGCCCACCAGGCTGCAGAAAGAAAGGGGTTTTTTAGGGGCTAAGAGGGGGATTTTGGCACACTGCTCCCCAGGCTTTGCTCGTTAGAGGCTGGGGGAGTTGGGATGGCAGCGTGGTGATGGAGGCTGCCCTGCCCTGCTGCATGCTGCCACTTCCCTTTGCCAGGGCCCTGCACTGCTGGGAGGTAAGAAAGGAGGGGAATACACGAGTGCTGCTCTCAAATATATAAATAATAATAAAAATATATAAATATTGAGCTTGAAGTGGGGTCAGTGCCCCTCCTTGGGCAAGAGCTGCGGTGCTGGGTGGGTGCACAGACCCAGGAACAAACAGCTCCAGGAGCTACTGGGAATGGACAAACCCAGGCGATACAACCTGGTTCCCCAATGGGCTGAATCAGAGGCTGGAGGAAAGATTTGGAAAGTTTTAGGCCTTTGGTCCAGGCAATCACATCCCCCTGTCCTTTGCAGAAAGCAGAGTGTGAGCATTGTCCATCCCTTGGTTTCACAACCCCTGAGGGGTTGAGGCTGACGGGGAAATCCTGCCCTCCCAGGCCCCCGGGGCCATCCCTGCCTACCCAGGCCCTGCTTGGCTGCCCAGAGCAGCAGGCTCCTGCACTGCTGCCCGTTGTGTTTTTATTGTGGGGCATAGAAAAGTCCTTCCTGATGGTTCTTAAGGGTTACAGGCTGGTATTATTAAATATCGCCATGAAACTGCCAAGTTCCCTCCTCGAAACGTCTCCTGAGCCCAGCCTCAGGGATAATTGTCTCCCCCATTAGTTTTCATTAAATTAAATGCAGGAGGAGGATCAGAACAACCAGGGGCTCCAGGCTGAGCACGGTGTGTACTTGTTGGCACGATGTGTGCAGCCTGTGGAGCTGGATTCTGCAGTGGGAGCGGTTCAGGGCAAGGGAGTGTGGAGTGGTGGAGAGCTCTCCTACGGGCAGCCAGGTTCCTCTGGGTCCTGCAGAGCTCTCCTGTGGGCATCCAGGCTCCTCTGCCTCCTCATCCCGGGCTCCTGCCACCCCATTCGTGCATGTTCTGCTTCCCTGGCTGCCGTTCATGAAAAGTTAATGCCTGGCCCTGGTCCGTGCTGAGGTAACGCCACTCGTCTGCTGAGAGCCTTTATAAGTTATTGATGCCAACCCAGATGTGCTCCTGTGACCCATTGTTGGGCTCCCCAGCCCACCTCCCTCAGCTGGGCCCGTTCCAGCAGGCCATGCTGAAGGAACTGGGAGAGCTGAGCTGGGCACAGAGTGCTTGGGAAGTGCAGCAGGACACCAGGGACAGGTGGTAGGGGCTGCCTGGTGCAAGGACCACGAGGGGCCAACCTGAGCATCCGTGCCAAGCTGGGAGCTTCACTCTCCCTTCCAGGCCCTCAGCATTCCCTGCACAAGGATCAGCCCCCAGAGGAGCACTCCCTGCACAAGGATCAGCTGCTCCTTCCAGCACCACTCCAGTACCACTTCCCCTGGCCTCAGGGGAGAGTGGCTGTGCCTCAGCACAGCAGGGACATGGCCTCACACCCCTGTGTATGATCCCCTCACCTGCAGTGGTTTCCTGATGCCTCACACAACCCCCAAAGCCTTGTTTTCCTGCTGACCATCCCATGTCTCGCTGCTTCCGCTATTTTTCAAAACTGCCTTTGCTTTGCCTTCGTCCATCCCTCTCTGTGCTTGTGCTTTGTCTCAGTTCAGCTTGGACACAGCAGGGTTCCAGCTTCCCTCAGTCTCTCCCCTTCAACTGCCTGCCCTGACAGAGATGTCTTTGTTGAGAGGTAAAAGCAGTTGAAGGGACTCTGCCTCTTCCAGACAGACCATCCTCACAAATTCCCACATCTAGCAGAAGCACATGAGGTGTTTCACCTCCACACAACCCCTCTCCACCACAGCTGCTCTTGCAGCAGGCTTCCTGGGGGAAATTCTCTCCTCAGGAATGCTAAGGGGCAGCTGGCTGCCCTACAGGGCTTCCTCCCTGGGACGGGTAATGACCCGAAGCTGGAAGAGCGAGGGGATGTCAGGCAGGGTCCGTGTGACACAGCAGGGAGGGAGCAGCAGCCCGAGAAAGAAACACCCACTGCGTGTGACAGGCTGCACAGAGCACAGCTCTGTTAGGATGTATTCCCAAACACCTGGCTGCAAACCACAGACCTGAACAGATTCACTCCGATGGGCTGAATGAGGCATCCCTGGAGCAGGCAGGATTAAGATGATGCAGAGCAATGCAATGCTTATATGAGGGTTTTTTCTCTTTCAAGCACTTCTGCTAACTGTGGAGGGATTTGTTAATTTAGCCTGCAGCCATTGCATCCCAATTTACGGGGGGCAATTGTTGACCTCAAATGTGACTGGTGAACGTTCCCAAAACCTGCAGAGTGGAGCTGCCTGATGGACTGGGGCTGGAACACACAACTGGGGTGCTCATCCAGATGGCCAGGGACCACAAAGCACAGACCAGCCTCTGACACAAGGCACTGAAGTGAGATGAATTTCTTGGAAATGTGCTCTTCCACACCTTAAAATAGCGCAGGCTGTCCTCTCCCTTCCCATGTGCTGGAGGGTACCAGAACTGCAAAACATTCTACATTTGGCTGCAGCTAATTTAGCTTTCATTTTACAAAACCCACACTAATCCCCCCATGTTAAAAAGAATATGCTTCCTGCTCAGTTAACTCTGTGTGGCAGGAAGAAATTCTTCCTTTGTATTTTTAGCAGCAAATACCAGCTACAGGCACCAAAGTTTCCCGCTACATTCTACACCACTTTCCCCAAATGCACAGGTCTCTTCATCCAGGATTGGGGGGATAAAAGGACTGTGGTTCTACAGATCCAACAAAGCAATCCCTCCGATTAAGTGCTTTGGGAACTAAGCACAGGGCAGCACGACGCATCCCACGGCAGCCAGGAGTAAAACAAAGTCAAAGCCAGGCAGAATGAAAAAGCCTCGTGGCTCAGGCTTTCCCCTTGAAGCTTTGTAAGTCTCTTCTGCATTCAGAGGGACTCAAAGCAACCTTGGGAATGGGTTTGAGTCTGGCTCTGTGCAGAAGCACACTGAGAGCAGAGCCTGCGCACAGGAATAATGACTGGCTTATGTTCTTCCCAGGCAATGGAGGAAGAGTGCTGGAGGATGCATCTGACGACTTCTCTAACCCACATCCAGAGGAGTGAGCCCCTAAAATGAAAGAGTTTCTTCATGCACTATTTAATTTAAAAAAAGAAATTTTACTTTCTGTAACAATATAATTTATTTTTTAAAGTAAATTAATCCACCTTTCTTTAATTAATATGACGGTTCTGGCAAAGAGAAGCAGCAGGTACAGTTGGTGAAGTATTTTCATTTGAGCTGAATTTCACACAGTTCCATGCAGATACAGTGCCAGAAACTTCTTGAATGTGTCTGGCTGAAAGCCAGAAATTCCAGCGGGCTTCTGCAGAGAGAAAGACACGGATGCTCAGTTTGCAGTGAAGTGATTAATGTAGACAAACAACGGCTTTAAACATGCTTGAATAAGACTTTCAGGCATGGCAGCTTCCAAATTGTGCTCTCCCTCCCCAGAAGGGTTTGGGTGGGGGCACTTCCACTGGTGTCAATCTCAGAGGGCAGAACCCCTTTGCCTGTGAGTGAGATGCCCTCCCAGTATAACCAGTACTGGCAGCCCTGTGCTCTATTTACTCCCCAGAGAGGCTGCTTGTGAGAGCTCCCTTCCTCAGAGCTGGCTTTGAACAAGCACATTATGGGATGGTGGATTTCAGCTGGGAGTATCTGTATGTAGGAGTTCACGTTAAGCTTGGCATGTCACACATCAGCACCACAAACACTCAGGAACTGGTCTCCTGAGAAACACCTGCTGAGGTAAAAATGAGGCCAATGTCCCCTGAGGGTCCCTCCAGCTAGTTTAAAACCTGCTGCAGCTCTGTGCCAGCCCCAGACCCCCAGCTGTGGTGGAAGGGCAGCATTTCCAACACCATTTCCCAAGTTCTCCTTACCGTAACAACTCCCTTCTTGACTTCTGGGACACACTGGGCTCTCTCATACAGGTTCTGATCAGAGTCAATCCAGACCAGGTTTTTTACACCATCATTAGAGACAAGGTCTGTTGTATTTAACTGGAACACCATGAACTGGAAGAGCTGTCCATCTGTGCCAACACTTTGCACCACTATTGGCTGCTCCAAAACTTTGGGATCATTCTAGGAAAAGAAGGGGCATGTGGGGGAGAATGTTTCAAAAGCCAGTTACAACAGAAATTGTAGGAGTACTTGCTGATTCTGCATCTTTGGGCTGGTTTAAAGCCAAGATTTTAATAAATATATTGTTACCTTGCCCAGAAAATTACTCTAGTCAAACAAGTTTTGAATGTAGATTTTGTAGTTTAATTAAAATTCCTCCTTCAGCCAGCAACAAACTGTCAATTTACATACTGAGCTGTGGGATGGGTTAGAGTTTTACAGCTGAACCTATTCCCTGGTTCCTGCCCATACCACCCCACTGCATCACAAACATTGCTCATCGGTGGATTTCTGAAGGTTGGGTTTTCACCTCTGGACTGGGAAGCCTGGATGTGAAAATCACACAAGGGGGTGTAAAAAATTACACAAGTAAGGGGCTCTGAGGGCTGCCTGCAGGGGCTGCAGCAGCAGGGGGAGAAGAGAGGCCCAGCAGAGCAGCAGGCTCCCATACGTACCCCGTGGAGCGTCCTGGCCTTGGCCAGCGCGTTGCCAAAAGCAAACATCAGCATTTTAGCACGGAGCTGCTCCGGTCTGAACCTGTCAGTGCGAACGTTGGCAGACTCCAGGAAGAACAGGGTGTGAGGGTGAGAGTAGGGATAACCATCTCTGAAACCTGAAGGGCACATACTCATGTCAGAAACCGCTCAGGAAGACGCCAGGCAGCCAAGGTTTTCTCCCATTATCTTCAGGAACTGCTCAAGTTGTTTGCTGGGGTTTGAGTTCTTGTCCTCAGTCCTGCTTAGGCAACAATACACTCACCCACCACAGGTCTACACCACTTGCACTGCAAAGCTGTCCCCTCATTCCCACACACTCCCTACTCTCAGCTGCCCCAGTAGAACAAGGAGCCCCAAACACAGATAATTCTCTTCAGCACTGACCTGTATCATTGAGCTCTTTGTACACATTCACCTCCTGAAGGTCGATGGTGGGCGCAATGGGATAGAAGGTCTCCAGAACGTGCTCTTTGGTGGCCAGTATCTCCTCCTTGGAGGCTACTGGTGCTATTGGGCTCATAGAGTTCATGAGTATTCCACTCAGGCCACGGACCTGAAGGAGGATGGATTCTGGGGAGGGGAATTAGGCCACAGTCAAACACTGGTGAAAGAACACCAGGGAAAGATGTACATTTCCTTTGGCCAGTCTGTTCTGCAAGGCTCACTCTCTCCCCCTCACCTCCAAACCCATCCTAAATAGTAGCTCAGCTGTGGGTTCTTCTAAAATGCCAACCTTAATTGCTAGGGCTAAGTTCTTAACTAAACATCCTTAGAAAAACAACAGCACTGATTTAGGACATAAGAAAATAAACAATCAGGTCTAAGAGACTGGTTCCCTTCTCCCACCATCTTGTCAATATTGATTAACACCTAATAATCTCCTCAGGGACAGCATCCTGCCATCATCCAAGGCTGCCCATGCCAACAATGCCAACAGCACTATTTAAACCACAAAGAATTACCCAGTTCCAGAAATTGTTTAATTTCTTCCAAATCCTCAGCCTGAAAGCCAGGAGCTTTGCTACCCCTCTTATCTTACAGAGCTAAATGCTTCCACCATAGTGGCAACTGACCTCTTTCCCACGTTGCTGCTATCCTGCAGTTTCTAGCCAACATCCTTTTACTCAGAGCAGGATACCTCCCAGACATTAACCGGCATATATGTATCAGGTTTTCAAACAGCATTGGGCTGTAAAACAAGAAAGAAACAGTTACATAAAAATGAGATCATAATAGCAGGCAGACGCTTCTGGGGCAAAAATGCTGTAAAATTACTGTATGTAAAACATACAATGGCATAGCACTCCCAAACAGTTAGCAGAGATTGCAGATTGGTATCACACACACCAGGCCTGTTTCAAGTTGGCAGAGGTAATGCTTACAATTATTTTAAAAACTGATACTCTGCATCAGCTAGTAGATCTTGAGTTGAAACAGAGAGACATTGGCCTGAAAGAAGCTTTGATCTAGCATAGTATTTATGTCAGTGCTACTGCCAATATTCAGAATTGGGTTTTATTTGTTGCTTTGGTTGTTGCTTTTTTTGTTCGACAATCTGATGGTCTTGCACACAGACCCTCTTTCCACAGAAGAGCTCAGTATGAATTGTCTCTGTAAAGTTTAAACCTCCCCTACAGCTGAGGACTCACCAATATCGTTCCCTCCTGGGAGCAGCCTCTGCCGTGGCCCAGAGCCGAGCGTGGGACACCATGTGCTTCGCCCTCTCCTCCAGCTCCTGGAGCCCAAGAGCCGGGTTATCCATGATGGCCTGCACGGCTGGGGGCAAACCTTCCACGAGCTTCGTCTTGGTGAGCCACTGCGCCTGCCGGACTCCTGGAAACACAACCCAGCACAATCTATCTATCACAGGGGACACTGGTGATGCTCCAGGCCCCCTTCCAACCCAAGCCATTCCCTATGTGACCGAGGCTGCCTGGCAGCTCATGGGGCTGGGCAGGCTCCCCACAGCCCGTGTTTGTTTTACACTCTGTGCGATGAGAACCCTTGGCAGGAGGAGCAGGGCGAGTGCTTGGGCAGGGACAGCGCGGGGTGTGTGGTACCTTCCAGCATGCGGACACCCTGATGGCAGATGTAGCACCCGCGCTCCTTGTACAGCGGCATCTCCTCGTAGCGCGGCCCCGGCGAGTGCCAGGGGTCGCGCCAGCCGCGCTCCCAGGGCGGGAAGCGCGGCCGGGCCAGGCCGGGCACGTAGTGCAGCCGCTCCGCGTACGTGACGGTGTCCAGCTCCACCTGCTCCCGCACCGGCCGCGGCTCCGCCATCTCCGCCAGCACCTCCGGCGGCGGCCCGCGCACGGTCCAGGGCGTGCGTGGAAGCGGCGCGCGGTGGCGGGGCCGCCCCGCGCGGGTGACGATGCCGCGGGTGAGGCCCCGCGTCGTCACCGCCGCAGCCGCCACCCCCGCCCGCCTCAGCGCCTTCGGCCCCGCCGCCATCGCCGCCATCCTCCTCCTCCTCCTCCTCCCGCGGCCGCCTCAGCGCCCGCCCGCCGCCATCTTGGGGAGGGCTCGTCCCCCACCGTCACCCGCGGTGACTGACGGCGGCGGCGGCCAATGGCGGGCAGGCGCGCCCCGCGGTAAGGGAGGGTCGGCAAATTGCCTGGCGGGTGAGGGCAGGCGCTGGGTTGGTGAGTGGGGAGGTGGGCGGGGAGAGGCGCCTCCTCATCTGTGGGGCGGGGGGGGCACTTCAGAGACCGTCCCTGGGCGGGAGCCGGCGAGGCCAGCTCGGGTGTCCCGGGGCTGGGTCCGCTCTGCCCCGGGCCGGCCTGTCCGAGCCCCTGGGCGCGCACAGTGAGTGCTCGAAACTCTGTAAATCCGCGCAGCCCCGAGCCGCGCAGCCCGAGTCTCGGCCTCACCCCCGGCCATGGAGGTTACCCTCCGTTCATAGCCCGTGAGTGCCTCGGGTCCCCGGACAGAGAGGTGGGAAGCCGGGCCAGTCGCCTTTGGTTCTCTGTTCCGTTCCCCACCCCCCCACCCCCCCTTTGAAATGAGCGTGTTTCTGTTACAGGGGTGAAGGTTAGTTAATTAATTGACCTTGACAGTGAAACTGCTGGAAGCGCTAAGTGTTCGCTTCCTCCGCTTCGTCACCCGTGGCTTCACAATTTCCTGTGGCCCGCTTTGTGTCCAAGGGATGCGGACACGAGCGCGCTGTGAGCAGCATTCACTCAGCCCATGTGTGAGGGTGGAGGGGCCCCGCAATGTCCGCAGCGTGGTTCTGATCTGAGGAGTGTTCAATGGGTAAAACTAATTGGGAAGACCAGGAGCAAGCGATAAAATCCCGTGCTTGTTGGCCTCCCCTACCTGTATATTCAAAGCCCATAACCACAGTGGTTGTTTGCCTGAGACTTTGCCCTGTTTGCCTCAGGTCTCTTGGCTCTGAGCGCTGCTCTCAGCTCGCCGCCCTCCCCCGTTCCAAAGCCGCGCAGAGCTCAGGCCGCATCTGGTGCCTGGGTTTGTTACCCATTGTCCTGCCGGTTGGGTTTGTCACCCTTTCTCCTGGGCCAAGCAGCAGATTTTTAAGATGTTTCTGCTCCGGGTGACCAAGCGGCTCTATTGTAGGAAATCAGCACGGCGGAACGAGCGGGATTAAAGCGTGTAGCATTGCCTGGGCAGCCTGTCTGGGGAGGAGGGCCCGAGGCTGGGCTCAGGCTCTGCTCTGGGCTGTGAGGATTGGCGTTTGTGCAGAGGCATTGAGCGCTCAAACAAAAATGGGGTGTGCAGACACAGATCAGCTCCAGGTTTTCAGTTTAACACATACACACAAGATGCTCAAGAGAGATTTTTCGGTCCTCTGAAAACACCCGGCTGATGAGCTGAAAACACCCAGCTGCTTTTCATCGTGCTGGGTGTGATGCAGGGCTTGTGTTTTGCAGGCAATGAGTGACAAGGAGGGTGCCAGCGAGGAGGACTGGCTGGCTCTGAGGCCCCAGGAACCTTCTCCATCCCAGTGCTGCGGCAGCGGCTGCAAGCCCTGCATCTACGATGTGTACGAGAAGGAGCTTGCACAGTGGGAGAGAGCCAAAGCAACGCAAGACAAAAGCCTTCTCATGGGAAAGAAGGAGCAGGTTGATTTCTCTTCATGGCATCCTGGAGCCTGTGCTTTGATCGTACTCGTTCGAGTGTGGGGTGATGGTGGGTGGGTGAGGGATGCAGGGATAAATTCAAGTGGTGCCTTAAGAGAGGGCTGTAAATGCAATTCCCCAAACTCAGCCTTCTCCCTCCCCCTTGGCCACTCTCTCCCTGCTGTAATGTGATTTTCCAAGTGTAGAGTTCTCCCTGGTGTCGCATTACAGCTCTGGCTCTGCAGCTTCTCCTCTCCGAGTTTCCTCGGAGAAGCTTTGTTTTCCTCACATTTCTCATCTCTGCCTGATTTTTAGACTTGTATTTTGATGGTGAGAAAACACTGTGTTGTGTGTGGTGGAGCAGTTGTCTTCGGAGTGTAATTTTAAAGCCTGTCAGTGCCCTTTTACATTAGATTAACTATGCTGGGTCAAGCAAAAAAGATCAGCTGAAACAACTGACAATATTTTCTGTTCACTGTGGCCATCAGCAGGTTGCAAAGTTGCCCCCAAAGCAGCGCTTGGCTCTTTTAGCAGAATTATTTCTGTTTATTTCCAGACACGAGAAAATGATCGCAGTGAGTCGTAATAGGATGACCTTGCTGTAAGGTGTAAAAAAAAGTAATTTCAAAAGGTGGTGGTGGGGAGAAATGCAAGATCCCAAAGTGCACGCTGCAGAACATGATAATGAATCAGCAGAGAGCTGGAATTTGCGCCGGGCCTCAGTGTTTAATATACGTCCTGAGTATCTCTGGCACTAAATGACCACACATGTTTGCTTCCAGAGAAAAAATGAAATAATAAAAGACACCATCTAACCAAGTAATTATTTATTGTTGTTCTCGCAGAGCAATAATTCAGAGCTGAATCCAGATACATTCACTGCATTCAGCGTGAGCTCGGTGGAGCAGCTGACAGAGGACACCTACCAGTACAAATTTGAATTACCGGGAAATAGCAGCCTGCGCTTGAGTTTAGGACAACATATCGTGTTAAGGTATTGTTCTCTGTGCTAGTTAAACAGTCTGCATTATGTAACCTAACACATAGGGTTTTGTCAATAGACAAAGGCTTCATAGCAGGCAAATCATGATTTCTGTACTTCCACAATGACACAGATGAAAGAGCTCGTGATCTCGCTGCCTCTACTAATTCTATGGTAAAAGCTGTGGTTTGCTTCAGCATTATCCCTGCGTTGGTGGCTCAGACAGAACTAGGTGTGATTAAGAAAATACATTTGCAGAAAGAAAGATCTAAAAGAATAGATGTTACAACAGATTATTTACTCCAGCCTGTTGGAATGAAGACAATGAGCTGCACTTGCCCCAGAGCTGGGTATTTTAGGCCCTGTATCTTGGGGTAACTGAGCACCCCAGTACCCAAGCACTGCCTGACTGATTTCTAGCAAAACAACCCTCCTATGTAGTTTGCTGCTTGCCAGAAAGGGGCCACTTGGGGAAAGTTTCTGTCTCTCAGCCATCTGTGGTGATCATTGCCAGATAGAGAAAGTCCTGTTAGGATGCCATTGATGTGCATCTGTTGACGTCCCTGGTACGTTCAGGGCTGGTGTGTGCAGCTGGCTCTGCTGACAGCACACACTTCTCCCTCCAGCCCTGGCTCATCACACTGCACACAAAAAGGTCTGGTCACTTTAGTCAATCCCCATGGTCAGTAGCAAAGAGCAGGGTGGGTAATTCCATGGAAAGGGAAGGCTTACAGGAAAATACAGTCTGTGTTGGCAAGGCCCGAGGTCAAGGCTGTGCCTTGGCTTTTGTTATTTGATTACCAGATGCTGACTGGATGCAGAAAGTGACCCCAGCCTAAAAGGAACAGCAAACTTAAGTGTTTTCTCTCCCCTTTGCCACTCCTGCATGTTCTTACAAAATCCCTTTCAGGGGTGTGTCCAGGAGCTGGATATGGTACAGCTGAGGCCACACTGGGAAACAAAAGGTGCTGTTAGCCATTCTGTTCCCCCCAGATTTCTGCCTCTGGAAGGGAAATGTTTTGCATCTGTGCACAGGCTGGGCCACTGGGTAGAGGACCTGTCTCCCAGAGAGCTGCAGGAGCCCCCCAAATGACCCAAGTCACAGGGGTTTCCTGTTTCTCTTCTCTTCAGAGGAGTGGTGGATGGTTTGGAGGTCCAGAGAGCCTATACTCCAATTAGCCCCAGGAATGCAGAAGGTTACTTTGAAGTTCTAATTAAAGTAAGTAAGCCTGGACAATATGGATGAGAGTATAAGGTGTTTTCTTTAGGAACCAAGCATGCTGTCAGTGTTTCAAGTGAGACTCTCTCAAATCCCTCATGGACTGTTTCTCTGTTGTTTTGAAGCATTTTTGCTTTGCTGATAGAAATTGCAGTTTTTCCCACAAAACTGAAAGCAGAATAAGTTGACGCACAAGTGCTCTGCAGCAGAAGCCCTGGGATCACCTGGGGGAGCCCCTGGGATGGAAAGATGTGTCCATTCCACTTCTCTCCTTTCATTTTGCTTTTTCAGGCTGCCTTTGAAATCACACCCATTTGTCAACCTAGCTGAACCACTGATTTTGGGAAGTGTTTGCCCTTATCCTCCCCTCTGTATTTTACTTGAAGGACACCCCTCTGTCAGTGGACAGCTGCCCCTGGTGTGCAGACAGGGCTCTGGAGCTGCAGTCTGAGAGGGACTTTGTGGCCCACAGGGGACACAGGTGTCCCATAGGCACAGGCTGCATCTCTCGAGGTGGACACGGTGGCAGAGCCCATTTTGGACAAATGTCCTCACCTTTATGGAGTCAACCACAAAATGCTGGTTGAGTTCAAAAGGATTTTATAGGAGATTTGGCTACAAATCTGTCTCGTGTAAATCTTCAGGGTGCTCATAAATGATTATTTTGTGTGGCAAATACTGACTTGAACATTTTTCCAATACTGCATCCATATGTCGCTAGGGACTCCTCAGGGCAGACACAGACTTCAGTACAGGTGTGAAATTCAGAGTGCTGGGTATCCCAGGTGGCTTGCAGAGAAGGGCCACTTGTTCTCTGCCTGTCTTGCAGGATTTCATGTTTCTGGGGTTTATTATGCATTGTATGTTCTAACACAAACCCTGCTCTTTAGAAAAGTGAACAGCTTCTCTAGGACACCTGTGGGAGGGTCATTTCCCCATTCTTGTGGCAATTGGTGTGTGGTAGGGGAGAGAAACGTTGCATTTGAGTTGCATTAATAGGATACATTCACAGGATGACTGAAATTTCATGTATAGCAGCTCATTACTCACAGGTTTTGCATTTCAATAATAATAGTAATGATTGTAATGATACCTTTCCTTTATATAGAACCTTTCATCCCAAAAGGAGCTATAGTTATTCTTTGGCAGTGACAAAAGAGGTTGGTAACACCCAGTGTAAAGCAGCCATTTTTATAACTCACTCTGTAGGTTGTGGTATATTTCACACTATTGAGGCAATTTTGGGAAGTAGTATATTATTATTACTATGCAATCCAAGCACTGTTCAAACCCTTCTATCTCCTGTTATTATGGCATTGCATTTGTGATACTACAGTTAAGAGTGAGGGAGTTGCCATTTACAGAGCATAACCCTCTTTTTGAGTGATTTTATAATGTTAGGGTTTCTCTCCATGTAAAATGGGGTGTGGAGGTTTTTCCCCCAGGAGATTTTTTTTTTCCTTTTTATTTAGAAAAACTCATTTTAAACCCACTCAATCACTTTTCAATTTTTTTAAAAATAATTTTGGTGAAAGAAGGATTGTTTTAGTTTCCATTACCCCTGTCCTTTGGGAATAGGCAGTAAGTGAACTTTTCTGTTCTTGCCTTGGGTTTCTGGATGTGTTTGAAGAAGGGAGGTATAAAATTTGCTTCTCTGAAGCAAGTGCACACTCTTTGCATGAGACTTAGCACCTGCCCAGAGCCCTCTGAACATAAAAGAATTCTGACAATAACTCAGAGCCTGGACATGTGTGTGATTTACCTTTTGAATGTAACAACTGGTGCTAATACTTGTTAATATTTCAGGTTTAAGAGAGAGGCTGGGAGGGGAGGAGCATCTGTGTTCTTTCTTAGCTAACACTGCTTGCAAGCACAAGCACGGGCTCCCTCACTGCCTTTTTCTGAGCTGCTTTGTGGTTCACCAATTTTGTTTGCCTGCAGTGCAGCTTGGTGGCCAGCCAAGGCACTGGGGTGTGGAGCCAGGCTTCTCTCCAATGCCTGTGCAGGAAATACCCCCAAATACACTTCTTTTGTGTGGGCTTGTATCACATCCCATCTTCTGACCCCTGCTTGTGTTGCTCTTCCCCAGGCTTATCCTTGTGAGACCCATTGTGTGCTGCAGCTTTGGGCTTTTCAGCTCCTGCTCCTTGGGCCACTCCTGGTTCTCCAGCCACATCCCAGACTGTGGATGCTCTTTTGCTCACATTTCCCTCTTAAAACATCCAGTGGTCACACATTTAGGGCATGGATGGCAACATGACTGCTGGGACAAGCCCTTCATTTTCCAGCTTCTCATCCCTTCTGAGTTTCCAGTAAGCACTGAGCCCTTCTCCTCAGTCATGAGTGAGAGCAGCATTCCTGCAGGCAAAGCCTGGATAATGTTGTTTGTGCCTGGTGGAAAGTGAGGCAGGTTTTTTGCCCGTGTTTTTCTTCCATGGGGCCAACATTAACATATTCTTTTGGAACTGTGGAGGCATCCCTCAGCATCCAGATGATCTGGTCTGAAAACAAAGAGTTTTACAAATGAGAAGCCTGACTTTGGGTCACTAATTGTATCAGTGCAGCATCCGAGAGACTGAAACAAAGCAAGAGCTATGCAGTGTTTATATAACTAACAGTACCCAGAGGGCATTTCCAGACCCCCATACCCTGAGATTTGGAGAACACTTGAAGGCCTGCACTGTGCTTTGCATTCAAGACACTCTTCTCTGTGTCCTTTGTAAGCAAGAGCTCTGATAAGCTTTCTCCAGTTTTGGAAATTCAGGCTGCGTCAGAGGGGGGTTGTGTTTACATTATAGTCAAGCTGGAATGGTTCCAATATGATTTAATTTAAATGTCTTTGTTTTGGGTATAACTTTGAGTTATTTTTCAAACAGATCATTCTTTCTTTTTTAAATACACAAAATGGTTTTTTGTCCCCTTTTCGTTTAAATGTAGATAACTTTATAATCGACTTGAAGCTGGGAAACTTTCCAACGGAGTATAATTATTCTTCTCTTTTGTGCAATGTTTTTTATTAGTGCTATGAAGCTGGGCTAATGTCACAATACATAAAAACATGGAAAAGAGGAGACGTGGTCTTTTGGCGTGGGCCGTTTGGAGGGTTCCCATATCAGCCTAACAAGGTTAGTTCCTAAGAGCCATAGGATGCTTCAGCCTGTGGCAGCAAGCTTTGTTCAATACTCTGAAGGGAAGACATCAATTTGATTACTGTTTTCATGATTATTTTAGAGACTTCCTGGGTTACTGTACAGTGTGACAGCATTAGCAGTCAGTCGGAGCACTTTCTTGAAATGCAGAATATTTAACAGGGAAGAGGAGGTGGATGGGAGACAGGAGAATATTAGCAAGGCTCTGTGTTCATCACTTTCATTAGAGTTCCTGATGTGCCTAACAAAGGGAACCTTCTTTGCACCAGCAATGAGTGTGGATGGGTTTTTGCCTGATTTGACCCACATCTCTGTGTTGTGAGTGAGTAGGGGTGAAGGGGAGGTGCTAATCCTCTCCTCTCCCGGGTATTCCCTGGGCTATTGAGGTGTCAGGTCGCTCCCCAAACGCTGATCCCACCTGCCAATACCAGGCTGGCTGCAGGGAAAGGCAGATCTGGTTTCAGGGGGAGGCTTCTCACACACACTAACTCAGTCACTTAATTCTGACCTTTCAAATGAGGAGCAAATTTGAAACACTGGTCATTAAGATCCCAAAGTCTTTTGGGGTTTTTTTGTGAATTTGTTTTTGTTGTTTTTTGTTTCCCCCAACAAAAATAACTAACATTTGAGTGGCCAAGCTCTATGCAGAGCAATTGTGTCCTGCTTCCTGACACACTCATTCCCTCCAGAGGACATTCAGGATTTTACTTTGCAACAACCAAGAGGAACCCAGGGAGCATTTCCAGTGGAAGAAAGCCCACAGTGGGTCAGCAAAGCGTACTGCAAAATTGAAACTGAAACATGAATAATTGAAATCAAGGCTAAAGTTAGGATAAATTATTATATTTGGGAAAAATCCAGTTTTGTTAGATTTGATATGTAAACTCTTTAAGTGCTATCTGTAATCCTTTGCAGTAAAATACATTTTGGGATCTGAATTTACCAGTTCATGACCTTCTGGTATGTTGTTTCTCAAGAGATTCTTTACCAGGGTGGCAGCAAGAGGAACTAACCATGAGCACACCCATTTCCAGCCACCACAGCTCATTCCAAATTCTCTGTTTTGTTCTTAGCATGGAGAGCTCCTCATGCTGGCCTCTGGCACTGGCCTTGCACCAATGATTCCCATCCTCCAGTCCATAACAGATGATGAAGAGGATGAAACCTTTGTAACTCTTGTTGGCTGCTTCCCTACCTTTGACAAAATTTATTTAAAACCTCTTCTGCAGGATTTGGCTCGGTACTGGAATATTAGAATATTTTATGTCCTAAGCCAGGTAATTAAATGGATATGAAGCATGTTTGTGTCAGGGTTCTGTGTGCTGGATGAGCCTCTGCCTCCTCCACTTTTCCATAAGCAGGATCTTAATTCTTTCCCAGTCATCCAGCCTAATTTATGATCCAGTAGCTGCTGTTCTTAAATCTGCTGCATGTACTCACTGCTACTCATCTGGAGAATTTTGGGGAAGTGGCCATCACTGTTCTTCTCTGCTCCCTGTTCTGTTGGGATGGACCTGCTGTTTCATAGTCGCTGTTGTTTATTCCTCCCCATTTCAGACAGTTGTTGTTGCACCTAAACAGCAAATAAGCTGTTTCTTTCTTCCTGATACCAATGCCTTAATCTGTCCTTATCTTCCATTCTTGGCTCGTGGCTAGAGCTCCCCTCTGGTGTGCTAGCACCAACTTCCCAGCAGTTATTTTTCCTTGCTGACCCATTTTTAAACTTCTAAAAGTTGTCTCCCCCTCTGTAAAATTACTTTTCTGCCACATTCATGGGATGAGGGCATACCTCTCAATGGTCTTACATTTTGAACAGTCTTTTTCATTTCCATTTGGTCCCAAAGTTGCCTGTGTTCTGCATGGATTTGGTGGTTAAAAATTATTTCCGTCAGAAATGAGGATTCATTGCTGGGAGGATATAGAAAGAATTATTTATGCTAAGGGAATGAATCCCATTGCATTTTTAGTTCCTCAGATGAATCATTTCTTGTATCTCTCACAGTGGAACTGCCTCATACATTCTGTTCCACACATGGCCTCGGCAGGATGAGATTTGGTAGAGGGAAAAGTGCTGGTGACTTGGGCACCCCCTCAGCTGCTCTGTGGGAGCATAACCATAATTGTCTCTGGTGACATGGCTTAAATACCCTTTTCAGGGTGTTTAAACTCTCTGACTGCTGCCTCAAGAGCATGAGGAGGTCTTGAAATTCAATCAGTGAAGGGCACGAAGCCCACCTGACCCCTGTCAACACTGTCTGCCCCTCCTCTCTCCCTTTTTCCTCCTCTCTTAGCAGGTTTGTGGTAGTCCAAGGCTGGCTCGTGCATTGTCCCTCTTGGGATTATGTATCTGTCTGTATTTCATTGTGCTGCCTGTCACCACCACATCTGAGCACCTTCTGCTCCTGATTAATTGCAGCAGGGGAGTCCCTGCTGGATCCAGCACCACAGAAGCTGGCACTTCTCATGGGATCAGAGCTGGCTTTGGAGCAGAGCTGCCTTCTTTCAGTTTTGGTCAAGGGAGATGGGACTGAAAGAGGCTTAGGAATGGGAGAGGCAGTGGAGAGGAATAGACTTGGGATTTGGGAATAGGAAAGGTGCCCTGGGAGATGGTTCTCAGTGGAAAAAGTTCTGCAGCATTTATTTGTGATAGTTACACTCTGGTTTTGTTCAGTCCCCTCAGAGTGAATGGCAGGGAAGTATTTCATCTGGGCTTGGGAAGAGGAATGCAGCTCACAGAAGGGTCAGTGTCACCCACATGGTGTCACAAAGGTGAAAATCATCCTGTGCCCCACTCTGAGGGGAGGAGAGAGATTGAGCTCTAAGGAATGTTGTCTTTTTTAGTGTCATACACAGCAAAACTTTTACCTTTCCAGGAAACTTCGCTGGAAAAACTTCCTTGGAGCTACCAGGAAAATACGTACACTGGTCATCTCAATGAGGACTTGATGAAGACAATAGTGAATTCCTGTCGAAGAAAGCCATTTGTATTAATTTGTGGCTCTTCTGCATTCAATGAAGATATGAGTAGATACTTGAAAGCTGCAGGAATTGAAGAAGATTCCTGTTTTGTCTTTTAGCAGTACATTCCTGACCTGAGGAACCTTGGGCTGAGCCTTGGATGTCCTTGTTTCTTTGCAGACATTGCACAGAAGGGCCTGCTCAGCAGACAGAGCTCCTTGGAGCAGCTGTTTGTTGATCCTCACTCTGGGGTGTTTTAAGGAATGGGTGCCATTCCAGAGTGGCTGGTACATGGTGTGCCACCTACACCTCAAGGACCTGCATGGCAATTTTAATGGAAGTCTTCAGGTGCAATTTTAAAAGGGAGATCTAAGGGGGTACTAGAAAGCATCCACACACACAGCTCTGCAGTAATATGAGGATTGGTGACTTGCTTTGCAGTCTGTGTTATTCTGCAGTGGGTTGTGCCCTGTTAGGTGTCCAGAGGAGAGATCTAATCCTCAGGGATCCTTGCCAGGCCAAGGGGACAGCAGAGTCGGGATCACTTTGGTTCTGTCATGTGCAGGCTGATGTCAGGCAAGTCCCTTCAGCCTCACTGTGCCTCAGTTGGCCCACTGTACATTAATACAGAGAAGGTGGCACTGATCTCTGAAAACAGCCATCCCAACCATGTATGGAAAGTGTATCCCCAAGGAAGGAGTGATACATTCTGTCCAGGGGGAGCCTAGGCAGGCTGAGCTCCTGCCCTGGCACAGCCTGTGTTACCTACCCTGTGCTTAGCCCTAGAAATGCTACCTGGGGACACAAAGAGCATGTCCTAAATCTGGGAGAGCATGGCTGGGTGGTGGCTGCTGTCTGTCAGGGAGAATGGTTGTTTGCTTTCCGTGTCCCCTAAGTGTTGTATCGTAACCCTGGCTCATTAAATTGAACCTCTTTACAAATAAACAGCTGTTTGATGTTGTCACAGGACTCTCAGGTGCCTGAGGAGGTTCCCTAAGCACACAGGAACACCACCTGAGGAGAGAAAGCTGCATAGGGTCTGCTGGGTGCTTCCCTGTGGGACAGGGAGCTCCCTCAGGGATGGCAGCCTGGCACAGCACCCAGCCTGGGCACCTGGGCCTCTTCCTCTTTTTTCAGTCCAAAATGCTGCTGCTTTTCATCTGAGGTATGTGATATCCATTCTTTTATCTTTTCAAACTGGTGTGTTTAGTATCCACACCTGGAAATACAGCAGTCCTGCACACCTTTTGTTTTTCTGTTCATTCCCAGTTCACCCTGTGTTGGGGTTTCCCAGGCTGTCTCAGATGGTTATTGCATTATCATTCATGCTTCTTTTGTACCTGTGTCTAACACTACACCTTGCACAAAGGAAATGTAGTTTGTTACACAAAAAAACACAGCTTGCACTGAAGTGGTGGCTTGATTCACACATTTGGGAGGGAGTGTAAGTTCCCTTTGCACTGCTGAGATTTGTCTCCAGTTACCAAATGCCTGGAATTAATCAAGTGTAGCTGCAGCTTTCATGTTAACTTCCTCAGAGAAAGGGCTGACAAGAAAGCCATTTTCCTAACCCAAACTGGGGTTCTGGCTTTAAAGGCATGGAGATCCAGGGAAGTTGTCCATGGTCAGTCCAAGGCAAGCTCTCATCTCCAATCCATGCTGTGCTTCAGTCACTGTGTAGTGAAGATGCTTTGTACACAGGCTGATAAAATAATGAGATGCTTTCTCCAGTTGCTCTCCCTGCTCTGGCCTTAGCTAGGAATATGGACAAAACCTTCTTTGTCAGATATTAAGTATTTGAAAACCGAGCTTCTAGTCCTCTAGCTTTAAATATTATGTCTTTTTGAGATTTTGCTAGAACCACACCCCACCTTTTTGCAAAAGGCCCAAGGTAAAAAACTTCACGCTCGCCTTGGAAAAGCGCCGGCTTTCAGCGTGAAAGCTGGGACTGTTCCTTTAAACACAACCCCAATATGTCTGGGTATTTCAGCACATATGGGCCACGATGCTTAAACCCTACCCAGCTGGTCCGGCCGTTCTGCCGTGCAGCTCCGTCTTTGTTCGTGGCTCAAAGGGAGGGTGGTGAGAGACGGAGCAAGCTGTGAGTGCTGCGGGTTGCCATCCTGCAAGGGCGGGCTGCGGCCGAGCGGGAGGAGCGGGGCATGTCCCGCCCGAGGGGACAGGGGCTTTGCGAGACATTCTCCATGGGGGAGATGATGTCCTTGGAAGCAGGAACTCGAAGGAGCCTTTAAACCGCCCGCAGGCACTTTGTTCTCTATTTTCTGCCCTTCTCTCCCTTCCCCCTCCCGCCTTTTGTTGTTTCTCAGGCTGGCTCTAACACGAGTCCCCTCATCCCAACCATCCCCCATGGGGACAGCCCCTTTCAGAGCATGGCGTGGATTCCTGCAAACGCAGGGAAGGATGTGGAGTGGAAAGGCTCTGGTGCAGAATATTCCTTGCCAGGGGAAGATGAGAGGTTTCCTTCCCTCTGGAGGCCCAGATCCACCCCGTGGTGGCAGCTTCATGGGGAATTGGTGTCGGTGCTGTTGGTGACTGGGGCATCTCTGGATGTGCTCGGGTGGGTGATGCCCAGCCAGGGCAGGGGCTCACATCCTGCCTCTCCTGCCAGGCAGGGGGGTGCTGGTGGGATGCTCCTGATCTCTGGCTGCCCCCAGGAAGCCCCTGCCACCCGTGCAGCAATGTGCGGGGCAGAGGGGCTTTGCTTCGCTTCCTTTTTTCTTCCTCATGTGCAGCCTAAATACCTTCTTAATTTCATCTCATTATTTCCTGCCTAAATAATTCTCGTTTCTCCTGGGGACCGTTTTTAAACCTTTGATCTTCTCTGAAGTCTCACAGTCCTGATCACGTCCTTTCTGTTTAAATGAATCAAATGCCTTTTTGACTCATTATTTATAAATTTGCCCACAGAGGAACAGAGGCACACCTTGAAATCACCCACCGTGCCTGTGGGGTACCCTGGGCTGATCCAGAGCACCTTCCATCCAGACCGTGCCTGGCTCCTCTGCTTCCCTGCTGCATGCCACTCTCCCCCTGCCTCCCTCCACCCTCCCAGCCAACTCTTCAGCTGACAGCCGGGTTGCCTGGGCTCGGGCCCAGCCTGGAATGGCCATCCCCGGGTCAGGAGAGGGGTGAATGTGCCGGTGGTTGATGGATGCTGTCCCCTGGGAGCGGGGCACAGCTGCTGTGCTGCACGGCCCGGCCCCCATCTCCCGGGGATTGCTGATGCAGAGCACAGCTCAGGGCAGGGAGAGGAGCAGCTGTGCAGGGGTCCTGGGCACTGGCTCGGTGCTGAGGCTGTGGTGGAAAGGGTGGAAGACAGTGGGTGTTGGCCAGGATGGATGTGATGAGGATAAATGTGTTGCTCCATAGTGCAGTGATGCAGAAGTTGGGGAGCACTTTGTTCCTGAGCCCAGGGGATGGTGGCTGGGAGGGCTGAGCATTCCTCCTGGATGAACCGGGGTTGTGGCAATGGAAAATAGCCAGGAGAGGCCCCTGTACCATGGCCAGACCTCTGCATCTTTGCTGTGTGGGCCCACACTTGTTGACAAGGACAGATCTCTCCAAGCCATTAGGGAAGCAGCTAATTAAGCTCTGCAATGTTCCTGGGAGGTCAGTAGGAGATGTGCCAGCACTGCAGCATCTCCCAGAGCCTGCACTGGGGCATCATCTTCCCACAGTGCCCAGGGACAGGGGGAGCTGCCCTGCTCCTCCTCATTCCATTGTCCTGGAATGGTGGGGTGACACAGTGCTCAATGCCCCAGGACAGAACCCAACATTCCCTGGCCAGGACAGAACCCAACATTCCCTGCCTCAGCTGGGCTCAGGATAGAGGGCTCCAGGCTGGGATGTCCCACAGCTCCCAGCAGCCCTCGGCATGGCTCCGGCAAGGCTGGGCAGAGGGGAGAGAGCCTGTACAAACATTATTGTTGTTGTTATTCCCCATAAATATATGCAGGCACTTAACGACCTTGGCATGGAGCATTTCCTGGGGATTCATGACCAGTGGGTGTTAATGGTCTTTAGCTGCACCTCAGGCCATCAGCTCCTCCCAGCCCATCATTAATCCACAGGAAATGTCTCGGGCATCGATCCTCATTGCTTAATTAATAAATGCAACTTGTCTCCTGCCTGAGATTTAGAGATACTCACTGCTTCTCTCCCTGCTGCTTTGAAGGTGACTTTTTCAGCACAGGTCCCTCATGCTGGGAGGCCCTCGTGGGATTTTGTTTCCTGGCATTCATGTGGGTGTGGGCTGTGGCAGCAGGAAAGTCTTTTCTCTCCTGGGCGGGAGGGAAGGAACTGAGCCTCTGTTGGGTTTGGGGTTTCTCCAGCTAACGTGGCACAGCACAAGGAGCACATCTTTCCCACCAAACCCAAAGGCTTGCTTACCTTCAGCTGAGTGCATCCAAGAGCCCGGGCGAGAAGTGAGCCAGCATGGAAGAACGTGGCAATTCTCCAAGGCCTTAGCAGGTTCTATAATAATCGATGTTTTTTGCCCATGAGTCACAATTCATCTCTAATCTTCCTCGGGGGAGGTGGGATTTGCTATCTTTAGTGCTCACGACTGCTGCGTTCCCGGGCTGAGCATCCTGCTGAGCCTGGACTCCTGGGGCAGGGATGCTGACCTGGCAGCCAGCTGCCTTTCCATCCTGCTCCCTGTTTGTGTAGCCCTCACCACCAGCTGGCTTTGTGCAGTGGGTGCCGCAGTATAAATCATGTTAATTCCTGAGATGCTTTTCCGCGGTAAGTCTGAAATTCCCATTTTGGTTCGCTGGCTTGCCTGGCCAACTAAATTATTTTCATAGCCCCTTAAGGGCATATTGTCAGCCCAGACTTATTGCCGTTATACACCATTTCTGAAACATTAATATCTCTTCTAAATATAGTGTATTGACAAGGTATCTGGTATAGTGTAAATCCTTGGGACATTTGATCCAGATCATTAAAACTGAGTGAAGGAAGGGAAGAATAGATCAAGTTACCTTGCTGCTCTTAATTCAAACAAGCGATGAATTATTCATTCCGCTATTAATTCTACAGTCCTCCTGCTTTTTATTTATTTCTCTCTTTATTTGTTTTTTTTTCCTCCCAGATAGACAGCTCCAAAAGGATGCTCGGGCACTGGTGAGGGGAGATTTGCCTGCTGGAGGATGGGGTGCACAGGGCTGGGCTGTCTGGCAGCGCTGGCCGTGCTCTGCAGGGCTCTCGGGGATGCTCCCAGCAGAGGTAAGAGCCTGGTCCCAGCTCCTGGTGGGCTGCATGGGTGCCCATGGTTCCTGAGGAGGGGAGGGCCATTTGCAGTGCCACAGAGGCTCTGGGGTGTGAGTGGGATCCAGCTGTCCTGCAGGGAGAGGGGCTGGCTCAGGCCAGGGACACGGAGCAGGGATCTGGAGTCATTGTTGTGGTGGCAGCAAGTGTGGGACACTGCTCTGTGCTTGGGTTTCTGCTTCATGCTTACCTTACTGAGGAGTGCAGGTAGGGGCTGTCCTGTTGTGGTGTACAGGTGCTATGGTGAAGGGTCTGTTAGCTTCTGGAGCTGCACTTGACTATATAAATCTATATACACACATACATTTATATGTGAATGTATGCATGTATGTGTATGTGGCAGGCATGCAAATAATCTCTCACCCAGATAAAAGGTCCCTCAGGATGCAGGGCAGGGTTAGCAGATGACACAGTAATCCAGGGAATAGGGTGGCCCAAGCAATCCCCCATCCCAAAATGGCAAGGCCTTTCTCACAGAAGGCTGAGCCAGAAATCAAAACCCTTCCCTGGCGCTGGTACAGGTGCTCCTGAGGCCACACCACTGCCCTGTGGTGCCTGCTCATCCCCCACATTCACCCACCTGGGCTTCCCAGAGCACCCCAAGGCTCCCAGCCCTTAATCCATCCATCCATCCTTACTGTGGCTACCCACATCTCCCACAGGCTCCCCTCTTGGGTATTTATTTCAACAACATTATTCCTTCAGTACCAGCCCCATATTACTTCACTGCCTATGCCCAGTAATTAGCAAGGTGATTTTAGATCTGGCCAGAAACATTCGTGGTACTGCATCCCACACATCCCAGGACCCCCTTGCTGGGAGGTCACTGTGCCAGTGAGCAGGATGAAAAGCAATGTGCACAGGCTGACTATTGATTTGCAATATACTTGGCCCAGATTGATGGCAGTGAGCGCCCAGCCTTGTTTGGGAACCCACACATGTCTCCTGGGGGCTGTGCAGGGTCTGCATCCCTCCCAGACATGATGTATGTTCCCCCTGTATCAGCCTCTTCACCCCAGCCCTAATCAGACCCAGGGGCAGGTGACAGCAGGCCTCTCTCAGCCTTATTTTATAATAACCATGTCTCAGTATAAAGATTTCATTAGGTAATCGATCCCTACATGCATAACTCATTGTTCAGCACATCGAGCCCTTCACCCCTGCTTCTCCCAGCTCGAATTCTCTGATACCACCCTTATATGGAGGGAGTGGGGTCAGTGGGAGGCACTAAGCTGAAGGGCTGGGCAGCTGGGGCACCAGCAAGCCTGGTACCACTGAGCCTTTAAAACTCCCTCCCAACTTCCTTTTCCCCAGCCATAATCAGGTGGGGATGCTGTGCTGGCACTGGCAGGACAAGCTCAGGGGCACAGCTGAGCCCTGCTGCAGCCTCCACAGGGCAGCATGGGGAAAAGGGAGGGATGAAAGGTGATGGGGGCACATGTGTCCTCCAGGAAGAGTGGGTGGACAAGCCCAGTGGAGTTCTGCAGGATGCTGGTGTTCTGGTACTGTGGTGGTGGGATGGAGCTGGTGGTGTGCATTCTTTTAGGCTTCCCCTGGAAAGGGGACATCACACTCCCTTCTGTGTCCCCCAGGTATCAAATGTGGGGGAGTACTTTCAGCACCCTCTGGCAATTTCTCCAGCCCCAACTTCCCGGGGCTGTATCCCTATGAGACCGAGTGCACGTGGCTCATCGTGGTGGCCGAGGGCTCCTCCGTCCTGCTCTCCTTCAGCCACTTTGAGCTGGAGTACCACGACACCTGCGCCTACGACTACCTCCAGGTGTACAACGGGGCTGCCCGGGACCAGGGCAACCTCCTGGGCACCTTCTGTGGCCACAGCCCCCCGCCATCCTTCTCCTCTGCCTGGCACGTCATGGCCGTGGTGTTCCGCTCCGACCGGCACGTGGCCAAGCACGGCTTCGCCGCCGCCTACAGGAAAGGTAGCAGAGAGGTGTGGTGGGCTCTGAGCACCCATCCATCCATCCATCCCTGCTCTGCCACTGCCCTCATCCCTTGCCTCCCTGCAGACGCCTGCGGTGGGCAGCTGACGGGGCTCTCTGGGGAGATCACCAGCCCGCGCTACCCCGAGAGTTACCCCAACGATGCCGAGTGCCGCTGGAGCATCGGGGGCGCCAGCGGGGGTGGCCCCCTCACCCTGGTGTTCGCTGACTTCCAGATGGAGGGGGGCCAAGGCTGTGGCTTTGACTACGTGGCGCTTTTTGATGGCCCCACGGTCACTGCCCCCAGCCTGGGGCGTTACTGCGGCAGCGCCCGCCCGCCCCGCACCGTCTCCTCCACCCCACACCTCCTCGTCATCTTCAAGTCAGACTTCAACATCGGTGGCAGGGGCTTCAAGGCCCATTTCTACTCAGGTTTGGGGGGGGTCTCAGGGTGGTGGGGCAATGGGAAGGATGTGGGGACAGGCCCTGGGTTGGTGTGGTGATTCTCCCCCTCCCACAGCAGCAAGAGATGATCATGGGGGGGATTCCTTTGAGGAGAGCCCATGAGATGATGGTGCCAATGCAAATGGCATCACTGTGGCTATTCCAAGCCCTGGGTTGCCCTCTTGAGCAGGAGTCACCCATGCTCATGCCATTCCCTGGGGATATGGGTTGCTCCTGTAGGACTTTGACTGCCCTGGGAGTTTCCATCCCCCAAAACTGCTGGCTGTCCATTGGCCAAACACAAGGCTGGGAGCAGTGAGGTGAAGGGCAGAGCATCCCTTAGCAATAGAGCAAGAAGGCTTCAGGTTTGCTTTTGATTTTTCCTTTCCCCTTTTTCCCTGAGCAGGCGAGTGCCAGGAGGTGTTCACCACCATCAAAGGGAATTTCTCCAGCCCTCAGTACCCCAACTTCTACCCCAACAACCTCAAGTGCCAGTGGAGCATCCAGCTTCCCCCGGGCTACCGGGTCAAGGTCTTCTTCCAGGACATGGAGCTGGAGGGCCGGAGCAGCCTGACGGGGGGCTGTGACTATGATCACTTGTCTGCCTTTGATGGTGGCACCGAGAGTGGATCCCTGCTGGGCCGCTGGTGTGGGCGGGAGAGCCTGGCACCCGTCACCTCCCGCAGCAACCGGCTGCTCCTGCTCCTCCACACCGACCGCAACACGGCCAAGAGGGGCTTCTCCATCTCCTACGTGGGAGGTAAGGTCCCACTTGGGTGCTGTGGTTCCATTGGGACATGCCTGAGACCATGTAGTTTCCAGAAGGATCATCAGTGAAGGTGCCTGTCTGCAGGAACAGAGCCCGTGGCTCTTTAGGGGTGGGGCAGAGGGAGACGTGGCAAGCGAGCTGCACATTGTGTTTAGTATTCAGGAGATGCTTTCCAGCTTCAAATTCCTGTGTGTCTGCCACTGCCATGTTCCTGTTCCTCTCTCAGGGTGTGAGGAGAGATAACCTGGGAGTTTTTAATGGGCCAAAACCCCAGAGCAGGTGACAAGTTCAAGCTTCACTGCTTTGTTCCCCTCTCCCCTGGATGTTCCAGCCTTGCCAGCACATGGCTGAGCAGGCAGGCATAAACCATGTCTCCTCCTCCAGGAAAGGCAGGACTCCCAGGGCACAGCATTCCCCAATCCACCTGGCCAGCCCTGCCTGGCACACCCCTGCTGCTGGCCTGCAGTGTCCCAGCCAGCGTGTCTGGCATGTTTGCAGCTGGTGGGAGGAGCAGTGTGTGACCTTCCTGCTCTATTTGCCAGCCTTTGCACCTCAAACACCAGCAAATTTATGGTGTTTGTTGTATTTCAGTATAATTACATCCGAGCTGACCCGTGGGTCAGGCATGATTCAGCCAGGGGCAGCCTTTCCAGAGGCTGGAGCCAGAGCAGGGCTGCTGGACTGGCAGCACAGGCACTGGGGAGGCTGGCCTGAGTTTTATCCCTCAGCTGCAAAATCATTCTTCACTTCCAGCACAGCAGAAAGGATTTGGAGGTATGTGGCTCTTGGAGTTAGAGATGGGATAGAGTTTTGTCCTGAGTCTCTGGAGGGGGAGAGGTAGTACTGAACATTTAGTAGGGCTGTAGTGTGCACAGCAGGTCTGTTCCTGTTCTTGATGATTTCTCACTGTGCAGGGAGAAAATCCTGGTGTCACTGCTCCAGAGGGAGCAGCCTGCAAACAGATAGTTGGGGATGTCCCATCACAAACGGAGGTGTGACATCTCACAAGTGCCCAAGGCTCCTGCATCCCCTGGTACACCCTGCCAGATGCATGCTAGGGGAGGACAAAGGCTTGGATGTGAAACTGAGCCTCCCTCCACAGAGCTGAGCCTGCTGGCTGTGTTTGCCCAGTGATTCCAGCATCTGCTTGTGATTAATGTCCTGCATGTCACACCCAGCTGCCAGCACTGCCAGGAGAGCAGCTGCTCCCACTGGGCACACCAGCAGCTCCCTCAGGAGCCCACAGAGGCAAAGGGGCACCTCAGTCTCTGCATCCACACCCACAGCCCTTCAGCCATGCAGGTTTTTCCCTTTCAGGCTCACCAAAAGGCAAGGTTTGGGTGGGGCATGTGTGATTTATGGCCATTGAAATGAAAGCCTTCATGCCAGCAGAGAGGATCCACTTTCTTCTCCTCCTGATCTAATGCACTTTAGTTATTTGGTAAATCTTCTAATGGTTTTATAATGCACTAAGCGAAGCAAAGTGACACTATTTTTTTGTATTGATTTTATTGCATCTTCCCAGTTTCATAAGGCTGAGATTCAGAAGGAGCTGGAATAATTCAATAATTCATATTGCCCAAGTGGTTAGTTTGTGCTGAGCAAGGATTCACTTATTCACTTCAAAGAGGGGGGTATTTTTCCTCCCTGCTTCTTTCCCTGTGTGGATGCTTTCCACATCCAGAGAGGCCAAACAGGGGCTGGGCCATTCCCCAGGAAGATGCCCCAGGGCCATGAACCCACCTCACCCTTTCAGGAGGGCCATGGGCAGCCATGGAGCTGCCTCGCTCCAGGGCATGCATGGGATCCCTCCAAGATAAGTCTCCTCTGTTTCATCAATGTAGTGTCTCTTGCAGGGGTGTTGTAGGATGCAGGGGAGTGCTGTGCCCATGGCAAGCCATCCACAAAGCTCCTGTGGTCTGGTCCTGGGCAGAAACTCAAATGTCCTGCTGACTTTGTAGTGCTGGAGAGTGGCAGTGACAGCAGGATGGTGTTGCCTGTAATGGCACCTGTGTGTCACTTGGAAACCCTAGAAGGAGGATGGGGTTCAGGAGTGTTGATGGTGAGATCTCTGCCTTGGGAAGAAAGCAGAGCAGCTCCTGGGAGCCATCCATGTCTGCCCTTGGCATGGGACAGGGCTAAAATACTGATATTGATTGCTTTCTGCATTCTGGAGGTAGCTTTTTTTCTGAAACCCCCTCTCCCCATGAGTCCTACACATGCACCCTGTTTTCTGTCCCAACAGTTGTGCCCATGAATGTCAGCTGCACCCGGACAGACTTCCACATCCAGATCCCTGTGCAGTCCCTGGCCCAGCTGGAGAGGAATAGGATTTATTTGGGGACCCCCTCCTGTGCAGCCCAGGTGGTTGGCAGGAACTTTAAAATACACACCAGGTTTGACACCTGTGGCACTGAATCCCAGGTAAGTGATCAGCATTTACAGCAAGCTGTGTAAAGGGTTAGCCCTGTGCTGGCTGCAGAGAGGTATTCCAGTCCCTCTCACGTTTTCCCAGCAGATACTGGCCTGATTCCTGGCCAGCCCCTCCAAACCCCTGTGAACAGGAGCTGCACCAAGCCCTGATGAGCCGTGTCCCTTGTCTTGCAGAGACGCAACAACACGTCTGTCATCATCAGCACCCTCTACATTGATTTTTCAGTGGGAGGCCAGGAGGACATCCACCAGTATGAGGTGCAGTGTGAGCCAAAGAGGAAGGAAGCCTCAGTGACCCTTATTGCTGGCCCTGATCCATCCAGGCTCAGCCAGGCAGAAAACCTGGTGGATGCCCAGAAGTGGGAGGGGGAAGCGGTCGATGCCCGTGAGATCAAGAGCCAGGACACCAGCGACATCGTCTTCATCAGCATCTGCATCCTGGCTGGGCTCCTCATGGTCATCGCAGTGGTGGGGCTGGTGCTTCTCTAGGATGCTCTTTCCACACTCCAGGGATTGCAGTCCCAGTCATGCCCAGGGCAGAAAGGCACCCCAAAATCCACCCTCACCCCAAGCTGAACCCTAACACAGCTCCCAGGCCCTGAAACTGAGCCTGAACCCAACCTCCGCCTTCTCTTAGTGCCTGAAAAATCTGGGCAATAGGCAGCCGTTTCCCTTCCCAATTTGTTTTCCTCTGTTTCAATCTGTCCATTTGGCTCAGGAATGCAATTCTTGTGCTCCCTAACTCTTCCCGCACCTGCTTCAATTTGTTTTCCCTGTAGTGCTGCTGCTTTCAGGAAAGAAACGTTGTTTGCCGATGGCTGCAAATCTTCCTGTCAATTATTTCTAGCTGAATTCTTGGAGGTACAAACCATCCCCAAATGCAGCTATATTCCCAACAAATGTTCTCCCTGCTCCCAGCCCGTGCTTGGGGGACTGTGGAGCTGTGTTACAGGGATCTCCACCTGGCACACACAGATGTAGCTCATGTAGGTGCTCCCAGGTGATGTTTCTGGGTGTCTGTGGGTGATGTGATGAGATGCATTTGCTGTGCCCTGGAGCTCCTTGTTTGATCTTCTCATGTTGTCCTACCTTCTCACAGGACTCACTGAGTGCCTCAGCCACCAGCAGCTGGAGGGGAGGAGAACAATCCTCTTCTCTGTGTTTTCCTTCTTTCTATCATATCCAGGTATCCGCAGCTGTAAACTCTCTACCAGCATTACTCCTGAAGTGTGAAAATATGGGCAAATCCTGCTATGGCCTGGGGAGATGTTGGAGTGCAGAGGTTTTGTACCCTGTAAAGAAAACCTTGGCAGGAGGGGCTGGGACCTCAATGACACCAGATCTCCACTCATGGTCCCTGCAGAAGGTGAGTTCAGCACCTGAGAACATGAAGAGTCCTGTGAACATCTGCCCCTCCAGAAAACTGGGGATCCTCACCAAGAGTCCTGATGGATGCCTGAGTGACCTCTGCCTGCCTCCTGTGCCACCCCAGCACAAAGGACATTGCCCTTCAGCATCAAAGAGGGGGTGGCTGTCACAGAGCAGCCTGTGTTCATCCCTGTGGCTCAGAGCCAGCATGTGTCAAAGCCACGTAAAATCTTGCTATGGAAAGAGGCCACCCCTCCTCCTCCAGCCTATGTGAAACACACTGCAGTGCAGGGAGAGATCCTAAAGTATCCCAGTGTGGTCATTCAGGGCACAGCAAACCCCTGGTGCTGTTGAATCCAGCATTTAGCAGGGTCTGTAGGAGAGTCCCATTGGTGAAAGGCTGCCCTGACTGATGTCCTGCTTCCCTCTGGGACAGCTCTGTTCATCAGAGCATCAGAGGAAGCAGCAGCAAAGGAACAGGATGACGATGATGATGATGGAGCAGCTTTTCCTCCTGGATTGCACCAGCCCTGAGAGAGTGTCTGGGGAGGGAAGAAGGCACAGGGCTGCGCGTGCCTCTAACGAGGAGCCTTCGTTACCAGACCCGGATTGATTTGGCGTTTGTTGGTGCAACACATCGGCAAATGCGAGATTTGCGAGGGAAATATTTGCCAGCGCTGTGAAGCTCCATTAAGGGAGTGTTTTGAGAGCCTGTTGTGTGCAGAGATGGTAAACAAGGCCAGCCTCCCCCGCTGCTTGCAGAGCCTCACTGCCGGTTAATTGCTGGGTACAGAACTGTCAGCTTGAGACCACAGTTACAAGATTTGACAACTGAAAGAAACTTAAAGATATAATTAACCTTCTTGGTGGCCCAGATTGCTGGAACAGGTGAGCACTGTGGCTGCTGGTGCCTGGCAGGGAGCCCACAGCACCCAGCAGCATCCAGCCCTTGCCTGCAGGACAGGCATTCCTTGCCCAGCTGGAGCCTCCAGAACCCTGTGATTTGCAGAGAAAAGGCTTTTCTGGACAGCTGTTGGTGTGCACTCAAATCAGGAGCTGGACCTGGTCACTCCAGGGAGGGTTTCCAGTTCACAGCCACCCAAGCATCCCTGGGTGAAGTGGTCCCCTGCACACATCCCTGTGGATGCAGGACTGGTGCTGTGGGAGCAGCTCTGCTCCTGAGTCAAGGGGTTCCCCAGCAGCCCCAGGCCTGCAGGGTCTTATCCAGGGGTCGTGGACAGGGTGGTGAATGCAACTTGAATGGCTCCAAAAGCCCTTGACCCACTTGTTTCTGATGGCGTTCACAGCTGCATCTGCCACCAGCAGTGAGCCACTCAAGCCAGTCATCTCACTTGGAGCAAGGGAAGCCTCTGGTGCTTGCCAAACACCAGCCCTCCTCAACTTCCAGTCCTCCTCCACCATATCTCAGCCTCTCCACTAGATTCAGGCATCCAGTCTCTCCCTGCCCTGCAGGAATTTGCTCTCTGGCATCCCCTGTTGAACCAGGTCTTCCCTGATGTACTGCCCTGGCTGGGGATGGAGCCCAGCACGGGAGGGGGCCTGCCCAGGTAATTTCCTAAAAAACCCCCTTCTTATGCAAAAGCTCAAATGAGTGGCAAACAGATACCAGGAATCCATCACAGCACTCCTTCCCTTCACCCTGCCTGTGGTCCTCACACACGAGGCCTCAGTTCCCTCCTCAGCATTTGCCCGGTGCTCCCGAGCAGGCGGGGAGCGGCGGGCACGGGCAGTGCTCCTCCCGTGCCTCAGCTGATTATTTATTTAGAGCACGATGGCTGCACTGAGCCGGGCTGGATGCAGCCTCCCCATTTCCTGGCTTTGCTTACAGGAGTTGTGTCTCTCCAAAGCAAAGGTTTGGCTGTTGTGCAGGAGGGAGAGCCTCTGTTATCCCTGTGCAAACGTCTGCCTGCAAATCCAGTGTTGGAAAATTGTAGATCATAGAAAACAGGACTGCAAGAGCCCCCAGGGGATCAGTTGGTTCATTCCTCTCCTTCCCTGGGGAGATTGCTCCTACTGGAGAGAAGCTGTGCTAAAATATCCAAAAAATCTCAGCCATGCTCTCTGTGTTTTCTGTATTTACAAGAAGATGTGTAACAGTGTGAGGGTGTGCTGCTGGGGGATGTGCTTTTGTGCTGCTGCACTGGACAAGAGAATGATGGTGGAAATGCCCCAAAATGGGCACCAGAGACCCTGGGCACTGGGCAGGACTGGGCATCCCACTGGGGAGCCCAGCAAGCACAGGGTGTTGTGATCCACCCCTTCCCAGGAAATTTATTCTATATAATGTTCACTGGACGTTTTCTGTGGTGACACCCACAGTCCTCCATGGGTGGACATTTCCCCACTGCTCTGCTCAGAGGGTTATTTGTGTCTTTTCAGTTTTTATACTCTAATCCCAGTCTGGGAATGGGGTGCTTGTGATTTCCAGGGAGCCAGTGCTGGAGCTGAGCCCATGGCTGAGGATGCTGGTGGTGTGCATCCTCTCCTCAAACATTTTTGGGTATTTTAGGAGGGACTGGCCTTTGGGCAAGCACAAGGGCAGTTCATGGGCTGGAGCAGGGGCAGGTTTGCTGCTCCTCAGGGTGGTTTTCTTGGGGGTTGGCGTGTAAGGCCAGGAGAATACCTTTTGCCATCAAGCCAGTCATGGCTCCCCAGGGTGGGTCAGTGGCTGTGGTTTTGTGCTGGGAAGGATGGAGCTCACAGCTGGGGACCTGGCCACAGTGACACAGAACCTGCCATGAGGGTGTCCCTGCCTTGGGGATCCAGGTCAGGATCACAGTGACACAGGGCCTGCAACAAAGGTGTCCCTGCCCTGGAGACCCTGGCCACAGTGGCACAGATGAGGAGGCAGTAGTCAGGCAGCCCAGCCATCTGGGAAAACATAATGGATCAAGCATATGGACAATTAAAAATGCAATGACAGCATTTAGCAGGAGTTGTTTTCCAAGCTTATTTTAAGCCCAGTTTCCTGATCATCACAGCCCCAGGGACAGCGAGGCCCTGCTCGTGGGGATTTGTTGTGTGGAGGCTGAGTGCCCCATGATGGGTGGGGAGCTCACAGCTGCATTTTGGGCTCACAGTCATGACTTTGGGATCTTTGGGGGTACAGATTTGAGCCTGCCTTCTCCCTCTGGCTGGCTCTGCATGTTGCAGCTCTCCTCTCTCTCCCCTTCCCTCTTTCTGGGACAGGATGCAGTGTTTGCAATGTGAACATTCCAGCTCAGGCAAAATATTGGCCACAGCAGAAATTATTTTGGCTTTTGTGTTTTTCTTGCCATTGGGGCTGGCTGTGCTAGAGGAACGGTGTTTGTCCATTAAAGGAGCACCCTTTATAGCAAGATGACTGCTTGCTAGATAATAATATATAATTAGCAAGGACCATTCCATAATCCAGTTTAATTGACAGAGACCATGAATGTTGTTCAGGGGACTGCCAGCACAAGAACTGGAGCATCATTAATTTCAGTGTAACCCTGGCATGGGGTTCCCTGTTTTTTGCTTACTGTGACATGTCAGAGCTCCTTTGTGCCTCAGTTTCCCCTCCTGAGGTGCCATTTGAATGTTGCCATGCCCTGCATGGAGGAACAAGGTTTTGCTGGTTGTGGTCAACTGGGCTGGGGAGTTCCCTCATGTGTTTCCCTCTGTCTGTCTCTTCTTTTCTGTTTCCCTCTGTCCCTCCACTGCTCCAGCCTCCTACTTCTGCTCCATAACATACCCTGGGAGGGAAGTTCCTGGAGCATCCTTTGGGCTCCAAGGATTTCTGTGGCTTCTGTGGCATTTCCTTGCCTTCAAGTCTTTTAATCCAGGGCCAGTTTAGCCAACCCTTCATATTACAGGGCTGCCAGGGAAGCAAATGAGATCTAAAACTTTGGGTTCTTTGTGAAGAAACCTTTGAAGAGCCTCTTGAAAGATGAAAACTGGTGAGCTGCTGAGCTCTCTCTCTTCCAAAGGACAGGGAGGGTCTTGTCTACTCCCATCTTCTTTCACCCAGGTAATTTGCAGCAGGACAAAGCTCTCCTGAGCTGTGCCTGCTGATGGGGAGCAGAGCAAGCTGTCACCTACTGCCTTCCCAAATCTGCTCTTCAAAGCCAGGGGCAGAAGTCAGCTCTGGCAGGAGTGAATTCCCTTTTCCATGAGCCCACCCTGCATTCCTCACGAGTGGGGTGGGGGATGAGGAGGTGACACCTCCAGAAAGTGCTGGGTGCAGCAGGTCTCTAGAGGGCTGCCAGCTTTATCTATGTACTCCTTTGCTAAAAACAAATCTGTGGGATAGGCTTAATCTGGAAGGAAAAGGGGAAAAATAAGACCTTTTCTCTAGATTGGGTGCCTCCCTCATTTAACATTTCCCCAGTTAAAAGGGATTTCAGTCTCCATGCCAGAGAAAACAAGCACAAGGGAGCCACTGCTCAGCCCTTTCATCCTCCCTTTTTAATCTAGAAGGGTTTCCCCAGCATGCAGACTGGGCTGCATCACCCTCGGGAGGGAAGGAAGAGCCAGGGAGCAGCCAACTGATTCAGCAGCTAACCCAAGGCATAAATAAACACAGTGTGCAGGTGAGGCTGCCCCATGGAGGGAATCTGGTTTTGATAGACTAATTGAAAACTTCATTAGTGCCAAGTATCAAGTATCCTCTTGTCACATTCAGCATCACCCTTTGGGAAAATGAAACCCTTTTGGGCCTATTGCTTTCCCATCTCTGTTTTTGTTTTCTTTCCCCACCTTCCTTTCTGTTTTTGTCCCTAAAACCTTCCCTGGTTCCCTGAATTCCTCCTGTTATAGGTCTTAAGCCCAACTCTCCAGACTTTCTAGTTCTTCCAGTCAAAGCTGAGTCTGTGACTCCTCAGCCCAAATGTTACTGCCAGCTTTAACATCAAGATAAAGGAACTAGACCCAGAGCTTTACACTTGGGTTCCTTTGAAACAAGCTTGGCAAAAATATCAACCATTACATACAGGAAATTTATAGGAGAGGTTTCTGCTTGTGTGCAGCAACTCTGCATCCATGCAGTTACTTTCTAAATTAAAAATATTTGGCACAGCCAGACTGTATCTGACCTGTGTGGGAAGCTTCTTTGGCCTGGCTCTCATTAGACCAGAAGTTCCTCATTTTCAAGGATTTTGCTTCTCACATTACCCAAATAGAGAAAACACAGTCTGGCACCAGGAACAGGAAGCTGAAAATAAATCCTGCAGGTCTTGGTGTTGCAGCTCTGATGCAAAAGCTGTGTCATTCATTGATCCTGAACCCTTCCTGATTGTCCAGGATACACAAATTCAATTACAGCTGTGCAGTTTGAAGCTATTTAAGTGGGAAATTGAGCTGATTGCTTGTAAGAAATTGAGGGTTTTCCCATTTTTTGCTACAGCCTGGTCAACAAGTGTTACATTTTACTGAATATTACCCACAGCATCAGCACACACAGATCTGCCAGTTTCTGCCTCTAACACACCTGACTTTAGCTTCCTACAAATGAAACCTCTGTGTTCAGCTGTTTGAGGACACCTTCAATGTGCACAGGCAAAACTGGTCTTGCACTGGCCCAAGCAAACAAAACAGGGTTGAAGATATTCTTAAGAGAACCTGCAATTACCTAATTAAATTTATGGAGTTCAACACCTCAAGTAAGTTTTCTGCTAAGGGTCTACAGATGAAAAATGTATCTAGCATCTCCAAGTAGTGACAATCAGTCATTTTTTAGGTGAAGATACGAACACCATGCCTGGAACAGCCTTGGTAACAGCTTACAGAGAACAAGACAACTTGTGGTACAAAAGAAATCAGAGCAAATATAGAGGCAAGAATTCCAATTTTCAGTAAGTAGAAAGAATTTAAACAATAGTTTGTTGCTTAAATTTGTTCGTGCAATCATTCTGAACCATGTTCCTTTTAGAGAAGAAAAAGCCTTTAAAAGGAGTATTTAGTTTTATTTAGATAATTCATGACAAGTTTTTTTTCACATTACAGTAAAAACAAGCACCATGTTTACATCATGAGTGAGGTTTGGAAGGCTGAACGAGCTGCTCCTTGAACAGCAGAGGCTTTAAACAGCACCTTTACCTTGGGGCTTTAGAAAATGCCCCAAATCACAGAATGATTGAGAGGATGGAAGTCACTGAAATCCATTTTACATCCAGCTCTGGAATGCAGCAAAGGAAAATCACCTTGGCAAAACAGGCCAGGCCCAGCTGCAGCAGACGTGGCTGATTTAGGGCTAACTAGAGTTTGCAATTATCCCCCAGGAATCCCTTCCCATGCACCAATTAGCCATAATTACCAGTATTTCCAGCCAGCAGAGCACAGAGCTGCTCCTTTAAAGGGGTTATTCAGCTGAATACACCTGAAGATCCACACCAGGGATCGAGCTAAACTGAGCTACAACAAACGGGCACAAGAGAGAAACAGGTGAGTCAGCAAGGATGGAAAATACACAGAGGAGTAGAAGAAACTTTCCTTGCAACAAGCCCACATGGACTTTCAGCAAGTCAAATTTACAGCACCCATTCCATCACTGGTTTTTCTCTCCTGTTTGTGGAGCAGTGCCGGGGATCACCCAGTCAGGGCTCCCAGTTCCACGGAGATGCAGGCACACCAAGTCCTCCCTCGGATCAAGCACAACTCCTCACTTTTTGTGGCTCTGCACAAAGGCAGGGACAGGGAGTGTGCCATCCTTGACTGCTGCTCGGGTCTCAGGTCTGTGCTTTAATGAGAAGACAAGGGCTCGCACGGCCCGGCGATACGGAGCGCTAATGAGGCGGGAGCAGAGATGAAAAGCTTCGCGCTCAATATTTTCAGCCAGTGGGTGATCAATCTGAAAACAGCAAAGTATAAAATTAGATCTTTACATTTAATAAGGAGGCCAGCTGATTGAAATTGGAGTTTGGTGCCTTTCAGTGTTTCTTCATTAATCAGCTTAGATTCAAGGAAATCTGCTTCCCATCACAAGGGTAACAGGAAGAGCAATTTAATTCCACCCTAGCAATTAAGGGACAAGGCAGCGTGGTCAGTGGCAGGGAACATATCCCCACCTCCAGCTGGGTGGCAGTACTTTGCCATCACAACAGGAAACTAATCTGTGACAAGCTTTGGGTATCAAGCTCGCTGCAATTATAAGCTATGCTGTAGTGTCTCCATAAAGCTCACTTTTGATCTGGCTGATATAAGGTACCTTGGATACTATTTTAAACTTGATTCCAACAGCAACTCTAAGACATGCCAAACACTTGGCAACTCTGCCTGCTGCTATAAAGGGAAATGTGGGATCTCTGTCTCTAGAAGGAGGTGTAATTAAGAACGCAGAAAGGGATTTGCTAAATGTTAATTATGTAGTTATTGCTTCAACATGTGCCAAAACCTGTAATTCAGCACAGTTTAGGAAGAAATCCCCCACCCTTCAAGAAATGCTTTTAATTTCACTTCTGCTTTTTGTGATGGGGAATCTTCCATGCATTGCATGCAGGAGATTCCAGTGAGCTGAGTGGTATTCCTGCAAGTCCTTCATCACACAAGTTTTGCCACCCATCACTAAAAACCCCCTTGGATCCACTCAGTCCTACCTTCCCTTCTCTCTTTTGACACCTCTCAGGTGTCAGTGCAGCAGCTGTGGCTCCCCTGCCTTTATCAGCAATTCAACTGCTGTGACCTCTGCCTGCACATGTGGTGGCTGCAGGTGTTTTCAGGTGAGTCCTGTTCAGAAGCAATTCTGCTTTACCCAATTCTACTCATTTTGGGGTGGTACCAGAATCTTTATGTTCCACAGATTTAGACTTCACTGCCACTATAATCACCATGCATAGCTGTGCTTTCTAAGAACTAAGCTTGACTCACCAAAGGTGAGCTCCCACCTTTCTGAGGCATTCCTACAGCAAACCATCCTTCTGTGCTGCCCCAGACTGGAAGCTGGAGTGGTTGTTCTCACAGCTAACAAACACACAACTTTCAAACTCCTGAATGTTTATCACTTGACTTGTCATTGAAAGGATAATTAATGAATAAATTGAAAATTACAATTATTATGGCATTTCATAGACCAAGCAAACTAGTTATTAAGCCTTACAGCAGAGCCTTGTTCATTTAGTTAAACATACCTGAGTGATCTGGTATTTATCACCACTTTATATACTGTCAACCTTGCTTCTCTGTTTTTGCTATAGATTTAAATTTACAAATATTTAATTAGGAAACACCCCAAAAGTCCCTCTGTTGCTTTCATAGCTGTTTAGTAGGAAAAGGTTCATCTTCTATTAATTTCCTCCTTGTACAGCCCAACTGTAGTGGCCACACAAGTAATCTGTTGACAGGTTATGGAAATGACAACACTCACAATTAGCAGGTTCCCTTGGTTAACAACCAAAACCCATTATCTACCTTGCAAATGAAACTACTCATAAATAGGGATGTGCTGTGAATCCCTAAAAATAGGAACAGATCACCTGGTCTTGTCCCCGCTCAGCAGGCAGGACCAGCTTGGCTGGAAAAGGTTTCACTTGTTCCCACAAGAAGGAAATTTTGGAGCCACAGGCTCTGAACTGTACCTCCAGTTCCAGGGCTTCGCTGAGCAGCTTCCGAGCGTTCTTCCTGAAGGCCTCAGTCCTGGGATCACTCCTGACCTCGATGGAGGGCCTGTTGGAGTGCTCCCTGATGAAGCCCTTCCACTCCCTGAAGATGTCCTTGGCCAGGCTGGACACCTCTGGGTCGGGGTGTTTGCGCATCTTGTTCACCGTGTGACCTGGGGAAGGGCACAGCTCCTGTGGGACTGGCAGCTGGGGAAAGCACAGCTGGCAGCAGTCAAATCACAGTGCTAGAACAGCCACACAGCTTCTCAGCTCAGTCTCAGCAAAACAACCAAAGCACTGACACAAACACAGAAAATGACCAGTATTTAAGCATGGAGCTTGAGAATTTATCAAGGAATTGAGAAAATCACCTTCCCGAGTCACCCAGGTGTGGAGCCACACTTATTTAACTCAGGCTATGCTAGCTGTTTACACTGATCCTGGATCTGGTAAAGGTTTTTAAGCCTGGCCTACAAAAAGTGCTGTTTTTTAGCTGGGACCCCCTTTAAGGAAGCAGATGTTGCTGGTGATGGCTGTAGCATTTAAACACGGGAACACCACGATGGCTCCAAGCAGGATGTTTCCCATCCAGAGGGCTGGCAGTGCAGAAGAGCCTTTCCCCCGCGAGGAGACAAAAGGGACCTTCCTGCTTCCAGAGGGGTGGTTTTCCCTGGCCAGGAGCGCTGTCGGCCAGGAGATGTCACTGTTAGGCTTCAGTGCCTCTGCCAGCCCGGCGCTATTCAGGCAGGCACTGGGGAAAATCCCGGGGAAAGTCTGAAGAAGCTGAACACGGCAAATGGAATGACAGATCACAGGGATGGGGAAAGGGGCGGATTGCAGCTGCTTTCCAGGGCTCTGTGAACAGAGATCCGGCTGCTCCGAGGGCAAACAAAGGCCGGGATGCTCTCCCTGTTCGGGAAAGGCAGGGACCATGTGGTCACCGTTATCCCTCCCCCGAGTCCTGTGGAGAAGAGGCAGGGATGGGGCTGTGCCATTCGCATGGAGCTGCCCGTCTGCTGGGGATTCCTCAGCCTGAGCATGCAGGAAGCAGCTCTGGGCCACTCTGAGATCTTCTCACACCTCCAGGGGATTCAGCCAAATCAGATAAATGAGCACTGACAGCAGGAGAAGGAATAAACCACAGAGTTACCACGGAGAGCTCTTCAAAATTGTGACCACAAAAGGGGGGATGCAGTATTTCCTGGGAGGAACCAGAGGACAGCTGACTCCTTCTGTACAAGCTGTGCAAACTGCAGGGCTTGATATCAACAATATTTCATTGGCAGCACTTTCCTCATTTCTTAAAAAGCTTCCAGACTAATCTCTAGTGCACTGACAAGCCAAGCAGACACAAGACAGCCTAATAGTCACAGTTTAGATAGACCAGATGTACCTATTTTAGTGGAAAGTAACACTTCTTTGGAAGGTATCTTCTTCTTCAGCTCCTCCAAAGCTTCCATCAGGTTCTCTTTGGGTTGCCCAGGAAGCTCAAGTATAGACTTCCATCGTTTTATGTCTTCCACAACCACAACTCTCTGGGAAAGAGAAAAGCTCCTTATGAAAGTGGAATATTGTTATGATAAGTAAGGAACCTTCATCTCAGCTAATGGGGCTGTTATCAATACATGAATTATTGATCATGGCACAGAATATATGATGGGCACTTGCTTGGAATTAGAAAACTCCTGCCAATCAAGGCTGAAGTAACCAGCAAAATGAGAGGCTTTCACCCTGGTCTGCCAAACTCTGGGCACATAACAGCAAACTCCTCCTAGAAGTGTTCTGAATTTAAGGAATCCATTGCATAAACGTTTCTAAATAGGAGAAGTGATTAAGAGGGAGGTGGCTGATTATCCTGACATCCAGCTCAGATTGACTATAGAAATAAAACAATGCCAGCAAGGTGAGAAACAGAGCATTAGGGAATGTGAAGGCAAACCTGAATACACTGCATAGCTGCAGTGTTTTCACTGGTTTTGCCACAGACCTTGTCAGAGCAGACTGCAAACAGCGCAAGTCTCATATTTTGGGTGTGAAGCATCTTATCCAGCAGTGGTCAGACAACTGCAGTACTTTATGCACCATTCTTTTGATTTTTGCCACACTCCATGAACTTTTTGGTGCAGCAAATGTTTTGCTGTTGTGTGTCACAAGCAGGTGACCAAGAGGGGTTCAGCTCTCGACATCCATGAAATGAACGGAAGGGTTTTCCTTGCTGGAAAGGGATGAGAGCCAGCTGGGAATACTGGAGCTGGCGGTGTCACCGGGCTGTCCTCGAATGTGTGCCCAGCCAGACCCTGCACCACGCCGAGTTATAACCCACGGAAGCCCTTCCAAGGCAGCAGAGCCCTCTGCACCTGTACAACCACCTCCCTGTTCGGGTGCAGAACCGCTGCCCACACACCGCCGCTCCCCCGCCGCCCCAACCGCGCCGCAGCCGGTGCCGCGGCAGGCTGGGCCGGGCCGGGCCCCCGTTCCCTCCCGCGGGGACCTGCCTTGAGGGACTCGATGGTGACCTGCCGGCAGGCGCGGGGCCCGGGCGCGGCCCGGCGGGGGCTCTGCGGGCCGCGGGGACAGCGCACCACGAACCGATCCATGTTCGCCCTGCCGCCTTCCCTCACGGAAGCCGCCAACGCGGCCCCGCCATTTACGCCCGGTAGTTCCCTCCAGGGGCGGGGCCCTATGGGATGGCCGGAGGTACCCCGCGGTGCGAACTACATTTCCCAGTAGGCGTCGCGCAGAAGACGGTGCCGCTGTCTCGCCCTTTCCGCTCGGTAGTTTCCGCCGGGGGCGAGGCTCTATGGAATGGGCGGGGATGCCCCCCGGCGCGGACTACACCTCCCAGCAAGCTCCGCGAGGGGCACATCTCGCGAGAGGCTGCCGGCGGCCGGTGCGGAGGAGCGAAGATGGCGGTGCGGCGGGGAGGCCTCGCCGTCCTCCTCCTGCTCCTGCCGCTGTTCCTGGTGATCCAGGCGGGGGCCGCCTCGGGACAGCTCCCCGCCGGCTCCTCCGAGGCCTTCGACTCCGTGCTGGGCAACACGGCATCGTGTCACCGCGCCTGCCAGCTGACCTACCCCCTGCACACCTACCCCAAGGTACGGGCGGGCCCTTCCCCGCACCTGCGGCGCTCCCCTCCGCCTCCCCCGGGCTGGCACGGCCCTTCCCGTGCCCCTCTCCCCCTGCTGCTCCGCCTCTTCTCTAAAGCAGATACTTCGTTATGTAAATAGATGGGTAGGCTGCCGCTGTTGTCAAAGTACAGCTTTGTCAGTGCTGGGGCTTTTGCGGGTTTGGGGCGTTTGGCTGCTCTTTTTTTTCTTCCTGTTCTTGAAAAGGCAGCTGTAATTTGGCTTGGGCTGCTCCATATTTTGGGCAGTGCTGTGTTCGTGGCAGGGCAGAGATCCTGAGTCAGGGCGCCTGAAGGGTGAAGTATAAACGATGACAAACAAGTAGCTCGTCAGAGCCTTCATGGGAACTTTTTATCTCATGATAAAAGACTGAAATTGTGTCTGATAGGAATTTAATGTCATCCCCCAGGGTTTGTTGTTGGTTCATGCTTGAATGCCTTTGAACTATGGGCTTAAATTTGGAAAATCTGAGATCACAAATCTCATATTTCCTTGTTCTTTGTTGGCAATAAACTTCATTGTCAGCTGCACCTGTGTGGTAGGTGGAACTCTTACCCCGTGTTTGGGATTTCACAGGAAGGCAGCAGGCAGGTGGAGCAGTGCCAGAATCAGGTAACAGGGTTTTGTCTTCTTCCCCATGGAATTCAGGTGGATTTTGTAGCTGGAAAGTAACAGGGAGTTGTGTGGAATATGATTAAATTTACATAGGTTGTTTTGGTGTATTGCACTTTTGAATTTTGTTACTTTACTTTTTGAATAAGAGTTTTGTCATGTGTTGTTTGAGCTGTTCACTAATACAGTCACATCTTTTACATTTTGTGTTTGTTCTCTTTGTCACAAAACTGCTGGTGGAATTGAAAGAAATTTGTTTTAGTTGTGAGTGGAAAATAAGACGAACTTCATTGAGACTGTGATGGAAATATATCTGTACAGCTCATGTATCTGGATATCAAATTACAAAACGTTTTCTGCTCCAGCACCACCCACCTTGTCAGTGTTAGATTTGAGTTTTAGTTTATATTAATAATTTTCTACTCCTGTGCCTTTAAAGCAGATGAACTCATGGTCTCAGTTACAATGGCCAGGTCATTTACAACAGGTTGTACAAGAGGTGTGGTGTGTTCGGTTGTTGTTAAGTTAATTCAGAGCCCGTTTGGCACCTGTGAAGTTTGAGTGGTTTGAAGTTGTGATTCATGGGTCAGTGGCAGGGTGTGGCCAGTGGGACACTCCTGTCACAGAGGTTTTATTCACATCCGTCCCCCTGGGGCTGTGGACAGAAGAAATACTGGGTGTAGGATTTCCGTATTTGCTGAATTTTAATAGCTGGCAGTGGGGAAGCACTTCTACCCATCAATTCAATATAATAAATAAACATTTGTGTTTGTGGAGCTGGCAGTAGGCAGATAACCAGGATGCTGTGTAGGACATGAGAAAATAATCTCTTTCTGATAGTTCTGTTGTAGCTCTGATTAGAATCAATAATCAGTTCAGATACATTGTATTCCGCTGTCAAAATTAGAGGATTTTGGTGCTTTCCTGCTGGGTTTTACCCTTTAAGTTCTGAGAATGTAGATTTCCTACTCTTTGTAGGGTTAAATGTCAATAAATCTTTTACAGCACTGTCTTAATTTCAAACACAGAATTAATTTTGCTTGTGGGTCTGCAATTCCAAAACAGCATTTGCTGCTCCAGGTTTGCAGATAAATCCACGGCTTGTTAGTGCTGCTGGGCTCATTGCAGCTCATCCTGTCCCACGCCGAGCTGGGGGAAGGAGGACAAAAACACCCAACCAGGCAACAAAAATAAGTTGTTTTTGTGACAATTTGTTGTGGCCTGGGGGTTTGCAAGCCTGTCCCTGTGCTCCCCAGGAGGAGGAGCTGTACGCCTGCCAGCGCGGCTGCCGACTCTTCTCCATCTGCCAGTTCGTGGACGACGGCGCCGACCTGAACCGCACCAAGCAGGAGTGTGACTCTGGTGAGCCCTGCGGCACCCCCAGCTCAGCACACACTCAGGGCACAGCTGCACTGTCTGAAACGCTGCTCTTGAGCTGGTGCCATTCTTTCAGTTGTTTTGGGTTTGTTTAACAGCTTCTTAAAGCTTATATAGAGGGTATATAAAAAAAATCCTATAGGAAGGTTGTCGTCTGTGAGTTTCTCCTCAGTGTTGCTGTTTTCCTGAATTTCTCCAGTGTCATCAGTGTCTGTAAATAAATTAGAAATAGTGCATTTTACTTTAAACAGTTTGTCATAGAAAACACAAAATGCCTGGGGGGAAATCCAGGCAAATAACACTTGTCTTTTAATAATTCCCTGTGACAATCAGTCCCCTTTGCCATTCCTGACAAATTTGTATATAGAATTGAATTGTTCAGTGGAGCAAGAGCACAGTTCTCTCTGTGCCTTGTAACTTGTGGTCTGGCCTACATCCTGAGCTTTTCCTGCAGCTACCCCTTGGGAATGAGGTACATGTTTTGCTTGGAATAGGCTCAGGCTATCTGTGTTAGAGCAAAGATGTAACAGTGAAGATGAAATATAGAGTCATTTCAGTTTGAGATAAGGTCATCAAGTCCAACCATTCCCCCAGCACTGCCAAGCCCACCATGTCCCCAAGTGCCACCCCTCTATGTCCTTCCAGGGATAGTGTGTGATACAAGCCAATTAATAGTGGGTTTGGAATTGTGCAGAACTTTGTTCCAGTAATATTGAGGAAGCTGATTCACAGCTTTATTCAGAAAGGAAAGGCAGGAGCTCTCCACATTTACTACCAATACAATGAAGCACCAGGCCAGCACTCAGGGGAGGCTTTTGTCCTCTCAGTAGCTCCTGAAAGCAAGAGAGCTTGTGGCCAGCTCAGGTAGGGAAGCAGAAAGGCTGGCATGCAGAGATGCTAATGTGTTACAAAAGTGCAGCAAATACTCCAGCAATGGGCTAATGCTCCAGTCTGTCACACTGTGTAGCTGTGACACAGCCTGTCAGTGTAGTTGTCAAACCACACACACACAGTGCCATAAAGCAGGGTAATGTGGCAATAGAGCACATGTAGGGTAATGGAACAGTTGCTTATTGCTGGTTTAACTCTTCTTTCTGGGGCTGTTGTCTTTGCTGGCTTATGTTCTGTAATCTGCTGGTGGGTGCCCTGAGTGTTCTGTGCTTGGCAGATCCATCTTGGCTGCTCTGCTCAGCTCTGGCTCTGGTGCTGCCTGCAGACACTGACTCAGTGGCACTTGTAGCCTGGAATGGCTGCTCAGGTGCCATGAGCTGAGCACTGAAATGTTCACCTGCTGCTGCCATGCTTCCTGCCAGCTTCTTAGTCCTTATGATGGTCCATTTGTTCCTCAGGAAAACTGGGAGAGCTCCTGTCCTCTGTGTTGTTTTCTGGTTGGATTCTTTAGTTAAGGTACTACTGAAACACTGTCCAGCTAAGCTTCAGAATAGTGCAGGAGAGCTGTGCCTGTGTATCATCTGCCTGATTTGTCCATGGGCAGAATAAACTAAATTATTCTCTCCAAATAATTTAGATTTCTTGGTCTTTATGATCTTTAGTAAGCAATTAATAGAAGCTCTCTCTAAAACAAAGAGTTAGCTTCATTTTTCATAAGAAATTATTCCATAATACTTTCAGTGCAGTTTCTGTATTAGCAGGAAATGCTGCTTTGATTTTCCTGTGATACCATGGCTTCTGCTGCTCCCTCAAAGGGATTTAATGGACTGATGGTCCCTCTGTTCTCTTTAGGATTCCATCTCTGTTCTCTGATGTTTTATGTGATGTGTAGAAGAAAGCTGTAGTGGTGGTGGGAGGATCAAGGAGAGCTTGCATCCCTGAGCTCAGCCAGGGTAACACTGGTGATCATTTGCTCTGATTGCAGCCAGATTTCAAATCCCTGCTCTGTTGAAGCTCTGATTCTGTCATTAGACCTCAGAGCAAATGCTGCCCTGGGATTGCCATATCTTCCTCTGCAAAATGGGATTGTCAACTGCTGCTTTGTTTCTGATCCAACTTATACTGAGAATGTTTTCTTAACTAAAATGCAGAATTTATCATCTCATTTGGGGAACTTCTCCCTTGCAGCCTGTACTGAAGCATACTCCCAATCTGATGAACAATATGCTTGCCATCTTGGATGCCAGAACCAGTTGCCATTTGCTGAGTTAAGGCAAGAGCAAGTAAGTAGGTGACATGTTTTTCAAATACCACCTACTTGTTTCTGTTCAGTGTGTGTCTTTTTAAAATTTCTTCAAATGGAAAATAAATCTTCCTAAGGACTGAAATCTAGACATGAGGTGAGGGGTGAGCAAGAATGTAACTTCTGTCTTTTTCATATAAAAACAAATGGAAAAAATGTCAATGTTGTGCTTGCAGTTAATGTCCCTGATGCCACGAATTCATCTCCTCTTTCCTCTGACACTGGTGAGATCATTCTGGAGTGACATGATGGACTCAGCTCAGAGCTTCATAACATCCTCATGGACTTTCTACCTTCAAGCAGATGATGGCAAAATTGTCATATTCCAGGTGCTTCCTTTTTTCATTGAGGTTAAGGTGTCCTGGCTGCTGACTTCAACTCTGCTTCTTCCAGCCAGAGAAAAAATTCTAGACCACCATCAAAAGTGTTTAGTTTTTCCTAGTATTTCACTGCCTCTGGGGCCATTTTAAAATTCAGACTTAAAAGAATGGCTCATGTCTTAAGGTTAATTTCTGTATTAGTTCTGAAAATGTAAATTATCAAAATTATCAAAACCAGTGAAAGCTTTCTAGCAGGATCTCCTAACTCCTTATTTTGTTTTAGTCAAAGCCAGAAGTGCAGTATGTTCCACAGCTTGATCAGGACACTGGAGGAGATACAAAAGGAGCCTTGTCGCTGAGTAAAACAGCCTGTAAGTTGTTTTTTGTGCTTTGGAAGAGTAAATGCAAATGTTCCCTGTCATGCAAATTTAAAAAATGACATCGCAGGTGGCATATGAAAGCAAATTTTCTGAAAGCTGCAATATAATTATTTACTGTGCAGAGCGCACTGCGTACACTTGGCAAAGGGTGGTAGAAACTGAGCTCTCCTCAAATGGAAGCCTGCAAGCTGGGGCTGCTTTAAGCTTCCCTTTATGGTGCGTGTACAGGCAGGGTGTGTGGGCTGTGGGTTTTGCCTTCCCTTGCTCCGTGCCCTCTGTTTGTGCTGTTGTGCCTCAGCAGACGGACACGCAGGCAGCTCGCGCACCTTCCGGGGGCTCTTCGAGGAGCGAGCCAGCGACAGCTTCTTCAAGTGTCTGTCCATGTACGTATGTCCTGAGCTGGCCCTGCCCCCTGGGGAGGGTACAGGCCTTTCCTCTAGCTCTCCAAGTCTGTAGGATCAGGATGCACAGCATCACAGTTCTGTATCTGACCATCAGTGCTGCTTTGCTGTGCTGGCCCCGTGTTTTCTGCATGCTGTCCTGCCAACTTTGATTTTTCCTTTCCATTTCAAGTGAAGAACATATTGATAATTTCCTGCACTGATTTTTGAGTGTGTTCTGGGAACTGTTTAATCAATACTGTGTTTTGCCTGTTCATTAGCTCTGAATGTGTTTTGAGGCAAAGCAGTTTGTTTTGGGATTGTTATGTAGCACACTGGTATGTCTTGTTTCCAGGCTGAAAATACTCAGTATGTATTTATTAAAGCTTTTTTACTTTTTCCTCAAAAGTTCCCACATGAAGGATCAGTGAGTTGTCCTGCAGATGCATAACAGAAAAATCTGGTTTTAAATTTGTAAACAGGAGGATTCTTAGGGCCCCATAACAGAACCCTGCAAGTATTTTGTGATATCAAGTGGGCATTAAAGTACCCAGGAGTCTGCAGTGGGCTGTGTAGCTGGAAGGGCCAGAGACCAATGAATTGGCAGGAAAGGCAGTCAGAAATGAGCCAAACTTTTTAGAGGTCCATTGTCTTGTATTCAGTCTATGAAATCTATCAACATTCTTGTCATTTCAGAAATTCCAGTTGGATTTTAACCACTACACTCGTCCTGTCAGTGCTGGTGCTGCTCTGGATTTGTTGTGCAACTGTAGCTACAGCTGTAGAGCAGTATGTTCCATCTGAGGTACTGCACTTCAGAACTACAGTATTTGGAATTTATTCATTATATTGCTTTTATGTTACAGCTGTCCAGAGATGAAGAAATATTTGGGGGAGGTTCAGTTAAGGAAGGTTTTCTTATTTTGTGGCTGTGGATGGCAAACCAATTTTATTTAAATGATGGTTTTATAGCTGAGCATTCTTGCTCATTCCTGTGGCTCTGAGCCTTATTCAGACTCGATGTCTTGGTTTGTAGTGCTGTACTCTCAACAGCCTTCAGGGTGCTCTGAACAAATGGAGGCTGATTGTCATTTCCCTGGGAATGAAGCTGTTCTGAGGGTGGTGTAGGGGAGACCCAGTCTGGGTTTAATGCAGGAGGATCAGTAGTGACAACAGCGACAGCAGAGTTATTGGGATGTGTATGAGTGCAGTCTCATGGAGGAGAACAGGCACTCTCCCATGCCCAGAGTCCTGACTCAGTGATTGCACACCAAAGGAGCTGTTACACAAACACTGTATCTGCCCTTGTTCTGGCAAATTTCATACATTTCTTGTGGATGCAAGTCTAGTTCCAGCCCTGAATTTCAGATGTTACAGAAAGCCTTGTATTGCAAAGCTGCAGCCATCAGAACCTGGAATGCAGCTGCATAATGAAACTCATTTTATTCACAATATGGTGAGTCTTTGTCTTAAAGTACCTTGTTTAAATGTTTCAGAAGCTGAGCATCTATGGAGATTTGGAATACATGAATGAGCAAAAACTCAACAGATACCCACCCTCTGCACTTGTTCTGGTTAGATGCAAGACTGAGGAACATGAAGAAGCAGGACCTCTTCCTACAAAAGTCAATCTGGATCAATCTGCAATTTAAATCCATTGGATCCCATAGACTAATTCTAACAGAGCTAGAAACTCCTGATTGATTGTGGTGGTTTTTCAGATGAGAAGCTTAGCAGCCAGTCTTTAAATGCAAATAAAGTTGCAAAATCAACAAATGTCATGGGATTTTGTTTTCAGCTAGTAGAGAAGATTCAGATATTCAGACATGAATTTGTTTGTTTCCAGGTATAATCACTTTTCACTGGTGTTTGCTATTGTGTCTTTTTGCTTACAGAAGTTGTAAGCATGCTTTCCATACTTCTGCCAGGACACTTTCAAAATTACTTGTGTGTTCTAGGATGTAATGTGTACAGTCAGAGTTAGCTTTGTAAAGGTATAAGACATTTTAAGTAGGCAGGACATGCCTTTCTAGTGTTGCACTTTCTGTTGTAGTTAAGAGAAAATATTATAAAATTATCTGCTGAATTTTTTTGTACTTGTTAATGTCCATGCACAAACAACCCTGTCTTCAAAAATAGAAATATATTTTTTCTACAGTGTGGCAGTATTCAAGGTGGAAAGCACTTGTGAAGTACTGTAAGCTAGAACTCAGCTTGTGAAAGATGGAAATGTGTTAAAATTTACAGACATATCCCTTCACATGCAGAACATTACATGGTCAGTTATTTTGTCAAACTTTAACCTTTAAGTCTTAAATTGCTTGTAAAGTTAGCACCTGTGTTTTCTGAAAACTACTTTCTGTTCTTGATTAACTATTCTGGTCTTGTAACTTCATTTACAGAAACAAGTTGATTCCTGAGAAATGAGAGCAGACAAATAAAATTGACTGTATAGAAAATGTTGACTATATAGCTTTTTGCTATGGTTAATTATTGACCACAGCAGGCTCAGTGTGAGCCTGTCTGTAGCCTTCCTCTCATGGGCAACATGACCTGATTTTGCTCTGATTCAGTAACACAGCAGCAATGAACAATGTCCCTCATGTCTAACCTATTTTTTGTGGATCTTATATGCTGGATCCCACAGTGTTGGCAGGTTGGGGGTGTTGGTGATTTATTTTAGGGTGTCTGAGTGAATGCTGTCTAGAATGCACAGTCTTCAATTCACTGTCATTTTTTTGTTGATTAGACAGAATTCCCTCAAAGGTTTAAAAAAATGTATTGAAGAACTGTGGAGATTCTGGGGGATACAGTGATGTATTCCCCCACTTAAACCTGGCTCAGGGGTCGTTCCCAACTTGTCTGTGAGCAGGTGCTGGTGTGAGAGCAGCTGATGGAGCTTTTCAGGAATGTGCAGAGCCCAGCCCAGCAGCGCCTGTCAGGAGCTTTCAGGTCGTTGGGGATGTTTGTTTTAAGCAGGTTTCTGTCAGCCTGCAGGAGCTGCAATCTCAGCTCTTCAGTTCTAGGTACCTCTTGATGCTGAGCTCTTCAGTGGGACAGCCCAGAGCTTTGGGCCAGCAGCCTTGCCCTCTGTGTAGGTGTCACTGCAGGGGCCTTGCAGGGTGGTGTTTGGGGACACTGCAGGGACAGGAGCTGCCTGTGTCAGTGATGCTCTGTTTCTGCTGGTGCAGACAGAGCCCAGCACAGCCCTGCTCTGCTGGGGATCCAGAGCTCAGTGTGATCTGTGCAACCCTGCTCAGCAATCCCTGCTACTGCTGCCTTTTACTTCAGGGATTAGTGCCCATCTTAGTTAGCACTGTGCTGGTTGGGATTTCCAGAAGAGACTGCAGCAATCCCCGTTTTTCTAACTGAATAGCTTATGGAAATGTTTGCAACTCTGTTCAAATGTTTTCCTTTACCATTACACGTGGTTGCAGAGGGAGAAGCTCTGTGCACACGTGGCTCTGTGCCTGTTCCAGCGTGGACAGTACGACCTCTGTTTGGCTGATGACTTGATTTCACAAAACTTTCTCTTCAAAACTCCATTGCTTACAGCCCTGGGCTCTAGTTAAGCAAACAACTTGTGCTTTCATTGGGTGTTTTGTCTTCTGTTTGCTGTTTAATGGCATTTCAGCTGTGATCTGTGCAGTGCAGGCAGTGATTCAGCAGCATGCTCTTGGGTCACAGAGAGCTCTGTGCCTGTGGCACTCTGGCACTTGGCACTGCTGTGTCCAGAGCCAGCCAGAGCCTGAGGAATTTGGTGAGTGTTGTACTTGTAAACTTGTCAAAAGATCTTCCCTCAGTAAAATCAGATAATAGCAAGTAATTGAACTGTTTCTCAAGATTTCTAATCTAAATGGACTCTTTAAGCTGTCTTGGCATTTGGCTTTGCAAAATGTCATTTCCTATTCATTTTTTGTTAAATATTTGACTTACTGACATCTCCCTTTTCAGAGGCTGCAATTTGGGTTTGATCTCTGCTCAAAACCACTGTTTAAATGAAGGGCCTTAAATTATTGAAATTGCAGGAGGAAAGCATTTTATATTCTCTTTAGGCACATGTTCGACTGAACCTGTATTGGGTTTAGAATGGAATCATCTGGACACAAATGAGGTGACCCTCTTAAGTGTGTGCAATTCACTGCTGGCAGAAATAGCCCAGGTACATTTGGGGGAAATCGGGAGATTTTTAGGTGCTAGAATTTACAATAACCTTCTATCATAGTGGATACACTGATACTTGTTGCCTCTTCAGCTTTTCTGATATTTGATTTTTTTTATTTGTTATTTTTTATACTTCAGAAGAGCTTGCTTATCTTTCTGACATCGCTGTCATGAACTCATTTTTCTGAACTCTAAGCAGCCTTTGATGTGGGGTAACTGCTCTGAAATCCAACTGCCTGGTTGGCTACAGCTGAGCTTGATAATCCTGGAGCAGGAAACAAATGGTGGTAGATGTCAGGTTGTAGAATCATCAAAATTCTTAGCTTGGAAAAGACCTCCAAGAATGAGTCCAACCATTTCCCCAGTACTGCCAGTGCCACCAGTAACCCATGTCCCCAAGTGCCACATGCACGTGGCTTTAGGGGTAGTTACTCTACCCCTGCCCTGGGCAGCCTGATCCAATGCCTGACAACTCTTCCAGTGAATATTTTTTTTTTTCCTGCTATCCAATCTAATCCTCCTCTGGTGCAATTTGAGGCCGTTTCCTCTTGTCCTGTTTCTTGTTATTTGGGAGAAGAGCCTGACCCCACCTGGCTCCAAGCTCTTTTCAGGGAGTTACAGAGGGTGAGAAGCTCCCTCCTGAGTCTCCTTTTCTCCAGGCTGAGCCCCCCCCAGCTCCCTCAGGTGTTTTTCATCACTCTTGTGTTCCAGAGCCTTCCCCACCTCTGTTGTCCCTCTCTGGACATCTCTTACAGACATTTATCCCCAAGGGTGGGTTGACTCCACATTTTCAGTTCTTCATTGTAGATTGTTTTGCAGGGTATGCACAGCTGGCCTGCTTTACCTGGCTCTTACACAGGGCTCTTAGCAAACTCCCAACCACCTAATAAGCTTTAGGAAGGCTCAAAATAGTCCTGAATCAAGTCTGATTAGAAACTGAGACTTCCTCTTTAAACAGCAAGGGATCCAGAATTCAAGATGTGCTTAGTCTGATATTTTTCCACATTGCAGCAGCTGCCCAGACTTGCAGACTGTTTGCTACTTGGCATTGGATGTTTTCACCCAAGATCCTTCTTGAAACAGGAGTTTTCTAGCACTGCCTTTAGTAGTGATGTATTCCCGTGAGAAGCTTCTGTTTTGGACAAATTGGTGCTGCTGTAGTGAAGGAGGAGCTCCTACAAGGCTGTGTTTAATTGTGGCTGGTCTGGGAGGACAGGGCTGGAGATGCCCTGGCCATGAGGAGTGTATTAACTCAGTATAATTGGGGGGATGGAGAGGGAAGTTGGAGCTGTAGTTGTCCCTCCTTGTCAGGCATGATGAGGTGCTTGAGTCAGCTCAAGGCAATGCCAGCTCAGAGACAACCTGGCTGCCAGCCTCTCTTCCACAGCCCTGGTGGGACTGTCCTGCTTGGGGAGGAGTCATGGCCTGTGGGGTGGCAACAATTTGGAAGCACTTGAGTCCTCTGGACCCTCTTGCAAGAATAATCCAGGCTCCTCAAAAACTTTATGCTTTTTCTCCTCACTATCCCCAAGAAAAGCTGCCTGCTCGTGAGATTTCATCCTTGAAGCTGTAAAACTCCTCTCTGTGGGAGCTGTGCCAAGACCTGCAGCCAGTTTAGAAGGCTCCAATGTATTTGTAAGTTCATGGTTGCTGCAGGCTGAGCTGCTAAGCCTTCCTGCAGGCCTGGAAATTCAAGCACTCAAGTCAAAAAGGACCCTGGGGAATTTCCTGTGCCTGTGCTCATTGCCCAAGCCAGGAAGCTGTTCCAGATGGTTGTTCCCTGCCAGGTCTCCTGAGATCCCATCATCTGGCAGGAGCCTGGGCTGGTGCTGCCACAAGGGCAGTGGGACAGCTCTGGCTTGGGAAGGAGGTGTGGAGACAGGAGACTTTGATGAAGATGAGACTTTCATTTCCCTCAAGCTTTAACTGTGCAGGGGTTTTCCATGACCAGCATGGGGATAAATGCAGTCAGCATGAACTAGAGGTGAGTGCTTGTCTTCCAACCTGGCAGCAGGGCTTCAGCTCCCTAAATCTCTGTTTACTCTGAGCTGTCTAATGCCCTGTTGCGAAACCAGGTTCAGGACAAGAAGAATGAGAGAGTTTGCTGTTGGCTTTCACTGGGGGCTGGGGCAGAGGCTCAGCACTGCCCTGCCAGTCCCTCCTGCCTGTGAGGTGCTCTCCTTGCTCTCCTGCCTCTGTTGGGTTTGTATCCTGGTAACTTTACCTGTGCTCAGGTGCAGAGAACTCCCTGCAGTCCCTGGAGCTCTGGGAACATGAACAAAACTCATCCCCAGGTACAGTTCTTCAGAAAAATCCTACATACAGCTGTTCCCTGAAGTGCATGTGTTCTTGCCTGTGCTGTTTGCCTGACCTCTTTATCACTGCTTTCTCTGAGATTTTGAATTGTTTCTCTGAGATTTTGAGCTGTTTCTCCTTATCTTGATACAAAAGAGAAGAGTTGATATAAAGCACTGGGCTTGGTTGGTGTTTGTTTTACAAATGGGTAATTAAGGTTTAAAAAGGGATGGGATTGATTGTTTTGGGAATTAAAGGTGGGCCATGTTTTCACCGAGGCAATTTTTACTTATATGTAACAATAATGGAGTACATGAGGTATTCCTGGGTAAGATGTGAGAACTAGAAAGGTGAAGTTTGTGTGGCTGTGGGATTCTGTAAATCCCTTTTATCCCTTTCCTTCCAGAGAAACGGTGATGTAGCTACTTTTGGTTCAACAGAGACCTTCTCTGGAAAAAGAGGTAATGAACAAAATGGAGAGTTCTGTTATTAAAGTATAAATCAATGGAAACTATCAATGTAATATAAAATACAACCACTATTTATGGTCTGTTTGGACTGATTTTCCCTCTTTTCTGTGTAGGGAAATGTCCAGACTATAAAATTAATAAACTTCAGCTGTTCTGTGTTGGCCTGGAGCTGGCAGACATATGTACAGTTGTATGATAGGTGATCCTCATCTGTCCCAGGCTCACAATGAGCTTACTGTGGCCTTTCCCTATTTCTTAATAGCCAAACTTCAGCAAATTTTGCCCATACTCTGAAGGATGAGGTGGGATCAAAGAGAACAACATAGCAAGCCTGTAGTTCAGCTTGCAACATTTCCTCAGCACCATTATTTTATACTCAAGTCTGTTTGTAATTGTTGTGCTTTGTAGTCAGAGGTGTTTTGTAGACACAGACATGCTGCAATTCACCATTTCTCTTCTGAGCTGAAATCTGGGTTTGCCTCTTGCTTGAGCATGACAGAGGGGGAGCTTGCTGGAATCAGGATCCTTTTGCTGTTGAGCAAAGTCTGTGCCTTCCCTTGAGTTTGAACACTAAAAAAACTAAGTAAACACAAAGCACAGCTAATACAAATTCTAACTTAAAAGCTCTTGCAGTTCCTGAAAGCTTTTAAAATTCTAATCAAAGATTTTTAAGTTCAGCTATACCAGGCAGGATTGCCTTAAGTGACTGGTTACTTGTTTCTGAAATTACCACACTGATATTTTTTGCTATTGGTGTGGGAATATGAAGGAATGGAGGGAAATACCCTGTAGGTTTCGAGGCAGAGCTGCAGGTGCAGGTTGCTGAGGTGAGGGTGGGTGCCTGGCATGGCTCTCCCTGTGCTGCCATTGTGTTGCTGTGATTGTGGGTTTGGCCTTTAGCTTCTGCAGTTGGTTTGATTTATGTCCCTGACTTTCTGAAAGCTGGAGGCCCTGGAAGGTTGCTGTGCCCTGGAGATGTTGTTAGGGAGGGGAAGGGCAGCTCTTCAGTTCCTTCTCACCATTCTGTGCTGATAGTCCAGCCTCATTTCATGGGAGTGGGAGTCCTAGCTGGGGCAGAAAGCCTGAAGTGCTGTAAAATGAAATCTTAGCTCGTGGGGAGTTTTGTTGTGGGCTCTTGGAGGGCACCTTCCCCAGCCTCACACCAGCCTGCCCTGTTTCAGTGTCCCTGCTGTCCCATAGGGCTTTGACCTTCATCCCCCTTCTCTGAGCCCACAGGATGAGCTCCATGGAGAAGTGGGGCTTGTGCCATTCCACCCCAGTGCTCTGTAGCAGCAGCACAAGTTCTTCCACACTGCAAGCAGCAAAATTCCCCACTAGGAGATGTTTAATGGAGGAGTTTGGCTCTTAAACTCAACTCTCAACCCCTAACCCCCAGCAGCCCCCATGCAGAGACCCCAACATGCCAGCCTCGTGTCCCTGCACTGTTCCCCTCTGAAACACCCCAGACCCTTCCTCAGTCCCTCACTGTCTCTCTTGCCTCCCCCAGGCTGCTGCCATCCCTGTGGTGCCCGCCCTGGCTGCACACAGAGGCACCTCTGCATCTCTGCCCTGGCGCTGCTCGTCCTCGCAGCCGCCGTGGCCTCGGCGGTGGCAGCCCTGGCACTCCTGCCACGGGCACCAGGTTGGATCCCCAGAGGGGTTGGTTTGTTGGTAAGGGAGGCAGAAATGGTGCTGCATGAGCACAGCTGTACCAGCTTTGCTCAGCACAAATGGCCACCAGGCATTCCCTGCTCCACAGGGCTGGGATAACTCTGGATAGCACTGTCATACTTAAGACTGCTGGTGTGGTTTTCAGACTCTGCCATGAACCTGCCAGAAATTAATCCTGGCCCCTGGTTGTTTCCAGAACAAAAAATTAATTTCAGAATCTCCCCTTTACTCCCCTTGATCTATTCCTCATATCACAAAAATGCTGGAAAATAAAAGTTTTCTTGCTTTCCCCTCAGTGAACCGCCTCTGCACAGCCCCTAATAACAGGACAGGCTTCCTGTGTGACGACAGAGTGACTTGTGTCCCTGCCAGCTGGGTCTGTGACAGAGTCAGCAACTGCAGGAACGGAGAGGATGAGCAGGAGCAGCTCTGTGGTGAGTGGTTTTGTTGTGAGCATCCCCCCTGCACTGATCTTCCAGCTGTGAGACAGCACCCAGGGTTCCTCTAGCCCTGCTCTGTGCTTCTGGCTGCCTACAGGAGCAGATAGGCCTGGTAGAGCCTTTGTAGGGCAGATGCTGAGAGATGGCACTGCCCAAAACTTAGCAGGAATACCAGGAATTAGAGACTTCAAGCTGATGTGATCTTCCTAGGATTTTTTTAAAACCATGATGTAGTTTTTCTCCATCAGTGAAGCTGTATGCCTTCATGGGTAATTTATTGTTCAGTCACCCTGGGGAAAAAACCTAAATAAAGCAGAAACCTGGGGCAGACTTCCTGTGTCCCACCACAGAGCTTCCCCATTTGTTCATGCTTGTTTGATGCTGCAGGGGAAGTGTCCTGGCAGAGCCTTTGGTGCCTGCCATCCCCATTTTAGCCATCCCCATTTAAACTGGGGGAGTTTATCATGGCCTGTGTTTGTGCCCTTGCAGGTGACTTGCCTCACAGCCTCCCAGGATATCTGGTTTTCTACTGCAGCAACCCCAGATCCTGGGTTTATGCTGACCAGAGGTGCAACGGGATGAATGACTGCGGGGACTGCTCTGACGAGTCCTGGAGCTGTAAGTCTGTCTGTCTGCTGGCTCCTATCTTTCTGCTGATGGATTGCAGCAGCTTCCACAGGTGTGGTGCTCGTGGATGCTGCTGGAATTGCCTGGAGGCTGGCACCCACCACTGAAACACAAAATAGCTGGGGTGGGGTGTTAGTGTGAGCCCTGCAGGCTCAGTCCCCTTGGCTGCTGAGGCTTCTGTGTCAAAGCCTGGTGGCACCTGAGAGAGGAAAGGATCTATGCTTTGCTCCCAGTCCTAAAAATTGCTCTTCCTCCATGTCTTGCTGACGTGGAGCAGTTTCATCACCATGTGTGGCTGTTAGTAGTAACCATTCAAACTGGTCTTTGGTAGCTGGTCAGCAGATGGGTGGATCGCCAAGCTGTGCAGTAGTCTTGCTAATATGAGCAGCAGATTTGTTCCTAAGTTACCCCCATGGTTTTGGACAAAAAAAAATGGGGGGGGGGGGAAATTACAGTTAGTTGTTCCCCCTCAGGATGGCCTCTCTGCCATGAAGGTCACTGCAATGTCACACTCTAGTTGTGACAGCACCAAGCCAGTGTCTGCTTTGGTGGGCCCACAGTCACAGGGTTGTCACCAGAAGCTTTTCTGCTAGGGGGATGAAAGGATTTGACCCATGGAAGGGAGGAGGCAGAGGGTCAGTGCAGCAGAAGCATTTCAGTTCCCTGTTTTGTGTCCTTCCAGCAGCTGCCTGTCCCCCGTGTGGGCAGGAGTGGTGGAGCTGCATCTCGGTGCACTTCGAGTTCTGCTCCTGCATCCCCCGGAGGCTGTGCCGGGATGGAATCCAGCACTGCCTGGGCTGGTCCGACGAGTTCCTCTGCCCAGCCTGAATCCTGGTGCCCATCCCTGCTGGGGACGGCAGGGTGCTTCCCACACCTCACCCTGGAGCCTGGGGTTCTGCCCTGCCACCTGCTTGGGGAGCTCCAGCCCGAGCAAATCCCCCTCACAGCGCGGTGACACTGACAGATCCCCCTCACAGCACAGTGACCCCCAACAGATCCCCCTCACAGCGCGGTGACACTGACAAATCCCCCTCACAGCACAGTGACCCCCAACAGATCCCCCTCACAGCGCGGTGACACTGACAAATTCCCCTCACAGCGCAGGGACAGCAACAAATTCCCCTCAGTGCAGGGACAGCAACAGATCCCCCTCACAGCGCAGTGACAGCGAGCAGGGCTTGTGGCAGCCCTCGGCTGGACACTGGCTGTGGGACAGCTGCCAGGAGGCTGTGCCATGTCAAGGGGACATTTCATGGGCAGCACTGGGTTGGATGCTGGGCTGGAGAGGCTTCACCAGCCACGGCTGGCACTGCCTGGGCCAGGGCTTCCTCCTTTCTGGACATCTTGGGGCCTCTGCAGGCCACCACACTGAGAGCTGCCCTGAGCAGCAGGAGCTGAGTGAGGTTCCATAGGCCTGATCTTCACTGGTGCTTCTGTCTGTGTTCAGAACACATCCACAGGTGCTTTCAGCAGTGGCTTTGAGGGCTCTGATGCTCCTGGGACACTTTCTTGGGAATGCTGTGCTGGGAGTGACACTGTGAGGTGTCACCGTGAGCTGGGAGTGACACTGTGGGGAGCTGCTGCTCAGGCTACCTCCTGCTCTCTTTTCAAACCATGAAGGACAACACAGGGAGTGTAATGGCATGGAAAACTGGAGAAGTTTCAGGGCTTGGGGGGATAAATCATGTCCCTGTGACAGGGTAGCTGTTCCTGAGAGCCAGGGCAGGGAACCATCATAAATAAATAACCTGCTCTTCACTCAGGGCTGTGCAGTTTTGGAGCAGCAGGCTCAGAACAGCCATGGAGCTGGGATGGGTCTCACCGAAGCTGGCAAAGAAAGGAGGAAAAGGAAGTGTTAGCCTTGGAGCAGAGAGCAGCAGAAAATCAAGTGCAGCTCCCAGGGTGGTGTGGGATGACACTGGATCTGTTTGCTGCTTGTTTTGTTCCTCTGCCAGCAGGGCACAGTCAGGCAGCCAAGCCTTCCAAGCAGTCCTCAGGATATAGGTGTGGACATGACACTGAAATTGAAAAAGATGATGTTTGCTCCTTTGAAAATATCATCTATGTCTAAAACATTGAGGAAAACCCCACATTTACAGTGAGTACTCTTATTTTTCTAGGCCCAAAAGAAATACCATGAGGTGATCTTCTTCCCATTGCCACCTCAGGTCACAGATATTTAAAAATAAACCCCTGTTCCCTCATTTCTTCTCAGTCCTGTGATCTGCAGCTCTGCCTGTCACTGTAACTCAGATCAATGGTGAATGTTGCTTCTAATTTTTCACTGGGATACAGCTGGAAATCTGAGAGATCTTTTTATAAATAACTTTACAGTATTGTGACTCACACTCTGCCTGGAATGAGATGGCAAAACTCTGCACAGGGGAAAGGTAAAGCTGCTTTCACTCACCTGTCTCTCTACAGGCCTGGCCAGGGTGCACAGCTTGTTTTCTCTCTGCCTGTAAAATGTCATCCCAGTGCAGTAAGGATTGTTTAAAAAAAAAATACATAGGAACCCTTATGCTCAGGACCCAGATAAGGGGTTTGGTAAAATTAGGATTGGTAAAAAAATGTGCATCTCTCCATGGTCAGATCAGCATGTCTCCAATGGTGGAAGGGATGGCCAAAAATTCCATAGTGGCGATTGCACCAGAGACAGCTTGAGGGGGAAGATTGCAGATCTTCCTCCCCACTGAGCCACTGTTTTGAATCACAATTTGTGCCATAATTTGTCTCAGCAGAGAGCTGATGTAGTTGTCAGGGGAAGGTATTAATAGCCTTGAGTTTCTGGGAAAAGAAATTAGGATTTGAATGCAAGTGTGCCTGCTTTGTTTGTGTGTAGTCCTTTTTTGAGGAAAATTCAGCAGTAAGGAAAAAAGACAAAGGGGTTTTGTTCTTTATGCATTTCTGAGCTGAAGTTAATTTTCTTGGCCTCTTCATGGTTTCCAAGGATGTGCTGCTTTTTCTTGGTGATGAATTATGGTAGACAACAGTGTAAAAGGAAGAAGCACTATAGGGGAAACCTGGAGAAAATCCTTGGCCTCATGAGGCCCAAGAGGACAACGATGAGCACTGTGCTCCTCAGCCAGTTGTGATGGAAACACTCAGGGCAGGAATTCAGTGTTTAACAGTTACCTGCAGCATTAGAGCTGCACACACCAACACAGAACAGGTCTGGGTGTCCAGGTGATTTACAGCTGATCTGCATAATTAATATTTGAATTATAAATGCCCCTCAGTGTTGTCAGATGGAGAAGCACAGTTAGTATTGTGTATTGCAGGCACACTGAAAATGGGTTTTAAACCACAGAATGATCTCAAATGCAGTGAATTTGCTTGTAAGGGAGAACAAATTACAACTGCAGAGCATAGTCTCTACAGTAACCTCATTCCAGCTCTCATTTCCTGGGCTAAAATGAGAAAGAAAAGGGACTTGTGTTCCACTTTGTGCTTCTGCAATGGCTGTTGCTGAGGTGTTCCTGCCTCTGCCTCCCTTCCCAGAGGTCTGTGCTTATCCTTTGTGCTCCCTCCCTCTGCACAGCCCCATCAGCACAGCCTGGTGCTTTCAGGCTGAGGTTTCTGTTCTAGTAGCACTGTAAACATCCCATGGCACTGACAAGCCCAGTGCAGCCTCATTTCAGATGAGCTGCAGTGATTTGTGTCCTGGCCCTCGAGAGGCAGGAGAGCAGCAGGAATAGGAGCAGCTGTTTTGGTGAAAAACACCTTCATCAGAAGAGTTAGTTAAGGATGACAACAAAAACTTTATTTGAAAAAATTATTATGTATTGAAAATATACAGTAGCATTACCAACCTTCTTGTCTCTATCCCTCCCCCAGCACAGGCTACCCCACAGGCATGTCACAGCAACCAGATTTAACAGTACTTTGTCACTCCCTCTCAGTATGTCCAAATCCTGTCATCAGCAAGAGAACAACAAACAAAAGACCCACTTCTTTCTGACTCAGTAGGTATTTAACAAATCCCAGTCCTCCACAGTGAGGCACAGATGCTTCTGTTTGGAAGTCCTTTCTCTCTCTTGTTCAGCCAAAGCTCTTTTTTTATTGTTCTTTAATTCATGGCTGCCGGCAACCTCCTTTTTCAAAGGTAAATGGCAATTTTCAACGTTTTCTTTATAAAACTGCAAGTTTCCAGATGCTTTAGTTTCTGGCTCCACCAGTGTGCATTTGACTACTTCCTCTATTCTGTGTGTCTTGCCATCTACAAGCAAAAATATCAAGTTTAGATTTTGGGGAAAACAGAATTGTACTGTAAAATGCATAACTTTGTGGTATGAACTGTTTTGGCCAAGCCAACTTGGAAATGTGCACAGGAAAAAAATACCATTTATATTTTGGACTCAGAATATTAAGGAAAAAACTCAGTTGTTATATGAGCTGTACTTGAATTATCCACAAGTTTAACAAATGAAAAAACTCAACTACATTGTAATGCAGTTACACAAAAGGCTGGAACTGCACACCTGAGATGCTATTTGTACTATAACCCAAAAAAGTGTGGGAATAGTCCCAGTAGAAAAGAAAATAAATCAGCTCTGTGGTGTCCATGCAGTTACGTACAGAAGTGAAGAGCTGTCACTCTGGATCTCAGGTTGTCCTGGGGCTTCATGGCCTCCAAAACTGCCTGCTCCCACTGCAGAACTGTCTGAAAGAACAAATGAAGCAGTTCAAATGTCTTGCAAAACTTACAGAAATATCATTGGAAACAACTCCATCCCTTGTTCTTTCCTATTCAGCAATTTTGTATTCTATATGGCAAAATTTTAGAGAGTAAAACAGGTTTAACCCCCCTTACCTGCTCTGCCCATCCCTCTGTTTTGCAGTTACTGTGATCAAATTCTTTCAGAGGCACTTTTGAGTGAACCAGGCCTATCTGCATTTGAAGCCGCTTTATAACAGCATCAACATCCTGGGAAAAAAGGGACATAAAGCAGTCAGAGGGCAAGAACTTTATTATTACACTTGTCCAGTAAACTTCTTCTGATAGTTTTTACCTTGAGACCTGTGCCAGAAATGTCCAAACAATTCAGTTTCTTGAAAGAAAGAAGGTATCCAATTCCCACATCTGTGATTTTAGGGTTACCTGTAAGGCCAAGTAAAGATAATTAAGTTGCATGACGTGGAAAAAGATTATCAAAATACCAAGTAAGTATTTGTTCCAAAAGCTAATACTGGAACAGGACTGACTTTCCCCCTCTAATTATCAAAATAGAAACATTTACAACACAAATTCTCAAACTACTAAAAATATTTATCTAAGGAGCAAATGCTTGAGACCTCAGGTCTGCCCTGTGCCTGCTGGTCAAATCTGGGGCTGGCTCATAGGAATCAACAATTAATGGTATTCCTTCAGTGGAAGGAATCCTTAAGGAGGATAAATTCTTTATCAGAAAGGACACAGGTTCTCTCTGTTGTGGGACATGGAGCACTTACAGGACAAATCCAGCACCAGCAGATTGTCCAGCCCCTTTTTCAGCACACGGACGGGCGCTGTCATCCTGCGCAGGCCGGCGTCTGACAGGGAGTTGTCCTTCAGGAGAAGCCTCTTCACACTGCCAGCACAGATACAAACACAGAGTTTATGGTCATTATTTCTGAGAGTTTTGCAAAATGTCCCAAAACTCCGTGTCAGAAGGGTCATCCTGTGCCAAGCCCTCCAGGCTCACAGTAAAAAGCAGTGAGGAAGGAGCCTGGGTCAGCAGGAGTAACAAATATCTTTATATTTCCCTGCTAGCTCAACAGAAGCACTGCTTGAGCAGCTATTCCCACAGCTCCAGTGACAAACTGATCCTAGAGCCAAACATTTGCCAACAGAGACAATAAGCTTCTTTATACCCTAAAGTTCTTTATACCAGGGCTGCCAAACTGAAATGCACTCAAAACCAAGAAAAAATGCTTGGCAAACTAAAAGAGGGCAGATTCGATAAGTGATCATAAGCAGTGATTTTAAGAAAATAATGAGGTCTTATAGCACTGATTAACAAAACTCAGGGAAAAACATCAAATTGAAGTGCTCTCTTCAGAGCACTTCAAGATAAAACCTTGATGCAAAATGCAACAAAATCTTACAGCAACATAATATCCTTAATTAGCAGTCATCCTACCTAATGCTTCCAAAATTATCTACTTGTCATTTTTGGGTACCAAACAAAATTACAAAATTTACTGTTTTGAGATCTTAACTAACCAAATAATCAACATTCTTCTTGCAGTAATCTTCATGGAGAACAGTAGTTTGGTTAAAAATTTGGCTCATAAAGTTCCCCCTTAAAAATAGGAAATGTAAAACTGTTCCAAATGAGAAAGATGCATTTCTTACCCAGACAATGAAAATTATAAAAAGTTGATATAAAATATGAGACAATAAGTTGTCTTGCATAATTTTAGTACTTTTTATGATTCAGTATGTGCTTTGTGTACAATAAATTCTGTATTTTGTTTACCTATGGAACAGGTTTTATGAACAACCAAAATCTTCAACCTTACACTCTGCAGCCTGTGAAACTTCTCTTTGTAGTCTCAGCCTGATTCTTTGAACTGCTTAGTGGTAGGAAAGAAAGTGTCATTTTTAGCTCAAGAAATTGGTACCTAGACAGGGCCTCTTTGGTGAGGTGTTCCAGCAGCTCGTGTTCATCTCCAAGTTTACAGCAGGAGAGATCCAAACACGTCAGCTCCCGGAAAGACTTAATTTCTTCAAGCTTTTCAGAGATAACCAGGTATCTGCAAAGCCAAAAAAAGAGAAAAAAGCCCTGAGTGCTCAGGCATGTAGGGAGGTGTCTACATCCCCAAGTGTCATAAGCACAAAGCACTCGTTTCTGCTAAGTACCATGTGAAAATTGACATAAATTACCCAGCTGCACTAAGCACCTCTTTATGTGCAGCTGGCACACAACATGTCTGAATTCCCAGTCTTCTCCTTAGATCACTGTCATGGTATTGATTCGATGCAAAATACTGGACTAACAAGACTTCAACTTGCAAATATTGCTATTAGGAGCTTCTTTACAGATTATTGCTGTATTATTTCAGGATAATGCAAAATATCCCAGTTTATCATAAGTCAGCTTCACAAACTGCTCTTCCTCAGTGTCTAGGAAGGGTATAGACAAACCCACATTCATCCAGGCTTAAAATCCACCTCAAATGTGGATTTTAATCAGGACAGAATAGCTTGTCAGCGGCAAAATTTTACTTTTTACATGTCAATAAAATGCTTGACTAGGGGTAGAAGTCCAGGACTGGCCAGAGCTGTGGCTACACCCTAGGCAGCAGTTACTCAGTGGGTTTTTTTTTTTTTTTTAGCTGTGCTGGTTCCCTGCTCTGATTCACTCAGCAGCCACGCAAACATCTGTGCTGGAGCCATTCAGTAGGAGGCTCAGAGATGGGAACAAACCACTGAAGAATGGCAAGCATGAGTATGCAGTAATGAGCACGTAGCCCTCAGTACCTCCCTGCAGTCACCTCTTGCTGCCCCTGTGGCTCCAAATTCACTGATCTCTCCTGAATTTACCTCGTATTCCCCATGGCAAAACACACCCTGAGGCCAGCAAATTCACTGCATAGACTGGGGGTGATTTTTAATTTGATCCCTGCAGGAACACCTCTTTGTCCATGCAAATAAGAGGACCTTAATATCCTCCCAGGGTAATTTTACCCATCAAACCACCCCCCTCACACCCCTTGCCTGTGCAATTTGGCTCTGCAAGAAGCACAACATAGAGTCAGAGCATAAGCCAGTTCTTGAGAGAGATTATTAGCTGTTAGGGTTCTGGAGAGAAGAGTGGGCTCTTTTAGAAATAAAAATCATCAGAAAACGCCTTAATGCCTCACTTCCTGGATTTCAAAGACTTGATACTTAACTCAGCTTTCTGTAATGGCAAAAGATGCCAGAAGTAGCTTAATTTCTAAATTAAGCCCATAAAATTTTCTGTGCTAGAGATAAAAAGGGAGTAGGTTTAAAGGATAAAACAAAGGATAATTGACTTCTACTCAAACATTCCTACTGTGCTCAGAACACCCTTGGCACTTCAGATGAATATGCCAGTACTTTGATTTTAAACTGGATAAACCATCCCTTTTTCAAGTGTAAAGATGGAAGAGAACAGTTCTATTACTGGGAAGGACTTCAGTAGGAGCAAGGCTTTAAAAACATAATCCAGTTTTAAACTTGGCAAGACTCTTTCAGTTAAAGATGTGGGCATTGAGAAGATTGAAAAACTAGTGCTGGGCTGTAATCAGGACCTTGTTAAAGTACAGTCAATATGGGGATGGCAACAACAATAAAATAAGGTAAAACCTGCCTGATTTCAGAGCCTGAAACTTACCCACAAGTCTGTATCTTCTTCTAAGCCCCCAAAATGAGACATGACAGCAAGTTTATATAGTTGGTAAACCTGAACAATTTGCAAGGGTGTATTTTATCTGTACAGTCAGCTAAGTGTGCTGAAAAGCTTTTAAACAGCAATTACAGAAACATCCCATGAAATGCCTGAGAAGGCACTAAGCACACGGATTTCCACAGAACTGCTGATTATTATTGTTAAAAATAGTTGCAGGTTTAATCCTCCACATAAGATCCCCTGTTGGTTGAAATAGATGTAGTCTGTCACCTCTGTTATGATTTTTATCTTAAAATGAAACCTACAGCTGCACTTGTAGGAAAGGTATGGGATGAAAGACAGCAAGCACAAGAATCAGATAAGACTCAGGGCATTTCATTAAAATTAGTTGGTGTTGTAAGCCCAAAATGTATTTTAAATTTAATTTAGGGGAAGCTTGAAGTGTGCTAGCAGAAGACAAGATTGTTAGGGGACACACTTACCTGTTCCGCAAGCACAGTGAGCACAGCACCAAACTGCCATAGGCTTCAGTGAACTTCTGCAGAGCTCTCAGTCCTGTCACTGGCTCTGTGAACTTTTGTCTTGCTTCTGCTGCTGAAAAGAGCTTTTCAGCAATCTGCTCTGGGAAACCAATCAACGAGTCAATGTGATCTACATTGTCAGAAATGTAACCCAGCACGAGGCTGAAGAGGGACTTGGCCGAGTAGCGGAGGTTCCCCTCCTTGGTGTACGTGAAGATGAAATGATCAGTCCTCTGCCTCCTTGCCCTATCATCCTCCCTGTTCATGCAAAGCTCCACTGAAAAAGTTCTGGAAAACAGACTAAAAGGTCTTGCTTTGGGAGTGACATTCTGTACGCCGCCTGCACCCCGATTTACCACATGCAGCTTCCCATTTTCACGCACGTATATTGGCCCAGTATCCAGATGGCTTTCTGAGTGGAGACAGTACGACATTCCCCTCGACCAGCTCTGCAAAAACAAATCACAGACAGGTGAACAACAGCCACAGAGGAAAACATGACCCAGGGAAGCCCCTAAAGCTGGCAGTTCCCCTTAGAGCCCTGAGCATGGCCACGTAGCAAGGAGGGCAGGCTGTGTGGAGCAGGGCTGTGAGCCGCCTGCCACACACCCCATCCGAGTGGGAACTGGCCCCTGGGCTGGCTGAGAGGCCCGGGATGGATCCCAGGTCCGGGATGGAGATAGGGGCAGTGGGAGAGGGGCTGGGGTTGAGTGGGAAGTGCCCCCACAACCAGGCCTGGCTCTGCTGCAGGCAGGAGCAAGGGGAGGAGGAGGAAGAGGAGGGCACATGTCTGACTGCAGCTGGGCAATGGAGCCTGCTGGAAGCTCCCTCCCTGGCAGGGTGGGAATCTCCCGGTGCCCCTTCCCCAGCCGGTGCCGGGGGGCTCTGGCTGGTGAGCAGGGTCCTGGCAGGAGATCCGGGGGGCAGGAGAGCCCAGAGCTGCCATGGCGAGGGGCAGGGCAGGGATGGGATTCTCTCAGCTCCCGGCCTGCGGGGCTGGCGATCGGGTCCTGCGGGGCGGGAGGGGACCGGGCCCTGCCCGAGGGGGGCCGGGGGTACCGGAAAGGATGGGGAGGCGGGTGCGAAGGGATCGGGTCCAACCCGGAGAGGGGTCGGGGCAACGCTGGGTAAAGTCTGTGAAGGGATTGGGTTGTACCCGGGGGTGAGCGCGCCGTGAGCGGGCACAGCCCCGAGGGGCGCCAGGGGAAGGGGCACCAGGGGAAGGGCATAAGGGGAGGGGGCACAGGGGGAAGGGTCCCCGCCCGGGCAGGGAGGCCAGAATCCCGCTCGTTCCCCGATCCCCCCTCATCCCACCTACCTGCCCCGGGAGGGGCCGCGCCGTCAGCCGGGCCGGGGCTCGGCGCTCCCGCCGCCCGTCCCGCAGCGCCCGCGGGCGGCGGGCGGGGCCGCGCGGGGGGCGGGCGGCGGGCGGGGCGGAGCGGGGCACGGCGGGAGCGGCGGGTCCCGCCCGGCCTCCCCCGCCCTGTCAGGGGCCATCCCGGCTTCCCGCACCGGGAGCGGCCGCAGGCGGGGCGCTGCCGCCGTTGCCCGGGAGCGGCAGCCCGCGGCCCGCGATGAGAGGCACCGACTGGTGCCGGAGCTCGGCGGGGGCCGCTCTGGTCCTGGCCACGTCCAGCGATGCCGAGCACCCCGCCGAGAGCGTGGCGGACGGGTGAGGGCCGGGCGGGGGCGCGGGCGGCGGGAGCGGCTCCTCCCGCACGGAGCCCGCCGGGGCTGGCCCGGGCTCGGCCCTTCGCCCTCACGCTGGGGTCGCCACTGGGTGGATGGAACGGCTCGGGGCCCGCCGCCATTGCGCGCTCCTGTGGGGCCGGCCGGGTACAGAGCCTGCCCGGCGAGGTGGGAATGCCTCCAGAGAGCTGCCCCTCCTTACACAGGGCACTGCTGACAGTACCCCAAATAAAAATGCTTCTCCCGTCCCTTTCCCCTCCTCCTTTTCATCCCTCTCCTTCCCTTCTTCACCGTCCCCTTGTTTTTCTACCCTTCCTTTTCCACCTCCCCCTTCCTTTCTCCTCCATATTTTTCTGTGATAAATTTAATTCAAGATGGTTATAGATGGAAAGCTGCCGTTGCGGGTTTTGTCCTGTTCTCTCTACAGAAGTTCCAAAACATTTTGGACGACGACAGGCATGTTCCCACAGGAACTGATTATTGGTTTTCCCAAATGTGTAAAAATCAGCAAAGTTGCCATCCAGTGTTATTTGGGTAAGACTTTGTGTCTTGCAGTAGGTAATATGTGCTATGTTAAAATGTGTGTCTGTGCCTTAATAAAAGTTCCTACAGTAGCGTCCTAGTCTGTATGTAGCCACTTTTAAGAGATTCATAAACATTTAACTTCACATAAAGGTTTAATTTTGCGTAAAGATTCATTTTCACAGAGCAATCATACTTCATATCCACAATCCCCATAGCTTAGAGAAAAAATAAAATAGTTAATGCTTTGTGTTTTGTGGTTGTAAAGTGAAGGAATTAATATCAGTATCAATAAAGAATCAGAACTTGTGTTGATATTTTAAATTGATATATATTTTAGTGCGGACATTAAGGATTGAAAGAAGCACATCTAAAGACCCTGTGGGTTTTGAACAGTGTGTTGAAAAAGGTAAGACTGAGTTTGTGGGGTTTTGTGGGAGCAATGTTGGTGTTTTTCAGCGAATCCCTGTAACCCCTCATCTATTTATTGAGTAAAGTGTGGGGTTATGATTGTTTTATTAGACATTAATGCAACAGTCACGTTTGAGTGAATTTTGTTAACACTGCTGGTCTCTGCAGCAGTTTGGAGAGTAAAATGCTGTATAAGGGCTAAAAGCACTAGTTGTGCACTTTATGTTCCAAAAATTAAAAACAGGCTTACATAGTATAATAGAGTGCCATTTCCTGCATTGTTTGGCTTGGGGATTGGCTTTTTTTAGGCCTCTTGGGTGACTTTTTTAAACACTGTAATGAGTGGGATATATATACACACACACTGGGATATTGCAAAAAAGTATTCTCTTAAATCACCTGTAAAAATAAAAAAGAACAGTGTCTATATGCAGTGTAAATTCATTGTCCTTAAACTCACTTGAACTCTGAGTCCAGTGAAAACTTCATTGCACATTATTCTCACATTATTCTTCATTGTTTACCTTGAAATATATTTTCTAGATTTGCAGCACAGAGAAGGGCAGCTCCAAATGGAAGAATTTCCAGTGAGTATTTACAGTGTACATCAGTAGTGGTTCATGAAATGGGATGTCTGGACTAAGTGGGAAGAAATCATAAAAAAACCAAACATGTCTTTATTTGCAATTATTGCTCAGTTGGTGTTAAAGAGAAGAATTTGTAGATTTTGGTGTGAAATTGCACTTCCCAGCTGCTCCTCAGTAGATTATGCTGTGAAATTGCACCTGCCTAGTGCTCCTAACGAGGTGCAAGGGCCCTTTCCAGAAGTGTGGCAATCTTCCCTCCTTCACTTGCTGCCTTTAAGGCTGCAGAATTCAGGAGGTGATGGGATTTTTTTTGAGTTGCAGGTCAAAGAACTCGATTTATGTGCAGTTCAAAAAACAGACATTGAAAAATCCAGATCCTTGTGGTTTAACAAACTTCTGCAAATGTGGTTGGGGAGTTTTGTTACTACAGAGAATGCAATAACAATATTTTTATTCCTCCTGCAGCTTCCTGAGTTCCAAGCCACTTACTTGCGTTTCATCATCAAATCTGCCTTTGATCATTTTGTGTCAGTGCACCGGGTGATGGCAGAGGGCACAGCAGAGAACACTTGAGCCCAGCTTAACTTTGGGCCTCCACTTTTATTTTTTATAAGGAAGTTACATTTTGATAGCTGCACTGCAGAGAATGTTTATTATTAGCACCCTGTATTAAAGTGGTTTTTGAAGGTGTGGATGTGGTATGTATTCCCTGCTGGTTTAATGTATGGAATAGAATAGGAGTATATGGAATCATTTAGGTTGGAAAAGACTTTTAGGATGATCAAGTCCAACCAGAACACAGTGCAGTTGTTAATTGTAGTAACAGCTTTTTCATTTTGTAACCTAAGCTGTCAGCTTAGAACACCTGAACATAACTGAGTCCATTTAAGGTAGTATATTTTTATCAGGCTTACATAATACATTAATTAAAACTCAATTTCCTATAAAGTGTTTCCCTTGCACTCTGAATTAAATAGAAAAAAAAAGTGTGAGCTACTTAAGTGGGATGTATTACTTCCTACTGTCGAACAAGTCCTTCAAAAGTCCTTAAATTGGTACATTTCTGATCAGCTCAAACTCAGAGGTTATTAGAATGAATATAAATATCTGCTAATGCTTAGAAATAACCTGGGGTAGAGAGGCAGGGCAGGAAGGGAAATAATCTGAAGCCAAATGAAGTGTTTTGATAGACTTTTAATAATTGTAGATCAACCCCTTGTTTCTATAAATATTTTCTAGAATCAGGTCACAGCCACCAGTGCTTTAAGCTGGGACCATCATAACAAATATTCATGGAAACAGATGTTGACAGATTGTCTTGCTCAGAAGTGTCCTAAGTCAGTGAAAGGGAACATTTTATATACACAAGTGCAATGTGTATATAGTAATGTAAAATAATTGCTTTGCATGCTAGTGGCCTCCTGCAAATGTCACCACCCTGAAATTCATCCTGCAGGATATTCCTTACAAGTGTAAATGTTGGTATCCAGAGCTCAATGGACCCAGCTCCCACATTACTGAGTGTAGTATAAAAGTAGTAAGTTACTTCAGAACAGAAGTTGGTGTGGTAGGGATGACACCTGAAAACTTCTAGACCTCATTCCAGATGCTCCTTGCATATACAATGCATATACAGCATTGTTCTTTTCTTCTTCTCTCTATGGCTGTTTTTAAATTCTATTTTTGTTCTTTAGACTGAGGTCTGTGACAAATTTTTTTTTAACTTCTTTATCCAAATAGTTTTTGCTTCGAAGTCCTCTTTTTCTATTTCAGTTTTTCCAGGATGGCACGTATTTCCTGGGGGTGGTAATTCCAAGGCCCCACTCCTCCCTGCAGAGGCAATAAAATGACATAGTGATGCTCAAGAAGGCAGAGCAGAAATCCTTCAGAGCACAGCAGCTGCACCAGAACTGTGGGCAGGTGTGCCTTGGGCTCCCTTTCCACTGGAGGCATCCCTGGGAGATGGTTACACACTGGTTACACCCTGCTGTGTCACTGGGTCTGGATCCTGGAGGTGGGAAGTGTTCCTGGATTTCACAGCTTAGATGTACCTCAGGTTACTAGTGAGCCAAAAGATAAATATTTGAGCAAGACTGAGGTGTACATCAAATATGTACATTATAAAGGCCCAGACTGGTTTTGCTGCATTTTCATTTCTCTCCACATTTACAGTGCATTGTGAAATGTTTCACTTTCAAACAGAACGAAATACTGACTGTTATATGTAAAGCAGTCTCAAATCACCTTGAAATTTAAAATTCTCTGTACACTGTGCTCATTGGTGCTGATGTTTTTTACCTTGTAGATGACCTTCCCTCCCTGCAGCACGTAGAGTCGCTCTGGCAGCGCAGCGTATTTTGAGCTGCTCAGGTTCTCCATTGTGTCCAAAACCACTGGACACAGAGGGTGATTTTTCTGAAGAAGTTGTGCTGCAATTTTTCGATCTTCAAGGCTTCTGTGATTTTTAATAATGACATTGTTTTTAAAAGCCCATCCATCTAAAACAAATGAGGAAGGGATTTAGCAGTGAAGGTTTTGAATAGGTGCAAGGGTGGGCATGTACTGTGTGTCATACCCCAAAACTGGGTTAAAAGAATCTTACAGTTTATTCCTAACATCAAAACTTGCCATGAAATGAAATCCCTCCTTAAGTTATTGCAGCACTAGAGCTTTCTATTAAGTGGTCCCAAGATCTGGTTTTTTCCCCCTCATCAAACTGTATTTTCTTGCCCTGGATTCAGAAATATTTGATGGATTTTAGCTGAAATTTTCCCACATAGATCTACCCTAGAAAGACACCAGGTGGGGAACATGTATTGGGTAAGGTTTGTCAATGTTCATTTTGCTTGATTGTACTCATTAAGCCTATAAACCAAAATAACAGGTCTGTGAGAAGTGAAATGTGAGCCAGGCCATGCCTTTGTTTATCAGAACTATGCAAACAAACATTTGCACACAACTCTTCCCAGTAAAGCAGAAACTAGTGAAAGAGTTTGATGACTGACTTAGTCATTATCTGATTCTCAGTTGTTGAAAATGACATATTGCTAGAAAACTGTAAATGTTAGGTTTTAGAAAAACATTTAATCTTGGGATAAAAGCTGTGCCAATGGGTTACTTAGAATCCAGTGCAGATAAACAAGTGTGGTTTGTTTGCTTGCTAAATTTTTCAAATTGGAGTCTACATCCTGTTCTTGAAAAATATTAAAAACTTTTATTTGTTCTGTCAACACATAACATATTGTACACTTAACTTTTGTTTTATGAATTATCTTTTCTTCCTCTTTCCAAAAGGAGCTGTATAACATTGAGAGGCAGTTGTTAAAAAACACATGTCCTTCACATGAGTGTAAAGTCAGAAGTGTAAGTAGAATCTTAGGAGAATTAGGGACACAAACTTGTGCCTAGATGTGGTGTTGCCACTTGATTTGAAGATTTCTGTGCTGTTTGCAGCCCCCTGCTTTGCTAGCACACCTTTTTTTCTCCTAAAGGAAGTGACACGTTTGTAGCTGTGGTGTTTGTACTGTACCTATTGCATGAGCTTCCTCAATGTAGATGATAAGGAAATCTGCTATTGAGCTGAAATCTTTGATAAGCTGGTTGAACTCATCAAATTTTAGCATAAATGAAGGTCAGGTGCAGCTTCCAAAGTTCAGGATTAAAGGTCGGTTATCTGGGGGGAAAAAAATGTTTTGTGGTTAAGTGACAGGAGGAAGGGCAGAATTAAATACACTGAACAGCCTCTGGTGCAAGGATTCCTGGACAACACTAAGGCACTTTATAAACTTCTCCTAGGTCAGTAAAATCAGCAGCAGAACCTCTTTATCTCTGCAAAGCAGCCATAAAGGTGTTTTTCCTAGCCTGGCCCTGTCTGTGCTGCATCCAGCAAGGAGTTTACCTGAGGGAACCCTGCCCAGTACAGGCAGGAGGCACCCTGCAGTCACACAGCTCCTCTTTCCTCAGCACAAGAGCCAATTAGCAAGCTACCAACGTTTTTGGGATAGGGTGCTGATCCAAAAGGGCATCTCAGCCTCCCTGAGATCCTTAGTATGGAGCAACTTCAAAAATACTAACCATGGCCTTCTGCAAGGTTATCTAGGGACAGTGGTTCAGGGCTGGGCATTGAGGACAGAGTCCCAGTGCCTTTTCATGTCCAGATTTTTTTTAGATGTGTCAGTTCAAGCTGAGCTGAGGGGAAACTGCAGACTTTTCAGTCATGCATCACAGGCTTTCATGCTTTCAATGTATTTCTGCAATTTCCTGTCCAAACAGAACTCTGGTTATATATTATTATTAAACTAACCTTACACTGGCAAAAGTATCTGCAGTTGCTTACAAATTAACACAATATTGTGTATATGTTGGCAAGGCCTTGATTTAAGAGAGCTTGCAGGATTTTTAAGCACCTTTTTTAGTCTGGTTATGCTGAATTCCATTAAATTTGTCCAAGACCTTTCTGGCATGGCTTAACTTAAAAGCTGCTGCTAACCATAGATCCACATCCTAAAGAATTAAATAACAGTGGTACCTTCCTGTAGATACTGTGTTTCTCTTCTATAAATTTACAGCCCATTTTCTACATAAATATCTATATATAATTAGGGATGCAGAGTGAGAGAAGGATGTAATCCCTCCCGTGGGGATGGAGGCTGCAGCTTAATGATTAATTCCACATTCTGCTGAGATCTCAGTGGGAGGCAGCGGACAAAGTACAAAGCAGCTACTTCTGCTTTATTCCCAGCCACTTTAGATCTGGAAAAACCCACTGTGTGCTTTCTAGGCTTTAGGCTAGCTGAGGGAGCTGGTGTGGAATTTTCTGTATGGACAGGGAATGACAGCCAACAATCAGGAATCATTGCACGCGTTTCAGTTCTGGGCCTTCTCTCCCTAAAACAAATTATTACCTTGGCTTTCAGCAAAAAGTGTTTCCAGGCAGAGCCAGCTCTTGCAAAAGCTCAGTGGTGTGAAGGGATAGCATAGACAGGGTGATAAATGCAGGTTATTTTAGACAATCAAGAAGCAGCTGGAGTAAATGTGCTGCATCTTTTCCAGCAGGTGGGTGCTGGTGGTCTGCACATGATGGACTCCAGTGCCAGCTGCCTGTCCCTGCTCCCTCAGCAGCATCTCCTCATTTATGCTCTCAGCAATTACTGAAATTACCAACTCAATTACTGACCTTTCATGAAATCCAGGAGGTGACAAACTTCCCCACCGAGGGTCACCACGGGCGTGTTGGGAGCAGGGTGTCCCTCGTAGGCTTCATCCTCCAGCCTCTTCCACTTCACCTTCAGCACAAACTGCAAATACTTGAAGCTGAAAAAAGTGGGGCCCCAGTTTTCATAGCTGAACTTTGGATTCCTGTTCATTCTGCTCTTTTCGCCCATCTTTAGGATGTATCTTTTCATGGCATTGGGGAACAGTATCATCAGTGTTTTGCCCACCACAACAGACAGAGTAACCTGCAGGAGAATCAGGATTTTCTGCAGCAGTACCCTGATGCCCGACATGGTGGTGGAGAGGTCTGCTGAGCACAATGCGAGGCAGGGGCAAAGGTAGAGGTCGAGGGTGAGGGGGAGGGAAAATATCCACGTGTTTGATTAAGTTTCTGCCTTACCTTGCACACTGTGCTGTCCCTGCCCTTCAGCCCCTGGGTGAGCAAGGATCCTGTCAGCAGTGCTCCCTCCAGCTGCACCAAGGGCAGCCAGTGCAGCCAGGGTGGGGCTGTGCTGCTCACTGCAGAGATGTGAGGCTTATCCACAGATGTGGGCTGTGCTGTGCAAATGAGGGCAGCTGGATCAGGCTGTTCTCCCTGAATCCCACAATATAGACTAAGGTGCTGATGCTGTGCAAACAGTGCCCTGTTCCTTCTGCTCTGGGGCTCTGCTGCGCTCCAGGATTTGGCATTTTGGGGCTGAAGGATTAAAAAAAAAACCTAAAAAAAGTGTGTGTATATATATATATATATATATATATATATATATATATGCTCCAGTATATATAATATCCAGCTGGTCCCCAGCACAGGAAGGACATGGATCTGTTGGAGTGAGGCCTCAAGAGGATACCAAGATCAGAGATCAGAGGGTTGCTGTGAGAGTTGGGACTGTTCAGCCTGGAGAAGAGAAGGCTTTGTGGTGACCTAACTGCGCCCTTCCAGCACACGACAGATGGAAAGAGGCCATTGACAAGGGGGACAGTGACGGGACAAGGGGGAATGGCTGCAAACCATCAGAGGGCAGGTTTAGAGCAGGTACGCAGAAGAAATTCTCTCCTGTGAGGGTGGTGAGGCCCTGGCACAGGGTGTCCAGAGCAGCTGTGGCTGCCCCTGGATCCCTGGGAGTGTCCCAGGCCAGGCTGGATGGGGCTGGGACCAACGCGTTCTGGTGGGAGGTGTCCGTGCCACGGCAAGGATATTAAATGAGATGAGTTTAAATGTCCCTTCCAACCCGAACCGCTCTGTGTTTCTTTGGTAAAACTCTCATTTACCAGAACACGCAGTGTACGTCTGTAACAGCTGTACAAGGGCACGAACACCCACAGCCCCGCCATGTTCCCTCACAGACAGCAGGGTCCTTTAAGGGGGCGGGCGGGCGCGCACGCGGAAGCGCCGCGCGGGCTCTGATTGGTCGGTGCCAGGCGCGTCACCGGCGGGGCTGCTGCTCTCCGAGGGGCGGGGGCAGAGGGGCTCAGCGGCGCCGCTGATTGGCCGGGGCCGCGCGGCGGTGGCGGCGCCTTTAAGGGAGCGGACCGGCGGCGCTGAGGTGCGGGGTGCCCGGCCCGGGGCCCGGGCGGGTGCGGGGCTCGGGGGGCGCGGCCGCGGGGCACAGCAGCGGGGCGCAGCAGCGCTGGCGCAGGGCGGGCACCGCACCCGCCCCAGCCCCAGCGCCACCTTGTCCTCTTGCAGGAGGGTCGAGCCCCGAGGAGCTGATCCTCGTCCCGGCGGATGAATGGCGACGGCGGACGACCTCAAATTCCAAGGTAAAGGCGATGTGGCAGGTGCCGACGCGAGGCTGGGCCCGGCTGGGGGAGCCGTCCGGCGCTGGAGGCTCTGGGAGCGTCCCTGAGCGTTCGCGGAATGAAAACGTCCTGAGAGTGTTGTTTGTGCGGTCAGGATGGGGTCAGGTATCCTGAATTTTGTGAGATGGAATTGTACTGCTTGCCAGATAAAAAATGTAACCGGTGTTGACGGAAGTCGTAGACTGGAATCCTTTGTGGTAGCAAGTGACAGCTGGAAGGGGGCAGAGCGCTCTGTAACTTGCAGAAGGCCCCGGTTTCAGACTTCTTTAGTTCTTCATTAAAAATTGCACGTCAGTTTTTGGAGAATATTAAAAGTACCCATTTCTCTAGGAGACAGCTTTCCCTTGCCCTGCAGAGACCTGCTGGCCCTGGGCTGGGGCTGTTGGCAGGACAGGAAGGCAGGCTCCAGTCCTGCCAGTGTCACATCCTGCAGGCAGACTGGCAGGAAAAGCAAACTCACACTTTATCCACTGACTGAATGTTCGGCTTGATCCGTGTCAGCTTGGACTTTAGGAAATAGTTCATACCCAACATGCCTAAACTAGTGGTTGTTCTGTCTCAGGGTATTTATGCATTTATTTGAGCCATGAGAACAAAAATTTTAGTGTCTTGTTCATCACCTGTCTTGTAATGTACTTATTTGCAGAATTTGACGATGCAGCTAATTTGCTTGCAGCAAATCCTGATGCCACCACCATAAGCATCGATGAGCCAGTCGAAATCCCCAAGAATCAGCACAGCCACCTGCAGGAGCCAGGGAGGGAAGAGGATGATGAGTTACTGGGCACTGATGACTCCGATAAAACAGAGGTAATGCTCTCACCTCTATGGTGGGGGCCTGTGAGAAAGATGGAGAGAGACTTCTTACAAGTGTATGTAGAGAACAGGACAAGGGGGATGGATTCCCACTAAGAGAGAAGAAGTTTAGATTGGTTATAGGAAGAAATTCTGTCCCGTGAGTGAGGGTGGTGAGGTGCTAGCACAGGTTGCCCAGAGAAGCTGTGGCTGCACCATCCCTGCAAGTGTTCAAGGCCAGTCTTGGAGCAACCTGGGATAGTGGAAGGTGTCCCTGCCCATGGCAGGGGGATGGAGTGAGATGATCTTTAAGGTCCCTTCAAGCACAGGCCGTTCTGTGTTTCTGACAGCAGAAGGGACTTGTCGTGGGGGTGAGGGTGAGTGTTCCAGATGATGTGGCGGCCGGCAGTAGCAGGCTCCTCTTTACAACCTCAGGCCGTGGTTCTGCCTACAGGGAGATAAGAGACTGGCTGTCTGCAGCTGTTGGAGGGGAAGAGGGAAACCATTACATAATCCTGCCCTGTTGTGTTTGTTTTCAGTTTGGGTACCAAAATCATGTGACCACTGTGTAAATGAGTTAGTAATGCATAAATTGTGTGCTTGTAACACTTTCCATGTTGCCTTTCCCACCATCTAGCTGCTTGCAGGACAGAAGAAAAGTGCCCCTTTCTGGACTTTTGAGTACTACCAGACCTTCTTCGATGTGGACACATACCAGGTTAATATTCTGCTCCAGAGGAGAACTGTTGTCTGAATTATGCCTTATCCAATGAGGTGTTTTTCCTTCTTGCATTGTCAGTCAGACAAATCCTTATGTTTCTTAGGTCCTGGACAGAATCAAAGGATCAGTGTTCCCAGTCCCTGGGAAGAACTTTGTAAGGCTGTATATCCGCAGCAATCCTGATCTTTATGGTAGGTGTGAGGTGGGAGAAGTTACTTGCTGTGCTAAATATTTTGAGTCTGTATTACATTTTATTTGCTGGCCTAGAAAGCAAGACAGCAGAGGAGGTGCTATTGATTTTTTTTCCCTTTTAAGGTCCATTTTGGATATGTGCTACACTCGTGTTCACCATTGCTGTTAGTGGCAATCTCTCAAATTTCTTCATCCATCTGGGCAAACCAACGTACCACTACGTGCCTGAATTCAGAAAAGGTTTGTAAGTAGTCATTTGTGGGGGTAGTTTTTTTGGTGTTTTTTTTTTGTTTTGTTTTGTTTTTTGGTGTCTTTTTTTTTTTAATGTGCAAATGAAGTAATATCAAACCAGGTCATGGCTTTGATTTAACACTTTAGTCTTTTTATTGATTGGTGGTTTTAAATTTTTAGACGTGTGAAACAAGCCCTTAAAATGGGTTGTGACTGGCAGAACCCTGTTTCTTCAGAACATAGGCTAGTTTCAGGGATTTAGAAGAGCAAGCACGAGTAATTAGTTATTTTCCAGCCTTAGTGGATGCCTCCTTGTACAGAGAGTGAAAGCCCAGTACTGGGCACTCTGGTGCTTTGGTGAGGGCCTTCCTGGATCTGTGGCCTCCCAGGAACCTGCAGGCCTAGGGCAGAAAATTACCAGATGAGATTATCACTGCTATCACCTACTTGAAGTGCTGGCAGAGTACTGGGTGTAAACTAGATATAAATACAGTTTTCAGTTTATTAATAATTCAAACTTCATCTTTTGGAAGTATCTTCACAGGTAGCTTTCTAGTTTTCATGCTGAATGCTTCTACACCTTTGGTTCTGTCAGGATTCAAAGTAGAACATGAAACCCTTTGTTGTGTTTCCAGTGTCCATAGCAGCTACAACGATTTATGCGTACGCTTGGCTTGTTCCCCTCGCTCTCTGGGGATTCCTGATGTGGAGGAACAGTAAAGTCATGAACATTGTCTCCTACTCCTTCCTGGAGATAGTGTGTGTGTATGGCTACTCCCTCTTCGTTTACATTCCCACAGCGGTACGTATGGCTAAGAGTGCACCTCTCACATGTCCTGCCTGAGAAAATTTGCTCTTTCTTATAATATTGTTGATATTTGTCAAAATTTTGGAGACTGGGAAAATCTTTTGCTCTTTTTCTTGAGGCTTGTCTAGTGTAAAGGTGTCTTGTGGGTGCTGGAAAAGCCCAGGACACATCATTTCCCCAGAGGCAGCAAAACCAAGCAAGGTGCTGCTGGTGAGCCTGGCAGGCAGCCTCAGGAATCAGGATGTTTGTGTCCCCAGGGAACAGATGCTGATGGCTCCAAGGACAAGTTTCCCTGGCTGGGGACAGTGTGACAGTGTTCACAGGGGTTCTTGGATGAGGGAAGAGACGAGGATCTGACTCCATGTTTCAGAAGGCTTGATGTATTATTTTTTGATATATATTACATTAAAACTATACTAAAAGAGTAGAAGAAAGGATTTAATCAGAAGGCTAGCTAAGAATAGAATAGCAAAGAATGGTAACAAAGGTTTGTGGCTTGGGCTCTGTGTCTGAGCCAGCTGACTGTGATTGGCCATTAATTACAAACATTTAACATGGGCCAATCACAGATGCACCTGTTGCATTCCACAGCAGCAGATAACCATTGTTTACATTTTGTTCCTGAGGCCTCTCAGCTTCTCAGGAGGAAAAATCCTAAGGAAAGGATTTTCCATAAAAGATGTCTGCAACAGGACAGGCCTTGAAGGGAGTGGCATAACTTGAGATTCACCTGTGTTGTGTCTGGGAGTGAAGCTCAGCACTGCTCTTACCCTTTCCTCCAGTAAGAGATGTGTCAGATTTAGGCGTGAGTTCATTTGTGCACAAACAGAAGTGCTGACAGTGTCACAGAACACACAGCCTCTCTGCCAGCCCGTTGCAAGCCTTGTGCTGCCTTTTGCAGATCTTGTGGATCATCCCCCAGAAGGTGGTGCGCTGGGTGCTCATGGTGTTCTCGCTGTGCCTCTCGGGCTCCGTGCTGGTGATGACCTTCTGGCCCGCCGTCCGCGACGACAACCGCCGCGTTGCCGTGGCCACCGTGGCCACCATCCTGCTGCTGCACGCCCTGCTGGCTGTTGGATGCTTGGTGGGACACTGCCAGTCCTTTTCCCTGATCTCTCGTTTCCTAGGACAGGTGGTGTTATGGGACAGGGAAGGAGGGATTCGCTGGTTACAGGAAAACCTCTGTGGTGGTGTTCGCAGGGGTCCCAGGACGAGGGAAGAGATGAGAATCTTGACTCCATGTTTCAGAAGGCTGATTTATTATTTTATTATATATATTATATTAAAACTATACTATAGAAGAAAGGATTTCATCAGAAGGCTAGCAAGGAATAGAAAGGAATGATAATAAAGTCTTGTGACTGCTCACAGCCTCGACACAGGTGGCTGTCATTGGTCATCAAGTAAAAACAATTTCACATGCTGGGTAAACTGTTCTCCAGATCACATTCCAAAGCAGCAAAACATGGAGAAGCTGAAGTTGCTCAGCTTCTCAGGAGAAAAGATCCTGGCAAAAGGATTTTTCATAAAATATGCAACAAACCTCCAATGTAAAAATTGCAGTTATTTTAAACGTAGCAAAAATTGATGTCAGTGTGACCCGGACAGTGCTGGTAATAAATTCAATAATCAATTATGGAGTCATAGAATATCACCAAGTGGGAGGGTACCCATCAGGATCATTGAGTCCAATTCACCTGGAATTCATCATAGTACCAGCAAAGCCTTAATCTTTATAGTATCCAGTTGCACTTTATTCTAATGAGTACTATGCTTAGTCCTTTAGAAAGATTAAATGTTCAATATAAAGTGTGGGCTTAGGAGTTTTAGCAGGTTTATGTTTCCATACACAGTAAGTGTTAGAAAACAGATGACCCTGAGGCCATTGAAATACAGGATGAAGACTTAAATTGTTTGTTTCCTTATTGCAGTGTGTAGAAGGGTGTCACCAGGTCTCAGTTTCCACAGCTTCCAGAGTAGATGGATCTGTGTGTCTGTGTTTGATGGGTGTGGAAAGAAAGAGCTTGGATGAGGCAGCACCGTATGTTTCTCTCTAAATAATTTTTTTTTTTCTCTGATAATGTAGGCATACTTTTTTGATGCCCCTGAACTGGATATTTCTGCACCTATTATTCCTGCACCTATTATTCCTGCTCACAATGGAACAACAGTAATAACAAAGAGTCACTAAATAAGGTGAGAACCCTGTCTAAACTTCCTTTTTCTGCAGTCATCACAGACATCCTGAAACTTTTCCCCATCACTATGGTTGAATGGAAAGGGGTTTAACAGACTTGTTTTGCTAAATGGGGTTTATATATAAATAAAATTAATTAACCCCTTACAAAAACTCCAAAGCATTTATTTGAATTTATTCTGCACCAGTGAAACTTAAGCAATAAACTGTTAGACTCCAATTTTTCTTTCCTTTTAATACAAAAAGCAGATTGGGTTTTTCCCCCTTGGTGTTTGAGACAGTGTGTCAGAGCAACAGCCCTGTGTGGGGACATCTGTGTAGGCTCTGGGCAGGGCTGACTCAGAGCTGAGCCATCCATCCCTCTGCACTGCACTCCTTCTCTGGGATGGCTTTGAGCATTTGCTTCCTGGCATCCAGGACTGCTGCCAGCAGCAGATGACATTTGAATTCTCTTGGATAATTATCTGGAGGAGGTCCAGGAACAGGCTAATAGCCAGGCCACTCCAAGTACACCAGCCACAAGTGTGTTTGTGAAAACCAGGATATTTACTAAGTAGAAACTATATTAGATTTAAGATAAATAATATAAAAAATAGCCAAATGTGCCCAGTGAAAGGCACATTAAAAAATTACACAATCCAACCATGCAAGTCAATTTTAGTGGCTTTTCCTCCTGCAAAATCAGTTTTTTCATTCCAGATGCCTAATAAGAATCAAAATGACAGTAATGGATTTTAGTATTGAGACTTAAATATGTGCCCTCTTGTGTCCTCTGGTAAGGAGCCGAAATATTCACTGGAGTTATTTATTTCTTTCAGATGACAGCACCAGTTTCTCCATCTAGATAGTAGTTTCTATTTTAGATTATTGTTTCACTGAAGACCTTGGAAACGTCAAGGACAAGGGATGTGTTTTGCAGCAGGATGGACAGCGATGTCCCATGGACATACAGACATCTCCATGTTCCTGGAGGAGAGTGAACCAGTGATCCCAGTCTAGAGCAGAAAGGAGTTGTTTTTGTTTGGTTGGGATTATTTTATGTTTTGTTTTCGCTTTTTGGGGGGGTTGTTTTGTTTTTCTTTAATTCTATCCTCGCCCCACTGTTTTGCTTCTGAATAAAGCCTTGTGAAGGCGATGTGATTTGTACTTTTTGTGCACAAAGCATCTTAACGCTCTGGAGCTGTGGGGAGGGTTTGATCCAAGGCCTGCTGTTGTGACAGGACTGGACCTCCTTTAAGGTGGGTCCGTGCCGCCAATGAGGCTTTGAAAGTGTAAATAAACAGACGTAACGTGGGCTAATGTGACAATTCCTTTCCTCGCCGCCCCGGGCTGCATTCTGTCCCCTTAGACACGGAGGAGACCTCAGGCCGCCATTGCCGCGCGGGGAACGCCGGGATTTGTAGTTTCCACTGCGAGTGGCGTCACTCCGCGCTCCCGGGGAGCGGGCGTGCGCGCCCCCCCATTGGCTGCCGCCTGCGCGCGCGGCGGAAGTGTCGCGGGTCCGGCACGTGGGGCCGTTGGGCGGCGGCTTTGAACGGGCGGCCGGGCCGCGGCCATGGAGGGGGCGGCGGGCGGGCAGCGGGCGCTGCTCCGGCAGGTCGGTCCTCGGGCTGCGCTCCCTCGGGCTCATCCCCCCCGGTCCCGGCTCTATGCTCCCCGCAGGCGCTGGGCTGGCGGATGGTGTCGGTCCCCGGCCTCCTCACTGTGTCTCCCCTCAGGTTCTGGGGGGTGAGCCCCGCTCCCCTCACCGTGCGCTCCCCTCAGGCGCTGCCCTGGCAGGTCCCGGTCCCCCTCTCGGTCCCTCCCTCCCATTGTAACCGTGCTGGAGCCGGGCTGGCGGGTCCCGGCCCCCCTCCCGGTCCCTCCCTCCCATTGTAACCGTGCTGGAGCCGGGCTGGCGGGTCCCGGCCCCCCTCCCGGTCCCTCCCATTGTCACCGTGCAGGCGCTGGGTTGGCGGGTCCCGGTCCCTCACGCTGTGTCCCCGCAGGTTCTGGGCTGGCGAGTGGCCGCCGCCGTGACCTGGTCCGTGCTGCTGCTGCCCCTCTGCACCGCGGCCTTCATCGTGCTCAGCGGCCTCGACCCGTTCCACCCGGTGCGCTGGATCTCCAGTAGGTGCCCGGCCTCGTCCTCCTGGTTTTGCTCTCTCGTGTTTGTGTTTCTGGCTTTTGGAGTTTTTCCTACACTCTGTTGTTTTGTGTTCAGTCCCACATAACGGGAACTGACGGTGGCATCGTGTTACCCTTATATTTCGAATAGTCTTTGGCCTCTGAAATGTTTCTGTGTTACAGCTGCAGCAGCCACCGTCCACCCTAGGTGGGAATAAGTCTTGCAATTTCATGTGAGTCTATCTCTCACAGAATTTTAAAAAAACCCCAACAGGTTAAGTGCTTTAGTTGTCTGTTCTGAGTCCCTGGACACACTTCCCCTTCCACCCTGTGCAGCTGCTGTTTCCATAAACAGCTTCAGGTGCACTGAATCCTAAGAGAAATTCCTGAAGCAGCCACTGGGAATAACTTCCCCTGAGTGCCTGCAGTGAAAATTGAGAGATGCTTAGCTGGAAGCTCGATGCCTGTGATCACTGAGCTACTCCAGGCAGAGAGAACTGACTTCCTTCCTCCCTTGAAAATAGAAAAGCTCAAAAGAACCACTCTGTAAGAAATTTCTTCTCTTTTTGGTGTGGCTGGATGGCTGCAGCTTTTCTTAAATGAATGGAAATGTGACATTTGAGCCACAGTTTAATGTTTTGGTTTTTTTTTAAAACAAACTTCTGAGTGTTGACTTATAACTAAACCAGTTATAAGGGTGTCAAATAGTTTCTATGAAGTTTAAATTTGCTTTTGTGCAGAAATGTTGTGTAGCTGGGCAGACCTCATGTGGGATTAGAAAGTCCATTGGCCATTACTCCCCTTTAAGCATTTCAGTGGATTATTTTCCATTGCTTGAGTGCTCTTTTCTGTTACTGCGTTGCTTCTGTGTTATTGCAATTTTCTGAACAATAATATTTTTATTTTTTTAGAGTCTTTCAGTGATTTGTATACTTCTTATGTCATCTTTTGTATCTTCCTGATGTCTGTGGTGATAATAGTAATAAGCATCTTCAACGTTGAATTTTATGCAGGTGGGTTGTGTGAATTATTGAACTGTCTTTGATACCTAAATTAAATAGGATGAGCATTTATAATTTAGTGACTGATCCTGACAATGGTGGGGGTTTTCTCTTTTTTATTGTAATGAAAGATTTTATTGGTAAGAAATAAAAATGATTTTTCTGCTTTTATTTACAGTGGTGCCATCAATACCATGCTCTCGATTAGCACTGATAGGAAAAATTATTCACCCTCAGCAAGTGATCCATTCCTTTGTTCATGCTATCATGGGAATGCTGGTTGCTTGGTGTGCTACAGTCATGACAAAAGGGAGGTTCCAGTTTCTTGCTGTGTCCTGCACACCTTCAGAAAGGTAACTCTGTGTGTGTGTGTCAAAGATAAACAAAACTTTTATTGTAAAATGTATTTACTGATAGTTTCTTTCAGAAAGAATCCCAAGAATTTGGGTATTCTCAAAACCCAGCAATTATATGTTGATTTTCTTTATTAACGGACAAAAAATGCTCCCCTTTGTAAATGTTACAATGCAGAGAGAACTGGACCAGAAAAACTACATTTCCAGGATTCTTAAGGGATTCTTTATTCTTGATAAAAAGTTGGTTGTCACTTGAGCTAAGTCCTGGTCTTGTGGTTAATGGTGTATGTTTAATGCATAAATTACAAAAACAGGTGGTGGGATTCCTACTTTAGCAAAAAACTCGCTGAGATATCATCAGATGTACAGATCAGCAAAATCAAACTTCTGATTTGAGTTTTGTAAGGTTTTTGTTTTGAACTCAGAATTGATTCTAAGTTTTCTGTTTTAGCCTAGAAGATGCTGTTCCTCAGATGTGCCTAAATGAGTATCACCTCTTCTTTCTGCTTTCTGGAGCTTTCTTGGGATACAGCTACAGCCTTTTCTTTCTTATTAACAACATGAATTATTTGCCATTTCCAATCATACAGGTGAGAGCTTTAGGCATCTTTGTAAAAAGACATGTATGAGTGAAACAGTGTTCAGAAAAGCCTGGATAATTTATGAGTGTGGCAGCAGGAGCTGCCTGTGTGCAGCTGCTGTCACTGATAGATGAAGTGTACACCCAGCTTTAAATGCCAGCAGTGTTCATCCTGCTCCTGCTGCTCAGCTCCTTTTAAATGAACACAGAAATTGGGATTCTGTGACTCTTTAACATTTACCCTACACCCTCTGATGCCTGTTCAAAGCTGGCTGAGGTGGCAGGTGAGCTACAGGAAAAAGACAATGTGCACAAACTGGGTATGAATTTCAGGAACTGACAACAAGGGTCACCTAAAAGCTGAAAATCTTGACAGTTAATAAAAAACCCCTTCAGTTCAAGTCTAAATAACACATTAAATCTGGCTTAGAGCTCAACATCCAAAGTTTTTTGTGTGTGTAGCACTATGGAAACTGAAATTCCATTAATTCCTCTGGAGGAGTCCTGCAGAAATCTGTACCAGTGTGAAGCATCACCTTAAAAATGTTTCTGTTGCTGCAGCCTCACAGCAGCCATTAACATTAACTTTGCCTGATTCCCAGAGTGACACAGTCCAAACCATTTGGCAAGAGATGTCTTTAACCAAGGTTGGTTGTGTTATAGTGGAAAATGTGTGCTGCATTTTCCTGACCATTCATCAGCAAACCAAACAGCATTTTGGCAGTGCTGTAGTTAGAATATTTAGAAAAAAATCTATTTCAATATTGTTAATTCTCTTTTTTTTTTTTTTTTTTTTTTTTTTTTTTTTTTTTTTTGTTGTTGTTGTCTCTTTGGGTTTTCTGTTTGGTTTTGGTTTTTTCCCCTTTTTTCTTTTTTTTTTTTTTTTCCTTAATGCAAGCTAGTAAAACAAAAAATCACTTTGGTTGCATTTGCATAGTTTCAGTTGTCATCTGGGTTACTTCAATCATTTGGAAACACATATAGTTTATTTATTTGGAGGAAAGCATCAGTGTTACATTGGTTTTGCTGCTTGGAGGATTACTGACTCTGGAAGTCAGGCTTGTCTAAATTTTCCCTACATTTTAATTGAACTTTTACAATGTAAATGAAATCTAGTATATTAAATATGCCCCTTTTTTTCCCCCTTTATTTTGCATTAGACAGGGATATTTTGGTTTGTTCCCTTGTGTATTGAGTCAGTCTACCCCATTCTTCATTTTCACTGCTACAAGAAGGAAACAAGATAAGAACTAGAAATTATTATAAAATGTCAGGAAAGATTGGGACCTTAATAAATGTAACACCTGGAATGACCTTAAATTAAGTTTTTAATTGATCTAGACTTCAGGCTTTCAAGTACCTTGTTGTTTTTTGTTGTATTATTTTTATTAACTGTCTCATTGCTTAGTTCTGCATGTGGAATACTAAACTATTTATTTTGTTTGGTTTTAGCAATACAAGTATTTACGTTTCAGAAGATCTTTGCCTCTCCTGATAAAACACAGTTGTGTGGAATCACTGTATTTTGTTAGAAACTTCTGTGTCACATATTACTTTTTTGGTAAGGGTTCCTGAAATTCTTTTATTTTTTTAATTTATAATTCCTGTGTTTGAAAACTTTGATCCATCAGGCTTTGGACTGCTGCCTCCATTGCCTGGTAGTGGAGCTGTGGTGTCCCAGAGCTGAGCCTGGCATCCAGCAGTGGGCAGGACTCCCCTGTAATGTGTAATGTTGCTGAACCATCCCATTTTTTAGGCAAAGATCAGCCCTTTGGCTTTGCTCTCAGGTATATTATTTGGATATATTTATATATATCTCAGGTATATTATTTGGAGGGAGGCAGGATGGCTCCCTCCCATGTGAAAATGCAGTTTGGTCTGTGGTAAACAAAATCTGTGTTGATGAAGATGATTGCACTGGACTTTGTAAAAAAAATCAGGAATTCTTTGTTAGGGTTGTAATTATCCTCCTAAGTGTTGTCAAAATATTCAAGAACTATTATCCCTTTATTTACATCAGGGGATAAATTAGAAGTATGGTGCTTCTGTATCAGATTCCATTAAGTCTTTAAAAGCACTTTGCTGCTGCCTGGGCTATATGAAAATTAATATTAAATTACTATTAACCCTCTTTTGTTAGTAAGGAAACACAATTAACTCACTGCTGAGAAGCAGCAATAAAAGAGGAGGTCTGCATCTCTCAGTGTACAGCTGCTAGCCTGAAGCCTTTTTTCATTCTCTTTTTTGTGTTTCTTGAAACACAATAACCCCAAAGGCAGATTGTTTCCTTGTCCATGTGAGTTAGAAGACTAGTCTCTTGTCTCTGCATAAATTCTATTTTTGTCTTCTTTTTTTTGGCCTACTGTGTGTGTGTTTTGTAGTGTTGTATTTGTTTCAGAGTTTCTTTTTGAACCCCTAGGTTACATCCCAAAGGTTTGGATATGTACCACGATGGGCCTTCATACAGACAGGTAGGAGGACATTGTGCTGGAAATTTGGAATATTCTAGAGAGGTTCCTTTGCTGAGGAAGTGCAGCCTGGCAGCAGGACTTTGCCTCCCCACACAGAATGTGGGGAGCTCTGGCCTTTTCTGAAATGAATCCTAAAGGAACCAGCATCCCCTTGTAAGAACCATCTTGTCATTAAGATAGTAATTACGAAATCACATTTTATTTTTTTTTTCTGTTAGTGTTTAAAGTATTAGAAAGGGTAAACACTCCAGATTGCATCTATGAGTTTTATCTGATTTTCTATGGTGGTTTTTTTGGGGGGGAGTGAGGGCAGGGGGAATATCCTTATTTTATAATGACTATTGTCAGTTTTAAAATAAGGAACCAGGAGTCTTAATATGTTAATTGGCTAAAACTGTAGTCATGATTAATTCATCTTTATTTTCCCTAATTTCATTAATTATTCTTAATAAGAATACTAAAATACTATATCCTCTTGGTTATTTTATCTGCAGTAAATTACATCCTCTGGACACTCTGAGTGGCTTATTGGATCTCTCCTTGTTTTACCATACCTGGCTGAGTGGTGTGTTCCTCCTGATGACCTGGTACATTGCTTGGCTGCTCTTCAAAATCTATGCCACAGAGGTCAGTACTTGTGACAGTGCTCCAGTTACATCATCAGTGTGACACAGATAATTCTTTCATCTCAAAAGCAGTTCTGCTAGGAAATGACTCATAATTCTTGAATTTTCACAGCATGCACTACAGATAGTAGCTGATAACTGAATAGTCAAGAGAGGCCTGGCATTAATTGACTTTTCCCTTCTTCTCATAGAAAGACCTGTGCTCCTTACAAAATTCATGTTTTGTTCCTCTTACTCCTCTGCTTCTGTTTCCAGATATTTCCTTGGAGAGGAAAAAATTGTTCCTCTAACTTGATTTAATTTTTTTTAAATTTAAAAAAAAGAGACTCTTGGTAAAAGAGAAAAAAAAGTGAGGTTTAAATCCTGAGTCAATGTATTGATGCAAATTACTCATGGAATGAAATGGCAAAAACAGTGCTGCTGGGGTGTTTAATTAGCTTTAATTAGAAAGGTGTAGTTGTTGTGACTACATTGAGAAAAGATCAACAATGAGTCAAGCATGACAACAGCTCTGAGGTGTGAGCAACCTGTCTCAAAGGATAATAACAAGCACCAGTGAACACCTTGTCAACATCTCTAATTACTGTACTGCTTGTAAAACTGTGGAAGACAAAAGAAATCATCCATCTGTGAAAGTATAAAATGGACTTTGCCCTTTTGGCTGATGAAAAAAAATTGTTTATCCGCGTGGTTTTGTTTTTCTTAATTAGCTAAATAACTTCCAAAGTTGCTTTTAAATATTTGCATAGTGTTAACTGAAAATTCAGGAAATTGTGACATTAGCCACATGAGCACATTAATTTGAAGATATCTGGATTTTCTAAGATTTTTCAATTTTAAATGAAAGGAGTAAACTCTTTTTGTTTCTATGTTAGAAATTCCAGGCCAGTTTACTGCTCTTTCATAAGATTTTCTTGTGCTTTCCTCTGTATAACATAAATTTTGATGTTTTTATTTAGAGCCATCATTTTCCCATTCAACCAACATTTGCTCAGGAAACAGACCAGTGCCTGCCTAAAATCTTGAACAGCAATCCTCCCCTCCTTGTAAAGGTAATTGAACTCCTGCCTCTCCCTGTCAGGTGTGTTCTGAAAAGGTGTTTTTCAGAGCACCAAGATACCTGGTATCTTCCAGGTACCACTTCTGGTCACTGAGGTGTTAGTTCCTTGAGAAGCTGCCTCAGAGCACTCCCAGGCCATTGCATTTAAAGGTGAAAATTTGTTTAGTGGTGACATCTGCTGGTGCTCACCATGCTGTTACTGTTAGCTGAAGACTCATTGTGTTAGAGGTAAGATCTGTGTGCAGCAGAAGTCTCATGGTGTACTGATGCAAAACCAGCAGCTTAGTGGCATTCAGGTTTTTGTAACTCAGCTTTGAGTCTTATGACATAAGCAGGTGTTTTCTTAAACCTTTGTACTCTCAATATCTTGTCCCTGCAACATATATTTGAGAACACGTGTGTGTTCTGTCTTGAAATTGAAAATATTAAATATTTCTATATATATGAAATATAAATATTTCATATTTAGGTTGGAAGTTGGCTTTCTTTTTTTATAAAAGGCAATAGTAAAAAGCTACTTAAAACCTGTGAGTAAAGAAGAATAATTTTGGACTATGGTAAACATTTATAGTACTTACTGATTATAACACTTAGAAATTGGAGAACTCATTTAAGAGGTGTTATGTAAATAAAGATAAGAATATTCTCTTGCACATGTAAATTCTACCTTTACTGATTTTACAGATTTCTGATAAGGCTGGAGATACAATAGGCTGCAATAACTTTTTAAGCTTTGCTGCATTATCTGAGGATAGGTGGGGAAGAGTTGAGCACAAACAATTAAAGGAACAGGAAATCTAATACATGATCTCAGATATCATTAAAATGTCCAATTTATAATAGAGTTTTGAATATTGTGAGAAATCTGGTTTATTTTTAGTTTGGCACATGAATTGCTTAATCACAACAAAAAGCAGTGATAGGTTGGTCCCATAAGGCACTGACCCTAAAACTGTAGTTGAGTTCTAGTTTGCAAAAACAGTTATTTTCTTAGACTTTTTAGTGTCTTAATATCTTTCTGCCTAACCTATTAGAATAAAACAAGTGTTAGATCTTCTTGAACTCCTGAGAATTGATCTATTACTAAAGCTTTTAATAGTTCTGCAGCCCCATCCAGGGTGATTTTGGGGATTTGCCTCCATTCTCTTTGTGTTACATGACTGGTTTTAGCCAGTGTGAACTCATTCTTTGGTAGAAATTGATTTTGTATGGATAACTACATATTTTTAAAGCAAATACAGTGGATTTTGCATGCACTAAAATATTTTCCTTTCTTTGCAGTTTTTAGCCTTACAAGATTTGATGTTACTTGCTCAGTATTCTCCTGTTCGACGACAGGAAGTCTTCAGCCTCAGTCAGCCAGGTAATTATAAAAATTATTCTGTGTTGATTCCTTTTTTTTAAATCATTAGTCAAACATTCTTAGAAATTATGTAGTGTTGTAAGGTATGCTGTATAAGCTTCTTCCCTGTGGTGCCTTTTCCAAAAGGCTGCTTAATTATTTTATATTCATATTGTTTCATCTGCTAAACTCAACCAGTTGTGATGTCTGTTGGATTTAATGACAGCTAGGAGGAAACACAGGTTTAGGATTTTGAAAGCAGGGCCCACTTCACAGCACCAGTGAGACAGTCTAGACTGGATAACCTAAGAGATGTGTATGGAAGCTGAATGTTGAGGTGTGAGGGGAAATCAGGAACAAATTCTGAGTCACCATTGCAGCTGTGAGAGCAATCACTGGCTGGAACTTCAGTTAGTGCACAGTCCTTTTGCTGTACTCAGATATGGCAGAGGGGGTCAATTAAAACTGCTTAGAAGCCCTCAGAAACTTTTTGTAGCACCTTATCAGGAATTGTAGTGTTTGTACTGCTTCACAACTGTGTTAACATCACCAGTGGTATTTGTTCATTTTAGCTGTTCAGTGATTTCAGATCTGATGGGCTGAACTGCCTGTGTTGCCTGCTTGCTTAGCAGGTTTCACTGAGCTCTTTTTAGAGCTATGCATTGAATCTGTCCATGTTTTCATCTCTCTCAGCACAAACAAGCTGTCACAGTGGAAATGCCCTGTGGTGTTTCAGAAGCAGAGTGGCACTGTGACAGCGAGGCTCCTGCTGAGAGCACACGGGCACTGTCAGAGGGATGCAGGGAGGAGCAGCTGGGTTAAACTCTGCTCTTTGTGTGCCCTGCCAGGTGGGCACCCACACAACTGGACTGCAATATCCCGGGAGTGCTTGAGTCTCCTCAGTGACCTGACCCAGAGGCTGATTGCACAGCAGGAAGCAGCAGCAGCAAATGGGAGAGCAAAGCCACCAGTGGGAGAGCTGAAAGTGCCTCCTCAGACTCCAGGTATGTGAGGAAGTGCTCATAAAGGTTTGTAAAGCATGAAGGTACCAATAGATACCTTAGTCTCAATTAAATTTTATGAGGAAAGCGAGGGATTTCTGCAAATAAATACACACAAAAAGATCCTCCCCCAATTAATCTTAGGTATTTGTGTTGAAGTAATCCCAAAATAGCTAGAAAACTTGCAGTTGTCATGTTTACTCAGTTTGTTTACTTGCATGCTATTATGTTCAATACAGTATTTTTTCCATACTTGCATGAATAAAAAAAGTCTGATTATCACAGTTTCAGTAAGTTCAACACAGCACAGGGAGAATTTAAGTCTTGCCAAGAGATGCTCTGGAATTTGCATAACTGCTCTTATGATCGGTTTAAGATGGTAAAATTAGGTTCTGTTTATGTTTGTGTGATTCACTAATATCACTGTAGAGTGGGGAAAGCCCAGTCTGACTCCTGAGCTGTGAGCAGCCTCCAGGCATTTTGGGTGTTTTACATGCCAGGCTTGGGCATCATTCCTGGCAGCACAGCTGTGTTAGCACGAGGCTGCCAGGTAATGGAATCCCTTAGCAGGCAGTGCCCTGGCAACAGCAGGCACTCTTGGTGTGCCACAGGTGAATTTCTTCTCGTGCTGCTGATCCTTGGATTTGCAGACAGACATGCCTTTTCTTACAGGCCAATCAGAATGACTTTTCATTCTTCTATGGACAGCCTTTTTTCTAGTGCTTAATGCTAAGTGCCCACCTTATGGGCATAGATATCAGGGTGTTGTAATGTTGGCTAGCAGGAGTAAAATAAATAAATCCATAAAATTTATTTAAATTTATCTAAATTTATTTTTACATTTATATTTTGTATTTATTTTCTCATCACATGCTGGTTTTAAGCCGATGAAAACTTGAACTTTGAAAATGCTCCGTGCTTATGTTGATGTGTACTTTGCAAGACCAGAGTGCTAACCATGTCCTTTTGTACTAGCTCGGTACAGAAATTCTTGAAATAGCAATCAAATAACAAACCCATCTCCTGTGTCACTGTGCCAGCCTGCTGTCCTCATGCAGTGTGTTCTTTGTCCCTAGGAGCTGCTGGGATAGAAGACACATCATTCCAGTCACAGAGGTCCAACATTGTTCTCAGAGCCTCCATGTCTCCCCTGGTTAAGCCATCCCTGATGCCTGTGAAGACGTCTCCTGGCTCTGATGTTGGTTCACCTTTCAGCTCTCCTGCTTTAAGTTACAAGATGGGAGCTGTGGATGTGAAGTCTCCTTGGCATGGAACAGTCCAAAGTCCCCATGTCACGAGGAGGGGACCAAAGCTGTGGACGTCGGTTTCAGGTAGAGATTCTTCCACAGCACTTGAGTTCAGAGCCATAAGTGTGTAGTGGCCTTGTCAGTGGAGAACTGCATTGTGAGGATTAAGGTGACAGCAACCAGTTTTTCTGAAAATGCTGTATTTTTTTTTCTTGCAGATCAGCAAATGAATGGTTCCCACCATGAACCCTCCCCAGTGCTCTCTGCTGCAAGAACTGGGAGTGAGGCAGTGCAGCCAAAATTTATTTACACATGGCTTCAGAACAAGCAAGAACAGGTGGAGTAAAATTTCAGTGCATAGGGGGTGCAGCTTAGATGATACCTCTCTGGAAGAATTTTCCATTTTATGGAATGAATACTTCCTTCTCTACTTAGCTTATATACCACAAATCCTTCACTCCCAATGCCTTTTTGCTGTGTGAAGGTGGTAGGGTAGAGAAGGACCAACTGTGCATGCCTTAAATAAATGCAGATGACATGTTTAATCTTTTGTTTCTTTTCAGATAAAAAACTTCTTGTCCAAACGTGCATTGATAATGTATTTCTTCAGCAAGGTAAGGGTTGTCCTGTGTTTGGGACACAAGTAATGGCTTTAAATCCTGTATTTTCATCTAAAGCTTTCCATAAGTACAGCTACTTCCTTGCTGTGGTTTCACAGCAGGATTGTCCCATACCAGAAAATAAGAATTACAATGTTTTTTTAAAGTAATCTGATTAGAAACTCTATTTTACTTAAAGTGTTCTTAGCCCTTGAAAACTAGCTAGTATATCCTCTTTTTTTCCTTCCTCACTTACAGCTGTAGCATTGTGGGTAGCTTCTGTCCAAAAGTAATTCTACTTCAGATCAGATTTTTCTGGCTATTTCCCAAGATCTGTTGGCCTTGCAGGTCTGTTCTGAAAGCTGCAAGTTTGGCAATATTATTTATAAAGTTCACTCACAGCACTTTGGTTTCTTTCTCAGCACCCAGAAGCCTCCATCCAGGCTGTTTTCTGTGATGCCCAAATGCACATCTGGGCTTTGGAAGGTAAGTGCTTTCCAGGTGATCCACTCTGCTGGTTCATGGAAAACTCTCAGGGCTCTGTGCTTTATAAATGTACCAATAAAAATATGTGAAATGCTTTTGATAAAAACACAACTGCATTTCAGACACCAACATGACTAAAGTGTAATTCACTTGTTAGTTTTGAGATCCCATGTGAGATCTCTTACTTTATGTTCTGTACAGATTCCTAAACTTGATTTCTGGTGCTTCTCTCTCATGTGAACCCATGTATCACTTTTACATTTTTTCTAGTGACAGATTTATGATGCCTTTTTACAACAGCTTTTCTGACTAAAGGCTCTGGGTCTGTGTTTATCAGAGAGCTGAGGGAGGCTCTCAGATAATAACTTAGCAAATAAACAAAAGGATGGTTTGCAGAGAATTAGAGGAACAATGACAGTATGAAATTACATTTTGGATTTTTATTGTTTCTTTCAAAGTTGTGAGTAAATACTGATATTGACAGAATCTTCCATTACATTTGACTGTGCAAAGTTGATCATTTTCCTTGGTGATGTGTTTTATGGGCCAGTGTGCCATGCTGTGTCAGATTGAAGGTGATGGCTTGGGATGTAGAGAGTCTGGAGATGGGAATCACACATAATTTTTATATAATCTCTCTTGCTTTACCAACCTCAAGCTATTATACATCTGTCAAATCAGTGAGTGGTCCAGAGCTGAGGTGACTTTCAGCTGACAGCAGCAAGTCTGGAGGTATTTCCAGCACATTGGTGGAATCTTCAGGCAACACCATAAACTTTGAGACTGAATTCTCACCTTTTGAAGCATTAATTACAACAAATTTATTGTTTTTAAAGGTCTGTCTCACTTGGTAGCAGCCTCCTTCACTGAAGATCAGTTTGGAGTTGTCCAAACTACACTGCCAGCTATCCTGAACACGCTACTGACTCTTCAGGAGGTAAAACTTAACTTTTCCTTGCTGCAAGGCAAGTTCAGGAGAGGAGGAGGAGGAGTCCTGTTGATTTTACATAATAACCTTGCTGACTAGTCATAACATTGAAGTTGCTGCCACTAAAACAGCTCTTCTGCAGTTAATCTAACCAAAACAGCTGGTTGCCACTATGTACACTATGAAACAGCTGAATAAAAACCCTTTTGGTTTTTAAAAATGTGGGAGAAAATATGCAATGTTTAATTTTAAAGAAATGCTACTGTGTGCTCAGTTGAAGAGTTTATTTCAGGGATGCAGCAATTCTAATACAATATCTTTTGCAGAGTTAGAACTTAATCTTTATTTATTGCACACAATTCCTGGTGCAACGTGGAGCACTTGGAGACATTGCAAATCTCAAGAGATAAAATCTGTGTCTCTGCTAATAGAGAGACACTACTCTCAAATTACTGATGTTTGTGTAATGTGTTTTAAAAAATCCAGATTTATTTCCAAGGCTATCCATGTCCTATTAACATAACCATTTCACACTGCCCTAATGGAGGTTCTTGGAAAGAATTTAGAGGTTATTAAAGTTCTTCAGTGTAAGTCATCTATTCCAAGAAAAGGCACCAGGGGGAAAGAAAGCCAATGCCCTTGTTTGTGAAAGAAACAAGTCATAATACAGGACAGAACTGTGCTTCTGCAGCATGTGATGTTCTTAGCCTAAGACTCAGAAACAGAGAATCTAATTTCACAGAACTTGATTCTGTGTTCCTGTTGATGGCTGGGAAATGCTGTCTCCAAAACATTTTTGTGTGTCTTGGTGGAATTTCTGAACTCACACTTTGTTTTTGCTTTATTTGACACAAACATGTCTCTAGTTACATGAAATTATGAATTCATTATGAAAGAATTGAACAGATGACAGGAATCTGTTTTTCTCATCAGGTCGTAGACAGACATTTCAAACTGCCACATGTTTCTAGCAAACCTCCCCGGATTTCAGGGAGCCTGGTGGACACATCCTACAAAACACTAAGATTTGCACTTAGAGCCTCTCTGAAAACAGCTCTCTACAGGATAACTACTGTCTTTGGAGAACACTTGAAGTAAGAACTTCCTCATGATTGCTTCCTTGTTAAATTTAGTTTAATTCATGTTATTGTAGGACCTGTGAAAAATCTAGATTTAGGTAAAAAAATCCCTTCTGCTCATTATTATTATGTGGTATTTTAGGGTTTTTTTTGATTTGTGGAACCTTAAAAAGTTCCTGTGTAGATACATGGTCCCCCTTCAAATTTATTATTCATAGATTTCTGGGCAATTTTTCTTAGTGACTTTTCATGAACTCTTTAGAAGCAGTTCATGAATACCACTTGTTTAATAAATCTGAGCTGCTGAAAAGAAGATAAATCAACTAGAGGCAATTGTTCTGCAGGGAGAAAATCCTATGAGGGGTCCAAATAATGAAATTCCATTGCTGCCTGGTTGTCCAACAGCTCTTCTCAGCCACTCTCCCAGCAGGCAAATTTCCATACTTGGCCTTAGAATATGTGGGACTGAAACTTCCTGTAGTATCTGCCCATCTCTCCCTCTGGGGATGAAATGTCCCTCAGTTTAGAAGTGCTCAGTATACAGGAGGGATCATTTCAGGAGATTCTTTCTTACCTAAATCATCCTTGCAAGTGAACCACTTGCTGTTTAGAGGTAAGGAAATGGTCAAGGTTTCCTGGTATAGGTATTTTTTAGAAGCTATTGAGGATAAGAATTGACAGTTTCAAGGGTTAATATGCTTCTTTGTTGTGGAACATAGATGGTTTTTCATAAAATTTAGCTTCAGTGTAATTGATTTCAATGTACACTCAATTTTGGCATGAGACTTTAATTTTGTGCTGTATTACTTCTAATGTAAAATGTTCTGCATTTGTTTCTAGTGCTGTACAAGTGTCTACAGAACATAAGAAAAGACTTCAGCAATTCCTGGACTACAAAGAATAAATTTTGATGCAGCTATGGTTGGTTTTTTCAAGACTCTTGCTAAGAAGAAAGTGGGACTAATGAGGCTTTTTACATTGGCTTTTTGGAAAAGCATATGGAAGTATAAGAGTTGCAGAACAAAACTTTTAGAACTGTAGAAGAGTTCTGATGGCTTTGGATCATTTTTTGTATAATAAAACTTGTAAAATTCATCTTGCCTTCTTTTAATATCACTTACAAATGAGAAAGTGCCAGTTCTTCTTTCTAGGTAAGACTATGACATTTAAGATTGCCAGAGTTATTTTGACACTCACATCTTCCATTATTTTTCACACTGTGTTTTTTCCCTACTCTCTTCTGTTAAGGGCTGAGGAGAGATTCACGTAGATACTTAGTGCTTAAGTGCTTCATAAATTTAGTTGATAACACTTTAAGATCAAGAGTGGAGTTTAAGTGTAGGAAACAGATGTGCCCAGGAATAAAACATGCTGCTCCTCTGTAAGCTGGAAATGTTCCTTCGGAGTAAAATGGGTGTGCAGAAAGGCATTATTAGCACACAAATACTGCCTGGAAAGGGAGCAGCTCAGATTTTATCTTTAAGGTGACTTAGCAAACCAAGTTCTGATCTATACAGAAACTTACAGGATACTGTACTGCATTTAGCAAAACTCCCAAGTAATTATACTGGGAATTAAAGTTTAGATCAACAGCTTTCTGTTTGGGGGGTAGAAAGGATGTTTGCAGCACATCCAAATTTTTCAAAATGGTACACGTTATTGGTAGATTCTGGTGAAAAACACTATTTTTTAAAAGCTCTTTATCTGAAAACTTATCAAAAAAATTGAAAACTAACTACTCAGTTTTTAAACAGACTCCAGTTACTGTGATAGCTATATTAGAAAATGTGTGGAGTATGAAGATGAGAGCAGTAAGCTAAATAGTCTTGCAAATGAATTTAGTTTGATAAGAGGAAACAACTATCATTTTCCTTCAGTGCTGTTAATCCTGTGGTTTTTGTTGTGTTGTTTTTCTGTTTTTTTTAACAGAGGACCCAAGATGTGAGGATGGCCATGGGGTTAGTTATGTTGGAGTGATGCAGCTGTGTAGTAATAGGGTGTCTGTAAGGTTTGGGTAAAAGAGAAACCCCTGAATTTCCAGTGAGAGCTGCATATTGCTTTCTTCAGTACAGAGAGGTAATTTTTTGTAATGCAGACACTGCAGATGTTAGATTTGGTAGCGAAAATGAGAATTATATTGTTCTTTTTGCTTTGAGATGGCCCATAGCAAATGCAGTAAGATGATAGATAGCCTTTCACGATGTTTAAAGGTTAAGCTAAAGCTTCCCCATGCTTGATTTCTACCACAGGTAGAAGCTTTTTGACTTGCCTAACTTATTAAATAATTTATTTTGCATATTTTTTGGCATTGCAATGTGCACCTGATGCTTTAGCTGGTACCTCAGGTGTAACTGGTAACCCAAATACTGCAGATTAAAGTTTCAAATAAATTGTTCACAGTTTTGAACAGGTGCAGTATTTTTTTTATTGCGGTGGTATTTTCTGCAACACTCCCACAGCCATAAACTGCAAGTTCTAATTAAGTGTTATAGTTCTGAACAACGAGCTTAAAATGCAGATGACTTTTTGATGGCAAAGTGGTTGAGCTCTGTCCTTGTGTTGCAGCAGAGATTTGCACATATCTGCTAATGAGTGTGTGATTCATGGCATTCTCCCTATGACAGAAAAGCTTTCAAAACCTGATTGCTTTGTGGTTTCTTTAACAGCTCCAATATTTAAAGAGCTGAAGACTTTTTTTTTTTTTAAGCCTTAACTTAAAAGTGCATCTTTAACAATATCTCATGCCTGTGAATCACAGTGTACAAGAATATAAAGTGTATGTTGGGTGCCCTTTGAAGCTGAGTAACTGATAACATCTTATTCTGGTTTTGGCTTTGGGAATAATTCTATTCCCCTGGCAAAATGTGGTGGTATTTCAAGTATTTTTCTAGACTTTTGTCTTAACATAAGAATCAGTCTGTGAAGCCTCTGTGAGGTAGGGGAAGAGTCTCCTGAGTTCAGTTCTGCATTCTGGGTACTGAGGAAAAAAACAAAGACTTTTTACAGTTGGTTTCTGTATAGCTGCAACTGAACTGGATCCTTCAAGCCTGGTATTCTTCATCTGTTTAATCATCTCAAAGCTGAGCTGCATCTTGTTGCTGGATTGCATGCACAGGTGAAACAGTATTCTGGTAACCTTGTGAACAACCTGCCTCTCCCACAAGTGAACTGCAATCAAGAGTACCTGAAATGATATCCACTGCAGCTCTGGAGAGGTACGTGGTTGATGGTTCAGATCTGTGTTCCTGTTACAGTGGAGTAATGAAACAGAGGCTTAAGCTCCTGAGCATTCAGTTATAAATCTGGGAAAAACCTATCTTGCTTCATTTTCTGAGATACAGCTTTGAAAATTCAGACTGTGGCTGGACAAATGCAGAGGCCCTGGTCCTTGAAGCCCCTGCACAGTGCTGTATCCACGGGAGGCAGGCAGGACTCGCTCCCTCAGCAGGAGCTCTGCCACTCTGGAGAGTTGTCCCGGTGCCAGTCGCGGCTCCAGGCCTGAATGCCCCTTGAGATGAAGTGGTTTCGATTCTGTTGCTGCGTGCTTTGAACAGAGGCTGCATTGTGTGTGCCGTGCTCGTGTCCTGAGGCCTGCAGCAGCCATTTCCCAGCTCCCACCTGCTCCTGCAGCTCCCAGGGCAGCCAGGGAAGGGCCAGGCTCCCGCTGATGGATGTTCTGTACCTGCTCAGTCACAGGCAAGTGGTGCAGGCTGGGCTCTGTGCTTGCCAGGCTTCCCCCAGCTCCTGCCCGTGGCCACCTGTGGGATGGGTGCTCTGCCTGGGGAGGGCTGGGTGGAGGTATGGAATCCATGGAGGTGGCCTCAGGAGCACACCCTTGGCTGTGGAGGTGCCTTCCCACATACAGTGCTCTCCCCTTTCCCTGTGGATGAATGGTGGCAGCTCACAGTGCTTTCCCTGTTCAAGCAGGTGTGTTGGAGCTGCAGGGCTTCACACACCCATGGCAGCCACGTTCCCACCACTCCCATCACCACTTCTCCCCAAAGATGCAACAGAACAGTAAAGTCTGTGTGGAATCATCACAGACACCACACTGCAAGTTGAGAATCCTCCCCACTGTCCCCATATCCTCCTCCCTCGGTGGTCTTTGATATCCTCCATCACCAGTACTGTGTTCCTGTATTTGCTGTGTGGGTTAAATGCATTTGGGTGCTGTGGACATGCCTGGAATGTGGTTTGCCAAGCTCTTGTGTTGTAAGGGGATGTAGAATGTTGCTTTCCTTTGCTCCAGACTCATGGTGGTGATTTGCATCTGGCAGATTGGCACAAATGGCACAGAATAAACAAACAGTGCAGCTTCCTTGTGTCTGAGGGAGCAAAGCCTGCACCATGCTCAGATTTCAGAAAACAAAAAAATAACCTAGAGAAGATATCACCTTTCTGTCCTTAAAAAAATCTTGGGACTACAGTAGAGCTAGTCAGTCAGGAGACAGATGAACATGGAGTCTCTGCAGCCTACCATGAGAACAAAGCACAAATTCAAGTGGGAATAGTTCCCTGTTGGATATGCAAGCTGATTCATCCAATAAATGGTGATGGCACAGGAATTTCCTCTTCAGTTTCTTTTCAGTCCCTACAGTAAGAATTGCAGAGAAAACTCTGGCCTAAGCCACATGTATGTACTCATGCAATCATCAAAGGAACCAGTGCTGAGTGTACTCTGAGTTCCTCTCTACCCCTGCCCAAAACACACAAAAAATGACAGGCTTTGCCTTTCACTTCTTGAATAACTCCACTTTTAAATCTGACTCCTAAAACACAGGGCTGGAGTGGGCTGTTGTATATAACTGCATCTTGTCTGAAAAGGTATGACAAGAGCCCTGGAGGAATTTTGCAGGAATTAGGAATGGAAATATATAACTGTCTGTGATTCAAAGATTGTTGAGGGTTATGTGTAAGCATCATTCTTAGCTCTTGCTAAGCAAATTCTAGTTGTGGGCTTACTAGTGTTTGAAGTTTCAGCTCAAGAGACAGACTCTGCCCACCTCCAGGGCAAGCTCTGAGGAGCAGGGAGATGGGGCAGTAGCTCTGTAAGGCACTGGGTTTCCTGTCTGCTCATTGCCAGAGGTCACTGCTCAGAGCAGGTACAGACTGTGGACCTTGTCAGGGGTGGTAAAAGTTTTGGGTTGAGCATGGCTGCATCTCAGAGTTGGGTACTGAGAGGTTTTTGTCTTTGCACACACTTGCAGTCAGTTCTGGGAAAGCTTTATCAGCAACCACAGTGTGTTTTTGGAAGAGAAGTCCACTCTTGTAATTAGTGCAAGCTGAAAACTGCCAGGGAAATATGGGTTTATCTTTTTTGTGCTTTGCACAGAGATCCTCTACAGCACTTCAGCTCTTCACAGGTGGCCACTTTGCAAGTCTCCCAGATTCTGCGTGTTCTGTTTGGGACGCCAAGGGTTGAATTTAACCAATGGAACTGGAAATGAGTTTTACCATAGACAATGATGGGAAATGCTAAATAACCTGGAACAAAGAGTGAGGGAAGCAGTTGATCTTTGTCACAAGTTTGGCACTCAAAACGAAGATTTTGGCTTCTGGGCCCCTGTTGTGAAATGGGGTTTAGCCTGACCCCACCCTCCCTCACCTCCAGTGATGATAATGAAATGTTGGTGTAGAGATGGACACCAAAGAAACGCCCTGGAGTAAATGAATAATTCTGTATTCTGCACAGGGCTTGGCTGGTGTTCAGTAAATACATTCACTGTGTGGCCCAGACACTGTGCCAATGAAGAGTGACTAGTTGCTCATTCAGCAATCACTCTCTTCAGTGCATTGAATATATGGAACCCTAGGCAAAATAACTGGGGGTCATGTTATAACTCCAGTTCTGTAACTCATTTAGAGTAGGCATGAGTCAAGCTTGTACCAGCAATTCTAGTCCTGGCACATCCCAGTGCCAAGGACTGGATTTTACAAGCTGAACATCCTTAAGTTGTGCTGTTCTGAGGGGGTTTTGTTTGTTTGTTTATGACTGAAGTTTATTTTACTACCTATAATGTGTATACGTGATGTGAGAGACAGATCTATTTATGGATTGATGCAGAGAAATAGTACAGATGAATGTTTGAGGAAAAAACTGCAGGTGTAAGCAACCACATCCTGCTTGGACCCTTCTTTAGAGGCATTTTCCTCAAAGTTCCCAGGAATGATCTGCCAATTAACTGGAGAGGCAGGAGGGATCTGTAGTGTTACAGTGGCTTTTGGAGATGATGGTTGTTTCTCGCAGTTTCTGCAAGACAAAGGTGGATTCAAGATTACCATGTGATTTTCCCAAAATCTGCTATTGTAGAAGTTTGTGTCTAAAAGATAAGTCAGCATAATCTGAGGAATTTCTTTTTTCTAACTACAAGAACTATAAACAAATCTGTAAGTTATGAGGCAATAGTTGAGTCCATCACTAGATAATGTGTGGTCAGTTTGACCCTGCTGCCTTAATTTAGGAGGTCATTTTCAAACCACTATAAAGAAGGGCTTTGTGCTGCCTTAAAGGGATATGGGCAATCTCTAAGAAATAAGCATACTCACAGAGACAATTCCTTTGGCTCAGTTTTTGTTTAGTTGTTTCTTTTTTGCTATCTGTGGTGCAGTAAATTAAAGCAAAAACAAGTCTGGACTTGGCATGCCTCTGTAAATAAACTGCTGTGTGTAAATTGACAGTTCCTTTGCAACCAGGTTATTTATAATAAAGTTTGTTATTCTCCCAGCAGAGAGCTTGTTTTGCCCAGTATTAAGAGAAAGCTTATGGTAACACCTCCCACCTCTGTCTGCACTGCAGCAGTTACACAAAGCTCTCACAATTTCAAATGTGTCCTTTTAAAATCTTCTTTTGTTCCCTCCTGGAAGAGATGACTTCAATATGTGAACTACAGATTAATACTTCACCTCTGCTTGTTTGCGGTGTGCAGCTCACCTTAACTGTATCGGTTCTGCCTCATTCCTCTCCTCCCACAGAGCTGCTGGGGCAGCGGGAGATCCGGTTTGTGACGGCGGCTGGTTATAGCCATCCCTTCCTGACAGAGGTAAAGAGCTTTGGAGGCTGCATTTGGTGAACTGGAGTCTCCTTCATGCAGTGTCCTTTCCCACCTCCTGTTACAGATGATCTCTCACTGTCCTCCTGTGTATCCAGCTCTCCAGGCAGAAACTGTGTCTGCCTGTGCAGCTGTGAGCACAGGGACAGTTCAGAGCAAGGAGGTTGTTGGGCATCTGCAAAAGCACCTGAAAACACTGTCATGGCAATGATCTGTTCATCGCTGGTGTCAGTAGGGAAAACGTATCAAACTTTTTAAAACAACTTCTCCTTACTGGTACAATTTCACTCTGGCCCAAGCTAGCCTTAGACTATTACCTGTTTTCTCTTTAGTCACCAGCTAGGAGTGAATGGGCAGATGGGCAAGTCTCTAATCAGCACCTGTGTCCTACTCACTTGACCTAGAGAGAGGATATTCAGGCAAGCAGTTTCATTCCTCTGGATGTTTTTTATACCAAATTGCAACCCCATCTTTCATATGTGACTCAGAATGAAGCAGGGACTGAAGATGGCCTGTCTGCCACAGCTGAAAGGTTTGCTTTGCTGATGGTGACATCATTAATAGAGAGAAGAGCAAAGTGGCCTAACTGTGACCATGCCATGACCAACAACCATGGCCCTTGGCAACCAGGAATGTTGAACAAGAAGGCCAATACAGTGAAATCTTCCCCCCACTTTCCTCAGGGCAGACTATTGCTGTCATGGGGGAGAGAGGCCAGTGACTGGTTTTCCCAAGGACACAAGAAGGGAGACACCCATCTAGCTCATGGATGTGGTGACAACATTGGGTGAATCAGAGTGTGCTGTACAGCTTGTGCATGCAGCAAAGTCGTGGTGACCCAGGGCACGGAGCAGTCTCAGCAGCCATGACTGCACTTGCCTGACCTTTGTTCCAGAACCAAAACATGAAGTGTCTTCTGATTCGGTAGGAAAAGGGACTACTTAACTCTTGCATTAGTACAGTTATTCAAGGAGCATTTGTTTCTCCCAGCACTTGTTCCTCCACGTCTGTGAACTCGCCAGAGTGACCAAATCGTTGCTTTTCAACAGCTCTAGGAGTCAAGTCTCTATCAGACACATCCAGCCCTGAATGTCCATGCACCACCTGTTTCTCTCACTCAGGGCCAGGGCTGGGCATCCCCAGCTGCACAGTCCCACCACAGACAGGGCAGCTGCCAAATGCCTTACCCAAACCTGAGGAAACAGTGCTGTGAGCGCAGGTTTGAGTCCATGGGGCCTCGTTTCCTGTGGGTGGAATATGGGGATACCTGCAGCTTGGGCTGTGAGGTCTGTATTTCTGTGACACGATCTGCCACGGAGAAATCCATCTCGGTGTGAAGGGCCTTTACCCTCTGTGCTGTTGGAGCTCGGAGCTGTGATGTGCTTCAGTTGAACCTTTCCTGGCTTGCAGAGGGTGCCCAGCACATGGAACAAGGGAACAGGAACTCCGTGCCCGTGGAACAGCGCAGCCCTGGGCGATTGCTGAGCCACTGGCGGCACCTGCCGGTATTCTGCAGAAAGTTCTGGGTATAGCTGATAAAAAAACCAACAGCGGTTCAGAGCAGGACACACACGACCTCAGGTACAGAATGCAGTGATGAGGGTTAACGAGCTTCTCCCTGCTTGCTGTGGGAAAATCCCTAACCACTAAAGAAAATCCTTCCAGGAAGGTACACAATATATCCAAAACTCCCTGTTTTCTAGGAAAATCCCTCCAGATATTTGGGCAGCATGTATCAATATAGCTGTAATAATCTGCACAAGATGAGCCCGCATTCAAGATCCACCTAAATGCTATTTATTTCCTGCACTGGAAGCGGTGGGATTTCTCTGGTTACACTGTGTTCTGGAATAATATTTTCCTCTGTAAATTTTACTGCTTCTTCATGTTAACTGAGGTTCAGGCTGTTGCCGTGGTGTATTTCTGTCTTAAATAATTACTGCTTGTGGTAGTACTGCCAGGTGCCTTCAGCATTTCCAAATCAAAGAAAAAGAACAGCTTGGTCCTGAGGGCCCCATGGATGGACACAACTGGGGGTGGGCACATAGGTTAGCAGAGCACTAAGAGGTGGTGTGATAATGTACACTGAAAATTTTTACTTTGTTTTCATAAATCCCTAGGATGTTACCTTCCAATTCAGTATTTGTGCCAGCTAGTTGATATTCAGTTTTGTTTCCCATAGGAGTAAGGTGGGGATTTTTTCCTTTTTTTGTAGCTTCTTGTTCCCACTAAGATATTCAGAGGGCATTTACCAGTTTTCAACCACATTTGACAGAAAGCTATTAACTTCTGACAATTTAAGATGTGGTTTTACAGAAGAAAAAGACCCTATTACTGCTATTATTGAGGGGAAAGGCTGGCAAGTTCCCTGCTTGGTAGACCCCAGGTCATCCAGGCTAGGCAGGAATGAGGAGAGGCATTGCAAATGAGAGTCATTAGTACTGTTTCTCCCAGAACTACTTGTTCTATCTCAAGATCTTGTATCTTTTATTGAGACTTGCTTCCCTCCCACTAAATCCACAACATTCATAGCATTTGCCAAGAAAAAGTCATGCCCTGCTGTCCTGACCATTCCTGTACTCTGTACACTGCAGCGTGGCAGGCGTTATTAAGGGCTGGATAAAACTGTGAGTGAGGCACTCTGTGCAGCATCTGTGCTACAGGAAGATGAAGATCTCTTGTCTCGCTGCATGACTCTCCTCAGGAGGGGTGTAGCAAGATGCCAGTTCAGTAGCTGTCCCTCCTCCTTGTGCTAAATCTCCCAAGCCTCTCCTTTAGGTTTGCTGTGAACAAGCAGGATTTCCAGCCAGATGTCTGTCTGATTTACACCCATGTAAATCAGGGCTGACTCTGAGTCTCTCCTATCTTCAAGCTGTCCTGGTGTGTTACAGACCTGCTGTGCTGCACCTGTGCTGACAGCAGCATGTAGGGCAGGAGGGTGCAGACATCCCTGAGCCAGGAAAGTGTGGGCTAATACAGCTCTCTGGTGCAAAGCTGCACATCATGGCTCAGCCTGCGTTTGTTTGGAATCAGGCCCAAGCTAATAAACCCAACCAGATTGCTTCCAGACCCAAGCTGGCCCAGGAGGAGCCAGTGCAAATGTCACTATGCTGTGGTGCTTGCTCTGAGCTAGCTTAATTGTCTGTGTGGGCACGGGCCAGCTCCTGCACCTGTGGGGCAGGCAGGGAATGAGGCACATCCATAGACTGAAGCGCTGAATGCGGCTGGAACTGCATCACCAGAGAGATCTCTTGGCCAGGTTGTACCCACCTCCAACACAGGGCTTCCCAGCCCCTGTCCTTGGCAAGGCTGTGCTCTCTCCTGCTGCTCCGCTGTGACATGCTGCAGTGGCTGTGGCTTTCGCACACTAGCTGTTTATAGGGCACTGCCGGCTGTTCAGGGGCGGCTTGCCTTGTGGATGTGCAGTGCCGGGGCAGCCGCACGCCTGAGCAGACTGCCTGGGGACAGGCACAAGGATCCTCGACGACCGCGGGCAAAGGGAAAGGGTCCGGGCCCATGGCAGCGGGAGGGAAAACCACGGACCGCTCGGGAGGCAAGTGGGCAGCTGCAGGGACTCTCCGCACCGGGCGGGCACCAGGAAGGTGCGGACCCAGGGCACACCTATTCTCAGGCTGACCTTGGCCCACTGGCCCCCGCAAGCACGGGCTAACTGCGGTCCCCCTGCCGCGTTCCTTGACGCGCAGCCGGACCGGTCCCGCGGGCGTACCCCGCTGCCAAACCCCGAGGGGCGGCCCCGGCGGCACAGCCCTCCCCCTGCCCGCCCCGGCTGGCCCCGCCGCCGCGCCAGGGTAATGGCCCGGGCCGCCTGCGCTCTGGCAGCCGGCCCTGCGGCGGGGGAGTGGGGCTGAGCCCGTGCGCCCGGCGCGGCGGCGGGAGCCGGCGGGCAGCGCGTCCCCCCGGGCGGCCCCTCCCAGGTAGGAGCGCGGGGGCGCGGCTGTCACCGCGCCCGGCCGGGCTTTCCCCCCTCCCTCCTTCCCTCCGGGACCGGTGACTCGGGGGCCGCGGCGAGCCCGGCGGTGGCGAACCCGCATTGCCACCGCGTCCGTGGTTGCCGGGGCGGCCGCTGTTCGGATGCCTCAGCTGAAAGGCACCGGCCGCCAAACAACCCGCCCGTGTGCCGGGTCCCCTCCCCGCCCCTCCCGGCCGCGCTCGCCTTCCCGGGAGCGGCTACGAGCAGCCCGGCAGTGTTGCCTAGAGAGGGAGCGAAGCCGACGCGCGGCATCGGCCGCCCCGTCTCTCACGGACGAGCCGCCGCCGGGGTCCGAGCGCCCCGCGTCTTCCCCCGTCCGGCCGGTGTGTGTGAGACAGCGGGCGGGGGCCGCGGCATGAGGGCAGCGGGCAGCGGGGTGAGGTTTGCGGGGTGAGCTTTGCGGGCTGCGCCGCCTCACGCGCGGCGGTTACCGGCCGTTGGCGGCGCGGGGCTGAGGCGGGAGGCGGCGGCACGGAGGGCACAGAGCTGAGGCGGGGGCAGCGGCGGCGGGTCCGCCCGCGCTGACAGCCCGTGTGCCCTCGGTGCAGGAGAGCGGCGGGGGCCCGGGCAGCAGCAGCCGCAAGCGGACATGCACTGTGAGCTCGCCGCGGCTCAGAAAGGCAGCGCCCGCGTCGAGGTGAGCGACAAATGCCAGGGAGCGTCTCAGAAGGATCTGCCGCGGGTGGCTCGTCCCGGCGCTGGTAAAGCTCACTTGAATCCTCAGATGTCCTTTAAAGTATCTGTCAGTAACGGCGGTGACCACACGGAGCCTCAGCAGAGCCCCCCTGAGATGTCAGCACCTCTGCTAGATTTCATCCCCAAACGACCCAGCATATTTGAGAGGATTCCGATTCTGCCCAGGGCGCAGGAGCTGCGATGCGCTAGAGGCTCGAAAGATTATTTCCAGCAGCAGAAACATCAAAGCGTGAAGGGTGAGTTTGAAAATGCATGAACTAAACACTACCATCACCAAAAACTTATTCACTACACAAATAAAAACGTAACAAGCTTTTTCCCCCCCCTCCCTCCTCCCTTTCTGGTCTTTAGTGTATTTCCTAACTTGTTTATTTAACTTCAAGCTTTAAAACTTTTTTTTTCTGAGCACCTTGGTGGGACAGGATAAACCAGACTGTACTTTTCCAGCGTGAAGCTGTCTCTCAATAATATTTAAAAAAAAATAGTATTTAAAAAATCTTGAGACCAGCATCTTATTTAGTTGTCCTGAGCCTGAAGTGCTGCTCATGCAGTCACTTCTCAAAGGTGGTTTTGGGCTTGGTGCTGAAGACTGGGCTGGTCTGTCCTGCGCCAGAGAGTTCGTGTGGGGTGTTTGTTTGTGAGCGTGCCTGGCTGACAATAAATGCCTGATTCTTATTCAGCAGTTTCACCACGATTGCTTGGATTTTATAGTTTGTATTTCACGGAGGTGTTTCAAATGCTGGATTCAGGCGGTGAATCCTCAGACTTGGGAGCTCCTGGTGCCCGAAAGGTCAAATTCTGCTAGTTAGCAAATGCCTGATTTTCAGCTCTCCATCCTTAAAGAAAGTGGCACTGAGGTAGGGTTAGGAGTTGCTTACTAAAAATCTGTTCATTACACTTTTCAGCTATAACTGGTTAACTCAGCTGAAATTCGTTAATCAAAATTCAATTTTAAAATAATCCCTCTGTCACTGGATGGGCTCAGAGGGAATTGGAGCATTTCTTTATGCTACAGAGTCGCTTGCAGAGACGTAGGTACACCTAAGGTGATTAACATTAAGATAAGGTTTTCTGTAAAGTTAAAAGGTAATTCTCTTTTTTCTTTTCTTATCAGTCTATTCACATTCTTTATTTTAGATATGTAAGTGCAGTTATCTTGTCTCTGTAAGACAGTTCTCACTGGGATTTTTTCCAGTTCTGTCCATTCTTCTGAAAATCAAAAGTAGGCTGCATGCCCTTGGACTAGTGACATTTTCTTTTGTGAGCTTGTTACCTAGGGTGATGGCACCTTTCACTGCCACGGAGTTATGTTAATGAACACCTCGATCTGTGCTAGGTCTGTCCTGCAGCCTCGAGGATGTGTTTGTTCATCACCACTGAATACAGACAGAGTGGAGCAGCAGGTTATAAATTACCTTTTTTATTTTTCTGTTTGTTAATGCTGCAATTCTTCTCTCCTGATTTAAAAAAAAAAAAAAAAAAAAAAAGAGGTTGTTAATATTTGGCAGGAGTGAAATGAAGGTCTGTTTCACAGGCTCCTGTTTGGAGGGGGGAGAAGGAGGATTCACGTAGTATAAAGGGAGAGCTACAAGCTCTTGTATGGTGCCTGTGGAAGGGACTCAAGGGCTGTTCCAGTCCTTTGTGGTCCCACGGGTGAGGTTGGTGCCACCTGACAGGGTTCATACTAGCTTAAAACCCTGCCCATGCATTGCCCTGTCCAGGAAAACTGTTGAAATACTTTTAAAATATTTTTTTTCCTTTGAGCTGTTTAGCCCTCTTTTCATGCATATCCCTCTTGTTGTTGAAGAGGGCAGGAATTTAGGGAGGGAAAGAGGAAGAATTAAACTTTGCATTCACTTGGGATTTTTACAGTAGATGTAGGTGGGCATGGGAGAAGGTTCCTAATTCATCTGTCCTGACCGATCAATTTCCCATTTTCACCACTGGGGGAAAAAAAGCGTTTTACATTTTGTTGCTGTTTTTGTTTAGCATGTTTTCTGTCCAGGGTGTTACCTTGTGGTTGCTTCAGTGTATGGGTGACTTGAGTCATGGCAGTAAGTAGGTGTCCATGGGCCAGGAGAGGGCTCATTTAACTGAGCAGGAGGATTTGATGGATAATGTTGGATTTTTCCAAAGATGGCAACACTGAGTTTTTTGGGTGGCTTCCTGTTGTTTGTTGGGGTTTTTTGTTTGGTTTGATTTTGCCTTTTTTTCCCCCCCCAAGAAGACATTTTCAGGAGCAGTTAGGGAAAGTAAAATTTAAAGTAAAATTCTAAGTCTGATTTAAAATGTGTGGGATGTGCTGCTCCTTCTGACCTGGACAGTGTCAGCAAGTGCTTTAATGTCCACAGGGGCATTCTGGAGTGCTCACTGTGCTCCAGCTCACAAATCAGAGTGTGTCTAAAGCGGGCTGTGCTGCAGACAGCAGAGCTGCTGCTCTTTCAAGGAGCTGTGCAAACCATCTCCCACCAACCCTGGTTCCTGAGGAAGATAAAGGACTGGGATAGCATGTGGATGTGATATACCAAGATAAAGCTAAGATATGGAAGTGAGTGAAATACTCAGATTTACCCAGTGAAAGGTTTTGGGAAGGAAACTGATGACAGCTTGATTTCAGAGCATCGTGCCCGTGTGCCAGAGTGCCATGTACCCAGTAATTCCCTCTGCAGTCTGGGTTAGATTACAGAATGTGCCTCCTGGTTTTGGTTTATCCACAGTTGAAAGCTGCAAGTAGGGAGTGTAAAAGATGCTCTCAAACAAGAGCAAAACTGATTTTTATAGTTGCCTGTAAGGTCTTTTTTTCCTAAACAAGTCTTACTTTTAAATTTTTTTTTTTTTCCCAAAAAGAATGAATCAAAATGATACACTGCTCTACTAATAAAAAGGGCAGCTTTGAAGTAATCACAATGGGGAAGAAGTATCCTGCTGTTGCAGTGTCTCTGTGGTGTTACTGTGCTGCTTCACAGTGTTTAAGTTATGATTCTGCAAAATGCTTCCGTGCCTGAGCGAGTCTTTTGGACTTTCTGAAGAGCCAAACAAAAACTTGGGTTGTGGTGAGGCTTATTTCTGGGAATTGGATCATTGGGGTCTAAACTTTTCAGGATGGAGCTGTTGGTTGTTTGCTGAAAATAACACTGTTTTGGACTTGTGCTTCATATTTTGTTCTGTTTGGGAGCTGTTTAATATAAATGCCCAGTTCTCACCCAGCCAACCCCTTCTGATGTGGCTGGCTGTGATAGGCACCATGCTTTTCTTGGTCATTGATTTCCCTGTGTGTAACAAGGCAGAGTATTTGCATACAGACACTGCTTTTTAGAGGCATTTGACATAGAATGACTGTGCCATAAGGTATAAAGTCCATTTTACAGTGTTTTCCTGAGATTCTGTGGGTTTGGTTCCACGTTGTTGAATTTCATGCTACGGTATTACAGTTTTGAAAGTAACACAGCAAAATACTTATTGTCTACAGGGAAGAAGCTTTTGGGAAGGTTTTAGTGGTGACAAAAGAGTAATCTATAAAGATGCCTAATATCTCAGTTTCTAAATGACGTTGATTATGGTTGTTACCTGGAAACACTTCTCCTTTTCATTCTTTTCCAGTATTGTTCAGCGTACCTAATTCATGACTCAGTAGAAATGACGAGATTTATCCTGTTAGCTGTGCCACTGGGAAATCATCCAAATGGCCCGGACCTTTGCAGCAACCACTTCAGATATTAACTTACACTGGGCAAAACAATAAGCTGGTCGAGTTGCAGTAGTTGGATGTTTCCTTGTTGAGAGTATGTTTTATTCAGACAAGGAGAAAACGGCTTGGATTTTTTTTTTTGTTTGTTGTTAACTGTAGCTGCTTTCAGCAAACACACAAGCAATGTATTGAAATGTATTAATTTCCTTCTGCTGTTGAGAAGGAGGGGTAAATCTTGCCATTTAATCCCCCTGTGACTGTTTCCTTGGTTGTCAGGACTGTCCTTGTGAAAGTAACAGCTTATGCTGTTGGGATCTCAAGCAGAAGTGTATACTTTGATTTTATGAATTATTAGGTGAATTGACTGGTCTTGGGCCCGATTGCCATTTTCGTTCTTACACCTTATCTGTGTTCACCTGAATTATCCCACTGGAGCAAGTGTGACTGCCTAGAGCTGATAAATATGTTATGGGCTGATAAGGAGACAGGGACAGGTTCATGGTGATCTCTAAACTCTCAGTTTTAGGTAGAGCTGCAGTAGTAATTATTTCTTATTTTCACTCTAGTTCCCTTGCTGCATTTGTAGCAGACAGAAAGGAATTGAAAGGTTGGTCTGAACAGAATGTGCAGTTACAGAGCTATATTTTTATTTCATGGTCTCTTTTTTGCCTAATTTTGTTTTGTAAGGGGAGAAAGGAGAAGAAACTGCAAATTGGAGAATGCGTTCATAAATTCATTTGGAATAAATTGTGACTGTCCTCTCCTCCCTTAAACTGCCTATAATGCTTACTTGTCTTGAATAGGCAAATAACTTGCAGTTACTTGCTGCTGAAGGAAGTTCTTCTAATGATTTGTGTTGCAAAATCAGTCATTGACTTGAAGATGGGACTTTCATGGATTTAATTTAAAATAATTTAATTGTATCTAATCATTAAATCCATTGTAATTTAAGAATCATTAGTGGAGAGTATTTAGCAAATACAAACCAGGAAATCTAATGATCAACCAGTCATGTAAAGGCATTCAGTACTTGTAAAAGCAAATAAACTCTTTTCTGCTTCATGACAAAAACTACAGCTACTGGAAAAGCTGAAGGGAATAAATGTTGTATCTATTTTATTATTGTGCAGAATTATATGGAATAACAGATAATGTCAGATTACTCTCAACAAGGAAATAAGTCCAATATTGGAAGAAAATTTTTTATTTGATTTGAGTTTTGTTTGAAGGAATAGAAGTTAAAAAAAAGAAATTACTTGTTCTGTCTTTAGAATGTTACACTAATGGAGGTCATTATATACTGGGCTAAGTGGAGTGACAAGAAAAATATCCTTTTTTCTTTTATAGTAGGAAAAAAATTAACGTCTACATCTTGCAAGTGGTTAAGTATGTACATTACTGTTCCTGTGAGCAGTCTCATCAACTACAAATTTTTGGATGTAGACCAATTTAAATTATCATTTTGATATAACTGAATTCATTATTTGTATCTTGAGAGTTCAACCCTGTATACACATAGGTGTTAACTGTATGCTGAGAATCTTTAGTATACTTGAGATTATATTCTGGGAGGTCTACAAGGTTCTTTTTGAAATGAAATGGCTAAATTTAAAGTGAATGTCTTCTAGGACACTGTACTGCTTCATTGCAGTAAAATGGTTTGTTTTTTTTGTTGAGTAAGGAGGACAGAATTTTACCCTAAATTATTAATATCAGTAGGAGTCTTGCCACTAACTTTAGCTAGGTCAGTATTTCAATCCTAATATTACAGAACTTCATTTTCCTGTGTACAGGGAAAAGCTTGTAGAACAAATAACAAGTTTCTATTAAATCCATCTGTAAGCTAGGAAGTGGAATAACGTATGGATTATGAGAGAACTCTGTAGTACTGTGAATCTAATTTCCATGCTCAGTACCGTAATTACCATTATTCTAGAAACTCTGCTGTTTAGTGATTTTAGAACTGTTGAAGATGTTGATGGCAGGGTAATTGGAGAGGGAAAATAGACGTAAACCACTCCATTTTGCACTCCAGATTTCTATCATTCTATGTCAACAAGCTTGAACCAGGCGTGCAATCTAGTAATCACTTCACAGTGCCTGAAACGCCTTTTAATAGTCTGGGGTTTGTTTGCTCTTTTTTAGCTCAGCCACCCAGCGCTGTTTCCCAGCACATGGCTGTGGCTCGGAGTACAGGGTTCCACAGCGAGGGCCGCGCTCGCTGGCCGCGGCACGGCCCAATCTCGCCCCACGAATGTGCAAACAATAGCAAAGTGTGTGTTTGGGAATATGGCACAGCTGCTATCTCGGCCGGTGGCAGGGAAGGAGCAGTCCGAACCCCTCGGGCCGTGTTACTGCCTGCAAATGGGCCGTGTGAAGAAAGGCGAGGGCCGCTCCCTCCGTTCGGATGGCATCGGTGCGGCGCTGCCTTCTGCGCAGCCTTTGAAGAACGGAGGCAAAGAGTTCCCCTTTTCCCTTCCCCTCCTGTTCCATTTCTGGCACTCTGGATGTGAAATCTTGGTTGGGACCTGAACTTTCTGTTCTGAGAATCTGTGCTTCACTGGTTACCTGGAACAAGGACTTCTTTTTTTTCTTTTTTTATTACAGTCATTAGCTTGACTATATGAAATGATTGTTAATGATTATTTGTAGGCAGAGGACTGCTTGTAAAACAGATGAGACATTTACAGAGCTGCAAAAGGAAATTGATCCAAATCCTGTATATTAGGTTATTTTAAGGTTTTGAGTGTTACAAGATTGATCCCAAAGTGCTGAGGTTTGAGCATTACAAGGTTGATCCCAACTCAAAGTGCTTCACATCTTTTTATTTAAAGCAACTGTTTTACTTTAATAATTATGTTTGACTTCTCCATCATTATGTTTGAATGTATATGTGATGATCTTGCCGAATGGATTGGTAAAGGAGCACTGCAATTGAATTTACAGCACCAAATTTTTTCTAAGGCTTAAATGAATGCAAAACATCATAAACTACACTTAATTCTGGCATTTATGTGTGTGATAAGAGTGCTTTGTGAGAGTTGTTAGTTGTTTTACCATGAGGAGAAAGAAAATTCATTCTTCCATGTTGTTTGCATATTAGCCAGAGGGAAAAATGACACTAAAGCGACATCATCAAATACAGTAAAAAACTAACTTTTTAATACAGATGTCCATTGTTGTTTTAAGTGCTTAGGGGGTTGGTGGTTTGGTTTATTTTGGAACTTGCTGAACTATATGAAGTGTGTCTCCAGGGGCCTGGTATTTTAATACCTTGTAGAAGGTTGTATAACAGTAGATGATGTATTTTGCCTGCCTTCCAGTGCTGTAAATAAATTACATGTGCTGGCTTGGGAGAACGTATGTGAGGTGTAAATCAAAGGCTAATATAAGAGGAAAAATACCAATTAGTGATGTCTTCCAACAGGTTAAAGTTTCTTTACTCATTTATATATACAATCAAGAGATATAAGAGCAGTAATATGTATAAAAATGTTAACATGAGGCTCTTCCCTAGAAGGGGTAGAGGGTCTAGGATTATTTAAAATAAGTGCTGTGATTCAGTGCTTTTTCACAATTTGCTATGGTTAAGTCACTTAAATACTGAAGTCAACAATCCCCTAGGCAAAGAAAGATAATATAATTTTAAGTGTATTGTTAAAATTGAAATTTGATAGCTTCCACTCTCTAATCCTGTCTAAGTCTTGGTTGTATTAAAAGGAAAATAGATACATGTGTCAGTTTTGGAGCATAATCTTTCTTTTGAGTTTAAAGGATGATAAATGCGCTTCAGACAAGCAACACAGCAGTTTATTGGTATGAATGTTTTGCTAAATACTACATGCTTAACGCAATCCCCATTCCTTTATAATAAGTTTAAATATTAATTCTTTGGAATGCTAGATGCCTAAAGCTAGATAGAAATGCTGTGCAGTTTCAGATATCTAGGAGTGGGCTTGTGAAACAGGATATTTAACTGGGAGAGAAGAGTAGCACATTTCAGAGTTATTAGGGCAGAACAACAATGCAAGAGGATGACTTAAAAAGTTACAAAATTGTTTTCTGTGCGTGAGGCTTAAATACCTTAGAGTTATTTATTTGAACCACAAGAGCAGATTTCCTATCTATGTAGGTTCTAGATTGCATTTTTTATTATTATTTTGTTTAACTTTTTAGCCTCCTGCCCCTCTGTAAAGCAGCTGGCTTTGATTTAACCCGAATCCTTCCCAGAGAGGGAGTGCTCAGTCACGATGACTGCGAGTTGTGCTCTTGGATGGAACATCTCTGGAGTGACTGAAGAGAGGAGAATAAATAGACAGGAACTGCAGAAGGACTCACTTCACTCTACGTCAGCACTTAGTGTTCCCTACGTAAGTCCTGCCTGTCTCCCAGCCCCATCTGTGCTGGACAGAGGAGAGAGAGTTAAAGTGAGAACAGATAAAAGAGGACATTGCTGGTTTATTACCCAGTATTTTCTGGGAAGATCCCAGAAAGGATTTAGCAGAAGGTTTCATAACTCTTGCTTTGCCTTGCTGCTCCTGCTGGAATTGCAGGGCGTTGACTTCAGGAAGAGGCCAGTATTGAATATTTTTGAAAACTCTTCAATACTCCTTTGAGACACTGAAGATCAAAGTGTTAAATTCTCTCCTGAGAAAAAAGGGTGCAAACACTTGTAGCCCAGTAGATCAGTTAGCACAGCACGTTCACCTTCAATTTTTCTTGTGTTCAAGATCGGGTATGGGTGTAAAGCTGGTGTGATCAGCCATTGTATGTGAAACAGACAAAAGTGGTGAAGGATTGTGCCAGCAGCCAACATGGCCAAGTATATAAATATTTTGGATGAACAGAACAAGGGTGCTTGAACTCTGTTCTCTACAGTACTGTTTGTATCATTTTGGGGCAATGCTGTGTACTGGTCATGATATTTCTACAGCCAGAGCATAGCAGAGCATGGTGCAGAGAAGGACAAGACAGTTTTGGAACCAGAAACAAGGCAGTTGTGTGGGCAAACTCAGGGCCAGGTTAATTTTCTGTGCTGAGAGACAGAGTTTGTTAGTTCAGGTGCAGAGTTGGGATGATGTGGCTGTGCTCTGTTTGAGGTCTGATGTGGTGCTGGGGCAGGACGTGGCATTGCAGTGTGTGGCTGTATCTGCCCTGGGTGCACTTGCTGGAGTGTGTGCATGGGCTGGCTTTCTCTCCTGGCTGCATGAAGGTCCTGGTGTTTGCCCTTGGTGGTGAGTGGTGAGCATGAGTGGTGAAAAGTGCAAAATCCATCTTTGTTATCTGTGGGAAAAGTTTTTAACACAGCATTTTAGTTGGGCTTGTTGCTGCTTAGCATCTGGATTGTGCTGCCTGTTGCAGAATTACTGCAGAGGAGCAAAATCTCCCATTTATTTTAGTGCTTGATGTGCTGAGGTGAGGGAAAGAAGGCTACATTAAGGGATCAGTGTTTGACATATAAAAAAGTACCTGGTGGAAGGAAAATTTCTGCTCCCCACCCCCCAGTCTTCTGGGTTGCTCTTGCCTCCCAGCAGATGGGAAAGTCTCTTAGTGTGCATTGCTCTTGAGGCAGAAATCACCCAATGGACTGTGTGTCCCTGGGCTTTGAGGTGTAGGTGGCTACTACAAGGTTCCCAAGATGCTCATCACTCTGGCAGAATAGATTTTGCATGCAGCTGAGACTTGAACAAGAAAAAGCAGCACTAAATTCCTTCTTTCTGGATATCTGATTGTTGTAATGTTCAGTTTCCTTGAAGTTATCAGTGCTGGTTTATGTTCAACTGAAACTGAGCTGGCCTGATCTCATTGTCCCTAGCTCTGGTGCAAATCTGAAGTGATGCCATTTTAAATCCAAGAGTAGATAAAAAGGAGGCAGACTTGAGCTCTGGAGGGCTTATGCATAAAAAATTGTCCTCCAAGGATGGACTCAGTTCACTTGGCAAAAGAAAAAGACATATCACGCTTTTAATCTGAACAGTTTGCTTCTTATTTTTCCTCCTGCCACCTTACCACAAATCTGCTTTTATTCCTTTTCTTTGAGTTCTTGAGCTATTCAAGGTTTGCTGACTTCCTAGTTTTGTGGGGATAAGCTACAGACAGTGATGGTTCTTACAGAACAAAGATCCTGATGCATTTCAGCATCTCCCTGATTTGGATGGATATACAGGAAATTTAAGGGGATATTTACTCCTAGAGCCCACTTGCTCTTTCCCTGCCCTTGAGTCTTAGTGACCTTTTCTTTCTACTCTCTTGCCTCCTTACAGAGCCACTGTGCTGTTAGTTTATTTTTAAATTTATATATAAAGGGTTGTAACTTACTTGAATTGTGGGCTAAATGAGTGGAAGCATGGCAATTGGTGTAGATAGCTTTTGGTCTGCTGAATGTGTAAATACTTGAAATCTGTCAGGGTGATTTGGCTGGCTTTTATTGGAATCATTATTCATATGAGATCTCCTTTCTCTTATACTGCATCCTGTCAGAAGCTATTAGGCAGAGATTGCTGGCATAAGTACTCAAACTGCTTTGTCAAAATGCAATTTTATACCTGTTGCCTTTATGTTTGCCAGTTCTATAGATGCTTTTACAAGTGGCTGTGTTCTGCAAGATTAGTCATAGAAAGGTAATGTAAAGGGACCCAAACCTAGAAGGTGAGAGCAGACCACTGAGATGATTAATCATCAGCAGTCTTTTGAGCTGAAAAGTCTGATAGCATTGGCTACAAGTGCAGTTTATTTGACAGGTTAGAATGAAAACACTGGTGTTTTGCAGAGACTTGCAGCCTCAGTGGTACCCAGGTTGAGTTTCTCAAAATGAGACTAACCTGCTTGGGGAACTTTCCTTGCTAAGGGCTAGCGTTGATGCCAACAAAAGATTTTTTATTAGCTGCTGGAGAAGTTGCTGGAAGATTTGGAAATTAAGAACAGTAAATATCAGAGGTGATAAAGAAGTTTTATGCATGGGGTAGATGTTTCTGCAGCAAGCAGTCACACTGAAGAGACAGGGAGGTCATTTTGGATCCTGGGTAATAAGACTTGAGAGAAAACTTGGTGAAAAACAGCCTCATAGCCAGCTAGCATTTAGATAAAAATGAATTATGACACTAACTGCCACTAAAGAAAACCATCTGGGAGATTGAATACAGGTTCCAATGTGAAGGCTGCTGATTGCAACCTTTGCTAGTTTGATGAGCAGCCCTGATTCAGAATATGTTATATATGGGAAGGAGCTTCTACACCGAGTGATTTGTAGATCAGAGTTACAGTTTGTGTGTCAGAGGCACTGCTCCTGTTCTGCTGCTCCAGAAGGAAATCTCCTCTTGCATCCTTTCTGAGCTGAGCGTGGCTGTAGGTTTTCTTTGTTGGAAATGAAATATTTTGTAAAATGAATCTGATCTTCAGCACTTCTGTGTCTTCTGGATTGGTTTATTCTTCCACAGGGATTATGTGGGCTTGACAGTAGGAAAGATACCTTCTAGGAGTGTACTAATTTTCTGACATACAGTGCCCAAGGATGACATAAGTTGTTTATCACTGGAGTTTTTAAAGACAGGCTGGGTGGAAATCCTACTGTGGAATGTAATTCTTTGGGCCCAGCTGTCTTTCCTGTGACATTTTTAATTCCTACACTCAACTGCTTAGGCACTAGAGAGTTAGAAGAGGTCTCTCAAGCTGTAATAGTCCAGGCTTCTGTCCTCTTTGACTTGCTGAGCAAAGTTCAAATCCCTCCTTGTCTAACATGGGTGTTTCTGGCCACTTATTTGTTTGTCAAGAAAACACTGAGAAGGCATGCAATAAAAACAAGGCTGAGTGAAGGGCTCGAAGAACACCAGTTGGGAGAGCCAGTGGTGGGACAACTGGGCATGGAAAATGATTGATTTTATGTGCAAAGCAGTTGTGAAATGTTCTGTGGCATTCTGGGGACATGCCATTGCTAACAAATGATTGCCTGTTGGGGATAGAAAATGCCAGCCATTGTTCTGGAGAAGGAAATAGCCTTATTGATACTGAATTAGGCTCACATTGAATTATTATTCATTTGCAGTGCATCCTGTTTTCCAAATACAAAAATTAACTGAAGGCCTGCAGCACTATTGACCTTGAGTTGTTGGTTGTATCTACATCCTCATGGTCCAGGTGGAGTTTAGACTGTTCATATCTGGGGATGGAATGTGGCAGAAATTTGCATTAACAGAGCAGCTGAAGGAAGCTGTGGTTTTAAAAAGTTCATCAAATTAGTTCTTGTTTTATAACAAGAGATTGAGGCTGGCAGAGGTAAATGTGTCGGTAGATAAGACTTCTGGGATGCATTTTCAATTGTTAGATTCAGTGTTGATGGCAGAAAAATAGTGGTATAGGAAACAATATTGTTGCCTTTTGAAAGGAACAGAAACTGTCTTCTATAGAAATTGAGATGCACACCAGATATAAATATTTTGTACAGTGCAAGTGTTTTGTATACAGCTCTGAAAGTTTGGGTTTTGTTTCCAGTGATATTGAATAGTTTCTGCTGAAATCCTAACAAAATATAGAAAGCCACTACCAGTAAAGTTTGTTCCTTCGGTTTAAGGGAAGGTTTTTATTTAATAAAAATCAGGAAGTGACTGGCATTTGACGTGGATTTCTTGAGCAGTCATGAGGAACCTTACAGCAGGTATTTTTTTGTACCATGCAATTGAGGCAGTACCTTGGCATGGAAGATATAAACTGTTTTTATAGGTTCACGTTCTGGAAAGCAATTACACTGAAAAGGATTGGCATGTCACATCTAACTGGTATGAGAAAATAACACTTCTAATAGGGTATGAGGTGATATGATGCATTATTAAAAAGCTTAGGGAAGAGATGTAATTCTTCTGTAAATTATCACTCTGATTGCAGGAAGATAGGTTAATGCTCAGACTTTCTTAAATGGCTTTGAAAAATCAAAGGACTTGGAGAAGAACTGGAAGATCCTGACCTATGTGTGGTACCCATGGACTAATGGAAGCTTACAGGGAATCTGCTCTGTTCCAGAGATGCAGTGGAGGAGAAAATAAGTGATACCCGAGGGTTCTTTTGAGTGCAGAATGGTATCCCATGGCTGGAAACTGAGAAGGATAAAACAAGAAGGAAGATGAGCTTTTGACTGCAAGGGTAATCAAACCTGGCACAGTTTAGTGAAGGATAAACCTTCTGGTATTGAGAGACACTGAATGTTTCTGTGGAAGAAATTATTAATATCAACCACAGACAATTGCATTCAGTGGCAGAATCACTAGATGGACAAGCTGGACCCTGCCAAGGGCTTCCACTTGCAATCTGTAAAGACTGGATCCCAGGCCATCTCCTTCTTCCAGACCTGGTGCTGCAGTTCCTTCATGTGCCTCCTGCATTGCAGTCCATGGGCCTGGCATCCAGATGAGCCAAATTTATGCCCTCATTCTGGGTTCTGTGACAGAGAGCAGGGGACAGACAGCGAAGGAGGAGCATTGCCCCAGTCACACAATTTGGACAGTAGTTATGGCAAGGGAATCACTAGCAACTAACGTTTCCTCCAAACCCATCCTTTCTTTTCTCTTGTAATGTTTGTCACTTCAGCAAACAGCACCACTCCTCCTGGACTAGACAGGTCTGTTCAGAGATGGGTGATGGAACCTGCTGTCTCTCAGGGCCTGGGCTGAGACCAGCTAAAACCAAGTGCTGGGTTTAAAACCTGGACACGTGGGGAAAGGATAAGGGCTGTGATAGCCTCTTGCCAGGCACTGATGATTTTCAACATTAACATCTTCCCTTTCTTTGTTTTCTGTGAAATGAAAACAGAGGTTCAACCTCCTTCCTAGCCCAGCTATAGTGACATACTAACACAGTTATTACAGCAAACATTTTGGCCCTCTCTGGTCATGATGTTTTCTTTCTGTGGGGAGACTGAAATACTAACTCACAAATAATGTCTTTAGAAGTCATATTAGTCACACATTTTTAAGACATTCCAAAATCATACCAACCTCCTTCTGAGCTTGTCTGTTGCTACCAATGATTCAAAGTTTTGAAAACTCTCCTTTAGTTTTGATTTACATTTTGGTCTTGGGCACTTGTTATTTCTGGCAAATGCCAGCTCAGTTTCATTAAAGAAAAATCTGTTTTACAGCCACGCAGCTCAGATCTGCTGCGCTTCTAATAATTGATGGCTGGTTTCCTTATTTCCTGCATTGTAGAAAAATAAGGACCTTGTTAGATCCAAACAAGCCTGCATAAAGTCACAGTGTGAAACATCAGGTTGGGGGTGAGCAGAGCAGCTGTGGGCAGGTTTTACAACTTGGGGCTACAGTTGATCCAGGCAGCCAAGGGAAACTGAGAGATACCAATGTGACTAAAATTCAGCTGAGTTCTTTGGCTCCCTGGCCTGAGATTTATATTTGTGACACCTTCCCCTCTGTCAGTCCCTGGGCCAGACACAGGTCTGTCTGTCTGTCTGTCTGTCTGTGTACCTGGGGCTCTGCACACCCCGTGGAGTGGCCGCTGTGCCTGTTCCTTGCTGTGCCACCACGGGACCTGTCTATTCCCAGTGCTGGCTGTCTTGCTCCTACAGCCCACAACAGTGTCAGTGTGTGCCCTGGGAGAAAGCAGCTGCCATGTGGTGGAGATGAAAAATCAAGAGCAAATGCTTTCTGAATTTCTGCAAGTGGGCAAATTAATTTCAATCTGAACTGTCATCACAAGAGCCTTTCTTTCCTTCCCCTTTCCTTTGGGTGGTATCTTTGATTTATATTTCTGAATGAAGCGAGTGATTGCCTTTTGGTGCTAAGTTCAGTTTCTTCATAGATTTTCAGTTGCAGAACCCTGTCAGTTTTTTGGTTAATGTGGTAGCCTTTTTGGATTTGCTTGGAGCTTTTGTTTTATGTTGTTTTAAGAACCAGGGAAATTCAATGGTGCCTGTGTTAATTGAAAACGATCTATTAGTTTTAAGGAGCAGCTAATGTCTCTCAGGTATTCTACAATGCAATACCTGTCAGATGCTTCTTTGCCACTCTATAAGCTGTAAGTAGAGACAGGATCCTGCTTCAGAGATTCGTGGAATTAAATGGCTCATAGGAAGGCAAGCACCTTAACAGTGTCATAAAAGGTGATGTTTCGTTTTTTATTTTCATGCATTTATCAGGTCCAGCCTGTTTCCTTTGAGAACTTGAGAAGTGGTTACTTTGCAGGAAAGACAAATGTGTGATGACTCTTCTAGACACTCCTTTGAAGGACTTGCCCCTCAAAGGAGGTGAAGAACAATTTGTAGGAATTGTAGAACTACTGGAAAATCAAGCCTTACAATTTGCTTTACTAAAGGCGTGATGCTGAGAGGTATGCAAGCACCTAACTCCTGTTGACATCTGTGGAAATTCAGTGCCTAAACAATTCTCTGGATCTGGTGCTTGGTCTTCTGGCATTGACTGTTACACAGTTCTTGCTTTCTGTGGGTCTCCTTTTAAGGCATCTTCTGTGAGTGGTGCTGTAGTTTTAATTTTGAATTCTTCCTGTTGTGAGTTGCAGCACGTGATGCAGACAGCTGCCTAGAAAGCTGTGCCATGTGATAATCTATTGTTCCACCAAGGAGTTGAGGCCTACTAGATGAGCAGTGGGGTGGGAGAGTGAGTCAGAGAAAATGCACTGCACTTTCATGGGAGGATGGGGCCAACCTTCAGGCACTGCAGCTTTGTTGAGTGGGGAACTGGAGTGACATACTCATTTGTTTGAGTGAAAATCCAGGGAAAAGTGGGAGATTTTTGTTGGCGTTTCCTCCACTCAGCACTGATCTTATCTTGCTGGTTTAGTAGCAGAGCTCCTCTGGCTCCTTGCCAGGTGATAGCATTGGAGTCTGCGTGAGATGTGCAAGATAAAAGATCTCAGGGAATTGAAAGTATTATGACTTTCCTATCAAACTGTTGCAATGTGTAGACTCCTAGAGTCTTCTGACCCAGAAAACTGCCTTTCTTTTAAAAATCCTGTTACTGAAGAAAAAGGAAACACAAGAGCTGGGAAGTGGGACTTGATGTTTATAAGGGCCCTGAGAGCAGCCGTAATTAGAGTAGGTTTTTGGAAGAGACTTGTTCCTTTGCCAGCAAAGGGCCTTGGTGTTCAGCCAGGTTAGATGTAGCCTGAGAGTAAGCACTTGGGAACTGCCTGCCATACACTGGTTCTGTGTCTGGCACTGAGAACACCAAGCGTTGTCTCACTTAAAATACTTTGTGTGCTCCAGAGTGCCCTGTGAAATGCTGCTGAGGGCTGAGTCACTGCCCAGCCATTTGGGCTGGTGCTCTAAACCTTGGCTTGTGAAGGGCTGCTCTGCACCAGGGTGCTGTGATGGGGATCCCTGCTCTGGGTGCTGTCTCACTCTTGTGGCACTGTGCAACTGGCGCTTTCAGTATGGGCCCACAGTTCTGAAAATGTGGGTAGCTGAGTGATGGAGAGCCAGGAAGTTCCTGGAATCCCCACTGTCAGCCTCTTCCTTGCATTCACAGACTCAGAACTGCTTTGGACATGAGTGTAGGCCCATCTGCCCAAAGAGGTAAATGGGACTTGCAGGATGTAAGTGCGTGAGTGATCAAAGTAGTCATTAAAGAAAAAGACCTAGATATTCTTTATTTTCTTTATTTTCTTTGTAAAGCTTCAAAATTGATCTCTTGAGTTTTGAACTTGTTTCTCAGATTTCACAGTGCTTGAGAGGAAAACATTTGACTTCCTGTCCCAAGGCCTCTAGAGCTGTTGTCCGTCCAGTTTCCCTGGTTTTAGACAGGAATCAGAACTGTCCACCATATTCCAGATCCTAGAGAAGTCAGTGGGACCTCAGGAGAAGATGATTGCTTCTGGCAGAGCTACATTTGAGTGAGTCCCCTAGGACTCCGTGGGGGCTGCAGAGAAAGGTGCTGGGGCATGGATAAGGGACCCCGCTGAAGTCTCTGGCCCTTGTTTGTGCTGCTGGAGTACAGAAGGCTGGGCAGGGAGGGTGTCCAAGGCAAAGCCCACCAGGAACTAGGAGCAAGATGGGAAGGAGCATTTGTCTCTGTGGAGGGTCAAATCCAGTTTGTGGCTATTGCAGGCAGTTGGTGCTCAGTGCTGGGAGCATCTGTCCCATGCCACACACAAAGCCTGCAACAAACTGAGATCAGTAGTGGAAAACACCAAAAGCCACAAGCTGCTGTGTGCCTTGAAGAGCAGAAGGGATTGAAAGCACTGACTGCTGCCTGCAACTCTGGAAAGGCTGGGAATTTCCCTAAGTAAAAATTCCCAGATGACCCAAGCATCACATCTGATCATTACTGTAAATACCAAAACTTTGTACCTTATGTTATTTGTGTGCATGGACAGCTGGAGAACTGGTGACAAACTGGTGCCCACCAAGGCTGGAGTGGAGGGGCTGGGAGAGCTCCCAGGAATCCTTTGGCCCTGCTGCTGCTTCCAGCAGCCACATTTCCATGCAGTGCACAGGAGAAGGTGCTGCTTTTTTTCTTTTCCTTTCTTCCCCTCTCTCTATTAATAACTGAAGCCAGTGGCTGCTCTGAGTTACGAGGGGGTTTTATTGCACGGTTGCATGGTGGAGGGGCCTGGTTTTCATTGTGCAGGGCGGGATATCAGTTTTAACCCAGAGGCAGTGATGTTATTTAACAGGTGCCTTAAAGGCATCGTGCTTATTTAATCACCATCTCCAGATCAACATTATGTAAATTGAAATTGCTTAGGTACGCAATTAATTGTGAATGCTTTAGACGTTTTTAAATGCATAAGACAATACCTGAAGTTCCATTTTAAGAATATCCAGGTCAAAGGACACACATGTTTTTATTTTCTTATTTGAGGTATAATGTGTTCAAGGCAGATTTATGGCACAACCTTTGTTTATTGACTTGTACTTTTCCACATGAAACTAATGGAACATGACAGATGATATTTATGAGGCATGTGTTCTTGATTAAATCATGTTAGACATTAAAACCTGATAAAAGAACGTATTTTAAAGGGTGGATTAATAGAAAAGGAGGCAGCATTGATTAGGGAGTTTACACGGAACAAGACATATTGGTCTTAGCCTGAGTATTTATAAGTGAGATATGTGGTTATAAAACTTTAGAAGCTGAACAGAAAAAGATTAATAAGCTCTGGCTCTTTGGAAAGTTTGAGTTTTTTTTTTTCCTCCCTTTGTAAGCCACTGGCCACCTTGTATTTTTAGTCTTTTGAGTGAATTTATTCAGTTCTGCATAAGAACTTGTGACCATTTGTGGCCTTCTGCTTGTAATGTTGGCCCTATGTGCGTTCTGTATTCTTCAGGATTCCCAGTCAGCAGATTTGTGTGAGCAGCCTGTGCCACTGCTAAAAACTGCTCTGTAAACGTGCTCTAAATCCTGCTTAGATGGGTGCAAATGGGGTGAATCAGCAGCAGTCAGATGTCCCCACCTTGATTCCTGGGGCTTTGCACAGAGTTCTGAGTAACAGGTTAGTAGGGAATCACCCTGAGTAGTATTTTGCATGTCAGCTTAAGAGTATCCTCTAAGTATTTCCTGTGGAGAGGAACTGGAGGATTTTCGTAAATGTAGCAAGTGGCAACATATTGAGTTTGTTTCTGTGGCTTACAAACTAAAGGGAAAGCAGATACCTGCATTCTACTTTCAGTTACACAGGTGCAAACCTGGATGTTTCCTGATTTGAGCTGCACAGATGGATCTGAGGACATACTCTGGCTTGGTGCAGCATTTTCAGTGCTGAGTTTTAACCTTCTGTGGCTGAATTTGTGCTAACCTGGATCCTTAAAGCTGCATTTTGTCTGGAACAGAAAAACTGCTGCAAGAGAAGATAGCTGATAACTTTAAGAACTCAAAGCTTCGATTTGCAGAAGTGATGTTGACTGCAAATACAAGACAAAATCAAGTTCTATAAGTTTTTATTACAGCTCAGTAATTTCATACTGTGGTGCAGTATTTACCTCCTGCTTGTAACCTCCTTCTTGTAACTGAAAGACTTGTGCCAAATTAATAGCTCTTCACTTCTCATCTGAAAGCATTATCTTTGCTAGATGAGGTATGGTAAAATGTGTTCAAGTGATAGGATTCAAGTATTTCAATGAGTAAATTGCTTTAATATCTTCCACAGGGAAGGAATGCAAATTATAAGCACATTTATGGTTTGCTTTTGTTTGGAATTGTCAGGGCAGAAACTAAAAATACTTGCAAAATAAGAAAACTGTATGAGAAATACAGTTTTCTGTGAATGGAAGTGCTTTTATGAAGTGTTGGGTGACTTAATTTGAGTTAAGGCATGACCTTGCATCTCATATCATCAGAGTTGTGTTTGAAAAGCTGTTTGTTAAAGTGCACTTCTGCTTTCCACAAATCCATGATAATTATGTTTTTTCTTCTTCCTTTTTTTTTTTTAATTTTTGTTTTCCCCAGCTTGCTCACTAAAACACCCCTACCTACCTGAGATTTTAGAGTAAGCATTCTCTCCCATTAGGAAGTGAAAATCTTCATAATGCAGTTGTTTCCCTATAGAGATTTCAGCCCTCCTTCCCCATGCATATGGTGTAAGCCAAAACAACAGATGTTAGAGAATAAAAAGAAGAGAATAGAAAATAGCCCTGGAAGTAATATTATGTTGTTACATTAGTATTTTGCCTCCTAAAAGATTTAGCAGAATTTAAAAAGCTTCAAAGATGGATTGAGTAATAGATCAGAGACTTAAAAAAAAGTGTTTTGAGGCTGAAAAGAAGGGGAGTAATTTTGTTGAGAATTGATACAGATCAAAGATGCAGAATGTTTGTGCAAATAAAAGAAAGAGAAGGGAGGGGGAAAGCGTGATTTTGGGAAAAAGAAGCAGCTTAGCTCTCAGTCCTATAAAAAGTGGAAAAATTGATCACATTTAGAAAGATGGAATCTTCAAGTGGTAAAATGGATACTGAATGGGAAGGGCAGGTAGAACAAGGGTATTTATTGTGTTTTGTCTTATGCTGGTAATCATACCCCCTAAGCTTTGTAAGGGCATCACAGCTCCGCCCTCTAAGCTGGTTCAGGTTCTCCTGGAAAAACAGCACTTCTAGTCACCAGTGAAAGTGGCTGGGGTGATGACCATCACTAGGAGATCACAGAGATTAGGAAGAAATCCTTCCCTGTGAGGGTGGTGAGGCCCTGGCACAGGTTCCCAGAGAAGCTGCGGCTGCACCATCCCTGGAAGTGCCCAATGCCAGGCTGGACTGGGCTTGGAGCAACCTGGCACAGTGGAAGGTGTCCCTGCCCAAGGTCCCTTCCAGCCCAAGGCCTTGTATGTTTCTATGATTCTTTTCCCACAAGGATCAATGCTTACCACACCATTTTTGGTAGTTCTTTGCCAAGTCTGTTCTTACACACCATCAAGAACAGAGATTCTGTGTCCCTTCTGTCCTCATGCTCAGCTGTCTTTCACAGCCCTCTCCTTGATGTTCAATCTGTGTCTTGTCTGCTAAATTTCACTTCTCTCCTCTCAGCAAAACCCATTCAAAGTTTCATGGTGGTGTGCTAGTGATAGGACTGGATCCAGAAATCCACCCCTTCGCTTTTTCTAAGTCAGTGTAAATTGAAGGAAAACTGAATTCCTTTGGCTCCAACAGGTAATTGCTTCACTAGGAAAATTAGTTGCACTATTAATGATGTTATGTATGATAAAAGAATTACCCTTGGAGTCAAACCATTGGTACCAGGCCACCAGGGAGGAAGCCCTGAAGTTAAAACTTCCCTCTCAACATGCTTCATACTGAATAGGTTCTTGCTGAGTTCTCCCAGCTTGTCTCCCTCCTGCCATGCTTTGCCATGGTTGTTCCTTTTACACTTGTAGATTTTTCTGTGCCTTTATTTTTGCTTACTGCTAGTTTGTGTTTTCTGCATGTCCTTGCTGTGGAGGATGCAGACTGGTGGTGCTGGGGCATTGCTGAAGGCAGCTGAACAGACCAGGCAGGAGGCCTTTAGGAGATGCCTGTAATGGCCAAATCATGCATCAGGATCTCCCTGCCCAGTGCTTGAGAAGCAAGGATGACTTGTTGGCTGTAGTGCTGCTTTGTAAAGACAGCTCTGGTGCTGCTGGGAGGCAGCAGATTCCCATTTCCCGCCATCAGAGCTCACTGGGAGAATGTCATATCCAAAGAAGTTTGTGTTTAATCTGCATTTCTGATATAAATGGAAAGAAAAACACGTATCAGCTAATACTGATTAATTATATCCCTGTGCTGGTGGCCAAGAATGGGGGTGTCATGCCATATAGATTATATGCAACATGTTCTTTTTATGAATCAGCCAGGGAAGGCATCCAAGCTCTTTAAGTAGGTAGGTAAAGGGTTTGGCTAGTTTTCAGGGTTTGAAGCCATCTGGAAAAATTTAACCAAAATTATCTGCTTCACAGTCCCAAGATAAATCATTTTCCCACTTACACAATTGTTCCTCATTAAACTAGTGGAGTTAGGGCTGATTAAACCCTGATATTATAACTTGGGCTTTTACAGAGCATTTTGTAGATAGAGTTTTCGTGGTGACAGTGATACCACTCTCAGCCCCAGCTGAGAACAAGAGAAATAATAGTTTCATGGAATGGAATAAACACTCCATGAAACAGAAACAATTCTGTTCAGCTCTGTGTGGTGTAAGACATTGTCCTTTCTGACAAATGTTTTATCTAAACAGTTCAATGTGAGCTGTAGTACTTATGCCTATATACTTACATATTGATATGAGCTAAATATATTTTATGCATAGTATGAACAACCTTTTTTTGTGACTCAAAGATAGAGACATGTCCTACATGGGATTGCAACCATACCAACTTTGAAAAGCAGCAGCAAATAATTCTCTCTTAAAAACAGCTTCATTATATTTTTAATGTCTTCTCTGCATTCCTAAGCAAATGCTTGTAACTGAGAAGCAGAGGGAAGGAAGACAAAAAATGAGTATTGTTGTTTTTTTAAATGAAAATAAGTTGGTGAACCTGATGCTGTATAAATGGAGACATAATTCAGTGATATGAGATATCCTTACATTTAATAATTTCCAGTGCTTCTCTGCATTTTAGAAAACACTGGAAATCAGTTATTTCAGTTCCTGAAAGACAAGTCTCATACTCTAGCACACTGTCCTTGTGCACTTGAGTAGTGTTTTTGACTTAGAGGTGTGTTTTTAGCTGGACTTGCAGACCTGCCTGTGAAGTGCTTGAGATATATTTGATTGGGATTTGGGGTTGGGTAAGGGTTAAATCATTTACATGTTGTAGCCTGACTGAGTGTATAAGACCTGCAGCCAGTTACAGCATCACTGCCTCTCTCAGCTGCAGATCAGGGACATTCCTGGGAGCGTCTCACAGGCACTGTTTAAATTTGGAATCCTTTATTCAACATTTGCATTTTGCCAACAAAGGGGACAGGTTTTGCCTCCTAGTGCAGTAAGGTTTGTTATGAGTGTGTGGTGCATAACCCAGCTGAGTGACGTCTCTCTCAGTGCTGAAGTCTGGTGATGTGGCCATGGGTCAGATCTGAGTTTGGGGCTTTGCCTTGGCTCATCATTAGAATCTCCAATGAGCCAGAAACCCCCTCAGGGCCTTGGGCTTGCTGCTTGCAGAATCAGGCTGGTGGTACCTGCTTTTCTACAGTGCCTCTTGACTGGGGGGAGAATATGTGGTCCATATAACTAATTATTGCAACTCAGAGGTTGTTAGAGCTTGGTGTTCTGGAAGAGTGATCAGAAGTAGAATTTCACTTACTGTGGAACTGGTGAAGCTCTTGAATGCAGCAGCCTGTACATGCAAATAAAACTATGTGCAGGGAGAAAGAAAATTCTGGTTCCCAGTTTTTCATGCCAACTGCTACCTGTCATTTCTTTTTTTTTTCTTTTTAAGCTTTGTTATTCTTCTCCTTTGGAATGAGGTTTTTGAATGCTAAGAATTACTCAAAGCTCATAAAGTGCAGGGCTTAGAGCTACAATAACTGGTATTTCCAGGGCACACATCATTATTACTGAAGATGGTAGTGGTGTGTGGGTGTCAGGGCATGTGTGTCATTGTGAAATACCAGGGAGTCTTAGCAGACAGAGGAGGTCTGCAGCAAAGCTAAGCTGGTTAGCATACACTCACTTCAGGCATGTACTTTAAACATCTGCCAACACTGAAAAAGTTCATTTTTTCATTAAATTGGTGCCTTAGGATCTGTACCCCAATGCAGTTTCTTTGAAATGAGAATGTAGACTCTTTTCTACTCAGTGCTGTTTATGCTTTCACAAGTGTGTGGTTTTCACATGCTCCAGCAAAGGTAATGTGTCAGGTTAAAGAAAAGAAACTGAGCCAAACCCCTTTTATCCCAGGTCAAAATGGGATGGGAATAATGATCTTTCTACAGTATTGGGGAGTTAATACTTCTGTATAACTGATGTGCCCTGTTTTGGAAGAGCAGTGGTACATTCTGTGCGTGTTCACGATGCGGGTTCTGTAACATCAGGGTTACATGATGCGGGAGATCTGCAGCACAGCTGGCATGAGAGGGCCATTTCTCATTGCAGTGCGTGTCCCTGGTGGGGACAGTAAGTGAGATCAGGTGCCTCCTGCCCAGGACAAACCCAGCTCAGCAGGGACAGCCTGTGGTGGCTGGTAGAGGAGCTCTGGAGGGTGGTGTGGGGAAAGCAGAACCCCAGCCTGTGCTGGCTTTGGGTTCAGTGTGGGGTTACAGTTTCTGAGCTAATGCTAAATGAATTAGCTCTGAAAAACCAGAAAAGAACACTCTGTTGAACTGGAAGTTTTCTCTTTTTCCCTTTTATCCCAGCAGATACTTTGAAGCTTTTCCCATCTTACCTTCTTAAGTCCCTTTTTGATTTCACCTCAAGGTACAGATTCTTTCTCTTGCCTGTGCAAAGCCTCTTGTGATGGTTGCATGTTTTGAGGTTTCCCTTTTGTTCTCTGTACATTATTTGTTCTCTCTACATTATTCAGTCTTGCAGATGCTTATAAATTACTTTGTAGACTTGAGTAGCTGTTTTGCCCCTAGAGCCTTCTGATACCTGAAAGTAGCTCCCATCCATTATATGCATTAAAACATTTAGAAGAGGGCTCCATCTGTTGATACAGCACCCAGCACTGAAGGACTGATCTTGCCTTGATCCTTTACAGCTTCCCCAGTAATAGATTAAGTGCAGTTCCAGATTATGTTAAATTGCAGGTCTGAGGCTGTTTCTTTCATTCAGTGTAGGTTATTCAGGGTCTGATATAGAAATCAGACTGTGATACTATAATACTTATGTTTAAAGGCTTATTGACCCCTCCCTCCTAACATAATCCCTTTCTTGTCTGCTGCTCGTACTTCCTTGTTAAAGTGAGCTGGGAAGTTACTTGCATTTGGAAGGGAATATATAAAAACAAACGAATGAACTAACTAAGGTGTGATTGCAAAATGTTGCATGCTCTTTGAATGTTGGGTGCCTGCTTATTTTGAAGTGTTTGCTGGGCTAAATGTAACATGGATTTGTCTGTGATGTGTCATAGACTTATCAAAGCCAAATTACTCATTAAAATAATGCTGAATTGGAAATACAAAGCAGTAAACCAGCGGATAAATAAAAGGTTAGCAGAAAGGTAACTTGATATATGAAACCATAAAAGGGATTTCAAAATTAATGAGGGAGACAATATTTCTCCTGTAGAGACTTTAAGACTTGGTTGAAGTAGTGTAACAGCAACACATTATTTATTTCTTGTGTTGCCTTATTCTTAGGCCCATGGGACCAGACAGGAAGGAATTAGAGAGCCCTATATTACAATTTAATTGCTTGAAGAAAAAATATTATTTTTATTGTTAACCATTAGCTGCTTCTAGTTTTATTAAAGTCAAAATGTCCATGCTGTAGCACCGATGTTTGCAGCATGCAGTGAAGGCTTTGAAAATTATTCAATCGCTATAAAAATCAGCTTAGTGTGGAAAAAAAAAAAAAAAAAGAAAAAATGGAGAGCTGAAACTAAACCAGTGGCTGTTCAGCTGTTACAGATGTCTAAATCTGTGTTTTCTTCCATTAGAGCTGTGAAGAAGTGTCCTGATCTTTCTTTCACTGAAGAAGTGTTCACATATACAGCCACAGTTTTCATTGAGCTGAGCCACTGGCAGCAGCTGGTGCTCACAGTTTGTTGTTTGCTCTTTTTCATGTTGCCTTGGGATTTCTGTAAAATGTCCTGGGCTTGGTCACAAAAAGTGTTCTTGGTTTTTTGACTTTTCTTTTTTTTTCAGCCACAGGTTAAAATTGTGACATTATTTGACCCCCCTGTTTAATGTACAAGTTTGGGTTTTAGACAGGTTTGGGGTTTATTTTCTTTTTTTGCAGAGACAGCGGACAATGTCTTCTGCTTTTCTAACTATTGTTCATTTTTCAAAATCAAAATTCTCATGTGCCAGCTACACTGTGATGACTGTCCCCTGCTGTGTTCTTGGCCTGTGGGAAAGGAAAGACAATATAACTGAGTTTGGCTCACCATGGCAAAAATATTTGGAGGAATGATCTCACACCTGCTTCAGGCTAAAAATGCTTCTTCCATGAGCAGCCAGAATGGCTCAGCTGTTGAGCTGTGGTGATCTGACCACATGGACAGATGAGCAAATCTGAGACACATCTGTAATGCACAGAGCACGTTGGTAATGGCAGCAGAGCAGCTCAGCCTTGCATGGATCCACGTGGAAGGGTTCACAGATTTGTACAATAATCCACTGCACACAACAATCTGCACGGATCTGTACAATAATCCACTGCACACAGCAATCTGCACAGATCTGTACAATAATCAATTGCATTTTTGCACAGACTCAGAACATCTTTCCCTCTGAAGCAGACCAGCAGATTTTTTTCCTAGAATGTCTCAGTCTTGATCCTTTGCTTGAGTTCCAAGAGCAGCTTCTTGGTGTGATGCAGGGTCCTTTCACAGAGGTTTCCAGCTAGGAAGAGGGCACAGTATTTCACCATCTGATCAGCTCTGTCTGACATGGGCTCAGCTCTTCTGATGACTGGGAATGGCTTTCTTACCCACAGGTAACAGACACACTTGCAGCAGTGCCTGCAGAAGTGTTGTGCCTTCCTTTAAATTCACAAAATGGTGGTTGTGTTTCTTCGCTTTCCTTGTTGAATTCATCCCCACTGAGTAGTATTTTTACATCTGTGGTTAAACCACAGTGTGAAAGGAGCTGGCTGCATTGCTGAGGTGATGGAGCTGCTGCAGCTTGATGCTGGGAGCTGCTGATGTTACCTACACCTGGCTTGGATTCTGTTTTAAACCAAGGGCATCTTCCAATCCAAGAGATTCTTGTGTATGAAATCCAAATCATTCCCTTGTTTTTACAAAGACAGCAACAAGATGGAAGACCCTCTCCAATAGTGAGATCCCCAGGGCAGTTGTGATAAGCTGCTGTCTACTCCTCCAGCAATGGCACAGTGTGTACTCCTTCCTAGAGCTGCTGGGGTTTGTGGGCTTTGGCTCACGTTGGCAGCACGTGGGATGTGTGCAGGTCTCCTGAAAGCCTCAGAAATCTGCATTAGGGATGTCTGTGTGTGTATACATGGATATATGTGAAACCCTCAGGCACTGCCTTCTGCAAGAGCTGCCCTGGAAGCCTGTGAGCTGACTCTGAGTTGTTCAGGAAACATGATCTGCCTGATTTTATGAAGGACAGCTGAAATTTGAAATGCATTGTGGCCACTGTGACTGACTCTCGACTGCAATTTTTTCTAAGAGTTTGCCTGTTGATGCCAGGGCCAGCTCTGCTTTTCTACGTTCTCACAAACATTCACTGGGGAAGGTGCACTACTTCTGATGAATACTTCCATTGTTTGCCATGGACCCTGGGCAGTAACTTTGGCCTTACTGGGAAAGATTCCCATTCTTTGATGCTCTGATTCTTCAGCCAACTCCATTCTGTTTGATATAATTTTTAATCAAGTTTTCCTTTTAACTTGTAATGTAACAAGTCCCTAAATGTGTTACTATCCACCAAAGAGGGTTTCTTGGCAGGATTTCCAAACAAAAACAAAACAAAAAACCTCTATTCAGCCAAAATACTCTTTAACAGATGAAGCAACAATTACTTGTGGCTTTGTGAAAATAGACTATATATTGTATATACTGTGGAGCAAGAGACCACGATGTGCGTAGTGATGATTTGAGGTATTGGGAAATTAAGTGATCCATCAGTATTGATGCTTGGTGCCAAGTATTAGTTCAATGCTCCAATTTCCTATGCAATTGAAAGTGGGAGTAGGCTTTCACGAAAGAGGGTCTAGTGGTTAATGCACTGGGCTGGGCCCTGGGAGGTCTGGCTTTAATTCCCAGCTCTCTCCAGGCTTGCTGTTCAACTGCGAACACGTTACTTGAACTCCCAGTGCCTCAGTTCTCCTCTTTCCCTCCCTCACCCACTTCTTTTTGAAATTCCTTTGGGAGGAACTGTCTTTAAGCTTGTGTGTGCTATCTAAACAAAGGGCACTGCATCTCAGTAGGGGCCCGGAGATACTTTGACTATAGAAAGATTTGTAAGTGTTCTGGCAAATACAAAACTGTCATGTACACACGCATGTCAGGCAGGCTGAGTTATGAACGCAGTAACGGGAAAAATTAGCAGGCAGAAATGGCAACCGTTACCACCGCATGTTTTCATTTGGATATCTTGATTATGTGAATATACAGACCAGCTGCTCCCATCCCCGTCCCCAGCAGTTCTGTTCCACTTCTGCACAAGTTGGGATGAAGACTGACTTGCTTAAGAACAAAGTTGTCCTTTCTTCTGTACGTTCTGAGGCACAGGGAGTGGTAGCTAGAGAGAACTGTGCACATGAGGGAAGCAGGATCTGAGCACCGTCCTGCAGCCTGCCCTGGATGGATTTCCTAAGCCTCTTGTCTTCCATCACCTGTAAAAGGCAGGAAGTCACAGCTACCATGATACTTCCCTAGACTGTGCAGATTCATTGCAGTGTCTGGAGAACTCTGGAGATGGTGTTTCCCTTGAAGTCTCACTTAATATTAGCAGTTGTGTTCACTGGAATTTGGGAGCTTGAATAATAAAGGCTCTGGGAGGGTCAGTACTGAAGTGCATTGCAGAAGTTACTCCATCTGACTCACTCCAGCCCAGGGCTCGGTTTCCTCAGCAAAGCCTGGGGGTCTGGCAAGGAGGTCCCAGAGGTCCTGCCTGCTCTGCTTGCTGAAAGGTTTTGGTTTGAGGACAGCAGGGAACAGCTGTGTTGGCCTGACAAAAAGAGGATGAATGTCCTTCCTGCCACCTTATGTTAATTTAAAAGTAGAAAATGTTTGTAATTCTGTAATAGTTGTTTCTGAGGATGAGCCCTATCACATTATCCAGTATGAGAGCACCAGCTCTGTCTATGCTAATTTTGGCTTTTGGAATAGATAAGGAAGCTTTTCCAATGAGTGTCTGATTTAACATTGCAGCCTAATAAAGACAAACCTCCTCTCTGAACATGAGTGACACAAGAGTGATTAATTTCATTCAAACCAAGGGATTAGTTTTTGGAATCAAACTCTCATTTTGTCATGACTAAAATGGTGGCAATAATTACTTTGCAAAGCAGTGTTTCACTCTGAGCCTGTGGGAAGGCAGGATTGAGTGTCATGTTTTGTTTTCATTAGCAGAATGTTTTGTCATTGGACCTAGGCCTAAACAAGGCAGTGACAGGAGAGCTGTTTGTGCTGCTAGGTTGGGCACGCTTTGCTGGCTGTGTGCATGCTGCAAGCTGATTTTTACACAGAGATTGGGCTGCTGGGCTCTGGCCCAAGTGCCATGCCCTGGGTCACAGCTGTTGAAGATCACACCAGCAGACACCTTTGGGGCTAAGGAGATTAGACTGCCTGAGTATGGTTCCTTCCACTACAGAAGAGAGTTTTGCTTTGTTTTGTTTGCAGTAATGGATAGCAAGATCTCTTCTTGTGACTCCTGTTTCTGGAGATCTGAGTAGCAAACAGTGACCATTCATGAAGATCACAGGAAATTATTTTAAGACTAACCTGACAATCCTAAACCAGACGTGCTGTGTAAACAAATGATACTGTGCTGGAGTGAGCTTTACTGACCTACCATAAAGAGAAGCTTTTCTGCCCTACTGATGGACTTCTACTATAGATTATCAGCTCAGTCCTTGTCTCTGAAGTATAAAGAAATGTCCTGGTTAGGCCCTCTGAGTGTTTGTTCTCCCTCCTACAACTCATGGTAGAGTTAAATGGAGTTTTGGCCCACAGAAGGGATGAAACAGCACAAAGAAGGAAAGGTATGGAAAGTGGTAATTTTTTTTAATACTTCTTGATAATTACAGGAATTCCCAGCTCTCATCTTTGTATTTCATTCAGATGTGTAAGCAAGTAAATATATAAGCCAAATTAAAAAGGAGTGTGACTCCAAGGTATCCTAGGACTCTAAAGGTAGAGTCTGTGGTGATTATAGAAGCCCTACTTTTCTGGAAGACTATTGTATCAGCATCCACAGTCATGCATGCAACTTCCTACCTGTATTTAAAAATAATAACTTGCAAATAAATACTTCAATTTATTGCTGACATACTGATGTAAAAGTGGGAATAGAAGAAATGGCTGTTTTGCCAAGTAAACATTTGCAAGATCTTTTTTTCAGATGCAAGCACAGTATGTATACTTTCTTTGCCAACAAATGTCTTTAAGGTTTTAGAATAGAGTCAATTTAGTATTTTTTAAATCTCTATGGGAGTTATCTTGATTTCCAGCCAATAGGATCTGTCTGGTCCACAGACTCTTCCTGATGGACAAGAGTGCTACTGTTTGCTTATAGCTGTTGAAAGAACCGTAGAACTGGAAAAAATACTTAGTGATAGAACTTTCATCTGCTTGTTTGACACAGCAGTTAATGAATGTCTCATGTCTTGCCATCCAGGGAAGTGATATTTGAAAATCTAACCCGAATGCTGCGTAAAGTTTTTCACAATTAAGGCAAAAGCATTGTCTCATTGAGGACTGAATTTTCCCACCTTGACAGCCAAACATGACAGAGGACTGCAGCCAGTTTGCTCATGTAAATGCCCAAGCAGACTGCTCCTTCCCAGGTATTCAGTCTTCATCCTCACCTGACACAGGGACAGGTGCATGAATACAGTGACGTGTTTTGTGTCTGGCCCTGAGTTTTGTCCTTGGAAAGCCCAGCTTTAAATCTGACCTTGTAAGAGAAAGACTCGAGTTGAAGCTTTTTGAATTGAAGATGCCTTTTAGGAGAGGAGTGGTCCACTTCCAGAAAGCCCTGGAGGGTTGATTTTACAGATGGGTCAGGTGTCACAAACCAGATGATGTGAATTTCTCCATTGCACTGTGGCTGTGTAAAGGCAGCAGTATCCACACGGTTACACTCAGTGCACACTTCTTTGGGTGGTTGGAAGCACCTGATCTGTACCCTGGGTAATGCCTGATTTAAACACATTCCAAACTGCAGGTTATGGCACCGACTCAGTCTGCAGCTAGGGATGTATAGACTGAGTTTTTGGCAGGAACTGTCTAACTTTTGTCTGCAATATATAATAAGTCTTTATAGTGTTTAAGACACATAAATCTGATCTCCCCCCAAACTGTCTGTAGTTCATTTCCTCCAGGGTTGGGGGCAGGGCAAAATCCAGGTAAATGGAAGGACAATTTGAAGAATAGAAAGATCTTGTGAAATCATTTGAGAATGAAATGTTGGATTTAAACAATGAAGTAGCTTCCTTTCCTATTCTATTTATCATTTTAATTGCTTAAAGCATATTTCTTAGAAATAGTCAAAATACAGACTCAGACATATTTATATTTTATGCATCCCTGCTGTTACGTTTTTTTGGATGTAAAATGGATCGACAAAACCCATGGAGATGTTTATACAGAAAACATAGTATAATGAAAGTCTTACTGTGAATTTTGTGTTGATAGCATTTGTAATAAATCAGGAGAGTCAATTGCTTTACTCTGCTACACGCACAGTAACTACTGTCACATTGCATGAAAACATTACTTATCTACTCACTGTAAAGATGCCAACTATCTTTGGATCAAACTGTGCTGAACTATGAAGTCAGACTTCTTACAAGGAAGGAAGACTTGCAAATCATACAAATATATGTTCTGATGATAAAGCCAAAGGTTTCTGACAAACTACTTGATGAGGATTTTTTGTATTTGTTGTTTTCTGTACTGAGAGGGAGGAGGGAACCCAAATCAGCTCCTTGAGTTGTTCATGTTGAAGTAGTTCCTTGGGGACACAGAGGGATCAAGCATTGTGTATCTTAAGCATTTCTGTTTTGGCAAAGAGAGTCAAGGCATCGGTGTAGGGAGATGTCCAACAGGGACAGAAATACTGGGTATGTAATGGACACTTATTTCTAGAATACTGGCTCTTTCTCAGGATTTCCTCTGGTGTCAGGCTGAGCAGGGAATGAGGGACTTCAGACCAGTATTTTTCAACAAAAAATGCCTTGACAGATGTTCTGATCTTAGCTCTGAGTAGTCATTGTGGCTCTAAAAACAGTAATACATGGCCTGTAGACCAAGTTGAGCATCTCAGTGAAAAATTTAGGCTGTTAGTAACTGCAAGTTTTATAAGAATTGAAGCAATGTCCCTTTCATGGTATGTGTGAACTTCAAAGGCTTTAGCTCTAGAACCACCAGAGGCACAAATAAATTGAGGTTCTGGGGTCTTTAATCCTTTGAAAAAGGGATTATTATAATTATAACCCAAAATTCTAGTCACCCCTATTTGCCCCAATTTCTTGATACAAGTTCTTCCAAAATACCTGTAAGCTCTAGGTCATCAGTTTAATTCTCATTTTCAAAACCACAAAACCTTGGAGAAGTGTCTCAGCCTGGACTGAAGCTCAGTTTTTAATACGACAGTGTTAGAACTGAGCTTGCTTACAGCACTGACAGCTGGTAACACCAAAATTAGCAGTTGTGCAGTTCTGGACTCCAGCCTTGGCAGAGCCAGCTTAGGTACTGCTGAACAGACTACAAGCACCTTGCTGTGAGCTTACACTTGGCTTGCAGCAGAGGACTCTGAGTAATCAAGCAATTACAGCTGAAATCAGAATCAGCCACTTGAAGGCTTTTTCGTTTTTGCATTTCTGTTTTGTTTGGAGTTGTTATGTGAGTTTAAAGATCTTGAATCATTTTCTAAGCCTCTGCATTCAAATTGATTGAATACTGGGTGCTATAAAAACATTACTTCAGCACAGATACACTTAGACAACTCCCTTCTAATTTTCTGTAACTGCGTTGGGGCACTCCAGCAATCCTTGGTGAAAAGCCATTGGATACAAACAAGTTGTAACTTTCATCCCAATTGGATGGCTGAAGGCATTTCATGTCTTTGTGTAAGAAAGTGGCCTTTTCTAATAATACATCCAGGCCGTGCAGGGCTGTGAAAAGGTTGCTTGTTTACCATAGCCAGGACTCTGTTAATTCAGTGCCAAAGGGGGTATTAGGCTTTCCCATTTGAGCTGCTGTGCTATTAATGCAGGATCTTTCACTGCACTTTTTACATCTTCCCAAGTTTCATGTGTGCCAAGTTCTCAGAATGTTATTCCTCTTGCTGGACAGAGGACACAAAGGCAAGGTGATGCCTGCAACAAATCCTTGTTGATATGCTTCACCCCTTTTGGGAATTTCCAAAAAAGATAGATGTTTTCAGAAATGTCTGTTTAGATAAGGAGAAATTCCTGTGCAGTGTTAATGACTTACAGTCCTTCCTTCTGTAGTCAGACTCTTGCAAAGATTGCCATTTTAACAGCACCCTTGCAGCATTATCCATACCACTGGATGTCCCTTAGATCCACACACAACATTCTAATTACGGATGAGATTTCATCACAAGTATAGCAGGATCTGTTGAACTCTGTATGAATGTTCCTGTTGTCATCCACATACTGCAGACATAAAACCACTAGCTGTCTTTTGGAGAAATCCATTGTTTCATCATCCATAATTGTACAGCACTTTCCAGAAATTTTCTGAGAAGCATCCCTTATGAGTTATAGAGCCATAATTTCCATTATCTCATGTTGAGTAACTGGATTTGTGAATTTGTCTTGAGTCATTTTCAGCTACTTTGAAATACGAGGATCAGATTCCGTTTGCAAACAAGACGGTTAAGATTGATTTCAACTTTATTCTTTGCTAAAGGGTATATTTTCAGTTTCTTTAGTTTAGTGGTCTTGCAGTGCAAGCCTTTGTCAGGCAAGATAATATCTTCCACTTAGTGTTTTCATAAGGATCTTCCTGTTTTCTTTTTTCTTTAAAGAGCATTGAAAATTTAGCATTTCACCCACATGTTTGTGGTCTTCTGAATGGTATCAGCTGCTTTGCAATGATCTCAGATAGATTTTAAGATTGTTTTTTCTCCCAGCTGGAAAACATGGATGGCATAACAGCTTCATCTGTGCAGTTAGTCAAAAGTGCAGTTCTTTGGTGCAGGCTACAAGAGTAGAAGCCCTGTGTGCTGTGACCACCTTGCAAACCAGACAACTGCTAAAAATCCTCAAATTAGGGATCTGAGCACCCAGTCAAATAAAGAAACTATTTTTCTTGATTAGCTGTAGTTGGATTCTGCTACAGACAACACTGGATAGAACTTCAACCACCAGAAGCTGAATCTTGCTGAAAGATTGGTGGGTTTTTTCTCTTTCTTTTTTTTGCCTAGCAATCAGAAAGCTTAAGTGATTTTCATTTTGGCATCTGGAAGTTACACTGTGTGATTTTTGTGCTTGTTCAATCACTACTAGCACAGTGATACAGCACGATAGTGTTTTTTTTAATCCATTAGGTAATCCTGTCTGGTAAAATGGAAGTTTTATAGAATTACTGCAGCATTTGTAGAAGAAGAGCAATACCTTCCAAGAGAAAACTAAAACATCTATAAGGGAAGTAGGAAACCCTTTAATTTCATGGGTGTGGGGTTTCAGGCTGCAGAATATCACTAAAAAGATGATGGTCACACCATTGCCTGGCTGGTCACTCCTCATGCTGAGGTAATTCTTGGAGCTTGGTGACAGAAGGAAAAAAATGTGAGGAGCAGAGGAAGTTGGCCAGACCTACAGCACACAGTGGGTATCCTTGGGAACACAGAGAACACAGAAAGCCATTTTTGAGAGGAGGACAATAGTGTAGGAGAAATGGGAGACATGGGCAGGAAACTTCAGCCAGGCTTAAGTGGAAAGGCCATATTGGATTGTTCTTCCAGGTGGGAAAAAGAGGCATCTAGACAGGGATGCAGAAAAGGCCCATCCACTCATGATGGTTTTTCAAGAGCCCTTGGCTCCATGGGAGAAGAAACAGCAGACAACATTGAAAAGTTACTCATTTGAATTAAAAAACCAGCAAAGTGCACACCCAAGGGACTGACTGATCTTGGTGACTTTATTTCATAGAGAAAATAGTTTATCAGCTTTTCTACTAAAGCTGTCTCTTCCCATTGCCCTCCTTCACAGTTTCACATAGAAACAAGTGTCTGCACCCATGGCAAATCATATGCATCACAAAAACACATGAGGACCTCTGCAGCACTGCTCACTCAGGCAGATCCTGAGTCCAGCTGTAAGAAAAATGCTGATGCACCCAACCTGCCTTTTGTAGAATTTAGGAGCTGATGCTAGAAGGCTTTATTGGCTGACTGCTTATGTCTTCAGAGCTTGGAATTAGAGAAAAGCCAGGAAGAAATGTGCTTTTGGAGGGCTTTCAGTGCACTTTGACTCTCTTGAGGTGCATAGCATCAATAGTGCAAGCTGCAGAATTCTTGTTCAGAACTGACTGTTCTATTGTACAAACTTTTTCATGCCTTGAAATGGCACATGCTGATCCCAGATGTTAGAAATAATCAAAGCAGTGTGACAACCAGAAAACTTAGTATCAAAAGACACAATCTGATCTGCATTTTAAGTACCTTTTGAAAATGCAGAATCAGAGAAAAAAGTTCTAAAAAAATTGAGGTGACTTTTCAAAGGTGTAGTTAAAAAAAAAAACTATAAATTTCCAAATAGCTAAAAGATTAATGGGAGTTTAATTTGTTTTATGTAGCTAATGCAAAAAGTAGAATATTTTTAATCTTACTGTGTGTTGGCTAAAACTGTTACCTTGGTGACTGTGGAAAAATGGATTGTCTGAGAACCAAAGGAAAAGAGCACATCCTTTGAGCAGAGGACTTGTTCCCTGCTCACATAACTCTGTCATAACACCCATGGTCCTGTGGTGATTGATTGTATGGACACAATCAATTGTTGAAGTTGCAAATAGACCCTATTGATTGCAAAAAGTAATATTGTTTTCCCACCTGTACTTAATAGGATTATTTTCCAGCAGAATATTTAAACTCAGCTGTTTATTTTTGCATTCCATGACTATAGAGAGGCTTCAAATCTATATTTGTGGTATACCTAGATAACACAGTGGTTTAGGCCTTTGTGTAAAAGGAGGCTGTAAAATGTTTGTATAGAAGTCCTGTTCTTTTCCTCTCTGAGATATATGTCTCAGAAATAAATTTTTAAGAAAAACTCTGAGATCTGGGTTCAGAACTTTGTTTTTCTTTCTGTAGTAAAGGCAAAGATAAGCCTTACCTAAAATTATTCAGATGCTTTTAGGCTTCTGGAGAATTGATATTAGATCCCAGATTGATTGGAGTTTGATGCAGCTCAAATCCTTCTGTTAGTCTTCACAACACCAAGTGATTAGTAATGCTTTACTTGAAGATGAAGGCTTGGGATCGTGGAAATGTGGTTTAGGACTTGGTGTGTCCTTGATTTTCATGAAATGGTCCATGAAATGATTGTGCCTGTTCTGTGTATGTTACACAGCAAAATGAGGGGGGGTCTGATTTAGAGCCAGCACAGCCATTTAGTGCCACTGTGCTACAGTAGTTCCCCCTGATCTGAAAGGTGAATTTAGGGATATCTGTGGCAGTAAACATGACTGCCACTCATAGTTACTTTTAGTAATGATAATAATAATAATAATTTTAAAATAAATTGTTGAGGAGCTTTTTTCCTGATTTCTGTGTGCCAAGGCACAAGGTTTGACTGCAGCTTTACTTGTTAGAAGGCAAAGCTGAGCTAAGTAAGAGATGATAGACTTGGATTTGCTTGGGAAGGAAAGGCAGTAGAAAGCCTGGCTCTTAGCAACATGAGATGACATGGTTGGGACTGTCACACAGCTAGATCAGCCATTGCAAATCAGTGTGAGAGCTTGGTGTATTGAAGGGCACAGAGTCTGTGAAATCATCACCTGCCTGGGGAGATTTCTGTTGGGAAAGATTGGACACAATTTACAGAGTTTGCAAAGATAATATCTTAGGGATCTTTCTAATCTCTTTTCCATGAGACAGATAAATTTGATTGATGCTTCCTGATGTATAAACACCCATACTGGATTAAAGTTCAGTATTCTCTATATTAATGGAAGTGGCAGCAAATGCTGAAGGAAGAGCAGAAGGAGTCAAGCATGTAGAGTCAAACTTCCTGCCACTAATAGTGTGAGGTCTGGGGATTTCTTGAATTAGTGCTCATGTTTTATAGACCTTCACCTGTCTGGGTACCACACTTTTTTCTAGTCAGTTTTTTGAACATATGCATTCACAATATTCACAATATTCTCTGATGGTTTTTCATAGCTTGGTTGTATTTTAGTGAAACTCCCCACTAAAAGCTGACACATAATGATTACACAGAATCTGCCACATGATGTTTGCATTTGGTGCCTCCTCTCCTTTGCACCTTACAGGAATGTGAGTGGAATGGTCCATAATCCATGTGCTGCTTAGTAGTATTTTACTGCTTGGATTGCACAATGTTTAATGACATGTCAGAGAAGGAAATTTGTCACTTCTTGTCCTGAAGGAAAGTTGTCACAGAATTGAAATCAAGTATAATGCTGGTACAAAACTCAAACTTGAGTTTTATAGCATGACCTTTAGGGTAGGATGAGATAATTTTAAGAGGCCATCATGCTCCAGGGAAGTCAAAATGGACAAAATGGAATGAGAAGTGTGGGGGGGAATCATTAAACACATGAGTACTAAATTGTTTTTGTACTGTGTTAGGTTCAGATATTTGTCCTAACATCTGGTTTCTCTACCACTTTCATCTTAAATCTAAGCTGGATTTTCTTAGTAAACAAGCAGCAAATTCATCACTGAGAGCTTTCCAAAAAGCTTTACAAGTTATTTTAAAGATCTTTTTGGATCTTTTATTTTTATTGCACAATAAGCTTCCATTCATGACTAAAGATGCCTGCTTGAGGTGTCAATAAGCATTTTTCTTTCCTGCATTTCAGCCATATTTTGTGAAACTGAAGTAAAAAAAATCTATTAAATTAGATATGCCAGTAGAAATTGATTTTGAAATGGAGAAAAAATAAATTATTACTCCTTCTGATATCCATACAGCTGTGAATACATCTTGATTCAATTTGTACCAAGCAGTGGGAAAACACTTTTTGAACAGTTTGAAAGCATGTAATAGTCCTGTGATGCACAGTTGATTTACAGTTGAGCTGCACTGGATTTCAGTGCCGTGTGTCTGAAAGTTTGAAGGTATGATATGGAAAATTATTACCTTCCCTGTTATTCTGAGTAATTGCTCTCTAATGGACTCTTCCAGCTTTGAGACTGTTTTATTGCTTAAGGTAACTGTTAGCTGGTGCCAATTAATACAGCTGTGATTATTGACCAGCCCCTGGGAGGATATTTCTGTTCCCTGGGTGACAGGAGCCCTGTGTGCTCTAGCCCTCTTAGCTTCTAACAACTCAGAAAATGAAAAATAAAATGAAAAAAAATCCTTTTCCTTTAGGAGTGAGAACTTAGGATAGCAGAAATACAGGCCTTGTAAAAGTGGTTGGAGAATTCCATCTCAGCCTGCAGTGATCCTGGATGTCTCAGAGGAGATGCTGTGGTTATGGGGTGGTTCCTTTCTGCTGAAGTCTTGTTGATCATCTTCTTGTGATACAAGGAGGTGAGAATTAGTTATTCCCTGGTTACCTTTACACCATTCATCATGTAGCTTGGTCACCTCCTGTTATCTCTGGGTTTGAAATAAAGTTCCAGATCTCTGTAGGATCTCTTACTCTGAGGTGCATTCTCTGCCTTTGCTTATGTCTGCTGTGCCCTTGTTTGTACAGTTTCCCTTTTAGCTGGAGTTTAGCTGCAGTCCTGAGAAAGGGTAGCCATGGATACATCGAACAGAGTTTTTTTTTGCTGTTTCCATTTCTTTGCAGCCCTCGAGTGCTCTTCCATTGAGTTTGTAGCATGGGCATGTGCCATCTGAGGTTCCATGGACTGAAACAGTCCATAGTCCATAACCAAAAGGAGCAATTTTAGGTACTTGATAAAGGAATGGTTTGGGGGGCAAATCCCATTTTTTTCCCGACTGGAAGTAGAGCCTGTTCACCAACGACACATGTTGGAAAATCATGGGTGCAGCTCATGGCCATGTACCCATCTGAGTAAGTACTTCATTCAGTCAGGCATGCTTTTGTGTATTTATTCCATTCATACCTTATCCAACCTGATCCTTGTATTTCATTTTTAGTCTGAGTGAGGAACCAGATTGTTTAAGGTTGAAACTTCATGAGACGAGAAAGGAAATATTTTAAATAATTGAGAAATAAGGTTGCTGCAGCTAGGCTATTAATTACTGAATATTGTGTCAAGTGCTGAAAGAAAGAATATACTGAGACTTCTAAAATCACACAAAAACATCTGGAAGAGGAGCTTTATTTCTTTGGAGCTATGGAAGACAGGTGCCAGTGAAAATTTGTGAATATCAGCAAAAAGCTGAGCTCTAAAAATACTGTCATTATTCGTATCTCTTTGAATTTGAACAGTTTTGAGCTTGGCAAAAAGTAAATAAAGCATCTCCAGCTGAGGCTTTTAGCCCCACTTGTTCCCTTTTCTTTTCTAGGACATTCTGCCCAGGTAAAAGGGGGGACATCTCTGAGGTTTCCTGAAGTGCTGTTGGCTGTTTAGGCATGCAGACACATTCAGGGAGGTTTTACAGGGCATGGAGTCAGCTTGTCCCACTCTGTGCATATCAGAGTTACTGTGAGTTAATGTTCTTGTACTGTCTGGTGTGCAGGCACACTGGGGATAATCACAGGTGGTCTTTTGCTGAATAAATGAAAGAGGAGCCAGTAATTCTCTACAGAGGTGCACAACTGCCATGGGACCTTTGTTGTGGGGTATTCGTGTTCCAAGCATAAGACTTTGTCTCCTGGATAACTTAATCTGCACCAGGGGAATTCAGTGCCTTCCTGAGGGGAGGAGATACAAGTGATGTTCAGGTTGGGAGGCAAAGAAATGGGACTGCAGGGAGGGAGCTGCATCATGCCAAAGGACAAAAAGACAGAAGATGATGCTTTGAAATATGGTGATCCCCATCTATAGACTGATGCTGAGAACAGAGAGCAGTGTAGGGGGAGGGCAGGGCTGTCACTGAATGATCCAAGCCATAGGAGACCTGTCTAGTTAACAGAGCAGTAAATCTGAGCTTTCCTGTGTATATTTATTTTCACATCACAATCTGTTTAAGCAAGAAAAGCACATTCTAATTGCACTCTAAACAAGGATTTCTCCTTCAGCATTTTACAGCTGTTTCTTGTATGCAGTGCCAAGCTGATCTTGGTGATGAGATGTTCTAGCACAGGATGGACATGAGCCCAGTGGGCAGATGTTTCTTGTGCTGCCTTTTCATTCACTGTTTCAAGGGGCAGTTGAGAGACTGTTTTACTCCTTAATAAAGCTTTATAATTCATGAAGCCCGTTATGTGTACAGAGCTGCACATCTGGCATAAAGCACTCTGGTGGCCCAAAGAATGTGCTCGCAAGAAATTAGATGCTTTTGTAGTAAATTCTGCAGTCTGACTGGAATTAACTTCATTTAAGACTAAAGAGCAAAGATAATAGATAAGATAATGGATACTGGAAAGGTGATACCAGGGAGCTGAGTTGAGTTACAGTACCTGTGACATCTCCGAGCAGGGTGAAACGCTTTGGGCTGTAAAGCTCCTGCCTGCATTTATCAGATCTTGTACACAGCGACCTAAGGATTTGATCCCGGGGGTGGGTAATGAGGACAGCGTGAGCAGCAGAGCAGGGGCCGTTCGTTCCCTGTGGCAGAACGGGGGCAGAAAACAAAACCTCGCACTGCTGTTTCTGTTGGTGGCTCCGGGACGCGCCTAGCCGGCTCGGGCACCTCGGCTCGGCCACCGGGGCTCTGGTACCGGGGCTCCATCACGGGGGCTCGGCCGGCTCGGGCACCTCGGCTCGGCCACCGGGGCTCGGCCGGTTCGGCCACCGGGGCTCGGCCACCGGGGCTCGGCCACCGCGGCACGGCGCTGCTCTCAGGGCACGGCGCTGCTCTCTCTCTCTCGGGGCACGACGCTGCTCTCAGGGCACGGCGCTGCTCTCTCTCTCGGGGCACGGCGCTGCTCTCTCTCTCGGGGCACGGCGCTGCTCTCGGGGCACGGCGCTGCTCTCAGGGCACGGCGCTGCTCTCTCTCTCGGGGCACGGCGCTGCTCTCTCTCTCGGGGCACGGCGCTGCTCTCGGGGCACGGCGCTGCTCTCTCTCTCGGGGCACGACGCTGCTCTCGGGGCACGGCGCTGCTCTCAGGGCACGGCGCTGCTCTCTCTCTCGGGGCACGGCGCTTCCCCGGCACAGCCTCCGCCCCAGCAATGTCACCGCCGCACCGAAACGCACCCGGCTTCAGCTCCTCGTCTTCATTCATGCGCTTATAGCAGCAAAAGCCGGCTTCGCAGAAAGCGAAATTTTCCCCCTTTAGATGCCCGCTGCAAAACGTGCGTTTGAAAATTGTAGCCAGTGTTTATTAATTTAAAACAAACAAAACGAGCCAGTGATTGTGGTGATAAAAATATTCCAGTTGAATAATCAAATGTACCATAAAGTCCCTCTGGACTAAGACATCTTACTAGTGGCATCCCAGCTAAATTTAGACTTTAAAATTAAAACCATTTCTGCTAAGAGGCCAGATCTGTGGGCATGTTCTGCAGTTAGTGAAAAGACAAAGATACTTCCCAAAGGTTAATTCAGACACCTAAGATCTGAAGTTGTGGGTGTCCCTCCTGACTCTTATAAAAGGCTCTTGAGCTCCCAAATTAGACAGAATGAGTGCAGAACTGAATTTAGGTGTAAAGTTCAGAGTAGGCTGTAGTGAATTGAGGCACAGATTTTGATTAGCTATCAAAGCAGCTGAAGCCAGGCTGGTACCTTTTGGCACAAAGGGCTGGACAGAGTTTTTATGGACATGGAGAAACTCTATAGAGGCTGACAGTAAAGTACGCATTAATCAAAACTGCTCCAAAAATTAAATTTCTTAAATGGAACAGTACGAATCCTGCTGACTCTTATTGGACCTTATATTCCAATTCCTTCTGTGATCCCCTGTCCACAGTGCACGACAGTCCCTGTATTTGTGAAATGTCCTCTTCATCAGTTGGTTACTGCAGGGTGTCTGGGAGAGCCTTGCTGACTTAGTAATGATCTGTACAGGCAGATCATTAGGAGGGATGAGTTTGATAATACATTTATCTTGGGAACCAGCAGCGTTTGGAGATCCACAGTCTAGCTGCAGTGCTGGTTAATATATTGAAGTTTTCAGCTCACAACATGTCTGAAGTAAGTGCTGCATGCTTTTCCTCACTTCTCTAGGAAGAAAAGGGACTCTTATCAGAATGTGACAGGAGATGCCAAATGGAAGCTTCAGAGTATTCATTATTAGAGAGCAAAAATGACACAGTTATTTTAACAGGTTTTCATCAAAATCATGTCAGGGACATCATCTGCCAGCTCCATTGAAAGAATTGTAAGAATCAAGCCTAGAGAAGACCAGAGGGAAAAGAAAGCACACTTGAGTGGAGTCAATCATAACTCAAATTTACGGATGTGGAAAAGCATCCCATTTGCTAAACAAACTATTTTTCTGCTTTGCTTATTTTCAAGTTCCCACACCAGTTACCTACTGATCTATTCCTTATATAAAATTGTAGGGTAAAAATCTCTCTTCATTTGCTCTCATAGCATGCACTGTATTTATTTGTTCAGTTAGAGTGAGAACAGAATTTGGTTGTTCTAGTCTGGAACAATCAATGTTCTCTATTTCAGCCTAATAAGTACTCATTTATCTTTATTTAAATATTATCATTTTCTTCTCTTCCTTTGAAAAAAATGGAGGGGAAAAAGTTCTTTTAAAATTTTGACTCACCCAAGGGCTTTGTAAAACTGGAATGTGCAATTAACTTAAAACCAATTCTTCGGTATCTGAAACTGTGGGGGAAAAGGCAGAACTGATTCTTGATGCCTCTCTTGTGCAACCCAGCATTCCTTCAGAGTAGAAAGATTCCAGTATTAGTGGAAAGCGTTTTTGTAAGACATCTCAGCCCGTGCCAGCACGGCATGTAATGCACACCAAGCAGCCAGCTCATGAAGAAAAACATGTTTACAGAAACTGAAATGACTTCTTTGTTGTTTACTCGTGCAGAGGAGAATGGCGTCAGGAGTACTTCGAGAGAGAATGTTGCTTTTAAATTGCCACTGAACCAGCGCCGCGGTGTGACCAGGCAGAGTTTCCGTGACCTTGAGACCCTTCTGGGGCTGCTGAGCAGATGCCCCATCCAACATCTGCTGTGTGGCACAGAGAGGGGCATTGTCACCAAAGACACGGCTGTGGGCTGCGCTTAACCCTGCCCTGTGACCCCAGGCAGTGACTCAGTGCCCGGTCACAGCAAACCCTGCTGGTAACATCACCCACCTCCCCAGCACTGCCAGGCTCTGCCTTCTGCCCGTGCTGATGGATCTGATGGATCCAGCTCACCTGAGCAGTTCAGAGCTCCAGCATGACATTGAGATCCTCAGTAATGTGTGAAGGTTTAAATGCAGCCGTGCTGCTTGTGCTGGTTCATGCTGACCTTCGAACGGGCACGTTGTAGAAATCTTCCTCTCCCATTACAGGATTTTGGAATTCCTCTGGCTATTTCCTGTTCACTTTTATCTGCTCCCCTCTAGGGATCTGTAATTGCCTCTGAATTTTTTTACCTCTGATAGATATGCATCATCAGTACTTGTTAAAGGAGGGGTTTGTTTTGTTTTGTTTTGTTTTCCCTAAAGAGCAATTTGTAATTCATGCTGTGGATGTATCTTTTGGCTCCAGGCTTGAGATCCTGGAGATCCCACCCACTGTGGGCACAGGCACTGTTGCATTTCGTGTGGAAGGTGTTTTGAGTATTGCCTATGCAATCATTCAGATCAGTTATTTGTGTCCTCCTTTTTATAGTAATAGCTGAGTGTTTACCAGGGTTACCAAGATCCATGGGTGTGCTGGCTGTACCTGGGCAGGGGGCAGCTCAAGGCAGGAGAAGGAAAAAACCTGGCAAAAATCAAAACCACTGACTGTAGAGGATGATTTGATATTACCTTCACCTTTCCTGGTAGAACAGCTGCCCCACAGGGCTTCCAGCTACATGCTGAAGGGGTTGTCACCATGAACAGCATTAGTGGAAAGTATTTGTGTTGTGGATGTCCAGCCAGCACAGCTCTGAGTGGATAGTTTGTGTGAAGAGCATGACAGAAGTATGCACCTTTTTTTTTTCTTTTTTTTTTTTTTCTTTTTTTGCTACAAGGAGCAGGTAATGGAGAAAGGGGTGGTTCACACACGAGTTAGACATCACTTACAGTAAGTGTGTTGCCCTTGAAGAGCTTAACAAGGCAATTCTGCCGACACAGCAGAGCTCTTGTAGGGCTTGTCATGATTTTTAGGTCCTTACCCTTTTCATTTTCTTTCCTCTCCTGGGTGGTACTTCTTGTCTTTGCTTCACTAGATTTCGTCCCATTTTAGCAATGGTATTCTCTGCTCTTCACAGCATCTTGTATTGCAGGCTCTGCTGGTTCATTTTCATCTTTGCATTACTCTCGTGGCATGAAGTTACCCCTGTTTGCAAGTGGGGAAACAGAGGCTGAGTCCCCACATCCTTTATCCATTCCTGTTGATCCTTATGTACAGAGGTGTTGTATGATGTGTTCTATCCTAAATTGTGCCAGAAAACAGTTGTTTCACTAAATGCTTCTCTGCCACTGTGGAAATTTCTCTGTACTGCAGGTTTACTAGTGATTTCTCCATATGACCAAAGATTGTATTTTCTGGAGAAACATGTGTGTAACAGAATAGATCTCCCTGATCTGACTGTACTTCCCTGCTTTCTGTCCTTAATTTCATCCTGTGCACTTACACTCGTGCTTCCCTTTTTAAACAACAAATAACAGTGTGTTCCATTGGATCATTGCTGTCTACCTGCCTTCCTCCCTCCAATCACCTTCCTAGGTTGCATGTTCCATTCTTTTTCCTCAGATTAATGAAACGTTGCTTTTCAAGACCTAATGTCAGTTTTTCACTTGATAGGCCTTTCCTCTCCATACTTACTGTTTCTCTGACTAGCTGGAGTGATCCCCTCCTTCTCCTGATGTCTGCTCTGAGGGCAGGAGCTGTTCTGGTGCTTTCTCTTCTTCAGCAGTGGGAGGTGAGTGACTGGAGAGCCATTGCCACACAGCTGCCTTGTGCTGCCCTCAGCATGGCCTGGAGACAGAGTGGGACAAAGAAACTGCAGGGATAAGAGGGGAACGTGGGGGTGACTCACATGGGATCAGAAGTGTGACACAAATCAGTGTTGCAGCAGTAGCAACTGCTTCATCCTCAAAAGCTGATGGCTCTGTGGGAAGCAGATTGCCTGTGACTCAGTTGGCTTTGCTGACTCCTGCACAAGTTTGAATGAAGCCCAGGCTGACCCCAGAGGTCTGCAGTGAGTTCATCCTCTTGATGCACACAGCTGGGAGATGTCTAATCCTCTCTGCAGTTCAGTGCTGGCAGGAGCTGAGATTGCTGCCCTGTGCTCAGAGCTGAGCATGGGAGAGGGAGTCACAAGGCTCACTGTGAAATGGTGCTTCAGAGGAATAAATTAAAGGGTAATGAGGATCTCAGAGATCTTCTTATCTCTTAAAATGAATCATACTACTAAAACCACAGGATAGCTTTCCTGAGGTGTTTAATAGCCCTGAGGGGTTCTGACAGCCCCAGCTCCTCTGCAGTCTGTTCCCTGGATCTAGAGCAGCTACTGAGACTGACTGTGAGCAAGGCTCACACTCCACTTCTTTTCCTTTCCTCCACCTCGCCCCATTTCTCCTTTCTGTTTGATCACTGGGTACAAAATCAATGTCTGTCTGTTTTGTTTCTGGCACTAAGGAGCCATGGCTTCTGTGGCTGTTGTTGGACTCTGCTGGAAATGTGTCACATCACTAGAGTGGCTCTTTTCCTTATGCCTCAAACTTTTACTGATGGAATCGCTGTGAAAACTAGCATGAAATGGATTTTGGACCAAAACATATAAAAATGAACACATGGGGTGGTGTTGAGCCAGTTAATGGGACTTAATATTTGGCAATATCATGGTTTGATGAAGTATTGAAAAACAGGCATGCAGTTAGTTTAGCGTGGTTGTAAGGAAAGTGCATCTTGTCCAAGAAATCTGATGTCAGATTTCCTTGAGGTTATGAGGTTAATGGCTTGAGGTTTTCTTAGAAAAACCTTCAAACAATCAAAAGCCATAAAACCCCCAACACACATCATGTGCTATTGCTCAAACATTTGCTAAACAGATAAAAGTGCTGTCTCAGAGTAATTGACAGCAGCAAGTCCAGAGGAGGTGGATCCAGTGGGTTTGTGTGTGCAGTGGTCAAACCTTTTAACACTTGAGGCCAGAGCTCCTAAACCATTGCTGATTGAGCTTCCTGCAGGATGTGAAGGTGGATTCAGTGCTGAATCATGGTAAAAGCAGAGTAGTGTAACATTTGACATTTTCAGTCATTTAACAAGTTGGAACCCATTGAGAAAAAATTATTTTAGCATAGCTTGGTATTGTATAGTGCTGGGGCAGTAGGAGAGACACCTTGTCCTGGAAAATCTGAACTCCTGGGGCGGTTCTGAGTTCTGGGCAGCAGTGGCAGTACATACACTGAGGTGTTAGAGAGTTTTATGCTGCTCCCAGTAGAACATTACAAGTTGGAGAAGGTGCTTTAAAGAGGGAGAAACATTCCTGGACCTGAGTGCGTTACCTTCTGTCTTACTGGAAAAGTTGAGTGACTTAATGACAATAAAATTCTGTATGTAGCAGAAAAAAAGCATAACAAAAACTGGGGGCTGGAAACTGAGTTCAAATAAATAAAATTTTAAAAAGTAATAATAATTAAACATCTCTTTATACGAGATGTTAAGCATCCCTGGAATAAATGAAGGCTCTTTGCCTCCTGAAATTAAAAGTGAATGCTTTTTTGGCAGTTGTGTTCAGCTAGAGTGTGAGTTTACAGGGTCAGAGTAACTGAGAGAAATTCAGGGTCAGGCAATGGGATTCAGTAGGTCCAGCAGTCTTCAAAAAAAACCTGAAGTCTTGAAAAATTGTATCACCTAAAGCACAGGGTCAGGTACAGAGCCAGTTTTCTCTCATGGATGCTAAAGGCAGATGTTATCATATCACATTCCTGCCAACCTTCACCAGATTTTCTTTGTCATCCTTAAAAGGGTATGATTTTGCTCAGTGGGAGGGTTTTCATTGGCTTCAGTGAAGATGAGTGAGTCAAAATAGCATTACTTTTACTCCCAGATCAGTGCTCTGGTTTGGTAGTGTTCAGATATCAAGTGTGAGGGATTCACCAACACCTTTTCATACAGGCATCCCTTTTGATGCACTTTCAAAGCACTGGAATTTAGTTATTTGACAGATTATCCTTCCAAGAGCTGATATAGAAATTAGAATTTGGATATTCCATTTTCCACTGTCATTTGGTAACAATTGAAATAATTTTATGTATTTCTATCCTTATAAATTTACTGAAAGATCAGAATCAGACTTGTTTATATTTTCATGATCGAGTCGTAATTGCTTCATGTCTTCACTGTTCTTTCCATAGATATCTCCTTGGACTTTTGAGTTTAAAGAATTATTTTGAAAATGGAAATGTGGGGGAGAAGGTTGAAAATAAAGGCAGAGAGAAAGAAAGCTTGTCTGCAAGGCAGATTGTTTTCCAGTCTCTCATAGCTATATTAAAAAGCACCTGGAGACAAGTTAAAGAGGTATTCCTAGCCCCAGCACAGAACTTACTGCTGCTCATAAAATCAGCATAGCTGCTGCTGCCTAACAACATCCTTGGGCAGCTTGTGCTTTAGCAATTCACCAGGTTATTGTAGAGCAGATTATCCACGCTGTCTCTCTCCTTCTGCCTGGGGAGAGGCTGCCAAGCCCTCATCAGGGCCCAAATGCTGCCTTTACTCCCAGTGACGGGGAGAGGACATGGTATCTAATTGAAATAGGTATTTAATGGTATTTAATTTGAAAATAAGTTGTGTTTGTTTTGTGTGCTATTAGACAAGTGTCCTTTGCAGGCTCAGCAAGAATCTTCTGTGTGCAGAATTCCCATGAATGCTGAGGGATGTGCAGGGGAAGAGGCCAGGGAGGGCTTTGGGGGCCGCTGCAGAGCGAAGGGGCTGGCAGGTTTCTGTCTGCTGCTGTGTGCAGCACAGTCTGTGGGCTCAGGATGCAGCCCCTGCCTGCCACGGGGCCAGCTGCAAGGCTCTGCTGCCAGACTCATCCTAGCAGGAGCTGTGGGAGGGAGTGGAGGGGAAGGAGCTGAATTCCTCGGGGTGGTCAGAAGAAAGCGTAACTAGGGGCACTGAGTGGTACCTAGTGGGATGGCCCTTTGTAGCCCCAAGCCTTATCCCTGCCCTCCTCAGCAAGGTCTTCCCGTGTTTCCTGGTATTGCTATGACAATGTTATCAGTGCTTGATTCATTGATATCATTGCTTGGCAATGTTATCAATGCTTGATAACATTTCTGTCTCTAGTTAGCTAACCAGAGTGCCCACAACTGGAGGACAATTAATTCATTCGTGAATTGACACAAACCATAATAATCCTGAAAGTTTGCTGGAACTGCACAAAAACAAGTGGTAGAAATGTAGTGGGTGAATGCTGCCCTTCAGAATTCCCTGGTCCACCTGGATTTGAGGCAAAGCAAAAGGAAAGAGGATGGCTGCTCTGTTACTTGTGATGCAGGTTGGTGGGATTTGTCTGATATCAGACCCAGCCTTTCTGTCCTCAGGTGGCCACAGAGTTTTACAGCAGACACAGAGAGAAGAATACATTCCTGGTATTTCAGTGATTTCCAGATTTAGTCCAGTCACCAATATGCAGTTGGTCTCTTCAGCATGGAAACTACATCATCTTCCTATCTCCCCCTGAGTATGAAGCATGTATAGTCTGTCCAGCCTCCATCTGCAGGTTGCCATGTTTGTTTTTTTTTAAGGACACAAAATGAATAAGTTAGCTGCTAAATCACAAAAAAGGTGGACAGCTTCTGTCGTTGAAAAAATTATGATAGTACAAATAATATTTCTCAAGTCTAGTTTTTTGATGCTGTGACAAAAAATTTGAGTCAGTCCTTTTAATTACGCTTAACAAATCAGTGCACAGTGGGATGTAGTGCAAAATTAAACAAGCTACAGTCTTACGGACAACCTAGGAATGCATTCCTCAGTGTCAGAGCCATCCACTGGTTCCTCCAACCTATTTTTCAACCACATCAGATTTAATTGTTGCAAATGGAATACTTGTTCTACAGAAGTCCAATAAATCTGCAGTCTGTCTTCCCAGTAATCAATCACAGATTGTGAATTGCATGAGGAAAAATCTATAAGATATGTTCTTCATGTCTAGTACGTTGGGTTATTTTCATGTCTTGTGGTTTGAATTTGGCCACTGTCATTTTAGAGGAATTTCCTGCCATCTGCGTTCAATTGAATTTTCTCACAGATTTGGGCTTGCTTGTAAATACTGGGATCTGGCAAAAGGAGTATCTTTGTTCTTCAGGGGCATATTCAAAAACCGTTAACATGGTGTTGGCAATGTGATGGGTTAGGGAAGATCCAGGAGATAAAAAAGGTATAAATTCCCCCCTGCCCCTAACAGCTGATGATTTATCTGTGGAGGAAAAAGAACAACGAGTGCATGAGTGTGTGGTAGAGTTTTATCTCAAGCTATCATGGTATTTCATATTTTGTTTATTATTAGGGTGTTGGTCTGACTCTCTGCTTGTGACCACGTTCGCAGGCAGCAGGCTTAGAGTAGCCAAAATATTACAGCAAATTCCTGGGGGATCTCATTGCATGGTCCCAAACAGATTGGGAGTTGGTTTACCACCAGCTCTCATTTGTGTTTTGGCTGCTGATTTTGCATTGAGTTAATATCCAAACAGTGATATTGGCATATGTAGATTCTTAGAAGTCACACATACCTTGGGGCAAAGGGGCTACTCTATCTTCAGTTTAACATATCAGCTGCAGTGTTTCAAAATTCAAGGTAATCTCATCATCCTAACTGAAAGATTGAGAGAGCCCTCTGCATTCCTTCCTGGAAGAGTGTGTATAATCAAATAAAAAAAAAAAAATCCAAGCACTGAGGATCAAGTTTAAACCAACATAATCAAAACAATTCAGAAGGGAGTTTATTGCCGTCTTGAGCTTAACCTCACAATGAGAAATAGCAGATAAAATGGATTTACATGTGTACTCAACTGTGTTACTCGCTAGAGATGGAAGAGATGTCTCAACTCAGAGGGAACCTGCTTCAATTTATCTCATTTTGCATATTTCAGTTTGTCAGACTTTGTGTTGTTTGGGCATAAATCAAGGGCAGTTCCAGCCTTCCTGTGAAAACGATGGCAAGGGCTTCTAGATTTACCACATCTCTTGTTTCTTAACAGCTTATTCTGTTTGTAGATGGAAAGATGTGTTTTCTGACCGCTGGTTTCTCAAAGTAACTTTGGTCTTTAGGAATGGGTTACTTCACCCTGTGGGTCACTGGGCCAAGATTAGATCTTCCGCAGCTCCTTTAAACTTGAGTTGTGCATTTAAATACGTGCAACTGCCTGGAGTTCAGCACAGTGATCTGTTGATAATGCAGCAGAGGGAATCCTGCTTCTGCTCCCTTAGTTCTGCAGGAAGGGGGAAACATGTGTCTTGGCCAGCAGTGTCCTTGGAGTCCCTGTGTTGTTCAGCCTTTGGTTTCTGTAGCAAACATTTTCCAAATTCTGTCAGTACCTGACAGCAGTCCTGTCTGAGATGTTAAAGAACAGCTTGGTCCAGGCAGCCAGAGGGTGTCATTTTTGCATAATTTATTTTTTGGAAGAACCAGCCAGAGGGTGTCATTTTTGCATAATTTATTTTTTGAAAGAATTTAGTTTTTGCAGCATGAGAATCGACGAGTTGTTTTCAGTATTGCGTTTTCCATGGTCTGGAATTAGTCAGTGGGAGGCACTGACTTGCTCCTTGCAGTAGCCTCGGACACACTCAGAACTCTCAGGCTTTGTCTCTGCAGCCTCTGGGATGCTGGGAACCAGGGATGCTGAGAGCTGGGCAGAGCAAAGCACTTTACTCTCACTGGCACTTGCATTTGTGTGTCTGGCTGCTTTCAGGACAGGCAGTTTTACCTGCAAGGAGCAGCGTTTGCCCTGGATACAGAGAGAGATTGCTGCTTCCCATGAATCCCAGGAATATCTGCACTCCTGCTGCAGGCAGGCTGGCAGTGAGTCAGCTGGATGGAGTTCAGCTGGAGCAGGGTGATGCCGTGTGGTTCTGCCTTTTGGGGTGCCAGTGTGTCACCCTGGCTGCCATGGACCCGTTCACTGCCTGGGAGGAACCTCTCACATGGAATATTCCCCCAAGGTTCACATATATCTTAGGTTATCTTTCCAAAGATTCCAAATTTTAGCAATATTTTGGAGGGATTATTCAGTTCTTGCTGGGCATACTTTTCTTTCCTCTTTTCCCCATTTCCTTTTTTTTTTTTTATAGTAGTCTTCCTATCATAACATTGGTATAGATACTTGTCATATTTGAGGGTATTTCCAGTGATGTAATTATTTTAACTAAGTTATACATCAGCCAGCACTATTCTGGCTTCATTAGAAGCTGAGGCTGTTTCTTTATGAGTAAATAGATGTTTGTTCACTACTTCTATTTTAAATATGGCATGACTATATTAGCAAAGATTTGACCTATTTGATCTTGACAACAAAGACCACGATAATCTGGAAACACACCTTACAACTTTAAGCCATGACTCTGAGAGAAAGAAGCTCCTTTATTTAAGTGAAGTTTCCAAGATTCTCTGGATCACCAGTTTAATTTGCTTGTTTACCAAACAAAGGGTTGCATTTTACACAAGCCAAATGAGCCTGGCACTGCAAATAAAAAACAGATTACATTCGTTGCCATTAGTCACTCAGACTTAAAGGGCAGCTCCTCCCTGAAAAGCAGCTCTAAAAACAGCATTGAAGATTTCCATGGGTTTTGTCCTTTAGTATTTCCAAAGCATAAACACTAAAGCAATACTTCTATTTCCTTGTCTCAATCTTGCACAAATTAATTTTGTTGACTGACCTTCTATTAATAAAATGTTTCACATTTGACAGGCCTGTCTCCTGTTCACTTATGTGGTTCACTCTGTGCAGGTTTTGTCTCTGATTATTCTGAGGCAAGTCTGAGTTCTGTTGTAGTCAAGAAGAGTTGAAACTCCTTATTTCTTAATGATTTTTTTTGAGTGAGTAAATGATAGGTGGGATAAATCTTCAGAATTTTCTTCCAGTGATAAGATCCTATCATGTCCTGAATAAATCCCGTTGTTTGCTCCAATGTTCCTTTGCTTTGGGTATAATATTTCTTGCTTTGTCTTCAGGAAAGTTGATAATTTGCTTTGTCCCTGATCCTTTGTCACTTTATCACTTCATCCTGTTATCCTCTTGTTCCCTCTGTTGTTCCTTCACACACTGTAATTTTCCTCTCTCAAACAACTATCTCCCTTCCTTCTGCTGGGTTTCCCAAACACATGCCAGCTCACTGAGTTCATCTGCATGATGCTCTTCATCTCAGGCTTTACTGCAGACCAATAAAACCTGTAGGGAATTAGCTGACAAAGCCAATTGTTACTGTTATTTCATAAGAAAACATGCTTGAATTTTCTTTCTCTTTCTGTGAATAGCTAAATGATCCTAACAGTAGTTCTCTGGCTTTCTCCTGTGTTCGCTTCTCCCTGCCATTTTGTATCATGAAGTTAAACTACTGATATATCTTGTGTGCTGAAGGGCATCCCTCAGGTTTGCCACATGGTTACTGCAGAAAAAAGAGCATCACTTAAAATTCTGTGTGGTTTTGATAAGAACAGGATGTTTATCCTATGGATAGGGAAAAATTCCTTATTATGATCTAGTCTGCCTTTCAGATGCTTGGGGTATGTTGTAATTTTGGTAAGTAAATCTGTTGTTGCTGAGAAGCTTCCCTGGATGTGCTAGTTCAGTTTTATTTGGATCCTGAGCTGTATCTCAGTAAGAACACAGACAATCTATGCTGAAACATCGTGTGATTGTGCATATGTATGACTCAGAAGTTTCTGGAGTCAAGGTGCTCCGGCAAGATGGAGCAGAATAACCTGGAGTCTTGCTCCCACTGTACACCTGAGAATTGCAGGTGTTGATGTTGCCTTGAGAACTCCTGAGCTACTGATGAAATCAGATGAGCTGAATACAATTTTGGAGTTACCCAAATGTTGCATTTGCTCAAGCCAATTGGATTAAAACCATATTCTGCTGCTTTTAATGTGACTAAGAAGAAAGGTTGCTGTGTTCTCATTAAAGATATTCATGTGGCTTAGTAGTCTGAGCTTCAAAACACATCATGGAAGATTGCTGTGCTAAAAACTCTGTTAGATAAATCCAGGAGTAAAAACTAATATCTCTATCAGAGGTTTTCACAGATCTTCACCAAATGATTCTGTTAAAGGTGGCATAAATCTGTGTGCCTGAACTGTGTTTACTCAGCTGAGATTTTGACACGGATGGCATTGATCATTGGAAGGTACATTTGCATTTCACTTACCTATAATTTTATAGAAGCCAAATGCTTAAATGCAAGCAGGTGAGTAATTTAAACCATTGTGGACTATACACAATCCAGAGAGTAAACAGGTCATCAGACTAAATTAGGGATGAAGCTGTAGAATAAAACATGCCAGATAAAAGATTTGATACATTATCCTTACAGTTCTCAAAGACATGCAGAATTATCATCCTGATACAGGCATCTTAATTTAAGTCAGAATTTGTATCTGGAGTTAGTCTGAAGCTCAGAGATATATAGGAGCCATGGGAAGTGCCATCTGAGAGAGTGAAAAGCTCCACAATAGGGTAGCTGTGAGTGGTGCAGGGATCTCTGACTCCAGCCATGTTACTATTACTTTTTATGATGTGTGACTTGTGCTGTGACAGATTTTAAATCTGTTGTTGGAAGCTCAGAGAAACATAGATACATGAAGCTCTATGAAAGTGTTTTAAAAACCAGTGACATTTCCTAATTATATGCATTATTTTTTTCTACTATTTTTCCCTGTCACTTTGGTTTGTGGTTCTTGATAAACAATTGGCTTTATTTAAACTGAAGCTCTCTTTTCTTCAAACCCTCAACTTTCTTGTGAGTTGGATGCTCAACCCATCATTTGTGGCCTCACCCCGTTGCTGTGGGGATTTTTAGGACTAATGTTATCACCCATCTTGCTTGTTGTTAAGTAGGAAAACTAAAGAGGTGGTTAAGGATAAAAAGAGAGTCTGTAATCACAGAGGGAAATTACACCTTCAAGGCAGCACCTTTGGTCCTGGAAAGTTGAGAACCTTGGGGAAGGAGCAGTTAAAATTCTTGGTTAGGTTTGTGTTGTAAGCTCTCAACAGGCTGCAGAAGGCGTGGGGCTGTCAGGCTGTTCTCAGCTCAGGACAAAAGCTCAGCTGCCCTGAAACCAGCAAAGGGAGCTGAAGTCAAGGCAAAGCCCAGTGCAGAGAAGCTCTCAGAAGTCACTCCCTTGCCAGAAGTCTGCACTAATCCCCAAAGTGATGCTGATACTGCCAAGAGGACTGTGGCTGTTCCTCCTCAGCTATTAGTATTAAACCAACATGACTGGGAGAGATCAAATTGCATCTGCTGGCAGAAAACCCCTCTGGCTTACCCTGCCTTTGTGCCTGCTGGAAGATGTGGCAGGGCTGCAATATTTGGGTAAGGAATGTTGCTGTGCCATCTTCACTTGGAGCTGTTCCCTTGCAGAACTCCTTGGGAATGATGTGGTTAACAGTGTGTTTGTTTAAGAGGCAAGGGGGGAGGGAAATTAGTATCAGGTAAAAATGTGTATGTCTGTGTGTATATATAAATTCCCAAAGCATTTGCAGCCAGCTACTTAATAGTTTTCATTGAATTAATTTTAAAACGTGAACCTTGTTTCCTTTATTTAATAGAACAAAACGGCTTCCATATTCTTGCCTGTGACTAGCAGGGTTTATATAGCATTCTGCAAACAAAGTAAGCATTAAAGTCCCTTTTGTCCATCTGTGGAATGAATAATTTTGTGCAAAGTATTTATTATAAGCACACGATACACTTAAACTTTTTACTGTAGTGGTGACAGATCCAGCACAGAACTGGATTGTTAAGTAGCAAGCACACCACGCTTCTATACTGTATAAAAATTTACTGACCTTTCTAAAGGCTCTTGGGTTCAAAGGAAAATGTTAGCTCACTTGGCTAACTCTGGGGTGCTACTTAAAATGGTTCTGGATGTTGGAAGCAGTGCACAAGAGGCTGTGAGGAGTTTCAGTCAGAATTGCACAACTTCAGGAAGGTGAAGGGAAAGCTTTGGGTTGGGTACACATGGGCACTGCCTGCCTTCTCCCTGGGACTGCATGAGGCAGCAGCTGGGTACCCCTGGATTAGGTACCAAAATATCCTTGGGAACCACCTCAGAAAAACTTTAGGATTTCCCTGTTACTTGGCAGAAGTTGGGACTAACCCAGAGGTGACATGTCACAAGTACCTCCCTCTAATGTAGCTGCTTTTAGGATGATTTATGGTAGATTCTGTAATGTACTAATGTACACACACACCAGTCCTATTTGCTGTAAGTGAAGCAGTCCCTTCCCTTCTGGGAGTTACACTCTTGTACATAGCAGTTAATTGCTCCCAGAGTCACACTGTTCCCCCTCTGGGATTCAGTACGTGTTTAACATTCAGCTCTCTTGTCAGAACCCAGACTTTGGGCTCCCCAAAACATCCTTTGCTTGGGTCTGTATGCAGAGAGCCAAATTCAGGCAGGGCATGAGGAGATGGGATTTATGGACTAGCCACAGGCACACAGCAGGCTGGAGGGAGTCCCAGAGGGGATGGCACACGTGCCCAGGGCTCTTGGAGCTGACCTAAGTCACACCACTGTAGATTTCCTGTAACCTTGGTTATGCTCACCTCCAGATTTGGCTCAAGGGCTCTGCAGAATGTCTGGGACATGGCAGTTGGGTCAGCTGGTTTAGTTTGTCTCTGATTGTACTGGTATTACTCAGAGAAAAAAAAAAAAGAGACAACTTTTATGAAGATGTATTGCCAGTGTTTGCTGGCAGACAAAGCAACAGATTCCTTTCTGTTGATCCCTTCCAATCTGCTGCCCACCCTCTGGAATTAGCTGCCTGCCATGCCTTTACAGCCAATTGCAGGGCTAGTCTTGTCTCCAGCAAAGCCTCTCCCTTATTTATTTTAATTTCCCAGGGATGAGCATTCAGGGACAGCATCTCAGCTGATGCCTGAATATCTGCCTTTCTCCATCTATCTGGTCCTCTTTCCACGGGCTATTTTCTTTGCTTGAATTGTATTTGCAGTCAGTGATAATGAATTCATGCCCAAACCCATTGTACATCATGTTCTTTATTGTCTTGATAGGGTTGCTGCAGTTTGATGTCTATTCTGCTCTCTTGAGTGAGGTTGTTTGTCACTGACATTTCATCTGTGAGGGAAATGTCTTCAGCTACTCTGCTGGTATGTTCTGAGTTTTACGCTAGAAAAGTTCTTCAGGTTTTGCTGTGGTTGGGTTGTGTCTGATGTGCAGAATGGCACCTGAAGTGGACTCAGGGATGGAGGATACTTTTCCAGCTGTAATACCATCCTTAAGGCTCATGGTGGGCTGTCTGTGCACCTCTTCTGGAAACCTTCTGGACACAGAGCTTGTGGAGCAACTCTCAGAATATACATTAAGTTCCTTTCTGCATCTTTGAAACACAGCTGAGGATCAGAGTGTGGGTGCTCAGGTATGATAGAAGATAGATATTGTCATTTATATGCAACTGCATTCTCTCATAGGTTTTTCCCTCAGGCTTATGGTTAGTGAAGAAAGATCCCTGGATCTCTTTCTCACTGTTCAGCAGGAATGCTGCATTCCCTTTCTAGCTTTGCTTCATGGAGCATTCCTCTGTCATCACACTGTTTATAATGCTGCTTTCAGGAGAGATTTGCTCTTGTGCTTGCCCAAATCCCAGAGGGATCTGTAACAAAGGTACAAAACCAGAGGAGCGCTGAGTTCCTGTACTGCCTTTGTGGATCAGGAATGTGGAGGAGATGTTCCTAAATGCAGGTCTCTTCATTAGGTTTCTGTTGCTCCAAATTCTTTGAGCTGTGTAGGTGCTATTTGAGCTAATGCAGCAGAGGGCAGCTACTTCCCAGTGCCATTTGTCACATCCTTGAAATCTCATGTTCAGTTTTGGGAAGACTGGAAATACCAACTCTTTTGGTATGCCTTTTCCAAAGTGCCCTCAGAATTAGACCCTGTGAAGTTAGAGACGTGGACAAACACAAGGAGGGAGGAGCAGTGGGAATGTTTCACGTTATTGTGAGTTTGGGAAAATGTCTTTGGTGTGTATTTGGAATGTATTGTTGTAACCAAGAACAATAAACATAATAGCTGAGAATACATAGAAGTATTTCAGGATGTTAAAAAGTGACCAAGAAAGAAAAGATTTCTCCTGTAAAAGCCCATTTTTTTCTGTTGGATAATGATGTAAACCCTGTTTATTTCCAAGCAGGCAATTTGCACATCTGTTCTGATGTTACTATCCAGGTTTGTTTGCTATTATTCTTTGATGGGAACACCTAAATTGTTTACAGTTCATGGCAAGACCTATTTAGTTGGGTCAGTTGGTTTCTTCATGCGTGTAAGACATTCAGGGACTTGTTTAATATGCAGATAGGAGGAATCTGATGAAAAAATGTAGAAATTGTGAAGGTGAATTTTACTGAGTCCTGCACCTGACCTAGCATTAGCTATAGGTTTAAATTTAACACTCATGTCAAGGAGAAACTTGAAAATAAGTCATGTTTTATAGTCTCGATAATGCGGTGTCTGTTCCAGCTGATACTTCATTTCTTCAGTCCTTTGATTCTTTCCATATGAAGGCAGCAAATACTTCCATCAGGTTGATGCAGCTTTTTCTTTCCTTTAGAAGTTGGATACCTTTAAAATGGCTCAAGCAACTGCATCTCTGAGATTTGCATAAATAAATCAACTGTGTACTGTGGCTTTTGTGATGTTCAGTCTTTATTATTTGATGATTAAATGTAATGCAATTTACTAATGAAGAGATGTATTTTGAATAGCAAAGGTCAGGGCCGGATTTGAAGACTTCCATTGCCTGCAATGTCTAAAGTAATTTTAATCAGGGAATTTACTTGCAATCATCAAAGCACTTTTCCTTTCATGATTTGAAAAAGTCTTGCTGCTGATGTTTATAATTATGGAACACCACCATCAAACCCTTTGCTCATCAAACTTCATTACAATGATTTATTTGACATGCAGTAATACTTGTAATGCAGAACAGAAACAGAGCTATTGATTTACCAGCAAATTCATTAAAATTGTGTAAGTATTATTGCCAATAGATACACGAGGAACATAAATTATTTTATTCTGTTTTTTGAGTTCCAGAGGGTCTGTTAAGGAGTTCCATATAAAGCAGGGCAGAACGCTGATATTTCTGTGCATTAGCAGACTCTGCTGGAATAGCTTTTCATATTTAGAGATCTCATACTGTCACATTTTGCTTACAAAAGTATTTTAGTTGGTCTAGTCCTGTCTTGGAAGGAAACATATTTTATGACCTGTAATGAAGTCAAGAGTATGGTGAGTGAGATATCAAGACTCTTTTTTAGATACTAAATAGATTACTTAATGGGGAGGGAAGATGATTTGCATTTCTCTGCATCCCAATTTCAAGTTCATCCAGGAGCTACCTTGTGTTTAAAATATTTTTCTGATATTAAGAACTCTTTAACTTGTTTTTATTTATATTAAAATGAATCCAGAAGTGCAGAGGAGGGCATTTGCTGGTACTGTATCTCCAGGCTATTCTTTTGTGTCATATCTCTTAGATTTTGTGGGGTGTTCTACAGCACCTGCTCCAGTGGAGCTGCAGGATGGATCAGGATTTGCCACAGAGTGGAAGTGACTTTGCTGTTGTCATTAGTGAGTGCTGTGAATTGTTGGTACTGTGCAGGAAGGAAAGCACCATCCTCTTACAGCGGTGACGGAACTCCCTGGAGAAGTGTGAAATCTGAGTTGGGCTCTGGAGTGAGTTTGTCTCTGTGGGATTTACTCATGGAAGGCTGGATGTTAGAAGGAGCTCCTTGAGCACTTAAACTGTGCTGAATTCAAGGGCACATTTTGTTCTTCGTGTATCTTTCTGCTTTCCCTGAAGGGTTTGGATTTTTTTTTCCTTTGCTCTTTTCTCTAGACAGTTCCATTTTGTGCTTATCAGGCAGATGCCACGCTGAACAGTGTGCTTCTTTCCCCAGTACAGAGCATCTACTCCACTGTTTCTTGGTTTCCTTGCCTAGCCTCAGGCAGGGTTTGTTTTTTTAATTACAAAGTTAATTTTTTTCTTTGGACACAATTCAAACCGCTAACAGTAACGGTCGTATATCCCTTAATGCCTATGACAGGTTTTCCATGTAAACAAAAATTGCATCTGTCCTCAGGGACTAACTTCTGTGAGTATATATCATGAAATGTTGGCTATTTTTATAAGGTATGTAAATGAAAATGGAAAATACTGAGAGGCTGTCCTGGAATGTGAAGAGCTTATATTTCTGTCTGAACTTGGGTAAGCAAACCTGTCCTTGCTTTTAAAAATGGTTGTTCTGTTTGATTCAGTGCTTTAGTTTTGGCTGATTGGTAGTGTAGGATCTAATGGGGATTCCAGTGAAATCACAGAATTGAGCAGTCAAGAACCACATGAAGCTGCAACAAGCAGATAGGAGATGAAAGCTGAGTTATTCATTGGCCCTAAAATTGAGTGGTTTTGCAAAAGAAACTGGAGTCAGTGGTGGAGTGCCGGGAATTTTGGTGATTGGCATGAGCTGAGAAACTGTGCCATGGTGTCCCCGCAGCAGGATTTGACTGGGCTGTGCTGGGTGTCAGGGATGGAGGCACCAGCAGAACTTCTGGGGATCTGTGTTCTGATCATCTGGATCCACAGAACCATCCTGGCCAAGTCGGGCAGTCTCACACAGCACAGCATGAGCATGGCTGGACAGACAGTATTTCCTTCACAAGATTTTCCCTGAACTTTACAGGTTTTCCAAGAATATCCATTCCATGTGTACAGTCATTGCTCCTGAGGTGCATAAATGTCTCTGGTTCTGCTGGGAGACAAATTACTATTGTGTTGATGTTTCGGCTCTTTTAAAGAGCCCGTGGATAGGAGCAGATGTGTTCATGGAGGCACTGGGCCTCAGGGCTTTGGCATCAGGATAAATTACTAGAGAGAAACAAATCACCTCGTGTCAGTGCCTCACTGGTGAGTAACCACATGCACACTCTTTCCCTGCAGCACCTCCTTGTCAGTGAAAAGTACTTCAGCTCTCTTTTCTGAAAGGAGAGCTACCTTAAATTAGGTTGCACTTACTTCAGGAAAGTGCCTGTAAGAGACAGTATGAAGTGGTTGATAAGTAGAAACTTGCCACCTTGCAGTGTGGTGGAATTCTGGATCTTTTGAGTTTCCTTTCACTTTAAATATAGTAATTTTTTTTCTAGTTCAGAAGGAAATCAAAACCAGTTTAATTTTCTTCATCTATTTCTGACTTCAGAGCATTTTGGTATCTCCCTGTTAGTTTCCTTGGAAGTTCAAAACTGCTCTTGCTGTTCTATTGAAGAAAATAACCTTCCTGAGAGAATTTCTGGTAACATAAAAATTTGGCAGTTTAATTTCCATGCTCAAATTATAGCATTCCCCTCAGAAAAATAATCTTTCTTTTCCTTTCCTGAGTGCTCAAAAAGAAGAAAAAAATTAGCAAGTTCTCCTTGGGTTCTATTGGTTCAATTGGCTGATTTCCTTATGGTGTTTGTCCAGAAGAACACAGGATCTGAAACTCAGTGTTGATCCCAAAATCACCTAAGTCCTCTAAACTGGATGAAGCAGAAGGAAGGGAACTGAAATGGGAAGAAAGGTGTCTTCTTTTTAAGCAAGTATTTTCTTTGAGCAGTTTCTGTTCCATGAGCACTGCCAAATCTGCAGTGGAGACTGAAGTCTGGAGAAAGCTTCCTACCTACTCTAATGTCACCATGTTGAAGATCCCTACACCCAGTCCTGGCCAAAGACTGTGTTTTTGTGAGGTGTTTGGCTTTCTCCTGAGCTGTAATCCAGAGCAGCAAAGGATTGTTGGCAGCTTTGTGATGAGAGACCCAGCCTGGGCAGATCCTTAGTCTTGGAGCAGGGTGTATCCTGCAGCCATTCCTGTTCCTGTGAGGGTGTGCTGGCAGTCAGTGGGATGGATGTGAAAACTGCAAACATCCCGGATTCCCAAGGCAGGCTGGAGGGAGGGATGTGCCAGTTTGCCTCCCTGGTGATGACAGGCCTTGAGGCCTTGGAAATAAGGGTGTGAGGGATGGGATGGGATGGGATGGGATGAGATGGGATGGGATGGGATGGGATGGGATGGGATGGGATGGGATGGGATGGGATGGGATGGGAGGGCTGGGATGACCCAGCAGCAAACAGGCTGGGGAAAGGGAGGGAGGAAGTGGTGACAGGGACTCCAGGGCTCCTCTTAGTTTTCTTGCTTTTGTTCCTTTCTGTTGTTTTTCTCTGTCAAGGCAATGGTGTAGATGTGACTAGGCCACAATTTAAGGTGAATGGGAAGTGATTGAAATCTGATACTACAAGAAAATGTGTTAAATTATTGTCTTAAGCTGGACTTTTGTATAGAGCCAGATCTCAGATTTGATTGAGCCTTGGGCTAACCTGCATTGTGCCTGATTTCTGGCTGCTCCTTGGCTTGAGCTATTACTTAGTTTCCAGCAAAATCCTAATTCTCAGAAAGCATTTTTCAATCTTTCTATCATCTGAGTGCTAAATTCAACTTACTTTCTCCAGAAAGCCTCACTGAAATGTGCTCTGGCAAGGCTCTGGCTACCTGTCCTTTCTCCAGTGGGTGATCTGTTGGCGAATGGGCCTTGCCGAGTACTCTGAGCTAATTTGCCAGAAATGAAGACAGACTGTAAAAGCTACAGCAGCCTACTCAAAAAAGCTTTCTTTCTCCCTTTCTCTTTGCACCAGTCAATTTGTTATAGGAGGATGTCTGTGAGGTACACTTGCATTGATGATTCCTTCTGAAGATCCTTTCCTGTGCTCTAAAATTAACCATGAAGGTTCCTCCTGTCTGGCAGTGACAGCAAAGGCTTAGGAGGTTTAGAGTTCAGGCTTAGCTCCAGTGAGTATCCCAAAATATATATGTCTCTGCAACTCTGGAGCCTGTTTGAATTATTCAGACTTCTTCCTGACAAAGATCATGCAATCCCCTGTGTGCTCTCCGGCTATATTTTAAGATACTTTTGGTGAAGGCTTCATATTAGGACTTGCCAGCAAATACATAAAGCATTGAAATGGGGGTGGCCAGACAGCAATGTTTTGACAGTAACTTCTCTGTGTAGGGTGATTGTATGGTCCTGCAGAACTCGGGTATCTCTTGGTCTTTAATAGATTTATTTTGTTAGTATCCCTATGAGATACAGAAATGCTGTTACTCCCATTTTACTAGACAGCCATAAAGTGGAGGCTGAACTCAATGACTTGCCTGAGGGCCTTCTAAAATGTGAATTATCAGCTCCAATGTTTCAGTCTTTGCTCTAATCCAAGGACCATCCAGCTTCCAGGCCTTCAAGTAGACATAGGCAGCACCACAGCCTTTTAAGATAAATCATACACTGTTGAAGGAAAAGCTAAAAGTGTCCTAGCATTACCTTAATTAAGGTGTCCTAAGAAAACAACAGTAGAATACATCAGCTGTGATGGAGGTGTTGATGGAAGTGTTGATAGGGAAGCCTGAAAGATTCAGACAGTAAAGAGCCATTGTTTAAAGGATGGTAAAATATATTAATTATATGGAAGATGAGTTCCATTAACCCCTGAAAACATATCAGTCCTATCTGTCATTTTTGTTAATTGGCATATACGAGTGTTCCCTATATTGAGGTAATGCAGTAAAACTTAGAGGAATTTGTACAGTTTATTTCATGTCGCTGGAATCTGTCTATACTGGAGTTTGTACTGGACAGTCACATTTGCAGAACTTGCAGCTTGAACAGCCTGTGATGCCTTTTGCTTTCCTTGTTCTGTTGGGCATAGTTCACTGAGAGCGAGGTTGTTTCTTGCTCCTGTAATATCATGAATTAAAGCAATCCTATAGTAGTTTGGATTCTTCTCATAAAGGAGTGCACTCTTCCAGAATTGCAGTTGGTAATTGTTGTTTAAAAGCTAATTTTTGAAAATAGTACTTGATTGTGCTTTCATGTGCACATACTTTGTATAAGCAGGGCTTCTGTTTGCTATTTAGGTCAAGAATTGGTATCCTAACATCTAATAACACAAATTCCATCCAGGAGCATCTAGAAGGCACCAATAGAGGTAGAATGTGGAGCTTTCTGGGTGTCAGAACCACTTGCTGGTGCCTGAGACTTCAATTTCCCACCAAACCTGACTGTTCAGTGTTGATGTGCTTGCAAGTCCTGTCAAGTTCAGAGCATGAGTTAGGACAGTACTGTTGGTACTGATGCATCTGAGGAAATTCTGGCTCCATTGATTTTGGCAAAGAATTGAGTGGTTTGAAGATTTTAAAAATATTTAGGGAATTAGCAATCGTTTTTCTCCACAGAAAGTATCTTTTCAGGAAAATTTGACTGTGTTAAAAAAACTTAGTCTCTGCTAAACTTCAGCTGAGTTAATAAAAAAGTAAATCTTTAGACTTATCCAAGCTACTAAAAAGTTGGCAGGATGAAAACCTAAGGAAAAAGAAGTAATTTCTGGCATGATGAGTTCTTTTTATTTTGCATTTTGTTACATTTATATATGAGTCCATTGTTGCTACTTGCTTTCAATAAAAGGCAATCATTACACAAACCCTTACTCTGGTCACTGAGCCAATCTGCAATCTTAACTGAAAGATTAGATTTAGATAACTCAACTGACCTTTCTCAGAAAAATAGCCTGATAACATTTAAGGACTGCCTTGACTGACTGTAAATTTATTTTCCAATATCCTTATTAAGGAATCAACAGGGAGATCTCAAGCACTTCACCAGTAGAGAGAGAGAGAGCTAAAACCCCGCAGTGGTGATGGCTGTTGTTGCAGCAGAACGAAGACAGACTTTGTCTTGCAAATTTTTTTTTTTCATTGTTCTGTTCGTGTAAACACCAACATTTCAGAGGAGAATCGTTAGCAAACTTTTAGCAGTGAAATGCTCAGAAATGTCCGTGGCACACTATACACTCGTGTGAAGTAAGATCCCCTGTGCTAAACCCTATAAAGTATATGTAAAAGAGTATTGTTTTGTTTAAGATGAGGCCCCCTCCATTGATTTCAGGGTACGTCACATTGCAATAAAACCGTGGCCTTTGGTATCTCCTGCAAGCATCACTGTTGTGTGAATTGCACAAGAGACATTAAAACTTGATGGCTGGAGAACAAGATGTAACATGCCTTAGAGGGTCAGGGTCACAGTCAGTGTCAGCTTGGAGACAAAATGTTTTTCTGGCAAGACAGCAAGCCTTGCCATCCCATCCCTTTGGATCAGGAGAAGGGACATTTATAGGTAGAGCTGAGTTCATCCTTGTGAGTACAACAGTGCATCCTTTAGGGCTGGGAATGGTGCACTGTACACATTCTATAGCACAACCTGGCCTGCTGCACAGAGAGTTACAGGGGCTGAAATGCTGCTGGGATGTGACCAAAGGTCTGTGGTGGGTAGTGGTGCCTGAGGGAAACAGGGATAATTAAAATAGATGTAGTCAAGGTAAAACTCAAAGAATGAAAACCCAATCCCTGTAGTTCGTACTGATTTTGTTGTTTCTTAAATAAAAAACTCACAGGTTTTAGATAAGGTTTTGGCTGCAAGGTCCGGATTTGATTTGCTAAGTATTTTAAATTACTGTTCCTAATTAGTTTCTAATAAAAAACATGAAGATTAGGTCACTGAGAGCTGCGAATTAACTTCTTGATTCTGCCTCATGTTCTTGTTTTTCAGAGGGAACTTTGTCCCGTGTTTCTCTTTTACAAAAATTCATTATCAATGTAAATCTCATCCCCAGATGTTTGCATATCTCTGTAAAAATACAATTGTTTTGGAGAAACAATGTTTAATTTATAAAAATCACTTTTTCCTTAGTGCAACCCAGACTGCTTGAATTGAAGGGTCTTCTAAATAAGAAAACTTCTAAACTTTAAAAATCTAAGAGGCAAGGAAGCAGTGCAGCAGGATGGAGATAATGAAACACAACAAAGACACTTCAAACGTGTCTGTGCTTCAGCAGCATCCTGTGAGCTGTCAGGTACGACTTAGCAGAGTGTAGTTACATTTGTGCCATTTGTTTTTTCTAAGAACAGAGGATGTACTTCAAGCAAGTTATTCTAGCTAAACCAAATAACTGCTGTTAATTTTTGGTTAATTTTACTATTTATTTAATATTTTAAGTTTTGTGCTTATGTTATTTTTCAAATGCATTTTCCTTTGTATCCTTTTTAGTGTCCTGTTCTGTACATTGTGTGAGGTTAAGACTTGTCTGTCTTGTTGCACATCACAAGCAAAAGAAAATTGACTGTATGGCAGAGATGAATATGAATAATGAACAGTATTCAGTTTCCTGTCTCCTTATCCCAATTGATAGTGTCACTGTATTGCTATGAAAGAGAACTCTGTGTATGGCACTGTGCAAATTAGGAAACTGGCCTCAAAATACCTTCATGTTTTGTGCTGAAATCCCATCCTGACAGGCAATGCTGAATTTAGAGTGCTAGGGTTTTAAAAATACAGGGTTTCTAAGCAACAGTGTTTAGAGAGGGAACACTTCTTGTTCCCAGTTTTGCCTTTGACTGCCGTATCTATAAAATGGCCTAAACCAACAGGTTTCCATGCTGCAGAATGATTAATTTTGATCCTAATGAAATGGGGCCCTGCTGCCTTCCACAAGCTCCCATGTACTTGCAGTGTTTTGTGGGCAAGGTGCAGGATCTTGTGATGAATAGGTTGCTTTGGGTGTTCTCTTCCTTTTACAAAGCATATTGTTCAGGGCTGGTTTTGTGAGCAGCAGCTCAGCGATCCATAAAATAGCATAAATTGTAGGATAAGAACTTGCAGAGGAAAACCTGGCATTGACAAAAATCTTAGCTGCATTTTAAACATAATATCCGAAGGAACAGGAGAATGTGGTACTGGTACCACAAACTATGGAAAATTCTGTTTTACTAAGAAAACAAATTCTGCTTGTCCCAGTGTTGCATGTCTTCCCCCCTGTTCCAGATGATTTATGTAGTAACTTTCACAAGCCTCGTGGCAGTTTTGTTGAATTCCAAAGGAACTGACATAGAGATGTGTGTGATAGGATTAAAACTCAAGCATCTATCATTTAAATGCTAATCTCTGTAGATTAGGAGAATTTGGCAGTATTTACCAAAGCCAGTGATGGTGCATACTGATTTGAGGTAATCCCTGATGTCCATTGCCCTGTGCTGGGAGGAGAACCAACACCACTTAAAGTCAGGGTCAGAGCAAGGAGAGATAATAGATGTAATAGATACTGGCTATGGATGGCCTTTCAGAGAATGCAAAATCCTTTTGCATGGGATGGCTGTTTGTTAGAGCCAGCTGCTGGTGAAAGGCTCCTCACTGCCTGGTGTGGCTGGGTGTTTATAAAAAGCAGTTTAGAGTAACTAATGCATGAGGTCACTTCAAAGGAGCGCTGGGATCTTAAGCAGCTAAAAGAAAATGTTGCCTGTTTTAATTCAAGATATTGGTTTCAAAGATAGTCTGGTAAGATTTAATGATTAGTCCTGATTTTATTTTTTTACAGAAGGTGTAAAACTTGGAATAGTGACTTGAGACAAATGGCAGAACTATTTTCATGAATCAGTATCAAGTTTACTTGAAGAGAGTCTTACTTTCCTGTATGTCTAGATTGTTGCACTAATATTAATCTCTACAGAGTGTCCTGAATCCATGAGGTATTCCCACATGCTAATGTTTGCATTGGCACATTCATATTGACAGATTTATGTGCAAATCCAGCCTTTTCCCTCCTGATTTGACAGTTTAGGAGGCCACTGTGACAGCTATTTCTCCTACAGCCTTTGGAGACTTCCTCATTAAATAATGCTGAGTTCACTATCAGGTGCTGTATTTTGAGTCAGGGAATACCAGGGTGGAAGGAACATCATGGATCATGTGGTACAACCATTTTTGGCAAGAGCGTGCTCAAAGAATCATAGGATTGTTTAGGTTGGAAAAGACTTCTTAAGATCCAACTTCTAACCCAGCCCTGCTGAGTCCACCATCAACCCATGTCCCTAAGCACCACATGTACACAGCTTTTAAATTCCTCCAGTTGTGGTGACTCCAGAGCTTTCCTGGGCATCCTGTTCAATGCTTGACAACCCTTTTGGTGAAGGAATTTTTCCTGATATCCAGTATAGACAACATGGCCTAGCACCAGCTGAATCTTAAAAGTGACCAATGTTGGGGAATCCGTTTTGGGAGACCTCTCTCTCTTTAGGGAGTTCATTGGTGTCCAAATAGAATGTGTGGCAGCAGATTGAGAGTATAATTTACAATTAAAAAAAAAAACAAATACCAGGGGGTGAAAGTTATTTTTCAGTGCACCAGTTTCTTGGGCCTTTGTTTATTATGTATTCTTTAGTAACTAATTCCTCCAGAGCAGTTTATATCAAGATCTGCTTGGCTTCAGAAGGCGCGTGTTGAGTGAGCATGGAGTGGAGTGCGCAACACACAAGATCTAATCTGGCAATGGCATGAGTGCAAGTAAAACTCTGTATTCGTGCATTGCCCCAGGGATTTCACTGGGGCTCTGCCTGGGCACCCAGTTCTGCCTCCACGGGATAAATGGCAAATAGGAGTCATGTGTCTGAAAGCAGCTCAGAGCTGTCAGATGCTTGTTTTAGCCAGACTTTACTATTTGTATAAACACTGTAAGCACTCTATTGCAGAACTTGGAAAACATTTTGCTTTGCCTTCTTTGTTTCGGTATGATTTTATTTGCATGCATCATTTTACATGTGAAGAGATTGACCCAATATAACCAACCAGATTGCACAAAAGGTAGAAAATTTGTTTCCTTGTTTCCTTTCTTTCCTGGAACATAAGTTCACAAAAAAACCCTATTTGAAACAGTCAATGATTTGCTTATAATGAATGTTAAAAAATATAATCCAGATATCTGCTGTTTTGTGAATATGGGTTTGCACTTTCTTGAAAGTGGATCAGGCTGAAATGTTTATTTTAGACAATGATTCTGAATACTGAGATGTACAAATATTAGCCTTTCATCTGTCTTCAGAACAGGCAAATATTGGGAGATGAACTTGCTCATGCTTCCACTGCCACTTGGGTAAAGTATTTTAGACAATGAGGTACAAATTTGCTTTTTGCTGTCAGCCTGTTTGTCTGTATATCTTCAGGATAATAAATATAGAGAAAAGATACATTCATTATTGACTTCCTAGAGACTGGCCATCTGATTTATGGCTTCAAAGTGTCTCCATTTTATCTGTCAAAACTGATTTTAAACTTCATTTGTCTTCTGGTTTTGGCAGTGCATTTTACCTTGAATTCAACTGTTTGACATGCATTGTACCAGAGTCACATTTAAAAAACATTTACAGTATGTTGCAGAAAAAAAGGTTCAAGTTGGTACATCTGCTTTCAATATTATTCATCTCTCAAAGTGAAAACAATTTGAGAGCTGGCAATGGGAATGTTCTTGTTGTAGCTGTAAGCACAGCATTTAGGTAACTTAGAAGAATAGAGTAATAATTACAGAAAATGAATTGTCACAGAGTAACATTCTCCTGTGATTATCACCAATTACAGTTAGCAGCTCCAGAGGCCTTGGTGATTAGATGCAGAACATGGTTTCCCTAGACGGAAAGATGGGCCATTTCTCAAAAGGTTGTGTTAAAAATTACTCTCAAAGGTTGAATTCCTTCAGATGGGACATTAACAGCTGCCTCAGGCCTGGCACAGACAGTGCAGAACAACTCAGCATCTGTGGGGCTGATGGAGCTTCCTGCTCTCCCTTTGCCCCAGCAGAGCCTCAGCTTCGGGCTTGTCTCCATCCTCTCTCTCAGGCACTGAGCTCTGCTCCTTTCCTGGCTCCCACCTGAGCTGGAATAGTGGGAAGGGAGTGCATTGCAGGGGGAAGGGTGCTCCAGCACGATGGAGTTTGGCATCAGGCGAGACCTTCAGTGGTGCAGCTCTGAGAGAGGGCAAGAGAGAAATCACACACAGCTCCAGGGTCCCCTGTAGTGCCTGGGGCTTTTAATCACAGCTGCACAGGCTCGTTTTTATCACAACTTGATTCCTCAGCCTTTCCCCATCTTGCATGGTTTCACCTTACTGTCACTGTGTATTTGTTCTTTCCTGCACTAGTCTGCATGATTATCAGTAAGGGAATATTGCATGAGTAAAGCTCATATGAGAGGGTGTATTAGAAAAACAGGGTAAGGGAAGCTGGGTGGATCTTCTGACAGTGCAGGTAGATGAGAAAGAACTTAGGAATAGTCTGCAGAAAGGCCTGAAAGTGGAGTGAGGGTCGTGAGTTCCAAGTCAGAGGTGCAGCTTATGTTATGAAGAGCTCCTGGCAGGGACTGTTCAAAGTCAGAGTGAAGGAAAGGCAAACTGAAGGTGCAGCTGGTGGGAGCTGCCTGTGATGATTTACCATCTATTAAGCAATGCCACAGACTGAATTTTTAAAGTGCTGGTAGGCAGACAGTTGTCAGTAGAAGCAGCATAATTATATTATGTTTGGATTTGTAACTGAGATTACAGACCGGATTGAATGTGAAGGTGAAGAGACACAGAGAAAGAACTAAAGCTCTTTGAAATTAAGAGAGAAATAAACAGGATCCATTCTCTGGGCAGTTCACTGGAGTAACTTCTCCCTGTGACAGGGTTTGTCATGATTCCACTGCTTAGAGCAGAATACCCTGGTGTTAATGTGTGCACCCACCAGTTCAGAGCAGCCTGCTGAGGCTGACACTCCTGCTCTGCACTTGCCTCAGACCGGTGTTGGGGGATTATTGCCTGTGTTCTCATCAATGTAAGGAAGGATTTAAGCAGTTTCGTTTGTTTCTGCATGTGCCTGATGCTGAGCCTGGGGTTTTTATTCTTTCAATTATGCTCTGTAGCTTGGAATGCTTATAACAGAGCCAGGCACAAGCAATGCACGAGGATGGGAGCGCTGGAATAGAAAAATAAACACTGGAAACCCACAGCTGAACTACCAGATGCTGGGGTTTGTCGAGACTTTTTTATAAGAACACAAGGACTGTGACTGGGGTCATTATCCCCACCACCCACTTGTCAGCGTAAGTCCTTCTTTCTCTTCTTTTTTTCCTTTTTTTTTCTTTCTCCCCCCCTTCCAAATCTACCTCCACTTCTCCCTGCAAAATGTCTCGGTCCAACTGTGGCTGAAATAACTGATTAGTTACTACTTCCCTAGAAGAGAGGGATGAGGGATCCAGGCAGGGTTGTGCAGGCCACCGTGTCACCTCATTGCTGTGGCACTGGGCTTGCCTTAGGCTACAGAGAGGCAGATCAGTGCACAGCAGGATGTTTGGGCAGAACTTGCTTTCCTTCTTTACTGACAGCACAAAGGGGAAGTGTGAGAGGTTCCCTGTTGCAGGGGCAGACCACGGGCTCTGTGTGTGTGATCTCTCCCTGCCTCTTCTCAAGGTCCCTTTGCTGCTGTCTGTCCTGCCAACCATTAGCTGCTGGTCCTCACTGCCAGGCCTGAGCCCACCCTTGTCTCCTGCACTTGGAGGGGTTGGATGTGCTGTGTTTGACCCATGATGCAGACAGACAAAAGATGGGGACAGTTTAGCTACAGTTGTGCCAAGGCCATTGCTGAGTGGCGCTGCCTCACCATTCCCTTGTGCTCTGCTGCCTGCATCTGTCAGTCTCTTAAACTGTGAGCTTTCTGAGGCAGGAACAACATTTTTGGTCATTCCCATACAGAGTAAACTGCAATGGCATTATAGTCCTTTGTGCTTTGACAATATTAATGAATAAATATCAGGATATGGTGTAGAAAGTTCTCACTGAATGTACAAAGAATTGTCCCCTCTCTGGTGCTGAGGGGAAGGAGGGCAAAAGGTTCCCTGACACCTCTGCCATGGCATTCCTGTGTGCTTGGACAAGCACTCCCTGTGCTTCATAAGGAAAAGCTGGGCATAGGTCCTTCCATGTGACTGCACTTCAGTCAGGTGAGAGTAGAGAGGCCATAGAATGTCCTGAGCAGACCACAGTAATTCCAGTGCTCTGGCCTCTGCTGGATGGATGTTCTGCAGCAGAGAGTGGAGAAATAGCAATGGCTTTAAAGGGAAAGCAAACCTGAAGCAGGTGCTACATATGACTGTAGTGCGTAGCAGTCATCCAGGGTCTGAGTCCTGCAGGAAGGTCAAGAGAGATCCCCACCAAAGCCAGTAATTGTTTTCTTTTTTAGCTTGTTTATTTTCTATGCAGTTAGCAAAACGTGACTCTTCATTATGGGTGGTGTAACCAGTCATTAGCTGTATACACATGGCTGGGGTTCAGTTTCACAGAAACAGGATACTTTGCTTTTCTGCACTGACTGAGAAGAGGGAAATGCACTGACGTACGGGGCATGTAGGCTTGAGCTTTGGGAAGCCACTCTTGCTTGTGTGAGACTGGTTTCTGCAGCACATGAGCTGGTTCAGTAGAGCTTTGTGCTTTCTAAGCATCTCCCCTGTGAAAGTGCCTGTGGCTGACAGTGCAGTGCCTGACCTGGGCTGGCCTGTGAACCACTCTGGGAGCAGCTGTGCCAGCCTGGCCCAGGCTGATACAGCCACTGGAGACAGGCTTGGATCCCCCTGCAGCGCCAGGACTGGGGAGCAAGGCCCACCAGCTTGTGAGGAGCCCCAGCTTGGCTGTTGCTCATGTCTTCTTTCCTTGCTTTGCTTACTGGAAAGCTGCTGCTGCTGATTTGCAGTGCGAATAATGCACGAGACTTGCTTCTGTTGTATCACAAGGAGTGATTCTGGAGCTGTGCTCTTCTCATGCTTTCCCTCTTGCTGACTTGCTGACAACGAGAAGGAAAAAATTCTTGGTTTTCTCTTTTTGGGAACTTCCAGAGGTTGCATTCCTCCCCCTGAATCTCAGCTAATTTCTTAGTCAGCGTGCTCAGGATCACATGGATTTCTGCCAGGTAAGTAGGGATTTTTGTGAGCTGTAGTCTGTTCAGTCAGCAATCATTTTAGCTGTAAAAGGCCATGGCTTAGCATGGGGCTCAGATGACACACACACACTCAGCTTCCAGCTCCTTTATTTTTTAAATGGCTTTAGTTACTCCCTCTCTGCTTTTTTTTTTTTTTTTTTTTGCAACCTAGCCATAGGGTTTAGATCTATTCTGTAAAACTAGTGCTAAACCAAACAAGGCAAACTTAAGAAAGGCTTAATTAAAATAACAGAAACCTCACACTCACTGAATCTATTGCTGGAGCTCTTTTTGCCTGTAAACAGAAAATTCAAATAGCTGTTTTCCCCCCCACCCCCCAGTTTCATAAGTGGTTACTGAGCTTCTGCAGTTGCTACATTCCTTAAAAAGTTGTTATTTCTTTTTTGGTCACACACTAGGGGACTCCATTGTTTTCAGTGGTGCCTATTGAGTTAGGCCCATCGACAGCAGAACTCATTCTGGGTCATTAACTTCGGAGGCACAGTAGTATAATTTGGTGATTTTATTCTGTTTCTTAGCAGACACTTGCATTAAAGTCACGCACACACAAAACCAGAATAACCATCCTTCTCCCTTCCTGAAAACGCTGAGAGTCTTAAAGGAACTCTTAAAGATCTTCTAAAGCACCCGTTAAAAGACCATTAGAATTCGTGAAGTTGTGTTTAGGCACATATTAAGCAGAAGTAGCAAAACAATGCAAAACAATGCTGTTGTCTTATGTTATTGATTCTAGTGCTGTGCTGTTCTAGTGTTGACAATTTAACAAGGTTCCTTGGAAAAACTGGCTGTGTTAAGGAGAAGTTTCACACAAACGATTCATGATCTGGAGAATACACTGTAGTGTGAGAACATGAAGAAAGCAGACAATTAATCACTGAAGGTAGGAACCAAGGCTGAAGTTATCTACAGAGGGAGAGAGGACCAGGTATGTCAAGTGTTTTCAGCTAGCACACAAAGTCATAATGTGAGACCCAGTGTCTGAACTGAAGTCAAACAAGCTGAAGCTATTTAAAATTCATGCTGAGAGCCATGGAACAAACTGCTACTGAAGCAATTCTCCATCATTTAAAGATTCCACGATGAGATTTGATGTCTTGTTAAAAGATGAACTCAAGATCCAACAGAGTGTGGTTAAACTAGATGGAGATATCCCAGAGGAAATACAATGCACCAGGCACAGTGGCATTCTTTCTGGGCTCAGCCTGTAAACTGTGTGGTCTTTGGAAGTTTCACTCTCTTCCAGTGCTATGCTTGATATTCACAAACTCTGTCACTTCACCCTCGAGGTCTGTTTCCCACTTAGAAATTTTTCTTATAAACATTTGGTACTGACATTTAGGGAACCTCACACACCTTTTGGCCACACTTCATGTGCAGTGAACATTTTCATCTCCATTGCTCTTAATTGGCCTTTTTTTCCCAGCACCAAAGTCACATAAAAATTCAGGTGATCAAGGTTAGCAGTGTGCTAAGGTGATGGTAAAGAGGAAAGGAAAGGAATGGAGGGTTTGCCCAGACTTATAACAAGCTGAACTTCCTCTGTAACCCTCAAATCTAGTCCGAGTAGAAGTTTGTTCTGTCCATGGCTCTCCGCTCACTTTGGTTAGTCAACAATATTTACTGACTTCCTGGCTGCACTCCTTGTATCTCTAATTGAGCACTGCTATTAAAATGCAGATGTCAGAATTCTCTGTGCATCTTTGGATACGCAGTTCTGGAAGACTTCCTAACTCTGATCTTGCTTTTACTAGTTTTGTAGTGCTGTTCATTTCACTGCCTGACTGACAACCAGACAGGAACAGAACTGGGCTCAGAGACAATATGATTAATGAATTACTCTCAGTTCCATGGGGTGGGTTGGATCAGCATGCTGGAATGACTTCATGCCTTTCACGTATTCTTGATGGCAGGGATGGTCAGCAGAAAAAGTGCTGTAGATCTGAGGAGTCAGCCTTAATTAGAGTTTTGAGACTTCTCTAACGCCAGAGTCTGGACATTGTGCAACTATGTGCATGTTCCTGAGAGTTTTTGTTTAGTGTTTTATGCTGCTAAGTTGGGTTTTGGTGTGAGGGGACCTTGATGGAAGCAACCTTGACCTCTGCATGTGTGCATTTGCTAAGTTCTCTTCTGGGCTTTTGAGACATTTTTCAGAGGGCAGTTTGATGCACCAGTAAAAACCAGCAGTGAAACTGGATCATACCAAAGGTTCATTAATCTCATTATTCTTTGTCTTACCCAAGAAAAAAGATAAATTAATCCAGATAAGATTTAACTGCTGGATCTGCCTGCCATTGTGCTGCTGGCTCTCAGGGAAAGAAGTCTCTATCTGCTACCAGCTGCAAAGAACAGGATCTGATAGTGAAAAGTCTGGGGAAAAAAGGTGTATAAAGTACAGAAAAAGGACTGCTGGAGACAGTTCAGAAGAGAGACAGAGGGAAGAGATCAGAGCTCTGGAAAACGTGATTTATGAGAAAAAAACTTGAATAATGAGAGCTGTGTAACACTGGCGAGAGAAGACTGAGTGGAGACAGCCTGCAAAAACATAAAAGGTTGCTATGGAGGGCAGGAGAACAGACTCCTCTCCGTGTCCAGTTTGGACAGGACAAGATGTAACAGACTAAGTTGTGCTAAGGGGCTTTTAAGTTAGACATAAAGAAAGGAATTCTTAAGTCAAGTGAAATGACTGAATAGTTTGCTGGAAATGCTGGGGAATTGCTGGAGCCTGTGAAGTAGATTGGTCAAACACCCCCTTGAGTTTGTGAGGCTGGATTATGCTGTAGGGATACAGGACAGAGTAAATCACGTTCTGAAGACTCAGCCCTGTTTTTCATGATTGTGTAATGTGATTGTCAGGGCAAAGAGGTTCTCGTGGCTACAGTGATTGTTCTGTATCTGTTTCTTCACTGGCATATCCAGCTTCATGTAATCCCCGAGATACCTTGTTCACAGGGCTTGTGTGGGAAGTGCAGATGCAGTTTATGGAAGGCAGCATTGCTAAATAAAAACAGAGAGTACTCCACATACCTCCTAATCCATAGCAACTGCCCACTGTCATCACTGGAAGATTCATAGAGGCCTTCTAGCAGGAGCTAAAATTCTCATTGTTGTTTACTCAGTGTTCATATAAGACAGCATCCTTCAATGAGAATATTTTCCTTTTTTATAGCATTCTGTTTACTCTTTAATTTTTTCTTAATCCTCATATCTCTGCTTTTCTTCTTCTCTGTGCCTTCACCTCTTCACAGCAGCTTCCACAATAGCCTTATTCTTACCCCGTTCCACAGACTGCTAAAAAACCCCACAGCAGAGCAGGTGCTGGTGGGGATGCCTTGGTTACCCCCAGAATCTGACATTTGGAAGAGATTGATACGATGTTCAGTCCTCCCAGGATGTTCAGTCCTCCCAGCTGTTGTCTGAAGCTGCCCCATTTTGGATAAATACCTTAGTTACATGTAAGTCACAGAGTAGAGGGTTTTTTGTGTGTTACATGGCACATAGATATTTATTGCACCAAGAACTCATATGTTTGACACTGTCCTTCAGCAGACTGTGCTTACTGGTGGTACATTAAGTTGTGTGTTTAACAGGCACTGCATATGTCTGCAGCCCTAAAACTGCAGTCAGAGGAGAGTCTGCAAGAGGCCCATTCATTGGCACTGAGTGCAGAAGGGTAAATTCAATTTGAGTAGAATTAGTCCCAAGCATAGTTCTGGTAAAATAGAAAATGACATTGAAAATCACTTGATGTTAAATATATTTCAAATCAAGCCATGAAATAATGCCAAAATCTTGGCAGAAAGAAATGTCAAACAATGAAAACAGCAAATGAAAAGTAGCAGGGGTAGGCTGTTGCTCTTTTCAGCATATGTTGTGGAAACTGTTTGTTTGTCTTGAATTTTCTTTCTGGCAGTGTTAATTGTAAGCTGCAAAGAGGCCATTACTGTATTAGGTATCAAGTGTTAAGTGATCAAGGAGATGGTGTAGGTGGAACGTTTGCCTCTTATGTAGTAGCAATTTGAGTTTTCATTGTAAAATAATATTCTGTATAAGAGTACAGAGATGTTGCTAGGGGCATGTGGGTTACTTGTTAGGTGTGAGAAGTCTGCAGTGAGTCTGGATGGAGGCTGTGTGTGAGGATGTCTCCTTTTTTGTAAGAGCAAGTGTTTTAGGAGAATGTGTAATCTGCAGCAACCAAATGCATTTTGGCTGTAGCTTTTCATCCCTCATACCTAAAGAACCAGAAAACAATGTGTGGAAGCTCTTGCAACAAGTGATCTTGAAGCAAAGACAGCAATGGAAAGGAGAGGCTCATGAAGCATCTCATAGGAAAAAAGCTTAATTCACACTTCTGGAAGGACCAGCAAATGGGAGCCAACCCATAGCTGGCAGTGATGAGCAGGTTTGCTGACTCCCCTCCACTGTATTCCATGTTCATGTTGGAGCATTCCTGCCACAGAGCAACATGGAAAGTTCTTTGTAGACTCCAGTGAATTTTGGTTCCTATTGTGACAGATTTTCTGTCTCTTTTGCCTGTGAGTAGACTGGTTTCCAAATGCACGTATCAGAATTACACACACAAGACTAAATGTGCATCCACATCCCACCAGACCTTTTCCTCCACCCAGCCTGCATTGAAAAGAACAAAATGCTGTCTAGTTACCAGTTTCCACCATTTCTCAAAGTTTATTTTTCTGTGTAACCCCAGGTGATCTACAGTGATTCTGTCTTTGTAGCTCTTACTGACTTAGTGACACTTTGGGCTCCTAAAAAATTGAGCCCAACATCTTGATGGAAATATTTTTTGTTGTGTTGGGGTTTTTTTTTCCTTTCTAATGTATTTAGTGTACTGCTGAGCCAGGCAGACATGAAATTCCTTCTTGGAATATGTTTATATAAGACATATGCAAGGTGCCATATGGCAAAACCCCAGCTTTCATTCCTTGCACATCCTTGTGTTTCAAATGTTTGGGAGAGCCTGTACCCCTGTGGAGTCTTTACATGGTCTGCTGCTAGAGCTTCCATGGAAAAGAGAGGCTAAATGGGCTAAGTAAAATATAGGGGAGCGGAGATCTGGGAGTTTAAAAGTTCAGGGCTTAGTAAGTAAATGGGAAAGCAATAACCCACATGCAGTTCATAGTAGGCATGCTCTGGCTTTTAGGAAATTAAATGACTTAGAGGACAGAAGAAAAGGAATAGATTTTCTCATTCTCTGCATGCATGGAAAGATCCTGATTCCCAATGGAATCGAGTAATCAGTTATGAAAGCATCTTTACAAGGGGAGCAACTCAAGTACCTCATCTCAAAATGTGTGAACTTCTGTCTTGAAAGAGTTGCTGGATTTCTTTCAGCCTACAGGCTCTGTCTAGTGACAGGGTGCTGTGAAAACCCTGGTGTGTCCTTTTAGTGCAGCAAAAAAGACAAACCAAGGGGGCCAAGGGCAGGTGAGAGTATACATAACCCTAAACAATGTATGATTGTCTTAAAGCTTATACCAGAAGCACAATGGCATTTATTTGGGGTGTATGGATATCCTACCTATCAGAAATATTGAGAATTGAACCTATTCCAAACATGGTCTTCTTAAAAAAAAAAAGCACATCAAATTTCATTACATTGAGCTTATATTCTCCAAGTGCCCATTAGGAGGGTTTGGGGATTTCCTTTTAATTAAAATAATGTTTGTTGAGCTTAATTTTTTCCTAAAACATTTATTTTTTAATGTTTTTTTCCCCCTGTTACTAAAATCCAAGTAGTGAGGAAAGATAACTGACCACAAAACAGGCCAGATGTGCTGAGAACAATATTTTTCAAATTGCCTGGCAACAGGAAAAGGGTGATTCCAAGCTGAAGAGACTCTGTAACAATGAATGTAATGACAAGACCTGTGTTGCATCCAGTTATAAAAGATTTGTCCTAGTTGTTACAAAAGAGGCCAATGGTCATTTTCAGTCTGCTCTTACCTCTGTTTGGATGTATAATTTAAAAGTCTGAGATCCAAACAGAAGCCAAGAATGTTGAGTTTCAAACTGCTTGTAGGGAAAGACTCATTTTGCTAGTAAACAGTGTATTTCTCTATTTCTTTGAGAATCTATTCACTATTGGCTAAAACAGTTCTGTGCTTACACATGTAGAGTCTAACTGAGAACATCAGCCGAGGCTGTGAAGTCAGTGGAACTAAAGCTCATGGCATGTGTTTTCCTGAATCTTGGCTGTACTTGCTAAGTTGAAAAAGTGTTGTGCAGGTCTCAGATGGAAATCTAAACTTTGTAATATTGCAGCTGGTTTAGCAGTGAAAGATGTGGTAGATTATTATGTGTTCTTTGCTGCCTTTAAAATACCATGATAAAGTTGAATATGGGAGCCAAATCTATTCACATGCTTGAAAGTGAAAAGGTTACAGATCTATAAACTTCTGAAGTGTTTTCAAATTGTGTTAAGCTGGACTGATACAGAATTAACCACGTTGCTTTATTCGGTAGTGCCGACCATACGCATTCGCTCTGCTAAAATACTGTGTGTAGTCTGCAAAAATAAATTCCCCAGAACAGAAATATACTGCAATCCAAATAACTAGTTTTAAAAATAAATTGAACATGAAATAACAAATATGGATGTAGCCAACACTTAGGGTCCAGAATTTACTAGAAAGACACACATGGCTTGTATTTATCTTCCATGAGTTCTCAAGATTGATACTCGACAAATTATTTCTCTATCTGGGTTGTTTTAGTTTACAAGGGTTTTCTTAGCCCTTCTGTCTTCACTCATACATCAATGTGAAAGCAAAGAAATAAGTATTTCTGTTGTAGGATTTTATTGCATGGTTCATAAATCTTGGAGGAAAGAGACCTTTCTTTTTTATTCTAATCTTATTCAGTGCTATTGGTTTTAATCCTAATCTTTTATAGATTGTTGTCATCTGTGTCTATTTGGAAATAGGCAGAGGATCTGCTATCTCTGTTTTGAAACACCAATGGAGGACAATTTTGGTCTTCACCTGACTCTCACTATGTAGTGTGGTCTGCTTGGTGATAAACAATGTTTTGGCTCTCACTGTGTTTTTATTAAGGTAGTGTACAAGTATTATAAATAAATGAACCCATGTCTCTATCAGCTCTATGAAACAGACTTTAAAATGTGAACAGGTTGTAACTGATACAGAGATCCAGAGTGAACCTGGGGTGTGGTGTGAGCTGCTTTGTTCCTCTTTGACATAGGAGCTCTTGAATGCAGCAGTGATAATTTAGTGCTGCTGCTGTTAACCACTTCAGAGAAGGCAAACAGCAACAAAAGAGACTCAGAGTGCAGGACTTTCCCCTGTGAAGGAGTGAAAAGCCCAAATGTCTAGAGGTTTGTTGTGTATGAGATGGTGCAAATGACTGTGAAGAAACTGGCCAAGAGAAAATCTGAGCATTCCTTCTTTTTGGATCTGGAAGTCCTTGTTTAGGATGTGTTGTTTTCAGATCTAACTGAAAATACCTGGATAAATACTGCAAAACCTGAAAATACTTGGGTAAAGTCTGCTAAGGCTGTAATGGCATCTGTGGCTAATCACTCCAGCCACTTCTAAAATGTTTTTCCTACTCTTGTGTCTATAATAGAAAAATTTAGACCCCAAACTCATATCCCTGCTAATAGTGGTTCACTGAAACAAAGGAGAAGCCATGTTTTTTCCACAAGGCATAGAAAATCTGTCTCCACAGTCACACAGTTGGGCCTGCCTTGTAAGGGGTGTAAGAACAGCTATCTACTTCCCATCCTTTGCTTTCTTTTCCTTTGCTACTTTTCTGCCCTTAAGGCTTGGGGTCATAGGATTAAGACAATTCCTCCCTTTCACCATAGAGAATGGCATGACAAGCATAAAAAACTTCAGCAAAGTGTTGATTCTGTTGTTATTGTTGAAAATGTCAAAAATGGCCTATTTCATGAATCACTTTGAAGATTCTGTGTTTTGAAGCACTCGGTTTGTTCATTAGAGCTTTCAGTGAGCAGCACAGTGCTGTGCATCTCTGCATGGGCCTGAATTACTGACTGTGCAGGAGGTGTGGCAGCCACCCCAAACATTCAGGGCTGTGGATTATTCAGGATTCGTCACATGGAATGACCTGCTGAGTGTGGGTATGGCACCTTCTCTCCCATGGCTTTGCTGTGTTGGCAGCTTTTGAGTTAACAATTCCCTCTCAGTGGAGGGATGTGGTGGCCTCTTCCATCACGGATGATTTTCACTTGTTTGAGAAAATCTGGTGCTGTTTGGTCTTTCACTCGTCTCACGTGACTCATCCAGCTGCCAGTAACAGCGTTCCATTTCTCAGTGTTGTCGTGGTACATTTTGGACATCACATCCAAACAAAACCAAGAATGGCCGCTTTTTTTTTTTTTTTTTTTTTTTTTTTAACAAGAAGTAATTAAAGAGAATAAGCAGTAAGAAAAAAAAAGGCAAATGACCTAGTTTGGTCTTTGCCGCAAAACCCACAACCCTCTGGGGATATCTAGTATGTTAGGCAAATATTTCAAATCTGTCTCTATTTCGAATGTGAGTCATTTCAATTAGACATCTTTCAGTTATTTGTTCATTGGTCTTAATTAGGTAAACTCCAAAGCACTGCAGCATGCGTTTATTGTTGAATAATTACTCTTTTGGTAAGTTTTCTTGCTCTTATCTTCTTAGCCTTAATAGCTGATTTTGTCAGTAAGGGTGAAGCTGTCCTGAATGGTAAACAAGGTGTTCCCTAGGGAAGAAAAAGAATTATTGCCCTTTAGTAGGGGTGTTTTAAATGTTGATCTCATTGTTGGACAGACAGGTTTGGCTTTGTGTAAGGAAATGCTCTGTTTTGTTCTTGGAGAATTTGCCCCTAACAAGAAATGTAGGGCTGACCCTACAGGTCCTGACCAGTGTGAGCTGTCCTTCCCGAGGTGTGTAGCCTCATCACAGTCCATGGGATCAATTGTCACACGACTTAATCTGGCATAAATCAAGAAAAAACTCCCCCAAAGTCAGTTACCCCAAAATGAAAGAAGCAAGGTACCCAAAATTGAACTAACTTGATTACTCATATGGAAGGAATTGCCTGATTGCAGCCTTTGCACACTACTGTATCAACTCCTTCCGTTCCCTTGTGAACACTTAAATGTGAAGATATAAATCAAAACTGCAGGACACAAAAAGACAAAAGTTACCTTGATGGATTCCACTTCCATGAGATCCTTCTGGAAACCATTCTGCTTTTATTAGATTTACTCTCTGTAAATTAGGATTAGTTTTTTATATGGATTTATGGAATGGCTATGGTATAGTGCAAGCAGGGTGAACCCTCTGGTCAAAGGCAAGGGAGTGTGTGCTTTTTTCATCTGTTACTGGTAAGTTACAGAATGTAGGTTAAAGGCCCCTCGATACCAGTGAAAGAAGAGATCTGGTTCCAGACATGGAAAGTGCTTAAATCTTATGTGTGCCAGCCAGTGATATTAATATTGTATAGAACAGCCAGTTGTCAAAGGGCCAGATTCTGTTCTCAGTTAAAGTGGTGTAAAGTGGATTTTTTCCCTTTTTTTCAGAGGTAATGAATTTGCTTTCACATGTGCTTGGACACTTGAACACTTGGGTTGTCTGTGTTTGGAGATAATCTCACTGTTCTTTTTTTAGTTGCTTTGGGGGAAAAAGCCCGTGAGCTGCTGGTGTTGTTCTTGTCCATCGTTGTTCCAGCTCACATGTGGTGAGCACATTTCAGAGGCTTTGGTGCAAGTGCAACTGCACTCAGGGCACTGTTGTGCAAGAAATTTTTAGCTCTTACTAATTAATCTGTAAGGTGCTTTGTGAAGGCAAATGGATTGGCTGAAACACAGAATTTCATGGATTTAGCATAAGTGTTCTGTTCCTTTGCAGGGAGCGAATGTGTTCTTTGATTTGACAGCTACAAGAGAAGATAATTATTTTTGACAGCACAGGGATAGTGTTCATGTTATTCTAGGAAATCTCTGTCTTCACACAAACAGGTATCAGTGTGTGCTGCAGTTGGTATTGCTGAGCTTTGGTGGAAGCTTCAAGTTTCTGTGTTTTGATAATATGATAAAATTGGTAAAGTACATATTTAGAAAGCCCTAATGAATTTCAGACTTGTGTCATTTGGGGAATGAAAGAAAGTGTTTTATTACAAGTCCAGTATAAATCTTAAACACTTAAAAAAGGATCTGCAGTATTTTGGAGGGAAGATACATCTTGACTGTATTCCAGGTAATTCTGCTGTTGGAAAGAGAGGAACTGTGAATTGGGTATTGTAATATGATTGATTTACCATCTTCCCTTGGTGGTGTGGCCTTTAAAAACTTATTCACAGTGTTCAGCAGTGTATTTAGATACCCTTCAAATGTGATTCATCTACCCTAGTTAACAGTCCTGCTAAGGTAGGTATTGACCCTGAAGTGAGTTAAATTATGGCGCGATAAAGCCAGAAGAGGAATGGAATAAAGCCTCATGGAGCTGTAGACTCCAGAGGATATAGTGATAATTTATGTCATGGTTACAAGTAAGGCAGACTGATAGTTAGAAAGACCCACTACAAGCTGAAAGGCATCCAAAGTGATCTTAAACACCTCAGTCGAAACCCACTGAATACAACTGACTGTTCAGGCCAAAAGAGGCTTCATTTCTGTACAACGAGAAATAAAAAACCCCACATCCAAATTCCTTGGCAATTAATTTTTGTTTCCTTGTGAAACCTTTCATTGCCACTGCCTTGTTGTAAAACCAAGAATTTTGCAAGCCAATACAAAATGAGTTTACAAAGTTGTCAGTGGAGAGAGTTCTTAGTCAAAGCCTTATCTCTTTTTTGCTTATTTTTTTGACAGTGAACGGTGGCTACAGTCACTGCAGTTTGATCTCTGAGAAGAAGAGCATGATGGACATGGAGGTGACGGGTGGCTCGGTGCCCGTGGGCAGGCAGGGTCTGTTCCTGCACGCGGGGAACTCCCTGGTGCGGGACCACGCGCTGTCCCGGGAGCGGCTGCTGCACGTGGGCCAGCTCAACCTGGCGCACTCGGATCTCAGGTACCGCTCCACGTTTCACCACCTCGAGCCCTTGGCTCCGTCCCAACGCCACGGTGCCACCAAATTACTGCCTGGGAGGCAGGGATGGCACTCACACCCAGCCCGGTGTCCCCCACACGGTGATTTGGAATGCCACCATCAAACCTACAGGAAGCCAGTGCCGCTTCTATTTCTACAGCATTTCCCTTAATGAAGTATTTGCAGAGTTCCCATACAGCCACATCCTTTGGTTTTGCTTTTAAGGCCGTAATGTGAAAATTTGGTCTCTGGTTTTGATATATACACTGTAGTTGGATATGCTATGAACAGAATCTCTATTTAAACATTTGCTATAAATTAATTATATGAAAACACAGAACTCCATTATTTTTTGTTGTTGTTACAAATTTAACATTACCAGATTTTAAACAAGTACCCCAAACAGACATCCATTGTGAATAGAAACCTGCTACAAATTAAAATCTATCCATCTATTTTAATTATGCTGCTTTTTGGCAGTGTATATAATAGGAATAATCTTGACCTTTTTGAAGAGCTGTAGAAAAGAGAAGCCTCAATAAAGTTGCAGCCTTTATCTTAGGTACTTGGAATATTTGGCACTCCGTGGATCGACCTATCAGGCTCTGAAATTTCCATATTCACAGCAAGGGGAAATATGGCCTACAGCTTGGTCTTGAAAATCTGACTGTTCCTGATTTTATAATGCATATTCATGCCTTGTTTCCCCTTTTCAATTTACTGGTGGGTTAAGAACATCTGTGTTTTCAGGAGAAAGAGGCACGGTAATGTGGCAAGCAAGTGGAAAGGCTTTTTTTCATGTTTGTTTGCTTGTTTGTTTGAAAAGGATAAATAATATCCATGCCACAACAAAATAATCCACTATTGCCACATGGATTTGTAGATGCCTTTGCATCTGGATGTAAATCTGCTCCCTCCTGGTTTCTTTATGGCTCACTGTGGGACTGGCAGTTATCAACCTTTTTTTTTTTTTCATTCTGTCAGTGAGGACAATTATGAAACAAAGATAATTAAGGCAGGAGCAAACAAAAGCAGGAATAGAATACTCTGCTTAGATCTTTTTGAACCTTTTTGTAAATTTTATAATGAGGAAATGACAGATACCTTCATACCTGGCATCACAGTACCCATCCTCAGAAATATGAACCCCTTCCAGCCTCCATTTGGAAGAGAATTCCCAGAACAACATAAAGGATTGTTGACTGCATAACATGAGAAAGTAGCAGGTGGTAGGCCTGATTCCCTCCCTCTGCTTTGTGGCATGGTCTAAAGCCTTAAGACTCTGCTGCCTCTCAGTTTGGAAGTGTTTGGAGAATATCCTGAAGGACATTACAGGTTGTTTTGTATCCCACTGGTCATGCTCTGCTTGTATGTCCACCTGGCTAACAGTGCATGGGATTTGCAAGATGAAGCCAGTGCCCAGCTCTGCTCTGTGGTCCTCACAGACACAGTGCCTCCTTATAACACAGTGCTTTTCATGAGACGCATGGCACAGGGCCAAAGCCTTGGTGTTTGAGAGAAGATGAACAGCATTTCAGACCATTTCTTTTCATGTTGTTTGGATGTTGAAGATTGTGGACAAGCAAGAGGAAAGAAGGTCCTTCCCTGAAGAACTGAAAAGAGGAGAATGAGTGACTCAGAAGTGACTGAGCTGGGAGTGATGCCCAGGAGAGGAGTGAAGTCAGTGGGAGCCAAGGGTGCTCTGTGCCTCCCCAGATCTCAGCCTTCATGAGAAAATGGATGAGAGAAGTAGGGCTGCAATTGTCAGATATTGGAGCACATGGACATCAGTACAAACTCTCTTTGCTTGTTCTGGCCAGCTCTAATGATTAGCAGAGAGATAAAGGGAGACATAAATTCAAACAATATCTCTGGGTAGAACTTTGAACCACTTTGCATTTCTAGGTTATGGAACATACAAGGAAAAGCCAAACAAACCAGGGAGCACTTCCCCTAGCAATCAAAAATCTTATTTTAGAGTTTGCAGTTTTGATTGTCTTTGTCCTTTTATCACTTCGATGCACTGAGACTTGTTATCTCCTTCAGCTTCTCCCTGAAATTGTTTTCCCTTGGAAACTGTATTCTAGGGATGACTGCCTTAGTCCAAGAATCATGATCCCTCTTCTTCTGGCCCCTTTTCCCCACTCAGTTAATAACTTTTAAGCTGTGCAGCATAATTGCTGCTACATTCTATCTGTGAATGCAATGTGTGTGGGACTGGAAAAGTCCCAATACCTTCCTCACCACAACTGGAGGCAGCGCACAGCTAACGTTGGCCTTTTGTCAAATAATCCATTATCAGCTCCGGCAAACCCGCCCACACTGCGCTCAGGGTGTAAAACCCAGGGAAGGCATCAGAGCACTCGGATAGTGTTGCACAGGGTCCCTGGATGTGCAGCACAACAATCCCCTCCAGCTCCTTAAAACTGTCAGTTATCACCGGGTGCACATTTCCAGTGGCAGTGGAAGGCATGTATGTTTTGTAAATAATCCGGAGATTTCAGATACAGTCATCTTTTCCTCTGAGGGCAGCTGGGAACTGCAGTGCTTCTGGCATGGTGCTACTGGCCTCGTGCTCTGGCTCCAATTACCACGTAAGGGAGTCTCTTAGGAAACACTGCCTCAGTATCCTCTGAGAGGCTGCTGTTACTCTTCAAAGGCCTCACACTCAGCTTTCATGAGCTTAAGAGGCATTCTGTTCCCTCAGACTGCCCATCCCTGGTGCGTGGATGCTCCCTCTGAAGGGAGGTTTGTGGGGTATATTCTTCTGCTGACCCCACTCTCTTTCCAGGGTTGCTTATGTGGAAGCCCCTGCAGAGCTGCTCATGATGATCTGTGTGTCCATGGTGCTCCTTGCACTGCCCTGCTCTCCTCTGTCCCTCTCATCTTACCTGTTTATTTAATATGCATTTATGTCTATATTTGTCCAGAGATTGTGAAATCCTTACAGCCAGCACGGCCTGTGGGTACCAGACCTGGAGTCTGCTCCACGGCTGTAAGAGCAAGGTGCCAGGGGCAAAGAGTCAATGGGTATAAGGAGAGCCCCCCTGCAAGCTGGCTGCCAGACACCTTGTGTCACTCCTGCATTGGTTTTGCTTCTGTTCCTCTTCTCCCTTCAAACCCCTCAGGACGGGGAGAAATGAGCAGGGCTTTCCCTAGAATAGTGATGTCTGAGTTCTGCCAGGAATACAGGAACTTTGCATTAATGCACCTTGACGTCAGGTACCCCAACACTCAAACACCAGGAAATTGAAGAAATGTCAGATTTCTCCCAGCAGAGTTAAATAATATGGGATGTATAATGTATGTAAATTACAGTGCTACAGAGAAAACTGCAGATCCTGGAGAGGACTTGGTTTTGATCTGCACAAGCAGCCTGTGCTTATTATTTTGTAGGCAGAGAATGGATAAGACTCATCTGTGGCAGTGGGAAGAATGACTTTAGTGCCCTCATCTCATTTGCTTTTGAAGTAAGGCATTCCAGCTTGCCTTGTGGTTCAGAACTCTCTTCTGTGTGTCACAGAATCTGCACTGCAATATCATATCAATACAGTCTTGACTCTGAGTAAGATCTTCTGCTGGAAAGGTTCCTGAGGATTTTGGAAACCTAATTTTTCTCAAGACAGGGATGTTTGTGTCCATCCTGCAGGTACTCTGCACTGACTCCAGCTTAATCAAAAATCAAACTTCTCTCATGGATTTCTGGCAAGATGGGAGCTTTACATAAAGCTTAATAATACAACACCAATTATCACAGGCTGAAATGTAAGGCTTGGGTTAGCTTTATATGATGTAGGAAATGTGTTGAGTTTACTTTAGCATGAGGCTTTGGGACCACAAAACTGTGATACAAACTGAATTATTTAGGAGAGTTTTTGTACAGCAGAAACCAAGTAATAGGAAATGCTGTGCCTGGCATGGCGTGCTGTAAAGCCTTTCTCAGAATGAGTTTAAAACACCAATCTTTCACTGAGCAAACAGAGCAGGGTTTCCCAAACATATGCAATAAAAGTATACTTATGCCACATATTTTACAGACATATGGTTCTGTAAATGTTAAAAAATAATGTATGAATGCTGTTTGGTTTGGTTTTTGAAAATATAAATTTGCCATCTGCAGAAACAGGTGCTTTACGTTTATCCAGAGACCAACTGTGCAAACCTAAAGGGAGAAATTACAAACAGTGCTTTATGGAAACCTCTAAAATTTTTTAATGTACTGTTTTAAACTTTCTGGTGGAAAACAAATTATCTGATTGTTCTGTATCAGTGAATGCTGGGGAATTTAACATCTCTCATGATCTTAAAGGGTTTTTTTACATTAAGCCCTATTGGAACTTAGAAACCTGTCAGTAGTGAATGCAGTATTCCCAGTTGTGTGCCTCAGACAGGTACCAGTTTTTGACAACCTTAATTTCATGGGAAGGAAGTATTTTTGAAGCTTTTGATTGTTGTTATTTTTTCCATCCCTTTTTGGTTTTTTTGAGGGCTATTACCAAGGAAATTTTAGAAGTTATCCCAGCTTCCCATCTTAATATTAGTGATGGATGAATGGAAATAATAGCGATAAAATAATCTAAAGTGTAAAATAAATGCAATTTATTCAGCAGATTCATAGTTTAGTGTATAAATGTCCAAAATACTTTCAAGTACACGTGTTTCGTGCTTTAAAATGTGTCAGACCTGTCTTAGCTGTGGTGTCACACACAGGCTGCGAAATGGCTGGGTTTTCTTCAGCTTTTGTGGTGCTAGCATCATAAAAGCATAAAATTCATTTAAGTGGAACATGTCAGCTTAAGAGCCACGGGGCACTCCTCTGGAGGGTTTATTAGCTCAGGCACAGCTTTCCTGCACACAGATGTACTGTTTCCTCTCCTTGGTCTGGCACGATGAAGCCATAGGTTAAACCCTCCCATGCTTTGGGGATATGTAAGGAACACCCTCTGCTCCTAAGAAAAAGCACACAGTTGGATCATCCACAGTAAATGTTTATAGCTGAGATAAAATGTTTTATTTTAAGCCATAAACCAGTTGCTAACTGCTTGGAAGAAAATGTTAGGAGCAAATGTTTCTTAATGCAGTGCTTTTCTGAAAAGTCTTTTGTGGAGTTCCTCAAGGATCTGCTTCTTCAATGAATGGATTCAACACACATGAAAAATGATGAAAAATCACTTCTGCAAAACAGAACTGTGATTTACAATCCCATGCACTCTTTATTATGAAAAATGGAGATGGGAGTACATAGGCTGCCATTTTAAATTTACTGGCTGTGAACTTTTTATTCTGTGGAAGTAAATGCTCAGCAGATCTCTCATTGATTTTGGAATGCTGGTTGAAAGCAGGCAATTCTTCTGCTGTATTCCTTTTTTCCTCAGTGATCTGGCTCCTTTTTTAAGTTAGCAAAGGAAAGCATGTCTCTAACATGTAAGCAAAGCTCAGCTAGCCTTTTTTGTGTCAACAAAAATGCCAAGGCATTTCCCCAGTGTGCTCTGAGGAAAATGACAGTATTTTAATAATTCAGAAATGCCCAGAGTTCTCAAACTTCATTCTCAGTTATTGTTTTGCCCAATCTATTATGCATTGAAAGTCTCAATCGTGATTGATGAGCTGCCTGTAGCAGTGAAGATTCTCTGTTCCATGTGTAACCCAGTGTGTCAGATTAATCCTATGTAAAGTGATGCTGTCTTTACACAGGTTGGAGAGGAAGCACTGCAGATTTTTTTGGTGTAATTGCTGCATTAGACAGGCAACATCAGCAGAGAGCAAGTGCTTCCGTTCTGCAGGGCTTAACAAGTGTTATGTCTTGTACAAAAATCATAAACCCTGTGGTGGTTAGTGATGCTTAATGAAAACTGTATTGCAGGTCACCCAGGTTTCAAGACTCAGTAGATTCTGCTGCTCCATGCCTGAATGGAAGTCACCCGGCTCAGCACATTAAACAAGAATGCCCCAGTGATTATAAGGTTCTGTCTGAGGCTTCCACACATAGGAGGATTACAGAGGGGATGGAGCTGAGAGCCTCCAGTAGTCTGCACCCTGAACTAGACCTAATGAATAATAGCTTTACAAATTCACTTTCATCCTACTTGTTTAATAATGAACACAGCTCCTCCCTGGGTCCTTTGTCACTTGGCACCCCTCAGCACTCGGCCAGGCTACAGACAAGCAACCTGAAGAAGAGATGCATCTCCGTTGTGCCGTCTTCAGCCGAAGGAATCGATATTACAGCGATCATCCGCACGTCGCAGACGTCACTGGTCACCTGTGTGAATGGACTGCGAGCTAACTCAGCTGGCATTTCCTCTCATCCTGTGGAGATCAGTCATCACAGTGCTCAAAAATCCTCTCAGCCCCAGTCTTGCTCTCAGCCTGGAAACCCTTGCAGTATTCCCTCCCCTCCAGCATGTCTTGTACCTCTTTCCACTGAGTGTGACAGAGGTGACTGTGAGCAGATACAAATGCAGCAAGTCGAGGAGAATGGCAGCCTCAGCCTTATGATGAATGGCACGAGCCTTCCTCCCCAGAACTCCTCGCACGGCACCCAGAAGGTGAGTTTCTTAAAACAAGAACCGGCTGACGATTATTCCTCCACTGCTGATCTCTTCCGCCATCACCAGGGGCTGCCTCCCCCGTACCACCTCCACCAGCAGCTCAGCCAGAGCCCAGGCACGCTGCCTCACCTCAGCACCTCCATGTCTCCCAAGTCCCTGCAGCCCAGCGACGGCGATGAGCAGGACCTCAGCAGTGGCAAGCAGGTGTGTCAGTGGATTGACTGCAGTGCCACGTACGACCAACAAGACGAACTGGTCAGACACATAGAAAAGACTCACATTGACCAGAGGAAAGGAGAGGACTTCACTTGCTTCTGGGCAGGCTGCGTCCGCCGCTATAAACCCTTCAATGCTCGTTACAAACTGCTGATTCATATGAGGGTTCACTCTGGAGAAAAACCAAACAAGTGCATGGTAAGTCTGGATTATATTTGTTTGAATAGAAACATAACTGCTCTTCTCTCTTTCTTGCTCTCTCTTCGATCTTATTCCAGTGTAATTGTTGTGCTTTCCTGTAACTTAGTCTGTAGCAGGCTAAAGGGGAATTGGAGAAAACCTTAATCTAGAAGGAAATGATTGAGTAAAAAATACTGTAGTTCTTGGAAAAGGGATTCGGTTTCCTTATATGAGAGCTTAACTTTTAATACAGTGCTTTGTTTTTTTAATATTCATTAAACCACTAATAAAGTGATGATCAAAGCACGCAGCCGTCACTTAACGTAAAACAAAGTCACTGAGCCTCGGGTGACATTTTTAATCAAGAAACATAAAACACATCTAATGAAATTCTTCTCATTCCTTGAGCTGAACAATAACCCATAGAGTTGTAAGTGCAAAAGCTTCAAATGTAGTTTAGACAAAAGAAAGAAACTTTTAAAGGATTTTAAATAGTTAAAAGACTAAAAAGAATATATTTAATTACATTTTCAAAGGTTGTTAGGGGTTTTTTTAATTTGCGAAACAGAGCTTTAAAAATAAGTAAAGACCGTTGTTCTCTTCTGATCAAGAAGATGTAAACAACAGCAGTGTTCCAAAAAGAGGATCTTGGGAATAACACCATCTCTGCATCTGCCCACCATGATGACAATATGGCCAAACTAAAATAAAAGTTAATGACTTCCATTAAGCTTTCCACATGTTTGAAACAACAATGATATAAGACCCTGACTGAAACAGATGAAGCAAAACAAGTTTGACATAAGCTTCCAAATTGGGCCATGAATTTTGGAAAGTCTCATTTGTAACACCCACACGTGTGTGCACGCATGCACACGCACAAAAAAGTGCAGACAGAGGGAATGGTTATGGCAGCAGGTTGGGGTTCCTGATAGGCAGAATTTGCAGCTATATGTCTATTTTATTGTTTTGATCAGAGCATGATGCAGTGGAAAATGCTTGTAAGGATGTTAGATCATGACAAACTTTTCCATGGTAAGCTGTAGCTTTCTGTGGAGGAATAGGAAAGAATGTTTGTAGAAAAAGCTTTCAGGCCTGTGATGGTTATGGAAGGGAGAAGAAAGAAAACAAAAGTATTCAAAATGTGTTGCAGAGAAGAATTTTCTCTGTAAGTGATTGTCCTGATTATCTTTTTACTTCCATTGCATAAATGAAAAGCATTATCTTAATGTCCCACACAGTTTAGTGGGTATTCCCTAAGATAATACTGGAAACAGTGCACATATTTAGAGAATACCATTAAATTGTCCAAGATAATATGGAAACACTCTAAGCCTTATGTGTTTCTTTTTGCTTTGAAAGCAAGAACTGAGTGGTTTTATTCCAGAAGTAGCTCAATGACATTTTCTAAATGTACAAATGAATTAAACTTCCCCTGAATAGATCTCTTTTATTTATCAGTTATCAAAGGATAATGCAAGTTTGCTTCTTTCCAAACAAAAGCGTAGGTAAGTAAATTGAAAGCATACTTAAAACATGAAGCCCTGATTAGTTTCCTGTGGTGCTGAAAGATCAGTAGACTCTGTGGATAAGGGAACTTGTCTCTTTTCCTGAAAAATGCATATTTAACAGGTATTGTATGGCAGATTTCTAATGTTACATTCCCGTTATTACAGAAAACTTGGTAAACCAGAGAAATGCTGTAATATCTTAGTAAATGCTAAAAATGTAATACTTTCAATTAATTTCATCTGTAGTAAAGTGCCAGCTTTTGATAACACATCAGGGTTTTGTGAATAGGTTGGAAAAACCTCTTACATCTGATATTGCAGACAGCCTTTATGTCATATTTATATAGTCTTGGCATGTAAGCATATAGAGATCTCTTTTACTGGAGCAGATATTGTAGTTGTTCCCATACATGGAACAGCCCAATCAGGACTGGGAGCTCCACATTGCTCAACTTGGAGTTAACCCTTCTCTTCCCACAGCAAGAGGCATCCCCTGTCAGCAGAGGTATTGTGTGTTAAACCTTGCAGTCTGTAATTCTGCAGGGAGGGAAGTGGATCCAAGAGATTACACAGAAACCAACTCTTCTTTGCAAATTTAGTTTTCTACCCTGAAAACAGCTTGATCTAGCAGGGGCAGGATCCAAAGCTACAGCACAGCTCCTTGAAGTTGTTAATATCAAGTGGGGATTATTTGCCCAGTGAGTTCCATTCCATGTGAAACAGAGGTTGCTGTGCAGTGTTGCGTTGTGCAGTGATGTCATGTCATTTTAAACGATGGCTTTTCTTTTGATGTGGTAATAATTGTGCTGTTATTCCTGCAAATTAAGAAGGCAGTTCTTTCTCTGTCTATAGAGGTCTGAGATTTTGTTTTGTTTTTGCTGTAACTCTGTTAAAGTAACTTTGGATCTCTTGTGTTTGTAGTGGAGATTTTCTTTTGCTGTTCACAATTACCCATTGTACTTTCTTTTAAAGCCCTCAATTTCTCTCTTGCCTGTAAGATTACTGCCTGACTAGGTATTGAACTGCTCAGGAGAAGCTAACAGTGAACAGCACCCTGCTCTCATACATAAAAGTATTTTTCCATGTAAAATTATTAATTTCTTATGACAGGCTTTGCTACCATGTACTGTAATAGACAAAGGAATTTTGGAATTCAAGCTACTTGAGAACAGGAAATACATGAGACATTTTGATTGAAAAGTAAATGGTTCACTAAAACTGCAGTTAATCCTTTTATTATCTTTCCAACAGCAGTTTCCACAATACTTTCATGAGGTAAGCTTCCTTCAGTCCAACTGTAACACTCTCATCATTGCAGCTGGTTTGAATTTAGCGAGCCTGCTTCTTTCTTTACTACAGACAGGCGACAGGCAAAACAGGATCTGCTGTGGAGCACTGCTGATGTTTTGGGTCCATATTCTGCTCACTGTGTTCCATTGCCAGAGCTGGTACTATGAGCGTTCTGTTTTCACATTCTGTTAAATATTCTAATTAAGGGGTGCCTTCTCGTCATTGTGTCCTTCAGTTTGGTTTTTCCTTGGGCTCTGCAAGTAGTCTAAAGGAAACTACCTAATCTCTTTGCAATATCCTGTTATGTTTCATACTTAACTCATGTTATTTTAGTTTTATTAAATTTGGGGTTCATCTGCATTATAATCAAAAATATATCCAACAAAAATAATGATGCAATGCCTTTAAGACTTTAACTTCTGAAGATTAATTTCATGCTTTTTTAGATTTGATGTCCCAGACAATTGGAATTTTGATTGTCTGAGACAGCAAAAATTAGCAAGCTTAAATGGTTTTTATTTTAAAAAAAGGAAGAGAAAAAGTTTCTCATAGCTGCATCTTTTGCTGCCTTTCAGTTCTTCGAATACTTTGGTGAGTAGAAGCATGCTGATCTCCAGATATTGCATCCTTGGTTTAAGCCTCTGCTTGCAAATGTAAAAACAGAGCTGCTCATTTAGTTGTCTGGAATTGTTTGATTTGGACAAATCTGTGCTTGGCTTATTAGTTTACCCTCTTGTACTCTTGTGGCTTCATAATGAGTAGAAAATATGTTCCCATCACTGCCTTCATATGTGCTCAGGGGCCTCCCCAGACAGGATCAAGGTAAATTATTTATCTTCATGTAATTTCTACGGGTGTAATTAGTGTTCATAGAAATTTGCTATCATAATGTATGTGACATCCATGAAGGGAGCTGAACAGGGATAATATTTATGGTTAATGTCTTTAGTTTTTGTATTTCAGAGAAACAAATGCCTCCTCTGTTTGTTTTAGACCTGTTCTCTGTGTTTGCCTAGAGAGTTAAGACTTTGAAGCAGAATCTTTTTTTCATGTATATATTCAACATACTCAGTTTGGGAGGAATCTGAATGGAGTGGTTTGTGTGCTGTATTGTACACAGTGAAATTCAGCACCTGTGCTGTTTGTAGTCAGTTCTTTTGAATCCCTCAGGCTGAGACACCACGGGTACTGCATTAAACATGGGGAAATTGAGACAGAGAAGATAAGTAACTTGCCTCAGGGCATCTTTAGGCAATTCCAGCATTCCAGGGCAGATCTTGTGTTCCAATCACCATTTCACACAAACTAACAATTTGCAATTTACTGGTGAAACAGATTTTTGCACAGATTGCACAAAAGATTGCGCTCTGGCTGAACTTCCTGTTAAGTTTTCTCCGCACGTCTCTGACGCAGGTGGTTTGACATGATGTGAGTGTGTGAGAGCTTTCATCAGAAGGCTTGGCTGCATCTGTAGCACTTCATGGGCAGCGACCTGCTTATTGGGAATACAGGAGAATGCCTGTGGAGCAGATTAGTATTATTGCTTCTGTTTCTGAGGAAACCAGCGTGGCATCTCTGTTCTCAGTAGATGGCGAGTCTGATGCCGTCTGCAGTCCATGGGGAGTGTGTCCAGCAATGCAGGGTGGGAATTGAGATCTCTACAGGGCTGCAGCTACAGAGGAGTCTCAGGGACAGCCCTGCATCTGTGGGGAAAATGGGTCTGCATGCAGCAGCTTATCCGCTTGTGAGTTACTTCACCTAAACAATGAGTTTCCATGCCTGACTCGAGGGAATGTTGTGGAAGTCTGGAAAGTGTTTTCAGCTTTTGGAGTGGAGGGTGTCATGCACTGATGCCAAAGGAGTGCTTTAAAAGAACAGCAATAATATTGGGCTCACTTTCTTTCCTTTGAAGTCAGTAGTAGGAAACATCCATTCTATCAAAGCTGCCTCAGCAGAGATCTCACTTTTTATTAGGTCTCTGATGGCATTTCCCGATACTGTCAAGGAATATCAGCATTCAAAACACTCTGATTAGAGGAGTAGACAGCAATTCAGTGGTTTTGTGGAAACACAATGTTTGTTTGTTTACAAAGCCCACTGCAGATTCCAGGGCAGCACAAGTGGGTTTAAGCGTGCCCCAGCACTGGAGGGCAGGCCAACAACAGGCTTTAGGCTTGGCTCTCTCAGCTCATGCCCAGCCAGCTGCTGAATTTGAACTGGTGTCTGCCCACAGGAAAGCTCCACACTAACAGGTCTCGCAGAGCAAAAGCAGCAGAAATTACTGGGCCCAGATTCCATTGTGTGCCGTGTTCCAGTGCAGCAGGACAGAATTGCAAATGACTGCAATGCAATGGCCCCACACTGCCCTTGGGGGCTTGGGACCTTGCCTTGAGCTGGGCTGCAGAGGGGCGAGCTGCCAGGGTTTTCCTGAAAGATTATCAGCCTCCCAGTTTGGTCCTGGGATTGTTGGGCTTCTGTGATGTGCATCTCCTTTATCAGGCTGATATAAAAATGATAGAGGATGCTGGACCTGGTGGGATTGTGCTCTGAGCAAGCTGGACTGGCTGCCTTCTCTCTTGCTTTCCAGCAGTCTGATACGGGTTAGGTCTGGCTGACATACTGCCAGGGTTCTTTTTGCGTAAATCTAAATAAATTAAAATGAAGTAAATTCCAAGTGTTGCTGCCAGAATCCAGAATGGCTTTCAAGTTCACTTGTCTGCCTTAAAAATGTTATACAGGACGCTGAAGAGATCTGAGAAATGGAATATGGTAGTTTGAGGTATAGCATGAAACTTTTATGGAGGAGCTTTCAGATACATTTTTAATCCTTTGAGAATGTTTACTTCCACAAGGTTTAATTTCATTTTACCTGATACATTATTAAGTAATTTGGGACCTGTTTAAAACACACTAATCCTGAAGATTCCCTGATGCATTTGTGCAGATCTGGTGACTGTGTAGGTACTGCTGTTCAGTGTGTTAAATAAGAAACAAAGTGGGGTATTAGCAGTACTATCACCACAACACTGTGGGCACTCCCCCCGTGAAACTCCCTGCCATAGGATATAGTAATTAATTGCCACTGTTATGGTTCTCACAGTGTTGGATAATTTCCACTAACAATACTTGGTATCTGCTGAAGGTAAGGTGATAGGCAGATAGTGGTTTAGGGAACAGATAGCCTTGTGACAAAAGCACGGGTATGCATTTCCATCCTCCATGATAGAAATTTTGTTAGGTATTTCACCAATTTTTTCAAACCAGCAGTAGGATCACAGTAGAGCTTTGAGAAAAAAAACATCAGTGAATCTGGGTCACCTTCATTTTGGAAAAGAAGTGATGGGGGACAGTGAACAGGACTAGAGGATTTTGTTACTATTGACATTTTACAGACAATGTGCTATTTTAGAAATGTTTCAGTATTTCAACCCATCATTTTTTTACTTTCTGTTTCAGCATGAATAAAGTTTAAACAAAGACACTTCTTTTTGTTGTTGTTTAAAAGCTTTTCCCATTTGATTTATTCAGTGTTTTTATTTTGTTAGCAGAGTCCCCCAAACAATTATATTTCAGCTCATCCTGGACTGATTTATCTTCTCTTCATTCTTCAGTGTTCTGATTTGGCTACTGAAATACATATTTTTCACCACAATTCCAACTGTGACCTGATTTGAGTACAAGGAAAATGATCCATTTGCCTGCAAAGCCACAAATATTTGTCAGAATACTAAACACTGAGCTTTTGACAAATACCTGACAGTGCTCTGATTGAAAGAGAACATCTCAAGTAGGGAACAGTTTTGTACTAGAAGTGTTTCTCCCCAGGGACTGGCACTGGCACCCTTGTGGCACACAGGATGGGCACTTGTACCAGAGCTCCTCCACACCAAACAAAGTCATTCATGTGCTTTGTCAAATAATATGGGCTGAAGTATGACCAGTTTAGAAAAGTGAAATTTATTAGTTGTGACCTGCCATGTCTGGCTGCCAGACAGATTTCTGGGAATGTCTCCCAGATCTCTTTTGGAGGATTTCTTCTAGGCTCCTTTCCCTTCCCTTTCCCCAGTTTGCATACAAAAATGACATCTCGATACCATGTTTTTATCTTTATCCTCTTGTCCCACAGGACTCAGCAAGTAGTGATTCTTTCTCATATTAAGACACTCACAATTATTTCCAGCTCTGCTGTGGCCTGGTTTTGCATGTAGATTTATTCAAACCCCAGTCTCAGCACAGACCTATAAACCTCTCATGAGGCATCACCTTTTGAAGATATCTTGCAAACAGCCTCCTAACTCCCAATTCATTCCAGCTGCACCACAAGATCACTTTCTTTGCCATGCAGATCAATGGATTTTATCAAATAATCACATCTGAAGAGCAAAAAGGGAGAAAGGCTTTTCAGCTTCTAAGCACTGCATTTGCTATAACTCAGGATTTCTGTAGCTCACCATTTCCCATGCAGCAAAAGTGTGACAAGGTTTCTTTTTCACTGTCTCCCCTGCCTTGGAGTGAATCATCCATGGGTTTCACTGTTTAAATCTGCTCAGTAGTAAAGATAAGTGATACAGCCCCAACTAGTCAGATGCATTCTCCACTCTAGTAATAAGTTTTACAGAGCAGGAAATGTAATTGTGAAATACCTGTTTGCTGTAGGAATACCTTAATACATCTCAAGAGTACCTCAGAGATGTGTCCAGCAGTTGTGTCATAAAACCATAATTGTGGAGGATCCAGCATCATTATGGGTGGCTGATTTTTCTCCAGAAGATCTGAGAAAGCAGGGTGCATTCAGTGATATGAATAACAAGCAATGAGAGAAGAATTTTCTTTTTACCTCTTGAAATTTAATTTATAAAAAACAACTTGCATGCAAATATTATTAATCCTGTCATTTGGGTGACAGCTTGGCTGCTTGGTGCAGAACTTGTAAGTTCTAAAATTTTAAAGAAAGTATTTGTGCTTGTGTTCCTGAGGTTAAGTGCTTGGCTTTATTTTATTCCTTTGTATGTGTTCTGTGGGGATTATTAAAAGTGGTAGGAATTGTTCAGAACTCTCAGTGATTTAGCCTCTCTGAACAGTGATTAACCTCAGGAAGGAAAAATAGTTTGTATCACATGGCAGAAGGCTTGGTCAAATTAAAAAGCCATAAAATTAAATATTGTTTAAAACCTGTGCCAACGATATACTTAATAATATTTCTTATTAGGCCAATACGTTTTAATGCTCGTTATTAGTGAAACCTATGTCATTTAATAAAAATGTTAATCTGCATTTGTAGGCAGCAGAGAGACTGTATAGTGTAGTCTCAGGGGAGAAAGAGGAATTTAGTGCACATTAAAAACTTTATACAGTCATTCATGCAGTTTTATCTCAGTTCTCAATGTGATGCATTTGTTTGTTACTTTGGGGCAAGCCAGCAGCAGTTGGCCTTTAATATCAGATGAGAAATGAAAAGCCTTCATTGCACAGTGCAGGGTCACATTCTGAAACCTTCACTGGCTCATTTAGCACCTAGTCCAGTGGGCTTGGTAAAAACCAATGTCTGGTTAAGCTAAATATATCAAAATGTGACCTGCTGGCATCTGACAGCTCAGTCTGAGCTATTTCCAAAAGCAGGCCTGGTTTTGGGTAGGTTTGTTTTGGAGGTGCCCTGCTCTGCACCTCTGAAGGTGAAATCCTCTTCCTCTCAGACCAGGAACGGAGTTACTGAAATGTCATGAACACTTTGGGATATTGTCACCTTGGATCTCCTTTTCCTTACAAGTACGATGAAATAAATTTCTTTGGAGCAGAGTGAGGGTGAATAATCACAGTGAGATACCGAGGCCAATAACTTAATGTGCCCATAATGCTATTTTACATCTCTAATCATTCCTTCTGCTGAGAATCTCAAAGCTCTTTCAGGCTTTTGCCTGCCAACAGCATTTCCTGTGTGATGAAAACTCTTGTGCCCAAGTTCTGGATACAGTTGAATTAAGACAAATTACTCTGCTGCTTTCTCTCCCTGTTTAAACTGGTGTCATTGTAAAGAACATATGAAATGTCTGGTGGAAAAGGCAAGGAAAAGATATCCTCCTTCCCAGAGTATTTTCTCTTTCATGTATTTTGTAAAGTTGGTATAAGACTGTGCACCTTTGCTGATCAGAAAGACCCTTTAACTTCAGAACATTATTCTCATGAGTAGAGGTGTGCAAGACAGTGGTTTTATTCAGCTGTATCGTGGCTTTCAGACAAAATATCACCATTGTAGAGAATTCAATGCCCTGTGTTCTGTCTTACACCTGTATTTGCTGTATTTGGGTAAATCAGAAATGGCTGCATTTCAAATAGCTGTGCATTTAATCACAGACATTTGTCAGTGCCTGACTTTTCTATTTACATTCCTGGCTGATTGTGGAGTCAAGGAACAATAGGAGTTTTATTTCAAAGTCTGCTGTAGCTGTCTATATCAGTGTCTTCCCTCCATCTCCTTCTTTTATTGTTGTGTACAGATAACATATGTGTGAAGAGATCCTCTGCTCAGGTACAGTGGAGCTGCAGTGTTAAATAATTGATCTTGATCTGTCTTTTGAAACTGCATCCAAGGCATTTAAAAGTGGGAAATGGAAAAAGCATGTTCTCATAATCCAGCTCAGTAAAGTTTGCACAACTGCTCTTTGTTTCATCGTGCCTACAATAAATCTTTCATTTTTGCCAATTGAGAATGCCTACTAAATCTGCAAATGATTACTTCCCTGAATTGTGTTGGGATTCTTGCAATACATTTTTCTTACATGGGTAATGATAAAATAAGAGTCCATCAAAAAATATTTTATTGCCTGGCGGAGAGCCTTTTATGAAATGGTTTTGATTCAAGGAGATTCTTCCAAGTGTTTTAGAACCGTTGCTTACAACTTCCCTTTAACCCTTGCATGGAGGGCTGCCAGGCCCTGGGAATGTCAGGATCAGGGTCAGTCAATCAGCAGGACCTGGGTATCAGTTTAACCTGCAGCCCTCGGCCCAGAGCGCGAGCGCCTGCTTGTAAGGGGATTGTGTTACCCCGAGATTAGAGAGCTGATGAATGTCACACTGGTGGGAACCTTGTAAAGCTAATCTGCTGTATCCATGTTGATATGATTGCACCCTGCTTCAGCGAGAGAGTGAGGAAGATGCTGTATTACAGAAAGGAAAGCACAAGGCAGAATTGGTGGGGCCATCTGGGTCACTGAGCCCAGGCACCACTTTACAGTAATCCTTCAGTACACACAGAGGCACAGAGCACCTTTCTGTCCCTGCTTTCAGGAAAGGTGTATTGTCAACATTGTGGCTTGTAAGTCAGGACCTTTCAGTCATGTGAAACAAATCCTGCCCTTTTTCCCCTTGATTTCAGATTGGGTACAACTATGTTTGTCTGCCTGTGCCCAGGAGCCACCAGCTGTAGGAATTAACCTGCTTTCCTTACAAAGAGACACAGTCTCAACCTGGTTCCCTGCAGACCTTGAGCAAACTGTCTCTACATAAAACAAGGCCCAGGGGGGATGTTCCTGGCATGGTGCAAGCCATGATGCCTGAGAACACATTCAAGTACTGCAGGGAGAGGGGATCTGGCAAGAGACAGATACCTTGTGGTACTTGCTTGCACTCACAAAACAGCAGTAGACCTGACCACATCTATTGCTTGATGTGTTTGCCCACTTGCCTCCATGTAATAAACTGTCCCCTCAGAAAAGACATGGGAGATCAGGAAAAAAGCAGATTGTGTGAAAATACTTTTAAGTATCACAGTTACTTGCAGGGTTTTATCTTCCTGCATATCCTCAAATGTAATGACATTTTTAATTGCATGGTCGTGGTGATCTCAGAGTTCCCTGTTTACAGTACTTTGGTCCAGCTGAACATTTTTAGGTCATGCTTTGTCTTCAAGGCCAAGCAGTGAAAAGCTGACAACACCCAGGAACCAGACATGCATCAGATGAACAGGGCACACCAGCTTAGTCAGAGCAATTATTTTAGCCAGGTAGGTTATAAATAACATGTTTTACATTTCAGACTGGCAAGCCTCCTTCTGCATACACCTTGCTTCTGAGCTGAAGTGACAAAGTTGTCTCAGTTAACCACTGACTATTTCTGTTCAGGTTTTGAAAGGAGGCACTCAGGAACACTTTCAGGTGTGAAGAGACTTTGCTGAATTTGGAGAGAGAGGTATTGGAGGTAACAGTGAACACGACAGAAAGGCTGGGTGTGGGATTCTGCATCATCCCTACTCACAGATGGATAGTGAAAAGCAGCAAATTTAGGACTTTTTGAAGGAAAGGCTTTTTAACACTGAGCAAAGTTAAATGGATCAGAATGGAAGGAACCTTTTTGAAGCTTGGGTCTTCTCAGGGGTCTGTGATACCCCCAGACTTCCTCAGTACCTCTCAGGCAACTTGTAGCCAGGCCACTAGAATGACAGCACGTTTAAAACATGAATATTTGTAACTGCATTACTTCATTTCTAGTGCTGTAAAAATACCATTCGCATAATGGGGTAATGGCCTGCAAGTTCTCATGATTTCAACTGTTTTGGAGTTACAGGAGTTCTGTTCCTTTATGGCAAGCACCCATTTTTCATTTTAACATCTTTGGCACTTGCCTAAAGGATGGGAAATTAAAAAATGATTAAGGGGACAGAGAGACTGTCTTTTAAGGAAAGATGAAAGGAATTAAACTGAGGCTGGGGTGGGGAGAAAAGAAAAGGGAGGGATTGTTTAGGAAAGAATAGAAAACAAGTAGAGTGATCGGGCAAAATCAGGCAAAGGAGAATTTAATTTTTCACTGAAGGTTTCCCAAAGAGGAGGTCTCTTTTAGAGTGGAATAATTTCGTAGTGGAAATAGAAGATGCCCAACTGTATGAGTAACATAAGCTGTCTTAAAAAATTGAAAAATAAATTGTAAGGAATAATTTTGAAAGCAAAATTACATCACATTTCTGCCACTCTCTGAACACAGATTATTGCATTACTAGGTATAAGAGAAGGAAATGCATTAGCAGGCACAGGGATACAGTTTAAGCCTTCAGATGCCTGCACTCTGAATGTATTATTTGCGTATTTTTGTCCTGCTGATGTTGCTGTGAGGTAGCTGAGGATGGTCCCCATGCAGACCACTGGGTGCTCAGCATTTCTGCAGTTGGGGACCCCACTGTCCTGCCAGGCCAGACTCTCAGACCTTCTCACAAACAAAAATATGCTTGCAGTTCACAGTGGCAGGTGTGAAGTGGGGGATGACTGGCTATAGAGTCCATTTGCCAAGAAAGATACCTTTTGTTTTGCTTTGCCTTTACCAGGTTTGACCTTTAAAGGACAAAAAATTTCTTCTCACCATGAAGCAAAGTCTCACTATTGATTCCAGTGAAAACTAACACACCTTACGGAGTTTTGTGCCAGAAACGCTGAGCCATGACACATGGATGCTTTATTTCTGCTGTGAAACAGGGCAGAGAGACACTGTTGGGCATAGCAGCAGCTTCACCTGCAGCTTCCTGGTCCAACTCACTCAAAATTCAGGCAGCGAAGCTCAAGTGCTGGATCCAGCTTGTCTGGTGTGCAGTGGTGGGTGTCCCACAGCCCCAGGGCCAGGTCTGTGTTCGGATGTGGAAGGGAGCTCTGGGCACAGGAGCACAGGCAAATGATGGTAAACAAAACATGGGGAGAGGGACAGAAGCCAGATCCTTTCCAGACATCTCTGCTGAATCTGTGTCTGGGCCTATGTTGGTCAATTTTTTGCTCTTTGTTTGCACCAGCCATTTTGAATGAGTTGTTCCCTTTAGCAGCTTAAAGCTCTGCCATGGAGAATTTATGTAATGGTAGGTACCATGACATAAATTTTTATAGGTAGACAGGAGGGTGCAAGCTTAGAAGTTGAGTATTTCAGCTTGTCAGATATAGCTTCTGATACGTGTCAATTGTTTTGTGAAAATTTGGGTTTGGAACACATCTCTGAATGGCAAGAGAAATAAATGGGTATCGTAGTCATACCAGAGACTTTCAATTTTGATTGTTTATAGCAACGCTGACAGAAACTAACACTATACACAAAACTGGTTTTGAAACTGCCCTTTTTTCAGAGTTAATGACCCACAGGCTAATGGAAATTTGCCAGGTTTTACCAGCTGGGATCTGGCCTGATTTTGCTGGGAAATAAAAGTGCAAGGCAGAGAAACCATTTGGATTTCTGAAAGTCTGTGATGGTTCTCTTCTCTCATTATAAAACCTTCACTTTTTTTCTATGTTGTGCTTATAATTGACGTGTACTTAGCAGAAATGCTGGCTTTGCCCAAGGACAGCATACCCTGCTCACCCAAGAATTCCTTTTGACAACTGCATTTAGATCCACTGCTGTGCAAACCCAAACCCAGCCCAGGCACTGTGAAAGGAGTTGCATTAAATCATGGCTTTTGAGGATCCACTGTCACAGCTCAGCTGCTCTGGCTCCATCCAGTAGAGGGTAGTCATTTGATGCATTTTATGATCTGCTCCTCCATTTATTGCACTCAGGGCTTTCCCAGGTATTACCTGGGGACTTCTCACACCATACACACGGCTGGTTTGGTTCCCATAATTAACCCAGGAAAGGCAGACTCTGTACCTGAGTGCATTTCATTGTAAAGTCAACAAAAGAGGGAGAGTAAGCCATTTGTACTAATTGTATATATAAAAAATAATCCCTAAAGGCAAGACTGTATAAGGTGCATTATGTTCAGGCAAGTGTGGGATCATTAGTGTCATTCATGATAATTTCATTTACCCCCATGGCTTCCAAACAATACATGGCTCGTAGCCTCATGAATTGGTGTGAGTTAAGAATTGCATGGCAGCCCTTCATTTTTAGAAGGAAAGCTCTTAGGTCTTACTATGATGAAGGCTCTTTTGTTGTAAAGTTTTCTTTACTAAGATAGATATTACTTCAGTTCACACTAAACAAATTGACTCTGGAGTTTTCAGTCTCGGTTTGCCAGAGACAAATTGTGAAAGCATCTAATTGTAGCCTAAACAAAACCATATTTTCCTTAAAAACATGGCAGTGTGTCATTCTAAATCTGTGGTGCTTTGCCCAGGAACCCATTTCAAGCAACAAAAAAAACCCACAAAAAAGACCCCCCCCAAAAAAAAACCCTGGGCAAAATACCACCTTTAGACAAAACACCTTAGACTGTCAAACCTGGATATTAAATTGAGTGGTTTTGGTTGCAGGGCTGCACTGAAACTGTTTCATTGTTTCAACTCTGTCCCTCCATGCAGTCAAAGACACTGGCGTATACTTAAGAAAATGGTAAATATGGAATGCTGGCAAATATAGCTTAAAAGAAGTTATGAGTAAACAACAATATCTAGACTGTCAAATTTCTAGGACTTACTGCAGCCAATTTGCACTTAGATAATGAAGGATGAAGAACTCTGAGCTTTTAAATCCCCATTTCTAGTTCTTCACAACATTTATCAGTGTACAGTGGCTTTATTCATGACCTGAGTCTGGTTCTGATAAATTTTGAGAACTGTTTCATAATGTTATTGTAGAAATTATGGATGCGTCATTTTGGCCATCAAGTCATTGTGTCTGTGAGGGAAGGAGAAGTTGATGGGAAGGGCTGAGAGCACAGGGGCTGAGTCTTCTGCTAAAAATGTAGAAATATTTGCTGATGAGAACTCAGCTCTGCTGTTGGTGTGCAGCCAGAGTGGCCCCTGCACTCCCAGGTGGAATTGTAGCTGTTCTCTCCCCTGCACTTGGCTTTGTCCTGTCCGCTCTGGGGCACCTGGTGAGGGGAGGACACCTCTGCTTCCCCACAGGGTCCCCACCTGTGGGCTCCAAGCAGGGCAGGGTCTCCATCCTTCATGCACCTGCGTGGAGCCTTCCCAGCTGCAAATTCCAGGCCTCTGCCAATTCTAATGGCAAATTTCAGCTGTGCTGAAAGCAGGGGCAGAATTCCCATTGACCACAAACAAGCAGGAGCACAGCCAGGGCTGGAATGATATGAGCTCAATAAATAATCCCCCTTCCCAAGATCCTGGGTGGTTCTGCTGCAGAGGGGGATGAATTCCCCCTCCTGGGCTGTGCTTTCCACAGCTCCCGTGTCCAGCACTTCTGGGCTGCTCCCCACGCGTTTGGAAACAGGGTGATTCAGGCTGGTGATTCACTTTGGGAGGCTTTGAAGGTTTTAGCTCAGGTTTAGGGAAAATATGCAGCATGAATCACCCAGGAACTTTGTTTTCTCTGTGAATTCTATGGCAATTGCACGTTAGAGCAATGTTTAAGGCAAAACAGTGTAAGACATTGGTGTCTTTTGCTACAGCCAGTCGTGTTCCACTGAAAGCCAAGCGTTCCTCAAATTCAGCAGACACCACATGCCTGGTGGTCGTATGGGAATTGAGAAGTGACAAGAGGAGAGGGCATGTCTGATCTGAATGTATCAATATGCAGTGCTGAAAGGAAAAGAAAAGGAGCAACTCCTTTATCCTTTCTTCCTTTGTAAATCCAGCCCTATCTGTTTCATGATGGATGCAGAATTTTAAGTTTACCACATGGAAATTGCTTTAATTTTTAGTCTTGGGGCAGCCAGGAAATGAAAAATTAGAGTAAGAATTAGTGGGAAAAGGATGGTTTATTATATATTGGCACAATGTATTGGTTAATTCAGGAATTAATAAAACTGACAGTGGATAGTGGTGCTCAGGCCCATGTTTTAGTTGTGTCCATCAGTATCCTCTGGGTGATAGCACCTTAAGCTGGCAGGGAGGCACCTGCTATGGGAAAGTGAGCATCCATGGGGGCTGTCTGACCCCAGTACCCTGCAGGGAGACCTTGGCAACTACTGAGGTCAGCAGAGAGTTCTAATACTCTTTTTTTTCACCCAGATTTTGTAATGGTCACTCTCTGAAGGGAGCTGGTGGAGAACAGGAAAGGAGCTGTGAAGAGCACTTACATTTATTGAAGCCTAAAGACTTGGAAGTGCCAGAGATGGGGTGGACAGAGCTGGTGTCTGGCAAGGAGGGGAGGTGACCGTGTTTGGGTTCAGGATCTGGGCTCTGTTTCCCCCTCAGCAAGGCAGAAGGTGGCTGTGTGGGAGTCCTGCGGCTCAGCCACAGGCCCTGAGTGTGTTTTGTTTGGATATTTCTGATCTTGTTGCCTCCTTGGCTGGTATTTTGGGTTTGAGCAGCAGTGTCCTACGCAGTATTTGTTTTGGAGCTTGGCTTCCTGTGTTTTTTCTGGGTCTATTAATTAATAATAATGTAGTGTCAGATCCTAGCTCTTGGTTTTTTGAGTTATCAAAACAAATGCTGTCTTCGTGGCCATTTTCAGTCTTTTGTGGCTATATAGATCCCTTGTTATTCAAATATTTGCTCATCTCTCTACCTTTTTGCTGCCTTTGAGGAATTAAGTTCAGTGACAAAGGAGAGATTTTCTCCTTTACTTCCAGAATTACTCATTCCATGTTTGGAAAGACAAACACAAGGAGAACACAGGCGAAATGTGAATAACACGTATACAAGCTAACGGTCTCGCAAAGGGAAAATAAGAAAATCAGAGGTTACATCACATTATTGTAAGAATACATTATTTTGTTTTCAAAACTGTTATTTAACAGTGGGATGAATCCTTTAGTCATTTAGTGTTGGAACTTCCAAAATGGCTTGTGGTTGTTCCATCGTTCTTCTCACACAATTCCCAAAAACACAGACGTTAGAGGCAGTGATTAATCTTTCTGTATTAGTGGCCTGATCCAGCAGTTACTGGTGTCAAGAGAAAGCTCCTCGTGTACTTCAACAGACTTTGGAGCAGGATGGTGATTTTTAAAAAACAGATGTAAGCAGCAAATTAGAAGCAAGTTAGAGAAATTTATCCAAGTCCTGTAGTTTTAAGAAACTGCTGTATTCTGTTGTAAGACTGTCTAGAAACCTTAAAATGTATAATAATACAGAAACACATGGCTTGGAATTCATTGTGATCCTTCCTACCTTTGATCTTTTGCTTTACTTACCATCACTTGTGTGCATATGTGTGGATGTGAGAGTAAACAACATAACCCTAATTGTCTGAAAATATACATATGGCTATATAATGCCATAAATGAGCAGAGTGTTGGTATGTAAATTTCTTATGGTATATGTGGCCAGAATAAATAAATTATTGTCACGGTAGTGGGATTTATCTATATATTTTCCTTATAAACTAGCAGGTAATAATTTAATTCAAAAGCTCCTTCCAAAAATGCAATTAATGTCTTTTGTTATAGTTTCCCTGGGTTTAATAATCCCCTCTTCCAGATTTATATTGGTTTCTGGAAAGTAATGCTTATTAGAGTGTTTTTCCAAATTGGCCACAATAATCCACTGAAATCTGCCAGCTGAATCATTGCTATGCTTGTGAAATTGCCAGGATCGCCTGACAGTTATTACTGGGGTAGAAGGGGAGGGGGAAAGGGAATGAAAGTTTCATAATATGTCACTGTTATTGATACCTTGGCTATGGCTCTTGGATTTGGATTGATATGTTTACTGAAATTCTGTGTGAAAGATGGAATGCCTGGTGCTGGATTGGCAGCTGCCACAAGGGAGAGAAAATTTAGTAATTTTTTTCGGACAACTGCATTTTATTCTGGGTATATTTTAAAGCCACGTATGCGCATGTATGTGTGTCTATATCTATGTGTGTGTGTGTGTGCAAACTGTCTCTACCTTCTTCACCAGCCTGGTTCTTGAGAAAGGAAGAGGATGTATATTCCCTGAATTAGGGTCATGCTTCACATGCCAAATCCCACAACTTGTGCAAAACACACAACCAAGTCAGAGGTCAATCATTCACCTGCAGCCACATCTTCATGTAGTCATTCTCCTCTGTGATGCTGGAGGCAGGGATGAGCCTCCATAGCTCCAGTAGGTGTTGTTTTCTCCCATACTTCCAAAATAATCGAAAAGGGCTGAGTTTTGCAGTGTCTGGGTTCATTGTCCTTGTGAAGTCCTGCACAACTGGAGCATAACCCTCATTCTGAGAGGGATTCCCTGACGCTGGAATGCTGGATCCTGCTGCCTAGATGAAAAGGTACATAAAAGAGTAGCGGGGCTGGGGCAGAGGGACAAAGACAAAATGCCTCTCCCATTATGAGCCTTGGCAGCACTGCTGGGACAGACCCCTGTAGGGATGACTGCTGCAGGCTCTGGGTGTCTGGGATAAATATTGTGTCCAACAGCCATCCATCCCTGGTGAGACTCTGCTTGGGGCAGCGCCCACCCCCGTGCATGGGTTTTATATTCTGCTGGTGTAAATGAGTGTTTGTTAAAGTCATCCATCTAAAGTCTTCCTGATACAGGGCAGCTTGATGATGAAAATTTTTCCCTTTCTATTTTTTTTTTCTTGGTAATTTATGGGCTGAGATAATGGATGCCCAGTTTAGTGTAGCCAGAAAAATAAGATTCTTAAACATTCTTGCATTCCCCAGTATGTGGTTAATTTCCATCTCAGCAGACATTCATGTGCAAAATGATGCTTTGGAGCAGTATCCCTGCTCTAAGCTTTCCTTGTGATGAGAAGTTTCCCTTAGACACCAGCCAGTGCAGGAGGCACATTGCTCTGGAGGTGGCTGTGTGATCCCCTCTGTCCCCTGGCATGGCATTTGGGGTCAGCTTGAGTGCTGCACACTTTGGAGGAGCAGCCACGTGGACTTGCTTCCCTCTTACACTCATTGTGATCTGTCTGAGCCTAAGGGACAGGCAGCACGGGAAGAACCCACAGTGTCATTTACATTTGAATCCCAAACACTAAGTTAGCACAAGCCAACTGAGCTGCAGAACCAGTCATCTTCAATTTTTACAGCCTTATAATTTTTAAGACAATTTTTATTACTCTGATTGGAACAGAGATGATTTTTGTAGTGTCTGTTTATGCCATTTCAAACTTGAACATAAATCTCATTTTTTAAGGGGATTTTGTGGTTTTCTTGGCTTTATGAAATTTTTTTTATCCCTCTTTTATGCATTCTACTAAATTAAACCAAAATAAACTCGGGGGAAAAAGTGATTCTTTAAAACAAATATATTATTTTATCCCTTCTTTGGACAGGAATTTCCATCAGGGAGACAAGGATAGAACATTCTATTCAGCCTTTGCCTGCTGATTTATGCTGCCATCATTACAAGAGCGGTAATGACGTCCCATAACCAGTAACAGGAACTGTGAGCAGAAGCTTTGTAATACAACACTGCTCCCCTTTTTCTCCAGCAGCTTTGTTGGTGGTCTAGAAATCATTCCAGAATGTGTTAGATGGTTCTCAGAGAGAACTGTGCATCTTCTTTTGGTTTAGGAGAATCCAGGTCTGGGGTGGCCCCGTGTGGGCTCCTGCAGTGCTCTGAGGTGCAGTGGCTCTCTGGAAAACCTGCAGCCAAGCAACAGTAGCTGGTGTTTGGAGCAAAGCAGCCCATGGATCCTGTTGGGGTGGCTTGTAGGGAATGCTTCTAACCATGCTGTGGGATTCTGCCTCAAGTGTCAGGGATAACGTTGAAGATTAGAGTGTCTGCACAGCAGTGTGTGCCTGCGAGCCTGATGGATTGCTACAAGAAACCAAAGGTATTTGATAAACCCAGCATTGGTTTATGGTGACAGTGTGCTGATGACATGTATTAGTACTTCTAGGAGGTCACAAGTGCTATCCAGCTGCATGTCTGATACTCAAGTGTGTTTGTTGCTGCAAGGTGGTAAGAATCAGTTGTCCCTTGAGGCTGAACTTGATGGTGTCTTTCAAAAGGTCCCATTTGAGCTTTGCTGTGATAGCAGAGCCAGTGGCATCAAGGAATGAGCCTCTGCCAGCATCTACCACAGAGCAGCAGGTGAGACATGACTGCTTTTCCCTGTGTTTATACACAGAAAATGGTTGTGGTAACTCTGTGGGATCTGCTAGCAAATGCTGATTTGTTAATGTTCCCCAGTATAAGTGGTTGATATTTTATCGGCATTCCAAAGCTGCATTTTAAAATTTTGTTTAATCCTGTCATTTTCAGCTGCTCATTATTATGGTAGTATGTTGTTTATGGAGGTTGTTTCCATGTGGGTAGCTGCAGTTGTGTTGGATGAGGGAAAGTTGGCTGTTTTGCCTCTGTAAGTGTGTATATAATACTTGGTTTGGGTTTTTAGGGATTTTTTTCAGAGTAAGATTGTTCCCACTGCAGAAAAGGATGTTGGCCTACAGTCTTGATCACAAGTGTACTGCACTTGTTAAATGTTAAGATGAACAAATGACATTTGCAATAAAAAAAATAATCCTCTTATATGGAAAATTTTGGCAAAAATGTTTATGCAAAAAAAGTATTTTGTTCCTGACTGTCTATTCTAAGTACCATAGCAAGGTCTCTGTGGCTGCTTTGGTACAAGTGGGATCAGAATACAGCCTTTGTGCCTGGTATCCTTTGATTGACTAAACAATGCAAAAGACACATGCAGCATCACATTGGTTTAGCAACTAATATTTGACAATTTAAAAAACTTTTCTTCTAGGCTGAGTTTTATGTAAAGCTGTTTACATTAAAGTGACATCCAATTAAAGTGTATCATGTAACCCACATCACAGTTCAGCACACATTTTCTATTTTAACTGACATATGGCCCTATTTATGAAAATAAAAATCATCATGTTTTGATGATATGTTCACATAATTTATGTGGAAAAGCAGAGGGAGAGAAGCAGGGAGAGGGAATGCTTTTGCTGTGTAAAGCTATTATTTTCTGTGATTCATTAAATGTCTTTTAACCCATGTGCACAGGCAAATCCCTCCTCCCCCAGTTCCTGCCCAGCCCCCTTCCCCGCAGTGTCCCCTGGACAAAGGGAGTTAATTTCTTCTATGGGCAGAGGCAGCACACAGAAACATTTCATGCAGTATCATCCCATCCCACAGACGTTTTTACACCAAAGGATTCTGTAGTATCTGAAGAGGAGATACACTGGTTAACCTCAAAACAGATCTATGGACAGCAGAGCTAATACAGCCCATTTTCCTTTGGTGGTCTTAGGACTGAGAGGATTCTCTAGTATCTGGGAAGAGACAGTCATCTACTGATGCCTTTTCCTCAGTGTCCCCCTTACTTAGCTGCCAACTTTTGTAAAAACGAGCAGGAACTTAATATCTTTGCAGCCAGAAATCCTTGGTCATTTTGCCTGGAATTTTGTGTGTGGCAAAGTCTGTCTCTCTTGTACACCTAAGTGTTTCAGGAAGGCCAGGTTGCTTTCATTAAGGCAACCTATTGATAAGATAAATTATTATTTTTGTAGAGTGGCCATGAATCAGAGACACGACAACACAAACTGAGGTATCTCAAGCCATCCACAGCCAAGGCTGGCAGTTTGGTATTTCTGTCAGCACCCTGAGTCCTGCTGACACTGACCCTGCAAAAGAGAGGAGGGTTCTAAGCTGTTTTAAATCTACTTAAGGCAAGACTGTGGCAAAGCATTATTTTAAAATATATCTTTGTGTTTTCCCCTTTTAACAGCTGCATGTAACCCCTCAGGCTTTATATTTTTTATGCAGCAGCACATCAGTGGAAGAAAAGTCCTTGTCAGCCAACAAAATCCCCATGTGCAGAGTAATCACCCAGTCAGTGTGCACTGGAACCCAATTAATTCCTGGCTTTCCCACATATACTGAGGGATAGATCACCTTTAGATGTAAGCAACATAACTACAGTGAATCTTTTGTCTATCCCCTGATCTGGGACCATGCACTGAGGATTGTTCTTTAAATGTTAACTATTGTTGCACATCAGAGGGCAAGACTTGGTGATGATGGTGGTAGTTGGATTGCATAAGTCAGTTTGCCATCTTCTCCTTGCTAAGGTGAGCTGGACTGTACACCTGGATCCTGGTTATTGGCAGGATGAGACTGGCAAATGAATCCTTTAGGCTGTGCAGTTTTGATCAGTAGATGTTTGGCCCCTGTCACAGAAAGCCATTGAGTCATGTCCTCTGTGAATGCACTCTTAAGTGCTACTACAAAAAGCACCCAAGAGACATCACCCAGACATTGTATTTGGACTGTCCTGTTTCTTGACAGATGTGACTGTGAAGCCTTAGCAGCATTTCACATTTGTTGGAGCAGGAACAGAATCCTGTCAGTTTTAAGGTATTGTACTCTAATCACTCTGCATTTCCTGCTCACTAATGGCTTTTTGGAATCATCATTCTGACATAAGTTAATGCATAAAGGAAAAAGCTCCACTTTCTCATTTGCCTCTATCAATGGAAAAAAACCATAATAAATGTTGCCATTCAAAGGCCAGTGGGATCTAAACTTCTGATGATAACATTAAATGCTAAAAAATGTAAGAGTTCCAATCAAATATGGCAACCTCTGGCAGAACCTTCTTTTTCTAATGAAGTCTGTGTGTTGTGTTTAGTTGGCTGGTGATCCTAATCAGGGTACCGAGATCTGTGCATTCACTCTGGTTTTGTTCATTATTGCCAAGATTAAATAGGCATAGAGCCAAGATGTTGCAGTGTAATAACCTGGGAGTTGAGGAGGAGGGAGGAGAGAGTGAGGGATTATTTATTGGTTGGATAAATGGGGTTAGCAGTTATTGAATGTAACAGAGACTTATTTTCCTGCAGTCAATGGCCATTTAAACAACAAGGCTTATGAATGAAGGATATCTGTCAATTAAGAAAGCAGAAACAGTATCATGAGTGAAGAAGGCCAAAATCAGGCCCTGTTACCTTGAAGTAGTTTTGTTTATGGATTTCTAAAAAAATGGTTGAGTAGGATTGCAGACTCTTGGATAGCAAATGTATGTCCACTAGTAATTAGCTTTTTGTAATGGTGGTTTTTGGCAGTCTTGCAGAGTTTACCTCAACACTCTACAGACCACGGATAGAAACCCCCAGAATTTTTCTTTCTGAGGTGGCTGTTGGTTTGTGCATAGGAGTTTATTCAGCAGTAGGCAAAAAGAATTATTTTCCATCTTTTAAGAACACAGAAATCCATTACATATGCTCATAAGCTTCACTTTCACCAAGTTCATTAAATACAAGTAGAAATTCCCTTCTCAGTGCAGAATTGTGCTGTTTCCCATCAACTCATCACCTCAGAGAGGCTTTCAGGTTCCCTGGATAGGTAGAGCAAAGCTGGAATTGTGACGTCTTCTTCTGTTCTGTAATTTGATTCCTAGAGTTTTGGCAGTTTCTTTAAGGAAAATAATGTTACAGGGTTGGGGTTTGTTGGCTTTTTGGTTTTGTTTTGTTTTTAATTAAAAAAGCCTGAAGCTTTCATCAGAGAAATTTTTGTATCCATCCAAAAGAGGAAAAAAAAGCTTGCAAAACTACCCTCAAAATTGTTCTAATAAAAATTAAGGAACACTTAGAAGGAACAAAGGTTAATATTCTTAAGATTTTGGCTTGCTGTGATGCAGAAGTTAACAAAAGCTAATGGGAATGTCGTGTGTTACTTGGGCATAGCCTACAACATGCACATACAACATGCACATGGCAGATCTAATAGTTGGCTTTCAACCCCTCTTGGCAAAGTGTTTCACTTTGTTTGGAAAGCAGAGTTAGTGGTCAGCACTCTCAGGATATTCTGCACAAAGCAGAGACTCAGCTGTGTTCCTGCTGCTTCTCTGCTCTGTCACATGCAGGGCTGCTCCCCCATTTCACCTGACCCACTCCTGAAGCAATTCTCATTTGGTGAAAGGTTGGACTCAGGTGGTCTGTAAGAAAAGGAACATGATTATTTGAACAGGGACATTTTAATATTTGTGCCTCCAAAAAACTGTTAATAAACAACCTGTGACTGAACTAAGTGTCAGCACAAAGGATAGAGAGAACAGATTTTTACTTGAAAATAAAGTATTCCAAGTTGGCAGAAATACACAGTTTGGTTAAAGAGGTAAGTGGTGTCTGATGAAGAATACTTCAGTTTTTTTCAGAGGTTCAAAGTGCTGAGCACCTATAAAAAGAGTCTACTTCTAAAGGTATTTAAATTAGGATTTAGGTGAAGAATTTGGTGTAGTTTCAGTTGAAATTAATGATTCGCTTCAAGCAGACTTAAACAAAAACATAAAAATTTTTAGAATAGCAGAACAAAAATCAAAACATAAAATGAAGTTACCTGCAAGTTTCGAAATATTCATTGCAGGTGGAGTCTGCAAGGTGCAGTCTGTGGCTGTCTGATTAACACAACAAATTCTGTGGAGAAAGGTATTTGCCAGGTACAGTAAATCTGCCCTCTGCTGCTGAGTGGAGAACTTCTCACAGATCATTTCCATGTGCCCATGAGGTGGGACACACATGTGAGGTGGATGCAGATTGCCTTCCAGTGAGGTTTGAACTGTGTGCGCTTGCCCCTCATTCCTGTGTGCCCGCTCCCTCCTGGCTTTCTGTAGGTTATGAAGAGCCCATGTTGTGCTCAGCTTCATAGGAATATGTTCTTACTTGAGTTGGTGAATTCTCTTTGGAGACTCTGATTAAGAGTAAAGTTGTCCAGAAGACAATGAGTCATGTCCTGCTGTCTGTTCTAGATGTCCACATCTGACTTTGTCCCTCTTTTCTCTTCTTTTACAATCACACTCTAATGATTCAGTCTAAGGCTTGCTGTACCTTTCCTGTTAAAACTTTCCAGTTGACATTTTCTTCTTGTCTCAAAGGACTTGTTTCCTGTTCCAGAATAATTCCCAGTTCTTCTGGCCAATGAGAAACACCTGCCAACCTGACACTGAGGAAAAGCTTCACAAAGGACCTTTTCCCACACTGTAGTACTTAATCCAGTTGTTCCAGGAGAAATACTGTCATGCTATGTTCAGTTATCAAGAGTGTCTAAAAGGTTGATTCTAGATATTAAAGGCTTGAGCCTGAACAAAGTGATCAAATCAACACAGAGAAAATAATTTGCAGTCTCTCTTTCTGGCAGTGCAGTGTGATTTGTCTGTTTTTCATGTCTGACCATCCTAGACATGGAGGTTTTTGGGTAAAGCTGTGCTGTGGTGTGGTGGTGGTGAGAAGGCTCCAAGCCAGCTTCCATGGCCAGTGTGCCTGTAGCACTGTGCCTCTAATCACACATTTTGAGTCATCTGCACTGCAAGACTGAGCCTAGGTTAAGCCTGCTTGGAGAACATTGTGGTTGAATTTGTGACAGAAATAATTTTCAGGTCTTGCATTAACGAATAGGCAGAAGCCAAGTGGAGCCTGCAATGTTCTGCTTCCATGCAGACAAGTCTTGTTTGTCAGAGACATTCAAAGTTGTGATTTGAGGTTAGGGAATTTATGGAAAAGGAATTACGGTGGTCATAAAACAGGACTTAGCCATACTTATTCATCTGTAACAGTGCAAGCATGCTGCTTCTGTTTTTTCTTCTGGAATCAAGTTCACTGAACTTACTTTAATAACCTGGCCAGGATGAAAGTTTAGATACACACACCCTGCAGAGCTGCTGAACTCCAAGACCCTGGGGACTTTTTCAGCCTAGATGAGATCCATAGGTTATCTGGGACTATTAAAGATGTCTTCTTTTCCAGCTGGTTGTAAAGACACCACCATTACTTAGTAGCCTGGTGAGATGTGCCACAACTGTTCCCTGAAGAAGAAGAGGTGGAAACATGCTGAACAGATGAGGAGGCTCATCTGACAGCATGTCCTTGCTGAATGGTGTAGCACAAAGTGAATACAGCTTTTAAATCTGCAACACATGGCCTCTGTCTTGATTCTGTGCAGGCTGACATTTGAACAACATCACTATACCTAAGTCTACATTGCATTTTTCTTTAATAAACAGGTAGAGAATCAAAAAGAAAAATCAAAATTATTTCCAGAGATTTGTAGTATATTAATATGTTCACAATGGACTTTGAAAATAGGCATGAATTTTCCTTTCAGTGGGGAGAGAATGAAAGGTGGACATCAGAGTTGGAAGTGTTGATCTTCCTAGGCCACATTCCATGTTCCAAGAGATCCAAGTTTTTTGCCTCCTTCTCATGCCTTTTAATGCAGGAGGCTTTTCACTCTGTCTATAACTGACATGGACAGCAAATCTTTGGGGCCATGCTAAACAAACCAGTGTGTTGAGATCATTATCTGAATAATGAACCATCTTCCCTGCACTTTGGCTGCAGGCTTGGGGTGTATGGCCTGCCCCATGCACATCATAACTTCTCTTCAGGGTTTTCTTCTCTCCTGGATTCTCGCAGGAGGAGGCTTTAGGAGCTCCTGTCAGCCCAGCAGAACTCCCAGAGCATCATGTCCCATATTTATTCCTGGGGTGTCTGTCCCTCAGCAGCCAGGGCTGTCTCTGCTGCCACAGGTGCGCCGAGAGCGGATCAAGGTGTGCGGAGGAAATGCTGTTTGGAAAAAATAATTTTAAAAAGAGCCTTGCATTACAGCTCTGGATTCAGGACCTTAACAAGTTCATAAAAGCTTGTTGCTGGTGTTGTAAAACTCTAATACACAAGTTCATTCCACATAAGAACACGGCTGTAAGTTTTTAGCTCCAGATGCCAGAGAGTGATCCCAGCCTGTTTAAAATGTGTTAAGCTGCAACATGCTACATAAGTTAATACCAGCTTTTTACTTCTTACCTTTTCTGCTTGGGGCTGTGCCAGTGCTAGTCACTTACATACTCCTTTACCTTGATTCACTGTAGGAGATGAGGCTGCCAAGCCAGATATTTACCTTGGGAACACACATTCTTATCCTGTAACGTTTCATCAGCCACAGCTAAAGAAAAGATTTATGGACTTTGTAACACTAAGATTATTTAAGTCACTTGTTAGCCAAAAATAATGTAAAGACATACAGTGCTTGTTTCAAAAAAGTTTGTAATTAGGAGCCCATGCTTTGCTCTGATTTACAATGTAAGCTTGGTATCCAATTAGCAATAATAGTGTTCTTTTAACTAAAACACATATCCTTCCAGAATTATGCAGACTTTCCAATTACTGTGCTATGATGAAATTATAGCTAGAGACTCATAAAGTTGTGCATAGTTTATAAATGCAATATATTCTTAACTACCTTGCTGTTCAGTATATACTAGCAGGGCTCATATGTTCTCTGTGTTATGGAGGCTTGTTAAAAGGCACATATAAGGTTATTGAAAAAGTATGTCAAATAATATTTATGTACTTACTGCCATTGTGATAGGCTGTTACTGGTCTTTCTGATTAACACTTCTGGTCAGATACAGCACAATCATGTGCCTCAATCTCTAAATTCAAAAAGCGGTTTAGAAACTTATCTTCAAAGCACCTGGAAACTTAAACTCTTGAGGGCTACTGCTTTATTTTTTACCTTGTCATTATGATATGCCCTGTGTTTTTCATAAAAGGAAAAAGGCTTTTGCTGCTTTTTAAAGCAAATTGTAGTGCCTCACCAGTTCATACACAGCATCTCCTCATGCTGTTCTCTCACCAAAGACAGAGCTCCAGCTACTTCTGCTGATGTGGGAGCAGACTGATAATGAGAAATGGTTAAATGTTGTCCTACAGTTAAAATCAACAGGAGAAATGGCAGAAGTGCAGAACAGCCTTTAGGTGCTGTCCTGCAGTGGGAGAGGGCAGGGAGGAGCTCCTTGCTCTGTTCATAATGGCAATTCCTTTCCAGTCCCCTTGCAGAGGGTTATTGATGAGAAAACCATGTCTTTTACAGGAATGGGGGAATGACTAAGGCCTGTCCAACACTGTGAAAGTGTTGGTAACACTTAATGAGATGACTAAACAGGCTGCTCCAGGGCTTTTGCAATTTATTTATTATTATTTATTACCCAGAGTTTGCTGAGGACTGCTAGTCCCAGAAGGAAACTTCCATTCAGCTTGCAGAAAAACGCTGGGGAAAATGGCATGGATAGAGACTGAGAGGAGAGTGTGTGCATTGTATTCTCTGTGACAAATATGAATGACTCTATGTGTGTAATCTTGCCTTATTAGACTAATTCATATTTGCTATTACTGTTCATTAAAAATTATTTCAACTTTGCCAAAACCTTGTGAGCTCTGCATGATGGGAGTGGACAGGGATTCAGTGAGAATGACTCGGGCTGTTTTCATCCTCAGCTCTGTAGCCTGTCCTGTCTCACCCTCCTCTTCCTCAGCCCCTTAGCAAGGTCTGGTATGGTTCATGCTCCGTGTCAGGTTTTAGGGGAGAGTTTTTTTTTCTTGGGGGATGGAAAAGGAAAAAGCAGATTGTTAGGTGGGGCTGGTGCCCAGTCCTGTGTGCAACCTTCCCTATCCTCAAAGGAAGGAAGGAGGAGCAGGCTGCCCTGTCTGCAGCAGCTGGAAGGCCCTGCCTTAGGGCAGCTACATGGCTTTGCAGTGTAATGTGGATCAAGAGATTAGAATTAAAAGAAAAACTGTAACCTATGAAACTCCCGAGAGCTTGCTCTTTCTTTAAATCTGTCCTTATTTTTACAATCCTTCTAACTTAAATGAGGCATCTTTAGTGTGAGTCATTTAGGGGGACAGTTTGGGTTCTTCAAGTTTTGAGGCTATTTTAATTTCTCAGGCTATTCATTGTCTGCATTTGCTTTGTTTAATTTTGTTTGGTTTTCATTCGAGCTCTCAGTTCTATATAATATAAAAGCACTCAGAGCTGTATAAATTATGGCCCAAGATGCCTCAGGGGAGTTGGTAGTGAGTTACAGCACTGTGTGCATGCAGTGTCTCAGCTGCTCCCATTTACTGGTCCAAGTGGAAGAGGCTGAGAACCATTCCAGCTTCAGGAGTGCCTGATGGCACTCGGTGCAGCCAGTAAATCCAACCTGTGCAGACAGGGATTCCTGCTGCCAGACTGCCCTGGCGTGCAAACCTGAGGTGTAGGGCTGATGGACATGGAAAACTTGATTGCAGCATTTCAGGGTAACCTTAAGATTGTCTGCTTTTTGGCCCTGGGATGGCTGCCTCCAGAACCATCCTGTGTAATTTCTGGAATTGGCAGCCAAAGTCTTGGTTTGGCCACCAGTGCCACCCACTGCTCAGCTCCCTCCCTGACCACCCTGGAATTTGTCTCTGACTCTCTCTGCAGGTTTGGCTCTACCAAGAAAAGGGACTAATTTGAGAAGAACACACTTGGGTCATGTCTGCTCTGCAGCCAGCTGGTCTTGTTGTGCCAAATGAAGTTCTCCAATACCTTGGAATCAGAACAGTGCAAGCAGGATGGAGGAGAGACAGAATATTAAGTGCCAGGGAAGCAGTCAGGACAGGGCAAAGGAAGATTTAGGGTAGGTGGGGTCCACGCTGCACAATGATAGGCATCCAGCAGCTGTGGAAAACAATAACAAATGGATAAAAAAAAGATTTATGGTGTGTGCAAATTGGGGCATCAGAACTACATTAGTTCCCATTCAATTATCTGTTGAAAACCTCAACAACACAAGACAGGCCCTCACTTCAAAGGCCCCAGGTCAGCTGAGGAGCCTGGGGAAGGCAGAGGCTCCTCACAGCTGGGAACGGGGCCTACAACGGTATGGAAGCACTTTTACATTCGTGCTTGCAAATATTTACACATTAGGTCATGGCAATTAGGAATAATTAGAGTGGAATGCACCTTGTGTTCACGGAGCCAGGAGCTAGGCCCATGTCATAAACACTGAGTTTATTTCTGTTCAGGCTCAGCAGGGCAGGACACAGAGCCTGAGGTGCCTTCCCAGGGCTGCTCCCAGGGCAGGCACACAGTGCTGGTACAGGTGGTGCTGGGAATCCTGCTGGGGGGCTAAAGCTCTCATGCAATTTGGGGTCTTGAGCTACTCATTGCAATCCCTCTTCAAGGCTGCTTAACTGCAATTGAATTTTTTCATAATATCAAATAATTTGTGGAGTGATACCAAATACTCCCTCCCAGCTACCCAGCAGCAAGGTTTGTTTTCTCACAGGAATACATAATATGAAGCCTTTCTGTCAATGCTGTTCCTCCCAGCCTTCCTGGAAGAAAAACTGCTACAAATGAAAGTCAGATTTAAGAATAACAGTGGAGGGGATTTATGCACTGGCTGGTAAAGGGTCCAGAGAATTACAGTGACCAGTTCTATACCAGCTTTGCTAGTGGGGTTGTAAGTGGCACTGAAACTGCTCTGGTGTGGAAAACACATCCTTGATACCTATTAGGTGTGCTTTGCAGTTGGATTGCAATGGGAGCTGGAAATGGTACTTAAGGCAAATCTGATTTGTAGGAGCTATGGACCTCTCTAGCAGCCAGGACTAACAAATGGCTGCTTTTGCTTTGCCTGGACCACAGCTCTATTGTTACTCCACAGTGTTGTGGGGCATCATTACTCATAATTGTTCATAAATCTGGTGATTAAAAATGACAGTGCACATAAAGTGCTTTTTAATACTTTGTATTTATACCAGGCTATTTATTAATTATGTGACTTGCCAACATATTATTACTTCACCTTAATTAGTGCCTGGCAGTGTGTTAATCACTCCTCTGCCACTGCACCTCAGGGCTCTCTTTAATTGCCATTGGCTTTCTCCCATGTTTGCTGTTAGCTTGGTGATCTCTGGCTTTGGGACCCTGGGGACAGGACATTGTTGAGGAGGTTGGAATGGTTTGTTTTGTGGACAGTTTTAGCACAGGAGCTCAGTGCTGGTGGAGCTCTGAGAAGGCCACCAGACAGGGTGAGATGCAGGGACGGGTCACATCCCCACCTGCCCCACAAGTGCCTGGGCAGCACTGCCAGCCCCAGCCTGCATCCCACTGACCCAGGGTTCCCTCACTCCCCTAAGGAATGATGGCCTGGGGCTGTGCCTGAAGGGTGACAGTTAACAACGGGATAATCAAAATCAACTGTGCCTCAGTACTGTAAAATACTTTCCTGGCGTGGGGAATACACTACCACTCTTCTTAGTGTTAGGTGTGTTTTGAAGTTGGACGATGATGTGAGGAGACTGTGTAGTTTTAAAGTGAATCCAGTCTTTAGAGATAGTTGAAATCTCCAGCTACCATGAAATATGTTGTCACTTCAATTACAGTTGCAAGTACCTCTCTTATTTGTTTCCTGTAGTACCAGACAGACTAGGTAAATATATATCTTTTTTAATGAAGCACAATATAGTTTTTAAATGGTTTATGTCAAATTGTTTCCAGTTTCTTATAAACTCCTGATTTCTAAATATCTCGTTATTTGTTCCATATGTTTCACTGAAGTCATTGTTACCAGTACAGCAGAAAATACATAAATAATCTAGTAATTTAACATAAGTTTGTGATTTTTCTTAAGTTACTGTCAATCAAATATCATTAGTATAAACTGAAATCAAAGTAGAGCCAAAATCTGTAATTAAATCATGGAGGATGTACTGAGACAATGAGAAAATCAGGAGTGCTCTCACAGGCTGTTCCACACACAGCTCTCACTGTGTGTGTTGGGAGAGAGAGCACAGGAGTCTGCAAGGAGGGAGTTCTTCACAACAGTGACTGCACTTTTGTCAGACAGGTTTCCAAGCACAGTCATGACAGTTGGTATTAATCCATTAATTGTGTTTGGTTTTCACTTAAGTTAAATATCCAGAGCAATGTGAGGGACTAAAACCAGCTCATTGTGGTGACATAATAGGAAAAGTACAAAAAGGTTGTGGAAGATGCTCCCAACCTGCTGATTGAGCCTGATGAGAACGAGGCAATGTTGTACAAGGTCTCTGTTCAGTGAAAAAAAAAGTCACAGAATGGAGTTGGCAAAAGAGTCAAGGTATGCTTCATGAAAAACCTCAGCATTTCCTGAACAAAGAATGTCCTTATTGCCCACTGAAATATACAGCTTTGTATTGTTTTCTCTCCTCCCTCCTGTATCAGTAATGAAAGAAGGAAAAGGAGGAGCAACACATGATAAGAAGAAAAATATGGAAGAGGAAAATAGGAAGGGCAAACAGAATATTTAAAAATTTGTGGAAATACTTTTACAAACATGTAGAAAAATCTAAAAATATAAGCATTTTCTGATTGAGGAAAATGTAATTTTAAATCAGGGGTGGAAAAGAAAAATCACACCATTCCAGGCACTAAAAATGTCAGTTTTCACAATGAATGTAAGATATCACTGAGGAGAATTATTTATGTGACCAGTGTTTCTTTTTCCCCATTAAATACATTTTTCCAGGCTTTGAAGGTTTCTTGGTTAATAGTACATCACTTTGTCTGAGATGGTTTTCATCCATCTCGGTGTCAATGCATGAGCTAACAAACCCAACTGTACTTGTCAGTCCTATCAGCAGTTCCAGCTGCCTTTAAACCTGCACATTTTCTCCTCACCAGGATGTGCTGTTGCCCTTGAGCCCATCTTTGATTTTGGTCAGTGCAGATGTGTTTCCAGACAGGCCATGTAAGCAGGGATTAGCCTGTGAAGAAATTGAGTTACTTCTGTTCTGTGGCTAGGAACCCCTTCCCAGTTTTCTGTGATGAGAAGGTTCTCTGTTCAGCTCAGGTGAAAATCCTGGGCAAATTTAGTGTATTCCCATTATAGCTTTTATATTGCCAAGTTCATGAAACAGCCAATTTAATCACATCATGAGCCCTCATCTGTTACTTGCTTATTCTCTGTTACAATTTTCTTCTTTCCAGAATTTTCTGCCTCCTCTGAATTTCCTTCACTGCAGATGGTAGTCCACAGTCACCCTGTGGGCAGTGACTGAGGGGTGACAGGGGAGGACATTTCTGCTGCCAAGGTGGACAGCACAGGGTAAAGCACAGATCTGAGAAGGACAGAGGGACAGAGGGACAGAGGGACAGCACAGGGTAAAGCACAGGTCTGAGAGGGACAGAGGGACAGAGGGACAGCACAGGGTAAAGCACAGATCTGAGAGGGACAGAGGGACAGAGGGACAGCACAGGGTAAAGCACTGATCTGAGAGGGACAGAGGGACAGCACAGGGTAAAGCACTGATCTGAGAGGGACAGAGGGACAGAGGGACAGCACAGGGTAAAGCACAGATCAGAGAGGGACAGAGGGACAGAGGGACAGCACAGGGTAAAGCACTGATCTGAGAGGGACAGAGGGACAGAGGGACAGCACAGGGTAAAGCACTGATCTGAGAGGGACAGAGGGACAGCACAGGGTAATGCACAGGTCTGAGAGGGACAGAGGGACAGCACAGGGTAAAGCACAGATCAGAGAGGGACAGAGGGACAGAGGGACAGCACAGGGTAAAGCACAGATCAGAGAGGGACAGAGGGACAGCACAGGGTAAAGCACTGATCTGAGAGGGACAGAGGTGTTCCCTGAGGGTGAGCACAGAAATCAGAGCAGGGAGCAGGACACACATGGATACCACAGAGTTCCAGTGCCCAGAGGTGGAGGTGGGAGGTGCAGCCCTTTCAGTGATTCCACAAGTCCCTCTGGGAAGCCAAAGTGATGCTGAGGAAGAGGAGGAGGGGATGAAGCTGGACTTCACCAGGCAAGGGCAAAGCAGCATGTTAGGGCTGCTGCAATGATAGCTCTTCCAGTGTTTCTGCTGCAAGCTCCATTTTTCAGGGGTTTATAACTTGCTCATAAAACTTTACTGCAAGCCATAATTTGGCACAGAGGGTTCCAGGCTGAGAGCATACTGCTTTCCTTATTTAAACTGCATTTGGTTTATTGACAGGCCTGTTTTCAGATTGCAAAAGAGTGACGAGTGAAATAGAAATCTAATTGTTTCAGAAACTCTTTTTCCCTTTTTTAGGACTCTCTAGCCCCCAAACAGCTTTAAACATCTACTGGTGCCTTTGAGTATTAAAAAGAATTAAAACTAGTTAAGAAATTCATGTTTAAATAATGGCTACTGTGCATACTGAGGAATTGTACCTGCAGTGTATAGCATCTTTCAGCCCGAATAATCCCAGTGCAGCTTTCCAGCCTTCTAAAACACAGCTGAAACAGAAATACAGGCAGGATAAAAGGAAGCAGTTAATAATGCAGACCTGTATGGCAGGGCTAATTGTGATTAGGGCCAGGCTGTTCTATTTAATGCATCTGCTCTTGCAAAAGACACCAGAGATCCTGTGGATCAGATTTTCAGGTACTGCCTTTGTCCTCTGGAGAACACAGGTAGGAATGAAAGTGATTTTGTTGCAGCTTAAGCCATTGCTGTATCAAAGCTTCTGATTTAAAATCCCAGCCATGGATACACATTTTATTCTGTTCAGCACTGATGCTGCAGTGAGGAATTCAGTGAGGATTTGCAGATCATGATCATGGTGTTTGGGTGAACATTGGGATACTTAATTCTGATTGCTTGTCCAGCCCTTCCCTGTTTCAGCTCCATCCTACGTTCCCATGCGTGTGTAATTCTGCAGCTTGGAGTTACATGCTCTGAGCTTTTGAATTCTAGTTTTACAGTGAAAGTAACACAAAAATACCAGTGTTTATTTTTGGCAAACCAGTTGATATTTTTAAAATAGCTTTACTTAATTCTGTTAAGCAAAAATATGCTGAATATATGCCTAGGTTTGCAGATGATCTTTGATTATGTTTGAGAACTTGGCCTTGAGCAGGTTGATGTTTCACTTAGAGAAGAAATGTCTGAACAAGCAAAAGTGTTTGGGGCTGGTTAAGTTGATTTTCAGTATCTAAGCCAATGTGAAATGGTATCTTTCGTGACAAAATACACTTCTGAAAACATTCAGAATGCTTCTGTAATATCTTGCATCCATACTGTGGTAATGTGAGAGGAGGGGAGATTGGTATTTTATGAATTCAGCAGATGCGACCTTCTAGGTTGTTTTCTGGACCTGGTGAAAAGCTGGTTGATGTTCATCACTTAGTGGGGACTTGGGGGCTCAGACTTGCTAGATAAATCTGTTTCATACTTGAATTGTGTGGACTGTCACAAAAGTGTGAGATCTAAATCTTCCTCCTTGTACCCAGAAAAATGAATTTTACCATCCAAAAGGTGCTTTTGCTGGGCCTTTGTAGCCTCATGAAGCATAAAACTTCTTTTACCTCCCACCCTGATTGCTCTCACTCTTTTGAGATTTGTCTTGCTTAAGTCATGATTCATGACTTCTGTTGCACTCTGGGGGATACAACTCCAAATACTTTTTTAATAGAAAAGGTTTGGCTGCATAGGTGCAGACCAAAAAGACCAAGCAGAGGAATTTTCAGCCTGTGTGTGGTCACAGTACCTGAGCAAACCAAGTGGACAAATTACTCTGCTGCCATATCTGTTTCTCTTGGCAGAACCCTGACAGTCTTCTGCCCTCCCCTGCAAGTGTTTGGTGCTGTTTGTGATTCAGATTCACTCTGCAGGTTGGGTGTGTAGGGATTCACCTCCTAATCTGCATGGCTCTCCTTGAAAGGTAATAAATTACAGATGGAGTGGTCTCTGTAGATGCACTGGGGAATATCTGAGCGTTTGCAGTTTGTTCCACTCAGGGACTGCTGCTGCAGGGAGGTTGTGTGGACTGAAGCACTGGGGAGAACATGGAAGTTGGTGCAGCTCAGCACTGTGGGAGGTGAAATGAGAAGTCAGAACCATTGTCACAGAGCACCCCGTGCTCTGCACCATTTCTGTGCCACCTCCCAGCTCCTCTGGTCTCGCTGGGAGGAAGCTGCTCCAGGAGGGAGGGTCAGGCAGCGCTGGAGAGGCAGAGAAAAGCAGACAAGAGAGACAGAATGGGCATTGTGTGGCTGTGGCTGTCATTGCCCAGGGGTTGAGGGAGTGTAGAGTGAATGAGAGTGATGAGAAATTATTGTTTTAAAATCAAAGAAATTAAATGGCACAGAATTCTGCTTACAGAGTCAAGATTGCCTAGTGGCTAAGCTTACACCTTTGAGATTTAAGACACGAGGAATTCTGGTGTTAGTTATCCAGACCTAGTTCACTCTTTTAAAATAAGGGAGGGATGTGAAGTTTCTTAGCAGTCTTGATCTCTGTAGCCACAGGAGGATTTCACTGCAATTGTACACGTGACTCTCTCTCTGTGTTACTGTATGGAATAATAATATTACCAGGTCTTTTTTTTTAATTTAGCAGAAGTTTCTCATCTATGCTTGCTAGAAGATGGGGAGCCTAATGTCTGTGTACCTGTGAAAATGTAAGGTCTTGAAAATTAATTGTAAAAATAACAATCACTTATATTTGTGTTGAGTCTAATTTCAACAGGTCTGAGATTCATCAAGGCACAGGTCAGGAGCACTGTCTGTGGAGCACTGCAGGGCATGCAGACTTCTGGTGGTTTAGGGTAGGAAAAGAGAGATCCTGGAGAGCTGAGCAGGGATCAGAGTGTTAAGCAGGCTGCAGTTTTGCTCTATAATTGGTGTTTATTTAAGAGATTGGGAAGTGATTCCCTGTGCTTTCGATTAGCGCCCTGCAACCTTGGCTGGATTAGGCCATTGCTACTCCAAACACAGTTTCACAGTGCATGGGCTTTCAGCAGGGCTTAAAAAGTTTGCCCTGGCTATTTATATGAATAAATAACCAGGGTTTGAATGTTGCTGTCCCTTTTTTCCATTATTTGTCTTATGGGATCCACAGTTTGAGTTGAACAGACATGATTAAAATTGATGTTCTCTGGTTTTTACTCTGGGAAAGTCACTGGTCTGGTTCACAGCATGACTCTGCAAACACTTGCCATGACTGAGCTGAAGGCATGCAAAACAATGGAAGAATGAGTAAAAAAAGGGTGAAAACCGGGGCAAGAAGTCAGTGTATTGGTATCAAAGTGCCTGCTTTGTGACACTGGGCCCTGAGTTGAGGTGACACTTACAATGGATTTGTCATCTCTGGGCATGTGACAAATACAGTTGACTTTAGTGCAGTGCAGCTCATCCAAGCTCTGTTTGCTCAAGAGAAAACTCCATGTTCAGCACCATTCAGTGCTGGCTGCTGTGCCACACTGGGCAGGGAGGGCAGTGATGGGATGGCTTTGCTGGCTGCTGAAGGTACAACAGCATTGTTTGAAAACATAAAACTGTGTGTGCTTAGTGCTCTGAAGCTCCTCCCTCTAGAGGTGAAATGGAAAGAGACTTTTATTCAGTGAATCTTGTCTTCCCTCTAATTGTGTAAACTCCTGTGTCACACTGAATGTGGCAGTCACCAAACAGTGTTGGGGTGTAGCTACTATTTTGATGCTATCTCAAATAACCGGCCTGATATTCAATATTTAATTAAAAGCAGAAAACTTGATACAAATAAAAGGTGGGAATCTGAATGGCATGGTGGCCAGCCTGGTATTTCTGACATATTAATTGATAAATGTTGCTTTACTGCTGCATCTGGGACCAGTCTTTGTATGTCCTTTATCTCTTTAATTCTTTTTGCACGGAACAAAACAAATTGGAAATGAAAAACACTGGTTTATTGTATTCATCTGAGGACATGCTAATTGAAAATGATTGTTTCTTACTGGGCTGGATTCAAAAATATGTACATCTCTCTTTCTCTCTTCTACACATAAATCCATTAATGTGTTGAAATAGCAATTGCTAGGTCACAGGGAAGTGAGATAAGTAAATTTAAGAGGTAGCCATACAATGAGGCAAATTCCTTTGCCAGCTTCCAGGCCCTTTGGCACAGGTATGGTTGCCAGAATCTACATTTTCATTAAAAGCAAAACAAAACAATTTTTTTGTTTTGAGCTTTTAGGTCCACAGAGATAATTTGGAAAATATTATCGAGAAAATAGTTTTTTGTCAAAAAAAGAAAGCCCTATATTTTGTTAAGCACACTTCAAGCTACTAAAAAAGAAGTGTGGTGTTGTTTTAGGTTAATCTGGAAGAGGATTTGATGGACAAGTAATTTATACTGTCTTCATCCAGTTTCAGTTTATTTCTCAAATGAACTTGGAGTTGTAAAGCAGTTAATAAGGAACCTTAATAAGGACTTCTTTAAAAAAAAATAAAGTATTTTGAATAATTAAAATCATTGTCCAAATTTTGGTCTAAATTCTAAAGGGATTGCTTTCACATTCTATCACCTTAGTAGAGTGATTTTCAGATTAGTTGGAGTTTAGGGATTTTTGGGGGGGGAAGATTGCTACCAGATGAAATGTGTATCATGGATATTGCATGCTGATAGTGTCAATTTGGGGGATTAGAGTAATATAAAAGACCAGTTAATATTCCAAACAAACCAGAGCACTACAGCACAGAGTGTATGGCCCTTGTTCTATAAGAGCACTTTTCCAGTTGGGATTCTGTGCGCACAGCCAGAGTAAAACATCCCATACACAAGAGCAGATCAAAGAGCAGCAGTAACTCTGTGCTTCAGCTGAGAATTGTTCCTGACACATCACAGATCCATGCGCTCCTTCGTGGCTCAGTTGCCAGTTACTGAACAGTGGCCAGCAGTAAAAAGTGAGTCATAATGACTTTTCTTTCCTCTGCAGGATTACATGTTTTTATCTTGTTTAACTTCACCATTATTATATTGCCATTTACATCCTAGATCACCTACCCAGCACTGAAAGGGCATGAAATTTGGACAGTATTGTGCTGTGCCTAGAGTTTTAGAATTCTCCAGTTTTTCACAACTTCCAGCTGGCATTAAAAGAAAAAAAAACTTCTAATTTTTTAAAAAATTTATTGTGGTCCCTGCCTCTAGATCCCTGATCCTCCCATCAATGTTAGCATGTATTTGGAGCTGTACTATTGTGTTTGGCATTAAAAATTTTTAGATTTGTTTGTTTGTTGTCACTTTAAGATATCAGATGAAGTGCCAGTGGATTTGTATCTTGGACAGCTGTGTCAACTTTTTGCTAACAGTCCAAGCCCACAGCTTAAGGAAGAAAGGCAGGATATCCCAGGTGAGCTGCTGAGCGCCTGGGTTTGTTGACATTGTGTGTGGACCAGTGGACTTTGCATTTTTTCTGTGCTGGGCTGTTTGTCAGTGGGATTCCAGACAGAGAAGAGGCCAGTCCTGTGAGTTAGCACCCAATTCATCCTCGTCTGTGGGAGATGGGAGAGCTGAGCAACTTGACTGTTTGAACAAGAAAGGATTCACAAAACTTGTTTTGCTAAAAAACAAACATGACTTTTCAGAACAACCTGCAAATGAACACAATAATGACGTGCTTTTGGTAAAAGCAGAATCATTTCTTCCTACACCCAGACCTGACTGTGCACTCACTCTGGTGGTTCAGCCATGTGCAGGGAAGGCCAGCCCGGGGGAGAAGATGCTTTAACCCAGAGCTTGCACAGGGTCTCCTTTGTTGGCCAAATCTTCCCTGTGTGTGATGGGGGATCATTTACATTATCACTGGTGTTGTTTGCCAGAGGTTGCTGCATGTGGCTTTTAATGGTGAGCTCACAAATATGTCTGTGGTAATCTGCTGGCGTAATCCTTTGTGGCTCAGCGTGTCCCGCACGTCCTCCTTATGCCAGGGCATGCTTTAACTCAGCCTGCGGGCTGTACTCTTATGTTTAAGAGCTGTGATTTTGTCATGGTAAGTTTTGACGGAAAATCATGTGTTAGTTATAGTGGAAAATATCAATGGAGAACCAAACAAAGTAAAGAAAAATTGGGGTGTGTTTTGTGCTGCTTGACATGGGGTGTTTAGGTGCATGAACTTGACTGGTCCTGAGCAGAACTGGATTTGCACATCAAAATCATTGTCCTGTTACTCATTGTACACAGCATCAGAGGCAGAAGGAGTATTCTGTACCATTTTTGTAATTTTTTGTCACCATCTTGGGTTCTAATTTTAAAATCTTTTCAGTGGGCACACTCTGCCCCATGGGTTGCAAATGAACACAGTAATTATGTGCTTTTGGTAAAAAGCAACCCCATGGGTTGCTCAGCATTTGTTCTGCTTCCTTTGTCTTGACAGTCTGGTTTTCTTGGTGCCCCCCAGTGAAAGCAGGACAGTGAGTGCAGTTGACTCTGTTGAGAACTGCTCCATTTTCTCAGCTGGAACCTCCCATGCCCTGCCTTTCCCAGCCCTCCAACCCAGCCAGGCTTGCTCTTGTCCTCCCAGAGGGATGCCACCATTCTTTCCCTTTGTCCTTATTTCCTCCATGAAATTGAGCTCTCTTGCTTTCCTGGCTTGGTGGGAAAATGTGAAGAGATTGAAGAGCTGGATTATTTGGCTGTGTACAGGTACTGGCTCCTGGTGAGGATTAGGAAATATTCTAATGGTGATGAGCCATTCTTAATTTGAAGACTCCATCACTGTGGCTGTGCTTTAGTGGCAGACAGACCTGGTGCCAGAGCTGCAGCAGTGATTCTGAGCACCTGTAGCACTGTGTCCCAGCAGGGCATCATGTTGGTGCTGGCTTGAGCCTCAGCTCTCTGTGTTGCTCTAACAGACTGCCAGCCTATAGCTCAAGACTCAGCTTTTAGAGCAGATCTCTGCACATTTTCTACTGAAAGAGGCAAGTTCAAGAGCCTGATTTAGTGCTGCATCAGTAGTGGTGTGTGTGTGGTCGCACATACAGGGGCTCTGTAAGCAGTTATGCTTCTCATCACATGACAGAAGCACGGCTGTGCCGTCCCTGTTTCAGGATATGCAAAGGATTGATGCTAGTGGGTGGTTTCAGAGATAAATTTCTCTGGCCAGGAATGTTTTGAAGACATTCAGTGCAGAGGGAATGGCCCTGTTGATGTCATATCATGTAATTGGTGAGATCATGTGTGTATGAAAGTCACGAGAGCAGGAAAGGCTAGTAGGTTGGTCACTCCTGCCCCTTTTATTTTCCTTGCATATGTTTTCCAACTGCAACTTGCCTGTCTGCTCTTTAGCTTCTCTGTAAGTAAAGACTCATTAAAAAGGCACCAGCCTCCAGTATGAAATTTAAAAGAGTTTTTGCTTCATAGGTTCATGTTTGGCAGTGAGAAAAGAACACATTAAGCTCACAAGAAAGATGGTGAGGGTTTTTGTCCACACAAAATACTGACCCAGAGTTGTTTGGACATAAAGGCTGCATCTCTCCATTTCTATGGACCCTGGCATTCCAGGATTGCAGTCAGTGGGAGAGGAGTTGGTGTAGGAGGGATCTGAAGAACCCTGCCAAGGGTAAAAAGTGAACAGCAGAGTGGAGCAGTCCTGGGCAGAGGCTGTTTCACATGGGGGCTCTGTCCAAAGCAAGGCATTCCCACTCCAGCCCTGAGGATGTCCCTGGCTCCATGGGTGCCTCTGCATTGGTGGTGCCATTTGGGAAGCCTGGCACCGCCTGCTGCACAGCTCACAGTCCCAGCTGTGGTGTCCTGAGCCTGGATTGATGGGCTGGCTGGAAAGGCAGAGGGCAGCTCTGCCACTCTTTGCTCAGGCCAGTGTGGAAATGCCCCCAAGCCCATCAGACCTCTCTCTGTAGAGCAGTGGAAACTGCAAGCATCTGTCTTTTCCTTCTCTGGCTGCAATTCCTTGCAACCAGTCTGGAGAGAGTTTTACATGGAATTACAGAATGGTTTGGGTTGGAAGGGATCTTAAAGATCATCTTCAAAGAAAGGCTTTTATGCTGAGAGCCTCATTGTCTTTTTCAGCTGTATTAGCTGGGCTAATAGAAGGTACTGTTTCTCCCAGCAAACCTTTCCTCACTGGCATTAAAATATGTGTTTGCTTGCTATGAATGAAGAGTTGAGGTTGTTTTGGATATTCTTCTGGGGAAGGAGAAAAAGACACAGCTTTTAAAAATAATGTTGGCAGCTTTTGGGAAAGGTCTAATCATTCATTAAAAGCAAAAGTTCATTCTCCATTTCAAAGAACGCATTGTGGTCACAAAGATCACTGTGAAATCAAAGCGAGTTTGCTGCAGAACTCATCTCTTACACAGAAAATTAAACTTTAAAAAGTTTTTTTCTCAATTATGAGGTGACTGAAGAAGAAAGAGACCGGTAGGGTTTTAAAAAGACATACTGTAGATTGATTTATAGTTCCAGCCTTTATTCACATAGCCTATAATTTGAAAAAGTTTATCACAGTTCTTTATGAGTAAATGATGGGCCAAAATGGACCAAAATTTTGAAATAAGAAATGAGCTGTGAGGTTCTTCTGTGAAAGTGCTGGTAAAATTTGAATAAAAATTAAAATTTAAAAATTGAACCTTTTTAATATTTCAGAAGAGAATCATGGAGAGAAAGTGCCCTGCAGAAGAATCACAAAGTAGTGTGGCCTAAAACTGATGAAAATGAGCCTTTCCTGGGCATTAGTGTGAAGAGCTTTTCCAAGGCTGGAACTGTCCTTACCTGAGGAACACTCACCCAGTGCACAGATCTCAAGGTGCTTTACAGAATTAAAGGCCCAGTGAATTAGAGCTCAGTGCAAGCCAGTGAGACCCAAATGCATTTATTTCCAAATTTAGTAGTTGATTAATGAGTCACAGAGAGGACACATTTAAGAGTGTTGCTCTGAATTTGGAAATACAGTATTGTACATACTCAGACTGGAGGCTGTACATTGCCTGTGCCCTTGAAATAACCTTATTCATCTGCACCTGGAAGTTGTTCTCCATCCACAAAACCCAGTGGGGCTGTTTAAGGCCAATTCACAGGTGTCTGAAATTTTACATATAGAGGTGTGAGGCTATTTAAAACACATGTGCAGGTGTTTACATTGCAGCGTGCAGGAGCAAGGCTGTGCACATCCAATTTAGGTTTCATGCTGAAAGACAGGGCTACCTTAAAGGAAGTCCAGGAACAGGTGGCAAGGTTGGCCTGTTCCCAGTGGTGTTAAAAAGGAGATAAGCCATACTGTAAAGAGCTCATTTCTGTGCTACATGAACTATTTTCTGGTTGCTTATTCAATGTTACTTTCAAGGATCTAGGAGAATAGCACAAAAGCACAGTAAAAACTCCCTGAAGATGCTGATGTGTCCAGCATTCTCTCCAGTGTTTTGGTTATAGATTTTCTGCTGGAAGTTCTGATTGTTCAGAGCTCTGCTCCTGGCTCAGAGGCTTTGCCCCAGTGACTGATAAGGTCAGGATACTCAAAAAATACCTCACAAGTGGTGATGCAGTCCCTGCTGAGGAGGCATTTGAGTACAGAACTAAACTCTGCACAGGCGTTGAAGTGATGGGCTCAGGGTCACCCCCTGACTTGGCATGAGCAGCTCCTGGACCAGGTGTGAGTTGTTCAAAAGTGTCCTGGGCTGCTGATGGCTTCTGCTTTTCAGAAATTCTGCTGCTAGTGGCTGTTTTGTCTAGTTGGAGATGGACAGTTTTATAAGGCAGTAAATTCTGGAAAGCTCTTTGAGCAGAGTGCTGAAATTAGACATCTGGAAAGATGTCCAGGAGAAAAGTTACATCTTCCTGAAGTTTGTGGTCTTGTCAAGTGCCAAGGCTGGCACCCCTAGGAAGCAGAAACGTTCCTTTTTCCTGTTTCAGAACCCAAGTGGACAGGCCAGGTCCATGTAGAGCAAGTTCAAGGATGCATGCAGCTCAAGTGCCTTCCCCCTCAAGTGACAGAGGACCCCGGTGGGGAGGAGAGTGATCATAGGGAATTTCAGCCCCATGCACTTCCTCTATCCCAGTTAATCTCTCCAGGAAGTGAGAGCAGAAGTACAAATGCTCACTTGTCTTAAGCACCTGGAGTTTGCACACAGAATTGACAGGAGTTTGAACAGAAGCTTTGTTTGGGTGTGGAAGGAGCTTTGCAGTAGCCACTGTCCCTGAAACAACGAGGGCAGGTCCCACCAGAGGCAGAGGCTTCTCTCCCTCACCTCTGAAGGAGCTGGGAGATCTCCTGGGGGTTGGTTCTGCCAAACCTCACATGAACTGAGCAGCACCAGCAGCCAGGAGGAGCTCAGCAAATTGGAAGAGGAGCTGCACAAGGGCTTGAAGTCACCCAGCACCTTCAGCACATGGACCTCTCCAGGGGCAGCATGCAAAGGTAAAAATGAACCATTCAGTTCCTGGGAGGTTTGCTTGGGGTGTGGTCCAAGTTCTGCCTGTAGTTTTGGGTCATTTCTTCTTGATTTAGCCAAGTTGCTCTGGCCCATGCTTGGCTCAGACTCCTCGTTCTGAGCACGACTTGGCAGCACGTGGTGAGACACAGCTCTTGTGCCTGCTGCTTTTTGCAGAGGGGGTACCTGGGAGCATCAGGGCTCCCAGGACAGTGATAGCAGGAATAAACAACTTGAAAGACAAAATAAACTCTTGCTATCAGAGTCACAAGGCAAGCTGTCCAACACAACAGTGGTCTCTGATTTTATATTTAATTTTAGAAGCTGAAACTAAATGTTTTAATTTTATATTATTCTCAACATAATGCTAATTTGCTCCAGATGTCCACTCTGAGCTGAGCACTGCCATTTTGCATAGAAAGCATGTGCGTCAGTGATTTATTCCAAATAGCTTCTATTTTACTGCATTTCATTTTATTCTGAATGAAGTACTTAACAACATGTTTCTCTTTAAGAATCTTACTTAATCATATGGATATAATTTCTTCAATTTACGTTTTCAGTTCTTTAGTGTGGTGGCCACAGGGTGTTTCTTAACCTAGGAAGATTAAATGCACATGTTGAAAGCTGCTTATATTTGATTTTGAGGCACTTTCATTTCAAAGTCCTCCACGTAAGGTACAGAAGTGATTGTGGTTTCCTGCTAGGTTCTGGGATAGAGGGATAACTCTCAGGAAAACCTTGCAGATACCTTCTAATAATCATCCATGACAATAACATAATTTCATTTCTTTCAAAACTGTGGTCTACCGAGAGTGTTTAAGACTTTTTTATTGGGGTTCAGGAGAAAAAGAGATTTAATTTTCTTGTCATTTCTGGGCTGCAGTTCAACGTTTCAATTTAAAACCTATTACCTTTGAGCTCCTTTCCCAGTTTTCCCTCAAAATATTATCTTAGAAAATGTCTTTTATTCAGTTATTTTTTTATTTATTTAGCAGCATATTAAAAATTATGTGAGACAGCTCAATATGAACCTTTGTTATTTGAGCGTGGCTCACTCAGCCATTCCTGTGCATGGGCTGCCATTGGTCAGGTATGTCAGGAATGTCCTTTGGCCTGGAGCTGCATCACGTCACGGGTGAGAGGCAGCTCCCCTGAGCTGCTCTGAGCCTTGCAACAAAGTCCAGGCAGGATTTTTATTCTTTCATTTTAAAGCTGACCCAGGGTGTGTAATTTGTGGTAAAATGGGATGCTTCTGCAGTGGTCACACAAAAAGTAATATACCAGATTAATCAGATATCGAAACCTACTCTTTTTCCCTTTTAAAAATCATTTCACTCATATAATCCCTTTTCCTCTTAGGCTTTTACACTGCAACCTATGCCATGGGATATAAATTTCATGAGGTCCCATCACTTGTGAGGCAGGGTTTTCCCACCTGAAAAAAATGTTCATCTGTATTCATTTGCATCTTCTTTTTGCATTTCTTTTTCAATCTTAGCATTTAATTTTCAGAACTAACCTTGCTGTTATTCTACAATTGTATTAGTTTATTATCCTGAATTGTTGACACAGCTGGTAGGGAGCTAAGTGCTGTGGTTTCACACAATAAAATTTCAGACAATATGTGTAGCACTTCTTTTTCATACATATAATTTGAAAGCCATATGATTCACCAATATGTGTTATTGTTATCCACCCATGTGGGACACAATCTATTTTAAATTAGTGAAGTGACTTGCTAAACTCCCTGTAAACAATAAGACTGTGGGAAAACATTAAGTGCTATTCAGAAAAGAACATTGCTATAGAGTCTTTTATCCAGAGGATCCCACAGTGCTGTAGAGAATGGAGGGACCTGGCACTGCTCTTCAGCAGAGCTCATCCTCTCAACAGGCTTGGGAGGCAGCTCCAGCACTGGGAACTGGAGCAGGGCTTGGTGAGGGTGTCAGTGCCCACACCAGTGCAGTGGGAGTGGTAAATCACCCTGAGTGAGGAGCAGCAATAGGGTGTTCGTAAGCAAAATCTGGAATTAACATCTGCTTTGGAGAGAAAACTGACCTCATTTAAAGCAGGTTGAGGTCTTGAAACCATTTTCCTAGGAATAAGCGTCTCAGATTTTCTTTCACGTAAGGAACATGGCCAAGCAAGGCAAAATGCAAACACAGACTAGGCAGTGACTTACGGTAAAGTGAGGATGAGTTCCTTATTTGTAGGGGAGAAACAGCAGGTTCTCTCAGATTTATCCTTCTCCAAGTGTTACCCTGAGCTCTGTGGGATTCTGCTGTAGTGTGCTGAGCAGGTCTGTGGGTGAAGGAGAGAGCTGTGTCTCTTGGGGTTGCTTTTTAGAAAAAATAATAATGTTTTAAAGACAAATGCTTCAAGATTCCAGCGCTTTAATGTTTTAGAGACAAATAATGCTTTTTTTTCTGAAAACAAATAATAAAAAGTACAAGCATTTTTGCCCAAGAGCACCACAATCGTGGCACGAGGGAGGGCAGAATGAGGTGACCAGCCCTGCAGTGAGAACAAGCTCCCACCCCATCCCTCAGCTTCCCAGTGGTTCTCCAGCAGCTCTTGGAGGGCTCTTTGGCAGAGATGAGCTTTACACAGGTGAGGGAGTGTCAGCTACAGTCGTTTGAGCAGATCCCTTGCCTGTCCTGGATTACAGGTGGGACCTCAGTCTTCCCTTGTGGACAATCAGATTTGTCCAGCATGGCACAGAGAGAGCAGGAGCCCATCTGAGCACTGAGTCCCACTGGCAAAAGCTCCACTTCTGAGAACAACCTTGGAGAGGATTGTGTGTTGTCCTCATTGCTTTGTGCAGATTAACCCAGTGTTGGCAAGTTCGTGCAGTTTGTCAATTTGCAGGGAAACTTTACTCTTCTGAGCTGAATTTCAAGTTGAATAGCAGTTTGAGATAAAAGCTCCATTATGCACTTGTGGAAATGAGCACGGGTAGGGTATGAGAAGGACAGTAGGTTTTAAGATTTTAAAAAAATCCACCCTCACTAAAATGGGAGAAAACCCCAGCAATAAAACTCCTGACTTTGTGAAACATTTAGTGAGGAAAATGAACAAGCTGTGTTGAACCATGTACAAAGAAAGTTGGATTTGCAACAAAAAACTTACCTAGATGGGCAAAGAGTTACATTGCTGCTATTTTTCATCTTTCCTAACAGAATTTGGTTGTGCTGGAGTAGTTCAGTCAGCTGTAGCCAGCAATTTCCCACTGTAGATCAGATTTCATCTACAGGATCCTCCTCTGTTTGATCTGCCAAGGGCAGGAGCCACTTTGTAAGCTGTGATGACATGTGACAAGCTATGACTGTAAAACATATTTATTTATTGGTCTTGACAAAGGTAGGAGCTGGCTTTTCCAGAATTATAAAAAAAAAGGAGTCCGGGGTTATGAGTGGGAAGTTAGGATGGACACTCACTGTTGGCAGATGACACTGTGTGTGTGACACACAGGTTTGTCACACGCTGGGCTCAGATCTTCCTGTGGCTGGAGACAGACACAGCCCAGACCTAGCCCAGGCTGCTCTGTCTGTGCTGCACTGGAAACTCATCCTGTTACTAGACACACTCTTGGCACGTTACAAAGGCAGACTGGACCATGTGAGGATCTTTTTGTTCCTTTACTGGTTCATTAAAAAGAAAGGAAAATATGAAATAAAGAGGGAAGCTTTTCATTTTGGTTTTTTCCATGTGTTTGTTAGGGAATACATTGAGGGTATTTCAATAGTGTCTGATGCCAGTGTAACAGCTTAAGACTGTTTGCTTAATTCCTGAATGTGCGCATTGTTTTTAGCAAACATTCTTAATTTATGTTTGTCCTGCCTCTCTTCCAATCTGCCATTGGATTCAGAATGTAAGCCAGCACGGGCAGCTCCTGTGCAGTGCTCTGTGCAGCTGTGTGTCCCAGAGCAGGGTGAGCAGTGCCCTGTGCTGGGCACGGAAGGGCTGCTGAGCTCCCCAGCGTGCTCCACGTCCTGCGCTGAAAGAGAGCGCTCAACACATCACAGCCACAGCTTACAGAAGCAGGGTGTGTAATTTTTAATAACTGGGATAAAACCCCTCAGTGACATCTTTAAAATATAAATGCCTTTTCTTGTTTCTTTTATTTCTTTGCCCCGCCTTATTTTGCCTTTTCATCTCTTCTCCTTTCAATTCCATTAAGCTTCATTGTACAATAATGTATCGCAGTGGACTTTTTTCAATTATGTTTTTGATTTTTTCCTCCTTGTTACTATAAAACTCCAGATGTTTTGAGACTTCATGGTTCTCTGGATTATTTTTTCCTTTATTTTAATCTTCTTTTGTAACATGCCACACATGTGGTATTTTGGCCTTTTAAGATGCTAGGCTATGCTAATCAGCCATAAGTTTTGGAGAAGGATTTTTTTTTTCTTTTTATAATTACTTTTCCCCCTTCTTTTTGCTGTTGTCTCTTTAATTATTTTCTTTTTTCTATCTGTTTTCTTTTTTGTTACCCCAACTGGTTAGTCCACATCAATCGTAATGGATTCTCCCTTTGCTCTGAGGCTGCATTCTTTATGTTAGGCAAATTAATTCTTCATTCCAAACTTTCCAACTCTCATACCTGTAAGGGGATTATGAGCCCCATTTTCACCTTGCTTGTCAGGACAGAACCATTTGCACTGAAATTGGCCCCTCCAGACCAAGAGCACAGTTCTTGAAGATTGTTCTTTGAAGATTGAGATGGGTGCAAATAGATTCTACTTTAGATGCGAACTGGAATGGAAATGTTTCCTTGGAAATTAAGACAGTGAATTACTGCTCCAGAGAAACGAGTTTTTGAAGTATATGTAGGAAATGATACTTTTTATTTAAGAAATCAAAAAGTACTGGAGGGAAGCATTTTAATTTATTTGTGGTTCTTTGCTGGCATGGATGGAGACAGATTTTAATTTATTTTGTTCAATCTTAATTTTGTCCCCAAAACAAGCAGATCTGGCTTCAGATATTAGAACAGCAAATCTTGGATTGTGTGCTGTCCTTTAATTTCAAATAGCTTGTAAGCTATTCAAAAAATCCCAAATAAAGAACAGTTTACCAATTACATCTGAGGAAATAAAGGAGCTGACATGGGGTGTCTTCTTTGCTTATTACATGACCCTATGAATTTTGCATTTTGTTCTTTAAAATGTTGCCTCATGTAATGTTATTTTTGCCTGCAAGCCGTAATACTGCCTTCAGTCCAACTGTAATGAGGTTTCAGAAAATTGTTTGCTTTCCAAATGACATATTTAGCAAAACCTTATGGCAAAATCTGTGGCTGTCAAGCTGCTGATAGTAAAAAATTCCCAACTTTCCTGGTTCATTCTCATGTGTTGTAGCAAACAAATGCAACTACCCCTGTTTTGACAAATGTTTATACTTCTTGATTAAAGAAGGATTACTGAAAAGATTAAAGAAGAATTACTAAAAAGAGTTTTAATACTAGAATTCAGGTCTTGTGAAAAGGATGGGATGCTCTGATAGTTTCCCAGATATTTTGGGTTTGCTGGAAAATGTATGGAAAGCTCTGCTTGCTCACTGAAGTGGGTGACCTGCTGGCCCTAGAAGAAATAAATGTGTGAATATTCCAGTGCTGGAAGGAACATTTGCCCCGTGCACAGTCAGAGGGGTCTGTTTGTGTGGGAATCACCTCACAAACACCTCACAGAGCCAGACCTGGTCACTCTCAAAACCGTGTGACTTAAAGGAGTTAAAGTTGTTCTCCGTGGGCCAGGTCTGCATTCCTCATGGATCCATCACTCCTGCTGCTGCCCAAGGGGCTCAGGAATGCAGGCTGAGGGGCTTAGAAAATTCATAAAATGGAAATAAAAGGGACAGCCCAAAGTCTTGTGTAAGTCAGAGATGTTCAGACACCTCCTCCAGGGATTCTCAGTGTATTCATATTTCCCAGTTTCATGGCAATTAGGAAATACACAATCTGTCTAACAGCATAAAGGAAAATTAACTGTTTATTGGTGGACGGTGTGTGGATGTCAAATGGTTGGCCACAACTACCCTAAAGCCCAACAATGTGGAGGATGTATTGCATTTATACTGTGGCTCACTCTTCTTTCTTCTTCCTGTTCTGAACCTTTTAAACTTTTCTTCTCTTACACACCAGCAGCTGTACATCATTCTGGCTAAAGCCCTAAATGCTTTTTTTAAAGACAAATAATTAAAAGTACGAGCATTTTTGCCCAGGACTGAAGTGAAATAGCATGTAGTGTCACTTTGTAAAGATAAATTGTTCAGGCTTCAGAAATAAAACCAAACACGGATATTGGCAGGTCTTTTTATGTTACAGTTACCTTCCATGGTATTATAATCACAAAGGGAAAACACCCAGCTTCAGCAATTTAAATCTGTTAGTTTGAATCTGGCTAAATAAATGGGGATTCTTTAGGATGTTAAAGCCTCTTTCCTATGGGTGACTTGTTAGGTACTCAGATAGTTCTGTTGAGTTTTATTAAACTCCTTGCATGAGCCATGTTGCTCATGCACAACTATTTGCGGGATCAGGGCTTTACATTGCAGCTACAACAGCGAATTAAACATTAATCTAATCAGGAGTTAGCTGGGAAAAACAAAGCCCCAAAGCAGATACTTTGATTGTGGTGTGGGGTGGAACAACTCAAGTGTTTTAAGTTCCTGAGGTTCATAACAGTTCGGAGCCCTGTGTGCTTCCAGCCACGGCCCCAACATTGGCCTCAGTGTGCTGTTAAACATTGATGCTATTTAAAGAGTGGTGTGGCTGTTCCTCCCCTCCAGAAGGGATACGCAGCCTCACAGGATCCTTTTTCTCACAGCGTGTTTTTCAGTAAAATTTTCCCAATTTTGTAATCAGTTGGGAAGAAAGAACATTTCACAATGTTCGTAAGGCTTGTGGATGTTTTGACCAGACGTCAGATTTCCTATTGATAGCATTAAATGCTTTGGAATGAAATGTTTTGGGTTTTCCATCTGTAGGCTGTCTGAGATGTCAGCAGCCAATATGACCTGCTCTTTCCCTTTTAGGTCTATAAATAAAAGGCAGCTTGTTTAACTGATCTTGCAGCAGAGAGCAGAGGTGTATATTAATGAGCTTGCTCTAATGGCACACTGGACCTATTTAGCACTACGACTGTGAAGGCTTCTCTTTTTCAGTCATAACTCATTTCCTAAGAAAATGTCAGTTATTGCTTCACTCTATGGTCTGAGCTGGTTAGTTTATAGTTTATTTCTTCTGATCTGTGCCACTGACAGATATGCTAGACATGACTGTGATTAAATGCGCTCATGAAAATGGTAAACATTTGATAATATAAACCCTCTTGGGAACATGCTGTTATTTCTGCGTGGCAGCATTCTCAGGTGCATTCAGAGTATAATCTGGAAGCAAAGAAAAAACATATTAAGCAATTACAGTTATTAGATTAAACTGCTTTGTTGGGAAAATTGTGATGTGTTTAGATCACTGTGAGATAATTCTGTGTTTTTATAAATATGGCTTTTGAATGTGTGATATTGCAACAGTGACACTGCAGTGAGATTTTAGTGTGAAATAAAGATAACATACGTATTTCCATATGGTAACAAACTAGTTCAGTCCCATAAATTTCTACAAGGTATTTTTTCCTGGTAGAAGCCCTGTTCTGAAAGCAGCAGTAGTTATAAAACCCAATGACTGCCTTGTGTTCTTCCCCTAATCACGTGGCATTGTTTTGTGTCTGTGCTTGGGTGTGTGCAGCATTAACGATCTCACAGCAAAGACAAAAGTAGTAATTGCAATATAATTATTATTTTTATTGATTAAACTTGTTTAAGAGTTCTGTTGACATTTACAGACTTTGAGGATCAAGCAGCATTTGTTACACTTATCCCAGGCATCAAACGTCCACAAAATGTTTAGGATTATAGGATTAAGCAGTGACAGACTGGGGCCAGATGTCTGGGAGATACCATAAGTGGCCTTCTCAGTTGATAAAATAGCTCTTGCCATCCTGAAGCCCTTTCAAAACTGAACATTTGTTGCTTGTAGTTGAAGCTGAGACACTTGTGGGATGGCTGGATCTTCCTGGAGGGTATTTAAGAGGGAGAATCATCCCCCATTTTTCCTAGAGTAGTTTTATATAGTGTAAATGTAAATGTAAATACACTCCAAGTAGTAAGAGTAGGTGGAAGGGTTAAAAGAGTTGGTGAGTGGCATTTAAACCCAAGAACTACCTTACAAAATTGTCTTAACAACAGCAGCCCAGTTGAAGTTGTCACACCACTTCAGGGAAGCTGTTTCCATGTGTGGACTTCAGTAGGGACAAACTGTGAGAGATAAACAGTCAGCAGATCAGAAATCAGGGAGCTGGAAAAGGTGTCCTTCAAAGTGCAGCTCTGAGTGGATTCTCAGCCCACCCTGCTCAGCTCTTTGCACCAGCTCCGTTCCTCCCTTCCTTTGAGACCTTTCATCTTCAGCTTCCTCTCTTCTCATCGCTTGTGGCAAGGTTCTTGTCTCCACTGCTTTCCTCCTGAATGGAATTCCTGTTTCACCAACAGCCTTTGCCACCTTGAAAATCTGAGTACTGCAGTCACAGCATTCTCTTTGCTGGTGTATTTTTCCACCTGACATGTTTATCCTGAGTTTATCACTGCATTGGGCCCATCCCACTGTCTGTTACCCAGCTTAACAGAGCTGGGTAATACAAATAATGTGAATTAGGAAATAAGAACATAAATAAGAAAGGCTCCAAGCATACATGGTGATGGAGGAACCTTACTGCTGAAGGCATTGGACAAACTTACCAAGAGAAGGCAGCTGAGCACAGAAGAAGGGTCTGTAAATAAGCCCATATTTGTTTGAGTGTTGCTGCTTTCACTGCAGCTCTGAGCATTTCTGGTAGGGCCTGCTCCTTCTCTCCCTGAGGTGTCGATCCAGCAAACTCTTTAACATATGTGCTTTCATGTGTTTTAGATTAAGCTTGTGTTTAGATGTTTGAGGACATTTTCTGTTGGAATTTTTGCTACTGACATCAGAGTGTGGGGCTGGACCTTTCATGAGTTTGGATTATTCTGCATTCATTGCTACTTTGCATTGGGCTCTAGGAATGGAACTGAAGACTGGTAATCCATTAGAAAAACATTCTAAGGGTAAAGATCCTTCTCTCTAAGTTGGAGAGAGATGGATTTGATGGCTGGAGTGCTCAGGGAAGGAGGAATGATGGTGACATCCAGAGTGGTGAGAGACTCAGTGTTCAGATGGGACATGGGGGACAGGTGGTGTCCCTGGGGGCCTGTAGTGGGACCAAGTGCAGTCTCAGCAGATTCATGAGTGACACCAAGCTGAGTGGTGCAGTTGACACTCCTGAAGGATGGGGTGGCATCCAGAGGGATGTGGATAAGCTCCAGAAGTGGCCCATGGGGTTTCAGCAAGTCCTCAGTTCTCCAGCTGGTTCAGGGCAACCCCTGGTATCAACACAGGCTGGGGGATAAAGGAGCCCAAAAATGCTCCAAGGGATGGAACACCTCTTGTGAGAAGAAAGGCTGAGAGAGTTGGGCTTGTTCAGCCTGGAGAAGGCCCCAGGGAGACTCAGAGCAGCCTCTCACTACTTGAAGGGGACCTGGAAGAGAGATGAAAGGGTTAACACTTCAAAGGGATGCCACACTGTGGGCACACTAATCAGAGGAGGTTGGGAAGGAGGAAGATTGGGAACAAAAAGGAAAAAAGTGATCTTTAGGACCTCAGAACATTAACTCAGCTTTATGGAATGTCCTATGAGAAGTGTGAATTTGCTGAACCCTGCTCTATTTTTCATAGACTTCAGCATTTTTGCACAATTCAAATTGCTCCATCCTGAATCTTAGTCAGATTTTTAGTGATGATTGTGAAGAAAGTTTGTTTTTTTGAAGCCTTGGTAGCTTTGGTCACTTCCAAACCCCCCTGCCTCCTTGCACCAGCTCAAGTGTTCAGAGGTGGGTCGTGGCCAGACAAAGCTTCTGAACTCCTAAAATGTCACCAGCATGTCATCACCTGCATGTCTCCAGATGATTTTGTGGATCTGACACAATGGCTGTGATGCGAAAAGGTGGAAGATGTATTCACACCAGATAGTTGTCTGTACACATACCCAGTGTGCCATTCACCCAGGTTACTGCTCAGAGCACTGAGATATTTGTGGCATTAAGGGCCACATTGATCCTTTGGTGTGTGAGGGGCTGGGACAGGCAGAGCAGTGCCAGAAACACCTCTGGCTGTGGTGTGCAGAGTGATCTGCATCCAGTGCCAGGACACAGCCTGCAACACCAACTGCTGGCTCCAGAATCACTGTGGCTGCTGCGCTGAGGTGTTTACAAACACCCTGGGATGAGCAGGATGTGCTGGGCCTTTCTCCATCTCTTAGGCCCTGGGAGATCAGGAGCCCCCAGGCTGGAGCACCTTCAGTGCTCCTCCATCTGCAGCTGCTCTCCCGTCCCATCTCTCCCCCTGCACTGCAGTCTGCAGTTTGCCTGCCCTGAGGTGTGTGTGACAAGCAAGATTGACAGGGTGGTGATTTCTGTGATGACATCTGAGGTTCCTGGAAAGCTGCTGAACAAAATCTTGACTCAGCAAAAGGAAGTGACAAAGCATTTGCTGATTTTGTGAGAGTCAGGATTTCACTGTTTACAAACAAGAATCATAGAAAAAGCTCTGGCTTCTAGAAACTGGTTGGAACAGGTTGCTCAGAGAAGCTGTGGCTGCCCCATCCCTGGAATTGCTCAAAGCCAGGTTGGACAGGGCTTGGAGCAACCTGGGATAGTGGAAGGTGTCACTTGCCCACGGCAGGGCCTGGAACTAGGTGACCCTTAAGGTTCTTTCCAACCCAAACCATTCTGTGAAGATGCACCTACTATATTTCAGAATTGCTCTTAGTGTTGACAGGAAGGTGGATTGGGTTGTGTTTCTCAAATACGTTCCATGAGATCACAAATCCTTGAGGAATCAGGTTTTTTATCTGTGTAGAGGCATAAGAAGATGTGCAGTGCCATGAAACAGCAATATGTGCAGAGTGGGCAAAGAGGATGCATTCCTTCACTTTAGTGTTTGCATGCAAGTATTTGAACATGTGCAAGTATCTGAGTGCATTTTGTGGGTGTGCAGGTGCATGAATGTGCACACCACAACTATTTGTGCTCACCTGGGAGAGTTCCCATCCTACAGACAGTGCCTCCACCGCCTCTTGTCTGTAACACTGAAACTTAGCACTGAGCAATGCAAAACACCCTTCCCTTGGCCTTGTAGCTGGCAGTTTTACTTATATATTTATTCAGATTTAATTTGAAACGGTGACTTCTGATCTGAAGGCTTTTTTATTGCTGAGCTCCCTAATGAAACGGGTGCTTAAGAACCCAGAATTGCTCAGGTTACTGGTTGTGTAAATGCTGAGAACAGCTTTGAATGATACAGCTAGTAAAGAAAAGGGTGCAGAATAACAGCAGGGTTCCTTTGGATTGATCTTCAAATGGATCAGGTCTTCCTGTAATAGTCCATGCTCATCTGCTCCAGGGTATAATATTTCAGACACTTGAAACCAGGTTCTAACCCACCAGCTTCTCTTACTCTCTGTCTGTAGCAGCTAATTGTTATTGCCCACCGTGGCTCCTGTGGCAGTTTACATCACAGAGGACTCCTCAGAACACTTGTTCTTTCTTTAAATTTTCTGCTCTGACACCGTGTCTCTAAGTGTTCAGCTCAGACAGAATGTGTGAGATATTTATAACCCCTGTATTATTACTGAGCTGCACACTGTGTCTTCGGTGACAGATTAAATGAACAGCACAACATGTTGTGTTTCATCCATAAATTTCAACAGATGTTTGAATGTTGGTTGATTTATTGCACGTCCAACTTGGTTCTTACACTGTTCTCATTGTGGCTGCACATGGTTTGTTTAATAGAACCTTACAATGATTTTTTTAATGACGTTTTTCAGTTTGAAGGGTGCAACAAGGCATTTTCTAGGCTTGAGAACCTCAAGATCCACCTCCGGAGTCACACTGGGGAGAAGCCATACCTGTGCCAGCATCCTGGCTGCCAGAAAGCTTTCAGCAACTCCAGTGACCGGGCAAAGCACCAGAGGACACACCTGGACACCGTAAGCACCATTCCGTACTGGGAGCTGTCCCAGTGTTCCAGTGCCCCTGGGACACAGTCGGTCCTGCTGCTCCAGGGGGCTTGGCCTTTTCACTAAGAGAGTCTTAGAACACTCAGCTAGGAGCAAGTGGATTTGGTTTTGAGCTGTTTGTGCTCTGAGAAATGAGAAAGTCGTGATCACAGAGAGGCAATTATGCTGTGTTACTCATGCTGAGCAGTGGTTACGCAGGATGAGTTACTCAGCAAACTCTGCCATTGTTCCTGTTCCAGTAAGAGGAGGCAGCAGCTCAGTAAGGTAGAGCTGAGTCACTGCTGCTGCTCCAAATGTGTGTCATTGTCTCACTTCCTGTCCCTTCAGTGAGTGCTCTGGGTGAATGCAAAAGCTCTTCAGACCTCTCAGTGGAAGGGAAATGCACCTCAGTTTTGGACAGTAATTTTGTAAAAAGTGAAAATAAATCTGTCTCATAACTCTGTAGTTAAGTACCCTCCATTTTACAGTTAATCTCTCAGATTAACTGTGAGAAACACACTCTCTTATTCTCTACAGTTGGTAGGTTTGGCTTGACTCTGCAGCTCTTCTCCCTTGTCTCACAGAGAGAACAGGAGCCTGTCAAGTGTCTTGGGCTCTACTGAAATGAAATCACCAGATCAGGGGGAAAGAAAGCAATGGCACAGCTCTGCAGACCAATCATGTCCTCAGCATAAAGCTTGTAAAGAATAACAGGCAGAGTTGTTCCTTTGTCTTTTTCAAAGAAGTGAATATATGGTTTAGTTTGGCCAAGTGTTTATGGGGCAGAACTTTTGAGTTTAATTGATATTTACTTTTTAAGCAGTTACACATTTCAGACAGTGCAGCATTAAGGAATGTCTAATGTACATTATGCCTTGCAAAAACAAACAAGTACGAGAAGCAAGTCAGTCACATTTTCCAAACCAAAGCACACTTAAAATAACAATGTTTTATTTATTTGAAAGTCAACCTGAGATATTTGAATTTGTCATTTGTATCTCTTTTGAAAGTGGATATACTAATTGCATGTAGTTTTTTAATTTAATTGCCTGAATCTAGTAGTTATATTTTTTTATTAGCCAAACTCACAAATTGAATGCCAAATTGAATGTTTTAAGAGAGAACTGACATGGTTACTAAAATGAGCACAAATTCTTTGTATGTGTTGTCTGTGCAATATTGAAGACAAATGTCTTAACTTTCTATTTTCTTCTCTTCTCCCTTTATCTCTGTCTTTATTATCTGAAATGCTCATAAATCAGGAAAAAGGTACAGTAATAATTTTCTAATAACTTTCTTCAATATCTAAACACATCTCCATGCTATTCCACTGCAGGTTCTCTAAAACTGTTTCTGTAGTCCTGCACACACGAACTGAGTTCCACTTACCTGATTTAATTGAAGCCCTGTGGTATAAGCTCAGTGAATTGTGTGCTTATGTGAACATGAAAAATAGCAGAGCTACAGGATGGTGCTGCTGCACCAAACAACTGCCTGGAATGTCAGAGCACACAGCCATGAACCTTTGTTAGGGTGATCACATTCTCATCCAGTTTCCCTAGGACTGAGTTGAATGATTTTATCACTAATTTGAATGACATCAGTGATTTGAAAAATACTCTGCTGGTTTTTCTGCCAAGGGATTTGTTAAAGTTTTCCATAGCTTTTCCTCAGGTGTCAGTTCTCTGTGTTCCAGACACTCTCAATAAATCTCCTTTGCCCTGTAACTTTCTGGGTAGGTGCTGTGTTAGCCTGCAAGGTCATGAATTGGTGAATGATTCTATTATTCCTTCAGAAATTTCCTGCTGGCTGGACAGAGCAGCAATACATATCCTCTGGAGGTGCTTACAAAGAAAGGGGGTTTATATAGGCTGCTTTTTCCTTACTGAGTGCATTTGGAATTGGTTTTAAAGCTTCTCAATGTAGGTCACTCCACCATTTATCTTCTCCAAAGGAGAATCTGTAAATCATTTCACTTACTGGTGTGTGCTAGTTTGATGGAATCCCCACTAAATCATCTGGAAGTAGATCCTTCTCTTAGGCAGGAGCAGAACAAAGGGAACCTGTCTGTCCTTGTGGTAAAAAGGGCACATCAGCACTCCTCCAGGAGCAGAGCAACTGGGTTTCACAGTCACTTCTCCCAAAACTGGTGGGATTTTTTGCCTTCTGTGCATCCTCCTTCGGAAACCAAGGGGATTAAAGAATGTGACATCGAGGTCATGGCAAACCAGTTTTCTACCTTTGAGAAGACACCAAAAGGATTTGCTAGTCCTAGTGAGAAGGCTGAGGTAATGTTGATAGATGAGGCAAGAAAACAGAGAACAAAAGAATGTTCCATTCAACTTGAAAGCTTTGTGAGCTCTGCCATGCAGCACTATTCTGCTGGCATTCAAGACAATGGTCACTTAATAAAAATTGCCTTTGCTCATTTTGGCAATTGCACCTTCATTTGGAGTTTGTTCTGTAACCCAGAGAGAGTGTTCCATTTTTTAGGAATAGGCATAGCCGCAAGAAGAATTTGGTGAGGATTTCAGTGACTGGGAAGGTCCCCTCTGAGCCTCCTTTTCTGCAGGCTGAGCCCCCCAGCTCCCTCAGCCTCTCCAGACTGTTCCCAACTCCATTGCCCTTCTCTGGACATGCTCCAGCCCCTCAATGCTTTTCCTGTCATGAGGATCCCAAAGCTGCACCCAGGATTTGAAGTGGGGTCTCCCCAGTGCCCAGCAATCCTTGTAACATTTATATAAATCAGAACTCAAAACCAGAATGACTGTCTTTATAATTATACTGGCTGATGCCATGATAATTTTGTTTGTAAAGGCTAGGGAATAAAGAAATGCTCTCAAAACCCATTCAGTTGTACCTCACCAGCATTTAGCTCAGCCCAGTGAACCATATCCAGTGTGCCAGTGCAGAATCACTTCTGTTTGCATCGTGCCTGGTTGGAGAGCTCAGAGGAGACAGAGCAAACGTGGGCGCAGCAGAGAGAGGGAACAGCTCAGGTTCAGCTGAGTGTGAACAGCTCAGGTTCACACTGTGTGTGCTCCCTGTGCTGGTGGGGCGGGCACAGGGGCGTGACATCTGTCCCACAGTGTGTGTGCCCATGCTGGGATGGGCACAGGGGTGTGACATCTGTCCCACAGTGTGTGTGCCCATGCTGGGATGGGCACAGGGGTGTGACATCTGTCCCACAGTGTGTGTGCCCATGCTGGGGCGGGCACAGGGGTGTGACATCTGTCCCACAGTGTGTGTGCCCATGCTGGGGCGGGCACAGGGGTGTGACACGTCCCCACAGTGTGTGTGCCCCTCCTGGGTGTGACTCTGTCCCTTTGCTCCTCCCCAGAAGCCGTACGCCTGCCAGATCCCCGGCTGCTCCAAGCGCTACACCGACCCCAGCTCCCTGCGCAAGCACGTCAAGGCTCACTCGGCCAAAGAGCAGCAGGTGCGTAAGAAGGTAAGAGCAGGCAAGGAGTGGCACGTCCCCAGAGCTCCTCAATGCACTCATTTTCCATTTACCTTTAATTTATGTATTTTCAGAGCAGTTTTTCAGCAATATCACAGAAGAAAACTCCTGGTTTTTAATCACTGTTGTGAAGCAAACCACCTTATATATGTCTACTTTCAAAGGCTGCCACCCTCTAAGTTCAGTTTGCCCCACGCTTTCTGTCCAAGCGTTTATTTTCCTGTTCATCTTTATACACAACCCCAAATGATGCTGTTATTCACATAAAATGTCCATGCACTGAGTCTCTGCAATCAGTACACACTGATGGTATTAACTGAAGTACATGTTGGCAGATCATCTAAAACACAAATGAAACTAAGCCAGGGTAGAGTGGAATATAGGAAAAGAGGACTTGGAATAGAAGAGATGTCCTTGTGTCAGCCATGCCCCCTTCCCTCCCCATTTTTCCTTCCTGTGTTTTCTGGCATACTTTAGAGAAACAAGGAGGGAATTGCTTCCTAACACCAAACCTGGGTGTAATTTGTTCAGCTCTGTGTACTGAGCTGAATGCCTTAACATGTCACCATCCTTACATCTAGGGACAGTCCCCACTCTTACACCTTGGCACCTCCCAAAGCCTCATTCCATTTCTGCAGAGCAAGGTGGGGAAAAACCCCAAATCCAAACTTTGTGTGAGAGGGCACAAAGTACATCCTGGTGCAACAGGAGGCCTGGAGCACAGAATCAATCCAGGCCAAATTTGTTAACAGCAGCTGCAAACTCAGGCTGCTTGGAAGCACCAAGACATCAATATCGAGGGTTTCATATCACTTAATCTCTTGCCTTGAGGAATTTTCCTGTGTGCATGTACACAGCCTTGTATAGACTTATCAAATCTATCTTACAATAATGTTAGTAACTTGCCTCCCACACCTTATTTGGTAGATCAGTCTAAATCTGCACTCCTCCAGTGGTTTGAAATAATCTTCAGATTTCCTGTCTCATTTATCCATGATAACTTTATGAATATTTGATCCCATGGCTCTTTTTCCTCAAATGAAAGGCACCTGAAAAAGTAGCAGATTTTTGTGTTTTGGTCAGGCTCTCTTAAAAAGGATCAAAGCAAACCTGGCTGATAAAGAAACAAGAACCCCCCCCCTAAGTATTTCACTTAAATATATTAAAAAACCCCAACACCTTTCACAACCAAGTAAATCCCAGTGTTACTAAACAGCCTACTTTGGATTTCAGATGTAGGAAAAAAGGAAAAAGACTGTTTATACTCATTTGCTTGTTTTTGATTATAACTCAGCAAAGGCAGTTGTCTGTTGGTATCAACTTCCCAAGAGTTCTGAGTGGAAATGACCTAGCCAAGAAAGAAAAATTAACAAGCTGTTCTGCCAACTTGTCTTGGTTGAGACATGCTACCAAAATGTGCCATCTCTGATACAAAACAAAATGCCTGAGCTTAGACTTGTATCAAAGGAATCCTGAGCACTTAGTTCATAGCTTAGAGGATTAGTGCAGTGGTGATATTTGGTTGTTCTGAAAGGCTTTACAGAAACAAAACAGGAGAAAGTTAGCTGTTAATTTAGTAGTAGTTTAATTGGCTGCAGATGCACTTGTGATCCAAATGTCAGATGTTTATCTCAAACCCACAAATGGCTGTAGAGCAGAATTCTGAGAAGGTTTGACTGGGCCCTTTATTTAGAATACCCAAGCCCAGGGGAGATGGGTATGTGAGGCTGTACCCATAAGGACAATAACTATTTATTAATGGCTGTAGAGTATGATGGCTGTTTGTGTAATGCGATCACTCTGTTATGACAAAAGCTTGGCAGCATCAGCATGTTTGAAAGAGAATTAGAAATGCTTTTCTTTCTTAATTCTCCTCTCCTGCTGTTTTTAATATGATGGACATTGTGGTTTTTGAGAGTTTGCTTCAGAGCCTTTTGCCAGAGCTTTCATTTCCATGGAGCAGAGCTGACACGTGAGTGGAACCTCTTCCCATCACCGACAGCCTCGCTCTGCCACTTCCAATCTGATCAGCACAAATGCTTTTTTTTCCCTATCAAATGCCTTTCCAAGTGTCACAGTTACAGGGTGACGCAAACCTTTTGCCACAGAATCCAAGAAACTACAGAAAGCCTGAAAATGTGCAGTTCAATTACTCAGGAAGGTTTGAAGGAACACAGGGTACATTATTTTTGAAGCAAACTGGTTGTTGATGTAAGATTAGCACACTTTTAACTTGTGCACTTCAGAAAACCAAAGTCATCTCTAATTACAAGTGCCAAGTACTAGACACATCCTTAATTACACTGAGTTCCTAAGAATGGCATTTCTTCCTTCTATATATAACCCTTAAGGAGATAAACGAAGTTAATTATAAATAATTTGGTTTTACTATGTAACACAATGTTTCTTTTATCTTCCTCTTGTAGTTAAAGTCCTGTACTGATATTGAACAAGATGTACTCAGTGAATGCTTAGCTATCCAACAGCTGCACACATCTTCTCAGCACATCCTGGATGGGAAGTGTGGCAGATCTGTAGCTCCTCATGATTTAATTACAGGTAAGAATACTTCTAATGAGTGTGGTGCTAAATATGTCATACAAGAGAGGATTCAAAGCAGAAAAGATTTGTCACTGTGGAAAGTGATGAAAACTCCAGACCAACAAATAAGATGAAATAATTAAGCGAGTTGTTTGCTAAGGGCTTGCTTTTTTTGGTTTTTCAGCATTAGTCAGAGAAATAGCTGCTGTTAATTTCATGTGAAGGGGCAGCAGCCCTGCTGAGAGTCTGTCTCCATCCATGTGTTCTCCTTTCAAAGTTGGTCTGGGCAGAGTGCAGGTGCAGGAGCTGTGCTGAGTCCAGTGGATGCTCTGGCACAGAGTCCCACCAGGAGAGTTTTCTTCAGGAGCTGCAGGAAAGCTGAGGAGACTCAGTGTTATGATGCACTTCGGATCATAACAAAAAATATGGTGATACATGAATGGGAGAAAACTCGAAGTTGAAATGTCAAACCTTCTTCTAATAATATTTTCTAGTATTTAATCTTCCTTTCTGTATTTTCTTTTGTTCTTGTGATTCGAACAAGAGTTGGCCCTTTTCAGGGGCTTTAGACTCTTCTATACATTTTATAGGAAGAGAAAAAGAGGATTCCATTCCCTTCTGTGGGAAATAAGATACAGATTCACAGTTTTGAACCCCAGCAGAGGATCCTGAATCAGAGATGTGCATTTTGAGGTCCTGTGTTCAGGTGGCACAGAGAGAGGCACTCCCAAAAGCCAGCAGTGTAATTGTAATCTGCCTTCTGCAAGAATCTCCTACTTTTATTTGATTTCTCCAAATCTTCCAAACAAAAAATCCATTTTGCTTAACATCTCCTATTCTCTTTTCTAGTTCAAGTTGCATTAAAATGTTGGAATGTGAGTGGTGAACAGAATGGAGTAGAAAGGGAAATACCCCATCATTCTGATGTACTTTCCCTGGGAGTCTGAACTCAGGGCTTACATGTGGCTCCTTGAAAAGTGGGAGAAAGCTGGAGGGATTTGGGGTTGATTTCCAGTCTCTGCCTGTGCCGCCTGCTCTGAATAAGGTTTGTGAGGGCAGCAGTGGCCTGTGCTCTCCCCTTGACAGCCCCATGTAGCAGGAGCATGGCTTGGCCTCCCCCTTCCAGGCAGGAGCAGTGACATTTTCCCTAGAGCAGGCTGTGCTTCAGAAACAGCCTCAGATTTCAAGTGACAACAATAAAACAGGAAAAGAGTTATTAACTCACAGATAAACAGACCATCCCTAACCCCTCAGTGTCATTTCAGAGAATCTCTTGTGAAATGAAGGATTTTATCTGTCCATAACTCTGGCTTTGTCTGGTATGATTTCTGTGCTGATTATATCAATCCATCATCAGGATGTTGTAAAAAAACCTGTAAATCTTCCCTGATACTTCCATCAGGTCACTCCATATGAGACCCCATCAATGCACAGTATGAACAAGTGCCAGGGAAAAATAAATCAAGACTTGAAAGACTGTTTTGCAGTGAAACAGAAGTTGCTTCATCATATGTGCAATACAGTCCTCAGTCAAAACTGTTCCTCTGTCATTATTTAGGGCATATAAACCAAAGTGCTGATCCTTACAGAATTAAAGCATGAGGACATTCCTGCTGCCACCTATAGTCTGCAGTGATTGCACATTTGCTCTTTCAAATAAGCTGAGGTAATATTTTTTGAGAAATCAGTTGTAATTCTGTATGTAGGCTATAGATGGATAAATATAATGTATGATGTCCTCATATTCAACTTGAAATATGAAAACATTCATGGTTTGGGCTTTTGAGTTTGGTTTTTGTGTTATTTTTTTCAAAGAAACCACATTATTAATGTGCAGAGCTCTGGGCTTTAGGGATCACTTGGATTCCTGGAGAATTTCAGTTTTGTCTTTCTCCAAGTTAAAGCACATTTTAAATATGTCAGGGATGAAAGCCCATCACAGAAAAAAAACCAAAATATTAAAAAAGGCCCCATCCCTTGTGTCTGACTTCAAAGTAGGTAAGACAGTGAGCAGAGGAATGTTTCTGCAGTCAGAGGAACCCATTGTTAGCTGAGATCTTCCTCCTTTTTCCCTCCTCATAACTAAAATGCATCGTGGCTGCACACATTTAACTCTGCCTGTGGACAAGAGCTTGTGTCACTCTGGTCCCACTCAGGCATTTTCTCTGGGTTTTATTGTTGTTTGCCTGCTCTCAGCGTAAAGCTGAGGGGGAAAGGCTGCTGGTCACAGATGCTCAGGGCACTGTTTTAGCCACAGATGTTAGGTTAAAGGCCAAGCCATTTAAAATACTGATTGATGACTTCTATTTACAAGCTGAGATGGTCAGTGTGTGAGGAGGCCCAAGGTGCACAGGCCTGGCATGGGCTGCCCTTGCAGGAGTCACTCACAGCAGCTCCAAAGGCTTCAGGTACACAGAATATTAGTGCTCAGTGCTGAAAGAAATGGAAGAAAAACTGTAAAAGGGAAGACATTTTGGAAGTACTGAAAATTATACTGAGACTGGATTAGCAGCTGCTGTTCCCCCCTTGGCTTGTTGGTCTGTGGGGAGGGAACTGGGGTGAGGCAGCACAGGGATGGCTTGGGGGGATGTGGGACAAGGGACAGCACGTGCCAGACTGGGTGTGAGTGGTGCTGCACAGAGGTGTAGGGACAGGAGAACTCGCTGGTGACAAACCCTGAGAGCCTCAGTGCCCAGGTCCAGGCAGGGGCCTTTTCCCTGAGGTGTGATCGGGAAGTCAGAGATAGATCTGGGAGAGGATGTCCCCAGCTGGAGACTCGGCAAGCCCAGCAGTGGGCACTGGGTGTCCCCAGCAGTTCCACAGATGGGTAAATTCCTCTGCAGAGGGTTGGGGCTGGCAGAAACTGGAGGTGCCAGGGATTCTGGTTTAATTTGGTTTTCTCATGTGGTGGGTTTGAGTGCAGGTATCATGTGGGACTCTGCTGCCCACACAGAGTTGTGGGGTGGTTTTTTAAACATCTTCTTGCTCCTCTAGAGAGTTATGTTGATTGTAGGTACTTAGCTACTCTGTCTTTCTCATCACCTCAAGGAACAGCCAGAGACATCCTGAACATGCATGAACTGTTCAGGGGTGGGATTGAAACATGGAGTGTGTGTGCTGGCCACCACACTGCTAAGATGACCCTTTTTTTGAGGGCTTTTGAGCTTTTTGCACAAGTTACTGCTGGGCCAGCAGTGTGGGAGCCTTAGAGCATGACCAGCCAGGTTTAGGGTCTGCAGTTTCCTCCGGGCTGTGCTGTCAGTGTACCTGAACTGGTGCTGTGGGAAACAGAGCTGAAGTGCAAAGTGACACTGAACAGTCGAGGTCAAATTTGGCTCATCCTTCAAGCCTGACATGGAATGTATGAACAATGAGGATGTGAGGGAAGTGGAAACTGTTGTATTGTGAAATGCACTGAAGCCACCAGTGGAAAAGCATTTCCACAATGTAGCATCCTTGCTACTGACTTACTGTTACCAGAAGAGGCTTTGACAAATAAATCCTCACATCACCTGGGAACATCTGATTTCTTAAAGCCCCTTCTGTCTGGTGTGCAGTGCAGAAAGCAAGTTGTTTTCACTGGCTGGTTGACAAATGTTCTGTCTAGCTGGAGACAGAGATGATGTGGTTCAGTTTTGTTGCTTTAGATCTGTCAGCAGCTGAGGACTCATTGTTCATGAGGGGTTTTTGACTCATCTGAAGCCCCCTGACAAAGGTGGCTGGAATCTTGCCTCGGTGGTTCTGCTCTTCAGTCACACACAGAAACAGATGCTGACATTCAGATGTTGCTTCTCCACCCCAACGGTGTCACACATTCCCCTCAGCTCTGGATTTTCACGTTGCCTTCTGCTTGTTCCACGTCACTGGGAGGGATTGGGAGGGTGCAATCCCAAGCCCTGCCAGTGACACAGCTGGCACATGGCTCTGTCCTGGATGTGCAGCTCTGCACACACTGAGTGGGAAAGAACAGTGAATGGTGCAGGAGGAGAGATGGCAAAGACAGGCCCAGAGGGGTCTCTGTGCTCTAGGGCTGGACACTGAGAGCTGGCAGACCCCACTTGCTGCTCACTTCAGTGTGAGTGGCAGTTCTGGTCCTCACCCATGTGCACATGCCCTGGGAGGGTGGGACAGAACTGTGGCAGATGTGTCGTGGGCAAAACTTGAAGATGAGAAAGGCAGAAAAACTGGGAAGAGAAGGACAAGGAGTAGACTTTTCCCAGAGCAGCATGACAAGGAGCCAGCCCTCTTCCCCTGCCATATGGTGGCATTTGCATGCTCCATGCTTGCACTCCTGTGATGTCTGTCACCACAGAGACCTGTCTTGGTGTATGATCACTCTTCAGAAGGGAGAAAAAAACTTAATTCCAAAAAACCTAATCCCAGCATCTTCATCCAGGAGCCCTGGCAAAGCTTCCTCAACCATGGGTAGGCTTGAGGGCATGGTAGGCACTTGGCTATTGGTGCCTTGCTGCCATGGTAGAGGAGAGTCCCCAAAAATGGCACACCCACCCTCCTTCAGTAATTCTGTACTAGCAAACCTGTTTTCATGATCTCATTAAAAAATTCTCCTTGTTCCTCTTTGCATTTAATTTATTGGGCTTTCCTTTGTATAAATATGTGATATTTGTAAATAGTCTGGTATGTCCAGCAGCTTAGTAATGGAAAGTCAAATGACAGAGTTTGAAATGAACAGCAAAACCCCAGGGTACCATGGTCTGTTTGCTGTGTGAGCTCCATCCCCTGAGCACTGCAGGGGAAGTTATGCTCACAGCTATGGGAAAGGCAGGGTGGGAGTCCCACCAAGCCCTCATGGCTGTCAGGAGGCTTCTGCAGCTCTGCAGCGTCCAGGAGCACCTGGAAGGGTCAGAGAGGAGACACCCACATGCCAAAGTGCCATGGCCCAGCTGTGAGTGCTGTGTCAGGTCGGGAGGGGGATAGGGAAGGAGCTGGGGACTCTGCAGGTGTTACTGATGCTTCCTTGCTTACTTTGTTTTGCCACTGCTGTGTGTTCGCAGGCATGTACAGTGGATCCAGCAGCAGCCACAACGGCCCCTCCCCAGCGGTGCTGCCACCTCCTCATGACATTCCCTCAAGGCACCTTCCCCTGGACTCCGCCCTGCCCAGCCCACACCAGCACCAGTCGCCGCTGGAGAGTGCCAGGGACGGGTACGTGTGTGATGGGAGTGCTGGGCCTGGGTCTGCCATGGTCATGGAGGATGAATTGTTTATTTCACTTTGCATGGATGCTGTTCAAAAGAAAACACTGGCCCAAACAAAGCGATTTTGTTTGGTTTAGAATCATGAAATAATTTAGTTTTCATGGGACCTCAGAAGGTCACGTCATCCATGCCCTGTGCAAAGCAGGGCAAACTTGGACATCATTATCGGGTTGTTCAGGGCCTTGTCCTTGTCTTTGACAAAACATAATGGGATTTTTTTTCTTCATAGCATGCAGTTACATTTAGATTTTAATTTTGTTTTTTAATTCTTGCTGGATGACTTCTCATAGGTTTGGATAAGCACAGAGAATTTTTCTCAGCTAACAGGAGAAACCTCTCAGAGGGTAAAACCCGACCTATGACTCACTCAGGAATTGGGCTGTGTTTGCCTTAGTAAGGCTCACTGAGTGTCAGAGCCACGGCTTTCTCACTTCCTTGCTCTCTGATAACGTTTTTGCTGTGCACCTCTGAGCAGCAGGCCAGATCCTAATCAGGGAAGAGTGTTTAATCCCACTGATGGTAGGATTGCACTGCTACAGCAGGGGTACAGTTGCATGGCTGCAGGGTGTGAGATTTCTAAAGCACTGTGTGTCAAGGCTCTCATACCATCTCAACAGTCAAGAATCTCTGCAAGCCACAAAACTGCTCTAACCTTTTTACTCAGATTTCTTCGGTGCCTGGCCTCATTCAATTCATACTTACAAATTCAAATTCATACTTACAGTTTTACTTCCCAGCACTTTGGATGGAAAATGGACTCTCATTTGGCATAACTGGTGGGAATTTAGGATACAGAGAGATTAAAGGATTTTCCTTCCCTAGGAACATGTTGATGTCCTTTAGCAAATATAGCAATTAAATGTAGAGTTTTCCCATCTCCTCCAGTGACTGACCTTTCCCTTCTTTTATATGGTGCAAGGAAAGGCCAGAAGGATTTTAAGCAAAGGGCAGAAGGCAGAGTGTGTGTGGCACGGAAGAGGTGTGGTAAGGAAATTTACACCTGGGGTGGATGGAGAACAATCTGATTGAGGAAATTCAATTAGGAGCAAACTAGTCCTTCTTATTTTCCTAATTGGGGAATGAATTCTGCAGCAAGGTGAGCTCCTGTGCCCTCTGCTCCTTCAGCCTTCTCTTCTGACCTCAGCTGGTAGCAGTAGCGGTGTCCCCCTCCCAGTGTGATGGATAGACTTACCCTGTCCTTGTCCCACAAAATGCCTGTGCCCAGCCCTTCTCCTGCCCTGCCACATTCCCAACCCTGTATTTCCTGTTGGCAGACTCATTCCCATGGCAGAGTCACAGGAGGCACTGGGAATTACTGCAGATAAACAGGAAGTTTTCTGTAGCAGAGAAGGCAGTAGGTCAAATAGGAATGGAGGCAGACATTCCAAAAGTCATCCATGAGCTGTTCTTCCCTGCAGAATGGGACAGCCTGAGCCTGTTGGAATGGAATCCCTCCCTCTGTCTGCTCCCAGTGTGCTGCTCTGCTGTTGCCTCTTGGAGCTGGTTCCTAGGGGAGTTAAGGCAAAAATCCCAACCAAGAATGAAATAAAGTAAGGATATACTATGGGAAGGATTTAGCAGACTGTCAGGAAGGTGGATTTGTTTCTAAGGCCCTTTGTGTCCTGGTGCTGCTAATAAGAAATGAAAGCCTGAGCAGGGTGAGGGCAACAGACAAGTTTGCAGTTTGAGGGGTCAGAAGCCCCCAGATGAATTCTCATTCCTGCCCCGGTGTCTCCATTCCAGGGCACAGCACTTCCCTTCCAGCAGGAGCACCATGGTCAGTGGGCTGAGCCTCTCAGTGAGCTCAGACACACCAGAGTTTCATCAGAAATGTCTCTGCCAATTCCAGCTTCAGTGCACTTTGGATTCCTTCTCTGAGGAGACAACAGTGCTGATTTCTTATCTCAGTGCTCATGTACCTAAGGAAAGTCTTTGCCCAAATATCCTGTGACAAAATGTGGGAGTGAGATAAGATTCCTAACCATGAGCCAAACGTCAGGGAATGGAGTCTGGAATGCATTTCTGAATAGTTATTTTAAAACAGGGCATCCAGTTTCATGACATAGTTACTTGGAATTTTTCAGCATCTCAAATACCATTTTCTAAACTCAAAATAATCTTCATTCAGCATTGTCATTCCCAGTCCAGGATCCTCCTGCTGTATTTAATGCTTTATGCTTACATTATTCATGACTGCTGAAATGCAGCCCATACACGACATCTTAATTGCAAGTGCAGAAACTTTGTGTGAACTAATTAATAATCCTTGAGTTTCATTTAGCAGGGTTTTCTTTAAAGCATCCATCCATTTAACTGGGCAACGTCACTGAACACAAAATGACAGCACTAAGGCATGCTGTTCCCTTGGCCAGCTCCTGGCAGTGCCATCCCTCCTGGAAGGTACCAGGGGTTTGCAGTGGGAAGGGAGCCCAGCCCTGCCTCCTGCATGGCACTGCTGCAGCTCTGGCACACACAGAGGGTTTGCCCCATTGTCAGCTGTGTGCAGAGAATTCCTGCTCTGGGGATGGGGACAGTGACAAGGCTGGATCACATCGGGCAGTCTGTGGCAGGAACCAAGTGATTACTATCAAGAAATCTAATTACTGAGTCATCAAATGTGTGAGATGCCAAAAACTACACAAGGCAGAGTACAAATAGTCTACTCAAGTTTGACATGAGATTCAGAATTTGATTTAAAGGCTTTTTCTTTTTTTTTTAACAAAAAAAGCCCTATGTTACACTGTCCTTTGCCAAAGTCAATACCAAGTGCAGCAGTCAATTTTCCCAAATGGTTTGCTGAGACATTTAAATAGTTTGACAAAATTATCTAATTCACTTGAAAATGTTCTAACAAAATCTGACCTCATTACCGAATATATTTATACTGGCTTTATTCAATATGGAGCACATTTTTTCAAATTCTGGAATGAAGTGTATGCTACACTAAAAAAATCTACTTATATTGATATTAATTTAGCTAAATGTGGTTGGCTGAGAAATACTTCAGCATGCAGAAAATGGTCTTGGCATGATCCAGATTAAAATGTATATTTATTTTTTATTTCAGGTAGCAAGTGTTTATTTTAGCATTTCTTGTAGCATTTGCCATGTATAATGTCAAACTGGGTTTCATTCTGCCCATTGCAAAAATAGTCTATTTTGATTTGTAGCAGAGTGAGGACAGAAAAACAGCTTTTACTATTAAATCTTGGGTGAATGTTGCACTTGGCTTGCTTTCCACTATTTTTTTTAGCTATTATTATCCAAGTCATCTAAAAACGTACCTAGTTTCATTTGTAGACCATCTCTGTAAATTGCAATTTAGAATATTCAGTGTGATAAATTATCAGCTTTAATGAAACTGATCTGACTGAAGTTAAGTGACTTTGAGTGGTGGCACCAAGTTTGGGATTTGCACCAATTTAGTGCAATGGCCCAACAAGGTCACTTTGTAGGAGCTGAACACGATCCCTGTGTGTGTGACTGAGGCTCTCTGTCACTTGTGTGCTGTGACAAACAGCACTTCTGTTCCCAACAGGAGCTGGGGCGCTGACAAATAATGACTTGATTGGGAGGGTGATGTGTCTCCAAGGGAAAGGAAAGTGAAACCATTTTTTTAATATTCCTGTGGTAATTTAGGTCGTTTCTGCTCTGTAAACACACCAGTAAATGAAGAAGTAGTAGGATTAAGACATCTGTGATGGGCAGAGGTGGTGATTAATGAGGGCTCTGAGCCAAATCTGGTGAGCCTTTACTATAAAGGATTAGCTCTAAGCAAGGTTAGAGGGAAGGGCTCACACAACTCCCTGTGCCTGGGCTTCTCCCCAGCCAACTGCAGCCAGCTCAAACCAGGGGCCAGACCCCCCCCGAAGTGACACTGACCCCCACAAAAATCACAAGAAATGGGATTCAAGAACTGTCAAGTGAAAAGAGACATTTTAATCAGGGTGCTTAAACATCAGAGTTTTTGTTTGCTCTCTTCTTAGCACCTGTTATTTCAAATACCACAGGAATGCTTCAGTGTAAAGAGTTCTCTGTTAAAAACTTAGTCCTTCACTTCTTTTTATGTGAAGTAACATGAGGTACACAGAGCCTCCCTTCTGCTCTACCAGGGAACACCAGATTTGAAATCCCTGATAATTTTAAACTTGAAACTAAACATGCAGGATAAAATCTTGTCAGTTACACAGGGGAGATTCTTTCCTGTGCCGTCTCCTTGAGCTGCCAGGATCCAGGCCAGGTAGAAAAATACATTTGTGCCCCTAATTCTCATTACTTTAAGAGACAATTAGGTGTCTTAGCCACTTATATCTGATTCTTACTAACCTTGTTTATTGATTAATCTTTTCAATTAAGTTTGTGAGCTCATTTAAATCAATGGACTAGGAATTGACATGCTGTTAGGAACTTTGTGGGACAGAAACTTTTATTCTCTAGAAGTACTTTGGAAAACTAAATACCTGCACAGCTTTCCTAACAGACCAAGGAGATCCATCCCTCATTCTCTGTGGATTCCACTGGAGAATACTCTTCATTTATAACAGAATACACAAGTCAGTGGTTTAGTCTTCCCTTCAAAAGCACTAAAACCAGTAACAAGAAACAGATACCTCTGACAGCTGAAAACATTTTCAATGGAGGAAGCCAAGAACCCTTCATAATTTATCTCAGTGTTATGGATCTGAGCACGCAAAAGGGGCATCAGTACATCTGTCCAGAGAGAACAATGTACAGGTGCTGCACTGGGCCCCACCAAACAAAGAAAATCCGTAATTAAAAGCATCTGCCTCCAAATCCCAACTCATTTTTCTCCTTGGAGAAAATGTGATCAGAATTCATTCATAATCATGTCCAGATAGGCTTATACAGGTTCCCCCCTCCCCTTAAAGCTAAATTAGCATTAGCAACATGCTTAAGGGTAACCTGGTGCTGGATCCTGAGGTAAACACTGTTTGTCCATCAGCAGAAATAGGTGGGCAAGTGTTTTCATTTGAGTTTCTGAGAGGGCTGCACTGACACTCAGGATCCTGGGAGCCTCTCAAAGTAAGGGCTGAGGTGCCTGCCCAGGGGAGACACTGTAAGGAAAACTGAGTGAGAAATCAGAGAGTTACAGGAGAAGGTGGGAGGTTAAAGGAGATGGTCAGAGTAACTCAGAAAGCATTTAACATTAATTCAGCCAGAGCTCTTGTGCATTACATTAATGATTTTAGCCATTACTTGATTTATCTGTAATTAAATTTACACTAAACATCTGTAAAGCTTTTTTTTTTTTTTCTCTTTTTTCATCCAAATTTTGTTTGTTTTTAAGCAGAACTGCTGCAGTTTGATGCAAACCATATACACCAAACACAGGAGTTTATCATGGTGTAACAAATAATGAAGCTATTTTAACATCTCCCACTGTTGGGTAGTGTGTTCTGCCTGGCAGACCTGAAGACAGCAGACATCAGGACCTGTGCAGAACCCACCTGGAAGCATCTTGCTGCCTGTTTGCCAGAGAATAATGACCTCTGAAGTAAGATAGATCAGTCAAGCATGCAGCACATGCAGATAATCTGGAGTAGACAATCTCTGTGTTTGATTACATGTCTTTGTAATTCACTTCCTGGCAATCACTTGAACTGAAGGCACTGCCCTTTATTTAAATATGCTTTTATATTTCTTTGACCCTATTAATAAGGCTTTTCTTTCACTCCAGAATACCTTTTCCTGCTAGATTGTAAGCTAGAATAATTTTTCAGATCTCCCTCATGTAGTGACTTCCACTGTAGCAATTCATCAGCTTCATTTCAGAGGTTATTAAACAAACTCTTATAAATACAAACATCCTTTGGAATGGCACAGTTCCCATAATGATCCCTGTGAGGAACTGCTCTGCAGAAGTTGCACATCTCAGGTCAGAACAATTGTAGAGATACTTATTTGACACAGAATGAGTGTGTTTGTGTGTTTTGTGAGCTTGTGTAGATGATGACGTGTGACAAACACTGAGTTATGTTCTGTGCCCACTCAGATGAGCACATGTATTTGGTAGAGCAGACAGGGAGTATTTCAGTATTTCAGGAAGCCCCTCTGGGCCCAAGAGCAGCCCCACACAGAAAACCCCTGAGTGAACCAGGAGAGAACTCTTACGGCTCCTTTGTGATTCTGAACATGAAATTGCTTTTGTATCACGGTTATTGGTATCACTAAAAATATTCTAAAGCAGTTAAATGACCTGTGACTCTTCAGTCACATGAAAGTTGCTGTGGAGAGTGTTCTCCATAATATTTATGAAGCCCCTCTTACTCCTTAGAGCTGAGCAGCTCCTGCACTTGTGGATTTGGCTCAGCGTGGGTGAGTGAAGGTGCAGAACTGGATCCAGGTAATCCAAGGCAGCATTTTGAGTGAAAATTAGTATTTTGTATTTGTCTAAAAGCCAGGCAGTACTTTCAGGATGTCACACACAGGTGTGTCACAGGCTGCAGCTGCAGTAGAGCAGGGAAAGAGCCTCTGACCATGTATAAAAACCAGAGACAAGGTGTTGTACCTTGGAGCACCTTGTGGTACCCTGGAGTCACAGCCCTGTGTCACAGCCCTGGGACTTGGGTGCTCATTGTTTATAGGAAAAGGTAAGAAATGCAGTGATGCCCAGCAAGGTGATCTGTGTTGAAGGATTTATTATATATCAGGGAGAGAGGGGGAAGAGGAGAAAGGAAAAGAAGGAGAGAAGGAAAAGATTCCTTGCATTCCAGAAATGTAGCCAGAGGCACCTGGCAGTGATTAGTGCAAAGGTTCACCAAACTTCAGATAGAGTCTGTCTTACAGAAAAGTCCAAAGGAGTGAACGGTGTAACTGTTTCCTGAGCATGTGCTGACAGAAATTCCCCTAGGGCAAGACCCAGAACAGAAACACGTGGCCACAGATTGGGCCCTATCCAGGGACCTGATTAGCAGAGCTTTACACATCATTTTTAATATTATGGGAAGAGATGAAAATCCGTGTTAACTTTTTTTCCCATTAAAAAAAAATAATCTCCTGGTCCTGGAACTGAATTGGACTTTCTCACAATATCAGTGACTATGGTGCTTAGGGGAGAGATTTTATGAATGAACTGGTTGGAGTGCTGGGTTTTATGGGAGAACCTCTTCTCATGGAAACTCTGAGTTCCTGTAAGTGGCTACAGTGCTGCACTTCAGATAAAATGTGGAGCTGCTTTGGTTTGTGCTTCTTACTCTGGTGCTTTATTTGCCATTTTTCTTTATGTTAATCTGAGTTAAGTCATGATTCTCAAAAGTCACAATTTTTCAATCTGGCCATACTGCTGTGCATGTTACAGAACAGTTTTATAACCCAAAATATACAAAAAATGATTTGACATAAAGGACAGATGTTTTTCAGCCTGGATTTGGTCCTGTTTCCACGGAACTTAATGGGATATGGGTTGAGGTTCTTTGTCTGGCTGAGGAATCTGCCAATCAAGCCATCACACCATTAAAGAAAAACAAATCCAGACAGTTTTCATATTGGAAACATCCCCATCTTACATATTTCCATTTGCAGTTATACTTCATTCCTATTTATAATTCAAAAATCTTATTTTGAATTAATTTTTATTATTTTTCAGTTTTAATTTTCAGTTCCACTCAGTATTTACCAAGTATACTGTATGCAGTTTGGCAGTCAAGGTCTAGTCAAGCCCTCTTATCCTAAAGAAGCTTTATAATTTCTTATTCTGTTAATTTGTCCTGGAACTGGTATTGAACAAAGACTGAAGCAAAGGGGTAATCAATTTGTTCCTCAGACTAAGCACTGTGGACACATAGAAAACACCTATCCAGACATTGTGATGGAATCTCAGAACAACCCAGGTCCATCTGTATTTATTTTTTTGGTTCTTTATGTTGCACTGATATTGGAACAGGACATTTGGTGTGCATTGGGAGAATACAGAGATCCTTAAACACCCATGCTTGCTTGGGGAGGCTGAGAGTGCAGACAGGATCAATAATTCTGAAGCAAAGTCATGGTGCTTGTAGCCTTTAGGTGTTTTCTGTAGGTCACTGCTGGCTCATGGCATACACAGGTAGCTCCCTCACAAAGGCCTTACTTACAATTTAATATAAACTTCCACCATCCAAAATTTATTGTTAAAGCATGGTCACAAGAAAGTTTATAAAAAGTTTCAGTGGGATTTCTGGTTGAGATTCCTAGGGTATGCACTTAGAAAGTGAGAGGAAGATCAATCTTTTTTATGTTTTGACTTAATTTTCCCTTTTAAAAAGTCCTTCTGTTAGGACCAAGATTTCTATTTCTATTGATGTGACAAGTGCTTTCCAGTGGAGCTGAGGAACTGGTTTGTTGTCCATGGCTGCCACTTGGTTTCATGATTCTTTGTGGGTAGAATCCCATTGACTGCAGGAGTTCTGTGGGAAGGGCTGTGGAGCTGGGCCTTTTCAGGCAGTGTTGGTGCAGAAATGTGCACAGTGCCACAGACAAGGTGGTTACTGAGTTAGGCTCAGTTATTCCCAAAGCTTCCTTTTGGCTCTGTGTGTGTGTGAATCACACAGGATTTTTCTGAGTAGTGCTTTTCCTTGATTGCCTGCTGGTGCCTCCTCAGAGGAAGTGTTGGCCCTGCAATCCCAGCTGCAGTCCCAGCTCCCTCAGACAGGAATTCCATCTCCAGCTCCATCCTCCAGTGCTGCTCCAGGGGGAACTGGAGAAGGCCCCAGTGCGTGGTCAGTCACCCTGAGCTGTGGTGAGAGAAGAGAGCAGAATTCCTCTCCTCCTCCATGGGCGATCACTTTACATCCTGAAGCACAAGATGTGATTACCCCTCGCTTAGCATGGAAATGTTGGTTTTGGCCATTAAATGATTCGGTCCCTTGGTAAAAAAATAGGTATTTTGTTTGATTCTGTGGCTCCTGTGGCTGTGAATGGCACAGGCCAGGGCATGCTGTGTGAGCAAAATGTTCCTTTTGTTTCCAGCCAAGCTCCTTCTCTCCGTGGTGTCCTGTTGCTCCTGTGTCTTGGACAGGGTGGAGAGGAGGCTCCCCCATCACACCCTTGTATGGCCCTCAACAGAAATACTCCATAGAGCCAGGAGCCCTCAAATGTAATGAATTAAGGAAGGATATGGATTTTTTTTCATGCCTGTGAGAGTATTTATATCTCTTTACATACAGCTATATATAGGCACAGATATATATTAAAAGGCCCCAAAGGAGCTGCAAATTTACTGAATTATGCAAGTTACAATTAAGGTAAAATATATGGTATATATTTATTATTACTTTCCAAACCAAAGCAAACTGTGGTTGTAGTACAGTATTAACAGGAAATGTGCAGGCTATTAGTTATTGAAACACACATGCCTGAGCTGCTGCCTGGGAATTTTAGTGTATCCAGCTGAGTTCCTGCTGTAAGTCTTTCAGTGTTTCATCTTCCACACAGAAGGCATCACCTTTTAGGCTCTAATGCATTATCTGTTTAATTTGTATCAGGAATGATTCCTCCTCTTTTAACAACCTGAGTATCACAGCAACCAAATTAGTAGGCAGATACTCAGGAGAGAATTAAAAACACAGCACTGGAGACTGGACAGTTTGGCTGATGAAAATCTCCCCTTGAGTGTGCCAGAGCACATTCACACATGCACACGCACACACAGAGAAATATTTTAGGGACCAGCTTGAGCCGTAGGGATTGTGATGAATATTTTAAGGACACAGATCTCCATGTTGGCCACTTGTGCTAACATAGCCAGATTTTTCTGCTGAGCAAAGTTCTTTCCTAGCTGAAAACTGCCTGAAGCTCCAGGAAACATGCTGAATTCCTTGTTGGGAGAGCTCGAGCAGAACGTAGCAGATTTTTATGGTGAACTGCTGAGCTCTGTGAAAGTCTCTTGATGCAGAGGAGGCAGCGATGCTCAAGTGTTCCCCGGAGCTGTCAGGGTTTCAGCTCAGGTTCCTGCTCCTAGGATACAGCTGCCCACAGCCAGCAATGTTTGCTGAGCAGCTCCAGCACTGGGAGAGCCGTGCCCAGAGAGCAGCAAGCTGGCAGCTTCACACACTGCTCAGCATTCCCAGCTGGAGCCGGGCCTGCACCCTCTGGCCTTGCAGGGGACCTCTCCATCCCTCAACACTCGTCTCAAAGGTTTCGAGGCACAAACCCTGTTGAGCTCACACACAGGAAAAACAGGAATGCAAGAGAGCGAGTGGGAACAAGCACTGCTTTAAAAATAACAATGAAAACTTAAATTCTTCTCCCTTGGTTAAGATTTAAGTAGCCTCTGGGAGTAGTTAAAGTGGGTAGGGAAGCTGGGATTTTCAGTATTCCCACAGCTGGATACCTAAGTGTACCATTTCTGTTGGACAAAGCAGTGTGCTTGCACAGAATTTAGAGACACGATGGCCCATCCTGACAAAGCACTCGGAGCAGCCCGGCAGGTCTCCATGGGGTGCTGCGTTTCCCAGCAGTAGCCGGGACAAGGCGTTCCAAGAGCAGGCAGAGGAAACCCAACACAGGCAGTTGCCGAGGACTCGCTCCCCAGCAGCCTTTCCCTCCCCTATTCACAGTGGTTTCTGGCTCATCCCGGCACTGGTTTCTGGCTCATCCCGGCACTGGAGTTTTTAGTACATCTTTTGTTTCTCTTTTAAATGTGTGTGTGGTCATTACCCATATAAATGTCACTATCATGAGCCCTTTAGCTATTATCTTTCCAACGAAAACAACTGCAATCTTTTTAATCTCCTTTCAGATAGAAGCATTTCCAGGCCTCTGAGAGCGTTGCTGGCGGGTGGGGGACGATGTCCCTGTGGCTGTGAGCCGGAGCAGGGGCTGGTGGCGTTTGTCCCTGAGCTGGGAGGAGCACAGGGAGCCCCGGCATCCCCAGACCTTTTTTGGCACCTCTGCAGCCTTTTCCAAACCAGAACAAATAGGATCTTTTTCTCCTTACATGTTGGCTTCTTTAATTTGACAATAGCCCTCTTTGTTTTACATATTGCTGATCAGCACTTACTGGAGAGAGTATCTTTCTCGCAAAAGAAAATTATTTCCTGTGACCGTGTTCACTGGGGTCCAAGGATGAGGGAAGAGATGAGGATCTGACTCCATGTTTCAGAAGGCTTGATTTATTACTTTATGATATATATTAAACTATACTGAAAGAATAGAAGAAAGGATTTTATCAGAAGGCTAGCTAAGAATATAAAAATAAATTATGATAACAAAGGCTCTGTCTCAGACTCTCTGTCCAAGCCATCTGGGCTGTGATTGGCCATCAATTAGAAACAACCACATGAGACCAATCACAGATGCACCTGTTGCATTCCACAGCAGTAGATAATCATTGTTTACATTTTGTTCCTGAGGCCTCTCACCTTCTCAGGAGGAAAAATCCTAAGGAAAGGATTTTTCAGAAAATATGTCAGTGACAGTTTTCTAGTTCTTGCTATTTAACTTGAAAATATCCTTGCCTTCACCCCTTTAACAACACTAGTTTAATTCCTCAGTTTAGTTTAGGGAGATTCAGTCTTTGTAGTTTGTATTATCGATCTTGCTTCCTTGTTTTGGGAGAAGGAATTGTCTGAGCATAGGATGGACTTGGATTGGTTGATTTAAACCCCTTCTAATATTTACAGTGTCACTGTGACAGCTTTTGGCAGCGTTCCTGTGCCTCTCATGTTAAATTGGGTTAAGCTCTTGTCACCATTTATTCACAGTTCCCCTCTGTTTACCTCTTGCACACTCTCATGTAGTGCTTAGCCCTCACTGGAGCACAGCCTCGCTCCCAGGGCCAGTCCAACTGCTCCAAGAAGCCATCCTGTGAAATGATGCTTTATGGTGTTTGAACAGCTTGTGCAGGGGTAGAGGAAGACACCAGTTAGAGACTGGAGTTTTAATTTAGTTAATTTTTGTCTGCCTCCAACAGTTTGTGCTCACTATTTTTTTCCAGCTTGGTGACATCTATTACAACCTGCAGAGGTTGTTTTATATTTTTTCCTCGGGTTCTGTAGCTGGGAAGTTTCCACAGGGTGGCTGTCAGACAGTGAGGTGGATTTTGCAGCATCTGAAGGTTCTGGTGCTGCTCACAGAGGTCCTTCTCAGGTTTAGCAAAAGCTCTGGAGGCAGCAGAGAGGGTATTGAGAGCTCCCCACGCTGCCTGTGCTGTTTGACAGGGCACCACTGGGCTGTGGGGCACAGGGCCCCTTGTCACAGCTGTGGGAGATCCACTCTTTGCTCATCTGCAGAGTGAAACAAACACTTTTCTTTGTCCTGGCTGCAGCTTGACCCTGTTACAGCTATGAAGGCACTTAAACAATTCACTTGCATTTACCCATTCTAGCTACATTTCCCACTTCTGTTTCTAGACATGTATCTCAGCTCACAAAGTTCTAAATCAGATGGAGCTGTGTTTAAGTTGCTCACTGAGGAGTGGTGTCATTTTGATCTATCTGGCATTTATGGCAAGTGCAGGAAATCAGTATAAAGGAACAGAATTCTTTGTCTAACTCTTGCCTCCTAGCAAATATCTGAAGGTAGCACTGCATTGTTGTCCTTTTTTCCAATATAATTTGTACCTGCAAAACAGACTTCTCTGTAGTTTGGCCATTAGAGAAAAAGTTCATACAAGTATTTCATTTTGCCATATTATGATGTGATATGTGAAGTTTTTCTTTATTTTCTTTTTCTAGGCTTGCTCCCAACATAATCTCTCCACTTGTCAGCCCCCTGAAAGCTTTAGTTCCACCTTCCCTCTTGCAGAAACACGGCTCTCCATCATCCCACAGCCAGTCACCCAACGGGCAGCAGTTTTCTGGGCTACCAAATACACCGTACACCCCATTTCCCAACCAGTCTGTACAGCAGGGATCTCAAGGTAACTCTTCCCTCTGTTTGTTTTTTGCAGCTTTTCTAATTTCCACCTGGAGAGAAAGAATTTATTTTGCTTTTTTCATATTTGGCTAATAGTGTCAGCATTTCAGTGGGCACTTCAGTTTTTAAATTGGATTGATGTACATACAGATGTGAATTTTAAGGCAGGTCCATGCTGTGATATGTCATCATAATGGGGAAGGCTGTCCCAACAGCAGATTTATTGCATTTATTCAGGTGCTTCATTAGAAGGCTGCTGGCCATGCACCTCCCCTGACTGGTCATCCAGCCTGGAGTGTCCCTGCAGGAGCCATCCAGTCCCAGAATACATGGGCTGCTCCATGCACTCACAGTGATGCACAAGACATGGAATTAGACAAAGAAAGCAAATTTTTTCATTTATTATTTGGAAGTTTGGCTTGTTTTACATTGTACAGTAACATGTAAATGCACTCTGTACAACTGTAGAGTGCCTGTGGGACTCGAGGACAGGAATGGGAGCAGTAAGCAGCTGTCCCAGAGCTTAATTTGAAACATTTTTTGTTCTGAATTACTCAGCCTTTTTAATTGCAAGCTTACATACCTATTCTGGGATTCTGCTGTGGGAACTAATTAATGTTCCTGAAATTTTTGAGGCACAAATTAGCAAGAGATATTATTATCACAGATTCTTCCAGTAACAGGAGCTTGCATATTTCAGAAATCTGTTATGCAATCCAGATGGTGAGCTGCTAAAATGTGGTAAATATTCCCAATAAAGAAGTGTACAGGACATCTGTCTGCTTGCAAGAGCCTGAGCACAAAGCCCTGAGCAGCTCCCAGCTGGGATGGGGTTGGGTATCCCAGCAGTTCCCTCTGCCCCTCGTTCTCTGAGCAGTGTTTTTGCTCTTTGCTTGGAAAGGCTTAGTCTGAAAAGTTAAAGCGTATTATATTTAATGATTTGTGCTGAAGGAAAAACTAACTCAACCTGATGCTCAACAGATTATTCAATTTAAAAAGATTAACTCTGTAAGGGAGAAGTGGCAGATTTATGATAGCATATAATGATATATGATTATGTTGCTATAATGAGCTAAATAACTACAAGCCACAAGAGGAAAGTTTAGCAGCTCATTACTACGGCAGAAACAAATGCATAGACAGAACAAGTTTTGAACCACTTAAATAAATTGACTTTATTCCTTAAGAAAACCACATTTCCTTTTGAATGAATTGTTGCTTTCTAAGTGTTATGTCATGTGGTTTTGAAAAAGCAATAATTTTCCACTTTGGCCAAATGTTGAAGTATTATTATAAATTAATTATGGAAATGGTCATTCCAAAATCAGTTTTGATTAGCAGCCTTTGAAACCAATTATCTGTAACCTGTACTTAGCTGCACTTGCTCTACATTTTCTTTTTTTTTTTTTTGCCTCTCAGTTCATTAATAGCACATTTTCTAATGGAATCCGTAATAATTTGGGGGTTTTGAATTTTTGCCAAAAAAAGGTACGCCACATAACCTTAGTGTAGAACCAGGCATCTGTACAGAAGCACATAAACAGTGTGGATGTGGAATTTTTAGGAGATGGCAGCTTCATCAGGCTGGTAGCAGAAATATTGATAATGAAAGAACAAGCTGACATTATTTATATGTTTTAACCTAGCTGTAGTAAGATCACATGGAAATCATTACATGCTGAAAGAATTTGGCAGGCAATGGAATCCTGTAGTTATTTATACCTGACATGATTTCTTGTCAGAAATTTTATGGAATTTAAAAAGCTGAGATTTATTTGCAAATACATGTAAATGACATGACATAACAAGATGGCATTTAATAGCCATATTCCAATTATTTGCTCATTACATCATTGGTTTTAAAGCTGCTTGAAGTTTTCTAGGCTGTGCCTTAGAGAAGCAGAGGCAGCCAGTGCACTGTGTGAAGTGGCTAAGTGCAGCTTTTCTGCCACAAATTATTTCAAAGCAAAATTTTAACTAAATGTTATGTTTGGAACTCAGTTTATTCCTTTATGAACTGTTATATTTCTACATCTACTGTACATAAAACATTTAACAGTGATCATTTAAACTGACAGGGCATTTAGTAAATTCTTCACTTGAAAATAACCTCAGAAAATTCTTGATTTAAATCAAAACTGAAGGAAAACCTGAAATCCATGTGGCAAAAAAAATATTGGTGAAACACTTATTGCCAAGTTGGTACTACAGATTTGCACTCCAGAAGGAGCAGGGATGTCTGCACTGGACCAGCCTTCTTGCTTACTTTGTATTTTAACCCTTGAAGGGAGTCTTTTTTAAGAACTTGTAAAAATGCTCCCTGTGTAGTTTAATCAACCATATGTGGCTGTTAACCCAATGCTTGGTTATGGGATTTCAATCATATTTTAATTCCCCATATTTTCTCAGTGAAGCATTTAAAGAAATGTAAAGGAACCACAACAAACGCAATGAACCCAAAGGGTCAGAAATCCCATTTTTAGTGTGATGCTTTGTTCTGTCTGCACCCTTTCCCTTCCTCATTCAATGTATTTTCTTTAGTTTCATTCCTGCATTGATCCCACCTTGCAGGCAGGTTGGAACAGGGAAGGTGCATTTCTCTGTATTTCTGTGAAGCACTTGGCAGGAATCATCTCCTGGTGAAGTCAGCAGTGCAGAAGCACCAGGATTTTCCTACACCCCCCTCGCCACTTGGTGGTTCCAGGAACACTTTTCCCTCTGCCTTCTCAGATAATCTCACAGTGGTGCTGAGGGATAAACACTGCAATCCAAAAGAGGATTTCATTGCTCATGGCAGTTCTTTTCCAGACTGATTCTGAGGCAGTTCTCTGCTTCAGGTATTTCCAGACAGTGTAACTTCAAACACTGCAAAATAACCTTTCCCCACAGGTCTTGGGAAAACCCTGGATCTGACTGGTTTCAATCCAGTTCTGTCATGCTTGGCTGCTCTCTGCTTTTCTAAGCCACTGTGCCAGCTCTGTAGATCATGAAGATTTTTAATTGATGTAACAAAGGCAAGCCTGGGAGCACAAGGGAAGGACAGCAGTTACAGGGACAGAGAAGATACACGTCATGCTTTCCCTAGAAGTGATGTCTGTAGCAGACATTCTGGAAAAGGCTCATTTATTTTTTTTTTTTTTCTCTAGCAATGCATCTAAGTGTTCTCTGCAACCAGTTGAGCCTACTTTGAAGCCAAATGTCTCTTTTTTCCACTGCTCATCTCAAAAGGATGTATTTTTAGAAGGCTTACAGCAAGGAGTTTGTTTTGTAAACAGAAAGGATAAGTTTCAAAGCCAATCAATAACTCACTGTACCTAAAACCACATCAAAAGAGGGCTGTGCTACCTCTCATAAGAGGTCCTTGGTTCTTTGAGCCAGACTCTCCAGCAGTAAATAGAGTGGCTGGCTGTTTGTTCCAGGGAAGGACATGCATCATTTAATGCTCAGCTTTCCACATTTTTGGGCTGCCTTTGCCATAGCAGCAAGTATGAGCAGCCTTGGTACAGAGTGTGTAGTGTCTTTATCTAAGAGTCCTCCATTAGGACTTCCCTAATTGTGGACATCAACAATGTAGCTGTTTTGTAGTGGATCATATGTTCTCAAGAAATTAAGCATCTAAATCCTTGCAGATTCTGCCAAAGCACATCTTAAACTGGGAACCTTCAGAGCAAATCTTTCACCACTCAATGAATTGATTACATTTCTACTCAAGAATTGTCTCACTTGGCCTTATTTATTGCTAACTTAGGAAATATGAAGTGAGCAGACCCTGAGCTTTGCCTGGTATTGTCTGCTTGGTCAGACTTTGGTAGTAGAGGAAAAACACAGATAAATGTAGGAGATCTTACTGAACAGTAGAGAGCTTGCACACTGCAGGAATTGTAAGGGTGTTCAAGCTCACAATTCACCCCACATAGCCCCAGCTGCTCTGGGGACAGGCACAGGATTTAATTTCTGAACAAACAGACTGAAGAGCAGCACAGGCAGCCCAGCAGGGCGGGTCTCTGCTGTGAGTGGGGCCGAGCTGTCAGCTGGAAATGGGGAAATGTGGCCGGGACTGGGATTCACTGAGCTGCCCCGAGCTTCTGCAGGAGTTCCTGAGGAAATGTTTCACTCTCTGCAAGACTGAGGGAAGAAAGGCAACAACTCTGTATTTTTTCTGGCAATTAGAGGAAAATCCTGAAGCACGTCCTGCTAGACTTTAGGCTTAATTTGGTTGACTTCAGTTGCATTTAAGGGTAGGAGAATCATTCCAGAGAAGGCAGGAAAAGGGGCGGCTGATAGGAATGTGCAATTAGTGTGCATTGCACCCAGAATAAGGAAGAGCTTATTGAGGCAGGAGGAAAGAAGAGAATTAAATCAGGCCATGGTTGCTTAAATATTGTGATGTACTTTGAGATCATCCTTCTGGGAACAAATTCCAATTTTTTAGGATGTTGGAACAAATTATAAATTGCAAAATTCCTTTTTCAGCCATTCATTCATCCTTTACTGTTAAATGTCTTCTTTTGTTGTCTACAACTCATTCACAACTTCTGATGGCAAAACCCAAACTGCTGGGTACTGATAATACAATACTTGGGAAGAAAAACCCCAGGATGTAAGAAGTTTTGGGTATGTGGAGACGAAAGTCAAACATGCCCCAAAAGCAGAATGACTGAGGCAAGCAAAGACCATACAGATCTATCTCAGCACTTTCCAGAAGCAGAAGAACCTCTGGTTGAACTCAGTCTTTACCTGACAACTATCTGGAGTCAGTCCTGCACTTCTAGGTCATTGCCTGCACACTGTGGTCCCCTGTGTCCAGTGAAAGGGGGTTCATTTGGATCAAGAACAGTCTGGGAAAGAAGTTTGAGGAACCTGTGAAGGTGTTTTGGACAAACAGTGCTGTCTCCAGCAGTGCACAGCATACATTGGATGGCAAAAGACTTAACTGAAAACAAAGCAGTGCTATTTATTTAAATATTGCATTGTTGTCTTTAAATTAACAGTGATTCATTACAGAGACATTCCCTTGGGAGCTGAGCATCCTGGACCTGATCCAGTGGAGGGGTCACTACTTACCTTGGATCCAAGGGTGCTGTTGACTGTGTTCAGCTGATCTATTGCTTGAAATTAAGCCCATCCTTGAGATTTTTGCTTGATGGGGACCACAGTCCACAGCACCTTGTGAGACCGAGTCTGATGCAGCTCTTCTGTAACTGCACTTTACAGAACAAGATGATCATTTTCCAAAGTTAAAACTGTGGAACTAAACCCCCCAACAGTAATGAAATGCTGTGACAGAAATGCTGTGGAGGTAGTACCACTGCAGGATTGAATTGTGTGCAATATCTGCTTTCAGGTTACCAAGGCAGCTTTCACTCCATACAGAACTGTTTCCACTACGGAGATTGCTACAGAACAATGGACCAGTCTGTCAGCAGTGATGTGCTCACAGGGGAATCCCATTGCTTCAATCCTCTGAGGCAGAATGGCTATCACATACTCAATGCACCTTTAGCTTCAACAGGTAATTTATTCCACCTATAAGGAATTATCCATCTGATATTTGTAGCAGGAGGGGCAAAGAACGCATTTTATTTTCAATGTTATGACAAAAACATGTTTGTATAAAAAACAGCCCTGAAATTAATTTTCATCTGTAAAAACTCCAGAAGGAAAGCAAATTGTTTTTTTAAATCATGCTGTATTTGACTGATAGACAGAGTCTCTTCCATTCTGCTGGATGCCATAGGCAACAGCCACCTTCAGGAGAGCTGGCAAGGCACTGCCTGCATTTTTGTGTGGTCTGTTCATTGCACATTTCAGGTGTGCTTCAGGAAGGCTTTTATAATCAGGTCAAACTTGTAATGGCTACATTACTACAGTACTTCAATATTTTAGTATTCTTTTTTTTCTATCTTTAAAATTAATAATTGACAGAATTGCTGAAATCAAACAAAACATGAGTATTGTCAGAGCCATAAAGCACAAGCATTTGCTGCAATCTTTACTTACATATCTGCAAGAAAGTTCTCTTCATGTCTGCACTCAGGAGGGCACCTCGGTTAAGGGCAATACTGAAAACATATGTTTAAGTGCTTTTTGAATTGGGGCCTGAGTCAGACCACAAAATTAGAGTTGACTTTCCTGTTTGTTTTGTATTAAAGGAGACTCTGTTCAGAGCAAGTGTGCACGCATTTGTCTGCTGTTCCATTCTGGGAAGTGCATGCATCAGTAACCAACACAAGGGAAACATTTAAGATGAAGTTTCAACTTCAACTTTGAATTCTTTAGTGTTACTCATAAGTTTGATATTACTAAAACATAGGGTTTTTTCATGTTAACATCAAATTTCAAGCTTAGATTGACAGCCTGCAATATTTAAAGAACAGACTAAATAAACTTTCCAAAAGAAATTGTAGCAGTAAAGAATAATACTGTGGCAAGACACCAACTTCAACAACAGTTGATTTTTCTGTCTGGGCCTAAACTATCATGAAATGTTTCTGTTTAGTATTTTTGTTTTTGGAGTGGTTATTGAGGCATGCAAATACTTAAAAGGCTGAAACATAAACATGTATGAAATATATATATCTCATCTCATCTTTTAGTGTGTAACATAGAACCATTCAGGTTTGCAAGATTCATCAAGGCTATGCATTAATTTTTTTCAGGCTTTTATAGCACCATTAATATTAAATGAGATCTCATCTCGCAGGAATGCCCAGTGTGACTGGCAAACAGCTGTTCCATGAATCACATTAACAGTCAATAAATTTTTATTTTCTGTTCAGGACTTTGGATAGTTTACTCTATCTGGAATCTAATTATGATTTCTGGGTGTATGCTTATCTTGGGTTTTATCCATCTGTGGTTCTGTATCCACCCTGTATACAGGCTCATCAAATAGAAATTAACATAACATAAACACTCACAAAACTTATCAAAATACTGGTCACTCCACTTGGTCCAACACAGATAAACATGCTGAGGTCATCCTCCAGAACCTCTGGACATTCACTGTGTGCCAGATTTCTGCAGACAGCAGAATCTTGACCTGTAAACCAACAGTAAATTAATAAGTCATAGGAAAATGCAGAAATGTAAGTAGAGAATTTGATCTCAAATAATGAAAACACACATAACAGTAAAATAGGCACAATGAAGTGGACAGGTTTTCCTGCAGTGAAATGAACATGTGGGCCTTGACTGGCCAGTTGCAAAAGCAGGCTATAGTGGATCGTAATAAGAAATTTTCCTGTCCTTTGTGTAGGCAATAAATGCTGTAGCATCTGGTAGAATGACAAACCTGCTCCTTTCCACAGGGATGTGCAGCTCAGGAGGTTGTAATAGCTGTGGAAGTTTGGCATTATGAAAGAAGGACAGAGAATTCTTCCCTACTGCCGTGGCTTTCTGGTAGCCTGGCAAGCAGCAACCAGCTTGGGCTGGTGGGCTTTGGTGGGCTGAGGTTCACTACTGCTCTTTCCACATGTCCTGTGAGTCTGACCTGCCCCAGCCAAGCTTCCTCAGACCTGCACTATGTGGAGAGCCAATAAATGCAGGATCCAGATTTCTTCTTCATCCTATGAGCAGCTGGGAGACTCATGGAATAATTTTTTTCAAAGTGCTATTAAAAGGAAAAACCCAGACCAAGAGGACTGCATCACTTCTAGTGCACACTTAGTAGGATCAATGCCCACTCATTGTTTTGATGTCCTGTTCAGATAATGACTGAGTCCCAAGAGAGCCCTGCTCTGATTCTTGCACTTCACTTGCAAGTGCACAGCTTTGCCCAGAAATGAACAGGAGCACCAGCCATGATGACTCAAACACCCACTGAAAACTGAGCCTCTCCTGGCAAGGCTCTAATGCTGAGCCCATTGCCCTTCCATTGCCACTGTGCTGTGCTGTGCTGTTGGGCCCCAGGCTGTGCCCCCCTCCTCTCGTGTACTGGCACTAACTCGTGTCCGTGTCCTTGTCCCTCCTGCAGGCTACGAGGGGATCTCTGAAGCCCAGTGTGTCTCTGAAGACATGGTCTCCAGTGGAACTGATGAAAATGGATTCTTCCAGAACAGTGCCTTTGATCACTGCTTGAATCACATTCCTTCCATCTACACAGATACCTAAGAGCAGTGCTGGCCTTGTTTCCTTTATTATACCTATAACTGCATATGTAATAACAAAGGTGTTGTTCAGTACTTTTATTTAGTCTGTATCCCTATATGTGCTCATTTAAATGAACACCTCACATTTACCAAACCATTTTATACATGAATAGTCTGTATAAGATAATATTGGAACCTGTTCCTTTGCTGTGGCACTTTGAAATTCATGCTTTAAGGGAATGAGGAGCATTTCAAGCAGCTTGTTTTGTAAGTTCTCTCAGTAAAGTGTAAATGTAAGTTATATAATAAACTTGTAAAGAAGATGTTTTCCTTCCTGGAAAGTATGCTTCAATTTGAGAATGTTGTTCCCTTTAATCAGTTTTCATTTAACTTGTTGGTTCGGTCTTCCCTTTTTTCTTTTTTTTTTTTTTTTAACTAAAAGGATTTTTTTTAATCAGAGACCTCATGTATATAAAGATCTACATTTGCTCAGCCGGTTTTGTATTTTCAGTTTTACAAGAAAGCATTAAAAACTGGAAACAAGTGTACTGTCATTTCTTAACACCATTGGGCTCCCTGATACTGCATTTTTAACATGCCTGAGAGGGATTTTAACAAAGCTGTGACATCTCAGTGACTGTGACATTACAACAGCCCACATGTATGTGAGGAAAACCAAGGGGCTTCCAGTGCAACAGGGTCCCCTGCAGTAGTTGGGTTCCCTGTCACTGTGGCTGCAGTTCCCAGCACAGTGAGGATTCCTGAGAAGGATAAATCCTGCACGGGGCCAGGTGCCCCAGGGTGTGCCCAGCAGGTCTGTCAGAGCTGAGCTCCTGGAGTGTCCCACGGCGCTGCGGGAGAACAGTCAGGGAAAATTAACTGGAAAAAACAGTTCTCACTTACAAAGCACTGCCAGTTGGGCTTACTAAGGGCTGTCCAGTCCCTGCATCAATCCATGTCTGTTCACTTGCAGAGGCTGCCACAGGGCACCACTGAAAAGCCCAAGCTGGGTTGAACCCAGTCTGTGGCTGAGGATGGTACTTTCCTTTTTTCATCTCCTCCCTTCCCAGAAATGGGACACAGCTCAGGTCCCACAGCTCAGGTCCCTCATGTGCCTGTGTCCCAGGGCCCCACAGCTTTGCTGATCAGGATCCCTGGTGCCTCTCCTCAGCCCCTGCAGCCTCTGCAAACACAGAAATTCCCCCCATGCCGGGGCTGATCCAGGGTAACCACGGAGCCTGCACGGTGCACTTGTTTCTCCAGGGCCTGGTTGCACCTTGTTAGTGCATGTGAAGGGGCCTCTGTATCCAATTTAGCTTTCTGTCCAGAAATTAGAATGAAACTTAGACATTCAGGAAGTTTTAGTCACTACAGAACAAGGTTCCTGGGGTTACATGACCCGACCCCCCCGTTTTAGCAAGGGTTCCTGAAGCTCTCAGGCTCCCAAGGACACCCAGTGCCAGCTGCAAACCCATTAATTGTGGTCAGGCAGCTCTGGCAGCACTGACTCATCGCTGCTCTCCTGGAACCCAAATGCAGAAAGGCCCCAAACTGTGCTCTAAGCCTACACACGTGGCTTTGCTTCTGATCACGGCCACATTTGGCTTTCTGTCCTGTTTGTTTATTCTGGTGCCTCAGAGTTGGGGTTTTTTTGGTCTCAGACATAAGTGGGCAGAACTCTCTCCCAGAACATTAAATAAGGAGGCAGGTAGCTTAACAACTGCCAAGCGGGAAGAACTGGGGCTTCTGAAGGAAGACACAGAAAAATATCCAAAGCCCAACAAAGCTGTAATGTCTGAGACAAAAATCAAAATAATTCCTGTGCTGCAATTAGTTGGAAACACAAAAAGGAAATCGTGACCTAAAAACAAGATTAATTCAATTTCCTAAAAATTAAATAAATTCTTCTAAAAACAACTTTTTTTTTGCTAAAAATATAAACCAACCAATCCTAAACATATTTGATCAATTACAAAAATTCTTATGTCACAACAACCAGGCTGTTCAAAACCACACAATGATTCACAAAGGTTTGGGAAACTTAAAGCATAGCAGCTGGGGTGATGATTTAATTCCACAATCTGTGTGAATCAGGTTTTCTGTAAATTAAAAGGATAGAGTCAGAGAAATGCAAAGGCACTTGTTTGAGTCTGTATGGTTTGGAAAGTTATCCATAATAAAGCCAGTAAAATACACAATAGCACAAGTTAATGGTTACTCGTGTGCTGTGTACCTTATTATTTCCTTTTATTACATGTAAGTAGGGAAGTATCTCATGTAAGCTTTTCCTAAAGACACAAAGAAAGCTTTCAATGGAATTTATTGCTTGGCAAGTTTCTCATTGTGGTGCTGTAAAAACCCCAACAACTAATATGTATAATAACTGGGGTAAGGCTTTATATATAATAGTAGAAAATTATTACCCTGTGGAATTAATGGAACTGCTGGTTCCAGTTGACTGTCAGACACTTTTTCAATCTAAGCAACAGAATTCAACTAATAAATTACAACAGTCCTTGAAAAATAGCTACAAATCATTTCCCCAGTGAATGCAAACCCCAGTTACCTCTGTGCATGTACTCTGTGTATGTAGGATGCTTTAGGAACAACTGAAATAAGATGACCTTCAGTGGCTGATCAAGCTGAGAGAGAGAAAATTAATTTCAAGTTGACACTGAAACAGCAAAGGCACTTCTCTGCACTCTCCACCAGCTGGGCTGGAAGCCAAGCATTCAGCAGGACTTCAAAGCTTTTAATATAATCAAGCTCAGGCTTTTCATTATATAGAAAACCAAAATGCTTGTTCTGTTCCCATCCTGCTGCAGCACCTCACAAGCTCCAGAGTGATGGTCCTGCCATGCTTGCAGGTGAGCTGATGAGATGTGCACAGGAATCCCAGGAAAACACCTCTGTGATCACTGAGCCCAACGTGTGGCATTTAATGACAAAACAACAGTGTTGCAATGCCCTCATTCTGATGTGGGGGCACAGGAATGGTCCAGCCCCAAGGCTCAGGTGTGCAGCAGGAACAGCCACAGCCTGCTCAGGGCTCGGATGTGCTCCCAGGGAAAGGACACAGGAAAGGACACTGAGGGCATCATTCTCACATCATCATCTCTGCTTACCTGCACACCCAACAGCAGGAAAGGCTCCTCTGTTTCTGAGACTGTCCTTTCAACTGGATGCATTTTCTACATGGTAAAAGTCCAAAAAGCCAAATTCCAGAGTGCATTAAGAGCACCGGTTTGATACTGCAATAGCTCTGAGTTACGCAAGCAGCACAAAAAAACCCCAGTGCTTAAAACAACAACCAACTATGTGAAAATAAACAGTGACTGTAAATTGAATTTAAATTGCATAAGAGAAAAAGATTTCAATGGGTTTTGTTATGATCTTGTTAAGACCTACACGATTTTAGCTCAGCTCTCCAGTAATGTATTTGTATTCAATCAGGTCAGTGCAACAGAAGATGAAAAAATAGCCAGCCTATATAATTTAATTCACTGACAGCACAAAGCCATCGGAATATTCCCTCCTGAGATAAGCCCTTCTGAGATCTGCAGAGTTACACTAAAAGCTCCTCTCTGCTTCAATTTCAAAGCAAACTGCAAACTCCCTGGGGTGATTTGGGAAGTCCATGGCCCAGAGTGAGCAGAAGGAGGGCTCCATCCATAGATTGTCACAGCCTTGCAAGGCTGCCCGTTTCAGCTCCATGGGCTGAAAACCACTCAGCCATGACAGAATTTTTCTTTAAACCATCGAAACTGTACTAAGTCCCAATCTAGCTAAAGGCCTTATAAGACTGAGCTTTGTACTGGATTCCTACTGAGATGAAATTTGCCCATTGCTTTGGCAAAATTATTTCTGTAGTGGTGGTGAAGACAGAAGAAAAGAAAATAATTCTGGGCAAATACAGATTTTCTGGCCAGTGCCAATAACTCTCATTGAAAACCAAGTGACTCAACTTTAAAAGTGCATTTCTGGCCCTGTGTTATACAGATGTTCAATTCACTGAGGACACCAAGAAAAACATGACGCTAATTTTCAAAACTCTTACAAGCTTAGGCATTCTTGATTTCAGAGTTTCTCCCTCCTTTCAGGGCATCTGCAACCCTCCGAGTGTGCCCGTGTGGCAGACACTGGACCAGAACGAGCTGCTGGGCACAAGGACACTACAGAGACCTGGCCTGTGGAGGCTGGGCTGGGCCTGGGCTGGGAAGGGAGCACCCTGTGCTGCTTTATTGGAGGATTGGCCCCCTCTCCCCATGGTTTAAGGTTCCCTCCATTTCAGAAGGGCAGCAGGACACGCCCATGTAACCGAGAGAGCCCCGGGGCTGCTCCATCCCTCCCAGCACCCGGATCAGTGTGGTCAGACTGCAGACCCAGGGTTTCAGTCACTCAGGGAAGGCTCCTTTCCCCTACCCCAGCCGTCCATGGGTGGTCAGACCAGCACCCTGGCTGCCTCTCAGGCACTGAGAAGGAAAAGCTGCCTCCAAGGGGGTGTCAGTCTGTCCCAGGAAGGAGCCGCTGTCTCCACTGGTGGACATCAAAATGCAGAATTAATAAACACCTCCCAGCACAGCTCCTGTGACAAGGCAGGCTGTGCCTGTGCAGTATTCCACATCCCTTCCTGAACATCCAGTGCTCCTCTCTGAAACAGAGCATGTCCCCCACAGCAATCTGAGCAAACCTGGACACCACGGGGACCAAATGAAATCCCTGGAGTTTGCCCTGAGCAAGTGACATTGCTGAATTGCAATGGGCTGAGGAACAGATTTTTAAAGGTGTCTGAAAGCCTAAAAACAAACAAAAAAAAAAGGACTAAGTGGTTTGGGTTTGTTTGTTTGCTTGTTTGTTTTTAACACAACCGCCCTAAATTGCTTTAATTTCATGTCCAGGATTTTTTTCCTTCTGAGAAATCCTCTCAGGCCTCTATTTGCATCTTTAGGCATATTCTTCAAATCTGGGCTATACTGCATGAAGAGTTTTCTTTCCTATCTCTTTGATTCTCTTTGAGAATCACACATTTGCCTAAGGAATTCTCTGTGGAGCTGAAATCTGTTAGGATTATAAATACAGGCTGAGCTGGGAACAGGCACTGGAAACTGCCATGAAGCCCATGTACAGAAAACAGTGATTCTAGTCACACAAGATACCTGATACTGTTGGCAGGAAGGCAAAGCTAAACAAATGCAGGTTTACATTTTACTATTTAAAGAATAAAATATTCAACTTGAGTTCCATTAACACCTGTCAGGACTTTGGTACATACTCAAATCCACATTTCTAATTTTACTGCTAAATAATCCCAAACTTGGCAGTTAGAAGGTAAAGTAAAATACCCAGGCTAAACATCTGAAGCAAATTGCAGCTTTCTGGAAAAGCCCTTCTGCTGTATAAATGAAGGTCATATGTATAAATGATTAGAAGCTTAAGGAAATATGTCTTCTGCTTTTCTAAATTGATAACATACATATTGCATTAATATTCCCACATCAATTACTGGACATGTTCCCTGCCGTAAGAAAAATGATTTTTTTTTAAATAATCCTGTAGAATAATATTCTCATACTAGCACAATTAACTCTTGCCAAACAAAGGGAAAAGAGTTTGATTTAATAAACCACATCCTGGAAAAGCAGTGTGTCAGTCCCTGGAGGTGCCATCACCTGGATGCACCCTGGTTTTGGGGGACAGTCTGTAAGATGCAAGAATTTTCCTTCCCCTGATGAAAAAGGGACAGAGGTGACAGGTCCTGGTGGGGATGGGGTGGGAGGCAGCAAACCAAATACTTCAGCTGTGGTATTAAAGTCATAGCAGCTGCACCAATGGCCAACCCAGCAGCTCAGTTTATTTATCAACAGCAAATAAACCAGCAAACGTTGTAGAAGGCTCTTGAAACTCTTGTTTTCTCTCTGGAAGCAGCAGCCCCTCCTTGGCAGTGGGCATGGAGCACGGTGTGACCCCAGCAGGAAGGGGGAGGACCCCAATTCCCAGCTCTCATGAGGGATGGGCTGCCCAGGCCCTGCCTCAGCTCTCCCCAGTGAAGTCACACTGCTGTGGTGACTGTCACCCCTTTGGCTGCCACTAAATCACACCTGCCAGAAAGAACTTAATCCTAAAGCTCATAAAAATACTTCTGAAACAGTTTTTCCCCTTTGAAGTGTAGCAGATCTCACTAAATACCAAGAATTTTCCATAAATGTTCCCAAGCTAAAATACACCTAAAGAGCTCTATAGGGTCACCAATATCACTGTGCTGGATAATGTACCCCATTACACCCTGAGCAGCCACTGCATGTCTGGAAACTCCTCCTTTCCCAAGGGACAGTCTTGGCATGGACACGAGGGAGCCCAGCCCTGGTGCTCTGTGCTGAGGATGGCAGCAGAGTCACCAATTCAGCACAGCTGATGCTGAGCACAGAGAACACAAAAATGCAAACAGAATTTATAATTTCTGACAGATTCATTTCTTTTCTGCTTTTTATTAGCTGACATAAAGTTGGGCTGAGTTTTTTTTTGCCAGAGACAAAAGTCACTGGAACAGAGGAATTATTTCCACTGAAAAATACTCCAGGTAAGTACAAATTATGGTGCCACTTCCCAATTTTGCAAGTTGGTAGCTTCAAATCCCCTGTTTTCTTGTCCAGGTGGATGGAGGGATGTGCAGACTTACAGGAACTGCTTCCCTGCTGAACAGCACCTTCACTGCTCGTTTCCAGCTGACAGTCCTGGACTCTTCCTGATATTTCTTTCTCACAAGAGGGAGCTCTAGCTCTGGCATAACCATATGAAAACGTCCTACCCAGGCCCTGCTGCCTCTGAAAACACCCATCTCTTGTTCAAGGTCAGGCTTGCAGGGCTCCTTTTGCAGTTAAACACCCATCAATGAGCACTTGAAAATCAACATGAATTTCAGTGATGAAGAAAGCTGTCATTTTTAGAAATTTTCAAAGTGAATTTGATGGTTTTGAACAGTGTTAGAAAGAGTGATTGTCTAAAAACTTTTTTCCTCAAAAATCAGATGGGTGTTATGGCCGAGCAATGAAATCTGATCAGTCAGAAGTAATAAAATGGAGTTATAGAACAATAATACCAATAATCCTTATAATGTCCATTTTAGTATTTTTCTAATGCAAAGACCCCATAGCAAATCCCAGGTAAAATAACATTTTGCACAGTTTACCGGAACCCCTCCCTCTATCCAAGTCCAATCCTGCTTCTCACCCAGACTTATGGGCAGGTCTGTACAGGTCAGCCAAACTGGTGCACCAGAGGATGTTGGCACATCTGGGATTTCTGTGCTGAACTCATTATAAATAATTTTAAGAAGTCCCTTCCCCAACGAGATTCCTGTTAGTAACAACTCTCCCTCTAAGCCCTCCTCCTTCCAGCACAACCCAGGTGGCCCCACGCAGCCGCTGCACAGTTTGGGGGCTTCAAAATAAGTTATTGCCGCACTCAGAGGCAGAGAGTTTATGTCAGGAACACTTCAGCGCCCAGAAAACTGCGTTGGTCCGAAATCCGCAGCTGAGACTGCGTGTCCTTGGGCTCCCTCTGCTGCTCCCAGAATGATTTACAGATCCAAGCCCGTGAAGTGCGCTGCCACCACAATGATGTCTCGAGTATCTCCAGAACACAGAAAGGTTCCCCAGGGTGGAACCCAGGAACTCCTCTGGGGCAGGGAGTAGGGAGATGTGCTGGAGGCTCCTACTTTTTAGGGAATCCGATTATGATGGGTCCCAGGCATGACCCAGGCAGCAGCGCCAGGGGAAGGTGGCGCAGCCCAAGGCACCGGATCGGGCACTGGCAACGGGACATCCCACGGGAATTGTCAGGCAAAGCACGGACGGGCTGCAAATCCTTTGGATTTATTCCGAACAACGGATCTGCCTTGAAAATATAGCTCTGCTAGGATTTTCTGTGAGCAGCAGCCCAAAGAATGCCGTATTTTCCCGAGCCTGCGGTGAAGGTAAGGGTCGGCTCGGCGATGGCGGAGCCGCGTCCCCGTCCCGCGCTCAGCACCGCACACGAGCCGAGCCGCGCTAATGAAATGCAGCACGGATCTGCGACAGAGTGTGAACAGAAATATAAAAGAGATTAAAAGGCGACTGTGGAAAGCTAGCGTGCTCCTCGCGTAATTAAAACAAGTTGTTCAAAGGCTGCTGCTCGCCTGCCAGCACAGGCTCGGGCAGGTTCGCAGGAGCATCTCTGCCCTGTCCCCAGCACAGCCCCAGGGTCTGCCTCAGTTTCCCTGCGTGTCACACACGGCAACAGGCTCACTCCCGGTTTCAGAAAATTATTTTATATCCCTGGATTAAGGATTTCATATCCATGGATTAAGGATCTAAAATTATCTCACTGCCTTCCTATTCAGCTCGGCTTTGTTTAATTAAGACTATGATTAACTGAGAGAGGGAATACGAATTTGGTGCAGGCTAAAGCATTCTTCAGACAATGACAAAGTCTGCCTTTAAAAATACCCACTTTGTTCACAGTCTATGGTAAATACAAATGCAACAGTCTATTTAATACAAAATGGTTTTTGAAGTACTATTAGCACAACATAAAAGCTTTAGCCATGCAATACATTCCCACTAATCCTATTTTATTTTTTCTAAACATTATAAGCTGTTTCTATGGAACATTCATTATACAATAAATACAGAATATTTCACTGCAGCAATATTTCCCAACTGGCATTTATATTATGCAGTATCAAACACTACAATCAATATAAATACATTTTCCTATATTATGTAAGAAAAACATTCGTTTAAAGGAACTTTTAAAATATTTCTCTTTTTCCCAATAAAATTAATACCCTACTTCCTTTCTCAAATCCATTTTAAATACCCAGCACATTCCATCAGTTACAAGTTAAACATTTGAAAACGACAGAATTCACCATCTCTCTAAACTTAAGAATATAAAAACCACATGTCGACATCTAAATAAAAACTGTCAAATGTTGAACTTTTTGCCAAAGTGGTTCTAGCAGTTATAGAAAATCAAAGTTTATAGAAAAGGGTAGAGCTCGCTTTGGGGAAAAGAAAAAAACAAGGAAGTTCTGCAGCTTGTATTGAGTCACTTTATTCCCCTTCCAATTTGGAATTTTAGGGGAAGGCTCAGCTGGCTGATTGCATGTGATGGAGGAGCTACCTGAATTCCAGTCAGCTCCGAGCTGAAGCTCCGGTGTGTTTTAGCCAGAAAAATTCCCTGGCCAAGAGAGCTTTGTGTGCCTACCCTGGCAGTGTGCAGGGGTACCTGAACTGCCATCCCTGATGGGAGCTGGCTGTCCCAGCCCTGCCTGTGCTCCCAGCACACTATGATCCACGGAAACTGCCCCAGCAGCTGCAGGCCCAGGTAGGGCTGCAACACGGCCAAGCAAATTGCACCATTGTTTACTTAATGATGCAATGAAAATCAAAGGAAAACTGGCAAATCCAGAGGTGTTATGCTGGGAAATTAATCATTTTCTAATATGCCTGAAGGCACCTCAATTTTTTATTTAGGGATTACATTGGTGAAAACAACTGCTCCCCAGGAGCAATCAGCAAGCCTGCCTGGCCACCTCTGTGGACTTTGTAAGTGGCAGAGCCTGTTGTGCTGGGTCTCCATTTTTTGCTTTTCCAGAGGTAGAAAATCATCTGCAGGGAATATCAACAGAAAAATCTGGCACAGTTCAAGTATCCTTAGAAACACAGCTACCACCTCTCTGCCATTGGAGGCACTGGCCTTTGCTTTTACAGCAAGAAGGAGAAAAGAGGCTGAAATGCCCAGGTAGGAGATGGATTCCAATGCTCTGCTTTCAGCACTAGATTTCTTCACACTAATGTGCATTTTCCCATCTTGCAAGCTGGCTTGGACTTCACTGCACAATGAGGAACAGGAGGCAGTGCCAAGCATTTCCCTTCCAACCACCATCCTGTCACAGCAACACTCAACATTTGCACGGGAATTCAGTATCACAGCAAGGATGGGAAAAAAACTCATCAGGGAACAAATTAGCCTCACTGGAGAAACGTCCCTGGCCCATTCACTGCACCAAAACAACTTTCCCTCTGATCCTCTGCAAACCTGGGCCTCCCATGAAATTCTGTTTCAAAATCAGCCCAGGTGGGACACTGAAGTTCTGATGCTCATGTTTTTCTCTTTAATTGCTTAGCAAAGTTATTGCTTTTCAGAAACTGGTGGAGCAGAGATGAAGAATCTGCCTCAATCTGAGAGAAGTAATTAAAATCATGAATGTACCTTACTGCACATGTGCACTTCTGTATTTATGTTCCTTTTGGTAGCATCTAAAAACTACACCCACCACATGTATCTTAAAATTAAATGCTGTATTATTTCTCCAAAAGAAACCATAATGGTCTTCTGTAAATAATTTTATCTACTGTTCAGCATTTTACAGTCTTGCTATGTTACACTGCAGCATTTATTGTTTTACAAGTGTTAGTGTTCTCTGGTGGGAAATGCTGTAAAAAATAGAAACTGAAATAATTTTTTTCATCTCCTGGATTTATAATAAACATGGGACTCAACAGACAGTTCCTCAAGCTGGAAGCCATTTGGTTTGTGTCAGGGGAAACACTGGGTAATCAGGACAGCCTGCTGCTCTGCACTGGCTAAACTAAAGGAAACACACACAAAGTTAAACCTTTTTGCCTCTATATATGGGATTTTACAGCTAATGCAGCTTAGCAGATTGCCCAGTGCTCCCCAAACCTCCCAGCTGAGCCTTTAGGGATCCTGTCCCAGGAGAACAAGGGCAATGGGCCTGGACAAAAGCAATTCTCATCTCTGGGCACTCGCTCCCAAAGTCTGCAAAGTGTTTGGAAGCCAGTCTGGCCCTGCCCCATCCTGCCCTGGCTGTGCCATGGGATTTGCCAGGACTCTGTGACATCCCTGCCCTTGGCCAGGACAGCCCAGGGTGAACAGCTCACAGCACTGAGCAATCTCCTGGCACAAAATCCCACTCCCAGACTGATGGCACTTGGTCTCATCTCAGCTCAGGGTCAGCTAAATGAGTTTTCACTTTTTCATGCACTTTTAGATTACTTCAGTCCTAGGCTTTTCTCTTCTCTAAAAGCAACAGATACTTAAATTTATGAACTGTGGTTCCTTTCCCTGGTATTTTTGGCATTTCTGTGTGCTGTACACAGTCAGATGGCTTCCCACTGTTATTTCATCTTTTATTTTCTCATTTCCTCTGGGGTTTGGGGGGATTTTTTTTGCCTTTTCCTTGCATTGTGAAGTGACCTACAGGGTCCTAATACTGCCTCACCTTTTAGGCATTTTCTGCCTCTAAGGTGGTGGTGGTTTAAGATGTACATCAGCAGCAAATGTTGCTCTCTGAATTGTTCAGACTCTAAAAAATACCTTTAGTAGAAGCATGAGTTTTGTTATTAGCACTTTTGACGTTCATTGTGCCATTAAACAAAAGTGAAAAACCTCACAGCCCATCTCTGCCAGAGTGAAGGATGCCTGGAGATACCTGGACATCCCACTTGGGGACAGTCATTAACAACCAGAAAAGCACATTTTAATTTTGGAAGGCTTTTTTCCCTACTGGATCTTGCACTGAATGCATTTGGTGAGCCATCTGCCTTGCCTGGGGGCAAGGAACAGCAGACCAGGGGCCAGAGGAGGTCTCTGCCCAAACCCAGGGCCCAGCACACGGGGACAAGCAGTGAGGGACAGGGATTTGGGAAGGGAGCCTGAGGCACAGCCCCAAGCTAGGACTCATTTTTTATCTGGGCCTTTGAAAATCATTCCTAGTCACTCTGCTGCCACAGGGGGATACATCCCCCCTCTCCCAGCAGCACATATTTTGTAACATTTCATCAACTTCTTTCTGAAATAGAAACTGTCATTTTTATATGATTTCTCCCAGTATTGTTAATGAATTACCAACACTGATGTGGTATTTTACTAGTCATGGTGCTCATTACTAAAGATTTCAGATCTCATTTTCAACTGCCTGCTTATGTTTATTTAATTAAAAATGTGATTGATTTCAGGGCAATAATTGTTAAAAGTTATTTTCCAATTCACTTTTAGATATTTTGCTAATGAAAACCACATTACATTCATGGTGTGCTCTACAGCCTTTGCTTATCCCAAACAATATACTATATTTACTTCATGTTCATTGTATTTCATCTTCATGTGGCCCCTACCTGAAGCAGAAGTGGCATTTTGGAAAGTTAAAAACTTGTAGTGTGAATAAGTCTCCTTCTTCACAGCAGCAGATTTGTGGGGGTTTTAGTGAGAAATGGGTAACACTGCAGAGACTGCTTTTCCACATAGAATTATTATCAATATAGACAGTAACTATTAACATAATGAATTGCTTCAGATTACCTCATCATGTCTTTAAACAAGCACTTAAAAATAACAGGTAAAGTCAATAACTATTCAAAATATCAAAACTAGCAAATTTTGAATGCTCATCTGAGAAGAGACAGGATTAGCACTGGGGATAATGCAAGAGACAATTAAAGGCAATGCAAGAAAGATGGAGGAAAAAAAGGATTATGGATATGTGGAAGGAAGCCAGGAACTGGTATGTGGGTGTTTATGATGTCTAGCTAACAGCTTTCTTTAATGAATGTATTATTAGACAACATTTATATACAACTTAATAATAGCTGTATGTCAGAAATTATCCTAAAATCAATTGCTTCAGATCTAGCAAATTAATATTAATTTAAGCCCAAAACAGGGATGCAAGAAGGTTCCCAGAGAAGTTGTGGAAAAATAAACAATATTGCTGAAGATATTTTAGTGCTATGATACTGCTGTAAGTTTCTCCCTCCTGGAGAGTCTTTGAAACAGTCAGAAATACAATATGACAGCTTAGAAATGCTGCTGTCAGAACGTGCTCCTTCAAACAGAAACCAAAAGACACAAAGACACCTTAAAAAGGTGACAGATGCCTTTGATACTTGTGTCTGTTTTCACACTGCTTCTCAAACTACCTCAGCAATAATCACTAGACTAAGTAAAGCCTTACAAGTGCTGGAACTGGAAGGTATGGAAACCAAAAGGAAAGGGAAGACAGCTCATGTCCTCTAGGCAGAGCTAAATCCTGGCAGATTAAATTGGAGTGAAAACATCTTGTCAATTAATTAGTGCCTTTATTATTTTAACTGACGCTCTGCAGGCCCTGAAGGTTCGCAGCTTTTAAACACCAAAGCTGAAAAGTGAAGCTCTGCCCTGAAAACCCAGTGGGCAAACTGAGAGGAGAAAATGTGATGTGAGATAAAGCCACATGGGCTGCTGAGCTGAGTGACTGGGGAAGGAAGGGACAGGGCAGCACGGGGAGGGGCTGGAAGGAGCGGGATGTGCCAAGGAGTCCCAGAGGAGCTGCTCATCCTCACCACAGGCAGGGCAGGCTCAAAGCAGCCAGGCTGGGGCAGGAAGGGCGCTGGGAAAGTAATCGGAGCAACTGGGGGGAGCCAGAACGAGCAGAAAGGCAGGATCTGAATGTGAATTGTCCAAAGGTAACAGAATTCACACTGAGCCATACCGGGCATGGCTGGAAGTACAAGAGCCAGTGTAGCAGCAAGAAAGGCACTCCTGCCAAATGGGCACCTGAGGGACCATCGAGAATGGCCCATCCCTGCTTCCCAGCCAGCCTGCAGCAGAGGGCTCTGAGCTAAGGCTAGGGACTGGGGCTTTTAAACTTTCTGTAGACCAAAGCCAAGTTTTCTTCAGTTTATTCAGAATGTGCACAAAATGCACCCAGCTCCATACTGTCACAGATATATTTTATGAAAAATCTTTTTGCTAGGATCCTTTTCTCCTGAGAAGCTGAGAGGCCTCAGGAACAAAATGTAAACATTGATTATCTGCTGCTGTGGAATGCAACAGGTGCATCTGTGATTGGTCTCATGTGGTTGTTTCTAATTAATGGCCAATCACAGTCAGCTGGCTCAGACTCTCTGGTCAGTCACAAGATTTTATTATCATTCCTTTCTATTCCTTCCTAGCCTTCTGATAAAATCATTTCTTCTATTCTTTTAGTATAGTTTTAGTATATAATTTTATTTTAATATAATATATATCATAAAATAATAAATCAGCCTTCTGAAACATGGAGTCAAGATTCTCATCTCTTCCCTCCTCCTGGGATCCTTGTGAACACCACCACACATAACCCTCCAGAAAAGAAAAGGTTCTGCAGGCAGCTTTTCAGAATATGACACTCTCCTCCTATGTTTGTGTTGAACTAATTCCCAGTTTGGTGCTGGGGCAATTGAGCTGCTGGAAAGACAATCTTTCTTATAAGAAATACAACCAAAACCATGACCATTTATTTTTCAGCAATTACATCATAAAAGAAAGTAAGAAAGACGAATTTTAATCTTAAGGTCTTGGCCAGCTTGTATTCCTCCTCACCAGAAATTTCAGCAGAAGTGATTCCTCATGGGCTGCTGGATGTGTCAGGAGGGGAGAGCAGCCAGATCCTGGCTGGCAGTGATGCTCCCCTCCCCACGGCTGACGGCAATTTGCCCCATGCTCAGCAGTTCTGGGCCTCTAAAATGAAATGAATCAGCTGCAAAACTGCTTGAATAAACTGGATGCACCAGGTTCAGGGCTGCACAGACACCAGCAGCTCCAGCAGAGTCACCAAGTGATGACAATGCTGGTAACAGGCTGACAACTGAATGGGATGCAAGAGAAAGAGAGGTATCTGAGAGCCAAAGAGAAAATGCAGGGTCTTTGCTGGCACCAGTTCTCCCTGGGATAAGTACTTTGGATGCAGCATTGGTGTTTGGAGCCACTGAAAAGCAGGAACACAACCACAAGCTGCCCCAAATGGCTGCAATGCTGTGAGAAGCTTGGGGGGAAAGGTGGGAAAAGAGACACAGAAGCCTTACTGAGGGAAAAGCCAAAGGGGTGAATCCAAAATGCAGGGAAATGCAGTATCAATTCTCTGCCCAAGGCTGGTTACTATGTGCATGCTGCCACAAGGAGCAAATGAACTTTTTTTGCATTAAAAACAAACTGATGAAGAACCCTAAGGAAGTTCCTTCTTCCCAAAGCAGAGTCCCCAGAACTACATGCAGAACAAAGCCCAGAGTGCTATCCAGGCTGGCCAAGAGCTGCCCTGGCTCTCAGCGTCCTGCTGGGATTTCTGTCTGGTTCCAGTTACCTTCTTCAGTCTTCTGCTGGCTTTGTTCATTTTGCCAATATTTTTAGAGCAAAAGGATGGTGGTGTTGTGACTGTGGCTTAATTGAGTCTTAGATTTGCTCTCAGTGCACACTTCTATAACACAAATAATCATCTATGATAATGATATGCAAATGTCTTGTGGATAATCCATTCCTGGCTCCAGATAAGGTGCAAATCTCCATTTTCAGGCTTCCAGATTTCTTCCCAGTATCTGCTAACACTGAGTGGTGCAATTGTCTCGCCTTCAATAACAGGGGGACAATCTCTAGAAAGCCCACCACTAACTCCACTTTTTATCATCTGAAATGGGCTTTGTTTTCTATTTTGTGGGGTTTTTACCATACCTAAGGGAGGGCTGGGCACATTAAGCAGGATGTACATAAAGGTTGGACTGCACAATGATACAATAAAGTCAGAAGCTCAAAGAAGCTTCAGTACATTCAATATCTGAGCCTGGGCTGGTTCAGTGTCTGGTACAGTTGTTACACAAGCAGACAGCCAAGTGTAAACATGAAGCTGTGAAGTGTCTCACTGCTTGCCAGGTCTTCCCACTATGCACGAGTTTGCATTACAGAACATTTAATGGCAGTGTTTTGACTAGAACCAGCTTTTTCCTTTCAGCCAAGCAGAAAAGTAACAGACTAATTAAAAAAGTAATGAAAAGTCAATAAAAATTCCTTAAACCAAGGACCCACATTCAGTTGTGATTTCGAAGAGCATATGTCAAGGAAGACTCCTGCTAACTGTCATTTAGCAGGTTGTTAAAAAGTTTCAAAAATGAAATAAAAGTTGATCCAAGTTATGAGGTTTATTCTTTTGTCTGAATTTTTAACTATCTTTTCTATATGGAGCCCAAACAGAAAGCACAGAACACAGTCAAAGTGGTAACCCAGAGAATTTTATGTTATGGCTTACAAAGTTATTTTATGCAAAAAAAGCCATGTTGGCCTCAGTGGAAGAATTTGCACAGGCAGTACACGTAGGTGGCAGAATTCAGGCCCAAAATTTTGGAACATTGCTTACACTGACAGGTAGCTGCTTTGCAGGAAAATCTTCCTAGGAAGTGTGGCTGATATTTCAGTGTGCCAGACTCTGCACTGAAAAGCAGTGAAGAAAGCTCCCTTTCATGGCATCGGGAGGTGCTGAAAAGATGATGGTAATTTAAACCATCATCACAAAATGTATCCAGCCTTATGCAGATAGTCATGTGAATTTACTTCTGCTGTCAAAAGCTTGTTTTCAGAATAAGCCTTGACTTAGGATAGCATGTAAAACAACATTTTAGACTGTAACTTTTAGGCAGCAATCAACGTACTATTCGTCATTTGCAGTCAAAGTCATAGTACATCAAAACATTAATTTAGTCTGGTGTTTCTTTCTTTTATGGGAATTTATAAAATATTATATAGGAGAAACAGCAATCAGGCTTAGGCCAGAATACAAAGGGCTTTTAGGTCCTCTAATGAGTTGTGTAAGAACAGTGTACTACAAAAAGGCCTGCATGTCATACATCTCTCCCTCATTGTAAAACATTGTTCTTAGCTTTTACTACAGTCAAAACAACTTCATCTTTTTAATTTAAAAAAAAAAAAAAAGGTATCCAATTTCACTGTGTCTGTGCAGGATTAATATGTTCTGAGTTCCTGAAATCACACTGCAACACCAGAGAACTGAAAGAGTCAGGAGTGCAAGAACATGGAAAGGACAGCATGAGCAAAGCCACCCTGGTCTCACTGGTGCCAACTGATGCTTTCTCACACACCACAAAATCTCAAAATAAAATATTATGTAAAAGATACAAACTCTCATCTTTTCTGGAAAAGTCAGCATCATTCCATTTCCTTCCCCCCAGAGTTCCTGGAGAAACATGCTGTGTCCTCACCATAGAGCCCCTGCCTGCTTTCCCCTGCCAGTGCTGAGCACCTCAGAGATGTGGAGCTGACTTTGGCCTTTAGGCATGATTAGAGCACAAAAAGAACACAAAAAGTGCTTTACTCTCACAACACAGCAGAGCTGCCCAGCTCTAGGTAACAAAGACACCTCAGTGTCAAACACTTCATGCTGAAGATGTCTCAGCTATTGGGGATACAGGACAGAGAAATGGCATAAAATAAACAGGATGTGTTTCGAACTGTAAGACTCCAATTCTAGTAACCACCAAATAAAGAGTAATTTCAGGGTTTGGGTTTGCATATGTTCTTAGAAAATGTGCATTTCTGCCCATTTTGTTGTGGTTTAAGATTAAGTGATGCATACAGCAGGTCAGCCTGAAGATACCCCCACACCATTCCAGGAAAATGCTATTTCAGTCACTGCAGTGAGCAGCCATTCCTAGCAGGGCTGGCTTCAAACACTGCATACTTGTAACAGGCAAAATCCCACATTAAGAGGTTTAGTCCAGCTATGATTGTCAGAAGCTGTCAATCACAATGGCTGTTTCTCCACCATACAGAGAATTAACAATGAATATCCTTTTTGACATGCTCAATGAGATCTCGGGACACTTTACAAGACTTGGCTCAAAAGTGCCACCTCAAGAAATACAGAATGCCAGCAATGTTGACACTATATGACAAATTATATGTTCCTTCACATACTGTGTCACTCCATTCAGTTTTGTAATTGGCACTGACTGCAGCTGAAATCTGATCCAAAGTATACAGAGTTAACTGGCATTTGTTTTGTCCCTCAGCATTTTCTGTGCTACAGATCTTGGTAAATATTTACTTAACAGGGTGGCATACTAATTTTTCCCATAAAATACACATGTCCATATTAATGATATAATTATTCTTCTTTGTCAGGTGATGGGCTAGCTGTGTACAGCCAACACAGACTGCAAGCAATGCCTATAGAGTACAAGCAAAGACAAATCTATATAATAAAGATTTTTGTACCCTTTGACTTCTGCCCACTTCATTAAAAACACTGAAATTACAGAGGTTAATAGCCAGCCCATACCTGCCCAGCAGAAAGATTTTCAAGGAATCACTGTTCCATGGGGAAACACCATCAGCATTAAATCCAGGGTCACACCAATGAAACTCCTATTTAGTGCCCTGGATATTGGTGTGTAATGGCTCTTGTGAGCCTCTCCCTGTTATTTTATCCAATTCCTACTGAAATAATTTCATATTTTGCCACCCAACAGCATGTTCCCTGGAGTCCCCTGACTTTTTGCAACTGAATTTGTTTTGCTGGCTCCTTGGTGATTGGGGTTCTGTAAACCTCTGTTACATCCATTCCCACCTCTCTGAGTCCCAACCAGCTCAATATCCCCCAGCATGGAAACAAGGATGGGCAACAAAGTGCTGAAAATTCCCAGGGATGCTGGGGGGAGCTGAAGTCAGGACTCCATCTCCTCACCCACCCCCATTCCCCTCCCCCAGACAAATCCACATCTGGACACAAATGACTCACTAATCCTATTAGAAAACAGCATTTCAGACCTGTGCTACAGTCCAAGCTCCATCTGCATTCACAGCAATGTAATTCAGGACTGACCCAGATTTAGAATAGATAAAGCAGTGATGTAATGCTAATATGAGCTAAGAATTATATCCTCATATGTATATATATATATATATATATACAAATAAATAAATAAATACAGAAAATATATACATTTCTTGAAGAACATTGCAAACTCCTCCCATAGCCTCTCAGTAGCAAAATCAAAGCATGTGGTTTGCACTTTTCTGGAACATTAAAACACCATTTCCTTCTTTACAGAAGAAATTCAGACTATGGTTGGCTTTATTTTCTCCAGAGCTGCTCAGAGTCATTGTGGAAATTTTCAGAAGTCTTGGAAGCACAGAGTTCTCCCTGGCACACCAAGCAGGCTCAGTGCTCACAAGTTTGTGTTTGGACATTAATTTTAGAACCATTTCCAAGGATTTTTTAACTGGACCTGAGGATGTGCCAAACAAGTGAAACTTATTACAGCCTCAGGCTCCTAGCATGAGAATTATTTGAAAGGAAAAAAATCTGCAGTGGTTTCAATTTACAAAGAACAGAAACAGCCCTTTGGTTTCATTTTGATTGCAGATATTTTCAGGAATTATAATTTATATATATATATATGTATGTATGAATGAGACCTCTAAATTATGTTTGTCTTGTCAATGCAAGTGTTTCTTAAACATAATTTTCTAAGCTAATGTGTATTTATTTCCTCAACTCTTTCCCATGCAGTTGTTTATTGGTTCACTTTTTGTTGGTGCCAAATGCAGTAACATTTTGGGTATCAGCACACAGAAATGCAGGGATTATCCAGGCTGGATTATGTGACACCCAGCATGTGCATCAAGCCCATTCCAGGACACTTCCAGGACATAAAAGAACAAGTGGAAGATTCCTGAGCTGTGCTGAATGCTCACCTCATTCCTACAGCCACACTACGCCATCGCTATCTTTATTTATTTTTTTTCATCATAATCACTTGGGCCTCTGGGTAATTGGAACAATTAGGGTGATTAATTGCATGTTTGTAATAAAAACAGAAGACCAGGGAGCGTTACATTACAGGCTAAATATTTTCAGAAAACTCTATCAGCTGGTAGACATAACAAATGCGATCAGTTCAATGCAACATGAGGCCGAGCACATTGTGCAAACTGGTTTGCTCTGGAACTCGAATCTCCTCAAAAGAAGCCAAAGTGTTTAAAAAAATAAACGAAGTCAGAGTGCACAGGGGGAAAAGAAATATTGACATGTGAGGCTGCTGTACTTCTAACATAAAGAAACACTGTTTTCCCTTCGGTCCTTTTATTGTCTAAACAGAAAGTGCAAAGCAGGGGGAAAGCGCACAACAAGGCAGAGAGCTCGGGGGAAGGTCAGGAGCTGTGCTTGGAATCAAGGAGTTCCACTGAAAGGAAAACTGGAAAAGCACACAGCAGGGCTCCTACAGGACCAACACATTCCTCACTGGCAGCAAGAGGGCAAACTAACCTGCCACTGCACTCAAACACCAAGGGTTTGGAGAGGGAGGTCAAACCCAACAACAGGAGATACTCCCACTGAAAGTTTCATTTGTTGAATCTTCTCTTACAAATCTGGGCTCTCACCTTCTCCTCAACAAGATGTTACTGAAAGGCAGCTTCAACCCACGCTTCTTTCTGGATTTCCTTGCAACCAGCTGGTCTCCCAAGACCACTTGAACTAAATGGGGCATGAATGGTTACTTACACACACTTCCCAAAGGAGAAACAAGAGCCAAGAACAGGCATTGCCCACCCCTGCCATGAAAGCTGTGCCAGGGCATGGCAAAATGCCAAATTCCCTGTTGGGGAGGGATCTCCCACAGCAATGCCAGACAGGGCTCAGCTATCACAGTGTTGTTATCATGGCCATCCCCTTCCTGCCTGTCTCCTGAGGAATGTGACCACTGCCACTGCTGTGCAGCTCAGGTGTGCCCTGCAGGAAGGTGCAGGGCTCACAAGCCCTGACAGCTCAGGAGCCACAGCTCTGGCCATCACCTGCAGAGAGATGTGTGTCCCACATTCCAAACCAGTGCTGCACATCAGTGACTCTGCAGGATCTGGACCATGGTCACCAGAGGGATGTGTGTCCCACATTCCAAACCAGTGCTGCACATCAGTGACTCTGCAGGATCTGGACCATGGTGCTCATCAGTTAGGAGTCTTATCTTTGGCTGAGCCTTCACCAGGCTCCTCTGGGAGGTGCACTATCAAATTTCTACATAAATAAAAAGCCAGGTTCTTATACTGCCCACACTCCCACATACCTGCCTGGTTACATGGAGAAAGCGAATAGTGAAAGGTTTTATGTTCCACGTGTATGATTGGAGACTTTGTGCTTTAACACAAGCACAGGGTCACAGGGCAGGAACAAGGTGTTTTCTTTCCAGTCAGCATGAACCTGACATTTATTACATGAGGGTTTTGTTCTATTTGTTTTAAGAGAACTACATTTTAACTCGGTTCAACAATGCTGGAAAACCTGACAAAATATTCCAGAGTGTTTAATCAGCACGAATGGACAAATGTCCAAAAGTTAAAATAGAAGCATATTGCAGTTTGTTCTTTACACCAGTAGGTCTTTCTTGTTCCAGTCCCTGACAAGCATTTGTGTCTCTGCTTTGGGAAATTTGTCTTTAACATTTCTATTTAGTTGGGAAAAGTCTTTTCAGAGAAATGCCAATGTTTCTTGTGATTAATTATTGAAGAAATTGGCTTTTATTTTCAATTTAACTGTGGAGTTTTTGTCAGGCTCATTAAAGTGCCAAGTGCTCGCTTGTTTAAGAGAATAAGCAACACAAATCTGTAAGAGGAGTGGAGGGCAGTGGAGGAGTGCTGAGCTACACATCATCAGTATTTCTGTACATACCCTTCAGAAAGAGCCTGGATTTTCCATATGTGTTTTCAGATATCATCACATTCAAGTGAAACAAACAAACAAAAAAATGTTCAAAATTAAAGGACTGGCAATCTCAAACAGGTTAAAATCCAAACTTCTGAAGAAATTTTCTTGCATTGTCCCTGGAAGTCTCACTTACTACACAGGGGTAAGGAGAAGGACAGACTAAATACATATATACACACACATATACAGACTACATAGCAAAGCTTTGAATTTCCTTCCTTTAGCTCCAGGTTGTTACTCTTCAACAAAAATAAATTTGTTGCAGATGGGGAGAACCATCCTCCTCCAGCTTAGACCAAACTTTGCATTCAAATATCCAGTTTGTTATGGGGATATTGACTTTGGCTTGCTCACTCCAGAAAAGGCAGAGAAATGCTTAGTCCTTTAATGTTTCAGCACTTAATTCACCAGTTACAGAGAAAAGTGTTCTAAAGGCCATGGAGCTCTGGTTTCATGTAAAACCAAGGTCCAGAAAAATTAATATAATCAGTACAACCAGTTCAGTCAGAACTTCTGCATACATTAGAACTGTTCATGAATATTTGACTAAAATGGTTATCTAAAAATGCAAAGCCATTTCAATTCACTTCTCACTTATTATTATTACCCTACTCCTAACACATTTATATCTTGTAAAATGCTCCTCAGCAAGGAATAGAAAGATAGCTAAAAATTCTGCTTTTCTGACAAGACAGTTTTGTAAGCTGTAAAATATACAGTAGCTCTGTTTAATGGGTAGCATTCTAAAATAGTGAATTAAACTTGCTACTTGATGTTGCTCACACACATGAAAAATTAACCACCTATTGGAAAAGATCTTATTTTCCCAATCGGGACACTAAAACCAGCCTCTCAAACATGAGCTTAATTATGTAAATATACACAGTATCTATTCACACAGATAATATTCCCTGAGGATACATCACTTAGTGGAGAATTAAAAATTAACTTTTGGTGATCCAGAAATTATCATTAGAGAAGATACCAGTCTGGCCTCTTAGTTTTAGTTACAGCTCAGGTTGAACAATTTTATTACCAGTCACTCAAAACTCTGCACATTATCCACTCTAAACAGACTTTGATTATTTTACCGGCTCTGCAACCTGGTCTAGTGGCAGGTGTCTCTGCCCATGGCAGGAGGGTTGGACTAGGTGACCTCCTGAAGGTCCCTTCCAACCCAAACCATTGTGAGATTCTGTGGCAAGTGCAGCCCACACAAAGTCAGACACTTCAGACTTCGTCAGTTTGTTGTGTGTTCTCCAAAGAGTCTCACTCCTGCTCCTGCTGAGGAGCTGCCCCTCACCATCCTCATGCACCTGTGGTTTATGCTTTTACAAGGATTCTATTGAAAATGGTAATTCTGCTTTGGAATCTTCCCTACAGAGTAACGCTGCTGGGATATTCCAGCTGAACATTTTCTCTGTCCTTGGCCAGAGATATTTCCAGTTTTGCTTTCAGGATCACACGCTGCTCTTCCCCTAGGGAACAAACATCTGTAAGGTTCTGAGCCTGAATTCTGGTCATAGCTCAATGTTCAGTCTTCCTTGTGTTTTTCTTGCCTCTCACTGCAAATCTCTCCAAAAGGAGCTAAACTCACTGGATGAAACACTGGCCCTCCAACTGCACTAATTTGCTTTGCAAGTTTCTGGTTTCTTCACCAAATTTATTTCTCTCAGCTGTAGCTCTCATTTAGTCAGATGTAAAAGATTTGTATTTGCAAGAAGAAAGTCTTGTGTCTGGTATGGATGCAGTCAGTCTTGTAGAACTGCTGTGCTTGAATGTTTCAGAAGACACAGTGTAGGAAATCACACTTGAAATACATTAAGTTGAGAAGTGAACTGTGGCCAACATTAAATACATTTGTGTGACTGCTACAAGGTCCCCATTGGGTCTTTGTAGGTTCTGAGCCCTATTTACTCTGGTTTCCCCTGCTGGAGATCCCACTACACTGTGATACATTCTAGCTCTGTTTCTGCAAAGATTCTTTCTCATTCTCTCACTCAGCTTTGAAAACAGAATGCCTTTTTCTTGGAAGGGAGGTTCATACTCGAGCAGAAAAATAAATTCAAGCTGCCTTTAATAATAACCTGCTGCTCTCGAGCACTAGCACAAGGGACACCATGCACACCAAGTCTGTACACAGGCTGTGCTTCCACAGGTTTCTATAATTTAAACAGTTCTCAGACATCATTTTTCTGCAAACATTTCAAGTCCAAAAAAGGTTAAGACCATTGGTCTGACAAAACTGGGACAAGAAGAGAATTAACTGCCTGACTTTACTCAGTAGGACTGAGGTCAGGTATTGAACAAAGCCTTCCTGACTCAGCTTCAACTACTACAGCACCCTGCCTCATGAATCACCCACTAAGAGCTAGCTTATTTAACATCTACTTAGAATCTGGATGATTTAAACTCTGTAATAATCACTAATCAATTTGACAAGCTTGAGCCTAGAGGGGGAAAGCCTGAAACTTGGTATAAAAATATCTTTGACCAATTCTTTTCCTACAGTTACACAAAGAAATTAATTTCTTTATATTGCTGTATAAATATATGTAACTCTCATGCAGAGAGGTCCTCAAAAACAGAGACCTGAACTGAGGGTAACACAATCATACTGAAACAAATGGACAGTCCTGAAGGCACAGCACTCTCCTGCTTGCAGTGCCCTTTCTTATAGCCCTGGGTCCTTTCAGCAGGCAGACTGAAAATTGCTTACCCCAGAGGGGAAGTGCCTTCTTGAGCTCCAGTCCTTTCTGTGGCTCCAAGAGCAGTTTGGATTATCTATGTGTGCATGAAACACACATTTCAATTTCACCTCAATTTCTTCAACATACCCCACCTGCATGTTTTCTAGAGAAACTTGCTTACTTGGTTTAAACTTAAGAGTACTTGGTTTAAACTTAGAATAATGGAAAATTCACACCACCCTGTTGGCAATTTGTTCCCCTGGTTAACTCTCCTCCTCTAAAATTTCACTTTTGAACTTGGAAACTGATGCCAACGAGCCAGATTTGTTTAGCCAGTATGAAGCACCGTAAAGACATAAATTGGTCTGAAAGAGTCAGATTTCATTTGACCTTGAATCTTGGACTGTAAGTTCAACATGAATCAGCACAAGTCTCATTAGGGCTCAACATCCATTATAGCTAAATTTAGGTCCAAGGAATCCAAAACCATGAATAACTGTGTTAAATTACTTAAAAAATAAAACCATTCTAGGTTAAGTCTTAAATGTTTCCCTTTCCTATTTTTATGCTACAGATTTGGTGGGTTTTATATTTATACTTCTCAAATTGAAAGAATAGTCTGAAAGTAGGAACTTTTTGAATGGATGTCAAATATAAAGCTGTATGAAGTATGAGTAATGTGTTTTGGGCTTGTTTTATACTGTGGAAGTCAATGCCATAAATGCCATCCAAAACTTGGGTTTAACTGTAGTTATCATTCATGATCCTGCCACCATCACTGGATTGGCCTGGACACACACCTTCCCTGGAGCGCTGTGTGCTCTGCCTCGGTTAACAAACACCAAGTAATGTGTTTTGGGCTTGTGAAAGTCAATGCCATAAATGCCATCCAAAACTTGGGTTTAACTGTAGTCATCATTCATGATCCTGCCACTATCACTGGCTTGGCCTGGGTGCACTGTTTGTGCACCCAGGTTAACAAACACCAAGGGACCACGGGTAAACTTCTCCATGGAAATTTTCCTCTCAGCACCGCCAAGGCTGCAGAATCACGGAATATTCCGAGTTGGAAGGGGCCCACAAGGAGCATGGAGTCCAGTGGGGACTGGCCCAGACAGGGACACAGCCCAGCCTTGGAGCCGGCAGAGCCGCTCTGAGCAGCGCAGCTCTCACCAGGGCAGGTTGCGAGCGAGCAGCTCCGCCTGAGCACGAAGCCATCGCTGGCCTCTACCCACACTGAGGAAGTCTGCACCATGTCTGGCTACCACCACAGTAAAACTCTACGGGACTCACGAGTGAACCCCCGAGCCTGTACCTGTTTGCCCGGTGGCGTGAAAGGACAGTCCATTGCCGCGGAGCTGAGGCGGGGACACGGGCAGGAGCCGGGGAGGAGCCGTTCCCTCAGGAGGCAGGAGCGCCACGGCCGCTGCCTCGGCAGCGCCCCCTAGCGGAGGGCCGGCCCGACTCCCACTTCGTGAATCGCTGCCAAACTCCAAGGAAACGAATCGGGATTCTGATTTCCCGTCCCCCATTTCAGAGTTCCATTGCAGTACGCCAGGTGTTTTGCGTCGGAAGGTGAAAATTGTTATCCCTCTTGAACTTTTTTTGAGGTTTGGCGCTGATTCATTTGTTGCAGCGGCCATGAAAAGTTCTGATGAGGTGTTTTGAGGGAAAGCAAAGCGCGGCTGAAGGCTGGGACAGCAGGGAAGGTGGCCCGGGCGGGTGTGGGCTCTGCACGGCCCCGCAAAGCTCCGGCACTGAAGTGCCCACCCTCGGCCTTTGTGCCTTTGGAGTGAGGCAGGGGAGAGCTGTAATGCCAGCGCCTTTGTGCCTTCAGAGACAGGCAGGAGGGATCTGTAATGCCAGCGCCTTTGGGGACAGGAGGGATCTGTAATGCGAGTGCCTTTGTGCCTTTGGGGACAGGCAGGAGGGATCTGTAATGCCAGCACCCTTGAGCCTTTGGAGACAGGCAGGAGGGATCTGTAATGCCAGCACCCTTGTGCCTTTGGGGACAGGCAGGAGGGATCTGTAATGCCAGTGCCTTTGGGGACAGGAGGGATCCGTAATGCCAGTGCCTTTGGGGACAGGAGGGATCCGTAATGCCAGTGCCTTTGGGGACAGGAGGGATCCGTAATGCCAGTGCCTTTGGGGACAGGAGGGATCTGTAATGCCAGCGCCTTTGGGGACAGGAGGGATCTGTAATGCCAGCGCCTTTGTGCCTTTGGGGACAGGCAGGAGGGATCTATAATCCTAGCTTTGAGGAATATCAGGAAGCCAGCAGCCATTTCACAACGTGAGGCGCTCCATGAGGAAGGGGATGTGGAAAGTTAGCCATCTGCAGGTACACGAAGCTTTTGAATTTGTGGAATTTAAGTGTATATTTACTGTTGGAAGAGCATGAGAAACAGTGGATTTGCACCTTGATCAAAAGAACACATTTCTTAATGAGAAACAGAGCCTTTTGTAAAAAAAAAAAGGGAAGGTTCTCCCAGGGAACTACGTATATGGCTGTTATTTAAACCACATTCTCTGGAAAGAAGAATTTTGTAAAAATAAATGTCTTATATTTGCTGTAGCTTATGTGGCTTGAGCACTTTTGAGTCCCTTGTACCAGTAAGGCTATAAAACCCTGACAGTAATTATTAAATGAAACCAGAAATACCTCCACTGAAGACAGTTGTGTAAAATAAAAATAAAAACAAAACAAAACAAAAAAACCTGTGTGGAATCACAGCTAGATCCACAGGGGATCACCATATGTAATCAGCAGCAAAGCAAAGTCACTACTAATGTTGCCTGTCTGAGGAGAAGATCCAAAGAACCAGCAAGAAGAAATGAGACCCATTGTAATTAAAAGTAATGCCAAAATAAATCTGGTTTTTGTGGGCGCTCTTTCAGAATTCTTGAAGCCAAACTTACTTGTGTATGGTAAGATGTACCTGTAAGGATATATGGAAAAGTCAAATGCAGAAGGTGGGTATGTGGATATGGCACTGCCTGGGCATCTGTGGTGGATCTGGAGCTCTCTCTGGGCTGCAGAAAAACAGGCAGGCAGTCCCTCTCTGATTTCAGGAACACTTTCCACAACGTCTCTCTTTACATTTGGATTTCTCCCTTACATCCTGGCAAGCTGAGCAGAGACATAACTCTGTGACTAATGCTAATGTTGTGGTAGTAAAATATTGGGCAAAAAAAAAGGGAAAAGCAGACCCACTTGCCTATGAGAATGATTTAATTAAAGTTTTCACTGTTCTAAAATAGTTATGTTTCACGTCGTAAAGAATTTTTCTGTCATGAAAACTATTTTCTTAAGGGGAAGGAAATTTTTCTTTGCTGCAAGAGGACTTTATTGGTAAGTAATTAAATATTTCTTTGGATTGCAGTTCAAAATTAATTACTCATTAATGTGGAAAAACCAGCTTTAGTCTTGCTGTGGACTGAGGTTTCCAACTGGGTGCATCTAATTCCAAGAAGAAAAAAAAAACAAACCTAGAAGGAGTATTATAATTACTGTCATATGAAAACCTGCTTCAGTCCAGATGTAGAAGCCAATAGTCCAAGAGTGTTAACACTGAGCAGTCTGCTGCAGGGAAATGACAGATGAATCCTACATATGTTTGCAGAATGGACATATTATACCATCCTTCTAAAATCTCTTGGGTTTGTTTTCATTTTTCTAAAGCTCCTACCAGAAAAAAAAAAAAAAAAAAAAAAAAAAAGAAGAAGAAGAAGAAAGCAGATCTACAATCTGAGAGGTTTGAGTGTCACAGACATCTCTCCATAAAATCTGGATCCTAAACTTATATACCTAACCAATGCTGTCCACTCTCTCTACCCTCACAAGGAATTCCACTGAAATAACAAAATTAGTTGTGGGAGTAAATGTTAAAGAGCTGCCTCCTAATTCCAGGTTTTCTCCTTCAAGGAACAAACAAGAGCTTGTGGCTCTGTGAGGACCCAGGGACTTGCAGCAAGGACAGAGAACTGACAGAAGTGTCAGGTGTTAGGAATCACACCTGCAGGAGTTCAGCTCAAGGGAGTGAATTCTCAGAAATCTGAAAATAGTGATGATGACAACTGCGTGTATTTGCAGATTTCCTGCTGCAACCAGTAGCAGCTTGTATGCAGAAAGATTTCAGAAGCAAGAAGAATCCTTTCCTTTTCCTTCACGAATTTTATTAATTCAACCAAAGTCTGTGCCAATTCAGCCTTAATAAAAAACAATAAAATTCTGGGATGATTTAGGCTGGAACAACCTCTGAGTGACTTGTCTAATCCAAATAATTCCATTTCAATCCAAACTGATTTCATTATCCCTAAGTCATTTATTTAAATAAATGGAGTCAGAAGAGATCACAGAGTTTAATTATTGGAAACACTAGTTGGCACTAAGTTTGGAATTAAAATTGCTCACTTTGAAGTCCTTAAGTGCACAGTGTGACAATGCCAGTTGTCAAGGAGTGGTTTTTTCCTTGGTTAAAAAGGACAAGCTGAGCACAAAGTGGAAGAATGAAAGCTTGAATTATCCATGTAAGATAGTTCATCCTGTCAGCTGGAGAGTTACCCATTTTCAGTTCTCTTACCAAATCACTTACATCTCTGGGCAGGGATAGGTGCAAGAACTTGGGGACAAGTTTCCTGAAGTGTACAAGTCTGAAATGACACCACACAGAGTTTGGCTGATGACAGGATTAAGTATATTAAACAGGATTGGCCTCACTGTTTTCCGACACTGTAAGAACACAGAGACAAACTGTGCCAAGGGAGATTTAGGTTGGATGTTAGAAAAAAGTTTTTCACTGAAAGAGTGAAGTACTGGAATCATCTGCCTGGGGAGGTGGTGGAGTCACCACCCCTGGGTGTGTTTAACAAAGCCTGGATGTGGCACTGGGTGCCAGGGTTCAGTTGAGATGTTAGGGCAAGGGTTGGACTTGATGATGTTAAAGGTCTCTTCCAACCTGGTCATTCTGTGATTCTGTGAAAATCACTTGACCCTTTGCCCCAGTCACCTTCTTTTCCTTCAGGTGTATGAAGTAGCAAGGTTTGGTAATGGTTTTACAGCTGCTCTGCCACACCTGATATGTTCTAAAACTGACTTTAGACTCCCCCTATAATCAACTTTCCATCTTTTCAGTTTAGTTACCTTTCTCTGGCTCTGTCTTAAACTACTTCCCTCTGGAGATGCCCGTTTATCTGCAAGGGAGACCCTTGTGGAGTGCCAGACCATCCTTCCAGCAGCCAAGTAAGGGCTTTGGTTCACTTGATGATAGTTCAGAAAGATGGAGGAAAAGGAAAATAAGGAGTTTGACTTGGCAGTCTGGAAGCAGTCACTGGCCCAGTAAAACAGAGAGCAAACAGTGCTGTATGTGCAGTGTATCTACAGTGGCAGTGCATTACAGTCACTGAAATGGGCTGGAATCCACCCTGCTTTGGGATTTAGGGAGTAATACAACACTGAATATGACTTTAGAAAAATATCTGGGAAGAAGCTGGTTCAAGTATTCATCCTGAACATTACTATTTTCTTAAATAATTATGTAATAAAAACCAAACCCTCCATCCACAGAGGAACCTGCTTTGTAGGCACTGCTGGTATTTCTGTTTGTAGATAATTTTATTTTGAAAAGAAAGAGGTATCCAGTGCTTTCCAAGCATACAGAAATTTTGGAACACTCTGGGGAGCAAAGATCCTGTTGTAAATCTAAACTATAACAAGTTGTACATCAGATTCTTTGCTCTACATAAATGAGTTATTCTGGTTTTATCTCATGGCAGTTCTAAATTTGCCACTTTCACTTTTTTGCCAGAACACTGCAGTGCAAAGCATTCCAGCAGATCACCTAGTACATTAAACAAAAGATAAATGTTCAGCTTAGCAGAACTTCTTTCCTTCTTACAAATATCAGAAGTCTGTTTATTTTACTGTGCTCACTTCTACAGAAGCAGAAAGATGTAGGAAAAAATACTGAGGCCTAAATCTCTCTCCAGACAAGTCTGTTACACAGAGCTGTTCAGGGCAACATGACATTTGGCTAGAAAAATTACATGCAGACACACATCAAACCATAACAACTGTTTAATGCATCTTTTTTAATTATACAAAAGTCTCACCCCAATTATTCCAACATTAACAACTGATCCACTTGATACAAAACCAATTAATGCAGGAAAAACAGTAGAGGAATAAGCCATTCATTTTTAATTAAAGATTATCACTGACAATCATAGTATGGATGGATTTGACTAATTATTATTGTAACTGGTGTTTTGTCCTGGGCAAATCTCTCCACACCTTGGCTATGCCACAGTGCACTTCCAGTACACACGTGTAAAACTGTCTATAGGAGACTTTACAAACAAACAGCACTGCTCAGTTTCAGCTGTCCTGAGTTAAACAACACTAAATCATGTACAAATCATCAAGGACATTCAAAATGTCAGATGTGAAGCCTGTGTGACAAGAGTGATCCCAATTAACTTGTCCCCAACCTACACAGCAGGTGCCTTAGAGGAGGCAGAAGCAATGTGGAGGCACCAGGCCTTTCAAGACATTCCTGCTGTGTCCTTGCAGACAGCACCCACCTTCCCTGCCCTGCTCAGTCATTCCTAGGCACCAAGTGCATCAGCAACCCAGGCTGTCTTCTCATCCTCTCTCACACAGTCTTCAGGCTCCACATCCCTGAACTCTTCTGTAACATTGAGAACCAGATTTCCTTTGTAGCAAACTGATACAAACAACATCTTTGTGACTACTGTCATGAACATGAAAATGCTGCAGAGTGCACATGGCTCAGAGACCATGGTCTAGGAGCCAGGTAACCTCAGCAGAGGAACAAATTCAGAGTCATAATCATTTATTGCTTTCACTGAAAAACCTTTTAGGAACATGGGCTTTGTAGTGCTTGGGAGGCAGAGCTGTGAGCCTGGTAGCTCCAACATTGATCATAAAGTGAGGCAGGGATTAATCCCCTCCTAGCTGTTGTGACTGCTCAGTGATTAAGTGTCACTCTACCCTCATTAACTAACACTCAGAAATGGAAACACTGCTGCCTGCTCTCAGCTCTTCTCCAGCCCATTTGTTGTGTATAATGTACAGATTGGTCTCTTCTTGTTTATTCTGGGGAAGAAGGAGGTTGGCCACATTCATGAACCACCCCTGAATCCTCACTGTCAGCTTCAGTGGCTAAAATGAAGAATAGAAAAATGTCAGAGTTAAACACAAGCAAAGAAGCAGAAACCCCAAACCCTTTGTTTCAGTTCTTGTTACACCTGAATCAATCACATTTCCACATTTGAAGCTGCACTGGAATAGAAGTATGAGGCAGACACTTCTGCCCACTTACCCACAGTGAACCTATGCCATGCCTTTCTAACACTCCTGTGAATTCTCAAACTGATTCACAATCCATTTTCAAATCCAACTCGGGATTTTTATTTTATCAAGTATTTACTTGGCAATTTGCATTAAAAGCTCCCTCATCTCTTCACAGGCAACCTGAGTTTTAGTTTTCTGTGGCTTGCTCTTTTAGAAAGCCAACCATTTGCAACCAGAGTCTACCATCAGATGCTGCACTGGCTGTTTTACTGGATCTTGTGTTTATTTTGTCAAATCTCTGTAACATGACCAGTCAATACTGCATGAAATTGTGTAACAACATGTCTATACTTCACACCACCCCTGTAAACTGGACTGGCCTCATTAACTCAAACCTTTCTGGAAGCATCTTCTACCCTAGGCTAACTTCAGGTAAGCCTTGGATCCAGTTTTTAATTTTTTGTTTTTATCTGCAATTTCGTTCTGGGCAGAGATCACAGATACTTCTCCTCACCAGCTGTCACCCTGCTAGGGCTTTCTATATTCATCTTCCTGCAACAGTTTTGCCAGAAAGCCCATTTCACCTCAGTTCGGGAGGTTTCTGGAGAAAGGATGTTCCCAAGTTTAACTGCAGGTTTCAGTCAGTTCCATTTTGAAAAAAGAAAAGACATTATGCAATTCTAACACATCGTCATGCATTACACATTACAGCTTTTCTCTTTTTTCAAGCATCTTGAATTCCAGAAAGAATTTATTAGTTTCACTCTTCCCTTTACATCTGCATCTTCTGCTGCCAGGCTATTTTGTGTGACCTCATGCAGAATTATTCCCCCTCACTGGGTTACAATTGCAAATTCCTACATATCCTGGAGCACAAATGCTATGCAGTAGAATTAATTTCTACTTTCTCCACAGCACTAAGGAAACTGGATTGTTCTCTGAGCAACACAATCCATGATGCATTGTTTCCTATGGCACTGTGCCTGGGCTGTGATTTCCCTGGTGTGTGTTAAGGGCTGAGGTCATTAAGATGGCATTTTGCTCCCTGGGGGACGCTGCTGCACTGATGTTTCTTCTCCAGTTGCTGTTTTCATCAGGTTTTGGCCAGTACAACTTCACCCTACCAATGGATTTCCTCTGTTTCCCTCATGCACTACTGTAACTCCACCTTGCCCCCCATGTTTGTGTGCTACTCCCTGTTCCTTCCCTTCCCTCAGAGTCCAACAGAAAAGCTACAGCTCCCTACATGTTCTCTGCCACTGCAGCATCCCCCAGATTTTTGTCCCCTCCAAATCACAAAGCCCATTAATCCTCACACACACTCCCTGATCTGCAGGCTAGCCCTTGTTTTCCTCTCTTCCCCTCAAACTCAAACTTCACCTCCAGTGCACCAGTATCTCCTACACACTGCCTTTATCAGTATCCTACAATAACTGCCCATTTCTACAATGTCTGTCCACCCCCATTCTGCCATAATCTCCTTGTTCCCCTTGTCCAGCACATCTCCTGCTCCCCTTCCTTTGGCTTTCCAGCCAGACAAGGAGCAGGGGGGGTGTGCAAGGGGGGAAGTGTCCCCACTGGCAGGCACTCGGTGGCTGGCCCAGGGACACACCCCAGTCAGGACTGAGTGCAGGGGCACAGCCAGCCCTGCACCACAACGTGGCTGCAAGCAAATGCTTCAGTGGGAGGCATCTGCTTCCCTTGCACATCAGTAGTGTGCAGGCATGTGATCACAACAGATATGCTTGGCTGAAAATAGCTAATGGGTTGGAGAGTTATGAGAGGACTGACATTAACAGAAAATGAGCCTCATGTTGTTGAGAAATTAGGCCAAAAACCCCCAATTTACATTTTGTCCCACATCACCATCACCACCACCATCTTTTCAGCTGAGATCATTCTACTTCTTTCTCCTCCCTCTTGATTTTTCAGTGGGTGATGTAATCTATTTCATAAACAGCTCACTTAATGATTTTTTGTTCTCATGTTCAAGAAGAGAAAGTTGTATTTATTTATCTTCATTTTTAAAAATTTAAAATTAAAAAAAAATTAAAATAAAACTGGCTATTTACACATCCAGTATTAGTGGTTCATTCTCTGAGCAGCTCTACCCTCTTGTGGTCACAGCTTTGCTGCAGCCAAATGAAAAACTTGTTAATGTAATCACAAATGTGTTCACATGTAGGCACAGTACATGAAAGAGACTTAAAATAGAGGAGCATAAAGACTTAAACTATGACAGAAATTTAACATCCTGTGAGAATCAGAGATTCTGAAGATTCAATCTTTTTTTTCCAGCAATTAAAATCTAGATTTTCATATGAGTAAGAAATTTTGTATTATTCAGGATGTTAGTCCGCATTATTTTTTAACAATTTGTCTAAACTGAAATACAACCAAATAATTTTTAAGATATGCCCTGCACACTAGCTATGCAGAGAAATATTTTCTTTTTGAGAACATCAAGAGCTCATTTTCTGGAATAGCTCTGAGAGCTGGGACTTTGACATCTGCCTGAGACTGAGGTGCTTGTCAGCTGGAAAGCCCAAGCATGCCAGGCTGCCTCCCCTGGGTCAGCCCTTCCCAGAGCTCTACAGTCTGCCACAGGAGTCAGGACTTCAACCACAGAGGTCAAAACTAGCTGGGATCAGGATTTCCTGGGTTTCCATCTCTGTGGTTAGATATTGAAAGCAGGTCAACAGTGACTCTCTCTTACCATGCACTTCCTTGGTTGTTTCAGCCAGGATGTTCAGTGAAACTGGAGCTGGGATGTAATGAATGCCGGTCAGAAATCCTGGCGGGATGAACGGACGCAGAGGAGTGTAGTATCCTTGAGGGAAATCTCCAGCTCCATCTGGAACCTGGCGACACACATGAAGCAGATCACCTTCCATCTAAAGACTCTCTCCAGGATACACCTGCATTATCAGACCATTTCTGGGGTTTTGTCCATGTGCTGCCATGTCAGTGCACATATTGGCATGTGGAAAGCCTGTGCACAGGATAATATGCTGCAACTGAGAAGCAAGAACTTCTCAAACCATGTCAGAGCAAAACTGAATCTTTTAAGTCACCTGTTCTAGCATCTCATTGCAGTAGTTGGTTTAAACCAGGAGCAGCCATCTTCTTTCTCAGTAACCCCTAAAACGTGACAGGGAGTTTCTATACAAGCATAATAGATTTATTGTTTATTGTCTTGAGGCAGATCACTCTACCTTAACATCAACTGATTAATTGCTCTGAAAGCAGGTCAGATTATTAACATCACTATTTCCTAATGTTTTCTTCAGTGCAATGTATAAAAATGCTATGAAGTAACTGATAAGGAAAAAGACTCTTCATGGTTACTTCACCAGAGAGAAGGCAGCTAAAATAAAGCAGAATTAGCAGAGGTAATTAAAAGCAGGCTACTCACTGATACAGTGGTTGCATTCCCTGGCACATAGCTGCTAGGAATGTGGCGGAATCCTCTCTGAAGTGATATCCCTGGAGGTGATGGGGCTTCCCCACTGCTTGACTCATTGATGGCAAATCCCAGGGAAAATGGGTGGTAGGGATATACCCCAGAACACCCCGGGTACACTTTTGGGATTTCTCTCTCCAGGTATTCTGGGTTGACAGTGTATTCTGGAGGAAAAGCAGGATGAGCTAGGGAACAATGAGAAAAGAACAAATAAAATTATCCATGTAATTTTATGGAGTTGAGCAGAAGTAGCTGCAGGAACTTTTCTGTCTTGTGCACTGTGAAGTTTATCCTTAGTAAAGCACTGGCTACAGAATCTTATTCTTTCAGTACATCAACAAGAGCAAAACAACCTACCTTAACTTTTGACTCAAGTGGTAATTAAAACAAAATTCCAGAGAAATAGCAGAGTTCTAACTTTCTAGCATTCTGATAATGCAGTCTTATCTGTCACTTCTTAGGTTAATTTACAGCACACTCAGTTTTAGGGTCATACACAAACAAATCAGAAGGAGAAATCAGTTACTTCACCTTTTATCTTGCATCTTGAATCTTATACGGCCTCTCTGAAATTTTAGGAAAAAGAGTGGCTATTTTAATGTAAATAGGGTCCTTCTTGTCTGCCCCAGCCTCCGATTGGCAGAGAAGGCAAAGAATTTCCTTCGAAAGGTTTACTTCTGGAGTGCTATAATTTGTGCCTGATCTTTTTTGAAGTTGGTCAGCAGGTTAGAAATGTTAAAGGAAGGACTGACAGACATCTGTATAGCTACTGTCATCTATAAACATACTTTTATTCCAAAACAAAGCTAAAAAGGGTAAGTTATTGAGAGTATTCTCTGGGGACTGAAGATGTCCGAAATAAGTCTTCTCAGAACAACATTTTGTCTTGCAGGCTGCCAACTCTCCAGAGGCTCAGATTCATGACTACTGCCATCAGCAAGAATTTCTGCAACATTCTTATAGTAATAGAACGGAGTTACTATAATAAATTAGACAAGTCACATTGAAGACTCTATTAAAGGAAGCCATTTAAGAGATGACAGAGCACACAACTGCTCCACCTGAGAAGTTTATGCCCTGCTCTTAAGTACCAAATTCACTTTTACATCAAGTCATCCAAACCAAATTTAGTCTTTGCTACAGGTATGAATTAACGCAAAAAGGTCTTGTGCTTTTAGTGGTAGCATGAAATGCTAGCTACAGACATCTGCAGCAGTACCTTACTTATTTACATGCTATCGCTGAACTTTTTAGCTTTTTTTTTTTGCTGGAATTTTGTGCCTGTGAGTTTATAAACACTGTGACAGCGCTCAGAGAAATAAGCGGAGCAGATCCAGTTTTGTTGCACTCCCAGATTAATTTTCCTCTCGGTGAAAGCCACTTTGCCTAAGCCTCGAGCTCGCAGGGGGCGGCGAGGCCGAGCACGCCGTTCCCGCGCCGCGCTGGAAGCAAAGGGATGAGGCTGCAGAGCCCACATGGCAGCCCAGCGCCCTCAGGGCAAGGAGAGCGGGACAGAATGCAGGAGCGAGCGGCTCTCCAGACAGCCGGAGCCACAAGTGACGGAGGAAAGCGAACAGAGGGAGATGCTGGGAAAGGCTCTGGACAGGTCCTTACCGTCGTCCCTGAAGGGAGGTGGCGGTGGCGCCCAGCATGCCGTGCCCTTGCCGCCGCTGTCGGGCTGGGCGCCCTTCTTCCTCTCGTGGCCGCAGTGCTCGGGGGCCCCGTCCTCCCGTGCCGCCGCCCCACGGCCCTCGCCCGCCGGAACGGGCTCCGCGCCCGCCCTGGCCGGTGGCTCCGTCTCCTGCTGCCTCAGCGCCTTCTGGGCTGCCATGATCTTCTGGCGCTCGGTGATGAGCGAGCACTTCTCGCACAGGCACAGCTTCCAGCGGCAGTGCCCGGCGTGGCCCTTGACGGGCACCACGAAGCCGTGGTTGCGGCAGCGGGAGCACTTGGGTGCCCGCAGTGCCTTCGCCGTGGCCTCGGCCGCCTCCATGGCACCGCAGCGACCGCCCGGACCCCCCGTCAGGCCCTCCCCTTCCTCTGGGCTTTTATACGGGACAGGGCGGCTGCCCGGCATGTAAAAACCCGGGGCGGGGGGCAGGAGAGCCCATGGCAGCGGGTGGGGAGCGCCCTGCGCCCCGCGGCCTCCCTGCCCTGCGCCTGGCACGGCTCCCCCGGGCACCCCCTGCCCGGGCCCTTTGGTGCGGGCGGGAGCCGAGCCCGGCCGTGGGGGCCGAGCCTGCAGGAGCTGCGGGGGGCACGGGCCCCACGGGCCGGTGCCTCGCTCTGTGCCGGTGCTCGTGGGGTGCGGGGTTTGGATGGAACCGGTGTGCACGGACGGGAATGCGCTGTCCCTTACCGTAGTGCCCTAAAAGATAATTTTCCCTTTTGGCACGTTTAACATCTGCCCCCACTTTCATACACCTCATGCATTCGGTTTTAATATGCACTAGACTACGTTTTGTTTCCAATTTGCAGCATGCTTCTCTTGATGAGGAGGAGTGACTGCCTCAGCAGAAAAAGAACACTTTCATCATTCTGTTTTTCAAAAGTAGCTACTAAGATGAAGGCGGAAAGCATATGTCATTCCAAAGACCCGTTTCCTTTTTTCACAATTCCTTATTGTCTGAAAACAAAAGCAGGCTTACAGTTAGAAATACAGGAATGCTCCAGTTCTAGTATTGCTTTGAAAGCACTTGTTATTTGTTACTGCTGGTAGCTGCAAACCCATGGTTTACACAGTAGCCCACTTCAGGAGAAAACTCCCCACTTTGTAACGTAAGGCACTACGCTGCTGAATTTTCTCATCTATACAACAGCTGCTTTAAAATCTTAAGGTGGCTATAGCTTCTATGTTAAAGAGAACACGATAAAAATTAATACCAAGTAGTAGTGAAGCTTTCTACTAAGTTTCAAGAGAACCAGGTAGCATCTATCTGCTTGCTCTGAAACAATTCTAACTGCAATGGAGTTTGTTTCACGAAGCTGGCAGAAGAAACCTTCCCTTGGTGCAAAGAATCCCGGAAAGCCTCTGTGCAGCCTTCAGCACCTTGGGGGGTGAGGCCCCAGCAGAGCAGGCCCGTTAGGGATTTGGCAACACTGTGGTTTGGCAACAAGTCTTTTTTGCAGTGAGCAGCCAGCCCCTGTGCCCGCCAAAGCTCAGCTGAGATTTCAGCCTTCTCACTTTGCAAAAGACCCAGTAGGATTTTGCGCCTAAGTCCTACAGATTTTCACTAGGATTTTGCCAAGGCCTTGATCTTCCCATACTCATTCTAAATATTGACTCTGTATTACATACAGACACATAAAATATTCCTAATTTTATGCTCTATATTTTTACTCTATGCTCGGGTTGTGCTAATTTAGCTGTAGAATGAAAGAGGATGGATGACACATTTAAAAAAACTGTAATTATATCTTTTCATAGATACCCAATCTGTGTTCCTTTGGATACTTCAGCAGAGGGGGAGAAAGGTAGGCAACATGTATTTTCCTCAGTAATTTTCTATTCTGAGTCACATACTACTATTCTTCAAGACATTTACTCAAATACCCAGAAATGTATCTCTTCTCTTTCTAAAATGGCGTACCAGCCATGGGCTGTACCAGTTTCTTCACTAATTAAACCATATCTTTCAAAGTCATGTGGATTTTTCTTTTGAACAACTTTCACCTAAACATTCAAGATTTATTATACTCTCTATATAGTTTGTTTCAAACATAACTAGACTTGCTTTTTGTAGAAAAATGAACATTTTACTTTGCTTGTGAGGTAAATCCTTATTTCTGCAGGCAGTTCAGAGAATTCTGTTACTCCAATCCTGTTATGTTTTTGTCTCTATATTTGAGTTAGCCTAATCACACACTGTAAGAAGACCGTAACAGAGAGAAGATAAAACAATTTCTAAATACATTTTTGGAATGAAGTGTAGACTTGTATTTGGATGCAGCTTCATGTCTATTATAATTTTCTTCTCTGTTCATATTTGAAAGAAAATGAGGCTCAATAAAGACTCTTCAAAACTTAGTTTTCTCTAGCATTTAATATAACATGTGGTGGGAGCAGAACATAAAGTGTGTAAAGAATTGTGTATTAAAGTAGCATTTATAAGAATTATTATCTTGCCAAAATGAAAGGAAGGCAACCTGCTGACTTAATGTTATTGAAATAGATAGCAATAATATCTCTACTCCTTTCCAACTTCTGAATCATATAAAATGTGTGGTTTTGGTGTGCAGTTTTCTTTGTACATGAGACAGTGAGGAAAAGCAATGACTTAGCTTAAAGGGAACAAATCAAAAGACTGTCATAAAAGTGAATAGCAGAAAATTGGGGTTTGGGTTTTTTCCCTCCTCAGACTTTCCAGCTAATATTCATACAAGAAATGTTTTTTGGCAAGAAAATTGTTCTGTCGCAAGAAAATTGTTCTGACATTTCAGAGAGCAACAGCAACTTAATCAAGAAATTTGTTCAGTCTGGGATCTCTATTAATAAATATTTCCACATTTGGTCAAAATACATTTTCTTATACATAAAAAATCAAGAATATCTTTCAAATTTTTAAGATATCACATATGAAGTTAAAATCCTCTATTCAAAAATTACCTTTTAATCTTTGTAGTTTGGAAGTATCCATTATGGACTGTCAGAAGTTATTTTACAAAAATTGATATAGTAGTACTACTATCAGGTCTTCTCCATTATAACTGTGCAGAACTGTGTTTACAGCTCAGCCAGGGCATAATCAACATGTGGAGATATAGCTGAGGAGGCAGAACTGCCCAAGAAGAACTCTCACCTTCACCTTCCCAGAATATCATTTTAAGAAGTAGCGTATTTTTAATCATTTTAAGAAGTAGCATATTTTTAGCATCCTCATAGTTAGAAGCTCCTTGTAAAAAATCTGAAAGAGTTTCAGACGTGCTCTGGCTGACCTGCAGTACCAAATCCCCACTTGCTGCTGAGCTCCCAGCAGCACACATCCCTCAGTGCTGCCACAGACCTGCAGGGCTCAGCTCTCTGCTGACAGGCTCACGAGTTTGTCTGATCTTGCCCCAAACAAGCCTACATGACAATGAATAAACTTCTGTACACTGTATTTTCCACTTTTCTAATCAGGGTGAAATTGTACTGTAGTAAACTTTTTTTTTAATATGAGGCAGAGTGCAGCATAGAAACAGTGCAATATGATTATATTCTAACTACCTTAAAATTTGAAATGGCTGAAATGTGTTTGGGTTAAACCTTTTTTAAATCTGGTTGCAGTTAAGTTCTTTAAATTGAAATAAACAGATATAACTTTTCAATTCTATTTCAGCATCAATTCCTTTATTTTAAAATGTTGTCTTCTGTAGTGCAAGCAGGAATTCCACTGAGGTGTGTGGGGTTTTATTTTTGTTGTAGTATTTAAACCAGTTTTAACCAGAGCACCATTAGATGTTGACTTTCATCTGCTATGTCAAAAAGGTGAAACTCTATGCTGTGATCAGAGAAAATTGGATGGACTTTATACATATTTTCAAGTCTTAAAAATGTATCAAAGTTATATAAGCACTTCTGGTTTCTTTAACAAACACAACTAAAATAAATCTTGAGTAGTTAAAATTGAGTATCTTTTTAACATGTAACAGTTCTTAAATATGAACAGCAGAGACTTTATTATTAACACTGCTGTTTGTTTATTGTAACAAGATCTTTATTTAAGAGAAAAGAAATAGTGATTAAACTGGAAGCTCTGTGATCTGGCTATTTCATGAGTTCCAGAAGGGTGGGGTGGACCTGGAGAGAAATGGAAGGAAACCAAGGAAACCAAACACGTAGCAGTTCTTATTCTGCATCAATACACCTCTCATATAAGCAAGAAATAAATGCATTAGGGGGAAAAGAGTGAGACAGACATAAATACACATGCATACACACATGTGGATGCTTTCCCCAAATAAATGATAGAGTATTTAAAGATCCCTATCTAGAAAAAAAATAGATCCATGGTAAAAAACTTCTGTGGGAGATATTCAGTCAGTTTCCAATAAATAAAGACCACTGTATCATCACAGCCTGACTGTTTGCTCATTTTCCATGTCTAAGAAAATAATTATCCCTTCAGAAAAAACCTTTTGTTTCTATAGAAGGTCACCTTTGTAGGCATTAATAGAAAAAAGAGTAACTGAAAACCCAAGGGATAGTCCAATAGTGCTATGGCAGCTGCAGGGGTGCCTTAGTTACAGCACCATTTTACTTCAGCAAGCTCCCAAATTGAGTGAGTTTTATACTGGATAGCACTCAGCTTGTCAATCAGTCTTCTGCCTAGAGAAATAAACACATTTCTAATCCACAGTCCTCATTCTCCTTCCCCTCAGCTATACTTCTTGTCATATTATCTTAGACAAAAAGAACAGAAAATCACATTTGAATTCTCCCAAACAGCAAAAAAAAGGATTTCATGCAGAAACAGTCACGCTCTCCACAGTAAGTAGGTGGCCCGTTTAGAGTCATCTTTGCTTAGCACCTATTTTGTGCTGAAATTGTCACATTACCTTGTCAGCAAGCCTAAAGCAATGCTAATGGATGGGTAAGGCAGGAGACAGCTGAAAGACCACTACAAACATCGAGTGTACTTGCTGTGGGCAGGATTCCATTTGTGATTGTCAAACACTGGTACATATCCCACATTTTCTAAATGCATTTCTCCACCTCACATCTGAATTAGATTTCAGAGTATCTGAAGTAACTTAAACAATGCAAAATAAATCAAACCATCTGTTTGCCATAATTTCTTCCTCTTCGGCCTGGACCTTTCACGGATACTTCAGTGAAGCCAATCAAAATGAAATTACCAAATAGTAGTTACTTACCAGTATAGAATGAGAGACTATAATCAAAATGTTTAGCTTGGAGACAGAACAGACAAAGTGGTGATGATTAATCTCTGGCATGCATGCTGAAATTGATTTCTGGTATTCACAGCAATAGAACATTGTCTGGTCTTTGGGGATGATTCTGGGAATTGATAGACTCCCAGTGAGATGATAAAGCTTCTTGCTGGCTCCTTGAACTTGTATGTCAGAGAGAAACTGGTTTGTAGTAAGGAAGAGAATGCAAGCACCAACAGTGATGAATTTGCATTGCTCATTCCAGCCAGGCATGCTGAAGGATGCTGTTTAAGAAGCATTCCTTCTCTTCGTTATTTCCACACAATTTTTCTGTGTATAATGACAGAGTAATCTTTCCAATTTAATATAATATTGTAGATTATATATACAATGAATGTACATATATTGGAGATACATTTTCATAGGAGAGGACTTTTGCAAATATCAACGTAAAAAGTTAAGTTGAAAGGATGCCTGCCTGTCTCCAAACTGAGGGAGTAAAGCTCTTCTCCCCTGACAGACTTATGTTCTTGCTGTGTTAAGACAACTTGCATTTCTCTCCAACATGAAATCTTGTGTGTACCTCAGCTGGCTCTTGGAACTTCAAAGTCCACAGTGTAGAAAGGAAAAAATGGAAAAGGAAATAAAATCAATGCACTGATAGGGCATCATCCTCTTTTCTACCTCCTTGATGCAGCAAATTAAAAAATAAGTCCACTTATTCAACCACTTATTGGTTGAATAAAGAAGTCCACTTATTGCAGTGGGCTGCAAATCACCTGTGGCAGCAGAGATTATGGACGAAGAAGACATGAAAGTAGCAGACAGCTGACCAGCAGCTTTGACAGGTATAATAAGCATGCACAGGTGTGAAGCCATACTAAAGTATTTTCACTGCAGAAACAAGAGGGAAACCAAAGAGGCATATTTCTTTGACATTTCATACTTTGCCAACATGAAATCAGACTATCTTTCATCACAACAAATGAAAATATTTGCAAGATTAGCTATTTTAAAGCATAGAAATAACAGAATCAGACAATAGGTTGTTAGCAGTATTTCCTTTGAATCTAAATCAAACTTGATTTTAAGTCAGGAAAGTCTAGTTTGATCAGCTCCAGAAAACAAATAGAAAAAGACACCAAATCATCTCTTCAATTTCCCTGGAGCTGTAGGACCCAACTGTCACAAAAGGCTTGTGCTGTTGGAAAGATTGACCTCCAGAGCAGTGGCTGCTGCAGGCAGACCCTTTTTGAGATTTTCCTGGGCAGCCTGAGCCCATTCCCCACGGCCACTGCGGCACAGGGAAGGGAAGGGAAGGGAAGGGGAAGGGGAAGGGAAGGGGAAGGGGAAGGGGAAGGGGAAGGGAAGGGAAGGGAAGGGAAGGGAAGGGAAGGGAAGGGAAGGGAAGGGAAGGGAAGGGAAGGGAAGGGAAGGGAAGGGAAGGGAAGGGAAGGGAAGGGAAGGGAAGGGAAGGGAAGGGAAGGGAAGGGAAGGGAAGGGAAGGGAAGGGAAGGGAAGGGAAGGGAAGGAAGGGAAGGGCTCTGCAGCAGAACGTGCGGCTTTCACCGATGCAGAGCACAGCTGACAGGAACCTCTCAGCCCTCTCCCGTGCATGTGAAATAACAGGAAATACAAGGCCAGCAGTGGTGGGAGGTCACAGTACCTGATGGTTGATGATGAGCAATGATCCTGCTTAATGACCCTAGCTTTGGCAGAATAGCAGCAGATGTCTCTTTCTACATGTGTATTGTCAGCTTTGAAATACCATTCCCACTGAACACACACGCTTTTATTTAAAATTAAATACTGGAGGGTGGAAGTCTTATCAAAATCACACATTTAAGCTGAGGACGGGAGGTGCATTTGTGGCAGGAGGAGTGGTATGCCTGCTTTGTCATGCCAGGGCAATAACCCTGGGTCAGGGAGTGGATTTCATGCACAGTGTCCCAGCTCTATCCTCAGCCTCCACCACCAGTAATGTCCTTATTCCCAAAGCTGAGTTTCCTTTCAAAGCAGTTTGAGCCCATAGATTTCACACTGTAATCAGTTTGCACACAACAGGACTGTTGTCTTAAGGTTTATTAGGATTCCCTTAACATATGATGCCTGCTTTCCCTGGATAATGGATCTGAAAATGTTGATCTGGAACACACAGTTTTTCAATATTATATTAAACTTCCTTTAATATAAGATTTATCTTTCAATATTTAATGGATTGAAAGCACTAACATGAATACATGTAATAAAGTGAATTAATACATTCACATAAAGATGAGTGTTCCTGAATAAAGTGTGTATCTACAAAGTTTATTGAAATTGCATCTTAACAATATTTATATTTTATTTTAGCATTCTTTACCTCATAACTCATACAAAACCAAACAAGTTTGGTATTCTTGAGCACACTGTATTCTTAAATTTGAAGTGTTAATGATAGTGATTCTTATTTGCAGTTGGCAGAAATGTTCACAGAATATTTACTGGCAGGCATCCAAAGGTTTCTTGCCCTTCAATAGAAAATCTATACATGCCTGTACTGTACAAATCTGTACTGCAGTTTAAATTATTAAACAGAGATAGGAGAGAAGATGTAATATATGCATCAATTAGTCACAATATCTATCTTCTACAAAGGTACCAGTTAAGAAAAATAATTAATTTTCTTTAATAAATAAGATGTCATAACTAAAATAAAATATTTGTGTCCCTTCTTAGTTCAGACAAGCCTCAGTCAGTAGACAGATCTTAATCTTCACTTTTCCCAAGTGTTATTTGTTAAATGTTACCCTTTTAGAAACAAATTGTTAAAAAGCAAATAAAAACATCATTATCTGTAGGAAATCTTATCTAAATGAGTTTTGTTTGCTGTAAAAAGTAGAGATTACCATGAATATTTGTGTTGAGGTAGTAAATAAAGTGTAATGTGGATCTTTAAGGGAAATAATTAGGTATCCGTCCTCTTAAAATTACATATTTTAGTGTTGATTTATTGGCCACATTATCATGACATTGATCTATCCAGCAGTCTTGTGATTCAAAATGGTGAACTGGTGAATATTATAGATTTTTAAGCCTTGATAATAAGTCTGGGGAAAGAAGATGAACTATCTTCATTATCTCAGTAAGAGAAGCTTTCCCATTTTTACAGCACACTTCCACCTAGCACTCAGACATGGAGAATAAAAATAAATGTTCAGTGTGAGATTCCAGGAATGCCTTGTACAGTTGTATTAATAATTTCATATATCTACTAGCAATACAAAACCTAAAATATTTTAAGATTTTGTTCAGCTTTGCCACAGATGTCTTCAGAGCAGTGATTTACAGGTGGCCTCTGTTCAAGGAATGGATCTGTTCTGTGTTTGGTTTCCAAGTGCAGAGCTCCTGCTGTTGGTTTTTCATACATATATTATATGCTTTTAAATTTCATTCCCTTTCTGTTATTCCAGTTGTTGCAATATCTATTTCTTCCTGGTTTGAGCCTTTAATCCTCTTCTGTGGTAGTAATATCTCTCAGTGTTTGCTTTCTGCAGAATTTCATTAGCATACTTTTTGGTGGCAGTCATTACTGCAAATATTAAATAAGGCAGATTCCAGTATTGATCTTTCAAGAATTACAATGATATCCTCCCCTGAGAAAACAATTCCTCTTCTAGCACAACCAAGGGCTTTTCCTGCTTTAGCATTTTATTCACAACTTTCTTTGCAGAAGCCTCTTTGCAGATAGATCTTATCTGCATCACTTTCTGCTGATTAAACAATGGTTTTAATCAACAGAGATACATTCACTCAACCTTCTTCACCTTTGGTAAACTTAACTTACATTTTGTCCCATTTTCCATTTTTTTTTCTACTCACATGGACGTTTTTCTTAAAGGAAAAACCTTCTAAATTCTTGAATATTGTTGAGGTCACTCTTGTGTCTTCTGGTTATACATTTTTCCCCTTTCTGAAGTCCTGGCTAGAGGTTTGCTTTTCAGCAGTGCTCTGCTACCAGTCAGCAGCTTTATTAAAAATTCTTGCTGCTGGACATGCAATTTAATGTGCCAGTTCTTTCAGAACCCAGGGACAGAGATTATCCTGTCCTTCCAATTTCAGTGCTTTAAGCTCTTTTATACCTCACATATAATATTTTCCATTTCGATATCCACATTTACATTTACATGTTACTTTTTTTGGTAGATAGTTTTATCTTTAATTGCAAAGTCCCTGACAAAGAAATTCTTACTAGAATTAATTTTCATAATAAAGATCCTTTGATAAATTACAGTTCTATGTGAATTATTAGGGCTTTGCCAAAACAAATTAAAACCCCATAGTTTTAGGATTTGTGGGGTTTTTTTACAACCAATTTGATATATAAATTTTACTATGAAAAGAAACAGTTACACATACCTGTATGTTATGCATGTAATAGTTCTGCGGCAATGTCACTACTATCAGACCATGCACGATTTAGAATACAAATACATCTGAAAATAACTTGATTTTTGAAATGGAAATGGCAGAACTCAACAGGTAACACTGCAATTAAATGACTTGCAGGATTAGAGAATTCATTCTGTTGTCAGAGTATTTAATTCAGGAGCCTGCACTGCATCCCTCCAAGCTCCACAGGACAGAGTAAGGTGTTTTGGGAATTACAAAACCTCACAGATGTACAAAGTTTACTTACTCAATACTTAATAACAGGGAAATAAGGAGAAATTGCAAGACTGTGTACCTGACAGAAAAGGTTTTCCAAAAGAAAAAAAGGTTCCGTGTAAACATGGAAGTTGAGCACAGCTTATGTGGAAATTTTAGTCAAAATGCTGGGAAGGGAACTACAAAAGGTGGTTGGCCCCCGCAGATTCAGTCCCTCAAACTCAGTGAGGGCAAGCAGAGCTCCTGCAGTTTGTGTTGCAGCTTTGAGGCCTGGGTGCCCTCACTACTGACTGTTCTTTGTGTCTGCACAATGGAAGCCTGGATGCAACAAATGCAGGAGTTCCATTTGAAGACTGCGGCACTGCAGCAGCAGCAAACTGTGCCTTGATTTCCCTCACAGGGCCCCTTCCTGCCCCACAGCGCGGCTGCCATTTTGATGTGCGAAGGTGCGAGGGCAGAGCGCTCTCCCCTCAAGGCCTTCAGCTGAGCCTCTCTGGCTCTAGGGCTGGTGTGCACTTCAGAGCAAGGCAAGGGACATTTCAACGGCAGTTTTATTGTTCCTGTGCATGTTGGCGTTGCTCAGGGCTCCCTGCACACCTGCCAGCCCAGGTGCCTCAGCAGGACCCTCCCTGTGCCTCAGGAAGGGCTGAGGTGAAAAAAAGAACATGGTCACCTCAGGGGAAAAATGGAGCCCAGCGCTACTGCGGCTGTGTGTGGCACCTGTAGAAGGGAAAAACACCCAGGAAGAGAGGAGGAAATAGAAAAAGAGACACAAAATACGGAGTAGCTAAAGTGGCCTTGCATTCCTTCCACAAAGGAAGCATGAAGCCATCCTTCAAGGAGGTGCTGCGCCAGGGGAAGCACAACATGGCCGCCTGGCGGGAGGAGCCCTGCAACCTGCCAGGGCAGATGGTGCAGGGCAGCAGTGCCCACGAGGAGCAGGCCCACTCTGTGAGGATCCCAGCCCTCAGCGGAAGAAGCCGCCGAGGAAAAGGTTAGTTTTTTAACTGAGGTGTTTCTTTCTGGCATTGTGAGGGTTCTTGGCTGCAGCCACCATTGTGGCGCCTTCTGTTTTTGTAGTACCTGGGCAACAGTACATGGCTGTGGTGGCTCATTTACCACAGCTCAGGGGCAAAAATGAGATGGGGGAGAGGGAACCAGGCTAAAGCTGTGTGGTTACATTCTCTCAAAAAATAAGTCTCCTGAAGCCCTCAGCTCCTCAGCCCATCCTTGAGCAAGGAAATTTCTTCAGCCTCCTTAGCCCTGGCAGAGTTGTTCTGTGCTGTGGTTATAAACTCTTTTGAGGATGAGAGGGCAGGGGCAGGAGGGCAGCAAGGGCTACCAGCCCCTGGCATCACTAGCCCTGCTCAGGAGCCTGGCACCAGCAGCTTTATCCATGGCATTGCCAAGTCTTTTTTGCTGGCCAGGGCTCTCTCTGGTAGAAGCTGATGTGCTGCTGCTCGCAGTCTCTAAAAGCTTGAGACAAAATTTCTCTGAGTGATGGGTGGATCTAGATAAAGAATCCATGGCATGGGTTGCAGGGGAGGTGGGTGCTTGTGCTTTCTCAGCAGAGTGCTGTTTCTAGAAATTCAAACTAAACTAGACAGTTCTGTCAAGAAAATGTTATCAGCTCCTGCTAGATTTTATTCCTTTATGCCAGGCTTTTATGCTTTGTTTCTGTCACAGTGGCAGGTGGAATTTTCATAGGGATAAAAGTGTTCTTGGCAAGGAATAGTTAGCCGAATATTATGGATTAGGTGAGTGTTCCCTGTGCAAGGACAGAGCCAAAGCAAAACTTGTGAGGAGAAAGAAAAAGCTGCAGTGACAACTTTGTCCTGTTGTTGGTTGTATTCTCAGTGACCTGTAAAATCAACAGAGCTTTTAGTGTTTATAATGCATCAGGCATAATAATAAAAAAATTGTACATGTACAATACATTTGGAGGGAATGGAGTTGAAAGCACTGCTTTGCAGCCAGGTCCAAAAGAAGCTGCTGCTCTGTGCATGCAAGGTCTGTGTACACAGCCCTGGACTGCAGAGCACAGCACTTCTGCCCCAGGGGCCCTTGGTTTGCTGGGTTCTTGAGACAGCTGAAAATCGTCTCATTAATGGCATTATTGATAGCAGAGGAAACGTACTCAAATTGCTTTTCAGAGAGGATAAAATACATAATTAAACACATTTCAGAATTCTTTTTAATTATATGGAGTCTATTTTCTTTATCTTTTACTTGAGCTCCTGAACATCTTTGTCTATCTAAGCAGACAATACATTTTTAATTAATAGCCAGTAAAGACCTCAGGATAGAAATAGAATCCTACAAAAAGATTTCTGTTGTGCTTTATTATATGAACAAATCTCCAAAGAAGACTTTTAATGTCCTAGTTTTTCTCTTTGAATATTCTTATTCCTCTGAGCAGAATCCAGCTTGGACAGAGGTTACTGCACGTGATGCCTGGCTGGGTCATTTTGCTGTCAGGTGTAACTGCACTTGCCTGTAGCATTCTTTCTCTTTGTTGAAAAAAATGGAGCATTTTTGACCCCGCACATCCCCTTTTCTCTCTGTTGCCAGCAGGCTGTGTGCAGTGCTAGCACAGCCAGAACATTTCCAGAGATTTTCCTGCAGTGGATTCCTCAGAGCTGATCAGGGCACCCCAGGCTATGGAGCAAAGTTTTGCTGCTGTCCATCCCTTCACTGTTACTGCAGTGATAAATATTCCTTTTGGGGCCACTCTTAATACTGGGAGCTGTGCTCAAGATGGCAGAAGACTGAGGTAATTTGGGCACTTTGCTTTATTTGGGCATTTTGCTGCAATCAAATTAATTTATAAGACCTTCTCTAATCAATGCAAGGTGCCATGTCAGGGAGGTTCAAGTTACATCTCATCCATCCTTTCTCTAGAATAAAGAGACAATAAGATAAATTTGTTTACAGATCTCAGCATGCAGCCACTGCTCTGTCTCAATACAGTTAATTTCATAGAAATTGTTCTTTCTATTTGGAATTTCAGAGGTAGTCTGTTTCCAAATGCTTGTTTCCAATGTTTGGATTTTCACATGTAGTCTATTTCCAAACACCTTGTTATGGTTCATACAGGTTTAATTTTCCTTAGTCTCTCTGTAATGTTCTGGTATAACTTATTTGATAAAACAATTTAGTTCTTTTTAAAGAGAGCTCACATTAAGCCTGTTTTGATTGATTCCTACTGTGCGTCCCAGCAGCTCTCAGGGAGCTTTATTCATCCCTCCTCTCAGCAGGATTTACCCAGGTTTGTACCGGAGCTCAGGTCTGAAATCTGCGGGATGGTTCCTAACAAAGTCATTCCGCCTTCGGATCAGTAGATGGAGCTCCAAGATAAATCGTTCCAGCCCTGAAGCGTTGCAATCAATTAAACATAACAGCTGTTAAGAGACCACAGTAATTACAAGGCTAAATGATATCCTTAAATAATCACTTGGGATTTATACATCTTATTCCTTAAATCTTATCATACATACATGGAGGTTTGTTAGGGAGAAAAATAAAATTAATTCTGTGCCTCTCTGCCAGATCTCTCTGGTGTCTTTCCAAGTGTTTAGAAGACTGAATGATAGCCAAAGTCATACAGTACTCTTGGCTACAGTGCTTTCTCTTCAGCTGCCTACAGAAATCCATTTTATAGAAACCTGCTTATGATAATGTGCTTTATTTTTAACCCTCTTAAATTCCCTGCATTTTTCCCATATAATATGGACAAGTAGTACTGATTTCTGTGGTTTTCCCACTTTACTGTGTTGGCCCTTAGTATCCCAAATTATAGTCTATAGTTAGTGCTATAATAATTGTTCAAAAATCTGACCCTCTACTTCAGGGTAATTTTTATTGTAATTAAATTGTCTCTGACCTCTACCATTCACATAATACACTAATTGTTCCCAAAGTTCAAATGCATCCCTTCCTGATAACAGAAGAAACATCAACAGTGAGAATTGCCATTTACACTGGGGTATCTATACAGGATGCAGTTGTCCAACAGTATTTTTTTGTGACAGCAGTAAAAGACAAACTGTCAGGGCACCAAAAAAAAATTGGTCTTAAAGTTATTAATTAAATTACTGAGCATATGAAAAGAATGACAATTTTTTAAATGAGAATTTGAGCTTTGGTAAAATAGTTGTAAGAGAGATAGAAACTAATTAGAACATAGCAAGAAGATTACCATGCAGCTTCTTTCCAGGTAAGTGAAATTAGGAAGAGTCAGGAGGCTGTGAGAATGACACAACAACAAATTAAGAATTTACTCTTGTAGAAAACCTGGATTAAGTCTGAGTTCATGTCCTGTTGTTCACGATGTGGGATGGGAAATGCTGCTGGTGCTGTCTCATATTTGGCTCTCTGATAAGCTCAGGCAGTACCAGTGAAGCCAGGGCTACTCTATATTAATTTACTGAGACTCTGTTTGCATCCTCTTAGTTAACTAAACATGTGTTTGCTTCTTCTGACATGTGAGAAATCCACAGAGAAGCATTAGCCATATTATATATTAATGTAAAATGAAATGAATAGTGATGTGAGCTAATAGGCTGGGCTTTGAACTTTGGCTGCAATAGGGAAGATTTCTTGCTTTTCTTCCCACTCAGAGGGATGGTAAACTTTAGGCAGGTGATGGGAAGATGCTGGCATCCAGCGTTGTAAGACCAGCAGCAGGAATTGCTGAGATGATGGATCACACACCCTGGGGACCTGTTTCCATCTTCACTTAAATTCCTCCTGGTGATTTTGCCAAGGCTGCACCTCACACTGCAGTTTGCCTTCCTGTTCCCTTGAAGGAATGAAACCCAGCGTGAGAAGAGCAGACTGACAGTGAGAATGATGGGACACAGATTGATTATGAATATTTCTCAGAGAGGTCATCCATTAGAGAGCACAGCTGACAGTGAAAGTTGAGATAATGTTTCTTCCCATGGGAACAATGCCGAGCTGGAGAGGACAGAGCCCCTCGCTGAGCTCCCTGCTCCCCTGCTGCAGGTGCCTGTGCTGCTCTGAGTCTCTGCTGCAAAATGGCAGCGATTTAGGGGATCAGCTCCCCCCTTTCCCCGACCTTGGGCCATGCTGCACATGAGGAGCTGGGCATGAGCTGTGCTTGCTAGAGTTTGAGCTGTGTTTGCTACAGTTTGAGCTATGCTTGCTAGAGTTTTCCAGTGGAAATTTTTCTCTGCGGTTCTGCTGAGTTCACCTGCTGCAACCTCCTTGCAATATTTATGGAAATGTTTGGCTGAGCTTGTGAGGATCTGTAAATCCCCAAGACATCTTCATGCGGGATTTCCATTGATGCCACTTGCAGTTAACTTTCACCAAATCCTTGAATAGCAAAAAAAAAAAAAAAAAAAAAAAAAAAAAAAAAGACCTCAAAGGGGAAGGCTTCAAAAAATTAATTGGGTGGGAAAAGCAAAACACCTTCTGCTGTTTGAAAATTCAATTCCATATAACTGTAACCCTTGGTACTCAGCAGCAACTTTAATCAGAACTGTGGCTGATTTTTTAGCAATGTTTTTTACTGCAGCCCAGCTTTGCTATTAAAACCCATTCTTCTGTTATGCCTTGGAGGAGAGCTGGCTCTGTTGGGAATAACATAAAGCATGTATATTGAATTTCTTTTTTTAAAAAAAGAGGTTAAAATAGCAATAGCAACCTTGTCAAAGAGCATTGGCTGGGGAGCAGCTTGCAGAACCCAGTAGCCTTTGGGCTTGTCTTCAATGGTCCAGTCTCACAGGTGGTCGTCAACCCTTGGAAATTCTGTCAGTGTTGATTGTTATTTGTTATTTTTAGTTATCAAGTTAAACACTGTAAGTTAGATGAGAGCTAAGAAGCATGGCTTGTCAGTTAAACTGAGATCTGAAATGCATTAATGGTGAAATTTCCATCTTCTAAAACCCTCTGGGATTTTTTGGAAGAAAGGAAAGGACAGATATGAATATGATGAAGTTTAAGCAGAGAAGTAAAAGGATTTTGGAAAGAAATTGCTAAGGAACAGAACCTGAATTCTTAAGCCAGCACAGGTGACTTCAACTGCAAACGTCCTGATCAGAGCTGGTTCAGCCTCTGTGTATCTGCTGAACAGCATCTTCAGGGAGAAAAGTAGATAGGGAAATGATTTCTATTTAAAGCATTTCATTGCTTCAAGTTGAGTCTGTTTGTACAAAGCGGAGAAGGAAGCTGAATAAGAAAGATACCATAAGCTTCACAGGTGAAAAGGCAATATAGAATAAATCAGGAGTGTCTGACATTTCCCTTTACACTTGGCATAAACCAGCAGAGTAGCAAGCTGTCATTATAAGCAGTGCTGTAGGAGAAATTCTCCTGGAAAGATGCTGTTCATTTTTTTCATTGCACCACCTGCCCCAAGGCCAAACCTGTCCAGAATTTTAAACATGCAGTCCCAGGCAAAAGTGTTAAAACCAAGTACAACTTATTTAGCTTTTCTTGAGTAGGAACAGGCTGGAAATAGACACTGAAGTTTCAGGGAACTTGCTGTCACATGTTTGTTAACGTGAGTAAAAAATCCAGTGGTGAGCCAAAATCTAGCAGCAACAGGAGGGAAAAACCAAGGGGAGGAGACCCCTGTACTACTGAGAGCAGGAAAAAATGACACTATATCCCAAATATCTCCTACATCCTTTCAGCAGGACCCACAGACACTGGATGCTCTCTGGCCAGAAGGGGAGGGAGGCAAAGAGCAGAAGCACAAAACTGCATAACAGAACTGCTCCCTCCTTTGTCTTTCTGCCTGGGAATCCTGGAGCCTTCATTTATCATCTGCAGTACTGAAATCTCTCCCTGCAAAGGTTTCAAGGGAATTAAGGAAGAGCAAAGAAATAAGGAAACAAATCTAGTAACAGAATTCCAGCTCCTCTCATAAATTGCATGCTGGCCTAAGCTTTAGCTGGAATTTCAAGGCAAATGTTAATGGACTGATAAGACTTAGAGGGGTTTTTTTAAAATGGAAATAGCATTGATAATACAGTGAATGGTTCAGGAAATGATCCACTTTAGACTAAAACTTCAAAGATAGAGAGGCAAGGCTCATTTACTGGAGAAACCACCCATGTAAAATAATATGCCTGAAATCTCTCTGACCAAGGAGACAGCTTATTTCAGAGATAGTCATCCAAGACCTCAGCTAGTGCAAATCAGCATAGCTCGACTGATTAAATCCTGTGAAAACATAATTGGGTAGAGTATCCCCTGCACTCCATTTCTTAGAGAGGGGTAAGGACAGGCCCAGTTCTTGTGGTGAAGAGGGCAGAAGCTGTAACAAGGAGTAATCTACAGGAGAGACATAATGAAAGAGAAATAAATTTGTCTGTCCAAGGATTCAAAACAGTTTGGAGCAATAAAAGAATGCAATATAGCTGTTCATTTTTGAAAAAGTGTCATAAAAAGGCTGATCAAAAACTCCATCCAACTTTGCAGTAGAAAAGATTGAGTAAAATGATACCATTTTCAATAGAAAATTGTAGGGGGAAAAAAAGCAAAAGAGCTCAGCTCTCAGTCTGCAGAGTAATTACTGAGAGATACCTACTCAAGCTTTGTCTGTCAGAGATCGTGATAACACTTACAGAGATACAGCCAGACTGTCTCTTTGGCTAGACAGCATTAATATAAACCATATAATTTAGAAACTACCTCTCCAGATTCCATCTCCAGATAGAAATCTGCTAATGAACCATGATTCAGTTATGTTCCTAATCAGGAAAATGTCTTTCAAGCTGTATTCCAACTGGGCAGTGTTTTGCTTCCTACATCCCAAAGACCAATTAAATGCTTTGTATGCAGTTATGCCATAGCTAATGAATGTACTGTACAAATTAACTCAATTTTGGTGAGAAAAATAGCTTATGTTCTGCTCATTTCAGTAAAAAGCCAAACTGCTGGTTTGCAGGACCCCTGTAAAATGGAGTCCTACACTGAAGGGAGCAGGGATTGTAAGTCTGGGTGGCAGCATGACAGTTCATGGGACTGGGCACTGCAGAAATTGGTGCCTAATCTGATTCTGCAGCATGTCAGTCACAGAACAGCAATACCACAGTCTGGGCTCCCACCAGAGATAGACTTGGCCCATTTAACTCAGGTCTGGAAAGGATGAAGTCCTATCAGTAAAACCTGGAAATAGCTGGGAAGTTTAAATTCATCCATTAATAGAAGGCAGGACTTTGTAACCCTCTTCTCTCATCACATGGGTCTGCTCCACTGATTTTTTGCCAAGTCAGAATTCTGCATTAAAATCTTCCCTGCCAGAGTTTAAATTAAATCCTCTCCATCCTGGCAAGGAGAAAATACAGAGGAAATCCCAATGCAAAAATATCCATATAGTTCAGAATCAGGGCAGAATCCAACCTCTGCACCAGACTTCAGACAGTGAACTACTATTTTAATATATAGCTTTTTTTAGGAAGATCATAAAAAACTTTCACAATGCTTCTCTCCTGGTATAATCAGAGAAGCCAATTCACTACAGTCAGAGAAGAGTCATGCTAGCAGCATCTTAATTTTGGATTTAATTGGCATCAGACCATTTATCATCCATGTTTCTCCCCAAAGATAATTGGGTTTACATATTGGTCCACCAAAGATTGAAACAAAATGTGTTCAAAACACAGAGGGGAAAAAGCTATTTATTTGTGTCCATGAAGGCCTTTTGTTGCCTATTTTGGAGCATCTTATTCTTTAGGCTGTTTCCTGATGGCTTCAATTCTGATTACTTTTCCTCAGGAACTCAGCATGATATTAGTTCCACTGACGTTGTTGACTTTGCTTTCATGTGCAGCGGGTAACGCTGGGGAAAAAGCAGAAAGGATGGAGTCATTATAGATTCTGAAAGAAGTAAAAACAAACACCCACCACAGAACACTTGGAAGAACACAGGAGACCCTGCAGCACAGCTCTGCTGTAACAGCCCACTCATTCCCACAAGCCTTATCTTTATGAGTGGAAAATGTGCTGGCACCAGAGACAAGCTTGTGTGAGAAATGCGGGCTGAGCCTCCAGGTAAAGGTAAGTAAGTCAGTGCTTTCCAACAGAAGAAAAGACAAAAGGAAATGCACAGTGCTGGACTGAAAACCATGACAGATTCCTGTTCCCTGATCTACCCAGTCATGAGGGAGGTGTCACTCTAGGAAAGCATCAGTTTCTGTCCCCATATCCTCAGCCCATATTTGAGTGTTTTCAATCAGCTGTAGAATGGACAAGATTTGCAGTGGTTCTTAGGTGCTACTAGGTAGACTTAAAATTTTTTCCCAGCTTAGGGAAAGGAGATATTTAGGTCCAAGGAAAGTCGGGAAGGATATCTTGAACAGATGGCCCAGATAGTTTGTGGAGTTTCCCTCACTGGAGATACTCCAGAACAGCATGGACACAATCCTGTGCCATGTGCTCTGGAATGACCCTGCTTGAGCAGGAAGGTTGGACCAGATGTCCCACTGTGGTCCCTTCCAACCCGACCCATTCTGTGACTCTGTGACTCTGTGACTTTCCTGTTTGGAGAAGCATGAGACTGGATGTGCTATGAAATGATTTTGAAAATCTCATCCTTGTTTTGTTTAGCTCATGCTGCCAAAACCCTTGTTCTAAACACTGCAGCTCCCAGGCTGGACTCAGAAAATCTAAGTTAATAGAAGTTGATTAGGAAAGGGGCCATCAGGAAATAGAAAGCAGGAACTCCCTCCTATTCTCACACCCCTCTTACCAGATCCATGTGGAGCCTGCCACATATGTACCTACACATCTTCCTAAATGGGTGTTTAAGGCACAAGGAGAGACCTCACCTGGAGATGTTTGGGATTTTGCTCCTTATTATCCCCTATAAGGTGTAGCAAATATGATCTTTTGCAACCATGAACTCAGTGCTGCAACTCCTTATTAAAGAACTCTCCTGAGGCATCCAGTGATTTCTTGGCATGAACAGGTTCCTGTCTCTGATAAGGCTTTTTATTTATTTTTTTTTTTTTTTACAAATTGAGGCTGCTTTGTATTGCAAGGGAAAATCTGCTTTTTGTGGTCTCTTCTTCAGCTTGTTACATGGCAGAATGCTTAGACAGAAAGCAAGAGGGAGAAAGGGAGCTCTGGTGCTCAGTGAAGAGGGTGTTGGTGACCTTGATTTTGAGGATTCTCAAAGTATCAATCAGACGAAATGCAAATATTTTACAGCAAAAGTGTGGCATACAAAACAAACCTATCAGTTTGCCAAAGGTGAGCAATCCAGCAGTTATTAGGTAGTTTCCCTATGCAGTGCTAAAAAGCCAAAGCACTACCATTGAAAAAGCAGCCAGGGAAATCAGAGGGAAAACATGCACCCAAATCTGTGCATATTTCAGCTGGTGGCACTGGAATATCTTATTCACAGCACATGCCAGTAATTGCTATTTTACACCTCTCCAAACTACATTAGTGTTTGCATTGAGGCATTTGCACATTGATAGCTTTGCACTGAGGTCCTCTCAAAGCTGTTTCCCCAAAATCTCATTTTGCCAAGGAGGGACCTGCTGAGCTGTGCTGATACACAGCTCTGCACACTCAGATGCTGACATTTGAGTGACCCATTGATGATCTTATTGGCTAAGTGCCATGGGAAGAGATTGAGTGCCCATTTGATAGAACCAGGAGATGAAAACAGGTGTTCAGGCTTTGATCCTTCTATTTGACAGCTGGACCCATATCCTTCAAAATCTCTCTATTAAATTGGCATCTCCCAGGGAAGCAAAAAGCCCAGAAAGACAAGGGCAGAACTTCAGATGAGAGGAGAAAACTAAAGCAAAGAATAAAATATTTTGCCTGGATAACAGAGAGATGCAGAATAATTGGATTTGAATTCAGAATGGCACTCTAACTCAGGACTGAATGATCAGGTATTTTGGGGGTTCTCCATCCCAGCCTGTCAAAAGGGCTGAAGCAGGTGGGGAGGTGCATGCTCATCTCTACCATTGCAGCTGTGAGGGAAAAAACTGAATTTGTGTTGCCTTGCATTTAGAAACCCTCCTTTACCTGGCAGGGCTCCTCTGCTGAATCTAACAGGAATATTTTTATTTCCTCTGAGACACAATTTAAGGCTCCTGCAGTATTAAGAACAGCTGTGCAAAGTAAAAAAGGGAAGGGACTGTACAAAATGAAAGGAAAAGGCAGAGTTAGTGAAAATAAAGCTGAATGGGGCAATAGTGAGGTATATAAAGAAATGCAAGCATGACTCTTGCTAAGGCTGCAATCCAGAGCTTATTAATTTGTACAGATGTTTTCCCTTTTATTTAGTGATCTTTTAAAACCCCATATTGTGGATTAAGATCAATAGAATTTTTTTTTACCAGTTTTCCAATGTATAAATCCTACTGGTACATAGAATAGAAATGGAAGATGTAATAGTGTTGATCCCCTCCCAGAGAAGAGGAATGAGCTGCACCATTGTGGAGAGCCCATCAAGGCAATTTGTAATGAGATTTTGTGTGGTGTCAGCAGAGCTGCATATCAGGGAATGGAAGGACAGAGCAAATTATTGAGACAGACAGGCAAAATTTGCTTGAAATAGTAACTATGCAGTTAGAATTTGTTATATGGCAGCTACAGAGGACTGAAAAAATCTGGTAGAGTACTGATAAATGGCTAAAATGAGGATTTTTTGATGAGCACTATGAGATCCCCCTATCCTCTGCCTTATCCCATGTACAGATCATTCCATCTTCCTGTGAAAGGTCCACAGGGAAAAAAATCCACAGATCCAGAAACTTTCCTGAGAAAAGACTCATAAACTTGTGTGGAGAAGCTTTGTAATTTAAGATCATCAGCAAAAACAGGAGATGCTTTCCTACTGTTGCCCAAAACAGTTTCTGTAGAAGGAGCTGTTGAAGAGAAATATTATGCTTAGAGAACTACTTTTATCAAAGAGGTAGACAGTTCACAGGCAATGTTATTAGTCAATTTTTAGGTTCTTGTGAAAGTAATAAATAGCTTTTAGCTGCAAATGTGCAAGTAGGGGACTGTACTGTGGCAGTCCTCTGCAAAACAAAGCAATAAATACAAAACAAAAAATTTCAATGCTTCAATGTATAGCAGCTCCTAAAGGGTCCTGTCAGAGTGGTTACAGTCAGCCAGGCATTGCAAACACCAGAGCTCCACTCTCACATTTCACGTTTCTCTCTGTGGCACAGAGCAGTCTTGGGGCAGAGCCATCCTGGGGCATCCGTGGCTCTGGCTATGAGAGGAGACATTGAGTGACAGGGAGGCAGTGGCTGCAGAAATCCCCAGCTTGGTTTTCCTCATCCCTTGAGAAATATGCACTCTTACTGTAAGAGTGAACTTGTTGGATCGCAGTTCCTAGCACCAGCCTCTGCTCACCAGCCTTTCTTTAAAATAAAGTAAAAATGACAGGCAGTCAGCCTAGCTCTGTATTAGAAATTAGTACAGCTGAAGAAATCATGTTTTCTGTAAATAAAATTGAAGGACCTTGACTATGGTTTTTGCCACCTAAGCAGCTTGATGTCCTTTATTAAGTTCTTTGTGTAGAAAATAGAGAAAGAGAGAGAAGAATTAAAAAAGCATTCCAGTTGTGATACAATGATAAGCGGAGATATCAGTCCATGAGGAGCAGAACCACAGAGTGCAAAGCTGTGTATGCTACAGTGCAGCTGAAATTACATTATTAAAGAGTAGATTTGGCTTTGTTCTGCACAGCAGAGCCTGAAACAGTAAAAAAATGTATGCAATTATTCTCTATTTTAGGTGAGCATTAAACATTCTAATGTGAATTCTAACAAGCAGTAACCTGTGAAAGAGAGAGATCTTTCAACAGTGTGGGGTCTGGGGAAGGGAGACTAAACAGACAGTTCATAAGTCATGGCAAGGGCATAAGTGGCTTACAGTTCATCCAGCTTTAGATTCAGTGCCCCTCTGCTGATTTCTGGTGTGAGCTTCAAAAAGCTGTGACAGGTGACTCTGAGAAACCTTCTCTAGCTGTCTGTAGTAATTCCTGCTGGAGGTGCCCACAGTTACTCCTCTCTGCCTCACCTGAGAAGGACGAACTCCCAGAGGTGGGAGCGGTCACGGTGCCCTCATGCTTCACGTCCCACGGCTGGCCCCGATGTCAGCAGGAGCTCGATGTGTCACTGACAGTGACACCCCGAGCCACCGGCCCGCCTGGTGTGTGGGGGAGCGGGCTGACCTTGCTTCATCCCGAGGCAGGGGTGATAGTGCTTATCTTCAGTGTGCCCGATACAGATCAGAGACAAGTGGAACATGAACTTACTTCCATTTGGGGAGAAGCCTGGAATTTTTCCTGCTCAGGAGAATCATGTTTAACAAATACAAACTTCTCCATCATATGTGTAACCAGCTGCTGCAAAAACTGCCACGACTTCAGTTCCCAGCAAAAAGAGAAGAGCCTGCTTTTACAGATACAGGCTCGCAAGCACAGGCATTTGTAGGGACTCTGTGCCCCCTCCTGCATTTTGCATCCCATTTTTACTACTTTATTTTGGATTTGGACTGACAGTATTGATGCCTCAAACCTGAGGCATCCACATCACTGGAATGGTCTGGGGACAGCGTGCCTAAGTGCAGTATTTACCTGCAGGACCACCATGTCAGCACAGCATGAAATGTTAGTGCCACAGGAATGCCTTGGAAAGGACTCATCAGTATGCATGCAGTAGCTGCTGAGCACAAATATGTATGAAATTCTGATCATTGGTATTGAAATGGTGATCCTGAATATAAATTAGGACACTTCTAAATGCATCAAATTTAAGTTAAATGAGAGCTAAGTAAATACTGCATTTTAAAATTATAGTTGTCTTCCATTTAAAAAACAAAATCTGATGTTAGTTGGTTCTTCAGATAAGCTAAAGGCCTTTAGGAATGTAAAAACCACATTATTAACAGAGACATTTAAATTTGAAAAATAATTGCCTAGGCATAAGCAAGACTTTAATCATGCATGTGAAGCTTTTAAATCTTTAGATCTTGTTGAGATATGGCAGATAGGTTATAAAAATGCTTATCTATGCAATACGTTTTTGCTCACAGAATAAATTCTCAAGTAAATTGATTATTCTAAACAAATAAAAAACCCAAAACAGAGAGAATTCACTGTATCTTGTTCCAGCTACCACTTGTGAGGGCTTTGTCTTCACAGCTTGCTTGCTATGGCAGCTCTCTGAAAACCATTAAAGATTGGACATTTTCATCTTCCCCCAACATTAAAGAAGAGAGAATTCCCATCATCAGGGATATAGAAAAACCACCATCAATTTTTTCTCAATTCCCTTTGCAGAGGAGCTGAAATGCACTTTCCCTTTGCATTGTCAGCTGCAATCCTGGGAGCAGCTCTTCATACAGTCAACAGAAAACCCTGCATAAGGAAGACACCAGCAACTTTTTTTTTTTTTTTTTTGCTTTATGAATCCTGATCTAGCAAACCTCTTTAATTACCTACCTCTGCAACAGAAGTTTTTAATTCAACCAGTGAGAAACACACAGTGTGTTAGTACTGCATATGTTCAAATCACCATGATGTAAATATTTGATAAACTTTCTATTCATCTTAAGCCAGTCTCTGCTTAACATATCAAATAACTGTGGAAAAGGAGAATGCAATGAATAGGAAAAGAAGTAATGGGAAAGGATTTCTAAAATTCAGAAGTGGCTGGGAGTAGAAATTCAGAAGGCAGTCCTTTACTTCTAGAGTATCATCTCAGTCTCTCAAATAAGACAGGTACAAAATCTATCTGTGCAATCGTGCACTATCTTTGTGTATCAGCAAAAGGGGATTTGGGATGACAGCCAAAGATACATAAAAGAGCACTGCCTTCACCCTTCTCCACAGCTCAGAAAAAACTGTCATGTCCAAATTGTGGGTAGACAGTTGCAAGGCATTGAATGCTTGTTTTTAATGATTATATCCATACAATAGATTTCTGAGCCAACCAGAAAAAGAAGCTTTCTTTTGCTGTATTTCACAGTTAAATGCTACAATGAGGGCACTGCTGGAGGTACCAGAATACAAAACACACATTGCTTAGTGTGCAGTACAGGCATGTGGCAGCACACGTGAACACCAAAGAATATCTCAGACCCCAAAGAGTTTGCAGGAAGTCAGAGGAAACACAGAGAAAGTCAGAGGTGACAACAATAATGTGCAGTATAAGAGGAAAGTGGAACCAGTGGAGCATGACAATGCATTCCCTCCCCCTTGTCCCAGGATGGAATATGGAATACAGCTGAAAGCAGAGAGGATTGTCTTCAGCAGATCCAGGGGCTGTATCTGGGATTACAGATAACTACAGCTGGTGGTTTGTTGGTGTTTGTGTTCCCATCCTGAACTTCTGTGGATGCTCACTCAACATCCTCTGTGATTATGGAATGGGGAATCACTGGAAAGCAAAGGTCATTTTTGGAGGATCCCAGCTTGTACACAACCCACAAGGTACAGCAGCAGGTCAACAAACTTTAGCAACAGTATAAAGATTTGAAGTAGCCTCACTTACAGTTCCACCACAAAGACAGTGGCTCTATTTCACAGATCATCTCGTGCCAATGCTTTTTTGGAGACTGAGCTAATACTGCTGCTTGTTAAATCCTGAGAGTCTCAGGTAAAATCTTATTTGAAGTCTGGTTCATGCCAGTAGCAAAAGTCTCTGTCATGAAACTGAATACTTTTAGAAGTTCATTTACACATTATTTGAAAAGGACTTTTATTTGGAAATATCACTATACATAGCAATCTTGATTGAAAGGCAGAGCTACACGTAAATATACAGCACAACATCAGGTGAGGCAGGTGTATCAGCTTATGGAAAACTTGCTTTTTGTGCTTTGCAGTGCCCTCAGACCACCTCTAATATCGCACAACTTTTGCAATCACAAAATTTCATTCATTTCAGTGGAGTATCTCTGCTTACACTGATGAAATAAGGAGGAGAATGTAGTGCCATATTTGTCCTGGGAGTCAGGGGAGGATGTCAGGATCACATCACTTGCTGTGGTGGGCATAAAATGAAGATGATATCAAGCCAAAGAAACAGTCTCCAATATCAGTCTGAAACCCAAGGATTTAACAAGCAGAAATTAAAAACCTGTCTTTGATATAAGAATGTACAAGTCAATGGCATTAAGTTCTGTTGCTGATTATCTGGTCTTTGTGATAATTGATTTCCCAATATTTCATGGCAAAATATTTCCCCTTCTAGTTGGAGTATGTGATTAGAAGTAAAACCGGGACCCTTTCAAAAGGTGAATTATTTGGAGTGGCTGAAAATCATCCCTCTAAGGGACAAGTACTTACAAGCACAAATCCTACTGAAAATTAGGAGACCTTGCAGACACTTTGTGCTAGCCCTAGGAGGGGATCCAATATGTGTTTTTATGGGCCCTTAATCATGATAATATTTGTACAATTAGTAAGCATTTTTAAGAAGAGAAGGCTTGGAACAAACGAACAACATTTCAGTGGAATGGCATTTCCACCTGCAACTGTCACAGTTAATGTTTTATTGATAAGATGCAGGTCTTGCTGACTACCATACATATCCTTCACTTCATTTCCTTTGCAGGCAGCAAGAATCCATCATTCACATTTTTCTCCTGGCCTACATCTGTCTAAGAGAGTATTCTCAGTATATAGTACTGGAACAATATAATATATTATTAAGTTGATGTTATATGCTTAATCCTGTTGTTTAGGCCCTCTCAGTGGGCAAAAGGGCTTCACAAAATTTTGGAAGTGCATGAACATCTGAGACTCTTGATTTCGGAAAGAAAAACCGCTGATCATCTGCAAAAGCAATCAATTATTTTTCACCTTTCTCTCTTCTCACTAACAGTGCAAAAGTGAAGGTGTGGACACAATGAACAATGATGAAGTTGTCAGAAATGTTCGTGTACAAAGCAAAGTCACACTTCTTTCCAAAGCTGCTAGGATGGAAACCTAAAAACCAGTGACAGAGTGTGTTCAGCATCTCCAGTGAGGCAGTGTCTGTTCACTGACAGCAAACTTCACTCTGTGCAAAGACCTGTGCACTATTTCCACATCCCTTAGGTGCAGTATCGGCCTTCTCAGTGGGAAAAATGAGTTCTTCAGTTCACTTACCTTCATTCTAATTTCTAATTCACTGACTCAACTCACTGGTCACAGTCATCTCTCATTTCTGTCTGGGCATCAGAACTACTCCTTACTCATATGACACTCCTCTTAACTGAATTCTTTTCACATAATTGTAGAAAATAACTTGTATTTTTGGCAAGAGCATAAAGAGAAGCTTGACTTGAGGTACAACACGGAAAATTGGGAAGGGAAGCCTAAACTGCCCCTGATGGATAACTTGATAAAACTGCACAGAGAGTTTTTGTATGGGTATCTCTGTCACTGTAAAAGAAAACTGACAGTGACAAATGTACAGACTCATATTTTGTTTCTTCTTTAATTAATGTAAATTTTAAAATTAGTAACATGTACTTTAAAAACATATCCCATATCTCACACCTATTTTTGAGAATGTTAAAACAGGAATGAACTTTGTGATGCATGAATTCATCAGCAGAAACAGTTCAGTAGAACAAAGCAATGATTACTACAATGTACAGACATGAAAACTGCCCTGAGGACATCCCTTAAACACAGCATTATAAGGAATGATATTAATTGAGTTTCCCATGTCACTGAATCTCCTGCTACAAAAGTGCCTTCACTCAAAGCAAAGCTGGAAAAATGCCTTCTGGCAGAGTGGAATCCCCCAAGAGCATGGGGATAGATCACACCCAGCCACCGGAGGACAGCAGAGAAACCTGTCTGTGCCTATTCTGGTCACAACTGTTTTCTTGTTAGCCAGCAGCTCCAAAACTCTTGGATATTTTCATTAGATCTGTTTCCACTGTACATTCTGTCTTTAGTCACATGTGTCATTTCAACTCCATGGTTGAGAAGTAGATCTGGTGTCTCTGCTCGTTGCTTTAGAGTGCAGTTCCTGAGGTCTTGCCTGCTTGTTCTGTTTTCTCCAGTGTTGGCTTCATTCCAGGATGTGTGAGCATGGATGTGTAGGAAGAAAACAAGAGAGCAGATAGGGATGATGAAGAGAATAAACTAACAAGCATTAGCCCTTTCTTTAAATTATTTTCTCAAAAATTCTTAGGTATCTTCTTTTTTTTCATCTTTCATTTTTTCCCAGAGTTTTTATCCTGCTTTACAAGTAGGGAAATCTTATTTTCCCATTCAGAGAGACCATCTGAGGGCACCTTTGCAAACGATAATTAGCTGTCCTTGCTCCTAGATTTCTGTTTGAATCTGTATATTCTGATCTTTGGAAGTTCTAAGAAAGTTTAGTTACAAGTTTTGTTTTTCTGTTGCAGCAGGAACTTACCACAAGTGATATTTTAAAGCGGGTCAGTAAAACTTTGATCTCAAATTTTCAAATCTAGCCTGACATGCAGCACCTTAAAGAGGATCTGATTTACAGACAGTGCAGGCTCAGCACTTTCGAAGGCAAAGTCCCCCTCTTGTCTTTCAAGCTGAATGTTCAAAAACAGAAGCATCCCAAAACATCAGACACATTTTGGAAGTCAAAGTGAATCTTTGCTATGGCATATTTGTTGTCACTGACTGATTTCCTTTTTTCTCTGCTTTTGCAGGGATTAAGATACAGAGATTACAAAGTCTTTCTTGTAGCCCCTGTATGAGCAATAGGAGGCCCTATAAAAAACCTCTCATGTTTATGTTCATTATTTTCAAGAGTTCCAGCTATTTATGTGCCTGTAAATAACCATTTAGCAGCAGTAGGAGTTCTCCATGGAGCAAGTCTGTTCCATTACACTGCAGCACCAGGCTGAAGGATGATGCCTGATCAAGCTGTCATCTGCATCTTTCAGACTTCACACCTGCTTGGAGTCAGGACAGTTTTCCATTCATAGGCTCTGTCCCTTCATCACGCTGGCCAAGGCGATTCTTAATAGTAGCACTGAGCTGCAACAGCAGGTAATTCAGACTTGCACAGAAAGGAGCAGCTTCCACTGATGCAGATGCAGGCAAAACAACACAGTTCTTACACTGAAACCTTTTCACTGCTAATACAGCCCCAAAGACAGAGCCTGACTTCCTGCCATAATATGCATTTATTCATTCCTTTATCACCACAGAGCAAAAGTGGTTTTCACCTGTCACAGAACTCCTGGAACTCGTCTCCCTGTGCCAGTGGCAGAAGGGTTTCTTTGAAAGTCTCACGGGAGAGCCATTTGCATGCAGCACGTCGTGGACACGCTCCAACTGCTGCTGCACCACAGGCATACCAATGCACAGGGCTTATAAAATAGGGTTTGTCGTGGCTAGTCCTTGAGAGGTGGCATATTGGGAAGAGAAAAATAAAGGTATTAAGTGAGACTGTAGCCATTCTCCCCTTAAGAGAAGCGTGTCATCTGCCCGCCATTGGCAGTGTGAGCCAGTGCCAGCTGACAGAGAATATCTGAAGAGACAAGTGGGAGTGTGCATGGACTAAGGGATTGATATGGAGTGACTCCAAAATTTGCACATATAATTTCTAAGGCCCTTTATTCAGGAGGTGCAGATGCACATATCAGGGCATTTATAGCTTGGTTTATGTCTAGTAAATAAAGAAGTGGCAACTGGGCAAAAAAAGAAAAAGGTCTTTTGCGGCAAAGAAAGAACTTGCACAACTGTGTTAGAGGGTCCATACAAATGTAGGGATTAATGGACAGAAAGGCACAGAGTTGAAGAGTGTACTGTACATTTTCAGCATCTTGCTTTTTGGCTATCACAGATCCTGTAGCTGGCAGAAATAGCCAGCAGTGCAATTCATCATTTTCCTGTATGGTAGGCCCTTTGCATTTATCTTCTTTCACTGATGTGATATATTAAACTTGGTGATTTCTGGATATTTTCTAGTCAATAAAATATGTTTACTGTAGTCTCATAGTATGTTTAACTTACAAAAAATTATTAAAAAACACCAAGACCTGACATAACAGTTTAACACAGAATTTCCCAGACAGGAAAAAGAAGAAATGCTAGTGTTCTGAGCACCTATCTAACTGGCATAAACATATTTTGAATCTTTCAAAAGTATTTTTAATATTTTGAATTTTCTATCCCCTGCCTATTTGAGCACTAATTCATGGAATTGCATTGGTGGTTCTGCTATAGAACAAAGACTCCAAGACTGAAAACAAGACACTGTTACCTCTTCATCATAAGAGAAAAGATACACACATTGGTTGAGGCTGGTGCTCTGAGTCAAGAATTTCTTGTACAATGTGCTTCAACTTGGGGGACCAAAAATGGTAGTTTAAAACCCTGTTATCAGGAAGCTTAAATTTGCCATACATGGAGCCACATCCCTACATCAAACAGAGCTACTCAGGCTGGAATTGTTGAATAGCTTCATTGGTGATTCACTGAGGTTATAGAGAACACGATTGTTAAATTTGCAGATTAGCACCAGGATTGAAGGGCTGCAAGCATTTTGGAGGGTAGGCTCAGTATTCAAAGCTATGTTTATAAATTAGAGAAATGAGCAAAAAAAATGTGAAGACAACTTGATAAGAACAAGGAGAGCACAGGCAGGAACCATGGCTGCAGCAGCAGAGCTGAGTGAGAGTTCTGCAGGCAAGAGTGCAGAGAACTTCAGCACATCCTGAACTGCTCTTCAGGCACCAGTGCTGTGCTATTGAGCAAGTAACAAACAGCACTTGAGCTGTCCAGGCTGAAGGAATGAATCAGGCAGGTGAGGTATAAATGCCCCAGGCTTCTCTCTCCTCTGCTGGAATGGTCTGACCCACCTGGCACGTTGCACTTTAGGAACACTTGGATCAATTAATTAGTCCTCAATGATGGTAGCCAGAAGGATCACAGATCTAAAAAATCATGGCTTTGAGGAAAAACTGAATAAATTGAAATGGTCCAAGGATGTCAGGGCTGATGGGGGTGGGGAGGAGAGAAAACAAATTGCCATGGAGTAAAAAGAATCTTCTTTCTCATATCTGTTTTCTGTCAGTAGTATTCTGTTATCATTGGACTTCTAAGGAAATATCTCTAGACAGCAGCATTTAGCTTTCTTTGCTTGTCTACAGTATAAAAATATTTACATTAGTTTCCTTACTAAATAGATAGGAGGATGTCAAATAAGTCTCATTTTTCTAGGCCAGTTTGACAGAGAGAATTAATATATTGCTGCTTATTGTTATGCAGTATGGTTTTAAAGTTGAAATTCAGTGAAAATGACTGACTTTGTGGTGGAAATATCAAAGTTGGAATTAGACTTTGTATTTAGCTGCCTCTAGTAAAAGAAGTTTCCCATACTTACTTTCAAGTATCTAACTCAGCACAGACAGGAAAGTTATGAATGTTGTTGGTATGTGGCCTGTTAGCATTTCACATTTATTTTAATCGTTTATTTTATGGTATTTCTTAGATTATTCTGGAATCCACACCCATTAGGGCATTAGTGATTTTCCTTTTCCTTCTCTTTATCTGATGAACACTGGATTTAGGCCCAGATATATAGAATTGTCTACACAGAGACAGTGCCCTTCATTTACAAACTAGCTGTTAATTTTCAAGGTTATTTGTTAGGGGCATAGCTAACATTTCTAGTTAGGATATTTTATTAAGAGCTGAGTCAAAGTTTTAAGCTTCAGCCAGCTGGATAATACCTTGCAGGGCACCTCCAGTAATTATAGCAATTTTCTTAGAATAACATGCTCTTCCATGAAGTGCATCTGTAATTATTTATCTCATTAATGGGATAATCTGCTTTCATCAGCATGACCATGTGAAAATGCATTTCAACATACAAATACAATGTTAATGCCATGTGTGTGTTTTTATGACTTTTTCAGCTTTTGAAGTATTATTGTGTTTAGAATGGATCTGTGCAGCAAAAATACTAAAATAATTTCCTGTCACTGTCCTAGGACTAGTATGTGTATCACCATTGCAGATGCATCCAGCTTCACTGAACTGCTTTGCCTTGGTATCTTTCATGCTGCATTTACAGAATGGTTATTTTCCCCAATATTCTTTTTAGAAAAATCATTCTTTTCTTATTTTGTTTTGGTCTGATTCTTTCCCTTTGCTAGTCGTTCATTTTATTCACTAACCTAATATTGTTCAAGTACAAAATAATCTAGATCTTGACACTGGACTCAGCCTTCCTGTAGCTCAGTGAGGTTTGGAAATTTTACAGGAGTAATTATTAATTCTTCTATTCCTCCTTGAGAACATGATCTGGTATTTTCAGGGAATTCAGTGCTGCATAAATTTACTATTTGTCTAAAGAGAGGCTTATAGTTTCATTGCTAATGATGGAGACATGCACAAAAAGCTGTTTTGAAATATTCAACTCTGAAGTAAATTGCAAATTTCTACTATCAGTAAGTTTGAATGAGTATTGAGTTGGATATTTAGCCAGCCAGCAGCAGAGGAATAATGTTCCCAAAGAGCATTAGAGGTGTTGCTCATCTCCAAGAGCTGCCCCTTAGGGAAGCTCTGAATTTGTATCATGGTGCTTGTCCACTCTGACACCTTTTCAATTTCCCTGTTTCCTCATAACTTTATCCCAGAAAACTGATTCTACTAGAAATACTACAAATCAGTTCCTGTGAGATGTATAAAAACCTGTCCCCAGAAACTCAGGAACAGTGATTGGTATTGGAGATGAGGAAGCTGTGAGGGTGAATTGAAAGGATGTGACATCTCTGTTCTCCACTTCTGCATTATGGCTCCTATTTTCCTTGAGGAAGGAGACAAATGGGGCTCGTTTCCAAGCTAGTGAATATAAAGTTGAAGTAATTGCATCTGCAAATATGTGGTCATGGTTTATATGGTTGAAATAAATGACATTGTGTCTCAGTGCTCAGTGATGCAGAAAACAGAGTTAGAGACAGAAGCATAATTTTTTTTTTTCTTTTTGTCTTCTCCCTGATTAACCAACATGTCACATCTTCCTTTTATCTGAACTCTACCTTACATGATGATAACCAGCTGTGTGTTCATGGGGTGAAATCTGCAGCACAACACCTGTGACACAGACATTTGCAAGGTATTTTAATGGTGCTCCTCCAACATTAAACGTGGTCTGATTTGTTATTCATTTTGTGAAATCCTGAGCATATAGCACATAGAGCAACATATCAATTTGTTGTGCTTTAGCAAACAAACAATGTTTGTAAAAGAGCCAAAACAAATCTGCTGCTTGTCATGTCTTATGGATATGTTGTTGTCCTAAAAAGTATGGAGCTTTCCATCAGTGTGCTATGTAGAGTTCAACTTAATGCTTTAGTAGTACATTTTACTACCTTTATATCTAATAAATACTTTGGCATGGTACAATTAAGTTACATTTCAAAGAAAATTTAGAATTATAGAATCATAAAATTGCACTTCTGTTTGATTTGTTATTTCACAGGAAAATCATCTTCATTTTCAGGAGCTGTGTTGCTATATTTACTATTGATTCATGGCTGGTTTTTGTGAATACAAGCAACATTTCTCTCAAACTAAATTTGGGTTGATCATGAAATATTACCTTGCTGTCTTATGCACAGGAAGGAGCCTTTAGATGCTTGTGTACTAAGAGCAACCTGTCACAGGGCAAGAGCTGCCTGCTGTAACTCAGACTCGACGGAGCACATCTCTTTTCTCCTCTGGAATGGGGACAGAGCATCCTTGGTGCAGCTTTGTCAGATCTGTGACAGACCAGCTCTTGGTGGAGCTGGTGCCTAGGATGCATTGGAGTATCCTTCCATACTCTGTACAAAGTAAAGGGTCATGGTGTACTGGGTAAGAGAGAAACACAGCAATAGCTGCAGTGGAAATCTATTCCTCCTTTTTCCTATCCCTTTCCTAAAGACAGCTGCAGAGAATGTAGTCTGGGAGCTCTCAGCACTTCTGCATAATTGTGCACTTAGTAATTATTAAAATTTTGCTCATTTACTGATTTCTAAGGAGCTGGTTCCAGTTCAGCTGTGGATAAGTTATTTTTCCAGCTGCATCTAAATGATAGTTTTCATTTTCAGCACCATGATTAATGATTTCAGAAACAATAAGAAAAAATATAGTTTTCATCAGCATATTTCTAATCCTTGTGAATCTGAAAAGTTTCTGTAAATACCCTAATCTTATCTTTAATTATGTTGGTTATTTGTGTAGGTTTCTTTGTCCTTGTTGATGCCTCACCTGAATGCTGTAAAAAGGCTTCTGGCTGGGCGCCCTGTGTTTAAGTGGCCACTGTCCTAGATTGTCCTGCTCATATGATACTGTTCAAAGGCAACCTGCCTTCAATGCAAATCTGGAGTAATCCCACTACTGTTAATCAAAGCACTCCTGAATGATACCAGTTCAAATGGGAATAGAATATAGTGCTGTGATACAAATCCAAAGCAATCCAATTGAACTCAGCCCTCAAATATTCACCATAGGTGTATTATAGAGCTATGGCCATACAAAATCACTTCTCAGTAGTTCATTTCATATGTGTTTGTTTTTATTCCCAGCAAACCTGAAGGGCCATCAAACTGTAAATAAAATTCTTTCCCTCAGAATGTGAAATCTTGAAATATTCAGCTGCAGGCTAAGTCTTACTCCTCAAGCATCATTCCTTTATTTAAAGCTGTTCTCTGCTGCAGACTGTTACTCTGTTGGCAGAAGCACTTCCTGGGGCACTCGGATGAAGGAGACGTGGCTGACAATTTGTCTTCAAAATCCCCTGTTTGCTTGAGGAAGGCTTTTTATTAATAGATGCCTTTAGCAGATAGTGAATCTTTTAATTGCCAATTTCCAGTCTGCAGAAATTGCTCATAGCTCACCAGAGCAATAGTCATCATCAGCTTGTAAAGGCCTTTTGTTTGCTCCTGCCATGAACTCAGTGTCATCACACCCATTAATCTGAATAAACTGCATGTTGTTTATCTCCATCATTTCTGTGAGCTGGTGATGAGCCCTGTCAGTCTCACAAACATTGAGATGAATGGGTTTCCTTGGAAAACCATTGCTGGGACAGGAAAAAACAAAGACAAAAGAATAAAGTGCTGAGGAAAAGAAAGGTAAAAGTTAAAACCTGGGTATTAAATTGAATTGCCTGGATTTGAAAATAAGATTAAATTCTTTTTGGCCAAACTGCTGGCAGGTTGACTTTAAATTGTCTGAAGTGAGTGGGAATTTTTTACCAGGTAACTTCTGAGTCAATACAGACTGAGCCCTCTCAGCTGGCTGGGTCAATTGATTAAGCTGAGTGCCATATGAGCCCCAGAGCACTCAGTTATCAGACACACGTGACAGGCAGCACAGTGGAGAGAGCCCAAGGTCTAACCCAGACCTGTGTTCATCCTGTGAGCAAACCCAGTGTGAACAATCTTCTGGGGACCCCTCTCCACTCCCACTGAGTGTAACAAGGCTGATCCTGCAGGACCTGCAGCTCCAACTGAGATCTGTTTCATCCAGGAAGGGAATAATGCTTTCATACTTTTGTAGCTAAGTTCAGTGTGCATTTGGAGAGAAATTACAAATTAATAAATTATTATGTTAGACTGCACAAATTATTTTGGCAGGTCACTTTAATAGATTTAATAGATTTATTTTTACTGTTACACTGAAGTTTGGAGTGTTTAGTGCTGTTATGGAGCAGCTGTGGTCTCTGTGGAGCAGAGACACTGGTACCCACGTGCTCATCTGAACCTCATTGCACTGAAGCACATTTTAATGGGTTGAAGCCCCTTGTAGGTGCTGTGGGAGAGCCACCCTGTCCCACTTGTCACCCTGTAAAGTGCAGTGCAGGAAACAGTGGATGTGCAGCACAGAAATCCTCGTCCAGGTTGCTGTGAATATGCAGAGACCCATCTCTAGAAACAGAGAGGGAGAAAAGCTTCTTTCATGTTTATTTTTAAGAACCTGGATAGTGTGGAACACTTGCTAAAGTAGCAATTCTTCGGATTCAGATAAGCTTTCCCCATATATTTCTTATCTCCAGTGGCTGCTGATAATGACTGGCCTTCTCACCTGCAGAGCTGCTCAAGAGTACATTACAATGTCAAGTGCTAAAGGAAATCGGTCACATATTCATGAATGCAAGCTTATGTCCCAATTTCCAGTGAGCAGTTTCATTTGATGTGACAGAAAGCATGCAAATTGGGATATTGGCAGGAGCAGAAAAAGTTTTTTGTGCATAGTGTTACAAAGGAAAGCATCAGTGTCTACATATATTAAAATTAATCTGTTTTTAAGGTAGCAATGCTGTAAGGAACAGCTCTTGCATTCAGTATTTTAAAAGCAGAATTAGGATTACACAACAATTTACAGAGAGGGTTTTCATCCTAATGAAGATGTAATTCCTGAGGGTGACTGTCCCCAAGTGCCATCAGTGGAAAGCCTAACACTCTAAGTCCCAAACAACAAATTAGGTACAATAATGTCTGGTTGTGTGCCTAATGGTAATTAAATGCTGAGGATTCTGAGGCTGCTGATCTCAAACTTTAATTGGTGCTTATTTAAAAAAAAAAGGAACCCAAAATCTGGAGATCAGGCAAATTCAGAAGTTTGGGTTTTTTTTCCTCTTTTCTAAAAGTTTATATAGATCCAAGTGGACATTGTCATTGTTGATGTATTTACAGTTTTGTCTTTGGGTTGTGAGGTCTCTGTATCATAACTGCAGAACATTTGTGCAAAATATTGGCAATAAGGAAATAAGAAGGAGCAGAAATACCAGCAGATTTGGTAACCCCCCTTTTTTATTTTCTCCCTTCCTGCTCTATTTGCTTGGACTCTTCACTTCTTCCTTGAGGCATATTTTCATCTCATGTTGCTGCCTGTGCACATCAATTACACTGGCAGCTCTTACAGAGTAAACCCAGTAACCTGGAGAGTTACCAGTGCAGTAAATGTTTTTTTTTTTTTTTCCTTTGGCAATGATCAAAACACAGGATGGCTCATGGCTCAGTGTGCCTGATCTCTTGTGTTTAGGGCAGTACTGCTGGCATGTGTGGTCAGTGTTTCTGTGGTGCTTCTGCTCCTTAGTGCTCACCCTATTCCCAGAGCTTTGCTGAGAGTTCATCTCTTTGTGCCATTGTTTGGCTGCTTTTTAAATGTCCTAATAAATGGTCACTTTAAGCAAATGCTGCTTATGGGTAGAATATCACTGTGATTTCACTGTGGCTTCTGGAGTAGGACTTGTGATGACAAATTTTTTCCTCATCTTGGACTGTCTAGTCAGTGATTCCCTCAAAGAAAGCTTGCTAATGCCACATTCAGACATACTCCATTACATATATATATGTACACACACACACACACACACACATATATATATGTATGTATGTTGCTCTAATTCCAGACATCTGATAACTGCTTATATCCCAGAGAGACCCTCTGTGCTTATATCCCAGAGAGACCCTCTGAGACTGGGACTAAGCTGTGGTCTTATTGAGGAGGAAGGGGAAAAAAAGGGCTTGTTCTACTGGCTAGTTTCAAGGTGGAAAAACTGAGGTTTTGTCAGTGTTTAAAAGTGGTAGGAGCTGCAGACAGAATGGAACTTAACCTTTTGATAGCTTATGTTCTGCAGATGGGTATCTTGGAAAAGACTAATCTTGTATTGTAATGCTGGACTGTGTTCCAGATGGAGAGAATAAATTGAGTTGGCAGAAAATATGAGCTGTACTTTGTTTCCATAACTGCATTACTGGCCTGAAATGAAAGGTGGAAGGGCTGGCATGTGGAGACCCAGGCCTCCAGCAATTTGGGGACATCCACATCCCTGCAGTGACTGTTAAAGTCATATGTGCCATGCAGGCAGGGCATGCTGACCTGCAGAGGAAGAGGTTTCCACCTCAGAAGCACAGGCTGTAGTTATGGCACCTGGAACAGTTCAGACAGAAAAATGCTGGAAATGTTTTCTTTTCCCATTGCTTTTTCACTTAGGCTGCTGTCCATGAGGGCTAGATCCATGCCCAGCCTCTTCCTCTCATTCCTGGCAGCTTGAAGCTCTTCATGAAATATTTGGCCACCTTATTGCATCTCATATTTCCCCCACCCTTTACTTCTTGAATAGTTTGTTCACAATTTTGAGAATCAAATTATTTTACAGGAAGTGTCTTTTCTTCACTCAGATTAAAATTTTGCAAGAAGTTTGGTATAGCCTTGCATCCTATCGACCACCCTGGCCTGCAGGACTTGCATTCTCTTTGTGTTTTTCTCTCCTGAGCTCATGTACACCATCAAATGGTTTCTTGCTGTCGTCTTTCCTGTTTTCCTCCTGCATCTCTCCTGGTTGCTGTGCCAACATTCCTGCTGCCACCTATCGTGAGTCTGGAGATGTCACCACTGTTCCCCAAGCCATGTTTGCACTGAGCACACACATTTAAATATGGATGAGCCTGGATAGATTCCACTTTGTCTTTTGCCTGGCACCGTTATAAGCTTGTCATAAACACTTCCTAAAGGATTGCCACATTGAAATATTTAAGAAGCTGTTTAATCTAGTTACACAGATTAAAAATATTTAGTTCTTTAATTCACCTCACTCTCTTGCTTCTATTTGTTATATTTACTGTACAGCTGGCAAATTTGTTGAGAAAAAAGATCAACAAATAATGATACTAATCTAAGTAACTTGCATATTTTTGTTATGAAAGGCTCATCTTTTGCCACTTCCGCAAAGGAGGAGTCGGGAAGAAATACACAAATGAAATATAAATATTAAATATTTATAAAATATAAATATAGTTAAATAATTGCTTAGGCTGAGAAAAAGCTATAACTGAAAAGACTTTCAAATCATTTTATTCCAGGACTTCATGCCTGAATTATAGATTCAATGGCAGTTTTGCTACTTCTGTCACTAGGAAAAACTTTTTACTGCCCTTCAATGTCTGGTAAAATCAACAGTCCTCTGAGAAGAGTCAAATTATTCGTGACTTTGGCTCTGAATGCAGTAAGCTCCTGCTTGATGTGTCATTAGTTCAAAGCCAGCAAGGACGAGCAGGTTTTGCCTGTTCTTTGTCTTTCATTCCCCTGGATAGCTTGCCATATCTAATTAATATTTTGTCACCCATCACTATATAATTCCTCAATGCTGTCTTCCATATGAAATGTTTTAATCTATTTTGCTCTTTGTACCATGTGTTGTATAACAGGCTCTAGTCAGTAGACAATAGAAGCAGCTGCCTCTGGTGTTAAAATGTGTGGCAAACATATCCTGTTCTGTGCTGCACTTCTTTGATGCTCAAACCTTATGGTAAGTCCCAAAACTCAGAAGCATGAAATAAAAATTAGTCTAGAGAGACAAAAAAATCTCTTATTATCACCAGCAAGTAGCAAGAGTCCATGTTACCTTGTTGATCATTCTGTGCATCAGATAAATTATGTATGTGCTGGTGGTGGTGAAGAAATAAATAGTAGAAAATAATAATCAGTTCGAAGTATTTCCATGATACATATTTGTAAATAGAGCTAGCTGCAGGTTTGTGGAAGCCTTTATGAGGTTGGAGATGACCATTCTGCCAGCCATGGTTTAACCCCAGCTGGCAGCTCAGCCCCACACAGCCTCTCACTCACTGCCCACCAGCGGGAGGGGGAGAGAGCCCAGGAGCAAAGTGAGAACATCCAGGGCTGAGATAAAGACAGCTTAACAGGTAAAGCCAAGCACACAGCCAAAGCAAAGCAAGGAATCCATTCCCCACTTCCCATGGGCAGACAGGTGCTCAGGGCTCCCCCAGCAGTGGTGACTTGGCAATTCAAACACCACCACTCTGGATGTCCCCTCCTCCTTCTCCTCCCCAGCCTGAAATGCTGTGCATGACCACCAGAGTCCAGACTGTCCCTTGGTCACTCGGGCTCAGCTGTGCCCTCTCCCAGCTCCTTGTGCACCTCCAGCCCCTGGGTGGGATGGGCTGAGGAGCAGAAAAGGCCTTTGCTCTGTGTAAGATCTACACAGCAATAACTAAAACATCCCTGTGATATCAACTCTGTTTTCAGCACAAATCCAAACTCCCATACCAGCTACCAGGAAGAAAATGAACTCTCTCCCAGGCAAAATTACCACACCATTGATGCCTTAAAGAATTTGTCCAGAAGTGTCTCAAGAAGTTGCTTGGGAAATCTTTAGTGTTTTTCCTGGTTTTTTTTCAAGGTTTATCTACTTGCTGCATATTGGCCCTTCTTTTTTTGGCGTAGTATGATGGGAAAGACACAAAACATTACTGGAAAGAAGAAAGGAGTTAACCTTGATCAAAGTTATTAGTAGTCTGTAGTATTATTTTTTCTATTTTGGTTAAATTTGTCAACTTCTGGCTCATTCAGAATGTGTCCAAAAATTCCTCCAAAAGTCTTCCAAATACACTGTGAGATTAATTTGGGTGTATGAAATGCAAGTTTACAAAGTCATATGGTTTAGGAAAGCACTGAGTGACCACCCTTTACAAATTTTTTAGGTGTCATAGTCTTCTATTTTTATTTTCTTAAATGTTTTTTCTAACATGACTACAGCTATTCTAAAATTAATGGGTTTTTTTCTGCAAAATCTTGATTGACATTACTTTGACCTAATTAATTTCTAATTCTTTAAATCTGTTACAGTATATACATGAATCTTCTTCATCTACCTTACAGGTTTTAAAAAAATCGTGTTACTCTGGTATTTATCTCAGCTGTTTCATGTAACTGATGTTTTTGGAGCCAAATGCTCTATTTCAGTTGAGAATGGGAAGGCAGAATGATTGGAAACAATTTACAGAGTATTTTTGCATTGTTGGGAAGCCTCAATATGCTGTGAAGTGTCTCAGAAGTGTCTGTGCCAGCACTTGCTCTCAGCCTGCCATGGCCTGGGGCTGGTGCACACAGAGCTGTGCTGACCTCCTGGAATAATTTCTCTTCTTGTTTAGGTTGCTGCTTTCTGCCTTCTCTTGTGGCACATTTCTGTGGAGATACAGAAACTTAGCTGACAGTGAATTGTCCTTTCCCTGTCATTTATGTGCATTTCCACAAGATATTTGTGATTTAGCAGGAACCAGATATTCCTGGATCCAGATATTCCACAGCAAGCTCAGTGCTATTTTCCTTCTCCTATCTGGTGAGTCCAAGAGCAGAGGATAATCCAGACTGGCATTTCAGCTGATGCTGCCTGCAGGCAGCTCTTAGCTCAGGAGGGCAGAGGACAGCTGAGTGCCAGTGCACCTGGAGCCGCTTTTCCTGGGACCTGCCCGTGCCTCCAGCTCCCTGACCCCAGTCCCAGGGAGATGCCGGCGTGTGCAGGCCCCTGAGCTCCTTTTCCCTGAGCTGCTCAGGAGCCAGAGGCAGCCCCCCTGCCTGGCTCTTGCTGCCAGGCCTTGGTGCAGCTGCAGAAGAGTTCAGGCCCCACTGCAGCTGCCCTTGGTGCTGGGCTGAGCCCATGCAGTGCTGCAGTGGTGTGGGCATGACCTAACCAGCACTGGGTGCAATTCAGCTGTCATTAACAGCTCCCTCCTCCCTCATTTTGATGGAGGGAATTTAATGTATTTTAGTTTTCCTTGGAATAAAACTCCTTGAGAATTGAAATCTCAGAATATACTGGTTTGCAATCAATGCAAAAGTGCTTATCTCTAGCCTTGGGCTTGAGAGGCACTCAGCTTGCAGCAGTACCTATCTATATGTATTTGATGACTCAAGTACCTTCCAAGAAAATAGCAGGAGCTGTTTGACCTCTAAATAATGCTGCACTTCCTTGTGTCCTATGAACTGGGCATCTCCATTCCTCTTGCTCAAAGATGTGGATTCTGGAGCATGTAAAAGCAGGGAGATAACAATGTCACCCTGCTGGTTCAACCATTGATATTTTTCCTTGTCTCTTCAGCCCCGTCTCAGCCTGATTTACATCTTCTGAGGAACTGATGAACAGAATTGGACACTGGTGAAAGTAACTGGGTTGTTACAGTAGAAAAGCTTTTCCCTTCCTACTGGAGGTGTAAGAACTGCACCCTTTGCTTGCCTGAAGACCCTTATTTGGACAAATAAATTCCAGTTTGAGCACTGGTCTAAAGGGGGCTGAAATGCCCAATCTCTGATGCAAGGTGGCCATGGGGCCAGCTGCTCTCATCACCCCAGGCTGCTTTTAGTAGCAGAACAGAAGCCAAAAAACACCAGGATTTTGGGGGTTTTTTTTGGTTTTTTTTGGTTTTTTTTTTTTTTTGGGGTTTTTTTGAGGTTTCCTATGGTTCTTTGGGCTGGATTCTATTTGAAGATATGTATTTCTTAGGAATCTGTGTAGCAAACAGTGACCTATACTATTATTAAATCACAAAAGCTATCTACTGATAGTGGGACAATAATGTGAGTCCTACCTTATTTCCAGATAGTTTGAGGGTAGGATAAGCATCAATGACACTTTAAAGTAACCTTTTGCTTTTAAAAGGCTTGGATGTCCATAGGTTTGAAGAGGGATTTAAACCTTTAATGAAAACAGAAGGGAGTGGCAGAACCATTTAAGCAAAATGGATCATATCATACAGAGGAATTGAGCCAAGTGAGGATGTCAGGCCACTGAACAAGATGAAATAGTGGCATTCAATCCTTCTAGTTCTTATACTGAAAACAGAATTGACCTCTTGGTTCTGGATGTCAGAACCTGGGGTCCTGCTAGTGCTGCTGTATTAATTTCCTGGAATTAATAAGGGTCTTTTTCTGAGCATAAGAGTCTTTCTTTTGAAGCCTTTCCTTGCTTGGGGGAGAAGGGCATTTATTTATGCTTATGAAGCCAGATTTTCCCATGCACACTACATGATAAATCCCACTGAAATCAATTAAAGAATATATGTCATAAGTGACCATTCAGAATGAGGAAGGGTGACAAATCTGGTCTGTAGCTAAATCACAGGAGGAGAAAAGTCTGTCTTCATACTTTATTTTTATAAATCCTTAAGAAAACACAAGACAGATTGGTACAAGCATGTTGCAGAAATGGAGGTGAGCAAAATTTCTTCCAAATACCCTGATAGCTGAGTTGTACCCTATACAAGATTAAGTTGGTGATAAATACATAAACAAACTAATTAGCAGCATTTTCTGTGGGAGACTAATATCCTGCTGTATTAGCCCAAAGTACTGGGAACCAAAGTGAAAAGAGGCAGATGAAAAGATGGCAAATAAAGGCCATTAAAGGAAAAAAGACAAAAGGAAAAAGAAAATGAAAAATTCTGCCTCTGAACAGATTCCAAATGGAAAACTGACATAGAGGATGCTGGTATTGTCTCCTACCTTCTGTTAGGGCTGTCTTACGGCTTGAACTGAGGAAATCTAAACTTTCTAGACTGGTGCAAAAGGAAAAGCATCTTGGATTCCTTGGCCTGATGCCCTATTGAAGCATCAATTCATATGCCATATCAGAGTGGGCCTGGCTAACAAGTGCTTCTGCTGGAACCCTGAAAAGCTTCCAAGGATCTCCAAGCCCGGACACCTGGCAAACAGGAGCTGTCTGTTGAAACCCACAGCCAGTGTCCATCCCCAGAGCTGCACCAAGTGAAAATCCATCTGCGCTACCTCTGGGTGTGAGGAGATCGGCAGAGAGCTGTGCAGCACTGAGACACAATTCATGTAGTGCACTCCACTGTGGTTAGTTGTGGGATCTCAGCACCTCAGGATGGAGGTGCAGAGAGGCCGAGACCACCCTTTGGGGGCTCGGGAATCCTGGAATGTTGCCAGAAGTGTCTGGTGGCAGGATTTTGATCCTACACAGGAGATGAGACCTGTATGAGGGCTGGGAGGAATTCACTGGGTGAATGGTGAAGGGATAAGTTAGTTAAAGTGTAGAACACAGGGTTTAGGATTTTGGTACAGGGGGGTCTAAAGAAGTAAGATGGAGGAATTGGGGCGTGTCCTGTCCTTCTTCTTCTTCTTCTTGGCCTCCATCTTCTGTGGTGGTGGTGGCACTTTGGGATTGGTCATTACTAGAAGTGCACCGGTTAATAAGGGTAGAAGGTATTGGGGAGAAATAGTAAATATTGTATACGTAACTTCGAGTATAAAGATAAGTGACCGCCCAGGGGGCTCGCAGTGTGCCCATGGCTGACTTGCTGTGCAGACCTCTGTCGGGCTGAAAGAAAATCTTTTAGATAAACAATTAATAAACACCGAGACCGAGACAAGATCAGAAGTCTCTCCTCGTTCTTTGAAGCGTCGGCTCTCCAAGGCCATCCCTGGGCCTTTCCAGGCCACCTAAACAGCAACAGCCAGAAAACCCGACAGTTAGTGACAGCAAAAGACTGAGGAGGGAATGTGTCACTTCTCAGTGAATAGCTAAAACCAGAAAAGCATAACTGATTTATTTCTGATTAAAATTTCTGAAAAATTACTGCTGTGACGATTGTACATCTTGGCGACTTTTAAACAGAAGCACAAAGCTGTAATTAAAACGATATTTAAAATAATGGCTGCTCTTTTAAGGATAGTTGAATAAAACTAGAGAATGTATGTGCCACGCTAAGAAGAGAAAAATGGAGAAAAGGAAAAGGAAGAAGAAAAAAGGAAGAAGAAGTAGTAGTAGTAGTAGTAGTAGTAGTAGTAGTAGTAGTAGTAGAAGAAGAAGAAGAAGAAGATGAAGACAACTAATTTGTTCAAACTATAGGTGGCTAAATGCAATGAACTAGTAGTGATCAGTTTTAATGAAAATGCCTTTCATGTCCAAAGGATCTTTCTTCCAAGAATTTTGAACTATTTCAAATTAGCAAGGGCAACCTTAAATCTTTGCAGCTTTCTCTGGTGCAACTTATGCAGCCTTCTGTGCCTCCCATGCTGAAGCCACCCCTTGTTGCTCAGTGATGACTCCCTCAGGTTTTACTGCTCAGGCCATGGCAGGGAACAATTCTCTGGCCACATTCCTGTACGTGCCACCTGCAAACTTCAGGCTGCTCATGGCCCCTGTAGCTGCACTGACAGATGAGCAGCACAAGGAAGGTGGTTCTCAATGGAAAAGTGTGAGCCTGTGCTTGGGAAGTGATGGGAGGAGAAGGAGCAGGAGGTGTAAATTTCCAATTTACTGAATTGACAGATGTAGTCATTTGTAGTATGTCAGCTTTTCTGAATGTCTTTCCACAAATTCATAAAAAATAGACTGCAGCAATTTTGTGCATGATTGATGATGGTGCATACTTCATCCAGTGTTAAACTCTACAACCTCATGTGATGAGCAGTTTTTCCATATCACTTTTTGTAGGATAGATAAACATTATCTTGAAGTCTGCTTTGTGTGTTTTACTGGCATTATTAATATGTTTTGTGTCCAGTTCAGTCCCATTAAAGTCGTGTCTTCAAGTACATTCACTGCTGAGTATCTCATCAGGGAGAGATGTATATTTATAATCCCTGTTAAGAGCTTGCCAGTCTTGCAGTCTCATGCTTTTCCTCATTCAGAACAACTTAATTTTTCAGTTTATCAGTAGCTGTGACAGTAGAAGCAGTGGGTGCTCTATTCTGAACTGCTTGCCTTTGTATTATTACTCCTTAATGTGTTATATGGTAGTTCCATCTTTCTATCTCATTTCCTTCGCTTATAGCATCACTGTAAATTTACAACCTCCTGTATAACCTCTATTACCTTTTGTACCTTTTGTCTAGGAAAAACATGAACAACATTTTTTGAAGCCCCATTCTGTCCCTTCAGGAGAACATGCCTGTAAACTCATTATTCATACAGAAAACTAAAGTAGATCTTAAATCTGTTTTAAATCTGTGTAGCCGGGTGAAAAGAATGGATACCTTTTTATTTCATTAGGTATTTGTGTGATAGTCACATTGCTTTATCATCCTACTCCTTTATCACTTCTATTAATAATTGTGTTTATTTTCTACCAAATTGTTCCTGGAACTTCCATCCCTGGAGCCATAAATTGTGCTGAAATATGTTGAGATTGTGTACTTGTTTATGCAATTTCACTAAAGCCAAATTGGAAAACAATGGCTGAAAGTGACAAGGCTTTAATTCCATTGAATGCTTTATCAAAACCATAAAATAATAGATAGTAATTAAATGGTGCAAGCAACTGATTAATGCCTTGTGAGGCTGCAAATGTAGTCTGCTCTCTTGCTGCTGTTTTCAGACAAAGGGCAGTGACAGTCACTCTATGCTTCAATGACTTGTGTGAAAAAAACAAAACTTGTACAGCCAGGCCACTTGCAAGTTTTCACTGCTGACATCTCGACACAAACCCCTTTTGGGGTCTAACAGAGATCAGTTCAGCAGCACAGTAATGACCTCATTTAGTGCCATGGAAATCATAAAGCATTAATGCTATAAAGCATCAGATTTTGCTCATTATTATGTTAGAAAAACATTATTATTAACACTTTATGCCTGCTTATATGAATTCTTAAGAGCAAGCTGTGACACTAAATGGTGGGTGGGTCAGCCATGCTCTTTTTAGTCAGTTTGGAAGAAAAGACAGGGAGTCCCAAATTCCACTTTCCTGAGCACAGGGGACCAGTGAGGCAGTGCACACAGCTTCCCCTCCCAGGCCTGTTCATACACAGCTGAGCATTCCTGTCTGCCCAAGTCCCTGCTGACAGCTGCAGCCTTACATCATTTCAGAGAACGAGGAAGGACACCTAGAGCTCAGCAGCGTTGTCTTGTACCATGCACAGCTCAACCCTGCTGCAGGAAAGGTGACTCATCCCAGTTTCTGTGGGTGAAGTTCTCCTCCAGTTCCAGAATTGTTTTAATATCCTCTCAAGCACCGTGACAGGTGAGATGAGTCTGATGCCAGAGATCTTAGCTGCAAGTGTGAGGACAGCTGTGTACTCACATCCCCTCAGGAGATGTTAGAGCTGCTGTTGCTGCCTCTGGCTGGAGTTAACATCTGATGCACCAGGGAAATGGTGATCAGGATCAGTTTCTTCAGCTCTTTGGGAAAACCACATATTCTTTTATGCTTGGTGGCTCTTCCCTCAGTGTTTCTGGGTTGATTCCCTTTTAAAAGGCCCTAGAATATGTTGCTACTTCTGTGAAAAAACTTTCTGGAGATTACAGTGTCATTTTACTAATGAAACAAAGACATTTCCAGCTCTCCTCTGTAGTATAACACTAGGAAATTTCACAACCCTGGCTCCTGACATACTAAACTTTACCTGGCTTCCTGATACCCAGCCAGGCTTTGTGTTTTAAAGCACACACGTGCATGTGATACTCAGAGGTTTGAAGTTAGGTGCCCAGATACCCAGGAGTGAGTTGCATCATTAAAGATGCTTTTTATGACAGAATGCAAATGTGGCTTGGTGTGTAAGGAGGACAGGAGCAGACTTTTCTCACTGGTCCCCAGTCACAGGAACAGAGATGATGAACACAAATTGAAATGCTGGAAATTCCATATTAATGTCAGAACCTTTTACACCATGAATTGGTGTAACACAGGTTAACCAGGGAGGCTGTGGTGTCTCTGTCCTTTGAGATTCTCAGAACCTGACCAGACACAGCCCAGGGCAACCTGTCCTAGCTAGTCTGCCCTGAACAAAGGGTAGGAGCAGATACCTCCAGAGGTTCCTTCCTACCTCAACTATTCCGTGATTCCTCAGAGACCAAATATTTGGTGCAGACTATGTAATGCTGAGGAAATATTAAATATAGGTGTGGGAATAGGACAGAAGACAGGCTCTGCAAAAGGTATAACAAAGACAATTTGTACACTTATTATCACAGCTGGTATGTTTGCTCCTGGAGAGAATGTAGAGCTTACAATGACCTCTGAGAGAAAGGCCAAGATGTAAGCTAATACTCAAGTCAGTGCTTAATTAACCAAGGAAAAATATCAATAGAGGTGCATGTGAATGTCACAGATAATATGGAAATACAGTTTCTAATTTAATGCAGTAAAGTCTCTAGGCATGCCCACTCCATATAAATGAGATCTAGGCCAATATTAAATAGAAAGGGTGATAAAGTAGGGAAAGAAAATCTAATCTGGAACAGCTTGCTGCAGTATTATCAGAGATGTACTGATAGGGATCATCTGAGTTTCTGAACAACTGTACTTTAGGTTCATAAAAATCGTTTTTAATGTGTTAATTTGTCATTCAGACTTCTGTTTGTAAGTCAGTGTTCCACATTGGCTCAAACCAGTCCATGAAGGTACCATTGTTTGTAACCTGAAGCCACTGGATTGGTAACAGAAGCTGTCTTGTGGGAGAGGAGCATCTCAGATCTGCAGCAAGGCTGGCCTGCCACACCCAGTGAGGGAGGGTGCCCGCACCCCACCTGGGGCCTGCATGTCCAAAACAGAACAATTCCTCCCCTTTTCCCTCCAGATCCTGTGCCCTCCATTCCCAAGAGTGGTGCTGGCACATGGATCTGGTGATGCACATCCACTTTGTTATGTGACCATCTGGAAGTGATGTTCCTGGCAGTAAAGAAAGGTGTTTGCTGTGCTCTGATATTGGGAAATGCAGCGTGGCAGAGAGCTGAGGTGGTCAATGGTGAGAGATCCTGCTCCCTGTTGAATCATTCAAACCCAGCTAAATCTTGATGTGTGCAACGAGAGCCCTGTGATCTTGGATTGAAATAACTCCAGTAAATTGGGCACTACTGTTTCTGTTACAGGCCCTTATTTGGACGTCAGATATGCCTGAGTGGCATGACTTTACACTGAATTTCTGATGTGTCAACACTGCAATCTGAAAGGAAATGGCTCTAAAGTAATACCCACTATGTTGTTTCCCTTTTCAATTGCTGTCTGAGTAATCCATCCTGCTTTAGTCGTGTCCTTATTTTCCTGCTCTTGAGCTCTGAGCTTTGCATAGCAGCCACAATGCTTTCTGAGCAGCATATCAAATGGGTTGTGTAGTCCATAGCAGCAGCATCTGTTTCAGGTCTTGATCTAAGCCTCCTTATTCACCCAACTTCATCCTTCACTGTGACTTCTGGGGACTTTTTTGACAACAAAATAGTAAATCTTCCTTGATTTGATAAATCTCTCTGTAAATGTGTTGAGTTCATGAATGCTACAGGGTAGCTCTGGAAACTGTACATCTTTTCCTTATAAATCACAGTGTGGGCAGGGATTGTGGGTATTCTTCACAACCTCATGCACAGTGATCCAGTCTTCCAAAAATAATGTTAATGCCAGGTGGGAGCCAAAGAGTTTTTATAGTTTGGGTGCTTTTCTTGTATCAGTGGGAACATCCAATCTTGCCATACAAGGCCTTGTTGTTACCAAACACTTTGTAAATTAACAGTTCTACTTAAAACTAAACTGGTGGTAGTAATGACAATGGCCTAGGACAAATCTATCAGGCAGGAATTCCCAGAAGTATTGTTCCTCTGAACTCTGTGGGTTGCATGGGTTCTGCTCTTTCCCCAAATGCCTGCTGCTGACCACTGATGGAAGGAGGATATTGTGTGCAGGTTCTTGCTTGGCCCAGTGCAGGAGCCATGTCCTTAAATCAGCTGCCTACTCAGGGTAATTGGCTGTTTCAAGAGATCTAAATTAATTTGAGCCAGCAATTTAATTTTTAAATGCTCTGCATTCCATGACTGTAACACACAGTTCTCTGATTGTTTTAATGATGACTACATTCAGCCAGGCCAAAAAAGTAAAAAGAGTAGCAAAAGGAATACCCATGCAGAGTGGAGGATGTGTGGGGAAAACATCAATATTTTACAGCAAGAAATCACTAATATTATTGGGGGAAATGTGATTTTTCAGACCTGCTAGTAAGAAATACCATATGTGAAAAATGAGGAAATATAGAGATGACTGAATCCATACAATTATGAGAATGAGTAATTATCACTGAGTGGCTCTTTCACACCATGTAATTGATTTTTAACTAATTCTATACCCAGAAAAACTAATCCTTGTGTGAAAAAAAAGAGAAATAATTATTGGATCTAAATGAATAGATCACCAAACACTGCCCCAGGAAGCAGTGCAGTAATATGGGTACAGACGTGTTGGTCTGCAGTGAGTTTTGAGTACGGGTCTGGCTGTGCACTGCCTGCCCTGCAATCGCTGCAGTGTTGTAGTGAACCCAGGACAGATCACACATCCTGGGAGGAGCACCAGCAGCAGGTGGGGGTGCCCAGACCTGGATGTTGCTCTTGGTGCTGCAGCTCTTCAAGGCTCCTTTTCCCTGACTGCCCTTGTCTGCAGCTGTGACCAAGCTCCTCCTGGCCATGACGGGCTCTGTGCCCAGTCCCAGGTCCTGTTTGCCTTCTCTGAACACCCACTCTGCTCTCTCTGCAGAACCAACACCAACCTGTACAATCAGGTGCCCTGCTGTGAGTTCCCTTTTTGTGCTTCATGCCAGCTCCAGGCAGGAATATCACATCACTGCACAGGAACGTTTCCATTCATGGAACTGTGATTTCCTGGTGCTCCAGATGCCTTTATCTTGTGCTCATATGCACAACTGCCTGTATCTGTGCACTGCAGAAGGATGCATCCAGAATTCATTTTCTTTCTCCCATAACATGAAAGGTATTTCTGAAAGAGTAGCTAGTGAAGTGATGAGAATCCTCCAGGCTTTGAAGTCTAAGCTTTGCTGGTGTGATTACTTTAAATGGCTCATTTGCCGTTTAGGGAAGTGGTATTGATGGGTTTGGGTTTCTTCACCCCCCTCTTCTGTTCTGAAATTTGATATCACCCAACAAGGGCTATTTGGAGCAAGCTCAAAGCTGCTGTTGTGTTTCCCAATGAGAGCCCTCCAATGCATGCGCAAAGAGGAAATTATCTGGTATTTCTGAACTATTCTTCTGGTTGCCAGTGTGCTACTTTGTAATGAAAATGTTTGAAAAGACAGTGGTGGGTGTGTAATACAAACTCTCCACAAGCATAGGGCACTTCTCAAAATACTTGTTTCTGACTCACAGAGTTCAATAAGAGCGGATCCGAGTTCTCTGTGCACCCAGCTGGACCTTTTCTGCAACAGTTATTCAGCTTCTCTGATAATCTCCCACAACGAGGATTTGTCTTGGTATTTGTTGCCTAAGTTTCATCTCCCCCTCATTAAAATGAGCTCTCAGCCAGCACAACCAAGACACATCTGCCATTTATGCAGTCCAGACTTCCCTGTGGCTGGATATTAAGAGGAACTGTATGATGAAAAAACTCATTTATGCTGAAGAGCAATTTGATTTACCAACATGCAAAAAATCAATCTTAGAACTCATCCTAAGAAACCTCTTACGTAGCTCAAACCCTCTTTTATTCAACAATTCTGCATCTGCTGTCAGCAGAGAAATGGGTTTTATCTCTAAATGCACCAGAGATCTCTTGATTCTCAGCATCCTACTCACATCAAATGAAACTTTTCAAGGCTGTTTTCTACTTGTGGGTTTTTCTGGTTTTGTGCTACACAGCTAAGATGCCAGGGCTGTAAACCATGTAATTGTTGAGCAATCACAGTTCCAGCTGAGGCCACTGCGATCTTAATCTTGAATATATGAAGAACTGTATAATAGTCTGAAAATGCAGGTTTTAAACAGCTTGTGTTAGGTACCCAAGTTTAGCTGATACTTCTTACTCAGTTCATGTTCCATAAAAATGGCAAAAACTGTAACTTTAACACCCCTGAAAGTTTATAAAAACGAATGCATTGATGTCTGAAGCATTCACACTGTTCTGATAAGCAGTGCAGAAAAGCCTATGAAGAAATGAATAATTCTGTTTTCAAAGCAGAATCTGAATAGCATGCAATAAATAATGCCTGGTGAGAGTGAATAATGAAGGGAAAATAAACCATTGAAAGCTACACATTAGTTGAACATTGTTCATTCTGCACACTGAATGAGGCAAGGGCCTTATGGAAACCAGCATATGTGACAGTGTCATTTACAGTGCTATCGTGGTGCCTGTGCACCAAGCACATGAATTACTGTTTCACAGGCAACCACACCATTTTGTGTGCTTGATTAGCAGCCTTTATAATGTAAGCATAGCACAGTTTTTGTGTGCAGTAAATAAGTTCCATGGTTTTTAAATCATTTGAAGTCCCTACTTCAAGATCTGAAGACTCTGAAGCCTTTTCAGTTAAATGGTTCTAGGGTTATTCTGTTCTTTTATGTGGGAGAACAATTCATTCTCCCTGCTTTAGCTCTCTGAAATACGTGGACTATTTTGTTTGAAACTCAGAAAGAAAATAAAGAGTGAGCCTGGTGCAGGTATTTCACATGATTAATTTTATTTATATTGTGAGAACAGAATTCCATCATGGAAATTGGTGGGCAGGGTTGTTAACTGCAGTGTTTCCAGTTGTCCCACTGTTATTTAGGAACATGGTGGTGGCTCATGCACCTCACTCATGCACCAGCAGTGACTGCAGATGCCAGAGTGCTCAGAGCCACCAGGCTTGTTTGAATCTGTGTCCTATGCTGCTGTTACTCACAGAAGGAAAAATGTGTAATTATCCCCCTTCAGGGCTAGAGCAGCAGTCTGGTTGGTCTCCAGGGACTGAGGAGGAATTCCCTGGTTTCCTAACTGGGATTGGTAAAGAAACACTGGACAATACCAGTAGGATTTGAAGGAGACTCTACATGTGAGACAGCAATGCTGTGTTTTGAGATCTGGGTGGGATGGGAGTGAATCATGAGAGGTGTTCAGGTTGCTCACAGTCATTGTGAGGATGGATTTACATTAAGTTTGCTGCTGCCTAGATGAATATTAGTGCTGAGGACACAGAAAGGTGCCAGAAGATGATGGCCAGTCTAATTTCCCACTTGGTAGGAGACAGAGAATTTGGGATTTGACAAAAGCCGTGAACAGCTTCAGGGTCATTAAGCAATAAGCTCCTATTGCCCACAGCAATAGCTAAAGAAAGGCTACCATTCCACTTCAATTTTGCTTTTCAGCCTTTTTTAGGGTAATCATTACTTTTTATCCACTGACAAGTTCCCATTCTACTGTGCAGGAATCAGTCAAATCAGACTGGCTTATTTCACAATAAATTCTTAAGTTCATCTTTTACATCAGAATCCTTGTGCACTTGGTTAAAAAAAAAACAGGCCAAACCACTGTGTTGTACTATGTCAATTGTTTACTCTTCCATTTAATCATAGGAACACTGTCCTGTCCTTTCAGCTTCCTTTGGAGATGGATGAATTCCCAGAGATGTCGAGGAAATCAGGAACTTTAACTTAACATGAAACAATGGCAATTTAAAAATTTTATGAGGGTGCCAACCATGCTGGTTTAATTTTTGATAAGGGATGATACTACATTTCTGCATTTTTAATAAGGAGACTGACAAAAGACTCACTTAAGATACCTAGAAAGTCAAACTTCTACAGTAGGACTGTAACTCATTCAAATGTTAATGGTAAAGATACCAGGATAGTATGTCCTAAAAAAAAAAATTCATTAAATACTCACTAGTGTTGCTGCATAAAAGTCAAAAGATTACTTTTGATTTGCAGACTTGATTACAGACAACTACTGTCTACTTTGATTACAGACACAATACTTTCAGGTTCTTAAGATTGATTTGGAAATAATTTTCATATTTTGAAATGCTGACGTAGTAAAATTCAGGAAAATACCACCCCTCCCTATGGGTAAAAACAGAAAGAACTTAACTTTACTGACTTTCTGTTTGTTCAGGGAATTAGTCTTACCAGATTTTTTAATGTGTTTCAGAAAGATAAGTAACCTTAGACTACTAAACTCTTAAGAATATGTACAAGAGAAGATTGATTGATGCCATTGGTCCAAATTTCATTTGCTAGTCTAAGTTAAGAGTTAGGACCAGCAGACCATAATACAGGCATATAAGACACAGTAAGATTTGATTTTTTAAAATTTGCACTATCTAGTTTTACAGATTATCCTCTTTTAGAAGACCTATGTTTATCCATAAAACATTTCTATTGTGAGGACCACTGGAAGAAATATGATGGTCACTTTCTCTCAAGGTTAGGTTTGTGCACTTTGTCTATTCTGGGGAGAGCTGAATTGTGAAATGAGATCTATCACCATCCATGCATCAGATCTGCTGGGCCGAGTGGGAAGAAGCTCAGCTCAGTTGATGGGGAATAGGGTTTCTCACAGGGTTTTGTGCAGTGCCCTGTTTTTTTGCACACCACTTTGTTGCCAGGCAGTGCCAGGGCCCATGAGCCAACTCTGCCACCTCTGCAGTGGATCACAGAGCCACCCAACCCTCTGCATCCTGCATGTGGGGCTCAGAGGGGGACAGAGGGGTCACAGGGGGGACTCCCTGAGGATCCCACACCTCACTGTGGGAAGTGTGCAACAGGACATTCCTGCATTGCCCCCAGCTCGTGGGTAACAGCCACAAGGTTGATGATTGTCTTTCATGGGACTGTTCAGCCCTGCCTCATTTTTCTTCCCTCTCTCCTGCATAAATTTTCCTGGCCTGGCAAATTTTTGAGAGGCCAATAATGCTGTCAGACCCTAGATGAACATGAATAATAGCATGTTTGCACAGCTGATAACTGAGCTGTAAAACTGAATCTGCTCCCAGATGAAACTTGACATGCAAAATTTAAGCTTGGGGAACAATTCTTTGTATGTATCCTGAAAAAAAAATAATTACTTGGACTGCTTAATTTTTATTCATCCCTAAAATAAAAAACCCTACAGGAGGGTCAGCAGAGAAAGCTCCTGTGTTTTGACACAGAACTTGAAATTAGCTTTAAACATAAAATACAGCAAATGTTTAATCTGCAATAAAGTTGAATCTGCTCATTTTGCAGAAGAACAATGGCTGAGGGTCGAAGCCTTGGGTTCTGCAGTTGCCAGATGGGATCATTTCCAAAAGGGAATTTGGATGGTAATCAGTGTCCGCTGGGATCCATGCCCACCGCTCCAAGCCCGCGTGCCACAAAGGAGAGATTAGGGGCAGAATGAGAATGTGCAAGGCTGGCACGAATCAAAGGGACTCCCTGTAAAACCTATTACATCTGTGCTCTAAAAAATGTATAGAGAAACTGACAGTCAGGAAAATGCAGTTTTGATTGTGCTTTGATGGCTGGGAAGCTAAAATTGTGTGGGTGGGTGGCTAAGTGTAACTCCATGTCCATGCCAGCTCTATTTGACTGGGAGAGCCGGAGTCAGGCCAATTTTCATTGTCCTTTCGAGACTTTCAGAGCAGCAGGATAAATAAAGGAGTGAAATGGGGAAATGAATTTATAGACTTTGGGTGTCAAATGATTAATAAAAGGCCCAAACCTTGGCGTTTTGTTCTATTGATTTTGTTTTGGCAAGGCAAAGATAAGATTGTGAACCCGTACAAAGGGACGTGGTCTTTACTTCCCTCTGTGCCTTTGTGGTGGCTGGGTAATTTGCTGAATAGAAGTTTCATTTTTGGGCTGAAAGCAGGTGTTACTCTGCACTGAATTATGAGATACAAAACACCATGCCACGTTTTTGGGGCCCACATGGTTTGTTAGTATTAAATAAAAACAGATCCCAAACATTCAGGTAGGAATATCTGAGCTTCTCCAGTGCTTGCTTTGTGATAGTAAGAGAAGTTACCTACTTCCCAAATCAAGTTTCAAGTAAACTACACCAACTTCTCGTGGTGTTTGGGAGCCCCTATTAGTCCTTGAGGCCTGTGCCCTTAGCAGGTGAGGGTGCCCATGATTTGTGTCCACATCTTCTAAATCAGTTTCCTCAACCCAATCTGGCCACAGGATTTATAATTTCCAGGGGAAAGGAACTTGCAGCTGTGCAGGGCTGTGACATTGGCTGAAGCCCTTCAGAGCTCTCCTCCAGGGCTTTGCGTTGCCTGGTGTTGCTCTCTCGTGCAAGTACCAAAACCAGCCTTTCATGACCAGTGGGCAACAAGTATCCAGCAATCCTACTGCTGTCACAGCTTGTATTGCAACAGAGGAGTTACTTTTAAAAAATAGGAGTCGTGAGACTAGTTTGGACATGTTGAAGCTTTTTACAGTGGAAGTTAAAGGTAGAAGAGGTTTTTTGGAGACAATAGATTAGCTCGGCTGGTCAGAGCAGGGTGCAGGTAATGGCCAAGGTCATGGGGTTGATCCCTGAATCACAGAATCACAGAAGTTCAAGGCTGGAAGAGACCTATAAGATCATCAAGTCCAACCCATGTTCTAACAATTCAACTAGATCATGGCAGCAAGTGCCACATCCAGTCTTTTTTTGAACTCTTCGAGGGATGATGACTCCACCACCTCACTGGGTAGACGATTCCAGTATCTGACCACTCTTTCTGTAAAATACTTCCTTCTTAATTCTAACTTGCATCTCCCTTGGCGCAGCTTGAGACTGTGTCCTCTTGTTCTATCTGTTGTTGCCCGGAGAAAGAGGCCAACCCCCAGCTCACCACAGCCACCCTTCAGGAAGTTGTAGAGAGTGATGAGGTCGCCCCTGAGTCTCCTTTTCTCCAGGCTGAACAACCCCAGCTCACTCAGTCGTTCTTCATATGGCTTGTGCTCCAAGCCCCTCGCCAGCCTCGTTGCCCTCCTCTGGACACGCTCAAGCAACTCAACGTCCCTCCTAAAGTGAGGGGCCCAGACCTGGATACAATACTCCAAGTGAGGCCTCACCAGTGCCGAGTACAGGGGAAGAATGACCTCCCTGCTCCTGCTGGCCACACCATTCCTGATACTGGCCAGGATGCCATTGGCCCTCTTGGCCACCTGGGCACACTGCTGGCTCATATTCAATCGACTGTCAGCCAGCACCCCCAGGTCCCTTTCCACCTGGGCACTGTCCAGCCACACCGTCCCCAGCTTATATCGGTGCAGGGGGTTATTGTGGCCAAAGTGCAGGACTCGGCACTTGGACTTATTGAAGTTCATCCCGTTTGATTCTGCCCATGCATCCAACCGTTCCAAATCTCTCTGCAGAGCCCTACGTCCCTCTAGCAGATCTACACACGTTCCCAATTTAGTGTCATCAGCAAATTTACTAATAAAAGACTCTAAGCCCTCATCCATGTCGTCAATAAAAATATTGAACAGAACTGGCCCCAGCACAGACCCCTGAGGGACCCCACTTGTGACTGGTCCCCAGCTGGATGTGACACCATTCACCACCACTCTCTGGGCCCGGCCATGCAGCCAGTTCTGAACCCAGCAAAGGGTATTCCTGTCCAGACCACGGCCTGCGAGTTTGTCTAGGAGTATGCTGTGGGAGACAGTGTCAAAGGCCTTGCTGAAATCCAAGTAAACAACATCTACAGCCTTCCCTGCATCCACTAGCCGGGCTACCTGGTCATAAAAAGTGACCAGGTTAGTCAAACATGATCTAACCCTCCTAAATCCGTGCTGGCTGGGTCTGATACCCTGGCCATCCTGCAAATTTTGCATGATGGCACATAATATAAACTGTTCCATTATTTTGCCAGGTACTGAGGTCAGGCTGACTGGTCTATAATTGCCAGGATCTTCCTTTGCACCTTTTTTGTGAATGGGTATCACATTGGCCAGCTTCCAGTCATCCGGAACCTCACCAGTGAGCCATGACTGTTGGTAAATGATGGAGAGTGGCTTTGCAAACTCATTTGCCAGCTCTCTCATTACCCTGGGGTGGATCCTGTCTGGTCCCATAGATTTATGAGTATCCAAGCATTTTAGTAATTCTATGACTGCCTCCTCTTGGATAATGTGGGGACCATTCTGCTCCCTGTCACCATCAACCAGCCCAGACGGGTGGGTGTCTTGAGGGCAAGTCATCTTCCCATTAAAAACTGAGGCAAAATAGGCATTAAACACTTCTGCCTTCTCCTCATCTGCAAATACTAACTTCCCACCTTTGTCCAATAAAGAACAAAGGCTGGTCTTACCTTTCTTCCTACCATTAATATATTTATAAAAAAATTTTTTATTATCCTTGACAGTAGTCACCATTCTGAGTTCAAACTGAGCTTTGGCCTCCCTAATTTTTTTTCTGCATACTCTGGGTCATTCACATCAGAGTTGGACTCAATGATCCTTGTGGGTCCCCTCCAGCTCAGGAGATTCTGTGATATGAGCAGGAGTCTCACAAGGAAAAATCACCGTGCTTTGAAGGGCTGTGGAAAGTGCCTGTGGAAGTTCAAACAGTGAGTCTGAGAGGAGCTGAGCAGGTACACCAATGCATCACTACTGGGCTTCACCACAGCCACACAAGGCAAGGCTGGAGCCCAGGATGGCAGCAAATCCAGGCCCAGCTGCATTGGTAGGTTAGTTTAGACTCCAACTATGTATATGCTTGTAGCTTTTCTATCTTGATCCATCTGGTTAGAACTTAACATCTGTGGATCTGAGAGAAGCCTTTGCCTTTGGTGAAAAAATTGGGGATGGATGGGGCAACATTTTGAAGAGTGTTCTGGAAAGGGTGAGAGGAGAGCTGTTTTATGCTTCCAGAAATTAATCTTGAGGACATGTTATTCTGAAGTGCATCTATCACTAGATGCTTTATGTGATATGACAAAATGCCACAGGGACTGATCCATCAACTGCTGTTGTTTCAACTTGGTGTAACAGGCAGGGAATCTGAAAAGACATGTTTTCTGAAACTTTGTTGAAAAGAGCTGTGGCTCTGGGAGTGCTGGAGTTAGGTCTGTAACTCACACACATGGATTCTACACATGGCCTGAGCTCTGTCCTGACATTTGTGAGAAAGGGTTTCTGAGCTTCAATGAAAGAAGTGTTTCACAACTCAGTTGCTCTGATGACTCTTCTCAAACATATGGGACTAAGGCTGCATAGCCTGATTCCAGTGTCTCTGCTGAAGCTATACATAGAGACTGCCAGAAGAATATTAGCATTGACTAAGCAAATCACCATGGAAAGTGAGGACATATTTGAAACTGGGCCCACATTTGCAAGATGATAATTGGATTATTTTTCTATCCTGAAAATAGATCTTCTGGTATTTCCCTTTTCTTTCCCTTCTCCCTTCCTCTTTTTGGGGGGATTTTAAAAGCTAATTTGATTTTTATCCACTCTGAAAAACAAATAATTTCTCTCTAACCAAGCTCATATCTTTTGGTAATGCTCAAATCTCCATTCATTCTCTCATCATTCAAGAATTGAAAGTGATGAGATGGCAATATTTAATGGGATAGCTTAAAAAGATTATTAAATACAAGCTAGTGAATTGAAAGAGAAAGCCAGAAAAAAAAAAACCATTCCAAATCCAACCTTGAAAAATTTGCTTTTAATGAGTTTTCACTTTAAAATGGAAACAAGTATTGGGTTCATATTCCTTCATAAAGAAAGACATCCCTGTCAAGCAGCTATGAGAATTCACAAATTGGATGACAGACTGTGCCTGCTGCTTTAACACGAAGGCAATAGATCCAGCAGGAGCTTGAAAGTAAGATGGGTTTTAAAGTGTTCTGCTGTCATACAGAATCCATACCAAAATAATGAGAAACATTCCACACAGACATCATCCTAAATTCCCATTTGGGTATTATTTTCTCATTGATGTTGTAATTAATGCTAAAATAATTTGTCTGTGAGCCTTCAAGATGCTTAGAGGTTTCCAGAGGGCTGCTGGGAGCTGAGGGAATTGGGCACCTCACAGAACCAGACCTTGTCTCCTCTTCTGCCATCCACACACAGAACACCACTGGAGCCTGTACATATAAGGTGTGGGAGAAAAAACAGAGCAAGCATCTAGCTAGCAAGATTTTTTTAACAGGAAAAAAAATCTAATCCAGTCTTGGTGCAGCTCCTAGTTTTTCCCTATTTGTGTCTAAGTCCTTTGGGAGCCACAGAGCAAACAGCCTGTGGTACTAATCTGCTGCTATATGGTCACTGTAGAGCTACATGAGACACTGTCAACTTCAGTTTTGCTCCAATTCATGATTCCTTTGTTAGTAGTAATAGGATGAACAGTTTGAAGTGAGACCTCTTGAAAAAATCCCACTGTACTTGTTAGGAACTGCGGCCTCAAGTCTGCATTTTTGTCAGCTTTCACAGAGATTAGTCACTGTACAACAGCAAAGAGCAGAGCAGTCTATAGCAGTGCTCCTCTGGCATGCAAAAGATCTTGCCAGACACCTAATCCTCACTTGGTACCTTCATTCTTATTAAAATGAATGGGAAAGGGCCCTGTAGAGGTGGTAGGTTTGGTTGCACTCAGAGATCCATTGCCTGGGGATACTGCTGGGGCAGGGTGTGCAACCTTGGGATGGGAAAGAAGGGCAGTTCTGTGGTAGCTCCTTTCTAGCTGAACAAAATCTTTCCCAATGGACTTCAAGCATGTCTTACCTTCCCCATACCCCCTTGAAAGAATTGCTATAGAGAAGCAGGGATGAGCATGAAGTGGAAGAGGTTGGATTGGGTGCCACACTGGAAAAGTGCTGTGGTGGGGCAGGGCTCTCCAGGCAGCTGTTCCAGGGAACTCTTCCCAGCTGCTTTTCCATGGCCAGGACAGTGCTGCAGGCTGCTGGGTGATGCTGCAGGTGGCTTGCTGAGGAAAACCAGGAGCTGATACCTAAAGTGGACTAACCTGGGTTGCAGGCTTGCAGTTATATGTAAAATTCAAGGGAGTGGTTGTAACTGAGAACTGCTCTGAAGACAATAATCCATGAGTGTGAGGTAGGGACCGTTATCTGTGTGAAAATGTGGTCATTGTGTGTTTTACATTTCAGTGGAAGCTTTGATCACTAAGTGCTGCAGTCTCATACCTGGACAAGAAGAGTCCCTGAGATTTTATTTGGCCAGCAGTGTGGCATTGCTACATCCTACTGCTACATATGCTTGAATAATGGAGCAGTGGGTTTTAGGACAAAGAATAATTATGGCTGTGGAAGTGAGAGATTCTGGCTTGCAGGAAGGACAATTCTTGGATGATAAACTGATGGGGTTTGTAGTTTGATTTAAACCTACTGTGTCCTTCTTTCTTTACTAGGCCATGAGCTAACTAAAAATAAGGATATAATTAGGAGACCTGGAGCATGTTAAGGTGCTTAAACTGACCTTTTAGACATGAAGCAAGCAAAAGAAAAGTCATGATGGCTGTGAAAGGTTCCTAAAATATGAAAAGGGAAGGTGCATCCAACAGGTAAAGAAGTACAGAGCATGGATTTAAGTAAGAAATATGAAAAGCAAACCAGCAAACAGCTGACTTAGGGGATTGGAGTTCTCTATAAAGAAGTTGAAGTTAAAAGAGAATAAAATTAAGCCAAGAAACAAAGGAGATTATAGAAGACATTGAACAAAGCATTTTTAAACAATGAAAGTTCCAAAAATAAAAGCATAGAAAAAGGAGATCAAAGAGACACCATTTAGTCAGATACAAATAAAAATATAAATTGGAAAAAAAATAAGGAAAAAACCCCAAACTAAAGAATTAAGAGACCTTATTTGCTTTCAGACAAGCAAAAAGGGATTTATGCAAAGGAAAAGTAATATCACCTGTTATTAAAGTGCCCTTGCAAACAGACAGATGAGAATGGCCACTTGGCTGGACGGTAAAATGTTAATGACCACTGATGCTACAGTGAATGTGGTTAAATGCATGAGTTAAGGGAAATTCTTACAGACACCTGGACAGGAATGGAAGGATTTAAGGAAGTTAGAATGGGAAAATTGGAAATCAGTGTAGGGAAACTATGAAAAGAGGAAAAGTTGAAGAAAATTTCTGTGCAGTTTAAAATTTCTGTGCAGATTTTGAAAAAATTTCACCAAAAGCAAAAGACTAAAGCATCTTAAACAGATAAATGCAGATAAATAACATACAAACAAAAGTAGGTTTGTGAATCCCAAAAGTAGAAAGGCAGGTTGTGAAAACTGTTGGTTACTTTGAACACAGCAGGTAAAAAACAGGAGCTGTGTAAGAATCTGAAGGACAAGTCTTGATCAGAAATGAACCTGTATTTATGCTCTGCTGGGCTTTTGTGGTTTGTTTTGTGCCTCAGTAGAAGCAGCAGAAAATAAATTTCAGTTTTGAATGTAATATTCAACGACGTATAGCTGAAAAGTCACAGTAGTTCTGGCAAGAAAATGTTACTTTAAAATGTAAATAGTATTGTGGGCGCTAACACACCAGTTGGCAGTTTAAGGGATGTGGTCATTGGTGCATTGGTTCAGCTAACTTGAGTTAAAAGGTTTAATTTCAACATCTTTTTGCAAAACATATTACATTAGCATATCTAAAAGCCGTGACGGGATTGAAGGATTGTCTAGTTGAAAGACAAGACTGAAAAAGTCAGCCAATGGACAGGGCATATTTTCAAAGGTTATTATACAAATAGAGGAGAACATGTTTTAAAATATCCATTTGAAAGAAGAAAGAAATATATTTTAGAAAGTCAGTAAATTGTTTTGAGGAAATTGGAGATGAGGGGGCAGTAGCACAAATATCTCAGCAACTTGGTCTCTGTGGCTTGAAGGTTTTCCCAGTTGTTCCTCTTCCCTCACAGCCTGTCATTCTACTTTTTTTTTTTTTTTTTTTAATTTAGCAAAGATTTTATGCTAAAATAATGAAGCACCCATCATTGTTCCATTCCTGAGAGCTGTCCTCCCTGGGGGCTGCTCTCCAGTAGTGGTCACAGGGCAGGGGAGGTGCTCAGCTTCTTGACGTTCCTGACTGTGAGTGTGAGTAAAAAAGCAGGGACTGTGCTCTGACTTGGCACCATCACACCCAGGCTCCCAGAGTTAAATTAGGTGAAATCTGGTGCCTTTCTCCGAGTCAGGGTGGATGGCTTTGGGTCACCTCATCTTGCACAGCAACTCTGTGGCCTCTTGGCTACCCCTGTGGACACTGAAAAGCTCCTGGGCATCGCACACACACTGCACACCAGTGGGAATGCCTGGAGCACATTGCTCAGGATGGACTTCTGCTCTGAACCTGTGTAGTGGTGATCTAAAAAACAAGGAAAAATGTACATACAGTGGGCAAAAGCTGGGAACACCAGGGGAACTTCCACCAAAATAAGCTTGGTGCATCACTTTTCACATGCTTCTGAAAGATTCAGTTCCCACTCTGTGATTGGGAGGGTGCATATCTGCACACCTGGGGGAGTAAAAACCTGGCGTATGAATACAAGCCTGCAGAAAATCCAGGGTGCACGGGGTCAGTTATTCATCCTGACACTGAAGAGACTTCTTTGGTATATAAGCTGCAGTTAGCATGAGAAATATATGGATTCAAGGGACCAATCATTGAAATATTTAAATATGGAAACCAAGTGTGGGTTCTGCGTTAAGAAAAAAAATGAGCTATAATTTGTAAAATAGATGAAAGGAATGGTATGGATGACAAACAACAGACATCTGGCTGATGGAGCTCTTTAGAAAGGACATTTCACTGTTTTGATGTACCCCCTTGCTGTGTTAGTGGGTGTCTGATCTGTGATTTGTTGTTTAATGTGCAGTGGTGTGTGATCAACTGGAAGCAATAAACCACAAAGGTAAATTAAAAGGTAAATTAACAGTCTTAACTACTGGAACATGATGGATGAAATTATATTTCGTTTCTCTTTCATACCAAATGGCTTCCTTTGCCCAATCTACTTCTCCCATAGCACCTCCAGTTTCCTTCTTGCCTCTGCAATTCCTCAGAGACACATATGTCCACAAGATGGTACTAGGCTACCAGTAGCCCCTACAATGGCTGGTCAGTGAAGGCTCTTGAAATTGCCGCTGCTCAGATGTCACCAGAAAAGTTCACTCAAAAAAATCTCATTGGTGTTGTTTCCTATGAGAGGCATTAAGGCCAAAACACCTGTTTAATTGTTTTTTAAAATGAAACAAAATTCCATCAGGAATCAGAGCAGATCATTGCTGTGACTGATGCTCTGCACATTCACACCTGTTTAGTCTCAGATAGCTTCATTATTGCCTTTGGATCCACTGCCAATGTCAACTAATAAACTAACTTACAAAAGAGAAGAATGAGGCCATGAATTACAGTAGCTTTATAAATCTGTGTTTTGACACATTCAAAAAAGAGAAATTTGACCTAATGTATTATAAATACCTCATTTGCTTTAAGCAATTATTGTAATCTATCACATTGATGCAGCCAACACAAATATGCGCTACATTTCTCATGCTAAAAATTGTTCAAACAGGCTTGAATAAATTGTTAATACTCTATAAGCTGCTAGTGGAATAGCTCAATGATTAGCTCTTCTCTTCACATGATTCAAAGGCATTAGTGACACTGCTGACTAATGACTTGCAAAATTTTGTTAAAGACACAGGTACATTTTTAAATGGCAGCCCAGTTCTTAAGTCAATGGCATTTCAGGCTTTGAAACTGCAAAGCTTTGTTACATTGGTTTATGTAAAATTAGTGTTTGATTAAATTTTTTTAAAATGACACTCCACATATAATCATGTTAATTCTAGATTCAAGTTATTCTTGAAAAATATCTTCTCATAATACGATTACTGGAATACTGTTAATCCTGACTGTATGAAGGAGGCTGCGATGTTAATTAAAGACGGTGAACTGCTTTCTCATCAGCACCACAAATGGAGTGATAAATAAGGCCCCTGATAGCTTGGAAACCATTTGTTATTACTGATCAGACCGCATGTGCTTAGGCAGTAGAAAGGGTAAGCAGTCCCTACGAGGAGAGGTGCCCACCTTTAGTATACTTGGTACTTGTTTCACTAATTTTAATACAATTAAGTGGAGATGACCACATCAGTATAGTCATAATGAAAGCCCTCAGTGGGAGATCTGAAGTAATGAGGAGAGCACATAATTTGTGACTCGAGGCCCTTTAAAGGAGCCCGCGTGTTTAATTGGCTTAATAAAATTAAGATCATGAATGAGGCTGCCATTGCACCAGGGCCACCGAGGGAGGCTCAGGACCTGAAGGCCTGACCCAGTCAGACCCAGCAGGGCCCAGGCCCGCCTATCCCAGCGAGAGCTCCAGGGTGACCAGCCCGGCCTGGGAGCGCACGGCCGTGCCATCTGCGGGGCTTCCTTTCTGTGGCCGCGGGAGTGTCCCGCAGGTGTCCCTCCGGGCTCCTCCGGGAGGCGGGATGCCGGCCGCGCTCTCCGGGGCCGAGCCGAGCGGGGCCCGCCCAGCGGGGCGCGTCACGGCGGCGGCGCGGCGGGGCGGGGGCGGCGCCGGCCGCAGTCGGCACGGGGCGGGCAGCGAGCGGCGCGCCGGCTGCGCGCACCCCGCACACGGCGCGCTGCCACCGAGGGAGGGAGGGAGCGAGCACCATGTGCCGGCCAGCGCTCGCCCGGCTGCTGCTCCTCCAGCTGCTGCTGCTCAAGCTGCATCTCGGCAAAGGTGAGTCCGGCGCGGTGCGGCCGCTCTCCCTCCGCGCCGGGGTCCCCCGGCCTCAGCGCTGCCGGGGAGGAGGCGAGCGTCCTGCCGGCACGGGATGTGCGGCCGCGGATGCCCGCTCGCTCCGGTGCCCTGCGCGGGGTTTGGGACCTGCGGAGGGCCGGGCACGCTCGGGGTTGCGACCTGCGAGGGCCGGGCAAGCTCTTCAGGCGGGCGAATGGAGCCCGAGAGCTGGTGACAGGAGCTGCCACCTTTAATCCTTTTCAGAGGGGATTTGTGCCTCATCAGAGCAGCGCGGCACCGAGTCTCTAAAGCAGATTTGCTCCGTTCTCCCCCCGCCCTCAACTTTAGTTGGGTCAGGTTCCTTTTCCCGGGACGGCGCCCGTGCCTTTTCCGCCCCGCATCCCCAGGTGTCGGTGCGTTTTGCCCCGGCAACGGATGCGCAGGAGGTCCCAGCATCACTGCGCTTTATAATTTTTCTTTGTCTGTTGTGTTTCGGGTTTAACCATATTCTATACCCAGGCTCCTTTTCCCTCCGCCTTTAAAACAATGTGGGGAAGCACGGGAATGGCCCCTTTTATCCCTGCACAAAGCAGCTTCGGGATCGCCGCCGTGCTCCCGCGGAGGCGCGTCTCCCCCAGCCCCGCACCGAGCCGCTGTGCCCCGGCGAGCCCGGCCCCAGCTCCGCACCGAGCCGCTGTGCCCCGGCGAGCCCAGCCGCAGCCCCCACTCGGCCGGTGGTTTCTCCCGGCGCCTTGCCCGGGCTGTCCGCGGCCAGGCGGCCCCGGGATGCCCCCGCCGCCCGGCCGTGGGAGCGCGCCCCGCTGACCCAGGCGCGGCCCCGTGTCTCGCAGGCGCCGTCAAGGAGTGCGAGGAGAACCAGTTCCAGTGCCGGAACGAGCGGTGCATCCCCGCCATCTGGAAATGCGACGAGGACGACGACTGCTCGGATAACAGTGACGAGGCGGATTGCCGTGAGTATCCGTGCCCCGCACGGGGCGGGGGTGCCGGGCAGGGCGCGCTTCCCAGCTGCGCTGCGCCTCTTTTTTATGAATGAATGAATGAAGTCGCGCCGTCCCCGGCCGCGGCGCCGATTGGCTGCCGGCAGCAGCAGATCCGTGACGCGGCGCCGCGGGGCAGCGGCTCCTCGCTGCCGGCTCGCCCGGCCCGGCCCGGCCGGGATGCCCGGAGCGGTGTTCGGTAGCGCGGGTCCGGCGGCTGCCGTCACCGGGCAGCTCCCTGCCCTCCCTCTGCCCGTCCCCTCGCCTCCAGCAGCGCCTCTGCTCAGAGCGCCTCAAGGAGCACACAGTTTGTGTTCTCGGGGCAGTTGGGAGAGATGTCAAAGCCCGGAAGAGCCCGTGCTTAGGGCGAGTGACAGGTGCTCATGTGAAATGTTGCTTACTAATAATCATCCTACAAGATGTGCGGTGGGTGTGGATCTTGTGTTTAAATATGTTTGCAGTCAGGGTGACAAGGCAGATGAGCAAGTAGCACTGCTTGGTTTGGCAGTGTCAGCCATGCAACACTAATTCCTTCATAGTGTAAGGGAAAAGAGAGCAAGATCTATACTTCCAATCCTGAAAAAATGGCACTCGTTCCTTCTCCTGTGGTGTGGCCCTGGTGTGTATCAGTGGAAACCCATAAACTCTGGGTACTTTGTAGGGTTGTGCTGTTATAACTTGGCTGTTATTTAGGTTACAGCTTCTGATACCTGGGAGAACTTGTCTCAGCCATGGAGTGTAAGAAGCATCTGTAAAAGAAATTACAGAGCCTAAATCTTGAAGAGAAGTGTCTTTAATTTGGGATTTAAAATTGCAAATATTGTAGCAAGTACGACATCTCTTAAATTATCTCTGTAGAATAATAGGCACTGAATGTGCATTCAGTGAGCGAACTCTTCAAAGCTCATAGACCCAGTGAATGCATCACAAAAAGAAAGGTCACTGAGTATGTGTTTTTCCATATGTGATTTTCCTGCTAACATCTTCCCATGTAAGTCTGTCAGGTGATATTTGGAGTGAAGTCTGAGTAGATCAGTTTAAGGAGAGCAGGGATTCCCAAACTCTTAAATTATAACAAGATGTTCCCTGTGATTACCCCATAACATTTCTTTCTGGTTGCTGTCTTTATTCAGAGGACTTGATTGACTTTATATATGATATTTTTTATGATCTGGGGAGTAGGCAGCATTAATTGAGACATAGAAATGGCTCTTACAGGAATTATAATGGCACTATTTTGAGGCAACTTAGGTGTGGAATGTTTCAAATTGGCAAAAGAGTCGGGGAAGCTGGGAGTGACTGAGAACTACCGTGGACTCCTGTGCAGCCATAACTGGGAAAGTTTTCTCAGAAGTGTCTGTTTCCCAAGACAGACAGTAATCTGTGGAAGCACTGAGAATCTCTGAGCAGGTGTATAATGGTGTTCTTGAAGCCTTCCATTTAAAACCTCTGTGCACTGTGGTACAAAGGCTTGCTGAGCTCAGGTGACCTGTGGGCAGTGCTTTTGGAGCTGCTTTTCGGAGGTTGGGATCGTGGCTGGAGGAGCATCTTGAATGGATTCTGGACCCTGCACTCAACACAGAAGAGTAGGTTTGTGTCCTGAGCTCTTGCCCTGAGTGAGTGAGGGGCTCAGTATCTGGGCTGCTTTTTTATTTTCTCCTTATAAGCAACCCTCTGAACATTGTCTCAGAAGAGAGAGTGTAGAACAACATGCTGCTGAACATCAGCTCAGCGTGGACTGTGCTATGTTATAATGCTTATTGCATCTGATTTAGGTTTATTTCAGAGGGGTTTTACAGTTGCTGGGTTTGGGGGTGGTAAAAATATGTTCTTCACTTTAATCTGAATTTGGCATTTATTATTGATTGGGAATTGGACTACAGAAATTGCTCACGGACTGTTTATTTAGTTCATAAATAGAGAGATTTTGCAGTTGCTTCTTCAAGCAGGCTGAAAGACAAAAATTACATTTGTCATGCACATTTTTCTCACTTAAATTGTTCTGAACACTGCTTTGTTTTGAAAGTGCATGCTGTTTTTCAGCATATGGAATGTTTGGAGTTCTACTCACTGGGTGAAAAAATACATTCCATGTTTTCGCTTCTAGATACCGCCTCTGTTATCACTGCTGTAATAAACAGAAATTTATTTTAAAACTATTTTATGAACATATGCAATAGAAGAAACTATTTTGGAAAACTCAGCATGCCAGAGTGGTGATGGAGAGGGAAATGAATATGCAGGTAGCCTGCTGGCAGTGAGTGCTGATAAGGACCCTGATAACCTCTGTAATTACTTGATGATTCCTTCTCCCAGAGCTAATAATGTATTTGTAATAGCTCATTGCTGTTTGTGTATATTCTCCCCTTTTAAAGAGACAGGATGGTCTTTATGGTGTGCAGAATTGGTTTGTGAAACCAATTCCTTGTGGCAGACAGTGTGATACTCTTAGTTACAAAATTTTCGAGTGTATCTTCAATAGTTGGAAAGAGTTGATTTTTTTTTTTTTGGCAGGACTCTGTGGGCTTCCTACGAGAAACCATCTTTGTGCAAGACTGAATTTTAATTTGTTTGTTGTTATCTGTGTCCCCTTTGTGTTGTGTCCTGTGTCTGTCCCTGTTTCCCCCATCCTCCGAGCCCCCATGATTTGCTGGCATCATGTTTTGGATTCTAAGGAGAATATTTCAGTAATCAAAGTGAATCGCGTCCTTGGCATTTGATTTCAACTGAGTAATCCTTTTCTGTCGGGGCTGGGAGTTCAACTTATATACCCTAGGACTGATGTGTGAGTTAATACAACAGACATGGACCTGAAGGCAGCACTGGTTTTTTGGTGTATTAAGTTTATCCAGGACTGGGTTTCTGGGTTAGCAAAAGAACGGTAGCCAAGGAGGCTGTCAGGAGGGAGGAGATGGTGCTCATTGTGTGTAGGCACATGACTTGTGAAGTGTTAACAAGAGAAAAGGAGGAGACACTAATTTGTGTGCATTGTAGAAATATATAAAAATAAATCAGTAAACAGATTGCCTAAATATGAAGATGCTGTTTTGCTGTCATGTTTTCAGAAATTTATACCATTTTGAGGAAAGGAAGATAAAAAGGGAGTAGATATGTTCCTTAAAATGTATCTTTGGAAAGGAAGCTAAACTACAGAGAGATAACCAGTGGAAGTTACATTGTTTGGATTGCTGGGGAAATAATGTTTTAAACTTTGGAATTAGAAATCTTGGGTACCTACTGCAGAGTTTAAACCTGTCCTAAAACTATTTGTTCTGCTCTACGCAAAAGGATTTGCTTGAGCTCAGTCCAGTCTGTGTAGGCCTGGAAAAACAAAATCCTGGTCACAACTTACAGCTTTCAATGCCACAATCTGCACTAAACATGGTCCATACAATGAGGACAGGGCCCCAGGGCAATTCTGAACATGATTTCTGTAGATGCATTTTCGTCCTTCCCTGTGATACATTTTCCTCTTTGGAAATACTGAAAAGACACTTACAAGCTGTTTCACACAATGCGTGCAGATGACAGTCATTGGGACATTTTTTGTAATGGTACAGCAGCAACTTTATAAAACATCAAAGCTACTTTTATAGTGGGAAAAATGTCCCTTTTCTGAGGCACAGTGTTTTAGCAAAAGCATTCTTTGCTGAGATACTCAAAATGTGGGATACTTTTTTCTGTGTCTCCCTCAGGATGGGTGGAGGCTGCAAAGCCAGGTCAGATTAGGGATGTGTGTGCTGTGTGTCCAGGGTGCTGTGATCATCACCCAGAGGGGAAAATCCTAGAGCTCTGTTCTGAAGGGGGAGTGGCTCTTGGAGGCTTTTCCCCAGCTTTACAAGTTTATTCCTGCTTGCCATTGTAGCCAGCAGAAAACAAGGAAGACCTTGCAAACAGCTGCCAGACGCAATGTATTTGACGCAAAATAGGAACTCTTACTTTGATAGGTGTTTGATTTTATTTTTATGATGTATGATTTTATTTTTATGAAGTATGATTTATTTTAACCCAGACCTGAGTGTGGGTGAAAGAGACTGGAGGATCTCTGCTCAAATGTTTCACTGTTGAATAAACACTAAATGTGGCAAAGAGTATAGTTGCAAAAAGCAATGAGTAGCTTAACCAGTTTCCTAAAATGAAACACAGGCTGCAGGATCATTTCAGCTTTGTAATACCTGCCTGCAGGGGGACACAGCCAAATGCAGAATTACTATTTCTTGTTTAAAGCTCCATTTTCCACCTTTGCACTGGTATCCTTTCTGTGATGTTGCTTGCTGGTGAGGACTGCTCATGGGGATATTTTATAGGCAGGGTTGAGGCTGCCTCAGGTGTGAGATGCAGTCTGAAGGGAGTTACTGTTTCAAAAAACTGTTCCCATGTGTACAGAATGCAAAGTAAACATGTGGCCTCAGCAAACCTCCCCTACCTCAGCCCTTGCCTGCCTTGTGGCTGTGTAGCTGAGACACATTTCCTTTGCAATTGAGGAAGGAGGAGTCCTGTGCTCACACTGGCTTTGTACAGAGAATTTGACTCCTGCTGCCTGTGTGGAAGCCCAGGAGGCAGCCTCATGGTCCCTGTGCTTGTCAGTTTAGGTTTCACTAAAGCTGGAATTTGGGAGTAAAAACATATCAAAAAGCCCATTTGAAAACTAAATTCTGGATCCGGTGCAGAGTTAAGTGTGGTCTGGGTGGCTTTGAAGTGCAGGAGTGTAATGGTGTGCCAGGCTTGCAGCTTTTGGGGCGTGACCAAGTGACACAGTAGGCACTCACAATGCCACATGTATTCTATAACTTTTTTTCCTCTGTTATGCATTGCTCCAATTTCTCTTTCTGTTTCATATTGAGCCAGTGTCCTGTATGCTGAGTGATTGCTGCCTGCCACCCTGGAGATCCTGTGCATGTCACCACGTGGAGTTTTAGGGTTCCCTGGCTTACGCATGGTCATATGCACTTGATTGTGTCAGTGACATTTTACCTGTGTTGTGTGGCCAGCTTGCATACTTATCCCAAAACTGGAAGCACTTGGAGGACTGGTGTTGAGAGGCAGGACTTGTTTGCTTTTCTGTGTGGCTGCTGCCTGCTTGTCCTGGTCTGTACTGGATTCATGTCCAGCTTAGGCCCAAAACCAGTTTACTGACTTCTTGTGCTCCACAGTGAATGCCTTTATTCATTTATCTTCATTTTTCATTATATTCTTGTTATCTGCTCTGAAAAAAACTAACTTGTATGTTTTTGGTGTCTGGATTATCTTCCCTGTTAGTGCAACCTGCTCAGCAACGTTTATGTAGAAAATGAAGTTTTAAGCACATGCCATCCTCCTTTTCCCTATTTCCTGGGACATTTTCTTGAGCAATTTATTTATGCAGTTTTATTTATTAAGCAGTCTAAATGCAGACTGCTTTCCAGAAGGTGATGATTTTCTATCACTCCTGCTCATGGTCTGGGAAAGAAAGAGAGGACTGAGATGGGACCACTGAAAAGGCAGAAGAGAGAGCTGGGAGAGCCACTGGGGACATGATGGTTACTGGGGGAAGTGAACTTGGTTTTATGCAGTGCTGCTGTTTTATGCAGTGTATCTAGTTGCTCTAGATACAGTTACAGGAATGAGCTGTGGGCTGAAAAGCTTTCCTGAGGTCAAGGAGAAAGGGAAGAGTGAATGTAATGATTAAGTTCAACAAGGAAATTATGAAAGTGCCGTTGAAACCAACATGACTTGGTTTGTTTATCAGAGAGCTCAGAGCTGGCATTTCAGAGGATAGAAGCATATTCTACATTTTGAGCCAAGGTAGGTTAATTTAATCCAAAGCATTTTAAAGTATAAAGAAGCTCTGGCTGCCCCATCCCTGGCAGTGTTCAAGGCCAGGCTGGCTGGGGCTCTGAGCAACCTGGGTTTGGAACTAATGGTCTTCAGAGTCCCTTCCAACCCAAACCATTCTGTGATTCTATGAAAAGTCAATGCAGACCAGTTCTCTTATGTCTGCAGTGTTCTAGACCCAGCCTTAGCACAGGTTAGAGATGTAATTTCTGACTGATTGATGTTAAGAGTGGAAGATACTTAGGATAATTTAATATTAATCAGAAAATGTTCCAAAGTTTATTCAAACTGCAATTATGAGACCAGAGAAATCAAGTGTAATGTGTTGGTGAACACATTTATTTGATACACCTACACTAAGAGATTGCCAGTGCTAGAAATAATAAGTTTTTGTGACTCGGTTGTCCACATAAAGGACATTAAACACTCTGTTACACCTGAAAATGTCTAACCATTATTGATTCCCTCAGCAGACTCCCAGCTTTTGTTTCTGCTGGCCTTTTCAATACCATCAGCTTTTTGAATTCACTGACAAATCTACCATGTCTTTGGTGTGCCTCAGAGACTGATGTTGTGTTAGGGATGCATTTGTGGTAGGATTGATTTGGTGTGAAGTTCTCCTGATCCTTTTACTGGTGTCCTTTTCTTTTGTACAGCTTTTCCATTTTCCTGCAGCTTTTCCCTGGTAATTTCAATGTTCCCAAAGCATGCTGTTGCTCACATCTGCTTTTCTGTGCCTGCCTTATAAAATGCTGTAACATGTCAGTTGTTCTTTCATTTTTTCCTTTGCCCAGGAAAAGAAATCAGTAAGTTGAGTTTGGTGATGGAGATGAAGATGTGGGTTGCTGTTTGTTGTCTTGTGCAGTAGCTGGTCCTTGGCAGAAAGGACCCTGCCTGCTCTGCTCCCAGGCTGACAGCTGCTTCCAGCCAAAGGGGAATCCTCACTATTTCATGGTGCATGTGAGGGAAGTGTTGGAAAAGCTGAGTGTAGTTTTTCTTACTCTCTATTTTCCATTAAAATTATCAATATGTAGATACCCAGGGAGGGGAGGGTAAAAGGCCCTGTGATAAAATTAATGCAGATTTTGTACTCTGTGAGAAATTCTGTCTGAAATGCAAGTGATAAAATCCTGATTAGACTTTAGAAGTTACAATACTGTAAGCTAGTTGAAAAATAAAACTAAACCCTTGCACACTAAAATATTTTCAAAAGCCAGATTTTAACGTGCAAGAAGCCAAAAATTTTTTAAAGGAGAGTTGTGAGCTCTGTCACTGATGGTCCCTCAGGTCGAGACATCCTGTTTCTTGCCATAGTAAAGATGCCCTGGTAGACAGTGCTTCTGTTCCTGGCAAGGCCCATGACTTTCCTTCCCCGAGCTGTGGCAGATCTGGCAGCCCTGTGCCTTTCTCCTCATGAAGAGGTGAATAAATGGTGATAGAGCTCCTCTGCTCCAGAGTGACTCTGCTGTACAAGAGTCAGCAGCCAAGCCAAGAACAGAAATGAGGCCTCCTGCCTGCCAGTCCAGTGCTCAACACACACAGCTGCTCCTTGCAGAGGTACCTGTTGGACAGGTGGAAGGGTTTCAGTTTTTCCTCCAGGTTTCCTGCTTTTATTCAGCCTAAGCTGAGGCCTGGCAGTCACTCACTCACACTTAATGCCAAGAGCAAGTGTTAGGACCTGGGAGAGAACAGGATTTGTAGCTGGCTTGGAGCAAGGCTTACAAGCCTTTGGGCTGCAGCCATGCAAAGTGAGTTTTATTGCCAGATTTTTTTCTTAGATGTTCTGTTTCTGATACTTCAATATTATTTAATGCATTATTAATATTTATTAAATGCTTGAGAGCATGTGTGGCACTGTACCAGGACCAGAGCAGTGAGGGACTCAGTTTCCATGGCAGCAGGAGCACAGTCCTGTACTTGCAGAACCAGAAGGGCTCTTTTTGGCAACTGCTCTGTGCTGTTGTGATTACTTTTTAAAGATAGATATATTATTTAACATTGAATTTGTTAATGCTGCAGAATCTTGTCCATCCTGAGTGAGAATTTTGCCTGCTGTAAGTTTCTTTATCTTTTTCTTGAGTTCTAGCTTTGTTTCTGTATCTTCTGTCGGTGTCATTTCTTTTACTTGCAAAATAGTGAAAGGAGTGAAAGTTTGCATTGAAAATTCATAGTAATAGGTGGAAGTTTTATCTTGATTTTGGTTAAATTTGAAATGTTACATTGTTGAAGACTTCTTTTCCTTTACATGTAGCATATAGCATAGATTTATCAATTAAAATAATTGTTGAAGAAACTGGTGTGTACAGCTGACAGTAAACTGTTTACTATGTCCCTCATTTAGATAACTGCTCCAGTTCCAGGTTTTAACTTTGTATTTAATTTAACTGGCCTTGTTTTATACTTTTTTTCATGCTGCCTTCCTTGATATGTAATGTGTAGTGTAATGTACACTGAGGTGATACTTTGCTTCAAGGGGTGAATTAAACTTTTTCTTTGATCCCAAGTCTTTGTCATGCTGTGCATTACCCAGTTGAGGTTTTCTGTCTTTCTTTCCATGTATGAAGTTAATGGGATTAATTCCTTTGATGACTTTTTTTCTGTTTTTGTTGATCTAGGTGAGTGAGGTTGTAGGCATCCTTCCAAATGTGTTGCATGAGTCTCCTATGATAGATACCAGCTGCTTGGCTTGCTGGTTGAGCAGTGATTGTGTATCAGTAAACATGCTGGATTTACTGGATGTGCTCCATCCATATATGATGCACTCTGTGAGATCCAGGGAGTAAAAATCAGCTACAGCAGGAGTAGTGAATATACTTGCACTGAGAAGAAGAATTTTGGATGTAAACTTACAACTGTTCCTGTAGACTTCTCATCCTGAATCACAGCTGATCTATAGAGCTACTTATAAACAGAGATGGCCCAGTTTCTTTGATAGCAAATGTCAGTGCTGACTGATATAGGCCAAGAAATACACCTCCTGCCTCTGTAACTCAGAGCTTCTATTCCTGTTTGTGTGCTTGTGTTACGCTCATTGCACATTTGTCATCCCGTGGCTGCTTAGCAGTTCAGCTTTCTATGAATCTTCCCATAAAAAGTGGGCTAAATATTATCTCAGGGACATGAAAATTGATGCTTGGGAAAGTTCCCCTCTGCCCAAGGCTGTAGAGTGATTCAGCAAATCATTGTGGACATGAGTGACTCATGAAGAAAGTCCCCAGTTTCTTTTTTTCAGGTCTATTATCATGTTGTTTTACACAGATAATTGTGTTCCTTGGATTAAATGACTGCTCAAGGATTTAGCCTTTGCTTTTGTCATATACAGTTTGTAAAATATTCAGGAAAACCCTGGTGTTGAGACAACTCACGGTTTGAAAATTTTAGTGTTGGTCAAGTGCAAGAAATGCTTCAGATGTCTCACTTCTTGTATATAGTATTGGACACAGAAAATACAGGTGCTAGAGGAGGAGCATGATACTTTTGTGTTCCAAAATGAACTTTGTTTTTTTTACATTCCAACAGATCCTGAAACATAGCCTGTGTACAGACAGACATCACTGCAGCCACTTCTTCAGCTGGCCGAAAGTGCCTGTTGTGAGACTGTACCACAGACCTTTGGTTTGCTAAAGAGGCTCTTTCCATTCTAAATTCCATTCAAGACTCCTTCACCTCCTGCCCACACCTTGCTGTTATCTGAGCATGCACTGCTGAACTAATCACCTGTGCACCCGTCCCTCCATAAATTATAAGTAACCTATCATTTTCTGGAAGGAACAAAGATAACTGAGGAGCTTAATTTTCTATTGTGTATTTTATTGCTCTTTTCCTTCTTCCTTTCTCGTGTAAAACAGCAAAGGTACAGTTTAGATTGCACAACTCTGAAGTTTACACAAGGTGGGCTCTGTAGGTGATTTAGGATGTGTAACCTATATGGGAACTGCTCTTTGGCACCTCGTAAATAAGGAGTTTCAAAAGGAACCTCTGGACCAATCTCTGCCAGGATCACATTGATGTGTTGAAATTGCTTTACTTCAAGCTCTTTGCTGGATGATTTCTGTTCCACCTTTTCACAAGAGCTCTTTTAACACAGAAATCTGTCCTATTTTTTATAAAATAATGTGTTATGTGTATTTGCCCAAGGTGCCAGTGCATGTTGATCCCTGAAGTTAAATTAGGATTAAGGAGCTGCATTAACAGGTGTTGAAAAGAATCATATCTGTCCAGTTCTTGACTGCAGGCTCTCTGATTGTGGCATGGCACTTCAAAGAGAGTGAGTGTGGAGTAGGGCAGAAATCCTGGGGCACCCTTTTCTAGAGGGAAATGATTAATAAGGTACTTAATTTTTCTCCATGGTTGTGGACAAGCCCATGCCTGAGCAATATGGAGCCTTTCCCAGGGTCTTATTGCCTTGCTCTTCTTCCAGTCTTTCCCCATGAGTTTGGCCATTAAATCTCATGGCCGTGTGTCACAGAGTGCCCATCCTCAGCAGCAATGCACAAAGCCTTTGTTAACACCTTCCCTTGCTCAGGCATCACAGGGGACTCTGCAAAGCTTGGCTGAGAGCAGCAGCATTTCTGCACATTCGATTATGCATGCAGCCATGTGAATATTGCAAGCCTTTATTTGTGCTAATGTTCATAGAAAGGATAAATAATTCCTGCACAAATGCTGTACTTCAGCTGGCAAGAAGCAGCTGAGTTCACTTTGCCCAGATCTAATTACTTAATTTACAGTATTTTTTATATTTTGAGACTGAAATGCAGGTTGAGGCTGCCAGGGTGACAAGTGTTGGAGGATTTTCCAGAGCTGATGTGGAGCTCCACACCTGCCTCCTGTTGATTCCAGTTCAGGCTGTTGGGCACTGTGAGGTGCACTGGCAAGCAGCGCCCTGAGGGATGTGTGATCACAGAACAAAAGCCATTGCTGGCACTGAACAGTTTTGATCCTCCAGTTTCAAGGTCAGGACTAAGATATTCAGCACCATGGGAGATGCTGCATTCCTGCAGCAAGAGTCAGGGCTGTGCTGGTGATTATGGAGTCCTTGGTTTATGGGGCTCTTGCCCTGGCAGCTTCATCCCTGCCTGCTTGGTGTACTGGAGGAGTGTTTCAAGAAAACCTGAAACTAAAATATCCTTTTAGAAGACTGCTTTCTTTCCTTTTCCAAGCAGGCTGGATAGCTGTCAGTGAGTTGTCCATAATAATAAGGATTGAGCAGTGATCTTTGTTGCTTACTGGTTCCTTTTCTGAGCCACATTGTGCAGGCTTCATCATCATATCACAGGGTTAATTTTGGAATGCAAAAAAGATGCTTCTCTGACAGTGAAAACCACCGAGGGGGAGGAAGGCAGCCAAGTACAGGACCTAATTTCCCCCCTTCCTACAAAAGTGTTTTTTTCTTCCTGTGGGGGAGTGTGAGTTTGAATGTAGCATTAGAAACATATTCAGCGAGGGGTTTAGGGCAGAATCTTGCTGTGTTGTTTTTGAAAAGGGTTCTGTCCTTGCTACTTGTTTCTACTGAAGCCATGTGGGATTAGGTTTCCTGAGAGGAATAACAAACCTGGTGAGATCCAGAACAACAAATTGGAATTCCCTTAATTTAATTTATGGCCGTTTTTTGTGACTGTGGTTCACCTGAGAGCTGTATCACCTTTTCTGGGGGTGGCTGGGGATGAATTTTCCTGTGAAGCGTTTTGGTGCATCAGCTTGACCTTTTACATAGAAAAAGGGCATGTGTAAATGTCACTTTTCTACAGTAATCAGTTGGGATTATCTGCCATTGTGTTGGGTTTTTTCCTCTGCTTTTATAATAGCAGAGATTTTTACAGCACTTTGACATGTAAGAATGATGGCGGTTTCACTCTCTTATGCTGGAGAAATTCTTGTCAGTAGATGGGAAGGAGATGATTCATACCAATTAGGACTCAGTGTGTGAGAGAGTGATATTTCTTATTGGATATGAAGTGGAAGATGGAGGACCTCATTTCACTCATACTGTTAGAATCCAAAATGTTAAATGATGAGTCTCTTGGGATTTGGGGAAGATATTTGCTGTGTGTTCTGCTCTAATTAATTGCGATGTTTGTGGGGGTTTCTCATTACTTTAATCTGCGGACAGCGCCGTTCTCTGATGGTGAAAGTTGAAGAGAGAAAACATCTTGTCTGTGTGAGGGCTCAGCCTGATCTTGCTGCTGCAGAAGTCTCTGAGGAAATGCTGACTGGTTATTTTAGATTGCTGACAAAGCTTGGTCCTGTAGCTTCAGAGCACAGAGCTGACCCTCTCCCTGCTGGTGTAGTTCTGTTGAGATTGACGTTTCTTAGCTGGAAAAGCTGCTGCTGTGGGCCCAGAAGGGCTGAAAGGAGATGGATCGGGGTGATCCACGAGGCCCTGCCGAGAGAAGAGCCCTGGCTGGCTTTGCTGAGCACGGGGCTGTGCCCACCTAGCTGAGCTGGCCAGGCTCCTCCACAGGGCCACCCTCCCCAGGCAGGCAGAGCTTCACCTCGGGTACATTTTATCTCCTGAGGTGAGCCTGTGAAATAATGGTGAAGGGAACAGTGTTGGCAGGGGAATATGCTGGATAAAACATGAGTTTGAAGTGATATTTCAAGAGATCTTTGTTCCTTCATAGTTACAAACGGTCACAACTGACCGTAAGAAACCTTTGCAAACTCAAAAATCAATGGCTTCAGGCCTGTGGTGTTCACAAAATGTTTTCTGCAGTGGTTTTCACCAGGGTATTACCCTGTCTTTATTTTAGCTTCCAGAAGTGCATAGAGAATAATTGTGGAGCTACAATACAAGTTCTGGCCTTGGACCACTGTTTTGTTCCAAGTGAGGATTAACTGCTCTCTAATTCTGTTTTAGGGGTGAAAGTACAGCTTCATTCCATTCCTGATCTCATGCATCCCCCAGCTACAATGTTGTGTGAGAACTTGCCATTGGCAAGCCATGAAAATAGAAACCATCCATATTTTATTGACCATTCAGTCTGTCTCCATCCAGTCCTTCTTTTGCTTGTGTTTCCCAGTGTCCTGCTGAAGGAATGATCAGTTGCAGGCATATTTTAGTCTGTGATAGCCCTAGTTTTGTAGTGATCTTGCTTTTAATTTGGATGGTGTAAAATTGCTCTCTTAGGCTGCTTAGTCTGCATTTGCATCTCTGCTCTTTGGTGGAAGAGGCCAAGCTTGCTCCAGTGGATGCTGTGTTATTCTATGGCTAAAGCAAGTTCTTCCTGTGCTAAACTTCAGGTGTCTCTTCCTTCTGGAGCAAAACCACCCAGAGCTCTCAGTGTGGTACAGGTGCAGTGTGTAGGCCTGAACTTTCACACAGGAAGTCTAGAAGTGCAGGAGATCACAAGGTTAACGTGACATTTAAATTTTATTGAGAATCTGCTTATGGCAGGAGAATCCTCACTGTGGCTTTGACTTTGCACCTGTGGTGCTCACCTTGCCCTGAACAGCACAGCAACTAAAATTTCTCCAGGCTTGGCTCACAGTTTGCAGTGTTATCTGTCATAGCAGGAATAGACCCAAGGAATATGAGCAATGTTCTCAATCCCACAAAATTGACCTATTGCCTGGGTTGAGTATTCCCAATTAAAGCTCCTTGCCCTGCCTGACAATATTGTATCCATGGCTGAATATGGCTTGGAAAGTCTCAATATTATTGCTTTAATCCATTTGCTTATGAAAGAACTTTAAGTTCATGTTCTGGTTTAGCTACTGTGCAATATATTCAACTGTCAAAAAAACCCAAAAACAAACAAAGCAAGAAAACTCCAACCCTGAGCCATTTGGAGAGGTGGTTTTTCCTGCTAAGCTGCAGGCTATTAGATTGCACAGCAGAACTCTTGGAGAGTTCAAAGTGAGTTTATTGTTGCTGTGTGGGTATTTAGTGAGTCAGTGTAAACCTCTTTAATTCTGTTACGTCACTAATGCAACTTTCATCCTGCTTTTTCACTACCCTTTCTCAGGTAACATTAACAGGATTTGCCTGTAATATATAGGTACTAAAACACTTCCAGGATATTTGTAATATAATAGGTACTTCCTGTAATATATAGGTACTAAAACACTTCAAGATTCTTTTGTTTGACTGTAAAAAATGGGCAGGAAGAATTGCCAAACGTGAGTAGGCACTCTCCATCTCTATCACTGCTGTGCGCTTGTTTAGAAGTGAATGAACTTGATGGAGATTTGCTTTGATGAGCTTTTGCCAGGTTGGCCTTTTGTTCCAACAGCATTATGTCTGACTAATTACAGTCAAATAAACTGCCTTGGAGTTTTCCAGCATGCTGCCTCTCCTCTAGATGAAGAGCAGGTAATCATGACTCAGTCCTGCCAGATCTATTCTATTACAAAGAATTTCTAGGCAGGTGCCTGTGGAGTAAATCTGTACTGCTCTTGCAAGGATCTTTGCTCATGAAGGCCATTTCAGGGAAGGTTTTCAGGGGGAACAGGCAGGTGGAGCCAGGCCTGCTGGAGGGTCATTTGGGTGCTTTGGACAGTTCTGCCCTCAGGTCTCCACTGGAAAAGTGCCTCCCTGCAGAGAGCTTGCAGTGCCAGCCTGTGTGATTGGGCTCCTCACCTTTGCATTTACTTACTGTTGCCATTTGCCATGGCTGCATGCAGGAAACTCCTGCTGTCGATGCAGAGACATGGGAGGCTGCAGCTGCATGTCAGGAAGGTGCTTCTCTGCTGCAATAAGTAGAAATAGGAAAGTAAAAATGCCTCTCTACCTGTCTGATTGTTAAGGGGGCAGATTGGCCCCAAAAGTAATACTAAGGTATTATATTCTATAAATGCCCTATTTTTAAAAATGAAAACAAGAAGTCTCATTATAGTCATTGAGGGTATGCATTGGGAGCAGGGTACCTAGCTGTATTAAAATGTGCCTGATCAGGCAGGGGCAGGGACTTGGTATAAAATCCCTTTGTAAGCTTTCATTGACAGCCTCCTTCAGCTCTCATTTTCCCAATTTGCCCTCTTGTGAGACGGGGAAGTGGTTTGTCTTTATTTTTGTAGAATAGTGCAGTCAATAAATGGTCAAAAGAGTGGAACAGGAGCTTGGTATTGCTGTTTAGTTAAATGTGTGTGCTTGCAAACAAAATCAGCAAGCTGGCATTTGGTCAAGAGAAGCAGCTTTCAAGTTTAGAGGGACGGACTTCTGAATCCAGTAAGAATATTGAATGCAACCCAGATGGCATCCTGGAGGGAAGCTCTGTGGCATCAATTAGCTTGTAGGTGACCATGCTTCCAGCCAACTGTGAGTTACTTGGCAGCTTGCCACTTGACTGCTAGTGAAAATTCAAGAGCAATGAGATGAATAAAAGTTTCTCAGAGACAAAGAGAGAAAGATGTCTTCACTTGAGAAAAGATTTGTGGATACTATTTCTTAAATTATTGAAGCTGTCTGCTTTTGTACAGCCACATAGCTCAGTCTCACTTATATACATTCTTTGTGTATGTAAACCCATTTAAAACTTCTCCCAAATTTCACATGTAATTTGTTCTGAAGAAGGAATCTGCAAATAAAAGGGCCACCAGTAGCTGAACCAGTGCCCACCAGTGCCCTTGTAGCTACTAGAGGGTTAGCTTAATTTAACATTTCCCTCTGGAAATTATGTTCTTATCTAGATTTTAGGGCTCCTGTATTTCTGCTAAGACTAAATGAGGTTGTTGCACTCTGGACTCAAAAAGAGCTGCTAAATCATGAGGAACTGGCTGCATTGTAATAGATTGTATTAGCACAGTTTCAGATCATCCCACTGAGGACAGAGTCTAAGAAGCAGTAAGACTAAACACTCATATGGGACAGATGTGATTTATCTGATATTAGAATGAGCTGGGGCCAGATTTTGTTGACTTTGAGTTTATTCATCACTAACAGAAATACTTCAGCATGGCTTTTCTTTTTGGAAAAAAAGTTAATTTTAAAGGGACTTGAAATTATCTGTGTGTCTCAAGTGCCAACATTTCAGATGTCTTTTGCATCTGTGCAGGGAGGGATAATTCGGTTTGTAGAGCAGATGTTGTGGAAGGCTGCACTGCAGCATGCCTGCCTGTTTCTGGCCACAAAGATTTACTCCTGGGTGCACTTGCTTTCTATTTATGTAGAAGAATGGCAAATTCCCAGTCTTCTGTATGCAGTAAGAACTTGAAGATCTCATAACAGATTTAAGCAGTAAATGCTTCACTAAGAGCTTTAGAAATGAGTGGTTTTACTCTCAAGAATTTATTTCAGCTGCTTAGTACTGAATTTTTACTCTGTACTGAAATGTGTTGTGAGTTTTTCAAAAAGAACAGAAGTGTTTGCAAGGAAGTACTGATGGTGAGATTCTTCACTCTGTTCTGCTGAGACAAAACAATTTGAAAAAGTCTCCATGGAAAACAGAATGATACCATTATCCCAGAACTGCATTCTGTTGTGTGCAACCTTGTGCTGTGCTGCTTGCTAAAGGGAGAAAAAGGATTTTCTAAATAGCCAGATAGGAACAAGGCTATGAACTGTAAGTATGGACGTGTGCTAAGAGTGACCTAGGACTGGCTTTGTACAGTACAAACTGTTCTCCATGGCACTTTCTGGTCTGGAGATGTGGTTTTGCTTAGTTTTATCACACCACACAAGGTTGTGTGCTTCTCCCAGTGTAGCTGTCAAGGAAAAAACCTATGTTTTGATTTTGAAAGCATTACATGTAAAAAGCTATTAAGTGGAGGTTGCCTTTTTAATCAAAAAGTTACATCTGAGTTTTTAATGAACTGACAATATAATATGCAGAGGTGCTTTCCCTGCTCATGCCATCAGGTGTTCCTGTTTGCCACAGACAAGGGCTTAGGGAGCTGATCTGCCTTTCCAAGGCCACCCATTTGCTTTCCTTTGGGGGATGTGGAGGCTCTTTCAAAAATGCCTTTGCTGGGTCACTCCTCCTGGCTTTACTCCTGTATGGCACATGGGTTTGTTTTTACAGCTTCAGAAAGATGTGGTACCAGAAGCAACAACAGCTTCAAGGAAGGACCTGGAAACACAGCACTAAAAATTTTAAGCTTTCAAAGCTTCCCAGGAGTGCATGGATGTGGAAGAATATTCCATGCTCAAAGCAATACAGCGAGTTGTATTGGGGTGTGCTTTCAACTGAGCATCAGAAATGGGCACGAGTTTCATATTTGTCTTACTCAGTTGGGTCAGTTGTGTTCCAATTCAGAGCAAACTCATCTTCAGTTTGAAGTTACTGGAAGTGTCAGGGATTTCCTCAATCTGGTTCTTGCTTTCTTAGTGCCTACAGAAGGAAGAAGCTTGAGCAAGCACTCCCAGGCATTTTACAAGGAAAGCCAAAGCATAAAGTTATTTTTAGATCTGATTTTTTAAAATGCCTGCTGAAAAACCTTTCTCTGCTTTGCATAAGAATGAACCTGGCAATCAGATCCTTATATAAATAAATCCTGAAGCTCACTCAATCAATATTTTGTTCCTCTCTTGGCTCATGTAGAATAAAATCACAGAAGAGCTAGTTAGTTTTCACAATTAATGCTGATCTTGGAACAACAGTCACTATTTTAAGAGTCACCTGATGTCTCTACAAAGTCCTGGCCAAAGAATTTTCTTTTTCTCCAGAGGTTGCATTGTCATGGCACTTTTCTGCTCTGAGGATTTTATTTTTGATATCACTTTTGTCAGAATCACGTTTGAGAGCTGCCCGTTTCTCCTCTTTAAATGTTGCAATAATTTGGAAATCATCTTGACAGCTGAGTCATCTGAGTGACTTTGCTCTCATCTCCCATCCAGGGTGAATCCTCCTTGTGCTTGTTGCACAGAAACGTTCAATTCCTTCCTCTCATTTACTTCCAGTGGTTTCTGCAGTTCTCTCTCAGGGGCTGTGAGAGAGGAGAGAAGCAGATAAATATGGCAGAGCGTTGCTATGAATATATGGTTTCTGTTTCTGTCACAGCTCAAAGTCTGTTTCAGTTTTCACTTGATCTTTCCAAAGAATCCCCCCAAAAGGTTTTATTATCTGGTCAGAGCTGTGCTCCAAGGGTACTGGATGAGCCCAAAGCACTCCAGACCTTCCCACATGCAGCAGCAGCTCTGCAAGGAGTGAGAGCAGTGCCCTGTTCCTCCTATGGGCAACAGCCCCTGCTGCAAGGGACACTGTAATATTTTAGTACCTGCTGGGACAGTTTATTTTCTTTCATCTCTGAGGCAGAAAACTCTCACAAGACTGTAAAGGACTTAAAATTTGGAAACTCAGCTGCTGATCATCAGCACCAATAGTTGAACTTTGAATCTGATGCAGCCAAATGTGTCTGAGGCTAACACACATTTTATACTGGGACATTTCCAGATAAAGATCATTAATCTTCAGAGTAGAATAGATCTTGATTTAACCTCTGGGCCCTCTAGAGTGTCTCCTGTGGTGCTGTGTTATTGGTCAGTATAAAAAGTCCAATTTAATCCTCAGTAAGAATTTGAACTTCTGTGACTTTCACATTTCAAATTTCAAGCTCTGCTCTCCTCTGGGATTATCTGTGTGAGTTTATGCAGGAGCTGGGAGGACATTAGTTTTTCCATTAACATGTGGCAATTGCTCACACTCCTCTCTCTCTTCCCCCCCAAGGTTTCTGGCATGGTGCTGCATTCCTATCAAGTCATTGCTCTTGGGCTCATGACTTTCCTAATCTCTTGGGACATTTTAAATTTGATTTTTCATCATGGTGGGTACTGCTTGGTAGTTTGGTTGAACATCTGATCTGAGTTTCTTTAAAATGCTTTTCATATTTTGTAGGAATGCCATAAGGAGGACTCTCCTCTTACCCTCTGGTCTAGTGGTGACTCAGTAGCTGCCTGGAATTCAGGTCAAGAGGCCCAGGGTGATGGGTGCTGTCCCAGTCCCAGGTACAGAGACCAGAAAAGATAATGGGTGTCCTGAGAAGGACATTCTCTGCTCAGTTCCTATTTTTAGGGTCATCTGGCCATATTTGCCTCTCTGTCTGCAAACAGAGCAGTGACAGAATCTCCCCTGCAGACCTGTTTTGGCAGCACCAAAATCAGAGGGGAAATGCGGTTTGTTTTTGTTTGCCTTTGAAATCCTCCTGCAGAAAGGAGCAGGAATGGGGCAGAGCTTACGAAAGACGTTGGGTGAGTTCAGCCTCTGACCACTTCCCTCCCAAGCAGGAGTGACACTTCTTGGTGACTGCTGCCACTGGCTAGAGATAAAGCAGTATTTTAAGTGCCAAGTATTTCATAGACAATTATCAAACCAGAGCTATCCAGCTATACCTTTTGGGTGTTTGATAAAGTCTCCAATTGGATCTCTGTCTTTCCAAGTCATCACAGTAAGGTTTCAGGACTTGTAACTTTTCTCTTCCCATTTGACTTTAGTATTATACAAACTTTTGGTCTGATGCCTCATCTGATTACCTCCCATTTAGTACTCTTCTGAGATGAGTACCTGAAAAGCACAACCAATCCATGACACTAATGCCACTAATTGCAACTAATGAGTGTGTTTAGAAGCATTCTCACAAGCAATTCCAGACCCAGCCTAATAGGGATTCTGATTTGTGTTTGAAGCTATATAGGTATTCTGATTGGGCTGTCAGTGCATCTCTGGCCACCACCAAACAGGATCAGTGCATGGAATTTGCTTTCCTTCAGTGAGGATGCTAATTCAGAGCTCTCTCACACAAGCTGTCATCTAATCTATTAATAAAGTCCCCATAAAGATGATAATCTTTGAGACCTACGCTTCATTTTCCAACTTGATTGAAATTAATCAGCTGGTTTGATTAGTAGATATTAACAAGAGGTCTAACAGAAAAGCAATGTGATCATGTAATCATCATGACTTTAATATACCAGTCTACAGACAGACTTAACTGGAGTTCCTCCTCTGTCTCTGCCAGGAGCAGGGGTAAGTTACAAATACATGACAGTGCTGAGTTCTGCTGTGAACAGAGATCACTGATGGATCCTGGCTCCATGTGAATGCATACAGGAAAGATATGTCCAAAATACAAGACCTATCAATGCTCACAGCTCCAGAATAATGAAAAGTTGAACCCTTAATGATGGTGTTTTGGCTGTACTCTTTCAGTGTAAAATCATTACTCCTTGTCCTACCACTACAGGTCCTGATGAAAAATCTCTCTACATCTTTCTTGTAAGCCCCCTTATACATTGAAAGGCTGCAATGAGGTCCTGCAGGAGCCTTCTCTTCTCCAGGAATCTCAAGGATGTGTTTGTGTCTCCTGCAGTAAAAAACCCTTGGATTCTGTAATACAGGATGAGTTAGGAGTAGCTATTGAGCAAGAAAAAAGGGAGAAAAATGCAAATTCCAGTGGGCAAATTCCAGAGGACACAAAGCAGTAAGAATGTACAAATCCAGTCTGCTCATGGAACAGAAATTCCAGCTGTGTTTGAATCTGAGAGAAGCCCTGGCAGATAAAGGCTGTGGGCCCTGATTTGGTCTGGAGCAAAGGCTGCCTGGGGAGCAGTGTCTGGAGGCTTGGGGCTGTGCCTGCCTGCTGCCAGGCTCTGTCTCAGGGGCTGCTCACTCAGTGCTGGGGGATTCTCTGGTGTCTGTCAGTGCTGAGAAGGGCTCATTACAGGAGATGGTGCTGGTGTCAGACGTCCACGTGCAGGGTTGTCACAGTCTGGTTATTCTGCAAAGATTAGTTCTTTTATTGACTTCTTGCTGAAGATTGGCATGCGTTTCCTGAGGAAAATCTGGACATCCTGCCCTAAAAATAGCTGAAGACAACTGGCTTCTGAGGAGTTTGCAGTCAGTCTGTGGCCTTAGAGGAAACAAATCTGTTCGTGAGCTTCTGGTGAGCCTATCCAATATGTGACTCTGTCCAGTCTTTTACGTGTTCTCCTAGCCCAGAGCTTTGACTCCTTCACCAAATGACCCCAAGTGCAACCTCTCTCAAATGCAGGTAGGATTTAGGAGGCCAGTGAGTGACTGTACCCTTGTGCTGGCTATGGCTGCTCCAGGTACAGTGCCATAGTGGGATTTAGGATCTGCAACCCGTAGTAGCCCATGGCTTGGTCTGAGCTGTCAGGCAGTCAAAGCTCTGCTGGACTGGGCTGTGTTCACAAAATTGTGATGTGTCCATGTAATCAATGAGAAAAATCAACAGGAGCCAGCATGTGTACACAAGTGGACAGGATTGATGGCTGTGTAACTCACTGGCCTGGGACAGTCTGCATTCCAGGGAAGGGAATAAACACAGTATGGACAGTGAGATGTGGAGGTGTAAATCATTTGCTATGTCTTTATCTACTGACTTTTAGGAAAAGTGTGACTCCAATCAAATAGGAATGGTTGTGATGTGATGGCAGAGCTGTCAGTGAATTGAGGTGAGGTGTCTGTGCTTCACTGCTTCTCAGAAATTGGTCTGTCCTTGGCTTCAGCTGCATTTTTATGTGACATTGGACAAATGGCTTAACCTCTCTGGGCATTGTTGCTTAAAATGAAAATGTAAATATTTTTGCCAACCTTTGAGCTATCACTGGATTAATGGGTAAAAATTGCTGCATAAAGGGTGAGCATCATGTATGATGCATTTAATCTTGTTTACTTGCAGCTGGGTTACCTTGAAGTGTCACAACTGCCAGAAGTGTGCAGGGTGACCTACCATATTTGCCTGAGCCAAGATACCTCCATAACTAACTTCACCTATAAATTCTTCAGGTTGGTTTAAAGACATATTTAGATACAGTTTATTTAGTGCTTGTAGTGCAGAACTTCACTTTCTCTAATGGACTCTGTGAGCTCCACGCTTTCAAAAATTGCTTAGGAAGATGACAGCACAGACACTGACAGCCATGGTCTTCAGGAGCCAACCTGGGCAGGCAGAGGAAAAGAAAATATATTGTGGTACCTCCAGGTAACACATCTGCTTTATTTGTTTCATTCCTTGGATCTTTAGCTTCCCATTTTTAAGCAAACCATTTGCATGCCTTTTCATTTTAATTACAATATTTAAAATTACAATAAATGCAGTATCTTAACTGTTTTTACTGAGAGAAAGAGTCTGGTTACAAAAAATGTCATCTCTCTCAATGCCTAGAATTAGCAGTCCACACTGAACCTTGTCCACTGGCCTGACTTGTCTCTGAGGCTGCCCCAAACTCTGTATTTCTGGCATGTAACTCTTGCTTTTGTGTTGGGGAAACATCATCCAATCCTCCAGTTCACAGCTGTGCTGCTTCAATCCCTGAGCTGGTTCAGCCCTTGGATAGCTGTGGAATGGTGAGTTTTGCTGCCAGGTTGTTGCATGTCTGTGGATTTTGTACTGCTGTGGTTGTTTGCTGTGCTGCTCAGACACATCCTCCTGCATCAGACAGTCACTGTTCCAGAGGGATTTGGAAATCCTGCAGCTTTGTTCTCAGGGACAGTTACACTGGAGAGACAAAGCTGTTCCCAGCCAAAACAGCCCATGGAAATAAAGGGCCAGTGGGAGAGCACAAACTGGGGCAGCACATGTGGAAAATCTGGCTTGTCCAATGCCACTGAGTGGTTCTGTGTTGGACCAGGGCATCCTGGTGTTTGGCACTCTACAAACACAGCAGAGACCTGGCTCTGTGATTTTAATTCTCTGCTAGATGCTGACAGCTGGGAAGAAGCACAAGGCAGGAGTAGGGTACAGTAAGGGCACAACAAATGTCTGTGAGTATCAGTCCATCTCCTTGTCTGTGTGACCTTTGCTATTTCTTCTTCAGGTCTCTTGGATGCATTGGTAGAATCCTGTTTTCTTTCTCTCTGCTGGAAAAACTTCATGTGGCAAATGTGGTGTGACTCAAGCTGTGATTGGCAACGACTGAGATTGTCCCTCAAAACCTTGTTTTGGTTTGTTTAGGACTCAGAGAAGAACAACAGGGAAGGGTTGGGGCAGGAAAGCATCAGTAGCCAGCAGTGTCATCACAGGCCAAGCACTGTCATCACAAACCCCTGGCACCGAGCTGGGGGGAGGATGTTGGGGTGTTCATTTTGATTCCCTAAGCCACAAGGGCTGTCTGCTTTTGTTAGTAGCTTCCCTGTTATCCCACAATCCCTTCAGACACTTGAATTTGTCTGCATTTCTGCCTACATGGTAGGGGGTGTTGGGAGGCTTCTTGTTTCAGAGGCACTTGTGGTCTTTGAATGCAACTTTTTACCCTAGTGACAAAAAGGAGGCACAAGGCCAGAGATGGCATGCTGTGCTGTTTATTGCTTGATTTATTTGTGCCCATGTCTGTCACACAGATGCCAATAGGTTTTATCTTCATTTACAATAGCCCAAAATGTTTCACCTGGACTGACACAGGTCCTAGACCAGACAGGGAGGTTCCACAGGGAGGTTTTTCTTAGCATGTAGCTTGTTGCTGTGATTTTTTTTTTTAACCCCTGCTTCTCTCCCCGACCCGAAGTTCACTTGTAAAGCTGTGCATGTTTTCTGTGCACAGTTTGGATAATTAAAAATAGCTGCTCACGGCGCTTGGCTTCTGTGCAGTCTTTTATCAATAGTGCCTCTGAGAATACCTTGTGTTTGGATGAGTGGTTTTAAATAGAGTGCTGAGAACTGCAGGGAACACAAACCAAACAGGCCTCTTTCACAGCATTTTTTTTTACTTTGTAATGCCTAGAAATAATTTTTAGACTGAAAACAAAACATACTGATATTTTCAATTTAATGAGTTCTTGTTGATCTTGTTGTCTAATCCTTATTGATTTTTCTTAGTGAGAAGAGTTCACAGGTCTGACACGGGGGCCCATCCTCATTATTCTGTGCTGTTATTGTTCTCAAAAATCAGATTTGTTACTTGGTGTGCAACAGGCCAATAATTACACACTCAAGAGACATTATTTATTTCAGAGCTGCATAAACCCCTGTGCTCAGTGGTATTCCACAAATCAAGCACACCAACTATCAAAACTTTTACTATTTATACCCTTCAGCAAACAAAGGAATTAGTGTTCATTGGCTACAAGTGACATAGTTCTTATTAATTAATATTCTGTTTTCTATTGGTTAATAATTCTCTCGCCTCTCATGCTAATTAGGCTGCATGCTCAGTCCCTCTCTTTTGAGTCTGTGGGTTTCTTGGGTCAGTGGTCACGCTCTGCCCCTGCCAGAATTATTTTTTACCCAGTTAGAGCTGATTTCAGCACAACTGCTGAGTTGCCTTTATTAGTGTCCCCTTATCTCAGGAGTTCTGCAAAATGCCCTTGTGGCCCATAAATTCTTGGTTCTTTGTGTCCACTCTCAGTGGTACCTCCTTCTCCCCAGCCTTTGTTAACCTCTGTGTTTGTCTGAGATAACTGAAACATGTCCTGCCCTAAACCTCATCAAGGCAATTCTACCAACAAGTAATTTGTGTTTCTAACACCTTGACATCACTTAGAGCTTGTTAGCTGCTCTAGGTTTCACAGATAAATCTCCCTTCTTGATAAGGCTTGAAAGTATACAAAGATCAACATTAAAGAAAAAGCCTTTTTAAAGAAAATTTTACATATTCCACATTTTCAACATTGTGAAGAACCCAGGATGGTGGGCTAAAGAAGATTCTGCCAGAAGCTACCTAGGAAATCATCAGTGAAAGTTGCTACATAACCTCCTTCAGTGCTTATCTTGGGCTCTGAAATGGAAGACATTTTTTATTATAACCCATTATAGCCATTAAAACTACAATTCCCATTTAATAAAAACCTCTGAATGTATTTATAGTCAAAAAGGTTGCCTAATTTCTTTTCTCTCTTTCTGCAGAAACCTCCTTTCTCCCACACCAAATCTTGGAGAGGTTTTCTACTGGAGGTTGATTTGATGTGTACAATCTTTCACTGATTTATTTGTGACTTTTCAGCTTCCTAGTCTGCCAGGATCTATCTACTGTAAGACATGCAGAATTCCTAATTTCCTTTTTTCCTGTGCCCTTTACTACATCAAAATACTTTCTCTCTACCTCCTCTGTTAAACAGTTCAGGCTTGCTGGAGGCAGTAGGAATATAAAGGAATTTCTGTTGTCTGTGGCTTACTCAGACTGTGAACTTCAATTTTCAAAGCCTTTGTTTCAAAATGTTTCATGAGGAGTGCACTCACTTAAAGAAGGGTGGGTAGATGTACAGGAAAAAGTTCTCTCCTCTTTACATACAAATTTTGAGTCTTGCATGCTGTTTCTCAGAAAAATCTCACCAAAATATCTCAGTATTCTATTTCTTTCTGAAAAAAAGAGGGGCATGCTCATCTGAACGTGCAAAATATTGCATGAACACAGGAATTTTTAATTTTTATTTTTTTATAGACAGGAAAGCTCTCCTAACAGAAATGGAATAAACCTACACCCCTGTAGTGTTGTGTTGTAATCATTGCAAATCTGCATGTGTAACCTTGTCTTGTGCAAAGCTTTCTGACTTTCTAGGAAGCTTCTGGCCTGAAGATCTGGAAATGAAAGGTGGTACTTTTTCTTTAAGCATGTCCATATATTCAGAAGTGAAGAAGAGTGTGTGTGCCTTTTATGACAGGTAATTAATGTTTATGTTACTCCAATAATGATTTTTTTTTTCATCATTGACAGACTTGATGCTGTCTGAGCCACTGACTCCTGGAATTATAGGTGGGCAACGTGATAGGTTTGTTACTGTCCGAAGTAATTTTAGTACTGGTTTAATTTTACCTTTGGTGAATTTCTAATGCTGGCTTTGTTGATTTATGCATTGGGAGAGAAAAATAATGTATGTGGTCTGAAGACTGTAGAAAAACTGTGAAAACATTGCTAGGAAAGCATGAAAGTGGAAAAAAATAATAAAGCCATAAAGGCTTGGTGATGTTTTTTCACTCAATTTTTCTTCCCTGTCCCCATTTTTCGTTCATACTGCAGAGAAGTGCAATGAGTTGGGGCTGACCAACTGCAGAAGTAAATCCCCAAGGAAGGAAAAGTCTTGTGTGTGTACAAATACACGGGAGGATGTGAATGCTTTCTCCAAGAGTTTCTTCCTAGAGGAAAGCTCATTTGCACCCTCACTGATGGCAGGGCTTCCTTCCAAGGTATCAGCTTCCCATCACTGCTGGCACCAGGGCAGACAGCAGAGCCCCAGGATGCCTCTGTGCTGACCCCATGAGCAGGCAGCTGTCAGTCCGGGCTGTGGATGGTTTGCAGTGTCAGTCTTTCTGTCTTCTCTCACTACTCTTGAATTTCAATGGAAATTCCATGGATAATCAGGGCCTAAACCCTGCTAAGTGCTGACCCAGCAGCAATGCCCAGCTCTACTGCTGCTCTGGCTGGCAGTGTATGAGAAGCTAAATGAATATTAATGCTTTCCTGTCGACCAGCAGCTCGGTTTACTTGGCTCTTTCATCTTCTGCAATGAAGGATGTGCTTTCTGGCTGGGGCATTAATAAAACAGCTACTGGGTGATTTATTTCACCCAAGGTGCTAGTTGGCCATTGTGTCTCCAGTGTCAGCACTGAATGGCTTTTTTACTGTTGTCATGGTCTCCCCCTTGGTAATCACAAGGATTCAGGAGAATGCAAAGGACCAGTATTGTGGGGAACTTGCTTACCACAAGCCTTGCCCCTATTGTGCTCTTGTGCAGTTTCCAACTGAACATGAATCCTCTGTTCCTGGGAGACACCAAGACCCCCTAGGCCACTTGGTGAGAATGCAGGGACCTTGTCACATCCCTCGTGGTGCAGGGCAGATGACTGCTCTAGCCAGCACAAAAGAAGATATAAATATATAATATATATATGTATATATATATATATATTCCAGGCTGCTGAAGGTAGATGCTGTCTGTCCTCCTTCCTGGTCTACCAACCATCTCTCTGTCTCTGGTGTTTTCGTGGTTCCAAGTCTTGGCTTAGTTTGGGCTGCCATGGAAAAAAGCATTGATTACCTGTCAGTCCTAGAAAAATGTATAATTTAGAGTAGCTAAGTTACTCTGTAGTCTAAGTCAAGTGTGAACTAAATAACTTTAGTGCAGTAGAACATAAGGAAAAGATCTGCTCTGAATAGAAGATGTGTCAGAGACTCTATAGGATCTCTAGATCATTATATTTAAGGTTCTTCCCCTAGAGAGTGTCAGAAATGGGCTCAATTACTTGTTCTGGATCTGGACCACTGTTCAGGTCAGCTGCCAAAATAATCTGGTTCAAAAATAGTTCAGTACTGAACTGTGATGTAGCAAAGAGAGTCCTGGCACATTGAGACACAATAAAGCTCTGAAATAGATCTAACATAGGTGGCTTAGACCATCAGATTTTATTAATAAAATGAATGTGTTCCCTTCTCCTGCTAATTTGGGGATAAAATAATCTTTACCACTTGTTTGCATTCATTAAAAAATCTGGAACAAGTCCTGGTTCCAGGGCATTTGTTCCCTCTGCCATGGTTTTAGTGGAAGCTGCACATGCAGGTGCTGGGTACTGCTGAAGGAGCTAAAACAGCTCTGCAAATTATTGCTTGTGGATATGCTCTTACAAAAAAGTGATTACAGGTCTAAAGGAGTAAGTGTATAGTCTCAAAGGCTTCTATACAATGTACATTTTCTTGCATGTGGATGAATTTTTCTGCTTTCTCCTTGTTCTTTCTCCTCTCCTGATTTTTTTTTTTCTGTTCCATTTTTGCCATTTGCTGTCAGAAAATTTGCCCCTTCATTAAGATGGGAACTTTAAAAGACACCGAAAACCTGAGATAACCATTTCAGCTGGTGTAAGTAATTGCAGATATTTCCAGACAGCAAAATGACAACCTCAGTGAAGCTTGGACAATTGCTACAGAGATGTTAATCAAGAGGGACATGGATAGATTCCTGAATTATTAAAAATGCAATAATTTTTCTGAAGCCTTGATATGCCCTAGTGAACCATGCTTAGGGAACAGATTTTGCCTGTCCCAAGCCCTCTTATCTGCTGCAGCAGAGTAAGAACTGAGCAACCTTCTCTCGTTGCCTTTCATCATTTGGAACATCTTTTCAGCTTTGAATTTGCAAGGCTGTTTCATTGTGCTGCCATTCCCCCTCCCACCCTTCGGCTTTGTTTGCTTGACAAGGAGAAAAGGCAGAAAGTGAAGCACAGAGCCACATTTCCATAAGCTTACACAAACTATTTCTTTCTTTTTCTTTCTACTCCAGACAGGGTGCTTATAATTAATCATCCCTGCTGTGGTTGAAGCAGAGTTTTTAGAAGAAAGCTTTGGTGCTTTCTTACCAGCAAAAGCAAGAGTTAAAAATAAAACTCATGCAGTTCATAATTAATTTGGGGAATACTTGTTAGCCTCATAATTCAGGCAAATCATTTCCTTCAGCCATGTTTGTTAGAAATACTGGAGCAGAGACCTAGCGCTACTTTTCCCTATCATGCTGAGATCAGACAGTGCTGGCAGCATTTGGTGTCTTGAAGCTGAATGCAGAATTAAAAGCTTCTTAAAAAAGCAGGCTATTAAAGTGGCACTGAGAAAACTTGTTTCACTGCTTAGTGGTTGGGTGGGATAATCTGAGATTCTGCTTTTAATTAAAAGTGGGCCTGCTTTGCAGAATGCAGGCTTGGGTTGAGATGGTGTTGTGTGTGTATTTTCAAGACTCCTGAAACTGGCAGTATTGAGCTCTTGGGTTTTGGCCAATGAGCAGTTCTAGGGTTGGGAGAGAGAAGAAAGAGAAGTGATGGAATAGAACTTGAAAGAAATTTTTTCATTTCTACATGGGAAGTATTGAGTGTAAATGGTATTGAAGACTCTTCCTGATAAGAATTTTAGATGAACTGTTTGGTAAGATGTGAAATACATGATTATGAACCTTTTGGTCTGAGGGTTAAAAGAAGTTATTTCTGTCACTGCTCTTAATACTTGCTGGGTCATTATCCTGTCTTGTAAGGAGCTAAAATGTTATCTAGCCTTCTCTACCCTGCAAAGCTTATTCCCTTGTCCTTTTTTTAGTAGAATAGGAATGAAAAGAATACACTGGAAAGTATGTACATAGACATAGGCTATGGAAGTCATGTTGTGTTGGAGCAGCTGAAGGGACGAGTCCTTGTAAGTAATGACAAATTTCCCTTTGATTTCACTCAGGCAGTTGAGTTAAATGTCCAGTGCTGGTTCATGGCTTAGTGTACAAAGCTGAGCTCCAAGTGCAGCTCAGATGTAGTGTGACTTCAGGACTTGGCTGCATCTTCTAATGCAAATTGCTTGTGCAAAAATCAGACCCTCCCTGCTATTTTTGCCATGCAATAGATTCCTAGACTGTTGATTTCTAATAAATAAATGTAATATAAACACCAGTTCTTCAAATCTGCCTTGTTTCTTCTATTTTGGTAATCAGAGACAAGTTAGGTTATTTCCTGCTGTGAACATGAAATTGCATTTTTAAGTTCTGTTTAATTTTTCTGCAAAATCAGTTCTTTCTGGAAACTTATACCACTTCTTGACTGAGAAATGGTTCAGAATATCTTGATTGTTCTGAGGGGAGGGAACAAAATTAATAAAAAAGGATTTGACTTTCCTGGGCAGTAAAGATTTGGAATTTGACAGGTAACCAGTGCCCAGTATTACTTAGTTTTTCTTGCAGGAACTGAAATTCTCTTTTAAAGTCCACTGCACAATAGATTTACACTTAACTGAGTTTTAATTGACACTTTTATTATTATAATGATGGGAATAATGCTTTGGTAAATGTATTTTCCAGTTGCTGACTTTGGTAATAAAACACAGCCCTAGATTGCAAAAGAGAGAGAAACTCAGTTTTGTGGAAATAGGCTGTCCTTCCATTGTAAAGATAACAGGGTCTTCTTTTAACCTTGTATGTCACTCCCCAACTTGTTTCCTGTCTTTCCTTCATTATGTTGGTGCCTGGCCTTGAAGAGGAGATGGCTTTTTAATACAGCCACTAAATTCCACCAACTCAGAATCTTTCAATCCAATTACTATGGTACATTAGCTCTTGACTCTCTCCCTCTGCAGCTATAGCACTTGTGAATCGAGTGTTTGTTTTTCATTGCAAGTTTTTCTTCTAGAATCAAAGGATTTTCTCTTTTTTTTTTTTTTCCTTATGCCTTAGCTGGCATTGTCAGTAGGACTCTCAAATGTTAATGACACCAGGTTTGCATAAAGCATCAGCTCTGCTGCTGTGCTTTGCAAGATAAAGCTCCTTGTAAAGTTGAGCTTGGAGATAAAGCAAATGTTTATATCCCAGAGCTGTGAGTATGACTGGAAGAAGGTTTATCCTATCTTTGTCCAAAAGAGCAACCTGTCCACCTTCCCCCTCAGGAACAGTAGTATTAACTTAGCACAAGAGTTTGTATCATAGACAGCAGTTTGAAGACAAAGCATAGAATGATAAACATAATTGTTAAATCTAAGGAATGTACCACAAATTCCAAGGGAGACAGTATTACTGTCTGGAAAGGATAACAATCCTTTCTTGTAGAAATGCCAGTTTTGAAGTAGCTGTGCTTGGGGTGGTACAGCTCATGGATGAGCGCAAGATATTTATTAGAAATTATCATGGGATTTGTTTTTGAGTTCTAACCTTGCAGGGGGTTCCACTGAATGCCCTCAGCATGGGGTGTGGTTTGGCTTTGAGCACTTTTGGTCAGGCTCTGGGAAGGCAAGGCTTGGTCTCTGTGTTCCACTGTTCCCCCAGTGTCTCCAGAGGCTGGCTGGCTCTGGGATCCCTTCAGGTGAGGGCTGCCCTGCTCTGTGCCATGCAGGAATGTCACTGTGCTGGCCAGGAGCCACCACAAGGATCTGGTGTGGTCCTTGCACATCCAGGATGTCCTTGGTCGTCTTCTTTCCTTCTCCAGCTCATTCCCCCCTCCTGAGGGACTCCACAGCCATTGCCATAGTACACATCAGCCCCAAAATTATTATTATACTTGGACAGGAACAGTTTTGATGTAACACTTGTGTTCTGTGACTCGTTCTAGTTTAGTCTCTGAAGTTGGGCAGAGCAAACTGTCACTATGGGAATGCCAAATCACTGTGTGATGCCTACCTGGATATTCTAGTACAGAGCTTGGTTTGTGTTTAACTGGACAGATTTTTGCTTCCAAATGGGAACTTGATTTCTAAGCCAGTTTCTGCTGCAATTTATACTGAAAAGCCTTGGAAGTAGCTGGGGCTGGATGCACTGTGAATACATTAAAGCAGATCCTGTATTTGTGCTCCATTCCCTGGTATAGGATTTGAGCATCTGTTTTGACTGGCAAGTGTCCCTCAGCTGTATTCACACATACAACATCACATGGGAGTTTGTGGACAAATGAGATGCATCCATACAAAATCTCTTGTACATTCAAAAATGTGCAAATGCCTTTACTGCTGGTAATAGGAGCTGAACAAAATATGCCAAATGATATGGAATAAATTCCAAGTATGATAGCATTTTTATTACAAATAATATATCAAAGTTATAGCCTGCTGAGGATAGATTGGAAGTTTTGAAAGCCTCTTTAGTTATATAAATCTAAAAAGGGGATTAAGTACTAAATGAAAGGTAACTTGAAATATGGAGGTGGGGTGGTTACCTGGGGTGTTACATGCAGTTAATGTGACTTAGGTAAGGATGTTGAGACACATTGTACATGTTCATTTTGAACTTCTCCACCCCTGGAGGTTGTGTCATCATTTACTGATTCCTCCTGGGTGTGCAGGTATCTGTTACTGTGTGACTGACTGCAGGTACCTTGTCACCATGGGAGGAGCTGCTAGGGAGGACTGGGCAGCCAGGAGCCACTCCATGTCTCTCAGGCCTCATACCTTTGAAATCCTTTGTGGATTCTGCAGTGGATTATACCATTAAAAATGTAATGGAAATAATCACTCTTAATACTTCAAACCAGCAATATGTATTCAAATCACTAAGCATCAAATAAATACTAAAAGCATCTTTGGAAAATTGTATAAAACTTATGTTGTAAATGCACTGCAGTAGTTTCAGGAAATTATTTTAAAGGAGTTTTAAAAAAGATTATATATAACAAATCTCAAATTCAATATAGCAAGATACAAATTTAAGGGAACTCAACAATATAGAATTTAATTTCCAGTCTTTATACCCAGCTCTTGGATGTAGTATAGCCAGAGCTTTATACACTTCCAGCATTCCCTGTTTTTAGCAGCATCCTGCTGCTTTGTTGGATGAATTAAAGCCTGCTGTTAACTCACTCCTTATAAGCAGCCTCCCTGAGCTTCCTCTGAGGCAGTTTACAACTCTGTTCTGTCTTTTACTCCATAGCTGCATCACAGATGGATTTGGGTTTTTTTCAATGCAACGCAGCATGATTCATTTTTATAGGGAGGCAGGCTTTATGTATGCACTGGATGAATCTAGCTCATGGGAAAACCAAGCCCTCCCAAATTTTACAATGAGGCATGGCACTTATTAACCATCTTGCCTTGCAAGGAAAAAAATATTTCAACTATCTCACCTTTACTTCAGGTTCTTTATTGATTCTTTATTGTATTTAAGGTGTGGATTAAATTCCCATTTGAGCTTAGCTTTGGGTTCTACTCCAATAAAATGAAAAGGTTGTGTCACTTCAAATACTGAAATCAGTTTGGACTTTCCTCCCTTTAACAGGGACAAGACTTTTCAATATATGTATACATGCACACATGCACTTATAGTAATTATCTAATCAGTGTATTTTCAGAGTGATTCTGAACGTGTGCTTTTTCTTATTCAATCTTTATTTAGTTTCTGATTTTTCTAGATATGTCTTTACTGTCATCACTATCTTGATGTTCCTAAGAATGGTTATAAAGAAAATGGCACCAGTACCTTGACCATTTAATTATCTTTTAAAAAAGAACTGTGCAAAGAAAGACAAACAAACAAACATTTCCTCATTAAGTAGGTTTTGCAGATTTTTTCCTAGTTTTTAAAACCATGTCAGCTCCATCAGTTTGTCAGCAGAATTGGGAATTTGATGCACACTGTTGTTTGTATGATACCACTTAATCTTGTTCTGTGCTTAAAATATTAAGAGGGAGCTGTTACACTCAGGCTGTCCACATTACCAGTGTGGAATTTTGAACAGTTGTTGACAGCACAGAGAACATTGCACAGTTTTCCCAGTTTTAGATAAGACTGTGAAGGGGAGTGTGTTTAAAATAACAGGACATAAAAGACAAATACGTGTTGGAGAGAAATGAACTCTTTCAGATAAGATTTTCTTATACACTTTGCAGTAAAGAGAAGATTGGGGGGTCTGCAAAATCTCTGAACAAGTGACTCGCTGGGTTCTGTGTCGGGCTCGCATTTCTTTACCTTAGGGCACAAGCTGCCAATGCATCCTGCAGGATTCTCACTTGAAAACACACAGAAAACAAAAACTTCTGTGCATGCATCACTCTGCTGTTGCTTTTATAATTTATGCCTCTTTCTTGCTTCACTTCAAGCTCCAGCTCTGGTAATGGTGAGGAGCTGAAGCCCATTTTGCTCCTCCTGTCTCATGTGAGGCTGTGCTTTCAGCAGGTGGTGACAGGGTGACCCAGATTCCCAGGGGTGCCACACTGATGCTCTGCTCCACAGTCCTTGCTTGGCACATCTTAGCCCAGCCAGACAATGTCATTTTCTTGCCCTGCTCATCAGTGCACACCTGCCAGCAGTGGTTTCCTGCAGTTAGCATTATCTAGCAGCATGTGTGCTGGGTATGGGGTGAATACAAATGGAATAGCAGTTGGATGAGGGGCAGACAGGTGTGTTTAATAACACTGATCAGCAGGAGGGGTGGAGAGAGGAGAAAAAGCCCACAGGCACAGGAGGCTCATAGTGGAGCCTGGGAAGCCATGAAGTCAGGTGAACTGGAGAGGGATGGGAAAGCCACATGGATCTAAGGTGAGGGGGGTGCCTTCTCCCTGGTTGTGAGCAAAAGGAAAAGAGGGAATGGGAACAGATGGCTCTAAATTGTATTCCCCCCTGAAAGTCTGTGCCTCTGTGGGATCAAAATGGGATTGACTTTTTATTTGAAGGTGGAACTGTGGCTTTTACAATAGATATATAGAAAATCAGTTCACCAAGAAATAAACCCACAATTCTGGTAATTCCTGGAAAGAAGGGTTGTGGGTGTGTGTCTTTTAACAAAGACAGTGAGGTGTGAACAGTCAGGAGCCTCTTCTGATGGGTTATTATGTTTAAAATACACCAGTCTGTTCATCTTGGATGGGTTTAGTTTGTTATGCCTTTATTTTTTTCCCTAATCTCTTAAGTAACAATAAAGGCAGGATAGGTTGAAAGATTATTCTCAAAAACTTTGAGGCAAAACACTGTAACTTGGGGTTGTTCTACCAGGAATCCTTACTACTGCCTGTAGGCTCACTGTGTTTAAAGCTGGTTTTGTTTTCAGTTGAGTTTTTTGTTTGATTTTTTTTTTCTAGTTTTTGTTTGTAAAAACAGTTGAATCTTACCTCACAGACAACTAAAGATGTTGCTCCTTGGCACAGCCTGAGTTTGTAGCTTACCAGAGGAATGCTTCATGGCTGGAGCACTACAGTGATCCCAAAACAGGTTTTATTTTTTCTTTTCTGTGCAATAAATCATGGATGTTTCTGGGAAAGCCTACACTGAATCAGGAGAGAGTAAAGGTGCCCCCCAGACTTATTTGTAACTTGTGTGGAATCTCCAGTGAGTGAGATCCTGGGAGGAGAGTCCCTTGTTGGACCCCAAAGCACAGTGGATCTATGGCCTGCCTTTTCTGGGGGCTGCTCCTGTCTCCTAACCAGAATGACTTTTACCAGCTTGGTGGTTTCCTGAGAGTCCATCAGGCAGAGGAACTTTTTTCTGAAGTAACAGGAATCTGTTGCATGATGCATTGCTGTGGCCATTGCAAAACTCCTGCTCTGAACAGCTTTTAATATGGGAAACCACTAGAAAAAATGAATAACTTTTAGTATGATTCCAGAATGCTACTAGATTTTATACAGCTTCTCAAATATTTTTGGATGTTCAGCAGAGTGGCTTTTCAATTTCAGGCTTCCCACCAGCCCCCAGTCTCAGACCTATTTCTACTAATTTTATGTGTGAATTTGGAGGCAATATAGCTCTTGGAAGCAGTCCTTTGCTTTGGGATCTCACTGTCTTTTATAAGAAAGCTTCAAAATATGCCTGTAACTAAGGAATTTAGCTCCAAAATAATTATTTTAATGTGCTGGATTTTCTTTTATTTAATTATTTTATTTTATTTCATTTCATTTTCTATCATACCTCCTTTGGCCAGCTCTTTGTACCTACATTATATCTCCTGAACTCCTTTGAAACATGTTTAATTCAGTTGAGCCCTTTTTGGTGTGTATTGCCAAGAGTTTAGTCAAACCAAGAGGTTTTGTTTGTTGAGGAAAAACAAGCCATAGAGTTTCAAACGTGGTTTAAATGTAGTTGGCTTAAGGGCATGAAAGCCTTGCTGCTGTGCAAGCAGCTGTGGGTGTTTGCAGCTGCACAGAAACATGGGGGTGCAAGTTAGGAACCCTCAGACTGGGAGAAAATCCTGTTATCTTCAGCCAGTGCTGGGCTGAATTGGCACAACTCAGCTGGGATGTTGCTTTAGGGTGGGCAGAGTTTGACAGCCTGTGTTTATGACCAGGACTGCTGGTCTCCATTACATATTCTTCCCTTGGCTGTCTTACTCTGTTGACCCTTCAGGGAGAGCAAACTCTTCTCTGCCATGGTAATCAGAGCCATGGGGAATGCTGAGGGAGTGACATGTCCTTGTTCATCAGCTCCTGCTCTGGAAATACCAGCAGCTTTCTGGGCATCCCTAGGATGCAGCCTGGGGTTTGACTGTTCTGGCTGAGCTGAGTGGAAGGGGATGAGGATGGTTTTAGATGAGTAGCATGAGAAGACAGAAAGTACAGCTCAGTGGAAAGTTAGAGAACACCCTTGGTTTCAGTTCATGGTGTGAATCACATTGCACTGGGGACAGATGGAGGGAATGGAAGTTGTCTGTGTCAGGACACTGCAACCAAAATGAAATCTGAGGAGGCAGAGACAGCAAGATGGGGGCTGGGGAAAGGGCAGAGGGTGTTCCATGTTGGAAAGGAGGGACAGGGTGTCTGCAGCTTCAGTTATGTGCTGTGATGTTCCATTTTCTTAAGTTCCTTGAGTATTAGAAAAATTGCATTTGTGGTATGGTGTGTTTGGTACAACTCTTGAGCAGAGCCTTGGAAATCCCCTTTGCTATTAAAGGCCTAAGGAACCTGCTTGCTGCTGCATTTCTGGGACTGAGTTACTGCTCACTGGTGCGTTGCAGTCCAGCCAAAGCATTTTCTGGAAGTTTATTCCAGGACAGTGCAGGCAGGTGTGAAGGCAAGCAGCAGTGACAGCATCAAGCACCTGATGATTTTGGATTGCCTGGTGTCACCTGTCTCCAGCAGTGGCCTAGAGAGAGCTGTCTGGTACTGAACTGAGCAGAGGAGGAAGATCTCTCATGGCAGCTGGATGAAAAGGCTGCAGAACGTGGCAAGTCTGCTGTGGGCAAACCCAGCAGTAGTTGCTGCTCTGAATGCCTAATGCTTTTCAACCCAATTTAAAGGATGTCCATGGTTTAGAAGGATGCAAATGACCTTTCCTTCTTCCTCTGTTTGTGGCAAGTATTTGAAATCCAACAAGAAGAAAAGCTGGAGACCAAGAAAGTCTGACTCTAAAATTCTTTTCAGGTTTTGCTTAGATAAAAATTATATTTTCCTTTTGTCAGGTTGTTTCATAAGACTAGCAGGATGTTTCTAAAATTCTGGCCTGTATTACTGCCAAAGGAACAAAAACATATGCAAGAAGCTCTGTGTGCTTGTGAATACTGCTTAAAATTATATATTCTTCTATTCTGGGATTGTGTTCATCAATTATTTTGTGTCTTACCTCCCTCATAAAATTCCTGTGTTTGCTGGAGAATGTGGACACCTACGAAGGCAGAACTAAGGTTGTACAACTCTTGGTGTGCTTGACACTGCACCATACTTTTAAAAACATATATTGTCTAGATAATGCAGTGTGTACTATTCATGGCAACGCAAATAATTCAAGATTATGCCTGGAGCAATGACAGCAGGGAGAGTTACAAGAATTTGGAGATTGTAATATGCAAAGGTGGAACATACAGAACATAGACATTTATTACACTGAGGGAAAGGCGCATTGCTGACACTACAGGGAGAGACAAGGTCAGAGTGCACCCTGCTATCTCTTGAAATTGGCACTGGGGAGCATCATGTGCCCAAAGGAAAGGTCACTGGAACAGCAAAATGGGCAAAAATCTCCACTGACAGAAGATGCTGGTGGGTTATGAGGAAGCCTGTGATTAGAGCAGAGTAACAGGTACAGGCACTTTATCCAGTTCAGCTGAACTTTACATGAATTAATTATTTAATATCAAGCAGCTGCTTCTGTCAGTGATGAAGATCTATCATGTAATATCATTGCTCCAAGAGAAAGATCTAGGTGGTTAATTTTTTTGAGAGCAGTTTTTCTTTCATTACTGTTGTGTAAATTGCATAAAGAAGGCTGAGGATGTGAAGCTATGAGTAGGTGCCTCTTCCTCCATTCTCCTGTGGCATGGTAAGTTACAGCTGGGTAGAAGAAAATGCTGTTGGTTTCCATACTACAGAGTCTTTGGTATGTGGTGTTGAATGCTATAAAAATAAACTTGAACAAATATATGCTTTTCTAACTGTCAAAAATCACACAAACATGCATAGGATTTGATGAGCAGTTGTCTAGGAATTGTAAATATATTCCTAAGAAACTGGGTTTGACAGACAGGGAAGGACATGCAAGCTGTAGGATTTCAGCATTTTTGAAATCTCATTTTCATTTCTGGACCCTCCATCTTCTTTTATGTGCACGTGCACAAATACCCATGAAGGCAGTGTTCTCATTGCAAACTAGTTCCTGACTTTGATGGGTTAGAAGTCTAAAATGGTGCTGTTTGCACTTCAGACAATGTTGGATTTGCTGCAGCATAGGGGTGCCCTAAGCAGCAGCTTTCCCAGAGGGATGGCTTTTGACTGCTGGATCTACAAGAGGCACTTTTTGTGGTAACTCAGAGTTTTTGTATTTGGGGAGAGCTATTTTGGTAAACTTTCAAGTGCTTCAAGTACTTCCCAGTGCCTTCTTTTCCTCCTGTGCTAATTGCCTTAGGCTTGTGCCAACAGCTGTCCACCCCTTGCATATGGAAGGGCAGTTTTGGGCAGGGGGGCCAGACCTGGTGGGGATCTCAGGCAGCCCCCACAGCCTCCCCACTGTGCAGCCCCACAGAAGGATGGCAGGGGACCCCACTGGGAAACTCCATGGTGCTTTGGTCGGTGCTTTGGTCTCCAATTCAGGGGATTAATACCATTTGCTGTTTCTTGGACACTGCAGCCAGTTGGCCTTGTGTTCATATTCAGTTTGCCCACTTCTCAAGTGCACTTACTTGTGTAAATCTGCTCGAGCGTTTCAGGCTGAAAGAGCGAACAAACAGGGAACAAACAGGGAATGAACAGCAGCTCTGGGGGGGTCGCTTGCCTCCCTCTCCTTGTTGCCATGAACGTGGCCCGTGCAGCACACACACAGTGCTGTCTGCCAGCCCTCCCTGCCCACGGGGCCTTTCCTCAGCTCTGAAACTCCCTCTGTGCTCCGTGGCTCTGCTCCTTGGATGCTGCACACACACTCCTTCCTCTTCCTCCACACTCGCTTCCTCTCTGTGTGCCCCAGGGCAGGAGGGATGGCTGAGCCCCAGGGCCTGCCAGGAGCAGCCACCCCAGGCATGGGGACAGCCTTGTGCTCCTACAAATGGCTTGAGGGGTTACACCAAGGGAGGACAGAGCCCTTTGGATGTTCAAACACCGTGGCTTGTCCCATAACTGATGGACCCCTGCTTTCTAGAGCAGGGTGCTGAGCACTGACCTGTTTCACATGCTGGCCATACAGAGCCATTTATGTGTTTCTCAGACTCTTATAATCTAATAGGTTTTATCTCAGAAGATTGCCTCTACTGTTTTATTGTAGTTTGTGGCTGGGTTTGATACCTACATGCACTAACTACTGAAGAAATTTGGTTATATTTCAGATTTGCAGGTTGTTATTCCATTCTTTATTACTTCTGTAAAATTGCAATGGTTTTGTTAATCCCTTGCTGGTCACTGAATCTCTGGTTTTTTGAATGGTTTGGTCCCCCAGGATATTGAAGGGGTTCTTCGGAACACCCTTCTCTTGCTTCTAGATCTCAGCATACGCAGTATTTCCCCTTCTGCATTTTGGCACAGAGCTTTCTGTGTATTACCCTCCATTCCTCATAGTTTGTATCATCCCAACCTTCCTACCTTTCTGTCTTGCACTCCTGATTTGAGTGAGTTAGACAAAGCAAACTTTCTGACCAAATTCAGGTCAGAGATTCAGGCTGTATTTCTCATGGGTAATTTAATTTTGCCTATTTTAAATTTCCACTTAACCACCTTAGACATGACATTTATTCCAGTCTTTAAATCATCTATGGCACTGTCTGTACTTTTTTAAAGGCTGCCACAGTCAGTCCTGGAGTATCTGGTGTTATAAAGGTTTAAGGAGTGACTTAGTGCAGAATCAATCCTGACAGGATATTCTGGACTGAAAGAAAACTGCAATGGCTGTTGTTCTGTCATGGAAATTGTGTTCTTGTTAAACAAAGGAATGCCATTGGGCTAAAAGGAAAAATATCTTAAGATCTGCCACATATTTTAATAGTAATTTTGAATTAAGCTTGTTTTAGTCACTTCAGTGCTGTTATATGTATTTTGTGTATTTGGTGATGTCTCTTGGGATGAAGGTGGTTCTTGCTCTTTGAGGCCAGCCAGATGTATTAGGGACCATCAGAGAGACGTCTGAGGGAGGGAATGGGGCAGGTTCTGGACACTTCTGTATCCAGGCTCTGTTTGCTCTGTCTGTGCAGGACCTCCAGGTATCTGATATTTGTGTGCCATCCATCTCAACTTGTCCTTCCCAAAGCTGACTGATTCATTTAAAAGCTAGTGCTTTGTTGGGAAGCCAGTTCTTCAGGCTTTTTGTAGTGAATTATGTTCCAAGAGCTGATGGATTTTCCTGCTTAAGTTGAGCTGTGATGTTAGTTTTTTTCAGTGGAAGTTTTGTACAAAAGTGGGTCTCAAACTTCTCTGCCTGTATCCCCATTCTGTGGTGCAAGCTCTTCTACTGAATTTCATCTGACTTGTGATCCCACCTGGGATTCCTGCCCCTGTTTGCCACTTGCCCAGACAGTGCACTGCTCTCTGCAGGCTCCAGCAGGAGCAGCTGCTGCTCAGATCCCAAAGGGAATTCTTTTGGTGATTCTTTCACATGCTTTTGGTGCAGAATGCTGGGCCAAAGTAATTCCTGACATACTTGCATCAAAAAAGTGACCTACTTAGCAAACTGGTGTTGATTTTATTGTTATTACAGAGTGTTTGTCTTTAGATTAAAGTATCAGCCCTGATCAAACATACAGGTGTTCCCTGTTGATTACATCTAAGGTTTCCTTCAAGAAGAGTTTGTATATAAATAATTGCAATTTCTGTTTGAGTTCCACATGATCTCCAGTGAAGACACAACACCACTGATTCTTTTTCCTTCTCCTTTCAGCAAGGTAAGATGTTTTCTCTGGTGTTTAAAAGGTGCTGTCAGACTCAGCCCTATTGCTTTGCATTCATCCAGGTTTCCATTCCTTGCTGTCTAACAGGTGTTTAAAATGTCACAGAACTCACCAGCCTGCCTTTTGCACTGTTCATTTATGGTTATTTATTTGCCTCCTGGTGATGACCTGCTCCAAGTCAGGAGAGGAGGGAAGGTGGTTGAATTGCCTGAGACCTAAGGTCACCTCCCAGCTGGAAGGTCACTGTCACAGTAGGAGCTCTGAGGGAGTGTCACTGATGGGAGCAGGGAGAGAACCCTGTGGAGGGAAGGCTTGGCTTGTCTGCACTTCTGTCTGTGAGGGGGAAGGCTGTCCCTGGAGGCAGACTGACCCTGTCCTGTCTTGGGTAAGACACCCAGGTGGAGGTGAACATTGTGAGACACCAGGAAACCTTGGCACAGCAGCTTTATGGGACATGATAAGAGGAGAAAAAAAGTGAAAGATCTTGGGAATTACTAGGATATGATGATTGTGCTACAAGAAATATTCTTCATAAACCCTTGTAGCTCTCTGGGGGATAACCAGGGTGCAGAGTCCTGGGACACAGAGATTGATGGGTCATTCCACTCTGACCCTTCTTCTCTTCTTAGTTGTCATTGCTGTGTGAAGTCTATTTGCATTAGCTCCTGTTCCAGAGCAGGGAATTCCCTTGTGCTAGTGCACTGCCTGACTCACCAGTCATGTTCTCTTTTTCTTTGTTTCAGAGTAAAATTTTACACCCCTATTAAAGAGGTTGCCAAATCCAAACTTGCAGTAGATAGAGGCAGCTTTCTGGCTTAATTCTGCCATCTCTCTTGGGTCTGTGTGCAGTATCCTGATCCTGGACTGGGCACTGGGTTCAGTGTGCTGAGAAGTGACCTGGATTGTCTCTCATGCTCATCTTTGAGACATCCGGAACTGCATCATTGTGAAACTGGCCCCGAACTGTGTCTTGAGGACATTTGCCAGGGCACTGTGTACCCCTGCTTTGACATTTGAGCAGCCCTCTTGACCATGTGCATAGATCTTGAATCTTGCTAGGGTTGAAAAATCCAGATCCTTCTGAGTTGGGACACTTTGGGCAAAAGTAAAAAGAGGCCAGCATTAGGGCAGCTCAATTCATTTGCATTTCACCTGCTTCAAGGTTGGGCTGCTTTCCACCAAAGGAAGACTGGCTCATTACCCTGGTGCTACTCTGCACCTCTGCCCCCCTCTTAGGGATTTCTTTTGGGGCTGCTCTGAAGCAGTAATCAAATGTGTGATCCCCCAGCATGCCAGCACTGTTGGATCCTTTTTAGCTTTAGTTGATGTGGAGGGAAGTGAGAGGCAGAGATGATTCTTGGGAGCCCTTAGGAAAAAAATAGCGTGCCTTGTAAAAACAAGTGATTTTAGTTATTGCAATCGAGGAGTCAATTAACTGGCTAATTAAAGCAATTTCTCATTACATAATTGAATTCTGGTTCATCACCATTTCTACTCTGCAAGGCTGCCCCAGAGAGCAGAGCCATTTCTGAGCACTCTTTATCACAAACAGAAGAACCATTTGCTCTCTCAGCACTCAGATGTGTCTGGAAAAGGGAGAGGTGGTTTGGTGGGGCTTCCCTCCATTACTTGTGGAAGTAAACAATGGAATGTCATCCAGGTGATAAAGAAAAAGGCAGTTTTCTCAGACACGTCTCTAGTGCCAAAGATAAATGAAGAGAGGAGGTGATGAATACTGGAGCAAAAACCCATGAGGTTTAGGATGCCCAGGGCTGTGGGACTCAAGGTTACACTCTGGAACATTACAAAGTCTCAAGCTCAAAGCATTACACTGGGTTTGAACATGCTAGTGCTCATCAAATATGCTCTTAAATTTGGATGAGAAGACTGAGAGCTTTTAAACTGTCAGCTTCCTCCTGCACAGAAAGGTAGACTGAAGATGGAGTTATTTTTTAATGAAGGATGAATTAGAAAAGTGCCAGTGTGCTGAAATGTTGGATAGCTATGGAAGGTGTTTGTGGGGAAAAACCTCATGAATTAAAAGAATCTGAAAGAATTTAAAATGTACAATGTGAGAGTTTATTTGGCATAGTTAAAACCATGGTGTCAAACCAGGCCACCTGCAGTAGCAGAGGAGGGAGGGCTGGGTCAGTGACATTTGTTGCTGGTGAGCCATGACTTGACAAGGAGGGACTGTGGCAGAGAAATTTTTGAAGTTAGGATTAAGTACTTCAAAGCCCAGAAGAAATTGCATTTGGCAGCTGATGTGGACTTTGAAGTCTGAATGAGACCATTAAAAGAGCTGTAAGTAACATGTTCAGCTTCCCTGGTACCCACAGTGCTGAGAGCCAGGGACTCTGAATACCCTGGTCAGGCTGTACCTTGGAAACAGGGCTCAGGTGGAGCAGGAGCCATCTTCTCCTTTGTAGAAGAAACTGGTTAAAATTAGTAAGTGTTGTGGATTTAGTCAGAGTTCAGGTATTTTAACTGATGTCTCATTAGTGAGCTCAAAGTGCTTGAGGAAAAATTACTATGTGGGGGTTTTTTTATTTGTTTGCATATTCTTTGTTTGGTTTTTTTGTGTGCTTTTTGTTTTATATGTTGTCTTTAAATATTCAGACTACAGACTTGGGCTTCTTCCTGTGTGTGAGGCACTAATCAGGTACCTTGTTCCCTGAGCCCCAGTTTCTCATGCAGAAATTAAATGTTCTGGGCTTTGACATCACAGAAGCACTGTGGGTCGCTGGTGTTAGTGAATCACTCCTACCTTGTTGATAATTATCTCTAATAAACATAAATAGGCTATTAAGACTCAGGAGATACTATGCTTTGAGGAGTGCAAAGTTTGCTGGAAATGGAAAAGTGAGAGAGTATTTAAAAAAATAAATAAAAAAATAAATTAGAGCCTCTTGGTAATAGCATCTCCAGAGAATGATGAGAGAGAAAGGAGAAGCAGGTAATGATGCCTTTGCACAGTGAAATATTTGTTTTCTGTACCTGGATGTTTGGTGCAATGGAAGAATGGGAAGCAGTGGTGGCAGATTGCAGCACAAAAACTGGGGGGAGGAAGACTAGGAGGAATAGAAATGCCCATGTTCACCTGTGAGGTGAGGGGGAGTGGGTGTAGTGCTGTGAAGGACTCCCTAAGTGGGAAGGAACATTAAATTGTCAACCATAACACAGTCATTAACAATGTATTGCCAAGAACAAAGCTAACAGAAGTTGGGAAAGAAAATCTATGACTGCAGCATACTTCAAAAACGTTCAGCCAGAAGCTGGAATGTAAAAAGCCCTAGGATGTGTTGTAGGGAGCTGCCTGGCACTGTTCTGGAGACAGATCACCCATAGAAAATATTTTGTGGATTCAGTTCAGCTGGGTTTTGCTGAGCATGGAGTGTGAGGGAGTTTTTGTTCTATGGGCTGGATGGCTGGACTGTGGGAAGGGAAAAATCATGGCAATTAAAAAAAAAAAGATTAATATTTCACTTTTGACTGCCACTGCTTAGTATCATGATTGTGGTGGAGCTGAGTTCCAGCCCTGACCAGCAGCCTCAGCTCCATCTGTCCCTGCTCCCACGGGTGACATGGGCATTCCTGGTGTGGCACAGCTGGCAGATGCTGGTTTGTCCTGTGGCAGCTCTCCATCGAGTTATTAGTGTCATTGTCATGGAGCACTCAGCATCTTTGAGCCCTTAGGGAAGAGCAGCCAGTTTGGAACAGAAACCAGTGCAGCCTGACAGCACACACTGAAGCAGCATGGAGCTAAGACAGCATCATGTTTGCTGTCCCTTAGGAAGCAGTCTAATTCCCAGGCTGGCACTTCTGACATAACTCAATTATGGAATCATAAATAAACAGTTGACATAGGCCAGGGAACTTCAAAGCAATCAGTACAGTTGTAATAGGTTCTAGCTTGAAAAATAAGCCATGCTGATATAGTCTAAAGGATGCTTAATTTTTTTTTCCCTTCTGTCTTAGATCAAAGCTTTTTCCTTGAACAGCAGCCTGGCAACTCTCCCTCACCCCTTTCCTTCCCCCACGTCCCCTGCTGATCTCTCAGTGCAGGCATCATTACCATGGGACTGGTGTCTGCAAAGTGTACTCCATCTCCTAAATTAACTGGCTACTGATACACAGTTGCATGCAAAGTAGCTTTTGAGAATGATTCTTGGCCAGCATTTTGTTTCTGTTTACTGAATTGACTTGCACAGCCTGGCTCCTTGGGTAATAAGGGTCACTTTAACATTGCTCCATGTTTGTGCTTTTAGTTGCCTCTGTGGGGGCTTTGTACCCACAAAGTGGGGTCCCAAGATCAAGACACAGTGAGGTTCTGGCTGAGATGGAGTTGCTTGTCCAGCTCAGTGATTGCTGAGGCCTCTTCCCCCGGACTGCTTCTCACACTTGGAATTTGCTGTGAGGCAACTGACCTTCATTGAGCCCCAGGCTCTCTTTAAGATATCCCATCCTCCTTCACCAGCCTGAAAACATCATGGACTGTCTGAATGTCTCGTGCATCAGTGGCAAGCCTTGGGATAGCCTTGCTCTGTGTTCAACAGAGTCTAAACACTGTCAGAGTTCTAAACAGTCTAAAACACTGTCAGAGTTCTAAACAGTCTAAAACACTGTCAGAGTTCATAGTTCCGGCTCAGTTTGGGGACTGTGAATCCTCTCGGAATATATTGCTGGCAGCAGTGGCATGGCCCTGGCTCCAAGGCAAAGGTGCCTTTTGCTTCTGTGTCCCAGTGCCCATCACTGTCTGGGGGACAGCAAGGCAGGCAGAGGGGAGAGGGGGAAGCAGCAGGTGCAAGCAGCCTCCTGCTGGGAGCATTTAAATACTGACATGTCAGGAGCTGGGAAGTGTGTGACAAGCAGTTTTCCTGTGACCTGGATCCTGAGAGCTTAAGGAAGTCTGAAACTTCTTTTTTTAAAACAAGCTGACATATTAATGAGAATGAGAAGTCTATTGTTTGTGTATGTGGGAGAGGGGCAGATTTTCACATGGGATCTGTTTGAGAATCCCATGTGATACCCAACACCACGTATTACTGTGCTGCCTGCTGCCCAGAGGAGGAAGTTGCCAGAATTTTCTGAGAAGAAACCAAGCAGAAACCTCCTCCTAACTCCAAATAAACAGTGAAGGAGAAGGCACTGGTGGTGTTAGCCTCCTACCAGCTGAGTTTGCAATGAATGCTGTCACTGAGAAAGAGTCCAATCTGAGGAGCTGATACTTCCCAATGTACCAAGAGCTCCCTGGTTTGCCCACATCAAAATAGTCCAGAGCCTGTGCATGGGTCTTTGGACCCAAGCTGTTTGATAAATATTTTAGTGCTTTGCACATTTTGGTGCCAGAAAATCAGAGTCTAAAGCATTCTTCCAGGGAAGGACATCTTTATGCATGCTCATGTTTGATTCAAGCACTTGTTCTTTACTGTATGTGCTGCAAAAAAAGGCAAGCTTTATAATTTAATTCTCTCCATTAGCATCCTCAAAGGATGTCTCTGGTCACATCAGAGGCAATCTTCCCTCTGTCTCTTATTCTTTTGTTTAAAACTTTCTTGTCTATGAAATCATCTGTCACCCTCTGCAGAGGCCTGTCAGGGCACTGTCTCTGTATTTGCCTCTCCTTGGGAATAACGAAGAAGTCTCTCCATTGCAGGCTGCCTGTCTGCCTCCCTTCAGCTGAGAGAGAAATGGTTTGCTGAATTTTTGTGGCCCATTTGGTCCTTGGCCTCTTTGCTTGTGCTGCCCTAAGGATGCCAATTAATGTTAATATGAAGGTATAAACTTTTCTATTAGGTCCTGGAGTAATGCCATCAGCTGGTCCCACATGGGCCACCAGGCAGCTGTCAAGCAATAATGTTTATTGCATTTTTACTTCATATCTTTTACTTTATGATTGATTGCTGGGGCTTATATAAAACAAATAAAATTGACAAAATTTTAAACTGTTGCAAAAGCCAATAAGTGAAAGGTGGGCATGAGAGCAGGGAGTTTGTAGCCTGTATCTTTCTTACACTTTGAGAAAATAGAGAGAGACAGTAAAATCAAGAGCAAATAAAGGTGTGTTTAGATTTCAAACAGGAACCTTGGAAATTTTCCTTGTCATGTGAGGATGATGTTCAGTAGCCCACTTTAATGTATTTATCTTACCCTTAGTGATGCTGTATCTCCTGTCTGCCCTTGCACACTCACCTCTGCACAGCTAAGCTCTCAGGGTGATACTTGCCTGCCTAGGGAACAGTAAAGAGGCTGTGTCACATTTCTGCTGCTCCTCAAGGGGTTTGTATTTGTCTAACCAGTGAAGGAGACAGCTTGGACTCAGTACTGGTTAATTGCTTCCACATTATAAATAAAGGTACTTTATTCATCCTGAGGTACTTCTGCTGAGCACTTGGATGAAGTGAAAGCAGGATTGGCCCGGTGCATCCAAGAGCTCCCCTCTCCCAGCACACCGAGGCTCTCTGGCAAGTCCCCCAGCCCTGATGGAGCCTGCAGTGCTGAAAATGAATTGCTGTGTTGGACTCGAGCCACAGGCCTCATTTTGATTGTTTACAATTGAGTAAATCAGGCCTGTCCCCATGGAAGTTAATGGGATCAATCCTGGTGTGACAGCAGAGCAAAACCTTGTGTGCTTGAATCCTGCATGCTTAATGCAGTCCGTGTTTTCCTGTCTCAGGTCCTTTACTCTTTATCATGTGTCTTGCTTCATGAATGTATTCCTTTAAATGTGCCATGGATCAAAACTGCAAAATGCCATCTGTCAGCATGGGTGAAATCTGTAATCCCTGTGCTGTTCAGGCCTGTTCAGGTAACCAGCAAATTGACATTTGTTGGAAATGGGGCACTTAGCCAGCCTACTAAGGCTATGGATTTGTTCCTTTTTTCCTCCCCCCTCCCCCTCCTGCTCTCCAGATTATTGCTTACATAATGTATGGACTAACAGTTGCTGTATGGTTTACATGTGAGATGCTTTCTGGAAGCTGTGTGTAGGCAGGGAGCTCAGGATGACATAAGGTAGGATTAAATAATTGCAATATTAAGTTGCAGTGCAGGAAGGAGAGAGACTGCTGTTTGTGAATGATGCTGCCCAGGTAAAACTGCATCCAGGCAGAACAGGCAGGAGGGACACAAGGTACAGGTGGATGGCTCCTCCCTGACCTGTGCTCTCTGCACCTAAAATTCTTCCTGCTGGCAGTTGGATAGGCTTGGAAGGACAGAGCTGTCCTAGTCATGCTACTGTAAATTTAGACAGGATTTATCCCAGTGTCACTGAGCTTGGAGCCTGCCTCATCGTGGTATTTATCAGCACCTTAACTGTGCCTAGGTTAGTCTGGTATTCCCCATTGGTAAATTTTGCTAACATTTCACAAATAAAAAATGTTCTGACTCCATCTTCTCCCTAGTCAGCACCAATTTTTTAGATCAACAGTTTGTAGCTTTAAATAAGCATCCCAGATTTTTTGTTGGTTTTGTTTGTTTGTTTTTAGTTTTGCTTTGGAACTGTTTGTACCTAAACTGGCTGTGACTCAGTGTGAGGCCTTGCTGCCTTCACTCACATATGCAGGTTTGCTGAACTCAGCTGGAAAAGATTTTTTTGTCAGTGGAGAGTGGAAAGGTGAAGAGAAGTGCTGGAAAAATTCAGTTAACACTTCACTGCAGTGCTATAGCTCAGCTATTAGTATGTCTTAGGAATATGAAAATGAGTGCTGGTTATAAACAGCCCACTTTTGTAATATCCAACATGAACCAAAAAGAAGAAAAACCCATAAGATGTAGTCAGGTAAGTTACAACCTAAAATCATTTCCCTTACAGATACTCAGCAGTTTCTATAAAACACAACAATTTTTTCCATTATCAATTTATTTATTTAGCCAGAGAAACCTTTAAAGAAGGGTTCTGTGTCTTTGTTTCCACGAGACTTGCAAGTTTCTGCTGTGAGAACTGGGAAGACGCAAGCCCAAGCCTCAGTTCAAACCTGCAGGCAGAGACACAGGTGTGCCTCGTCCCTCCCAGTGTCTGCAGGGCGTCCCTGTGCTCCAGGGCAGGCTCCTGTCCCTGTGTGCCATGCAGGAATATGTTCCCCATCACACTGCAGTGCTGTGAGCAGCAGAGCCTTGGGGCTCATTATCCCGTGTGGACAATGCAGTGTGACAGTGAAATGGCTGATGAAAGCTAATGCTGTCTGTTCAGCTAAAAGGCAGAGTGGTGATCACAGCCCGGGCTTTCCTGAAGGCAGCTCAGTGACAGGGATTAGGAGAGCCAGGGAGCTGTGCTACATCCACTGACCAAAGGTTGAGCTGTGTGTTTGGAGCTCCCCAGCTCTGGCCTGAGCCCCTGGGTTGTGCTCACCAGTGTTACTGTGATCAGTTGAGGTCTGAGATGTGCTGCTTTTCCTTTGAAAGCAATTAGGTTAAGGCCCAGGCTGATGTGTAAATGACTGTGGTCAGTATAACTGTTTATTGATGCTTTGTGAGCTTCTGTGTCTGCAAGAGTGGTGAAGTTTCCCTGAGCCTTTGATGCCTGTGTTGTTCTGAACCCACAGGACTCTGTTCTTGAATGGTTAGTGGCTGCCTTTCTTATGTGGAAATGTATTCTGTCTTTTCTTGGGAGCTGGGAAGGCTGTGGATAAGCATGAGTGGCCATGAGATGTCTGAAGACCAGCTGAGGGTCTGCAGGAATCTGCACTTGGTGCTGAGACTGTGCTGTGGAGATAAGGCACATGTTTAATAAGGTGCACCTGCAGCCAGGACTGAATTTTTTTTGGTGGTTGCAGTCATGCACCTGGGATGTTCTGGGTCATTGGTAGAGGGGGAATAAATTAGATCAGTGTAAGTCATGTTCTTCCTCAGTGTGGATTTTCCTGTGCAATGATAATCTGCTTTAGAATGTTCTGCCAAAATGCAAATGGCAGCAACTGCAGCCATGATCAGAACTGGACCCTGGACTGACCCTGAAAAGAGCCTGTGAAGCTTTAATTAACTAAAATTCTGCATTACAGCTTCTCAAACTTACTGTGGAGCATCCTCTGCTGAGGCCCCAGTGGATGTTCCTGGGACCTGGCTTTCCCCAAGGTGGTTACAGGCAGTGTCTGTCATGCTTGGAGCAGTCCAGCCTTTGGTGATTTTAATGAAACTTAGGCAGTGGACGGTTGTTGGGGAAGATGAAACAGGAAAGCTTTATAAATATGATTGTCTGGCAAAAGATTTTGAGAATATAGAAACTATAAGTGAGATTGAAATGAAAGCAAGCTTTGAGATACCTCAGTTACTGAACAACTGGAAACCAATGGTGTGGCTGGACTGAAGGAAATCTCTTTAGATTCCTGTTAACCCCCACCCAGCCCTCCCAGGGCATCCCCTGGGGAGCCAGCACTGACATCTCTGAGCAGTGAAGCCTTTGCTGGCTGCTGCAGGCACCTGGTGCTGCCATGCTGTCAGTCAGGAGGGTGCTGACTCCTGAAATGAAATGCTGTCCATCTAATTAGTATGTGTAGCAGCAGCAGGTTTTAATTATATGGTTAAATACACAGAAATATAGGATTGTCATGTGGGATCAGTCTATTGGCCCTTTGTGGCTGACATTCTGCCTCCAGCAGTAGCCAGTGCTGGAGATATTTGTGCATTAACATATTTCTGTTTGCCCTTGCAGTAATGTGCACAGGCTGCTACAGAAAAATTTTCCATCTTGCTTTTTGAAGCCAGTTTGTGTCCAGAGGAGAATTCCTCCTCTGTGAACTGTTCCATTCTGCTGTGGTTCACGTTAGCCCAGGGATTTATATTTTCCAGGCAAAATATGTAAGATGAATGAGCTCTTTTATTTTTTCACTGGCTCTGACAGGAAATTTATTTTTTGCAGAATTTTCTGAAGTTTGTGGTTTCTCCAGATTGTCCAGTGCTTTCCTGTATCTAGTGGAAATTCTTCTAGGTGACCAAGTAATGAGTATCTAAAGTATTTGCTTCTGGTATTCTTTTGCTTTCACCTTTTGTTGTGAATATTTCTCATGCAAATCAATCTATCCATTTGTGTTAATAATTTAGGGTTGGTTTGTGTTGTTGGTTTTTTTCTTTATTACTTTCACTCTCTTTTTTGATTATGCATTGACTGCTGGCAGCTAATTATGCAGTTCTGATCTAGAAATGCATAAAATAGTAATAAAATAGTAAATGAAAGTTGTGTTTTGGCTCACATGGGATGTGCTGTGTGGTCTCTCTGCTGATTTGGTTAAGTATGAAAAGGATGAAGAGAGCCAAGTATTGCTCCTGGTGGTCATATCCACACAGGGGATGCTCCACCCTTTGGATGGGGTGTAGTGGGGAAAGTTGTTGATCCTTCAGCATTGTGACCATTCTGCCTTCCTGTTGTAGAGGGGAAAAAAAAGATGGGAAGCAGCTCTTGATGTTGGAGGATCCCAGCCCAGTGAATTTTGGTTTTCTCCAAGTCTGTCTCGTGCTGTGTGGAGGGCTTTGCACACTCAGCCGTGTTGGTGGCAGCAGTATTGGTAAAGTCACTCACTGAGAGTCAGGAGGCCACAAAATTTCATCTGCTGAGGTCACTGAGTGTGGGAATTCCAGGCTGCAGAGCAAATTTTAATCCATGGCCACCTGGGAGCCCCAGAGCAAGGCTTTGCAGAGTGGGGATGACTCAGCTGAGCCTTTGGTACAGAGGCAGCTGTGTCAGCAGGGGAGTATCCTTGCTGCAGTGCCTCCAATATCCCTCCCAGAGAAATCGGTGATGCCTGCAAAAGCTACAGAATTGCTGGGCTTTAAGTGGCACAAGGTTTTTTCCAGAATACAAATATGTGATTATAAAGTCCCCACAGATCTGGCAGTTTGTTTCTCAAGCTATAGACCAATAACACATTTACCTTGGGGAGAGTGGGGATCATACACCAGTGGTTGAAATGCACTTTATAAAAAGGGTCACTGAAGGGCTCTGGAAGCTATGAGATGCTGATGCTTCCACACAGATTTGGGCACAGTGAGGGTGCAGGAAGATCCTGGAAACTGGATTGCTGCCCGATGTAAATTCCAGTCACTCCACAAATGTGTATCAGACTGTGTCTAGTCTGGGCTAAACAAGTGTGGGTGTTACCTTATTTTTCATTGTGAATGCTGATAAAGGATTTAGAGATCCCACTGGACTGAGAGATAAGCCTAACAGGAATTTTCCTGATTACTCATTACTCTTTTGACACTAACTAAATTGGAAGGGGGAGGGTGGAAGGACATGGTTCTAATGGTTTTTAGTTTTGATTGCTTTAGAGTGGGTTGTGGGGGTGCATTTCTCCTAATTCAGAAATTGTTGTTTAGGACTCAAGGTAATGGATTTTCTCTATGTATGAAATACATTGGAGGCAATTTGATTTATGGACAAATTAAATGTTGTATTTTCACAGGTGGAAAAGTTGCTTTCAGAAGTTCCAGTCCTGGCAAATTCCCAGCCATGGTGGTAACCCCACACTTCAGCCCCCAGCACCCTCCCTGGGGCTGCTGAGGTCTCCTGGGGATGATGATCCCAAGGGGATCATCACAGTGACAGTGTGTTTTGGGGATTTGTGTGTATTTGTTCTCCTTAAAGAAACAGCACTGGAGAAAATATAATTGTATAATGCCAGGCTGTAGCCTTCGCTGCATGAGCTCACATGGGGTCTCTGATAACAGTATTTGGTGGAGTGTGGGTTGTGAAGATGAGGCAATCATCCAGCACTGAGCAGAACGTGCTGATTGAGAGGTTCAGGTGAGAGGAGGTGTTCAGGAGTGATGCTTTGGAACCTGAGAAGGAAGGAGTGCAAGCATTTGCAGCAGTGATACCCCTGCCTTCCCAGGAGCAGCTTTCCCCCACAGGTGTGTGCCCTGTGTCCAGATGCTGTCTGTGGAATTTTCCTGCTGCATATTTCCAGAAGCTCCTGAAGTACAAAGGACACAGCTGCCTGTGGATGTTGGAGTTTTTCCAACCTGTTTTTCCAACCTGTAGTCTGCATCCAGCCCTCTTGGAAGGGAACGATGGATGTTAGTGGGCAGTGAGGATAGCTGGCCATTTTATTCTTATTCCCAGCATTTTGCTGCTGCAATTCACAAAAGGCATAGCAACAGTTTACCTTGCAATTTATTATTTCTTTTGTTGTAGATTGTTTTATAAAGACATGTGTTCTCCTTTCCTTTTGGGTTGTGTATCCCTGGCAGTAAAATGGAGGTAGCAAAGCTACATGTGGTGAGCCCTGTTCAAAACTTCCATTTTTAAGACCCTGCTTTCTGTTGGCCTAGGTTAGCTATCTGAGCCCAAATATACTCTACATTTGCTTCAGGCAGGTTTTGTTGATAAAGCAAAAGATAAGCTATTTATCAGAGAGACAGAAGGAAAATAGTCTCACTTATGTGTGTGTATTTGGTCTTCACTGAAGAACTTGAGTCATTAAAGGCTTGAAATCTGTCATGGCTTTGCCTTTGTGTTGAGGATGTGCTTTTAAAAGCCCCATTAAAATTCAGCTGGGCATGAAGCTTTGTGCAAATCTCTGTAGATTCATGTTTAGCTTCCATCCTGGCACTGTAATTTTTCTCTCCAATTTTTTCTTTTTTTTTTCCAAAACCTGAGAATAATCTTCAAGGATTTCTATTAAAAGAACATTGAAGGCATAGTCAAGCACTCAAAAATTTGATATTGTCAGAATTGACAATAGGAGCTGTTTTTTGTAACCTCTAATACTATTTTAATCTAACTCTTTATCTACACATTAAATATGATAAATGTAATTTGAACTTGGAGACAGAGTCCCAGTTTCTGGTTCCTTAAAAGGAATTGTACTTTGGTAGAATAGATAAATTATGACAGATGATTTAGGGGAGAAAAAATAGACAGGCAGTTAGAAATTTTGGGTGACATTTACTTAAAAGACTACACTTTAAAAGGAAGCATCTCTAGCTTGTGGTAGCACATGGGGGAATAAGCAACGACCTCATGCTTCTAACCTGGTGATGGAATAAATTCAGAGTTCAAAATTTTGTCAGTGGGTCCAGGTTGTAAAGAAATGTGAGCGATTCAGTAAATATCTTTGCCTTTTTAATAATGGATGATGTTATTTAAAACCTCAAATAGAGAAAACAAGGAGCATCACCTTCATATAATTTGGATTGGTAACTGTCAATGTCAAAATAAGGCTGCTGTTTATGTTGAGATGTCTAAACAAGACTACTTTGTGGGTTTTTTATTTTTCTTCTTTTTAAAGTGCAATATCTGTTTTCTGTTTGAGCAGCCTTGAGCTATTCATAAGATTTTCTGCAGCACCTGCTCGAGGGTATCATTTACTACCAGTGGAAGTGACTGTTTGCTGTACCTTCCATTGTAAGTGGAGGGGCTGCCACAAATCCTGAAGCAAAATAAGTCAGAGCACAGCAGATGCTGTTCCCATTGATTCACAGGTAGTACAAATTTGATTTTGTTATTAACACGTTTTTCTTGCAGTGGGATTACTCTCACTCCACTGTAACTTTTTATATCACAGTAGCTGAGAACAAAATTAGGCCCCCTGTGTTTACTGATGAAATAATGGTTCTAGAATACAGCTTTCTAGCTCTGCTGGAATTCCCACAGTTATCCATATTCCAGTTGTGTAGGGATCCCCATGGATTGTGTTTCTGTGCTTCCCTTGTTGTAGCTGTGCTGTGGCACTGAACTGCACCAAAATCCACTTTGCAGCTGCATCTGCCCTGGCTGCACACCTCTGTCACATGATGAGCATTTCTCACCTCATGTTCATTTCTTAAGCGATTCCAACTGTTTTTGATGCACGCTTCAATGCCAGATGTGGCTGCCAACAGCTATTGGCTCTGACCTTTTCAGTTCTTATGTCAGCACCAAGTTTTGTATTCTATACCGACTATTGTTGTTATTGATTTATTCCACACTATATTTAATTTTCACCTGGGATACTAGAAGAGATTAATGTTGCTAAAATAAGCATTTCTGCAACACTTGAGCTGAGGCAGTAGGACCAACTCAGACTGCAGAGGCAATTTTAGCCCTGAGACTGTCCAGAAATTCTGAGGTAGCAGGGGAGATATTTCCTTCAGTGAATGATGGCTGGTCACACAGCTTGGTTTCTGAGGTGGATTGTGTTTGTGCTCTGCAGCGTGCTGGGTCAGATGATTTGGATTTGGGTTTGGGAAAGCAGCTTAAGTGCTGACTTGCACTGTGAGTCAGGGATCACACGGCTGGGGCTGGGTTTGGGCTGCTGGAAGCGCGTGGTACGGGAGGGACTCAGATCCACTCCTGGAATGGAGAATGCACTGGAGGCAGGTGGAAGGGAGAACCCTGCCAGTGCAGGAACAGCCAAGGAAACCTTGCCAGGGACAGACAGAGTGACTACAGATCACATAACCCAAGTGGTATCAAAGATAGTGCTCTGGGAGGTCAGGAGGAGAGAAAGGGTTGAGATTTCTGCCTCCCCATTGAGCAGGACTGTGGAGGCCTTAGAGAGCAGGAGGGGAGCAATAGCAATGATGGGGACATGGGGTCAGAGTGGATCACTGTGATATGCAGAAGAGAGAGGCACAGATTTTGGAGGTTGAGGTGCTTTGTGAAAGAACAGGAAGTAAAAAACAACTTTGTTCAAAAAATTACCGTTTCTTTTAGTGAACATTTGATTTTTTTTGCATGGCTGTTCAGATAATCCTGTTCTTTTTGTCCTGATATGTGGAGAATAGGTGAATTTTACTTTCCTTTCCTCACCTCTCAGAGCAGGGGACAGATGGACATTCCCCTGTAGCTGGAATTTGAAATGTGCACCTTTCATTTACGTGAAATGACTTAATAACAGCAAACCCCAAACACCGTAAGAAGGATATGAGCATCCCTTCTCTAAGCAGAGACTTGTGGGACTGAGGGGCAATTCTGTTGCTGCTTTAGCTATCATCCAGACTTCATGAAATCGTGTCACGGAATGTTCATAAGACAGAAATTGTCAGCTTGCTGTGAAGTTTCACTGAAACTAGAAATAATAGGGTAAAAATGTATTATTAATACTGAGATTTCTGGATACAAATGGAAACCATTTGACAGATTTCAAGTGTGATGTGGTTTTTCAGGTAGAGATAAAGAGAAGAAAATGGCCAGGGAGGGAAATGGGGGAGAGATATATGAATCAAGGAGACATCACAGGTTGTGGTGTTTGCTGTGAGATAGAATTAAAGATGTGCTCTTTGCTTTGGGCAACAAAATGGGAGATTTGGGCTGATGTATTACAGGCTCTTGTGACACAGGCAGGGACCTCTACCTCCTCCTGCCTGGGAAGGGACAACAACAGCACCCAGCAGGCTGATCCCAGGGAAGGGGATGCAGGTGAGAGGCAAGGGCAGACACAACGTGCTGGGAGAAGGGGACATGAGCCTAATAAAGATAATTAAAGGTGTCCATATGAAGAACAAATCTACACCATGCCATAAAGTTTTGTTGCCTCCCCAGCACCTTCTGTTTGGAGTTCATGCTCATGGAATACATAAATGACTGACAGTTACCAATGCTGTGTGCAGAGAGGAGGTGGAGGTTTGAGACTGGCATTGTCCCACAGAACCTGCAGCAAATGCTCTCCTTGCCATGGCACCTCTACCTGTTTTAAAAGTCTTTAAGACCCCACTGAAAGTGCCAAGTTCCCAGTGAAAGTTCATTGCTGTGATGTGGAATGCCAGCAGCTCTCCTGAGTCCCCTTTACCTGGTTCACATGTTCCACTTTGGCTTCTGCTTTTGCTTCTTGCTCTAAGTGTTGATCTGATAAAATCCCATATGAAGGGAAGACCAAGCTCCTGGATGACTGAGTTGAGCTTTCATTGTAACATTTGAGCTGGCACCAGTGAGTGCTGAGTACCCCTAGAAACTGATTGCTCTGGGCTGTTGCAATCCTCTGCACTGGAGCTCATTCCTGATTTGCCCTGCAGGGAGAGAGGGCAGCCCACAGCCAGGAGAGACAGCAGAGTGAGCACACAGCAAGAGAGAAGCCCTGAGAGAAAAATGCTAATTACATATTTTGACCTTGTTGCGTTAGAGATGGCATCACCCACATTAGCCACTACACAAGATTGTTCCCCAGGGCCTGAATTGCTTCTGGACAAGGAGAGATGTCTGGGGCTTTTATTGTGGCTGCCTGGTTAAGTTTCAGAATGAAATATATACCATGTAATGCTTTTGGACAAATTCAGTGGTTCTAAGCTGTTTTTTTTCCTGTCATTTGTCTTGTGTAGCTGTAAGTAGCTTCTGTAGTAGAAAACAATTACAAGACCAAAATGAAATGCTGGGCAAAGGGTGGGATTGAGCTGCCCAAAGAGGGGAGGGGTGGAGCACAGTGTTCCCTTTGTGGAGGAGGAGGGAAATTGGTCAGTAAGTTAACAAAGAAATTTGTTCTATGTGTTTGCTTTAAATATTGGCAGGTGGCTCAGTTGTTTGTGTGCATAACTGGGGGCCAGAATTTCTGTTACAATGTTGTCCTGCTCAGTCATGCTTTTAAAATATTCTTACTCCTGGTACCTTGTACAAAACCAGATTTCTCCCAGAAGAGAATTGGTAAGGGAGCGAGTTAAGTGTGCTCGTGATCCAAGGGTAGGATGGGAGTGGGCAGAGCAAGTGGGAAAGAGACACTCTGTGAAGAAAGGAGAGAACAAGTTATTTTCTGTAAACCTTCTTAGCTGAAATCAGTGCTGTGTTGGAGAGAGGTAGAGGGACTTGGTGCCTAGAGGGGGAGCATGACTGGCATCCCCTGACTGAGTCAATATGCACTGCAGCTTCCCTTTGTGGGAGAAGTGGCCTGCTGCCTACTCTGAATCTGGATAGAATTAGGTCCAGTTTGTCACAAGGTGTGTTCAGCTGCCTACCCTCGTGTTCCTGTAAAAACAAGACTTGCATACACTTGGTCTTGGCACTTAGGTGTCTGGCTTCTTTTACTTGTGAACTGATTTTAATGGCATTTGAATGAAGGATGGGGGTCTTAAAGCTATATGGAAGGAGGTCTCCTGCCTCCATCTTTTGCATTTCTTGCTTTTTCTGGGACTGGAGAAGTTGGTCTTTGTGTAAGTATATAAGACACTGCAGAACTTGCACAGAGGAGTCATGTTCTGGTCCCAAAAGCACTTAATTAATCTCTTTTAACATCTTTTACAATAAATCCATTGAAAATTGAGCTTTAGAATGGTGCAAAATTAATTTGCTTCCCCTGAATGAACACTGATCCATGTCCTAGTGGTGGGCAATTGGCAGACGCCTGCTCATTTTGCAGTAAGGAATGACAGGATTCACCATGGTGGTCAGTCCTTCAGCTCTGCCTCCACAAACTGAATAATCAGAACAGGTACTAATGCACACTGTGGGATGCTGGCCTTCCTTTGGGATTGCCTGAGCTTCCAAAACTGTGGGAAAAAACCCATACGTACAATAAAAATTTTAAATCAAAGTAAAACTATGGCTATATAGACTAGAGCTGCCTTCATCTTTTTGTGTTACTCTTCCCTGTAAGAAACCTGTTCAATTGTCATGCAGTAAGTGCATTATCCATCTCTGCCTCCTGTCGTGGTGTAGCCTTCAGTAAAGTTACTGACACCTTCCTTCCTGGACACAGAACAAGTTGCTTCACATGGTTCACCCTTATCTGATTTGTCATCTGTTCATCTCATTTTATAAGACTCTATATTGTATTGGCTGCAAACCTGGACAAAGCACAGACATAGTCTAAGCTATTGCCTGTTTTTATTTAAGTCCCATGCCGCCAAGTTGACCCATTTTTTTCATGCTACCGACTGTTCAAATCTTGCAGATTAATTAGTCAAGGAAGGCACAGCTGATCCTGGAGCGAAATCCATCCCCACTCAGTTGTGGCTTTTTCCCCATTCTGGGATGTAAAGTGTCAGTATTACACTGCTCTGTAATAGACCTCAGTAGCCATTATCACTAGCAGTGGGTACCAGCTTACAAACCCAGTCATCAAAGAACAAAAATGCTGGCAGCTAAATGGAGAAATCCAGCCAGGAGGAAAACAACCCAGAGCATCAGCCAGACAGCTGCTATTCCCTGGACAGAAGAGGAGGACTGTGCAGGACAAGTTGGAAAAATGCTGTCTGACATTTAAAAACAACTGTTCTGTTGTATTTGGGAATGTTGTTAAGAAACCTCAGCCCAATGCAAATTGCCCTCAGCACACCTCAAATTGACCACAAACAGGCTGAACCCCCTTTCCTGTGTGTGTTTATTATATAGACCGGCAATTATCTCATGCATTCTGAGGGGCCATGTCCCTCATTTATTAGAGCCCTGGGATGTCTTTAAGCTTGCTTGCTCAAACCTGGCAAATGCTGTTACACCTGAGAGCCTCATTTGTGTTCACATCCTACTGAATTTAGTTCTCTCCTCCCCCCCCTTTTTTTTTTCTTCGAAAATGTTATTAACTAGAGCATTAAATGCTGGCCTCCAGCAGGGCCTTCTCCATATGTTTACAACAAATGTTCCCTCCATAGACTGAGGATGTATGTGTGTGAAGGAGCATGCAGATATAATGGGGCAGCTCCCAGATCCAGTCTCCCTGGGAGGCGAAACTCAGGCACTTGAAAATGCTTATCAGCTCCAGGAATTGAGATGGAAACAGATTGTAACATCTCCCGTGCACCTTTCACCCAGGGTGAGGAGAGGCTGCAGGCGTCACGGGCAGATCTCCCTCCCCTGCCATGCCCGAAGGTTGGCCCAGCTCCTGGGGGAGCCCGGGCTGGTTTCAGCGTGGCAGGTTGGACTTCAAAGCTGGTCAGGCTGGCTTCTCCCTCTCCACTCTTCTTTCAAGCCAAGCTCTGTGCACAAAACATGCTTCTTTCCAAGCCAGGATTGGATCCCCATGAGCAGCTGGGAGGATGTAGAACTGCTGCCTTCAGCATTGCTGAGCATCTCTATGTGGAGGCTCTGAGGTTTGTGGTGCCATGAGCTGCAGCATTCCCAGAGCACAGCCCTGTGCAGGGAGAGCCAGGGTTAGAGTTATCAGCTGGAGCTGGGCATCGCTGCGTTGTTCCCTCGTGTCAGCACTGCCTCGTTTGACTGTTGAGCTAACAGCAAAGGCAGAGTTAATTGCAGCTGTTTTGAACTGGAAATACCCAGTAATATTCATCAGTCACATCCCTCTTTCAGTTTGTAATTAATTCATGTGCTGACCCTTATTTTATACAAAAGTGTGGTCCTCACAGTGATGTACTTTGAGGGACTTAACTTTTGTCTATGCTCATCAGCTGCTCCACCTTCATAATTTGTTTTACTGTGGCTGTTGCCCAACAGTGAAGGTTTTGTTTCTGCTTCCTGCTCAGCAATTGAAATTTAAATGGGGAGAAGCAAATAGAGTTACAAATAATATGCTTTGGTACACATTTTCATGAGGAATAATTGTTTGAACTAAAAGCTTTCAAGATTCATTAAGCACTGGGTGTTTGTGGAAAAGCTATCAGAGCATTTATGAATAATGGAACACGAGTAACTATTGCACAGTGAACTCTGCCCTTTTAGATTATGCATATATTTGTGACCCCAATTGTGTACTAGCATAACATCGCCTGAATCAGCTCCTTACTACTGGGAGGAGAGGAGTGAAAGCAAGAAAATCTGACTTCCTTAATTGTGTTGGTTCCTAAGTTAGTTGTGAAAACTCATAAAACATTTGTTAAAATTGAATGCTAAATGTTAACATTAAAAACATCTTTTTAAATTGGGAGAACCACACTTCCTCTGACTTGAGACTGATATATTTATGTTGTTTAACTTCAGGGTGATGGAACAAAATGTACAGCCTGTGCTATAGACCATATGTAGGACACTGCATTTGAAATTATTTGTTTGGCAAAAGTTGTTAAGGATGGAAAGCCCAACCCATGATACCTGCACTGCACCTGATGTAACATCAAGGGTGTATCAACATACCTTTGGGAAAGCTATAATTTGGGAAGGCTACATTAACCATAAGCTATGTAGGCCATCTCAATCAAGTTCAAGTAAAAATAACCCCACGCTGTAAGATACCCACTTGTGTTCACAGGTTTTATATACATTACAAACTGCCTTAATGTTCCAAACACATTGAAGAATGAGGCAAAATGTAGCACAAAGCTTCAAACATGGCTTTGGCTGTATCTGAGCACTAGTGATACCTATAGATAGTTTTATTTAAGCTTTCTCCAGAAATTCGTCAGTTTTGCCTGGCTGTAGTTTACAAAGGCTGTCTGGTCTCTATTCTGGAGCTGTGTGGTCTGGTTCTTCCAAACTCCCTGAATTCTGCTGGGATTAGTGCTTGAGGATGATGTGCAGCAGACCTGGTGCATTCAGGAGGGATTTGAGTTGTTTGAAGCTGGAAGGGGGTGGTGGAGCAGCTGAGGGGTTTTATAAAGGTGATACTTTTATAAAAGGGTACACACCTTTGCTTGTGTCCAACCCAAAGGCATGCTTGCTACTGTGTCTGTATGTAGGCAGAACCGCTGCTGGTAATTGGGAGCCTTTCCCCATGAGATCAACAGCAAATGTTCTGGTGACTGCTGTGGAAGCAAAAATGAGCCAGTCCTCCGGAAACTTGTGTTCTTTAAGAGTAATTCTTCAAGCATAAGCAAACTAATTGCAGCATCTCTTGAATTGCTGTCAGATGTTAGCATTTGAATATTTTCTTTATATTAACAGTATCTTCCACTTGTTTTCCCAAAGCAGTCCCTGCCTGTCCCCCTCAGTGTGCGGCTGCCCTCACGCTGGCCTGCAGGCTCCTGAGGGGATTTCACTGCATCGGTGCCTTTGGACCCTGACTCACGCCTGGGTTTCAGCTCGGGCTCTGTGTCCTGCCCTGCCCGGCACAGCAGGAGGTGCTGCCCTGGAGGGACATTGTCACCTCGTCATTTCCCACCTCACGGTTCCTTTTGATGTGACAGACGGTGACTTTTGTGTGACAGAACCGGCCGGTCCCTGCTCCGTGTAACCAAGGCCCAGGCTCAGCTGTTGGTTAGTTTATTTTGCAGTGATCCTTTCCTGACTGTTTTAAGCGATACCTCATTACATCCCAGTATTTAATGGTTTGTGAAGCACATGAAATTACGGAACAACCTCAAGTCTCATTTTCATAATATCAATTTGCAGTACCTAGATAAGTGTTCGTTTTCATTTTATTGCTTTAATAGCTGTTTTGGAAGGGTGATCTCAGTGGTGCATTAGCATCTGTTTCTCTGTGAACACGTCCCCCTCTGTCTGTGAGAGCCTGCCCTGAGTCCATCCCTGAGGGGCCCATGGAGGAGCCCTCATGGAAGGATAAATCTTTCTTGAACATTCTCATGTTTTGAAATGGGCACGATGAGAGCTGAGCTGTTATCTGTGTGATTGTCCAGGATTTGCTCTTTGCTTTGCAGACAGGTAATTCCCTTTTTTCTTCTTCCTTTCATTCTTTCAAAGACCCAATTTTAATTTAGCAGCTTATTGCTGCAGAACCAGCACTGGGCTCTGCAATGCTGTCCTGAGATTTCCTGACTCCTGGAAATGATGTAACACTTCCAGTCTGAGCTTCCCTTCAACCTGAAGTCACTGGAGCACAGTAGAGTTGCCAACTCCACTAAATGAACCTTCTAATGCCCCCTTTTTGTTTGCCAGGTAGGTGCTCTCAGCCACTAATGAAATTACTCTTCCCATCTGCTTTGCTAAGCTACAAACCCTGTTATTTCTGCAAGGCTTGAAGCCCACCAAGAAAAACAACTGGTTAGCCTGACAGGATCTCATTTTATAAACTGCTGTTGGTTGTCCTAAAATTAAAGGCAAATGTAATTCCCTGCCTTAGCTTAGCTAGAACTGGTATTAGGTTGACAGGTCAATAAACACTTATTCATTGTATTTAAATTCTGACATAACATTAGCTTTCTTTGAGTCTGCTGGAATGACATAGGTATTTTAAGATTTAATGAAAATAACCAGTATTTTTTGTTACCTCCCATCAGCCAGCTCTTTTAAACTCTTGCATGCAGGTTACTTGCCTTAAAATGTCTAAATTTAATAAGTGCTGTGAAACAGCCTTGTGTTACTCAGTAAAATTGAAGCATTTTGTTATCTTCTGTTGTGGAATGGAAGCTATTTTTGAGCACTTTCTACATTATTTCTGTCACTTTTAGTGTTTTAAAAATGTCTTTAGTCTTTAATTTTGCTGCCTGAAAAATGTCTTCTTGTATCACCTTGCTTGAGTGCTGCTTTCAAGTACTCCTGCCCTGCATTTTTTGCATTAATTTGCTTTTTGACTTTCCTCTCTTATTTATGGGGGTTTTTTGTTAAAAACATCAGTCTGCGTTTTCACTGGCTGTGGAATGAAATTCAGGTGGAGTATTTGATCCTGTAAGTATGAGGCCAAGATTTCAGTCCATCCTTGGTTTGTAAATTCTTTTCAAGCAGATTGTCCTGTGTATTCTGAAGCAAGTCAATTTACTGACTTGGCTGGCACAGGCAGAAGAGGCACTTGAATATCAAAAACATGCTAAGGAGAAATGCATATATGTCCAAGAGATGCTAGTAACTGTTCCATTATTATTCATTTTCCAGTGAAGTGATTTAGTATTGGACCTTCACCACAAAGATAATTTAGCTGCTAAATTATATCTGAATTCCATGGGCACTTCCACTCTGTACACAGCCTGTTGGCATTTCTGTTGAAAACAGATAAAGTTTGAATACATTTGGTAAAGGAAAGCACATTAGAGAACAGAAATTAGTTTAGTTCTGCTACATCCACCAACCTTTTAAGTATTTTCATATATTTTTTCTTTTTCTTTCCTTTTTCTTTTTAAATTGTTTTTTGGCTGTCTGCTTTCATGCAGCTTTCCCCCCTCACGTCACCTGAACCAGCAGGGCTGTTGCTGGTTCATCTGTTCTTTGTGGGAGAGTTTTTTTGTGCCATCCATGGCTATGGATTAAGAGCTTGCAGTGCATTACTGACAGTGCAATGTTGCTGAACTTAGCAACAAGCTTTTTCTCTCAAGTGTTTTTAATGAAACAGAAGTTTCTTGTTGCCATCTAATAGGTTTAAATGCTACTAAAAAGAAATCCCCTCTATTGCAGTTAATCAGATTTTGTTTGCTCCCCGTGATAACATAAGCTTGCTAGTTCTGACACGTTGAGGGAGATGAGACCTGAATGTTTAATTCTAACAAAAAAGGCAGGGAAAAAAAATGGGATTTGTGTGGGAAAACTTCCCTTGCAGTTCATAAAATCAAGAAGGAGGGAAAAAAGGGTGCAGTAATAAATTTCCTTCCTTTTACAGCTCGTCTTAAAGCAGAATGCATGAAAAATACTTGCAAATTTGTGCACAGTAATGTGATTATATTTTCACAACAGTATAATTTTGCTTCAAAATTAATATCAGAAATTTCCTTTCTTTTTTTCTAAGACCTATAGCAAGAATAATGTTTGGCAAACACTCCTGTTTTTAACTACTTCCCTAAAGAGCAGCTTGGGAACTCTCCAAGGATTACCATACTGCTGACTTCAGAAAAAATTAGAGAGCACAAAAAGAAATTTATTTGCAACCCAGGCAGCGAGGGAAGAACAAATCCCAAGTGCTCGTAGGAACTGCTGACACCAAATTGCCTGGAAAGGACGTGTTTGGTGCATTTTGGGATGGCTGTTGTGTGACACAGAATTGGAAAGGACGTGTTTGGTGCATTTTGGGATGGCTGTTGTGTGACACAGAATTGGAAAGGACGTGTTTGGTGCAGTTTGGGTTGCTGTTGTGTGACACAGAGTTGGAAACAATGTGTTTGGTGCAGTTTGGGTTGCTGTTGGGTGACACAGAGCTGGAAAGGTTGTGTTTGGTGCATTTTGGGTTGCAGTGAGCCAGGGGGCACCTGCAGCAGAAGCTGAAATTGTGTCTGCCTGGAATGATTAAGAGCTTGATTCTCACAGTTTATCATTTCTAAAAATTACACATAGCTGGTAGTAATTGTATAGCAAGGGCTCATCTGACACTTCAGATTTATCTGACAAGCTTTTCCACGTTTTAACATTTGCCAGTCTGTGACCTTTTCATCTGGCCTCTTCTGAGTGCAGTTGATGGGGCTTATTTTATTGCTTATTTACTACATTTGCATTTTTGGTGAAAATGAGTTAGGGACTGTTGGGAGAGCAATGTAAAATGTCAAAAGGGAATTGCCAGCTTTGCATTAGGTGGAAAGACTGGATAATGTTTGCTGAAGATCTAATAACCAGGTGTAGTATTAAGATGAAGAGCAATATTCCCTCCCTCCCTGCAACTCTCTGCTCTACAAATGAGGCTCAGATGGTAGGGAAAGAAAATAGCCCAGGAATATATAAGTCTATTATGCTGTAAATACACAAGGGAGCTCAATTAAGGTTGTTCAGGAAATCTTGCTTGACAGTTTGCTTTGAATATGTGATTTTATAAACTTAATGCTCTTTTAGAGCAGTAGTTTCTAAACTACTGTGTGTTTTCCAAAGAAGTGTAATATACTTGCTTCAGGGGGAACCTGCAAGCAAGAACTGAGATGCATTCAGCTCACACAAGAACTGTGAGATGCACTCAGCTCACACAAGAGCTGCTCTCACAAGATGCTCATCTTGCTACCAGTGGTGCTGAGGCTGCTGTGTGATGCCAGCTGGGTATGTTTGGGTCTCTGGCTCTTGGGAGAGGACCCATCCTGTGCTCCTTGATCATAGCTGATCCCTGCTGAGCAGAGAAATCCCAGCACTGAAGTTATGGATGGTCCTTGTTCTTCCGAGCCTGTGTTTTGCAGGCAGTGTTGGGAGGGGAAGGTGGGTGTGAAGGGACTTGCTGGGCAGTGATGGAAGCTGTGAAGTGTTGAGCTTTGTCCAGCCACTGCTGCTCCATCTGGGAGAAGTTTAAAACCTTGTGTGGGTGAAAGATGGAGGTCTGGACCATCCCTCCTCACATGGAGGCAGCAGTTTAAGGCACTGGTAATGTCACAGACTCCAGCTCCCCACAGGAGCATCCCTAGGCCATGAGCAAGGGCTGCTTTGGTTCCCAAGGCTCTGCAGGGACAGGTTTGTTGGGCTGTGCCTGTGGTACCCGTGACTCTGGGCTTGTTTAAACATCACCCTGTTGTCCCTTTGAAGCTTTCCTTCCTCTGCTGCCTGGAAGGGAGTGAGGGGTGGTGTCCTTCAAATCATTAAATTGAGCACAGAGTTCTGTCATCATAGAGTGATATTGAATAACAAAGGAGTATGGCACCAGCACATACTGTGCTCTTGTGCCTTTTGAACACAGGACTAGTGAATTGTCCAGGTTTCTGACTTTTGTACTCAGTCCCTGAGGTCTCACAGGTTGTGCCCACAAAAGGGAAGTACAAACATGAGTGGATACTTACATGTTTACACACATATGTTTGAAAAAGTAGGTGGCTGATTCTCTTAAATCCAGTAGTGTCTTTCTCTTCTCCTATTTCTGCAAAGAAAGTAATTTGCTTGTGATGCAGTAATGTGCAAGGTAGTCCTTTAAATGGTTGATTTCTTTATTCTTATTTTGGTTTGTGTTTTTACACTGGCATTTTCAAAGTGAGTGCCAGTTGGCATTCTGCATAGGGGAACAGAATCACTGCTTTGTCAATATTTTACCCTGATGTATCTTGTTCAATGCAAGTTGAAATTAATTGCCTTTTTTCTTTCTTCCACAAAACCAATTACAATTCTGTCATCTATTTAGGATTAATACCGCTAAATTCATCCCTTTTTCAAGATAAATATTCCACTTAGTACACAGGTATTCTACCTACCAGAGGCTTGTGTGTAGGCTTACATCAATTTCAATTAAATCCCTCTTGCCTGTTGTTAGAGAATTTTGTGTTTATGTCCTTCACTTGAGTTAAATGTGACTTACATTGATGGAGCTTAAATAATTTCATCACTTAACATAATTACTGTTGCAAAATGAAGATTACAAATGTCCAGTTGAGTGGTTGGGGTCCCCTGGCCATGAGTTCTACACTGTGATACTGATACTAGATATATTTAAACATTTAAATGTGTTAGAACAGTGAAAGAGTGAGAAGCTTTGGTGAAACTCAAGATGATGGGAGAAAGGATCAGGATTTTACTTATGCAAAGAAAGACCTTTCCATTTTGGTTCTGAATACCAGATCCTATTTGAGTATTTTGGGTGTTGTGAGTGGACTGACTTTACTGAGGGTGGGAAGGACAGGTTGCCTATCTGATTTTACTTTTTTTCCTCTCTCCCTAACTTTGGAGTTGACTTTATTTTAGGAGGAATGGACTGATGAGAAAGTCAAGTTAAGCAATGGCAATTGAAATCAGGATTTCAAATGTCCTCAAATCTGAAGATGCTTGGCTGTTCTTAATAATACAGGATATGTATAGAAGTCCCAGGATTTATCACTTTCAGAGGTATCACAGCTTGTCAGAAGTGCCACTAATTTGTGTCCCTTTGTGCCCCTGCCAGCTGTACTGTCTCACCCTAGGACCTCTGCAGGCCCTGAGGGACACATGGAGCACTAAGCAGGAATTGCTCCTGATTGTGTGGTATTGATCCATACAAGCAGGTGAAAAGGAAAATGTTGAAGGCTTTTGCAAGGACCCACATCTGTCAGACTCTGCAGGTTCCTGGGATTCCTTCTGTACTCATTTTGTCTGAGTTTGCTTTTTTATTTTGAGTTCACTAAGTACAAGACTTGGCCCTCAGCCCTGAGTACTGTCCATGCAGGGGATTTTTACAGGACTGTGATGTGAATTCCCAGTAGTTGGTCTCACCAGTATGGAACTTTATTCCCCACACACCCCCCATGCTTAGAATATGAACTCTGGAGAGTTTATTTTATTTTTTTAGTGAGGTTAAACAAGATGCAAGTATAGTTTGCATGGAAATAGCTATATATAAATTAGTCATCTGCTTCTAAAGTGATAAAAAGTGATGTAAATACTGCTGGGAGAGGAAAAAAAAGTGTTCTCTAATCTATGTACACATTGAAAAATACTTTTGTTTGGCTCAGGAAAGCACTCAGCATGAATTCCCTCCTACCCAAGTACTCCAAGAGCTGATGTTACAGTGAACCAGTCATGTGGCAAATTAAAAAGTCTGGTGGACGGATGATATGGTTCCAAGAACTCAATAAAACTTATTACCTACAAGACTGATCTTTCTATTCCAGTGACGTGTGTGCTGGTGCTTCTGCAACAACAGGAATAATTAAGGAAAAAAAAATACTGGTTTAGTATTTTGAAGCTTCATTTTAATGGAACAAAAGAACTAATTTTTACCACGGTATATACAGGATTAAGTGGAAATCTCCCCTCCATTGCTTTCCCAAAAAGATGTAAATTTCCTAGCTGAAGTCATGCTTGTTAAGCTCAAGTGATGATGGAGGTGTGAATATATTAAGGAAAACCTGAGAGGCTGAAGTAGACAGGAATGATTTCCTCATCAGGGATGTGAATGTATCAGTTTAATGTGGAAAAAAGTCTCATTGCATTTAGGCCTAGTGGCAGCTGAGAAACACACAGTTGCTCTTCCCTGTGAATCAGCTGATCTTAGAAAACTTCCACATGAGTTAGTTCAGAAACAGAGCAAGCTCTGTCATGCATCTCTGGCCCATGAACTGATTGCTGTTGGTGTGTGATTATCCAGGACAGGAAACAATAAGGAAAACATTCCAATCCCATCACCCCAAGTCAGGCAGACCCCTGATGAAGAGTTGTTGTGAGCACTGAGGTAAATGAGATGAGCAGCAGTGCAGGCTCCCCTGCCAGCCTGTGTGCTGCTGTGCCCAGGGGTGCCAGTGGGAGCTGCAGAAGTGATGCCCACTCTGCCATTTTGAGGTGTGCTTGGAAGTTCAGCCTGGAGCAGGGGCACTGACTTGAGCACTGCAAACAGGCTCTGGGGCCTGCTTGGTCAGCCCTGAGTGAGTGTAAGGAGGGTGTGGAGGGAGGAGCTGAAACCTGTCTTGCTTTCTGCAGGCTTTCCACAGGAGAATGCCAGAGAGCTCCTTGAAGTTGAACTTGCAGGCTGTGTGCAGAGGGCACCTGCATGGCCAGCTGGCAGCCTTACAAGTGTTAGAGGCACCCTCGTGTTCCTGGGATAGTGGAAATCATTTCAGCTCCATCTTTTTTTAATTTGTCAGGAGGAGCTACATCCTGAGTGCTGTGAATATAAATGCTACTGGACGATCATTAAGGTTGGAAAAGATCTGAGATCACCAGGTCCAGCTGTTAACCCGCCACCACTGCTAAACCACATCCCCAAGTGCCACATTCACACACCTTTGAACACTTCCTGGGAAGAGGATTCCAGCACTTCCCTAAACAACTTATTTCAGTGCCTGAATCCAATGATTGTGTATGGGAATTGCAGTATACTTTTAGATCTTAGGAAAAACATCTGCGTTTTGTCCATATTGATAGGTGTTTAGGCTTATGCTGGAGCATCTATTTCTGCATAAGTCATTCAAAACAATTGTCATTATTTGATATAGGCCTTAAAATTGTTAGTTAATTCTGACTCTAGGCACAATTATTTTATTTTCATTTCTACTTGCAGTAGTGTTGTGTACACCAAGAGAAATTCTCATTATACACTGCTTTTATTTCAGTGTTTTGATGCCAGTAGCCCAACTTGGTGTCCTTGATGTTCTCTTTCTTTCTCTGAGCCAAATAACTTCAAGAAACATTCTCAGCTAATGATGACCATGCAGCAACAGTGACTCTGCAGTTCTGGGAGCTCAATTATCCCCATAAAATCAGGAGCTTGACTATAAGAAGTATTCTGGGATGTTCCTTTTGTTCTGTTCCCTTGACTTTCTCCCCTCATTTGCTTATATTGTCTTTGGAAGGATGTATTCCCTTCATTTGACTAGCAGGGAGGGCTTGCATTGCATGATTCTTTTTATAGTCAGTTCTGCTCTTCAGCAGAGTTTGCAGATGGAGTAATTGCTGTGCCCGCAGCAGCAGCTCCCTTTGTTCCTGCCCTGACAGGTTGCTTTTCGCTTGACTTGACTTTGAAGTTCTGAGCTCCCATTTCTTAGAAATTTGTTGTGGTTTTTTGACATTATTTCTTGTGTGTTTACGAAGCTTTCCATTCACATTCCCTTCTTGTCAGTGCCTTTGCACTGGCTGCTTAGGAGAGAGATTTGGGTGTTATAAATAATGAAGCAGAACGAGGCAGTGCAGCTCAGGAAGGCTTTGGGGAAGCAGCTCTGTGATTACCACTGCTCCCCTTGCTGTGACACCATGGACACGCATGGCTGAGGGGATGGATGCCATTGTGTCTCTGCATGGGCTTGGTCTCAGGCTGTGTTTGTGTTGGACAGGGGCTGCCTTGGGTTGGTGAGCTCTTACACAGGATCATTGTGGAAGCAGTTCATGTCTGGTAGCTGTGAACAGATGGTAATGCGTTATTTTTGGCATGGGGAAGGAAAAGGAGACCTCACGTTGCATATGAATAGACATCTCTGGGGCTTGTCCTACCAAAGTGAGGATGCAGAAGTAAAAGGAGAGCAAAGCTTTGCTGGCCCTTTGTGCCCTGCTGTGCCCTTCAGTTACTCCTGCCTTCATCTGTTGCTTCTGGAAATTCTTTATGTGGATACAAACACAGTAGGATTGATGAGCATATTTATTCTGGCTTGTCAGAAATATACTGTTTGCAGTTTTTGGGATAGAAATGGAGATGGGCCAGCAAGTTGGGTGAGAAATGTAAGGACTAGCCTGACTATAGTAACATAATGTCATTTGGGCTTTTATTATCAGTGTGATTGGGACTGTGTTGTGTACTGGCCATTGTGTTACCACAGGCAAAAAGACCATTTCTCACAGAGAGATGTTGTGCTCCATGTGTGGGGAAACAGGGGGTGCTGCTGTGCAATAACTGCCAGAAAAAGCCCATGACAAGCTCACCTGTATTTAGTGACTGACTGATTGAGAACAGAGGTTGTGGGGAGTTGGGAGGAAAGGTGACATTTTGGTTTAGACATACAGACTCTGTGATGAGAGCCTGAACATTTGCAAGGAGCCATGAAACAGGCTGGTCCTTCACCTTAGGAAGCTTCTCAATTCCTCCCTCCCCACACACCTCCCTTGCTCTATTTCCTGCTGTATTCAATCACTATTCAGCTTTCAGTCCAGCTCTTGGGATGTGTGGGCTGTGACACAGGTGCCTTGTGACCTCCAGAATAAACCCCACAAAGCTCCCTGGTGGGGAGCAAACCCAGGCAGATGCAGAACAAAACCAGGGAATTTGGAATTGGGGTTGTTTAAAGATGAATCTTAGAAGGTGAGTGCAGTCAACAGATGGAGGAAGATCTGAGAAGCTGAGAAACTTCAGGAGTTATTTCATGCTGGGTGAGATGTGGCACTAGAGGTTCATCATTTAAGTTCCCAACAGCATTTTCCAGATTGAGGAATTAACAATTCAGCGTGGGGAAGTGGAAAACTCTTTATATTCTGTGCAGAGTCCAGCCTGGGCTTTCAGGGCTGAGGGATTGCTCTCCAGCACAAAGCCTGGGAGATTCTGAGATGCCTGTGCTGCCTGGTTCTCTGTAGTTTCTTAGTTGTCTGTCTTTTAGTTTGTTTAAATAAAACCTGACTTGTAGCATGAGAGAATTTTTTCTTGGATGCATTTTTAATGAGCTCTTCTACAGTTGGTAGGACCCAGAGGTAGTTCAACATCTTCTGCTCAGTGCTGCTGATGCTCGTCAGAAATTAGTATTTGACAACACTTCATGATTTCAAAAGCCACTGAAACACTGATTATATATTTTATTTTTAATTCTGATTGCTTTACAGTGGTAGGTTGGTTTGCTTTGAATTGCTGCCACTTGTAGATGTGAGTTCTGTGGTCACAAATGTTTTCAGGTCAGCTCAGAATAAGGAAATGCTAAGACACAATAGTGCATGAGTGTTTGTGAAGGCCAGCTCTGAGCTTTGCCTTCAGCCTTCTCCTGAGGGAGTCATGGTCTCATATCTCACACTTTGAGCCAAAGGGTGCTGCTGTTACCAAGCCTGGTCAAATTAATCACATTGTACTGTGCAGAACTGCAAAAATGCAGATTTGTGTACTAGCTTTTGACACTAGTATGCTATTGTGTTTGAATTAATTCTCTTAGCCTTAATGTGACATGACCATTGTAAGGCTTTAATATGCTAAGATGGTAAAAAAGATGCTTCTATGTTTTTACTACAGTGTGAATAAGAAAGCAAAATTTATCAGTTCATAGCATTTTAATTGTTTTTATAAATGACAAAAACTGCACACTCAAAAAAAATCAAAATTATGGCACTAAATATACAGGGACAAGACTCAGGCATGTGTTTTAACCCTTTGATGAAGGTACCTTGTAGTTTAGTTTGGATCCAAGTGATTTAAAAGCTGAAATATAGATTTGAATTTTGTTGATTTCTTTGTAGCAGGTATAAATTGATTTGATCTTAAAGATAAAGGGACAGGGCCTGTTCAGTCATGGGCAAAATGGTTTTTGGACCAGAAAGAACCACCTTTGGTTTCAGAATGTCTTATGAGGACTTTCTGGCAGTCAGTGTGGCTGAAAACCACCAACCTCTCTAAGCAGCAGTTGAAATACTTCTGCAGATCAGATTGAGTATATCTTTAATACCTGCTATTGCTTCTGGCAGGCTTGTTTCTCCCCTCCCTTCTAAATAACACATGATCAAGAGGGAAAGACTCCATGGTGATGGTTTCTAATGGTTCTAGTTCTCTGAGAGAAGACTGTAAATCTCTGGGGTGCTCTAGTATAAATAAACACTGTCCCTTCCTAGCTGTAATAAATTTCTGAACCTGGTGTCTTTGTGAGTTCTGTCTGGAAAATGATGATTATTTGCCTAAATGAGCTCTATAAATAAGCATTCTGTATTTTAACAGGTGTGGTTGCCACTGCAGTACAGCTGCTGTACTTGGGGAGAAAAAGGTATTCTATTTTAATGGAGTAGCAGAAAGGCTTTGCATGTCTTTGCTCGAATTCAGTGCATAATTTAAAACACATAGGGAGTTTTTTTGTAGTGTATATACGCCCTGATATTTAACAGTAAGTAGCTATCACACATTATCTTTGTTGAGTAAGTATGAGGAAAACAGAGCATGCTCCCAGCAGCAATGGATCTGGCAAAGCTTGTGGGTTTGGTGATAAAATTTCCAATTTCACACTTATTCTCAAGTCAAAAGAGACAGCAGATAACTGAAATGTTTCTGAGGGGGACAATCCCAGACATCTCAAAGTTTAAGAGGGCTCTGTGACTGATTGCTAAGTGCAGGGTGGATTTACACTGACACATGCTGCTTTCAGAAAACATTTGAAGTTGCAAAGCAGTATCAGTTCCATGCAGGTTTTGTCCACCTACTTTGGGTCTGCATATGGCCAAGGTGTGAATTTTGTACAAAATGTTGCTGATGTTTTATGTATTGAGTTAAACACGTGGTTCTACAGCTGTCACTGGTGCTCTCTGAGCAGAGGTGTGTGGTTGTATCTCGTCCCTTCCCTTTGTGATAAATGTGACACGTTGCTTTTCAGGGGAAATTTGGTTGTTTTTAAGAACAAATTCAGCTCATTGAGTCCACTGGCAATGTCAGGAGAGCCAAGGTGCATAAATCTCTGTCTCACACACAGGCTCAGGAGCAGGAGCTCTGCACTTTGTTTTACCATTAGGCAGAGTCAAATTCTCACCTGGCGTGTGTTGACTCAGGCTCTGAAGTCAGTGAACCTCTCCAGTGATCTCTGGACACAGATGGTGGTCATTACTTCCAGAGGCCACCATACCTAAGCTGATCAAAGAGTGGAGTGATAAAGCTGGTTCTTGATCTCTGCCTCCTAAAGATTGACAGGAGTAATGACTGGACCCCCCACGACAACGGAGAGCTCTCTGGCCTAGAAAAATTCCCTTTTGGCCTTGTGCTTGCACCAGTAAAATTGGGTGCAATTATTTCTTTATGTAGCAAAAAAGACATTGAGATCTTTCCTCTCCAAGTGTGGAAACAGCAGCTTTGAGTTCCTGCCCTGCCTGCAGACCAGCCATGACTTGCTGTGCCTTGCAGGGTGCTTTGTTTACCCTGTAGGAGACCTTATGGAAGAGGACTGGAAGGAATTGTTGTGCATGGGATTTTCAGGAGATGTTTTCATTGATCAAAAGTGTCCAGCTGTGTTGCAGAGGTGACTTTCTGAAGGCAGCTGGAGAAGCACATCCATGAGTAGTGACTGCCATGGAATTGATGCAAGTCAGCTCCTGTCAGTGCTCTCAGCTGTAGGTGCAAGGCAGTGCTTGCAGAAATCTCTGCAGCATCACTTGGCAGGTTCATGTGCTGCCTCTGAGTACCTCTGTTCTCACTGAGCCTGGACAGGCAGTTCCAGCTATTATTTTAATGCTGTGCAAATAGTCTTTGTATTTCAAAGTGGGGGTTAGATTTTAACAACAGTTCTTTCTGCAAGAGCTGATATTTCTGTGTTCTTACAGCATTCAAAATGTCAGGGCCCTTGGGAAATAGCAGGCCTAATGTACAGTGGTCACTGCTAATGAAACTTCTAAATATTTCCTCCTGTGTCAGGATGTTGAAAATTCTTTGCTTTTGTTTAACTTGCTTTGTGATTTCCATGCTCTGATTATTTTTTTTTTCCCACCCAGGTTGCTTAATGCATGCCATAACCAGAACACTTGTTTCTCTGTGTGGAAAACATACTGTTTCTGGGGGGAGAAATGCAGAACTTATATCCAAAATGCTCATTTCTTCCTAATTATACTTGGTTTTTATTTTAACTGTTGCTGTCTCTGCTGATAATTGTCAGGTGGTCTCAAAACTCGCTTCTTGAAGAGTGAACTTTTGAGTGTTGTTACAGAAAAGTAATTCTTTGTAACCCACTGTCAGCTCTGAGTCAGTTTGTGCTTGTGGAACTGCCAGATTGACTTAAAGCTTTCTATTGCTTCTTTTGGCAAGGAACACATCTGGCACGCTGGGCACCCTGTCCTTCCTGTACAGGAGGCTGATCTTCCTGAGAAATAGACCTTGTTCTGTTCTTCTCTACAGCTGCTCTCAGCCTGGCTGCTCTTGAACTTGCAGAGACTTTCCCAGACCTGCTCACGTTGCCCAGAGCCAGCAGCAAGGGGGTAAAGTCACCCTGGGTAGCCACTCCATGTCCCTCTGTTTGGGAGTGCTGCTGCTTTCCATGCCTGGGATCCCTGGGAGGGCTTTGAGGATGGACTGGTTTCCTTGTTATTCCAGAAAGGTGCAAAGAGCAGAGACTGGCCACATTTGTGTCTTTTTGGAGACTTCCAGGATTCAAGGGTGCAAGTGTGTCCCTGGTGTTGCCAAGGCAGGTGTCAGTGCTGTGGGATGACCCCTGGCATGGAAACACTTGCTCTGCAACAAATATGAAATAAAAGATGGACTGAAGTGTCAGTGAAGAGCTCTGAGCACTCACACTCAATGTTGGTACCTTTGGGCAGCTGCTGTGTCTGCTAGCTGGAGCAACGTGAGGTGTTATTTTCATGTGGATCATGGAATGGTTTCCTTTATTTCAAACAAGACTCTTTTGGTGATGAGGGGGAAAAGCAATCCTGAGTTTTGAAGTTGTGAAGTTCAGGCTCACAAAGGATGTCTGAGGTGGGTCAGTCATGACACAAACAGCATCATGGCTTCTTTAGTGCTTCTGAAATTGGTCCTCAAAACTCTTGAAGCTATGATTGCTAAAGGAAGTTTTTCTGGGCCCTTTTATGCACATCACTTAAATCACTTTATGTATCAGTTTCAATGTGTGGAAAACAAATACACAAATGGTATGGAACCCTACAGAATCTTTTTAGAGAGAGGGATATATTTGAGTATAGAAGCTTAACTGTTCTTTTAAGTTCCTGAACAGCTCCTAGAATATTTGTCACTGCCACCTCTTTGAATTGGAAGAGAACAATCTGTGTTTTCTGAGACAGAGTGAATCTAGACTGGCACTCCTCTTTCTCTGTATCAGGAAAATATTCCAACATTATTCCAAGCAAGATGAGCACTACAGGTAAAGCCTCATCAGGATTCCAGTGAAAGGCAGTCATTAACAACCTTTTGCATCTCAGGTTTGTGCTTGCACACTGCTCAATTCTCTATGCTGAAGAACAGCAAGTAGGAAAACCCCTTTGGTTTGAGACTGAGTCTGCAGGCAGCATTGTTCTGGCTAGGAGGTGTTTCTGTCCCCATTCCCTTCCATTTCACTGTTCTGTGTGTGACCCTTTGACATTTGCACAAGGAAGGAATCAGAACAAGATGGTGAAGGATTTGCCTGAAGGAAAGTAGACTCTGCTAAGAAAGGGAGACTCTGAACCTGGGTTGTGTGCACACAGTCTCAGGGGTGAGGCTGACTGGCTCTAGATATTATTAGTGTGACACAGAAATGATGGTCTCTGGCTCATGGCAGAGACAATGGTCCCTGAAAAAACTGGGAGATCTCTGGCACAAGGAAAAGTTTGTGCAGAAGCAGCAAAATCTTCTGTGTGAAAATGAGGTGTTTGAGACAGTAAACAGCATCACTCCCATGGCAGTTTCTAGCTGTCACTCCTAGAAATACACATGTTCCTAGGATAATTTTTTCATCTTGCTTCTTTCATGGGATATGATGATACCTCAGATGTTAGACTTGCTCAGGTAGAGGCTCAGTGACTCTGTAATTGTTTTCCTTCAATTATCTCAGAAAGCATCCCTGAAATGTTACCCTGTTGATGTCTCCCTGGACTTGCTGAAGTCTCAGGAACCATTTTCTCAGCTCTGAGTCAGAAGTGCCATTCACTAACTTTTGATCTTTGGCCCTTCTTTCTTAAAATAAACTCTAAGCCATAGAATTTAACATTTCCTGCAAGAAAGACTTCATGACATTGCTAGGGTTCACTTAGGTGCAAAGTGACACTATATATTATTAGGACAAAAAATGGCAAAAAGAATATCTGGCATGTTTGCCTTGCCTGATCTTTTGTCTTAGTGCTGCCCAGAGAAATAGAAATGTCTCTGCAAACAACAAAATCAGAAATGTTTTTCTTAGTCCTTCTTTCTGATGTGTGTATGCCAATACTCCTGGGATCTAAGATCCTAATAGATTTATTGGTGATCAATATTTGTTGTGAGTTTACCAGATTAATTTTTATGTTGGTATTGCTGAGGGCTTTAAAGATAATGTAGACTTTGCTAATTTTCAGCCTTCTGTGTAAGGGGGGCAGCTGGGAAGATGCACCCAGTGGGCATTATCCTTGTTTGGGATCCCTGGCTGGGTGGTTCCTTCATGGAACCTGTCCTGGCTGCTGTTCCCAAGGCCAGCTCTTCCCTTCATCCCCAGCTGCAGCTGCTTTTGGGACCCCTTAGGCACTGCTGCATTCTCCATAGTATCCATATTATATAATCTCACCATGAATCAAAGTGGTGGTGGAAGGAAGCAGAATTCTCTCAGGTTTGCTGCAGAAACATAGTTTAACATGGATTTAGACCATCTATTTTTTCTTTAAATTGTATATTGCTAACCAATGCTGTAACTTCTACAATAATCATTAAAGCAAAACCACGGGTTAAACTATTCCAAGCATTTAATGAATTAATCTGTTCAAGGAGTATTTTCCAGAACCTTGTAGAATATTAGGAAGGGCTTTGAAGTGATGATGGAGTGCTGCATGTTTGAGACAATGTACTTGCCTTGCATCAGGGCTACATGCCTGATGGGGTTTCTTGACATGGGTATGAGCACAGGACTGCTACAGGGGAGCACAGCTCATCTTACATTTGTAGAAGTGCACCTGCCAGAGGGGATTTGATCCATTACATCTCCTCAAATGTGCTTTTCTTTGTTTCTCACCCAAATTCTTCTTGAGTGGCATTCAGGGCTGCACCAGGTACCTTGTTATTGTCCTAGAAGCATAGCTGCTTCTCAAAAGTGGGGGGTTTTTTAGTGTTGGAAGAGACTCTAACATCTAAACTGAAGTTCACTTATTTTCTTCCTCTTTTCTTCTGGAGAGTAGTGAATTTTGCTTGGAATTTTCCTTTTTTCAACCAGCCCAAGCAGGACTTCCTGGATCACGGGAGACTCCACAGCAGCAGAGGAGTAGGAAGCCACTCTTTGAGAGAAGAGCTGTGATTTATGTTCTCTTTCCTTCTGAACAGTTTTAGGGATAAAAGAGCTGGATCCTAAAATGACATTCTCTGCTGGGAGTTATTCCACAGCTCCATGGAATTTTGAGAGTGAGTTAAGTCCTTGTACTGACACTTGGTATCTTCTTGTAGCCTTGGATGTGGCACTGCCTTGATAGTATAGGAAATGTCAAACCAGAGATCTGTGAAAACGGGAAGAATTCAAGGCTTTGTTTTACTGTCTCATTTCTCACATATTTGATTTAAACATGAAAAATAGATTCCTTTTTGCTTTTGAAGTCCTCCTACAAAGCTGCAAGTCCATGAACAAGCTTGAGCTCTTTGACTGATAAATTAGTGAACCTCTGTGGGACTTGAGATGGAGCACAAAGCCTGAGAACTGTCAGGGAGAGGTGCCCAGGCTGTGTCCATGAGATGTGCAGGTACCTGCCTGTGCCTCAGGTGCCCAGGAAATGGTGCCCTAAAAGGAAAAGTTACCTAGCTGAAGCCAGAGGCTGAAATGGCTGCTAAGGTAGAGGAAAAAGGAAGGGGTTTTAGGGGCAAGACCACTGAAGGAGACTTAACTTCCCAAGGTATGTGAAAACAAGTCAGGTACCAGATATGAAATTGGCTTCTCTGGTAAACTCACCCTGCTGTGACTTCTGCCATTGCTGAGCTGTGGGGTTTTTACAAATACACCTGGTAACAGCACATATAATGCATATGTTCATTGTTTATAACCTGGCAAAGCTTTTGCATGAATGGTGTTGGTTGATGATTGTGTTGGAAGCTTCTGTGATGATGATTTTAAAGCTTGTACAGCAATAAACACAAATCCTGCAGTGCTGTGTGTTTAAAGTCCCTATTCTCAAACTGATCTGCCATTAAAAGACTGAATGTAAACAGCTGTGCAGATTTCTGTAAAGCTGCACTGGTTTACATCAACGAGGGTTGTGGCCTAAAATACTTGGGTATGTTTAACATAGTGCATTTGTCCAAAGATATGATGAAAAGTCTCTTTGCAGTGCCAAGAAAATTGTCCCACAAGCAGCAGAGCACACTCAGTCCATCATTGCCAGTTCGGTCAAGGCTGAATAGCAGCCCACAAGCCCCAGCACTGGGTAAATGCCTCTGTAATTTGTCTTCTGACACTGCACTGCCTGCAGCTCTGCCAAGGAAATGGAAAAATGTGGAGCGAGCCCTGAGTAACCCGTCACAACACAATGAATCCAGCTTCCAGAACTATTGTGGCTGGGATGCTGCTCTCCTCACACACACCAGCAGCTACAACAAACTGAACAAAACAAAACAAAAGCAACAACCCTCCTCTTTGAGAGAAACAAGGGAGGGGGAAATCACATGATTTGCTGTTTTGTCAAAGTAGCATAAACATGGCAGTTTGTGCAGCAGGATTGGGAAACAAGAGGCAAGTCTAGATCCATGTAGGCTCCTTGCTTCAGGTCCCAGTTTTCTTACCCCTCTGACCAGCAAGAACTCAGGGAAGCACAGATTTTCCTTTTGGTCATGCTCTGCAACATGAGCTTTGTTGTGGCAGTACATCCTGACACAGCTTGGGTGAGGTGGAGCAGGAGCTGCTCATGCAGACAGAAAATCTCCATTGGCACCAGTAGGTGAGGTGCTGACTTACAGGGAATGGTCTATTCTGTGTTATGGTCAGAAGTGAAGTGAGGAGAGCTCAGCAAGAGGCTGTTCTTGAAGCTGGGGACCCTCAGTTTGGATGCAGTACAATTGCTTGCTTTGCTTTGTGGCATGGACACGTAGGGTCACACCAGGGATCTCCTGAATCTCCAGGGTGCTTTGAGAGACAATGCAGCTTTCTGATCATGCCAATATATAATGTCCAAAATCTTTTCCTGTTTGTGCCATGTTTCCTCTTTATTTTTTCCTTTTTTTCAGGCATGTTATTAAATACAGTACTTTTTATTCATATAAAGTAGATTTCTTCTTCCGATAAATACATTCTTCAAACAGAACTTAATGGCAGAAATTTCCTGAGCAAAAATAAACCACATCTCTGGGCTGAAGCTGTGCTAGTGAGAAAACATAGCTCTTTTCATCTTCAAAGCACTGTGCAAACTTGAAATAATGGATTTTTATTTTTTTTAAATCGGGCCTGTGAAGTATGTATTAATGTTCCAGATGAAAGATGGGAACCAAAAAGAGAGGTTAAGTTAAAGTTGTTTGGATCAGAGCCAGCTTTGCCTACTCTCTGAGCTGCTTGGACCTATAGAATATGAGATTCATGCTTATTGACACTTCTGCCAGTCCATAGAATACCCTGGGTTAGGAGGGACTCACAAGGATCATCAGTCCAGCTCTGCACAGACACCCCAACAATCGCACCCGCACAAACATTGTCCAGCTGCTCCTGGAGCTCTGGCAGCCTTGGGGCTGTGCCCGTCCCCTGGGGGCCTGGTCAGTGCCCCACCACCCTCTGGGGGAAGAACCTTTTCCTGATACCAACCTGAACCTCTCCTGACACAGCTTTGTGTCATTCCCCCAGGTCCTGTCCCTGGGCACCTGAGAGGAGAGATCGGTGTCTGCCCGTCCACTTCTGCCCATGAGGAAGCTGTAGAAATTATTTGGATGTTAATAAAGTTAATAAAGCTTACAGGATGGAGATTGACTGGCAATAAATTTGTTTAGCCTTTTTCAGGTGCCAATGAGCAGCACCACTGAGCAAAGTCCTCATTTATTACCTACTTTTGAATAATTAAGATGAAAATCTTTCTACCTATTGGAAAGAAAGTAAACCACAGAATTTCAGTGTGCTTCATGCTGCAGCCCAATCTGCACACTCACCCAGAATTTCATTGTAGGATTTTTCTTTTTTTGTTGTTGTTTCACTGGGGAATGTTTTTATTGCTTTGGTGTGGGATGCTGTGCTGTCCTCCTCTACAGCAGAGATCTGAATGTGGCCTTGGTGCTGCACTAATGACCAATTTGCTGGTTTACAGGCACAGACCAGTGAACACGAGCTGTTGTAAGGGTACAAGAACTTGTAGTTGATATTAGTACTTGGCAGAACATGGAAGCACAAACATCCTCATTTCAGTCCCACAGCCACTGCTGGCAGTGTCCCTCCATTGCTCCCAGTGCCCTGTGAGTTAGCAGGAGCAGTTCAGAAAATGTTTTCAATGAATGTGCTGAACAGCTGAGAATGTTCTTAGAAGGGGATTAAACCTGCTTGGCTTTGCCATTGGTATTAACTGGTCACAGGAAGTGTTTCCAGGACAAGGACCTCTTCTGGGTGTTAAAAAATAAAGTGTATGTGGAGTTTTCAGGCTCTGGAGAAATCTCAGCAATACCTTTAGGAATGGATGTGTGATACTGCAGTGTGGTGAGTTTATGACATCCTGGCAGCTGTTAGAGTGGCTCAGCATGTTGTGATGATAAAGTCTGTTTATTCTAAGTGTGGTAACACAAGCAGCATTGTAACTTAATGATTTAATTTGTTTCCTAACTCATTCTTGCAAATGTTACAAGGCAAATAAGAGGGAAATAGAAAATTAGGATAAGGTCTGGGATCTCTGAAGTGAAAGATTTTGAGTCTGAAGTGTGATGCAAATGCCAGGCAAGTACATTTGAACCAAATGAAAAAAAAAAGTTGATTTATAGAAGCAACTGTTGTTTATACACAGGTCACCAAAGGAGCACGTTATGGAAATTGGCAATAAATTAAGATGAACTGAAGGCAGGAGATGGGATGAAAGAATGAGCCTACCAGAGTAATTCAAGCACAGCCCAGTTGAAAGGTCAGGTTATTGAGTGGTAGCTACTGTTCCCATGAGATCAGGGTAGGGGAAGGCAGCCAGATGCTTCCCAGATCCTGTTTTATTGTCAGGAAGACTTTACTTACTAAGAAGCAAGATCTCCATCTGCAATTTCAAATGGATGTCAGGGGGTTCAAAATGCAGCCCATGGTCTGAAACTGCCTTCAGACATTCCCTGTTTCACACAGCAGTGCCCACAGCTGCAGCTGGGCTTGGCAGTCCTTGCCCTCAGAGCTGGGCCAGGAGCATCCACTGACAGGAGCAGGCAAGAGGAAGCACTGCCCTCCCTTCCCTGGGCTCCCAGCTTTCCAGTGCAGTCTGGTTTCCTTGGCTCTGCAAGAGCTGCTGCCATTTGCAGTGGGCTGAGGCTCAGGGCAGCTCTTTGGGGCAGTGAGCTCTGGAGTTTTGTGTCCCTTGGGTTCAAACCAGGCTGCTCTCTGCCTGTGAGACCCCAGCAAAGCTTCTCATGGCATGTAAGGAACACTGGGGTTCCTGCCTGCTCAGTCCTGCCTTGTGTTGTGTGCAGCTGCTGGAGGGAGTTTGGAGAGCTCCAGGAGGAGCCCAGGTTTCCATTCTTCAGAGCATGGCACTGTAGAAGTGTGGGAGGGTGTTGCAAGGTGTGGGAGCTGTGGGGTAGCAGGGAGGCTCCCACAGAGTGTTTCTTGTGCATCCTTTGGTAAGATTGCACTTGTGTCCACTCAGTCTTTGAATTAATAAGGAGTAACAGGTTCTTGAGCATTATAAATAGTGACCACATTTGGATAAGACATTTTCTGGAAAGAGTAATCTTTTCTGTTTGTTTTGCCTAAACTCAGCATCTGATTTGCCATGCTGCTTTCTGCTGTGTTTTGAATTATATCTTTCAGACTTACCAGGAATGAACTAGTAGCTAATCTTCAAAGAAAGTCTTAAAAAAAAAATAAATTGCTTTAGGAAATGCTGTTAAGCATTGTTTATGTGCCTCTGTTTTTCTCATCTTTTCCCCTGGACAAAAATCAATATTCCTTCCTACTGGTAAGAGGATCTAAAGCTACAGCAGGTGTTGGCTCTCCAGCACATACAGATGAAGAAGGAAAAAGGAATGACTATTTGGGATTGATCTTTTCTCAGATTTTCAGAGGAATGTGGTGTTGTTCTATATTCATAGGTTGTTTGGTGCTTTGTCCTCTCATAAATAGACTAGAAGCAGCTGAATTTCTTGTGCAGGTAGATTAGCTTGGTTTCTTTTTTTTGCTTGCTCCTTAGATTTCATGTGGGAGGGTTTTTAGAGCATCTTACTACTTTGGGATGAAGGGCTGTGTGTGTTCAAATGAGAGAGTCCAGTGTTGTGTAATGCACACATATTCAAGCAACACCAGTTATTTTAGAAATAAATTAGAAATATTGAGACATTGCCTTATTTAGCATCTTTCTCCTCTGTGTCTGACTTTGACCTCTTGTCCTTGACATGGAATATATAACAATTCCCTGGCTTTCATGCCCTGGCTGCCCAGCACTGTGGGAGGGCCTGGAGCAAGAGGGTGATCCCTGAAAGGTTTTAATAATGTATGAATAGAATTAAAGTAAATGTAGGTAAAATTCTGACTTTTTAAATCTGCAAAATTACAGACAGAGGCATCCTGGGAGAGGGGTTTGATATATGGGTGCCCTGGGGGCAGGGAGAGAGCACTGTCACTGTGTGACTGTGATGTTACAATGCTCTTGACTTATTCCTAGTCACAGAAGAGCCCCACGGTGTGGGAATGGCAGCTCTCCTGTTCCTGAGTGGCAATGGCAGCTCTCCTGTTCCTGAGTGGCAATGGCAGCTCTCCTGTTCCTGAGTGGGAATGGCAGCTCTGCTGCCCTGAATGGGAATGGCAGCTCTGCTGCTCCTCTCTGGGAATGGCAGCTCTCCTGCCCTGAATGGGAATGGCAGCTCTGCTGCCCTGAATGGGAATGGCAGCTCTCCTGTTCCTGAGTGGCAATGGCAGCTCTGCTGCTCCTGTGCAGCACCACAGAGCCCTTGGCTGGCATGTGGGGGCTGCCCAGAGCGGCTGTGGCTGCTGGCAGAGGGAGCAGCTTGGGGACCTCTGGGATGTGGCTGCTCCAGAGGAGGATTTTCTGTCCTGCAGGTTACACATGAGCCCTGGCAAGGGATGGTGTGGGGGGAACAAGGAGACTGGTGTCACTGCCTTTCTTCTCCTCCTCTCCCAGCTGCCTTTGGAGCTGGCAGCACTGCTGCAGAGGAGCAGGGCTTGTGGGCTGCTGTGTGTGAGTTCACAAGTGATTTATTCCTGGGGACACCTGGGATCCAGCAAATGAGGAAGAAAACCATGGGGCAAGGCAGCCACAGAGTGGGGGTTTGGATGAAGGGATGCAGCCCAGATGTCACTGATTTACAGAATCACAAGGTTGGAAGAGACCTTCAAGGTCATCGAGTCCAACCCATTCCCGTCACCTCAGCTAAACCCTGGCACCCAGTGCCACATCCAGGCTTTGTTAAACACACCCAGGGATGGTGACTCCACCATTTAGGGCTCTGCTGTGCCCTTGGAAGGTTAGAGGGTGGTTTTCATTTATTGGTTTTTTTTTTTTCCCCTTCTCTTTCATGGTTATAAAATACTTTATTGACTTTATAAAAGATGATCACAAAAATTTAGGCTAATAAAAGAACCAAGCTATAATCTAAAGCTTCATCCTGGCAGACTTTTTGCTGCATGAATAAAGACTCTGCAGTGTGGCAAGTTGTACAGTAAAATCACACTAAGAAATAGCAATGAAAACAACTAATAAAAACTGATATAAACCTCTTGTTTTAAGAATTAATTCAAATAGAGCGGAAACAATACGTAATTTTCAAGGTGGTGATTGGGAAAGGGTGGAAGTATCACTGCAGGCTTATAATTTTGTGCTCACATAAATCAAATTTTAGTAGTCTCCTATTGCTGACTATGGAAAAACGATTCCAAATTGTAATTTTGTTACATGTGTTTCTTGTGAATGGTTTTATTAGTTTTTAGATAATATCAAACCTCTAAGGACAGGCCTGAAGCTGGAATAATTGTAGATTTTCTCTTGCCTTGCTATTTAAAACTTGTTAACCATTGTGATCTCAAAAGCAGAAATGCTGGTCCAGATAAAAATGGTCTTTGACTACAAGGCTCACAGCAGGGGGCTTCTGGCTGTCTGCTTTGCTTCTTGTTTCACTGCAGCTGAAACACAGAAGAGACCAGATTTGTTCTCCATTTGAGTGTACATAAATTCAGATTAACTCCTTAGGAAAGCTCTTCAGGCTGTGTTTGGAGGCACAGCAGGACTTGGAGAAGCAGGAGGTTTTTGGCTTCTGGCTTGGCTTTTGATCAGGGAGGATTTCCTGAAAGGAAATAATATTGAACAGTGGTCTCCAAGCAGCCAGTAGCCATTATAAGTTATGTTTTAAATATTGGTGACTGGACTTCATGTGGCCTTGGAGGGCTTATGGAGAGGACAGTGAGGGCTTGATCTCAGTCATGAGCCTGTGGTTGAATTGAGTTAGCAAAGGACTTGATGTTTTCACAGAAAACTTGCATAAGCCTGAAAGCTTCTTAGCAACTATTTATAAATTCATCTGTCTCCAAAGTAACTTTGTACCCTTGTACACAGTGTATCTGGCTTTAGGGGAGAGTCACATTTAGTCTTCAGGAAACTGCCAGCAAACCAGTTCATCTGTGCTGTAGGGACAGGTCACTGTGGGCAGTCCTTCCTTTGGGTTTGGGCACTTGGAGTGTTGCAGCCTTAGCCCTGTGCCCTGGCCCTGCTTTCTGCTCCTCCTGCTGGGCACTGAGGAGCCCCTGTGCCAGGAGAACAACCCTGGGAGGGTCTGACTTGGCTGCAGGACCCAGAGCTGTGACTCTCTGCAGTGCTCCCAGGCTTCGTGGCATTTGCCACGTTTCTCCTTGACAAACAGCTCTTCCAGTGTCAGCAGGCCTTGACAGAGTTACTTCCATGGCAGGGAGGAAAAAATATCAGTGTAAGGCAGCTCCATTACATAACAAAGGTTATCTGGAGACACAGATACTCTGAAAGTCCCCTCTGTTCTTTTCTATTTCCAGGGACAATCAGCTTATTCTCATTTTAAGAGCTTACTATCAGTTCTGACCCATTTAAAATTCACCTGCCAATTGCATTGTATGACAGGACCTGGCTGACCCAGGAACAAAGGGAAATGTTCGTATCTTTTAATGAACTGCCACAGACCAGGAGCTGAGAAGAAAAAAGGGAAAGAATAGAGTCAGCTCTATGAGAAACAAAACTTTTTTTCACAAGGCAGGGAATAGCAGCTTTCTTATTTAAATATTGTAAGTGGCTTTGCTCTATTATCTGTTAGCAGCTTCACATCCTTGAATCATTTATTCTTTCACAAGAAAGGAAGTTTGCAAGTGGGTGTTTCTCTGTGCCAAGGCCCCATCCCTTTTCTAATGATTATTCTGCCAGCCTGCTCCTCCCTTCCAGCCCTCTCCCAACAGAGAGCAGAGGATGGTCAGTCTGTCCTGGCTGCTTGTGCAGGACTCAGGAATGACTCTGCCATCAGCAGGGAAATGCTGCCAGTGCCTGTAGTTCCAAGGATCAGGACTGTTACATGTATGGCTCTTTGGAGAAACAGCTGCTGTCTAAAATCCATGCCTGCATTTTTCTCATGTTTAATGTTGGTGAGGTTTTGGTTTTTGTTTGCTTTTTGGGGTGATGGTGGTTGGTTTTAGACATCTGTATTATTAATAATTAATTTCATTATAATTGTCACATGCATGTCCAGGATACCTGTTAAGTGAATATCTGACCTGGGACTGAGCTGCTGGGGACTTGGCAATGAGTTTAACTTCATTATTTTGCTTATTCTTTTGCCTATAACAGCTAAGGAAAAGTGAACTCCATCAAACCTGGTGTGCACTTATTCCCCTATCTCTCCCCAGTGCAGGTGGACTGTTCCCTCTGTGTTCCTTTACCAATTCCCTTTCCTTTCCCAGAGATAACTAATGGAAAAAATGTGCACAGAGACAGCAAATGGAGAAGTGATACCACTGAGAAAAGATACTGGGATTGAAGTCCCCAATGCCAAGTACTGTAGGACAGAGTCATTAGAACAACATCATTTCTGACAGTAGTGAGAGTAATTTGAGGTTCTTTGCTTTTTTAGGCTTCCTAAGGGATTGGGGTCTTTTAATTCCCATTTTCTGCTTTTGGAGAGGCAAGCAATTGGTGATGGATGGATGAGATGAACCAGATCACACAACTTTCCTTAAGGGCTGTTGATTGCAGCTGTCACATGGTAGGGGATGGTGAAGAACTTTCTATGCCCTTTTTTATATTTCTTTTTCAGAATGAAGATTTTAATTGATTCTGTTAAATGTCACCATTACTTACCAGTTTGATGGGTTTTTACATCAATTCTATTCGGTGCTGAAGTTGATCATGTTCTTGCCACTGGCTTACAAGCAGGGCCAATCACAGCTCTCCCCACTGCCAGGGTGCTTAAAATGCCTTTGGTTTGTGCATGTGCAGCATCTTCCTCCCAAGGTGTGAAACAGCATGTCCTGGGAAAATCCTGCTTTCTCCCATCTCAAAACAATCAGAGCAGCCTTTAGGGAATGGCTGGAGAGCAGGGAGAATTTTTAATGCACAGGCATGAAGAGGGTTCTCTTGAGTTTTTAAAATAAGCTCTTGGATTTCATCAGTTGCTCCTGGCTGGGTGAGGAAAGGTCTGATAATGGGAGGTTTTATCCCACATCATCTTCTGTGGAATGATCAGTGTCTGAAGTGATTGGGGCTGCACTCTCATACTCTAACAGAGGCTCCTGCCTGGTCATACAGATTTTCCAACGAGAATATTTATTTATTAGCTGCACTCTATGAATTTGGCAGGAAGGACTTCACTTTAGCAAAAAGGAAGATGGAATAAAGTGGTCAGGCTCATGTTGCCTTGCTTTTGGCTCTGTGCAGTTGATACCTTAATCAGCAAATCTTCTTGTAGCCAAGCACTTGATAATAAAGTGTCACTGTGAGAGGGAATATAAGGGGTGTGAACACTTCAGCAATTTCCAGTCATGTGAGTTATGGACAGCAGGACTTCCCTGCTGGCTTTCGTTTGTGTGGGAGATCTGCAAAACTGCCTGAGGGTCCAGACCTCCTGTCAGGGATCTTTCAAGAGTCTTGCTGGAGAAATATGGAGCCTAATAATACATTTTGAATTTTTCATATATCTAACATAACAAATAAGAATTTAAGTGGCTGTTAATGCTCTGGTAGCTGAGTGGTTTATTTCACTTTCTGTCTTTCTCATTGTCCCACTGCTTCTCTCGAGTGATCCAGTTTAAGGGGCTGCCCCCAAAATGCAGGGCTGTGGGGGTTTTGTTATGGGGTTTTTTTGGTTTGTTTGTTTGGTTTTTTTTTTTTGTGTTAAAGTCTGCATGAAGATAGGACAGGGAGCTGGGGAGAAAGGAATTTGGCTGGAACGCTCCTGGCTCTTACCAGGTGAAGTTACCTCCTGATGGAAGCATAAAACCAAGGGCACCACTGGTTTCCTCTGAAGAACTGGCTCTGACTGTCCTGGCTGTAAAGTGTTTAGGACTTTCCAGTGAAAAATGTTCTGAAATTATAAAATACCATTGTACGTTACACAGCTTTAATGGTGGCTGCAGCTTTTGGTGTGTCCCACCCCTCCCTTGTTCTCAGGTTTCGGTCTCAGCTTGTCACACACCTAAAATTCTCAGTTCTGTTGCCTGTGTCCTTACAGTTACTCTTGCTGAAGCTATTTGCTGATGTAATTTTTCAGGGCAGTAACATAAGTATTGCTGTACTCAGTTTATCAGCATTTTTTCAAAACAATTTGTACATCCAGAGCATTTCTTTAACACTGAGTTTTAGAGATGCCTCACACATCAGTGCCAAAGGCAAAAGAAGGTATATTTCTTTTTTTTCTTATTTTCCTTTTTTTTTTTTTAATGCAGCTGTTGGCAATAAAGAAATTGCAATGCAGAGCTCCAGGGTTGTTTATAACCAGCTTTGTCTCTTGGCACCCAAAGCTGCCTGGCTTCCTTACATGTAAAGTTTGCCCCAACATCAGGCCTAATTTATAGTTGATATCCAGGACAAGGAGAAGTCAAAGAAGAAGTGATGTTTCCTAGGGAATGAGAAGCCCTTGCCTGGCACTCATGAATTACAAGGCTGAACTTTTTAATGTGTCTCTCCTCCTCCTTTTGCTGGGTTTTGTTGCTGCCTCCAGTAACATTTTGCCTGACTATAGCACCATTGACTCCTGTGATAGTTTAATAGTTTCTGCTGTTTACACAGTTGTCAGTGAAATTGTTGTGATTTAAATTTGCATGCAGAGTTGGTAAGTGCTGAGAGTGGATGGTGCTACCCCAAAGGTAATTTGTATTCCGGGTGCTGGAGTTGTCCTGGTAACACTTAGGTGACTGGAAACCATTTGCAGAGGGGAAATTTAATTCTGATATTGCTCACCAATCCCAGTCTTGGGGATCCAATCCAGGTTGGATGATGTTTGATAGTGACAAAACTCTGACTTCACCTTGTGGCCAGGGCCTTCATAGGGTCTTACCTGTGCTGCTGTTTAGAGAAGGCTTTTTAGGAACACATGTAAATTATTCCTCTACTTGTACCTTCATTTCTGATATACTGAGCTGGAGGATGCTGTTCCTTCTGCTGGAGGCTTTATTCTTATCTCTAAAACTCAGTTTTCAGTTCTGATGCTACTTTTGGATTTCTGTAGGGTACTGATTAGCAGGGGCTACAGGTCACTTGCTGCACTGCCAGTATCTGTGATGTAACAGACTTAAAAGATAAAAAAGGTAATTAAAAAACCCAGCCTATTGCTTTAAAATTGTACACACAGATTAATGTTTTTAGTGTATGTTAATGCTGGGGACCCAGATAATTACTGGAGTATTGCAAGTTTAGCACTCCATACTCTAGTAGCCAGGCATTTACAGACTTCTGTTTTGAATGGTCTGAAGTCATATTGCTAATTTTTTTTGTTGCTGAAAGGTGTCTGGTATTTCATTCTGGCTGCCCTGGAGAGAAAGAAGTGGTGTTTTTATCACCTGCAGGGACCCAGTAGAGAAAAGCAAGAAAGCATAATAAAACAATCTGAGAGACATTTTCATGGTCACTATCTCCTGTAAATCCATTCATAGCTCTTCTTATGAAAATGACAGTGACAAAAGACTTAATCAGGAGACAAATGTTGATACAATGTCTTCAGTTTCTGGGTTTTCTTGCAGCAAAAAATATATCTTCTGTACTACATTTAAATCTGGACTTAAATAATACCAGTGCATTACTGCAATACATCTTGGTGAAAGAGGCTTTTAGAGCTAATCTGAATTGGAGTAGCTGCAGTGACTTCAGAGCAGACAAGCAATTTCTCACACCAGCTGAGGGCATGGTGCACTTTGGGTATTTGGAATTACAGACTGAAATCTGCAGAGCTGTTTCTACATTGTGCAAGGAATGCTTTCTCCACTTCTTGCTTTCCTTCCTTTTGTGAATGAACCACAGGAGAATAAAGCCAAAATCCACTTTTGTACTGCTGGAAGAAAGATTAAGGCTTTGGTCATGACTTATTTTAATGGAGTCTTCTCCTTTTTGTATTTCTGGATGGCTTCCATAGGTTTTTCATAGATTAATCATTGGCCTTATGGAAAAAAAGTAAGAAACCAAATGGGATGGGGGGGAAGTAATAATCATTGGGATAATTATGTCTATGGATGTCTTTGGCTTATGGTACTTGATCTTTCAGCAGTGTTCATGTGGGACTCCATAAGCAGTAAAAAGTTCACAGTTCCATAAAAATTTATGTTCCCTTTACTCTCGTAAAACACAAGTAATCACAGAATAGTTTGGGTTGAAAGAGACCTTTAAAGGTCATCTAGTCCAACCCCCTGCCATGGGCAAGGGTGTTTTCTACTAGATTAGGTTGCTCAAATTCCTGTCCAACCTGACTGTGAATGTGTGCAGGGATGGGGCATTCACCACCTCTCTGGGCAACCTGTGCCAGTGTTTTGCAATGATTTTATGACTTTATGTCCTTCTCTATTCCTTATATCTTACATACTATACTGAAATTTGTTATTTTTTAGACTGGTATCTAAGTGCACACTCCTTTGGATGCAGCCCAGGGCAGGTTTGGTTTCTGGGCTGTGAGTGCACATCTCCAGGTCCTGTCTGGCCCCACACCCACCAGCACCCCCAAATCCTTGACAGGGCTGCTCTCAGCCCTTCTCAAATACCTTTGGGAATCAGTTCAAAGACACACTTCATTATGCTTGTCAGTCATAATTGGTAAGGTTATGTTTTAAGATGCTTATTTCTTGCAGAGTCACGGGAATTGCTGATGAGTGTGATTGCTTAATAATGGAGAAAAAGGAAAAACTCCTGCAAGCAGAGAAATTTGTCTGCAGCTGGTGCTGTGGTACAGTGACACAGGGATTGCTTATTAAACTACACCTTCTGTGGGTTTGCTTTGGGATCATTTCCCCACAGAGCACTAACGGATGGAATGCTGCATGGGGCCGATGGCAGGATGCTCCATCCACATGGCTTTGTTGCATTTGGCTGGAAGGGGCTTGGTTTCTTAAATCAGGGCAAAACTCAATTCATCAACATCTCCTTGCACAAAGAGGGAGGGCTGTTTGTGTTTAAACTCAGCAGGCAAATTGGTTTCTCTTTGTCTTGGCCTTCCTGTGCTATTGCCTTGCTACTCCTCCATCTCCAGCGAGACTCCCAGGTCCTTTGTTGCCTCCTGCCCATTTCCATGGCAGCCGATCCCGGCGTGGCAGCCCAGGCCAAACAGCCCCGCGTGGATGAGCCCAGTGTGGGAGCAGGGGAGGGCAGGAGCAAGAATGGAGCCTGTCACTGGGACTGCCTGTACGTAATTGCATAAATTCCAGCAAGTGCATCCCATGGTTTCAAGCCCCTGGAAGCTGTAAATAATGTGTTTTAATTAATGGGTTGCCAGGAGCTTTAAAGGAAATCAGATTGGACCGAGGGCTGCAGAATTCAGCAGCTGTGGTGGCTGGAGCATACGAGCACTTTGACTAACTGCTGGTTGTTCATTTCATTTTAATTAAATGGCTTGCAGAGCTGAGAGCTCCTGCCATCCTCACCTGGGTGCTGTTGAAATCCATGATGTGTGGAGCTGGGGAACTGGGCAAAACTGGTTGACAAGAGCAGGGGAGAGACTTTGTCTGAAGACAGTGGAGGGTTGTTAACTTCAAAGCCATGCAAACCACAGCGCTTCCTGTATTGCATTTCTTTGTGTGATCCTTGTGGTTTGGATTTTAGGTTTTCTGTGTGTGCAGTGTGATTGGTGGTGACCAGGAAGCCTCTCAGTTCCATCCTGTGTCAGCCAAGCTTTTGGGCTGGCAGTGAGAAAGGAGCAGTTGCTCTTTGCAGACATGTCAAGTCCTGCGGAATGACGTGTGCTGTACGTGTGATTCATGTAGCATTTGGTAACACACTGAGCTGCAGAAATGAGCAGAATGAGCAGTGTAAGGGCCACTGAAGGGGAGTTCTTAATGCCTTTTCCTGTCAGTATCTCCCAGCACAACCAGGGTTAGGGACTGACTGTCTCTGCCTCCTTTTCTCTCAGTGTGCTCTGAGGTTGTTAATGGTGCTGTCCTGTGACGTGGGGATGTGGTGCAGAGGAGGTGTCAAAGATGGAGCTGTGCTGGTAGAAGTGGGAGCACAGGGTACCTCAGATGGATAGATAAAAGAGGATTGTCAGTCCCTGGTGGGGTCCAGCTTTCCCAGCAATCTGCCTGCTGCTCCCCCGACCTCGGATCACAGCAACTGGAGAGTAAGGGGAAATGTGCCCACTAAAAATGTTGACATGGTTCCACCATCTGCTTCTACTGTATTAACTTTCCTGACTAATTGCATGTGTGATGCTGTGCCACATGGTAGCTTTGTTCTTTACATCAAAAGACAAAGCTGCTTTGTGTTTCCTGTGGACCTTTGAACCACATTTGCCATTGAAGGCCTTGTCAGTGTGACATAGTAGCTGTTGATGTCTTCTTGCCTTGATGATTAGAGGGCTCCAAATAAGTGATCTTGGTCATACTTGTTAATAGGTTAAAGGCTATGGTTTGCATGCATCATAATTTCCATGTTGTGCCTATTCAATTCCCATCCCCAGGGTACAAGTATTTCATATTGCAATGCACAAAAGCATTTGACATCACGTGGTGATGGGTGAAGAGGTTTGTGCTTGAATGGGGAGCTGCGTGCCCGATGCCCAACTCTTAACCTGAGCCCTTCCTCGGTGCCGTGCAGGAGCCCCTGTGCTCCGCGTGCTGGCAGGATATTAACAGACATTTGTTTGGCGCTGTTCCGCCGCAACAGACTTGGATCAGAGGATGAACCTGCTGTTCAGTCTGAAACGATGCTGCCTTTGGAGACAGGCTTGAAAATGCTTTTGTGTGTGATCCCTCCCAATTCCCAGGGCTCTGATTCAGTGGTCTTAAAAAGCAAGATTCTGGCCAATTAGTCATTGAATACAATGAATGTCTTCTTTACAGAGCTGTAGAAAAGGTGTCTTCACAGGTGCATGCACAGGGACATCTGTGGCATTGGTTTGTCTAAAGATCATTAACAGCCAGGCTCTATTTTTTTTTTAATTATCTTGAACATTCCTAATTGTTTCTGCCTAGTTAATTCGCTTTAAGTCCTTTTACTATAGCTATTGGTATGATATAAGAAAGCTTTCAGTAGTGTTTGTTATGGCATAAGGAGTTTCTGTGTGTATTTTTTGGTTTTGTGGCATTCCAATTGTTAATTTCCATTTTCCATTTCTATTTTTGGTGTTTGAAGGATTTTTACTTCATGACTAGGGGAACTTTCTAAAATAACTCTAGTAAAATGTTTTACTTCAAAAGTGCTATCATTTTGTTAGTAACTAAGTAAATGGGAAAAGGGAACGAAGCTGAAAACACTGGATTTAAATATTTAGAAAAATCTCACTTCCTTTTTTTGTTATTGACCCTTCTTCAAAGACACTACAGTGGGTATTTTAATTGTAATATTTTAGCCTCCCAGAAGGTAAACCATGGTACATGGGTTTTTTTCTTAAATGTAGAGAGCATTTCTTGCATGTTTTACCCTGTAACTTATTGATTAAAGTAGAACCAGAAGAAAATGATCAAACATTGATCCAATGTTAAGCAACTGGACCATGTATAAATTGACATAAAATGCTGTGCTGCTTCTAATAAAAAAATGCATAAATACAGCAGAGCCAAGCAAAATAACAGCTTCATTCCCTGCAGTTGGCTGCCAAACAGAATGCTCAGGTGTGTTGTTGCCCATGTAATTCCCTAATTGAGAGCACAAACCCTCATTGCCTTTCCCTACTGTCCCCCCACATGGATTTGTGCATCGAACCAGCAATACCTCCTCAGGCATCCCAGGTCTGTTACACTTCTTGTATCCCCTCTCTCTATTTCCTACCCAAACAAGGCATCATTTTGCCACTGCATGGATTGAGTCTTCAAATCTCTGATTTAGGCCATTGATCCTGACTCTTGAGAAGGCCTTGCTTTTTTGCTTTTTTTCCCTTTCTTTGTTTTCCTGGAAAGTGGGAGCTTTGCATTTCTGTTGGGTTTCCACCACGTCCTTAGATTTGGATCATTTCTTTGACAGGTCAGAGATACTTTTGCTGTTAGTCATTGCCACATTTTTGGAAACACACAAGGGTCATGCATAGGAATGTCCTGCACGTGTGTTTTACTGTGCTTACAAACACAGAGCTCACAGGTGTAAATATCAGGTTACTGTTTTCCCACACACTTGTAAGGAGCAGTATGCAGCCTGGACCCAGGCCAAGTTCTGCAAAACAGGGTTTAAATGGTGTTTGTTTCTCTTGCTGCTTTTAAGGCTGATTTGCAGAGGAAGTGACTTTGCCTGCAGTTCTGGGACCCCCAGTGTGTGATGGTGCTGCTCTGCTCTCAGTGGCAAAGGTGGCTGCTGAAATTGCTGCTGCTTCCCCGCAGATGTTTTGTGCTCTCACAGCCCGTGTCAGCCAAGCAAGCTGAGCCACAGAGCTCACCCAGCTGTGGCAGGGCAGACCCTACAGAGCAGTGACAAATGTGCAGCCAGGGGCTGGGACTTGCCAGAAGTGCCTGAGGCTGATTTGCACCCCAGATCACACAGCTGCAGTGAAAGGGTGACAGGGAGTTCATGGTACCTGGCTCTGTGCAGGGTTAGGGCCCCTGGGTTTATCTCCTGCGTGCAAACTTGGTGTGAAATTCTGCTGGAGGTGCCGTGTCTTTAGTGCACTTTAACCTCACAGTGTGTGCACTAAATTCAGGCAACAAGAACTTAAATGCTGTGTGTCCAAGCTGTGAAAGGCAAATTCTGTGCCTGTGAACTCCAGCGTTGTAATGTAGCAATGTGACAGCATGAGCCAGGTAAGAAAAGGTGGCACATCAGGCTTCAGGGGTATTCTTTGCTATCCTCCCCAGTGGTCTTGGAGATTTTCCTACCACCATCTATGAAAAAGGAATCATATTTAAAAACGTCAAAGAGAGCAGAGAGCAGTGACTGTATAGGGAGGCCTGCATTTTCCTTACATCTCACTCAGTGAAAGATCTGCATTCACATGTCTTTGTCTCTTTTCTTTGTCTGTGCTCACATGCCTTAGCCTCATTTCTCTAATTTTCTGAATTTTATCCATAAAGTATGGCTGTTCTCTTTCCCTGGTACCTGTCTGATAAGCTATGGGCATATTTGTAGGTGGGAACCAAAATTGCTCCATCAATTCAACCACTTCTGCTTTTCTATCTTACTGTATTTGCTCTCAGAAATAGCTTTCAATCTGTTTCTTCATTAGGGGTTTGACTCAGAGCACCAGGGACTTTAGTCATTGGGAGCTTTGACTTAGGCTGAGGGTTATAAAACCTGTACTGAAAACAGACATCATAGGGTGTCATAAAAACATCTGAGACCAATTTTGCACAGAGACCACTGAGACCAGTGATTATTCATGGACCCTGGGGATGTTTCATCAGTGTAGAATGTGGCCCCTAGGGTTCAGTTCCCAGAAATAGAAGGACAGAATAATATTAAATGCCTCTTGAGGAATTTGTGGACATCCTTCATTGTGAAATAACATACATGTAGTTGCCACCCCAAGAGCTTCTGTCTTGCACCAATGTCTTGGTTGTTAAAAGAAGGCAAAACAAAACCCAAAGAGACAGACAAAGCTGGCAATTCTGTCAGCAAAAGTCAGTGTGGATGAGCTTCAGTCAAAGAAATATTTAGAAACAAACTAGAAAGTCAGAGCATACCAAATCCTTTGAAAAGGTCATGACTGCAGCAATATGGAGTTCTGGAAGCACATTCAGCTTCCACAGCAGAGCAATGGCTGCTCTTTTCTGCACAGGGGAAATCTCAACTTGTGTGTGAGAGACGGTGACCACACCATCACACGTGGAGGAGAGACCTGGGCAGGCCCTTGGCTGTGCCACAGCTCTGCTGCACCAGCTCTGCTGTGTCCTTTAATGCCTCTGTGTACCTGCAAGAGAGAGCATGACTTGTGCACTTTCCAGTTAACAGATCTCTTAAGGGGAGCAAGTTTTCTGATAGCCCTTCCATTCAGTGCTACCTGGTATAAGCTTTGTTGTAAGAAAATATCAAAATATCCATTTACTGCAGGCAAACCTCATCTGTGCCCTTGGCAGCCTTCTTGCCACTGTTGCTGCTGGATGTGGAAGAGCCTCGGTGAGATTTTGTCGGTGGCATGTTTTGACACGGAGTGATGGCTGGTTTCTCACTCCTGCTGCGCAGTGTCACACAACAGTGAGGTTGATTGCAGTCACCTCTGGATGCTGCCAGGCTGGACAGGGCTGTCAGCCTGTTTCTGAGCAAAGTTGCAGTCTTATTTCAGATGCTGGTAGGAAAATCTGTCCCTTCTTCCCCTTCTTCTGCTGAAGGACATGATTTTCCAATTTACAAATATAGTGTGGTGGAAGATAGTTGGTTTTCTTTGTGGGGGTGTTTGTTGTTTTTGAAATTACAGACTTGAACATTGAGGTGATGGAGGTTCCTGGAGAATAAAAATGAGGAAATTGTCAGAAAACCTGGGCTTGTACAGCTTAAAAAATGACTTATGATTTATGAGTGGATTTTAAAAAAATGGAGGGAGCAGATGTTGGAGGGAGCCTTGCCTGAAGGAGTGTGGGGCTTGTTCCTCTGAAGGGAGTGAGGCAGCACTTGAGCTTTCTGCCTGGGCTGTTCCCAGCTGCGAAGCTCCCCAGGACAAAGCCCCAGAGCCCCAACTAAGCCTTCAAACTTGCAAGGAGAAGTTGTCCTGAATACCAAACAAGTATGTTTGACAGACCTCTGATGCCCTCCAAGGAGTACACCAGTCCAAATGGAATTTTGTCTTTGTTTTCTCTTCTGGGAAGAAGAGAAATCCTGCTTTTCCTATTGGTGAAACGTGGTTTGTAGGGACAAGTCAATAGACCAATGTATATATTTGGTAAAAAACAGAGCAACCTCTGAGCAGACAGCCCCTTCTTAAAGACTGAAATGACAACAGCAACCTGAGGACAGGTTGGGGAAAAAATATTGTTCAGTTTTACCTGATTTATGTGAGTAAATTTAGGAAGAAGGGCCTGTATTTGTAAGTTAAAGTCACTTTAATTTCATACGTGAGAACAGTATGTTGTTTCAGCATTCTGCTTTCCATAGGTTTCAATTAGGTTCTGCCATTTCCCTTACAATAAATTCAATATTAAATGTGAAAACTGATTTAAATAATTCTAAATAGGAGGCTTATGCTTATTACCACTTTAAATACTCAAAAGTGGTTACCTTTGATACTAATGAAAAATCACAGGTGACATCTTTTTTTCTTCTTTTAAAGTCATTGGTTTGATTTGATTGATCTGAGCTGCATGTTTTGGTTACTTGAGCAGCAGCTTCAGGCAGCCCCAGAGCCTCTGACTGGGCTTCTGTCAATGGGGCATTGTTTTCTGGGGCTGTTTCAGGGGGTCTTGGGGAGAAGTTTCTTTAGAATGTGTTTCATGTGGAGTATCAAAGGGACCATGGTCTGTGCCCGAGCGCTGCTCTTTGAGGGGATCTGATTAAATCTTGCTTTATAAAAGTAATTGCCTGCTGAGATGGCAGAGTCAAAAGAAGTGGCCCAATTCAGAGAATGGTTAAATATTCCCTTTCATTACTTCAAGGTGTCCTTAGTTGTATGAAAATTAAAGGACTTGATGATCCACATCCACTAGGATTTCCTGATATTTCGACTCTGGAATCTTCTGTGTTGCCATTTTATAGCTGCAGACCAGCACATTCCTGGGATTCCCATGCCAGGATTTGGCAGAGGTGCTGTGAGGGGTCAGGCTCCCAGCACAAGGTGTTTGGATGCCTGAAGCAGGGAATGCAGCACCTGCTGGGAGCAGGAAACCACTCCAGGGTGGGTTGTCCACACTCCCTGGGACATTTCCTCCTTTGCAAAATCAACAACAGCAGCAGTTGGGAGAACTCGGGCTGCAGATGTAAGTTGGGATTTTCAGATCACCTTAAGGACAGCTAAGACTTCCTTGGGGTATAAAACCTGATCAAAGGATTGGGGATCAATAGCACAGATTCTGTTTGAAGGGGCAGGGATGCTGTCAAAGTCTGTGGTTAAGGCTCAGTCTCCTGCTCCAAGTGTTTTCTCAGTTTGGGAGTATGTATCAAGTTTGTGGTGAGCATAACTTTGAATTAAATTTTTGTTAACTGTTTTCTTCTGTTTCTGGGAATGTCTGTTTGGGAGTGGCATTTGCAATGTCGCGGTGGCTGTTTGGGATTCAGGAGCTGACTGAGATTCTAAACTGAAAACAACTGTTTGATGTTCTGTGTAGCCCAGAAGCTTTCTTGAGCTGAATCTTGAGCACAGCCCTCACCTTTATCAGGGGAGCAGAAAACCTCATGGGCCAAGCCAGTGATTGAGCTGGGGTATGTTTGGCTCACTGTGAGGCTGGGTTGGTGGAGGTCCTTAGGAGGCGCAGAGTGACCCACAATAATGATGCATTTTGTTCTGGCAGGAGCTGCCCCATGTTCCATTACCCACCGAGGGGCTTGGCTCCTCTCAGGGCAGAGTGCTGCTGATGGGCTGTGTTTAAACTCCTCAACTCCTGCAATGCTGCTCCTCTTCTTCTCATATGGAGCCTGGTCAGGGGCTCTGATAAACCACTGATCAAAGCTGCCACTGAAGTTCCCCAGCAGGAAATGAAACCCTGTTTTCTGAATTTCAGTGTCTCTGGCCTACCATCATCTCCCATTTTCACATCCTATTTTATTGCTGCAGAAGGATCACAGCAAAACTTTCATTGTATGGTTTTTTACTATATTTTGTTACATTTTTACAGCAGCTTGGGTGAAACTGTTTTCTGCTAGAAGACTGAATATTGGCTGCAAATGAGAACAGATACACAGTTTGGTGGGAAGTCTGGTGTTGATGGAGAAATTAAAATAGTAGCAGGATCTACGTAAAGGAATGAGGGTAGTGGAACAAATTAAACCAGTTTGCAATGAGTTTGGTGTCTGGGGTTTTTAATCCCTAATTGCCACCTTGCCTCTGCCATAAACCCACCTCGGGATGAGATGCAGGGTCTGACTGGCAGGAGCAGATCAGCCCTGTGGCCACTTTCTGCCCTTATCTCCTTCTGTGGAGCTGTGACTTTGACTGTTCTCTATTCGGCTCCCAATTTTATGAAACTTGGGATCAAACTTATTTTCCACATCTTTCCTCTCTTTTAGAACTGGTGCAAGTTGGCCAAGAGTTACTGAGGGGAGAAAATGGGGAGAGGGCAGGGTGTGCAGAGCCTTTGTAGGTTAACTCCACGATGCTCTCACTGGCCTGGTTTTCTGTCTGGATACACAACCCAGAGTTTGAACAAAACCCTTTTGTCTAAAAATCCTGTGTTCAGATGTTAGAACTATGTAGGGTTCATTGTCTCACGTGGAAACAAACAAACCCTCATTTTCAAGTGTCCGTTACAGGCACATTGTAGTAAGAAAATATGCTTTTTTCTGTGCTTTTACATTACTGCTGCATGGAACTGTTGATAAAAGAGGAATGTGTTCATTCTGCTTTTCAGCTGTTGGTTTGAGGTAATCAGGAGTAGCAAGAAATGAAACTATTTTAGAGTTGAGTATTGCTTAATATTAAAGATGTGCAAAATAGGAATAAACAAGGTGTGAATTGGAAATTGAATCATGGAGGGCCTGGTGTCTTATAAGCAGTAACTGGAAAGATGTACCTGCCTTGTAAAGCCTCTAAAACTGAGGCAGAAGTTAAGTGAGGTTAAATGACGTGACTGAGGGCAGTGGGGGGATGTTGGCTTTTATTAGAAAGAGGAAAAAGAAATAAGTGCTGGACTTTTCCATTAGATTCAGATACCTTGTTCAGGTAAGGGTCAGGGACTTGATCTTTCAGATGTATTTTTGAAAATTGGAAGCCACATTTATGTCATCCAGTCCCTGCTCCTAGCCAGTACAAGGCTTGTTCCTTTCAGTGTATATTTATTCCCTCCAGTCTAATTAAACATTTCTCAGTCACTGCTTTTTTATGAAATCACTCAGTAGATGTTCATGTTCTACACCACTCTCTATGGGTTCTCTGCTTTTAATCTGCTGCAGGGATGACCCCTGAATCCTTGCTTGCAGGTCAGGATGAGAGATGTGAGTAATGGAACGGAAAAGGACATTTTGGAAAATGAGGGGCCATGTTGGGTTTGATGCAGTTTTATTTAAAATTCAGCATGTTAGGGTATTTTTCTGTCACTGCTGGGTAAAATTGAAGCCACCTTTCCCTCTTCCCTTGCCTTTCTTGCTGGGAGGAGAGAAGCAGGAATGGCTGACTTTAACTAAGGGCTCCTTTGGAGAGCTGCCCAAGGCAGGGCCCATTCCCTGTGGGAGCTGAGCCATGGTCACACAGGAGCCCGTGGAGCTGTGCCAGATGTGTCCAGCTGCACACGTGGGAAAGGAAGAGCAGGAACTGAAGCAAATGGAGCAGGAGTCCAAAGAGGAGCAGGCAGCCTCTTTGGTGTCCCTGTGCACCGAGCAGGGCAGGGGATGAAAGGCTTTGGAGCCTCTCTCTTCTCCTTCCAGGCATCGTTTGCCCCCCGAGGAGCAGAGGCTCAGGGATGCTGGGGCTGCTCGCTCCTGTTTGTTTATGTTCATCTGGAGGAGACGTGAGCAGAGCTGCCTGGGCTGCTTACGGCAAAGGAAATGCATCTCAGGGGGACAATTAATTTTGCTTGACTATTTCTGAGCCAGGTGAAGCTGTAAAATGAACCCCTGTCCTCCCCATTGTCTAAAAGGGATGTATTTATTTATTTTACATTTTAACGCACCACTGGCATTTTATGGTCTGAGTCTGAATGAATTATTGATAGAATGAAGGTGTATAACATGGGAGATTAATAAAAAGGGTTATCAAACTTCAAAAAGAAAAAGGAAGGAAAAGCAGAGAGCTGATATTTTAATTAACTGCTCCCTGCCTGCATTGTGATCCAAGAGACATGAGGATTGAGCGCCAGAAGGTAAATCTGGTTGGAAATAAAGTCATTCCAGTCTTGTATTAGAGGTGAGAAATGAGACAGTGCTTCAGTATCCTTGCAGTTTGAATAATCTGGGTTGCTGTTTGCAACAGAAAATGGAGTTATTTGAATTGAGACAGTCTGCAGAGCTCTCACCCCATGCTGGAGATTAATAGCAGTAAAAAATAATTGCAAATAAAAGATAATATTTAAAATCTAAATAATAAAAAGAAAAAAATTAAACAGCAGAAGTAAAAATAAGATTCGTAGAAAAGGTTTGAGCTCCCCCTCTCTTAATCCCGTTCCTTGAAGAGATTAGACAATTTAGATTCAAACACAAACCAAACACTTTTCTATCCTATTGAATTTTGTCATGGGACTGTTGGACCTTCAGGAGGACATGGGGACACGGTCACACTTCTGCACTCGGCCACTGCTGCTGGGTGGTTGTGCCCAGCTTCATTCTGCTGAAGGGAGGGAGCACATTGTAAAAACTGAGTTTCTAATGTCTCCAGTATTACACTGGTCTCTCCTTCCTGGATGGAGCTGTGATGATTTCATTTCTAGATGCCACAGCCTTCTCCTAAGAGCAGATAGTAACATTTTACCCAGTGAGCTTCCCAGCCAGCAGGAGAGTGCTCTCACTTCAGCTATGCATGGGTATCCTATCAGCATTTCTGGCCATTAAATACACCAGACTCATTACAACTTGCCTTAAATACCCCAGCAGTGATGTGCAATAGCCAGTTTCACAAGCTTTGGATTTCTGAAAGGAGTTATTCAGGAGAAAGTCTTTTCTCTCTGATAACAGATGTACAATGTCTTTAGATGATCCTATCCTTAGTATGACTGGTGTCTTGTAAAACTCTTGGTTTTTATGGAAATGGTTTTTCTGTCCTATATTAGTCCATAATATGTTTCTGAATGGCTGAAGAGAAAATTGAAAATTGTCCATTTTTCCTCTCCCTCATTCTCCAGAAGCTGGTTCATTTAGCAGCAGAAGGGGAATAAATGTACGTTCTCTTTAAAAAGTGCATCCTGAGAGATTGTACAGCTGCTTAGTGGTGCTTTGCAGTGTTTTCCTGCGGGGTGTCTGCTCAGGGAAGCTGCATGTTTTGTGTGCTAGAAAATGAGTGCTTTATTTCAGCCATGGAGGTCTCTCCAGCACCTCACACAGAATGCTCCATGTTTTCTGTGTGGGCACAAGAGTGATATTTAACATGACTCCCTTCCTGACAGCAGCTCATGTAGGAAAACAAGAAAGGAAAGTAAAAGATCAAACCCCAGAGGCTTATTTGTTGTGCTTAATGCTTTGAAAATGTTTGCTGGAGGAAGTATTGATGTAGCAATGTGTGTGCACATGACTTGTAAGAGAGAATGGCTTGGCAAGCCCAGGTCTCACTGTGATGTGAGGGCAGCTAAGATATGGAATAGGTTGCCCAGGGAGGTTGTGCTGTCTCCATCTTGGGGTTTTTGGATAAAACACAGAACAGCCTGGTCTGACCTCAGAGCTGAGCCTGTCTTGAGCAGGAGGTTGGACGTGATGACCTCCTGAGGTCCTTCATTACCTGAATTTTCCTGTGATCCTATTAGGTTGTGAGCAGCTTTGCAGGGGGAAGAGACAAATCTCCCTGGCAGCACTTCTTGTGTCAGTTTATGGCTACCAAAGGTAGATCCCAGTTAGCCAGAGGGCATTTCACTTCAGTGTGCTGACACTGAGCCCCAGCCCTGGCTCAGGACTCAGCAGAAAAGGCACTGAAGTCACCGCTGCCAAAGCAGTGAGTGAGTGGTGTCACACCAACACCGAGGCCTCAGCCTGAAGGGACCCAATTGAAGTGGAATTTTCTCTTTCTGCTGCAGTGGGAAGATGCTGACTGGAATTGCAGAGCTCATGGTGCTGCACCACTGGCACAGAGGAATAGACCAATTAATTGCTTGAGTTCATGTCTTGCATCTTTTTCAAGCCCTAGATTAATGCAAGCAAAGCAAAGAGCGTGGAGTGGTTGACATTTAATGAAATGAATGTTAGTGTTTGAAGGAGTGCTTTATGATCATCTGCTGTGGTGACAGATGTACTAACAAGCCATGAATAGATGGCACAGATAGAAACATTATTATTTAGATTATAGTACTCGAAAGGTGATACTTGTTTGTCTTGCCTGTCTGTAAATCATGCAGCATGCTTTCAGTTCCATGAAGGCAGAAGCTTTTTATAGTAAAAGCCTTAGAAAATTTTCTTGAAAAGGATGATCCCTGTTTTTTTGAATGGCTGGAAAAAGACATGAAGGGGGAATCCTTGTCAAATAATGGAGGGGTAAGAGTTCTAGTGAGAAGAAACACCCATCTATGAGATATGTGGGACTCTGTCATGAAGAAGCAATGTTGAATGTGAAATAAATCCTTTTAGCACAGGGCAATCCTTATCATCCTTGGTGGGGCTGGGTGCAGTGGAGATCTTCTGCACTGTTTGTATTCATGCCAAGTACTTTCTTCTTTTCTTGCAGCAAAGAAAACTTGTGCTGAGTCAGATTTCACTTGTGACAATGGGCACTGCATCCCAGCCAGGTGGAAATGTGACGGGGAGGAAGAGTGTCCCGACGGGTCGGATGAATCAGAAGCAGCATGCAGTGAGTAGCTCAAAGTGGTGTTTCCAGACATGTTCTGCCATCACAGCACAGAGAAACTGAAGCTGTTATTCCCAGCACTTGCAGGATGATCTGTCAGTTTATGCTTGTGCTAGAACAGATTTTACAGACACAAAAGATTCAGGTCATTCAAATCACACAGTTTACGAACTTTCAAATGTACCTGTTTTCCAGACTATGATACAGGCAGTGCTGTCTGGTCTGGATTTCTGTCTGCAAGGGAATTGTAAACATCTTGAGCTGCTTGTCAGGCTCATGATCAGCAGCAGTGGAGAAGTGTCACACTCACCTGGGATCAGGCTTTTTGGAAACTCAGATTTGGTGTTTTGCATGGTAACATATTGGGATTTATCATCACTGCAGACAGCACTTCTGTTATTTCAGAGGAGTTTTGCAATGTAACTGCATTGCTCAATCTTCATTTTTTATTTTTCCTCTGAGAACAAATGAAAAATGCAGCAGATGAAAGATGAGGAATGTAAAATAACTAAAGCTGAGAGTAAGTGTGACAGATGTTACTGCAGGTAACACCCTTTAAAAACCCAGTAAGTAAAAAGAATATTCTTGATTTTCATGTAGTGCATTTTATAATGGCCTTTTAAGGAGGCCCATTTGTGCTCCATTGTTCTAGAGCTGTGAAGAGTTGTCTGATGTTGAGTTGAAGGGAATCCCAGGGATATTTTAATGAAAATACTAATATGTAGACTTACATTTGTGTTCTTACTTATATCTGCATATCTGTTCTTGCCAGAGCAAGAAACTAGTACAGACCATTCTATTGAATTTCCAGTCATGTACTTCACAAATATTCCCATGAGTCAGAAGCAGTGTTGGAGGAAGTATTTTATCAGATCTTGCCAGAATGGGGTACATAGAGGACTTCAAAATCAACCATACTTTTATTTTTAATCCTAATACCAGTCCTACTTTCTCCCTAATTAAGGGAGATGAATGCACTTCTCTTGCATAAAATGAATTGAATCATTTTTGCAGCCGCATACAGGCTACAGAAAAAATTACCTCAATAAGTACATTAACATATTTATGTACTGTATTGCTTGGTCTTTCACCCTGCATCCTCCTTAGTTAAAAGCTGCCTCATTAATGCTACTTCCACTACCTGATTGTCTGGAGGGGGGCTGAATAACTAAGCAGCTTCATTTGCTTCAGTCTCTGCCTGCAAATCTCATGTCAGAGGCCACAGCACAAGCTGTGGATAGGCCAGGCAGCACTGAGATCCCTGATGGTTTCTGTTAATCATCTTCCATCCCTTTTCTACCCATTTCACCTTTCATTTTCCCCCCACTTATTTCATCCTCTGGGGAAATCAGCCTTAAATCTTAAGTATCACAAAAGAAACTTGACCTGAGCCTCAGATTGTTACCATATGGGACTGCTGTCCTCAGAGAAAAGTAATTTGTTCAGATTTTTGTGATTTTTTAAAATATTTTTTTCCTCCTACTTGAAACTTTCTAAGAGACCTAAGTCTGTGTTTCTCTGGTGGTTCTTCAGTTCAGAAAAATAGATAACCCATGAAACATCTTCCTGCAACAAAGGAAGAAGTTTGTTCTTGTTCTATTAAAGAATGTTGGGCTTTCCTTGTCTTTTGGCCCATTACTGTAAAAAGCCTGACTCTTCATCTCTGTAAATGTTATTTAAGATGAGGCTGTAATGACAGAAAATGTAGTGACAGGTAGAATGTATAGATGGGCATTCCTGTATGATACTTCTCTGCAGTCCCATTTTCTTTCTCCCTGATGAAATCAAGGCTGGACTTTCTTCCTGTGTCAAGGGGTGACTGCAGGGCCTGTGATTGTCTCATTTTCCTGCTTAGAAATGCAGCACAGCCCTGTGGAGGGGCCTGCCCTGCAGAGCTTCCCTAGGGAAGGGGCAGGTTGGGAAAGAAGAGATTTCTCACCTCTGTTGAGATCAAACTGCTTTATAAAATCAATGGCTCCCAGACAGGCCCATAATTGCCAGCACCTCTGCCAGGATCTGGGGTTATTCCTCAGTTAATGCAGCACTGGGACATTGTCCACAGTCCAGTCAATCCAGGGAGTTTAAGAGAATTAATAATGCTGACTGTTGCATTTTAGGAGTACTTCCAGCTTAGAATGTGGTGAAAACAAGGCTGTTGCTCTCAGCACCTAGCCACCTGCTAAATGGCTTTTTATTTTCTGAATGCTTTTGTGGTGTGTTTTTAATACAGTTTGTGCTCTCTTGTTGGTAGTTAGGGATGTCGTGTCCCCATCTCCTATGCTTGGTTGAAGGTAACAGTTTCTGGGATTTGGTTTGGTTTTTGGGGACTTTTTTTTTCGGTTTGTTTTTTTTTTTTACAGAACCAAAATTGTACTTTGTTTTTTCTGTTTCCCTAATCCATTAAGTTTGAAGCTTTGTACCTAACAAATCCTCTCCAGGGACATTAGCCATTCCCAGGTGCTCAGGACAGCATGACCTGTGTCCTGTTGGATAGGTGAGATGGCATCACAGCTGGTCTGATTTCTGCTGCACCTGTGATGTCTGCACTTTTTCTGCTATTCATGCAATTATTATTTTTTAACTGTGTTCTTCAAGCCACTGAATGTGTCTGGGAGTGGTGGCTGTAAGGATATCTCATGAGTCCCTCTGAATCCTCAGCTGATGATATCTCTAGGACTTCTCCCTGTTGTGGGTTCTGGTTCTAGGTGAAGGTTGATTAGTTTGATTGATTTTGAGGAGATGGTTACCCCGGCTATTGTTTTGAAATGGCTCATTGTAAATAAGAAGCTGCTTATATTTCTTCATTTTTCTGCAAGACAGGTCACTGGCAGAAGATTTTTGGTAGCTCACATGTACTCTACATTAGAGAGCCCACCTTATGCAGAGTCCTGGCCCTGTTTTTCATTACTGCCACTAAAGGCAGCCCAGCATGGCTTGGTGATGCCCTGGGGCTGTGGTGCAGCCACTGCTGATATTCACAGGCTCTGCTTATGAGGATGGAAAGATTCCTCACCTTTTCCTTACCCAGTTTCTTGGAGCTGAGAGAGGGGGAAGGGAAGTCATTTTTCTGACTGAGCTACCAGAGACCTCCAGCAAAATGAATGTTATCCACCTAATGATGTTCCAGCAAAGGTACTGAATCATTCTGGTTTTTATACAAGCAGGAAATTTTAAATTTCCCTCTGAAGAATTTAGGTTATTTAATCAGTGAGTTAGGCAAAAGAAAATTAAAATCTCAAGAGAAAAATAAAAACAAATGCTAACAATCACTAACACAGTGATGGGAACACAAAGGGATAGAGCAAGTGAAAATCTGAGCTGGCAAACTCTTGCCTTAGGACATTGTATATATAATGAGATCGAGGAATGCAGAGAGCATAAACTCACCACTTATTTCTTTTTCAGATACGTGACATTCTCCTGGTTAAGAGCAGAAATTATTGTACAGAAAGGTACAGGGTGTTAGAGTGTAGGATAGTAAAAGGAAGAAAAAGAGACTGGGAAACCTAATTCATACTGCATTTAATAGGGGAATGATTTAATAGGGCAGGTTTAATAAGCAGCAGTTCTGGAAATAGATTTTAAAATGGAAGTGGAATATAAAATCAAACCCTGAATGCTGGTTTGAAATACAGCACGAGTTCAGGCACTTCTTTCTTATTTTGAACTACATGTCATGAGTGCTTCAGGAAGATGTATCCAAACTTGACAGTTATATTTTTAATGGGTATTTTCCATGGTCCCAGGCACTCTGTGTGCTGCTGCTGTGTGTGCTGATCTCTCTTAGTGCTGGTCAGTTCTGCCCTCATTTCCTATTAAGTTGCCCAAATGTAAAATGCTGTTGTTGGTAGCATTGATGGTATCGTTCACCCCCAAATGCACAATCCTCTCCCAGCTCTCTGCTCAGCCCAAAGGATATTATGTCTCTATTATTCTTCTTTGATGCAGATCTCCTGCATGACTGAGTGGGCTTGGTGACATTACTGTGCTTTTGTGGAAAAGGACTTAATAAACTGTTCCCTGCCCTTGGAGAATTTTTCCTGGAGAAGGGTGGAGTGTTCCTTTCAGGGCATCACATACACTGGGCCATTGAATTCAAGCAGCAAAAGAAAAAACTAGGCCAAATCAGCCAGGCACAGCCAGATACCCAGTTTTGGGACCTGGGGCAGTAAAGAAACCTTTTTTTTTTCCTTTTTTTTTGTTTTTAATTTTTTTTCTTTTTTCCCCAAGGTTAAGAACAGATCTGTTGGTATAAATGTGATAAGATGCTGGGGCATTGCAAATGCACTGGAACATGTAAATTAAAGACTGTTCTGATGGAATAATCTGTTAGAGATCACTTAGGGAATTGAATACAGTGATGTTAATGCCAGATGTACAGGTGTGCATTTTAACAACACTCCAACTGCACCAACTGGCCACAGCCAGCATGAAATACAGCCCTGTCCCCCTGGCACTGCCCCTGCTGGGCCTTTGGGAGCACTGCTGAATGGCAGCAGCTGAGGACCCCATCTGTAAAGCAAAGATAGGACAAGGTACTGGATGTGGAAACACTTCTAGAGCCACAGGATCCTCCCAGAGACAAGGCACAAAAGTGGCAGTCTCATTTTCCAGGTGCCCAGACTGCTTTGTAGAGCTAGTGATGAAAGCTTTGATTTGTCAATGTGATCAAATTTATTGAGACAAAGTAAAATGAAAACTGCCATGATCATCTCTCCATGAAGTCATGGAATAATCTGGACCTTTGGCAGTCATCTAGTCCAATTCCTTGCTCAAACTGGACCCCTGTCCTCATGTCTAACCACCTCTATTAATGGAAAAAAATCCCTTTGCCAGACTTTCCTTTGCTGCAGCATGTGTCTGTCACCTCCCATCCTGTCACTGTGCACCTCCAAGAACAGTCTGGCTCCCTCTTCACTGTTCCCTCCCATTCTGGAGTTGAAGGCAGCAATGACATCTTCCTTTAACCTTCTCTTCTCTTGGCCAAACAAGTGCTGGTCCCCCAACCTCTCCATGTTTGTAGTCTCTCATTTCAGATTACTTTGTCAGATAATTGGCAATGATGCAATTCTGCAATCAAGGATACAGGTTTTGCCTTGTTCATTCACCCCTGTCAGAGCTTTATCACATCCAAAATATAACTTGGACATTAATTCATTTCTCTGGTTTTAAGATGCCACTTAGCTCACAGGTCTAGTTTGGAGAGGGTTCCAGACTCCTGAGAACTCCTTTTCCATGGGAGTGTTAAACAGTGGAGATGGACAAGACTTTGAGCTCTGTCAGCAGACCTGCAGTTCTCTGGGCATGGTGGCTTACATTCCCTTTTATTCTAAATGTAGATGATTCTTCAAATTCTCACAAAAGGACCTTGCTTGAACCCTCCCATGTCAGCCCAGTGCTTCCCAAGTGCCCCTGGATCCACTGCCCCTGCCTGGGGTGCCTCCAGGTGTGTCCTGCTGAGCAGCCCTGAGCCGACCTCAATATCCCAGAGGATCCTCAGGGACCAACACGAGAAGTCTGTGACAGAATAAAGAACCAAATCCAGTTCTTCTGGCATCCTGTTCCTTTTCTTGGAGCGTGAAATTATTCTTTTTACATCAAAGGAAATTCAGCAAACTCAAAGCTGAGCAGTTTATCTCCAGTAGTGGGATAACTTTGTCTGTGGCTTGTGGGCAGTGAATTACATCTCCTTTTTGATGATGATTACATGGCTTTGGTGATCTCAGCATTTTACTTACCTAAAGATGTAAATGAATTTAGGATTTGTAATGATTGTGCTGCAATTCTACCAGTGCTGAAAAGTTTTAAGTAATACCTACACAAAATGTGTTTTTCCTTTATGGGAATGCATTTTGAGCTTGTCTCAGCAGTGACCTTTGCAGAAGGCTGAGCAAGTTCTGTAGGAAAACCAACTGAAAAACCTACTGGGTCTGGTCTGGTGTTTGTCATGTTCTGTTCTTTAGCAGTGTTATCTTATGAGGGAGTCACTTTTTCATGTAGCATTGCCTGCTTGGACATTTGCAGTGCTTCCATCCCCCAGATCGATCTTGAGCTTTCTCTTGTTGTTGACTGCTACAAAGTTTAAATACCAGCATTTAAACATTCTCCCTATTGGTCTAATGGGTCCATGCAGTTTATAGACAGGAGTGGTCATAAAAGAGTTGGATGCTGCCTTTTTATGGCTACAATTAATCTTGCAGTTATTTCAATAGGAGAGAATAGCAGGGAAATTAAAGTTGAGTGTATGAAGCTCTTGTACATGTAATTATTTAACAGGCTATAAATATTGAGCTACTAAAAACATAAAAGTTTTTCAGAAATCTCAAGTAGCTTTTCATTGCTTGGTGCTTTTGTCTTTTCCATTCTTTTGCTACCTGATTTCTGAAATTCAGATTATCTGATTTTTATATTTATCCTTTTGTTTGTTTATTGAGGGAAGGATGCAGGAATCACAGTTGTTTAACTGTTATGGCTGATGTGAAAAGGAAATAATTTCTGGGAAAAAGGCAAAACATAATTTGCAAACTGAAATGTTTTAACTGAATTAAGTAGTATTGCAGTACAAGAGCACAGACAGCCCTTTTCACATCAGCCCTTTTTTAAATGGGTGAATGATGGTGTGAGGAAAATAAGCAAATATGAAATGACTTTATCTTAACGTTACTGACATTAAAATAGCTTCTGCATTTTAGTGTCATAATGAACTTTATATTGAAGCTGTGTTTCCTTGTTCTATCACCTTTTCTTTGATGGGTATTTTTCCTCTCTCTCTCCATTCCTGCAGTTGTAGGATCCTGTTTTCATTCCCTCCCACTGAAACCTTTTGCAGTTTTAATAAGGGTCTCATGACACTCCATCCTGCTTCCTTTAGGATTAGGATCACGATTTAGACTGGTTTAATATGCAGTCTCTGCATGCTTTGGTAGGTAATTCCTGTAATTTAAGCCTTGCACTGGGGATTTTTAATGCCTGCAATGCTTCCAGTGAGATTCTACTCTGGGGTGAGGGTCACAGCCAGCGCTGCCTGCACGTGTGAGAGTGGTGTGGATCCTCCCTGTGCCTTTGTGGGATGCACTGAGAGCCAGAATCAGGGCTTGGCTTTAGCATTAGCTTCAGCCTCCTTTCTAGGGACACTGTGTTCATGACTATTTGAAGTGACACATTTCAGCTGACCCTTTTTGTCTTGTATTTTAACCTACTACAACACATTACAAATCCCTTGCATTAAAATGCAGAGAACTGAGTGCTTTGTTAGAGCACACATTAGGCTCATGCCAGTTCTTGCACCCTTTTTCTGGCCTGCTCTCATCATCTTCCCCTGTCACTGGAGCTCTCTAAGTTGTATGACACTGTGATTCTCTGTTCTGGCAGTGGTTGCAAACATAACCACACTTCTCTTTTTCCTGTACAGGGATTAACATGTGTGACATGTTGGACAATCAGTTTCATTTCTAGCCATTGTGTGTGCAATGATACATGTGTGTTGAGAAATGCACACAGACACACAGAGAAAAGAACTATTGGTCATTCTAGTATTTCACCAGGTATCTCAGCCCCATGGGGAGTGGGACTGAGAAATAGCAATTAACATACTGAATTCCACTGGAATTTGCATTGCTGCTTCACAGTTCCTGCCTCTAGACATGTTGCAAGTATCAACCTTGGAGCTAAGTTGTGAGAACCAGCAGGGATGTTTGTAATGAAGTCAAGGTGTGGGTGGTTAGGAAAAGTCTTTTCTTCCCAGCCACAGGTCTACACATCAGTGTTCTTGTGCAACAGCTCAAACACATTCAATTAAAATTGCCATCTAAGCTGCCTGTTCCATCCTCTAAAAAAGAAAACAGGTGGGGGTTTCTTTGTATGTATATAAAAGATGAAATGTTCACTCTGAGATAAGAAACACAATTATTTAATAGCACCAGACTTACTTTCTTTCACACATAAAAGGATGAGGACATACTAGAATTTATTAAATCTATGCTTATCTACTGAATCCTTTTTTTTTCCCCTGAGTTCTTCATGTCCTCTTGGTTCCTTTGCCTTTTTAGCAGCATTTCACTTGTCAATACCTTTAAAACCTCAGAAGAGTTGTCACTTTAGCGTGGAAAAAAACAGCATCTCCCCTTGGTATGAGCCTGGGCCATGGTGCAGCAATGTCATCACTGTGGCCATGCAGGTGCTGCCAGGAAGGGTCTCCCTGCAGCTGCTGGAGCTGGGCTGGGACACTGCACTCAGATTTTCCTTTGTGGCATGAAGTTCTGGGAAGCCCTGAATGCTGTTTGTTTTATTCAGTCCTTTGACAGAACAGAGAGGAGATGCTGTCCTGGAAGATATGAGATGAAATACCAATGCTGCACCATCCTCAGGCAAGCTTTTCATTTTAATTTTAAAAGTACAAACTTCAGGAAGCAGGAAAAAGTGTTTTACAATGAATTCTGCCAGTGTCCTGGAGACCTGTATAATTTTTCTTTCTATGATTTTATCACTCATCTTGGCAGGTTTCATTATGTTTGCTCATCGAGGGACCTTTTGTGCCTTTATTTTCCCTCGTGACAAAAGGAGCACTTTTGCATCCATAATCTCTTTTACAAATAGGTCTCCTCTCAATGCTGCTCAACTCCTTTATCCTTTGTACAGTTTTGTCCCCCTTGCGTTCTGTGGGGCTTTTTCCTCCCTGTTTTGATTGGAGTTGGAATAATCTCAGTGAACAAGAGAAAGTGAGCCTGGGAGGAAGGAGAGAAGGAGCAGCTGCTGACACCTTGTTTTAATGATACTGAAAAGTTTTTCTGTTTATCAGTTACTTGTAAGTGTAACTTCCACTGTTACACAAGTTAGAAACAGCATCTTCAGCAAGTTGCTTCAGCTGAAAATGACTGGTAAGAAATCAAGATAAACAGCTATTGGTAAGATTTTCTAATCTCTTAGATTTCCCAGAGTACACCAAGCTTTTGTATAGTGTATGTAAAATGAAAAAACCCACCCTGTAATAGTAGATTTAATTAAATGAATCTGTGAGGAAAAATTAAAGTGGCTTTGGAAGAGGTAATTCAAATACTCCAACTATTTTATCTCTAGTCAGATACAATGTTTTGGTTTTTACAAAGAAAAGCACGTCCACGCTTCTTCTAGTCGGGCTTTTGATTATTTTAATCAATGGTTTCTTTCCAGCTTGCACAATATGTTTACTTCTGAGAAACAGCAATGCTGTGGAAGATCACAATAGAACTAGCTATGTTTTTTTCTCATAATTAAAGTTCTATTCTGTTTCCATAATTACCTGATGTGAAACCTGGAAAAATGGTTCCTGATTCATTATATTCAAGCCAGACAGTGAACCAAACAGCTCTTAAGGGATTAAAGAAACATTGTCACCCTTAAAATCACATTTTGAAGTTCTTTTTTGCACATAACTACTCTACTACCAGCCCATTCTAAATTGTTCTTCTGTCCAATAACCAACAAGCACTTAAACCACCAACTTAAATCAAAATTTGTAATTTCAGCACCAAGAGGTGCTTCAGAAAAGGGGTCCTGTAATAGTGGTGCCAGTTTCCTTTGTAATTAAGTAATTGTGTTTGCAGTGTAATTAAGCAATTGAGTTTGCAGCAGGGCATTGCTGATGGCAGTGGGGTTCTGCCCAGGCTGTGCAGCTGCCTTCTGGCACAGAGCTCATGGCTGTGCTGGGGTTACAGGGGGCTGGCAGAGGGATTTGGTGTCAGAACAGACTGGAGAGAAGCAAGAAGAGCAAGGAAACTGAGGAATAGCAGGAGGAGTGGAACAGATTAGAGTAGGGTCAGAGGGTCCCTCATCTGACACCAGGTGTGCCTTGAGTGTTACCCTTCATATACAGAGATAATTGTATTAACTATAATTCATTAATGATAGTTACTGCACATTGGGCAAAAGCAGCCTCTGAATGTGGGTTTGAAGAAGAAGAGCATGCCCAGGAAATGTGGGAGGATGCCCTGTGCAGAGGGCAGGGTGAGCAGCAGTGCAGGTAGGAGGGTGAAGGGAAGGGCTGGGAGAGCAGGAGTCTGTGCCAGTGGTGGAGCACACCTGCTTCTGTGCTGTCCCTGTGCTGAGCAGTGATAGGAAATGAAGATTTTGGTGTGTGGTTCTCAGGGGACTTGCAGGACATCCTGCCATAAAGTCCTGGAGCTGCAGGCCTGGCAGTCAAGAGCCAGGTCTGGCTTTGTTCTGGCTCTGCTGCTGCCTTGTGGCAGGGCCGTGGGGGACTGAAGTTAAAAGCATCACCATCTGCAAAAGAACTGGTGTCATTTTGTCAAGGCTGCTGCTGTGTCATCAGAACTGGGTGATTGAAGTGTATTCCTGATTATATTCCTCTCTGATAGACACCAGCTAGTAATAAGGCTACAAATTGTGATTAGATTTTACATTGAGTTAAAAGCTTTTAACTGTGACTCTGGTTGGTCTAATTTCTTGCCAGATTTTTTTAACTGAGTAAAAGTTAAGCACATGGGACATTTTAAGTCGACTGTCACTCTTCCACAATCCCTTACTGAATTTTTTCATCCACAACTCTTTAGTAAGATACTTTCTTAAGTCTGTTTTCCAATAAGTGTAGGTAAGGAGTAAAGCCTAGGTGTTCACAAGTACACCAGGAAATATCTATAGGATCCAGCTGAGACTTCTGAAAGAGATTGTCAGTGTTTAAATGCACCTTTGGGATGCTTCAGTGTAGGCAGCAGCTTCTGAGGTGAATGCTCTAAATTAATGGGTTCTGGGAAGCAATTCCTTTTGCAGACTCTGCTGCTGTAGGGTGGTTGGAAGGAGGCATCTGGCCATGCCTGTGCTTTGCTAACATGTGCACATGCATCAGTAGCTCACTGAAGGCACTGAGGTGCACAGGCTCTGACAAAAACTGAGCTTAAGCAACTTCTTCAAAGCCATTCATGGCAATGTTTAAAAAAGAAGTGGGAGTTATGAATTTGTGTAGCCTTTAGGCACAGATCATCTCTCCCATATGTGCTCTCAGATTTTGCCTTTGCCGTTCTACTGCCTGCTGTAGCTGGATTTTATTGTCCTGAAATTTAAAGGTCACTGTTGTTACTTCCAGCTGCTGTTGGACTGGGAACATGGATTTTTGGGATGTGGAGAAGTCAGCCCATCATTGCAGAATGACCTTATCTGAGTACCAGTTGTGCTCCATTGCTTAGTGTGTCGTGAGCTATTCCTTGTTATGTTTTGTGACCTGGCAATCTTGAGAAGGTTTAAAGCGAAGTTTTTAGGCAGAAGTGTGTGCCAGGATTATGGAGAAAATTGAGAATTTCCATTGTTCTTTTTTTCCCTTCCTTTCATTGTTACATGTGTGGGTGTAAACATTATACCTTGTTTTACTTGAAATGCAGAATTGTCCTTTGAAATGGTACTTGGAATGCAAACCAGAAGAATTAATAGATCTAAACTGCTGGTGGCCTCAGATTGGTGGTGGCCTGAATTCTGAGCACAGTTTGAGTACTAATGCACAAGATTTCTGTTTATTTAACAGTGGCCTTTGCATTGTGCTTGTACATAACAAATCCTATCCACCTCTCTGAGTTCTGCTTTACAGTTTCTTTCCACAGAGTACTGAGCAAGGAATTTCCATGTGTTTCTGTTTTCTTCATGAGATTAGAGCCCATGATATTCTCAGCATATGGTATGAAATATTTATTATTGTTTTTAAAGGCTGGTTTTAGGAGACAGTCTGTGATGTGACTGCATTTAGTAACATAAATGAAAGTCCTTTTCTTTTTGCATATATTTAAGAAGCTGTGAGGAGTTAGTCATGGTGAGTTCTAAATACCAGGGAGACGACCACTGTGAAAACATATCAAAAGGAAGTAGCTTGAAGCTATAGTGTGATGTTTAGAAAAGGCCAATTTAAACTAAATAAAAATGTAATCCCTGTTATACATAATAAATGAAGAAGAAATCTCTAAAATTGTGTAAAAGAATTAAAATAAAAACATGTCTGGAATTCAAGTTCCTGCAAAAAGTGTATTCAATGACTATGCAGAATCAGGGAGGAACTTCAGAACTGTGGGGTCACTTCTTTACTTTACATAGCCTAACAGCAATTTTGCATATTCTTCTCCTTCACTTGGATTTTTTTCATTCATCTCCTATGGTTTTGGTTGGAAAAAGCAGTGTTTTTTTCCAGAGTGTAAAGCAGCTGCCACTGGAAGCTGTCGTGTAACTTATGTTCCAGAAGGAGTGAATGTGTCCCTATCTGCTCATCAAATATTTTGAGAACAAGGGCTGATGTTTCTGGCTTTCAAGACACATTTTCTCTCCTGCTGAGCCAAATGAAAAATTTCCGTAGCTCAACACATGTGCTCACTTACTCCTCTGTGCTGTAATCACTTAAGCACTTTCCCAAACTCCAGAGACCTTGAGAGATCAGAACTGGCTGGATGGAGAGAGTGGAGAGGTTTGAGAGGGGAAGGAGGAACAGCAGCCTTGAGAGTGATGGTTCAGTGCATGGTTAATGCAGCCAAGGATGACACAAGGCAGTGCACACAGCAGTGGATGCAGAAATCTGTCTTTAAAAGCACAATTACTACACCTGGAACTCCAGCACATTGTGTAGTGGTTGTCAGCTAAAACCAAATTAAGAACTGGACCTACACTGCAGAGAGACTGGGCTGACCAAGTCATGTGGTTCTGTTGACTGAAAATCAGCAAGGTGTCCTCTTCTGTAACAGAATCTGTTTGCTTTTCTCTATAACCTGGGTCACTGAGACTGGGTCTGTGCTGGAATCTGGATCCTGGGGTGACTTGTAGGCCCACGTCTACAATATTTTGTATTGTATTTGGTATTTTGTGTGGCCCCTCAATGTTACCTGTATAGAAAATGTAATCAAGCAATACATTTGAACATTGTTACCAGCACATTTCTCCAGGCAATAGTCAAACAGGAATCAGTTTCAAACAGGAGGAAAGGAGTATTTTATTTTGATGATTTCACATGCCTACTCTTGTTTTAGATTGTGGTTTTTGTTGTTTTTGATTTTTTAACTTAACAGAATGAAGCACTCTTTAGGTATCCAGACATTTTTCATATTAGTTGCTTTTTAGGGGTGAAGCAAGAGAATATTTCCTTATCATTCTGAAGGTTATATATTGGTTCAGCTCAGCCTTTGTATTAATTCCAGCTGGGGATCATGAGAAATGTGTGTTGCTGCAGGACTGAACTGTAATTGTGACACGGATCAAAATCTCTGCCAGGCTGTTCTTTCCCTCTCCTAAAGCAGATTAGCAGCCTGGCATCTGTTTGCTTTGGGGAAGATGGCAGAGATGCCCAGAGAGCAGAGGAGCTGCCTCACAGCTGCCCTTTGTGCCTGTGCCCGCCATCGTGCCATGTCCCTGATGCTGGCAGGCAGGGCTGGTGGCTTTGGTGGCTCCTGGCTGCTCCTGCCTTTGGGGTGCAGCAGGGCTGGGCTGGAGCTTTGGGTCTTGGGGCAAAGCTCTTCAGTGTGCCAGAGCCTTTCCCCTTGAGCTCCGTGTGCCTTCACTCCTGCTTGCCAGGTGGGAAAGACCTACATAAAGACAGCTCTGCCTCATTGTCAGAGGAGGTTCTGGAAAGGTTGGGCTCTCTGAGTGCAATTATTTAAAGTTCTGATATCAGAGTCCCTCAAGTCTTAGGTGGCTGTGTAGGAAATTACAGCTGACCTGCATAGGAAATGAGGTGTGCTTTCAACCTGAATGTCATAAAACTTACTTTACCTAGACCAAGTGCCATCTTACCTACTATTCAGGTAACAGAACCTGGTCTCAGAGATTATTCTGCTTCTTTTAGTTATGGTAGGTTGGAAAGAAAGTCTTTCTGCTGAAAGCATTAAAAAAATCATGCAGCAGCCCTTAAGAACTACGTTACACTGTACTTCTGTGAGCTTTTCTCCTGCTTGCTCTGTGGATGGGATTCCTGCAAAGTTCAGACATTGAGTTAGCAAATACTTCAGGTGAATTTGATTTCTCTTCCATCCCTGACTCCTGTTCCTTTATGTCCTGGGCTTGATTGACTCTTTGGTGCATAAGAGAGTAAGAATTCCAATTAAAAGTTTCCCCAGTTTCTTTATGCATGGATTGTCATCCAGTACAGGCTGGGCTTTTGATGCAGCCTTTTCTTCTGTCAGAGCATTCTGCCCTGCCATCTATTTTCACTGAAGATATAACATTTCCCCTCAGGATATCATATATTTTTGTTATTTTATTCAATTTGGCCTCCACATTTGGTTATGAGGATAGAGAAGCAGATTACTGGGGGGAGGCATTAACTGTATATGGAAACTTTGTTTCTGTGGGAAATTAGTGTAAGAATCCATAATATTGAGAGTTGAAATTATTACAGTCTAGGTACAAGGGGGAGTTAGGTAATAAGTTCATTGAAGAAGGAAAGCCAGAAGCAAGCAGGAGAATTTTTTGGCCAGGTACAGGAAGGATTGTAAGGAATGCTTTAGCTGTAAGAAAAACAAATCCATATAGTGTGATACTGATCAATGAGAGTGCAAGTATAGGCTGCAGTGGCAGAAACTGAGTAAATACTGAAAGTATTTCTAATTTCTGTTCAGAAGGAAGAGGAAGAAGTTGCATTTGCACATTTAATGACATTCTTGCTACTCAACAGCAGCTATTAAAGCAGAAGCACTGACAAACTCTCATTGAGGGACACAGCCAGTCAGTTTTCTGATCTGTATTTCTTTATTTCTTTTTTTTTTTTTTTTTTTTTTTTTTTTTTTTTTTAGAACTTGCATTACTGTTTTTAGTAGATATTGGAACACTGGTGGAAGTTTCAGTAAATTAGTAAAAGCTGTATTTTTAGGGTGGTTTAAAAGGTTAAACAGAGCACAGTACAGAACCTGCTGTAGGAGGTCTGCAGCCCTAACCTGGAGTTCCTGACTGCTACAACAATAATAATTCAGCTCCAAAGCTGTGTAGCTGTGTGTGCTTAACTGGCTGTTGTTAGTTTTGGACAAAACCACAGAGAGCCTGATAATGGAACATAATGCATCAAGATTAAAAAAAAAGAAAAAAAATCCGTGTCAACATGTTAGGGAAAACAAGAGTTGTGTCACTTCTCAGTAGTTCTTGATTGAATCATGACCTTGTTAATAAGATACTGTGAATTTTAATAAGCTACTGTGTGTATTTTGTGATATGTGATTTGACTTAAACATAAAGGTTAGGAAAATGTAGTTTACAGCATAATTAGAGGTTGTACTAAGCAAGTTGAAGAGCAGGTGGTTGAGAGGTGGTAAAAGACATGGGCAGCTACTGTAAAGTGTAAAGGTTATTAGACAGGGGGCTGTGAACAACCTTGCAAGGCTCACATGATTAGAGTTGAAAAATAAACCTTATTAGAAGGGTATTTGGTATTTGATTTATTGAAGAGAGGGTTGAGGGTTGCCTTTTATCAATTTACACCTGTCTCTTTGGTTTCATCACACACTTGTTTCTTTAGCTTAGCAAGAATCAGCCTGATCCAGGAAACCAGATAAGAGAGACACAGATAAGATACAGCTCTTAACAGTAGTGGCAAATAAAGTGGACTCACTTATATAGAAATTCTTTCTGGCTTTAAACCAAAATTGGTACCTGTCTTAAAGATATGCTGTTGTTTAAATGAAGTGTCAATGTAAAGTCAGCCTTTGCTGTGCAAGCATTCCATGGTCCTGAGGCTTTCAAACATGGGAGGTGCTCTCAGCTGCTGCACACAGACAGCAGGGATGCTCACAGACTATAGGTGAGGGCACTTGGCCCAGCTGCTGCAAGGCACAGCAAGCTCTGACACTGGAAGAAACTCCACCTTGGATTCATGGAATACTCCATCCAAATCACTGGGAAGGAATTCTCAGGGCAAAAACTGTATTGTTCAGTTAAGGGAGCTCCACAGGTGGGGGAGAACCACTCTTCTTTCTTCTCCCCAAGCACGGGTCATTATTTGAATCACAGATTGGTCAGGGTTGGAGATCATCCAGTCCAGTGCCCCTGCTGAGGCAGGGTCACCTGGAGCAGGTGACACAGGAACGTGTCCAGGTGGGTTGGGAATGTTTCCAGAGAGGGAAACTCCACAACCTCCCTGGGCAGCTGTTCCAGTGCTCTGCTACCCTCAGTATAAAGAAGTTCTGCAAAATGTCTCAGGAGAAAGTCACAGGTACCAAGAAGCTTTTTTTTTCTGTTCTGTTATCCTTGGAGATGTGTTTTTCTCAACACATGGAAACCAGGAGAAATCTCTGGGAGGTGCCAGGTCACATGGATGGCAAACATAACTGGGGAGATTTTGCACACTGTAGTAGCTCATCACCTGATTGGTGATTGATGGCAGAGTTTCCATGGAGTTAATGAGCAGAATGTTAACGAGTAGAAGTTACCAATATCCATCTATGCAGACTATATTATATGTACTACCTATATCTAATGTAGCTACTTCTTTTCATCTCTGATGTGCACAGAATATGCCCAGAGATAACGAGACAGTGTGCTGTAGGTGCAGGAAGCTGTTTTGGCATGTTTTGCTGCTGAGCCCTTTGAAGTCGTTTGCAGCCTTTCAGCATCGGGAAGCGACAGTCGCCGTTCCAGCAGCCTCTGTTGTCTGAGCAAGCTCTGGCTCCTTCCCTTCTGATCAAAAGCACTTGGTGAAAGGTGCAGCTTGGATCCTTTAAAGCATCTCATTATGGGTTATATTTAGAAGTGTGAAGAATATATTATTAATTACAAGGATGCTCCAAAGCAAAGAAGCTGTTTTATCCATGCCCTTGATGAACAGAAAAGTTCCTGTGCTGAAGGAAGGTTATGCAATTAACAGTAGATTCATTAGGAGTTCATCAGATAGCAAACTATGCTTATCTTCAGGATGGTACTGGAATATCTGACAATTTCCTAGTTACTGCCTAAGTGATAAGGAAGAGCAAGAGACAGAAACTGCCAGTTCCTATTTTATATAAAAATATAAATTTTTATAAATTTCGTGATTATATAAATTTTACTGCCAGTAAAATTTATATAATACAGTTTACATATCTGTTATATGCTAGTTTTTTATATGTATATTTTACATCTCAATTTACAGACCAAGTTCTGTCTTGCTGCCTTGCTGGAAAGAACTGGAGGTGTAAATTTGCCCCACATATTTCGTGGTTGCTAAGTGAGCACAATGTATGGACACTGTGAGGATCATTACAGGTTTTTTGCTCTCTTTTGTTCCCACAAAACTCCTCTTACCAGGGTGTGTGTCCACTGGGTTCATCCAGGATCATTCTGGATGTTTGCTTTGACCTGCTCAGCACTCCCAAATCCAGTCTGTGCACTGGGCCTGTGAAACAGAGTCACCTTTGCAGAGACATTTCTCCAATTTAAGGGATTTTTGTCATTATTTGCAGCACTTACAAAATACAATAATTTTTCTGTCTTTAAATTCAGACTGGCATCTGGTAATTGATTTTTGCTAATTGAGTGGTATAGCCAGGTGAATTTTTTTTTAACTGTGCTTTAAAGCCTAATTTTGAGTTGAGCATTAATTTGCTCTCAAAGAAAGGAGAAGTCAAGTGTCCAAATATACCAGAATATGTATGAAATAAGCTGCCATCTGGAATTTGTTTCTGGATTTGCTGTAATAGAAATTGAGCACTCTGGGATGCTGGGATGCATATTTTGGGGCTTTCTAGAAATTAATATATAGAAAGAAAAATAGATAAATCTGTCCTGGTGCTGTGCTTAGCTGCTTGTATAAGAATTTGACAAGTGACCAAGGTGATAATGTCTGGTAGGCTTGGGCTAAGATACTGCCTAAGTGGAGGGAATGGAGTGAGATACTGCCAGTGGAGAGAATTAATTATTTTTAGAAACTAATTTTTTAAACAGTTCAGGGTCACAGTGCCAACAATTTGAAGAGAACCTAGAAAACTCTGTCACTTTTATCTATAAACCAAAGGCAGTCAATAACATTTGATTCAATAAAAAGTAAATTTATCCCTTATCTAAAAGTATGTGTGCAGAAATTGTTCCAAGATGCTTTCAAAGTGCTGAGTTACAAACCCATACAGGGAGGGATGATTGATTTATTGTGTGCTGCAATCTGGAGTATTTTATCACTGAATCTTTAGTGAAGAAAGTTGATGTTGTTAAAGCTGCAATGTATTTAGACCCAAAGGCTAGGAATAAAGCAGGAAGCATTATTGGATCAGGGCAGATCAGGAGATTGTGGTTATTACCTGTGTTTCTGTGGAGATCAGCTCTTTCCACGGTCTCTGCCAACCCAGACCAGGAGGGATGGGCTTTGGGCTTTGTGTCAGGGGTGGGCTCTGGTGTGTGCCCGTGGGATGCCCAGGTTGTGGGAATTGGCTAGTGGGAATTAGGCTGACACCTGAACAGGTGACAAAAGACTTGTAATGAGTCCCAGCTGGGGGAAGGCTGAGGCTGTTCCCCACCTCTGGCACATCACTCCCAAGGGCTCTGTTCAGCAGCTCAGCACATCCATTTGTCACCTCAGCTCAGCACATCCATTTGTCACCTCAGTGGCTGCGTGAGAAAGTTTCAGTGCTCACAAATCTGTTTGCCCACAAGGCTCTGGAATCCCTGCTCTCGGGCAGGGAACGAGTTTTCCTTTCAGGAGCTGCATTTCTGGGGTTAATGAGCTGCCTTCCATTCCTCCCAGTTTGTGCCCTGTCCCCTCCCGCTCTCAGTCCTGCCCGGGCCCTGCCCTCCCTTCCCAGGCGTGGCTGGGGTGGAGCTCTGCTCATCCCCAGCTCCCTGGCTGCCCCTCTGGGCTGGCTCAGCTCTTACCCCTGCTCTTGTATTCCCCTAAGGCCTGCCTCAGTCACAACTGCCTACAAAGCATGACGCATCACTCATCAAGGGGGAGCACAGTGGATCATTATAGAGTTTTAAAGGGTGTTTGTAGCCAGATTTAGTTTTTCGCAGTAGGCATCCCTGGAAAAAAGCAGAGGTAGAGGAGCTGTGTTGAGAAACAGAGCTCAGCTCTCAACCATGTCAAAGATTGGAGTTTCATTTGATTTCTGGGCTATGGGAAGGGCAAAATACTTTTTTTTTTTCTTTTTTTTCCTTTTTTCTTTTCTCCTCTGACCTCCCCCAACACTGTTACTACAGAAGGGAAGGCTGAACTGCATTGCAACTGGCAGTGTGTACATAGATTGACAGGGTAATTATTGATGTAGACAGTGGTGGGATGGGAGGTTTGACAGGACAATGTTGTTCATCACTCTCTTTCAAACCAGCTCTAGAAACAATAGAGTTTAAAGACGATGTTATGTTGAGGGTAAAAAAAGGCAGAGTATTTTTTTTTTTCTGACCTTCTTAAAGTCATGTCATTGTTGAATTTTTTTTAAGCTTTACTTTTGATTGAGCATGAAAAATGCCTCTCACAAAAGGGAATATTTAATAGCTTTTCTATTAGAAAACTATCTCTAAAGAAAATGTTGAGTCCTGGGTTTTGCTGGCAGGCCTGGATGTTTGCTAACTACCAAAGTCAACTGTCAGTTTATTATGGAACTGTTTGAGATCAGCAGTGCACATTGCTGCTTTACTCCTGCCAGGAGCAGGTTCTTCTTCAGCTGTTCTGGTTTCTTACTATGATGTCTGGAATTTTCCCTGAGGTTTTTATTAGTATCTTCTTGCCTCTGTGCCAAGCTAAGGGCATGACCAACTGATCCTTGAGATGAGAGAAAACCACCAGTGAAGAGAAAATACAATTTTAATTAGTACAAAGTTACCTGAAGAAATCTGATGTAGAAACTCAGGTTTTCAGTAGCCAGAATAATGTCTTAGAGACACAACTCCTCTAGAAGGCAAGTTCTGCTCTGGTTTAGAGGAGCAGCAGAGAGAAAGGCAAGAGGGTCTGGTGGTTTCACAAGGAGGGACCATGTTATGGTTTTAAACAGCTCTCCATTTCAAGTCCAGGGTAAATTATGGATTTTCCTCTTCCATCAAGAAGACATGCAAAGGGCCAAAGATGGTAGAAATAGAGGGGAAAGTTGGCAGATGGTCTCTGATTTGAGTTTATCAAAATCCCCTTTTTGTTCCTCTAAACAATGCGGGCTGTGCTTCACTGTCATTAAGCAGGGCTGTCACTACAGGGCTGTATTCATTTCTTCTCTGGATTAATCTGAGTGAATGTTTCTCGTGACCATATGGCTGTGGTGTCAGGAGAGATGAGAAACTGGCATTCAGAGGTGGCACGTGGCTCCTGGGCTCTCCCATGGCTGCACACTGTGCAATAATTGCAATCATGCTTTGCTCAGCTGGAGCTGGACTGCACCAGCCTCGTTCTGCTGCTCACATTTCTGCCTTGCCCCGTGGAGTGGAGCTCAGCCCTGCAGCAGGTCACACACAGCTGTGGTCCATGGCTCTTGTGTGTGTTGTGTTGTCCAGAACCTGTGGAAAGCGGTAGCAGGGAATGGAGTTGGAGTGCCAGGGTTATCCTGTGTCTCATTCAGGTTTATTAAAGGGTTTGTGCATCCCTGAGCAAAGCCGTGCTCGAGGCATTGACATCAGAGCCAGCAGGGCCCTGCTGATCATGCAGAGAGGGCTGGGTGGAGAGCAGGGCCAAGGACTGGCCTTGAGGGATTGGGACAGTATCTGTGCAACTGTTCCACTTCCCCTGCAAAGACAGCTTTTGTCTCAAGGTGCTTGGGCATAAAAGCTGCTTTAGGGAATGAACTTCTGCAATGAACTCTCCTGTGTGCAGTGGCAGGTAAGGAAATGCAGCTTGTTCAGGGGCAGAAAGCCCTCACTGTATCATGTGCATCTCTCTCATGCCTAATAACCTGTCATGGTCTCTTAGAAACTGGATTCTCTGTGCACAACCAGACTTGACAGTGGGGGAATGTCACAGTGTATTCTACAGACACCAGTTAAAAACCACTGTTGTTTTACAAGCACTAGATAGTTAAAAAATGGACTTTAATGAGGATCAGCAGCCTATATCCTCACTGCTGTTAAACATCTGAACTTTGTAAATTCTGAAATTTCAGAAGTATGACTATGAGGAACAGTTTAAAGGCAATTAAAAAGCTTTCTGATTCCTACTGAAAGTATCACAATTTTCCTGCAGGTTGAGACCAAGGAGGATCATGTAGTCACCCAGTTTGACCTCCTATTTGCCATGGGCCATTGACTTAGACTTGGATTTACCCAGAACAAGCCAAATGACTTGAATTTAAGACTTCATTTCTCAGCAGCAGGGCCTGTTGGGCATATCAAGTAGAGAACAGAAGTGCCATCAGAACAGTATGTGGAGAAGCTCTGAGATGAATTAGGTGAGATGTGCTCAGATGACTGCAACAAAAGAGCATTTGCTGTGTTTACAGGAATACAAAATCAGCTGAAGTCCTGCCAGTCAGACTGAGGGAAGGAAATGCTTTTTGTAGCCAAGTTTGATGTTAGATTTGATGTTTGAAGTGGATGAGTAAGACATAGCAATCAGGAATCGAAGATAAGGTGGTGCACTGGGAGCCCAAGAGCAGCAGTCCTTTCTGTGCACCTGCCTGTCCTGGGCTGGGACAGAATTCAGGATTCCAAGGGTGTCAGGATAGCTCTGAACCTGGGCTCTTCCTGAGCCGTGCAGGTGGCTCACACTGTGAGACATGGAGTTTAGCTAAAGCCTGGTGCCATTTGTCTGCACGCTGCTACAGAGATCTCTTATGTCCTTGTACTGTGCTCAAATACAGTTTATATCACCTGTTACAACTATTGGCATGATACCAGAGAATCATTTTCTTACTTGAGGTTGTTTGTAGTGTCTGTGCTTTTTGAACACACTTCTCCTATAAAAGTTACCTCACTGCTATTGTGACAGTGAATCTCTATTTCAGTAATTAGAATTAGTCCTGGGATTTTGAATTCCTGATTATTTCACTCTGATGTCAGAGGTGGTAATCACCAATGTGCTAATCTGCACAAAGTGAGGTACCTGCTACCTATCTCTTTTAGACAGGCTGAACCCTTTGTGTGCTAAGCTTATTTTCTCCCTCCAGTTTCAAGGTAGAGGAGTTGGAGACTCATCACAGACTTCTAATACAAGGAGGAGCCCTTCTTATAAGCACACAAGAATGGAATTAATAAGAGCTATACTGTGCAGTGCAATAGAGGGAAATCTGTGCAAATCCTCTGCTGTTCCCCTGGGAACTTCTGAACATAAGTCATCATCAAACAAATCACACCACTGAATCTATTTATCAGATGTATCAATTGTTAATACTGTTCCTGACATTTTACAGCATAGTTCTTAGTCACCTTTCCTAATCTGTCTTTTGAGCTGCGTAATTTATGTTGAAAGTTGAAAGGCAGTGCCCGTAAGTTAATTATCTTTTTGTGCAGGACAAACAGATTTTTCACTTTCCTGTGCCTTTGCATGCTGCCACAAAGGCTATGGCACATCAGCCTGTACTTACCCACTCACAAATGTAGTCAGGCAGCATCAGGAAGCTCCCAGCCCTGGGAACTGGTGCTGTCAGCCTGCCCCAGTTTGACCAGAACTGAGTTTCCTGTGGGAGCAGATGGATGGGGCTGCTTCTGTCAACAGAGGCGTCATTGCTGGAGGGTTGGTCTCATTCCAACTCTCACTGCTGTAATCTTAATTCACTTAAGCCACTAATCATGACATTTGTTTTGGCCTGGGCTGCTTTCAGCTGAAATTGCAGAGTTGCCTGTATTTTCTCGGAGATCTCAAGTGCGTGTGTAATACAGATATGGTGAGCAGCCCAAGTACTGCTGCTGGATTGGCTTTTGCAGAAGTCACAAGTTCATGTGAGCCTTGCTGTCCCAGCAGGCTGATGCTTGTACTTTGCTGCTTTGCATGACAGAAGGTTCAGTGCAGCTCCTGACCTTGGTGGGAGCAATTCTTTGGTCAGCATTCCCCAGTGTGTTCTGTCTCTGTGTATTGCTGATGCCCAGATCCAAACTCAGGCACCCAGCAAAGGCTGAGGGCTGGGGCATCCCTGTGTGCTCACAGGGCTCTGTGCACCAGGGCCAGAGAAACTCCCAGGACGTGGGAATCACCCACCATGGATGTTGCTGTCCCCACACAAACACTGCTGATCACAGCGTGTCACAAGGAGGGCATCAGGGAGATCAGGTATATCAAATGTGATATAACACACCTTAGAAAATCACACCCAGAATCTGATGAATCTTGAAGGGTTGAGACACATTAAAGTAAAGTAAAGTAAACAACAGTGACCTGTCCTGAGCTGCAGAGTGAGCTGTGGTCAATGGGGCAGAGGTTCCTCACAGCCACCCACAGCTGGGAGAAGGGCCAAGAGCAGGAAAGTACCAGTCAGATACAGCTTCAGCTGTGACAATATTTTAAGTCAGAAGATGGATTTTAACTGTGTTTCTTATGCACCGTAAATACTTCAATGGGAAACTTTGGGTTTTAAGTCAGTAGTAAGTGTAGATAGGGATATAAATTCATATACACACACACACACAAATATATATATATATATAAAGAACAATATATGCAAACTGAGACAGTCACAATATATGTGACTGAGATTTTTTCTGAGTCACAAATCGTCAGTGATTGAGAACTCTGAGTTCTGAATTTCCCTAAGCAATCTCTGCCTGTCAGCTCCCCTCCTCTCTGCAGAACAGTTGCTCATTTACCAGTTTGGCTTGTTTTCTCTGGAAACAAACCGGATTCTAGTCCTGTGCTTGGGCAGGTATGAACACTTATTTTGTTCTTGGTACATCTCTGAGGCAGTTCTGCCACTTGTGACAAAAGAAGATTTAAGGACAGTGTTTGAGGAGGGGAGGTCCCTGTTAAAAAACATTCCTTTAAAAAAAAAAAGCTGACAACTAAACCATTGCTGGGGGAAAGAGGGAGGTAAGAATTTTTAATTCCGTAATAAAAGTAGTGGAAATACTCGTGGGAATGGTTCATTGGCATGACAGAAAATAGTTAAACTATTTTAGTATTGAGTTTTCTCTGTTGTAGAAAAAAATGTCTTGGGTAGAAGCTTCTGAAGAACGTGGGAAAACCGCAAGGGGCAGTCTGGAGAGGATGGGGAGTTATTTCAGCAGAGATAGAGATGCTGTTCAGACCTGTAAGATGATGTATTTCCACAAAGGGCATTCTTTTCAGTCTGCTGATGAAAAGTCTTGTGGGTTTCCCACCAGCAGAAGCTGCTTAATTGCATTTTGTGTATGCTCTTAGAGTACCTGTTTGGTGAGAACCTGACAAATGGTCTTCTGAAAGTAAATCAATTTTGTTTTCTTGGGCTTTCTTGAATATACATGATGTCCGGAGCCTGAAAAGCACAGCAGTGGCACAAGAGGAAGCAAACAGTGGGGCGCCAGTTAGGCTCTGTGGGGCTCTGAAAGACTTTGTAGCCTCCTGTAAAGAGAAAGAAGAATGTGCCATTGGCGGTAGTGAGTAAATGGAACCTTCTTGTCTTCTTTGCTCTTGTCTCCTTATAAATAAACCATTGTTGTCCATCCTTGGCATTTGCAGTTCATTGTGATAAATTGGTCTTGATGTGTCTGACATTTCAACCAAGTTGTTTAATGGTGCTTTTCTGAAAAGGCAGATCTTGCTATAAGTTGTGTTGGTCCAGAATGCATCCAGGGTAAGAGCACTCACCATCACACACATCCTAACTCTTTCCTTTCTGCCTGCACAAAGAGGGAAGGAGGGAGTAAAACATTTTGGTCACGTCAGCCCAAGGGGCCTGGGTTTGTGTAAGCCGTGCACAGAAACAGAAATGTTCAGTCTGGGCTGCAGTTGCTGAAAGCCTCTTTAATAGTGTGGACAACAACATGGACCCCACTTGCATCTGCAGCCTCTGGGGGGAGAGGGGGAAAACACCCAACTTGCTGGAAATGCAGGTGTGTTTCCACCAAAGGTTTGCTTTGACTGTTGTGCAAGATCCCCTGTCAGTGCTTACAAGTCATTGGCTTCCATGAAACAATTGCTTGGGTGCAGAAACCACTGGAACAGAGATTTGATGAACTGTGACCAACAGCACCTTCTATTGTTGCATCCCTGAAAGTTCAAGCTTTGATTTACATATTTTAAATGTCTGTAATTATTCTGTCAGGGAGATGACTAACACAGAGGTTGCTTTCCATAAATAGGATACTTCTGCTCATACCTTTCCAAACCTTTCAGCTTCCCAAAACTATTAAGCATCTGCCCACAGCAGCCAAGCAAAAGTAATTCCCATAATTTAAACTGTGACCAGTAAATAACCTTTTTGCTGGTTAATGATCCCACTGTGTGCTGATACCATTTTATGATTATATTTTACCTTCTTCAAAATCAGGTGTGTGGAACATGTTCTTACCTGTCTGGACCCACTTGGTTCTCAGTGGAGATTTACAGTGAGGATGGAAAACCTGGTCCTACTTGGCATCAAAACAAATTCTCCTTCCCATCACCATTGCCAGAGCAAGAAGAACTAGAACAATTTTTGGGGGATGTGGACCAATAACCCAATTAACAAATGTCTCTGTGACATTTTGTTATCCCAGTTTTCCCAGAATGCCAGTGCAATCCAAACCTCAGTGTAGTTGGGCAGGACAAAACCTGCAGCTTAGAGGGGACACAGGACCTGGCCTGAGTTGGCAAATACACTGATCATGGTGAGGTCTTGTTGGAGAGCCTTTCCAATGGTTTTTATTACTAATTTGCTGGAAAAATAATCCCAAAGCCTAAGTAAGGATCCTTTTTTCCTCCCCCCTGTAACCATGCAACATTGATAAATGTTATTTAGGTATGCAGCAAGCAAATTTCAACAGAAATGCTGTCATGCCTCAGGGTTATAAAACTCCATTACATCTGTTATTAACTGTCTGTCTGTGGCAGGACCTAATTTTTCTTGATGTACTGGTTGCCCACAGCTTCTCAAAACTGCTTCTTCTAACACTTGAAGGCGCTAAGGCAGAAATGCAGGGATTAAATGGCTCTGCTCTCCAAGTGGCTGATTGATGCTTTGGGGCTGTAGGATGCCCTTTCACTGCCTCCTTGTGTAGATGCAAAGGGAGGTATAATTTTCATCCTCTCAGCACTTGGGAAGCTGATTGACTTTGTGTAAATACCTTTACCAGGGCAGGGTAATGTGAAGGTTTGAATTTAGAATCTAGGTTCCCACCTGCTCAGTAGACCTGCAGCCATACACAGCATTATTATCATTAATACCAATGGAAGAAATATTTGAATATACGTAATTTTTTGATGAAAGAAATCAATCTGTTTAATAAGCAAATCCTGCCAAACTGGATGATGATTCCAGAATGCTAAACAATTGTTTAAATTGTGGAACATTTTGCATTTCAGCAGCCTTGTCACAATAAATGTAGATCTGTTGCTCTTTACAGTAGTATGAAGGAAAAAAATACAGGAATTTTAGCAATGCAAACTAGTTATGAGAGAATGAGCTTCACAGCTTACTTGGTTCCAGATAAATCTGGCAGATTCTTTTTCATAGTTGTCTTCTTGCCTGTACTGGGGTTTTTGCTTCTGCAGGTCCTCCTGTGTCTCCATGTCTGACATCACAATTGCCTCAATTTATGCAGTTACAGCTCAATTTGTTAAATACCTGCAAATTCCTGCTTGTCCTTGCTGCTTTTTCCTCAGCTTTGCTGACCACAATCTGCCCAGATCATCATGTTTAGAAATTGCCTTGCCAAACCTAGCCATACACCATTGTACTAAAATGAGGGAATTGCTTTTTCTGGCTTGGCTGGAGGGGTTTGTGCAGAGCTGCTGTGCTGTGTGCAGGGCAGTGACTGAGCAGCTCCAGCTCAGTGTGTTGGGCAGGGAGGCAGAGCCTGGTGCTGCCCTGAGCATCCCTGCCCCAAGTTCCCAGCTGGAATCCCTGTTGCTCTGTGGGAACAACTCTCAGTTTGTTTTGGCTGAGAGGGGCAGGAGGGGCCTCGTTCCCAGGGCAGCCTGGTTGAGAAGGCAGCAGGTTCACTTGGGATTTCATTCCAGTATGGCTCAGGATTCAGCCATTCAAAGTAACTTTAACAGCATAAACAATGTTGGAAATGTTTATAAATATGTTTAACATCTGTTTATTTCTTTGGTTTTTTTCTTCCAGCCAAACAAGTGTGTCCTCCTGAAAAAATTAGCTGTGGAGACTTAAGCAACAAGTGCATCCCGCTGTCCTGGAGGTGTGATGGGCAGAAGGACTGTGAAAGTGGAATTGATGAGGCTGGTTGCACTCCTGGTGAGTTCATACAGATGCAACATCTCCATGTAGGACATAAAAGTCCTGGAGTGACTGTTACAAATGGCATGGAAAGGGATGGCTTTTCCTGCCAGCAAACTCACTCTGCTTTGCAGTGCTGAGTGGTGACTTCTAGAACCAGGGAGGAAAGAAGGATTCTCCAGTTGGAGCTGGCTGGAGAATGCATTAATTCTGTGAAGAATTAAGTATTATTATTAGGGTTAACACCCAGGTGATATGGAAAGGACTTAAATAAGGTTCAAATCTTTCTCTGTGATAGCTCAGCAGGTTCCTGCTGTCCTGTGCAGAGTGGGGACAGACTCAGGCTGGCTTCTGCTGGGGTAGAACAGATAGGGCTGGACATTGATGGCTTGTTGGTTTCACTGGACAGAGAGAGAATGATGTACTCTGTACCCATAACTGTTTTGAATTCAGTCCCTAAATGGCCATTGCCTTTTATTAGGCCTTTCTGTGCTGAATGAAAGAGCCCTTTAACAGTGTTTTCAGTCTGTGAAAACTCCTGCACTGTGTGGTCAAACTATTTCTCAGGCTGCCTTTTTGGTAGACCAAATATATTGGTTCTTTATGCTTCTTGGTGTCAAATATTCCTTTTGGAATGAATGCTTGACTCATTCTTGTGGCTCCCTTTGGTATTCCAGTTGGTTTTCCAACTTTCTTCTTACACAGACCACCAGAATTTAGTGAGTATCAGTCTTCCCAGTCTGTGCAGAAGTAAAATCACCTTTCTGATTTCTAATAGTGTTTTTATTAAATTATTTGTGTGCAAATGATCCCAGGCTTTTAAGAAGCTTTCTAAGTTCTGTGTATTCACCCATCCCTCAATATTTCTAGTGTTGAATATGTTACTTTTATTTCCAGGTTACTGGTGAAAGAGTTGAATGGTTACATTCAAGCACAAATTGAAGTTTCTTCCTTCGAAAACTGAATTTTGGGCTCTAATTCCTGCCCAGTTCATAATCCACATTATGTCTTTCCTTTGAAGCTGTATAAGGAAATGTGTTTTACATTAACATTTTGTGGCTCTGAGTGGAGTGCTGTGGACAAATTTATTTCTTTGCAGTCAGCTTTATCAAACAAAATATTGTCAAAACTTTTACTTTGTGAGCAGCTTGTTCCACTATTTAGCTCTCTTTGTAGAAGTATTTGTTCTCAATCCTTTTTTTTCTTTGTCCTTTTATTGGTTTCCATGTGAAACTCTTAAGTGTTTTCTCTTTAGCGTGTACAATTTTTTTGCTTTCAATGAAAGGCTTGATTTAGAGACAAATTCAGAAGATAATTCGAACTGCTATTTTCCTGATATGAGTTTGTGAATTTAGAACAATTTTTCACTGGTGGCTGCCTCCCCTGATTTAATGCTGCTGCTCACACCGGTGGGAATGGTCTCACAGAGTCCTTTAGTTATATAAAAATCTACTTGAAATTGCTTTGAACTTTTTTTCCAAAGCCTTAGGTAACCCCCAAAATGCATGTAAATATGTTCTGAATGCCACATAATTTCAGCATAATGATGCTATTGATGGATTTGGAAATAGCTGAGTGTTTCTGTTCTGGATGTTTCAGCACCTTTCCTCATAGTTAGCTTCCAGTTTTAGTGCATGTGCAGGTTCTTAAAAACCTTAAAAAAATGTAATCCAAGGACAACTTACCACATTTTGGTGCTTGCTGGGTAACTGGTGAGAAATGAATTAGTTGGCTTTCAACCAATTTTTAATGACTGAGCATTGTCCCCACACTGGAAATCTCTGCTGAGTCTGGCTGTAGGGTGGGCATGAGGACAGGGAAAAGGCATTGACAGGTAAACCTGGAGCATCCTGGGGGGGTGCAGACATCAAAACCTTTCAGTCCTGAGATCCCAACTCAGCATCTTTCAGAGGTCAAAACTCCCTTTTGAGAGGGAAGCAGGAGGCACTGCTGAATGGCTGTGGTGGGAGCACTTTCAGGGAGGTTCCCTGTCAAATGAAGGTCTTTTCCTCGTGGATGAGAACAATTGTGTGAGCTGTTTCACCAGGGAGCTTGTGGAGGATTGATAGCTATCCTCTCCTTATCCAAATCTGATAAACCTCACTAAGCCTATCCACTGATACTCTGTTAACATTCCCATTTCTTCTCTGGTTAGAATCCTCCTTTCTCTGTTTCCTCTTATCTCAGCAGCACACAGTATCCTGACCACTTCAGACTCCTTCTTCTCTTTGTTTTGTTAATTTAATCTCTGCACTGAGGTTTTTATTCTGATTTTATAAGAAGCTTCAGCACTGCCTGTCACCAGCAGCCCCTTGGAGCACAGCACCCTGTCACAGAGGCTGCACTCCTCACAGGGTTGGCCAGCCTGTCTATAAATAACACATCTTGCTGGATGAATGTTTGCAAGGGGATTTATTTGTGCTCAGAATAATTTCTGTGGTGAGAGCCTGCATGTCCAATAAACAAGTGGATGATGACTTGAAGATGCTGTGAGTGAGGGCATCCAGAAGAAAAACCCCCTAAGCTCTTTCTAAATCCATGTTAATAAAGCTACTACTGCAACCTCATGTGACACTTCAAAAAATGTTTTAACTGTGTATACTCTTGCTTTTTGATAGGAATAACTGGCTCTTGGATTTATAATTCTTCAAGAGGATTTAGTATGGAGTTTATGAACCTTATTTGTGCCTGCATTTCTGCATTGGTAGTTTGTACCAGTTAGAAGATTATGCTGGCATCCAGGAGCAGAGCTTGGTTGTGCTGAGGCTGTGCAAGAACCTGTTCCTGTGTCAGAATGTTCACAGCCCAGGCTAAGGGAGGATCTCCTGCAGGAGAGGACAGTAAAGATTATGGTGTACAATCATCCAAAACTGTAGGAGCAGTGTAGGTGTGTTATGGTTCTTCCTCCTCCAGCACTTTCCTTCCCAGCTACTGCTCTGAACCTTCTAATTTTTCCCCTCAGAATGGTATCACTGCTTTTTGAGTCCATGGGAAATGTATCCAGTGCAGACACTGGGGGGACAGAGCCCTGTTCAGAGACCCGGGGACAAAAGTAGAGAAGCTGAACAAGGAGACAATGGTGTGATTTTCACCCTGTGGAAGAACTTGTCAAGGAAGCAATGGAAACTGAAATTCTTTCACCTGCAATGGATAAAGCACCAGTGATCAGGGATCCAGATTTGTGTCTGCACAGGCTGTAGTTGCACCAGGGGTTAATTGCAGGTATTAATCCTTGCACATAGGTACTTAAGTGCCTGTCTGCTTAAATAATTGACTCCCAACAGGCTGTAAGAACACTACTGACTTCCAGTGCACAACCAATTTTTGAAAATGCAAATATTCACCTTTTTAAAATAAGACTATATAAAAAGAAAAACCTTATTTTTTCAGTTTTTGGAGCAGAAGTAATTTGAGTCTTCACAATACCAGGTGTGTTGTAGCCACAGGTCAGGGTTAGTAGCCTTGAATTTGCTGGCTTGGAGGTGCTGGCAGCCTCCTTATTTCCCTGGTGAAGGTTTTCTGCTCCCAGTGCACCCAACCTTTGGCACAATGGATTGGAGAAGCTTAGGACTGAGTTTAGGGAGACTGAAAGAGAAATTAAATAGGAGAGGCTGTAATTAAAGCAACACAACTCAGGGTCCATCTGGACTTGGCTAACTACTGCAGAACTTGTTAAATCTCTGCTGAGGGAGACAGTAAGCAGTGTTTTGTCAGCTGCTCAGGAATGCAGAGAGCACTTGAGAGAGGCTTTGGAAGATAGGAGCTGCCATCCTGTACCAGCTGAAACAGCACTGAACCCCTTTAGAGCACACAGGGCCCTCTGAGAGGGCTCTGGGATGCTCACAGAGAACAAGGCTCTGACCCCATCTCCTCTGGCTGTGGCACTGCTTCTCACCTGAACCACTGCTTGCACTCCATATGGAAATTGTGTCTTGCAGATGAGCAGTTGGAAGAACACCAGTTTCCCCTTTCCCAACAGCCAGATGCAGGGAAATGATGAATTCATTATTATATTGATAGCAGAATAAGCTATTTATCCGTGGGTTATTCTGCTGACTATAGCACAGAGACAGTGATCATGGGGAGCTTTTACAGGCAATGGACATACACTAACCTTGTGCAGGTGGCTGAGGTGAGAGCCAGGAATTCCTGCAGGAGCCTCATGCAGTGACAACCTTGTCACCCAGAGCATCTTCTTTTGGACCCTGATCTTCAGGCTTTTCATTGCTGACCACGTATCTCAGAATTAGTTCTAGATTTTCAGCCTTATGATATGATGATGTGCCAGATTAAAAGTGAACAGACTGGATAAAGGTTTTTTTAATTCACAGCAAGCACAGGTGTGTCAGCTGGAAGACTGTGTCCTTGCCATGGCAGCTCACAGGCTTTCCCATGTAAATAGATCATTTACAGGATCCTCAGGTGGTGAACTTTCCACTTCTCCTGGCACAGCTCCAGGCTCTTGTGTTACTCTCTAAAAAAGCAGCAGCCCCTCCCAAGTGAGGAGTCCTTTTCTTGGAAGGGCCAAGTCCAGAACATTTAGAGTCAGCTCTTGCCAGTGCCCTGGTTAACAGCCCTCAGGTCAGCTGAGAACCCTGGCTGAAGGCAGGATTTAAAGCAGGCTAAAGCTCCTCATCCCTCCAGCAGATCCACCTGGTGATGAACCAGCTGAAGGAGGGAAACTGCAAAGCTGATTTAAAGTCACCTTCCCCCACTCTGCTCCTGCACCTGTGCTCACATGAAGTGACCTTTCTATTGACAGTTAAATTGCTTTATCATTGTCCTGTAACTATAAAGAGCATCATGTTGTCCCAGCACTCTTTTGTGCAGTAGAAGGTACCTGTATTTTGCGTGAGCCACACTTCCAGTGCTCCCTGCTGGGATTTGAGCACACTGATCCAGTCCATTCCAGATCTCCACTGATCCTACTGAGACCCTCTAACTTGGTGATAATGTAGCACTGATTTTATCTTTCATTGCAGTTTGATTAATGTGTGCTTTTGTCAAAGTTAGTTCTGTTCACTGCCTGTTAATGAATTAACATTCATTATGTGCTGTCCCTCAGTCAGCTCAGAGGGACATCAAAGCCAAAGGATCAGATTTTGCCATGCATTCTCCCTGAGAAACCCACCAATTTTAAAACCCATAGCATGACAGTAATTCCTGTAAAAGAAATATTTATGCACTATCATTATTCATTATTTTAGTATGTGATGAAAAGAAACATGACTGGTCTGAAATTCCTGACATTTTATAGAGGGTAGCTGTAGCTTCAGTGTACTTGGTGGTGGAAGAATTTACAATTCTTTCCAAGAAGGAAAAAAAGAATTGCTAGATTTAACAAATGCAAGTCCTTCATAAATAAGCTAAGGTGGCACAGCAATGATATCCTCTGGGCTTTACATGATGTTTAATTACTGGACAGCTGGAGGGATTAATGCTTGTGCATTATGCCATGGCTCTCAGAAATTAAACATGTACAGCTGCCACCTTATCACTGCTTAAAGTATTAGAGCTCCTTCAAAAGCAGTAGTAATTTGCAGAAAAATCCTCATTGTTATTTAGGAAAAATCTCAGCCCATAATCATATTTGTCCTGAGTTCCTTCAGAACAAAATGGCAAGGGGGAAAAGGGATTGGGAGTTACTTTTAATTGCATGCTGACAGGAAAAGTGAAGGTAGCTGCATTTTTAATACATTGGATTTTCGTTGTAATTGAACATAATTAAACAGTGTGTGAACTTAGGTTAGAGGTAAGACAGTCATGGTGTAAATCCAGAATTAAACCCCAAAGCCATGGCCCAAGCTGTGCCAGGGCTCTACCTGCAGAGGATGAGGGCACAGTGCTTTGCCTTCCCTGCTGCTGGCTCTTGAGCTGAGCTTTATAAAGGAACCCGTGTGGCACATCTGCAGATGGAGCTTCCAGCACTGAGAGGGGCTTTGGGGGTGGCCCTGTGCTGATCCTCCTCACAGAGAAATTGTCCCTATCAGTGTTCCATGAATAATTTATTCTCTAAAGCAGAGTGGATGGAAACACAATGTGAAAACAAGACAATGCAGCAGTGGAATTTCTGCTTGCTCTGAAGGAGAGAGAGGGATGAGCACACTCACAGCCCCACACAGACACATCCTTCACACCCCAAAGGATCACAGGGGGCTGGGAGAGGGCTGTGAAACAGCTGCTTTTGTACAAAGATTTGTGGGCAATTAAAACTAAAGCTTGATAGTGCTGGACTGCAGATACCTGTGCACACCCACACAAGCTTTGTCCTGGTGCTCTTTCTGCATTTTAGCTGGAGATGTTGGCTCTGATTCTTCTTTCCAATCTCACATCGTACTGGCAGAGGAGCAAGAATTGATCTGTAATTATGTTTATCTTTTGGGTAGTCTGTCTTTCAACAGTTAGAGCTTCTAAAGTTGAAATAGTCAAGGAATTACATCTCTTATTGCCAGATACAATTGTATTTCATGTCCCTGAAGTGCTTTCTTCATAAGAATGCAGCTATAATTCTGAGCCTATTCATCCAAAAAACAAGAATCTGTTTAGTTTTATTCAGGGAAATCTTGCCAATGATGATGCTATGATGGCAGATATGTGGGTAGGAGTTGCATCCTGCAGTGGCCACCAGTACATATGTGTTACACTAATTAACAGTTCTGCTTCCTGAGCATATGATCTGAAGGCTAAATCAAAATCAGTAGCCTGAACTCAGCACAGTCCTACGCAGGAGAGGACCATGTCATGTTTGATGCAAGAGGGAAAAAAAAAAAAAGTTGGTTTATGAGTCATATTAACAGATAAAACTAATCTGGAAGTCTAATCTTAGTGGCTGGAATACTCTTTTCGTAGAGGATGATATAAGGGTTGGATTAACTTTGCTTTTACATTGCAAAGAAATTTGTTCATTAGATAAAATGTAATGAGAAAGGTAGTTCACAATAAACATTCATGGTTCATTACCCTTCTTTGTTCCAATAACTTTAAAATAATTTCTCATGTTAAGCACCTGAGTCCTCATCTCAGCCCAAATCGAGGAAAGTGCTGATTTCTACTCCCAAATCATAGAAACTGCAAGGCAAATCCTACTGCCATGGAAATCTCATTGCTGTTAATGTGAGCTCAGTCAGCACACGACCCTTACAGGTTTAATTGCAGTGAGTGTCACTCAGCGATTAAATTTCCCATTTGAGTAGAAAATCTAATCCTGTTTTTTGAGAAATGATTGTCATTCTTTGCTGGAATTGTGGGTACATAGGTACATTGCCTGCATCACATAATAGCTGTGCCCCCTAATTATCACATAACTGCAAACAGTCAGGGGCTGGTTGTTTCCTGAGCAGTCTGTCAGTCTCTCCCCCTCCCAAAATCACCACAGGGGTCTTGTGTGTATGGCCTTGGTCATTATAGGATGTGCTTATATTCATAACCCTGAATGGGCTTCACCAAATTCTGCCAATTCCCTTGTTGCATCCTCAGTGCTTCTGTGTTCAGGTACTTCTCCCTTCAGATCAGTCTTGCAAACCATTTTATTTCAAAAGCATCTTTTAATTGTTATTGAACCTACATTCAAGCTGACTTTGGATCACTGTGTGACATGGCTGGGTAAACTGGGGAGCTGAGAAGCAAAGCTCTGAGCCTTGCCTGCTTTGTCTGTGCTCCAGAAGAGTTAATAGTGCATGTTCCAAATGCAGTGGATGTTTAACAGTGAAGCAGACTGCAATAAGCAATATCTGCTCTTACAGACAGTTCCCATCAAACAAAATAAATTAGTGGAAATGGAAATGTTATGGGGCACTGGCCTCACTGCTTGCAATGTGAGCTCTGCTTTGTCCCTCACTGCTCAGGTGAGTTCAAACCTGTGGCTCAGCAACCTCCAGCACTCCCTGCTTAGTTATGGCAGCAACTTATAAATTACTTGACTGATTCTGGGGAAATGGCTCAGCTTTCCCACTGGTTAAACTGGAACTATCCCTGTGCTTGGAATGGGTAAGGGTAAAGAGAAAGTTTACAGTGACATGGCTGTGGAGCCATGGGCTGGGGTTCCTGCCTTTCCCCCATTTCCTAAAAATAAATCCAATTGTGCTGTCATTTGCCAATGTGATTGAAGTGTGCTTTTAGGATTCTGATGAAGTCTCTCCTGAGCTGAACATAAAGAAAACAGTGTGGAAAACAGGCAGGTCATGTCTCTGTGTCAGCAGAATGGCAGGGAGTGGGAATCTGCCCAGTGGGTGGAAGGTGACATCCATGGATTGGCTCTTCCTGGCAAAGTGTCTGTGATTTAAACTGCACAATAGCAAAATTAAATTTCATGGCTGGGCAGAAAGGCCGTGCACAGAAATCCTGTGCAGAAAATTCATAACCACAGGGAGTCCTGCTGAATCCAAGAGGTCTGTGTGTGCAGTAATGTGGGATTGGTGTGCGCTGTCCCAGGACGAAGCCCTGCTCAGGAATGCCCTGTTCTGCTTGCTGAACCTCCATATATTCCTCAGAAATACAGAATTTTGTGTGATAATATTAGAGCAGATGTTAGTTTAATGGCTGTTATCAGATGTTTCTGAGGGATTTGCCAAATTGGTATAATTTGTAAAATTGCCATTTTAATAAGCAAGTCATGTCTAAGGGAATAGGCGTGAGCTTGTCCTGTACAGACTCCAATTTTCAAAGTCAGGAAAGAAATTCACCAGACACTTCACAGCACATTTGTTTTCCTGTTAAATTTTGGCTAGTACTGAACATCTCCAGTCTGATTCAGCTGATTATATTCCAGTCAGAATATAAAAGAGTAATAATAATGTCTTTATCCTCATGAATCCCCGTGGGGTTTCTTGGATGGTCACAAAAGCAGGACAGTATTAACCTTTGGTATTCTGACCATCCATTTTTGTCTTTCATGCTGCTTTATTTTACCCTTCAACCCTGTACACTGGATTCACTTGTTCTTATTTTGAGGTAATTTTCAGTCATTTAGCCAGAACATCTGATAAATTTCCTAACCCTTTCCTGGTTTGAAGGAAAATTGAGGAGACCGCAGGTAGGAGTTGCAATCTTATTGCACATACATAAAATTAATGACAGAGTGTGTATAACTTTGTATATAAACTGCTTCTCTCTGTAAATTGGGGGTCATAATTAATTCTATTTCCAGATAATTAAACCACTTGGAATGAATATATGTATCTCAGGAAATACATTCTAAATCACCAAATACATTTTTGAACCAACTATTATTTGTCAGCAGGGGCTTTGGCATCTGGTTGCTGGGTTATAATTAACTAATACTATGCAAATAGTGCTGCAGAGAATGGGAAAATGACTGATTTGTGTTTGAGGGCAGCGTGTGACAAAGGCAGCCAGCACATGCAAATATTAATTTGCAGGAGCGCGTGAGATGGCTCCTTAGCTCCATTAGTGCCTTGAACAATATCAGGAATTACAATTCCTGCTGCAGCCTCCATCTAGATGGGCTTTTCGGTATCAATCACCATGGCAACAACCACTGGTGGGAGTGAGGCTGCAATTCCGCTGCATTATTCCCTCCATGGGAGGCCTGTCATTTTTTCAGAGCAATGAGCTTCAAGGTCATCTTCATTTACCTCCATCTCTTTTGCTGTCCTTCCTGGAGGGCAGCTTTCCATGGGAAACTTGTCCTTCCAGGCACGAATCCGTGCTTTAAAGACTGGCATTTGACAGAAGATCTCTATGAAATATTCAGGTATTTGGTAAGCAATTGACTGCAGGCAAAATAAATAATTTAGATAGAATTAAACCTGAAAATAAATACTAGTTAAGCAAAACTAACATGCTGACAGTGCTGGTAACTGGGAGTTCCAACATAATCTACCCTGTCTGCACTCTGTGACCTCCTTATCCATGGCCCAGCTCAGAGATTGGTTCCTGTGGGCTGGGGGAGCTGGGCTTGCACTTGGGACACAAAACCTGGGCAGACGGAGCTCAGGAAATCCACCCTCAGCCCTGCAGAACTCAAGTCCTAAATCTCAGAGTTGGGAGAGTTTCTCAAGCCCCGCAGCCTCCCCTGCCAGTGTTGAAGCAGCCATGAATCAGCAGCAGATCTCTCCCCCTGATGCAAATGTTGGTGTGCACAAATCATCCTTTGCCTGCTTTAGGAGATCCATTATCAGATTTAAACAAACATACATTTTCAGACACATTTTTAAAGTTGCTTTGGGGACAGTGTCAGAAAAATACAGTGTAATAATTCATCTTATCTTGTCTTCAGCATCAGTGGATAATTGCTGCTATCCACTTTGCCACAGATTTTACCAAATAATTATCATTATTTAAGCCATTCATGTAATTTCAAGGGGAAATGGCTCTTTTGAAGGAGAGATGAATTAAATACCTGAGTCTTACTGAAAAGCTATAAAATCTTTAATTAGAGATTAGCAATGACAGCAGTTACAGTCCATTGTACATAATCCCCAGCTCCTGGTAATGGTGGACATACCATTTATTTCATTTTTTCAATTTTATCTAGATTTGAGGATCCATGCTTGGTAGAGTTGTCCATTATAGAAATGATATGTACAAATATATATATATTTGAAATGACAAATTTTTATTGAGCACTCTGTATTTTTAGAGAATTCTACATCTTGAGAGCATTCTGCTTTTTTCTAAAAGCACTTAAAAAGCATGTGGCAGAATTATCTGAATTTTTTGGTGCCATGCCTGAGCTAAGAGTGTCCCTGCTGCACCAGACTCTCACTAAAGCCTCTGGCTGAATCCTGGCTCTGGGCAATAGAGAACCAGCCAGCACTGAAACACTAACTCCACAACTGCAATCTCTCTGATCTTCTGTTATTTTATTATTTTTAACTTCCTCTATCCCAAGGCTGCTTCTGCTCTGCTCTCCTCAAGAGAAGTGACAAGAGTGCAGCTGCAGGCTGTGAGGCAAAGTCTGTGACAGTTGTGCTCTACAGACTGGCACACAGCACAGGGCAAAAATTATTGCACAACACCTCTGGTATATTTTGTCTATAGGCAAAATCACCTCTACATAATCATTTGTGTGTGATATTTTACTTCCTGAAACTGTGAAGAACCTTTTAACATTACAGTGCTCTACAGTAAACTGCTGTTATAGTTATGCTTTGAAGACTGATGGTTAAACACATCTTTACAAACATTTCCAAGATTTCTACTGGGATCACTCATGTTTGAAGTAGGTTTTGCACCTTGGATACAACATTTATTAATTTCTTCTGTGCTAAAGAAAGCAAATTATTATTTGATTCCTTGGTCTTAAGTGAATCAGCCTACAACAGGATAGGCAGCAAATTTGGAGAATGCAAACAAATTGCTCAAGTCAAAAAATACTCCAGTGATCATTTAATTACTGCTGGCACATTTTCTACTGAAATGCTCTGGAGGCAATGAAATGCTGTAGTGATGGGACTGACAGACTGATGGAAGGGGATGTGAAGTGAGCTGTCCCTGGGGCTGTGCTGCCCCGTGCCCATCTCTGCAGGTGCTGGCTAAGAGAATTGTGGGGGTGTTTGTGGGGCTCTGGGTGCCAGCAGAGCCACAGGACCTGGCACAGCTCAGCTGCAGCCCCAGCCTGACCCTGCCAGGCCCTGAGGATCTCAGCTGGCACCCAGGGAGGGTGAGGGAGGGGTCAGGGGTCTGGGGACACTCCCTGCCCTGCCATGGCAGCAGCAGGGCTGGATGGAGCTCTCTGCTGGGGCAGCTGTGACCCACAAGGAACTGCTTGATCCCAAAGGGGAGTTACCAACCCAACAGCCAACCTGCTCTGCTTGCTCGTGGGGAGAGAGCTGGTAGTCTCTGGTGCTGGCATACACTGAACTTAATTTTTAAAAAGAAATAAAATAATCATGACCATGCAATTTTCTAGCTAGCAATTCTTAGGCTTCACTGAGGAAGTCCTCATGAGAGGTTACAAAAGCTGCTTCCTGGCTGTGATTATCAGTAATTTTATATCTGTGCTGGGATTTCTGGGTGCAAAGGAGGAGCTTTTGTGCAAACTTCCATTGTCTGTATCCCACTCCTGTGTTTATCAGTTGCTGATTTGCCAATGCAGCAGATTTCTGAAGGGAAACGTACAAACAGGAGGAGGGGTGGAGGTGGGACCAGGAAAACAACGAGGGGAAAAAGAGGGGCTCATTACAGTTGGTGGAAAAGACATTTATGTACATTTGGAATGTGAAAATCATTACAGTCTTGCCCAAACATTAAGGATCAAAGAACTATGCAAGATTTTGCTCTCTGATCTGTTTCTGAGATTCATCAAAATGATGCCAGAAAAGCAATTTCTTCTTCTCAGCCTTTATCTGTTACAGAAGCTGTACATAGCCATAGAAATATTCCTGTTTTCCCACTACCATTTTAAAATAGATTGGCAAGATGCTGTTACCTTGAATTTCCACTTTATGGAGGAGTGTTCCATGTGCAGTTCTGTGTAAGGGCTCCTCTGAAGACTGTGTGAAGTTATTTAGTTGTGTACTTATCAGCAGGGCTAATAGATGACTTCTAGTCATCGGGTAAGGATAGAGAAATCTGCTGAATGGAGATAAAGAGCAGAATTTGGGTGATATTTAGAGCATTTTAATGGGCTCAAGTTTGCCATGAAAAAGAGGAAGGTTTTTAGATGCTTCTCCACCAGACTGTGCTTGTATTTCAGGTCCTTATGAGAAGGATTCACCTCCTAGTATTAGTTCCTTCTGTTTGGAGAGGAGAAACTGTGGCTGTTCCAAGGGACAGGTGCCTGTTGAGGGCATCTCAGTATCTAAAATCCTCTCCCAAGTGCAGAAGGAGCTGAGCAGCTCCTTTGGTGCTCTCTCTGTGGCATTCCATGATTGGTGTCAAGTGGGGCAGCTGAGATTCTCTTTAACATTTCTCCCTGCTGGAGAGAGCCTGGGTCCTGGCCAGTGCATGGCAGCATTGCAGCAAGGAAGGCAATCCTCTTTCTCTTCTAATTAGGTGGATTGCTGTGCTCTAACATCTGGAAAACCTGGGGCTAAATGGCACAGAGCACAGGGCAGGAGGGGAGAGGTGTGTATATATATAATATGTGTGTGTGTATATTCACATTCTGATGTAAAATGAGACACTGCTTAGGTTATCAGGCAGAGCCCAGCAAGTTTGCCAGACAGAATGCAATTGGGCATCTGTGCAAGTGGACATTTCTTAAATGCTGGATAAATACAGCTTTATTCCCAGGTATAAATCAGACATAATATTGCAGTAGAATCCCAGTGGGTTCCTGTCACTGGCTGAAATCTGGGATATGACAGGTCTTTTAGAGGGATTCTGCTGCTTTCCAGGTACAATTGCCATTGCAGAGATTGGTACTATCTAAACTGTGTGGTGTTGTGTAGGGGCTCTGCAGATATGGCAGTAAGTACTTCTGCTTCTGAAGACAAGAAAAATTCCCAAGTACAGTATTTTAAAAAAATTATTGCAATTTATATGCATTTATATTTATTGTAATTTATCAAAGCCATACTTCCCCATAGAGGGCTGAAACTGCAGAAGAATTCTTTTGCAAGTAACTACCTCAAAGTACTTCTGGAGAATTTCTTCCATGGTTTTGGTTCCCCTAAGCCTTGACAGAATAAAGTGACTTGGAACTGCACTTTGTTGGAGTACCTGAAAGTTTAATTTGAGCAGGCATCTCTGGTTCAGCTGTCCATTAGGCTTGCAGAGGAGAGTGCTCCACTCAGCTTCTATCTGACAAGAGCCTCATTTGTATGTTAATGTTGAGTTGTGATTTCCAGGGAAGGCATTCAGCGTGTTGTAAAGGGCCTTACTGGCAGATTGCAGCTAAATTGATGCTCGACTCACTAAATATTTACCCTACACATCCCACTTAATATGTCCAAAACCAGGCATACTGTGAAATCCTGAAACCTGATTCTGTGCTTATGAAAGTCAGGAAGCTGGTAATGTCAGCACGGAGCCAGGCAGAGCCCTGGTGCTGCCAGCACAGCCCCAGCCTCTCCCTGCAACCTTCCCATTCCCAGTCCCATTCCCAATCCCATTCCCAGTCCCATTCCCATTCCCAATCCCATTCCCATTCTGTGCTGCTGCTCCTGCCTGGGGCTCACCTGGCTCTGGCTCCCCTGGCTGTTCCTCAGTGCCAGGACAGCGCTGCTCTGTCTCTCCCACCTGCAGTTCCCACAGCCCTGCTGCCCCTCCTTCTGCAGAGCTGCTGGGGTCCCTAGAGAACACGTCCTGACACAGCTGAGGAGCGCTGCGGCCCCACCAGCTCCTTGCCATGTGGTAACCACTGGGAGAAATGTTTGGGGTAGGACAGCCCTGGCAATGCCTTTGAAACACCCTGAATGTGCTAAAGCTGGGCCAGTGCTGAGGGCAGGGTTGGAGACGTCCCAGCTCACCTGTTTGTTTTTATTCCCAAGCCTGTTCTCCCAACGAGTTCCAGTGCAGTAACAAGTCGTGCATCTCCATCATCTTCGTGTGCGACGGCGACAACGACTGCGGGGACGGCAGCGACGAAAGGAAGTGCTCCCCCCTGACCTGCAACCCCAACGAGTTCCAGTGCAACAACAGCGTGTGCATCCCGGAGCTGTGGGTGTGTGACAACCAGCCCGACTGCGAGGACCAGTCCGACGAGTCCATGGAGAAGTGCGGCTACGACGCCAAGGCCCTGAACACGTGCGCGGCACACGAGTTCCAGTGCGGCAACGGAGAGTGCATCCACCTCAACTGGAAGTGTGACGGCGACGAGGACTGCAAGGACAAGTCTGACGAGCAGGACTGCCGTGAGTGTCTGCGGGGCAGGGCTCTCTGGGCTGGGGCAGGGGCCAGGAGGCTGCCTGGGCTCTGTTTGAAGGCAAGGCTTCGATGTCTGAGCAGCAGCAGTGCCACACAAGGAGCCCTTGCATCCTACATGGCTGGGTGCCCAGCCCAGCAGGGTCAGGTGTATTCCACACTCCTTTTGTGCTTTTTCCTTGAGAATCCAGAGAGGAGGTGTAAGAGCTGTTGGATGGTACCGTGCCTCAGAAGGGTTCTGTTTCACTAGAAAGACAAGGAGTGAAAAGTGGAAAAAATGTTCAAAGCCCTCAGGCTGCATGGTGGGGTCAGAGCCTGGAGGTTAGAAGCTGCTATGCTAAAGGGAATATATGATCAGCAGAAAAAATAATTCATTTTCTGCCTCTGAAGTTGGAGTATACTGAACAAGGCAGTCAAGAGAAGTACCTCTGAAGAATCCAGTTTGAAATGCTTTTTGAGCTTAGCTTGATAAAGGCAGAGAGCTAATAAATAATGGATTTCTTTTCAGCTGGCTTTATGCATGTAACAAGCTGGTGTTGGTATGTGTGGTATTTTGAATGTTTCATCCATTTTTAGCCACTAAACTGTTCAAGCTGGTCACTTACCTGAGGAGGGAGAGAGAAGAAAACAAGAGCAAAATGTTTTGCTAGAATATTCATATGACAAGATTGAAATTAAATATTTACATAGCTGTTTATATTTAGCAGCTCTGACATTGGGCCACCTCTGGGGAGGAAGGCAGCAACCAGCTGCAAACCCAGGGATTTTTGCAAGGTGTCTAAGAAAATGTATCACTTCTGCCAGCACCATCTTTTCATACCCATGACAACACCAAGGCCAGGGTGATGAGCAGCAGTGTGGGAGAGCCCTTCAAGGAGCTGGGGATCAGATTTCCCTCCAGGCAGAGGAGCAGGTGTAAATCCAGTGGCTTCTTTAACAAGAGAAAGATGTGGTGAATCCCAGACACCACTGTTAGCACTGCAGGAGAGCAGAGTCATGAGCCACAGGTTACCTTGGAGCTGCTGTGCCTTTAAAATTGCCAAGGACTGTTTTAAGAGAGGCAAGAGCTGAATAGGAGAAGCCAAAAATGTTTTGTTAGGAAGAAAGCAGTACCTGTTGGGTACAAGGCTGTCAGCTCCACCCAGGGAGGGGTGGATTAAGGTAGGCTGTCTTTTCCTTCATCCCCAAGGTGCTGAAGTTGCTGACAGAGCTCTTGGGCAGCAGGTACCCAGGCAGTACTGCTGGGCTCTGAAGGACCATGGGGACTGTGGAGTCAGGAGACAGAGTTGGTTCCTGGCTCTGTTTCAGGAAGGCCAGCAGAAGCACAGCTGCTGGAGATGGGCACTGCTGCCTGGCTGGTTTGGTGCCTTTCCATCCTGAGCCCTCCCACAGGCAGTCCTGTACCTGTGTCCCCTCCAAATCAGGAGACAGTGGCAAGGGCTGTGCTACAAACAAGGGTGCAGAACTGGTGTCTGGTACAGGGGACTCCAGCAGAACTGATCTCTGTCCCATGGGGTGCATTCCCTGCAGTGACAGCAACCTGAGAGGATGGCTGAGATGGGACAGCTCAGGAGAGGGCAAGGTGAGCTCCCCTCTGTTGCCAAGTGCAGAAAGAAAGGAGCAGCTCACTGATGGGGCTTTCTGATGAAATGCCTCTTAAATTTCAATCCCTCTTCAACATGAAATGTTTTAAGTCTTTTACAGGCCCCGTTTATTTTGACACTCTGCTGGGTGAGAGGAGTGGGACTGTGCCCATGTACCTTCCTGAGTAGAGGGCCCACTGCTCCCCAGCTTCTTTCCTTGGTGTGACAGGCACCAGGCATGTCCAGCCTTGTCAGACTGCTGAGCAGTGAGAGCACAGCTCCAACCAGCAGCACCTGCAGAGGCAGCTCCCAGCACACAGCTGGACACTGCTGCAGCACAGCACGGTGCTGACAACCAGTGGAGAGAGGGGGAAATGTGGCAGAAGTGACTTGGGAGAATTCTGAGCAGTGGAGATTTAGCACAATGAGGGTCTCTTTCTAGGAAGTCTCAGTCCCACACAATGTGCAGTTTGTCTAGCTGGGAGAAACAAGGATGTGAGCTGATTCTGCTGCCTTCAGTCCTGTGGACTGGGAGACAGAGGGATTCCAAGCCCCATTGTTTTAGCTACCTCTGCACACAGTGCCTGGTTCTGGTGGCAGCCCAGTGCCACAGCAGTGTGTGAGCCCACACCCTGCATGCGTGGGGTTCTCTCAGGCAGCAACCAAGAGAGGCCTTGCAGCACTGAGTGCACATCAGTGCAGCTGATGTGTTGGCTGGGTCAGAGCCAAAATTCGTGTTGCTTCCCCCTCCTAAATGCAGCTGTTGCTGGGGTGCACCTACTTGCAGGAAGGGACATTTGGGAGCTCTTGAAACTCAGCCTCACTGCTCATCTGTTGGACTGGAGAGTTTAGGGACCTTTCTGATTATTTTCCTCTGCAGAAATTCTCTGTTTGAGATCAGAATCATGGGACATGCAGAGAGTTACAGGTGTGTGACACAGCTCTGTCCCCTTAGCAACAGGGATGGCACATGGGCCCCTTGGCTGGGCTTCATTAAAACTGCAGATCCCACCACTACATCTTCTCTTGCAAATGGGGATCATATGGGGTTTGTGCAGTATAAACAGAGGGATGGGAACTAATGCTTTAAAAAAAAGTCATGAGGCCATCAACCATCATTTGTTATAAACATTTTGGATTGGTAAATGAGTAGAGTAGAAATGAAGGGTGACAATTGGTGAACAGGTTTTGGCAGCGAGACAGCAAATAAATGGGAAGGAATGAGTCATTTCAGGAAAGCTGTGTGAGAACATTGGGTGGCTGGGGTTTTTTTCCATAGCATATATATTCAAATATGTATATATGTATATTTATAAAATGAACATTAGGTTAGATTTATTAGTCTCCAAATCTGGAATGGTTATATTTTTAAATGTCCTTTGCAACTTGCATTAAGGCATCCAGGAGGGAGAATAAATAATGCTTACAACTGACAGCAAGAAAAGAGACCCCTTGAGACCTGACCTCACACTTTCCTGCCTCTGTCTCCCCATCTATAACATGGCATTGATGCATTTTGCAAATGTTGGGATTTTCTTTTTTGGGAAGGAAGGAAAAAAAACCAGAAACCAGAAGAAACTGAGGCTCAGGTTTGGAGTCTGGAATAGACCTGCTGAATTTGAATGATGCAGCTTTGTGCCTAGGATTTGTAAATGGGAAGTGTGTCTCTTTGAGGAGGCCTGTTAATTTAGCAGGGCTTTGGTAATTAGTTTTGTATTTGATTTGCTGAGGAGATGGCTGTAAAACTACTGAGATTTCACTGATTTAAACCTTCCAAATTAGGCACAGCAATTTTCTGAATATCTTGTGCAAATAAACAGCCCAGCTTTCCCTCTTCTTGAGTTACTTTTTCTCTTTTCCTTGGGAATGGCCTTAATGGGAACCTGCTGTCAGCTCTGCCAGTGGGGCTGAGATGAGTTAGTGCCTCCACTTCAGGATAATTTGGAATTCTCCTGAAAAATGCAGCAAAAATTAGCAATGCCATACATGCATTTTAGTGGCTTTGTAATCAGTAAGAGCTGTTACTGTATCTGCCTTTTTAGATGCCTGTTAAGAGGCCCAGGGGCTGCTCCTTAAAGGTCTGAACTTCCACAGCTCTGGTGGAGTGAGAACTGAGCCAGGAAACCCAGCCTGGTCTCCAAACTTCTGTCTCTTCTGGAAGCAAAGTTTGGGCAGTGGAGTACAGCCCCACATCTGTGTTTTGCAGTCTCTGTAGCAACTGAGCTAAGAATTGTGCTGTCATTTTTCACTCAGTCTTGTGGTGCTTTTGCAACATTGTCTTTGCAATTCCTACAAAATTCTCCTTAATTTTAATTCATTTTAGAAATAGAAACCTTTTTGTTCTAAGCATTTAGCTATAACTGCTTTTTAGAAGAGCTTTGAAGATTACAATTGAAGACAATTATAGGTTTTATAGCAGCTGTCTTCCAAATCTGTAGCTGTTGTCACACAGATTTACTTGATGAACTGGAGACCTTTTTTTGCTCCAGAAAAGACAAAATCCCATTGGCTTTAATTACGTTACACTTTTGTGAGGGGTATTTTGTGTATATATACACTAATATTTTTAGTCAGAAATGGAGGACCACCCTATCCTACCTCCACACATAGAAGTTGCTAGAGAAAAGGTGAAGCAAACTGGTTTACAAGTTAGGGTGAAGACAAGAAATAATTGTGGCAAAGGAATTTGCAGTGAGACAACTGAAAAGCCCTGCAGGGGCCAAGGTTCAGCTTGGCAGCAGTCAGGGTTTGCTGTGGAGCCTGCAGGGAGGCTGCTTTCCCCATGCTCAGGGTTTCCCCAGGCAGGTGGCTGCACATGCCAGCAACAGTTTAGGCAGAAGTGACTCTGCCTCCCTGCAGGAGTTCTTGGTGCCACTTCCAGACCTGTGCCCTGTGCCTCTCCCAGACCACAGCTTTGTTTCTTTCCCTCCTTCAGTTTCTGCACTTGGTAGAGCAGCAGATCCCACGTGCTTAGTTTGGAGCTGCTGTCCCAGATGTCCCACTGAGGTTTCCCATTCCTGTGCCTGGGTTTATTAGCTGAAACATGGCAGCACAGCTGGTCCTATAAGTGTGCTTATTTTGCTGTGGATTTTTTTCTCACTTTGCAGCTTTTTATGAATACAGTGCATATGGCTTTCCTCTCCAAGGAGCAGTGCTATTTCCAAACTTTCCTCATGTGAATATTGTGTATTTCTAATGACAGGCTTTCTCCCTTCCCCCTCCAGCCCTGCAGTTGTGGCTTTTCCTGTCTCTGGTGCCTGTTGCTGGCTGAAGATGGACTAGAACTAGTCCAGTGAAGCAGTCATGAACCTGGATCCTGCATCCTGCGGGATGTAATCACCAATAATGTGGAGTCTTTGTGCAACTGATACTTTATGATATTGATGCTGGCTCACTTCATGTCTGCAGCTCTTCCTGGGTTATCTGAAATTACTCATTTTTTATTAGAAGCAGTTTGTCAAATTGTCCAGGGCAGTCTGCAGACAGCTCTCACCTCCCATGTAGTACCAGCAGTGCTGGCCTCCCCTCAGAGCTCAGAAGCAGTGATTTTCTGTCAGCCCACACCAGGACACAATCATGTGATGGAAAGCCTGGAATCAGGAACTCTCCAGGGTGTGCTGCCTTAATAGGATTTTAAGAACACATCTGATGGGCCCCTCAGAAGGAAGCTGCAAAACGTGTCCAGGAATGAGGAGCCTGTTTTGCCAGGCTGCCTGATCCCTGTGTCAGCACAGGGCTGGTCCCAGCGAGGGGGATCTCTCATTCATGGTCATTTAGGAAGGGATATATGACTGCTTTTAGCATGGTCTGTGCAGGAGTCTGGTTTATATTTTCCCCCAGCTTTGCAGTTTATCCGATCTGGTTTGAGTCTGTTATAATCTGACCTGGACAAATGAATTTCAGGCATGGAAACTGGGCTGGTATTGTGGAGGTGTTTAGGGCTGGAAAGCCCAAGAAACATCCAGTGCAGTGGAGCTCTTCTGCCTTCCAGTGGGCTGATGGCTCATGGGCATTTGGTAACCTGATGATTGTGTCTCATTGCTGCCTTCGTCCCTGCTGTGACCACACTGCTTTGGCAGAGTCACTGCAGGTCTCTTGCCCAGGCCTTAGCCCAAACATGTTTTGAAATGTATCTGAAATGTAATTGTTCTGAGGAAGGAGAGCTGAGGAGTAGTTGCCTTTGCCTTCCCAGTGTCACTGTACACTCCCAGCTGGGAAGCAGCCTGGCCTCACACAGACTGCAGCCCCAGAGCTGCCCCACTGCTGGGAGTTTTGCTGCTTGCTTTGTTCTGTGTCACCTGAGAAACTTCACTGCCAGCACTGGGTCTGTTTTGCCTGGGTGTCCTCACATGGGCTTCGATGCTGATTTCCCAAAGATGTAGAAGTGGTCTAGGACAGCAGAGGGGCACAGGAGAACAGTGGCTGAGGCAGCTGCTGCCTCTGTTGCTTTGGTGGGAACAGCCGATACTCTGATATTTGCTGATGGAGGATGCAACCCCAGCAGTGTCAGAGGGACATGGCTGATGGGTACCACACAAGTGACTGAGTTCTGTGTGCCTGATGCTTGAATGTGTTGTCTTAAAGCTCTGGTGACCTGCCGGCCAGATGAATTTCAGTGTGGTGACGGGACCTGCATCCATGGAGCAAAGCAGTGTGACAAGGTGCACGACTGTCCTGACAACAGCGACGAGGCCGGCTGTGTCCAAGGTGGGTACAGGTGCTCCTCGTGCTCCATGGGGTAAATCTGCCAGGGCTGGTGGCCTCTGGGCTGCTCCTCTGGGCCATGCCAAGCTGCTTCCTGTACAGTTTGAAGCCATTTTTGCAGTGGGATTGCTTGGGAGAGATGATTGTGCTGACCAGGCAGACTGCATGACTTGAAAAGTTCTTTGCATGATGCTTTAGGCTCAATGTTCATTTGCTTAATCCCATCCCATTTCTGCTAATGATGCCCTCCTGAGCTTTATGTCAGCCTGTTTGTTGTCACGAGCCTCATCTAACTTAGATGCTTTCCTCTCTTGCCCAACATGACAGAGTCAGCATGTGAAAGTCCCAGCAAGTTTCAGTGTAAGAGTGGAGAGTGCATTGACGGAGGCAAAGTGTGCGATTCACATAGAGACTGCAGGGACTGGTCTGACGAGCCTCTGAAAGAATGTGGTACAGTACTTGCCTTCTACGTGTTGCTCCTGTTGTAACTGCTTCCCCTCTTCTCCATCTGCTGCTCACAGCTTTGAGTGTAACCACATGTAGCTGCTAATGCTATTTCTCACTCTGCTCCTCTTTCCTTGCCTTTATTCTCTCATCACCCTTCATATGAATATAATTAGTAGCTTAGTCTGATCATCTGTAACTTTGAACTGTGCCCTTCTCCACTCAATTTTTATTCTTGGAGGGATGTATGAACTGAGCATGGGACTAGGAATGAGGAATTCCCCCTCTCCCCAAATACTGGTGTCCTCCACAACACACACCAGTTTATTTAGCCTCATTGCCTAAATTATCTTTGAATTCTAAGATGATGATAACACCATAAAAATATAGCGTTGGGAACATGCTTTGAAGGTGAAAACATGTAGAGTGGCAGCAACCCCTGAGAGAGGACTTCAGCCTTTTCTGGGTTGCACATGTTGCTGCTTTTCCCTCAGCAAAGACAGCAGGCTGCTCTCTGCAGCTCCTGCCAGCTCTGGGCTGTGGGAATGCCAGGGCAGTCGGGGCTGTTGGAGCCAGGGAACAGAGCTGAGGGCACAGAGCTGTGCCCTTCTCCATAGGACAGCCCTCTCTTGCCCTTCCCACCAGACATTGTGGGCACCAGCCCCAGTCTGCAGCATCACTCAAACACGTTTGTTGTTTTTCCCAGTGCAGAGATGTCTCCAACAGGCATCTCCTTCCATGCCATCATGGAGCTCAGGGGCTGCCCCTTACATAACTCCTGTTCAGAACTGTCAGTCTCTCCCTGTTTTAGACAAGGAAGACTGTGTGCTTGCCTAGTGAAGGTGCTCCTACCTCATGCTTCCAGTGTGCCCTTGCTTTCTTCCACTAATCCTCATCTCCCTGTTTCTCTGAGTGGGTGTTGCAGTGTCTGTCTGTGGAGGTCTCCCAGCAAAGCTGGCAGCCCAGTTTGTCAGAGGAGACTGGGCAGTGGCACAGCTGGGCTGGTGCTCAACCCATGGTCATGGTGCCATGATTGTGCCGCCCTGGGCTGGCAGTGAGGTGTTGTCTGAGCTGGGAAGCAGAGAAGAGCCCCCAGGGGAAGGTGTTTCTCCAAGGGCACAGTGCTGTGGGTTGCTGGGACACTAATGCCCACACAGGTGATCCCCACAGGAGGCAGAGGTGCAGGACACACTCCCCAGCTCAGTGTGTGTCTGGCCATGCTAAACTCTGCAGTGCCCTCTGAGAGTCCCCCAGAAAAGCACTGCAGAAGGCATGACAACACTTGGCTATTTTAGCCAGGCAACTTGCTCCATTAATTATGTGTTGATATCTCTGTATGTCCCTGCTAGGAAGGTGAAAGCATCCCAGAGCTGAGTTGGATTCCTTCTGGCATGGTATTTTCCCTGTCTTACTGACTTAATTGGGTTGTGGTTGTTTCCATTTTCTTCCAAGAGCAGTGGTTTATTGGCTCTGCTGTGCTGCTCACCTGCAGTGTGCAAGGAAGCAAGAAATAAAAGATAAATGAAAAATTTGCCTTTAAATTGCATTATAGACTGAAGCAAATCAGTTTTCCTTGTTCTGGTGAGTCCACTATCCCTGAAATCCCACAGCTCCTGCTCAGCAGTCTTCCTTAAGGAGAGAACTTTCTCTTCACCTTTTGTAGGTCAATTATAAGAAGAAGAAATGTTGTCTCTGACAGAAAACCAGCTTTTCCCAACCTCTCATTCAGTTCTACTTTTAATAATCCATTTATTCTGTTTTTCATTTCAGCACTTGAGAGCAGGATCAGACAGGTGGCCTTGGATTAGAAAAGGCCCCAGGAGAGTTTGGGGGCTGTTGCTTTGTAAATTGCACACTGGGGGTGCCAGCAAAGACTGTTGTGGGGAACGTGTTTGTGGGAGGATGTATCAGTGCTAATGGAGTATCTCTGACAGACTGCACTTCGGTGTTTTCTGGAATTTTTCACATAGATCATTCCTTGGAGCTAGATGGGAAAATAGTAGAGTATTTCAAAACAGCTGGCCCCTGGGAGATGAGAGTCCCCCAGCATGAATTATTAAAGCTCAGAGAGACTGTTCAGAAAAATCAACATGAACCAGCGCATGGGGAAGGAGGAGCATGCTGGTGAGAGCCCTTAGGTCCCTTGGAAGTTTCTCACATGTGGCAGAACAGCTCAAAGCAGCTGCTCTCTGAAGGGATGAGATGCAGAGACTCACATACGCTGTATCCCCAGGGCTCCCCATTCATTCAGCCACTAGCTTTGAGTCCAAATGATCCCCCAGCATTGGTTTGGAATAATAAAGAGCAAGAAAGTGATACAGTGGAGGCTTCCTGTCTCTGAAGGCACTCATGCTCTATAGGGCCTGCACCAAAACTGATAGAAATGGGAAAATTTCTAAGGAGATCTCTTAATTTTATTCAATCTCACAAGTAAAAGCCCCGTTTGTCATAGGTGATCTGTGTATCCCCTGCAGGTGTTAATGAATGCTCGATGAACAACGGTGGCTGCTCACACATATGCAAAGACTTGAGGATTGGTTACGAGTGCGAATGCCCGCCTGGATACAAGCTTCTGGATAAAAAAACGTGTGGAGGTAATTGACATGCAAACAGCAGTCCCTTGTGTTTCACCATAGAGAGACGTGATTATATTCACTTGAGCATTGCTCCATCACAGATGGTTTGATTTCAAGTTATTGATGGGTTTCAAACACTCCTTTCAGACATAGATGAATGTGAGAATCCAGACGCTTGTAGCCAGATCTGCATTAATTACAAAGGAGACTACAAATGTGAGTGCTACGAAGGATACGAGATGGACACCCTGTCCAAGAACTGCAAAGCTGTAGGTAAGGCAGCGCCACAGGCACTCTGCTTGAACACAGGAAACTCTGCTTGCTCAACAGCACAGCTCTGCTAAGAAAACACGCTCCCAGCTGAGGCAGGGGAGTGGAAACAAAAGGAAACAGGCAAATCAAGCAAAGACATTTCACTGTGAGCAGCACAGAGCTGCTGCAGCAATAGCAGATGCGTCTCTAGGCAAGAACTACTGATCATGCAGATCAGAATATTTTAACAGTGTACAGAGCAAGATTGCAGTCACTACTTGGCTGTTTGAAGCTGAAACTAGAAAAGAAAGTCTCTTGACAGGTGTTATTGAAAACAGTGCAGCAAAAACATTTTATGGTAGTAGTATTGAAAGAAAGAAAACATCCTGATTAAAACAGGGTATCTGAGCCAGCCCTCCACCCTCCCAGCTGTAAGTCACCAAAATCTGGCCCAGGATTTTGTGCTGAATGAATTGAAGATGAGGCCATTCCCCAGAGGCTGTCCAAGTACCAGTGTGTGTCCAAGGGCTGCAGGGGTGCCTGCATGTGACAGCCCTGCCTCTGGACCAAGTTTCCTCTTGCTTCCAGTGTGGTGTAAAGCTTCAGTACAAACACAGCTATCGGTGACTGATAATTCCATTCTTGTTTGAGAAATGAAAGCTGAATCCAGCCCCTGGGACAGCTGCTGAAGTGACAAATGTGCTGATTTTGTGTGGTAGGCAAGAGCCCGTACCTGATCTTCACCAATCGCCACGAGGTCCGTAAAATAGACCTGGTGAAAAGGGACTATTCCCGCATCATTCCCATGCTGAAGAACGTGGTGGCACTGGATGTGGAGGTGTCAACAAACAGAATATACTGGTGTGACTTGTTCTACCGAAAAATCTACAGGTAAGGGGCAAGAGAGGATGTGTGTGCTGGTCCCCTGCCAAAGCTGCATTCCCTGTATCCCCTAAAGCAGTCCAGAGAACAGTGCAGGGTAAGGGCACCTGAGGGCTTTTCTGCCCTGACAGGATAACCTGTTGTGGCCCAGACTTGGTAATCTTTTTGGGGAATTGATAAAGACATCAGAGGCTTGTGCAGTTATCTCTTTGATAATACAGGGTGACTTTTCACCAATGCCAGTTCCTGCTGCACTCAAGCAGTTAAATGTAGGGCTCTTGTTTCCTGAGCCATGGATACTGCAAAGCAGGGCCAAGGCTGCTGCTGCGCTGTGAGTGCTGTATGGGAGGCCACAAAGGACCTGGCATCTGGAAGCACAAAGCAGGCAAATGGTGGAGCAAGGAGGCAGCCACACAGTCACAAGCTGCTGCCCACTGTAGCCTCTGGTAGATTGGATTGAATTCACAGCACCTGACCACAGTACACATTCTGTAACTCTCATTCTCACTCCTCCTTCAGCTGTTTTTATGGCATCCATCACAATTATTATGTGCTGGGGCTTAGCCAAAAAAGCATTTAATTTATGTGCTGAAAATCCCCCGTGTATATTCTGATTTGCACAGCTATTGCAGCTTCTGCAGTGGTTTGCTCTGGATTTCAGCTAATGCTCAGGCACAGGCTGACTGGTGTCAGCACGTGGGAGCCAGGCCAGGGTTTCTACAGGCACTGGTAGCTCCCATGCCCTGCAGGGATATCTGCCCAGGCTGTGCTGGGCATTGACCACCAGCAGCTGGGCAGGTACCCTGAGGGGCCTGTGGGGCTCTGAAAGAGGAGGGATAGCTCAGGAAAAAGCTGTCAGCACTCACTGGGTCTGTCTGGGCAAAGGCTGAGTTCGTACACAGAGGATTATCCAAGACACTGCTCCTGCAGCTTTCCAACAGCAAATATGCTGGAGTACCTGGGAACAAGCAGTCTGTGGTTGAGAGGCTATTGCAAGGTGAAAACTGTGGGACAGGAGGTAATCACTGGCAAGAGATCCTGTCTCATTATGGTCACCTCATTTGCCTTTCCAGATCCTGTCCTGTTGAGGTGATGTCTCCTTTGGGGTGTCACATCTTTTACAATATTTAGTTACTGGGAGAATTGAAAAGTCACCTGTACTTGAGCCCTTCCACTGTGGAAGCTGCAGGAGCCTCTTGCCTTTCCCTCCTGTGCAGGCACAGGTGGGAAGCAGGGAACACAAGTGTTCCACTGGCAAGGGATCACTGGCCTGGAGCTGGGCACTGAGAGCACAGGGTCACTCTGGAATACTGGAATCTTGGGAGCACTGTCAGATACCCATAGAGCCCTGAGGTACCATCCCTGTGGTGCTGGGTCAGAGACAAACCAAAACCATTCTTGTAGGAAGATGCAGCAATGTGCTGGCCATCCAGGCTGACTCTGCATGGCCATTCCAGCCCTGACTGCAGACTGTAGAAGTGTCAGGAATTCCTGGGTTTAGATGTTTCGGTTCCAGGGTCTAATCTGATATTGGAGAACTCAGCTCCCATGCAATTCACCTTCTCATTCCATCAGCAAAGGCAGGATGGGCAGTGAAGAGGAAGCCTCTTACGATTCCAAATATGTGGGGTAAGGGGCAGAAACTTCTGCTTTATAACTGTTCTAAGATGTACTGTGTTATTCTAAGAGCCAGACTAAGCTTCTGCAAACACTGATGCAAACTCAGAATAACTCATTTCAGTGCACTCAGCAGAATTGATATTGAGAGCAGAATCAGCCTGTGTGGTTGTAGGAGCAACATTCCAGTTATTTATGAAACATCCATGTGGAGTCTGCTGCCTTTCATTATCGTTTTGAAAGATTTTGAAGCTGCCACTAATATTTAGTGAACATTTTGTTTGTATCTAGTGAAATCACTTGCCAAATTAATGCAGCTTCATGAATTCCTTTGATGAGTCATAATTAGCTACACAGCTCCTAATTCTGCAGTACATTTAAGCACATTTATTGCATGCTCAGTTCAACTCTGCTCAGCAGAGCTCTGGAGATTATATTTTTCATGTCCATAAATCCCACAAATCAGTGCTGTTGAAGTTAACATGCCAGAAGTCAAATGTTTTCCTGAATTGTGCAGTTACAGTAGGAAGCAGGTAGAATGATGAAATGCACAGTTCCCCACTGTGGAAATGCTGCCATATGGGAAAGGGGAAATAAGAGGCTGTAGGAGCAAGCAGAAGGTTGCAGGAGCACCGTAAGGGTTCCTGTGTCAGCCATTCCGCCCCTGGGCCCAGCTCTGGGAGCCGTGTGGGAGCCCTGTGACCTCCTGTCCCCGCAGTGCCTACATCGACAAAGCGAGTGACACGGCCGAGCAGGTGATCCTCATCGACAGCCAGCTCAACTCCCCCGAGGGACTGGCCATCGACTGGGTGCACAAGAACATCTACTGGACAGACTCTGGAAACAAAACCATCTCAGTAGCCACTGCAGATGGAAGCAAGAGGAGGACACTTTTCAACAGTGACCTCAGCGAGCCCAGAGCCATCGCTGTGGATCCCACACAGAGGTAGGGGTGCACACCCCAAACTCCCCTTTGCCAACAGACACATTCCAGTCACAAACCTGGGGCTGGTTCTCATCTCACCAGGACTCAGATGCCCTTTGAGATGCACCCTGCAGTGGGACAGTGGAGAGGCTTTAACTAGCCCTTGGCAAGGTCCTGCTGTTAAAATCAATTCAGGGCCAGTTCATGTGTTCAATGCACCTGAGCTGGTCCTGGCACAGAGGCTGTGCTGGGAAATGAAGTCAGCCTGACTTGTGTTTGGGCTGTTTGGAATGAGTGAATGCCAGGTACCTAACAGGCACAGCAGGAGAGTTTTCAGGGGTTAGTTACTGGGGTGAGATGCTGCATTCTGGTGCAAGTTTTGTGGCAGATTACTCAGTGGGAGAACTGCATGTGGTTCCACCAGAGGAATTAACTGCTGTAATAAGGAGAGAATCTTTGGCACATCTTACTGCAACCAGCAGTGCAAGTTTCTTAGCTGGACTCCAGCTTATTGCTTTCTTACCTGTGCCTCTGCCAGGTTCATGTACTGGTCTGACTGGGGAGACAAAGCCAAGATCGAGAAGGCCGGTCTGAACGGCGCGGGGCGGCGGGTGCTGGTCACCGACAACATCGAGTGGCCAAACGGCATCACCCTGGGTAAGTGCCCAGCTCAGAGCTGCAGCACCCACTGGGCCTGAGGGAAATCTGCTTTTGGTATTAAACAAGTGGGAAAACAAAATTGTAAATGCTCAAAGGCACCTGCACACACAAGTCCTAAACTGGTCAGTCAGTCACTGCTGCTCACACACGAGTTCCCTTACCTCAGTAGCACAGACAGAAAGTCTTGCTGTAGTCAGACCCTCATACTGCAGGAGCCTTGAGGTGCCTGTCATTGTGCCTTCAGGCAAAAGGAAAGTTTGGGGAAGGATGCAGAGCTGTGACAACACTTTAGGAGTCTGCAAAGCATTTGAATCCTTGTTTTTAAATGTCTCTGTAGCTGGGCCTGTCTCAGGAGCAGTGTCAGGCTCCTGCACTGGACTGATGAATGGTGCAGAGGGAGAGGGACAGGGCCTGCAGAGCCCATTCCCTGTCACCATTCCCTGCCTGCCCAGCTGCTCAGGGTGAATGGAGCCACTGAGGGCCGTGGTGGTGCTCACTGCCACACCAAGCAGCAGAGTGGGAAGGAGGTTTCATGGAGCAGCAGGGAACATCCTGCTCTGCACTGGGAGCTGTGTGTGTTTAACACCATGCAGATGTGAGGTTCTCTGCTTGGCTTTAAAAATGCTGGCTGTGGCAAGGATGGAGGAGGAAATGCTGCTGCCATTACATACTGCTGAAGTGCTACTGCTGGGAACAAATAACGTTATCATTTAGTAATTAAGAAATTAATTAATGACTTGTTTAATTATTATAACTGGTTTTGTTGGCTCTTATCCACTTGCATTCTGTTCAGTCAATCCCATCCAAAATAAGTGAATTTGCTCCAGAAAGAGGAATGCAGTTCTTAGCATTCCAAATAACATTGAATCCTTTCCTCCCACTCTTACCTGCACCCTCCCCAAACCTGGCTGGTTGTGGTAGGACTGTCCCCAGCAGCAGATTCTCCCAGCCTGCAGCATAAGAAGGGTTTCCTGCCCCAGGACTCTGCTTCACTGAAAATGTGTGAGTCTCACAGCTCCTTCAGAGAGGTGTTTCATTGGAATCTCAGTAGTTGTTCTCCAGCAAGAGCCAAGGCCTGAACAACCTTGGGAGGGATGAAGCTTCTCACCCAGGCACTGATGGGGAGAATCTGGGAAGCCCAAACTGCTGCTTCCCTGCTGCTCCTGATAACAAAAGAACCTCATTGTACAAGACTGTCAGTCAGGCATTCCCCACACACACAGAGCAGAATGTTCCTCCTTTTTAATCTTATTTATAGGGTCTTATCCCAGCATATCTGGGCACTGATTCAAAATCAGAACTAGTGTTAAAAAAAAAAAGAGTCCCAATAATAAAGAGATTAGTCATGCTGCCAGCAGGAAAAACATGCTGGGCAAGAGAAAAAGAGTTGCAAGAGCTGTGTGTAATTTTGCTTCATTGTATTTTACTTTCCAGATTTGCTGAATCAGCGTCTCTACTGGGTAGATTCCAAATTGCATTCACTGTCCTGCATTGATTTCAATGGCAGCAACAGAAAAGTTCTGATCTCCTCTGTGGATGATCTGAGTCATCCTTTTGGCTTGGCAGTGTTTGAGGTAAGAGTGGAAAAGGGATGCAGAACAGGCTGGAGCTTGCAAGAGGTCTCAGAGCTCTTCTTGATTGAAAGTTCTGCCTTTTGCCCAGCACAGAGCTCAGTGAGGGCAGCTGCTGCTATAGAAACCGATTAACCTCGTGTGGGCTCAGCAGGGAAATTGGTTTTTAAAGCCTTAATCAAGAGCAAAGTGTTATCTCATGCTTTTACCTAATGCAGCACCAGTGCATTAAATGATCAGGGGAACAAAGGCTTCAACTTTGGCACTCACTGTAGGTAAGTCATAGCAGAGAAAGGTCCATTGGTGTCTGGCTCAGGAAATCCCTCATCCTTAAATCCCTTATTCCTCCTGTGTGAAGTGTGTGATATCTGGGCATCTAACTTTGGGCATAGGTTTCTCCAGGTCAGTGTTGCTCTTCAGTGCTATCCCCATCAGCAGCATTTGGAAGGATCTCTTGGGTTATTCCACCTCTCTCCATCCTTCCTGGTAGGAATGGCTGTGTAGGACAAGAGACAAGTTCTGCTGTTGCTAAGCTGCCCTGTTGTCCAGCAGTGTGGCTTTCCTTCAGGAAATACACATGGGTTTGGGAGGCAGCAGCACACACACATGACCAAGCAATTAAACTGCTTGGTAATAATGTGATTCCTGGGTACCTCTTCCACCAGTAGTTCTGTATCTTCAGGCATAGTATGCCATGTAAAATATAGTAATATAAAAGAGAAATAGGTGCTCTAGGCACTGGCCTCTTCAGAGAGACCTGTTTATGCAGATCTTACCTAAGGAAAGGAGGAAAAAATCAGCAAGGTAACAAATGTTTCTAGTACAGAGTGTGGCCCTTTGCTCATGATTTACCCCAGCTTACAAAGAAAAAGCAGTTCAGAAACAACACACATGCAACTTGTCTGTACCTTACCAAATTTCTCCCTCACCTCAGTCTCAGAGCTACTCAAAATTTCACAGCACTTTGTAAACTTGTAGGAGTGCTGGGCTTTTGAACAGAACAGAAAAAAGCTGCAGACAGAAGTAGCGTGAACAGAAGGTGCCCCAAGGTAGGAACATGGTGCACTGACTCTGGGACTGCTGGAGTTCAATCCAATTTGAGCAGGCCAGGTCAGGAATGTGTGCATTCCCTGCAGGACAGAGTGTTCTGGACTGACCTGGAGAACGAGGCCATCTTCAGTGCAAACAGGCTCAATGGCTTGGACATCTCCATTCTGGCAGAGAATCTCAATAACCCTCATGACATCGTGGTGTTCCATGAATTAAAGCAGCCCAAAGGTAAGAGGTGTCCTCAGGATGTCATGGCCCTGAATCAGGTTTGTTAGAGCTGGCAAATGAAATGCTCCCTGATGGTTCTTGATGAGAGAGAATGCACAGGTAATAATGGGAAATCAATGCCTAATGCTTGAAGTTCCTGCATAATTAATTCAGCAGCAGCATTTATTGAAGAATCTGCAATTTGCTAATAGCTGTTTAATTAGCATCTTTGATAACAGTGAGTTACTCTTGTCACTGTGATGCTTCCCATTCATTATGCACTTGGGAAGTTTTTATAGTACTTTGTAAGGTTCCACCCTACCATACAAACTGTAAAGATGCTTAAGCTGCCTGATAAATTGAGGTAGGGAGTGAGAGAAGGTCTTTTCAGAAGATCTGATACCTCTTTGCCAAGGGCAGGAAATAAATTATTAGAAAAATAACTTGTCTTTTCTTCCATCCTTGAACAGCTCCAGATTCCTGTGAGCTCAGCCCCCAGCCAAACGGAGGCTGTGACTATTTGTGTCTTCCTGCACCTCAGATCTCACCCCACTCCCCCAAGTACACCTGTGCCTGTCCTGACAATATGTGGCTGGGTCCTGACATGAAAAAATGCTACAAAGGTAACCACCATCACATCTCCATTTCACTGTCCCAACAAAATCATAGTCACAGTGAATATATTTCTGATGGTGAAAACACAAACACCAACTTCTGTATTCCACTCCTTGCTGCCCACAGCAGCACTGTGGTGTCCTTGCTGAAAGCTTGCTTATTTTGGAAAGCTTCACCAGAAAAAAGATACAGCAGGAAGAGGGGAAAAAAGGGCTAGGGACCAGCACTAGAACATTGATATATTGATTATGTTATACATATATATGCAATGTGTACTTATATATCTATTTAGGTATCTATATATCTATCCATAGATAAGAAACCTGGTCTGAAGAGGACACAGTTTTTGTTGATATATCCTGAAGAGACGAGTGGCTTCACTGTAGTTTCTCCTAACATGCAATGAGTTCCTGGTACAAATTCAGAATCTTGGGAGGTTCTCAAAAACCCCCAAGTCTGTGAACTTCTTAGCTACCTTCAATACAGACTGATTTTTAATTAGTATTAATTAATCAAGCTTGACTTCAGGAAATAATTTCTGTAGCTTTAGGCAGAGCACTGTCAATAGTTTGACTATCTGGGAAATGGAATTGGAATTTAGTTTCTGCTTGTCTTCATTAAACATAACAATCCTTTTTAGATTTCTATCACCATTTGTGATTTGTTTGGTGTACTTGCTTTAACCAAATGTCATTGTTGCTCTTGGTTTTCAGAGCTTCCAACCACTGCAGCTCCTGTAGTGGTTTCCACAAGCACAGCGTCCCGTGCTGGCGGCACCACGACCATCACTGCTGTACCTGGCAGTGCCAATGACACCACTGGAGTTGTCCCCAAAGCTGTACCAGAAGCTACAATCACCACCCCAAGCCTTCATTTACCTTCCACCACATCCATCCTGATAGACTCTGAGATGACCACTGGGAACAGCAATTTGTCACAGCACTGTAAGAGAATGAGATTCCTTTCCTTCTCCTGTGTCACAGCTCCTCCTGCACTGCAGGAGACCTGACCCAATGTCAGAATTGCAGAGGGGTCAGTGCAGGCACACCCTGGTGCACAGCAGGAGACTCAGCTCCTCTCTCTGCAGGCACCTGGGCTGTGATGGCTGCTGTCATTCCAGTCACTTGCATGTCAAGGAACTTATATCAGCTTTTATCCAAGGCACATGAACAGCCCTGAGAGTTCACATCAGCCCTTGCCAGTACTGGCTCATCCCAGCTTCAGTGCTGCTGACAGTAGAATGGATGGTTCTGCTGATGCTTCCCCTGTTTTAATTGTTTAATTATTAATCTGATCCGGCACAAGTTCTGGGTGAAAAATTCCCCCTGTGCATCTTTAGTGCTGCTGGACATGTGGAATCACAAGGCAAGCTGCCTCTGGTTTGTGTGGCCGTGCTTGGCATGTTAATGTGGCCTCATCATGACACAGGTTTGAAGTTTTGCATTATTTATCAGAAGAGCATCCCAGTGGAGAGCACTAATAGGCTCTCCTCAATGCAACACCAGTCTCAGAGCTAACAGGCAATCCCTCCAGGTCCTGCTGCCAAGGCAAAGCAGAAAGGCTGAACTGCTATTAAAAAAAAAAATTCTAGTCCAGAGAGATTTTGCTCTGCAAGACCTCAAATAGACATGTATGTTTGAAACCAGTGAAATGCTGTTTCCCCTGACTGTTTCACTGTTTCCATTACATCTGGAAAGCAGCAATACACCACCCTGTCTGTAGAACTGTGCTGCATGGGGAAAGCACAGCCAATGGCTAAAATGTGTTCAGTTCTCTCTGTGCAAGTTTCTTTCAAATGAATTGATTAACTTTTTAATAAGCCATGGAAGAAAAATTCTTTTATTGTCCACTTTGGAAATAGTATAGTTTTTTTATTAAGTAAATAAACAACTATGTAATGGAACAGCTTGCCACAGGGAAGTATTTAAAAGTTGCATGAATTGGTGTATCAAAAGAAAAAGTATAGTTAGTTCCTCCTCTTGCAACTCCTGATATTTTAGCAAAAGTAGATTTTCTCTACTGATATGAGAGCTCAGAGCAAACATTTTAAAGTATAGAACTTGAAGGGTTATATTGAATTTTTTAAAACTATATTTTCCTGCAATTGCCTTTTTTTAAGTACAGTATTGAGTTTTGGGACCACTCTTGCATGCTGGGGCAGGCTGCAGCAATGAGGGATAGATGTGTTCACTAACTCCTTAGCTATAAATAATAAAAAAGGAAAAAATTAAACAGAGAAGCTGTGTAGATGGCTTTGAACTACATTCATTTTCTGACAGCTCAATAAGTCATTCATTGTGTCAGTACTAGAAAGTGTTCTGTTGTGGATTTTCGGGAATGCTCTTCACCATCCCCTGGTGTGTGCATGGCATTTCCATTAAATGTCAGGTTTTTAAAACTGGACTCCTTTTTGTGCATGAAAAATTGGAGGCCCAAGCACAGTCACCATTTCTGGTCAGAGCTTCTCTTGACATCCTTGGAGCCTGGAGTGTGTGAGTGTCCCTGCAGGGGCCTGGAGCTCTGGGTGTCCCTGTCCCCTGGTGAGGCAGCAGCACTGCAGGGACCTCGTTCAGCTCAGCCCTGATCCCTGTGCGCTGCTCAGTGTCACCTGAATCATTTTATTATTAAACTTTTTGTAAATTCTTTAATTGCAAAAGCTTTCTGATGGGCAGAACAGCACAGGTACTACCAGAAAACATTCTTTAAAAGCAGCAAACGAGTTAAATGATCAGAACACTTCTGTAATTACAGATGCAAATGATGATGAAGGCTTTGGTTCAACTGTGACAGCAGCTGTGATTGGAATTGTCATTCCTGTGGGTAAGCAGATTGGATTTAACCTTTGAGGGAGTTCACCAAAGTGCAATACCAAAATATTGTATTTACCACAGTAAATACACTTTTCCAGTTTTCATTGATGGGGTGGGAAAGAGCACAGGAACTGCTGAACTGGGGAACAGTGGCCCAGCTGTGAGAAAATGTTCTGAGCATGGTGCCAACATGGGAACATCCAGCAGATCCTGCCTCCCTAACAGCCCCTTCTGTCCCCTCTCCTCAGTGGTCATTGGCTTGCTGTGCATGGGGGGATACCTCATCTGGAGGAACTGGAAACGGAAGAACACCAAAAGCATGAACTTTGACAATCCAGTTTATAGGAAGACAACAGAAGAGGAAGATGAAGACGAAATCCACATTGGGCGAACTGCCCAAATCGGACACGTGTACCCAGCAGTAAGTACCTGAGGAGATGGCTGCTGGAGAATATTAATGCTGTTGAGAGTTCCAATAGAGAATCTGGATTAGTGTTATTTATTTGCCACATAATGACAAAAACCAGAACCTCTTTAGTATCATTGATTAGGCAGAAGCTTAAACTTCTGGCAGCCCCTGCAGTTGTCTTAGAATGCAGTGCTCTGCCTCAGATACTCGGTTCAAATGAAGAATGATTGTCCTAACCAAGGTACCAACCTAACAAAGGTAAAGCTCCCTCAAGAGCTACCCCAGGATGGGACAGGTGATTCCTCATCCCCTACTGGATTCCATTTTATCTGTGTTTAGGCTGCTACCATGTGTCCAAATTATCCTAAGGATAAATTCAGTTTCTCTACATACCAGGGAGAATATTTTCTCTATAGCAACAGTATAAAGAAAAGTCACATTCCTCATAAGGAGACGTGACTGAAATTCTGTAAGAAGTTAAGGAAAAGGATCCTCCCTCACAGCAGCATCCCTGGGGAGAGGAGCACTGGCAGGTGTAAGTGCATTGTGTTTTCAGAAGAGAGCAGGAAGATCCAGAGTAATGAGTGAAGGCAGTACAGCTCCTGCAGGCAGGCAGGTGGGTGGATAATGTCTCTGTGATCTAAAGATCCCACACAAGATCACACTGGAGGAAGTGCCATCCCTTACAAGGAATTTTATCCAATATACATGGACAGGAAACTTCCCAGCACCTCTTAGTAACACTTGAGCAAATGACCTCATTTGAGGAGGGAAAAAAATCCCTATCTAGAATAGACTTGTGACCAGTACAGGAGGGCCAGCCATGGGAGCTCTAACTAGAAATACAAGTTAGCACCAGTATCACAGTTCACAAGAGTGTTTTTCCCTCCCCAGCGTGTAGCACTAAGCTTAGAAGATGATGGGTTGCCATGAGGATGAAGATGCTGCTCCAATCACCTGAACACTGAACAAATCTGCTTTGGATCACAGAACCTGCTTCTTCTTTTTGGTCATTATTTATGTTGCAGAAGGGTAACCACAAAGTTATAATGAACTGCAAACATCCAAAGGATGTGAGAGTTTTGTATGTATAATCTTTTATACACATTTTAACTTGTTGCACTACCCATTTGTGATAGTGAATAAGCAACAGCTGAGCTACTAACTCAATGTACATAACCAGCCAGGCTGAAGGTTCAGTAGCTATTGCTTTATTTTAAGACTATATTTATAGATATTTTGTAAATATGTTGAATATGCTTTGTGGCTATCCATCAACATAAGTAAAATAAATTCTGTACAGGCAGTTTAGAAATATTTATTAACAAAATCTGGATTATAAGATCTGTTCTGTAAATATAGTAGAGGGGTGAGAGTATTTATTTTTTGTATGTTTGGCTTGCTGTGCATAGATTATCTGTGTATATATCTATCTGGATGAGATAGATATATAGGCATATAAATATATACATATATATATATAAATATATATACATATATTTTAAAACTACTAGCCTACATTTATGAAAATTAGGAATAATTGAATTTTTACAGGATGTTTGAGAAGTTTGCTTTGAAATCTAAAGACACTATGTTAGATAGAGCTGTAGTGTAAGTTAGCTGACCAGTGAAGCACTCCTTACAAACATCTCCTGATTTCCATCCTGGTTCTTAAGGGCTGCTTGTACATTTTCCAGTCTATCCATGAAGAATCCATAAGAATCCATGCAGTGCATTAAACTGGAGAGCTATTGCCTACAGCATTTCAGTCAGGAGAAACTCCTACAGCACCCAGGGGTTTTGTGCTGTATCGTGGCTTTTTTACAGCTTGGTACAAATCTGATTTGGTTTTTGTTTGTTTCTAAATGTAAATTTAAATGCTTTTCCACACTGGGAATCTTGCATCTCTTAAATCAGCTCAGAATTAACAGAAACAAAGATTTAGCCATATATTTCCACACTCCCAAGTGAGCACTCTCCCTGGTTCATCAGGAAAATAGCACAGGAACAAAAGTCACTTCCTTCCCTCCTTGCCCCTGTCCCTGCTCATACTGATAAAAACCCCAATTTTAGGAGCTGCTGTGGCACACACAGAACTCTTCCCAAGTCCTGCCCTTTGGCTGGGTCATCCTGCACCTGGCAGGAAAAACACTTGATTTTTCTCATCTCATTCTATAGGATTTCCTGGGAATTCTGTGGGAAGTGAAGACACTTACCTCCCACTGCATAATGGACTAGTACCTCCCTGAACTGTACCAAATCCTAGAGAAATCTTCCTCATGGTTTTATGTCAGTCCAAGCTTTTGGATTTGAGTGAATAGAAGAAACTCAGGCTGAGTAGGTTTGGAGTTTTTTTCCTCTTTTTTTTTCCTTTCTTTTAGAGTACATTTACAGAGTAATGTGAGCTGGAAGCTGATTCTTGACTAAGAGAAGAAAGAAAGTGTTTAAAGCCCTGGTATGCATTCCAGACATAATCCATACTCTCAAATGCCTCATGGCCTGCATAGACAATACAGAAGTAATCAAGCATCCTTCTATTCCAAATTTTAGATTTTAAGGTAGTGACAACATGAGTGAGCTATCCCATTGTTGTTTTAAGGTATGAAGCTCTCTTTCTATAAATCCATGCACTGTGTGCATGAAGAAAAAAGCTGAGCAAGGCTGTATGTGATAACACTGTAACTAACAGACGAATGTAAATATATATGAAAGTTCTACAGTTTTGATACTTTTTTAAGAACACACAAACAAACCTGTACAAACCATGTGTAAAAGGCTGCAGGTTTTTTCAAACCATTGTAAATGAACTCAATGTGCAGTGCTGATTTCAACCTTTACAGATTTATAACTACTGAGAAGTAAACACCAAATTTGTTTTTTAAGAAGTTAATTATTTTAAATAATGGTTCAGATTGGTAGGGTGATATTTAACATTGTAATCATTTCTGCTCTGTCTTGTCATTCTGAAGTTCTGTTAGAGTAAGTTCTTGCTTGGTGCCTTTTGTGTTTCAGTTCTTACCTTGCAGACAAAAGGCCCAGGGAGGGGCGGGGGGGCTCTGTGTAACACTTGCTGTACTGGAAACCAAATGACCACGTTTGTAAAACAGTGCACTGTTTCTATAGAAAGATTAAATTTTTTTATCTGGGATTACTGAACTAATTACTTCATGGTGTCTGAAATGGGACTGTATCATATTTTGTTCTGAGTTTTCCCTAACTCTTAACTGCCCAAATCCAGAGTGGGATTTGGGAGCAGTGCTGTGTAAGCAGCTGTCCAGCTGCAGTGTCACAGCAGCAGCACTGGGGACAGTTCATGTTCCACAACAGAGCACTTTGTTCTCCAGTCTCTTTCCTGCCACGTGGGTTTTGGTCATCTGCAAATCACATGGCAAACAGCACCAGCTTCATTTCCTGACTCACTGATGTAACTGAGTAAAAGCTCCCATGGTACAATTACACCAGGCCTTACCCAGAGTGAGAAAATGTCCCAGAACTGAACAGTGCCCACAACATTGTGCAGTTTTCTACCTGAACTATTACATGCTGGACTATTCAACAACTAATTGCAAATGACTCAGTTTCTTCTTGGAGCTTTTGGTTAAAACACCTACACAAGCTGCAGAACTCCTTAGAGCCACACTTCTGCCAGCTTGGAAAAAAAGACAGAAATACTGCTGTTCTTGGAATCTCAAGAGGCAGGCTCACTTCTTTTCTTTTAAACATACAAACAGCCCCTCCCATAAAGCTGGAAAAATGTTCATGTACTGGAGGTATGACAGTAATTTTGGCTGGACAGATAAGTGACTCAGAACTAAACACACTGTTAGCTTGCTGTCTCTCCCCTGTCTCCTGAAAAATGAAATCCTGGATAATACAATACAACACAACACTCCACAGCCTTTCCCCACTGCATGTTGTTCAAAGCCCTTGGAAGCAATGCCTTTATTGAAATTCTCTTTCAGCCAATTCTTAGCCCCAGAGGAAGCAGCCAACCAGGTAAAACTTTTCAAGCACAGAGTTATTACCAAACTAATATGGACTGAGATACTGGTAAATATCAGTGGTTTAGTTTTCTATCTAACTGAAAATGGGCTTTTTCTTACTTCAAAACATTCTTCCCTTTCAGTTAAGTATTTTAGCAAAGTAATATGGCAACAAATAGAAAAAGTGAAACAACAATAAAATTCTCCAGGCCTAAATAGCAAGGACAGCACAGAAGGAAATTGAAAGAGCCTCATAACAGTCTCAAACCTACCTGGGCATTAAACCTCCCAAAACAACTCCCTTTTTAAATTATTTCTGCTGTATTAGCAATAAAATTACATTTTTTGTTTCAGTTCTTACGCACAGTTACTGTACAGTCTGAGCTAATCTGCACCAACACTGTTCTGCCTGCTCCCATTAAGATGCTCTCTGGACTACAGGGACTCATCTCTGTCCCTCAGTGTTTATGTAACACATGGAACTCAGTCACCTTTCTGCAGGAATATGTGTGCTCATTTCCTTACACTGTTTGTTCTCCATCAAACCAGCCCTTTAACTTTGGGAAACACTTTTAAGTCTGTCTTACCATCCTTTCCTTGAAGCAGGGGCCTGCAGCCACAGGCTGTTGTGAGCTCTGTCACTGCTCCAGTGCAGGCATTTACAGAGTGGTGCCAGTTCCAGCTGTCTCCTAAATGCACATTTCCTCTGCTGTCCCCTCCTGAGAATGGGAGTGACAGAAGGCCTTGGCTGGGCAAATGGCATCCAGGCAGGTCAAACCCCACAAGAGAAAAATGGGGGGGCTCACTTTCTACAGAGACCAGACTGGCTCTTCTCAGACAGGTGAAATGAGCCTGGCCAAGTTTGCCAGGGAGCTGGCATTACACCCCAGGGAATGGACTGAGCCCTCTTGTTTCACTTGCATGGCTTTGAGCACTGACTCCCCAGCCAAGACACAAATCTCAGGGTACAATTTTACACAGAGAAAGATGAACTCATGGCTTTTGCTATCACAGCAGCAGAGACACAAAGGATCAGCTTCACAATAGCTCACCTCCCAGAGTGTCCCCAGAAGATGGCCTGTGTGCCTCAGGGTGCTGAATGTGCATTTCTCATCCCAGCTTCCAGAAGAAGCCAACAAGCACCAGTCCAGGCTGAGTTCTTGGCTTTTACAGGAGGGCAGTAATGCCAACCTGTATCTGCATCTATGCATCAGCTAGCAAAATGAGAATAAACATGCTTTAAAAAATGATAACTCCTTTTGCAAATTATTTGCAGCATTCAAATCTCTCCATGTAGCTCAGTGGGAGAACATTTCCTTACAGGATTAGCCACAGCTGCCTGCTGAGTTCCCCACACTATCAAGGAAATCACTGTAATCTTGTCAGTGGTGATAAGGCAGTGCCTGAGCTGAAGTTATGGCAGTGAAAGAAGCAAATCTCCCTGATAGTTTGATAGGCCCTGCCTGGCTCCAAGGATGATGTACACAGGATTGCAGAAGGCTGGACTGATAATTTTGTCTTCAGTTCAGTTCTTCAGCCCTTGCCTCAAGGCTACAAAGTCAGGTAGAAGAGGAGAGGTTTCACCTGAAGTTCTTGGCCAGGTACAACTGAGGCCAAAAGCAAAGACATTCCACATTACCCTATTCAGGACTTTATCTGCTGACTCTGCCAATCAAGAATTAATTAGTTCCCCCTGCAGTAATTTATTTTCATGCATACATTTCCCCACTGGGGCTCAGCTAAAAGCACATGCATTACTTTAATTCAAGCCATTACACATAAAAGATTATGGAAAGCCTTACTACCAAACATTCAAGAAAAATCCCTGAATCTACACATTTTACTAATAAGGCACAGACCTAAATAAGTTCTAAGCAAAGAGAGCACCTTGAAATGATGCTTAGAAGATAAACAATACTTGGAAGGTAATATTTAGGTCTAAGCTTCATTGACAGAAATTTTCTTACAAAGGCTAAAGCTGACTTCTAGACTTCCTGCAATGAAAAGCTGACTCAAAAATCAATGGAAATTGGCATTATTTTTAGCAATATCTGAAATGGGTGTCACATTCAAAAGCCTTACCTCATGAACTGACTTCATATTTCTTTGATACTAAAGGCATCAGTGGCAATAAAAGTCATGAATAATAAAAACTTTCTCAATCACATCAGTGGCTGGCAGCCTGTAGAGGAGCAGGTGAGGTTAAGAGAATCTCTGGCTATAGAGGTCTTTGCAGGAAAAGCCAAATTAAAACCTTTTTTTCCCTTACGGAGTTCAGTTGACACAAGCTCCATCCCAGCATGGTGAGGGCATGAACTCTCCAAATTACATCTCTCCTTGTGTCTTCCTTTTTTCTTTTTTTAAAGGTGATTTAAGAACTATCCATACAGACTCTAATCATAAAAACCTAGTTTCTCTTCTATAGACTAAGAGACAAAACCAAGGGCTTGGCTCACAATCCCCAAGGATTAGTTACAGTTGTTCCCTTGCCTTGGCTATGGCTCTGCTCAGGATATAAATAAGCAGTGATGCTTTAATCATTACAAGGGACATGCACAACCACCAAATACAGAACATTTTGGTGTTTTCTTCATTCATGTTTTCAGTTTACAGAAGATCACAGGGCTACAATATTTGCTGCATAGAGAGGTTGCAGCTTCTCCATCCCTGGAAGTGTTCAAGGCCAAGCTGGAATATCCTGCTCTAGTGAAAGGCATCCCTGCCCATGGCAGGAGGTTGGAACTGGATGATCTTAAAGGTCCAACCCAAACCATGCTATGATTCCATGAATATGGCACCAAAATGATTAAACTAGGAACATGTGATATTCAAAGTATGATCACTGGCCTAGAATAGACTCTAAGGAATACAAATATACCAGCTAGGGATGCACCCCAAGCCTGATTTATACACAAGCAAAGACATGGGCCATCTGCAGACCTAGATAAATTAATTGAGAAGCTGTGACAGGACCATATGATGATGATGTGTTGTTTGTAACACATTACTCTGGACTTTCAGCTACACCATGCCAGGAATTAGCTACAGTTATGGTTTCCCATAGCAACAGGATATATGGGACAAACTGCTCAGGAAAACCCAGCAGAACAGGAGCTGCACCTCCCCTGCTGAGCCAAGCCAGGTGTTGTGTTGCCTTGCTTTTCAGGAAAGTGAAACCCAGCTCCTCCATGTGCACCTGAAATACTTCTCAAATTTAGTCAAAATGTACCCCTTTCAAAGCAGCTGATGTTTTACCACTCCCACACTGCTTCAGACCCTGCAGATGAGCCTGGTCATCCCAAAGAACAATGGACAAACCCACTAAACTTGCCTCTAGCTGTCATTAATTTAGTGAGTCTTGTGCACAGGACTGTGCTTACACAGTCCCTGTCACTCAGCCACTGTCCCTGCAGTGACCACACAGAGCAGCTCTGCACTGACCAGGCTTCAAATGTGACTGCCCAGCAGAGCACTGCAGGTAGCACCAATGGCTGTGTGCAGATCTCTGACCCAATAATCCAGTTTCTATGGAGACATAGAAACAGCTTCCTCTTGGGAGTTGTCACCTTCCAGAGCAGGTGGGTGTTTGGCAAATCCACTCCCCAGAACTGCACGGGGCAGGGATGGGCCAGGGAAGCAAAGTGGAGCCTTCTGGGGGAGCACCAACAGCACAACTTCAAACACCTGCTCACACCTTGGCCAAAAAACAAAACACAAATCAGCATTTGTACTTATATATTATTGTGATGCAGAATTCTCTCTCTCTTCCCTCAGGGACCTGTGTGCCATCTGTGTGACCTACCCAGGCAGGCTGCAAAGGGTTCAAGTTAATCCTAAATACTGAGCAGCATCTCCTAATGAGCAGGTATACAGCAGCCTTTAACATAAATGAGTCACTTCAAGGCAAAAATCCTAATGAAGAGAACATAATTGGTAGTGTCAGTAGCTATTAGTGCTACAAGGGCTCCAGAACACAGTGAGTTTGATTTCATGTCTCCCTTTCAGAGCACACTCCACCTTCATCACAAGAACAAGGCCAAAGAGGAATAACCTTCAGGGGCTCTGCAGATCAGGAGTCCACAGCCATACATTATTTTGATTACCATTCCCTCATTTGAGAAAAATCAACACAGTGCTATCAGAATATTTATGTCATCAGACTCAATGAATCTCCAACAAGATGTGAAATTATATTCATGAAGCGTTAACTACTGCATTTTTGAGACTCTAGAGAGTACTTCTTGTTTTCTGGGGCTACAGGGAATCCATATTTTCCAAATCAAGGAGTAACTTTGCTGGGTGACACTGGTCTTACAATACCAGTTTTGCTTCCTTACCTCACCTCTGCAGCAGCAGCCCTCCAGAATCTCCTCTTCTCCACCGGCATTTTTAAAAAGTAAATGCTGATCCAAGTGTGAAGTTTACTTCCAGAGAGGGTGAAATGAACTGATAAGGAAGGAACATGAAATGGGACTGATCTGAGAGCAAGGGCAATGAGAGAGAAACAAAGGACAGTTGGGATGGAACTGTGGGAGGGTGATGGCCCCAGCTGAGACTTATTCAGAAGATTTGATAATCCTCTAAGGAGGAATTTTAACCTCCAAGTGCATGCACACAGGTGCTGCTGACAAGAAACAGAACAACTATAAAGAAAAACCACAGAGGATAACTTTTCAGGCATTAATTCATGTCAGCCTTTGGCACCTGATCATTAGTACCAGCACTGAGTATAAAGCAAAAATATTTGGCAGTTTGAAAATTGTGTTCACAGGTAATTACTGTGCTGGCATTCACACATTCAACAAGAGGAGCAAAGAACTGCATGGTAATTTCTGATAAAAAGGCAACTCCACCACCCCTTCTTTACAGTGCTGTGACAACACAGGAAGACAAAGGTGATTACTTTCTTTTCTAGCACTACCCTAAAATTAAGCCTTTCCCCACTGACACTCATTTGGCTTAACACCTCTGATTTGATGGCACATTGAAGTAATTTTTTTTTTAGCTCTTCTCTGGCCATCTCAAAGACTGCTGTGAACTGAAGTGAGGCAAACAAGTCAGTGATGAGCTGGCTGTACAGAAAATACAATTTCCTTAGCAATTTCTCACCAGACTTCCATATTTTTAAAATATTTTCATTTTTCTTTCTTCCTCTATGCAAAAAACTCAGTCACTGCCTTCTACTGACACTTCATTTTGAGACAGAATGCAATTTACTCCCCTATAAAAAATACTTGAGGGGATATCTCTTCAAGCTCTTGAATAGTGAACAAAACCTAAAAAAAATCTATATGAACCTAAATTGCTTATCAGGCTAGCACAGCCAAGTCATTAATTGTCATTCTATAACCCAAATAAGACAGATACAATCCTATTCAGATACCTTTGACACACAGACTGCAGGACAAACTACCCAACTGCAGCTGAGTTTACCTGGGACAGGGAAGTTGTGGGGGAAATAAAGAGAGAAAAAAATGCAAGAAAAGAAATTCAGCTTCAGCAGAAATAATGCAGTTTTAATGGACCAAGGAATACCAGACACCAGCAAGAAGATGACCTTTTCTCCAGTACTGAAATAACAAAGCGATAGAACACAAATGCTGATAAACCAACTTCAACTTTACAAAATCAATTTATGTGAGAATAAAAGAACAAAATCAATGACCTTTTCTTTACTATTAAATAAACCCCATCCATCTCCTGAAGTCTTCTTTTTGAACAAAAGTTATTGCCTGACCTTTCTTATTCCACTGCAGGATGCAAAGTGACTGGATGATTTGTGATTTCAGCTCTTTTTTTCTTCCAAAATCAGAGGTTTGTGCCACCACAGAGAGGAAACTGTGCACATCCTGCCCAGCCCCAACAGAGGAGCAGATTCTGTGGGCACCATCAGAGATCTGTGACAACGAGGGGCACAGACCCCACAGGCAGGGGCTGGAACAGGAGTGGATATTTGGGCTGGAATTTGGAATCCATCCAAGGCAGCCCTGTGTCTCCACAGCATTCTGCAGCACACAAGGACCTGCACAATGCAGACTATTAAAAGGGATACATGTTCATGGAATATTTTATCTTGTATATCAACACCAAGGTTTTATACAGAACACTCACATAATTTTGTATGCTGTTCTCAAAGAATCAGAAGCACAAAATACATTATCTGAAATTAACCTTTTCTGTGATGAGCTCTTGATAATTTACTGGATTCTCTACACAAACTGTTTTAGAAACACCATAAAAAAAAAACCATAATGTAAATGAATGGTAATTACATAATTAATGTAATGACAGTCTAAACATAATTTTACCTGTAATATTTCTCTTGTGGAAGCAATGCCCAAGTAATGTTGAACAGATGGATGCTGTTGCCTGGGATAATGGCAAAATAGGTTTATTAATTGAAAATAGAAATGTGTTATTATTTCCAATCCTTTTAATCCCAAGAGCCATCTGTGGGCAAGGCCTTTTATTTGACACAGGAAAAAACATATGCAGGTGCATTTTCCTATGTAGAAATATATAAACATATATACATTAATTCCTGAAGCTGGCATCCAGCACTCTGTGTTAAAGTGCTGTCAATAAGGAACTGCTTGTGCACCATCCCTGTGGTTTGACAGGATGGACTCAGAGTAATCCTGACTGACTGAAAATCAGGAATAATTCCTTGAGAGAGACAAATCACTTTATTTTGAGAAATAACTCCCTGGCTTCTGGAAGGAGATTAGTGTATTACAGCCAGTATCATCCTTTTCATCTTGGTTGGCTCCATTCCCTTATTTTTTTTCCTTTTAAATCACTAAAAAACTGCCAGTGATTTGAACATGGAACAGAACCAACCTGATGGCCCCTAGGACAGGAGAGCCATTATGCACAGCAAAACAGAATCTTGAAAAAGATGACCAAGAACTCTCTGAGATCAGGGAAAAGGACAGGAGAACATCAAGACTGAGAATTGTGTCTCCTGGCTGTAAAACAATAATGCTGGAAGCCCAGAATCTGAGATGATATGGCCTCATGCAGTATGGAAGGGACAGATTTCTGCCAAAATCCCCAGAGAAGAGGTGGAGAGACTAAATGCTGCTACACTCAGAGCTGAAGAATAAAGAGCATCAGTGAGCAATGAGGATCAGTGGTGATGTTGATTTCAGGGCCTGCCCATCTCTTGCTTCTAAGAGCTGTGAGACCCCTGAACAAAAGCCATGGGGTTCTGTGGAAGGTACATTTACTGATAAGACAATCTTTCCCTGGATAAAGAAAAAAAAAGGGGGGGTTGCCATGGCAACCCTGAATGAATTCAGCACATCACCTGTGCATCAAGTCTGTCTGCAAGGGCTCCCTTGAAACCGAGGGTTTGCCTCTCATTTGGGATCCCTCACAATTTACAAGGTTTTAACAACAAGGATTGCACAGGAAATGGATGGGACTCCTGCATCCACCAGATCAAAGCCTGCTCAAAGGCACAATTATCTATGTAAAAGGAAAGCAATGTTTTTTTCTTAACAAAGTTTTCAAATCACTAAAGATTGGAGAGTCTGATGCATGCAGGGGACAAGCAAGGCTGGAAGTCTTCTGTGGGAAGGCAGATGTGCCTCAGGCATTTCCCTTTCTTGCCAATGAAGCCTGATGTTTGGATTTCCTCACTTACTACAAAAGTTTCTTTCTTCATAGAATAAGGGAAAATAAAAACTCAAATATTGGAATTAAACACATTGGAAAAACTTGTGTGTTAGAGATGACAACAAGCCTGAAAAAAAAATGCAAAACCAATTAAAAAGTACACAGGTAAAAATGTTAGAAATAAATAAGAGTCTATTTACCTTTTTGTCAAACTGTAGCAGAGAACATGAGGCCCACTTAGAGTAGCATACACAGGCCTAAAGGTAAAATCTAAAAGTTTCTGTTAAAAAAGCACTGCCCCAGGTCTCTCACCTCTGTAAAGCTGTGAAATTCTGCTGTGTCAGAAGGTTCTGTCACAGCTTGGATTTAAAAAAAAAAAAAAACAAATAAACAAGCAAACTTAGTAAAGCATTTCAAGAAAAAGAAAAAAAACATAGAACAATGTTTATTGAAGGTAAAGCAAGGCCACATGGAAGCAAAGAGAAGTTTCTTTGTAGCCCTTGTCTGAAGTATCATCTCAAGCAGCTCAGCACAACCAGGATTTCATTCCAATCAAGGAGGTAAAATGTCCATCATCCTTTGTTTATTTCCACATTTATAGAGACATAACCCACCTCTGCAGGAAGGTCATGGGCTGAAGGCTGAATAAATACCTGTGCTCACTCCCTGCCACCAGGGAAACCTTTAAAGAGTTTGGCAGAATTGTTTAAATAAAATCAGTTTACACAGAAATACATGACTGGAATACAGCTCCTGGCTAATGTTGAAATGAAGAGCTTGAAACTTGCAGTGACATCAAATAATCAAATCCCTCTTTCTTATGTAGCTTTTGGACAATTCATTCAGTCTAAATGTGCAGATTCCACTGGAGACAAGCTCCCTCATGTCAGCCCTCATAACTATCTTGGTAAAATCTTGAAGTGAGAATTAACACACAACTATTTTAAAATAAGAGCAGATCCTACTTTGTGTAAGTTCAAGACACAGTCCTACCCTGAAAAACAAATAAACCATTTAAATAAGTCATATTTGTTTTCCTAAGTTATTTGTGGCAATGAACTCTGAAGAGCTGGATTCAGCAGAACTGGAGCCCAGATACCCTCTCAGCTCTCACACACCACTGCACCCCAACTTCCAGCCCTGCCAAACCCAGCAGGCTCAGATGGGGGCTGACTTTTTAAATGAGAAAGTCAATCACATTATAAACTTGCATTTGACACAAAAACGATCGGCAGAGAAAGCAGAAAATCCAAATCAATCAAAACCAAAAAGCTTCCTTAAAACTCACACAAATATTCCCATGGGAGAGCTGATCCCGTCTGAGGGCAGGGGGCTGAACACAGCAACACTGACAGACCCTTCCAGTCCTGCTTTCAATTAATTCCCACAAATCCTTCTCCTTTTCAGACACTCATTTACACCCAGGAGTCCATGCCAGGCTTAGGATTTGGTTCCTCTAACACAGAAGTCAATGGAGCCCGTTTCTGTTTACGAAGTGTGCCCAGCGAGAGCTGCCGTGTGAGCAAACAGAGCCCTGCAGTCAACGAGCAGCCACAGCGGCACAGCCTCACCTCACAGCAATTTTGGTTTTACTGGGCACCAAAACAACAAATGCTCCTTCTCACAGACGTGTATCTGTAACTGAGTCCATGGAACTTCTCCATATTGCAATTTCAAAGTGCAAACTCTGGTAAATAGTGCATTACAGTGCAGAGCAGGGTTAACACAGCACCCCCGGTTTGTGTCAGCAGCCACACCACCACACTGCTGACTCGGCTGGATTTTCATACTCGTTATCTCCACACAATGCAGAGGCAAAGGAATTCACATCCTTCAAAACCAGGACAAAATTCTCTTCACAGCAAGTAAAGTAACACAGGCATAACAAGGATCTGTGTGCAAAGTCAAGCTCCACGCCATGGAGCACATTAAATGCTATGGAACACATATTTTAGGGATTTTTTAACTTTCAGAGATTATATTGTCATAACTTTCCTCAGCCAAACCAGTTTCTTTGAAAATCAGTAAGAATTAAAGCCTCTGCAGACACAAGGAAAAAAAGATGCATAAAATTCTCTGTTCTTGGAACATGGTTTCACAAGTTACACACATGGAAAGTTTCAGAAAACAACCTGATTTATTTGCAATCTGTGAAAAAATTCTGTCACCCAAAGTGTTCAACATTTCTAGTGAAGAGAATAAAATAGCAGAAATACAACTATTTCAAGAAACAATCACAAACCTTGCAATCTTAAAACCAAGTTAAATTATGGATCCAAAGTAGATTGATTCATTCAAGCCATCTGCTCTTTTATTGACATGAGAAAAAACACCAAATAAATAGAAATTTTCAAAGCATGTTTATCTGATTTCTCCCATTTTTCCAAGTCCCACAGATACCTGCTCCCCATAGGTCAGAGGAGAAAATCATGTAAATTTTGCTCTTCTTCAAAAACAAACAAAAAATACCCCCTAACCCAAACCCATTATAAGCCAGTACCAGTATTAAGATTCCATATGCACATTGTTACATTACAGCCCTTCTATCATATGTAAAGCAATGCTAAAAATGGGTGTTTATAGAGATATTTTCTTCAGAGGCAGAACAACCACTGTTTACACATGCTTTTAAGCAGAATGAAAAGAACTACAGCACACACATTTTGCCTTTCACAAACACACACTTAAGGCAATGCATTCAAGCAGAGCATGTTTGGGATTGTGAATGTGTCAAGATAACCCAAACAACACTGGCTGCAATTCTTTACCCATTTGTATCTCCATCAAATATGATAGTTATTTCAGACAAAAAGCATAATATACACACAGCAAAAAAAAAAAATTTATCTCATCTATATATAATATGCACTTATCATAAAATGATAGAATTAATATAGAGAACTCAAAGACAGTTGACACCTCCAGAAGGAATTAAAATGCAGGTTCTTGGGATAACTCCTATGCCAGTTTGCTCTTCCTTCCAACACAGTGATTTAAATAAATTTACATTAAGCACTGATATTCCTGAAAAGGCTTATAAATAATTTAGACAATAACAGTGGAGTAATTCTCTTACAAAAAATCCCCAAACCAAACAAAACCAAACCTCTGAACTTGGGGACAAACCAGACAGTACATGGTATTACCTTTAGATGGGACAACAAAGTTCAGAAAATAAGGGTAATAATTCTGCCAAAAATCCTTCAGTCTGGTATAAATACAAATGTTACATTTTTTTAAGGTTATGTTTTTATTTCTTTGTAGTACCTGCAGATGTTATAAAGCAACAGGTTGGCTATTTCTGTATCAGTAGGACTCTTATACTGAAGAGACAACTTTTAGACATTTCATAGAATGGACGTTCCTAAAGAATGCAACTGAAAGTATTCAAGCATAAAGCTGTGAAAACAATGAATAAGAGTAAATATTGCCTGATTTAAAGCTGCTATAACTCTAAGAAAAGCAGAGAGAACTCCATGAGCCCTGCAAAGGGATGTGAGGCAGCACCATCTAAATGAAATCATGTTCATCAGTGCAAACCCACTTCCAACACCCCACAGTGCAAACCACCCTCCCCCATTCTGTGTCCTCAATAAAAAACATCCCATCTAGTGACGAGCACAAGAGATACCGTGTTTCTGAATTTTCCTTGCAGAAGGGAATATTTTACAAAAGGATGTGTCTCTGGCTATCTTCTTTCAGCAGTTCCCAAAGCAGAAGAGGGCAGGATTTCCCCCAGTGCATTTACTCTCAAGCCTCAGGCCACCTGTGGTGAGGGATCTCAACACACCAGCCCCACTGAGGCTGCTTCAGCAGACAGAAACTTGGCCCCTTGTAGTTCATTGTCCTTAAAATCATAAATGCACAGTGTTTGTTCCCTCTGTGCAGAAAAGACAACAGGAAATGCCTCTGGGATTAACTCATCACCAGCTCTGGGATCAGCACAAATGGTGAACTTCCATCATCTCCTCCAGGAATAGCTCAGTGGGTAGCGAATGGTAGCGAATAGAACCAAAAATGCCAAGCTCAAGGGTTCGATTTTTTGTTTAGCCACTTAATCAAAATATAAACTGGATGGCTTTGGTTGGGCCCCTTCTAACTTGGAAGGAGTGCACATAACCAAGTGTGATTCAAGTTCTTGTAACAGCATTGAATGCAACCATCAGTGCTCTTCACACACAAATGGCCACTTACACGTCATCTTTCATTGGTATGACTAAGTATCACTAGAACGCTATCTTATGAGTAACAAGTGAACAACTGCTCCCCTCACGGGGCCGCCGAGCGCTGGGACTGCCCTGGGAACAGCAAAGTGTGCGGCGATGCCTCACCTGACACCGGCTCGTGTCGCTGTGGGATCTCCCCAGTGGCTTTAGGCCGTGTCCTGCCGGATTGAGCCGTGTCCCGGCTGGACCGTGCTGTGTCCCGCTCGGTGCCGGCTCCGTGCCGGTGAAGCCCCGCTGAGGGAACGGGCCCGCGCTCCCCTCACGGAGCCGCCTCACCCCCGGCCCGCCAGGGGGCGGCCGCGGCCGCTGTGGGAAGGGTGCCGAGTGTCGGAGCGTTGGCGCCGCTCCGCTTCCCTTTGATGACGCAGATCCTCTGAAGAGAGGCCATGGCGAGTGATTTCTACCTCCGCTACTATGTGGGGCACAAGGGGAAATTCGGACACGAGTTCCTCGAGTTCGAGTTCCGGCCCGACGGTGAGAGCGGGGCCGGGGGCCGGGGGAGGAGAGCCGCGCTCCCTGAGGGCGGGCTGCGGGTCCCCCGGCGTGGGTTAGTGCGAGGGTTAATGCTCAGCCTCTCCCCGCAGGAAAGCTGCGCTACGCCAACAACAGCAACTACAAGAACGATGTGATGATCCGCAAGGAGGTGAGGGCAGCGCGGCTGAGGCGCTCGTGCCAGCGAAAGGCGCTGTGGGCTGGGTCAGGGCTGGATGGCGTTGCCGGGGCGCTGTGGGCAGGGCTGTATTCATTTCTCTGCCGGAATGTTGTGTCCAGGCTTATGTGCACAAGAGTGTGATGGAAGAACTGAAGAGAATAATCGACGACAGTGAAATCACAAAAGAAGATGATGCTCTGTGGCCTCCTCCTGACAGAGTGGGCAGACAGGTATGGTGGATAGTGTCTCTTCTAATTGATCTTTAATTTTCATATGTTAGCTCCTTGGAAGCATAACTTTTTCTTCAAGCCAGTATTTATTTTTTCCAGCTGAAAGAGAAACAAAACCTGAGTGGTACCTCAGTGGCAGTGTAGTTGTGGAACTAATATGATCCACAGACCTGCTGCATTTGATATCTTTGTAATAGAAATTTGTAATAAAAACCATCACAGTACTGAAGTATTTCTGTAACTGGTACCATGAAGCAGTAAGTTCCTATAACCTTTTATTTTTCAGGAACTTGAGATAGTAATTGGTGATGAACACATCTCCTTTACCACATCAAAAATCGGTTCCCTCATTGATGTAAATCAGTCCAAGTACGTACTTTGCTTTTTTTTTATGCTGCCCTTGTTTCTATTTAAAAATCTGTATTAGAACTTCCTGATTATTTGGTACATGTATTTTATATTGTTTCAAAGTATGAATCAGCTCCTGGGGGCACCAGTGCTCTGTCTTGCAGCACAATGTGCCAAATGCCTTTAAGCTGTGGTGTTGCAGGCTGTGTTCTCAAACTCAAAGAGCAGACCCTGCTGTAGGAATCCTGTTACACACATACAGAGTCTGAGTTGCCATTGTGCCAATTTCTTAGGGAGAATCAAGATATCTGTATTTCACCTAAGCTGAAAAGACTGACAGTTTTGGGGAAGGGGAGGGTAAAATCCTAAGTGGTGTTGATACTTGTTTTCATGATAAAATGTATATTTTGTAAAAACTTTAAATGTTCACAGTTGGAGTACAGAATATTTAATCAATCTGTGTAGAATTAAACAAATCTAAGATGACGTCTAAAAAGTCCCCCTATAGGCTTTGGGGTTTTTTAATACATTAGTTCTATAACCTGTTCTTTAAGAGCATCAGTTTAAATTTTTTTTAATCTTTTAATTTTTTTTTCCTCTTTCTTCCTTCTTTTGTGAACTGCAGAGATCCAGAAGGCTTGAGAGTATTCTATTACCTGGTCCAGGACCTTAAATGTCTTGTCTTCAGTCTTATTGGACTCCACTTCAAGATTAAGCCAATTTAAGTCACACAAACTGAAGTTTGTATTGCAATGTCAGCAGTAAGGATGGGAAAGGAAGATCCTGTTCCAGTTCATCATTATTTCTGAAATTTTTTTGTACTTTAGATTATTTTTTTGATTGTTATTTTGTTGTTGTTACAAACTGTCAGTGACTCAATAAATGGGTAAGATTTGTGTTTTTAATTTTTAAGCTGTGGTGAGAGACTGACTTCTAATACTTCTTTTATAACGGTGCATTCAGAGCGTGTCACTTCACTTGTACCACCCACACACTGCACTTCTCTACACAGCAGTGGAAAAATGAATGAAGCCTGGCTCTGTGAAAGAAAACTTTTGCCAGTTGTCAAGGCAAACTCTTTTTACCATCCTGAGCTGGGTATTTTGTTGGCCAGCCAAGAACAACATCTGACTGCACAGGTAAATGGTTATAGCAGACACACAGCACCTTCATCCCAGCCCGGGGTTACCCGCTTGCCTCCAGAGCAGAGACAAACAGGGGACTGAGGAGCCATCCAGGAACTTCACTGACTGTCTCGTTGAAAAGCAACCTAGAATGTATTTAGTTTAGATCTAGGCTAGCTCATCTGTTGTGCAGCATTCGTTGAAAGACTTTGAGGGGTCCCCCACAGGCCCTGAGGGCAGACGCCATGGCAGTGCTGCCAAACCGCGCTTTTGCTTTCTCTTAACATGTCTGGTCTGTAAGAAGAAAAAAAAAAAATTAAAAAAAGTGATTAATTGATGTGTAACGTTGAAAACTGTCTCTCCCGCTTTTCCTCTCCTCCCTTCAGGCACCGCCCGCTCCCCGCGCGCGAGGCGGTGGCGGCCGCCATCTTGGCTGAGGGCAGACGCGGCTTCGCGCCGGCCCAGCCGGGCAGGGAGCGTGGGGGCGCCATCTTGGCTGAGGGCACGGCCGCGGGAGCAGGGAATAGCCGGGAATCCGTGCGGCCATGGGGGTAGGTGAGAGCCTTGGCCGAAGCCATGGGGACAGGGGGAGGCTTGGCCGAAGCCCCGCGGGCCCTGGCGGTAGCGGGGAGCCGGGCCGGCCGGCGCTGACGCCGCTCCGCCGCTTGCCTTGCAGAGGATCGGGCTGCAGCTCCGCGCCACGCTGGAGAACATCACCCGGCTGCGGGCCGAGGGCGAGGACTTCCGATGGTACCTCAAGGTGCGGGCCCGGGGCCGGGAGCGTTTCCCTGATTATTGACAGCTTTCAAACTTCCGATTTGTGTTCTCCAGCTGAAATGTGGGAACTGCGGTGAAGTCTCCGAAAAGTGGCAGTACCTGCGGCTGATGGTGCGTGCGCCCCTCGTAACCTACCTCCCAGCAAAAATGCAACCACAAACCTGCCTCTTACACACTTATCCGCATCAAGGATGTGACAGCTTACCCTCCAGATGAGATCGGTTTTTTTCATAGCTATATGCATTTAAAAAATTGTCATGTTCCATATTAATATTTGGAGAATGTTAATTGACATGTGCCATTTGAATGGTAACCTTTGCTAACAAAGTATTACATCTGTTTTAAAAACATATCTGTAAAGGTTGAGGCATATTTCTCTATAGCCTGTTTCTCTGATGCTGATGGAATCCTTTTGGAGAAGGTTAGGTAAATCAATATGATTTAAGCATGCTAAATCAGCTAATTTGGAAGCTGAAAAAGCAGGATGAAATTTGTCAGGGATACTTGTCTGTTCTCAGCAATAATCGTCCCTTTTTGTTGCATATAGTTGAATGGTAAGAATGTATTTTGAAGAATTAGTAGAGCATGCCTATATGGATAAGACACAAATATCTATTATTCCCTATTTAAAGTCTAGAATAGAATTATTCTTTGATAATTTCAACTTGTTGAATTATTAATCTCTGTAGTTAAGAAAAATGCTGCCTTGTTGCAGTATTTTTAAAAAGCTAAAAAGGTTGTTGTAAAAACTACCTTACCTTTGCAGTGGCTCAGCTGAAGTGGATAAAAAGTCTCTCTTGTCATGGATTTTAGGACAGTGCTCCCCTGAAGGGCGGCCGAGGAAGTGCCACGATGGTGCAGAAGTGCAAGCTGTGCTCCAGGGAGAACTCCATCGGTACGTGCTGGGACACTGACCAGGCAGCATCCATTTCACAGTTTCTCTTTTAGTCCCCATTTTTGCTTGACACTGTTTGTAAAGAGCTTTCACCAGGGATTTCTGCCCTTGTGCACTGGTGCTTGAGTCCCCAGCAGGCACTTTCTGGACATCTCGTTCAGGTAGACAGCAAGGCCTCCTGGTGAGTCCAGCCTTCTGCATGAACAAAACTCATCTGTTACTGTTATTTCACAAAAGCATGCAAATCTTTGTGGCATTGGTACGGAAAATTGGTGCAGTGTAAACTCAGGAGAAGGGAGAAAAATGGAATTCTGCCTTTTGAAGACCAGCTGCAGGAAAACCTTGCATTTCTTGTGTTTCTTTTGCTTTGTAGAAGGAAATTGCTTTGAAAGAAGATCCTGGTGCTTGGTTTGTGCTGAATGAAACTGAAGACATAGTGCCACTCACTTGTATACTTCTTTTTTTTTTTAGATATTTTAAGTCAGACAATCAAGCCTTACAATGTAAGTTTGTTTCCTCTTCTATGTGAAAGATAAACAAGCATTAACAATATTTTGAGTTTTGCTTTATCACCCTCCTTCAAGAGCACAAAAAGCTGGTCTTGTCCCTGGACAGAAACTGTCTTGTAGACTTCTTTACAGCCTCAAGTGTAGAATGATCTGATACATTTCAAAAGGCAACAGAGAACTATATCACCCAAATCAGAGGTGATTACATAATGCCCCTCTAGGCTTCCTTTCAAAGTCTTCCTCATGGCAGATAAAGAAATTCTAGTTAGGAGCATCAGAGATGACAATGCTGCCTTTAAAGCAATCCATTCCTAGACTAATGCTTGTCACTGTCTCTATTAGATGGAAACTGATGGTTTTCTGACTCAATCACAGGCTGAAGACAGCGAGAAATTCAAAACCATTGTGGAGTTTGAATGCCGAGGTCTGGAACCAGTTGACTTTCAACCACAGGTGAGTTCTTCTTTGTGATTTGTTTGTCTTTAAAAGCACTTCTTCTAGAATGATAAAGTACACACTATATGAAATGGTTCTGGAACATCTTGGACCTTTCCAGATTCCCATCCTTCCACAGTTCCTTGTTTTGAGTTTTTCATTTGACTCAAGAAAAAAACCAAAACAAAAACTTGCCAAGAGCTAACACAAACAACTGGTATTCTCTGTGCCAGTAAAATCTGGAGCTAAGCACAGCTTGGAGTCATACTCAAACTGTCTCACAGGTGACTCAGTGTTAATCTGAATTCACTGAGAGGTCTTCACTGCTCAGGTCATTGCAAAAGAGAGTCTTTCCCAAAGGCAAAGTGCAGCATTAGACAGAGCACCACTTGCCCCTTGTTGCATTACAGAGTCATCAGGTTATGAACACACTTCAGTGTGTGTCCTCTAAAATATAAACAGATTTTCTTTGGGGTTGACATCACCAGAGCCACAGGAGATGAACACTGGCATTTTTCCATTTGCAGCTTGAGCAGACAAAGCTTGAAGATCACTGGCAGTTCCAGGCTGTGCAGAACACACCTCAAGGTTCAGAGTTAAAGGATTCTTCAGGGCCAGTCTGCAATGACTCATCTCTTGTGCATGGTCATGCTCTATGCCACTTAACTCCCTGCTATTTTTAACCCATTATTCCAGTCCGATTAGGTGTAAATAGACTGACAAATATAAATCTGTCTTATCCTTCTCTCAGACTGGGATGCTGGGCTAAGAAACAGCCCAAAAAAGCTGATCCTACAAAGAATTTGATATAAATAGAAACCCTGCTGCAGTGTGCTGGGGGAAGTCTTTATTTAAGTGAAGTCCCATCTTTTTGAAGAATGGTTATTCCTTTATTCCAGAATGGTTATTAGTTTATTCCTGCTTGAAAGCTTTGCAACCAGGCTTAGGAATTTGTACTTGAAGAAAAATCCATGGGAAAACTACAAAATGTAGGAGATGTTTATAGCTCTGCATCCTAGCTGTCAGTTTTATTACAGAACAAAGACTTCACAGCTGTAACAAAAGCTTTAATTTCATATTCTGAGTTCGGTGCACTTGAATCCCTGAAGAGGTATTTCAGTGAATTTTTGGATGCCTTAATCAGTAAATGAGAGATTCCTGTTGCTCAGCGACTTCTGCAGTTCCAAACAATTTTGTCAACTGCTTTATATTGGCATGATCCAAGCCAGCCTGGCTTCTGCACCACCCTAGATCTCACTTTTGATTAGCACTAAACATGGCATTTGGCCATATAATCACTGTATTTTATCTGTATTTTTGGTACACATAATACAACCACACCTGGAGACAATTTAAAGTGGCTTAATGCTTGCATGTCTTATTTAAATTATAGTAGTTATCAAAAAAACCAACAATCCCAACTACCACCACAAAACATTTGAGTGTTAGAGAGGAGAAAGTATACTTTGTTTTTCTGATATAAACCTTAACTTTAGATCCCTTGCAGAAAACCAGGAAGAAGCTACCTTTGATTTTCAGCCACTTGTTAATAAAATTCTGTAGTTAGAATTGACAGTGTAAGAAACCTTCCTGCATGCTACAGAAGTGGCTGGGATTTTTTAAATGTACTTTTAAAATTAGTAAATCTTACTGTACAGCTTGGTAACTGTGAACCCTAAACTGAGAGAGCTGTTTCCTATGGAAGATAAACCAGAGCACCTTCCTAGAGCTGTCCTTTCTCCACTCTTTAAAAACAGCAGCAGTGGTGGCAGGGAAGAACTGTCCCCTGTGAAATGCTTGTTGGGATACTAATCTGTTCACTCAGCCAGCTGATCCTCCTTACACATAAAGCTTGCTTGTCACTTGTGTGCCTAAATCCAATACAAGCTGCTCCTTCTCTGGAGTGTCTTGGATTCCAGTATTCAAGCCAGAACTATTTGCTTTCTTACACATTTTCAATTACTTTCCTTGCAATAGATTATGAAGCTATTTTGCCTGTGGACTCTGAACACAAAGCTATTAATTGTAATTGGATGCTGCTACATAAATTTAGGAACTAAGCTTTCTTATCTAGAATAGTTGGAAATACTTTTCTTGCTGGGAAAAATAGAGGAGCAGTGTTCCCTCATTTTACTCTGGTTCCTTGGATTGAATTTTCCCAATGCACAAGCAGGGTCCCAACCTTATACTGACCCCTGACTAGGAAAGAGCTTGCCCAGGTCACTGGAGCAGAGTGATACAGAGCTTGCCCATTCTTTCTGCCTAATTTAAAAGAAATACAATACATTTTTGTGCTGAGCTACTTTCTTTAGATGTTTCAATGTTCATATTTATTATTTTGTCAGTACAATGTAATTTAAAAACTTTCTGCACATGTGTTTGCAGGCAGGGTTTGCTGCTGAAGGCGCAGAATCTGGCACACCTTTCAATGACATAAACTTGTTAGAAAAGGTATGTTGTCTTAGTTTCACTACTTACCTAGCTTGCCCTCCCCACATCACTACTCTAAAATACACATCCTAAACTGGTTTTAATCTTCCTGTAGCCACAGGAAAGCCACAGAAGGAGAGAGAAACTGAATAAAGTATGAACAATTAGCATTACTAACAGTGTCCTTTTAGAAGTATGGATTTGTTAACTTAGCAGCTGACAAAGATTTAAGTCACTCAGGAATTCCAGAAACCAAGAACCTGGAATACTAAATGGTTGTCTAGGAAGATTCCTGCCCATTGTCCTGTGCACAGAGAGGTTGAAAAGTAATACAGACACTGTCCTTCATAGCTCAGGATAATGGCACCTTGCAAATCTTCTTGGGTGTGAGCAGGAATCTCAAGGTCACATCTGTTCCCTCGTATCCTACTTGGCAGGGATCTGCTTGTCTGCTTACCCACCTGACTAGGGTATTGTAAATGATAGATAATCCTTTCACCTGCCATGGCTGCTGCTTTCCACTACAGGCTGGGGACTACATACGAAAATAAACCCCAGCAGAATATATATATAAAAACACTGAGACTGAAGCTCATTTAATTTCAGGTTACTGAGCTTACTACTCTGACCTGTTAGAATTTAACTTCCTACAGATACGTAAGACCCAAACTTTGAGTAACGTTTAGTTCCACTTTGAATTCCAGTCTGTGCATTCTGTCCTTTGTGACTAACAGTGTGAAATCTTATTTCCTACAGGATTGGAATGACTATGATGAAAAAACAAAGGAATCTGTTGGAATCTATGAAGTTACCCATAAATTTGTAAAATGCTGAAGTTTATGCCTGTGACAAATTATGACAGAGTTATTGATGGAGGAGCTGTAAACATCAGATATGCAGCTTCCTTGGAGTTACTTTTTCACATGGCTGCCATTCAGAAATGGAAACCTAAGTTGACAGAATCATTTAGGTTGGAAATGACCTCCAAGACTGAGTTCAACCTTTGACCGACATTGCTGAGTTGTACTTTCCATGCCCTAATAAAATATTTCCCATGGAGCACTTGGAGATGGCCTCAGTACCAACTGAAAATAGCACATATTGACTGAACAGTGCCATGGCCTTAAGGCTGTGGGGTTTGGGAGTTACATGGTTCTGGTGGGCTGTAGCTTAGCTAATGCATTGAGTAACTGCTTACACAACTTACAGCCTTATAGGTTTTAGTAGCTGGTCACCAGGAAGTACCTACATTTGATTGTTTAACATAAGCAAATAAAGTCTTCCCACTCAGCACTCCTATCTGAGGAAATGGCTGCAAGCATTAGTAAAGGCAGTGTTAACTCTTCAAGGGAACAGCTACACCTTTAAGCAGATTTCTGCCCCTCTTGGTAAAGACTGAGGTGAGTTTCCTGAGAACACCTACTAAGCCTGACTGCTGCTGACATTTACACAGTTACAGTCCACTGAAAAGAAAGTTATCTTTCCAAGTATGTCATTAAGTAAACCTGATTTTTAGGTGAAGACAGACTTTGTACTCCTTGGCGAGTGCATTCACAATCCTGCCAGCTGGTCTCATGTTTCAAAACAAAACAAGAAAACCCCACCAAACAAACCCAAAAAGGGGGAAAAAAAAAGCCCAGCCAATCTTTAGTGAATTTTATTCAGACTTTTGATCTGATTATTGTTTCCTGCTACATTACATTTTTATTTCATACTTCCAGGACAGGGTATTGCTTACACTTACTGTGCTAAATGAAAAAGACCCTGGGAGAACCTGGAAGCTGAGATACCCAAAGGAAGAGCAAAGGGAAGTAGTTTCTGAGCCTCTGAACCTGACCTGTCACATCCAACCAATGTGCTCAGACTTTCCTGCTCTGCTGATACATTTGGTTGTCCGTGCCAGTGGGACATGAGCTGCATTTACACAGATGACAGAAGCCACCACCACTGTGCAATTCAGCTCCACAGAAAGACTTGGCCTCCCAGAAGAAAAAGAGTGGAAATCAAGGGGTTAAAAGGCAGGAATTCAAGATCTACATACCAGAGTGCAGAATGCTTGCAGCAGTTTTCTTTCCAACCTTTGTAAGAAACGTGAGCTATTCATAAAGGGTCTGTCCATGCTGTATGATTTAGATATGGCAATAAAAGAACTCTGTGGTTATTCACAGACAGCTTTATTAAAATACAATCTTTTCCAGTCAGTTTAACAACCCAGTTGGTGACTGCAGGTTTCTTAAAGCCTCCCATTTCATTTTTTGTGTCTCTAAAAGCTGTTATAGTGAAAAGGCTTCAAGCAGTTGAGGCACAATCAGTTCTGATATAAATTCAAGTTTAAAGAGATAAGTTAGTAAGCAAGCTTACTGCAAGAGTGCAAATGGAACCACTCTTCCATGTTTAAAATTATTGCATGTATTTTTTTAAAACCAAACAGTTCAAGAGCGGTATCACAGTAGTGTAGTCTGTCCAAACATTCATGGAACACAGGTATTCCAAGTTCATTAACTCAATAAAAATGCTTATTTTAGATTATGTGTTTTAAGAACACATGGAACTGTTACTTAATTTGACATAGTTAATGTCTGTATTTCCTGAAATGCATTCAAGGTCTGTAATTGATTTCTTTGAAATGGATAGACATTTCCTACTGAATTTAACAGGCACTTCCTACTGAATTTAACAGTATTCAAGTTCAGTGATGATACATGAAGCCAGTTAGGCTGGGCAGTCTCATCCATGCTGAACATTAATTAGTATGTCAATTAGACATAATCTGCATTTTGTTCTGCAACTGTAAAGTGTTCCAATGTCTTTATGTCTAACTACCAATTTTCTTACCCTTCAAAACATTAAAGATATCTTCTAGTGACTTGTGTATACACTGAAGGTACTCTTTACCATTCCTAGCCGGGTAAGAGGAAACATTACAACCTATCCAGTCATCCTGTACCTGATACCCCACTCCAAAGCCATCAGCCACCACGGGGCCAAAGCCTCCCAGCTGCACCGCCGGGCTCACCAAGGTGCTGGTGGAAATGATGTTGTGGTTGAGGCGGGCGTAGGCCTGGTCCTGATAGAACTCCGGCAGGGGCAGCCCCTTGGACGAGGCCAGGTAGCGCAGGCTGAACAGGTGCCGGTCAAAGCCCTGGCCTGCACGAAGGAAAAACAGCTGTGAGAGAGGTGCCTGACTCCTGTGGGAAGCAAACTCTCCTCAGCCACAAAAGAGGAGGTCTGTACAACTGGAGTTTATTTTTGTACTGATAGAAAATATTTTTCAGACTTTTCATGCCCATGTCCTAGGAGAACGAGGCCTGCTCGTTTTACTACAAGGCTCAACAGGAGCAGGAGAGTACACAAAAGTGACTGTTAACAGAGTATTTTAATAATACATCACACTCTTTGATTAACTATTTACCTGAACAATTTTAATAATACATCACATTCTTTGATTAACTATTTACCTGAACATAGCCAAGTTGTTTAATGCAGAAAAAGCACTCCCTAAAATTTACTAATCTAAAGAGAAAGAGCATCTTGCACCAACAAAAGGAGGCAAATTTTAGACTCTATGGGATCATATCCAACAGTCAGTTTTACTGCTATCAATTTCAATGTTTCTGGGAAGGACAGTTCAAAAGAAAGCATTTACAAAAATGCCAGGAGTAGCATGGCCAAAAGATGAGTTTGATTTGGAAATTGTTAAAGCCTTTATCCCCTGCAGAGATAAGACAGTAGCTCCTCAGACTTAAGCCAAAGTTCTCCTTCAACATGCACTAAGTAAATCTTCAAAGAGTCCAACTGCTCTAAGGAAAAAACTAAAGTATAAAAATTTCTCAACACATGAAAGGTGCTGTAGGAAGCACAGAGGCACTCCTCTCTATCAAGAAATGAGTGAGAATGAGCCTTCTGCTACTGCTTTTGTCAAGTTTACATTAGACATCCATCAGCATTAAAATATTGAGTTATAAATACTTACAGCAACCTTATAGACACTTTAGTGCAAAAGGAGGAGAGTTTGATGCATTCCCACTTACCCATAGCAGCCTCCTTTGTCAAACGGCCGTGGTACTTGGAGCACTCCATTATCAGATTCTGCAGCTCCCCAGTGCTGTGATTGGAGAGTCCCTTGACAAAGGCCTCAGAGCATTTCTTTGTGTGCACAGAGGCAGGCCGGATGGTTTCTGTGCGGCCGTGCTTGAACGCCGCAGTGCTGCAGGACTCGTACGTGGCCACGGTCTGGTCGTACTGGCGCAGGAAAGCCATCTGGAAGGCCAGCTGAGCCACAGCATCTGGGCTCACCTTCTTCTGCTTTAGAAGCTCCTTGCCCCCTTCTTGGAACTGAATCATGTTAAGAGACAGTGATTTTACAGTGGCATCAAATGTCTCTTTGGCTTTGGTAATCCCTGCTTTTAAGGCATCGTTCAACTTAAAGTCAAGTTTCTGCACTGCTCTGGAAGAGTCAACTGAAGCAGGCTGGGACTGGGGGCTGATGGCTGGTGTCGTGGTGCTATCTTTAAAAATCTCATTCTGGAACCTGAGCACAGCCACACCATCTCCCCAGGAATGCTCAAAATTAATTCCTGCCGTGCCATCCTTAGCTATGATAAGACTAAAGGATTTGTCATACCAGCGGTTTGCACCATCTCCGTGCAACATAGTGTGGGACAAATGCACTAAGTCTTTAATGGGAAAATCATCTAAAGTTAAACAAAACATGGCAGAGTCTACTTTTTGAAGAGCTTCTGCATTGCCATTGTCCAGTAGATTCTTCCTCAGCGCTGCCCATGTATTTCGGTTTTCACTGGTGAGGTAGCCAAGAGGGAAGGCCGGGGCCGGGCTGTTGTCACTAAGGATGTATTTCAGGTGTGCTTGTATTTCTGAGGGTTTCAGCATGTTTCCATCTCTATCAATAACATCAAACACATAAAAATTTCCATTTCTCAACACTAATAAGTGTCTTGCCTTTTCATCTGTATAAAGCTCATCTTTGCTGAGCTTAGGAATCCGTGTAGAATTGAAAAGCCTGAAGTACTGAGACATATCTAGGGGGTAAGCATTGACCATGTAGGCACCAAACCAAGAAATTGAAGAAGGCACAAATCTGATAATTTTTTTAAAGAGCTTAGTGTCACTTTTTTCTGGATTGAGGTGAAAAACCTCTGGTTCAAGGTAACCAGCCCTGAAGGTCTTCATAAAACGTATGGCAGAAACAGTCATGTTCGTAGCTCGTATGAGCTGATCGTTGTATTCTGGTTTCGGATCAGGTTTAAAAGACATAAATGGATTAAAATTCAAAAGAATAGGCTCACGTGCTTTTAGGTACATGTCAAACCAGGGACCTGAAAATTGAGAGTTGAGAAAGAGGTCAGAACATAAAAGCAGCTTCCTGAGTCAGACAAGAAGTTCATGTAGTCCAACAGTAATCACGAATCACACACACTAAGCAAGACATACATATGAAATAATTCACCCAAAGCTTCTCCAAACCTCCATTATGAAGAAGGACAGTGTTGGCTAATCATAAAAATACAGGGTTTGGAATAATCCAGGTCAAGGGTGTCCATGTCATGAGCAACAAGGGCCAACTCCCTGTTTTCTTTATGGCTCAATGATAGACCTTAACTGCCAGGACATAGAGTGCAGCTCCCCAGCTCTATTTTGGCACACGCCTCACATTTGGAGTGGTTCATGCCTTTACCTACTCTTACACTATTAATTTCTGCAACTCTCTATAACTGAGTGCATCTTGCTGAGGTTAGAAGGCTGAACCTTCTACCCGGATTGTAAGAAGGGCAATGGCTAGTTCCAGAGGCTAAGTTACAACTTTAATTACAGGTGCTCACAGGTAAGTAACGCTCATCTACAGTTTTAAAACCACATCTGTCATCAACACATAGCCTTCTAACCCCAGACTTGAAAGTCCAGGGTGGAAACAACTCTACATTCTTTCAGAAACCAATTTCAAGTGGAACAAGTCTTTTATGAGGCATAAAGAAGAAAAATAACTGAACAAAAAACAATACAGACACTCCACCATTCATAGACAAAAAGTAGCACACTGGTTAGCACTGATGAACAACATAAAGCCACCACTTAAAACCCAAGATGTTGTTCAAAGTGAATGGAAAGGAAAATACAACAAACCAAAGAGCAGTTTTTGTGAAATAATCTGGTATTCTCTATAATAATCTGGTATTCTCTATAGACTGTGTGGCAGCTAACACCTTAACAGGCAGTCTGAACAGACAGCAAGGACAGAAGTGCATTCAAGGGAAACATGGAAACTTCAAGTGGAAGTTGAATATTTCCATCTCTGCTACTATCCAATACTTTCATGAGCAGACACTTGTATGTGGAAGGAATACTAAAGTGTAATAATCAAAAGTAAGACTAATCTATACATATGCTCTCCCTCTCCTGATTTGTTTCTATTGTTTCTATTTGTTTCTATTCTCATTTTCTTATTTCTGTCACTCCTTTTCTTTGGCTCTTTAAAAGAATATAGTTTTGTAGTTTTAAGGGCTTTTAAGTCCCAACTACTGATCACTTCTGCCTCCCAAACTTAGTTATACTTTGTGACCCCTCCCCTCCCTCAAAGTTTACTTTTCTTGCTAAATAACATGGAATTATTTGGAAATTATTGCTTCAGTTTCCTTAAGGGAAGTGCTAAATAAGCTCCTCTTTAACCTAAACCTTATAAACTCATGAAAAAATACCATTTTTCCAGTATCTATCTACCCAGCATTCTGGCAGAATAGATGACATTGGATAATGAGCATTCTTCTTTCTACCAGCCTCTGAAATAGCTCAAATACAGCCACAGAGGGTGTTCAGAGCAGGTTATTCCAAGTTTCTGGGCTACTTAAAGTTCCAGCCTATAATACCTATGGTATCATGAGCAATTCTGAAGTATGACGACCTACAGACTTGTCCTACACACAGGAGGCCAACAAACCTGTGATGTAACTTGTATGCTTGTTCTGATTGTCTTGAGCAACCAGTTGCTCATGCAGCTCTCTTCCAATCCCCTTTTCAAAGTCATGAGCAAGTTCTTCAGTTTTCCTACAACAATCAAGAAAAGAGTCAAAATGTTGTCACAAGTCCCATTTTTTATGTTAACACTTGGTTTTGAAGCAGAACATGACACTGCAATGTGTGTTTGTCCATACCTGAACTGATCATCATTTAAAAGTGGTTTCTGGGCATTCAGGTATCTCTTAATTGTATCTTCTAGCTTGGGAACTGGCAGTCTGCAGGAAGTGGAACACAGAGATGTGCACTTGATGAGGAAGGGTATGAATGAAGCCTGTTTCTCACACAGTCATCTCTCTTTGCCTCCTTTCATCCATATCCTTCCTTATACTATTATATATACTATACATACAGATATGTATACACACACTATACTGTATACACTATTATACATAAATTTGGCTAATACTGAAATGCCTCATAAGTTTCTTGTGGAATAAGAGAAGCAAGGAATGATGGACACCAGTCAGCACACAATAATATTCTTGGGAAATAAGGCAGAAAACCAAACTGACTGTCTTTTTATGAAGGTACTGCAGTGATGGAGCTAATCCCTCACAGGAAATACAGTGTCAGGAACCGCAGCGAGGAGAGGCAGCTCTGTAGAAGGAATGGTTCGGCTGCCAGCCCTGTTCGGCCCCCCATCCCCTCACAGCTGGGTTCTGGACATCTCTTTCTCACAAATTTTCTAATCGGTATCTTTGTCAACTTCCTCTGAGCCTGAGTTTTGTTTCCTATAGCACACTCCCGTTACACTCACGGGGTTCGGGCGCCAAGGGACAGTTTCAGTAGCAGGCTTACACTGACACTTGGGAAGCCGAACCGGCTCCGCTGCAGACAGCGCGCACCGAGCGAGCCGCGCACCGCGGCGCCCGGGCCGGACGTTCCCTCTGCCCTTTCCTCACAGCGGACACCCCGGGCCGCCGCCGCCACGCCCTGCCCGCGTCCCCCCGGAGCGGCGGCCCCGCCGTACCTGGGCAGGCTCTTCTGGTAGTGCATGGTGGGCACGATGCTGCGGTGCAGGAACTCGGCGGCGCCCGCGCCGCTGTAGCCGCGCCGCCCCGGAGCCGCCCTCAGCAGCTGCCGCGCCGCCATGACGGTGTCAGGCTCGCACCGACCCCGGCCTCGCCCGCTCCTCCCGGAGCCCCGCCCACTCCTCCCAGGGCCCCGCCCACTCCTTCCAGGGCCCCGCCCACTCCTCCCGGGGCCCCGCCCACCGCTCCCCCGGGGCCCCGCCCGCCGCTCCTCCCGTTTTTCTGTTATTCCATTCCTAAAGTCAATCGGGTACACGCCGCAAAAGTATCGAAATTACCACCGTGTTGGGGCGGTTCAGCATCAGTCCTCTTACATACAGACTTATAAAACGTTCTGATTCATTAATAAAATTTTCTGCAATCCTCTTGTTTTCCTGCAGTCCACTTCTTTTTATGTTCAGCATACGGACTCCACGTATTTTTTTCTTTTATTTTCTCCCACTCCGCTTTTTTTTCTGTGTGTGTGTGTATCCATATGTCCTACTGACTACACAGGACTGAGATCCTGCCTCCAAAAAGAACAGTTTAATCTCTCCTGAAGTTTTTTTCACTCACACATGAGCATGCAGCAACAAATACTTGATCACGGTATAAAATGTAATATTATAAATACACAACGTAGTTGTACTGTGGGGAAAATATTCCATAAAAACATTGAATAATCTCAGAATATACCAAAAACTACAGAAATGCTTTCACAAGAAAGCGTGGCATGTGAATGGTTATGGTGGTGTATTTTTATCAGACACTCACCAGCATAAAAATCAGCATTGGGATTGAATGCGGACACAGCAAAGGAAAGGAAAGCAATCCCTGTGGCTTAGTCTGATAATCCTCTGAAAGTAAATTGGCCCTACTCTAATCAACATAGTGGTTGGAAGAAAAGTGAAATCATTTCACTTCCAAGATAATAAATGCCCAGTGACAGAAGGTGTCCTTGCATGTTCCAGTCTGTGGCTATTTCTTGTCTGATGCGTGTCTCTCATGCTGCTCATTCGGCCTTTTTTTGGCAATGAAAACAAAAAAAACCAAGCCTGCTTTAATTAATGAAGTGCAGTTTCACCTGGCTTGCCCTGCTGTGATAGTCCTGTTCAAAACGTTACCTGCCCTGCCCTTTGGGAAACCTGTTCTCTTCCCTGGCTGAATGCTGGCCTGCAGGGTCGTCTTTCTGGGTTTGGGTGTCCAGACCCCAAACTGGGGAGACTGAGGAATCCATCGCCTTTCCCCCAGGAGTGTCACTTTGTTTTGAACTGGTCTTGTTTTAGAAATACTACTGCATTCTGTTCTAATTTTCCAGAGCCCCCTAATCTTCTTCCAGGCTCTTAATGATGTAGTTGATAATAGGATTGTTGGTATTAATTTGGAACAATAATGCCAGCTGCTTGCTTGGTGGCTATTGGCAGAGGGGTGACCTTGCGGGTCAGCTAAGCAGAACTGGAAGTGCTTTGATCTGATCTATCCAGAGCCAGATCTGTGCACCCCAACAAGAGGAGCGAGTGAATTCTCTCCCCATGGGATGCTGATTCCTCTCCAAAGAGCAGACAGGACAGCATGGCGGTGGCCCTGGACGCAATCCTCGCTCGGATCAAGGATGTTTGTAAAAGGAACGGGCTGCTCATCCTCTCCGTGCTGTCCGTCACCATCGGCTGCCTCCTGGGGTTCTTCCTGAGGACCAGGCGCCTCTCCCAGCAGGTAAGAGCAGCTCCCAGCAAGTCCCTGCAGAGCTTACATAACAGAAGACATGTGTACCTTGGGGAACTGCAGGGTGGGCTCTGGAAGGTAAAAGTCACCTCTATGTGTGTGTTAAAATTGTTTCATTTCATCTGCTTGTCAATCTATGCTGTTCTTTGGGTCTTTTCACACATTCTCAAACAATAGGTTAGCAAAGGGTTCTGGTCCCTCAGACTCCTGGGAAGCACAGCAGGAGCATAGTAGGATGTGGCAGGTATGGATAATAATAGTGGGCATTTAAGCTAGATGAAATGTAGCATTTCATACAGGCCTGCAGAAACTGGTAGTACAATATATTGCATTTTATACTATTCTGGAACATACACAGCTAAAGAAAACACTGGGAATATTTTTCAGCATCAGATGCACAGGGGTGCAGATGTTTATATTGCACTAATGGTGTTTCATATTAATAAATTTGAGATTTCTCATCATTAGCAGAACATGTTACTGAAGTCACTTGGGGAATTCTCCCCCTGCATACTTCAACTAAGCCCTTTGCTGGTGCTCATTTCTGCTGTATCAGTCAGACAGACTAGACAACAACATGCTCTAACAAATGCACTGTTTGAGCACAAAATAGAAATCTCAGTTTAAAATATAAGGCATTTAGTAAATGCAACTAAATTAAACCAATTCTGGCCTCCGCTACTGCAAGCTACTGTCTGTCTGAACATCATTTGTGTCCAAGCCATAGCTTCAAACATGTCTAGGAAAACAGACAAAATGCAGAATGGAGAGATTTTTCAGGGCAAATGGTTAACAGTAGTCTCCAAGAGATGGCACATTTCATTTTTGTCTTCCTTTGTAAAGAGCAAACAATGCCGTGTGTTTATTGAATAAGAACACATTATGCAATCTAATTAATTTTAAAATTCCCTTTTAAAGCCCGCTATCTTTGCCACCTTGTCTTTGCCCCAAAGGTGCAGATTCTAGCAATGTTATCTGACCCACAGCTCTAGCAGCACTTGTGAAGACAGCCAGTCTTTAGCTCAAAACAATAAGCACCTCTCCATGTATTTCCAGGAAATTAGTTACTTCCAGTTTCCTGGTGAGTTACTGATGAGGATGCTGAAAATGCTGATTCTCCCTCTGGTTGTCTCAAGGTAAGTGAAGACAATTATTATTCCAATAACTTTTGAAGTTTTCTAATTGAGATTTGTCATCACAATGGTTTGGTTGTGGCTGAATTAGGTGACGGTGCCAGAGGCATCAGAGCTGCCTCACATTCATATTTATAGTGGAGCCATGAACATGTATTTTAGTTGATAGGATCATTTCTGCCAGACATCATTTCTACCTCATATAGGTATTATTTGCTTTACAATTAATGAGATGGGGGGTTTTAAATTTGTTTACTTTTTCCCTTGTAATGGAAGACCTTTCCTTCAAGCTACTTAGAAGTTAAGTATATGGAATAAATAATTCGCTTTATCAAAAAGCCTCCATTAAATCTAAACAATTGATATAATACACTGTACAAATACAGTGAAAAAGCACAGTTAATTCATAGAGTCCTGCAGTATTCTGAGGTGTGCTGTATGTGTTTATAGTATGATAAATATTGAAAAAACCCAGTGTCTCCAGTGAACTAACAATATATAGCTGGCTTTGGCTGGAAGTGAAAGTGATTTCTTCATTTGTTCAAGATAGAGCCTTTAGTGGTGGCACTTTATCAGTGGCAGAATTAATGATCTCAGTGCTGGAACTGACTGGTGCATGGCAGCTGCCTTTGCAGTGGGAAGGTGTCACTTAGGGCAGGCTTTTCCCTAATTTTGACTGCCTTCCCACTGCCTGCAGTCCCAAAACACCACCAGCTGGATGGCCAAAAACTCCCTCATGTGCCCAAGGCTGGGAAGTTATTAAAGAGATGGAAAGTAACAAAACTGAGGAAAAACTTACTGCAATATTTGGTTCCAGTTCTGAAACCTAATTCATACACCAAGACCTCATCTTCCACTATGAGAAAAAAACAAGTTTCTAGTTTTCAGATCACTGACAGTTGTTGAAAATGAACAGGATTAACAGCACTAATTTTATTTTTAAATTATCTACCCTGACATCTGCCTCCTCATGGTTTTTCACAGAACAAAGCTGAGTCACGGTGCTTTGTGCATGAAACTGGTTTAAAACCATAGACTCACACCTGGTCCTGGCCCATGCCTCTAGAGAACACTAACACAAAACATGCAAGAAGATTTTTTTGAGAGGTGAAATGAAAGTTTTCCAAAGAAAACAAGAGTCTTACATGAGGAAGGGACATAGTAAGGAGGACAGAAAAGAGTTGGAGCAGATTTATGTGTCCTTCCATAAAATGTACAGTCCTTTAGATCCTCCAGTATATTCAGAGATGTTAGGAAGAGCAGCACAGTAGGAAAGAGCTGCTCTGGCACAGCCTGTGATGGCTCTGAGCTGCCTGGAGATGTGACAGCTCTGAGCCTCACTGTCACAGCAGCTGCACTGTGTCCTCTGAGGTGGAAAAACAGAAACTTTACAAACCTTCAAAGAGGTTCCATTCTCCTTGCAAGTGTGAGTCCATCTCCCTGCATAACAAACTAGCAGTGCCTGCTAGCACAAACTGAAATGGCAAGGTTTGCAAGAAAAAACCACTCCAGATATAACAACATTCTTGTACAGTTTGGGCATTTTTGGCTGGTTGTCTTTTGGGGTTTTTAATAACAAGCACAGTGTTTTCCACACATGTATTTCATAAAATCAGTAAACCAGTACTGTATTTTTATCAATCTGCATGCACATTTAAACTACATTTCTTTGTGGATTTGGAATATCTTCAGCCTGTCCTGCCAGAGTACTGGCATTTAAATTATCTTTTAAATTACTCTCTATTATTGTTTACAAAAGCCAGGAGCACAGCACCATAAAAAGTACTCTAAATATTGCTCTCCTAGTTGAAATTAATGCAAGTTTTTATTTGAACACATAAGTGAAGAAATTACTTGTAAAGAAAAGGAGAGGTGAGAAAGGAAGATTAAAAGAGAGACATAGTGCAAACTATCCTATTTCCAAATCCAGAGCTTATTCTGAAGGGTTGTACGAGAAGTAAAAAGTAGCAACTGGATAGATTAGAAAATTGACAATAGACTAGAAAATCTTATACTTACAGACCACTAGCAGAAATCCAGCCTTAAACAGAAATGGCTGAAAATTTGTATTCCACCTCTTGACCTCTTGATTGTTAGAGAGTTAAAACAGAACTTTGCAGATTGTATTCATTAGAAATGAGGAAGTTATGATACAGTCAGGTATCTCTGAATGATGTTTATTTTAAAAGTTCCTTGGATGCAGAGGAAATCTGTAAAACAACAGGAGGTCATTTCTTCAAAGCACAATTTCTTGATTTCCTGAACTTTGTTGCTGCTCCTGGAACTGCTCTATCCCAGAGCTCCAGTACCTATTTCTGATGTCTCCTGTCAGCTGTGGTCTTATTTCTTTCTTTTCCCATAGATAGAAAAATCTTGGAAAAGCAACCATCACCCACTAGCCTGTCAGTCTGAGCCCTGCATGAGCTTTTGTTTTTGTTGAGGCATGGACCTTCATTAAGGGTGGGGGTTGAAATTGTTTCAGTTATCTGATTACATAAAAAGCTTCATAGCACCAGAACAACTCTGAAATAAGTATATATTTACTGCACCCATCCTCTGCCTGAGATTTAGCCCTGCTCATACCTGCCAGCACCCCCTGAGTGTAGAGTTTGCTTTTCTCAGTTGTGAGAACAGGTACCCACACAACACTTATGCTGGAAAGATAAAGAAAATTACAAATAGTTGACAGTTCGTGTCTGCCCAAGGGATAATCAGTAATGGAACCTTACAAGACCAAATTTTAGAGCCTGTAGTTACTAGTTTACCCTGCTTACTTTATGGGTAAACATGAGATACTGCTGTTAGACCTGGGCATGGAAATATTAAGAGAGCTTGGAGAGAATAGGAGCCAAATCTGAATTTTTAATTACACATTTAGACACTGTTCCAGCTCTTACTGCAGCTCATTAGGGAGACGTCCTCAACAAGCCTCAAAGATCAGCTGCAGAAGCTCTGAAGTTCCCTGATTCACTCTGGGACAGAGCTTCGATCCTCGTTTGACAGGGACAATGCAAACAGTGTATTTTCCTCCTTTTACGCAAAACGTTTCAGCCTTCAACACATCTCAGGTTTTCCAGCAGGCAGGCGCAGTCCCCCGTGCATCCTTGTTGTATTGCACTAATCTTACACATCCTGTGCTGAGGTTGTGTTTATCAAACCCCTCATGCAGATCCCGCTGCCCAGGTTTGTTCCCCGCCCTTTCCTTGTCCCTCCGGCATTCCCGGCGCGGCCGGAGGCTCGGGATACCCCGCAATGCGGCCTGCGGCCACCGGGCGGCTCTGCCGGGACACCGAGCGCCCGCGCATCCCGGGGACTGCGGGTACCGCTGCCCGGGCTCCCGCATCCCGGGGACTGCCGGTGCCGCTGCCCGGGCTCCCGCATCCCGGGGACTGCCGGTGCCGCTGCCCGGGCTCCCGCATGGCCGGTGTCGCTGCCCGGGCTCCCGCATCCCGGGGATGGCCGGTGTCGCTGCCCGGGCTCCCGCATGGCCGGTGCCGCTGCCCGGGGCTCCCGCATCCCGGGGATGGCCGGTGTCACTGCCCGGGCTCCCGCATGGCCGGTGCCACTGCCCGGGGCTCCCGCATCCCGGGGATGGCCGGTGTCGCTGCCCGGGCTCCCGCATCCCGGGGATGGCCGGTGCCGCTGCCCGGGCTCCCGCATCCCGGGGATGGCCGGTGTCACTGCCCGGGCTCCCGCATGGCCGGTGCCACTGCCCGGGGATGGCCGGTGCCACTGCCCGGGCTCCCGCATGGCCGGTGCCGCTGCCCGAGGCTCCCGCATCCCGGGGATCGCCGGTACCATTCCCTATTCAGAAAACAATCAACCTTCCACTTTCTTTCACTGGGGTTAGTTATAAACTCCCACAGACACACACACATACGGGATTCCCTCACCTGTTCCCAGGACAAGTTGATTGGCAGAGATACCTGAGCACCACTTGAGTTTCTCAACTTCCTAAATGCTTGATGTAATCAAATCTGATGTCAATATTTTTGTGCTCTGCATGATACAAAAGAATGGGAGAGGAACAAAGGCTCAACTTTTCCCTTAATATCTTCTCACATTTGCTAAAGACAATGTAAACCCTCTGACCTGCTCCTGTCTGTGGCAGCTCCAGCACGGGCCAGGGGTGCTGGCAGGCACTGTGCCACAACTCACACACTGTCACCTTCCTTCAGAGCATTTCTGTGCCCATTCCCTGCCCCACATGTTTACCAGCTTTGTACTGATCATTTCCCAGTGGGCCAGAAATTGATTTTCAGTAAGCATGACTTCTTTGACTTAAGCTTTTTGTGGAGGCTGGTACTTAAACTGATCTGTCACAACTGCAAAGTTTTGAAGAATAATATTGTATTACTGGAATAATATTGAATAATTCACCACTGTTCTAATGCAGGTCTGGTTGTTCAGAAAAGCAGGCTAAAGCCAGAGTTACACAGGTTTGCACCAGGTGAACATACTGAGTTCTCTTTGTCCTATATGTCTACCTATATATGTAATAGAAAGTTGCATCCTTTACTCCAGCACCCTCCTTGTTTATATGATTAAGCTTTTATCTGGAAAAAGATACAGGGCTGAGTTTTCTAAGACTTTGATTAGCAGCCAGCAGTAAGAATGGGAAAAGAATTGTCAGGTCAGACTCAAACTGTTTAGCTGTTGTAACAGCCTGGTTATATTCCCTTTGGTAAAAACAGTTTAGTTTTGTAAGCTTAGGAATATTACTACATTCTGTATTTATTTACCACCAATCATTTTCTAGATGTTTAAGAAATACTGAGTAGCAGAGATTTGATCCTTTTCCATGAGCAGTTAAAGAAATATTATTCCCTTTTATATTCAAAAGAAAAGAACTGGTTTGACCTGTATTATTTAAATTAAAGAGCTTGTTCTTCTGGGTATGTTACGCCTACAAACAAGTGCATGCTAATAAAATTTCATATTTATTTGAAGGCCCATTTGGGTGTAATAATAAATAATAGTTACTATTTTGGTTTTGTTGATTAATTAAATACAATATTCTAAATATAGTACTGTCTTTCTTTAAAGGGATTCCTGTCCATAATGCCATCAGTTCTGGTAATCCTTCATCCTTCTGCTCACATTCCTGAGTTGGTGATTCTTACTCATGCTCTTAGAGCCCAGTATTTAATTAGAAACTTCTCTTTTTAGTATCCTTTTCCCATATTTTTTCTCCCAGCTCTCTGACTGGGGAACACACTGGTATTTGAACATCTCACCAATGACAAGTATTGCTCATTGTGTTTTAATGGAATTCTGGCATTGTTTGGCTGTATGGGGCCACACCAAACTGACCACTGGCCTGGGTAGGTTGTGTTTGGCACTGTTTGTTTGTTTGTTCTCAGCTGCAGATGAAGCTGGTAATAAACCTCACACTGGAGATTGTTCACCTGTTTTGCTACTTAAGATCATAATTTGTTAGGGATGAAAAGTTTGACCCAAACTCTCCAAGACCTGTACTGCAATTAACAATTTAAACCTTTTACTGTGAATGTAAACCACTTTCTGATAAAATCAATAAAATATCCATTCAGAAGGAAAATCGTAGTCTAAAAGGCTATGATTTTTTTTTCTGGTTATGGTTATATTTAAATAAAGAGGATAGCCAAAATTAATCTACTCAGTAATACTGGTTTTACATGAATGACAATTTGTACAGTACTGTTTCTTCTAATACACCCCTGGTACTAAGAGGTATTTTCCATGTCTCGACACATAATTTACCTGAATACCAAAAGGGAAAGGGTGGATAACAGAAGGTTCTGGTCAGTCTGGGCTTGGTCTTTTCTGCTATGTATGTGTTAAACTATTCCCCTTCACACCAGCTGCTCTGTTCTTACCCTTGTGCTGCTGCCAGACTGGGGTGTATTTAAAAGACAAGTAGATGTGGCACTTGGGGACATGGTTTGAGGGACTTGGCAGTGCTGGGGGAAGGAACAGTTGGGGTTAAAGATCTTAGAGGCATTTTCCGAACTAAAAAATTCCATGGTTCTATAATCGAGTGCAATCAAATTTATGCACTGTATTATCTAGTGAGGTGCTGAGGAGCAGCTGCCTCTGGGTCTCTGAAGAGCCTGCTCGGAAAAACGTTCCATGAAGTACCAAGGCAGAAGTATTTTCCATAGAATGAAATTGCTTTGGGAACACAGGGCTTGTTTTCTTCACATTATTGGCTGGTGGACTTTTCCCTCTGTTTCACCTCTGTTGCACTGGGAAACAGCCCTTCCCCAAGAGGGGAGGGCAAACCTTCTGTGAGGCGGGTATGGGGAAATCTGTGAGGGACCTGAATGACAGCATAAAGTGCTGAGAGTCCCATTTCTGCACTACCTGTCACATGTAACACTGTAATGTGAATAACAATAAAAGTACATTTCACCCCAGCGAGAACAAGATGTTTGTTAGCTCTTTCCTAGGATATATCATCTTAAGTCTTTACTGTGGAGAAAGTCAGTGTAGAGAAGTGAGTTTTAAGGAGATGACTAGAGGGAATAAATATATTTATTTTTAGAGTGAAAAGCAAAACTACTTGGATGAAACTGAAAGATAAGGATTACCCAAGGGTAAGAAGAAGCAGTCAGAAAGCATCTCACTTGACACCATTATACTATTTTAAATTCTCCATATTGCTATTATATTGCAGAACTGGTGTCAGATTACCCCAAAAGTCATCATTTGAGATGGCTTCAGCTTGTAGAGGAAAGTTTTTATCCCTCCTCCATGCCTGAGACATCTTCAGAAGTTTCTCCACATTATCATCTGGAACATTTTCAGTGCCATTAGCTGTGTTTAGAAATGTTAAGTCTAATGCTCAGATGCCATACTGTTTTCTAGTGTTTTCTTTTGTTTGTGCAACCCAGAGGTCCAGAGTGTTTCAGTGAAAAATGACATGTTGCAATTACACATCATAATGACAAAACTGGACCAACCCAGTAGAAATTATTTAGGGAGTGTCAGTAGGGATCTGGTGACGTGCAAGAGGAATCTGTGGTGACAGAGTGAATGGGTGTGGAAAGCACTGAAGTGATTACAAATGGGGCATGAACTGTTTGAGACCTGACAGAATTTTTCTGTGGTCCTCTGAGAGCTCTAAAATACTTAGTGTCTCACAAAGGAATGGGAATGACATGTGGAGCTTGAGGGGCTGGCTGGATTCCCTCTGTTTTCTTAGACAAAGAACAGTTGAATAAATCTGACATTTGTTTATAATCCAAATTTGTGTTTCAAATCCTTTTGCTTAATCTAAAAATGCTTGAAAGAACTGACAGAAGAAAAAAAATCAAGTATTAATAAGATTCTTGGCTCCTTCCACCATGTGAAGCTGCACATCCATATTTAATAGATCATTTGGGTTTGTTTGCATCCTGACCTTTGAATTTAGGAAACACTTTTTGTTAAATCAGAACAGCTGAATTCAACAAGCCAACCTGAATTCTGCATGAGCTACACTGGAATCCCCTTTGTCAGTCAGTGAGCAAAGGCTGCTGTTCATCCCTGCCAGAACTCACAGATGTGTCACAGTAACCTCACAGATGCAGGTGACAGAACAGCCACTGGACATCAGCCTTCACTGTGTGCTGTACAAAGTCCTGCCTTGTTTACATTAGGCCATAAAAGCAGATTTCCTATTGCACAACAAATAGAAAATAAAATGCATCATGTGAATTCCTGGCAGGATTTTTGCTGTGTATGTCAATTTGTCATTAAGTTACAAGTGTTAGATTATAAAGGAGATATCAACATTTTAGGTAAAAAATAAGGATCTTACTATTTCATAAAGCAATAGAAACCAAATCTCAAAATTATGCATGTTATAATGCATTAGAAATGTAGACTGGTTTCTTTCCTAGCAGCCTAGCTGTAAAATTCAACATAATCACTGCAAACAGTGTATTGATCTTCTGACACGTTTTTGTTGCTTGAAGATCAAGAGCCAGATTTTCCATCATGCCTGACACCTCTGGGCTTCCACTGTGTTTATTAAAATAGTTACAAACTGGGGCTCTGAAAAGTGAATTCACATTTCAAGTGCTATTTACAGCTGATAATCCAACCATACAGAAACTGCTGCAGCAGTCCTGTTTGTAGTACAGCTATCACTTTCTGCAGTTGGGGGTTTTTCTGAGCTTAGACACAATTTCATTTCTATCAAGATGTCTAAACTTTTAAAAGCTATTTTCTATCACTGGATTTGCTCAGGAGATGAACCTTAGTAGCCCCTTGGACCTTCAGGAGGGTTCCAGACTTAACTCCTTTGAAAATCAGGTTGTAATACTATGAAATTTTTAATAATACATTAAGTAATTGGGGACATTGGGGACATTGCACTGGCCACAGTGACTGAGACAGTCCCTTAATTGTGCTCAGATCAGCAGAAGGCTGCAGCACAGCAGCAGTGTGCAAAACTCCTGTGACACATCTGTGTCAGGGAGGGCAGAGCCTGGGGCAGGGTGGAGCAGACAGGGCTGGGCTGTGATTTCCCACCACCACCACTGCCCTGGCTCTATTGCAGCCATGGAAGGGTCTTGCTTTGTAGGTGGTTTTCATATTAGAACAAAGCAAAAGGATATCCTGAAAAGAAAAAGTAATTCTGATCCCTCTTTCTACTGCTGAATAATTTTAACTCCACTAGAGACTAAGAGCAAATCAAGCGTTAAGCTATAAAAAGAGCCAGACAAAGTTTCTTATCTCTTTCATCAAAATAGAGCCAGAGAAAGTTTCTTATCTCTTTCTTTCATCGCTGTAGAGCTGTATTTTCTCTGTTGCAAACATTACTCTGAAAATGGTGCCTCCATGAAGTGAAGCAGCCTTTTCTGAAAGCACAGATAAGGAAAAGTGTGATGGCTCACTGCAATACAGAGATCACTTCAGGCAGATTTTCTTTTCACCGTAAGTGGTTTGTTTTCATTTAAAAGTGCCTTAATTTCTCTGTTTCTGACTCTATAAAATGGAGATACTGCCCTCCTGCATTAGAGGGGGTTCCACTGGTGAAGCATTTTGGGATGATTAAATGCACATTATTGTCATGTTGAGACTTGAAGGCTCTGACCTTGACAAAAAGGTGAGTGACAGCCTGCCTGCATGATCCAGCAGCATTAGTGAAGGCAGCACTTCCCTTTCATGATGCCCAACTGCAATATAATCATCTCTAATGTAGCTGGGGAGGCACTTCCCAGCCTCATGGCACAACTTGCTCAGGAAGGTCTTTTCCGCAGCATGCCATTACAAAATGAGAATGGGAGGGAGAGAATGGGATGAATGAAAACAAACATCATTCTAGGAACAACTGTTGGTGGTTAATACTTGACCATTACTTCTTGACAGGATTAATGTCTTTCTAATCACACTAATCCCTTCTGATAACTTTATCCATAATCCATCTATTTCAAAGCAACATCCAGATGGCTTCTGGTGGAGAGGAAGACAAAATAAACATGCAGAATGGGGTCTTAGCAGCAGCTTCTTGTGTTTTCCCTTTCTGGGGATATAGGGTTTGATCTTGAGACAGGACAAACAACTATGCTTTCATCAGACAGCAAGAGAAAACCTAGAGAATTGCAGAGAAGATAGAAAGTTCTATTTTTGTTTGTCAATAAAATACCCGATGCTTATCTGTGACAGCCAGAACAAGCCTAGAGGTGCTCAAAAGGGTTTAGCTACTTGTTTGCATGGGACTAATTAGATTTCCAAGATATTGGAAAGAATTCCCTTCTTCTTTACGTCAAAAATTCTATTTTAGTCTTGGGGATTTTACACGGATTTCCCTCAAAGCAGACATGAAACTTAGCACTTGGTTCTTTGATTTGTACAATTACAAATACTTTACACAATGTAGAAACTGACTTTAGCTTTTTAATTAGTCACATATAATTCCTAGAACTGAAGATGTCTTCCCCTTCCCTTTAGGCTCAACAGATTTTTTTCTATACAATCTAAGTAATGGTGTCTGAACATTAAATTACAATTTTGTGTAAATTTTTTTCCCAAACTGATTAAAAGGAGTGAGATGTACAGTAATTATTTAGAAAAGCTCCAGATTGTTTTTTATTGTCTTAATCCTGTTTTGTCCATTTGGCAATCATTAAAACATGCTATGGAAGAAGTTACACATGAATCATACATGTGGAAGCTACTTAATTACACAGCTCCTCAAATTATTTCAACCTATGAATCAAATATCTGCCCTGTTCTTCCAAGGCCAACCAGATCCTGAGGTCTGACAAGAATTAAAGGTACATTGTTTTCCATTCCAGTGTGTTTCATGAGTCTAGCAGTGGAAGCCATGAGAACAGCTTTGTTCTGGTTTGGAAGAATCTTGGGAAACTCTTCAGAAAATTTTATGTAGCCAAGAGTGTCTGATGAAAAACAGACTTTGAGGGAGGACCTGAGCAAGATACAGTGATCTTAGTTTAAACTAGCTGGAAGCTTATTCCTCCTGTTCCCTAGGAAGTAAGAAAAGTACTTGTTCTTGTCATCCTTTGGCTACACTGTGTGAATGTTAGAACTCCAGAGATCAACAGCAATGAACTGCTGTGATGTGACTGTGTATTACTTGCTTTGTACAATAACTGTGATAACCTCAATGTCTCTTCATCTTTGTGTCTTTTGTCCCATTCCTTCTGATACCAAACACATGAAGTCAAACAAAAAATAGTGAATGAGTGATTACTGTCTCATTCTAGTTCCAGGCACTTCTTTCTGAAATGATTCTGAGCTATTGCCTAAAATGACCACTGTTATTCCCCAGCCTTTGGAAAACTGCTTCCATTGGTCCCTTCCTGAGCACTGCAGGCCATGGAGAATGCAGGGTTTTGTCAGGGCCCAGACCTCTGTTCATGCTTCTGTCACATCCCAGTTACCCCACTGCACTTCCACAGTTAATTACTTTTGATGACTTTCTCATCACAGCATGAACTGAGCATGACTTTATCTGGTGACAGGATAATCTCATTACAGATGATGATCTTGTTAATGAATATCCCCAAGACAGAGCAATCTCATTATTAGCCCCCTCAGGATTTGCCACCTAGGAGCCAAGGTAAGATCAGATTCCAGCTGAACATCCTCCCAAATCCTAAGGCCCTGCATCTCGAGGCTGAGGTAACAACCCTAAACTCACCTGAACCACTGGACATATTTAATTAGGATTTTTGTCCTAAGTACTTCTGGAAATGCTTCTCAGGTGAGCAATCCAGACAGGGTTCATCCCTCTGTTGTTCTGCAGAACCAACACAGCCCAGAGGGATCAAGGACAACAGGAACAGTGGTGGCTTCCCCACAGTGACAGTGGCTCCCCACAGTGACAGTGGCTCCAGGGCAGCACCAGGGAGGGAAGGGGAGTGAATTCTCTGTCTCCTGGGCAGTGCCCTCTCCCAGGAACTGCTCTGGCTGCAAGTGACAGCTCTGCCGCTCAACACTCAGCCCTTCACACCTCTGCTGTCACCTGCATAATGTATCTATAAAGAACCCTGAAAATTGTTACCATGAAAAACATCCAACTGGTTAAAAATCAACCTGATTCTCGTTTTTCTTTTCTTTTTTCCTCTTGGAATGTGGAGGTGGAACAGTGCTGTGCTCTAGTACAATATAGGTATCTATTCTGTGCAACAGTGAGCTGTCAAACTGGCTCAATGGCCTGTGGAACCTCAGCTTGAGAGAAGAGTTCAGTCCTAAAAATCTAATAACAACACAGGGTTTTTTAACAGAAAACTGTCACATTAATTTGAGCTAAATATATTTTACTGAATTATTTTATTAAAAAAATGTTTTAGAGTATTTATTCTTCTGCATGAACTCATCCAAGGGGCATGTCAAGGAACAAAGCAGCATACCTACTACTGTATTTTCAATATGCAGTGCTGTGTTTGTACACAGTGCTTTGCAGACACACAGAAAGCTGGGATTTTTATCAAATCCAATGATAAATAAAAGCAAAGAACAATGATTACAAGACTGGGAGCTGCTGAGATGCTCATTTTCTAAATTATCCAAACTCCAGTGCAGCCTTGCTCCTATAGTGTTAACAAAACCCATGCTGGATGGGAGATTGGCAATGCAGAAAAGCAATACATTTTCTTAATTAATCTAGTGGATAGCTGGAACCTGAACACTAAATCCACCCATTTGATTTCATTAAATCTACTATAAAGGTTAAGCTGCACTTTAGCATTGGCTCTAGACCTCTCTCAGCAGTGTGAGGTCAAGGAGATCTCATTCAAGGAGGTGCAGCTTAGTAAATATTTATGAGAACAGGCCTGATAAACAGGTCTGTTTTGATGAGAAAGCTGGACACACCAAATAATAAATGTGGTGTTTTATTTCACCTGCACTTTTCCTGAGATGTATGCTTTGGAGAGTTCACAGAGAATTATCCAAAGGGAAATCTCAATTTAAAGCCCCAAACCACACTGCTGGCAGTGGAAAATCCAGCCCCGGACTCAGATCACTTGGGAACTGCATCAGGGTCTATGTCAGAGCAGCCTGAAGAAACCTCAGGGGCCAAAGGGAGCCCTGTCTCATCTGCCTGTACAAGAGGGTCAGAGGGAGCTAAATCTCATGGTGGGGAATTGTATGGCTTGGCACAGGCAAAGTCTACAAGCAAGAGGGACACTGATGCTCTGCAGTGCTGGGCAGGGAGCTGAAGAGGAAAGATCTGATGGGTCCCTCCCAGCTCAGCAGGTTCTGTGACTGTATGAGTCTGTTATTCCTGATTCTATGGAAAGGCTGAAGTGATCACAGCATGTTCTTTGCTCCCAGCTGGGCAGCCACACTTCCCATGGAGGTGTTTCCTCTGGATCCCATCCACTGTCCCCATTTAGGCTGCAGACACACTGAATTACAGTCTGCTCCCAATGTGCTCCCAGGCAAAGCAAAAATATATTGAATTTCTTTAGAAAGAAAAAAAGGTATTATTTTTGTTAAAGAATGGACTATATGACAAAACTGCCCTTTAGTGCTTTTCATTTTAAAATTGTGTCCCCATTTCACACAGGAAGGGCTGACTGGGTTTGATTAGACTTTCTTCAGAGGTCCATTCAAACCTGAATTATTCTATTAATCTGTAAAATTCTGTGTAGAGTTTGACACACAGAGTTTTAACAACTATTGCCACTGCTCCTGTGAACTGAGCCATCCCATGTGTAACTTGTGTAAAACTGTCCCTGGAATTTCAGGGAAGAGTCAGTAGGATTCAGCCCCCAACATGTGCAGCCTGAGCTTGCAAGCTCCTTCCAATAAGCAGGATCTGGGCTGGCACTTGGAAAATGCCCCTTCAGACACAGAGAGCACAGCTGCAGTGTTACTGGCAAGCTCACTGAAACACTGACACACAGAATCAGCTGTCAGAGAAGCAGGCAGGATGGAATAATTCAGAAATTAGGCTTTCAGCTGCATTAATGTAATGCAAAATAATGTTCATTTAAATACAATTTGTGCTGTGTTCTCTTCCCACAGCTTGATGTCTGGGCTGGCAGCCCTGGATGCCAAGACTTCCAGTCGCTTGGGAATCATAACTGTCACTTACTACCTGTGGACAACCTTTGTGGCCGTGGTTGTGGGAATAATTATGGTGTCCATTATCCACCCTGGTGGAGCAGCCCAGAAGGAGAGCACTGAGGAGGGTGGAAAGCCCATCATGAGCTCTGCAGATGCACTGCTGGATTTAATCCGGTAACCACATCCATTCTTTCTGCTTCCTGAAGGCAGGAAAATGTCACATTTTGTACAGAGCTGCAGGAGGAACTGTGGCCTGAGCCTCAGTTCTGAATCTAAGGATAAATGTTTTGTTGAGACTGAGAAAAAAGTAAGTTTCAGAAGATAATTTTCAAGTAATCAGATGTTTATACTGGCTGTTTCTTGTAAAATTTAAATGACTGGCCACCAACCAACAATGCAGCAGGTTGTTTATACCCCAAGGACTCCATACAGCCTGTGCACCTCACCATCAAATCCATTATTAGGGTCAAGGGAGTATTAACATTTAATGTTCATTTAAATAAGAGTTGACAGTTGCAACAGGCAAAACCTTAAATAAAGTGGTGAAACACATATTTTTCAGAAAATAATTCTTAAAAGTGCAGTTACAGCTGTTCATGCCAATTTGCAGATAAAGGACACAATTACAAAGACCACTGTTGTGTATTTTTTATTCTGCTTTGGGGCTTTTCCTTATTAATTTTATTTTATTTGGCAAAAGACACACTTGTCCTTTTAGAGCAGCATTAGGGCACTGCTGGAATTTGATGGCCTTGCCTGAAATCCCTTTTTGTCCCAATATTTCAGGTGCTAGTGGGATTAGTTTGTTGACTGAACATATTCTGTGCCTCAGATTTATTTTGCTCATGCAGAAAGACCAAGTTTTGCCTTTGTTAGGCAGTTCCTCAAGTTGCTGATCTCATACTACATTGATCAAGGGCTTTCAGGCCAAGTGTGTATCTGTACCACAGAGAATTCTCTTTGGAGTTCAACTTACTGAAATTGAAAATGGTTCACAGTTTGCCTTTCAAAAACCCAAATTCCTGACCCTGACAGCACACAAAGTACTTTAATTAAGACTTATTTGGACTTCAATCAGAAGGAACTGGGAAGAGGAGCTTACAAAAGACTCTTTTTTTCTCCTCCAAGTTGCATTTACCCAGGCCACCTGTATTTTATCAAAGTCTTTGTGAGAATGGGCCAAATTATTTTAGTCATGGAGCAGCAGCAGAGAACAATCTCTTTTGTAGCTTCTCACAAAACCAGCACTTTCATCTGCACTGGGTAGATCTCTCTATCTGCAGAGAGATCTCTGTATCTGTCCAGTGACTTTGCCATGAGGGATGGATGTGCAGAGCAATTCCCACATCTGTTTGTGGCATGGGGTTAAGCCACATTATTCTGTTTCTGCTCCAAAAAGGACTGTAATTCCTACACCAAGAGCAGGTTACAGGAGCTTTGAATTTCTTACTATGACAGAGTAGCATAAGAAGTAAAAGAGAATCCAAGAAAAATGTGACCTTAATGACTGTCTTCATAGTGGCAGTGTCAGGGACCATTCCTGGGGTGCTGAGCTGGTTCTGAGGCCTCAGTCAGAGACACTGAAAGGCACAGTGGGACACACAGTGCAAGGATCCATCCAAATGGACCTTACAGCTCTGCCTGGGAAGGTCTCCCTCACCACAGGTCCTCATTCCCTTTCTCACACCAGCCCAGTTGCCTTTAGAGGCTCAGAGTAAGCTTGTCATGGAGATGAGTTAGAAAGTAATCTGGGTTTTCAATATAAAAATTTACTATACTATTGTGTTTGCAAAAAAAGACCAAGACCTGAGTTACAAACTCATCTCTTCACCTCTGCCTGGCTACTCCCTGTACACCAGGGGTGCTGTGGTGAGGTTTGGGAACACTTTATTCCTCTGAGCCTCGCTGCAGGTCAAAAAACATTTGCAAGTATCTTCTAGGATTTCACTTTTCTACAAACATTTACCCAAGAAAATCATAATAGCATGTGTGCACATTTCAGGTATTCAAGTTTCCAAGCAGCCACGTGCTTCTAGTCTGCAAAACCTTAAATTCTTCACTGGTTTGGGCAGGTGTCAACAATGACAAGGTCAACAAGCCCCTCTCATTACCAAAGGTTAAAAAGAGAGAATCCAGCTCAGTATTTTTTGCTGTGCTCAACACCAGCCACAGCTGCAATCTTTCTATCCTGAGAGCACAAATGGATGGTTTTTATTCCTCTGCTACAGAAATAACCACACTTCCCCAGTAAATAAATAAATAATAACAACAGAACTGTGGGGAATGGGCCTTCAGCCTAGGCAAACACTATGGGTGAATTCTGGCTCTGCTGCAGTCAGTTGCAAGACTCAAATATCTGTGTGGAAGTCTGGATTAAATGTAATGATGTATCTGCTGGTTTGAGCTAGAAAAGCTGATCCTTTAGCTCAGTGATAAATCACTTCCATTCACAGCTGGAAACCATCTTTTTCAGCCCAGATTGGCTTATCTTCTCAATTCATTAATTTCCTCTCCATTTATCAATTGCATGTGTGCCCAGAAGTTTACACAGGAAACATCTGGTATTCTGCAAATGAAGAATGCTAAATGCACAAGTGAAGAGATGATATATGTGACATTATTGTGGGGTTAACTTTAAAAGCATGAATCTTGGCATGGGGATACATGTATTCACCCTCATTGATTTCAGATTTGAAGCCACTTTGAAATGATAAAAAACATTATTTTATGTGATGTTATATATGATATTGTCAAGTCTAGAACTTTTGGCAGGAATGATGTTGCTAGAAATTAAATGTCTTGAATTTTTGTGTGAGATTTTTGCTTTTAGTAGTGGTTTTAATTAGAAATTAAAGAACATACTGAATCAGCAAAAAATGAAATCAAAAACTAGTGGAGACCCTTGTGGTTATCCTAAACACTTGCAACACAAATCAATAACCACATTATTATTATTTTGAATTATTTTGTAGATGGTGTTTCCCCTGTATACTTGTCCATTATGCAGGGGGAAAAAAGTAAAGAAAACCAAAAAAACTCTAAACAAGAATGATTTGGTGAGGAGATACTAATTCTGAATAATTCTGAAATTGCTCCAAACCTCCCATCAGCCAGGAAATACACAATCTCATCAACATCCTGAATTTCATGCCTCAAAAACTGCATCCATGGTTCAAACTTTTTTTTTGCCACTCTAAACAGCTGTACTTGAAAGATTTCCTTTCTAAAGAGAACCCCAGGGGGATTGGGGACAAGAATGTTCTGCTGCCTGTGGAAGATGCCCATTTCAGGAGGTGGCTCCTGGGCAGGAACCTCCCCTTGCAGAACCTGCCCCTCTGTATTGGATCTGGGCTAAGGACAAGCTCAGGAGGCAGCTGTGACTCTGAAGCTGTGCAGGAGATGCTGCTCTCAGGGTGCTTCTCTCTTTAGCCACCACTTCATGGCTCCATTGAGACAGATTTACAAATCTGCCCTCATTTTATTCAAGGTTTCTGCTGCAAGCACTGCAAGGCCTATGAAAGTACATTTTCTTCCATTTAAAGCTCAGGTCTTTGACCACCTGGTGCTTTATGTGTTTTTATAGATTTATTTCCATTATGTGCAATTCTTCTGTGAGGTAGGCAAGGACCATTTTCCTTTCTTACATGGAAAAGAAATTACTTCACTGAGGATTGTTCAGAAAATTCTGTTGGGCCACAAGAAATATTCCCAGCTCATACAAGAGCTGGTAGGGTTCTTGTAGGATTGTGGCTTTGGGGCATCTCAATAGCAGTGAATCAACAAACATCTCTGCCTTCTTCTTCCTGTGGGAATTACTGAAATTAACTTTATACTTTGTCTGCAAAAATAAGAGTGACATTTTAGTAGCCTTTTATGAGTTAAGAAATTAAGAAAGGCAAGATTCAATTTTTTTAAAGTAATTCAGCTTTTGTCTGTTTTATTCAAAAGGACAAAAAGGAACAACATACTTACAGGAATAGTGTTCCATCGAACATATTAGGTTTGCTTTTGTAGCATAATGACCTGACTAGGAGAAGAGAAAATGCCTATAATTTGGGGACAAACATTTGCAAAACTCATTCTGTGAGCCAGGAGGACACTGTTGACATTAGCAGTTAATATTTCCATTACATTTGTTACCTTTGATTTAGAAGGGGAGATTCTGCTGCAACTGAAATCATGCCACCTGCATTTCCCACCAAGGGAAATAAAATTTGGCTTATAAATTAAACAAACAAGCAAAATCCCAGCCAAACTGGGTTTCCCCTCCTGTTTTAGATCAGGCTGGCTGCAGACTTGGGCACCAGCAGGTGCAGGGTTCATGCACATTATTGGTTTTTCTCAAGTCTAACAAGACAGAGTGGCATCACAAACTTATTCAGCTCAAAAGCCCCAAATAAACCAATCCAGTGAGGGCAGACAGGATCAAATCACATCTTGACCCACGAAAAATAAATTTGTACATTTCTGAAGTTTACTGGAGGGAGAAATCAGAGCATTTTACCACTGAAAATTCAGGATTGCATCCAATTTAATAGCAGGTACCCAGAAAATCAATTTAGCTTAACCAAGAGAGGCTTTATTTTTATAGCAGTAAGAGTTAGAAGAGGATATAAACACTGTAGAGGATTTACGTTTTCATGGGAATCCTGAGCACTCTTTAAAATCACTTCCTATCCCTTTTTTCAAGCTAAGGGCTATATTCCATATTATTGAAATTGTGTTTCTTGAAAATAGGGCAGGAAAAACTCAGGGTCTATTGGAGTGTGGAAAAAGTCCAGGCTGTGCAGAATCAGGAATCACACCTTTGGAAGTTTACAACTGAAGACTGAATTGTATGTAGGCACAGTCATATATTTTAGAGTGCATTAAATGCTCCAGCTTTAAACTATGAAAGAACTTTTGAAAATAAGTATGCTGTACATTAATGTATCTTTTGCCAAAAGCTACCGTGCACTATGATAGAAATATTTATCTGTCTCCTATGGCACCACTTTTTACTCTTTTCAGATTGCCAGGTTGTTTTCATCTCACAAAACTAGCCTTATGCCAGAAATGTTCTTCCCTGGGACCAGGTCTTTGCTTCTGGTTAATTTTTAAGGGTTTAATCTCCACAGGAGCCCCATCCTTAAGTATTTTCAAAGAACTCTCAACCTTCTGACTGTGTGGTCTCTACTTGGCACAAAATGAATCCAAGATGGAATAAAGATAATTCCATGATGAAAACCACCCTGAGGAGATGGGCTATGAAGCAAATTCTGCTCTCTGGTCAGGAGGCTTTAGTCACAGAGGGTGAGGTGCACAGGACCAGGAATTAAAAGTGCACTAGGAAAGCTCTGACCTTGCAGGGGAATTTGTTGTCCATCCTCCTGACAACTGGTCTGGAGCTCTTGCAGTGCCAACACACATTTTTATGGAATAACTTGCCTTGCTGGAACCACAGGGGAAATATGCTGGGCCTGTCATGTTACCTTAGATATAATTCAGCCTTTTTGAGATGCCTAAAGCTGTGATGTACTTGTGCTTCCACTTTCAGAGAGCCACAGCCCTTCTTTCAGAGGAAGCAGGGTAAGAAAGTTCAGATCCCTTCCTGGAACTGAAATGCCATGCAGCCCTCAGGACAGATAAAAAGTCCACATTTGACAAAATTATTCCACTGCTCTGATCTTTGAGAAAAAAAAATAAAGCAAGACAGTAACTTAGACCCAATTAGTGATTTTTGCATTCTGTAAGTACTTTTTATCCCAATAATGAGGATTTTAGTGCCTCATTAATTCTGCAAAAGCCCTCTTTGGTCCTTTTAGCAGGAGGCAGTATGACTGATACTGAGAAATTAGATGAGGCACCAGAGATGACTACTGATGTGCAAGGTGGTTTCTCACATAGGTTGGGTTTTTTGTCTTTCTGGACTAAATTTTGCCCTTGCTTTCAGCAGTGCAAACCCTGCTGGAGCCCCTGACACCAGCAGGAAGGTATCAGATGTGTGACTAAGGACAGGACTTGTGCCTCATGTATAACAGTAGTGAGGAGTCTACACAGCTAATGATGAATTCATGCAGAGGACATAAAAAGTAAACAAATTCTTGAGATTAAGGTAATGTAACTGAGAATGACCTCAGCCTACAGTAAATAGAAGCTACAGTGCTGTTCATTCTTGGAAAACTTGGAAACTTTACAGTTCTCATGTCAAGCCATTCAGGCTCCAGTTTTGCCCTCTGTCCCCTTGGTGTATATAGTGACAGGGTAAGGTTTCAAACACATAAATATTAGAATACTGTCAAATTTCCAGCCTTAAAACAATGTTCTTGCAAGCTCAGCTATGCTTGCTCAAATTTGAGAGCATCCAAAGCTGCTTTCTGCCCAGTGCAAATATAGGCCAATAAATATTATGAGGACACATGTGCAGCAAAACCCCAGTCTGGTGGCTTTAATCCCACAGCGTGGGAGACTGCAGCCAGACTGTCTGCTGTGGCAGGCATTAGGGGCTGATAACATCCAAGTCTGAGAGCAAAACCAGATTGGGGCTGCAGAGCACAGAGTGCCAGAGGGAAGGGGTGCTCTGAGTCAAGGAAACATCTGCCATACCTGTGGCAGTCCTGTGCTACAGACACTGGCCTCATTTCTGACTGAAAGGATCTGCAAAGGCCAAATGCTCTGAGTTAATGACACCGTGGTCAGCACTCAGAGTGAGTATCTCAGATATTCAGCAGCATTACTGGAACCAGAAACTGGCCTGCTATTTCTAACAGAAGTTATCCAGGAGATGTGAAGGAGCTGTCCCAGTGGCTGCAGGCTCATGTTCTCGGCACAGTTCAATTAACAGAGTCACAGTGACACAGTTTAACTGTGCTGCTCTTTGTGCCACTGCTGTGGTTCTGAGCCAACCACCTCCTAAAGAGACAAGAGAGCTCCCACATCCTGGGGGCAGTGCTGAAGAATGGCTTCCTAACACTATTCAGATTCCCAAAGCAGCTGAAATTAGGGGAGCAAAATCAATCAACTCTGTTAATTCATAGGTCAGTTACTGGGAGACAATGGGGAAGGGAAGAGGACCTTGCACCTTTGGCAAGATGCTAAATCATCCTGTGCCTAATGGGACCCTCAGACCTGCTGCTCAGAGCAGGTGCTTGATACAAGTCTTTAGGATTTCCTCAAAATCCACAACTACCAAAGTGCAGAACATATGCTGCCATAGTTGTCTCATATTACATGTACATACACATTCCTAATTCCATACATCTACATCTGAACCCTCTCACCCCATGCAGAATTAGGGAAGGGCTCCAAAATGTGCTCGTAGGACGCAGCAGCCTGTGCAGCCCAGCAGGCTGCAGGCAGAGATTTGATTAGTGGGTCACTTGTGCCCATGTGCTGCTGTCACAGCAAAGGCAGGCCAGGCCTGCTGTGCCAGCTGGGCTCAGCAGCTCGGCTCTGCAGAAGGTTCACTGAGCTGATATTGAAGTTTCATGCACATTCATCCCTTTAGCCTCAGCTGAATACTCCTGCTCTGTCTGGCAGAGTTCCTGAGGCAGAAGATGCTCTGGGAAATGTCATTCCTCAGGGCAGGCAGTATTTAGCTGTTAATTTTTATGTAACAAGAAAGCCTATGTCTTCAGTTTCTGTTTTACAACAATATCCGTGTCTCAGACCCAAATTCATCTATGTTTTAAACCAGATTCAGTCACTGTTATGCAGTAGGTTTAATTCCCTAGTCTTATGTGAAATTATTTCTGCTCGGAAAGCTGAGCTGAGCCACTGAGGTTAGACAATGTTGCTTGTGCCACAGAAATGAATCCCAGATCACATTAAGTTTCCTGCATTATTATTTTGTGACCTGTGTCTTGTAAGCAATCTGCAAGCAATGCTGCAACTTCAGAAGTATTTTATCTGCTTGGCTTTCTTAACTGAACAAACACAAGAGTATTTATAGGTGTTGACAGCAATGATGAGCTCAGTTTGAATCACTCCTTCCCAAGTGCTGGCAGTGTCTTTAATTCAGGGTACATCAGTGATAAACACAGTGCCTGAGTAGAGACACAGCCTCACTTCATGATCCTGATCCATGTGGGTACAGCTGGATCTCATCCAGAGCTGCACAGAGATCTGCAGGGACCAATCTGGAGGCAGGCTGGGTGCTGGAACAGGGTGGGCAGAGATGGACAGGGTACAACACTCTGCCATTCACTGTGCTCTGTGCTGGGGAAATGCCCATGTGTGGATTCTGAGCCAGCCTGAAGCTCCCACTCTGCAGCACCCCCAGGACTCAGGTTTGTGGGCAGGATCCCACAGGAGGGCTGTCCCAAGGACCTTGTGAGGATCCAGGCAGCCTCCCCATCCCAGTTCTACACCAAAATGTCAAATCCTCCATGTCACTCTCCCTTCAGTCTCTTGTTCTGAGCCATTCCCAGGTGATCCTTGCTAAACATCCAGCTCAGGGCTGGCAATATCAAGGTGCAGCAAAACAAGCCCCTCAAGCAAGAAGTGTTTCTGAGGAGGCCTGACAGAACCAAGAAACCTCCCCAATTACCTTCCATCTCTAGGTGGCGGTTCAATTCCTTCTTCTCACTTTTTGTTTCTAGTCCATTAAAGTTCTCATTCCCCAATTGCTCTCTTAAATGTTTTTGATTAACAAAACTTAATTTTGGCTAATACTGGATTTTCTCAATCCAAGTAAACCAGCTTAAAATAAAAATAAGCCGAGGCCCTGGCAAACACATTCAGGTCATCCTTTCACCAGATAAATTGTGTAATTTTGGTCAGGCTAGTCTCAAAGACTGGATCACAGTGCATAATTTATTAAAAAATATTGGGAGAATTCCAGCATCTAGTATTAAGTGGGTAGTTGTAATTCCTGCAGGATAAAGAATGATAAAGAAACAAAATGCTTTAATCCTCTACAAATTTGTCTAACATTTAATCTAGCTACTAACCATATGATATTTCCTTTCTCAAGCAGTCTTAATTGTTCTTAATTCTACTAATTAGGACTATGAGGGAGAAGGTGGAAATGATCAGCAATTAAATTCATATTTCTGTGCAAAGCCACAGCTCATACGTGAGGTGCATATTCAGAGCTGTGCGGAATCTCTGTGTGCATCTCTGCTTTCAGAATATTCCACATTCCCACAGCAGGTCAGAGCACAACCACCCCCCTGAGCGTCCCTGTAGCACCTTTCAGCCCAGCAAAACAAAGACAAGTTAATATTAATGAAGGCTGTAACAATCTGGAAGGAGAATTCCCTTATGAGGCACAGTAAGGCAGTAACCACCTTTACTCTCCTGTAACATCCTCTCCATCTCGCCAGGCCCAGCTCCATCCAGCTGTCCCCAGCTGGTTCCCTGTGCCAGTCAAGCCCCAGGGCTCAGGCAGGTTGTGCCTGCAGCTGACAGGGAAAGGATGCACAGCTGCCTCCTGTCTGTGTCTTGCTTTGGCTGCAAAGCATTTGACATTTGAACCAGACTATCAGCAGCTCCATGGACAGTCTGCAGAGACAATCCAATGCCTTTATGGGACTCATCTGCTCTCAAGCAGCCGGCCAACAAATTCCTCTCATGTTCAGTCTTCTGTTTCAATCATTAGGCAGTACTGCTATCACTTAATTACATTTTTTCTCCCACAGTTCTCCCTAAAAATGATAATCAATTACCTCTTTGTAGAAATTGCTCTCAGTGATTGACGCTACTGATGCAGAATCTGCCTCATACTTTTAACTGTGACCATAGTATCGTGTTATGATCACTTAAAATAGAAAAAAAATTGTGTTTTCTAAGCCAGTGCTGCACAGTGACTCCATTAGAAACAAGTATGTGCTGCTGCTGCTGCAGAGAGGAAAGCAGCTCTGGAAATGTCCCTGGTTCAGCATGCATTCAGCTGTCTGTGCACACAGTGATTCTCTTTGAAACTGAGAATAGGCTTCTCACATATATTTGAGGGTTAACCTGACTTGGGGTTTAAGCAGGACTTTGAATTCAAAGTCATTTTGTTGGAGAACTCAGGAGTTTTTCCTTGCATAAATACAGGTATATGAAAGAAGATAATTGGGTCATAGACTGTCACTGTCCTCTGCCCCAAGGTTCAGAAGCTTAGAGCTGGAAATAAATCAGTTCTGAAAACGATCCTATTAGAATATCACACAAATCTGGGTTGCCAAATGCTGAGTAGAAATGTATGACTTTTTAGCTGTTTTTTTTCCCAATTATACTATGATTCCTCTTTGAAGCCTGCAGAGGGTGTGCTCTCCATTTCAAATAGGGATTGAATGTCTGTGTTTCCAGCTCAAACTGAAATTATAAATTAGCTCCATATATAATTGTGTGAAATGTTACAGAGATACACAGAAAGTCAGAAAAAGTGACAAAAAGAGTCCCTTTTGGAATTAAAAATCTGTTGGTCTCCCTGCAGTCTCAGTGTTGGGTCATTGCCTTCCTCTGTAGCTCAGCTGTGAGCAAAGATGAAGCTGCTGACCTCATTCAGGTTCTTATTCTGAAGCCTCAGAACTTCATCTAAATAAAATTTATCAGTGTACAGCTCTAATCTCAACTCTTTTAATCAGGAATGCTTTTTTGAAAAGCAAACTGTTCTTGACCAAACCACTGCAAAGTCTACATCACTTGCAATTTTAGTGATAAAAATATATTGGGGTACTAGAGTTTGTCAATTAGCACAGGAGCACTTAGAAGTGCCACAGATTACAGCACCCAGGGGTCTCAGGAATACATCCCTGACTGTCCTGAACAGCTCATTATCTAAGTAGGGAAGGCAAAATATGGAATAAAAGAATATTCATCTCCCCAGTTAGCAGAAAGGCAAGGGGAAGGGAATCATAGCAATTCTGTCACCCCAGTTACAACATGGAGACTGTGGCAGAGCCAGAATCTGCAGCCAGAGCTCCTGGGTCTCCCCCCATGTGTTTGGAAGCAAGTCCCAAAACCTCAGTTCTGAGGAGCTGTCTCTCTGTTGGGCTGTGCTCAGCCAGGCACAGCTGTATGGCACAGCTGTATGGCACAGCTGTATGGCACAGCTGGGGAGAGTGGCATCCTCTGCACCTGCCCAGACCCTGCTCTCCAGGAGGGCAAAGAACTGATTTATCATGGCAGACCCAACACACAGTAAAAAGAAGTTGGTTTCAGTTCCATAGAAATTATTCTTCTATCTGTTCATTTTTAGGAACATGTTCCCAGCCAATCTTGTTGAGGCCACATTCAAGCAGGTAAGTGGCAATATTCCTTTTATTGATGAAAGACATGAGCCAGCATTATGTGAAACATGTACCTTTGTAAAACACAACCCAGATATAGACATGGCATAGGACTGCAGACACTGGTAGTACCTTCAGCATTCAGCAATTAATAAGTCCCATTCCATTAGTCTCAGCAGCCATGGTATCTGAAGGCAAAACAGGGATAAAGTGCTCTCTAGTGTGACTAGGGAATAGATACGCACTCCTATGTCGGTTCCATATCCACCAGAGGAGAGCTGGAATTTATTTAAGAGCACCCTGCAACACTACACATAGGAAGAATAGAATATCATGTTCAATAAAAGCAACAAAATAATGTATTGGGGAAGAATCTAATTACTCAGGTTGGAATTTGGCAAGAAAAGCTCATCTAAAAGTTCTGAGGGAGCAACAGGCATGGCTGTATTTATTTCACCTGGGGGAACGTTTCATGGGAGCCTTACAAAGACAAGGGCACTCAGAACCTCTAGGAAATCATTCCTAATTATGTCTTACAGGAAAGTTGCTCTGTCAGAAGGCAAAGTGTTTGCTGCACCAGGATTTGATTATAGGATACTCAGGTTTTGTTATGCTTTTCCAAAAATTCAACTGTTTTTACAGATTTTAACAGAGAGGGACAGCAGTGTTCCTTCTTCTTTTCATGCCAGTCCCTTCAACATGCAGCATTGTTGCAACAGAGCACTTAGGAGGTCTCATTAAACTATTAATTCCTGTTGGGATACTGTAGTAAAAGCCACTTTGTTTCCTTTCAGTACCGCACCAGAAGCATTCCCATCATTAAATCGAACAAAGCGTCGGCCGAGAGCAGCACCCGCCGCATCATCATCTACGGCGTGCAGGACGAGAACGGCTCCAACGTGCAGAACTTTGCCTTGGACATCACCCCCCCTCCTGAAGTCATCTACAAATCAGAGCCAGGAGCCAGTGATGGCATGAATGTACTGGGGATTGTGATATTCTCTGCCACCATGGGTAGGTTTCTGACATGTTTGGTTTGTACTAATCCAAGTGTCCATTCAAGAGCAAAGGATTGGGGTTGGGTTGCTTGGTTTCTTGACTCAGCTTTTTTAGCTGTTTCTATCTAAACATTTTGGGGAAAAGGCAAGACTGTTACAGAGCTGTACCCCAACCCTTTCAAAGACAAATTTTCAAAAACCTTGATGACTTTTGTTCCATGGAGTTGGGTTTTCTCTGCATTCACTTACAACCTTTTTTTTCCCTGAATTATTTTGAGCTTTTATTTATGACCCATCTTTTGCTGACTGTAAGACAATCTTGTACAGTGTGCTCAGAGGAGTTTGGAATCGCCACCAGTTCAGACCCATGGCCCCTCTACCAGTATGCCAACCCCTATTGTTTTATAAGTTTTAAATCTGTGGCTATTCCTTTTTTGATTGAAACCTCTTGATTTTATTTTTGGTATCCTGCAATGAAGATAGTTCTATACCACCTACTAGCTTAGCTTGTAAGAGTAAGAGCTTCTGTCTGGCTTATTTATTTAGTTTAACTTGCTGGAGGAACTCATTGGTGCCATGTGTGTTATATTATGTTTGTGGATTTGAAAGAAGAAGTTTAAACAAACATTTCCTAGTTAACCATAAAGTTCTGATTACTTTTATAAGAAAATGCTGATCAAATTTTCCTTATGTAAATTTATTCTTGGAAGTTAATCTGGTCAGCAAAGGTAGTTCCATAAAACATCTTTGACTGTATTTATTATATTATGGTTCATAGCAGCACGAGGGGTCAAGATTCAAAGCTGGAATTAGTGGATTTGTCTCTGTTTTTTTAGCTTCTGCAGTGGGTGGTATTCCCTGTACAACCCTGCTGGAAACTGGCTGTCTCCCAATTTGTAGTATTTTATAGTCCATTTCCAAAGTACAACATCACCACAAACACTATTCCAGTCAAAATCTACTGGGTATGAATGAATTAATTACACCTACTTATTAAGAGCAAGGGCAATTTTCTGCTTCTGAGAACAGAAGATCATTCATTGTCTGCCCAGAACTGAATGTACAACTTTCACCGAGTCCCTCAGTCTTGCTGGCCCGGGGCTCAGAGGGTGGGAGCTGAGTCCTGGCTTCTTCCTGCCTGATGGACACAAACAGCACCAGGATTGTCACCCACAGCATGGCTGCTGGGTCACCTCTGGCTGTACCAGCCAGGAACAAACCTGAGACACCAAACCCTCCACAGTTATCATCACCAAGGACTACCTCAGGCTTTTGTTTTGAACAGAGGATGTGTCAAGGCTGTCTTCAGCCTATTGCACCACCCTCCTACCCTCCAAAATGGAAGCATTGAAACAGCTTAATGGAAGAGTGTTGTCTTCTGATCGAAAAGTTATGGCTTAGATGATTGAACAGGCTTACAAACTCCCATCTTGAGAGCACTGCTCATGTGAAATCCCTGGACAAGGCAGCTGAAAGCCTCCCTGCCTGCCTCAGCAGGGGATGGCACTGAAGCGGCGCTACCTGAGACGTGGCTCGGGGCTGTGGGCCCCAAGGGACAGAGCCAGGCTCCTGCCCAAAGCAAGGGCACTGCACATCCACAGCAAGCAGCAGCACACAGCCCAGTGCCAGCCCCTGCCTCCCCAGGCAGCTCCCCTCAAAGGCAAACTCCCTTGGTGCAGCCACTTTTTGAAGTGTTTCCTTGAGCAATTGACTCAATCACTTATAATCCTTTCAGGGAGGATAATTAGCTATAGGAAAATGTTGTCTATTTATATGCATTAGTGGAAACTAACACTGTCTGGAGAATATATGGTTAGATGACACATCCCAGAGTTGTATATTCAGTTGCTTTCTGAGCAATGGGGGCCAATACATGGGGTTTATTTGCTTTCTTCTCTGCTGGTTAGTCCTCACAGCAATTTGGCCTTTCTCTCCATGAATCTACATTTCCTTACCTCCCCCAAAACTGCAAAGCCTGACTGACTATAAAGGTTAATTATTATCATGTAGACAGAAAACTACTGAAAATACGACAGAGACTCCATTACTAACTCCCCATTACCAGAACAAACCTCAAAACCTAGCTTTGCCTCCTAAGTCCTCATTCGTGCTGCCTGGCTGTAGGCAGCGACATTTTCACTAGAAAATGTTTCTCAGTTTGTGTTCCACAGATCACTCAGAGCAGGGAAATCCTGCACAGGGCTCTATGACTGATGGTTCAGGACACAGCCTTGCTACCAGGGGGCTTTGAGTGTCAGCAGGGAGGGAAAGCACTGGGGCTGTGTGTGAAGACACCTGAGAAATGAACCCAAATGCTCTGATTGCAGGGATCATGTTGGGAAGAATGGGGAACAGCGGTGTCCCTTTGGTCAGCTTTTGCCAGTGTTTGAATGAATCTGTCATGAAGATAGTGGCAGTTGCTGTTTGGTAAGTAACTGTTTAGCTAAGAAAATCAGTATTTTTAAAAAAGAGTAAGAACATTTCAACAGAATAAAATGCACAGAAATTTCATACGTTTATTTCCAGGGAAATAAATGAGGATGAATAACCCTTAGTTTTGCAGGGCCTCAGCATTTGAGGATGCACATACATCTGTCCCGGGTCTGTACCACCCTTTTGACAGGACACCCTCTATGTTACTCCCAAATGACAGAACATGGTACAGCTGGGTGGGGTGTGCTGTATGCCCCAAGGGCACTGCCAATCCCTGGCCATGCCAAGGGGGATCACAGCCACCCAGGCCACACAAGGCAGCAGCACGATGGGATGTTCTAGCTGGTACCTCCATCCCTTCCAGCACTGCTGCAGACCCAGCCAGACTTGCCAACACACCTGCCCCAAAGAGCAGGTGGCTGCCAACAACAACAGCTATCAGCTCAGCACCTTCTCCCCACTTCAGGATGTCCCCCAGTGTGGCTCAGCCTGATGTGGGACAGGGAGCCAGCACTCAGCCCACATTCTCTCTTTCCAGCTTCGTGGTTCCAATCTGACTGACCTGGGTCAGGGAATGATTGCTTGGGTGGATATGTCAAAGGAGGTAGTTTATTTCTGGAAAATGAGGAAGTAGTGTCAAGTCTCTGGAGATGACACAGCTGCAAGTGGAAGATGGCTGGCTGCTCCCAGATTTTTTTTCAATTTAAAGCTTTTTGGCATCCATGACTTTGTCTGCAGCTGCGCACAGAAGCACAACAGTTTTTATAAAGCACCTGTCCAGATTGGATTCAGAAAGTAACAATTCTTCTGCCTATTTATCTGCCCCAAATCAAACCCCCAGGCAGTCCAAGAGCATGTCTAATGCATGTTGGTGTTTCTCCTCTGTCTTCCAAAGGCAACATAAACGTTTACTTAAGAGCTTCCAACGAAAATCCATGAACAGCTACATGAGCACAAACACATGAGAGGAGCTCAGGATTCATTCCCCCTCTTCCCAGTCATTTACCTGCCTGAAGCTAAGTCAGAGCTGCCTTTGGAACCAAAACATTTGAAAGTCATTCCTTGCCAGTGCCATAACCTCAGCTGTGCTGAGGGGGACCCCACAGACAAAACTGTCCAGAGCATCCTGCTCCGGTGTGGAGACAGAACAGCCAAACCCAGGCGGGGCAGGTTCCACTGCCACTGCAAGGAGCTGCAGCTCCTACTGCGTGATAGAAGGGAGCTGTCTCCTGATAATGTCTTTCTTTTTGCTCAGGTATTTTCCATTTGGAATTGTGTTCCTAATAGCTGGCAAAATCTTAGAAATGGATGACCCCTCGGCCATTGGGAAGAAGCTGGGTTTCTATGCCATCACGGTGGTGTGCGGCCTGGTGGTGCACGGGCTCTTCATCCTGCCGATGATGTACTTCTTCATCACCAAGAAGAATCCCATTGTCTTCATCAGAGGGATCCTTCAAGCCTTGCTCATTGCTCTGGCCACATCCTCCAGGTATTATAGAGTTTCTAGACAGATCCAATGAAATACCTGCTAGATCCTTGCTACAGCTCCCTCTTGGGAAGAGCACACTATTGCTGTAGAGGAGCAGATATATCTGTAGCTGAACAATGGTCTCTGTCCAATTCACTGGTATAAATTTTAAAAATTTGTGTCTCAACATTTGGAAGTTATGTGGGAGCCACTGGATAATAATATTTGTCACACTGTTTTCCTTTGGTTTAAAATATTGGATAAAACCATTTTTTTTCATAGAGGACTAGAAAGGAAATAAGTTCTTTTTCCATATTAAAAAAAATGTGCTTCTTAAAAAGTTAATGTATATGAGGGACATGCAGTTTGTTCAGACTTCATTTTTGGTATTAGTGGGGAACCTCCTATTTCAGTCATGTGGAAACATTTTATCCTTTTATCCTTTCCACTCATGTTAGTCTTTGTCTCTTTGTACATTAACAAAAGACTGTGGTTGCAAGCTATTGTCCAGCACTGGGAAAGTATTTAACTGCTCTCCTCAAGGAATAATATCTTTTGCACCCTCTTTAGAGAAGATGCACAATGAGTTTGAACCATAGCTGAACAAAGGTACAGTGAAAATGGAAACCAGCTTGTGAAGAGGCTATGAAAATGACTCCCAACATGGATAAAATGGTGCATGAGATGGACTTGAAAGGGCTGGAATTGCCTTGCACAGAGCAGAAATGACAATTAAAATAACATTTCTGTGTAGCCAATATGACAACACAGTTTCATGGCATCTGTGGCTGAAGGAATGTAGAAGATTAAAAGAAAGGGGAAGAGGGAATTATTATTTCAGTACAGAAGGTACTGGATTTCCACTGTGACATTTTACGAGGTGTATTTATATATAATAATTTGCTCCAAAATGACCTATAAAGAGCAGCATGCTGAGAAACACACAATCAAGAAAAATTACATGGTGGGTAGTGCTTAAACTCTAACTACACTTAAGTAATTAAGGAAAGCTTTTTTTATTAGAATGTAAAAAGTTTGTAGCCTGAGATGTCACCACATCCCCAGATACAAGATGAGAATTTTGCACTCAAAGATGTTAATGCTGGAAAAGGCTCATCAGGCTCACATTTGACACACTTGACTACCTTCCCTGCTTCTCCAGGAATTCTCTTTCTGAAAACTCTATTGCTGACAATTCAGATTTTTAATCTGTGCCATTCCTTTCATTCTCTTTTTTTTTTTTTTCTAGAAGGACACAGCTTTTACTAAAAATCTGAGTATTTCTCCTTTTAGAAAACAAACAAACAAGTTTTTTATTAGTATAGATGCCTTTAACGAGGGAAATTTAATTTTTCATTACAAGACCAGCAGGTATTCCACCATTTCAAAATCATTACTTTTTTTGATTTTCCATATTATGCATCAACATTGCATTTTGGTTTTATCACCAAGTTAGGAGTCCTTTACTGATCTGGAAACTGATGAGACAGATGTTTCTGTCTCTGCTGAGCCTCTGCAAGGGAAACCAATTGTTACTTGAGGGTTTTTTCAGCCCCATTTCCTTACCCATTACAAGGTGATGTGAGAGTGCCCTCTGACAGTGGGGAATACACAGGGAATTCAGATTTCTCTTAAACCTGTGCTTTGACTCTCCTGGGCTCTGACTCCCAGACAAGACCCTGCCTCTGGAGATTTCAAGTGCTTTGAGACACTTGAAAAGCACTTGAAATCTTCCTTCAGCTGTGCAAGGAATAATTACTTACAGGCCCAGAAAGGTGTATTGGGAACAGAGCTCTGGCACCGGCTGGCAGCTCAGTCTGCACCAGAACCACCAGCAGGACCCAAAGCAGATTTAGTATCATTATTGGCAGGAGCTAAAGTACCACCAAATCTCAGGTGAGTCCTGAGGGAAGGCTCTGAACATAAGGATTTGGGTCTTTGACATTTTTGGATTTAGTTGTTTGTCCCTCTTTAAGAATGTGTGTATTTTGCAAATCCAACACAGGCCCAACATGGTTTCCAATCTTTTTCTGCTCAAATCACAGTATCTTTTCTAGAGATAGCTGAACTTTTCACCTTCATTACACTGAAAGGAATGGATACTGCACATAACTGAGCTGCTGCCAAAAGAACATGCACAAATAGCTGGGGCTGGACAGGAGAGCTGCCTCTCCTGACAGTCAACACATCTGCATTTGGTTAAATAAGGCTTGCCACAGGGGCATTATATAACACTTGTCATGTGGGTATTGGATTTTCAGATCATCCTAGAGGAGAACAAAGAGTTGATTTTAAGAATACTGATGTGTTTCTTGGAGATGTTTCTATGTTGGTTCAGGTCTATATCTAAAGATAGAAAGAAAACCACGAGTCAGTGTGCTGATACTCATTGCAGATTCTCTGCACCTGGGGAAAGCTTGTTTTTAAACTAAAGATCAAACTACAAGAAGCAAAAACAATATCATTTACAAAGCCCAAGAATGTAACACAGGAGAACCTGAAAGCCCCTAAGCAGCCATCTGCTGGCAAGGATTTTACTGCATCTCAACATTATTTCTGCTCATTTCCCTTCAGTGAAAGTTTCTGCACCCCATTCTCAGTCCCCTTATGCCTCTCCAGAAACCCCAACCACTGCAATATTTTGGTTTGCACCAATACCAGTGCAGAGGCAGAGGCAGAAAAGCAGAACTTTGTCCTTTGGTGCATCCTTTAGGACACAAATGAACCTGCACAGCTCCTGTTTCCTGCACCACTGTGAGGTGCCCAGCACGTGCTGCCCCTGCCCACCCTGCTCTGCCTGCACATCTGGGCATTTCTGACTCTGCTTTCTTCCCCTCTCACTGCCCCTCATTGTGTCACCTCTCACCACGCTCAAAAAGCAGAATTTGGCCAGCAGGCAAAATTCATCTTGATTTTAGCTTTCCTCTTCCAATGGCAAGAAGGAATTTTGTTTTTCTAGGTCATCTTTCCATATCATTAATGAATTAAAGCAGCATCTTTTCAGTGGCACATCCCATCAAAAGGAGCAATTTTCATCTTCTCTGAAGACAAATTATAAACCATGAGTTTTTCAAGGGTTTTGCTGCTTATGAAACACTAAGATCTTGGCTATTGCACCGTGTAAATTAAAGGCAGATTTAGAAAGGGGAGATGAGATCAGTTTGCTGATTTTTTGGAGCAAATATCAAAATGCATTTGAATGATAAGATAAACAGAGCAGGCTGAACAGCTGTTCTTCCACAGTGACTGGCTGTCTTTGTGGCTCTCACTAGTAAGAGCTTGGCCTGGGCCACCATTAGCTTATGCTCAGTCCCTGCAGCTGCAGCATTTTATCCCAAAATTGAGATAAGACTCTGAAAATGTATTTTTAATTGTTAGAGTTAATGCTGGCAGAAGATACTTCTCAGCTGAAAGCTTTGGGTCAGTTTTTAAAAGATTTAACAGATTAAGATCAGTGCTTTAGAGTATTTTTTTTTCTCTTAATAAATATTAAATGTCAGGCTTTAATGTTACTGCTCCACTGTTTAACAGTAGATAAAAATAGCTTTCAAGAAAACAAACTTCACCAAGTTTAACTAGAAAGACAAACTAGACAAATTATTTGATAATGTCTTTTATAATATTGAAATTATATATTAATATTACTTCAGAACTACAGTAGGACCTTTTTTATCCCTTTGCCTTCTGTGAGCTACCAATAACCAAAGCCTTAAATAAGACATATTTTTCTGGGGTGTGCCAGATGATACAATATGAGCAAAACTGGAACATCATTGGACAACCTCTTCTAGGATGTTCCACACAACTTTTGTCAGCTGTATTCAGGAAAAGTTCATTTCTGTGAAACAGGTGCTGAAAGGGTAACCAGGGATGTAAAGTAGCAATCTGCTAAGTGAGAGGTTAAAAAGACTGCTTGGGTCAATCCAGGCTGAGAGAGGACAAAGCTGATTTTTAACATCATGTGTTGCAACAGCTGATGGTGCAAGGAGAAATATAGAAAGCACATAAAAGCAAATTTAGTGCAAATTGAGAAGAATACCTCTAGATCATAAATTAAATTTCTCATCTGAGCAGAGAGTTTTCAGCAGGAGTAGAGGAGGGACACACATCCTACTAACTCTAAGATGCAGTGTCATAAATTTGAGTGAGATAATGTAGTAGTTGCCTGTCTAAGAAAGTACAATAATCTGGAAATTTGTTTTCTTGCAATATCTTGCATGTTTTTCATCATCATTGCATTTACATTCTGACAATTTATTATTGTAATATTTAACAGACAACAAATCCAATGTGTTGTTATGTGCCTTAGAAATGTTACTTCAGGCAGCATAAAATTCAAATGAAAGAGATAGTGAACAAGTTTAAAAGTTGAATTTTTGCAAAAACATAGAATCTGCTTACAACAATGGAAATAGATACAGATTTTGCTGGTTGTGCCATTGGTATTATGAGATTGTTTTGCACAATATTTTTCACATATCAACCAAACTGTAACGTTAATCAGCTGAAATTTGCACATTTGACAGCTCAGCTCTCTGCCCTCAGAACAGGACACACTCAGGTTTAATATTCTGGTATGTCAGAGCGTGGGCAGGGTGGCAAGGACTTGTAAGATTACCTTTTTGTCCTTATTTCCAACCAAAGAAATTAGACAGGGTTGTGTTACAGAAAAGCCAAATGTCTGAGGGAAGACTGTCCTGAAAAACAAGTAACTCTCCAAAACTGAGTAGCTGCAGAAAAGAGAGACAATGAGTAAAATAATTTTTTCTTGGTGAAGCCTCTAGTCAGAACATCTAGAAATGCTACTGAGTCTGCTCCTGGTTGCAGCTGCTCCCAGGGATTTCAGTTCAACATTATTTGTGAGCCTCAGCCTCTTGTTTTATGAACATTTTATGGCAAACAAGAAGCAGAGGATTTCAGTCATTCACTAATGACCGTGTGAAAAATGACAGGCACACTCAAGAGAGAAATGACATCTCCTGAGCAGCTTGGGGATTATGGGGTTATGCTTTGCTGTGTTTGTTTTTCAAAGTAAATATTGATTAAACACCAGGACTGCCTCAATTAAAAAGTTTACTATACCCCAATTACAGGAGGTAATCAGATTTCCATTGCTTTCTTGCCTTTCCAGCATATTTACATACTTAGAGAAAGACTTTGGTCTGGATTTTCAGGCAGTCACTGCCAGTTTGTGGTACATAATTCAGCAGTTAGACTTCATAAAGTTATAAAAACCAGAGCTATCATACTGAAAACATAGGCTTGTCTTTTCTCTTTTGTGTTTCCATAGCAGGAAGTTACTTTTCCTTTCCAAACAGGGTTACTTTCCTCAAACAGCTTGCACAAATATGAAATGACAACTCCTACTCATGGAAACATTTTGCTTAGGCATTCCTGCAAACATGGGGTTGTGATTTCAGAGTTTTTGGAATCCCTCTGTGCTTTCAGAGAACATTTGCAACAACTGAGATAGAATTTGCAGATGCAATGTGTTATCTTCAATTGAGAACAGCTAATGATCATTATAAGATTTAGGTATTGGAGCCATTGTGATGTGAGGGTCACCACACACAGTGACAGAGCAACCTGAACTGCCAAACCAGGGGAAGACACCTGGATTTCCTGGCTCAGGGCATGTAAATCACAGGACAACAGGACACTGAAGATCACAGTGTCACCATTGTGTATTTCCCCTATTACCATCTTTTTTAAGAGGTAACTTTGGAATAATTTCGAAGAAGTTTGCTATATTACATCTATTTAAATAGTCAGCAGCTCAGATAGTGAGCAGTGTATTAAAGTTGGTATAATAACAAGGAAAATATTTTGTGATTTGTGTACTTTTTCAGTGGTGTTACTTATTTTCTATACAAACTAATGTGCCATAAAAAATACCCCCTTACTCACTTGAATGCAGTCTCATTACTCATAACATCAGTGAATGAGCCACCACATGGTAAAATGCAGAATGTGACCAAAAGGCTGATAAAACATACAAATGAATATATTTCAGTGTATTAGTATTTAAAAATGTGTGCCTTTTATTAAAAATGAGAAAATAAATGACCATACAGTGTTTTGTTAATTGTCTCAATTAATGAAAACAAAAATCAGAAATATTTTTTAGGGTACCAAGCTCAATTTAAAATGAATACCTGTCAAATGTTCTTATATCATTCCATTTTCTATTCCACACACATCTCATTTACACATGTACACATTATTATAGGACCTGCAGTTATGTGGTTGTTGTATAGTCAGACAAGGGCTGAGGGCAGATCTGTCCTAGAGAAAAAATGGGATTTTATATTCTTAAACACAGACATTTTGTCTGCAGCTTTTATTGTCAGCCTGCTGTTGATAAGATCTTTGTCTAGCCCTTGCAGAAATAAAAAATTGTTTACACATGAGGTAGGCCTGAAATGTTTTTAGAAACCATGAGTGTAAAACAGTTTTCAAAGATTTTAGTAATAAGCTGCAAAGGATGTTGCTCCCTTTCTTTGCATTTGCGTGTACAACACTGCCTCTGTGGGAATTCTGTCCATTTGCTTCTGAAACAGGGAAAGAGAGAAAAATATTTCTAACTTTGGGAAGGAAAATTGGCACTAACTCAAACATTTATACGTGTAACTGTCTTTATCCTCCAGCAAGCAAAGGAGTGAGTTACCTGGCAAGTGAGTCCTGGGCAGAGCAAGGAGCGAGAAGCTCGGATGGTTGTGTGAAACTTCCCCTGCCAGGACAAGATTTGCTCCAATTCCCCAGAAACCAAAATAACCCAGTGTGTTGTTGTGTGCTGTTGTGCAGCTCAGCCACTCTGCCTATCACTTTCAAGTGCTTGCTGGAGAACAACCACGTGGACAGGAGGATCGCGCGCTTCGTGCTGCCCGTGGGAGCCACCATCAACATGGACGGGACGGCGCTCTACGAGGCCGTGGCCGCCATCTTCATCGCCCAGGTCAACAACTACGAGCTGGACTTTGGGCAGATCATCACCATCAGGTACACACCTGTGGCAGACATTTCTCCACAGAAATCCTTTCTTTCAGATTTCTGCATCTTCGGGAGGCCAGAGGCCCCCGAAGAGAAGGTAAACAATTATTATCAGCTGCTGGGGAATGCAACAGGAACACCTTGATTGGCTCATTTTCTATGTTTATAATTAAGAGCCAATCACCAGTTCAAGCCAGGGGACTGAGTCCTTGAACACAACTTTGTTGTGGGTTCTTTTCTATCTCTTCTTAGCTTAGCATAGCTGCTCTGCAAACCTCTCTCTATATTCTATTTAGTATAGTAATAATGTATTATATCATATATTAATAAATAAGCCTTCTGATTCAAGATACAAGATTCACCGTCTCTCTCTCACCAGCAGCGACCCACTCAGGTCGTTGTAATACACACCCAAATTCCACGTGCTGGGGTTTGCATAGAGTCATGGAACCAGCTGAGTTGGAAGGGACCCATCAGGGCCATTGTTTTGTTGAGTCTGAGGCCCTGCTCTTGTTTGTAGCAAGAACAAAACTCATCTCTGTTGTTATCATGCATTCCTCGTGGAAGGGTTGTTTCCAAGTAACACAGAGATCAGGGACTGCTCACAGAGAAATTGAAGTGGTCCTGTTCAATAGATGCATGTGGACACCAGGAAATGTGCTTCTGTTTGAGGATAACTGTCTAATTTGTGCTTTTAGGCAACCCACTGATCACTTCTAGCATTGGAACATTTTATTATTATTGGTGTTTAAAACACTATTTTTAACTTCACAACTGTTTTCAACTTAAAGTCTGATTTGTGTCTTCAAGTGAAAGGAAAAGATTAAAAAGTTGCGAAACTGGAAGTCTTACATCAAAGTAACAGGGAACAGTGTGTGCTGGGAAACTCTTGCAGGCTTAGGGGAAGAGGGAAGGAAGACAGATGCTACTATCAGGGCAGGTTTTCACTAAGATGTTTTTTAATTGTCTTTTCTGCTGCTTGTTAAAGCAGAAAGCTTCATAAACAACCATGCTCTCAGTGGGTAGACAGTGTTATAGCTGTGTACTCCATCCTTGAAAGGTCTGTAATGGATCCAAAAGACTGGAAGATCCAGCTGAACAATTACTGCCAGAGTAACTCCAGTGACTGCCAAGGAATTCCTCAGGGACTGAAACCTGCAGGTTTCCAGCAGGGAACAAATGATTATAAAAACATTCCTCATAGTCAGAGCTTTGTGCAATCTATTTGAGATCTGCTTAAATACCCACCCACTGACCTCACCACTGCCCCACTTACACTGCTGGGCCTTGCCCATCTTCTGCTGGACCTGAAAACCCTCATGACAAGAAGAGTCCTGAAACCAACCCCAGATGACAGCTGAGGTTTGCTAATGGGCTTCTGGCAAGACCTGGTTGGACTACAAAAAGAAGAAATAAATTGTGCCCATATGAGCTCTGCTTCAGGCTTCCACTCTCTTTGAAAACTGTTGGAATGAGCCTGTGCTAAAATTTAAGTCTTTTGTGATTTGGAATTTTAAGGGATTTTTTTTTAGTATGTGATGCTAAAACATGGCAGAGCATGAGCAGATATTACACACAGTTTGAAGTAAAGAACAGCAATTTAAAAAATGAAGTAGAAGGGTGATAGTAAATGGGAAGACTGTAAGCTCTAACTTTTTCTTAGTAAAATCTTCTTTTATCTCTTATACCCCCCACATTAAGTACTAGTACATAAGGACCAGACAGAAGTAAAACAGTAGACTGAAGATACAAGTAAAGACTGGGGGAAATCCAAGAAGAAAAGAAAAATAAAAAGATGCACAAATGAGGAAGCTAAACAGGAAATCATGGTGGACTCAGTACCATCAATGATGTCATCCAAATTCAAACAGTATTCTACAGGCCAAACCTACCCTAAATCTTGATACTTCAGGACCTGGAGATTTAAAATTCAAATAATTCTGAATGCCAGGATATTTTTGCCAGAAGGAAAAAAATATTGGACAAATAATCAGTCTACTTTGCTCATAGTTTGTAAAATCCAGGTTAACAGTTTCTATCAATGCAAACACTGACGTAGCAGAGAAAGAAAGTAAAGATTTCCATCAACTGATCATCTTACAGAAAAAAAACCTCTATATTAAGGTAAAGATAGAATGGAACAGCAGATGAGCTTGCTTGTAAAATCTTAGTTAAATATTCCTGGTTTTATTCCCAAATAAGACCTGAGACTTTGTGGCCTGATGTAAGAGGCAGAAGCAGTCTGATGAGGCAGCCATTTCACAGCACTAACTGGAAAGGCTTTTAATGTTAATTATAGTTATCTCTTACTCAGCTACTGAACTTCTGTTCCTTCCTATCTATGCTCTATTACAATGTTATTAGGATACTACACAAGTTAACTTTGGCAAAATTTAATTTTAGGTTTTTCCCCTTCCCTATCACACCCACATGCTAATGTATTTTTTTAATTTTAAAAAAAAGGGTTCTAGGTAGAAACACTGCTGCTGCTGTACTGGTACACTGTACAGCTGTATCAAGGGACTGGATATCCCTGTGTTTCAGTTTCCATATGGGTGAATACACTTATCCTCATTTTCCATAGTAGGGTAATGAGACTCAACTGCTTGCCAAAAGCCCTGACATTCTTGACTGATGAATGCAGAGGATTATCAGTGTAAATGCTTTCTGTCATCCTTTTACAACTGTCAACAGTTGTTCTTTGTCTCTCTGCTGGATGGCCTAGCTCTTGGAAGTCACTAGTTTGGTGGAAATGAATACATCCAGTCACTTTTGCTCCTGGAAAAAGGAATTAAATCCCTTCCTTAAAAATAACATTATGGAAAAAAAAGTTAAACCTGCCAGGTCTACTCTTGCCCTGGTCTCCCACTCATTTCTACTTGCCTGGCTGAAAAAATTGTATGAAGGTCAAGTAAAAATACTTACCAGAAACTGAACATGTACAGTCACATTCAGGCTTGCTTCATATTTATATCCAAGTAAGCAAAGCCATGTGCAGATGGATTGACAGTGAAGGCCCAGGCAGGGCCAGCCAAGGATTTGCCCAGGGTGACCCAGAGGTGTCTGCTGGGAGCTGGGCTGCCAAGGACAACAGCCACGAGTGGGGCTGGCAGGCTCCTGGCACTCAGCTCTGGGTGCTGTCATCACCCAGGAGAAGCTGGCAGAACTCAGCCACAGCCTGGCTGCCCCCTCTGCTCTGCACCTTTGATACTGGCAGAGAACAGAACTGCCCCACCAGTGCCAAGGCTGCCAAGGCTGAGGGTGAGAAATTAGCCCTGGGCAGACACTTTGGCCTGTCCTTGCTGCCTCACCTGGATTCTGCCAGGTGAGACAAAACACTGGCACTTCCATGCAGTGCCTTGTGTAAGAGCATGGTTTAGGAACATGGTGTGGTTTCTTCCAGAAAGTAAAGCTTATTCCCTTCTTTCCTTGTTCAAGTATCACAGCAACAGCTGCCAGCATAGGGGCTGCAGGCATCCCACAAGCTGGCCTGGTGACAATGGTCATTGTTCTCACCTCGGTGGGGCTCCCAACAGATGACATCACATTGATTATTGCTGTCGACTGGGCACTGTAAGTAACACAATTTGTATACATGTATATATATAAATTACATTTATATCATATAAATGTATATATATATATATATATATATATATATATATATATATATATATATATATAAAAGAAGTGATTCTGTAATTTGAAATGGTATTCATGTAGCCTTACATTAAAAACTCTGCTGATGTGGACATTATCTTGAAATAGTTAGACAAATAAGGGAGTCTAGATGAGTCTTGGAAATATGTCTTGGATGGAAAGGCTGAAGAAATGGAGTAAACTCAGGCTAAAACCAGAGCTGGAAAGGTCACCACAGCAGCTTTTTACATAGATAAGATTGTCCAGAAGAGGACATTGATCAGTCTTCACATTCACAGGGAGGGAGGATAAAGAAGTAGAACAAAGTACCTACCTCAACTCAGATCTCAAAAGAACTTAAGAACTACTTTTATCTAGGATAGTCAGTGGAAGTGGCTGCACCTAGCCAGGCTGGATGATGATCTTCAAGACCAGTTTGAAGGTTGAGCCAGACAAATGTGCTTAAGGGACCTTTCCTCAGGCAAGGATAAGGGGCCAGCATTCCTAGGAAACATGGTTTGCCTGCACTCTACTTATCAGCCCACTGACATTTCAAGGCCATCATGTCAGAGTAGTAAAGCACTCAGCAAGAGACCTGAGCCACTGCTAAAGCCAGCAGGTAGCACTGGCACCCCTGGCAGCCCTGCGCCCATGACAAGAGCCATGCAGCACGGGCATGGTGAGGGCTGTGGATGGCTACTGCTCTGTAACCCCAGCACAGCCAGCCTGAGTGCTGGCACCAGGAATGTCTGCCTCTCACACAGGTCCTGATGCAATTCTGTGCTCTCTGATTTCGGTGCTAAATAGGCAGCACCTGCTTGCAGCCCCCAGTTGTGCAAGTGCAGCCGCTCTGTAGAGAGGGCACTTTGCTGCATCCCCAGTCAGGGGGCATTTCCAGCAAACCACAAGCTGAAACTTAACACAGTCAGGATGAAAGGGATTTGTGTCACCCATGAGAAGAGTCACTTTAAAAATTCATATGGAGTGGTTTATTTGAACTCTCAACTTTCATGTAAATGCTGATGAATCAATCAATTTTGAATAGTCTAGGAAGATGAATCATAAAATACTGGTCCCTAGCTCATTAGCATGTCAGTTAACTGTGTAACTAGCATATGCATACACAAGCAAATATCCAAATTATTTTTATTTAAGCTATATAAAATATATTTCCTTTAATATAGGGAGTTTCATTACATCTGGGTAAATTGTGTTACAAGTCCATTCTGTTATATATCCTATTTTACTCAACTTTTAGCCACTTTTTTTTTTTTGTATGAAGAATTGTGAGAAAAATATTTTCTGTCCAGTGTAACAGAATATTATTATTATTAGCATTAATAGAAGTCATGAATCTTGTGTTGTATGAATATTTAAGACTGTATTACAAAAGCCTTTTTCCTCTATATTGCTCAGTTTTTGCCCAGCTCTTGCAACATCAACATTTCATTGTTTTTCCAGTAAGCCTTCCAGTGTACATGGGAATTATTCTTCTTTTTGTCTTACACAACTTTTCAAAACAACAGAGAAAAGATTTTTCAGGCTATAGCTCCAGATGGCATTAAAAAGTGAGTAAGGAATAGACCCAATTTTCTGTCTTTTGCAGATGACCTTTCAAACAAAAAGCATATTTCTGTATTTCGGCACTTGGTGGTTTCAAGAGCCTGCAGATGCAAAGTGTCAACATGGTTGACACGATGAATATTTTCAGTATTAGTTTTGGAAGTACTGGAGTAAGAAGAATGCTTAAAGAAGGCTGGTTAGATGATCTCACGAGACTGAAATACCCATTACAATGCACTGCAGGTATTACAACTCTCTTAGGTAGCCATAATGTGTATGTGACCTTCATACCTTTAGTTAGTGCTTAGAGACATAAAGAAGAAAAGCAAAATGCTTCCTAGCTCATTTATCAAACACAAGGTAAAAGTTTTACATCTTCAATAATATCAATTAGAGCTCAAATATCAGTAACTCACACGTTTGCACTGAGAGAAATGTCACCAGCAGCAGGCTGGCCTCTCAGTGGAGAAACACCAATGGTGTGTGTTGTGATTCTCCTGATGCACAGTGCAGACTGCTCCATACACTCAGAATGGGGAACACAACTCTGCCAGGCAGTCCCTTTGCTTAAGAGTTTCAGTGCAGACTGCTTCCTTGGAAAAATCCTGCCTTGAAAAGGTGCTAATTAGAGCTCAAAAGGGAGCTCAAACTCTTGAGCTCTGCTCACACAGCTTCTTCTCTACCACAGCTGACTTGTTGCACAATCCAAAATTCACAACACTGAATATCTTTGCAAGAATCACTATTTGATAATCAAAAGGAAAGAAGTCATTGAGTAACAGGAACTTTTATCAGTATGTGCTGTAACTGCTTTTTTTCCCTGTTTAACATGTTCCTGTGGAAATTTTCTTCAAGTCAAAACCCTAAATCTGAACAGCAGGAACTAAAAAAAATGAATTGAGCAAACAAGTGTAGTGGAGTCAACAACTGTGTCCAGGTATAGGCTGTGGAATATTATTGCTGAAGTTACTCACAGTTGTATGTACAATTTGGTAACTCCACACACAAATAAGCTGTCATGCAGGAATTTTCATGATAATTAAGCAGGCAAATGCATAAACATTTATATGCACTGAGTACCTGCTTAAAATATCTGGAAAAAAAATCAGCACAGAGTTTCAATTCTTTTCTATGTTAAGATACAGAATCAGAAATCTGGGCAGTGTTGATATTGGACTGGCACTGACTTTAACAAGCCAAACATCTGGAGATTTCTGAACCTCCATTTTATAACCTACATTTATAAATTAAGTTACTAATATGACAGAGTTTTCAGATGTATATGTTTTTCTTGGAAAAGACGTGACGTATTTCAGACTTAGAAGCTGTATCATCTGAAATCTCATCAATTTTAACTTATGGGATGATTCAAGTGTAACACTTGTCTTTGACAAGTGTAACACTTGTCTTTGACAGCCAGTTGCTTTTGTCTATTTACAATCCACATTTTAATAAATTTATTTTTAGACAGTGTGTAAAAGGTGTAAACAGGGAAGAAATCCCATAAGTGAATAAATGAAAAACAGTTTAACTATATATACACAAAATACTGTCAAGCATACAAATTTAAATTGGAAAAGGTAACTGAAAATGAAGAGGCTTTAAGAACTACTGCATAGGCTGCATAAGAGCCAAAGTCACCACAGGTTTTACAGGAATAAAAATTACTTAAATATGTTCAGTGGCTGCTTGGTTTGTGAGTGTAGTTACACAGCAATCTTCTGAATTATTTTGATTGTATCCTGCCCACTCCACCAACACAATAATCTTCTTAAGTAGCACTTTGGGTTGCTAAGATTGGTACCATGATCACTAATAAAAGGGACTGGTTGTGCTGGCTGATCTCTGCTTTTATTGAATTCGGACATTTGCAGCACCAGTCTCCAAATCAGGCCATGTTGCTGACCTTAACATATAAACTGGGACAGAAATGCAGGTGTGATGTGCAGTTCCACCTTTTCAGTGCTCAATCAGTTTGCATCTCTCGGGGGACACAGCTGCTCCACTCAGCTCAGCTGCACAACCAAGTGTGTGGCAGCACAGCCCATCAAGCTCAGAAAAGGCTGGAGAACCCAAATTACCTGTTCAATAACTACAGGATACCTGATACCAACCTTCTTAACATTCCTAAACATTTTAGCTCATAAACCCAGCAAAGCTGACCTTCAGGCATAATTACAGCTGATGGAGGCACAGGAATTTCCCCAAAGAGCCAACAGCTCACCATTACTGTTTCATTTTGCAGAGACAGGTTCAGAACAATGATCAATGTCCTGGGAGACGCGCTGGCTGCTGGGATCATGGCCCACATCTGCCGGAAGGAGTTTATCAAGGATGGTGACGAGGTAACCACGCTGTGAGCCAGGGTGTGCCAGGGTGTGCTGGGCTATGGCAAAGAACCTGTGAGCTCCCACATTTGGTTCCTCCAGTTATAAAGGATGTTTCAGAGAGAGGACAGAATTGGGCAGCTTAGCACATGGGGTGGAGGGGTCTTTTTCCATGAGGTCGTGTGAAAAGCCCCTGGAGGTCAGAGCCTGCAAGGCAGCTGTGTCTGGCACACTGGGGATGGGAGCAGCAGAAGCAGCTGCACTGCCCTGCAAATGCATGAGATGCTGGGACTGTGAGTCCCACACCCAGCAGTAATCTATCCTGCTAGAGGTGTGACCAGCAACAGAGCAGGGTGACAGATGTCCCTGACTATCTGTGTGGAAGGAGAGGTGAAGGTATCCATGAGTGTGGATATGTGCAGTCAATGAGCTCACATCAAAAGGAACTACCCTGGGCATTGTGAGCCTCTGAGTCAGCATAATCTGAAGCCACCCTTGCAATCATTTTTTTCCCAGACTAGCACAAGCACATGACTCCATTCTAGACTTCATTCTCAGACATCTTCATGCTTTCAACATTTAATACAAGTCCTTCCTTAGAGCTTTGTTTTTTCCTCCTCTGTATCTTATTTCATACAGCACACATACCTCTGTATTCTGCCCCTGCCTCCTTCCACTCCTGTGCATTCTCCTCCCTCTGTGGCATGCATAATTCAGTCCTTCTGTGTAACAGGAACTCCTCATGTCCTTCCTTCAATCCTTGACAAAGGAGATTCCTAATTCCATGAGCCCACCAGATTTGGAGGTGCTAATCTCCAACCATTTTAGCTCCTGGCAGACTCTCATTACCTTTCTTCAACAAAGACAGAATAGCAATGCAGGAACATTTCTTCATCGGGACTGATCTTCATAAGACAAGTTTCATTTCTGTGCATCACCTGTAGTATTCTACACAAATGCAACGTTTTGTTTCTATCATTATTTCTCTCATTCTGCAATTTTTAGGTCAATCCCATTCTCATGCCTTCCTGCAACATTCATTTAAAAGTCCTGCTCTTTCAAGTAGTATGTAGAAAGACAGGCAGTGTCCTCTGAGGTAATTAGCACCTGCAGTAATTACTGATGACAGGATTAGGACTGACTACAGGGGCTACACATGCAGCTACCTACAAAGCCCCTAAAACAAAGCCTATGGGCAAGGGAGGTCATCCATTACAAAGCCAGCAGTGTAGGCTGAGCTCCTGCATAACACAGGCCTCCTGACATTTCACTGCTGGACTTAGAACTCGGTCAGAACTTAAGAAGAGATGTTGCAGTAATATGAAATCCCTCCTGAGGGATTATTTAGACATCTGTGATGAGATTTTTCTTTGAATCATGCTCTGTAATGGTATTAAAATTTACTGCTGGTCTGCCATACATTTTGGCTGCATAATTTGTGCAGTTAGTAATATATACCCAAAGGCCATATTTTCTCAGCTGCAAGCCCACCTCCTTTCTTTGCCAGTATTTACGTCTTACTTTCCCCATCAGAATCTGGCTTGATTTAAAGAACACTTCAATATTTAACTTATGAATCAGTTAATAAAATCCCCTTTATTTCTTTCAAAACAGAGCAAACTGAAGAGACAGGTGTTATTTTATTGGGTTAGAAGAAAGGCATAAGGCAACAACAAATGATTTCTTGGTCTATTTAACTGCACCCAAGAGCAAGCACTGCCCAGAGCTCAGCACACTGGCCATTGAGAGTCTTTACCTTTTGAAGTGAGCCCTGGAATTCTGGTCTCTATTTATCCTACTTGTATCATTTTACCAATGGCAAGCAGCTGTTACGAGTGTAAGTTCAATTAAGAGTTGTGACAGAATTTGCATTTTTACACAGACTCCTTTGCTTCACGCAGATGGTGCAAAGATGCTTTAGTATATATGAGAAACAGCTTCTGGAAGTCCATGGGGGCTCTAGATAATCCTGGTGAATGTAAAGCAGCCCACAGGCTTTCCAAATAAAAATTCCCTTTCTGTTGTGTACAGCAATCAGTGGCAGTATTCCAGATCTTAATGCTTTTCACATAGGTGCCATTGATCTGTGAAACTAAGCCTGTTAACATCCATCAGATTGTGGCTTACCAGAGAAATGGCTGTGTGAAGACCATGAATGAATCTCGTGGACCAGAAACAGTGAAAGGGTTGCAGCACCATATACCCATACAAGTGGAGCAAGAAGAAACTCCAGTGGAGAATCACACTAAGAAATCCAACAGTAAAGACCACTGCACTATTGAAATAAATGAACTAGAAACAAATGTGTGACTGCTACACTCAGAGGTATCTCACACCCCAGTGACCTGATACCCAATCTCTACCTCACAGCTGGAAGAAGGACTCTTTGCCTTGAACAGGAAAGCGTGGAATTATCGCCACCCTGCTTGTACTGGAGCTAGGAGACCAGCTGTGAATGTCAAGAGAGGCACACAGCTTGCAAGAGACATGGGCTTCTTTAGGTGGAAGATTCTGCACTCACTGACTTCAATATGGTATTTGACACTCCTTTGGCTTCCTTTTTTTTAAGCTTTTTTTTATTTGACCCTTTTTGATTTTCTAACCAAAGCCTTTTTTTGTGAATCTCAGTAATTACCGACGCTGTAGAATTTTTGCTATGTGAAAATGTTTCACCAAAATTGCTAAAGATACTAATTTTGTCTAATATTCACTAAATATAGAGTTTGTGCTTAGTTTTAGAACAGCAGTAAGAAAATCACACTGATTTCCTGATCTCAAGGGCTTCCATCTATTCCTAAATAACAGTGCAAGCACAGGGGAAGTGAAGTGTGCATTTGTGCAAGAAAGGGCATTAAGGTAACTGTGATGGGCAGCCTTCAGAGACAGGCAGTCAAGTGTGATACCTAACACAAAGATTTCCTAAGTCACTGCAGAGCACAGTTTGCCTTCCAAGTGCCAGATTTATTAACCTTTTTTTAACCTAACTCTTCAGTAAAGTCAGTTCCATGCACTTGCAGTGGCAGAGGCGATGTGAGCTGTAATCCACAAGCACTGGTGCTAATGTTCCTCTCCTGTAACCTATAGGTTGTTCTACTGTAAATATTATAAACTCAAAGCTCAAGCTCATGAACTCTGTGCTGTGTCCAAAGGGCAGACTGAACACTAACCTGGAGCCGAGGATGCTGAGTTAAAATGGGGTTTGGGAGGGGTTTGCTGTGGAAACTGTCCCATTATTTCTCATTATTCAGTCGACAGTTACTCCCTTTCCACTGTCACTGAATCTTTCACTTACAGTAAAATCTGCCACATATGTTTCCAATGTTTGTGATAGAGAACATTTTTAATAAACCTGCCATTTAAAAACAGGCTGTCTGTGCACTTCTACTATTAGTGTCTTCCTATGTCTCTGCTAAAATAGAGAGTGGAAGTGAGGAGACCTTTTGAAAAGTTGGGATTTGATCCAGAGATTACATACCAGCTCATACCAATACACTTGACATATATTTTGCTACTTGTGGCATAGCAGCTTGAGATACCATGTGCCTGGTATTCTAATATGCTCTTCTCATCTGTAGTCAAAAAGGAAACTTCAAACCCAGTCAAAAAGGACAAATTCTGCATTAACCAGTAGCAGAAGTGTTTCATGCACTAGTTCATTGCTGATTCAGTGTATCATTCATTCATGATTGGTGCTTTTCCTGGGATGTACATGTTCACCTCTTCTTTAAGGGCTCCTGTTCAGACTATTTCTTATATCATGCACTGAATAGTTGCCTCAGAGCACTGTAGTATAGGTAGTTTAATTACCAAGCAGTAAAGCCAGAAAGAACACACATAGGTCTTCCTTGTCTGTAGTTCCTCAGAAATTACATATTATTTTGAAAGTATATACAGTTGGTAACTGTTTTCTCAATTTGAGCCTAGAGTGAAAACAACAAACTCAGAACACAAAGAATAGGGAAGAACTGAAATGATTCAGAGCAGTTTGCTCCAGAACAAGCCCAGTAAAGGACCTGCTCTGCAGAGTGTCACAAGAATGAGTGACTGGGGAGAGCTGAGGCTGGTCTGTGCCCCCCTGAATGGGCAGAAGCACTGACTGGCAAACACAACATCTGATATTTTCATCTCAGTGGCACTGGCAGCTCCTGGAGGTTCCCCTCATCCTTCCCCAGCTGTCCATTCCTGCCTGCACTGCCTCCCCTCCTCTCCCAGCTGTACAGACCCAGTTTTTTATGAGGCCAGACAAAGAACCAGATGAGAAGCATTTTTAATTCAAACCAGTTCACATATGTTTTTAGCACAGTCCTAACAGACAGTTGTGTCAACACAAGTGAAGGGGTGATGCAGGGACAAGATCAAGCAGCCAGGATGAAACAGGGTAAGGGCACGTGGACTGGGCAGGGTCTCCGTGTGCCAACTGCACCCACAAAGAAAACACAACCCAAAGTTTCAACTTGACTCAATTACAGCTACATGAAGTGATAATGGGATCCTGCCAGTCATCTATCAGTTTGCAAGCACCTTGCATAGCTAAAAATTACAAAGAGGCAGGCCAAGTGGATACAAGATTTGGAACAAGTAGTTCTGGACTAAGTGGTTTTGCAGAGTCTGCCCACACACCATGCCACTGTGCCATGCAGAAAGTGCTCCCAGCCTTAGCACCACCCTCCAGCCCAGCCACCCACAGCCTCTGGCTAACTGCAAGTGCAAATCCTTTTGCCCCTTGCCTGAGACAGCTTACTTGGTGTGACACTTTTCAGTGCAGTCATGGCTCAAAAGGTCTAAGTCAACTCTGGTGCTTAAGCAGCTCCTAGGAGAGCTTCAAATGAGATAAAGCACCAAAGACCAGCAGTCAGTTGTGCTGCTCAAGTCCTGCACAACAAAGTAAACCCATCATGGGTTTTCAAAAATTTTGCCCATTATGCTCTCACATAGGTAATATGGGTAATATGGGAGTCTCATGTGTGAATGCATATTTTTATGGAATCAACAGCCTGGTTTAAAATCAGGTTTCTGCATTCAAACCCTACTCAAAGAGTATCCAGTTCTGCTGTAACTAGAGCCATAAGGCACTTGGTCTCTGTACATGTTAGTGTACTGTGTCCTTGACTGGAGCACCTGACTGCTGCTGCAGTCATGCTGTACTGAACACAAGACACACTGCTAGCTGGGAGAGGTGAACTCTGCTGGTGTGATAATTTCTGATCATTTCTATGGTAAGTTCTCCTCCATTTTGCTATTTTCTGTGTCTCATGGTGTGTGTTGTCAAGCAGCTTGATGCACAGAGCAATTAGACTGGCAGTAGGTTCCATAAGATATTTGTATGCATGGGTCTGTTCACATTTTCCAGTTATAATCACACTCCCTTCCAACAAAAATAACAAAGCTGTTGATTATCAAGTTAGAGTGCAAGCTTTGTGTTGGTAAATATGTTTCTCCTACTTTCAGTGCATATAAACAAACGTGTGACCTTTACAGTCTCAAAAAATTTGTATTAAAAAAATCAATCAATCGACCAGTCAATCACTTATTACAACAGTCTGCATGGTATAATTTCAAGCATATGTGGAAAGAACATATTTCTTAACTGGCAACATTCAATCCTATTTTGAAGTTGCCTTCCCCTGCTAAACAGAAAGGGAATGTGGCCAATTAAAGTCTCCTAAAGGCACACTGGGGAAGAGTCTTGAGGAGGGAAAGATCATTAAGAAGGGTGGTGCACTGCATACAGCTATAGAAGAAAGAATTTGGAAAGTAACCCAGATCAGCACATATTTATCAGAGGCAGTGGTTTTATGCTTGTTAATTTGCAACTCCTTTGCTCTGATGACACTACTGAGAAGAAAGAAGCCACCGCAGATTGTTGTGGCATAAAACATCATTAAAGACAAATTCAAATAGGTTCTTGAGGACTTTGCCAATGCCAAGGGAGTTCTGCAGTGTTGAATTGCTGTAATAAATCCTTGTGCAACAATTAGAACTGAGAGAAAAAGATACAACCAGAGCACTTACACATCCCAGTAATTCCCAACAGCTTTTGGCTGCCAACCCAAATACAGAAGTTTATGGAACTAATACAGTTACTCACATGCTCTGCTGGTCTTAATTGATTCCACTTAAATTATTTAATTGCACCTAAGTTTATTTGTGCCAGCTGAATATGAATCTTAAAATACAAGTAAGATTATCTAAATAGTCAAAACATTAAATTGGAGTTACCCACTCTGCTAATCTAGCAATTCTATAGAAATTCTATTCTATTTTCTATAGAAAAGACAGGAACTCTGTAACATCCCCATTTGATGAAGTCTCGCTTTCAATTCTACAATAAACCTCAATTTTAGTCCCTTTTTAACAACAGCAAACTGATTTATAATACTTTCAAAGCAGACAGAAAGCTTCATCTTCAAGCCAGATGGACAGTGTTGGAGATGACCTCAGTCCTTTCTGTGCTTTCCATAAAAATGAGGTAACCATTAGCAGAGGGTGGTTGATGTGTGCAAGCAGAATGTGTAACCTGGGAGATGAGTGAGTGTGGAAGGCTCAGGCTGCCTTTGATCTTGCCCAAGGCTGTGCCTCTGCTGAGCAGCCAGGTGTGTTTTTCCAGCACGAGCAGCTCTGCCACTGCAGCCACAGAGGCAATGAGCAATTGCTGGTTTTCCCCTGCAGGCAGCCAGCTGACTGATATCACAGCCCCACACCTGAGGATAAGTACAGGGAGGAGAGAAAGTAATGAAGGTTTTTCTGCAGTGATGCTACTGTTGCCTACCTTGCAGTGGGAGAGCACAACTCCTTGCAGCAATAAGTATCTGGCTTTGCTGCATTTGGAAAAGAGGCCCCAGAACAGACAAATTTAATGAACCCATTCGCTAAGGGCTGAGCTGAAAATGAAACACATGAATTAAAATTCTCAGTTTAGCCTGTGATTTCACCTACAACTGAGATGAGAGACACTCAAAATTACATTCCTTACTAACTACTCTGGAGCATACTGATTGATATTCCTGGAATTTTAAGAGGGTTTGTCCCACAAAACCCCAAATGGATTAGATCAATAGAACAGGAAGGGTGGTCACAACTTAAGGTCAGGTTCATTGTTCACTCAGAGTTCCCAAGTGACCACAAGAATGCAGGGTTTGCTTCCCCTCTGTAAACAGAGAAAAGGTCCTTTCTAAATCAACAGGGTGATGGATAAATGAGCTGAAGACTGAGACAGTTACATAACACAGCAAAGGGGACTCACGATTACCTTGGATTAGCCACTTCTGTCTCTCTGGAAGCACTACTCACAATAGTCACAGGAATTGCCAGGCTTCCATTTTAAGTGACAGAACCTCAGATGCCATCATTTATAAAGCAGCAACAGTTGCATCTCTGTTGCCTAGAAGATGATATATGGGAATAGATTTGGCACAGCAGAGATTTCTGGCAGATTTGTGTCACAGGGTATTTTAGAAATCTTGCAGGCTGTCAAAGTGAAATCGTAGCAGTCTGTTACTGAGAGTGGTATTTTGGGGAATGAGTACAGAAGGCTTCAGAAAGACAAGATGGGGAGTGTGGTGGGTGAACAGGGAAAATGTTCAATCACTTCTCCTGCAATAGAATCAAACCTTCTTTCCCTGCTGGTTCCACGATGAGATGGTGCCAACAGCTGGAGATGTAGGGAGGGAGCAAAGCATCCATTCTCCTCACAAAGCTCCTGTCCCCACATGGCCACTGAAGGTAACTCTGCATGTACCCACGGGTACCTGTGACTCCCTTCACAGCTGTCCTTCCTTCCAAACCAGCATAAAGCACTCAGTCCAGCACAAGAACCAGCAAATGCTGCTCCTGAAGAGTTTGCAACTCAATCATTATAAAACTCTAGATTTCCCACTCCACTGGGAATTCCACTGGGATGTGCTCAGGTAGGTCACAGATGTGCTTTTCAGGTTCCATCTCTAGAAGTTTTGTTCTGCAAGGTACAAAGAGTTCTACATCTGTTGCTTTAAAATCAGCCCTCTTTCATCACAAAGAGCTATCTGCATTTCATTTAGGGATTAAATGTATGCTTCTGTGTTTCTGCACACCACAGCAGCTGAAAGCCAGGCTCTGACCCACCACATGAAACTCACCGTAGTTAATCATCGCTTTTGAACTTTCCTAAAAAGGATCTGATATCTCTATCCCACCCCTTTCCACCCCCCTGCACCAAAAAGTATTTTAATAAGATGGAAAAAGCAGGGGAAGCAAAACAAGAAGTGTTTTATGTTCACAGATATCTCATATTACATCTGCTACAAAAACTGCATGGGCTAAATGGCAAAACCAAAAGAAAAATGAGACTGACCTTGAGATGTTTCATTATGATTTCATTGCTTCTAGTGGTTGTGTTGGGTTTTACCACTAGGCTATTAAAAACATGTGGAAAGTGCACAGAATTAAGTCAAACTGAGCATTTTCAACCCTTCTTCTTTTCCATTTAAATACTTTCATATTTCTTTAATCAGTTTTCCTGAAAACAAAGTGCAGAGATTTGGGTAGTCTATATTGAAAGTTAATCAGTATAATCTTTGTTTTAGAATAAATCATTCCCTTTTTTGAATAAAAGAAATAATTTTTCTGACATTAATCCTTCCTAACCACATATTTGGGAAGGGAGGAATCAGGATGGACAGGAGGGTGTCAGTCCAGCACTGTGGCTGGATCTAGCTCTAGCAGGAAGTTTTGAAAAGAAGTTTAAAAGCTCTGCAATCGGGAGAATTTCCACAGCTCCTTCTCAGCTGTGGTCTCCACACTGGTGCTGAGCACAGGACTGATGTACACCTCCACACCTCACTTTCTGCACAAGCTCTCCAGAGTAAATTTCACAATGGGTATTAAGAATTAAGAGGTGATGTGCATCCCATTTTGTTCATCCCACAGGTGGGAACAACCTGGAAGGGTCACTTTGGTTGTTTGTGCCTGGTTTGGCATTGGGAGATTCCCTTTGGTTCCTCCCAGCTGCTTTGCAGAGAGCAGGAACCCCCAAAGTGAGTTCTCCAGTGCCAGATCATTCAGCTGTGGCTGGTGGGGCTGCCTCAGGGTACAGCAACTCAACTCTTCAGCACATCAGGGGAGTTTTCAGCTTTCAGTTTATTCCACTGCTGCATTTGCAATAAACAGGCCCAAACCAGAGGTCCACCAGAAGGAAGGGGAGACATCTAGAGTGTTATGTAAGTAATCAAAGTGAATTTTAATCCTGCATGAAAGATGGATTTTAAGATCATTTTAAAGCTAATTCCTGTGATGACTGTCAACAAACACACAATTCTATCCCAAGTAACAAAATGAGTCTCACTAATTTCTTGTATGCAACTGGAGTTGAAAATACTGAAAATCAATACAATTTTTTATCAGAAGCGACAGTCTCAGCAGTATCATAATCATATGCTAAAAACAGATTCTGGAACTATCATGGGGAAAATCTGAGTAGCCTGTACAACTGTACATTAAAACACTCTTTGTCTGATTCAAAATCATTTAAAGAAGGACTTTCTTGATGGACTTTTTAATGTCCTTGGACACTACTGAAGAATTTTTATGGAAATACTTTGTATACTGGATTATTAGAACACATTTATCATCCACTGCCTGCACATATATCTCACAGCTGGCTGACTTCACAATAGCAGCATGAATCACAGCTACAGGGCACACCAATATTTTCCTCACTAAAGGCAATGGAATTCTTTAGGGAATTTACTCACTGTTCTTGTATTAGAATAATAAACCAATTACAATGACCTCCATAAATTAATCCATTAAACAAGGAAATATTTTAAAAAAACCTAAGCTTATATTATGTAAGAGTCCATATATGTTTAAGTTTCTAGGATACCTACACTCAAACCCAGGAATCAAGACTCACCAACATTACACTGTAGAATGAAATCAATTACAGGATATTGGACTATAAAATAGAAGCCTCCCAAGAGACTGCTTCCTATCAAAAAATCTATTTGTAAAATATGTCTTTATTCTTGTTAAATAAGAATAAATTTTCTTAGGTTTTTTAAGCAAAATTTGCAAAAATGTTAGTGGAGTCGGACAACACGGTGAGAAGGGGCATCATAAATTAAACTCTTATTTACCGCCAGGAAACACTTTCAAGAGAGAACAATCATGCGGTTTTGATCAGACCCCTCCCACCTCCCTGCTCTGCACGGACCACTGGGGAGCAGAAGAAATGGCAGTGGGGTCCCAGGAAGGAGGATACTTCCCATTCTCATCCACATTGATAATGCAGCTCCCCAGCCTCACTCCTGCATGCACCGAACGCCTGCTCAGGAAAAGTCATGTCTGTCTTGCACAGCAGCAGGAGAGGAGGAGGGCGTTTGGCCATAGATGACTCAGGAGCAGCCCTGCCAGCCCAGCTCTTCAGCACCTGCAGGAGCTGGAGGATCCTTTCCCCAACTGCCCTTTTAATGTAGTCCTGAAGGATTTATGAGAGCTAAGATAAATAATCTCCAAGTCCCAAAAGCAGAGATTCTTCTGCGGAGCAGATGCAGCAGCTCTTCACCCCAGCAGGGCTGCCTGGCCCAGAGCCCCCGGCGAGGGGAGCAGCTGCCAGCCCTGGGGAGCAGCCCCACGGGGACCCTGTCCTGCTGCTGGGGACACTGTCCCTCTACTGGAGACACTGTCCCACTGCTGGGGACACTGTCCGACTGGCAGAGACCCTGTCGCACTGCTGGGGACACTGTCTCTCTGCCAAGGACCCTGTCCCACTGTTGGGGACACTGTCCCACTGCCAAATCTGCGGTCAGTTCCTCAGGAGCTGCCACTGCTCCCCCAAGGGAGGCATTGCCGGCCTCCCTCTGCCCCCACCACACCTCCTTCAAATTTCATCCATAGTTTTTCTTTGGGAGTTTTTCTTTTTTTCACAGAATCACAGAATCTTTGGATTGTAGGGGACCTTGAAGATCAACTAGTTCAAATCCCCTGCCATGGGCAGGGACACGTTCCACTAGACCACGTTGCTCCAAGCCCCATCCAACTCACCTTGAACCCTGCTAAGGATGGGGCAGCCATAGTTTCTCTGAGCAACATGTGCCAGGGCCTCACCACCTTCACAATAAAATTTTCCCTAATATCTAATATAAACCTACTCTGTTTCAATTAGAACACATTCCACCTTGTCCTGTCACTGCATGCTCTTGTAAATAGTCTTGTCCCATCTTTTCTTAACAAAATATTAGTTTTAAAATAATTTTCGCTCAGAAGAGTATCTGTATAATGCATAAATCACTTCTTCTTCATTAAACAGACCACTCAGACCCCGGACACCACAGCACAGGGTGTGAGGCGCTCGAGGCAGGGCAGGACGCACCTCACAACCCCACAGAAGCCTTGACTCCGTCCCTCATCCTCCCTCCCTCCGCCCCACAAGGGCCCCCCGGAGCTCACCCCTCCTGCCAGCTGAGGCTGGGCACATCGGGATATGGTGCTCCTTGCAGAGGGAATCACAGGGTACCATCTTGCATCGGCAGAGCCTCGGCCTTGTGCCGCCTTCCTCCCTCCCCACAGAGGGGCCGCCATGGCCGGGGCCGCGCCTCCCCTCACAGCCGGCGGGATGGCGCCCGCTCCGCTGTGGGAGCTCCGTGGCCCTTTGGGTCAGGAGGCGCCTGCAGCTGTGTGAGTGTGGGGAGCAGCGGGGAACGGGCTCCCCATCCGGACCCTCACAGCACCCCGGGGAGACAAATGGAGTAACACAATGTGGGGAGGGAAAACCCCATGGGAAGATGCCGCACTCGCGGGCCTTTTCCCTCAGAAATGCCCGAGGAAGAAGCCGTGGGGTACGTGGAGGGGCGGTGTGGGGCAGGAGCCGGCGCTGGGTGCCCTCGTGAGGGGGTGGACATGGGGCGACGATCCTGGAGGAATCCAGGGTGAGGGGAGCACGGCTGCAGAGCGGCCCGTCCACATGGCACACACAGATGGGCTGCGTGCCCACCGCCTGAAATAAAAGCTCATTATCCACCAGCTATTTTTGGCACCTGATTATTCTTTATAGCTCTCAAGCTGCATTTGTACTCCTGTCGCTGTGAAAAATCATAGCTCGGAAAAATCCCATTTCCCCCCATTTTGTGCAGTATTTTCTGTAATGAGGAAATATGGCTTTTAAAAGAAAAACAGCAAATAAACCCAGACCTCAGTCTGCATACAGACCACACAGGAATAGCAAGCATAAATAAATGCATATTTAGGGATAAAATTGCCAACTGAATGTTTTTGACTTCAACTTTCACTATTCAAACATCTATCTCAGCCTTAAAACCATTCTATCCTTCTCTTTCCCAAATCCAAGCAAATTACAGGAAGGAAGTTACATGAAAGTAATGTCTGTGTTGCCTCTTTGTGGCCTAAGAAAAGGCCAACTTCCCAAATCCCATTTTCACTAAAGGAAATAATAAAATTAGAGCCTGTTCCTGGGTCCCGCCATACAAGGTCTGGATTTGACTTTTGGGTGATGGGTACCAGCCACAGTCAAAACATACATAGGCTTAGTCCCATGGACTTCTGATGATTCCTCAACATCCCTCATGGCATTTCTTCCTCCTTTAAGAGAAAGAAATCAACTAAAAAAAAACATTTTGGCCTGACAGCATTATGTCCAATGTCATAGGTACTGATAATACCAGGTAAGTGAGGAATAAGGCCTGTGGTTCTTCCTCACCAATCTCTTACAGAACAATCAAAGAATCTTGGCTTTTACTGGGTAAGAATGGTGGTGGTTTTTGGGGTGGGGTTGCTGCTGGAAAACAGTGCCCCATTTAAAGGACAGATTCAGTGTGCAACTACTTGAAACAAATTTAGATAAGTGTTTCCTTACTTTACCTTTAAACTGTAGGTGAGTCCCCTTTGGTAAAGGCTGCTGCTTGCTCCAAAAGCTTAACAGTGCATGTGTCATCCTGACATTTTGGGCCTGATTCTACAGCTGCTAAAATGAACCTTCACCCCTGCACTCACTGCATCAGACAGACTCTCAAGGGATTCAAAGAAGTCTGAGGCATCTGACTTTTCATAGAATCTTAATCCAAGGGACAGAAGTTTGAAGACAATAGAACAGTTCTCCATAAAACTATACAAATCTGCATATTCTCAGCTTGTTCAGGAGTTTAATAAATTGGTCTTTTTCACAGAAGTCTGGCAGAACTTCCACTGGAAGTTTGCTGGAGATGGCTAATTGACTTGAGCTACATTCTGTAGACATTTTACATAGAAATCTATCCCAGCAGTCAGTTGGAAGGATATTTTATTGCTCAGCTCTATAGCTGATACTAAAAAATGTGTGGGTTTTGCAATTTCTGGGGCCAAGCTTTTACTTTTTCAGGAAGCAGTCTTTCCTTCTATGATTAATGAGTGTGTTGAATTGTCTAAGGTAGGGAACAACAGCTTGAAATTACTGTCATGAGCTATGGGAAACAAAGGGAGAGTGTGGAACTAGATCCCCAGCAGGAAAACAGCTGGTAAAAAATTAAGCCAACTGTGTTTCCAAGTCAATCCTGGAATGCAGTATGCAAAACAACATGTGTTCAATCAGAAATCCTCAAAAGAAAAGGCCTTTTTGTCAAGCAGATTAGTTGCCTCAGATGAAGGACATTATAAGCAACTGAGAAACTTGTATCTCTGTAGGTCTTCTTTTCCTTGGTTTCTTTATTTTCTGATTCCAACAGGAGCTGAGAGCACTCAACATCATAAAACAGGAGAAGCTTTAAGGGAGTATGACAGCAAGCACTGTCTCCAGACTTGAACTAAACAAACTTCTTTAGATACTTAATGGTTTTCTCCTAAGACAGCCCACACTCACTAATCTCTTCTCCACCATTAGTCTCACTCCTGCCTCTGGGTGTGAATGAGATACACTGTGGAAAATTCTACCACATCCATTAAATTCCATCCTGTCACTCCATCCTCTGATCACACCTTCAGAGACATTCACCCAACTGCCCCATGGGCAAACAACAGCAAGACAGAAACTTTACCAAAGCTCTGGAAGGCAGACATTTTATATATGTATTTATATATATATTCACAAGAGCATTGTTTTATCTTAAAACCTTTCTAAAACAGGAATATACTGCAGGTTTTAGCAGTAGAGATAAAATATTACGGGATCCAGCCTTATTTTGTTTTTCTCATCCAAATATACACATTGTTGTAACAGAGAAATAATTGCATCCAGAATTATTACTGCTGCTTGATGACCAGAATGCCTCATACAACTGCTCTGCACTTGAAACTACTGCAGATATTCATCTGCCCTGGCCAAGAACAGCATCTTTTGGGTGGAGGAAAAGAAAGGAGGCATAAACATGGTTCACTTAAAATGCAGTGACAAAAATGGCATTTGAAGGCCTGCGTTCAAAACAGTCCCATATTGTTATTACAGATGGAAACAGTGAGGGAAGAGAAACAGAAGAAACAAAAGCCAGCTTTTGTGAGTTCCAGAGCAATCCCTTATGATCCTGGGTCTTGTATAAGATGATTTGGAAGCTTTGGAAAGGCATTCAGGGTCTCTCCCTGAATAAGGCACTGAAACACACTGTCTTCCATGAGCCTGGCCCAGTGCCACAACAGTTTCTGCATAATTCATTGCACGTTTTGCTAAGTGTTCTCTGGATATCTATATAGATGTATACACATAGACATATATGTATTTTTCCATATGTTTTCCTGCAAAACAGAAAAGTAAAATAAGTTACATAATGGAATACAGAATTCAGAATGAGACAAACATGGTACCTGTTGACATGTCACACGTGCCCCAAAACTAAACCAGAGAGGATTGATTTTGAATGTACCCTAAGTCTGTAGATATAAATTATTTCTTGTCTAACAAAGTTTTCATATAACTCAGCCAGGAGGGCTAATGTTTGACTTCCCAAGTACCTTCTGCCCTTTTCAAGCCCCATCATCTTTTAAGCTTATTAGCACTATTCCTAGCAATTCCTTGTGTCTTTCTCAGTGACAAAATGTTGATTAGGGACAAAACTATTTTTTCCCCACTCTTAGATCTGCAGAAGCAAAGAGCAATCCTGAACCCCATCATCTTTGAACATAAGATGCTTAAGAGATGCAGTAAATAGATCACTATTCTTATGAAAAGAATGGATATTCTTCAAATAGCTTTGTCCCTGTATCTTTTTTTCCTGCAGTTGAAAAGAGATTCAAGTAGAGATGCTATTATTTCCATAAGAAATACACTAAGTATAGCATTATTTTTCTCCTCCAAGTGGTCAGTGATTTAAATACTGCTTGTGACAGTTCGTAATCTAATGACACATTTAACAGACACCAATGGGTCTAATCTTGCTTTAATTTGTCATCTATTTTCACCTCATGTCTTCTGCACCAGCAAGCTTCACAGTTTGTTCTTTGTTTTCCTTTTGAAGTGATTGCTTAAAAGTATTATGAAATACCTTTGCATTTTTTGTTATCAGAATTAGTGAACAAATCCTGCATCTCTAACCACTGTGTCTGCTGTGGCTATAAACAAAAGCCAGTAAGAACAGTCCATTAAGAAGTCTGATAAAACAGATATATACTGTTCCATTTCACAAAATATTGTATTTTCAACCCTTTTTGATGTGTGACTCCCAGTCATGCTTTAGTGGAAGTCTTTAAGTTCAGGGTTCAGACATTCACTTGTTATGCTTCAATCATGTGTGTAAATTGGAATTATTTACACAAGAGTCTGAAAACTGGAGCCTTAATTTAACTCAACTACAGTGTTACCTCCCATGTGATGGGATTGTATGACTTCACATTTTATCTCAGTTCTTCTTCCTCTTCCTCTTCCTCATCTTCCATCTCCTCTTCTGAGTCATCCTTATTCTTTGAACTGTTGCTGAATTCAAGGTTCCCTTCAATATCCAGCACCTGTAAGTGCTTCAGGTTTTGGAAGGTACTTTCTTTCAGTGCTCCAACTGCAATCTTATTAAACCTTAAACAAACAAAAAGGCACCTTTGTTAAAACAAACTCATTTTTATATACAACAGAGAAATTAGGGGACCAAGAGGAAACCATTCTGCAGCTACTCTATACTGACCCCAGTTACTCTAAGTTTACACTGACTCACAACAGCACTCTAGAAGCGCTGACTCCTCTAGATGGGGAAAGAAAAAAAATCATAATATTGGAATTCCTCCCCCACAAATTCTTTCTCTTGCTATTCTCCTTTCTCCTTCCCAGAGAGGAAAAGCATCTGTTTCACAGCCCATATTTTAAAGTATAACTGATTTTTCATAAAATTCTGTGTCATTCCTTGACAGTTTAATTCTTCATCTACTAAACTCAAAACGAAGTAACCCTTTAAACACAAAGCAGTCATTTTTCAGCTGTTATTTGCATTTCCAGGAATACAAATAAACTAATCTGCAGTTTATGAACCTGTCACATATACTGATCTGTTACTTTTGAACTGTATTCTGTGTAATATTCCAAATGTATATTATTGTTTCACAGCACTGAAATGATTAATGGCCTCCCATTAAAAATATGCCTGAGCTTGGGTGGAGTTGCCTCCTGAATATGTTAGCGAAACTGTTTTGCAAATTCCTTTTTTCTTTATATAGAAATATAGAATGTGGCATATGGTTTCTGGTTCACATCCAAGCATTCACTAAAATCTCATAAATGTGAGCAGCTGAATAGACAGACTGCTCTAATTTACACCAGACTTTGTAATTTTATTTGCTTGGTATGGAATCATTCATCCATAAAGGTATGCTCCAGAACTGTTCAGAACTACAGGGCAGTTTAGCTGCATATAGTCAAAATAAGATCATATTTAGTCTTCTGCAGCCTAAGCCTTTTGAACACAGCCATTGGATCAGCTTAATCATATACTAAGGAATTAATAAATTACTTCTAAATAATATTTTCAATAATATTCCATCAGATTAGAACTGACTATATTACAGGGACAGATTCCCTTAGTGTGCTATAAATCTCTGCTTCAGTCAGTTGTTACTGTGAGTTTACATTACATGTGAAAAAAGATCAGTATCTGTCATCTACAAAAACAAAGTCCTCATCCAACTGACAGAGTGGGAAAGGACCCAGCAAAGCCACTAAACTGGGTTACATAACTGTCACAGTTGTAACTTGTCACTTGTTTCTGACAAAGCTATCCAGGGAATGCACACAACTCCAAGATTACTCACACACACCTCACTGGAGGGGGATTTTGTCAAAATCCAGGGCCAACAGACACAGGCAAAGCTGCACTTCTACAAGGGGACTGTAAACTTTTGGCTCACAGCTGAATATTGGAATATGACATCATGTTAAACATTAATTGCCCAGAATTACTGGCATACCCAATCCATTCTAATAAGCATAGAAAAGACAAGCTCTCTAAAAAGAGTTTATTGTGTGTATCCTTGTTGTTTCTGAGCAGATAAATACAGTTTTGTCACATATTAGTGTAAACCAAATATACTTGTTCAAAAAACAAGGATTTTAAATACTTTCTAAAAAGTAAGCAATTATAAAGTAGATGAAGAAGAAAAAATCTTGTATGTTGGAGTGGAAGCTTGACCTTACCTGAGGTAAATCCCCTTTATTTTGGGTGTGGATTCAAAAGCATTCTCTGAAACCGTTGTGATCTTGTTGTTCTGGAGATACAGATATTCCAGAGATTCTGGCAGGCCTAATGGGATAGATGTCAGCTGGTTGCCAGCCATGTCTAGTGACTGCAAGGAAGAGACAACAAGGGGTCAAATAACTGAATTTAAACATTAGAAACACACCAGAAAGAGATTTAATTTTGAAGTTATATTTATTATAGAATAAAATCATTTAATCTACCTCTAATTTGCAGCAAGGCAAGTGTGGCCAAGACAATTCTAGTCTCTTACACTCCTATTGAGCATCCTGATTCCACATGATATGTCATGCTGGTTTGTTTCAGAGTTCCAACATTTCTTTATCTCTGTCCCCAGGCATTAGCCCATGTCTGTTTAAGTAAATTAAAAACAGGCTGGGTTTCAGATATGCAGGAGAATTCCTTGGCATCTGCTACTGCAAACACTTTGCTGGCTGAGGATGGTGATAGGTGCAGTTACACATAAAACCATCTGGAAATATTCTAACATGGAGGATGTATGAAGACAGCAGGACTAAAGGTCATGGTTGTTTTTCAGATTAATTTTTTGCAAGAGAATGGATCAATAGAAGTGTTTTGTTATCCTGTATTGTAGTATTTTCATAGCACCAACCTGATACTATTTACCCACTAGTCAAAGCCACACTTCTGCAAACAATTGTCCTCATTCCAGTGTTTTTATTCCTCACATAATGCCAGTCTGGAAAACAATTATCATAGAACCATTGAATTGTTTAGGTTGGAAAAAAGCTTTAAGATCATTGACTCCAACTGTTAACCCAGTACTGCCAAGTCCATTATGTAAATGTCTTGCTTTGCAGTTGCAGAGTCTCCAGCGATTTCCATGGAAACAGTGTGGACTGAAGTATTTACTAAGTATATGCATGATCAGGACCTTTATGGGTGGTTATTTGCCAAATTCACTCCAGTGCAACTACTCAGAAACCGACTGCACAGTTAAGCACTTAATGATAAAAAAGATTCAGCTGGAAAGAACCAACAAGAATTAATGCTGTTCCAACGAAAAGCAAGAGCCATAAATGCCCCATTAGTCCAGCAGAACTTTAAGTCAGTGCTATTATCTGAACCCTGTTTAGTGGGAGTGGGGTTTGCTGTGGGGATGGCCAATGGCTGTCAGCAACACCTCTGGCTTTACATTGACTGCAGGGAGGGAGAGTAGAACAAAAGTTCCACATAATTGTGAATCTGGACCTTTGAGAAGGAAAGCTCATCATTCCAACCAGCAACTCCAGCTACCCAGCAGGGATCATGACCCATTTTTGTTTGAAAATAAAACAACCTACATTTTATTAAGGTGCTGCAGAAAAGCAATCCCAGCCGTCTGTAATTTTCAATGGCATCTTCCTTCCAGGCTGCTTTGCATGTTAAATATATTTGCTCACACATGTATCAGTGTGGCACCAAACAAAGGCAAAAGGTATTATTAAAGCCAGGGACCAAATCTGCAGCTGATGCAAACAGCTCTGGAGACACTGCTGCTGCACTGCTGATTGACATTGACTGAGGAACAAGTTATTGGTTATTCCCAGACACAACAGAAAGGGAAACGTTCCTATAGATTAATGTCAGGATTGTCTGAAAACACACTGGGGGCCAGTGTGACATATGCTGCACGTCCTTGTCCCTGATCTGCTCTGAGATGTGCACACTCTGCTGTGCAGTGACCTGACCATATGCCCCCTCCCTGGCTGCTGTATGACACAGGCAATACCTTTCACTGCAGGAAAGGGCCGTTGCCTAAAAGGAAATGCAGACAAATCCTTCAGCCGGCGTAACAATTCTGAAAGGTCATTTTGCTCAGCACAAATGTGATTGTTCCTGCCTGCCTTATGGTTTGTGTTTAACTTTCTCCAACAATTAAGCAAATGAGAAGACTGCTGATTGAATCCAGACTCCGAGCTGCTCCCCAGGTGCCTTAGCCAGCTGAGCTGCTAAATCCTACAGCTTGGCTTGTCTGACTATAAGCTGATGTGGGGGCTTTGAGAATTAAGAGTGTTTTTGTTTATGCATTCCTTCCTCCTGCTGTCTCTATTCAGAGCTGATTTTAAATCTTTTGGGAGATGAGCTCTTTGAAAGGCCTAATTTCAGTTTTAATGACAACATTCAATGATGTTTTTCTGAAAATATAGGACACTGTCAGGATTCAGACACAAAGCTGGACTGGCCAGCAGTGCAAGGTACCCACCTCTGGCACAATAGCACATCATTTCTACTCTAGAAACAGAGTGTGTAGCACTTACAATGCAACCCCAAAACACAAGGACCAAGCACATTTAGTATTGGTGCTACATAATTTGATTTAGGCAGACAGATGAGGATATCAGCATCACTAAAACAATTAGAGAAGGTGGTGTTTCTACCTGAAGACTGCTGAGTTCTCTCCATGCTCTTGAATAAATTGAATTTACTTTCAGTTTATTGTTGCTCAAATACAGTTCCCTCAGCTTTGTCATCCCAGACAAAGTCCCTTTTGGGATGATGCTTATCTCATTCTCCTTCAGCTTCAGAACCTGCAAGTTCTTTGGGAAGCCAAAAGGCACCGTGTGGAGATTGTTTCCAGAAAGATCCAGGGACTTCAGTTGCCGCAGTTTACGGAAGGCCTCCCGATGGATCTGGGGGCTTGTGAGCTTGTTGTAGCTCAGGTTCAGCTCTTCAAGGAAGTAAGTGGTAGCAAAGTCATTCCTGTTGATCTCTGAGATCTGGTTATGAAGGATCATCAGTGTCTTCACCCGCCGGGGCAGCCCGCTGGGGATCCTTTCCAGCATGTTGTTGTACAGGTGCACAGTGTGCAGCTTCTTTAGGCCGTGGAAGGCTGAGGGGTGAATACCTCGGGCTTTTAATTTGTTATTGTGGAGCAGAAGGTACTCCAGGTTCTTAATTTGGGTCAAGACATCTCTGTCAATCACCTTAATTGCATTCTTCTCCAGGTGGAGGAGGACGATGTTTCGAGGTAAACCACTTGGGATTTGGGAGAGGTTATTGCTGGACAAATCCAGATATTCGAGACTAGACAATTTCCTTGGGAAAGCAGGAAAGAAAACATTTTGATTCTGCAAGGTGAAACAATAACCAATTTGCTCAAAGACTTTGCAATCTTTGCTTTAGAGCCTTTTTGCCCAGCACAGCTCCCACTACTGACTGCCCTTTTCTGACTTGGGATATGAATGATGTGAACACCAAAACAGGGAGGTCCCATATTGCCATAAGGGATTAGGGCTTGGCACTGCCACTGCTCCCCAGCCACACCAGCAAGAGAACATGCCAGAGTCCACAGACACCCAAACTGCCACTGAGCTGAGGCCTAGGATCAGTTCTGCAGTCCCAGGAAGCAACACATGAGCAATTTCAGTGAACAAATACCACAAGGAAGATGCCATGGCACCACCACCAGAACAGGGAGTTTAGCTCTCAGTTTCACAGAAGCAAAGCCTGAGCATGAGTAATTTCTGTCTCTCTCAAAGTATTTGCTGAAAGTGAAAGGCAGGTCTGCTTTCTAGATGATGAAATGTTACTTTTATGAAAAACAGAAATGCTCACTTAGTGTCCTAGGCTAAGGTAGTGAACTCCTCATGACCCTCCAGTATTATGGAAGTGAGTCAGGGCTAGAGCTGCTTTGTGTAAGCTACTGAATCTGATTCCACGGTCTCAGTTGAAGCTAAATTAAATCCTCAGACCAGCCACTTATACCAACTGGATATGGATCAATGGTTGTTCCACAGCCAGGACTGAGGAACCCTGTATTCCCTTGTATTTCAAGTCAGTTTCTCAGCTCAAATTAGAGTTTTAATCTACTTGACACAACATAACCCATTGCAGATGACCGGAGAGCTTTCAGGAAACAGGAAGACTAATGTGTTACAGACATTACTTACTAGTTACTACACTGCTGTTCCAGCTATCCAAGCATGCTTTGAATAAACAAATATAATCTTTAGGTAAAATGCTTCACTGCTGCCATTTGTAAGGTTTCCCCAGGATGGGAATATCTTAACAGAATTTATATGTCCAACATGACCTGGAGGTGGACTCAACACAGATATAGTAAACTACTAAGGGAGGTTTCTGGGAATGGGAAATGGAAAAGGAAAGCACAGTTTGTTATATTTTTGTGTCTGGAGATCAGAAGGGTTTACAGAACTAAATTATATGCAGGACTGATTGTGTGGCCTGGATTTTCAGGTAGAGCAGGGGCAGCATTCGGTGCAAGCAGAGAAAAAAAATTTTTAAATTTGAAGTGCTAAGTCCCAGGCTAAATCTAGGACGGCCAAAGGCTATTTCTGTTGCACCAGTTGGTAGAAAAGCTTTTGCAGCCATCTGGCTCTCGAGCAGCACCACTGCATCCCTGCCTGCTCCAGCAACCACCTGCACTGGGATACAGCTGGGCATGGGGAAGTCACAGCTCTGTGTGTGGGGCTGCTTTCAAACCACCTTCACAGAAACACACAAGTGGCTGCAGTGAAGATGAAGGTCTGGCTTTGATGCCCAGTGAAGTGCCCTGGAAACTGGAAAGTCCCAGGTAACCTCACTTTTGAATGTTTTGGAAGAGCAGAGTAGCTTTCAGTTGTTCTAGGTGGCTGTTCCCAGAAGGGATTTAGTACCTGGTGTGACTGGGTCTGTGGCAGGCAGGGAGTGGTGCAGTCTAATTTTCAGTGTTCTGTCTTTTGTATAAAACAATTCTGCAACCACTCACCCAGACCTTTGCTCTTGAATGGCAGCATCTGCATCTAAGCAGTGAAATGTATAACATCACCCAGCTTTGAATAACTTCACTTTCCACATCCTTTGTTCAGTGGATGCACAACTGTCCCAGAGGGAGCAGACAGACACAGAGGCACACAGTGCACATCTCAGTCTCACCAGAAAGTTTCATTGTCCATTCCCTCATTAGACAAGTAGTTGTTCTGCAGATACAGCTCCCGCAGCCCGGCAAGCTCGCTGAAGGCTCCTTTGGGAATCTTCTCCAGCTTGTTGCTCTAGATCACCAGAAGCACAAAGCACAGTATTTGGCATGAACCAACACAACATTTGGGTTCTGTTCAACTAGCACAGGCAATTAAACTTCAGAAGGGCTAGACATGAAATATTTAGGGAGCTTTATAATGGACCACATTCATTTGTCAATGTATATAAAGTAGAAACCAACCTAGACAAATTTGGCTGAGTGTCTTAATAAAAAGTAAAAGAAAAAACCACATCTAAAGTACACCTCTCAGATATTTCTGGTCCACTTTTGGCTGCCTCTCATTTCTTGTTGTCCCATTTTTTCCCAGTCAAAATATCAAGGTAAATGTTACTACTGACAGATAGTGCACTTGCAAATAAAACACTCATTTCTCTGCTCATCTCCTCTGTCCTTAACACAACTGGGGACAGCAGGGAAGGAGACAAGTTCAAAGAGTAATCCTCACAGTGTGAGACTCCTTTGGGAGATAATGATTATCTGTGTTGAAAAAATGCAGGGGACAAATAAGGGAAAATTTTTGGAGAGAAATTCCAGCAATTTAAAGGACTGGACTGGTTGCATTTACTTTTCTTCAAGCTGGAGAAGCCTGTTCTCTAGATTTTAACAAGAGTTCTGGTGAAACCTTCAAGGGAAAAGAGCTGGGAGGCAGCACAGAGCTGCCTCAGTCCAGGGCTGATAACAGACTCCAGTCTCTGCATGTCCAAGGAGCTGTCAACACTCAGAGCAAGCAGACCAGGACTCCCCACTGCTGTGGCTCTCCCATTGCTGATGCTCAGATCTCCAGCTCAGACATGATGAAGTGTTTTTATCAGAATCAGATGACATGGAATCCAGAATGCTGGAGAGTAGTTAACAGCACAACTCTGCTATTGCACTATGGCTGGAGGAGTTGTAGTAATAGGGAATTCCTGATCCAAAGTGAATTGCCAGCTCAGTAGCAAGCAGCAGCCACTGGTGCTGGGAAGCAGTGGTCTGTGTGAAATGATTCAGTGAGCAAAGCCAGTACAGAGTGGGTAAGCAGCTGTCAGGACAAGTGGCATTAGAGGCAAACTTACCTGGGAGGTCATGGAGACAAGGCCGTGGAATGATGCACTTCCTGTTCTAATATGTATTTATATTGTTTTATGCAGGGAGGAGACCAACAATGCAACCACACAGGGATTTGAGTACCTCCCCCTGCAAACACAGAAAGGCATTTCTGCCCCCTGTGAGCATTCTGGTGATTTACAAAAACACACTATTGCTTATGGACAAAAAAGGAAGGAGATGGGGACAGCTACTGATGAGAATCCAGCAGGCAAGCCTTAAAGTGGGCCTGGGGATGTTTCCAGAAACCCACACAAACACAGTACTTTGTCACAATCCTAAAGGATTACAAAACGTTTTTGCCATTACCTGTAAGTGTAATTTATATAGTGCTGGAGGGAGATTCTTTGGAACATACTTCAAGAAATTGCTGGACATGATGAGTATCTCCACATTATTAGAGCCATTGAACATATTATCAGGTAACCCAGCATCTGAAAGTTTGTTGTTATGAAGATACACAGATCTGTTTGAAGGAAGCAAAAGATGAAGTCAACAGATAGGGAGATCTGGAGTTTTTGTTTACTGAGAGAAAGCTTAGTTTAAAACTTAATTTCAATATTTCTTCTTTCCTTGAGATAATTGGATTTGGTTTTAAAATGTGCCTTTTAATTTAGCAAGGGATACAGATGTAAAACCAAATGGTCAGCCACAAGATTCTCTGAAAGTTGTGTCTATTCAAAATCCAAATCTGCACATGAATACAAAATTTCACAAGTGGCCTTAACTTCTTTACAAGAAACAGTGCAAGCCTGGGACTTTGCAGTACTTAAAAACACAGAATGTCAGTGTGGGGGCCTCACTCAGAGGGTCAGAATTCATCTCTTTTTAACACATACAGCCCCACCTTTAACTTCTATTTGGAATTGAGTCTGGACTGCTTGGGCTTACAAAATCAGCCTGCAGGTCTTGTAAGAAAGGACCATCTCTTAACCCTCCATTCTTTCTGCTCCCATGAAGGCTGGAAACAGCCCAGGAAACAGTTTCTCTCCTACTCCTGGAACTCAGAATAGGATACTGATAGAAAGACAAGAGATTGACTCAGTCTGGCAGACTTTTCTCTTTTCTATGCTTTGGTTTTTAATGAGCCATTGGGATTGAGAGACAGAGTTTCTTACTTTTCCTTTGCCTGTCTTACTTCCAACCTTTAATACTCACCAAATAGTTTCTCCAAACAGATTTTCAGAAACTGATTCATCCTTACACAGGTTTCAATTCTGTACAAAGCAATGTACCTCTATGAAGTTATTCCTCCTTTTCACTGGCATAACTGCTAAATTAATTCATTTTACTTCTTTTTAACAGAAGAAATTATAGGCTTTTAGTGACTTTGATTACTTCTTCCTTTCCTGTGTTTACCCCCAGATGCAGCAGGCAGCTAAATTTGTAGAGAGAGGTTAAAACTGCAAAAGTGTCAAGTGAGCTTTTTTAACTTGTTCTTGGATTCTCTACCAGTAGCAGAGAACTTGGCAACATCCTTCTGGAAGGAAGGAAAGGCTCAGCATGGAAATACATTTGTGTGATCACACACTCCAGGGAGTTCAGAGCTACACTGGAAGTATTGTTTACCCTGCATGGTCAGCTGTACTTTTAACTCACAAATATTTGCCTTTCTGAAAAACTTACTCTCCAAATAATCAGTCTGAGATCATGAACTCGGCTGGGGGCAAAAATACAACTGAAACAACTGTGTTGGGATTTTATATGAGTAACTTTGGAAATCAATTAGCTCTTGTTCTGATTAAAATTTGTGTTTGTATAGAAAGTGTGAAAATCACTTCAGAAGAGTCAATAATTTTAATATGGGATCAAAAGACAGCAGCATCTCCACCTGAGATTAAGGAAGAAAACATGGATAAATCTAGCTTCTTTCATTATGAGATGTTGCCAGAAATCTGTGAGTGACTCAGCCCTTTCAGCTTCCAAGAGCCTGAGAGACTAAAGGCCCAGGAAGTGCAGAGCTGCTCCAGCTCTCAATGAATTCAGTGGGAATGGAAAGTTCTTCAGTTCATCACAAGACTGGGCTGTAGGGGCTCAGCTGTAATTAACTGCTTCCAAAGCTGGCTGCACAAATCGCTCCCAACAGTTTGGGAGTCTGTGCAGGATCTGCATGGTGCAGTGTGTGGATGCTGCAGATGACTCAAAACCCCTTCAGCAAAGGCCACACCTCACAGGAGGTGGTCGGGGTGCCTCTGGGTTTGACACGGATGTGCTGCGGTCAGCCCAGGTGAGAAAATCACAGCCTGAAGCCAGCAGAGACCTTTGGCAGCAGATCTGGAGTATGAACCCCTTCTGAAGGTGCTGAAGTTCTTACCTTGAATAGAACTGAGTTATACTGCACTGAGTACTGCCCTCTTCACCTGATTTTACTTTTAAAAATGAACAGACTATAATAAAACTAGAGAGTTCTAAACAGCTAATCTCCATTTTGAGAAACTTAATTGTTCTTTTCAAATCAAATACACAAATAAAATGGGGAAAACTTAATTTGATATTTGCAGAAGTGTCTGGCAGCTAGAAAAAGCCTTTGGAATGTGTTTGTTTGATCTTTCATGCTGAGAATAACAAACAGCTTCTTTCCAAAAACACAAGTAGGCAATAATATAGTTTAGCCAGATATTTTCTTATCACCCACCAACTGCATCCAAGCAGTGGCAGAACACCAGTATTGTTTTACTTCCCAGTCCCTTACCTCAAGTTTGGTTTCTGTCCAAATGTGAGCCCATATATCTTAGTGAGATAATTGGCTGCAAAATCTGCACTGATCAAGGTATTTGGTAGGAATTTTGGAGCCACTGTTAGCTGTAAAAGAAATATACAGGGGAGTTCCAATGAAATTTAGCAAATGTTTTAACCAAGTATTAGAGCAGCAGCAAAACACTTTCAAATTTATCTTCCCTAAGCAGGCAAAGATAAATTAAACTGAATGTAGATTTAATGAACAAAAACAAATTGTCCTCACTCACTAATCTCTCCAGGAAGGAGACAGACTTTTGCTCTAAGATATGAAAATGTTTGTTTTGGTTGGAAGGGTCCTGTCTCTTTTTGGTGGAAGAAATCAAGAAATTGTTATTCAGAGAGCAAACACTTTGCTTATTATTGTTCCTAATTCCTCAGTCTGCTGTGCCAAAAACCTCCAACCCCCCTCACAGTGACCTAGTGCTCATTCTCTTAGGAAAGTGTGTTGTGGAGGGGAGGTGTCACTTCACACCTCTGCCCCACTGCAGCCATTTATGATGATCTCTGCAGGGGGGATTCAGGCTCCCAAAAAACCAGGACACTTCTGAGCCAAATGATGGAATACTGAATGGCACTTCAAAGCAAAGGGTACAGTGGTACCTTGTTCAATAAACCAGTGATGCATCAGGAAGTACAGAAAGGCCCTGTCCTCAAAACTTTATAGCTGACAACAGGTACAGGAGTGAATGTGTTGCTCTTGTTGCTGCTTTTATCAGTGATTTTAAAAGCTAACCCTAGAAGCACCTGCATCTGAACAAATTGGTGGGGTAAAAAGCAATGATCAAAGAAATCTCAGTTTTAGAGAGCATCCAGGTAATACAATAGCCAGATTCACTGAGTGGCTGTTAATAGCAAAGTCATTCACCCACAAACCAAGAGTACAGCTCACAATCCAGGCTGGATGGAGGGCAGTTTTCTGGCAAGCATACACCCAGAAGCTTTATGTATCAAGATAAAGCCCTTGGGAAACAAATTTTTAACACAATGCTGTACCAGATGATCCTTGAGTGGAGAAGACAGTGAACTGCAGTCAGCAGGTGCAGCCACCCTGGTTACAGGTGTTCACTGCAGTACTAATGAGACCACTCTGTTTTATGTGCACTCCAAAGGCAGATACTGAATTCTTTGAGATCAGGATGGGAGACTGAGGCAATGGAAGGGATCTGCCTTCTAGCCTGAAGTTCATGGAATCTGTGATCTTCCTCACAGCTCTGTTATGTGAAACAGAACCTGGTCCTTTCAGGCTACAAAGCACAGCAAGACTCACATAATGAGAAACCATATTTTTCAAACTTGTATTACCATAAAACTGCAGTGGGTTATGAATAATAGTGTAAAACCAAAAATATCTAAGATATGAACACTGTGTGAAAGAAGAGACACTTTATTGGAGAACTGCCTAACCCAAGCCTTGAACTATGTATTTATCTAAAGGCTGCCCACACCCCTCTCTACTGGTATGTCAAGAGTGCATTGATGAACTCCATCCATGAACTCCCAATTTACTGGACTCATAAAACAGTCTTTTAAAAAAAGAATACATTATTTACTGGGTTTCATTTTCAGCTGTTCCAAAACTTCCATCCTTAGCCTGTCTTACATTTCTGTGTCACGAACACACAAAAAGGTCTTTCCCACAAATCACACTCCTATCAGCATTTCCAGATGGTTTGTGAGCACTGCGATGAGCCATTCTGCACATTCCTGCAGTTGCTCTTGGCTTTGGTGGTAATCTCTCACCTCCTGATCTGGGAGATATGATTGCAGGGTGCTGGATAAAAGCACTCATCTCTGACTGAGAAGGTCTGACAGTACCTCAGAAAGAAATAAGTGTCTGCCATGATGTAACACTGACAATTCAGACACAGGAAACAAGACTTAATCATTTTCATACACAGTGGTACATTAAAGCTTTTCTCCAGTCAATTAGGTCATAACTTTTGTACAAATCAAAGGGCATGGCTCAGACATGTGAAATGAGAGACATAAGAACCACAAGAAAGAGGAAAGAGAAAAAGATGTTTAATCCAAAAAGAGTTTTCACTTGCTCAGGATTTTGCTTTGGCATTTCAGCACTTGGTCATGAGACCGATTTTCACTGATTACCTTCTTGAAGGATTCATGCCAGATTGCTTTAAGTGTTAGCAAAAATAAAGTTGACTTGAACAGCTTTGTCTGCTTTATTGCCTAACAAGAAGCAATCTGCCATTTCTCCTACTGCAATTTTCTTTCAACTTTCTGCTGCACCTTCCTTTCCATATGACAGAGTGTTTCTCCACTGTTAACTAATGAATTGAGAAGGTAAATACAAAAGTCATTACCAGATTTGAATTGCTCGGATTTTTCTTGCTTGGACAAAGCTTTGATAAAAACAGAAAGTGCTGGATTGAGGTGAATCCCATATCACTTTGAGGATATGGGGAAATGTAAACCTTCTGTCACCAAAATCACCTGCTTATAGTCAATAATGACAGCTCAGGATCTGGTCTATCATTTGGTGGAACAATTTCATTAACAAGGTTTACTGTGCGCTCTATTTGAGAGAGACAAAACATGAGAGTGGGGTGAAAACTTAAAAAGGAAACTACAGCATCCACTCTTTACTTGAAGTACTTGTTACTCAGAGGCCACAGAAAGCTTTTAGTCTCTTACATTTCTTTTCTCTGACCAACTGTGCCAGTTTAATGAAAGATGACTTAGCCACATCTGATGGGATCACAATGGAAGATAAAGCAGCATTAAAATAATCCATAAAACAAGAAGCAAACTACCAGCAAATCCCTGCTCTCCTCCAGACACCACAGTAACTTGATCCCCAGTGTTTCCTGCTGCAGAGGAGATGCAGTCTGAAGCCAATCTGGTTTGTCCTGGCTTGTGATTTATAAAGAAATGTGTTATTTTTGTGGGTTCACAACTTGTCACTGTAACTATTTGTGACATTCGCTGATGTTTACAATTTCTTTTGGGATTCTTTTCTCTCTGCAGCAAAGCCAGAAAAACCAAACGCTTTGTTTTGTTACACAGGGAAAATCAGAGTGCTAGGTTCTGGAATATTAGTCACAGTCTGGCTTATTCCTTTTTATGGAGTTATTAACTGCCAAGATTGTTACATGGAAATGGTGCTTGAAAGAGAGAAAAGAACACAATGTTACTGTACTAAGGAATGGGTTCTATTCTCAATCACTCCATACAGAAATGTATGGAGTGATTCTGGATGTGTCTTGGCCTGACTGAAACCTGAATGTGGCCACATGTATTTAATCAGAACATCAAATGGTCCCAGATTTTAAGAGGATAATAAAATATATATATACAGACATGCAGAGAGAGAGAGGGTGGGATGGAAGGGCAGGATTTCTGTAGACAAAGAAGCTCTGCCTGATGTTTTAACTTATATTTTTCTGTGGATCCTAATTTCTTCTGTAGCAAATATTTGTGGACAACCACTGGGGATAAAAGAAGCCATAACAGGAACCACCCAGATGCAAGGGTATATAAGAACTATTTAATTTCCTAACTTTGGCAGGAAAGATGTACTTCTGTCAATACATCCAACCTGGGTCACAATAGGAAAGCACCTGGGATCTTCTCCATCAAAAGAAGAAATTCAGCTCCTATCACTGCAGCTAAAAGAAGAAATTAATGACTGGCACAGTTTCACTGTGTGGGAGGTTATTCTCCCCATATCCAACCTAAAAAGAATGGGAGTCAGGGAAAAATGCATAGGGAAAATGCAGAAGAAAATGCATTTTCACAGATCTTCATGGTTCAAACACAGGCAGTAGGATGTGTTTGTTCACAATATTTTCAACCAGCCTCATCTGGTAAGGCAGCATTTCATATAATTACCCACATACAGGCAGGAACCAAATCTGCATGCAGCTGCCCCAAAGCCTACTGAAGTCAGTGGTAAGTTTTGCGTGCAGAGGCTTTCTGTAGCTCCCTACACAAGGGAATCTTTTCACCAGGTGCACAAGTAAACAAGTGTTCAAAATATACCTGCATGTGTAGCCTCTAAACTTCACATACTGTTTTGACCTTAGATGAACCTGCATTAGAATATCATTTTAGCACAGTTTTACTTATGTATTATATACATTTTACAAGAATTGACAACTTGCTCATTTAATTTTCAGAACCCAATTAGAAAAGAGCTCTGAAAGGCTTTAGAGCCTCTTACCTTATTGTTTGCCAGGTACAGGTAATTCAGGTTCTCCAGATGCTCAAATGCTTCCTCTGGCAACCCTTAAAAACAGGAATAACTAATCAGTGACATCAGCACCTTTCTGCCTTTCTGAGTGAAAATACCACAGGGCAGCTTTCCCTCTCAATATCTTCCATGTGAGATTGAAACACTTTTTATAGCCACCGAAACAATGTGATTCACATCTATTGGTATCTCTTTTAATTGGGAAAAGAAAAAACAAACCCACAAACCAAATCAAACTATACACACTTGTTAAGAGCAATGGAGGACTATTTAAAATCCTGATCACACAAGGCTTGTGGCCAAGGCCACTGGCAGGTGCCAGGTACAGAGCTGTGCACATCTGCTCTATGGCTGATTGTCAGTGTTTGCAGCAACCACACTGTCAGAGAACCTTCTCCTGTAATTTGCATAAGATTCTGCAAGTCTTTTCTCTTGCAAGGATATAATCTGAGGTTGCTTAGTGATCAGATCAACCTCGTGAATGACCATATTGCTAAAATAACCTGTGTGTCACAACTCCCCTCTTGCTCTGCTCCTCCACAATTCAGGTATCCAAACAGTACCAGCTCAGAGAGCTGGTCCAACTCAGGGCTTATCCTCCCCCAATAATTATTAATTTTCAGCTGAGTCACTCCACATCCAGCTGATGACAAAATCCCAACTGCTGTCACAATGGAAAGAAACGCTTTCACCTGGCACTTGTCACAGGCAAAGCTATTTTCCATGTCCAAACACGTTGGAAACTCAGGGCTGCACTGGAGCTTGTGAAAGAAAACATGCAGGCCCAAAGGTAATAGTGTCAAAGGGTGGATATAATAAGCACAGCTTTCCCTGTGCTCTGTAAGATTGCTGTGCCTTGGGGCCCATGTATAATATGCCCACATGCTCAATAAATTTTGTTCTCTGTCATTTCAGTAAAGATAAAAAGAGCATTCAGATCAAGTGGGTGACACATAAATTAATAATAATTACATCTTTTGTATCCCATATCCTCCTCTCTTACTGTTTACTCCAATTCCTCTGTTTCTTTTACTTTCCTCACTAAACCACTTGTTAAGTTTCTCTAATAATCATGAGACTGGACAAGCAAAACCTGCCTGTAAAAATCAAAGTGGTTTGAGAAGGGTAGAAATGTCCTTATTTGCATTATACATATAAATTCATACCAAATCTGACAAGGACAAAACTGGCCCAAACTGCCCAGCCTGACTAGACTGAACTAAACAAGGTCATTCAGGAGGAAATCATTCCGCATGTGGACGTTTCTGGTTCTCAAGTGCATTGCATGGAAGTGCCTGTGGGAGCAGAGGGAGTTTCCTGGACGAGGAGATCTCACGCCACAGCACACGAGCTGCTGCCAGCTCTCCTCCACTGCTTCAGCAGGGCTGCATTCCTCCACACTGAGTCTGTGTTCAGATGATAAAGTGTCTCCATGCTCTGTGAGATGGCCAGAGGAGTGAGGCTCGCAGCAAACCACTCCAACCAAGCAATCCATCACCCTGGCTTTCCTTATCAGCTGTCACTGCCTCATTGCATAAGCTGCTGCTCTGGAGGCACAGGCTCTGTCCACCCCGTGGCTCACCTTTTGAAGTCAGCCTGTTGTTTTGCAAATTGAGAGTTTCCAGTCTATAAAGACGAGCAAGCTCTTCTGGAAAGATTTCTTCTATTTGGTTATTCTAAGAAAATGGAGAGTATTAATCATCAACAAAGTAATCCAAAAAGGATCCCAGTAAACCCAGACTGTGAACTTCAATAAAATCTGGAAATGAACCCACCATGTCAAATCCCTGTCAAGACTTCTCTCATAATGAGCCAAACTCAGATCTCAAACCAAAAACATCCAAACCCAGGAGCATTTGAAAGCCTGATTTCTGCTCATCTCCAGGAATATCCAGCTTATGCACCAGCAGCACACAAAGAGTGTGATTATGCCTGGCAAGGCCCACAGTCCATCTGCCACAGTCAAACCTTGTAGCTGCAGCAAAGCATTTGTTACAAGGTTGGTAGGGTGGATTTCCAAGCTTCTGTTATTCATGGAATGTTTTAAAAACCACGGGTCACGGGCAGGGAGCATCTAACCAGGCTCACTTGCACTGGTTGTGCTGTCAGGGGTGACTGCCATCAGATTTTCATTAACATGCTGATTAACATTCCAGCCATTAATGAGTGGTTCTAGCTTCAGCATCCAGTCAAGGATCCACTGTCCTGAAGCCAGGCCAGTGCACAGAAAGTGACAACTGCAGCTCCAAAAACCTTCTTTTCTTTTGGTAGCAGAGGCAGGAGCCATGGCTAACACACGCCTGGGACAGATCTGCTGAGGAAGGTGCCAGCTTACATTACAGTTTTTCTAACTGAAAATCTCTAAACAAAATCTGCATTTCATCCATTGGGCAGAATTGACAGAAGGGAGCAATAAACCAAAAGTAGTTGGTGAAGGGCAAGGCATTGAAAACCTCAAGCACTGCCATTGCTCTGAGGAGGCACAGCCACAGGGCTGCCGTGCTCTGGCCCTTCAGGTGTCAGAGCACTGGCAGGGAAAGGACACCTGCCCAAAGGCTGGTCACAGGAATCAAATAACTAAGAGCAGAGCCTAGAAACCGGCTGACAGTCTAGGACATCCTGATTCTTTTTCCTGAAGCTGGAATCTCACATCTTATATGACCTTTTCATGACAAGACATGAGGTGTCTGGAGCAGGACCACTTTCTGTAGGCATGACACTTGGCATGATGGTGGCACTGGCCATGTCACACCTGCTCCTTGCTGAGTTCATGTGCTGCAGGGAGAGGTGGGACAGCGGGGGACATGGGCTGGCCTTGCCTCTGGACTGGCTCACCGTGTCTGAACTAAGACACCATTCTGTCCAAAGAATTCTTTGTCATTTAGCCCATATTCTTCAAAGACACTTCAAAATGGAAGGGCTCCACCAGAAACTTGGGTTGGCCAAAGGAGAAACAAGAAATTGTTGGTTTGGACAAAATGAGAGAATGTGGAGCTCTTTTTCGCCTCCCTGGATGTGAGGGGAGAGCATGTCGATAACCAGGAGCCCGGCCCGCTGCACCTGCTGCTCCTGCCGGGAGCCGAGGCGGGGCTGAGGGAAGGAGCCGGGGTTCAGGGCCGGAATGAGGGCACGGGACGGGCGATGGATCGCGCCCTTACCTGCAGGGAGAGGTGGTTGGTCAGCTCGGGCAGCAGCAGCGGGAACTCCTTGAGGTCGATGCCGCCGCAGTCCACGACGCCCTCCTGGGTGCAGCCGCAGTCGCGGGGGCAGGCGGGGCCGGGCCCGGGCCGCCGCCGCTCCGGGCCGCCCTCGGCGAAGTCGCTGTCGGCGGCGCAGCCCAGGGCCAGCAGCGCCGGCAGCCCCAGCAGCGCCAGCAGCGCCCGGCCCCCGGCGGGCATCGCCCCTGCGGGCCGGACAGCGGGTCAGCCCCGCGGGGCAGCGCCCGGCCGAGCCCCGCAACCCCGGCCCGGCCGAGCCCCGCAACCCCGGCCCGGCCGGGCCAGCCCCGCCGCCTTCCCGCTCTCCCGGGGCGCTTTCGCGGCCCCTCAAGGCTCTCTGGGGACTGCGCTGCCCAGCCAGTGGGTCCCGGTACAGCCGGCGGCCCGACAGCATCCCCCGCACCGGCCCCGACTCCCCGAGATATTTATTGCTTTTTTCATATTGAGAAACGCCAGATGATCCCCCAGATGTAGGGAAGAGGTTGTGCAAAGTTAGTTCAATGTGGTTGTCTGTCGTACCGTTCCTCACAGTTTTCCATAGGAAGAAACCCTTCTCGTTATTTAAACACAAAGGCTGGTCAGGAGTGATTCTCAGAGGGGCTGCTACACGTGCATCGAACAATAACAAAACCTTGCAGCTACTGAAAACAGAACGGGCTTCCTATGGATTTTGGAGAGTGTTGATCTGAACCTAAGACACTTGGCTAATGTTCAGCTTTTATCTTTCTGGCAGCAGGTTAAAATAATCCAAACAGAAGTTGAGTATCTACTGGAGCAGCCAGCTGGCCCTAACCCAGCCCCCTCGGTCCCACTTGCTGCCCTTCTTAGATTTCATACATAAAGGTTTGCAGTCAGAGCTGGTTATGGCTTGTCATTTATCCTCTCAGCTATTTTTTCACAGAAGGATTTGACAGCAATGAGAAAGACTTAGGCTGATCTTTTAAGGTGAAAAGGCACAATGGATTAATGACCTTATCAAATAAATACTCTCTTCACCTCTACTAACCCAGATTCCTTCTTTGCATCAGAAACAAGAACCCCACAGAACCAGACTGGCAGCTGTCAAAACTGTGTCTCCATTTACATCCATTCACAAGTCTTTGCAGCTTTGCACCAGGAGCTCTCTGAGAGAGCTTGGGTGCTTGGGAGGCATTGGAGACATCCTGCTCTCAGTCACAGCCATGAAAGTCTTAAGTAAGTTTTTAAAACACTGACTTGAAGAAATGGGAGCAAGTGGGACTACAGGGTAGAGCATTCCAAAACATGGATGCTGGTTTTGCTTTAGTCCTGTCTTTGCTACAAACATGCACACACATCATTGTGCTCGATCTCTCTTTCCCCCATTCCACTATTTTACAGCTTCCATATCTGTAATAGCTGAATATAATGAAATTCATCTCTTTTATAGAACTTTCCTTGTATGGCAGTTATTAACACTGAGACCAAAACTGGCCATATGAGTATGCCAACAGTAGATTAGTAAAATCCTTAGTATTTAGTGACCTAATCTCAGAAAATATTTCAGAAATCTTAGAGAAAATAATCTCAGAAAGTATTTCAGATCTCTAAGAAAGTATTTTTCCTATATAACAGCTCACCCTTACAGACACTTGCCAAAGAAACTATAGACAGAAAACCTTGCATGTACAGGTCTCAATCAGCTCTGCTGTAACAGTATCACCACTGTTCCCATAGAACAGTTACATTGTGGTTTTTCTTGGACTCTCTACGTTTGCAACATGCTGTTTTTTCCACATCTGTTGCTGAAAAGATGTCAGAAAATTAACATGAAATATTCTATCTATTGCACACTAAGATTTTGGGGTGATCTCACCCCCTTATCAATATGCAATTGTCTGCTACAATGCCTTTGGAGGGACTGCTGCTGTAGCACAGGGAGACACTTTGGATAGAGGAACATCTGTGTACATCTGGAGTGCAGGCAGTCACACCAGGCATGATGGTGATTTTCTTTTAGTTCAAAGAAAGGCTGAAGTAACTCTACTTCAGCTCATTCCCATGGGCCTGATTCAAAGCCTTGTTAAGAAAGCTTCTCAAAGAGTAGCTCAAAACCCACCAGAGTCAGTCCCCTTCCCTTGCTGTAGGTGAGCTTTGGAGCAGGTTCTGCCACCCAAAGACTGAAGTGACACTGAAACCAGCTCAGGGGTTTCTGTGGCTGCATCTTTCTGAGTCCAGACACAAGTGATACCTGCACTTCAGTGCCTCACAGCACTGGAGTGCTACAAAAGGCACAGACTCAAGAGGTAAACTGAAGTTGCAGGAGTTACTGAATGCTTCTCAGTGATTACAGTGCTCCCAATAAACAACAGAATCACTTTCAAAATATCTCATCTCTGTTACCTGTCATTCCCCACTCACATTCTCACAGGACACACACACACACACAGATAGAAAAACATTCACTGAAGGAGATTATCCTTCAAAATCAACAGGTTAACTGAATTTGTTACACTGAGTATCCTTGCTAAAAGCTGCAGCTGAAAGAGAGGCTGCTGCTGCAGGTTGTCTGACAAGCCAGCTTTAAAAAAAAAATAGAAAAACTTACCTTTGCTGTCAGAAATGAGATGAATGGAGAAGAACATTTCTCTTGCCCCCACAGGCTCTCTCAGCTCATGCCATGTCAGTAACATGCACTGAGCTCAGAGTGAGTCTCCCCTTTCCAAGCCAGATACTTTCCAGATGTGAGCAGCAGAACTGGAGAGAGTAACAGGCAACCCTCTACCAGTGAGAGCTTCCTGCACTTCCCAGCGAAATCAGAGAGGAATTTTCCAAAGCCACCATATAGGAAAATGTGAGTAGGAAAGAGGAAGCAGCTATGGCCTGAATATAAAGACTTGGGAAATAAACAATCTCCCATTACTTTTGTCAACACAGTTTGTAAAATCTGTGAGCAAAGCCAAGAGCCAGCATGCAGGAATTGGCAGAAGAGAGGCAGAGACAGTGTGTGTGCTTCTGCATTTCACTGCAGGACGCTGGAGCTGCACTGTTACTACATCTTTGAGTTTAGCTGCATTCAACCCAAATCTGAATTCCAGGTGGGAATGTCCTCCCATTCTCTGGGGGTCTGGTTCAAATCAGCTAGGAACAGATAGATCAGCAGTTTTTCCTGCATTTTATCTCCTTTCCCTTTAACTCTCCCTTCTTTTCAACACATTAACTGATCTTTGGGGACCAGAGATCAATAGGCTGAAACTACAAATGTCTAACAGGCAAAGTCCCTAAATGTGCTGTGACACCCCATCTACTCAATATCTTCTTTATCTTCTATGCCCTGCATTACAGTACTTATATCAGAACTTTCCACCACTTACACACACACACAGACACTCAGCCCAGAAGCCTCACATTTCTTATTTCCCCATTCTTGGTGAAAGAACAGGAAGATATATTTGCTAACAGTATGCTCCAAGTGCAGCAATATTCCCAAGAAAGCAGCACAGCTTTTTTCCCCTGACACCAGTTACTATATTAAATATAAAGCCACCTGTTTTGTGAGTGCCCTGCAGTGCTCCATACAGTACCTCCACAAAACCTGCAGAAGAGCTGTCCTCACCAACAACACGACCTTCTTGCTGAATTCCAAAGAAGGGACGCTGATTCTTTCCTCTCCACTCCAGCTGAACTGAAGTCTAAAGCAATTAAGTTATTTCCTCCCTCTCTTCATCCAGGCTTATATCAACTGGAACTGATCCCCCTGTGTGCCACGTGGAAGTTTGAAAAGTTAGAGTGGGAAGTGTGTTTTTATTGAAACCAAAATAAAAACAAAACAAAGCTGGCTGCTTTTTCCTGGTGACTCAGAGATCCAGGACACATTTGCCTGCTCCCCTTTCTGTATTACAATACCCTGAGTCCATAAAACAAAATGTGCACATTTTTTTCAGGGAGGAGGAGTAGGGGGATTACCTCACTCACTATGGAGGCCAGAGCAGCCCACAAGGGAGAGGAAGTGACCAGCATTCAACCTTCCCCAAAAGTGCATTTTTATCTGTATTTTTGATGTAGAAGTACAGTAATTTGTTGTCAGGTAGCATCTAGAGGAAGCAAAGGGCATTATAAAAAGAGGGGCATTGTGCCTCCTTTAGTGAAGAAACAGAGGCACACAAGAGTCAGACACCAGATATCCATGTGCAAAGGTAATGCACCCTCACACTGCTACAAATTATTTGTACAGGCTTTTTTTTCCTCCAAGTTTTCACTTCTTCCACATCTTACTCTCCTACATCACCATACCCCAGACTCACAATCTCCCTTCTCCAGGCCCAGTGCTGCATTTCCATCATCCACACAAATTCTCAGGAAAACCAGAGCTGGAATCAAATCTGTCTAAAACTGTTCTGACACACCACTAAGGCTATGCCCTGCCATGGCACATGGACTCAGCAGCCACTGGTTTTGTTCACTGCAGCTTTCTGGAGCTTTCAGAACAAAGAATTTCCATGCAACACTCACAGCACAGAATGAGCTGAGGGAGACATTTCCAGTCAAACTTGAGTCTTCATGCTCTTGCATGTTCCTGAGTGGTGGCTGCAGCCTGTGTGAAGAAACATTTCCAGGTTTAAAAACTGAAGCTGAAGACACAGTTTAAACTTTGGTATGATTATTTCTTCAGACCACACAGATGGCAGAGAACCAGGTCCTTGAGCAAACAGCTGCTGTGACAGGCAGTGTGTGCCACAAGAGTGCTTTGCCATGGGCCTGGCACAGAGCACCCTGTGCAGGAGACAGCCTCCTGCACTGCCCAGCAGTAAAAAGCCCCTGTGCTGGTCAAGGACAGGCTTGGCAACCTTGAGCTCTCAGATTTCACAGAAACTCTTGCAGACTTTAACATTGTCCAGGGCCAAGCTGCACTATGCAGTATATTCCATGTGAGACCTGCTCAGCTACTGTCACTGTCCTAAACTTAGTTGTGATATGATAAACTCAAATAACAAACACAGCAATCACAGTTGTGATATGATAAAGTCAAATAAAAAAACATGGCACAGAACAAAAGGTATAAGCAGATCTGCTGAAGCATGAGCTCCAAGAACAGTGGTTCAGTGGTTCTCCAGGATTAGCTCACTTGTGATCTGCCTGGAGTGAGCCACCAGGCATTCTGGAGGTTTTAGTTATATCTTAAAAGGTAACAAAATGTTCATTTTTCTCACCTTTATTTATTTGATTAAGACTCTACAGAAATACTGTACACACAGTAAATACAGCTGACATTCCTGAAGTGCTCACTGCTATGTGCTGGTATTGTGCCTTTATATGAAAGGAGAGAAAAAAAAATCATTAAAATTCCTCTAAGTAACTTGCAGTCATTTTGCTTCCAAAAATGAATAATCAAAACACAAGGAATAAAAGGGGGCTTTGTCTCCAAAGCAGGAAGTATTTTTCAAACCTAAGAATTCACTACATTGCCTAACCATGAGCCTATTGGCATCTGTGTCTTGATCCAAATGAACTCTGAGATGTCTGTTCTCCCAGAGGACACATACAGTTTAAAAAAAAAAAAAAAATTAAAGCTCCATGACTGCTTTTAATCTACCTGAAATATGGGATACAGACACAGCATATTTTGAACTTGTTTTATATTATCCATGTTCTTTTTAGCCTGCTGCAGCATTATTAGGATGTTTCTGTTCCTGTATCACAGCATATAACTAACATTTCCCAGAAAACCCACCCTGGGCCATACAAAGCCATCTGCTTTCAAGTTAGCAACAAATTCTTCTTAGAGATACAGGGTACAGAACAGCTCACACTGTCACTCCAACAAATTACACTGCTGTTTATTTAAGTAATAAAGGCATTTGTTCCAAACAGTTGGGGCTTTTTCTAGCATTTGTTCTCCACATGTGGTTTGCTTCCTCAAGTGTTGATTTTTCATAGTTAAGAGACTTTTCCCTGCCTTTTATCCAGCAGGCTAATTGCATTCTTAGCCCTTTCTGCCTAATGAGAGCTGACAGGCAGTACTCTCAGTGCTCTGCAGAGCAGGAAGCCATGGATTTCCTGTTCCAAGGAGGTAAGAGTTGAATGTGACCTCAGATGAATTGGACATATGGGAAATGGACAAAACCTTGTGACTATCTGCAGTTTTTTCTATCCAAAGAAGGAAGATGTAGTCAAGGCCCTTTATCCCATCCTCCTGCATCCTGAAATGATCTATTGCCCAAAAATCCAGCTCTCTGACCCGGCTGCCACAAACTGTGCTCAGCTGTTCACAGCCTCCTGCCTCTGCTGCTTTCCAGAGGGATCCCACACTGTACCAGGATGTGCTGTATACAGGCAGAGCCCCCACAAAGCCACCTGCCAGACTGTGTCACACACAGACATTTTCAAAAGTAAGGGTATTCTTCTGCATTGAACTTATTTCTTATTAGGCAAAGCAGCAGGGCTGAAAAGACAAAACTCAAGTAAATGTTTAAAAATACAATCTGTGCTCCAAAACCAAAGCATTCACTCAAATTTTTGCAAGCCAGATCTGCTGAGTCAGGTACCAACTCTGCTCAGTGGCTCCAACTCTGACAAATCATGTCATGCTTCTCTTGCTTTTTTCATTACAGTGAAAATTCTAATAAGCAAGAATTGCATGTATTTTGCAAAAGAAAATAAGGGTAAGATATACTTGCCAATCAGACAACACTTCTGGCTGTCACACTTATTATAGCTGGGAAAAAAACCCAAACCAAGAGCTGGCAAGGGGTGCTCACCAGAGTCCCTGAAGCAAGAAAAACCTTCCCAAGCATTTTAATATCTAAAGCTGAGATTGCCCCTCATGTGACCTGGGAGTCTGAGAACACCAAACCCTCTGCCTACAAGATTCCAAATTATTTTTTTCCTTTACACAAAACCATTGAAACCAAAATTAAAGCACTGCTATGTTGTGACTGGCCACCTTTTGGTACCTCTAGCTTCCTTTCTAATTCTGCCCCCAAGGAATCCAGTTAACATAACATAATTGCAGTAACATAAACTTCTTTTAAAAGCCTGATCTAAAGCTACAGGGGATTTTAGCTGGAGAAGAAGAACTTAATACTGCTTGGTCAACAGAGCATTAGGGAGTGAGAATGAAAATCTTTGTAGCAAGATTTCTAAAATGGTACAGACTTAGGTAATGCTTTGAGTTATGCAAAAAATGAGGAACAGAACTTCATAATGTCAAAAGCTGCTTTGTACCACTGAGCTTTTCCTCATGAAAGTAAATTATTTCTATCCACTTTGACATTTATTTATTCAAAGTTGTCATATTCTAAGACTGCAGAATGTTCATAGAGGATTTGGGATTTCTAGAAAAAGACACCTTCCCCCTCACTCCCAGAAAACTCAGAGGAAGTATTATATAAAACATTACTCAGCAATTTATAACACAAAGAAGGTGCTGAAAGTGAAGAAGCAATAGAGGACAGATGTCAAAAGAAGCCATTAGCAGGTAAATGGTGTGAATACATGACTTTGTCCTTTACTCCATCTCCTTGCAGGAGAAACACCAGCCTGACCAGCCCTCTCAGCTGCAGGCTGTGCTAACCTTTGCACTGCTCCCTCTACCTACTGCTGACGGGAATGGAAGGATCAGTCTGGGATTTTTCTGTTTTAACAACATCACAGTTGCAGATGCTCAAGCCTGAAAGCCCCAGGCCTGTGCAAACCCAGATTTTTCTGAGAGAGAAATCAGGGTTTTAGCCTTGGACATTATTCCTCTTGGTAGCAAACAAACTCCAAAGTTATTTTGTTACCTTTTCCCCCTTCATAGTTCTGTGCAACTTTCTCCCCTTAAAAAACTTAACCTCATTCTGCAGCTGAGCAATCTTACTTGAACTATCATTGGGATGGACTACTATTTTCTATGTTACCTTGTTTACATTTCAAAATGAATTTGGCCAACAGTGACTAGAAGTATGTTGTGTGTGCGCTCAAAATTCTTGAAAAAGATATGTTCTTAGCTTGCATAACAGAGTTCTTCTGGTAGTATCAGTAACTCAAGAGGAGGAACAAATTGTTTTCTGGACAGAATTACTGCTGCAATCCTGTAAGTCCCCTTTGTTTTAACCCACAAGCCAAATGGCAAGAACTTAGGAAAAAGCAGTGAGTACAATAGCAAGTGTTATTTTACAGGGAGTTAAACACTGCTTTCATTTGAGAGATATGACTCCTATCTATTCCAATCCTTAGATAAGTCAATAAACAATGCACAGGAGGAAACTGTTCATGTGACCAGATTGTACTTTTAAAAGTTTACAGTGGAGCAATGCCATATTTGTACAAATTAACACAAAACTAATGCCTTGGAAAGATGATGAACAGTGGGATCACAAATATTGATTCATCCTGATATTAAAAATCAGGCCTGAACACTGAGTTCCTGGGCAGTAAAAGACAGCTGAAATTCAGTACAAATGAACTGATGCATATAGAACAATAATTTAAAATATTTCCATTTCCCAGTGCAGAAATAAGCACTGAGTTAGTATGAAAGGAATGAGCCCCCAGTTTTAAGAGATCTAAGAAAACACCACCTCAAAACAAGGAGTGGTCAGAAAAGCAACTGGGGAAAGAAAAATAGAGGCAGAAAATGCTCTTGTATCTTGAAAACTTTTAACAGGACAATTGGAATGCTGCATACAGGAAGGTTACAAGGGTCTCTCCATGTGACACAGTTACAGAATGACCTCTCTGTAAGCTGAGAAGCCTGAAGGTGACAGGACAAGAATATAAACACCAGGAGTGCTCTGAAGCTGCTCACTGTTCTTCCAGTAAAACACAAAGCCCCTCAAAAAAGCCCCCAAAACCTAAGAGGTATAAAACTCCAGTGCAGAGGATAGAAAAGGAGTGAGTTTAATTCTGTATGATGTGTAGGTACATAAACTCATGATCCATGCTAAAAAAGCTGTCCAAGGATTCCAAAAGGGACTCGAAAAACTCATGAAAGACAATCCAGATATATTCACTTCTGGCTCAAATTGGTGAGCTGGGAAAAAAAAAAGACAATCAGTGGCAGTTAGGAAAGTACTCTGAGTAAAGAGATGAATGGCCATCCTCCTCTTCTTCCAAGGTACCAACAGGGAGAAAATCCAGGGGCCAGAAGCATTTTTGGTCTGAGGCTGTAGAGCATTCTAACTGCTCAGCAATCTGTCACCATTCCCAACAGGAGGCAGAATGATTGCCTTGAATTTGCTCTTTTTTATTATTATTACTTCAGTTAAGCCAGGGAAGTGAAAGTTTCAGTGTAAGTTCCTCAGCCATAGCCCAAGTATGTGAGGATGTGAGATGTGTCTCCTGGACTGACATGAAGTTTATGGATGAAGTTTTTAGTGCCTGAGGAGGAAAAAGTGGATGCCTGCAGGTGTCCTTTGTGACAACCTGAATAAAATACTCAGTTCAGTACATTAACATGAAATCCACATTTATAAATCTGAGCAAGAGACACACAGAAGAACAGAAAAGTATATTTAATTTTCTATTAAACTTCCAACCAGAATACATTTTCCCAAAACAGAACTTAAAGCTTTTACATAACTGACAAGAATTTCATCATGATCAACACCAGTTTTTACCAGGAGAAAACAGGTAACATATTGGTTATCTTCCCTCTCTGCTCTCCTGGCAAATCAAATCTAATACTTCAAAGTGAAGTATTTTCAAATCCTGTGAACCTCAAAGCAGCATTCTAGTTCCTGCTTACTTCTGGATATTTTGTTTATTTTTTAATTCCAAAGTAGTAATAAGAAAAGTATTTTATAGCAAATTTCTATTCTAAAAAAATGTTAGAGATCCCCTTTACAAGATCATTTTAATGTAAGCAGCAGCAAATTGGAGAGAATGGAAGTCTGAAAGCATTTGTATGATCTGCTATTACAACCTTTATAAAATGCAACTCATGTCATTGATATGCCAAACTATTTATAACTTTCCTCTCTTCCTTCCCAACTAATCTCAACAACAGTAAGCAGGCTAATTCAGCTCTAATTTTTACAAATTGTCCATATTGATTAGAACAAAAGCTGTCACAAAGCCCCACCATGTACCATTTGTAAGTGTTAGTGCCTCAAGCTCAGCCATAGAGAAACTGATGGAAATTGTTAAGAGATTTAAGGTCTCTAACCACAGAATTTAGGTGAGAGAGGTCCAATCAAACCCAGCCTGTGCCATATTATTGATAATGTCTAGTTTAATTCTACTTTTTTGTCAAGAATATCAAGTACTGACTATTTACTCTACTGAGCTCAAAGTTTAGCTTTGCCTGGCTGAAGCTGTAGATTCTGAAGTTTCATTGCCATGCCCATGTTCCCAGAAATCTTCAATTTGCCTTGAAAGAATGCCTGAAAAGAAAGAGAAATCCTGTGAAATGCAATAAAACATTTTATCCCAAATGCACCCCTCCAGACAGTTATGGCTTATTATGGAAGAGCAGTTTGGTATTTCCAACATTCTGGCACCTCACATCCAGCAACAAATGCATTGTCTGACTGCAGAACAGCAAGCTGAGGAAGTTGTATTCTTATTATTTTTTGATACCTAAAAAGAATCAACTTGTTTGTTTCTCAGATTATCACAGCCATGGGTCTGTACCTGGAGCAGGCAGAGCAGCCCATGGCTGGGTGGTGACTGCTCAGAGCAGACAAGCTCATGGATTCAACTGCAAGCAGTAAAGCCACAGTGACAGTAGGTGCCACAACTGATTTCTTAGCTCAATCCTCCTCAGCCTTAACTGGCTTTGTTCCTGATCAATTCAATCTTACAAATGTCTGTTTGTAAAGCAGACATGCAGAAAATTTGGATTTTTTCCTCCAGACCTTGTAAGGAGATAAACTGCATGCACCAAAATTCCCAAACTCTGGATATAAAGCCAGAGTTGCTTCTGAATTTTCTACATGGATATTACATTTCCACCATGTGTTTTATCTTTAAACTTCTCCTAGACACGTTTGAGTTGCAAAATTTACCCCATGATTACCAGACCAAAATCTTGAAACAGTTACCCAGAGCACTTCAAATTTGGAAGCACAGAACAGCAACTTGAAATTAACATAAACATCTGGTTTACTTGTACACTATGACTGCTTTTGGTGCACAGAAGAATAAAAAAAAACCAAATTAAAAAAAAAAAAAAAAAAAAAAAAAAAAAAACTTGCCACCCAACAAGAAAAAATGACAGGCATTCAGTGGATGCTCACCTCAATTTCTACTTTTCAGCACCAAGGTGACTCCTTACACTAATGTCAGCTATGGGGTAAAGCCCTCCAAAGAGAGGCCCACATCCCTCCTTTCTCATGGCATTTTGAAAAAACTGGATTGCCCCTCTTCTCTGCCAAGCAAGCACTATTGTATCTCCTTCTGGGATATAACACAGGACACATCCCTGCAGGATATCTGACACACATCCCTGTCCTTCTTGATCAATCTCACTTTGGGTCATTTGTTCAGAGCACACCAAGAATTGTCATTTTTCAGATCAGCCATGGCAGTTTTGGATTAAAACATTCAAATTATTTCAACTTAAAAACAGGCAAAGCAACCAACCAGTTCCCTGATCAGGCCATCCTTGCTGTACTTACTGTCTGAGGGTTCATTTTGCCAGTCATGAGTGCCAGCAGATCAGTGTCAGCCATGGTGATTGTACAATCTGCCTTCTTATCTGCAAGACAGGAGAAGAATGAAGATTCAAATTCAGAAATTAAACACTTATAGGAGCTACAACTGTGTAGAGCATCCCTTCAGACCACAGGCCAGCAAATGATACCTGAAGCATGTACAAGCAAAAGCCATTAAAATAATATCAGCAAGAGGCAGCTGGGCCACCTTGTAGCACAGAGCACCCCAACAGTGAAGAAAGATGGGCCTTCCTGAAAAGCTAAGCAAATTCATTCATTTAAAAATAAATAATAATTACCTGCATCCAGACAGAATGTTCATTGCAAGCACTGATAATAATTTTTTAGCTTTATCAAGCTTATCTTTGCTAGTATGAAGATCAGCTTGGAGTAGATGAATTTTCCCCTGTGACACTCTCAAGATATTCATTACTGACATTTCAGGCATTTCCTGCCCTCTCCTTCTGTGGCAACAACATGTGCATTCTGAAAGCACTCATTTGAATTCATTCAAGTACAGAAGTTTCTAGGATCTTCTGACTAAAGCAAGCTGGAAAATTGTTTTAATAAATTCTGATATAAATACTGATGTGTAATCCAAAGGGCTAAAATCTGCACACATCTTTTCCTACACTCATCTTATTATTAGACTGAAATCTTTGCTGCCCATTCAACAGAAGACTGTGGTCTTCTTTTTGTAATAACATAACAATGAATTTCTGAATCAAATCCCCATCATATTTTGAATTAAAAGTTGTGTTGCAGGTTCATGGATATATCAGATTTTGAGGACTGGCTCTTGCCTTTGGTTTGTTTGTTGTTTTTTTTTTTTTAATTATCATTACTAGGGTGTGTGACTTCAGATTTGTGACAAGACATTTTCATGGCAAGGGTACAAATCTTGTGTTCTCAATATTTTTATGGGGTTCCCCAACACCATCCAGTCTGTTTCTTATTTCAAAATGGAACTGGAAGTTTATGTCAGCTGCTACAGCACTGAAACCAATTAAGTTTTGTTGTTTAACTATCTGCAGAGGAGAAGTAACTTGACAAGGCAGACCAGTTTACTGCTTACCAGTGTCTCCAGCAAAGCAACTGAAAAAACAGCTACAAATTACATTTTTGGCCCAAATTTTAAGAGGTGAGAGCAACAAAATCCCCAAGGTCTGATTTTCACTTTTTTTTTCCATTCTGATTCTTGTGAAATCATATCACAGATCTGTCTGTAGCCTCTAAGAAAACACACTATTATCTTCAGACAGGTTCAGAGTAGAAGCTGTTTAGTTCTTGGTCTGAAACACCATGGATTAAAAGTGTCAGTAATAAGAAAGTTTAAAATTAAGGTAGCTCTACATCACTTTTGCTCAAGGTCACTACAGCCTGAACAGAATATGAGTTCTGTGTTCATTAGTTTTATGTGTGTTCTGCAATGACATAATAAAAGAGCACTGACCTGAATTAACTGCCACAGAGCCTTTACCATTTTTCACATCTACTATCCAAGTTGCTTCTTTCCCACCAGGACCATCTTTTACTTTGAAGGCAAAGACTCCACCAATTTTCTTAACAAATTGCTCTCCTTCCTGTAATGACACAAAATGAGAAAGTAATTTACTTCAACACAATTTTTAGTTAGTCTTAATTTAATAAAAGTAATTAAAAAACCTTCACCATTTCTACTAACATAAAAATATCTATTCCTCCCACTATGCCTCATTTGAACAACCATAAAAAAATCTTAACAAAAAACCTCAAACTATGGCTATCTATATTGAAATCTATTAAACTAAGAAGAATAGTCCTAACAGCCTTGTCCTGACATGAGTTTGACAAAATGCAATTTCTCCTTCTAATCACACTTAAAAGGCAAGAACCTAACCCCAAACACAAAGTTCTTTGGTTAGTTAGCAAGCTTCTCACCCACAATCTAAACTTGCCTCCACTGAGATATCCCTATGCAGGTAGCAACTATCTGGGGAAAAGGTAATTTAAAATCATGGCACAGTGTAAAAGATTTCTTTTACAAAGAAATTCTTTTACAAAGATTTCTTTTACAAATTTTGTAAAAATTACAAAATCCAAATCTGTAGCACTTGTTTCAATGAGCAGTCCTGAAGAAGTGGTGTTTGCTAACACATTTCCAACAGGTTTCACACACATTCTGTTCTAAATTAAAATCCTGTTGTAGGTGAAAGAAGTAGCCAGATACCTCTTGGAGCTTCTTTTCAATCTCTTTGAAGACCAGGTGTGCTTTAAATCCATCAACAGCTGCACTGAGAGGCACAGCTGCAATACGGCCGTTGCTGAAACAAAAACCCCATTAATTAAAACACTTAAAATCACATTTTCAACATCTTCAAATGACCACCAACAGGCCTAACACCAGCAAGAAACATTTCATTGGTATAAAGCAACTCTGCTATCAAAGTGAAGCTTGCTCTCTTGATAGCCTGAATTACTATCACTCCAGATATCTGGGTGTTCTGTGTATATGAACTGAAGATTAATTTTACAATGGAAGTAAATCATTAATCTTATTCTTGATACTCTGGAGAAATCACCCTGCATGGCCTGATAGCAACATGGAACCCAGATCTTGATTCCTGCAGGGGCACACAGAGCCAAAGTACAGAGAAATGTCCAAAGAAATGGCAATTCAAGCAGCAGGAGGAACAAGTTCACTGCTATTGCCATCTCTTGGCAGCAGAGGCCAGAACTGTGGTCAGGGCTGACACTGCTGAAGTGACAGAATTGCTCAGGAAATGCTGCTGGAACTTACTGGGGTGGCAGTGACACTGCCCTGCAGATGTGTGACAGGGCAGCCAGAGTGGGCACTGTCTTGTCTGAAGGACACATCCATTTTGCCAACAAACCAAGGCTGTACTAACAGGATGGAAACTGTAAGGTTCAAAAAAAGCCACCAAACAAAAAGCAGAACTGTTTCAAAAACTAATGCAAAACTGATCAAGTCCTGCTGCCTTGATTCACATTCTTACCAGCTATTACTAAAGCCAGAGTTCTGATCTGGAACCAGTGACTGACTGTAGTGTAGGAAAGTGGTGTGAAGGACCTCCATAAACACGGAGTTTCACCACCTTTCCCTTAATTTCACAATGCCCATCATCACTCAGTTACATAAGGGGTGTCTGAGCACATCAGCCACTCTGCTCCATTCCAAAGTCTGACACACATTGGTGCAACTCCCTGTGTCAGGGATCTCCCACACAGAGCCTCTGGGAGAACTAAGGGGCTTTAAGCTCCTCTAGGATAAGATGAAATGAGTGTTGCTAAGATTTCTCTGGCTTGAGTTGTACTTAAGACATATTTTAAAAATCCTGAACACTAGAGAAGGTGAAATGAGCTATAGTAAATTAGACTTAAGTTTCTTCAGGAGAAATATTATCTGTACATGAAAAGCTCTCCCTGACAGGAAGGATTACTTCCAGCAGCACCTCAAGGCTGATGATATAAAAATAGCAACATTCTCAATACAGTGACTATTTTTAAAGACAAAGCACAAAGCAATGGGAAAAGGTGTATTCCCTGTAACAGTCTTTTCCCTTCAGATGTAAAACTGTACCAATACCCACTGACAAGCTATGTGAGCATGTTTAAAGAGAATCCATCAGAAGACATATTTTTCCTCACATGGTACAACCTCTTATGGATTAAAAGAGACAGAATTATCACTCCTGACACTACAAAAAAATCACTGCTGAAGCCTTTCAAAGTTCAGTGGCTTCTCTCTCATCACCTCTTCCACAGGTTATATTGTCACCTCCCAGGAACTGCACAGGTTTAGCTGAAACAGATGTTAGAAATATCAGCTGGGAGGGAGGGGTGTGTTTCTTTCTGAAAGGCCAGTGTATGATAAATTCTGCTGTTCACAGGTTTTCAGAGAAAACAAAGCACTGGGATAGAGATTTAAAAGCCATAATACCCACAATAACCATATCAACCTTTCTAAGGAAAGCTGAAAATGAAAATGTAAAGGGAACTGTATTGCAAGTCTCCCCTGAAATATCAGAATACAAATTTTAAGTGTGTTCTCCCAATTCCTGTCTATTTGAGCATTGAGCTAGAGCAGAGTGCAGCAGCTTCTTATCAGTGTTCTCCCACTGTGAAATAGGCTACAATTGCCAGTGCAAATTCTGTAGCCAGTAACACCCCAGAACTGTAAGGAATTACAGTATCACATAAAACCGGACTGAAAGCAATCCTTCACAGAGCTAAACCAGTAACAATTTTAGCAGAGAAAGCAGTGGTTTCTCTGTTCCCATGAATGTCTTGCTGGTTTTGGCAGATAGCTAGTTTCAGTTAGTTACTTTTAATGTGTCCTGTTTTATTCTTGGAATGGTTTTTATTTGGTGGCTTTTTTCCTCGGAACATCGCTCTTCCTCACTGAGGAATGGCTCCACATGAGCCATTTCTACAAGCCGGTGTGAGCTTTCCAATAACAGCGCTCGATGTGACACGAGAGCGTGTGAATTTTCACCTCAGCACAGACGTGCAGTGCCGCAGGAACACAGGAGTGTTTAGTTTACAGGGCAATCTCCCCCCTTAGCAGCGGCAATAACTCCAAAAGCACGAAGTTGTGAGGGCGCAGGCAGCGGCACAGCCAGGCTGGGCCGGCAGCGCTGTCCCCGCGCTCCGCGCCGCCCCAGCCCAGCGCTCCGGAAGGCCCGGCGGTGCAGCCGCGGTTCCCCCCGTGCCGGGCGAGCCCCCGGTGCGTGTCTCACCTGCCGTCCCGGGGGAAGCCCATCCTGAAGAGCGTCACCACCACGGCGCCGCCGAGCCCCAGGTTGTGCTGCAGCGCGACCTTCGCCCCCGGCACCTGGCGCCGCCCCGCCAGCCCGCGCAGCTGCCAGCACAGCTCCGCGCACTGCGCCAGCCCTGAAACATCGAGCGCAGAGCCCGCTCAGCCGCGGCCTGCCCGCCAACGGGGCCTGGGGAGCTGCCAGCCAGCGAACTTGTGAAAAACGCGTGGATTTTATCATTGGCTTTTCTAAATGGATATTATATGTGTTGTGTTAGAAAGTAATGCTGTATTAATTCTCTTGAAGAGCGTGTTAAATATAGTTTTAGGTTATAAAAAATGTTAAAATAGAAACTGTGCTATGTAGGATACTTTTTTTAAAGAAAGGACTCGCAGCGAGATAGCAGCCACAGGACGCCTGAATCTTTGAGAGAGAAAGAATTTTTGCCCTCATATCAGAAGAAACGAACTTCTTCCCACCTTGAAGGCACTGTTAGGATTCAGAGGAGGAAGCTGACACTGACCAGACGGAATCCTGTGTTTGAATGGAATTTATGCATCATGGATGAGGTTGCTTTTAAGGGTTAATCCTCTGTTAACGTGGGTCCTTTTTCGGGCTCGTGCTGCCCAGAAAAGGTACCCGGACATCTGTAACTCTTTGTCTCCATTGTCTCATATTGTCCTAATTCAAATTGTCCAAATGATTATTACTCTAATTGTATAACTATTTTTATAACCATTTTTATTACTATAAAACTTTTAAAATTTTAAAAACAAGTGATTGGCATTTTTCACAGAACTGGATGTCCCTGGGAAGCCCAAAGGAAGGGAAACCCCTTTGCACAGCGACCCTGGCACTCTGGGATTGTGTTCACCCTCAGTCTCCATGCCAGCAGCTCTGTCTGCAGCCAGGGCCCAGCCTGGGAGAATCACGGAGTTCATTGGAAAAGAGCTCTGAGACCATCGAGACCAGCCCATGGCCAAGCACTGAGTGCCATGTCCTTCCTTCAACTCTCCACCACCCCCCAGGCAGCCCATTCCAGTGTTTAACCATTCTTTCTGTGTCAGAATTGCCCTGGATGTCCAGCCTAAACCTCCCTAGCACAGCTTGAGGCTGTATCCTTTCATCCTCTGGTTACAACCCTTCTTCCAGGGAGCTGGAGGGAGTGAGAAGGTCCCCCCTGAGCCTACATTTCTCTGGGTTGAGCTCCCCCAATTGCCTCAGGAATTCCTCACAGGATTTGTGCTCCAGACCTCCCCCAGCTCTTTTGCCTTTCTCTGCACATTCCTCAAACTTTTCTCCTTTCCCCCATCCCTTCCTGTCCCTTCCCCTGGACAACTGCACAGGTCTTTGGACAAGGGACACAAGCAATCTGCATTTCATGCACACAATTGTACATATTGCCAACTGACATATTATGAAGGAGTTAAGGAGTTTTAAAATTCCAGTCATAGATGAGAATGAGCAGGTTTCATTCACATTCTCTCAGCCTCAAGGAGAGGGTGTGTACTGTGGTGCAGCCTGCCCTGCAATGTTTGGATATTTCAGAGGATTTACATGACCCTTGCTTAGCATGTAACTGGCCTCAAGGCTGTTTCCAAGGGAAATGAAGCTGACAGGCTAAGACTTGTCATTTTCTGCATTTTGCTGACTCTTCCTCCATCCCATGGCACTGGAGAAGCAAGAAGCTATCTCTGCTTCTATCACTGTGTAACAGACAAAAATTAACATAAACCTGGCAATGCAAAACTCTCACTCTGTTACAGATATCCACAGTCTCATTTTTCTGGAACCCTTTTCCTCCAAAGTTTCCTAACGCTTCCCCCGCCCCCCACACTTAACTGCATATTGTATCTCACTGTTACAACTGTTTAGATTAAGATTTGGTGTTTCACAAGGTTTCATCTTCTCCAATTTTCTGATAATTTCTCATTTCCAAATTCACCCAAGGAGGGTGAATTATCTTTACAAATCCAATACATTTTTTCCAAGAGCCAACTCATTTAGAAACAAGAACAGTAGTTTAAAGAAAGAAAAAAAAAACAAACAAAAAAGGGGAAACCTACATTGCTGGGAAATGGTGACCAAGTGAGCTTCTGTTGTAAACATCAGATAAATATTTTGACATCCAAGACTTAACAAAATAGGCTCTAGTGCAGCTAACAATAGTACAGGCAGGAAAAATCTCCAAAATCAGAATTTTACAGGATGACATCATATTGGAACAGTTATTCAAGTACTATTCAGAAGTTGTACTATTGAGCAATTATTTAGGAAGGTTAAGCTGTGTTACCCTGCTCCAACACTTGCATTATTTGGAAAGAAGACTTGAGGGAAGAAGCTTTGAGTCCCTCACATTTCAAGCACAGATGGGAAGCACTTGCCTGCTCAAGAGCTGTATCTCTTATCTAATGGGTGTGATTAAATAAAGGCTTTGCATACCTGTGGCACCAAGAGGGTGTCCCTTGGAAATCAAGCCACCACTGGGATTAATAACCCATTTTCCTCCATAAGTATTGTCTCCTCTGTCGATCAGGTCACATGCTTTTCCTATAAAACAGAATTCATGTAAGAAAAATGTTCTTTTTTTATTTGTAAGTGATTTTTCAGTTCTGCTGTAACTTACCAGAGATGCTACATGTCAGTCAAACCCTAGGAAATGTTACAGCTCATCTTTCACAAAGAGCAAATATTGACCAAACTACATTAATGAGACTTGCTCATACCATTGGAGAAAGCATAACATGGAAGAGAAGCATTTGTACAAGAGCTGTTTTTAATTTGCAGTTGAATTGTTCTGTTGGTGTATACAGCATTATGATGCAATCAGTATAATGAAGCTATTTAGATTTTGTTCATAAAACTGCAGTGATAATTACATTTTTTCTAAGTTGTAATTTGTGACCCCCAGGACTTGGAAGGTGATCACCAAGTTGAACACAAACCCCTGTCACAAAGGCCAACTAATGGTACCTTGGGCTGTATTCAGACATTAAAATAGTGAATAAAACCACTCAGAAGACTAATGTTCAGAATTGTTTAGCTTTCCAGACTACAGACAATTCTCCCTTTTAACCAGGCTCTTACTCATTTATTCTTGTACCAGCTTCTCCAGCCTACATTAATAACACTGAAGTGTAAAAAAGATCTGTCATGGTTCCATGGTGCCATTAAATGAGAATACCAAGTTAGATTTGCCCATCTAAATCCACAGTGGTTTATGTCATTTCATTAATTTTTATGCCTAATTAGTCTATCATTCCAAGATAAATTTCATATACTATTAAGGCCAGACTGACAAAGGGTTGTGAGAACAGCACTATTAAATAACCATGCACAAGGCTAATTAGTCAAACAGACAAGTACCACCAGGATTATTCTGCATTAATTAGAGGAATGAACCTAAAGAGCTTAATGTACTTGTTTAAATATGTCAAACATTTACCATTTTTGCTGTAGATCCATAAAAATACAGCAAAAATGAGAGTAGAAAGCAGATATTAAAAGGCAAACACATTAAGTCTTCCTGGAGTTCCATAAATGTCTGTTTCAGTAAGAAAGCTCAGACCTAATATACCACCTAGTGCCAGAATATGGTATTTCCTCACAGGTGGTTAAAAACAAATTAGAGAAAGATTATATCACATGATAACCTTTGCAAAACAAGACTATGTTTACAATTTAAATACATCATGAACTGAAATAGCAGTGCAATCCATTATTTATTTGAAATCATAAAATACCCTCTTTAACAGAAATTTTTAATGCTTTTACTTACATGCACAGACCTGAATTCCACTGCCATTCAATCTGTTGTAAATCCAGCAAACTCACTGACATTAAACTAATCTGAGCATTGTTACATAGTTGACTTTAGATGCACGTTGACAACATGCCAATAACTCTGAGGCAAAGATGTTTCAAAGATCAGTGACTGGCTAAAGCCCCCCACAGGCAATTCTTGTTCTATATTTATCTTATTAAAAGGAAATACATAGATGGAGGGAAATCTTGGGGTAAGATTATGCTAGAATGCAGCTCCAAAAAAGGGGCCTAAGACTGAGATCACAGGAGTTCTTAATTTGGACATCCTTGGTGCTTTTCATTTTAACAAAACAATTATCTCCACTGCTGCTCTTACCTTCTGGACACAGTCCCAGAGCTTCATAGGTGATGAACTCATTAACTGAGAAGCAGTCATGAAGTTCAATCACATCAACATCTGTAGGTTTCAGCCCTGCTTTTTCAAAACATTTTTGTGCAGCATTTTTAGTCATGTCATAGCCAACCTGAAAAAAAGAGAAATTCTATGTTAAAATATCATTACAGAAGTATAGCTCACAGCTTAATTTTTACACTTAACTGTGCTTCTATAGATCCTGTCAGTGAAAGAAGGAGATGGTATTCTGATTTATTTGATTGCATCACATGTCAGAGCTTGATAGTCATACAATAAAAATTGTCTAGAAAGAAATAACATATTCTAAGGCTTATTGTAGGCATGCAAAACCTTTCTGGGGAATATCCTCTATTTCCTTAACCTTGATCACAACCCAAATTGTTCCTTTGCATGACTCAGATCAATAGCCTTGACAGAAATCCTCAAATTGCACTGTTACCTCTTTATATGATCCACCTGATTGTTTTAAATTTCATTACTACTATAAAGAGAAAAATGCAAGGAATTTTCATTTGCTGCTGAAGTTGTTAAAAAAATAGCCTGTAAATAATTGGTTAAAAACTAGGTTTCTGATAGCCTGTTTATAAGTTACTTATTGTCATTCCACAATCATACTACTTGCTTATTATATACCTGTCCAAATGAAATCAATTTTGCATTCACCACAAAGCATAATATGTTTGCTCATTGACATGAAAATGTTTATAGCATCAGTAGGACTTGCAGGCACTTAAAAAAACCTAAACCCAAAACCGAACAAAAAAAACCCCACAAAATACCAACCCAAAACTATAAACAAAAAAAACTCAGAAAAAATCACCCCAATGAGTACCAGGGAATACAGAATTGCAAACCTACCATCTTCATACAACTGTTCCCTTCAAATGTGCTTGGATAATCAGTAGCCATCACCTGTGCTAGAATTTCCACAGCTTTTGGTTGCAATTTATGCCTTTTCACAAACTCCTCATTAGCCAAAATTGCAGCTGCAGCACCATTTGATGTTGGACTGATTGAAAGAAAAATAATGATGTTATTGTTCTAAATCAGTAATGTCAGTCTTCATTAGATTGTTGATCTTCCACAGATTTATCTTTTAATACATACAAAAAAACCCAACAAACAAAACCCCACTTTCTTTGGCTGATACCACTGAAACTATAAATTCCATCAACGCTTACTGGACACTTTCAGTAATATTTATACCAGACATTTGAAAATCATTACATCAAAATAGAAATGTGTCATTAAGGTTTTTCAATTTAGGACAAATCAAAGCTTCTACTTGGCTATAAACATATATAAACACATATATAGAGTGCTTAGGAAAGGCTGAAGTGAAGAATTAACACTTAACAGTGATGGATGCACATTAGTAATAGAACAGAATTACATTAGAACCCCAAAGTACAAAACTTCTTTCAGCTCACTGTATTACACTGAGAGCAAGTATCTAGTGTTTGGTCATGAGAGATTTTCCACATTTGTTTTATTTATAAAAAGTTTTACTGAAAGCAATCTGTAAATTATAATTAACACACAAACAGACTTTATTTAAATAGATGGCCTACTATATTTGTCTTAACATCAAGATCTATTTCACAATGCAAAGTCCTCTCCTTACCAACACTGTAAGACAGTCAAGTAATCAAAAACTTTGCGAGAGTGCAGAACTTCATCCAATGTGTACTCCTTTTGGAACTGGGAATACCTAAGGGAAACACACAGATGCCATCTCAGGCTGAGCAGCAGACACACTAATATCACACTATTAGGCAGCTAGAGAGCTCTCTTTACAAACTATAAGGCACTGGATAGATAGTTATTTTTTAATATATTTCTAGAATAATTTATTGATTTTCTCATTCCATAATAAAGAAAATATGCTGAAAATGTTCTGAATGTATTCTAAAAATACTACTTTGTTGTGCAGGAATTTTTTTAACAACCAAGGCTGTTGACTACAGAGGCAGAGTACAGGACTCACGGGTTGTTGGTTGAATGGCTGTGGTTCTTCCATGCAATCTTTGCAAAGTATTCTGGATTTGTCCCTGAAAAGGAGAAAAAAAAAAAATCTGTGTTTAAATACTTTGTTTGCTCAAACAGTGCTGACGTAACAGTTTAAATATTGTGTCATAAGAATCTGACCTTTACAAGCATCTTTACAAGAAACACATTGTTATGAAGACTTTCCTTAAAACTCAGCTGAGGTTTCAAAATTAGATAAAAACTACTAAACGTGACAGAACAACCCAATTGCATATTTAACACTCACATAAAAACACAGAAAACATGTGCATTTTATTTGTAGTAGTATTATTCTACTGCTGAAACTTAAATGATCATTTTCCTATCAGTGCAAAACAGCTGCAGTGAAACTGTAGACTCTAAGTCTATTTTTTTTTTCATATAATAGCCTAAAAGTGCAAATAAAAGATGCCCAACAGGCCAGGCTGTTACCTTGGAGCCAATTGTCTGGTCAGGGGTAGCAAACAGCAGTGGCAGCAGCCTTGTACTAAGGATTAAATCAAATCAAACACCCAACAGCTTTTGCCCAACAGTTCAGCCCCATGCCCATCTACCTATCCTAAGGCACAGGGATAAATGCAGGGAGTTATGCAACCCTAATGCTACCATTTCATAAAACAAAATCTTATTATTTTTAAATCACTTCATAAAGAGAAGACAATGAAAAAAATGTATTTTAACAGACCATATTTCTCCATATGTTCTTTGCCAGCGCTTGCAAACATCTGAGGTGCCACTGGAGCACTTTCTAGGCCATATTTATTTATCATAATGTCCAAGTGCTTGTCCATAGGATTAGTTCTGTCTGCAAACTGAAAACAGAAATACAAATCAGACCATAATTTCCTTTTCTTTTCAACATCACCACAAAACTGTCACAGATTTCAAGCAAATGATAAGTTTTTCTAATATTTTAACAAGTCCCTGCAGTATGCTGCACTTCAGAGACATGATCAGAAGTATTGATAATTTCCTAGCTATAAAAAAAAAGTAAATAAGCAGAAAATTCTTGACATTATAACCACAGCACTGATTCATGGCAACAATCACTGCTACATGATTTGTATCACAGTCACTATTTTCAGCAGGGGACTTTAGGTATTTTTCACCTCACTTAAAATCCTACTGTTTACACAGTTTTAAGTTATAAAATTAATACTCTATAGTATTTTCAATGAAGCTTATAAGAAATATTGTAAAGCATGTTAAAAGATAACTCTTTCTCAGTTTTACCACTTGCTAAATTTAACGTTTTTCACCCAAACCTCTTGAATATATTATCAAATTTGGCAGTTCTGCAGTTAAATGACATATGGGCTCTAATATTGCTTGCCTTAAGGCAAAATACAAACAAACCCACACACACTTCTCCTGTAAAAACAAATAAGATTCAAGAAGCCCTTAGTTTTTGGGAGAGTATGTTAACAGGTCAACTGAGTAAGCATCAGACCAGAAGAGCCAGAATCTTTCTTTGATTTGCTGTGCTGTTTGAGAAAGATACTTCAGTTACTCAAAGCTTCAGCATTTTATCTGGTATTTTCCTTTTTCCCCACTAACCCAGCCTTTAACATAATCTTGGCAAAATACAACAAAAGTGACACATGAATTTTGCATGGAATGTTTTAGAATTTACTTTTTATAGTATGTCATAGCTGCCATCAGAATCACAGACCTCACTAAAAGATTATTTAGATCAAACTAATGGTTTCTTTTGTCATCATCTACAGGAACACAGTAAAGCAAGTGGTGTTATTGACAATACAGCTCAGAGAATGAGGAAGAAGTTCATCTCATGCACAAACATGAACATATCAAGTGTTTCAGACACTTACATGTGAAGCAAGAGATCCTTTTGCCATCCTCTCAAAGCCGAGTGCCAGAACACAGTCTGCCAAACCTTAAAATAAAATAAAATGTGTGACTATTTCAAGCACAATGTGATTATAAATGACACTAGATACTAACAACTATTCAATTACAAGATATGTACACAAACACCTGCCAGCTGCCCTTCCTTCCTCCTTCATTTTTGAAAGACTTACATTAAGATGGACAAGATATTGATACAAAGATATTGATACCTAAGAATGAAAGATCACTGCAGCGTTGGGGTTTACTTTTAAGTGTCTGACAGCAACTCTCATAGACAACCAAGCATTTATGTCTCAGTTACAAATACTAAACAATCATACACAGTGTTACTATGGTTGTCATTACAGAAACATCAGCATCAGTGCAAGAAAGTATCAAAGTCCACAAACGAACTGCAAAAACAGGAGGAAATACTCATCTGATGGTTCAAAGCATGGTCTGTCAGACTGTGCTCTCCCCTCCCTTCCAAAAACATGATAGTTAAACACTTGTATACACTTCAAGCTAAAAGAAAAAAGCTAAGCTTTTTAGCAGATCCTTCTTTTAGTGCCTGCAGTACTCTAATGCCACTTGTTCTGCACTCCTCCAAACAATTATCGCAGAAACACTTAACTGGCAGAACTGACTGGGTTCACAGAGCTCATGGCACAGGAAAAGACATGTGCATCCTCATACACCATCCTACTGCATCTCTTAGGTCACAGAGCAAAACAACCCACCTCCTTCTACAAGCTGTCTGGCCATGAACAAAGCAGTGGCTCCAGTAGCACAGTTGTTGTTAACATTGATGATGGGAATGCCAGTTAGACCCAGACCATGGTAGATTGCCCTCTGCCCAGAGGTTGAGTCACCTTCAAATGAAAACACAACATTAAAATAAGGTACAAACTCACCCAAGTTTTGCTTTTGCTGCCATGTATGTGAAGTGCTACCAATTAAACTGTAATCCTGAACTTCTGAGCTGTCACCTTGAGTATGGCTCTAGGTACCCACAGTAAAGAACCTCAGAAACAAGATGAAACTCCTCAGATTTTATAAACAGAAGTTTGTTCTGTTTGTGCTTCACGGGCTGTGAATCAAAGGGACATAACTGGACTGGACAGAAGGGTCTTAGAGGTGTGGCTTGGGAGCTGCTCTAGGTATCACAGCAGACTGACCCTACTTCAGTTGCCACAACACAATTGTTAATAGGGAACCAGAAGGAAAGTAAATAGAAAAATGTTTTTGGAATAGAAATAGATTTCCTCCTAATAGAAAGCTTATTGATGCCATTCCTCTTACTTTATCCACATAGAAGTCTCATCCCAATCAAACAATACTCACCATAAACATAACCCACACAGGCCTGCTTCACTGCTGAATAAGGAATCCCAGCATCAGCTAAAGCTGCCTGGCCTGAAAAAAAACCCAGTTTAAAAGTTGGAAAAAAAGTTTAAAATTGAGAGAAAAATTAAAAAACAAATCATCTCTCACAACCACAACAAGCAAATCCAGAGTAGAATGCATGAGTCCTGCATTCACAAGTAAGAGTTGTAGAAATTCCTTATTATATGGTGCAAATATAGTCTTGGACCTCATAAGGACAACTTCATTCTCATAAGGACAATTTCACAGTTTTGAATTTTTGAGTTCTGAACAAGCTTCTTTATCAGAAAATTTCACTCAATCAGTTCTGTGCTCATGCACCAATGTTGTTCATCCCAATAAGAATAGGTTTTCAATAATATAGGTAAGTATTCCATTATTTAAGTGCACAATCCAATTTTAAGCTATCCTGCTGACTTCAGCCTGGAAGAGCTGACCTGGACAGGTCAGTTATGGATTTGCTGAAAGTGGTCTGAATTTTTTAAATCTGTTTTTTTAGATGTATCTATTTATTAAACAGTAGCTTTTCCTTCACATGTATTATAAAACTATTGGCTGTAAGACCTAAAAAAATAAGCATCAGCAGTCAAACAAAATGCTTTATTACTAAATTACCTGCTTCCTTAGCCATGTCAGGATAATCAGCACTCCTCTCACTAGGCTTTGAAAACTGGCAAGAGAAAAGGAAGGAAAACAAGCTGAGAATAAATCGCAGTGAGATTTAACTCATATTTTGCTCAAAATGGTACATTTAAAAGCTCTATATTTAATTTAGAAATAAGTTTTAAATAATGCAAAAACATGTAATTTCATTGACCCAAAAGTGCATGTACAAAATCTTTACAATTCCCAAGTGCTGCTGCCAGACCCTGCAATGGCTAAAGGGAGAAAATAATGCAACTTTATGGGAGCTGAGAGCCATTTCTGGTCACTGTTAAAGAAGATCCATGACTATGGAGATGGACAATAATCCTGTCCAAAGCCTGTGGGTGAGACAGAGAATAACTGTAATCTTCACCAATTCATTGTAATATTCATTGAAACATTGATAATTACTTCCCTTACACTTTTTTTCTTTTTTTTTCCTTATAATCCTATTTGTAACAAGAAAATTATTGTTCTTTGTAGAGAATTTATCATACCTTACTCCTCAACATTGGAGTAGAGGTGACATTTCCATTTTCTTTATCCTAATGCTAACTACTTATAATCCTACAAATTATTTGATGTCCCCTGTGAGCATATGAAAGTTAATTTGCTGCCTCCTTCTGCATATGTTCCTGACTCCAGTCATTTGTATCACTTGGCTGTACTTTCTGCAGTGCCTCCTTTCATTAATTTAGACAGAGAATTTACATAGCAAAGGTCATAAGAAAAAACAGTTGGTGAGTTAGTCATTGTAAAAGTCTGTATTGATACTGCTTGGGCTGACAGAGAGGAGAAGAGAGTCCTGACAATTCCTCAAGTCATACTCAAGTGGTAACTGACATGATCCACTCCTGAAAATGCAGAGCACTGAGGAACTGACAGTTATGCACACGTCAAACATGGACTGTTGTTGTGAGAAGATATAACAAATTTTAGCAGTCATTAAATCATTAATGTTAATCAAATAGAAGGAATACAGTGCTAAAGGATTTCATTGTAAAATACTTAAGATGCAATATGGTGCCTGACAGGTTTTACTTGTCTCTTCCATAAGGACATCACAAGTGACTTCAATAATTTCTATTAGTACATTCTGTGATCTAGTCCAGTAAACACAATTAACAGAATTGCCTTTAACCTTTCAATTCCTCCCCTATCACATCACATGCTGGAAAGGTACCCGTGCAGCAACAAGACAAAAAGTTATTATTTAAAAGGTGGCCAGGAGGAGGAGTTTCTGATTACTCTGGCAAATGTCAAAGTTGCCTTAAGATTCATCCATCAAGACAAAAATGGTTCTTTTACTGTTGCTCTTTGAAAATCATAAAAACGTTTAGGTAGGAAAAGACCTTAAAGATCAAGTCCAACTGTTACCCCAGCATTGCCAAACCCAGGCTGCCAGTTCCTGGGTTTGACAACCCTTTCGGTGAAGGAATTTTACTTAATCCTAATTCTAACTTTAATCATGCTTTGTGGAAAATTGAGGCCAATTCCCCTTGTCCCATCACTTGTTACTTGGGAGAGGAGCCCCACGCCCAGCTGGCTCCACCTGCTCCCGGGGAGCTGCGGAGGAGCTGAGCGGGCGAACCTTGCGCTCACAACCCCAGGGACAGGAACAGAAAGGTCCCAGACAGACCCTGCAGGCCCTGAGCCCTGTCCCGGGATGGCCCTGGGCCAGCGGCTGTGGGGACACAGGGACACGGGGACACAGGGACAACGTGCCCACTGCAGGGCTGCTGTATCGACCCGCTCTGTGGAGCAGCACGTTCACCTTGGCCGGGGTCCGGCCTCCCCCGCAGACCGAGCGAGGGTGAACTTTGCGCGGAGCCGCTGCCGCCGGGCCGGGACCGGGCTCCGCCAGCGCGCACCGAGGAGCCGCCGCATCCCGTGAGGGGCTCCAGCCGCGTGGGGGAGGGCGCGGGCGGCTCCCGCAGCACTTCCCCCTCAGCACTTCCCCCTCAGCGGACAGCCGGGGGGCGCCGCCGAGGCCGCCCCGGCGCGGGCCGGGCCGTGTCCCCCCCGCGCACAGACGGGTGCCGGTACCTTGGTCATGCCGACGCCCACCACGAACACCCGGCGCTGCATGATGGCGGTGGCGACGGGACGATTCCTGCTTCTCCCGCTGCTGTCGCCGTGTCCCGCGGGCCCTCAGCGACACCGGGGCGGGGGCGGAGCGAGCGCCCGGGGGCCGGGCCCCATGGACCCGCCCCTTAAAGGCGCAGAGCCCCCATTGCGGCACCGGCCGGGTGTCCCTGCCCAAAGCACAGCCATGGCCAGTCCTACAAACATCCTGCTTATCCCCCTGGATTCCCCCATCCCGGCAATTAGCAGACGTTTTCCCAAAGCGGAGGTGCAATGAAGTTCACTGCTTCTCCAGAGAGGGGCAGCAAAGATGGCGAAGGGTCTGGAGTACAAGTCCTGTGAGGGGGAGCTGGGGGCGCTCAGGCTGGAGAAAAGGAGGCTCAAGGGGCCCTCCCCGCTCTCCACAGCTCCTCAACCTGGGCGTCAGGCTCTGCTTCCAGGGAACGAGGGACAGCATGAGAGAAATGGCCTAAGGTCGCACCAGAGGAGGTTTAGGTTGGACATTAGGAAAAATTTCTTCACAGTAAGGGAGAATGGGCTGCTCAGGGAGGTGCTGGAGTCACCGCCTGCGGAGGTGTTTAAGGAAAGACTGGACGTGGCACTCAGTGCCATGGTCTAGGGGACAAGGTGGTGATCAGTCATAGGCAGTACTTGATGGTCTAAAAGGTCTTTTCCAATCCAATTGATCTTGCGGCTCTGTAACTCTTTTCCTCGAGAGATGTCTTTGGAACGGATACTTGACGAGATCCTTCTATTTTTCTGAAATGCTGCTTGTTACCTACAGATTTATTTACAGTGAGACCTGAATATCTGACCCTTCATCCACTCAACTTCCCCCTTCCCTCACTCCGTCATCCTTGGGGACCTCCACGGCTCGGGCAGAACTCAAATCGCCTCCTGCCTCCCACAGACCCGGCTGCACCCCGCACAGGAGGTGCCAACTCCTGCCAAGCTCCTGGCGGTGCTGTTTGTGGCGGCGCCCTTGTTTCGCACCTCACGCTCCTCCCCCGCTCCCCTGCAGCGGGCTGTCAGCTCTGCCGGCTCCCCTGTGAGGGGCCGTTCCCCCCGGAGGCGGGGCCCGGCCGGCCCGTGCCGGTTCCGGCGGCGGCCATGGCCCTGCTGCGGCTGTGGCGGGCGGTGCCCGCGGCGCTGCGCGGGGCGCGGGGCCGGGCGGGCGCGGCCGGGGCGCCGCGGGGCGCGGAGGTGCAGCTGAGCGCGGCCGGCGGCGGTGAGTGCCGGGCTCGGGGCGCGGCTCCGCTTCTGCCGTTCCCGCTGGAACCAGCTCGGCCTGGCGTGAGCGCGGCCGTGTGTTCCCCCACACGGGGGTGACAGCCCTGCCGAGCCCGGGGCGCTCCTTGTTGTTCTGCTTTCGGCAATGCCTTGATACATTTTTTTCAAAACGTTGCTGCAGAATGAATAGTTAGATACTTTTTCCCCCCTAAAGTTATGTGTGCGTGTGACCTCAACGCAAGAAGTTCTGGTTTGCATACTTTAGATTTTTCTAACAGCATTAACGTGCAGTGATAAAGGTAGGACAGGACGTTGACATGTCTGTGCACATTTATCCGTGACAGCCACGACGCAGTCTGAGGTTTGGTTCAGATTGCCAGGGATTTACTTTCTGTGTAACTGTTGCAGGAGTTTATAAACAGTTCTCGGTATTTTGCTGGTTACAAAGACATTAGGTAGTTACCAGCTGTACATTTCCTTTGCTGGTTGCCGCTGTTCACTCGGGTCTCTGTTCCTGTGCCACACATCTCTGGTTCACTAGCTGACCACGGCCATAGGCAGAGGAATAAACAGAGACCTTCCAGCAGGGCAGAAAGACCAAGCAAGGCAGGTGCAAGGTACAGCTGTGCACCTACAGCACAGCAACAGCATCTTCCAATGTCAAGGCCTGGGAAGTGAGCAGAAGTCCAGACAAAAAACCAGAAGATTTTTTTTTTTTCTCTCCCAAGCATACAGAAGCCATTGGATAATAATTTACCAATCACATGTGCTAAGGAGAAGTAGGTAGATGTTGTGGTTTTATTTTTCTGCTTGGACTTAGGAACTTTGAGTAGAGTCCTTTCTGCTGATGAGCTTATAATGTTGAAATTAAATGGAGTTCATTTTCAAAATGATTCTGGAACATGAACTGAGTGTGACCTGTCTGTGCTGTTCTCATGCAAACAGCAATCCCAAGAGGATGGTTTCCTTCATTAGGGAATGTACTGGAACACAGGAAGACAATAAAAATTAAATTAAATAACATTCAAAGGAGAAACCTAAGATGGACCATTTGGGCTTTTGTTTGTTTGGTTGAGGTTTTTTTCCCCATTTCTGCAGTGATTCTAAGATATGTTCTTCGATGTCCTGATCATTTTCTAAAAGTCTGCTTCGTCATAGACTTTTACAGGCCTGCTGAATTTTACAATTGTTCTGCATAACTGGGTTTTGTGCGCATGGTGCGCCACGTCCAGTTTTAAAATAACTGATTGTTTTAGAATATACTTTATATGCATTTTCAGGAAGGATAAGATGCAGCATAAGCAGATAATATTCCCAGTTGAATTACTGTGCCAGAGAACTAAATGAAGTATAACTGAAATTGTCTCCTATTACTAAGGTATTGCTGAAATCCTAATGAACCGACCCCACGCAAGAAATTCACTGGGAAAAGTATTTGTAAATGAAGTGAGTATGGACCTGGCCTGTGTGTTTGGAACCATGATCAATAACTAACTGTTGTGAGAATAGTTGTGGGAAATCTAAAAAATAATTTAAGATGAAGGGCAGTGGGAAATGGCATTGGGACAAGACAGGTGAACCTTGAGAAAAACAGAATGTAACAGTTACTGCCTCAGATGTGGACAGGGATATCTGGGTTATTTAAGTTAGCTAATTTAAGTTAATTTATTGAAGTTAACTCAGATGCAAGTTAATGTCCTTACTTGTGTTATTACAACAAAAGCATACTCATTGTCACACCTTAGCAGGTGAAATGTTCAAGGATGACACATCCTATAGAAGGTCTGGCTCATGCCTGGACAGGAAGGGAAGTTTTTAGATACAGCAAAGATTCATCTCTAAATGGAAGGAAAAAAGAGATGGGGAAACGTGTCATTCTGAATTTGTAATGGAAAAAACTGCAGGTTCCACTGACATGATTTCCATTAATTTTCTGGCACCTGCAGGGAAAAAACCCAAAACACTTCTATCATAGATTAGGAACTTGCTATCATTTCAGTGTATATCCACATGCTTATATTTTTTCTTCTCTTGTGTGCACTCCCTCCCCCGTAGCTGTTCAGTGCCCTGGAACAGCTCCGCTTCGATGAGCAGGTGCGGGTGGTGGTGTTCAAGAGCCAGGTGAAAGGAGTGTTCTGTGCAGGTGAGTAGCAAAGGCTCTGCAAACCATTCTCAAAAAATGTGCTTGCTCTTAGGCTGTGTGCCAATCAGATCATGCACTTGGTGCTAAAAGAGTACTAAAAGAGATTCAAATAAATCTGTCAAAAGGGCACAGAGGGGCACCCTCATTACTGCTGCAGCCCAAATGTCCACACTCCAACTTCCATGGACCTTACTTAACTGGAATGCTCTATCTCAGACTTTTTAAATGGTCTGTCCTCTGAGAGGGACATTTCAGATGTCTTTTCCTGGATTCCAACCTTTTTTTCCTTTATTTAGGAGCAGACTTAAAGGAACGTGCAAAGATGGATGATGCAGAAGTTGGAGAGTTTGTTAGAAGACTCAGAAATCTTATGGATGAAATAGGTAAAGGATTACATCAGTTGGAAAATGTATCCTAGACCATTTGTAGTGAAACATTTAGAAGTGCTGAAGGAGGGAATAACCAGCAGGTGATCTACCGAGGAGTAGCTTTCCAAATGGCTTCAGCTTATGCTTGAAAGAAAGATCCAATTAGAATTAAATCCCAACCATCCTGCTGCCCCTCCAAGGACAAGATGTGTTTCTTATGCACAACAAAGCACATACACACCTATGTGATAAATACCTGCTCCCATAAAGCATTTATTTATTCCACACTTCTGTGGAATCCTGGGGAGGCAAGTGCTGTGTTGGTTGTCCCACTTCCAGTACATGTTCAGAGACACTCAAAATGTGGCAGAGACCTAAGAACATGGATTTGAATCTCTGATTGGATTTGCTAAATGGATTTGTGCAATGTCAGGGAGGGTTGTATCTACAACTCCCTCACCTCCCTTTTCTTTTTCTTTGCAAAATGAATATGAGCTTCTGCAAGTAGTTTTCTTCCCCTATTTATGAATTATTCTGCTCTCACTAGAAAGAAGTACCAAAGTCAAATCTGTTTAAAATACCAATCAGAATTGCAATAATTTTTAAAAAATGACAGGAGCAGTCAGAGGGGTGGTTACAACAGAGAACCAGCTCACCTCAGAAGTTTGCATCCAGCTGAGTATTTAAAAAAGTATCAAGAAGCTAATCTCCAGGTACATCAAGCTCCTCAGCTATGAGGTAACCTAGTTAAACAGTGTTTACTGTTCCTGTTTTCAGGAGCTTGGCTAACAAAAGCACCACAAAAACCGAGCGCTGTGACAGGGCCTAGGGATGGTGTCTTCTCTTTGGCTGTGAACTGCAACAGATGAATATTCATGTCATAAATTTGCAAGGAGAGGACTGTTTGGCATTGTAGTGCCTTGTTTGCAAGCTTCTTTGCATGGAAGAAGCATGTTTTGCATTCTTACAAAGAAGGGAGAAGTGCAAGAAGACAATTTTTACTGTTTCCAGACCGAAAACTTGTGGCAGGAGAAAATGAGTCCTTGAGAAATTCTGAACTGAAAGCTTTAGAATGTAAGGATTTAAAATCCAGAGCCGTGTGAAACAGAACCTGTGGAACACAACTGTGCAATCTGTGCTCTGTTCTGCAGCTGCCCTGCCCGTGCCCACGATCGCTGCAATCGACGGCTACGCCTTGGGTGGAGGATTAGAGCTGGCCCTGGCCTGTGACCTCCGAGTGGCAGGTTTGTGCTGCTCAGTGTGGCAACCTCCTGGGAGCTGATGGCTGCATTTTAGAGAGAACTTACACACATGACAGGGGATTGTTAATGGAGTCCAGAAGCTTGAGAGAAATCTAAGAGAAGTTTGTGCAGAAATGGTGACGTTTAGTTATTTGGAAAGTAGTTCCCGTGGTTAAAAAGTAAAACCTATTTTTAGGTAAGATTAGGATTCCTTTAGAAAACTATTTATTAGTAAGATTGAATAGTTATAGTAACTTAATACTGGATCACATATACTCTGGCTACATCTAACCTTCCCAGCTTAAATCAGTTTGGGTTGGAAGACTTATTTCTTCTGTTTCTGTGCCTCCATCCATTATATTTTATCTAGCAGGGACGTGAGGTTCATTTTTCTAGCTAAAATTGCTACACTGGGGTAAGCAGACTTGAGACAGATATTGAGTAAGTACTGTAGTATTCAGACTTTCTGGCTACCTGGAGAAATGGAGTTCCAGCTCAGTATTGACAGTTTCTAATTTTATCGATCAGTTCAATCTGGAAAACTTCTAGTTATACAAATGAAAATGTAGCTAACTCTACATTTATTTTTTTTATAGCTTCATCAGCTAAAATGGGCCTTATTGAGACCACACGAGGACTTCTGCCTGGAGCAGGTAACCTTCATTAAATCTTAACCTTCATTAAACCTTCATTAATATTCATTAAATCTCACTTTCTCAGCTGTATTGTAAATATTTTGCCATTAGAATGTGTTCGTGAACACTTGAAGTGTTTTGAATGTAAATTAGAAGTAGCATCTTACAGTCATGAAAGAGATTTATGAATCGAGTTCTGTCTCAGACCTACTCTGAATGTAGGAAGGTCCCATTGTACCTCTTCTTTTTTATCAAAATACTGAAGTCTTTCAGATGCCTCTCCAAATGTTAACATCTTCAGCTTGTAGTTATTAAAAAAACATACGATCCATTTATTTTTTAAGGTTCCTGCTTTTGTAAGGAGACAAAATACTAGTGAGGCATTTGTCAGAAATGGAAACTGGTGTTTTCCCTGTTGTCCTAAGGTGGAACCCAGCGCCTGCCCAGATGTGTTGGAATAGGTCTTGCCAAGGAACTCATTTTCACTGGCAGACAGGTTGATGGAGAACAGGCAGCCTCCATGGGGCTGGTAAATCACTCAGTGCCACAGAACAGCGAGGGGGATGCAGCCTACCAGAGAGCCTTGACTTTGGCTAAAGAAATCCTGCCCCAGGTAAGTGCATTGCTCATGGCACCAATGTAAAGGCAGCGTTTGTGCTCCCCTTAAGAGAGCAAACAAACACCTGAAATTCCTTCCTCTGAAATACTGAAGTCTTGGTTCCTGATCTTTAAGTCTTTTTAAGTCTGTTCCTTTTTGTGAATGCAGTTTCTGTTGGAGCAAGTGTTAACATCCAGCTGCTTAACCCACAGGGCAGGTTTAGCCCCCAGCTGCAGCCACACAGACCTGCAGGACATTGAAACTCACACTGTGTTCATCTGTGAACTGCACACAACACCAAACTTTTGATTTTTGTAAAGTACTGATTAACTTACTGCAGATTTCTGTAGACTAAGATGTCATTTGGAGCAAAATAATAATATAGCAATTAATCTGTTATTAAATAATTATTTATAACAATTTAATTATTTTAAAGTATTTGTTGTGGTTTGTTTTCTGTTTTTAATAAAGGCACCATTTGCTGTGAAAATGGGAAAACTGGCAATAAACAAAGGAATGGAGGTAATTATTTTTGTTTAAATACTGAAGTGAATGAAAAGATTAGCAGCTCTTACTACAGTAAAAATGTTTAGAACAGATGTGTTATAAAATTTTTCTTTATATCAGACATTTAAAAACATTTCAGAGGTTTTAAAAGATTTAAGATAAAAGGAATACGGCAGGATTTTTTTTCTACAGATAGTATTACTGTACTTCTAATTTGGAATGAAGATCACTTACTATGACTGTTTGAGAGTGACTGACTGCTCTGATTGATTTGAGAGCTCTGAAGCAGCTCTGAGGGTTGTACTTCAGACAAACCTCACACCTTTCCTCTCCTTCCCAGGTTGACATTGCATCAGGGATGGCTATTGAGGGGATGTGTTATGCCCAGGTAATCTGCCTTCAGAATTCATTCCTGAAAGGAACAACTGTATTTTAGTTATAGAATGAGTTTTGCAAATGGTTTTAGTTTAATAAATTCAAAATTATTCCTCTTGAAGTTCACTGTGGCAGGTTTTGAGAGCATGAACCAGCTAATGGAACAATACAGGGTAATACAATATAATGTGTCTCTCATATTTTAAGATGAAGAATGAAGATTATGGGAAACTGTTTTCCCATATAGATCTATGGTATTTTTCTTAGGTGCTTTGTTTGTGAGTTACTCTACAAACTTACACTGCAACTCTGTTTTTTCCTAATTGCAAACCATGGAATTTTATCATTGAAAGAAAAGCAAACTTAGTCTCACACCACTACTGCCAAATGAGTCAGGACTTAAAAACACATCAGACTTGTGAATGGAAAACATACCTCTGTTTTCTTTTCTCATGTAGAATATTCCCACCAAAGACCGTCAGGAAGGGATGGCTGCCTTCAGGGAGAAGCGCCCACCTCGGTTCACCGGCAAATAACGCTTTCTGCTGCCCTTGACTTTCTGGAGATCCACTGATTTCTGAGGATTATTTTTATGACACCACTCTGTGCACTTAACTCCTTGCCTTGGACTGCCTTTCTAACTATTCCACTGGATCGTTTTGCTGTACAAATCTCCAAATAAAGATTTAACTTTGTACTCCTGATCTTTAAGCATGTTCATCTGAAGTCAGTAGTTATGGCTCTCACACAGATGTCAAGTAAGGAACGTGGTAAAGTTTTGGCTTGGGCACATAATTTCTCTCCATCACCTGTTTTCCTCTGTTAGCTGACTGGAAGTTGTTTTCTCCTTCTGCTTTGAGGTTCTCCAGCACTAAAAAATGGCACACAATTTAACTCTACAGCTTCTTACTCTCCTAGACTGGGGCCTTCAAAGAAAAATTAATTAATCAGCAAACATGGTTATAGGTTATTTTGATAGGTTATCAAAATAAGATGTGGCTTACCACATTGGAACTTCATGCCACGATAGTATCAAAGGAAACCACAGTTTCACTTGTGCCAAAAATGTGTGGGAATCTTACCAAATTATACACAGACAAATTTTCTGTGTAAAGACCTGCAAAGGTAAAGCAGAGTCAGGATTTTCAGCCTTCACAAAAGATGGCAGATGCTACGGATGGAACACAAAGTTTGAAAGTTGCTTCCAGAATTATTCCACCCTGGCAGAAACTCCTGAAGTTGCACAGGAATGTGAAGAGACCTTTCTATAAGAGGCATATACAAACAGACATAGTGCACTTATACCTTGTAGGCATGCAGAGTTTGCAGCTTGAAAGAATTGTGCTCACTGATTGCCTGAAGTGTGGGGGAGCAAAAGAAAATGGGTATTTAGCATCTCTGTGCTTTCTGGCTGCAGAACTTCATGAAGTGACACGTCTCTCAAACATCTGGCCTGATGCCAGCATCATCCTTGCATTTTGTGCTGCATGAAGGAGTAATTTTTTTTTTTTTCAGTTAAGTTGTTTCAGCAAATTCTCCTGTTATTAGGAAAAGACAGATCTGTAAGGAGAGTTGTCACCTTTATTTGAAAATCTTAGCAATTGATTTATATTCATTCTATTGACACCAATTTTGACAAGTTTTGTGTTCCATTTCATGTATAAAGGAAATTCCATAGCAGACATCTTAGAAGGGTGGTGGGTAAAAGCCTGGAGGCTGTTTTTAATTTTTAAACCACTTTCAGAATTCAAAGCTAGAGCCAGCTGAATTTCTGTTGGAATTGAGAAAACTTTATATAACCAGATCCACAGATTAAAATGATGCCAGCCAAAATTATACTCTAGTACAAAAAACAATTACACAACACTGATTAAATTACTGGATCAGTACCTTTTGAGGTTGCTGAAATACACATTAATTAGGTTATTGAAGATTAGAGGTGGTGTTCTTATATGAAGGATGGGAGTTGGGAGGGAAAGGATTTAAAAATAGTAAAATACAGTCATCATGAAGAAGCCATTTCTGCTGGTAAGCTACCAAACATAAGTTTTCTTTTTAAATTCAATTACCCAATATTTACACAAGAGTCTCTGAATATCAAATCAGTTGCCATGGAAATATGGAAACTAAGCAGATAAACAAAAACAACACCTGAAATTAAATTGCATTTGAATGGACATGCAGTTTGCTTCCACCACTTGCATTGTATCAGGCATCTGTACACTGTGCAATATGTTTCATTCAACACATGGTTTGAAACCCAAAGGTAACCAAGAAAGAAATAAATTGTTACAATTATCTTTATGTAGAATTTCATACTCCACAAAACAATGCAATTGACACAGGGCTTACACAGAACATTGGGTGATGCGTTGCACTCACTGTGATGGCTTGGAAATATAATTCACTGCACAATACTCACAGAATATTTACAGAAAATGAGAGCAATCATTAGTCTCTTATAAATAAGGTGACCAAATATCCCAGCCTTCTATGAATACATGTAACCCCCTCCATGATGAAGTCATGGCAGTTATTTTGCTCTAATGAGCCTGCTCCTATCCCCATGAGTATTCTAAAAACAAAAGAAAGATATCACACACAACCAAAAGTAGTCACACAACAAAACCCCATTCTTGTTATAAAATTTAAATTCTTTAACATCCTTTTAGTACTGTCTCATTTTAGTTCAGTTTCTACTGCTTTACTTCCATGGGTTTCCCCTTTCCCTGAACGTGATGCTGGTCCCCACCTCGACAGGAGCAGGGAGGACTCTGGAGAAATGAACTGTAAAAAGGCATCATCCCAGCAGTAAGGAAAACAAAAGAACATGGCTTGCAGGCAAAAGGAAAAGGAAGCTGAAGACTCATTTGTGTCTAGAAGGGTGAAGAGAAAACGGACATTTTGGTCGCCTTAGTTACAAGTCTCTCGGTCACCTGCATGCACGGACTTTTGTTTTAGTCTGGAAGTGTTGATTTCCCAACCACACCCGGTTTTATTCAAACACCAAACTGGTGAGCAGTGTTATGAACAGCAATCACAAGGATGGAACAGCCTTTTCTCTCAGAAGTAACAAAACAAGATACTCCTTGAAGTCTTCTTTCCAGCTGTGCATATGGATCTGAACAAGTCCCATCTCCTGGCAGGCAGCACTATCCCTGCAGGCATGACCAGCTCAAGCTGTGACCCTTGACAAGTTGTGCACGAGGTTGCCATTAAAGGTGACATTCAGCAAGGTTACCACACATGGTTTGGGTACCACAGTTACCAGCAAATCACTTTAATGGTGACCAATAGATTATAAGTTACTCCAACTACACACAAATCAGAGAGGATTATTACAGAGACAATACTTTACACTCCTCTACCTGCAGCTTTCAGTTTGGTTTGGTTTGTTGCTGTTTTCTACATGGTGGTGGTCTCCCGTGGCGCATAATGTGTTTTTCTAAACTATCCAGGATGGCAACAGCAATCCTTTGGACATGGGGATCAGTGTGGACATTTTCCTTGATGTTGTACAAATGCTGCAAACCACCTTCTTCAATTAACATGCTGCAGTATCTGGCGGCTGTAATAGGATTATAAAAAGGGAATTAAAACCAGAATTATCTAGGGTAAAGGTAGGAGATAACGTAAACACTGATTGAAATCCACTTTTGTCTCCAGGCAGTATTTAAGACACCCCCTAAAGTGTCCACAGACATGCATGAGTACTTTAACAAGTGACAACACAACAGAGTTATTTGGACAGGAGTCCAGCTGTAATCAGGTCTCTTACCAGTCTGTCTCAGCTGACTGGAAAGTGCCCTGTAATGTGCACAGTATTCTCTCTTCCCCCCACCTCCTCTACAGGCATTTAAAGTGCACATAAACAAACCAGAAGAAATGGGAATCAAAAGCACTATAGTGTCTATGAGTATACAGGTAATAGCCCCTTTCTCAAAAACCTTGGTACAGAACAATTACCAAAAAATGGTATCAGATATACCACATAATTTGTGGAGGCCTCCAGGCTTGGAGAGCAAATACAAACTAGCTCCTTCCAATAGTTTGCTAAATATATTGATGGTGGCCTCTCATTAATTATAAGTTGCTACAAATGCCTTTCCAGGGAAATGCCTTTCCAGGGTTTTTTCCACTTACATTCTGGAATTCACTAAGTTGAAATCACACCCCCATCAGCTGCAGCATTATTAAGAGCAGGGAACAGCTATAAAAAGAGCTGTAGGGTGGATGTAATGTGCAAGCTGCAGAAGTTGTTATGGAAAGGTCAGGATGACTGTAATGCAATCCACAGGCCATTACCTCAGATGGGCCCAATTGCACATGCATCTCAGTGGTGCAACACCAGACTTGTTTTAATGCTGATGTTCAGCATTTCACTGGGGATCACATTTACTGTGGCACTACAAATATTTTAGTTGGGTTACCTCACAGAGGTGACTATGACATAGACAAACAGCAGCAGAATAAAAAAAAATATACAAAAAAATTTAAACCAATTGCTTCCAGACCACTTTATGCTGTCATCTGTAAGAGGGGGTCTAAATAAAAAGCATCTCCTCTCCAGGACTACTAAAAGCTTTCTTGGTAACAAGCACTAAAAGCTGAAGATTTTCCTCCCAAATACATCTTCATATTTCAGAATTAAACACTTTTTTCCCCACAGTAGATTACTACATTTGCTACCAAACATTTGGTTTCTCTGCAACTTTGTCCAGAAGCTTCTGGCATCAACTACCATGAGAACTAAAAGAATTCTGTCTTGGTCTCAAATCACGAGTAAGCCACTGCAAACCTCAGTAGCATGTTAAAAGCTCAGATGTGAGGGCAAACAAAATACCAAAATTAAATAGAACAGATAGGACAACACAAAATTAACAGGACTGAGGCACAAAGAAAAATTATAGGGCCTTATTTAAAATCTGTTATCCAGATCTGACCAGTAAAACAATTCTGTCAGAACAGTCTGACTTCATCATGAAAAATCTCACAGATTTCTGGACAGTACCCTGGGAACAGAGGCATATTTATGAGCTCTACAAAGGGCAGCAAAACAGTATTCTGTGTGCAGTTTTATATTATGTGATGTTATTGGCTGGTCCTAAACAGATGCCTTATCACTGCAGAAATAAAGATTGATGGGGACAGGGATAAACAAGCCCAGATATGCTGCCATCAAGGAGATTAAAAACTGGCACAGAAAACACTTCAAATACTTCAGAAGAAATCTGCTTTATATAGACATATTCATGACAAAAATTCCTGTCAAAAAACCCCCAACATTAAAAGCCAGGAAAGTTTGCCCCTCCTACACTTAGGTATGGTTGGGGGATTTATTTCCTTTTCCCAACAATTCTGCACAACATCAAATGCTCTCAAATCAGTCTATTTCTCATTTTGCAGATGGGAAAGAGAGATTAAGAAAATGACATTTATGCCACAGCAAGTTACTGCAAAAAGGCAATTAGAGATGAGGAATAACTATAGTTTTTGTTCTCATAGTAAGACACTGCTACCTGCCAAAGTAATTGCTCTTAATTTAAAAGGAATTTGTTGCCCAGCATTAATATTTGCATATTCTATTTGAATAAAAACACGTATGCAAGCAAAAAATGTAGTTAAATCTTAACAAATCCACATTATGGAATTAACACTATGCATCTAACAGAAAAATTTCAGTTAATAGAAGAGATGTAAGGAACTTCCACTACTCTCTTTTTCTCCTCCATTTAGTCAAGCCCCAGGAGTGAATACCCCAGAAATTCTTATTTTTCCCACTTCATGCTAGTGAATACCATACCAAAAAAAGAAGAATTTTAAGGGTAATATTCTCTCAATACATACGATTTTTGCTGCAGACGTGCTGCATTGCCCACACTGCCCATAACTGGACACCAGGTGTCATGAAACAGCCAAGTAGTGGGAAAAATGGATTGAAAGACCTATTAAAAAAAAAAAACAAACAAACAGTTACTTGCTTTATTACTAGATACTTTTACTTCAGAGGTCATATGATGTTTGTTCCATATATTAACTACTTGTTAACTACACATGTTAGCCACATGTTAAGTACAGGACACATTGGTCTGCTGCATCTAAAACTCATTTAAGACAACTACCTGCAAATATCATATATAGTAGATATGTGGTTTGCTTTTTTCCCCCAAGCTCTTGATCACAAGATAAGACAATATTTACCTGTAAGCCACCATCTCACATTCTGGGGTTGGCCAGTTCAAAATGGCAGTATGCTGTAAAATACAGAACCAAGAACATTGATTGTTAAATACAAACATTGAAACAAAAATAGAAAAGACTGTGATAAAATTCACCATGATTTCTGTACCAGCTGTTCAAGGAGAGATGTCCTCTGGCTGCGACTCAATGTCCAGGCCTGCTCTCCCCGAGAAATCAGATGAGCAATAATCCCTGCTGCAAAGTAGCTGACTTCCACCTCCACACTGTGCAACAATTTACTGATGTGGTCTATGAAGTCCTTCCACATTAACTCAGAATGGAGCTCTTTCACTTCAGCTATGTTATTCTGGAATGGGGAAATAAATAATAAAAAAAAGAGAAAATGTCAACAGAAAGAAGATGGTGTGAGGGAGATAAATGCAAATTTGAATTATATTGTGTGAGTAGACACAGATAAACACTCAGATGAGATCTCTGTACATCCAGGTGACCACCACATGCCAAAATTCTACTTTTGCTTTTAGAAATTTTTCCAGTCTATGCAGGAATTTGCATCAAAACAAAGAGGTTTTCTCCTAAATTATTTTATGCCATTAAAGTTTAGATTAATCAAAGGCTATTTTTAACATTCTCAAGCCCAATTTAAAAAAATTCCAGCAAGGCAAAATTCTGCATTCCGCTGACTTTCAACCTACTTTTTGTATTTGGACTCATGTGAAGCCTCACTCTCCTTTCTGAAAAGCTCTTTTTATTTCTTCTAACCATCAATTTCAATATAATTTTTGAAGAAACATAAAAAAGTTCAAAAACATGCACATTGCAAATAATACACACTATAAGGATTAAAGAAGAATGTAAAAAATATTAGGATATGAAAAACTAATTTTTCAGGTTAACACAGAGTAAAATATCCTTTCAAAATAAAATTTTACAAGTATATGTTTCAGACTGTTATTTTTTTCATCTTACCAGAAGTCCAAGAACTTTCTGTTGGATGGATGATTCAGATGGAAAAGACTGTGGATAAAGCAAATTAAAAAAAAAAAGTAAACATTTATGCTTATTATTGAAACAGCTTTAATTATAAACCTGTGCTGCTAATCTACCACCAAGCCCCCCTTCCTCACCTCTAAGACTCTCATGAAAAGTTCTAGCCCTTGGTTTTCAATAAAGTGCCGACACGTTGTTGGAGATTCATCTGTGAGGTTCCAAAGTGCACTCAATGTGAACTTGAGGGTGGTATCTACAAGATTCTGATTTGTTTTCTGTTTGACTATTTGTAGAAGTTGCTAGGGAAAAAAAAATCAAAATATCAACATATGTATTAACTCCTCTGCTTTTTTCTACACTAAGTGAGCAATGCATAGCTGCTGTCATTTATACAGAGTAAAGATAAACATGCTTAGAGTCAAACTACAAAATAGACCAGCTATTAAACTTTTTACCTCTGCCTGCTAAAGGAACTCATTCCTTTGTTTCCACAGTAATTACATGTGTAGGGCTATTACAGATGGCACAAAGCCACCCACAGAATCAGAACCTTTACAACAGTATTTACTTCATTCTCATTTTGAGCATCTTTCACCCTCAACAATGAATTTCAAATCAAGGTATGTCTTGCTATCTTACTTACTTTGCATTAATTGTGTCAAGTTTTTCCACTTTGGCTTACCTTCTAAATAATTTTCACATGAATACATGTTAATATGTTCTTAGAATTTTATGTCCTTATGTTTACTTTGTATGTCCAGGAACACTGCTAGTATGAACAGCTGGAGAGGATGGAATGGCAGGAAAGCATCTGACTTACCCTAACAATGAAGAGTTCTGCACCAAGTTGAGCTGTTTGCTCTGTTGAAAGCTGTAAACAAACAAAAGCAAATCAACATTATTTTAGAGTTTAGAAATATTTTCCTATCATCTCAAAGCTTAATTCCATACCTTTGCAGCAAGAATGGAAATTATGGCTACAGCCATCCTTTGCATGTTTTGATCTTCATGATTGCACAGCCACTGCATAACAAGTTTGGCTGCTTCAAACCTGGAAGTTAAAAACAAAAATTAATTTTTATAAGGCTCATAAGTGTTAGTAAAAGAAAGATGTACACAGACAACAGAAGTATGCTTCATACCATAAAAAGTAGAAAGACACAGAGAAATTGGATGTATTGTATGAGCCTCTGTCAGCTTTAAGCTGTTGACTTAGAGTCTCTTACTTCTAATTATGTATCAGAGTGCACAGGAAGTGCTTCCAAAGAAGGAAGAAAAATTTGGCATAGTCTTCTGAAACAGCAGACCATCACATTTCAAAGTATTTGGACAAAATATTTGAGTAAAAAATGTCTGCAAAAAGCAACCCCAGAGAAATGCTGACTTCTGTTACATGGAATTAAAGATAGACCCATCCAGATGAAGTTCAAAAACCTCTGTACAGCAAAGGATTTTTTCAGACCTATACTCAATTGTATATATTTGTGTCAACAGGCCTAAAACAATATAGGCCAGATAAATTCAGCACACTGGATTGACTTAAACTGAGCAAAACCGGGGCCAGAAACAAAGCTTCTGAAGAAAAATATTCTGCAATGCTTCAACTCATTTCAACTGACATCTAAAACTTGCCTGTTAAATGGGACATCCTGAAGGATTCTGTCACTGCATAGTGAAAGAAGGCAATTCTTTTGCAGCTGTAAGAAATAAAAAACAATTGCTTTATTAGAAACACAAAAATTTTGGAACACTTTCTATTGGGGTGCACGAGACAGAGAGTACTTTGGACCTTATGAGCATAAGAGAACTGATAGACAAAATGCCTTGGCAAAAACAAATGGAACTTTGAAAATTAGATCTAGATAGCAAGAAGATTTAATTAGACAGGTTTACAAGAAAAAAAAATCCTATTAAACAATGCAAGCAAGAGATGTTGTTATATGCATAAGTTTGTGTATGTGATTTCAACCTAATCATTGTAGTACACTTTACTAGTCTCCCTAAAATACTATATAAGTGCTTGTATCCCACAATAAAATCAGATTCTGATCACCTAGTTGTTCCGGACACATTTTATGAAAAATCCTTTCCTTAGGATTTTTCCTCCTGAGAAGCCGAGAGACCTCAGGAACAAAATGTAAACATTTATTATCTGCTGCTGTGGAATGCAACAGGGGCATCTGGGATTGGTTTCATGTGGTTGTTTCTAATTAATGGCCAATCACAGTCAGCTAACTTGGACTCTCTGTCCGAGACACAAGCCTTTGTTATTATTCTTCTTTTTCTATTCTTAGCCAGTCTTCTGATGAAATCCTTTCTTCTATTCTTTTAGTATAGTTTTTATATAATATATATCATAAAATAATAAATCAAGCCTTCTGAAACATAGGATGAGGGAAGAGACAAGCATCTGACCCTAAGCCCCCTGTGAACACCATCACACCGAGTCAATCTCCCCGTCTCTCTCCATCACCGACAACTTTCTTGCCATAAACACATTTCCCCGAGGTCCTGGGACGTGGAGAAACCTTTTGTTGAGACCCACAAGACAGAGGACGGCACAGAAAGCAGAGGAGCTTTGCCCTGTACCTGCTGATGATTGGGGAAGTGCTCCATGGCCTTGAGGAGCAGGTGGGTGACGTCTGCCAGGAGGCGCACGGGCATGCCGGCCGCCAGGTCCTGCTTGGTGAGGTTGAAGACGCAGGCGCTCGCCGCCAGCTGCACGGGCAGGTTCAGGGGGTGGTTCCTCATGCCCATCACCACCAGCTGCAGCACAAGGGTGGCCCACGTTAGCTGCTCACACATTTGCACACAGAGCCCAAGAACAATCTGCCTCCTGCTCCAGGCCACAGCAGTGACTCACAGCATCCAATTCCTGCCTGCCTTGTACTTGAGCGAGAAATCCATCTGGTGGGATTGGAATTCTCAAGGAATAACATTTCATTCTGCTCAGCGATTCAAAGCTGGCAACTTCTACTGCTCCAAGTCCTTTTGCACAGCTTGTAGCAACCTCTCAAAGAAGAGGCTGCACAGACTGCAAGAAATTCCTAGAAAGAACCAGGCTGGGATAAAATCACCAAACCCTTTCAGAGGTGAATGATGCAGGACAGAGTTTCTGCAGTGCAACAGTAATGATGTAGTGCCTTGTTGTTTGGTGATGAGCCATTTGGAATCACATCCTGAGCTGTAGGTCAGGACAGATTTTTTGCAGCTTCTTCCTGCATGATGCTTTTGGCTATGTATGTTGATTGTGATCTCACCAAATAAACATTTAATAATAATATTTTGCTTGTCGATAACTGACAGGTAAAGTCTTTTGGACATTGATGCCAAATTTAAGGCCACTTGTTCAACATCGAAGAGGATAAGAAAAATAAAAACCATGTGTCCTACTGGTGCCTCTTTTTAGGATCCTTACAAAACTTAAACCATCTCTAACATTCTAGACATGGAAAGCCAATGCCTAAAATGGATTTTTAAGGAAAGTTTTGGGCTCCAGGTTACAGCCCCATACAGAACACTGACAATATCCATTCACCCATTACCCTGCTGGAGGGTGACAGTAGAGAAGCTGTCACTCAATTCTTTCCTTATTATTAATGTTTTGTGAGCATCAGTAGAAGGCACTGCTCTGTCTGGTGAATAAGAGTAGACACAGCTTTGATTAGAACCCAAGCAGATATGATCTAATGACAGAATTCAGCATCTGAAGAATATTTCATATCATATTCAAAGGTATGTGAAAAAATCAATTTACATGCTACTAAATTTAGATAATTTCCATTAATAGAGAACAATTTTGCCTAACATAAAACACTACAGGGCATCTTCTACATCCCTCATGTTTAAATAGTTCTTTTTTTTTTATTTAACATTACAATTTTAATCTTCAAAAACACAACCGAAAAGGTAAAAGCTTATAAACTAATTTATACCAGGCTTTTGGGGATGAGCTCAGGAAGAACACACAAGAACCATCAAAACTATTATTTTACCTTTAAAATTTCAGGCTTAGTTTTTTCCATTACATGTGTCAGGCTGAATAAATGAAAGAGTGCTTCCCTCACAAAGAAGGCTCGTTCACTGTACCGCTTCAGTGCTTCTGAAATCTGAGTTTCATTTGCTTCTCCTGACACCTGTGAACACAGAAATAATCTTTAGTTCAAGATGTCAACATTTTAGTTGCAAAGTTTTGTTCCCAAAAAATGCAAAGCTGCAGTTTCAAAGGCAGTGATTTGGCCAAGTCTTTCTGTAAGCAAATGATTGCCAGCCTGCTCTAGTTTCCATTTAATGATATTTTCTGTTATAACTGTAAATTGTGTAACTGGTTTGTTCCTCAGTCCTACTATTTAATGAATCATTGCTGCAATCACTGTTTTTTATAACTCTTAGGGCAGCATGCAAAAATTGTTCTACTTAACATGGCACATACAAAAAAAGTAAAAGGTTATATATAAAGTGTCACATTCTGTGCATCCTGCATTGTATACAGGCATGTTTTTTTGAAATTTTTGATATCAGGAATATATTACAGACTTGAGAGAACTGACAGCATCTTGGATTTTTTATTCTCCACTGATTAGAACAGGGTAGCCCTGTTTACTGACATGTTGTACAGCCAATTATACCCTACATGAAAAATTTCCACTTGGTTTCATGTTCTCAACTATAATATCTGCCTAGTGTTCATAATCAAATTTCACAGGGCTGCTGTAAAGACAGTAATATTTTACCTCTGCTGTTTCCATGAATTCTGTGTCTTGTTTACTCTTTAGCAGTATCTAGACTAAGCAGTTTAATATTTCAGTAGAGTTACTAATGAATTTAGGTCACCAAAAAAACAAAATAAAACCAATCATAGCCTACAGTCTCTTCTTGACAATTATGCCTTTAAAAAAAAAGAATGCAAACTGTATTTTGCTAACCACAGTGCCACAAGTCCATTGTGACTTTCACATTACTAGAACCTTCCTCCTTCCTGCCTTTTCATGGTGCAGACAGTTCTATGAAGCAATTATTCTGAACAGCAAGGATTACATTGCATTATTTTATACCAAACATGAGGTATAACCTCCTGGTGCTGGATATAATCACACCAAAGGGGAACTTGCCTTTTCTGTGCATTTCAACACTGAGACACTTTGCTGTCAGCTGTGACAACTAAGTACTCAAGAGACCTGGCCCTCAACAACTGTCAAATTTCAGGGGCAAAAATACAAAAATTGTGTAGCTGTGTTACTCCACTTGCCTATAACAAGAGCATTCTGAATTTTAAAACTGAAGTGAAAAACTAGACTTGCACAGGAGACAGACTAAACTATGGACACATTAGGCTCTCTTCCTCATTCCCTCTGCAGCTTCCATCACTCTCAAGACCCAGCAGAAAGGAAAACTCAGTGTCAAAGATAACATACCACTGACATGTCTAAAACAACTTTTTTTTAATTAATTCTGACCTGCTTATTCTCCAATAATTGCCTTCAGATTTTACAGAACAGGGAATGATGTCTTGTTGCCTGGCTCTAAAAGATAAATAGATGCACTTCAGAAAACATAGTCTCATCCTAAGGGGCTAAGTAATTGAGGATTTGTCCAAGAAGAGGAAGCCTTTCATCCTAAATTATTGCTTCTTAGGTGATGCTTCTCATCACCAGAAGACCTTTCAAGACAAGTAGAAATATTGTAAGAGGAAATAACAGTGGTGATGGAGCATAACAGCAGCTGAGTGATTCAGCTTTATTGTATCTGCCGCGTTAATCATGAACTGCTCAAAGCTTATGCAAATTCTACCTCCACCCCTCACACATTGCTGACTTATGCCAGATACTGTCTGGAATCCAGGAAATATTATCCCACTAAGTGACTTCAGACAAGGCAAAGCTCAGCTTTCTTAGATATGGAAAATCAAGATCTATGGTTCACTGAAAAGGCACAGAAAACAGATGCCTCTTACAAGTATATGCATATATACAGTATTATGTAAATTTAGCAGTTTGTGTCAAAATTAAGTAGGAATTTCACCTAAAGCCAGGTGAAATTATAATTAACAGTTTAAATTATAATTATAATCGACAGTTTAAAAAAATGAACCCACACACACATACATTTACAAACTATTAGCTCTATTTCCCCTGCACATTCTATTTTTTCAGTGAAATTAATTCCCCCACTTAACCTTCAGGTTTCCTTCTCCTGTTAAGAACTCTGAGTAGCCGGCATCAGTAGCTAGCAGTCCTACAAACTGCATCGTGGGCCGCTGCAGAACGAATGCTTGTACAGCTTTATCTGTCACATGTTTTCTTCCAGAAATGTCCAAAGACACAAGGTTAGGCAAGATATCTTTCTGCTCCAGTAAACGAAGAGCTATGTCCGACGTGAACTGTTTGTCATCCGAAATATCAAGGTGATTCAGGTATTTTAGTTCTCTTATTACATCCAGAATCTGGGTTGTGGTCATTTTCAAGCATTTCAGGTGGTGCATGGTCAAAGACTTGAGCCTGTCTTTGCAGGTGAGGAGTGCTGTTATGTCAGTGACGGAGGTGTTGGATATATCCAGACTTTCCAACCTGGGAAGTGAAGCAACATCTGCCAAGTCCTCGTTGTAGAAGAGCACGTTGGTGATGCTCAACGCGCGGAGCCCGGACAGCTGACTGAAACACCTCTCGTAGGGGTCTTCCAGAGAAAGAGTCAGTGAGTTCAGCACCAGGCACTGCAGATTCTGCTGGATCCACTTATTGCTGCCCAGTCCACTGATAATGTCTGTGATTGTTATATCTGCATTGACCCCCGTGGCATCCAGCTCCACCAGCTTGTGATGGCAGAAGGCTTTGCGGAAAGCCACGGCGGAGATTTTGGCCTTGCGGATGCAGGCGCGCTTCAGGCGCATCTGGGTGCCTCGGAAGATGCCCACGGTGCCATCGTTGAGCAGCCCTGTGGGAAAACAGCATCAGTGCTTGGCTCCAGTGTTACACACCACCACTTGGACAGTAAAGGGTACAAAGTGTTGGCAGAGAAAATTAATTACAAAGTAGTTTCCCTCAGATCCTTACACCACCGATCCCAAAATCCTATGTTTGCGACTCCACTTTGAAGATTATGAGGTCGTGTCTGGAAAATTCCAGGCTTAAGAATAGGACAGATAAATAAGAAGCAGCAAATGCACGTTACCTGTTTGGTTCAGAAAATGGAACACAAAATAAATAAAATATGGGTATGATTCATAAACAATTAGAGTGCTGCACTCATTTGCTGTATTTTTCTCACTGAACTGGTTAGAAGTGTGCTAAAAGCAGAATTTCAAAATTTCTGAGTGCAATTCTCCTCTGGCCACAGTTCTATTAACCTCAAGATTGCACCACCTATCAATGACTTGTTCTCATCTTGCTTTAACTACATAATCTAGCATTTGACTGAATTCTTAAGTAGGATCAATACTAAATTAAGCTTATTAAGTTCTATATGAAGAAGGTAGGAGTGTTGCTCAGAAACAAGCTGAATGTGAGAAAGAAACCTAAGAAGTGATTCAAAGAATAGAAAGAAGAGGGCAAGGAAAGGGTGGGAAGGAGAAAAAGACAGCAATGAAAAAAAGAAAAAGCAACAATCTTTTTACTCTGTAGAAAGAATTCAAAAGTAGCTTTTTCTTGCAAGACACTGGCAACATCCTAACTGAAACAATACACTGAGTTCCCTGAATTATCAAAAATGCATTGAATATACAAATATGAAATCTTAGTGTCTTATGAACAGAAGGATTACAAAAAGCCATGTGAAGGGTGCAGCTGCACAGGCATCCACACAACAGCAGTAGGAAGAACATGTCCTAGTTTTGCTCCTACAAGGTTATAAATGTCAACAACTCTCCTAGTTTTTAATCTCCTATCTTCACACATATTTAACAAAGAAAATGAAATAAAAATGCAATTTATTTGAATAATAACAACATTGCCACAACAGTTTGGATTTAAGTCATGGGCTAGTAACTACCTGTGTGACAAAGTCAAATATAAAGATTTGCAGACCTTTCTAAGGAGCAAATGCTTCAGGCACTTCTGACCAAGCAGTGAGGGGTCTACTTCCCTCTTTTTCAGGGAAAGCAAAAATATGGGATGGAACAACTGGTATGGAGCAGAAAAATTAAAAACAATAGATATAATTACAGTCTGGTTAAAGTATCACTAAATTACTTAATTTTTGCTAATCTCATGATTTAAGGACCAAAGCTCTCTCCCTGGCCTACCTTAGTCACATTGAGTTTACCTGCCACACACCTTTTTTCCATCCTGCATTCTTTATGTTTGTGGTATTTTGGTGTCCGAAAATGTCTTCACCACTTCCAGCATTGCTAGTGAGTTTCTGGTAATTCAGTTTCCTTGAATCTGATTTCTTGGGACTACTCTAAATAACTCCTTATCAGAAAATAGTGTATATTAAAGATTACCCTTTTTTATGAGCTTGTCTATTTTAGGACAATTCCTTCTGTTTCTTCTGACCAGAACAACTGGAGAAATCCATTACCTGCCCAGTAAGACCCAAATAAAATCTGCATCTATAGGATAGGGTGTTTGGTCTGTTTACAGTAATTTTTCTAGTGTCATGTCTAATTTTTTTAACAAAAATCTCCAGCATCTCAAGGAATGGATCTCTTATCTCTACTCTAGCACAACTTATACCTTTGCTTTTTCATGATAGATATTTTATTATACAAATTTTATCATGCTTAAAGCAAGCAACCAAGATGGCAGCCCTATCCTCAGAGAAATGCTGACAAGAGAGCCAGTAAGCCAGTACACAAAATGTAAGGATACCATAAGCTGTTTACACCACTCTAAAACTGAGTGCTTTGAAACAAATAATTTCATGTCAATAAAAGTATTAAGAGAGATGAGAAACTGCTTTAATGAATCCCAAGGTTTTGTTCTAACTTAATCACAGGGGCACACAGTAAAAAAATCCAATTAAATGCTCTTCAAGAGATATTGTTGCTAGAAGTAGTAGAATCTTTTTTTGGTTTTTTTTGTGAAATTATTGAAAGAAGATTGAAAAATGTTCAAATAAAGGAACAGTAAAATCATAAACCAAGACTAAGAACTTCCTATTTAGATCTATGTGGCAATGCAAAGCTCAGCTGAAGCTGTGTAAAGCAAAAATAACAAAAATTCTCTATTAAGGGATTACAGAACTCAGTTTTAACAGCTGCAGCAGCAGATTCTACTAGAAAATATAGCAGAACTGCAATGTCACATTCCAGTGAAATAAGTTCACCACTGAGCCATAAATGATTGTTTTTACCATGAAATGCCATCGTCTGCAGCAGTCGATCAGCCACCTCTTGAGGGAACATTCCAGGCTCCTGCAAGCACAATGTCCCATCTTGCCTTTCTGTGCAGAACTTCTCTAGGTTGGCAGTCAGGAAATTCAAACAGATATCAAGTAAAGAATATGGAGAAGCTTCCTCCTGTCACATGCAAGACACAAAGAAACAAAGGGGATTTAGTCAAGTCATTCTTTCTGTGAACCTTCCATTACTCTATAATGTCTTTTTGTTAGTCTGGCAAATATTACAAGAGGAGATGTCTCCCTCAGGGCCACACAAAGTCAGGTCACACAATGAACAACTGGCCAAACTGATGGGAGCCTCCGTCCCCTGGCATCCCCAGAACCACATCCAGCCACGTCTGCTGTGCTTTGAACACTACTTGTGTTCCCAGAGGAAGTAATGCAACTGCTGAAAAACAACTTTAACTTATGAAGTCTACTGGGAATTAATCAATCAAGACAGACTGAAAGAAGACTTAAAAATCAAATTATACATCTAGACTTAAAATATTTCTTTTAATCTTTCATTTAAGTCAATGTATATTAGAAGTCTGCTACCAACCTACATAAGAAATGCAGATATTGCAGATAAATTGCATATATAGGAGCAATTATTGATACTGAAAAGAGCAGCTATAGCTTCACATCAAAAAATGAAACCCAAAAAGAACCAGTTTAATTCCAAATCTTGTGCAGCAATAAACTAACATCTATTACAGTGATCCTTTTCCTCTTTCCAGGCACTCTGCACCTGGAAATCATCTATAGCACAAGTCTGGGTACAAAGGACAAGGCAGAATATAAACTTGATCTTTTGCCTCCGAGTTTGAGGATGTACACTGATACATGAAAATCTCAAAGGGTTTTTTTATTCCATGTCTAATAATAACCTACTGTTTTCAGGCACACAGATTAATCAACATAAAGAATGACTCTCAGCACTGTGAATCATCCCCAGCACCACACAAAAGAAGGCCGAGTGACTGGTACATACTCCCCCAGACAATATTGAAAATAACAGCATCAACTGTTGTCAGATCTCATCTGTAGGAAAAATAGTAGCTTCCCTTTTATACAGAAAATTCTGGATAATTTCACCTTTCTTTCTCAGCCCATTTAACTTCTGTTGCTTCGCTTGCCTAATATGCTGATCACAGGAGTACTGAAATATGTAAAAGGTTATAGAGGAGAAATATAAATAAGGTTACAGAGATAAGTATTCTAAAATAAGGTGCACATATTTGAGGACTGGGAGGTACCACATTAGGGCAAAGATGGAATGGAGTCTATCTTTAATGAATCATGTATTAACAACAATTAGAGACTGCAGTTTAATGGCTCCTGAAGACTTAAGTACAGGCTTGGGAAGTAAAATCTCCAAATTATTCAAATGCAAGCTCCTTTTGCAGCTTTTGACATGCAACTTTTAATCCTTTGACTCAGTTTTGCTAAGTGCTTAAGTTTCATTATTTTTTACTTTATTATTACATTGTATTGTTATAAAAACAGGAGTTACTTTGTGATGCAACTTGCTCCCATACCAGGAAACAGCAATTTTGGCTGCCTCCAATCTTAAGAGGATAAGAAAATGAAGGACGGAATTTGGAATTGTGAATGTCTGATGTTTCTTTTTGTTTCTTTGTAGTGTGCAATGATGCCTGACTATTTTCAAATAGTACATTTTTTATGTGAGATGGGAAAATTTCCTTTTAAACTTGAAATCAATATATATACCCAGGACTTCTATGACAGCTGATGAATCAAACAAAAATCAGAATCTCTACTCAAAGGTGTATGAAAATCATTCCCACTGAAGCAAAGACATCCACATCTCCATTAGATCTTGTTTCTAATTTGATGCTCAAAGATGACAAAACCAGAATACAGTCTCTCTTCATTCCTCCTGGAACTGTTCCTTCCTGTCTGCCAGAAAAACTGAAACACTTTGAAGTATCAGTGAACAAACTCCAATGAGAATTTTTAGCCCTGTAGATAGGCCACTGGCATATGACTCAGAAAACTATTTTTTCAAGCAGTACCTCTGAGTGGCCAATCTGTCCTTTGGAAATGCAAGTTGAATTTTTACATAATCCCTCTGGAAGTTCATGCAGGGCATCTCCATACAATCAAGGAACAAAAAGCACAAGCAGGGATCAATTACACTTGCAAACAAAACAGTTCTGTTTTTATGAACTCCACTCATTCCCACTATAGAAAACATCTGTAATATTTCTTCAACTTGCTACCCAAAGGCTGAGCAAACACCCCTGACAAAGGCTCCTGAGGTAACCTGGGCAGACAGGCAAAATGTTTTTATCTGTATCTAATAAAGTCCTCTGACAAGCATCCTAAAAACAATTCCCTAAGCCGCCTGATACTGAAATAGAACAACTCAAATGCAGTCTGGAAACCTTTCATGTGAGCTGGAGGCATTCCTTTTCTCACTCTTCTATACTTCAAGACAATATTGCCCAGTTAAAGTTGTATTTAAGCTCTTACAAGGTCAGAATTTAAGTGGTTCATTTCTCTGGCTCTGCTTTTGAATGTCAGGCTGAAGACAAACCTGTCATTTGTTTTCTGATCACTTCACTTCATATATATATATATTTATATATATCTATTTATATATTTATATTTATCTCTCACTATAAATGTATGTCAACCTTAGCAGAGCACTTGAATTTTTTTGTTATTATTTAATAAACATCACCCAGCAGTTTTTAAGTAGAACTTCCATTATGCTATTTTACGTTTTCATAGTCATCTTAATTATCTGATTTTTCAATTAACCTCACAGTTTCTTTCATTATATCAAATTAATTGAGTAGCCAGGAAACAAATATAAAAATTAATTCCCCAAACCACAAAATTATGAATTACATGATGCAAGCTGGGGTGCCTTCATTAACTAAAACATATATTATGAGAGCAATGTGACACATCTAAAACCTGGCTAGCTTATGGAATAGCATAAAAAGTAGAATAATTGCATTTAGATGGGCTTTTAAATGTTTATTTAAATTAATTATTTTTTTAAAAAAACTTTTAAAGTGCTCAATATAATCAAAGCCAACCAGAAGTATGCAGGGGGATGGGGTAAACTGCCTGGCTACTGCCCTCTGACAGAAACCCAATACAGAGGTGAACTGAAATGCAAAACCAGCTCCAACTTGATGTTACCAGCTCAGCTTCGAGCTCACACCAGGAAAGGTTCTCCCAAAGAACATTATCCTCCACTTCTTCTTGTGAGAATCCCATGAATCAGCTTTAAACACCACTAGAATATACTCAACACATATCCTGAAGTGCAGTTCAAAAGCAAAAAGAACTTAAGGGGACACATTAAAGCACTGGGAATAAGTTAAAGAACCTTAAGGCAAACATTATAAACCCAGTTTATAATGGCTGAGTGTGAGTATCAAAATAAAATCCTGTTCATTTGGGGAAGCATCACCAGGGAAGTACCTGCTTATATAACAATATCTAAAGAAAAATAAGAAACAGGTATAACTGCTGTTTTCTGTCAGTCATTACAATCTAGCTTTACAAAGGAAAAAAAAATTCCACTGCTGTGTGGGCCTTACTAATCACAGAGGTTGTGATCCTACCAACTCCAGCCTGGCAGACTCAGTTCCTACAGGCTCTGTCTCTCAGACTCATTAAAAATCTAATTTTTTTTTTTTTCCATCAGTAGTGTTTTGTTTTGGCTGGTTCTTGTTCTCCCTCAATAAATCAGTATGTAACACTGGAAGACAAATACCAATTTCATCTCTGACAGAGCCATGCCTGTGATGTGCTCCCCAAGTTTTACACCCAATTGCAGACTCAGCATGACAAACCCCAAACATGCCAAGTCTCTGTGAGCCAGGACCACCTGCTTTTCCCTCTCTAAAGTCTCAAAGGATGAGATGGGTACAGGATTAAGGACTTTTCAGTTTGTGGTGGTCATTTCTCTCAAAACATTAACAGAAAAAAAGAGGTAATTTAGAGCCTCAGTTTTGGTGTTGGCTGTACCATGTTTTCCAGCTGTTTTCTACCTCTCCACAGCCCCAAATCTTTACTTACTTTCTTAAAATGAACATTCTGAAAACAATTAAGAAATAGCAACTCAAGCAACAGCCACCAAAATTCCTCTGAGTGCTAAGAGAGGAAAGGCAGTGAAAAATAAACAGTTTCATGATTTATGCTACTAAGAAAGCTTTATGATTATCCCATTTAAATTAAGTTAAATGGAATTAAACAGAAGTAGGTGATTTATTAGCCAGACTCAAGGAAGGATTATGCTCAAAACTCCAATTTAACGTTAACTATTCTGGCACAAGAGGTGGGAACATAGAGATTAAAGCTGCTACTGATACAAAGTCAGCAGCCATCACAAGAGGCCTAAAATTAAATAGTGTCACATAAGAACTACATAGTAAGGCTACATATTTTAAGATTATTATCAAGAACTTCAGAGACACGTTCATAAATTAAAAATGATAGAGAGTGGAACCAGAGTGGTGTGCTGAACCACAAAAAAATCAGGGTGAAGCAGCCAAAGAAGGTGCCAGGAGAAGCACAAAAAAAAAAAAAGGAAGGATTAAGTCACTTTTAAGACACTCAGGAGATCTCACAGGGCTATTTATGTTAAGAGATACCTGCACCATTCCAGTTTAAAGGTAACAGCTACTAGAACACCCCAGGGATGAAAAGTACATTGGAAATAGGACATAAACCCAGCTTCTCTTAGCCTAGAAGATCAAAAGGTGAGAGATACAAATGCTACCAATAAATAAATACAGCACAATATATATAAACTATAGACGGAAAAAAAAAAAGCCATTAAAGAAAAACACACTGCAAGCACAGCAACAAAGGCATGTATAAATGCCATGAACTGGAAGTTTTGCCATAAATTTAGACATCAGTACATAGTTAAGCAATGAAATTCTACCCTAGTTCACTGATTAATGAGCAGGCACAAAATGTACCTACTTCAATAACAATGACACATAACTTTATTAGGGGATTGACTGAAATCAGGCTTTTCATGACAAGGGATGAGACTAGATTGCCCAGGAAGCTGCTGCTAGTCCTTGAAAAGGAAATCTGCACACTCATGCCTGGAGCAGAGGAGCAATCCAAACAGCTGCCATATGTTCAGCTCCGGCCTGTCTGGAGCAGGGAAAGGCTGCTCCTTTGGCAGCTCCGTGCTGGGAGAGCTCAGCGAGGCCCACGCACCGAGCCTTGGCACGGCTTCCTGCAGACAGAGCCCGGACAAAGCAATTCCCAGTGGGAAGGTGCTGTGCGGGGCTGGTGGAGGCAGGAGCCGGAGGAGGCACAGGCGGCCGGGCTGTGCAGAGCCGGGCTGAGCCCTCACTCCGGCCGGCCGAGGGGCTCTGCCCGCTCCGCCCTGGCGGCTGCGGGTGGTCGGCGCCGCACGGAGCCGTGAGGGGCCGCTCAGGGCGGCGGGTCTGGGCCGGCCGTCATCGCCCCCCCGGCGCCCTGGGGACACCGGGGCACACCAAGCCGGGATCGAGCCTCCCTCCCTGCCGTCCGCCGGGTCTCGGGTGCCCTTTTACATAACGGCGGCAGCGCCGCGGTTACACAACGAACGGCGGGGCTGCCCCGGCCCGGCCGCGGTACCGGCGGGAGGGAGGGGGCTCTGCCTGAGCCCATCAGCCGGGTTTGCGCCGCCGCCATGGCGGCCCCTTCCCCGGGGTCACCTCCGCTACCTGCGCCGAGTCCGGCACCCGGGGCTGCAGGAGAACAGCTCCCTGCCTCCCTTCCCTTCCTGCCTCCCTCCTTCCCCCGTCCCTGCCCGCCACCGTCACCCGCTCACCATCGCGGCGCTGGGTGCCGCCGGCGAGCGCCCAGCCAGCCGGTCCCGTCGCTGGGCTCCTTCTCTTTACGCTTTTTTTCTTTCCCTCCCTCCCTTCCCCCGTGTTTACCCCCCCGACCTGGAAGTGAATGTTGCCTCAGCCGGCCGGGATCCCGCCTCCCTTAAAGGGGCTGCGCCAGCACAGGTTGGTGCCGTGCTCGGGGAGCGGAGCCTCAACACTCGCGTTTTAGGCTCGAAGTGTGGGGAAAAGGGGCCATTGCGCAGCAAAAAGCATCGGCCTCTCTTGCTACGACTGTGTGGGACCTTTTCTTGGGCATGGTTGCTCCCGTAGCGGAGCCGGGACCCGAGAGCTCTGAGGCGCCCGTGAGCGCCCGGCTGGAGCAGGTGAGCAGCAGCTCTGTGGCCCTGGGACCTCCCACAGCCATGAACTGGCGTCGGCTTCACGCTTGGTGCTCTCAAGCCTCTGCAGTTCGTGTTTCCTGCACAAACTGGTTTATTCTGGTAATATGAATAATAACGTGCACCAGTACAATAGGTTCTGCCCGCCTGCTTTGGGGGGGGAGCTTTGCTGTAAGCATTCCGTACAAAGTAATTTCAGGTTTCAGATGACAGTAGTGGTGAAGAAAACCTGTCTCCCAACCAATACATACAATGTACTGTTGGTCAAAAGAATATAGTTATTTCTTGTTTCAGGATACAAAGTAAAGAGTGATACAAATACCCTATCCAAATAAAATTAATTAGACTATAGAATTTATGTAAAAGAATTGCTGATTCTACATGCAGAAGCTTTGGATAACTGTTGTTTGCAAACCAGCCAACCAGCAAGACACATAAATAAAAATTAAGGAACAATTACCAAAATTATTTATGTTTCTTTCTTTACCAGATGGCAAAAGATTTTATTAATACTATGAAACACAGTTTTACCAGTTTAAGGACTGCATAACAATGGTCAGTTATAGTTCTAATTCTTTAGATTAGACTGCTGATGTAGAGAAAATATATTACATGCTCAGGATCTGACAAGCACAGAATTAAGAATCTTCATGTTCTGAATTTAACCACTTAAAAACCTAATCTGCTTAGAAGAAACAACTTATATAATTATGGGCACAGATATTAGCTTAGATAAGGAAGCAGCTCATACTATTATTCTTAGTCCATTACATGTTTCTTCCACTTCATAATGTCTTTGCAAGCTTCCAGACTGTTCTTTCAATGGCTTTTAAATTCACTGATTCACTCTGACCTATCACCAGATGTCTTGTTTTCCGAATTTATGATAGGAACTGGGCTCAGGCAGTGAAAACTTTCAGTGACAGCCTGACCCCCTGCTCCCAGTGCCTGTTCTTAGCCTGTACTCAGGAATCCACTCCTGGTCTGGAGCAGCCATATGGTTGAGTTGGCACAGGCTCAGCATTGGCATCAGGAGCTGCAAAGAAAATACCAGCAAGAGCAGACTCTTCAAGGACTTTAATAAACTCAAGGAATTTCTACTGAGCCTGTGCAAACTGAAATGCTGGATTTTCAGAGAAACAGTATTGCTGGTACAAAAGCAGTTCACCTTCTAAAGGCCCCATCCAGGATGGAGGTTCACACGAACCTTCTCAGATTGCAGCCAGCACTGGCCAAGCAATGTGTAACTTCTTCCTGCAGTCTCACACATGTGGCAGTGAGTTTTGGTCAATACATATTGGAAACAAGACTTTAGCTGCACATGGAAAATGTGTTTTAACTTCAAACCAAATTTTTAACAGTCTAAAAAGTTTTAAGGAAATACTATAGAAGATGTAACTGGTGTTTCAGCTATACACCTGACAGGATTTGCTGCCAGTCCAGCTAGTCCTGGTAGCTCTAGTCCTTAATAAAGGATAAGGCTTCTTTCTATGGGAGACTGCACAGGATTTAACTGAGTTTTATTTATCCCAAAAAACTCGACAAGCTGGTGTTACTCTACTAAATAATTTGGGACAAGGCATTTGCAAATATTGCAAATATTCTTTGAAATTTATTTTAACTCAAGCTTGGATTGATTTTAAGCAATTCTTCACACAGATTTCTAATGTGCTACTTTACTCACAAAAAATTCAATTTGTGCTCAGAACTGCTGGAATTAGATAGTGTGCCATGTTTTCTGTAAGTATTCTGTTATCACATTTGGGGTGTGCCATGTTTTCTGTAAGTATTCTGTTATCACATTTGGGTTAAATTAATCCATAATGTTATGGGTGCCCATCCCTGGAAGTGTTCAAGGCCAGGTTGGATGGGGCTTTGAGCAACCTGGGAGAGTGGAAGGTGTCCCTGCCCATGGCAGGGGGATTCTCAGATCCAGGAGAAGCAGGGTTGGTTGTGTGTTCAGTCCTTACCCGTTTCTGGGTGTTCCCAGTGCCCCAGCACTGCCTGCTCAGTGCAGGTTCCACTACTTCAAAAAGCACCTGGGAGAGCTTTTGTGGTACCGCAGAAAGGAGTGGGGGCTGGGAGCAGTCTCTCACAGCAGCACTTCTGTTCTAAAACGGATTTGGAAATTATCGAGCTGTTAATCCAGACAAAAGTGTGCAGGAGGCGGACTGAGGAACAGGGAAAGCAGCCCTGCTCCTAGGCCATGCAGAGCGCGACTGTCATGTCTCAGTCTCTGGGTTGTGCTGAATCAGACATCGGGAATACGCATGGCGCAAACTCTGAAAGTAAAGTTCTAGCAGTGTGTTATCGCTTAAAACTGCTGAACCCTCAGAGTTCCCGACGACCCCGGGAGCGCACGGAAGTAACGAGAGGAGCTGTAAGGGAACGGACGCGAAGAGAGGCTGGGGAGTGACTGGAGGAGCGGCCGGCAAAGGGGCAGGAGAAGCGGGCGGAGGCGGGGCCGGGTACGGGGCCGGTACGGGCGGTCGCAGCGGGCGGGGAAGGGGCGGGCGGAGGCGGGGCCGGGTACGGCACGGGCGGTCGGGGAAGGGGCGGCCCCGGGGGGCGGTGCCGAATCGAGCGCTCGGCGCTCACCGGAGGCGCCGCCGCGATCGCGGCGTGACCCAGCGCGGCCATGGCCGGCTTCATCAACTTCGCGGACGAGGAGGAGGTGCGGGCGTACCTGGAGAACCTGCACGTGGAGTACAGCTACCAGTGCTTCAAGGAGAAGGACCCGGACGGTAAGGCCCTGCCGCCGCCCCCCGCTCGCCGCCCGCCGCGGGGCCGGCAGGAGGCTCAGCCCGTGTGCCGTGCCTTGCAGGCTGCCAGCGCTTCGCCGATTACCTGGACTCTGTCAGGAAGGACTTCGTGGCGGCGGCGCGGGTGCTGCGCGACAACTGCGAGGTGCACGGGCACAGCGAGAGCTGCTACAAACTGGGGGCCTACCAGGCCCTCGGCAAAGGTGGGCAGGGGGGTTCTGGGGCTCGGGCCGCAGGTGACTCCACCGCCTCCCCGGGCAACCTGCTCCGATTGCTGGCCACCCGCACACCTGCCTGTCCTCCTGACCTTGAAGGAGCAACTACCTGTCCCGCCCCTTTCATGGTCACCTCATAAAAGTTGGGGGAGGATGGAAAACCTAAAATTGCTTCCTTCTGAAAAATCAGCTTTACGTTAACTATGTATTTTTTTTTATAATTACAACTGTTTGACAGGTACGTACAGCCAGTGCTCAGTGTTGTTGCATATTCAGTTCACAACATTTCTTCTTGTCAGACAGAAGAAAGTAAGAAAGAAGGAAACTCAAAGACTAGTAATATGCATACCTCAGTAGTCCCCAAGGCTGTTCAAAATGTATTTGCTGGCACAGTAATGGAAAGCTTAAATTAGACAGAGATCTTCCAAATGAAGGTACTAGTAAGGAACAATATTATTACTGTAGTTCAAAACCAGTAACAACCTTGGTGTATACTGGCAAAATAATATTTGCCTAGTGTACGGTAATAAAACCATGTATGTAGTAATGTAAAGAGTGTTGTAGTAATGTAAAGGATGTAGTAATGGAAAGAGTGTTTTGTGGATCTGGATTATTTTTTGGATACCAGTGCTGTTGTGCTTACTGGTGAGTGGAGGACAGTTTTCTAAGTCAAAGACATTAGCAGAATGTTCGTCACTGAGACAACAGTAGTGTCTCTGAAGTCCTAAATGTTGAGTGTAGTATCTAAAGTGATGGATGCTGTGTTTCCAGTGGGAAGCATCCTGCAAAGCAGAAAGCTCCCAGCTGTTTTAACATGTCCTCACAGTAATGTCTTGACCAACAGGTGGACTCAGCCCAGATTTGAAAGCTGCCTACAAATCCTTCATCAAGTCGTGTGAGAAAGGTGGGAAGAAGTCAGCAAATGCATGTCACAGCGCTGGGCTGCTGGCCCAGGACGGGAGAGCCAACGGTGATCAGCCTGACCCTGTTGCTGCTAGAGACTATTACACAAAAGCCTGTGATGGCAGTTTTGCTCCCAGCTGCTTCAACCTGAGTGTGATATACCTGCAGGGAGCTGCTGGGGTCCCCAAGGACATGAGCAGTGCCTTGAAGTACTCGCTGAAGGGCTGTGAGCTGGGGCACGTGTGGGCTTGTGCCAACGCCAGCCGCATGTACAAACTGGGAGATGGCGTTCAGAAGAATGATGCCAAGGCAGAGGATCTGAAGAACAGGGCAAAACAATTGCATAAAGAACAGAAAGAAGCTGAAAGTTCTCTAACATTTGGGGAGTAAAACTGGCAGATGCAGATATTAAGACTGGTTTTTAAATGGCAAGTGAACTTGTTTTTTAAATTGTGAGAGTACAGTTTTTGTTTAAATAAATATCCTGTATTTGGATATGCAAATAAAATTATATTTATATGGATACGACAAATTACTATCTCTGCTGTGCATTTCTGTGTTTTTGAACACACGAGTTCTTGAGTGTGTTTTGCTTAGATCCTTCTCTTCCCAAGCCAAAAACTTGTGGTCTTTTGGGAGTTTTTCCCACATGGTTTCAAGCACAAAGGATTTCTTTTGTGTCCAACTCTTCAATATCCAGGTTTGTGCTCTGACCAGTTCTAACACACAAAAATCACAACTGCAGGTAATCCAGCTTGGGCAGTCGGAACGGTTGCATCTCTCACAAGCATTTTCAGAACTTTGATAGCTGCAAAGTGTGAGCTGCTCTGAGTCATGGATATTCATCTGTAATTCCGTAGGTCTAGGCCAATTCCTGTCTCCCTTAATTCCTCCAGCTGCCAACTGGTTTGTGAGTGTGTATCTGCCTGTCATATGTGCCTGGGTGCTTCAGGCTGCTCTCCCAACACAAAATTGCCCCTTATTTGATCCCACACAAATCATTTTACCTTCCTGCTAGCTTCTGGAACATTATGTTCTATTTTCTCTAGTTCAGATTTAGGGAACAAGGTGCTAACTCATCAGATGCTGGACTCAAATCCATAACCTATATATATGCAAACTGCAGCTAAACATACAGATTCTGAAACAGCTGTTTAAATAAGCAGGGCAGTGTTTGTAAATATATTTGTGCACTGACAGGATCCTTTGTAATTTTGGTGTGTGTAAATATATGTGATGTTTGTGGTATGTGTGTTTTGCTGTAAGTTTACTACTCAGAACCTGAATCCTCTGGCTCTGGACTAAATAAAGATACAAACTTCACTATTGAAATAAGTGAAGTGGGATTAAAAGCAACATTACTTTGGCTGTGGCCACGAGTGAAAGCAGAGTTGTTGGAATCTCGCTGCATGCATGAATTAAAGCAGTTCTTCCAATTTAGCAGAGTTCTTGGGAAGGATGTTTGCTGCTGGAACAGAAACCCAAACTGCACAGCATAGAAGTGACACAGGCACCCTGTAACAACAGATGGCAGTGTGTGAAAACTGCACACTGGTGCAGCCTGGAAAAAAACAAATAGCGGTGGCAAAATCAGAGTAATTTTTCTGTCAACAGTTTTTATTTTTTGGCAGTTCAAAAAGGTGAAGCTCTTAGAGGAGCACTCTTTGATTTTTTGCTAGGTACTGTTCTGGACATTTGTTTCACTTGGGAAAGGTAAGTAAATGCTACTGCTGTGGAGTGTTAGCACTAGTAATAAAACAGTTTGGAATCTGTGTGTTCTGGAGTAGGCAATTACAGGTGGGTCAAGGCACTGGAGAATTGGGGGGTATTTTAAGCCCTGTAATGCTCACTGCCACAGAGTGCCTTGTTCAGATCCTCAGCCCAAACACTGGAGCAGTTTTCTTCCAGCAGGACTAATGACTGTCAGTGATCCTGCCAGGAACTTCCAATCAACACAGCAAACAGGCACCACAGAACATCCTCAGTAGAGTAACACTGTGGATAATTAAAGCCATACATAAAGTGCATGTTGTGGGGAAGGTTTTTCGTAGCACTTGAGAACTCACAGACTTGCGGAGCTTAAATACTATAAAGCAAACCATTTTCATTAAAGCTGTGAAGTAAGATAAGTTTAGGTAGTGTCGTCCAATTTTGCATCACTGGTTGAAAAGGCAAACCCAAATTAAGGAAGACTCTTGTGTTTTCAGGCTGTCTCTGAGCAGTTTGCTGCCTGCTCTGGGCACACCTATATGTTCTTTGCACAAATATTGATGACAGGTGCATTTAGATAGCTAATACCCTCACCTATATGACTCCTTTCCCTCCAAAGTGACAAAGCATCCAAAAAAAAAGGGCAGCCAGTCTCATTTCAGTGTATTAAAAATTATGTGTGGTAAATGCAGTCTGTAGCAGAGTATCCACTCTATGAATAGCAGTCTATTCTCAACCTCAAGATTCTGTTCAGGAGACATAATCAAACTCTTTAGAGCTGAAAATTTTCCTGCAAATCGTGGCTTATAACCATCTTGCTCTGATATTATGGAGGTAAGACCAAAAGACCAATATCTTCCTGCTCTTTTTTTCACCTGATGTTAAATGAGGCCAAATTTTATGTTCTCCTGGAGGAAAACTTACTTCAAAGCCTCTGAGGTCATAAAGAAAGAGTCATAGATATGTGATCATAGCAGAATAGTTGGAAATATGGAAGAACCTGTTGATCTCTCCAGGATCAGTGGGTTTTCTAAGAAATAAAGGAGTTTATCTCAGCTTCACAGCTCCTAAACCACTGTCTGCTTTCCCTTTCATTTGTTTGCATTGATGTAAGCATACAACCATTAATAAAGCAGCAATATACTTCAGAAGGAGCCAACCCTAATTAATTAAATAGACATATGAATACATGGCTGTAAATGATGAAAGCATTCTCTGCAGGATGCTTCCTGCAGCTGTGAAAAGATCACCAGTGGAGGGCTGGTTTTGAACTGAGATTAAATACTGGCACCACATCATGTGTCATTAAGTATAATTTGGATTAATCCTGGACAAAAGATGATGTTGGGTAAAGAAGCCACATGATTTTGTAGAAAAAGGGAATCGTTCTAGTGGTTCTGTTTATGTGCTACATTGTAATAAAAGCAGTTTTGCAGCTTGCTGACCTTTTGTTCAGCCATTGGTAACAACTCTCTGCAGTGTGTGTGTGAAGGGAGTTCTTGTGGCTGTACACACCCACCCAGAGGGATGGTCTGGGAGATTTTGTGTCATCATCACACAAAGAAACAAAAATAGTAGTGTTCCTTGTTATAGGACAAACTTTTTGTTCAGTACAGAAAGAAATTCACTCTGTTGGCAATTTTTCATTTCATCATGTGAGACAGAAGAACTCTCAAGTAGCTCTTCTTCTCCTTTGGTAGGTGGAGAGGGAAGAATTCCTTCTTCCCTTATGCTTCCCAGCATCTCCTCCACTGAACCTCAGAGCAACACAGTTCTGCTCAGGGTTGGCTTTTTTATGGCGGGTGAAGCAAGAAGAGAGAGGAAAGAAAAGGAGTCATGGCACAGGAAAAAACAGGTCAGGAAATAAGCAACAAATCTGGTTGTATCATTATTGCAGTAATCTGTGCTGGGGTTACACCCAGGGGTTCAATTCAGATCCTGACATTATGCCATTTGTGTGCCCCCATAATGACACTCCTGATCCAGAGACCCACAGTCTAAGATTCAGGATTGTCCAAAGTCCCTCGCACGTATTTCAGTACTAAACACTGGTACCATGCTCTCATTTTCAAGATTCTGTATCAACAATATGGCCCAGAATCCACAAAAAAACAAATTTTCCCAAGAATCTTTAGACTATAAGGATCAAATGTGTGCCAAAATTTTTTATGCCTGATTTCATTTGCCAGATCTGTAGCCTCCCAGTTCTTTCGTTTTACTGTATCCATACTTGAAGCAAGCACAATAACCAGTAATTACACTAATTTTAGACTATACCACATATTTCTTATTTGTTGTTATTGCCTTCTACCCTTAGTATTAGTTGCAAATTACCATTGTTATGTTTGTTCTGAATGTGTTTTATACTTCTTACAGACACACTTAGTTTTTTTCAGTCTTGTTTGTAATACCATAATATGGTTCTGTAAATTTTTTTTTTATTTTTGTAATCTTTTTATCCTAATCAACTAATCAGACATTTATATGCGATGAAATGATAAAATTTAGGCCACTTTGGAGTGGTGATTTCAGATGGAGATTTGTGAACAGCATAATTGCAATGCATTCATGTGCTTGAATTCACGAGTGTGGTGGGAGTTCTCTGTAAGTTCTCATTCTGTCTATGCAAAACTGAAAAACAGTATTTTAAACATACCCTGGAGAGTTTTTCTTAGCAACTGTTAAAAAAAGAAGAAAGAAAGAAGATGAAAAAACCCCACATGTTTATGCAGCAGTTGTCACCCACAGGATTCTAGTGCGCTCCACTGAGTCCTTTCCAGCTCACAGAGAGCCATTCCATACAGAGCTGGGGCAATAAAGCCACCAAAGAAAAATGTTGTTGTTTGGCTGTGAAGAATTTCATATCTTGAAGATGAGGCTAACCTGAGTTTATGTTAGACGTCCTTATTCTGACAGTCCTCTTTTGACACATAATAGCCTGCTGTGCACATTTCATTTTCACCAAAACCACTGAAAAGAAGTGGCTTGGTCTCCTTCCAGCTCTCCTGCCACTGGAAGCACGCCATGTTCCTATAGAGCTTCCTGCCCAGAAAACTCTTGTTGCTTTGCAACAACCTTTTCTGCAAACTCCTGAGAAGGAAACCTGGATTTTGTCTTTAGTTCAGGACAGGACAAGCCACTGAGCAGCTACTGACTCATTGCAGGACACACAATGTCACTAGGGGCCCAAACTGATTATTCTCCAAATGATATTTAGCAGGGCAAGGACTTATCAATTCTTCACAAGCCAAGAAACACTAAGATGGGAAACTGGCCTTTGAATGCTATTCTGATAATATTTATGGACTATCATTGCAGACACATGTGACAGGCACGTCAGCACAAGTGTTATCAATAACGGCTGAAGAGAAAATAAGAAGCTGTGACATTGTCAACACTGCAATCAGCCCTTCAGAGAAGCTATTTTCTGTGCCTTTTAAAGTGATATGTTTTCTCCACAGCATTGTTTTACTTATTTGTTCTGCAGCTGACACAAAGGCAATACAAAATATCTTCCTTGTCAGGGAGGCTGAGACAGAGTGACATCAGCTGTCACAGGCACCCAAACCTGCCTCAGACTGGCAGCTCACATACTGGGGTATTTATGAACTGACAGTGGCCCTCAGAGAGATTATGTACCATTTGAGGTTAAAAACTTTAGATATTTTGGAAATCCTGAGCTTATTCTAAATTCTTTTCTGCTGAGTTTTGTGAGTTTTATATGTTCCTCAGAACTCAGGGGTTGATATCAGAAGATGCCAGGGACTGACATGTTACAAAAGCCACAGAATATGTGAACAAATTCAATACAAGTGAAGGTTTCTGCAGGAGCAGCCCAGGATTTGTTACAGCAAACAGTGAAAACTTCCCACACCCTTTAACTCTTAACCAAAACATCTCTGCAGTGTACCTGGCTTGATAATTTCTGTTTTCTGTGTACTGCAGCCCAAGTGTGATGTTTGCTGACTGTTCTGTTTATTGCTCCCACAGCAGGGTATGGACATTTCCAGATCACACTCTCACACTGTAGTGACAATGCTGATCCACTGATGCTTTAAACTGCAACACAAATCAACAGCTAGTTAATATAGCTCTATAAATCACAGGAGATAGCTGATCTCTAGTGACTGGTTCTAATTCTCTAGGACCTTTCTTTCCTAATGTAATGCCATCCTGATATGGGTTTTAAACTAAAGCCTAGGGTCAGAGAGTATTTTCTTAGGCAGTACCTGTACCTTTTAGGCAAGAATTTAAAGCTTTCAGCCCTTTCAAATAAAGGATGATTTTGCTTTAGATATTGTACAGTTACAAGTTGCAACCTAAGGCCACATTTATACACCAGAGTCCTGGAAATATATATATATATATATATATATATATATATATATATATATATATATATATATATACATACACACACACTATATTCCCCATTATAATCTTTGGGGAACAATTCCATGAAATACTTTTGCTCTATGATTTGAATAAATAAGTAACCCCCCACTTGATTTCAGTGACTATTTTCCCCCTGCATTTTTCAGTACTGACCCAGAATAACTGCTGTCATCCCACAGGCAGATACATTGCAACAATCAATGACAGCTTTGAGCCAAATTGTGGAAAAGTTTTGTATCTTAGAAGCTCCAGTCGAAATTCTGCCCTCCAGAGAGCCAAAGGCAAGGGCAATTGGCAGGGTGCAATTCCTGCATCATGCACACAACCTGGGAAAATGGCATCCAGAGGCAAGGCAGGACCTGGTGCTGAGGGGCTGCGAGTCCAGGCTGCTCACACCTTGCTTGGTGTTCTCAAAATGCATTAATGTTGCTGGGGACAAACAGAGGGTGACAGAAAGAAAGGTAACATCTTTTGATGTGTAAAGTATGAAAGAACAAAGCTTTTTGATTCAGTTCCTGTTCACTTGGCTGAACCAGAGATATTGTGAGGCTTGGAAACAGATGTACCCTTGAAAACTAATTACACTAAAGCTTAATGCTTGAAAATTTTCTTTCAGAAGGTCCTTGTGCAATTGGGGATTTTGGGCTATTTCTCTGCTTTTGTCCTGCCACTGCAAATGGATGAGATGAATGTGTGGAGGGGAATTGATTGAGTACTGTCTGTGCTTGGAGGCTTGAGCTAATAAGTGACAAACATAAATGCTGTTTCTTGTTAGAACCTGCTATGTGCGATCCTGCTCAGCCTATGAATACAGCTAAAACCAAAGGGACTCTGCACAATTCCTGCAGCACATCAAGCACCAGCTGCCCCCACCTGGGACCTATGTGATTGCTTTAGGGGGCTGCTGGAGTGTAACTCAGCTTGGCCCAGTCACTCCAAGAGGACAGCTCATATCAGAGCTGGTGAAGAGAAACAGGATCTTTTAAAATAGTAGAGTCTGAAAAGAAGGGTAGCTTCACAACAGAAATGATCGGGAATAAATTGCATAGGAGAGGAACTATTTCTAGCCAGAACCTACTTGTCCTTATACAAAATGAGAGCACGTGATTAATTAATTCAAAGCGAATTCTATTTTTTCTCATTGCTCAGGCAGTAAACCAAAAGGACAAGTAATTTAATTTGGCCATTAAAGCATCTTTTGATGCCAGGAAAGGGGCATATCAAACTGCTTTTTCCTGATGTCTCCAGAGTGCAGCAAGAGCTACAGTTATACTGTGTGCAACAGGAAGCTTGGGAGGATTCCTTAGAGATGCTGGACTGCCTTGTTTAGCTCTGGAGATAAACAGGTGATCATTTTTTCCAGCTATGCCTGTTCCTAAAGGAAATTATCTCAATCCTAATTTAATGAAGGAGCCAGATCCAGATCATGGCATATTCAGATCGCGTATTTTCTGGAATAGAATCAGATCAAATTAGTCCTACAAGGTATCTGCAAGGTGTCTGGGCAACCTGAAATAGAAATCTTCCACAATCCAAGATCTCCCCTGTTAATTAACCCTGCAATCCCTATGGAGTGAGACTCCAGGCAGGAATATGACTCTATGGCATAGAGTGGGTGTTGATGGGCATTTATTAAATAAGGTCCAGGCTTAAACCGCGTGTGGGGCAGAAGAGGTGACGGTTGGGACAAAGATATAGCCTTTCCTCACTGGCATCTTCACTTCCCATCTGTAGCCAGGGTTGAGCCAGTGGCTAGGTACACACACACACAAACACATCTGAATTTTGGAGACTGAGGGAGTTTTTGAGCTCAGATCCAGCTGTGCATTTACTTGATGGGATTGCAATAGCTGCTTGAAGATTTTTGAGAACCCATTAAAGGCTGAAGAGTACCCCAGCACTTTGGATTGCAGGCAGTCTGAGTGCTCTGAATGGATAAAAGACTAGAACTAGACATCTCTATTTAAAAAAAAAAAAAAAAAAACAAAAAAAAAACTCTAACCCCACAACAAAATCCAAATGTTCTCAGGATCGAATGAGCCTTTTGTGTTCCGTCCTCTCTACATGCTGCTCAGCTGTGCTTTTCTTATTTTCCTGAGGGAGGACTGTTCCCTTGGCTACCATGCTGGCCCCTAATAGTTGGCATTTGGGCACAGGATGAAAACATTGCTCTGTTTTTCTTTCATTCCTGCAGGAGCAGTGGGAACACAACTGGAGAGGTTTCTGGTAGGCAACTGCTCCAGATGACAGCACTGAACCAAGCCAGGTGATTGTGCCCTCCCAGGCACTGCTCCAGGTGATCTCTGTATTCCTGCTGGCCACTGCCTTGCCAGAGAAGTGCTAACAAGAGGTGAGGCTTGAAGTGCTAACAGGAGGCGAGGCTTGGGGCTTGTGTCTCTGCCCTCCTGCACAGCAGGCAGCACAGAGCACCTTCAGCTGCTGCGTTTCCTTTCAGCCGCAGGCAGCAGCAGTGCCTCGTGTGCACAGGCAGCCTCATGCCAACAGGAGGGCAGGTCACTGCAGACACAGCTAATGCCTGGCAGCTGTAAGCAGCATCTTTAATCTTGCTGGCTTTCTATTTTAAGGACATTGTTGCTTCTGCATTAGAGGAATTAGAACAGTCTTGTCTCCTCTTGAGATCTCAAGGTCCTGCCTTCATTTGCCATTATGTGCTCTGTGAAACTGTTTCATTAAAGCTCCCACACAGTGACCTTTGCACAATAACCTGCTCTCTGTAGTCCCTCCGTGGTCTGAGGCTGTTCTCATTTAAATTATGTTTCTGTGGAGGGAATCAAATACATCTTTTTCTCTACTTAAATGCCTGGAGCAAACTAATGTTCTTCTGCAGTCATGAAATGCAACAAAGGGACCATGATTGCAAGGGTAGGTGAGGCCTGCAGTTTCTGTGGAAACTGGAGACCAATGTGAGGAAAGGGGCAGAAGAGGAAAGCAAGAACACAGGTCCACCAAATGAACAGAAAGGATTGTACCTCAGACAGAAGTTGAGAAAATGAGGCAATAAATGTGAGTGGATGAAGAGTTAAGAGTCTGAATAAGCAGCCTGACATGGTTTTCCAGTTCTAATCCAGCAATTGTGCCTCTGAAGGTTTGCTTGATGAGATGCAATATAGAATTTATTTACTAGGTAGCTGGGAACCTGGTAAGGACTTGAAGTGACTTATAACACAAAAGTAATAAGGACACCACTAATTTGGGATTGGGAGAAAAAGAGAAGTCACAAATACAGAAAGGTTCTACTGCTTTTATTATTTTTCCCCCTGTTTTCTGTGGTGGCCATACCAGATACAGATATGACCAAGCCTGAGAATTCAGGGACATGTCTGGTGCTCAGGTGGATCAATCCCATCTCTGTAAGCAGGACTGCTGGCTTTGCCCACCAGAAAGGCTCAGAGGACAGAGAAGGCAACTTGTGGAGAAGGAACACAGGAGGCACTGGTGCAGGAGCTGCACTCAGGGCTTAGCTGCTCTACAGGAATTTGCAGTGTTCCTGCCCAGCTCAGCAAACAGGGGGAGGTTGGTTTGCTGAGCCTGTGTGACCTGAATTGAATCTGAGCTATAAGGGGCCTTGCAGTTCTACACTCTGGTTCTCTGTCTTTAGCCAGAATTATCTGTATTTATTATATCTGAGACCTGTCTGCTTAACCTCTAACAGAGTCTTCAGTCACTGCATGCAATTTTTTCCTGTGTTTACTAAACTTTCCAGCAGAGAACTCATTATTTCCTCAACCACCACAAATACAATGTTGTAAAAGAATAATATGGAAGCAAGCAAGAACAACCCAGCAGCACAGAAGCAGGAGGCCCAGCAGTCTTTGGCCTCCTTAGGCCCTCTATTACTTATTTAGTTCAAGTTGATTGCAGTAGGGTGCTGTTTACAACCAGGTGAAGAACAAGAGCCCTTCCAGCACTCTGGGAGTGAAGATTTGATTCTTCAGCATCAGAGAAGACAGCTAGTAGGGGGTCAGTGTAAAAATGCAGCTCATTGCAATGAGGGAGAGAGGCAGAAAAAAATGAGAGTAGCTTCTGGTACTAGGGATAAGGATCATCTCAGATTTATCTTTCAACTGTGTCAAAGTGTAACTGCTCTTCAGGTTTTATTGTTAGTGCTGTCATTGCAATAATACGCTAGAAATGAAATGCTTTATTTACTGATAAGAAAAGAGATTTACCCACCATGTGATATGCTGCTATTTTCACACAAAGATTGTATCAGAAGTCCCAGACAGCTGAATAGTATCTGGAATTAGAGGAAAGCAAATAGTGGCAACCTGCTGCTCCCAGCTTCTGTCCAAGTAGAGATGCTATAATGTGCACTAAATCCTGATTTTTTAAAAATACTTTTACAGAAAAATGAAAGCTCTCCAATGGCTGTGGTCCAATTCCCCAGAAAAGAGGATCCAAGGCAGCCTTTCCATTGCTGGCACAGACAGCCCTGCTCTGTCACCTCCCTGAGAAGCAAAACTAAAAACCAACTGCTTGTTGATCTGAATAAGCAGCCTGACATGATTTTCCAGTCCTAATCTGGTAATTGTGCCTCTGAAGGTTTGCTTGATGAGATGCAATATAGAAAGATACACAGTCCTTTGCAAAGGTTGGTCCACAGGTCATGATTTCAGCCAAAAATTTCCATTTCAAAGGAAATCAGAGGAAACCTAGTGAAGGCCATGTGAAAACAGAACTCACCCACCCAGCCAGCCCAGTAAAAGGCTCCTGGTGTGACCCAATGAGTCAGCTCATTTTCTTTCAAGCAACTCACTTAGCAGAAGGTCTCAAATCACTTTCACTGAACAATTCTCTTAGATTTCCATGGAATAAAACACTAGATCCCATTTGCACAGTCTGCCATTTCCTTTTTGCATTAAAACTCTGAGTTGCCCTTATCAGGTCAGGGCTGCCTTATCACCTTCCCCAGAAATGCTTTGGTCCTATATATAACAAGATTAATATTCACTGCATCCCTCAAGTCTTGGAGCTCACAGTTTAAAGTTCCAAGTGCTGCCTTGGTAGCTCCAGCAAACACTAGGAAGGATTGCCAGGATCTCTGTAGCTCCTAAACCCCTTGGCACAGGCCTCCCAAGTACAGCAGTGCTTTCAGGGAGCAGCTCTGGCCATGGGCTGATCCCTGTGGATGTAGAGACCAACAGCCCCAGTGGGAACACCAAGGGTAAGAGACCACTGCTCTCATTTAGCTCAAGATCATGATTTATTTGCACCAGTTACAAATGCAGCCTAATGAAAAGCAAAGCTGCAGAAACACGTTCTATCATTGACTCAAAAGAGAAATCAATATGTTCATATATATTACAGGGAGCAATCTCCATTAAAAAGCAAAGGGATGAGACAACAATGTTGTTCATACTTGCTAGGATCCTACAGTTTTTTAACATTTAAGCCTCTCTGTCAAAAACTGGTGGGTTCATACAAGAGATCAGCCCAATCCATCTGCTTTTACTGACTCTGGAAACTTACAGCCAACTACCAGGCCCTGCTGGGAAGGCACTTTTCCCAAAGTATGTGGAGGTCTGCAAAGAAGAGAGAGGTTTTTGCCTGTGCATGGTTCAGAGCACCCAGAAGATGCAGCAAATTTGCCCATGCTGACAGTACACTTTGCATTTGCTTACTTAAGAAAACAAAATTGCATTGAGGGGATTTGTGTTTCCTTGATTGCCAGGAGATTGAATGGGGGCTGTTTGGGTCAAATGAACAATTTTAAGTGCAGTGCTTTGTGCAGGTGTCTTTATTAAAATAAAATTATAATTAAAAAGAAATCAAAAGAAACATCCTGAGTCACTAGCAGCCTGTCTTGTAATCACTTGTGGTCTAATTTACTGAAATTTATTTCTGAAATGAAAATTTATTGGGATGCCACTTAAAGTAATTTCACTGCTTTGCTTCAGGAAGCAAAAAAGTAGAAAGAATTAAGGTGGTCAGAGCAAAAATTCTGTCAAAGGAGGCAGCAGACATGGCAGGAGTCACACACTGCCCTGGTTCTACTAGGCCAGTGAGTGCACCTTTGCATAGCTGCAGTCTGCCCCAAACAGCTGCTCATCATAGAGTGGCAAAAGCCACTAAAAGAATTTAACTGCAACATTTGTTACAACAGCTACATGAGACACTGGTACATTTTGTTATTGAAAACAAGGAGCTTTCCAAGTGGCTCTGGTCACAGATTGCATTATGCGCGTTAAATGTCTGTGGCAGCAGGAGTACCAGACAGTAGGTGGAGTGAGGAACATGAAATGAGAAAAGGCAGCAAAATTCCCTAATACAGGCAGCAAAACCACCAGCAGAGACTCACTGCCAAGTTCACAATGAGCTGGAAGGCACAACTCTACAAAGGTGTCAGCACAACCACTGTGTCTCACAGTACAGGAACTATAAAGTACCTATGGCAGTCCTGAAAAGTAGAAATGTGTTAACTAAGGAACACAAGGAAGATTTGAAGAAGTCATTTCTAACTATGATGTCAAAGTACTACTTTTACATTTGCTGGTATCTCAAAGAAAACCTCTGGGAAGGAAAATCTTCTTTATTCAGGGGGTTACTGCAATGAACTTGGAGTACAAGCAAGGATTGACGTCCAAAGTAGAGGGCAGGGCCCCCAGCACTGCTTTTAGCTTTGGAAATTCTAAGTTACCTTATAGTTTGTGGTACTTTGCAAGAAAATCCCAAAAAACTTGTTAAAACCAGGCATAACTAACTAAAAAGCATGTGCTTTGTTTTCTTTAGTGTGTCTTTAACTTTGGCTCTGATAAACCACTGAAATGTTTAAGCCTGTGCTTTGACAAAACAAGCCAGGCTCACCCCTACACTGTGGCCTGACAAAGCATCTGGAGAGCTGCAAGCTGGGTGCTGCCTTGTTGTGCAAAGCCAGGACTCACCAAGGTTCTCCTGCCTCCTGTCCTGGCCATTCTGTGCTGCAGGTTTGGCCCCAAGTGCTATTCACAAGCTAAGCCACAAAATGCTGCAGTGCTGCCCTTCACACCATGAGGAGACAAACAGATGTGGGGACATTCACACCTCAACTTGCACAGGAGTCATCCCAAAGGATAGAAACACATTTTTTATTATATACTGTGTACATAAAAAGGTTGCATCTAATTGAACATCTTCTATCTAAAATAAATGTTTGGTCCCTTTCTGCAAATTCAATGGAAGTCAGAGTAAGCCCATCTGTTTTCATCTCCGGGACTAATATTGCTTCCTCCATTTCATTAACGTGCATTTATCCTGCTCTCCCTTGCAAGGGAAATGCAGCAACCCTGAACTTTGATTAGGAGCAATCAGAAAACATCCACACCTGCATGTAGGCAGTGGGAGGCTTTTCAATTGGAAATGGATTTTGAGAACATAATGTCTCTGTTTTGAAAGGGCAAATGCATCTTTCAAGGAATACAAGCAATGAAAAACATTCAAGTATTGTGTTTCTTCAAGGATAGTAATGCTATCATAGAATCAAGTGCCTTAATTGCTGAAGTGATTAATTTCTGCTCTTTGGAACGAAATATATTCAATGTTACTAAAGAAGTCCTGGAGAGTTTTTCATAAGCTGGATGATAGCACAGACAGTGCTTATCATCTGTCCAAATCAAGGTGTCCTTTCTCTTGCCCATTTTAGGTTCAAGAGACAGATGCAAGAACTGTGGTGTGGGGACCTGCAGTGCCCCTAAAGCAGCCCAAAGAGCACTGCAGCAGGGCAGGGCATGGAGGAGCAGGGTGATTTCTGCTGGGGAAAGCAGCCTGGCAGGGAAGCAGTACCTGAGATAAGTGTCTTTATTCATTCTGTTTCCAGGTCTGTACTATCTTTAATGCTTGTTGAAATAGAGGTTTTGGAAGATAAGTCTTCCCTGATGGTGTAACTTTCTCGTTTTTTGGTTAAATTCTAAGGATGTTTCTGTTCCTTGTTTGTCAGGTGCCCAGGAAAGAGGGAGGAAGGCAAGATTTACTATTCCTATAACACCTAAATATAAACTGTAATCAGATTTATAAACAACATCTACAGACCTCTTTCATAAGCTATAAAAAGCTTTGCAAAGTACATCTGTGCACTTCTGTTTCCTTTTCATAGTCTTTCCCCTTTGCTTCTATTTCCCTAAATAGAAAGATAATAGTATTAATCTATTCCTCGGGGCTTTTGTGAAGATTCACAATTAATATTTATGCAGTAAAATGAAATAAATGCTGCATAAGTGCTGAGCATCATTATTGTTCTCTTTCTCTCTTCATTAGCACATCATGTACATGCCAAGTAGAACAGATAAACACAGAAATTAGCTGCCCTCAAAGTCAGGCAAGTGAGAAAGGTAACATAAGTGCTAGAGAGCCATTAATTAAAAATGTTTGCTGTGGGTGACATCTGTGGCAAACAAAGCAACCCTCTGAGATTTAAAGAATTAAATATGTTTCTTTACTCACTTGAGCAAGTTCTGTCTGCAGCAAAGAAGTTCTGGGAATATTTTCAAATTAAATATGCAGCACATACTCCCACAGCAGCTGCATCTTAAACAGGAATCCAACTGAAGCAGCAAGTAGGTTTTGCATTGTAAAACCTGGAAACCTCAGTGATTCTTTCCAGATGTCATTTATTTCCTTTGCTGATTACTACATGTGTGTTTTCCAAAGCACAACTCACATGGAACTGCCTTCACCTTTGCAACTACTAGAGTAGCCAATCCCCATTTCTACAGGTTTTTGATGCAGGAATTTGGATTAGTCCCAACATGATCAGGACTTCTCATTTGTCCATCTCAGGCCATGCTGGCCGGCAGAGCTGAGGTGGCCATGCCCTTCAGAGCAGTGAGGTTCTGCAGAGATAACCTCAAAGATTTTCTTTCTAGGAATATCTGGCTATCTCATGGAATCTAATTAACCCTGGTACAGACAGCTATTTAAGAAGTAGTGAACCATTTCATGTTCTCAGCATTTGCACTTCAGGAATATCCTAAAGGAAAAGGAGGAAGATTCATTGTGAATGCTGTCCACTAATTTGCTTGATCTTTGCCTTTCAAGAGAAATAATGTCCAATGAGAAGCAGTGGAAACTGCAAATGGTGTGTAAGAACAAGTGTAATGTGCAGCTGTAAATTAAAATGCCCATTTGCCATGGATAAGAGCTAGTAAAAGAAACTCAGCGAAGCAGGACAGCTTTGCTTTCATCAAAATCAGAGCAGAATCTGCCTGTCAGAAAACAAAATATTTTTTGTTCAAGCAGGTCATTATGCTGCTTTTTACACACTTTGCATTTCCTAACCACTCCTTAAAGCTCTGCTCTGTGACAATCCATAGCAACCCTTAACTAGAACTGCAGACTGCAAGGGGTCTCCACCAATCCAAAATGAAGGAGAAAAACCCTTTTAAAAATGAGAGACTAATTGTAGCAGCAATTGTTAAGTGCAGCTGCCTTGCAGGACTCTCAGAGGAATCCAGAATGGAAAGCCTTGTGTTATAGCCCTCACCTGATGCTGGGAGAGACACTGCCTTTAACACATATTTGAAGTGTTCTACCTATTTTACTTGTACAGCAGGGCTTGGGTTGGGAGGAATGGATTGGGTGGGGAGTTATGGCTGATGTAGACTTAAAACTAGGTTAGTTCATATTTAATTTTTTTTTAATTGTGCATATTCCACTTTATAGGAGCACAGAAGGTGAGTGGTGCTAGAAGGCCCTGGGCTGTGATGAGAGGGAGGGAGAACAGGCTGCTTAAGTGCCATGGCTGGTGAAAGCCTAGTGCCAAAAGAAGGGGATAAGACAAGAGGACCTGGAAGAGACTGGGAGCAGGAATGTGTAATGGAGTTACTGGATGGACAGGATTAAATGACTAAAAGTCATAAAAGTCACAGAAATCATGCTAAAGAAACTGGAATTGTGAACTTGGCTCCTAAGCTTCTTAATGTGTCCTTACCTATCCCAGTATCACTGATGCTCATTTGCATAAAAGAATGCTTTATTTTATAACAGCAAATGATTTGTCAGCTGGCCTCTACATCTGCTCCCTGGCAATTAAGATTAATAGCATTTATGGCTTTTCTTTAAAGAAATTGTCGCAGCTTTCCCATGGCGCCAAAAGAAGGATGTCTATTGTTCTTCATGCTATAATTTTTAAAAGTCTAAGATGTTTTTTGATTTGCTTAAACTGAGAATATGAGTAGCAAAAGAGAATTAAATTTGCATTGCATAAAATAAAGATGAAAGCACCTTGATGGAGTCTTGATATACACTTAGGAAGCATTTCTAAAATACCCATATTCCCAAAATGTACATAGACACATTGAGGATCAGTTGCTTGTTCAAAGGCTAACTTATTATAATTTATACTGTTTGGCTACTGAAACAATCTGTTTTCTTCTTCCTGTAAGATTTTAGATTATCTGAAAGGATCAGACTAAGATGTTTGTTCCAGTGGGTGTAGCCATCCACTATCACAAGCTTTTTTGTGCTTCTGGATAAAAATTTTATGCCCAACAATAAAGATGGTCCCATATTTAGCATAACTTGCAACAGCTCTTCTTCTTTGGAGGGTGCTGGGCCAGTTCCATAGGAGGACTGCACATGATCTGTACATAATCTGGAAGATCCATGAACATCCTGTTAATCAGAGCTGCTTTTGTAAATTCAGGAATAAAGAAGCATAGTCCCTGTCTCACTGAAATACCAGATACAGTAGCTTATCCATTATTTGTGCTTCAAGTTCTTTATTTCATCCTGGTAATGAAGACTACAATCTTCATCAAAACTCCAAGCAAACATGGAGAATTTAGGTACCAAGAGCCAGTGGCCTGGCGTATTGAGGGAGGCAACAGGAGAGCAGCTGTCTGTGGTGAGTGGGCCTAAGGCAGTGCCCAGGTTCTACACTTGGATGCCTTCTCTTGTAATCCTCTGGCACATCAGAATGGGTCTTTCAGCTTTTTAATCAGTGGTAAAATAGAGAGACAATCCAATTTGTTAATTGTCTGGGAAGAAGAAGAAAACAACATTGCTACAATTGTGTTGAACAATTTTGTTTTCATGATCTCCATATCCGTATTGCTGATTAATTCACATTTCCAGCTGCCCTTCACATTTTCCATTAATTTACTTCACTCTAATAATTTTTTATCTTTTAAAACTTGATTTGACTGGAGCAATTTTTTTCTCAGCTAATTCTAATTGTTTCTAATTTGGAAGGCAAAGGCAGATATGGCTTAGCACAACATTAATATCCCTCAACACTCTTCAGTTTTCATTTGACCACTGGAGAATTCTTTAGTGGCTGAATGTCAGGTTTTAATAAAATGGTTTTTCTGGGAAAAACTGTTTTAGTTTAGTCCTTTGCCCTTCTGAGCCACATAAATAAAACTGGAAAACTGAACTGCTATTTGAAAACTGGGCATTGGAAGACAAGATGTATGCAGTGGCAGTTCACATGCTTTACTCATTGCTTAAAAATCACATGGTGTTCAAACTCACAGCATTGCACTATCCCAAACACTAAACCATTGGGATTATATTCTGGAATTGTGCTGAGGGAGTTATGATACGGTTTCCTTGATAACTGGTACACATAATTAGATTATATTTCATTTAAAGAAAGCACCTAGCAAGAAAAATTCTGACTCCAATCACATCAATTCATACTAAGCAAGATTTTTAATTACATCCAGGTATCTGGAGATGCAGCAAGGTGCTTAATTCCCATGGCCTGATGGAGAAGTAGGCTACAGTCAGTTTTATAAACCTCACTTCAACTTCCTTAAGACCAGTCCACCTTTCTTTTCTCTTCTCCTGCTCTCTCCTGAGCTCTCCCAGCCTGTGTTTCAGGCTGGCTGTGAGCCATACAGCACAATCCTGAAGCTGAGCAAATGCAGATACCAGGCCAGATGCAGGGCTTTGCTAACCCATTGTTTGGAGATGGTATTTTCCTAGCAAGCAGACTGAGATCATGTCTGCTCATAAAAACACGTGTGGGCACACCATTGGATTCAAGGTAATGTCAATTATTCCTCAAAATTGCTGGCACACAGAGTGAAGCAGAGATTAAAAGCAAACATGGTCTTAATGCACTGTTATGAGTTGTGCTGCTCAGGGCTTGGCAAATATTCTCATGCAGAAAACCCCCAGGGATTCTACTTATTCTGCCTATCAGGCCCAGGACCATAAATCACTACACTAGAAATAAGGAGCACTGAAAAACATCACCATTATTTAACACTGTAGAGCTCTTTCTCCAGAGAAATAGGAGTTGCTACAAGGATGAAATACAACTTATGGATTTGGGATGTACTTTTGCCATGGCAAACCAAACCTGGGGGACCATGTGTATACAGAAAATTTTAGTGAGCCAACTTATTGCCAGCTTCCTTTCCTTTTCCTTAGCCTGCTGTGCTGACTCCAGGCCCCAGCTATGGATTGTACTGCTCTGGAGTCCGGAGAACACTTCTAAATGTGGCAGATAGGTGGGAGACAGGGCATTGATTCTTATTGATCCTCCACCTTCATCCTGGCTAGATAAAATCCTCTGCTAATGTGCCTCTGGGTATTTTCCAGGGCTGGCCTTGCACTGGAGAGCACAGAGCAGAAAATGCCATCTTTCCAAGTAAAAATAAGGAGTAAATGTTTCTCATTTTACTTATGTGAGCAGCACAGCATCTTGGTAATTAGTAGTTTGGAGGGTTCTCATTCTGAAGGGTTTAATGGATATTAATGATGTTGAGGAATTCTGCTTTAAACAGTAAACACCATTGGAGCTGTTTATCAACAAAAGTTTTCAATCTAGGTCAGACACAGAGGATTAAAAAAAGCCAAAACAGTTTATGAAGTACTACTGGGTAAGAGACATTGCTTTAAAAACAAAAGAAACACAGGGGAAAGCTATTATACACATTATGAAGTTAAGAAATTTGATCTTTAGATTTAATTTAATGCCTTTGTGAGGCATTCAATAACACTTCAGTACTGTTAATGCCACAGTATTTCATCAGTTTGCTCAGTAACATTCATAGGTTAACACAGAATCACATGCCCTGTAATGTTTCTTATTCTAACACCTAAATCTATATTCACATCAGTGCCTTCTTTAAAGTCCTTAGATAGGAAAGTAAGAGCAACATTATGGATTATCTTAATTGAAACCAAGCTGGTCCCAGCTTTTACTATACTTCTTTTTCCCAAGTATTTTTTTTATTCTTGTCTACACCATTTATCAATCACAACTAAAAGCAGTCCTAAGCCACCCCTGACGAGATGAGATGCCACCCCTGCTTACATGAGATGCTTACAAAATAATTGAGAATTTTAAGTATCTAGTTTTGTCCTTGGGGTTTGGCCATGGGTAAGATCCCTAACATGCAGATTTGCACACTCTCCCCACCAAAAAGCATGCAGTATCTTTCCTTTTTTAATTTCTAGAAAAAAAAATGTTTGTTATAAATCTGGGATTAAGGGCAGGTGTAGCTACAAACAGATTTGGGAAGGTGAAGTAATTGCTATTTGCTGAAAGTAATTGCTTCTTGTTATGATTACCATAGCAATTAATGTAATTCTCTATAATACAATTGGGAATAATAAAGTTAGTGGAGATCAGCAAACAAACACCTTTGTCTGCTCTGGAAAACAGATTAGTACCAAACCTGCCTTGTTATATGGACAGCAGGAGAGCTGCATCATCCTTTTAACTTCACTTTCTTGCTTTTAAATGCTTGGCTTAGGCAAAGTCATGAGAGACAATTAGGTTTTTGTCACTTAGCAACCAAAACTGGGTTCAGGAGCAAAGCAATTTGCAACAGACAGTACTTGACTACTAAACGTTGCCACTGCAGCACATCCACAGCCACTCACTCCTGCTTGAAATGAGGGAGTCTGGGCACAGAAAAACAACCAAAGCACCTTTCAAAAGAAGTGTTCACATTCAAATTTTCAAGCTACTTAGAGGAACTTTGTCCTCCCCTGATTTCCCACCACCCCATCACCCACACAGAAGAGTTTTTGTAGAGGTCCTTGAGACAGGAAGGACACAAGTGAGCACATAAGCTGTCTGAAGGCATCTCAGTGCTAATGCCAGCCAAGTCAACTGCAGTGAAACACCCATGCACCATTGATATCACATGGACCTCTCCTTCTGGGTGCTCACTTGGATCACTTAGGTGCTCTTAAGTTTGAAGTAGGCACTTAGGATGTCCCTGGATGAATAGGAAGTTTTGAATGAAAATATGACACAATGAAATAATGAAAAATTATTATAATTCTACATTCCTTGTAAATTATGGGACTTTGGGTCTTCAACAGAGGTAGACAAACATTGGTGACAAAAATACTATTCCTTTTTATAAAAGTACTTCAAGTAACTCCATTTTAGAAGGATCACAGTATCTAGTTAAGATTCAAGGCCTAATTCTGGTATTGGTGGGAGCCATTCACACCATGGGCTCTCAAAGGCTCAATTTCAGCAGTGCATAGGAGGGCAGCAACAAGCACAATCTGCTTTCAGCTTTAACCTGATGAAAGCATCCTTGACTCACACAGCATTGTCCACAAGTGTGTACTTTCTGAGGAGTTTAAACACAATCTTGAAAAATGTTTGGTGGATATTACAGGAGCTCCTGCTGGAAGCAGAAGCCCAGTGTGCTGATGGATGAAGAGAATTTTACTCTGATATTCCAGCATCCAGCTAAACCATTCAGTTCTGGAAGACTGAATAGATGTAGTTGAAAATCACAGTAGCCAAGTATTTCTCATTACTTTTTGCAGCTGAAATGCTGTGGAAAGTGGAGGAAATTACTTTGGCTGGGGCATGCAATGCTTGCCTGGATGTCTTTAAGTATTTTTTTCAGCCCCAGTACACAGAAAATAAAAATGTCTGAACAAATTTATTGAGGGTTTAGTTCTCTCCTTGTCACACTTGACAGCAAATCTTTGACTAGCTGGAGATTGGTGCTGCTGTGTAGGGAAAAGCAGCTCTCTCTTGCCACACCACCCTACCTAATCTCTGGCACTGGTGATCTGTTATAGATCATTGCTGGGAGATCCAGCTTTACAGACATTATCTGCAGGGATGCAGCAGAAAAGGAGTCCTCAGAGGAAAAGTGGAACCTGCAGCTATGGGGCCTTGGCAGCTGAAGAGCAACTGCCTCCCCTCAAAGCAGCTCCAGTGGCACAAAAGTCTACATTCACCCGAACTAGTACAAGATCCAACAACAGTCTTGGTATATTAGACATGTGTTAATTATGTTCTGTAGATAAATAAAATGACATTTAAATTGTCTCTAATAATGTAAGTGCACATTGAAGCTACTGAATTTCCTTATGCTAATATAAGCAACAAAGATTGTGATGATATTTTTGCTTTAAGAAATGCTATTCTTTTTTTAACTTATGCTTCTCATTAGCACAAAATAATGGGTAACCACAGATCTAATTGCCAGGGTTAGTTTGTGCTTAATGACATGTGAAGTCTGCTCCTTGGATTCCAGAGAAATGTGAGCTTCTGGGTGTTTCCCTCTATTCCTTTCTTAAGCATGTGCAGCATTCCTGCCTCCTAAAGATTTACTCTTTAAAAGGCTGTTATGTGCCTTTAATACTGGGAGGTCCTCCTCTTCCTAGGCATCAGACTGGAAAGCCTATGTGTTACACAAACATTTGTTAAAATATTCATATTCCAAACCTGTTTCAAGATATACCTTATAAATATCCAGATGATCTTAGATTCTGGAAGTTACCAGGGATTAGTTTAATATTTTCCAGACAGACCCCAGAGATTTAGATATTGAACTGTACATGGTGTACCTGAAAGAGAAGAACAAATTGGAAAAGTGTAAATGTTAGGGGTGGTGTGACCCAGAATCCAAAACTTCAAATACTTTTCCCTGAATCATCTTGTTCCATGAGACTTGAAACCTACACAAACAACATTTCCTCCTGAGGAAGAAATTGAAATCTGGAAGGCTGAAAAATAACTTTCCCAAAAACCTTTCTCTCACATCTCTGCTGCCAGGATAGACATTAGGAAAAGTCCAGGAGTGTGTGAAGGCCTGGATGTGAGCAGCTGCCAGTGCCATGCTCCTGGGTGACCTGCCACTGCAGTGAGCCACAGGGCGAGTGCTGAGCAGGACAGCCTGAGATCTGGCAGCTGCAGAAGGAAACGTGGAAACAACCTCACTGAAGTCTCTGCTACAGCAGCACTCCTGCATTCCCCCTGGAGCAATAAGCCTTGGGTGGAGAATGGCTTTGTCTTACCTGGTCCTTCCTTTCCTCTTTCTTTTTGTGCTTTTCAAGCAGCACAAGGAAACAGATGGTCTATCCCTGGCATTGCATCTCACAATTTTGCCCAGACAAGTCTGAGCCACAGATTATTTGCAGTTTATGATGAAGCTGGACATGGCTATCTATTGGCCAGTGTCCTTGATAGGACATAGCCACACAATTTCAAACATTTTGTCTGTTTTGTAAATGACCAGACAGAACAATGACTTCCACAGGCCTTCTGTTCTCAGAGTCCTTTCTAACTCCATCTTTTGGGGTAAACTTTTTTTGCTGTTCATGCTTGTTGCTTCTGTCTATTTCCCTTTCCCTGGATGTTACCATGTGGGATAAGCAATGCATACTGAGTACTGCTTTGATACAGCCCAGTGATCTGCCACTGAATTCCTTCTGTGGGTGTTTGAATTCCCCAAGACTAACTTACAGATTTAATTTAGTCCCATTATATCACTGAAACAGAATTCTGCACTTTCATTTTTCTCTGTCCTGGGATATCTTATGCTTCCTTATGCTATTCCCAAAAGCAGCTGCACAGGACATTATGTATTGTGATGGTTTTATTTTTGGCTGGTTCATAATTAACTGTTAGCTGGTGAGTTAAAGTATAATTCCACATCCCTTGTCTAACACTACAGACTGACTGTGCAGCGCTTTACAACTCCTTATTATTATTTAAAATATTGTGATATTCTGCATAACTTAGAAAATTACTTTATTTGACTTTATTACTTGCTACCACTGAGGACCCTTCAGGCTCCTCACTCTACCTGCTGTTGCCAAGCTGATAAACATGAAACACTGCCTGTTGATAACGTGCAAGGAATATGATTTGCCTCAAGTGGAACAAGCTCTCCAGTTGTGACGTATTTGAGGGATCTTGACGCCAACGGCCAGCCATTAACATGCTAATCAGCACCAAGGGGAAGAGCCAAAACCACAAACCCAAAAACTCATCAAACTCGAAGGAAACCACAGTTTTACCACAGTGGTGTTGTACCAGCTGTACCAGCAGCTCATGCTCAGGTTCAGTATGTTCATCCTCAGGGCAGAGGTGAGGACCTGCAGGACAAGTTACCACCTCTTGTGAAGTCACCACTTCACCATATTTTTATCCAAAAGATTTAACCAGTCCTCATGACCTTTGCTTTCCCAGCTTCTGCCTTCCCAGGGCAACAGAGAAAATAAAAAATACAAAATATTCACAAAATATACCTTAGAAGAAACATATTACTCAGACATGATCCTTACATTTAGCCATTAGAGCCAACAGCTTCAGCACTTGTTTTCCCAACTGTAACTCAAACTGCTTTTACTATTTTTTAAAAACACATGTATTGCATGAATACATAATCTATTTGTTGAGTTACCTGTTAATTGTGGAGAGATTCAGAATTTGTTGTATTCATCATGAATAAATCCATATATTTCATTTGCAATTTCTTGCTTTTCATGCTGTGGGAAACACTCAGACACCATCTCACACGACGTTAAAGTCACTGCACCATGTCTCTCAACATCATTAAAATAAGGAATCATCTCTGCTTAAAAGTGCAAAGAAAAATTTCCCAGCTGCATTATTTTCTCCTCTGGAGAAAGGATTTTGAGATCTTTTTTAAAAAAGACAAAATGAAAACCAACATTGGGCTGAAAGGACAAGAATTTCCTTTACCTTTTAAAAAACCAGACGCACAAATACTGATTCTCCCATTACTTTGCTTCACTTCTTTGCAGCTAAAAGTTCTCTTTAGCAAAACCAGTAACTCAAGGGTTCAGCCAGTCTATAAAGCTCAGATGAGGTGAAAAAATGAGTATTGAAACTTTGCAAACAAGTTGCTCTGAGCCAATTTTCCCACAGCTGAATCTTTGCCTTGTTTGTTCTCGTTTCCCACAGGTAGTTATGGCATTGGCAATTTGAAAAACCTTGCTGATATTCAGCATGTTGTTTTATTTCCTCTCCTATAATTGAGTTGTGCTGGTCTGACATTTTGATTCAGCACTGTAGAAGAAGCAGATCCAATTTACTGAAATTTCTCTGGTTGATTCAAAAATACTGATTCAATTTCTCAGTACATTCATTAAGGGAAACATACTTAACCTCACATTTGTTTGCAGAAACAAGAAGCCATTCATCAGGAACAAGAGGAACATCTCACTCTCCCTAGAATAAGTCACAACTTTGGGCAGGGATGGATCTGACCTCAGGCTTGGTTTCCACAAGGCTTTTCTGGTTTGGAGTACAGTCCTATAAAGCCATTGCAGAGCCACTTCAGTACTCTCTCAACCCTGCATCAACACCTAAAAGGTTTCCACCTGCTCCAAGCTGTGTGAGAGAAGAGGGAGAACAGAGGCAGCAATAATGGCAAAGGACCAGGTCAATGCAAGGTTTATTTGTGAAATCCAGATGATCATAGTAAACATGAGAATTGACAACACAAAATGTTCATAAGCCAGCTGCTCACTTTCCTTTATTTCTGGAGACAAAGCCTGGCTCTTCCTTCTGCCCACCCTTTTGGAACAGACCCAGATTTCATCTGGATGAGGGCTCAGGAGGTACAAGATGCTGCCCCATCAGGTCCATGCCCCTCTGCAGAAGTTCATCCACAGCCAGCCAAAGCCTGAACAACCCATTTTCCCTCAAAACTTTTAGATCACACTGTGTGACCCAGCTGGCAAAAAGTTCAGCACTGCTGATGGAGGAAAGAAAATAATCATGGTCCTTAATACCCTTTTGCCACCAGCTTCTTTTTAAACTGGGGGAAAGGGAAGCTGTTCTTTCATAAGATACACTTCATGTTTAGTATTCTGAAACATCAGATGCAAAAAAGGTGCTTATGTGCATCTCTTTGAACTTACACTGTTCCCACTAATCAATTTCACCACTCTGTTTTGCTGCTGCCATCAAAATGTACTCTCAGTATATAAAGCTCTTCAACAGTTTTTCTAAAGGATGTGGGTTGGAAAATGCATAGCAGTAATGGATGGGATTAAAAAGATGTTTTCAAGTAGCTGGTATATAATATATGTGAAATCTAAACTTCAGTATATTGGTCACAGACTTAGGGATTCCAGAAATGCCTGGGTAGGTTCTTCCCATACAAAGGTATCTTGTACACACTCTACACACATATCTGAATAACTTATCTCTACCTGTGCACCACACTCAGGAACTACAGGAATGACAGGAAAGGGATGCTAAGTGCAGTAATCCTGCTGAGTACTAGAAACCAGCACCTGTTCCAAAGACCCAGAAATAAATGGTGTTGGGAACTTGGAGAGATCCTGATGGTGGTTCTTTAGATGAGGTTTTCAACTTTTCAATTTCTCTCTGCAGCAGAAATCTCTTTTTTTGAACCAGACATCCTTCACCTGGCTCAGATTCTTCAAAAGCCAGTCCATTGTAGAATCCTCTCATCCTCTGCTTTTAATAAGAGTATTAGTGGATCTCTACCCCACTATTCAGTATCTATTAAAATATGTACTTTTTCTGAAATTCCTGAAGTTCCAAACAAATGACTATGAAAATAGCAAGATCACTTCAAAATCAATTGGACACATTTTTAAATTCCTTACTTCACCTTAAAAGACAGAATTCCTGTGAGCTTCAGGCTAACAGAACAGAGCTTTAAAGCTTCTCATTTTTATTCCTAGGAAGTAGCTGAATCTTTATGCTTTTCCTGTCTCAATTTTTCCAAAACTTGAAGGATGTAACAGTTGTGAGGATTTCTAGCATTTGTCATGTAGAAAAAGAATTAAAACAGGCATTATTTTCATTCAGTGAAACTATGACTTTTCTTTGGTCTTTCTTCCCTAATTTAAAAATTGCGAAGGATAAAGCCTTCAGAAATTATTTTAAAAGTGAATTATTAATGAAAAGTGAATTATTATGAAAATCATTACATACTTGACTGATTGTGTGGCAGCATTGATTAGGTATTTTCTACTTAGACCCAAAGTCAGATTAAGTAACACAAGTGAACAGGCAGTTATCAACATTGCAGTATCAGAGAATGGCAGGATGACAGAAGTTGCTCACTTTGCAGTGAGCTGCCACTTCTGCCAGGGTGACTCCAAAGGAAGAAGCAGAACTGCCAGTGGGGATCAGCCAGCCTGGTTGGGACCGGGAAATCCATCAGGGGCTGCTGCTCGTGCTGCTTTGTTGGTATCTGTGTGTGCACAGACACAAACACACTTTCTACATCCCACAGCCTGAGAGGCCTGTTTCACCCAACTTTTATTTTGGCCCTATGATTAGAAAAACTCCTCAACTTTAAAAAAACAATAAAAAATGCTCACAGCAACTCCTGTGAGATTTAGTGGCTTCTGTATGGCTGATGGCACAACAGCCCTGAATTTGCTTTATGTGGTAATTTAAGCAATTTAAGCTTAAAATGTTCCCAGGGCAAAAATTAGGGCTATGCCTAACAAGTACATTAAGGCTTATTATGCCTATTAAGCACAGGGAGTCGCCCTTGTTGTGACTGCACATTACATTTGAAAGCTGTTCTGGGCAGTGTGCTGATTCCCTAATCAAACCTGTGTGGGAGGTACTTTTTGGTGACATTTAGAAACACTCAATTACAAAATAACTAGCTAAAAGGGCAAAGGAATGGGTTTTCCTAAGCACAGTGACAGAAAACAAAAACAGACATTAGGCATAACCAAAGAACTGGAACCATTCTTTTTGCATATTGTTTTTTACTTTTAATTCTGTTACTTTGGTGCCTTAAGAGACTCAAAATGAATAAATGGTCCAGTATTTGAGGGGAAAATAACCTTGTTACTTGAGGAATCAAATTGAAATTGCCCAAGAGACAAAAATCAAAGATATTTTGATCTTGCAACATTCAAAATATCTATCTTGTTACTTTTAAGTATCTTTAGAATTTAAAAATTAAAGAAGTGCTGACTCAAATTTGAATGAAGTTAAAATAACCTAAATATTTTTTTTTCATCTTCTATAAATCTTTTATTGGTGGTTCAAAATAAGCATATGCTTCCAGAATGTTTATCTCATGGCTGGCATCCTCCAAGGAAACCAGATGGCAAAACTCATAAATCCTTTCCCTTCTGCTCTTTGACAGTCCCAGTCTAGAAAGTTATGAGGCTGGAAGATCAGGTTTCTGTCCTGTTGTTATAAAAACATTTTCTTTATGCATCCAATGTGGTTTCAATTTTCTCCCAGTCCATAGTGGCAAAGAGCAGTTTAATGAGATATTACATATAGACAGCTATTGGAAGAACACACACCACATTCTCTGCTTCAATGGGAGGCACTGGTGTATTATTTCACACAAGAGCAGATGAGATCAGAAGCACTTTGGGGTTTTGATGCACAGCACCAGACAGCTACAGAGTTTAAATTTCAAGCACTATCACACAAAAAGATGTCACTCCCAAGCAGTAGACAAGGATTCTGACTTAACAAGTTAAAGTATAACAACAGACAAAATTGACATGGTAGGTAAATATTTTAGGCCTGATCTGCAAATGGAAGTTATAATGTCTGCTGCCTTCATATCAACAGCATGGTTAAACAGTTTTCAAATTCTTTTGATCACTCACCTTAAAAAAACCCTCACAAGATGAAAAGAAATCATTATCACTAATGTTCATGATTTCAGGACTGAAAGCTTGAAAGAACTGACAACTCAAATATGACAGTTAAGATTGTGTTGGTTGTTCCTAAGACTTCTGGAGAAATAAAATGTGCAATTAGAGCTCTTTGATTACCTGAAGGAAGTTCAACATTTCACAAATTAGTGCTCCAAACTGAAATGCTACCGGAAAATTTTAGTTTGCTTCCCAAGAAATATTCCAACATGTTTAGATGAAGAATCTGCAAAACAATTGTGGATGTTTACTTCAATTCATTTCAGTGTATACCAATGCCAGTGAAAACAGCTTAAATCTTAGCTCCCCTACAAAAATTTATTCTTTATTAACTTCACCTTTTGTTAGAAAATTCTTCAAAATAATCTCAAGATTCACAAGAATCTTCTGAGGAAACAAAAATTAAGGGAAATGATTAATTAAGAAAAATACAACACAAATGTCAGATTTTATTGAGGTACTACATTCACATTGGTTTGTGCACTGAACAGTCACATTTGGCTAAAGACAACCTTGTTCATGAGATGAAGACACCACACTGAGATGGCACATGGGGAAAGCTTAAAATAAAGCTTGGTGAACATGGTGTGCCAAATTCTGCTCTGCTTAACAACTGTGTTATCTCACTGGAATTGCACAGGGTAGAGACAACTTGCATGGAAATGACTGAACAGCAGTAGCTGACATGTGCAAATCAAAACACACAACTTCTCAGTGTAGCAACCATACACAAACAGCCTGGCACAGCTTCAGATTGGCCCTGGCTATCAACAGGGGTTGTAAGAGCCAGGAAACACCTCTGGAAGAGTGAGTCAGGTTCTCGTGGCTTACAGTCACAGTCCATCCTTGTGCCTTAGGAAGTGCCTTGAAGTCACTTGGCTCTTGCAACAGCTTGTTTTGGTGGGGCCTTTGTCATGGATGCAGCTCTGTATCTGGAAAATACCAGTAACAGTTATGAGTTAGACTGAAAAAGGGATGAATTTTCCCCTACAAGAGAATCCAGAACAAACCACACAGCTCAATCCATTTCACTGGCACAGATACTTCTTTCCAAGTACGTCATTGTATTCCTAACCTTTATTAGGTGAGGAACAGCACCCCTAAAGTGCATTACTAGAGCTATGAAACACTAAGTGCCTCCTCTGGGGGTGTTTGTGGATGGGCAGCTCTGCTGCTGCTGTGCTGGGCAAGTGAGAACTTCCCCTTGCATGTGAAAAAGGCCCACACACAATGGTGCTGAAACAAAACAAAAAACGTTTTGTAGATAAAGACAGTCATTCACCTAACATTTCTATGCAGTGCCTCTTGGAAAATGCACCAGTAAAATCTACATCGAACCACGCATTTAATTTCTTTTTCATGATAGACATACTCTCAATGTGTGCCTTTAACCCTGAAAGGCAGCAGAATATATTCCAAGTGACACCTGAGGAATTTCTATACAAATAAATTGCTCTATTGCTCTACTGCTCATTAAAGCAGGATTGATTCTGATGTAAAACACAACAGTTGTTGGTACAGATGGATTAAGAAGCAAATGCTTGTCTGGGTATGCAAAAAATGGACATGCACTGAAGTCTGGCTGGACAATTTCAGCTAACTCAGCTACTGACAGAAGTTCTGAAATCTTGGGCTCGAGGCAGATGGCAACTGGCATCAGCAAGAGCATCCTAACCAGCAAAGAACATCAGTACTGGCTCACTGAGAGAAATGATGCTCATCTGAGTTATCAGTGATACTTTTTGTAGATTCTAGGTTATTTTCTGCTGAAGACTCTGAGGATGGTTACACATTCCTGATGAACTTAAATGAAAAGCTGAGACATACCTGTAAAGTTAGATTTGTACACCTCCCCAGCACTGCCATCTGGCTAACAGCAGCGTGCCCTGGCAGCTGAGGAGGCAAACCCCACCCTGGGGTGTGTCAGACACCAATAACCAACCAGCTGCTCACAAGAGAGGGTTATCCTGCTGTACTGAGCCTTGCTGCAGTCTCACTGTGAATGCAGAGTGTGGTTCTGGGTTCCACAATTTAAGAAGGATGTTAAGGTACTCGAAAACTTCCAGAAGAGACCAACAAAGCTGCAGAAAGGGCTGGAAGGACAGGTGGAAGGAGTGTCCCATGAGCAGTGCCTTGGGCTTGTCTAGTTCAGGGACAAGGAGGCTGAGGGGTGACCTCACTGCTCTGTCCAGCTTCCTGAGCAGGGATTGTGCAGAGAATGGTGGCCCTGGGACAGGTTGCCCAGAGAAGCTGTGGATGCCCCATTGCTGGAAATGTTCAAGGCTCTGAGCAACCTGGTCTACTGGAAGGTGTCCCTGCCCATGAGAGCAGGATTGGAACTAGATAATCCTGAAGGTCCCTTTCAGCCCAAACCATGCTGTGATTCTCTGATCTCTTCTCCCTGGTCTCCAGTGAAAGGATGCATGGGAATGGTTCAAAGCTGCACCAGGGGAGGTTTACACTGGATATTAGGAAGCATTTCTTTACTATTTAGTCAGCTTCTTTAATTATACTTGAGGACTTGGTTTCTCCTTTTTAACTACAGTATCTTGATTTTTATTCTGTTTCACTTTTTATTTAGGAACATTTCTCAAGGGCACAGATAATTCTGAAAGGTAGTTTTAGCCCCAGAGTCTTGCAACCCTTCTCAGGATGGTGTCATTCAAAAATTTTATTCATGTGCTCTTTAGTTCTTCAGCCAAGCTCTTACTACTTGTCTGGGATAATGTGCCAGACACTTTCCAAGACATCCTTCTTCCCTCCAAAAATTGAGAATTGGGAATGAGTCACTGAAAATTTCCCTTTGACTGCATTTTCATAATGATCTGTAATGACAGCCACTTGTTCCCACTTACCTGATAGGGAAAATTACCTTGACAAAGAGAGAAATTAGATTGATTTGTTGTGATCTGTCTTCACTAAATCTGTGTCAGCTTTTTCTTGCGCATAGCTCAACTATTTAATAATTTAATGTATTATCACTCTAAGTTAGAAGCAATGCCTTCGTCTGCCTAGCTCCTCTACTTTCCCTTTGTAAAGCTAAGAGCTGTGTTTGCCCTTTTGCTGGAAAAGAGCAAGCAAACAAGCCTGAATTGTATGCTGAACTACACCAGGCACAAGGGGTCCTGTTCCTAATTAAAACTCAGTGAATTTGGCAGAAGAAATATGCCTGCTAAAGGAAATCTAATTGGCACCTTTAGCTTTCTCCCAGCAGGAGAAATCTGTAAGCACTGATGGACTCTCTGGCTTAATGCTGCACTGTGAAGTGGCTCTCCATGACAGGTGTGGGTATGAAATCTGCAGCAAGCACATGTGAAAAGCAGGAGACAAAAAACAACGAGAGACCTGGAATTTCTATCCAACCTTAGCCATATTATGTGTTGAAGTTCAGAAAAGATCTGAACTCCTCCTTTTCCATTCTGAATCAGAAAGCAAAAAGGCTCACAGGCTAAGGACATACTTTCCCTGGATTTAGCTCCAAATGAGATCTCAAATATTTTCAGTCTTCACTACAATGCAGCCTCATTTTGGCAAAAAAAAAAAAAAAAAAAAAAAAAAAGCTGGGTGTTTCACCCACAAAAAAACTTCCAGATTATTTTGGTCTTTATATAATGCATGCATTCCAACCCTACCCAAGTCCTTTGCAGCTCTCTCTCAAGTCTCTCCCAATCTCTGTAGGGTGCTAGCAGGCACCTTATAAACATCAGCCCCTCTACCATGACAGAAAAGCAGGCAAAGAGAAGCATGAGGAAACGAGAGGCTCCTGGCCTTCAAAAAGCAATGCCACATTCACAGAGCTCAGCTCATCTCAGTACTTGGTGCCTGCCTGGGATATTTTTGGATTTTCTCACTACAGACGGCTTTCTGACTGCAGGATCCATTTTAGTCTTTCCTTGGCATTTTTCTCCCACAAGCCATTTCATTTGCAACAGCAGAAAAAAAAATGTGTGGAGGTGGTTAGGAGTTTTGAAATTAGTTTTGTTACACTTCAGTCTTTTTATAAGAATGAGGAGCCAAAATCAATTTGTTATGCTGATAAAGAGCTCTGAGAAAAGTGCATGTGCACTTGGGATGCACAGTGTGGCTTTTTTTAAGGGTACAAGTGAAACAGGGAAGCCTTGACTCATTTACTTTCCTGCTCATCTGAAAACAACTGCTGAGCAAACAGGACCACTTATTTTTCTTGTGCTAGACATTGGTGATCTGCAGCTATTCTCACATTCTGTGGCTGTTAAGCCATGAGCTTTCACCCCCTGCAGAAAGTAAAATGCATGTTTCATGCCATCTGAAGTCCTTTGCATTATTTATAAAGTCCTCTTAAGTCTGAAGTACAATTCATCTGTACTGGGGTACATTTTAAACACTATTCTGCATGGTCTGTGCCATAGGCAGTTTGACCTTTACACATTATTTCAGCATAAAAATCAACTTTCTTGCAAGATAACCCTCTCCAGTTCTGTAGCAAAATTTACCTGGCATTGATTCCTTCATCCCCAGGAAGAAATGGAAGACTAAGCTGCTCCACAGAACTTCACTGTTTTCACCCTTCATCACACAGGAGCCTTTCTGGCAATTCATCACTAAAGAAATTCTTTTGAATAAGTTACAGTGTCTGCCTCCTCAGTAAGCTCTGGTGCACCCAGGCCAGCTCAGGGAAAGGACAATAAAGCATAAGGGAATATAATCTTGTCTGGCACATAACCATGATGGAGTATTCAGTGCCAGTAAATCTGGAAGAGATTTGTCTGGGGAAGGACTCTGTCCAAGTCTCTGCAGACACATCCCTGTGCAAGGACAGCATCAGGGCAGTGTATAAATAAATCAGCCAGAGACAGTTTGCTAGTGCTTTTCAAAAAGTTAAAAACCCACATAAAGAATAATATTATAAAATCCATGTAAAACAGAGTAGAGAGTATACAAATACAACAGAATAAGATAAATGTTCTCAAGATACCTCTTTTCTTCATAACATTGGTAGAATCCATTCAGTGCCTCTGTCTTTAACATATTGAACTCCCTCTGGCCTCACTGTCTGTAAAACAAAGGCATTTTAGAAGAATTAAGAGCATTATTCTTCCATCAGTTGCAAGTAGTAATACATAAATATGCCCACTGCACTAGAAAAACCACAGTTCCTGGAATCTTCTACAATTTTTAGATGAGACAGATCAAATCCATTCCACTTTGCATTCCTGAGCCTCAGGGAGGCTGCAATTATTAACTTCTGTTAAAAAGGAATAAACATCAAAGTGAAGAGCAGTTTAAGGAAGCAGCACTGTGGTATGAGTTGGGCATGTAGCAGGAAATCAGAAAGTCTCCTGAAAGAAATTGCATTAAAAATTTCCCATATTCAAGAAAGCAGATCAGAAATCTCAAACTTTCATCCCTCTCCAAACATAATCAGTCACTGCTGCTTTCAGCCACCTACATCCAATGACCCCAAAGCTCTGAGTGTGTGTAGGGAGGCTCACAATATTTCTTTGCAAGTGTTACCCAAGTTTTATAGAAAGATTAACGTGATGACAGGAGCAGATAAAACTCTTTTTAGTTAAGCATTTTACCAATTTCCCACCAAATCTTAAGTTCTGGCATCTCCCATCTTCTGAGTGTTTGGTTTTGAAGCTTAGTAGCATTTGAATATTGTTTTTCAGAGCACAACTTCATAGGTTAATGTAAGTAATAGTTAAAATTCCACCAGCTAACTGATACAGAGACTTGCTTGGAGCAGAAGGGCAGGAATCTTTTGATTCAGTGCAGATAACTTGAGTTTGCCCATCTGAGCAGAGTAACCAAAGCAAAGGCAGCCTGCAGTGGATCACTGCAGGAAGGGAGGAGAGAGATACTCTGCCAGTTTTCACTGATCCCTGCTGGCAGCTGAGAAAACAAAACTTTAAAAGAAAAGACTTCCCTAAATATACTCATTTTTATTTTCTTTCTTACCTGATGTTTGTTCTTTCATTCCCTTCCCACTATTCTCATTCTGTTTCCAGTCCTTATTTTCTGCTACTGTCCTTCCCATGATAGTGCCCACATCCATGAATAACAAGTCAAATTTGGAGTCTCTCCTCCCATTTCTCTGCCCTAAATCTCAACCCTGTACACGATTCCCCCTCTGCCAGGCTCCCTGTCCATCTCTCTCCCCCAGCACCATCTGCTCCCCAGCCCACCCCAGCCACTGCTCCACCTGCTGGCCCCCAGGACCTTCTCCATCCCCTGCAGCATCGCTGCCTCCCTGCTCTGCTGCTCCCATCAGTCCCGTCCCTCTTCCCAAAGCTCCCAGGAGCATTCGGCTCCTTGAAGTTTCCTCCTTTATCTGCCAGCTCCAAAGGCTCTCTCTGCTTTATCCTGTCATCTGATTCTCCTTGTGGAGCTCATCAATCTTCCTCCCAGGCCTCCCTGGATTTCCCATTACCCTTTAGTTCAACACTGTCTTTGACCTCATTTTTCCATTTTCCCAAGTGTGGGCCAACACAAAGAGACAGAAAAGATAAACTTAACTGGGCAGGGTACTTTTCTCAAGCCAGTGTGTGGGGAAGGGATTGAAAAACAGATTCTCTATATCCAAAAAGGGATGAAAAGCTGAGAATGCTCATATTTTAATTTAATAAGAACCTGAAGTAAAGCAGCTTGGGAAAGGGGAATTATTTGTTATTGAGGTGTTTTGAAAGCTGCATTTTATTTTATTTTATTTTATTTTATTTTATTTTATTTTATTTTATTTTATTTTATTTTATTTGAAAAAACTGCAATTTGGTTTCAAAAATACAAAAATAGGATTTGGTAGTTTAGCATTTTAAAAAAATCTGCACAATAGCATTTAAGCTAAGATCTTAGTTGAAAACAACTGAGTTTTTTCAGCTGGGAAAAAAAAACAAACCCAAAAAGAAGAAAAAAAAGTTCTTATCAGTTACAGAGGAAGACACTTTATTTTTGAAGCCTACAGCAGCTATGGGTATATTTGTAGTAAAAAACATCCTTCCTAATGAGCTGCAAAAATCTTGCTGCTACGAGAAAGTCTGGGAAATTTAAAAGCTAAGGAGTCCAATAAAGACATTTCAAAATTAAATCTGTTCTAGTGATGCACCCTTCCATTAAATTTGAATTCCCAGCTTTAAAATGGAAATTGTCTTCATTTCCTAAAAAGAAGAAAAAAAAAAAGTGTTTTTTTTCAACAGTTGAGTCCATTTGGCTGATTTTTCCCCATACAAAAATCTGAGGTAGATGTTAAAGATAAAAGTAGCCTAACTGGGGAAATTTAAAGCCAGCTACAAGAACACCATACAGTTGAAATTACTCCCAAACCTAGAAGGCAAAATTATGGGTGTACACTCCAAAAGCCAAGCAGTGCATCTGAATTCAGACAGCAGCTATCTGCTTGCACAGCCAATAGTCAGATAATTGTACTGAGCTAAGAAAAACAATGTGTAAGAGTTTGGTGCTTTTTCATCAAAATACCAGAATATTTAATATATGTGAATAACTCCCCATGAGGAATATTTGATTAAGGAGAGAAATAGGGACAAAAGAGTCATCTGGCTATTTTTCAAGCTGTGTTTTTCCTTGTTATGAAATGAAACCATGAACTTTTGCATATTGTGATGTCACTGCTTTGCAAGAGCAAGGAATTAATAACTTCTATTAAAGCACATCTTTCCTAGCACTTATGATTAATTTACAAGGCCACAGTTCTTTCACACTCCAACCCAAAGGTCTCTGTCTGACTCTGAACACATTTACAGAGGTTTTCCTGTGCTAAATTTTAAGGGAGAAGTATTAGTTACCATCATAAAATGTAATTTGCTATTCATGCTTTGCAGTGGCATGGAACACTTTATCTCAAAGGTCTTTCCAGACCTGGCAGAAATACCAGGGCAACTCAGAAAATGTGATTAAAAACTGTTTGGGTCAGCAAGGTGGAGAGACTCTCTCCACCTTTTATATCTCTGATGGCAAAGCCCATTCTCAGGGGCCAGCAGAGATGATCACTCCTCTCCCATCAGCTGCCTGGTCAAGGGTATGTCCACCTTTCTCAGAGCCAAGGTGTGTTGGATTTCCCCTTTTCTGCCTGTTTACCACTCCCATCCTGACAATTGTGCAATATTTACTCAGTCCTCCTTATCTTGCACTCTGGGGATGTTCCAGCATTATTCATTCAGCCTTAACAAAACACTTAAAATCCTGTGACTTCTAGCTTCCCACATTTTGAAGGGGGAAAATCTTTGGCAAAAAAAGAAGTTTTTTTTTGTTAAAAGAAGAACAAAGCACATGACCAAATTCTCTTTCACCTTGAATAAATACATCATGTTTGCATATTCAGGGCTTGGATTTCTTCCAGCCTTCTTTTACCACTATTATACATCCTGAGCCTTCATATGGGAGAAACAAAAACATCTACAATGAATTCAATGAAAAATATTGTCTCTTGGAAAAAGCTTAACAAGCAACTGAAATGCAGGATCTTCATTTATATGTGTTTGCCTGCACATACTGTCTTGCATATTATGGATCAACTCTGCACTCTACAAACAGAAATGTCAAACTCCAGTGACATTTAAGTAGTTCTTCCTTGTCTATTCCAGTGGCTGAGCTCATTCTTCCTCAAATTCAATGCTCAGATTAAAGTGTAAATTTTTGTTAGGGCTAAAACATCCTTAGCTAACTCAAGAACCCAATCTGTAACACTCAGTGCTGATGCAGTGGAAGATCTGTGCTGATGCTATGGAAGATCTGTGCTGATGCTATGGAAGACCATTTGTTTAAGGACAAACAGAGGCAAATTCCAGTTGATATGCCTTTTGTAGAATCAGAAACTTTAATAAAGGGCTTCATATTCAGCTTATTGTTAGATTTATCATTGATCTGGATATTATTTCTGTAAAAATTCAACCACTCCACTTCTGTATTTTGGAGATCTTGGATGAGCCCAAGGACAATGACCAATTTTTGCTATTATGTGAGATAGGGAAAGGCATAAAATAACCAATTGTTTGTTTAAAGAGATATGAAACTCCAACTGAGCTGTTGTATTATGGGTGAAATTGAATATAATAAAAAATACTGCTTTTAAAAATGAGTGCTCTCTGGGTGCTCCAGGGATCCAGATGTTGCACAACAACTAAAGTGTGACACAGACTTCATCTAAAGGCAAAATTATGCTTGTTCAGAAAAAGCTGTGTTGAATTGAGTTCATACTTAAAACTCACAGCCCTCAGGCCTGCAGCTTTCTGAAGCATCTAAAAACTGTTTTAAGTTTTTAATTTGTTTTAATTGCTTATGTACAGTTATCCTGCACTCTCAGAAGAACTGAAAGATGAGGAGAGAGGCTGTTTTTATTTTCTCCAGGGCTGCAAGCAGCTAACCAGCCATCTTGTCAGACACTCATCCCTTGCATGACTTCCATGCAAAAGAAACCCAAGTATGATGAAGGCAAGCACTCAGGCTTGTCAGTGAAATCCTAAAACATTTCCAAAGATCTCTCAACCTTGGCAAAGCAACTGGCTTTCAATTTCCAGCAACCCACCTCACCAACAGCCAAAGCTATGAGAATTTGGATGTGAAACAATTTTCATTTGAAGCAGCCAAAGAAGCAGAATAATAAAAGCAAAAAACACAAGATGAGAGCAGTCAAAACCATGTTTAAATACAAGGAATTTCTCCAAGCAAAGCTCCAAACCACACAGAAGATGGCTGGGAAAAAGCAAAGATCCTTAGTTTCCCAGCTTCATAGGGTTTGGAATTGTGGCTTGGCATGCCTACATGAATGCTGGGTCATCAGTGGGATGCTGTTCACCTCATCCTAGAAAGGGAGGAACAGCCTTTGCCACCCAAGCAGGGTGTGGGATTGCAGCAGGGTTCCAGTCCCTACAGAAAGATGGAATTGCTTGGCAGCAGTGGTGCAGTAGCACCTGCCTCCTTCCCAGCTCCTCACCTGCCAAACATGTCTGGCACAAAAATAAAAGGCATGAGGAATACAGAACTGCTGTCCTGGCAGTGGATGAAGAGCTGCTGCTGTAGCAGGAAAACCTGAGGGAAGAAATTGAACAGCAACATGTTCAAAACATAATGACTGTTTATAATTAAGACACAACCATCTTGTAGAGGAGCACGAGAGCATTTTGTTCATCCCACCCAAGAGTTTATTTAGGCTGTTCTAGCTAGCAGGTCTTAATTCCACTCTCTCTCCAGGATAAGTGTGAAGTTTTCAATTTGTAGATTAGTAGCAGTTTGCTGAATGTGTGACTTCAGCAGCTTGCTCACCTCACACAGCTACAAAGGAAGGCTTTGCAGTTCTGACAGCTCTATGAACCACTTTTAAACCAAAGCCTGCATTCCCTGGAGAAGAAAATTACACATAGGAAGCTTGATATGAAGTGGACTGTGTTAACTAGACACTCAGGAGGGGGTTTACTGCTCTATAATGAGCTGTAATTACAGTTACTCATTGGTCATTTACTGCCATGCAGGTGTAGAAGCATTTTAAAGTAACAAGTAAAGAGAAAACTTGAGCTGAGGGGACTTTATTCCCAGAATTTGTGGAATTTCCAATGCCTACATAAGTACAACATTCCTTTTATTTCCTACAACTTTACTGGTTGAACTGCTGAAGCAGTTCATTTAAATATTTAGGACGTCCAAGACAAATGGTGAAACTTATCACACTCCTTCTTGCCAAGGGAGATTTCACAAATGTAGTGAACTGGAGCAGCAGCAGCAGCAGTTTTCCCATGTGAGTGGGTTAGTGCAGACTACAGGCACTGCTCCTGCAGGCATCTGCCAACACAGTCTGGGCACAAAGGCATGGACTACTGCTAATGAAACAAAGAGTTTTAGACTTCATAGTCTAGATCCTATGTCAGGAAGAAAGGGAAAAAAAAAAAAAGAATGACCTCTCTCTGTCACAAGAAAATACACTTAAATTCTCTCCTGAGATTCTTATTCCTAGAATGAATCACTACTATGTTTATGTACTCTTGACAGGAAATCCAGAGCAACTAAATCAATAAGTCTCTTCCTGATAAAGGGGCTAATTTACCCTCACCCAGTATTGCAAACTTCTACACTTTTCCTACTACTAAATAAATATACTAAGCTCGTGCTAAATGTTTTGAATTTGGTACAGATTTCACAGAGCAGGCATACAGCAGGACAGCTTGATTACATCTTGACATTCCCATCAGAAAGAAAACACACACTGTTGGATTCCTCCACATCCATTTAAAGACAGAGTAAGGCTTTTCCTCTGCAGGTGATAATGCACATCAATAACGATGGTCTTACCTGCTGTCTGTAAGCTCAAACCAGTATCGAGTTTGCTGCGTGGCTTGGTGCTGATAAACAGGTAACAGAGAACACACACAGTGATGATAAAAGCAAACAGGACCACTGCTGCTATTGACAGGCCCACGAGTGCTCCAACACTAAGAGAGAAAAACAAAAATAATTAAGTGTACAAACAGCCTGGAGGACCCATTAAAATATTGGTCAAGATGATGTCTGGAGTTTGCTTGTACTCCGGCATGGGAGTAACTCTGTATTTGACTGTAAATCAAAGTTTAGAGCTCAATGCTTCAGTTGCATAAACTGCAGTTATTTCACTGCCCTCAGAAGGGTCAATGTCATTACACAGCAGTTGAACATCTGGCCCTCAGTGACATTTCATGCATATTACTCCTGAGTCTGACTTAAAGTGTATTTATGAAAATCAGAAATAACTTCATGCAGTAACTGATATCAGTGAGATCGAAAAGTTCTTCAGTGCACACACACAGAGAAGGATTCCAGGGTTCCAGGCAGCTCAAACAACATGACTATTAAAGCTGTATTTTCAGTCTGAAATGCCATTTGTGTAGTATAAAAAACCATGCAATCTATGTTATTCAGTTCTGTTAGCAGCTCTGCAGAGCAGGGTGGAGTACTGTGATTGTTGTTCTGCCTTTGCATTAATGAAATAAATCTCCAGTCAAGACTGGAGAAATTCTCCCATGATCTTTGTCACAGTAAAAGGAAAACTAAAGCTGAATTAATTTACTCACAATATCAAAGGCATCAAAGAAGTAGGAATTAATTACTCTGGAGGCCAAACATACAGTACTGTAACATAGATTTTATCAAGGTGCTATCCTACAGAATAAAAGCTACTTTATACATTTCCCATAGGCACACAGTGAGACAGTATATGTATATATTGAAATCTCTCCTGATTTCCAACACTTATTTTCAAGTCTTTTCCTAGCATAAAATTCTCATGATGAAATAAAGGACCCATATAATACAGTCTAGCTATCATTTCCTACACTCTCCTGGGCCATTTGATGCCTTCCATGTTCCAGTCCTCTATTCCACAATCCATGACAAAGTTCCTGACTTCTGGTGAAATTAAACAGCAGCTTTTTGGTCACAGATGAGGAGTCTGAGGACTGAGAATCCTTATATTACTGCTCGGGTATATTTACAATTTTGACAGACGTTAAAAGGACAGAAGAGAGATGAATGTCTTGAGTTCTACAAGCTCCATCCTCTAGTCATAAAAATGCCTTTATATATCACTGCCATCAGGGAGAAGTGAACTCTACTGTGGCCTTGCAGGAAGATGAGAAGAATTGTGCCTTGGGATGTTTTTATGAATTTTACATTCAAGATACTGCAAAGCTTTTCTACAAGCTCCCACAGCAGCAGCACACAGATATGTCCACAGGAGAAATTCTTAAAATCAGCAGGATGAGAACAGCAGATATTGCTATGACTTTCACATGAGGACTTCATTAGTTACTGGTCAGATTCAGTAATGAAGTTTGGGCAACGTTTAGCTCCATGCACAGCAAAAATAATTTATTATCAGCAAAATGGTTCTGCAAAGAACAGCTTTACTCTTCTGAAGATTTTTCATGGTATTTATCATCTGCATTAAATAGGATATCCTGATGTGTTTGTGCATATATGTACATATTAAGCAAATTTTTCCTTACTGTTTTTTGGCTCAAACAAAATTTGCAGGCAAGCAATATTCTGCTTACTATGGAATCTGAATATGACCTACACTCAGAGATCTCACCTGGGTTCTGGCCTTATTTTGCATTTTCACTTGGAACACCTTGACCCAAATAAACAAAATAGAAGAAATACATATTACAGAAGGCTGAATAGCCATAGAATCACATGATACAACCAAGGCTCTTCAGAAATAGTTATTTGTGCTTTTTTGTTGACAGTACAAGCTTTATTGTAAGATTCCATTTAAATTCCAGCCCATAGTGCAGGACTAAGGAGGTTGCTCACCATTATCCAAACATTAAGCAGAGTCAGCTGCCCTAAAGCCAAATAGATCAAAGACATATTAATGATTATACATTTTTCTATTCAGACATCTGTTCCTTCTTGGCTGTAGCTCTCCTCCATGCAGTTGTAGAAGATGACATGGACAATACAGTTGTGTATTGCAGAGCACAAGGAATTTTCAGTATCACTACACAGCTTGTGTAAGATGCTTTGGGAGTTTCACAAGGAAAAGGCAAGAAAAACCTGAGGAACTCTCCAGGTCAAAGACTCACCATAGGTTATGTGCTACAAGAAATGTTTATCATGCCCCAGCAGCAAGATGAGAAGATCTCACCAGCATCACAAAACCAAACAGATACTCTGATTCCACTTCCTGAATGAATCAGGAATCAGGACAATGTGTACTTACTCTTTTTAAACACACAATGTTTTGCAACCAGATTGTTCTCAAACTGCTGAAGCTCTCAACCCACAGAGAAGGTATAATTAAGTTCTGTAAGATTAATTTTGGTTAAAGTTTGGGGATGGAGGGTTGTTTCTTAATTAATCTAATTCAGAGAAATTTAATATCTCTTCCACAGCTCTGAATACTGACATTTCTTAAACAGAATACAATATTTTCTTTCATTCTTTACATATTAAAGCTGTTATTAGAAACAAAATACCAAATAACTGTGATCACTGACCACTTTAACAATTACACTCCTGAAAATAAAGACAATCTTACAGCATGTCCTCTAGATTCTACAGCAATTACTATGGTGCTGCATATCTTTAAAGAGTCCTTGCTAAAAGCATTTTGCTTTAAAAAGTCCTTGCTAAAAGCATTTTGCCACCTTCCATTCTTTACCTTAAGCAGGGTCTGAAGGCCACCCAGCAGTCACATGGTAGCAGTCTGTGGTCTCAGGGTGTGTCTTCGAGATCAGTCTGACAGCAGAGACACCAAACAAGCAAACTAAAAAGTCCCTCTTGTCATCAGCTGTGGCCTCATTAGTGAGCAAAACCTCCAGCATTAACAACCCACTCAATCCCACAGCAAATACCTTGCATAAAGATGGCAGTAAAGGCCTGACATGAGCAATATTGCATTTGGTAGGAGATCCAAACAGAACTCTCCCAAGTTATTTTCCACATAAAGATAGAGCCATACCACACATTTCACTGCTGTTACACTGGGTGCCACATCCAGGCTTGCAGCACAGCCAAAGGCTTCACTCAGCAGAGGCTCCACTCTGCCAGCACCTCCCCAGGGATCCCCAGGCTGTGTCCAGAGAGCTGCTGAGTGGGTCCATCCACTTGTCTGCCGGTGGATAATCAGCATCACACCCCTAGAGTTATTTTTAGTTCATAACATTAGCCCATCCACACCCTCAAAAGCCAGGGAAAATTTAAATATTGGCTGAGCAGAGGCAGAATTGCCCACTGATGGACTGAGAGGAAGCTCATGAGTCACCCGGATGCGAGTAAATCAAATGTTCCCAATGCCATTGTTGCAGTGACGTGTCGTTCATAGGATTTGCAAAGCACACAGATAAATATTCTCCAGAGACTGGAAGAATGGCACAGAGAAACAAAAGACTTGCTATTTTGGAAAGCCAAAACAGATGCCTGGAGATTGGTACAGCTTGGCCTCAGTATTAGGCCACCATGTAGGTATTAATTAAGAAGGCATTTGGAGTAAAACCTTTATGTGGCTTGACAGAATTTTAATCAAATATGTATTATTACATGCAACTTAAAAGATAGAGCTTTGGAATTGATATTACAATTCTATTTGATACTGAAAGAGGCCATTATAAAAATAAGACTTCATAGAAGAGGGACAAAAATAAGCATAAATTATTTTAGAACAAAGAGAAACAAAAAGGCTGACTGAACATAACTGCTGCAGTTCAGTACAAATACCACATGTTCAGCATTTCTCCCCTTCCACTCAGCTTGGGAGGTAAAGCAGATGTGACAACTGCATGGGCATGCACAGCACACTGCTCTGGAGGCTGAGCTGCTCAGTGTTTGGCTCAGTGGTGTTTTATAGCATCTGTGTTTTGTGGATTCAAAAGCTGAGTAACCTTCTGATGAATTCTGCCTTTTCCTAATGTTGCCTTCCCTGTTCCATGGGCTTCTGACAACTGTAAGAGACAGCAAAATTCATCTTTCCCTCTTCTTTGAGGAAATAAGTCTTTCAAGATCTATGATTAAAAAAACTCCAAACTTTATTATTTTATTTAGCAAAAAAAATTATAAGACAGAAATTAATAACATTATTAATTATATATAATAAATTTTGCAGAAAATGTGAAATGTGTCAGAGTTGCTCAATAGTCTATTATCTATGATAGTCCAGCAGCTCCCAGTTCAGCAGGTTGTTGTCAAATATTGCAGTTTTTGCAGAAGTGGGAGGGGGAAAGAGGGTTCCATGTTGCTAAGGGAATGGGCAGTGTCTAGATCTAAACATAGTACAGACAGTAGAGAATTGGCAAGAAAAGAGAAGAGCATAGGCCAGCAAGAAACTATTGATTTGGGTTGCCAAGGCTGCTGGCTTCTCCATGAACTGCTCCAGTCTGAGCTGGATGTCAACAGGCCTGGCCATGTCCCTCCCACAGCAGGAAAAACACAAGGGAAACGTGCAAGAGTTTCCTGCAATTCCACCTGGTGTGCCACCAAACTGAAGGAACCTCTGAGATCCCACCAACCACTCGTGCTGCACCCAGGCACTGCTTTCAAATACCTTGGGGAGTCAAGCAAATGAAGGTTTAGGAAAAAAACCCCCAAGTCCTGGAGTACAGCAAAACCTAAAAGAGTTCCCCCATCAGAGCTGCCTACTCCTTCCCCTTCCTTCTCCAGACTTTCCTTGGCTGGTTTGCTTAACTCTTGTTTAGTTTTAAATGTTAAGGGTTTCATGTCTTAAAAGTGTGTCTTCAAAGGGTGAAAGAAGCATTTTAAGGATTATTTTATCATCTGGCTGTTACCAACCAATATCAGTAAGTCTAGTGATCATCAAAACATTCTGAGAGGGCAAAAAATGTTATTTTTATGTTTTCTTTAAACTACTAATTGAACTGTCATGAGAAAATGTATACTGTTTTCAAAATGATGTAATGCTATAATGTTTCCAGTGTGTTAATAACTAAAATTACTCTATTTGGTACTGAAAAGATTTATAGGAAGTGATTCAATTCTAACCACTCAGTAACTTTGCTTACAGAGGTAAATTGTATTTATTCACTTATTTTCTACAACAAATATAGTAATTTATGGCAGAAATTAACAACCAAAACTCCACTAAAATGGCAATTTCCATGAGACCCTTCAGCAGCTTAGGGATCCTGCAGAAAGAAAGAAAAAAAAATCCTTAATTTTCAAAGTTTGGGCCCAAATTTCTGACTTAGATGAAGGCTAAGCAGTCATTTCTCAGATCCTACAAAATCTTTTTAAAGGAAGAGCTTTCAGAGAGGTATTTAATAAAAGCCTCTCCTGGGATTCAGTTCTTGGAGGTAGTTTTAGAAACGATCAGGCTTTAAGAGTCTTCACTACAACGTCCAGATGAGATATTGTGATGCAATATTAACTTATTCCTTCAGTTTTTCTGCCATCTTGAGAAGGTTTACTGTGATTGAAACACTCAAAGGCTATGTAAAAATATGGCATTAAAACAGAGTATTTGACAGCAGAAGTGTAAAAAAGGATACTTGGAGGTGTCTCACATCAGAGAAGCCAAATAATCATGTGTCTGTCACAGAGGTGGATGGCTGGGAGATCCCCACAAGTGATCCACTCTTTGCACCAGACAAAGTACATTTTAGGTAATAATACATTAAATATTAGATCAGATAAATTAAAATAATAAGTCCTCAGTACTGGACAGCATTAACTCAGGAGCCCTGAGGGAATTCACATGTGGAACTGCAGAGCTGCTGGCCGAGGTGCTGAGGGTGTCCGGCTGCACGGTGCTGAATCCGAGCCTGGCTATGATACCCAAGTTCACCCTCCCCAAAAATGAGGGACAGGTCCTTTGATGGCAAAGCCTCTACCCCAGTCATCTCGTTACCATGCTCCACCCCAGGGAGCTGATGGCACTTGCAGCTTCCTGACATAAAATCTTTAATGAAAGGATCAGCATTAGGATGAGGGGAAAAACACTGCCTCGTCAACCTGCTGGAGTCTGTGAAGTGTCAATAGGCACATGGATAGAGGAACCCAGCAGACAGAGTTACGTGTCTCAAAAAGCCTTTGGACAAAGCCCTGCACTGAAAGTGGGGTTAAAAAGATTGAATTTATATAGGATTAGGGAAAGGTTTTGCTACAAATTTAAGGCTGCTTAAAAGCATAAGGAGCAATGTGCAAGGCTTAAGTCGTCCCTTTTCAGTGTGAAGAAATGTCACTGAGACTGATTTTTATTCAGATCTTCATCCATGACCTGGTGAAGAAGGAAATTTGAGTTTCTGGTGATCCTAAGCCCCTACAAGCAATCAAATGCTGAGGGCAAGGAACACTACAAGAAAACTAAGTGAGGCAGAAGTGGTATACATGAGTTTCAGTGTACATAATGTAACATATAAAGAACAAAACCAAACCTACATAGCAATAAACTCAGAACAGGCAGTTCTGAACTCCAGAAAAGTTTTAGAGTCTTCAGTGAGAGCTCACTGAAATAATGGAGTCAATATGAATGGCATAAAAAGACATTAACACATTGGACACCACCAGAATGAAACTGAGAGCAAGACCAAGATCGGAGGCAACATTTGGCCACTCTGTAGAACCTTGCCACACCCACACCTTGGACATGAAGCTCCAGATTATGCACCTCCAACACCAGCCCTGTGGAGTGAAAAACAGTATGGATGAGATGGAACCAAAACGATCGGTGTGACACAGCATCTGCCTCAAGGATAATCCAAAAGCTGTCCAGTTTGGAAAGGGTGAAGCTGAGAATAGATGCCCCAAATGCTCACAACGCTTTAAACACTGTGCAGAAACTGAACCTGCAATTGCTGTTCACCAAATCTCGCAATCTGAATACTAGACGACACTCTGGAAAAGTAGTAGGGAACAATATAAAACAGATAAAAGCATCTATAGTCGAACAGCAGGTAGTGACTGCTGCCACCAGGGTTGCAGAAGCAGATGGTATAAGCAAGCCCAGAGGGGATTTGACAAAATCAAGGATAATAATAAGTCCGTAAGAAACAGAGTGGAAGCCCCATGCAGAGGTGTACTAACATCGTGACACGGCCAGCCTGTGGATGCTGAGGAGCCCGAGGGGAATCAGGCACAGAGAGCAGCCGGGCTGGCTGAGCGCAGCCCTCCCTGCCGCTGCTGGAGATACGGCCAGAGCCAGGCGGATCCCTGCACTATCCCGGGAGAGCGCCAGGCTCGTTATCCGCCCCTTCCAAGTGGAAAGTTGCGTAGTGCTTTATCTTACATGGAAAAGTAGCTCAAGTCACTGGGAACTTCATGGCACGCAGCATCTTACGCGCTCAGGCCCCGAGACAGCCGCTCCCCTTACGCCCGAAGGGCGGGAGACGCTCCGGATGCTCTGCCAAGAGGCACCGAGCGTTTCCCAGCCTTCCTTCCCAAGATCACGAGTTATTTCCTTCAGAAACTACCCTGGCATGAGCAAGAGTCTCTCTGGGCCGAAGATGCAGCTCTACCGCTACTCTCGGCGGGACAAAGGCAGCCTGAAAGTGCCCACTTACAAGTACCTCACAAACACACACCCGAGCCGAGCTCGGGCGACCGAGGCTCTCCCGCCCGGCGCCTCTACCCCGGCAGGCACCGCCGCTCCCCTACCTGAGCCACCACATGTAGCTGTGCTCGTAGGGGAAGAAGCTGTGGGGGTCATCGCAGCAGTACTTGATGTCCTGGAAGCCGCAGCAGAACACGGCGCGGGCGTCGCCGCCCGCCCGCGGGCAGCTGAACCCGCTCACCAGCACCTTGTCGGCGTTGAGGTAACTGCTGCACTCGGCGCTCATGGCGCGGCCGCCCGCCCGCCCGCTGCCCGCCCGGCGCCTCGGCTCGGTGGCACCCGGGCGGGAGCGAGGAGAGGCGAGGAGAGGCGAGGGAAGGCGAGGTGGCTGTGGCGGGCGGAGCCGGGCGGGCAGGGGGCTGCGCTGGCGGCGGGGACCGCCGCGCCCACTGGCCCCGGGGCCGCCACAGGGCGGGGAGTGGCGGGAGCCCTCAGAGCAGGCAGCGGAGGGCGGGAGAGCGCCGTGAGGGGCCGGCCCGCCCCGGGCTGCGGTTTCAGAGGCTGGGGTACGGCTGGCCCTCAGCGCTGGGTCCCATGTGGAGGAGAGCTTTTAGGGGTCCGTCCTTACTCATAGCCTGGGTGTGGTCTCGGACAGGCAAAACAGGGAGAGCATGGGGAGGGATCACACTTCTGTAAGAGTCAGGCCCCCTTGGATTGATGAGGGGAGAAAGCTCCAGCTCAAAACCAGGCTCAGCGCTTAAAAATGAACTGCACAAAGTGAGAGGATGAATGACAGTGGTGTGGCTGGTGCAAAGACTCCGGAAAAGGGGACATCAGGAGAAGTCGAGTGTTGAATATCAACAAAGAAAAAGGCTGATGACAGTGAGATTTTGTGAGTTGTAACTTCATCACTTGAGTTGTTCGATGAAATCAGATACAATCAGATCAATTATTTTCATTATAAAATTGAAGATCGACTTATTTGAAATGCATACAGGAAAATGATCTACCAAAGACCACAAGGCAGCCTTTTCACCTCAGTTGTACCAATAGTGTCAGTATGTGTTAGGATTTAATCGTGTGTCTTGTGTTATTTGAGATGAAGAGACCAATCTCCTGGTCATTTGAGTCACAAAGACATGGGAGATGTTTTTCTGTGGTTGAGGAAAGTCTTTAATGAGGGAGGGATGGCTGAACCTCAGCTCAAAAGCCATCAGTTGGTTGCTCAGACCATGTGTATGAACCAGTCAGCTAAACAACATGTGGTGTGGTGGAAACCAAGAGTGCAGGGGTAAATGCCATGGATTTGGAGCCTGATTCAAGACTTTGTGAAGTTGCCAATTCTGTGTTCACAACAGAGACCAAAGTCTTACAACTTCCCAGGATGGAGAAATGTCCAATACCAGTCTTACAGATATTAATCTCTTTAAATGTCTTTATGTACCTTGTTCAGTTGCTAATAACTGTTTTCTTCCAAAACGTGAATTGCCATCTTTGTGTTTCTCTCTGATTCTCTTTATCTGTCTGGGATTGTTTTTTTCTTTGTCTTATAGTTTCTTGATCTGTTTTCACTGAGGTTCTGTTCATACCTGAATTCAACAACCAGGGCAGAGAGTCATGAACCCTGGAGTCATTCAATTCATGTTTTCAAGTGAACATTCCCAAATCAAGTGGTCAAGAGACTTTCAGGAATAGAGAACATTCTTGGTTGTTTTTACATTTCACACTGCTGTTTTACTTTTGGAGATTTTTCTCTCATTAGTCAGAACTCAGATAACTATTTTCCTCTCAGAATTATTACTGCAGTGATGTAGTACAGGAACAAATAAAATTACCCATCCCAGTTTTATGCTCAGTCTTACACAAACTTGGACTCATTCTTAATGAGTATAAGATAGATCCGTGTCAGAGTTGGAGTAAAGGTGGATCCTTTGTCCAAACTTAAAGAAATTTAGTTTCAAAGAAAGCTGAAATGTTCTGGGATGATAACATCATTTTTTGTTTGTTTGTTTCATCAATCAGTATACTCATTTATACCATGCAATCAGTTTGTATTTGCCATGATTACTGGGTGACAATAATCAGTGTGCTTTCTTGTTGCAATTATTTGGAAAGATTTATATGAAACATTTGAAATTATGTTTGAGTTATCTACCTCAGTGACTAAATTAACTACGTAATTGCTGGAGGATTGAAATAAAGAACCATTCTCTTTTGATGAGACACTCAGAAACAGGATTTGAAGTGGGAGTGGGAGTGGGACGCTCTTCAATGACCAGGGAAACATGTGCATCATATTTTATGTCAGAAGAAAAATCACATTTTTTTATCATTACAGTTACAAAACACAGACCTCTTCCAGTAAGAGTTAGTTGTTCAGACCTCATAAAATATGTTTCCTTCTCTCTTCACTATTACCAAAATCAATTTAAGTTACTATACAAATGATGAGACAAGTTCTCTCTGCTGAGTGAAGAATGTGTTTCAACCTAAGAATGAGGTCATCCAGCTTTCAGAGAAACACAGTTCCAAGACCTTTGTGGGGCACTTGGAAGTAAGAGACAACATATCCAGGAATTCAGGAGCAGCTTTCAGAATTATCCAAAACAGGATACTTCTGTTCTCTGAGTGCTGAATTATCATCCTTATGAACAGGAGTCCTTTGTGCAGTGAAGCTCCAGCTCTAATTCTGGTAAAATGTGCAAACTTTCTTGGGTGCTTGCAACCCATACTCCTCTGCAAATCTTCAACTGATTTACTCACAATGGTTTCCAAGAGACTGCTTTGGCTGTAATTAAAGCCTGTCTTCAAAATACTTGGGACCATGGAACTGCAGCTTTCTGTTTCTTATAACTGCTTTCAAGCCTTCCAGATGAATTCACTAGCATAAATATATGTATGTTGTTTATGCAATAATTAAAACAGCAGCATTTTTGTAATCATTAAAAATAATTGTGATCTTCATCTAAACTAAAATTATTGTGAAAAGTGCACAGCCTCTTATTTACTTATCCTGACTCCACAAGATATTGGTCAGCAGAACTGGGCTGGTTTAATTTTCCAGCAAATTACAGGAGATTTTCTGGCTGATTCTGGAGTTTGGAGCAAAGGAGGCTTGAGAGAGAAGCTAAAACTTCCTGATTTAGCTATTCCATTTAGAGACAACTCAAAGTGAATTGTGCTTCTGCACTGATGACTACTTAAAGCTAAAAACAAGCATTCATATTAACTGTTGTGGGACACATTTCCACCAGCCAGCCTTCCACAGAAAGTTAATTATGAGCTCTGATATAGGTGTCTAGATCAGCATCAATCCTCAAACCTACATGCAAGGTTTTCCTTAAGAGCATAGCCTAATTATTAATTGGCAAAGAGCTGCATAAATTACTTTCAAAAGGAATCTGGTGGCAAATTATGCAATTAAACAAAATTGTCATGTCAGGATGGTGTAACAAGCTCTGATTAGGAGCAAAAAGTTCAATTGACATCAGAGTTAGTGTAGATAACATATTTTATCATGTTACATGAGCAGCAGGCACTCCAGGAAGGCAGATGACAGCATAAGGCTCAAAACAGAAAGGGGCACAGAAGTTTTAAGTGGTGTGTACTTGCAGCACAGTGAGATGCTGTCACTCAGAGGACTAAAAAAGAACTGTGTGTATTATTGAGGCACTGAAATTATCAAGAGGATATGCTGCATCTTGGGTTCTGCTCTCAATTCAACCACCTGTGAGCAAGTTGCTTTCCCAGTTGTAACTCTGTAGATTTGTGGTAGTGATGGGGTTGTCTGACACTTGTATGCAAAAGTGTTTGCATTTTGAGATCCTCTCTGTGCAAGTGAACACATGTATAAAGTATCATTATATGAGTTTTTCAGGTCCCTCTAGAGATTGGTAGAGCCTACCAATATTTCTAGTCATTTTAACTGTACTTCACACACATTATCCTCTAATTGATTCCCCCAGTCAATATAGGCCAAAGATTTTGACTTTCAGCTGTCTCTGCTTCACAGAACTAAATAATGAAGAAGGAGAAAGCAATTTGGAGCCTCAGGAAGTTGATGCTCAAAGGAGGTTTCAGTCAAAATTTTAAGGGGGAAAATCAGTGAAAGAGAGAATTAGTAAGTGTTGATACTGGGAATTCTGCAGTGAGGATGGAGCTCTGAAAAGTGATTCGTGTTTGTGTAATGGCCTCAGTCTCTGCAATGTTTGTGTGCTGTTATTGGTAAATATTTCAGAATAATGACTCAGTGGAGCAAATCTTACCTTTTTACACTTACTCTCCTATCTAGAAGGAAAACAATCAGATGCATAAAATAGTTTTCAAAAATGAACCTAACCAAACAGTCTTGACTGCAGTTTGTCTTTGTGGTTGAGTGGTTTTCATTTCTTTTTCCTTTCCAGAAAGGAAAATAGTTTTTACTTATCTGAGTAGAAAGCACAAAACTGGCATGTTCCTTACAAAAAAAAGTCAATCTGACACTGCCTCAAGCATTTAACTTTGCTGTCATTTATCCTGCTTGTAAAACATAATTATTTATAATTTTAGAGACACAAATATATGCTGTAATGCATTTTCTACTTGAATAAAAGGATGCAAATTTTAAAAGGTTCTAGCAAGTATGTAGCTTCTGTATGTAGGGGATGATTATGGGGATAGTTCTGAAACAGAGTTGCTCAATTACAAGACAGTTAGAAGTGATGGACCTGTTATTTCAGACTGTTTAAGCAAGATCTCCATCAGAGGTAGCACTTGTAAAACATGTAAGTTTCTTCATCTTTTCACCATTTATTCTACACTAAGCAACAAAGCAGAAAATTATAGATTCACAGGCTTATATGGATTGTCACTTTCTATCATGCTTTGAATTTACTTTGTCTAAAATTGAAGATAAAAGAGAAATATCTAAGTAAACAGGTTTGAAGTGCTGACTTCTACATAGCAGTGAATAAATAATACAATAAAATATCTTCCCACCATTTTCATGGTAAACTCAAACTGAAGCTTTTAATTGTCTTCATTTTGTTCAAACTCTTAGGCCAACAATTTAGATTTAGTCCTATTAAGCATATTTTTCAAATACCAAAAGTTGTTTTGTTATAAAATTATGTACATTCTTTTGCATATTTTTGTGTGTCTTGGCTCAGAATTCTTTCTGTCACTTAGCCATCACAGAGAACTTTTGTTCTAATTTGTAACTCAAAGTTGCAATAATTCTTCCTCTTTAACCCTCCCACCCTCCCACACAAACGTCTTTCTATTTGCTGTAGGGGGTAACATCATCTATTGTTAAAATTCTGCAGCAGGAGAGAAACTTCCTACAGGAGCCTATTTACAATTGCTTCTTATTTTAAAAAGCTTATTGTTGGGACTGAAATTTTCTGTCCTGTGTGAAAGAAGGTGTTAAGGCCAAAGAGTTGGGCTCTGACCCATTTTGGGGTGAGAAACAGGAACTGGTGTGACAAATGTAATAATTGAAGGCTGGGATTTGACAGGCTGGGAACAGGGATAGGGTGAAGAAATGGGAGTAGGAAAGAGATTTATTGAAAGGACAAGGCAAAGATGACCAGTCTTGGGAGTAACAGGAGCTCTGTGCCTTACCTGTGAAGCTTGGAACAGAACATAAGTTGTCTGCTTGTTTCCTTTTATATCAGGAAATATATTTAAATCCTCTGGAAAAATGTCAGCTTCATTTAGTTGTCTTTCACACATATAATGACAAACAGTGACTTTCTTATTTCATTAATTCACGTGGCAAAGCTCTGTATGGTGGTTTGAAATATTTCAGATGACTCATGTCGTTGCCAACATGAAATTCTGTTCTTGTTTTCTCTATTTGTTTTCAAACAGAAGAAATTACATGTGCAAAATTACATTCAAAGAATATTGGGTTACTTAGAATTTAGAAATGCCAGACTTAGGGCTAATAACCACACAACTTTTGGCAAGATTTCAGCTCCTTTCACAATGAGTTTTTAATGACTTTATTTTCATGCTCTTTTCTAATGCATGGTCAAAAAGTTGTTTGTGAATGTTAACCATACCTAGTGGGAATACAGAATTACTTCAGCCGTGGTTTTTGGTAATACTTACGATCATCTCCCAGATAGTGATTCATTTTTCCAGTGGTCTGTGATGTGAGGGTGTTTCATTCCTGATATTGTTACATTGCTCACAAGCCTTTCTTAGCAATTGTTTTCTTGACAGATACTCAATTTTATTTTCTAGCTTCAAAAGCTCAGTTTTGTTCCTCATTTCTGTGCTGAAGGTGAGTTTGTTTTCCATCTCTGAACACTACTAGATTTGGGGATGCTGTAAAGAGAACCATTTTCCATAGCCCTCCTGTCTTAGGCTGAAATTAGAAAGCCTTATTCAGTTTCAATCCCTTTTCACTTCAGCAGTGGATACAAGCAGCAGTTGTCCAAAATGTGCAGATGATCCAAAGGAAAAATAAAAAGTATTTTCTTATTGTGAACACCTAACATAGCTTATCCTCTGATAAGATGGCTCTGAACATTAAAGGGATATAATAATAATAATATATAATATGCTAATAATTACTAGAAGTTTAATGGTTTTTATGTCTTCAAGACAGCTACAGGTCTCTCAGCTTAACTACATTTGCACAATAATTATTAAAATATACTGTTATCTCTTACTCTGATGTATCCCTCATTATCAGAGCACCTGATTACCACACAGTCTGTAACAAATGGAATTCTCTGAGTGACAGAGCAGACCTTCTGAAGCTGGGCCCAGGGAGCCATTGGTCAGATCTTCACCCCCTCAGTCCTGCTTGGGTGAAATGATCACCAACTACACCTCAGCTGAGGGATTCATTTCATCTGTGTTAGTCTCACTAATCAGATGTTCTCTTAGAAATTGCATGAAGCTGTAAGATGTATTGTATCTGTTCATCCTTAACTATCTTCTCATCATTCTTCCATACCTGGAATTTCCACCAGGGATTTTGACAGGAATTGTTTCTCTGTTACTGCTGAAGTGGAATGCATCAGTGCAGCTCTTTGTGATGGGCATGATGCACATCTCAAGAGAAGAAGTCAAAGCAGAATCAAGCTAAACTACCTTAATTTACAGTAGCATTGTTGTTTGTCTTATGGAAACAACTGTAATTACTTCATTTGTCTGTTGCTCTCTATTTCTTGCTTTTATTGGTGCCAAAATAATCAACTTTCACATGATAGCTTGCTTTCTCTTGGATTTACCTATGGTACTAGAGATACCTGTACAAACTTGGAAGCAGAAGATTAAGTTCTATCCTTTGCTTTTCTTTCATTTGTTACATGCTTTTGGGTAAATGGTATTACTCACATGTTTAGTGGCTTCATCAAAAGATCAATATCAAGCCATTTTTTCACAATGCTCTGAGGTTACTCTAAGTTTCAGTAACAGAATATAGTTATTACCATATTAGACTAAAATCGTTCTACTTTACCATTCTTTATTATTACTATAGTTCCTTCATCAATAGCAAACACTCTTGGGTTCCATCTCACTAAAAATATTCATTTTTTGTTTTGAACCTCATTGCATTCAGTATGTATTAAATTTAGAATAAAGTATATAACATTTATTTTAAAAATTGGAAAAGCTGTATTCTAAAATTTAAAAAAGGACAATTGTTTAGGTTGGTTTTGGTGTGGGGGGTGTGGTTTGTTTTTTTTATGTAACTAAGATTGAATTTAAAGGTTGACAAAAAGATCAGTGTTTGTATCAATGTAAAGAAAGATAAGAATAAAAGAAGATGAATTTCAATGTTTTCTTATGGTTTTGCATCATAAGGTTGCTATTTTGTTGTTGAATTGCATTTTAAATTTTACATTCAAAATGTTCAGGCTGAAACACAAGCACTGCACTGCCTATTCCAATGGAAATTTGCTTTTTTATCTCATTATAGGTCTAAAATTCAGAATTTTTATTACACTAGACATTTTTACATTAGAAGCTCCCACTCTAAATTCTCTTTTCTGTTTCAGAATAATGCCTATAGGAAATCTGTAATGTTTTTATATTACTGCAATTTGTTCTCAGAAAGTCTCATATCTTGTTTAAAAAAAGACAAGAATTGTGATTATATAAACAAATAAAATTAGCATCCTATACAAGGCAAACATAAGTAGGAATCCACCTAACATTACAGCTTTCCACATTATCTGTTGAGTGTAGAAATTTTGAAATCCTAACTGTTCTACAAAGAGTCCTTATACCTGGAAATTGCCAATGTTTTTTGGCAGAATGTGAATGAGATTCTGTGAGGAGCTGGTCTCAATGAGTTTATGGGTCCCTTCTAAATTGAGATATTCTATGGTTCTGTGCTATCAGCAACATGGAAATATTTGCCTTTAAGTGTAAAAAACTTGGTGGGCTTTCTTTTGAAATAATGAGGTGTCATCTCACTGATTTAAGTTTTGCACCAATTATTGTAACAGCTTTAAAAGGAGTTATCTTCCACACAGGAATGCAAAGGGAAGAGAAATAACAAGTGTGCTGGCTCACTGCTGCAAGCCTAAACAAAAGAAAACCTGGCCTGACCGTCAGGACAGTGCTGGGCATTCATTACTTCCCTGGAAATAGCAGATGCTTCACTGTCTGTTCATTTTAGAAAATAATCCATTCAGCTCATAAATCAAGGGCTAAAATGTATTTAGAATAGTGGTAACAAAATCAGTCCCCTGCCATGAGGTCACTGTGGTGAGTCACCACCGAGTCCCAGAGACGTCATCCTGCTCTTCCCAACAGGTAATTATTGCAAACAGGCAAGGGGACCAGTGGCATTGTAATTACCAGAGTTGGTGTAGATATTGAGGGCATTTTTAGCTGATTTTGGAAGCATAATGTGTATGAACTAAGATCACTAACCAAGCAGCATTGATAGTGATGTGCTAGAAGCACAAATGATTCTTTTTTCAAGTGTTTTTTGCTTCATTATTCCCCAGTTCCTGAGAACAGCTGATTTCCTGCATTTCTGACATTCAAGCCAATTGAAAGGCACAAGAATGTGAGTTTATTAGCTGGCTGTTAGAGATTTAATACACAAAAAAGCCAAATATTTATAGATGCTAAGCACTTGGTCCTTGCAACACATCTCTGTAGCTTTGAAGGTATACAACATTATTTGTTTTTTAATTTAGGACTTATGTTCATAATATACTGTATATTTTAATACCAGGCTCCATGTAGGATGTAATTTCATTCACTTGTTAATTAAATAAAAAATATTTTGCCTAGTATTATCAACTCTACTAAATGAGAGGAAAATAAGACGACAGACTGATTAATTCATATACTTTGTGTCAGAAAGGAGACATTTGCAATGTAGGAAGCCACGTCCAGCACTGAGAGCACCCAGTCTGAACACTACAGGATGCAGAAACCTGCATCAGGTTTTTTATGTGCAGTGCTTTAATGTGTACAAAATGCTCTTGAAAGGAAGAAAATCATTAGATGTGTTCTTGAAAAAGAAATGTCTCCAACAAGGGGTTCAGAGTATTGCTTACTTAAAAGGACCAGGCACATTTCAGACTAGTACACAATATTTTGGACGAGTATTCTTCAGGAGGATTTTCAATAAATATTGAAGTGCTTAGAAATGATGTTTTGCAGGATATAAAATAGACAAGTTCTTGCTGTAAGATTGGGATGCACAGGAGGCTCAGGTAATTTTTGTTCATTGATCTTGTCATTGGTAGCAGTTACTGAGCCTCTGTGCCTGGTGCAGAGCATAAGGAAGAGCACATCTTGGGACACACTCATGAGAGATTTTCTTCAGTGAGATTTTCAGAGATTTAGTTGCCTTGATCCTGGGCACTGGAGTGGTTTTTCTAGCAGAAGCACAGCAGGCTGAGGCTCATCTTGAGTTTTGCAGCACAAAAGTATGGCCAGAGCTCTTTTTGAGACCCAAGTCAGAATGACTCCACCAAGTAAACAGAGTTCATTGTTCTAAAATCTAATTAGGTAAAATACCAGTCCTGGCACCAAACTAGAGTGATCCTCTTCCATCCAGGGCTCCCCTTTCAGCACATTACCAACATAAGCATCCTAAATATCTCCTTTATCCTTTGTTGTCCTGCTGGTAATAGAGAAAGTGAGAAAATAATCTCTGATCATGAACTAGACCAGAGAGAGAAAATTGCTTCAAATCATTTCACATTCCATTGGACCCCTTTTTCTCCTTCTGTCAATTGTGTTTTGACCTACCTACAGATGCTTTAAGAATACTTCTCAACAGGTACTTTGTGGAGTGGGCTGTAATTGTGTCAGAAGGAGACATCAAGGAAAGAACCAAAAGAAATGGTCAGAGGTAAAAGGCTAGAAAAGCAATGAACTTTAAATTAACAGGTAAAATTGACACAGAACTATGTCAGACAAGGTTAATTATTCACAGGGCAGAAAGATTTCCCAGTAGATGACAGAGGATTATGCATGCACTTGCCATAGCTGCAGTAATTCAGGTTTTTATCAGAGCTTGATAACAGAAGTATGCCTCTGCTCTAAAATCTTCCTCTGGCATTGAAATAATTTACCCTGAACTCTCCTGTATCTGTACATACAGTGACACCTTTTCATTGCATACAACTTCCTACCTGAAACTTGGGCAAAGTTTATCCCTTATCAGCTGGCTGCCTATTGGTGTTCTCTTACCTCCTTAAAATCTTAAAAAGAAATCTGGTTTACATCCTTTCTTCTATTTAAATTATTAAAATTATGCTGATTACATGTTAACTGCATAAATTATTCCCATGATATTATTTTTAAGGCATTTCTTTGAAATGTTTTGGTTTTCTGAAACTGTTTTGATGAACTCTTTGTTCCCAGTTTCTTAGTGGCTTGACAAACACATTTACTGAGCACGCAGTAAACAACTAGAAAAGGTGTCTTGCAATTCCCAGTATTCAATAAAACCAAGTGATTCATATAATCAGAGAGAGACTTGATATTGCAATTTTACTCAATGATATATTCCTGTTGACTTCAGTATAGCTAAAGGCAGAATAGATTGGTAGTCTCTGAAGCTAGCAAGACCTTTTCAAAAGAACAAGAATTCTCTCTTTTTTTTTTTTTAATCAAGCTGTTTCCTAAGCTGAAATTTGTAAAAAATATGTCTTTTTACAAAATTCACAAAATAAATTTTTTAAGTTTTAAAATCATCAAAGCTTTTTATATTTGCATTTAGATTCTATTTCTTGGTTTGAAATAATTTTAATTTTTGGTATTTTATTTATAAAGTTTGAACATGTGAATATCAGCTTTGAAATGTTTCTCATCAGTTGCATCCAGCTAAATGTTTCAGCTTAAGCAGACTCACAGTTTAAGGGTTATTTTTGCTTGAAAACTTAAATTACTGTGCCCAGATTTTGAAGAGGAGATTTAAAATCTAAGATATTTATATGCCAGAAAAACATTTCCCTACATATCTCTAGTGGTTAGTGGTCTCTCCAGAGGACAGGAAAATACTAGTAATAAAATAAGAAGTATTTTGAATATAGAAGAAATGACAAATCAGAATGAGTGATGCGACTCTAACTAAGGGTTAGAGAAGCTGATTTATAATTTAAACAGGGAATTCAGCATGTTCTTTACTTACAAGGAACAGTTTGACTTTTGTGCCCTTTTCCAAAGGATGGATAAACAATCTGTGGGTTATGAATATTTTCCTTGCCAGCTGTTCTTTATTTATCATTGTCAGATTTCCTTGCTTGATAAAGAAAAATATAATGGTTCATCCTATAATTCAGATGAAAGCACTAATTATGATGAAACAACCTTGCCTTTGGGGCAAGGGGGACAAAAAACCAGAGGACTGTTTTATGTAATACACTAACAGCTTTCTCACTGCCTCTTTCACTTAAGGAAACTAAAACTACAGCTCCCTGAAGGTGGAATATATTTCATTTCTATCTGATGGGGAAAGGTTCCACAGAACTGCAATTACAGATCAGGCATTACCAAGTTTGTTCTTTGTTTGTGTTTTGTCAATGATGCTTTTACTGCAGGGTCTGTTAATTGTCATAGAGAATACCTGATTCTTCTGCTTACTTGACACTTTCTGTGAATGAATCAGAAATAAGCTTGTCAAATTCCACCTGGCTCTATGAGTAGAATAGTATAGATTTATCTCTGCATAGAATATATTTGGTTGATTCAATAATCAAAGGTAGCATAAAATTTGTTTGCTTAACCAAAGAGATGTCCAGTCTTCTGAAGATCCTAACTAACATCAACAATTTCTTGAATGAGATGCTATTGTGTTTGAAAGGATAAATTGAGTACCATCCTGCACAGAGAAATTGTGTCTGGTTTGCCACTGAAGTTTCTGACTAAAACCATAATAGAAACTCAATTGAAACATCCCCAGCATCTATCTAAAACACCAGTTGTGACTGTCAGGATAACTAGTGTATTTGGCTTTGTTCTCCTTACAATGCCAAAAAAGGAGATTTAAACCCCTGTCTTTTGCTTCATTCAATTGTTCTATTTCAATGTAGCATATTCCATTTCAAAACAGACCTTTGCTTTCATGTAGGTCTGATTATTACATTCCTTGTGAGACAAAGTTTTAAAAGATCAAAAGTGCCCTAATTTTAAACTTATATTTAAAATTATTTCTTTTCCCTGTGGCATGTTAGAGGGTGCACATGGCTGCATACATTCGTGTTCAGGTACTTAGTTTAAAGTGTAAATCAACAGGCCAAGAGTTCACACCTTTAAAGGTACAAGCTGTAGGAGATAAGTCTTAGATGATCAAGGCAATTGTTCTCTATGCATCAATGTGCTCATCTGTTAATCCACACGACTGTTTTCTCTGCAAAGCAGATAAGTAGCTGTGAAAAATAGTTTCATGCTATAGATTCAGAGCTGGTTTACAGTTTTCAGAACTTGCTGTAGGGAAGATCTCTGTCAGATTAAAACAGTGCTGGAATTCGCAAGGCAAAAAAAGTCATTTCTGATCTCTGCATGCTCTCTCTATAGTCTCAACAGTCAAATTCAACTCAGTGCAATTTGATTTGCAATTTTTCTGAGCAGGGATTCATGAAGTACTTACAGTGTGACCAGAGATGTATTAATCTACAACTAAGAATATTTACTTTTACTCCAGAACTTTGATTAAAAGGCCAAAGCATTTGTTCTACAAATTGACTTAGTGCAACAAAGGATGGAATCTATGCCATGCCTAATTTAATACTGAAAATGTATCTGTTAAGTTCAGAGAAAGCAGTTATGTGCTTAAAATCATGTTGTTTTTCAAGGCTTGCATATGTAATACTTGCCTTAGTTCTCTTTAAATGGCCAAGCTTGTAAGAACACCAATTCTGACAGCATCAGTCTGGAGTGATTCTTAGCACTCAGGCATCTGCTCAGACTTCAGACTGCAGAAATTCTTCACTCACACTAAAATAATAGCACCAACAATTGCAGCCTCATTGTTCCTTGACAGAAGCCCTTTGAAAATCGTGTGAGGAAGAACTCTTTTTATCTCAACAAAAACAGAATGTTCAGGTTCCCCTGCTCTTAACTCCAGGATGCTTTAAAAAGAATCCAGCCTTGTCCAATTGCAGTATTATTGACAAGTGAAAGCTTTTTTTGTGCCTTGCAATGCTTTTAAAAGCAGCACAAACAATATTTGTCCATATAGGACAAAACCTTCCCAAATCATCTTTGCCCTTATGTCTCTTTGGACCTGAAGAACTTGTCTAATAGAGAATAGAAGATTCCTTCTATGCAAATCCAGAGTTCTGATTGAAGTTGGACAAGCTAAATGGAAATAGAAAAGGCTGAAAACATTTTTTATAGCTTAGGTTGGTCTCATCCAGGCTTTAGGTATAAAATAGAAACAAGCTTTCTAAGGAGAAAATTTTAAGCCCTGCAGCACGTGCTAACAGCATGCTGGGGCATTGCATTAGCATCAAAAGGCAGAGAAAAGAGAAACAATCTGTGGAGTAAAAAAGAACTCCTTTTCTAGGAGTTGGATTCTCTGTCCCTGCACAGTATCAGATGGGCCTGATTTTCCTTCCTTTGTGATATCCTTAGCAACCATTGTCTTAGAGTGATCCATGTAAGAATAGACTAAATTACTGAATCAGACATAGAGTTCAATTCTCTCACCATCAGAGGAGGAAAATACAGATATTCACTGCCACAAGCATCAATTTCCTGCACTCTTAGGTTACAGTTCAAGTGAGAAGTAGCTGATAGAGCTTGGAATGTACTCATTAGTATCAATGTTCAGACTTTAACATTTCCGTGCCCATTTTGTCCCAAAGATTATTTGGCTGCAAACTGTCTTTTCACTTTCTTCTCATTCCTTTTTTACTTGATTTCTCCTTTTACTTATGTTCTTCTATTACTTCTTCCTTTTATTCCTTTCATTCTCTCTTCCATCCCTTCTTTTTTTTTTTTTTCACTGAAACTTAAAAAAACTTGCTCTCAGCTTCTTTCAGGCAATTTGAGATTGTTTTGTGCAGTATAATCTCTGCCTTTCGTGTTCTTCCTGCAAATCCTAAAGTCCCTGAGCTCTTACTTCCATGGAGAGCTCCACAGAATGAGTCCAGTCAGTATTCTTCTTTCCCTCTTGTCCTGTGAGCCAGGCCATGCCAAGCCATAATATTTGCCTTTGATTTCAACAAGAGCCTGTTTGGATGCTGAACAGCTCTAATGGCACTGAGGAGCTGGGAAAACTCTTTACCATGGCAAGGTCACTTAAGGTTTATTTGTACACATGGGCCCTGACAACAATATGGACAAACATTGCTTGTGCTCCTTGAAAGCATCAGAAAGCACAAAAAAGCTTTCACTTGTCAATAATACTGCAGTTGGACAAGGCTAGATTCTTCTTAAGGCATCCTGAGGTTAACAGGATGGGAACATTGGGTTTCTGTTGAGATAAAAAGAGTTCTTCCTGAGAAGATTTCAAAGGGTTTCTGTCAAGGAACAATGAGGCTGCAAATGTTAGTGTTATTATTTTGGCATGAGTTAGAGACTTCTGAAGGCTGAGCAGATGCCTGGCTGCTACAGTTGAAAAAGGCCCCATTAAGCATCTGTAACACTAATGTGGTATTAAACTATATAACATTATGCAAGAATTAAATATTTGAAAAATTATTTCCATAGAAAAAAATTTGGATTGTCTGATCTTTGTCTGTACATGCAGCCAAATTGGATAGTGTCATAAACTGAAAAATAAATTTAACATCAGTTTTATGAAGGAAGAGTTATTCTAAGGCAAAATGCTAATAGAAGAAAGAAATAGCCATTACATGTAGACTCTGGTCCTACAGATGTTCAAATGACTATTCAAATATCATCTGATAATCTAGGTGAAAAAAATGCAGAAATTCATCTCATGTCTTCTGGAGAATTTTTACAGGGCCTTTGTCTTCATCCTTCTTTCATTTAAATTTTACAAATGTGTTTCTCCCATGCCCTTCTAAACTCTCTATACAGATGAAATTATCTATGTTTGGCTGTGGTCATTGGAACACGCAAAATCTGTCTGGTCTGAAGTTATCTGTTTTGGCCCTCTTCCTAGCACACACCTTAAGTCAATCATACAATTTCTGCTGTTTATTTTATTCAGTTTATTTATTTTATTCAATCAAAATATGACAACAGATTTGCAGATATCAGGGAGACCCCAGCTAGGACATTCTGATTATTCTGACCTTTCTTCCTATATGAACTAATTTCCTTTAGTGTTACCAACAACTAATAATTGAATTGGGGAAAAAAACAGTTGCTGAAGATTTCTTCTTTCCTAGAAAACTCAAACTGAATTTGGTCAGAGAAAAATATCATATTACTTTGACCATGTTAACTTACTGGTTTCTGCATTCTTAGATGGTGAATACAGATTCAAGTGGTCATAATTTCCTTTCCCTATATCCTCTCTTTTGGAATGTGAAAAGACAAAGTCCAGCCCTAATTCTCAATTAAGATGCAATTGACATGCTGAGATTTTTGAAAGTCATAATTCATCTTTCTTCTTTAGGATGATTTTCCTTACAAGTTCTGTAACATGGGGCCTTATTTCTTCAACAGAGACAGTAGAGTCCCAGACCTTTACTACTTTCCCATTGGGGTCCACCAGGTATTTCCAGAAGTTCCAGGTTGGTTCTTCTCCTGTAGAAGCTACAGGGGAAAGAAAAAAAAAACAAAAAAACCCCAAAAATACAACTTAAATATTAGAAAACCACATTAGCCAATTCCTGACATTTCTTCATGTCAATTTGATGATTAACCTTGCAGAGAAAGAAGGAATGTAAAATTAAGAGGAAGTTCAGACTGAATAAGATTAATTTTCTGACAGACAGCTTTAACTAGACAGTGGTCCCTTGGAGACTAATGGAAACAGGGAAGCTTGAGCCAGGAGAAAGCACAATAATCAGTGTTGAAGTGTGTGAGGGCATTTGTGTGTGGGGCTGTGCTATAGAGATATAACTGATACAGTTGAACACTGATAGGAAAATGGAATTTGACATGACAATATAGCTTTACTAGGACCGATTATTTGCTTATCCAGAATTTTCCCTCCAAAAGCACCCATTATCATGTGCCTCAGAAGATTGTTTCAAGAAGAAATAACAAAGTAATTGTTCCAGGTTTCCACCTAATTTTCATCTACAAATGAGTACTGCAGTTTTCCCCTTCCTGACCACATACCCTTTTACATGAGTCACACTCTTACCCTTTACTCTTCCACTGTGAGTAACAAAATTTCCAGGACTTTCAAATAGACCAGGAAGCTCATGCCCCTAAAAGCACAAGTACAGATGCTACAGACAATTAGAATCTTTTTTTCCCACTGATTATACACTGGGCAAACCTCCCAAGGAATCAGAAGTTACTTCAATGTATCATCAAGACACAGCCAGACCCATACTTTTAACTATGTTGTCATTGTGCTGAATAAAGATGCAGCCTCCAGCAGCCTCCCCCTGAGGGCAGGAGAGCAGGGAATCACAAATTTTGTATTTGCTGGGACATGTCTGCAGGAACATCTCTCCTTGGCAAAACAGAAATGAAAGGATGTGAAGAGGATTACAGGGAAATTTGGCTAGCAAAGTGATTCATTACAGACACTTGGAAGGAGGTGAGCTTGGGGTAGTGAAAAATAATATCCACACTCCTTTAAATTATGAGGGATTTGGGAGAACACTGTGGTGCTGGAGAGAAGCAGCAGGGATGTGGTCCTTGCAGAATGCAGCTCAAGTGATACTGTGTCACACTGGGCTTTACTATATTTCATTGCTGAAAGACATTTCCTTCGCATTGGATTAAGACTGACATTTTAATATAGCATTTAAATGGTATTTAGAGCATTTGTTCAGTGCAAGAAAAGTAGTGCCTTGATAGGGAGCATCCTGCCTTGCTGGCTGGTAAGAACCAGCAAAACCTCTTCAGGTGCCAGTCTGGCTCTAAAGCAGATTGGAACTGCACAGTGTGCTGTTCCAGTGCTGGGGAGGAATGAGGAAGGGAATATTTAAGGACATTGTCTAGTGCCTGGTTTCACTTTTGATTGTTGAAGTAAATTATGAGGTGCTTTGCTTCCACTTATCCTACAGCCCTAGAGATGAATCTTATAAATCCAGTCTGCAGCACTCATGTCACAGGAGGGGGACCTAAGAGGCTGCAAAGTGGAAAGAGGAAGGTCAGGATATTGTATGCCTAGAGGACAGAATTTCAAGGCCTGTATTCCATGTAGAGGTTTATTGGACCAGCTTTTACAGGACATCTGCTATTGACGTGTGCTCATCTCTGGAGATCTTTTGAGAAGGTAAGACAAAGGTGGCTGAAGAATTCCTGCCTTGTGCAGAAGGAGGGACTACATGACTTCTGACCTCTTCAAGCCTGACAACTCTGTCAGCACATCATCTCTTGTTTCTTTGGATGGTATTTTGTGTCAGAGGACTTCTATGCAGGAGAAACAACCCTCCAGCATTCCAGGTTACTCACCAATTAAGTACTTGAAGGCAGGAATTGCACCGGCTCCACTGACCGTGATTTTGCTGAACATGGGGAAGGAGGCACCATAAGTCTTTCGTGCAAAGCTCTCAATTTCTTTGTTGGTGTCTGGTTCCTGCTGCCCAAACTGATTGCAGGGGAATGCCAGCACATTGAAGTGGTACGGGCCCAGGTCTCTCTGCAGCTGCTGTAAGGCCTTGTAGTGGCTGTCTGTGTACCCACACTCACTTGCAACGTTGACAACTAGAGACACCTGATGAACAAGAGAGCACATTTAAAAATGTGTTGCACATGTCAGTTTTCCAACAGGTAGATTATTTAAAAAGAATAAAAAATATGTCTAGGAAACTGTGACTGAACACATATTTGAAACTACATTGATTTCTCTTCACAAAAGGAAGATTTAATATTTCTTTTATGTATTCCTCTTTAGCAAGCATTAAGATAATCAACCAACTGCTAAGAAATCTTAATCTTCAGTTTACTGAGAATCTGTGTTTTTCCATTCTGCCTTTTGGACAGTTTCTAAGCATAATTAAGAAGTGACTATCCAGCTAAGAGATACTAAGTTGCATGAAAGAAACTTGCAAATCAATGTATTTCTTGTTGCTTATTTATCTGTTGTGAAGCATCTGCTCTGCAGCATGTTTCCTTGCTCAAAACTAAGTGTCCTTGCAGAAGTGTCTGTCCCATTTATCATTGCTAGTGTTGAGATCTTGACCTGGAAGTTAATAGAAGCAATTACAGGATTTGGGGTTGGTGTGTGTAGTGTGGGCTGTAAAATTCCCCATCACTTCTAGAGTTAATCTACTCCGTTGTGACAAAATAGCAACAGTTTTTGCACAAAGGTTTACTGCCTCAATTAGAGATTCCAAGAAGTGAAGGCTGCCCACTATCCTTTGAGGCCATTCCTGCAGTGGATCATGCTCAACCCTGTGTATGTTGTGTCAGTCAGATATGAGCACAGGCACATGTCTGCCAGCACAGACCCACCTGGGAGGGAGCTCTCACACAGGTGAGCACTACAGGAACAGCAGAATGTGTTTGGGATATTGAGTGACCTAACTCTGAACTAACACATATCATAGTTTCTCAAAGCCTTGACGAATGTTTCATTGGTTTTTGAGATAATTTAGCCTTAATAACCTTTAAGAATTTTAGATTTATAGTTTTGTTATTCTCACAAATTTTGTGAGCTGCCACTCATTCTACATAAATTGAGTCCATTCTAATACTTTCATACAAAAGTATTTAAGGAAAGATGATGTGTGAAATACATAATATTTAGTGAAAAATAAATGGCTACATGTGCATAGTGTTTTTAAAGCCAGAAAACCAACTGGCATATAAAGGTACATATCTGGGTAATATATGGGATCATAAGATGAGATGTGTAGAAGGGGTAGGAATGAGTTAAGAAAAACCTAAGGGGATGTTGGTATTTGTAATTTATTACATAAAATATTGCCACTTTGTGTATTTTCTACTTTGTATAACTGTATGGCTATCACAGTCATAGAATGTCCTGACTTGGAAGGACCCACAAGGATCATGGAAGTCCAGCTACTGAATTTAAAGTGGATTTGGAGTGGCACTGTTTCCCCTGGAAGGCAGGTAATCTTTCAAAGCACAAGTTGGTGAAATCTTCTTTGTGGTGGAGTGTGTCAACAGGATACAATCTAAACAACCCCTGTACACTTGTATGAACTATGACCTGCAGCCATCTCACCTCCAAATCATCACTTTCATTCAGACAAGCCTTGTCTGAAATTTTAAATTCAGTCTCCTAAAACATCTGAAGTTATGGCATATCATTAGATTTATTTTTTTTTTTTCAGAGAAGAGGCAATAATTTTATGATGCATTCCTGTTGCAGATTCTCAGCATTTGAAACAGAATTTGTATGTCTGACATAAAAAATAACTATTGGCAGTTATTTTCTTTTCAATTAATCTGATTTATCAAGCATAGTGATAACAGTAATTTAGTATGAAGTAAAGATAACTTGTATCTAAGAGCTGAAGTCACATGTAGCTCTTCCACATGGAATTTTAGAGGCTTTTTAAATTATAGCTTAAGCCTTGGGATTTTCTTGATGCAGAAGTATTCATACACCTTACTGAATTCAACTCCATTGGTACCTGCTCTAAAATAGAAGTGTAATGTAAGAATTTGTCATTGGAGGTTTGGGGTAAATAAGGTTATGTAAGCATTGTGATCAAATTAAAACAGATATGAAGGATTAATTGTCCGTGAAAACAACTAAGCTTTTATCATTTTTACTTGATTTTAGGTAAAAAGAGGGCTGGAAAGGATTCACTCAAAAAGAAACAACTATTTTAATTTACAGCTGTTGAAAACCAGTGGTTTCTTGGCATGGTGGGGAAAGGCTTGAGAGCTCACAGTGACAACAGTGCAAACTTCCAAACATATTCCCCCAAAACATATGGAAACTACATTCAGCATTTCTTGGATGGCAGACACATTATGTTTCTTTTTTTTCCTTAGAAAAATACATTCATTGTAACTGAATTCTCCATTGCTGAACTCCATCATTTAATACTGCAAACCTCTTGAAAGTATAACTAACATACATAATGAAAACTTCTGTGATCTATTAGTGTTTCTCAATGAATGTTTAAAATTATTCTTTAAAAATCTTTCTTGAGTTATCTTTCAGATGTCTGGTATTAGAAGTGATTTCATGCAGTGATATTTTTTGGTCTGCATTTTATTTTTAATAAATAACAATCACTCTTTTTGCCCTCATGTAGAGACTGTACTTTGACTTCTTACAACTATTAGTGATTTAAGTTCAATATGCCTGACTTTGGGCTCTGAGAGTGCAAGTCAAGCACACCACCTAGTGTGCAGTGCAAACAGTTCAATGGACCTCACAAAAATTATTTCACTTCAGCTGAATTCTTTATCAGCTGTTGTCTCATCTCTTAAAACTATGATTCCCTTTGCTTAGAAAACCCATGCATTCTAGTAGTGAACTCATTTAACACTGCAAAAACTCTTCTTGCTTTGCTTAATGCTCACACCAGAGTGCCTTCTTTAGGGAAAAATCCTGGGACAGATTTAGGAATCTGTCTCAGCTTCAAGTAACCCTTTGTGGATCTGTCAGCAGAGACAACAGAGTTTTTAGACCCAGAAATATACCTGAGTTTTTAGACCCAGAAATTTTTAACTGGCTCCATGTGACTATGGAAGAACCAGCCACAAGTGTCAGATGGCACCAACTCACTGAGCTGTCACCTTCATGGAACAAATAGCAATATTTGTGTGGCAATTCAGTGGCTGTGCATTTATCCACACCCAGGAACACCACAGCCTCGGATTGCAGTGGATCCGGGTCCAAAGTGACTACAGTACTTTCAATTATAACATTTACTTAAAAATAATACTTCAATTGTTATAGTGCCTAATGCTTTTCCATGATTATAGTACCTATGGTTCAGGATTTCCAAAGGCACTGCACTGACACTGCTTAATTCCACCCCAGCACACTGCACTGAGCTGGGTGGTAGATTGGTACCATTGCATCAAGGTAGGCACAAACACAGCAGGGAACAGTTGATGTTTGGGAGCTCTGACTCCCAAATAGGTGCTATTTTTGGTAAGAATACTGCCTCTTACAGCATATCTGATACAGATCATGCAATAAAAGATAAGATTATTGAATTAGATTAGATAGAAAACTAATCTTGTTTGGATCCTCTTGATTCTTGTTAAACCATAATCACTGTCCTTCATTTTTAATGTAGATGAGTGATGGGTTAACATTTTATGGTAGTGTGGAAAAGCCACAGAAGGATGACCTCCACAACACAGTGAACCAGAGAGTTTTTGGATCTATTTTAGTTGTGGAACTCTTTTCTCAGTGGTAATGGTCCTCCCTTTATTTGGTGTATAACATAGGGTAATTGGGGTTTATATCAAGATACACTCAAATAGAAACAGAATTAATATCAATCAGTCCTTTTTTTTCTTACTATGAAAAAATTGTTTCAATGATCTGAATAGACACAAGTTTATATTAATAATGATTTATTGAAGAATGATTCTGTCGGTCATGAATTGCACTGATTGTTTATACTTAGCATGGCTCTTGTGGTTTTAGAATTAGCAGATTTTATTAATTTTTTTAAGTTTGGAAGCCCTTGGATTTTTTCAATTCCTAGTAAGTTGCTTGACTACCAATTAAGTAGTTATTTAAATAAATTAGCTGAGTGACTGAATTGAAGAAAATGTCCTCTCTACATCTGCCAGAAAGCTTAAGGCTGGTAAAAGCTGGTTTAGCAATTAACAGACTATTGTTCCAGGAGCTAACTAGTGACTCACTTTCCTTAAAACACCCCCAGCACACACGTAGCACTTTAATAATATTTTATTTCTTTTAATAGCTTTAAAATATTATGATAAACCTATGACTTTACTTATCTAACTGCAGATTTAATCAAGTTTATTTTAAGAAATAAATGGGAGTTTTAATTAACAATTTTCTATCTTGATACTGAGTTCTGACAACATAATGACAGAAAGGGATGTGTTTTATTGCTGCAATTTCCTTTAAAATTGTCCACATACATTATCAAAGAGCAGGTAGCCTGAACATTAAGAGAATCTCTGAATGCAAATCTATCTTTTATTCCACACAGAAGCTGAATGTCGCTTTTTTGGAATAAACTATTCCATGTGGCCTAGCAGAGATCAAAGACTACCATTCATCAATGGTTTATCTTTCCCAGATACAGCTCTAGAGCTCCCCTTTATGAAACCAGCCATGCCTCAAGGGCAGCCTGGAACCACAGCCCTGGGATACAGCCCACACCCTGAACCTGCCTGTTCCTGGGATTCCAGAGGGCATCAACACCCCCAGAGTGGCTGTAAGGAATTCTTCCAAGTTCCCCCTTAACTTATTTCCATGTTGATTCTGGCTCTGAGATAGAGAAGCTACAGGTGGTAATTGCTTATTTAGATTAGCAGATAACATGCAGACAAGACATGCCCCAATAACAGGATTTATTGATGGAGCCTTTGGAAGGAGCTCATTTAAAAAGCACAAATATTGCTCAATATTAAACAGCTTCCATGTTTTTCTCCAACAGATATTTGAGTGGGCATGGGACTGGTTCTGCTGTATCTCACTTGTGAATGATGGGGGATGAGGACTTTGACCAGAGAGGATTTAGGCCTCTCATTCAGTCCAAATCCATCAGTATCCATTTCTGCTGAGCTCAAGAAAATGTGCATCTCCCTATTTAGCTTCTCTGTCTTCCTGCCAATGTTTCAGTGACCTGCTGTTCTGGACCAGTGAGCTCAGACATCTGAGGAGGGGAAAAGGAAGGTGTAAATACAAAGCTGGAGAAAAAGGCTGAAAATGAGAAGTGATGCTGCTTTTTTGGGCACCAGTGAAACTATCGGACTGCCTGATTGTATCACAGATGTGTCACTTGTGGGATTTATGCTGATTTTAGCTTCTATAATTTGTGAAAGAGGCTAAAAGAGGTTGTAGTATTAAGTATAACAAGTGTGCTAAGTTCACTTTTCCATAGGTACCGATTTTTTCTAGATGATCAAACCGCTAATAAAATGAAATGAAATAAAATCAGATTATAATCAGGGACATTGTTTTAAAATGGAAAACTCTGCCTAAAAGTACTTAATATAAGATGCAAATACAATTTAGAAGACATTATAAAAGCATATGTGCTTTTATCTACGTGTCCTTCATATTGTTGTCACACTAAAAAGCGAGAGAAGTATTTGCATGATGTTGTTACAATTTCACTATACTCTGATACTTTGTAATGTCTCATGCTTTTACTAGCTACGGTGAAATCTGTTAACTCCATTCGCCACGGATCAAACCCCCTTTTTTTTTTAATGTAAAACATTAAAAAGGAATGGGATTTGAATAAGAATAACACACAAAAAGTCATGCAGTTAAAAGACAGAAATAAACTCCAAAAGTAAGCTACACAAAGACACAAACTTCCTGAGTTTCTAATGGAATAGGCAGAATCCAGAGCAACCGGCAGGAGGGCAGCGTTCCCCGCCTGCCACGTCTACAGGCGGCTGCGGCAGCAGAAGACGCGGACACACACGGGGGTTAGATGCGAACGCTTTATTGAAGAAGAGGAGCCTGTGTTAGCCGGACGGGTTGGCCGAAGGGCAGAGGCACAGAGCGAGCAGCCCAGAGGCACACCGAGTGCACCGAGGCTCCGAGCTCTCTCCCCGCGCTCGCTCCGCGGACATGCAAGGGCTGCCCGGGTGGGAGCCGCCCCTCCCCGCCGCACTTACCGAGCCCCTGTACTTCTCCAGAGACACAAGCTTGCCCCTGATGTTTACAACTTTGAAAGTGTAAAAATCAGGCTCCTTCTGCCGCGTAGCGGAAAAGGCTAAGAGCAGGAGCGCTGCAATTGCGAGGAGCATGGCTAGAGGGATAAGGAGGACTTTGGGGAAGGAGGAGGCAGGCTGGTGCTCCACACTGCCCTCCGGGTCCAGCATGCTGCACGGCCGCCGCGCTCTGCCCGGCCCGGCCCGGCCGCGCTGCCGCAAACGCGGCGCTGCTGCAAACGGGCCTTTTGCGGCAGCCGCCGGCTCTGCCCGCTCCGCTCCGCCGGGACGGCTCCCTCAGGGGGCACACGCTCTGCAACGGAGCGATCCGTGCTGGAAATGCTGTCTGAGTGGTTACGGCTTTAAAGCACCGGCTGGCTCAGTCTGTGGGATGCCAGTCACAGAATGGCAGAATATTTTGGGTTGGAAGGCGCCCACAAGGATCACTGAGTTGGGACCCTTGAGGAACCTCAGAACATTTGGCTTTACTACTTCTGTTTCATTGTTCCTCCACTGCTGTATTGAAAGCCATGAATTCTTGATAATAACACTGATATTTCAGCCTAAGAAAATTTATCTCTTTTTTTTTTTTTCCCAATTACATGGTGTGCATGGACAGTTTTGAAACCAGAACTAACACTAACATATGAATACTGATATTAGCCTGTTTTCATGATAGCAACACCATTCCCAAAGTGCCAAGTCTGAAGGGACTTGGAACCATCCTTTAGAACTAATAATGACCCCAACAAGGTATTACCCCGACTTTCAGTGCCCTGTGTTTCGTAAAATAGACACAGATTCACTCTTAAGCGAATAGCCCATACAGGGATCAAAGTGATGTTGTTAAAGATCCTGCTTTAACTACATCCTTGTGATTTTTGACGGATTTGCAAAGGCCCTTTTTTGTGCACTAACTGCAGCGTCTAGTGAGTACGGTGTAATGTCAAAGGACAGCAGTGGCTTGGTTGCTACTGGTTACTGAGGGAGTGCTCCGAACGAGAGTCACAGCACTCAGCAAAACCAGAATCACCAACACGCCACATAACCCAGCCACATCAGCCAGGCCTGCAGGAAATGCAGCTCTGCACACACCTGCCAGGTGAGAAGTGAGTGTCCAAACCACTGATGTCACTGTGTGAGATGGAGAAGCCACACTGCCAGAGGGCTTTCAAGCAAGAAAGAGCCATAAAGCATCCGGAACTGAGTTTGGTATCAAAGCATTCAGACATTCAGAGCCAAAACACTGCCTCAGTGCACTGATGTCATTCTTGGGTTGTTTGCAAAAAAAAAATGCTATTTGTACAGTTTGCTACTATGCCTGCTGGAAGAAAGGGATTTGTACTTACAAAGTAACAACAACAGAAAGCTTTTGATGGTCATTGATTTCTTCTTGGACCACAAAACTGGTCAGCCATGGACAGCTATGATTCTGATAGTTCTTGGCAAAGAAAAGGAAAATGCAATGACTTACAGAAAATAAGTGGTTCCAAAGCATATTGGAAATTTATCTTTTGAAGAGAAAACTACATTTTATCATTTACATTTATTAAATCTCACTCTTTTTTTTGGGTTTTTTTTAAAAAGAATTTTGGTAGATCTTTGACATTTTGATTAAATTTGCTTAGGGAATTCAAGCATGACCAGCGTTACTGTAAGGGAAGAATCCTTATATAGCTAGATGAAAAACATATTTGAAGTTTTTAAGCATTTCACATTTTTCACATTTTTTATTGATTTCAGTTTTAGCAGACACCCAACATCAATAAATAATGTAATACGCTACAAAAATATATAGATTTAGAGAGGGAAAATCTTCTGTCATGGTCTCTACAGGAAAGATAGACTGTGATGAGAATGTGAATTTCTTTGCAGATAAGTGGTATTTTCCTGGATACTTTCCTGGCTGTACTATTGACCAAGCTGACAGTCAAGTTTTATTTCCTCATTTTATAAGTAAATTATCTAAGAAGATTTAGAGTTTCTTCCGAAATATCTGGAGAAAGAGAACAGGTTTTTTCAATTTAAAAAGATTTTTAAAACCTAGTAAATTCTAAAAATAATCTTTAAAAAATTGATCATCAGCATAATGTGGATTTTTTTTTGTCAGAAAATAAAAAACAAATCTACAATACACATGTACATTTTTGAGGAATAATATTTTAGTTGCTTGGTTATAGGACTAAAAATGAGGCCACATACTGCAATGTAAAAAGCAAGTTTTGCTCTAGAGAGGGACTTTATAAAATCTAATTCCTGCAGCTTTATGATTATCATCTCTGATTTCTAGATAAAATTTAGTCACTTTCAGAGTCATATTTTCTCCTGCAAATTGAGCCCAGAATCTGAAAATTTTTGATCACTGGCACTGATGATTTATTCTTTAAATAATGGCCCGCTGGCAGTAGAACTCTGCTTCCTCTTTTAGTGCCATGTTTCTATATTGCTCCCTGCCATAAAATATTCTTTAACATCAGCAAAGAAGGAGGCATTGTTCCTGAACACAGAGATAGAGACTATGTCAAAGGCTGTTGGCTTTGTACTGGTGCATGTTTTCTGAGCCAAACTGCTCTACCAGTTCATATTAAAGGCTATCCAACTATTTGAAGGAAATATGCCAATCAGGTTTGCAAACTGGCGTGTGTTTGCTCACTAGCATGTCTCAATGTTGATCTAGGAGAACTGTATCCAGCAGCAAGTATAATCTAGCTACTTCTGCAATTTACTCTTTGGCCTACTAAACCTAATAGAAATCTTTGTCAAATAAATTGGAATAGGCTGGAACCACCACCCAGTTAACCTCAGTTGTCCCCAGGGCAGCACTGCTGTTTCTGTTGCTGCTGTCCTGGACTGGCCTATGTACCTAAAGGTGAATCCCATGAGCAATACCCTGAGCTACCCAGTCCTAATTTTGTAAAGTGTGAACTTCAAGTGAACCGAAAGAAAAAAAAATACAGGTTACCTCTAAGGATTGTGCTGACTTCACAATACATTCAGAAGTATGTCTTGTCAGTATTACAGAATCCTGTATTACAGATTTTGCAACTTTTGTGTGCCTACACAGACTCCCTGAGGTAGTGTTTCTAACACTACTATTCATATTACTTTTAATAGTTTCCTTTGAATCCCTTTTGTAGTTCAACACTGATCTTTTAGTGCCTTATTTTCCTGGAAAGGCCTCCTTAGCCTGGGCTAGGAAGTGCCAACAACACGACATTTCACTGCCAAAAAGGGGTAGTACTGGATCACAGAGGGATTTGCCTCAGACAAGCACTTGCCAGCGCCTTTAGGTCACCGTCCAGCACTGCCAAGAGCCGGCAGGCTGGCTCTTCTCCCCCGAGACCTGCGGCTCTGCCAGCAGACACGCTGGCCAAGCCACTGTCCCTGGCTGCTGCCGGGGCCACCTGCACAGCCACGGTCAGGGAGCCTGGAGTCATTTCCCCAGGTGACCGGAGCACAGCCGCTCTTCTCCGAGCACAGGAGGAGGGGGAGAAGCCCTGGGGGAGCAGGGATCAATGTCCGGGCTCCAGCGAGCCCTACCCTGCTCCACAGGCCTGGGCAGCGGATGCCTTCATCGCTCTCCTGACGGGAGAGTGTACTGAGGAGGGGCCGGCCCCTTCTGCCACGCTTGCAGGGACAGGACCAGAGGAGATGGCTCTACGCTGAGACACGGGAGATTCAGATTAGATACTAAGAAAAAAAATTGTGCCCCGTGAGGGTGGTCAGGCAGTGAATAGGTTGCCCTATGGTGTCACCATCCGTGAGGGTGTTTGGGAGGCGTCTGGAGCTGGCGCTGGGTGCTGTGGGTATAGCGGCTGTGGGGATACTGTACGGGGTGCACGGTTGGACTGGGGGATCTTAAAGGTCTCTTCCAACCGTGCTGATTCTATGCAGAAGAAGAGGCCTGGGAAGAGAAACAAGGGGAAAAACTAGGATGGCTGTTGGGGGTAATTAAGAAGAAAAAATATGCTGCTTATTCCCTCATCCCCGCCTGCCGCTGTGGCACTGAGGGAGAAAGGCCCTGAACGCCGGGGAGACGGGAAGGGGGGGCGAGTCGCCCCCTCAGCAAAGGGGGCGTTCTGAGGCACGGGGGGCTCCCCGGCAGGGCCGGGGCGGTGCGGGCACCGTGCCCGGCTCGGTCCCAGCTGCCGCCGCCGCCGCCCCGCAGCGCCGCCGCCCTCGGGGCGCTCCCGCCCGCCTTCGCCCCAGAATGCACCGCGCCGCTGACATGGCGGCCGGGCCGGACTGAGCCGCCGCCGTCGGGGCCTGCAGCAGCCGCAGCCGGGCATGGCGGGGGCGCCGCGCCGGCTCCGCTAGCGCCGCACACAGGTACCGGGGCCCGGGGGCTCTCCGCGTCCGGGGGCGGCGGCCTGGGGGGAGGCGGGCTCAGGGGGTCCTGTCCGCGCCGGCGCCCCCCGCCCCAGCCCTGCCCCGCCTCGACGGCCCGCCGCGGCCTCGGGCCCCGCGCCCGGGCGGGGGAAGCGCCGGGTCCGCGGCGCGGGGGCCGCCGCAAGGTCAGCGGGGGGCCGGGGACGCATCCGGGCCGGAGCCGGTGCGTGCGGTTTGTTGTTCGTACGCCCCGTGGAATTAAATAATGCGGGGGGAGAGGGCACCGCAGCCGGCGAGGCCCGCGGAGAATGCCCCGTGTGCGGGGCTGCCCTCGAGAGCCGTGCCCGCTCCGCCGCGAGAGGTTCTCCTTGCCGTGGATTACGATCTGCCTGGAGTGACACCCAGGCATCCCTTCGCCTACGTGGTTGTGCTCTTTTGTTGGCTTATTTTGTATACAAATACAGCTGAACGACTTTGCTGCTTTTGCAGTATGTTGCAATTTGCCAGTTGGCTGAATGTGTCATATTACCTGAGGCCTCCTGGCTTTTAGGGTTGTTTCTGGGTATATCAAAGGAAGATGAGCTCATAACACACAGAGAAACAATGCAATCGCATTTAAGCTAAGGTAAAGATTAGTACATTAAAAAGATAGTTGTATTTAAGTATGGATCTAATAATTTTTTTATATCCATGCCACCTCCACGTCACTTGGCTTTCTGAGGACTGTGCCCTGGTTTTAGGTGTCGTTGCATTTGCTTGAAAATAGAGGATACATGTGTATGGTTTTGGCTTGTGCTCCCAGTTTCAGTGGTTGCTTTTTGGATAGTCTGACCCCAGGTAGTTATGACATAATTATTTCCGTGACAAGAAAAGTAAGCTAGCCATGGAGCTATGACTTAATTACAGTACCTGGCAGAAGATGCTATATTAGGAGTAAGAGGTCTCTTTTACAAATACCAATTTTGCAATGAGCTTTTTTTAATAATTTTTCTGCTTAACTTTAGTGTAAACCTTCATAAAATTAATTTTGTGGTAAAATTACCTTTTCCCAAGAGATATATTGGGATGTACTCCCAGAAGATAGGCACAGAGGGATCAGAAAGTTCCTCCTGTGTTCTGTTCTTGCACAGAGGACAGCTGGGACTTCCTTTTCATACCTCAGCTTGCCGTGCTCAATGCCCCGGGACACCTGCACTGTGCAGGGCATTTATCTAGTTCTTCCTCTGAAGGGAATTGCTGCAGTGGGGAGAAAGAAAGGGGGACAGGATTTCCCTGTCTTGTGCTTGAAAGCAAGATATTCCTGAGGAGCTCCTCTTGACTGTCTTGTGGCTCTGCTTGTCAGTCATGCTTCAGGATTGATACCATAAGGCAGTCTGACTGCCTGAGAGTATGTTCTGTGTTCAGTCCTGGCTTTTTAAACTTTACAAAGCATTTCTACTACAATAAGTTTATTTTTGTCTCTATCTTAGTGAAATAATGCAATACTGGTACTGACTTGTATTGAGAACCCAGAGAAAGAAGGATCCTGCAGTTTGCTTAGTGGATTAATTTGCACAATGGAAGCAATCCAGTGAAAGTCAACATTTCTCATGCTTTTGGCACATTAACACTATTTTGATATTGCTTGATAAATCATTTAACTTAGAAATACAAAAGACCTAAATTTTGTAACAGTGTCCATGAATTTATTTTTTACTCTTTTTTTTTTTTTTTTCACAGAAATGCATGCATACATGCATGTATACTCATACTGTATCCTTGGTTTGTAATTTTGATTCTAAGGTTTCACCAGTCTTTGGAAAAAACCCAATTTATCAGATGTTCTTAGATTTTATTTTCATTTCTGTTGATGCATGAAATACTGCTGCCAGCAAGAAGTAACTTTCAGATTTTAGTTTTCAGTGTCAGCAAAGCTTGACACAGGAGTCTGGAATCAGTTTTGTGTTACAAACGATTGTGACTCAGTCCGCTGAGCGTGGCTGTGTTCTTGACAGCTTTCCTGGAGTTGTGATTTTCAGCGTGTTTCTTCCAGTAGGGAAAGTGCTGGATGCTGGTGAAGAGGCACAAGGGTATGGTAGAAGATCTGTTTGCTTTCCCCGTGGTTTGTGAACTGGTTTGCAGCTGGTATGAAGCAGTTCAAAGACCATCCCTTCCTCAAGGATTCCAGTTTGAGTGATGGGCTGGTTCACTGTTGTTTAAATACAAGATCCAGATAAACTTCTGTGCCACAATACATACTGCTGTATTGTCATTTAGCATAGCACTGAGCATAAGTGGAAGGTTAAGATCAAGGTGAAAAAATTAGTTTCAGTGTGTGGCTGCCATTTAAGCCAGTTTTATGATCATCTGAGGCCTCTGGAAGTCTCTGAAAGGCTCTAAACCAGTGCAGTGCTGTGTTGTGCTCCCCCAGCCTCCTCGTGGGTCCTTGGGCTGATGTGTGTGTTTGGGTTTGAAGTTCGAGCTCCCTCGTATCAGTTCCTGCTCTGCTCCCACATGAATGGTGCGGCACTTGGGGAGACTTGGGGCGGGTGCTGCCCCTCTTCAGGGTTCGCTGCACTTGGGTCTGAGGTGTAAAGAACTGCTGCAGTAAAACAGAGCATCAGAACCAAAATGTGCAAAAGCATGAGGAGCCTCTATGGAATAGAGAGGTGGGGGAGACTGTTAGTGTGGCTGAGAGAGGACAGCTGTGCCGAGCTTGGCACGGGAGGCAGCAGCAGTAGTAGGGTCAGAAAGAGGTACCCAGTTCTTGGTGTTGGGTGACGTTAGTTTTTCTCACCTTCCCAGTGAGTCATACAGTGCTGTAGAAAAAACAGTGAGTCAATGCAGAGTAGTCTGTAACAAGCATATCCCTTATGGATCTCCCATCCAGCATATTTTGCTCACTCCAAAATTTAATTGTAAGATATTTGCACATACCTGTGTTACTAAGTTTTGTATCAGCCAAAGCCTTTCTTGTTACTTCATTTATTCGGCAGTATTTCTCTAAATCAGATATCATCTTGTTACAGTGTTATGTATTTTCTACATATGTATATATACATAGTTATATATCTAATGATTACTCCTTAGATGTTTTCAATCTTCCACATAATAAATACAGCATCAGAGCTTCCTGTCTTCACTGAGCCCAGAGTGCCAGTTTTGTTGCACCCTTGATTGGTGCATTAAAGTTTATGTACGCTGTGCTGACTTCCTTCTGGGTAGATTTTGGCAGTATTATCCTTACCAGGATAAATTCTATAGCCTGTAGTAAGAGGGAGTTCTGGAACACTATGTAGCACTTATGTTTGTTACTAAGAATATCGATGGGTTTAGTGCTGGTGGAGTCTGAAGCGCTTTAGTGGCCAGTAATCTCTGATAGTTTTAGTTTTAAGTACTTTGGAAAAACATCAAGCATGAATAGTAGGTTGTACTGAGTTATGTCTATTTCATCATGAATCAAACATAAATGTGTGATAATTTTTTTAAAACTATTGACAAAGAACATGGGAGAGGTTTGTAGGAGTTCTCAGACAGAAAAATGGGCCTAAGACCCAGAAAAGACCCCCCCCACCCCAGCACATTAGGGCTGTCCGTAGACATCACCTGTGCTGCACTCTGAGCAGAGTGCAGAAGACAACCTTTCCTATTGTTCCTGACTGTGGCTATAACCTTTGTTTGCAGAATTTCCTTTTATTTTTGTTGAGGAAGTTCAGCTGGGCTATATTGGTAGTGAGGCGAGGGGGGCTCTGAGGGTAATCACCCCACTTAGTGTTGGAAGGCTGGCTGGGAGATTTGAGCTTAAGGACAATCATAATGGGAGAGATAAAAGCAGGTCTTGGATAAAATACAAGTCTCCATATCTCAAAGGAGGGAATGCTTTATAGAAACAGGGTGATAACACTTATGTTTGTAGTACTTTTTGTGTTTATATTTTATCTAGTACTCCCCAGGGAAACAAAACTTAAAAGCCTGTCATCTTTCCCTTTAGTTGCCTTTCTACACTGTAGTACCTACTTTTGGGCATTTCAGCCAGTTGGGACCACATTTTAGAACATATTTGAAGTAATGGCAAAGGGTCATTGAGTTTTGGTCTGTTTTCTGGAATAATTATGCCTCAGCAGAGGAGAGGTCTCTGCTGAGGGGGAAGCAGGAGGAAGTTCCATTTCCTTGTAGGGAGTAGCTACAAATCAGACAGGGCTCCAGCATGTCTGCTCTGCTTGCCCAAGGGGCTGTGATAGAGAGTGTGACAGAGGAGCACAAAGTGAACGTCTAGGAAACCAGGTGGAGTCAGTTCTGCTGTTAATGAAATTATTAAAAAAAGCTTTGCAAAAGAACAACTCAGAAGGCAAGAGCTCACTGTTTAACTTGGCCTTCATCTTTGAAGAGGCCCTGTTATGTCAGATTCTGACTCTAAATGTATGTGTTTGAGGGAGTTGAATACAGTGGAACAACTTGAGAGGAAGAAGTGGTAGAAGAGGTAGAAATATCTTCTTGAAAGTTTTTTGGTGGTTTTCTTTTCCCCCCTGTTTGGAAGTAAGCCGTAGTCTGATTCTTTGCAATTCAAATGCAGAGTTTTCTAATGCTTGTCTGTAAAGTGGAGGAAACAAAAGAAACTGGCAAAAATGAAAGTGAAACATTCTTATGTCTTCATTTTGTGAGCTGAAAATGAATTCTAGCCAAAGCTGATTTAAACGTTTTTAAATTGGTTGCTGTAGGTAGGTATAGATTTTTATACTTTTCTGAAGTTTAAGGTCAGATGGTATCTTATTTGACCTCAAGCTGTTGTATTTCAGCCAGATAATTTTCCTAAAAAGAGCCAAGAGCTAGATTTCGGAGGAGTAATTGGCACTGTACACTCAGAAAGCAGGGTAAACTGAGTCCCATGTAACACTGGGATATTGAATTATTGAAATATGCTAAACTGGTTTCAACAGGTTAATCATACCCCATTTTGCAGACACTGGTTTTGTTGCCAGCCTTACTGGGAGAAAATTCTGCTTTGATTCCAGGTCTTGCAATTTGGTATGAGCCTGAGCTTGTAAGAGGTGCCATCCAGGTTTCTACAAAGATGCCACCTCAGCACTGATTCACTTCACTCCAGTGCTTTGTTTCCAACCAACTTATTTTTTTTAGAGGCACTCCTTTCCCCATTTCCCTCTCTCCCTCTGTCATGTTGATGGCCAATATCTGACAGAGGATGATCTTTTTGTGTCTGTCCTGGGTTCAGGAGAGGTTTCTTTTTGTTTTTCATACTGAGTTTTATTAGTTGGTTTGTTTTGCAGTTTGTTGTGAGATGGTAATTTGGTTGCTATTGAATATGTTGCAGGAGTTAAAATTATTTTTTGTTAGCTAAATTATTTCCATATTAAAGAGCAAAAGCAAAGAAAAAGAGACTCCAAAGTTCAACAACATTATTATTGCACTTGCATTTCAGATTCTGCATTCATTGTGGAACTGCTGACTTTTATTTCATACAGAGTATTGTCTTATGAAATGTCATGACCTCTCTTTATTCGTATTTCTTAGGAATAAAGACTATATATGCTTTTTAACATTATCTACTTACATTTGATTACATTCTTGATATGCAACACTATCACAGTACTCAAATCATTAGCTCGGTTCTAGTTTTTACTAGCAGTTTCTTTAGTTACTTTTTCTCATTTGATTAAAGATTATATATTCTCTTTGAATATTTAATTGAATGGATGAGATAAAATAATTTGAATAATTTTTGCAGATTTTTTTAAAACCTACTTTCAAAATTTGACAACGTGACACATAACCCCAAAACGCAGCCCCACTTCTCCTCCAATGCCGGAGTTTCACGGTAGCTTTAATCTGGAAGTGGTGCCAACAGGAGTTGTCCCCACCCTGCGAGTTGTTTGTTATTGCCAGGCGTGCTCCTCCTGCCTGGTGCCAGCTTTATGTTCGGCTGGATTGGTTTTCTGGTTTGGTGGCCGGCAGGGAGGGAAGAAGCAGCCCCGGGATGGGCAGGAGCAGCCCCGGGGAAGGAAGGAGCAGCCCCGAGGAAGGAAGGAGCAGCCCCGGGATGGGCAGGAGCAGCCCCGAGGAAGGAAGGAGCGGCCCCGGGATGGGCAGGAGCAGCCCCGAGGAAGGAAGGAGCAGCCCCGGGATGGGCACGAGCAGCCCCGAGGAAGGAAGGAGCAGCCCCGGGATGGGCACGAGCAGCCCCAGGGAAGGAAGGAGCAGCCCAGGGAAGGAAGGAGCAGCCCCGGGATGGGAAGGAGCAGCCCCGGGATGGGAAGGAGCAGCCCTGGGATAGGAAGGAGCAGCCCCGGGATGGGAAGGAGCAGCCCCGGGATGGGAAGGAGCAGCCCCGGGATGGGAAGGAGCAGGCCCGGGATGAGCAGGAGCAGCCCCAGGGAGGGAAGGAGCAGCACCAGGGAAGGAAGGAGCAGCCCCGGGATGAGCAGGAGCAGCACCAGGGAAGGAAGGAGCAGCCCCGGGATGAGCAGGAGCAGCCCCAGGGAGGGAAGGAGCAGCCCCGGGGAAGGAAGGAACAGCCCCAGGGAAGGAAGGAGCAGCCCCAGGGAGGGAAGGAGCAGCCCCGGGATGGGAAGGAGCAGCCCCGGGATGGGAAGGAAGGAGCAGCCGCGGGATGGGAGCAGCCCGGCGGTGGCCGTGAGGGAAGGGCGGTGCGGCTCCGGCTGGAGCCGGGGCTGCCCCGCGCTGCTTCCCCCGAGCCTGGGGCTGCCCTCGCTGTGCCCCCGGCCGCAGCTCAACGGGGAATTGCTGGGTCTTTGTTGGTTTGGGGAGTTTTTCTCCCCTCCTAAGGTTGAACAAGTAAAGCATGATTAGTTTAGAATTTGAAAGAATCATGTTGCCATTTCTCTTCTGGTTACATGAAATTAAAAACCAAACCCACCGTAGAGGTTAAAGGCCGGGAGGTGTACAGAGCTGTAGCAGCGCCCCAGTCTCTAGAGCAGAGCTTTGTACCGGTGTCAGGGACTGGAGAAACTTGAATTTAACTAACCTGGGGGGACCTGGGCTCTCCTTACCACCCTGAGGCTTCAGCAGTGCTGGTACAGCTGGGCAGGAGTTCCTGCTGCTTTTTGGTTAGAATTGCTATGGGAAAGACTGGCTACAATCCAAAGGCAAATATTATTTGATCTTTGTGACTTTTGATCTTGAAGTAAGAACCAGGTGCAATCAGTATTTAATAGAAAATAGATGCAATATTAACTGAATTGTGAGATAAAATACTTATCCATTGGAAAGAATTTACGAATGGAGATTTTTTTCTTCTTCAGTTTTTATATTTTACTAAAGAACTTGATGCTAATGGCATCTTCAGGAAAATTCTTGTGGCCTTTGTTTCTTTGATTTTTCACCTTTGAAAGATATGTATTTTCAATTATATCAATAGAGACTTAAGATAACTGTTTTTAGTACATGCTTTGTGTCCTGAAGTATTTTCTGATTTGTGTCTCATTAAAATGAGATAGTAACTGTATTATATAGCCTGAAAAAAAAAATACTGTACTTCATACTGATAATATTCAGAAAGGTTTTTTTGGTTGTTGGTTTTTGTTTTCTTAAGCCGACATTTTAATCTGATCCTTTTTTCTGGTTCTTGTTTTTAAAGTACAAAAGTATGCTGTGTACTTTTAATAGCTGTAATTCATAGACTTTTCTATTATTTTTTTTCTTCACTAAATGGTAAGGGATGGGTTCTTTAAAACCCAGAAATTTCCATGGGTCATGCATTTACCTAGCAAATATGCAGCTGGACAGGAAAGAGAATTTCTGCATGCCATATTTTGTTATAGTTTTAAAAAAATAGTTTTCTTCTTTGTCTGATGCTTCATTCTCGGAGTTTTCAATTGCTGTCTAAATGTTATTACAAAGAAAAAAATCCATTTTCTTGTTGCAGATCTTGCCTTCATTTTCTCTATTAGTAAAACTAATTCCTTACAAACAGACCCACTTGTGCTGTACCTCCTCCCACTGGAAGCACAACCTTTGAGTTGTCTCCAACATAAATCTCAGATGATCATATACCACCTAGAGGCCTGAGGTTTAGATGAGGAAAGTTAATCTGTAGCTAAACAAAATATTTACTATTTGTGTTTTTGGTTTTTTTTAATCTTACTTAATTGCTGGCAGTTAATTTATATGAAAATAGGAGGTGCAGGTGATTGGTCAGGTTTGTTATTAATACTTTGAGCTATATCTCTAAATGCTTTTTAAAATCAGTTAATAAAATGGAGCTTGCTAGCTGGAAACTGAATTAGTTTCCTCTAGTGGCTAATTTGAGCTGTGCGTTTATTGAGTGGTACTTTTTAGATGTGTTAATTTTTTTCTTTTTTTCCCCAGTGTAGTTGCAGACATCTTGGTTCTTGTTTTTGTTCAGAAAGCCAGAAATAGGAAGGACAGAAAAAAGCAAGCTGTTGGCAGGTTTATCATTGAGTGTTTTTTAGCATGTTCTGCCATTTTTTTGTCTCTTCGTAGCCCTTGTCTTTTAAATACAAATCAAAATAATCAAAGTTTTCATGAGTTTTATTTTAATACTGAAATGTATTGTGAAAATATACTTATGCCTGTGGGAGGAATATGCTTCCTATAATAATTTATATTAACACCTTCCTTTAGAGAAGTTTATTTAATGTCCTGTCTGCATAGAGATTTATCTTTTTCCTTAGTTTTTAAAAATGTCTTCTCATTATTTCTTCAGTAGACAATCAGCTACGATCCTTGCCTGCACAGAGGATTTAAAATCAACGGCAAATTGCTGAAGAATTGCACTTCAAGCGGTCTCGAGACAGGAGAAGCAGGTCTTCACTATAATGGAAGAGGCCAAGAGCTCAAAGAATGGAAATCATGACCCAAGGAAGTCTGTCCGTCTTGTCTGTGAGGAAGGCAAAACAGTCAAAGTTACAATTAATCAAAATTATAAATATAATAGAAATGACAAATCTGTGAAGGATGTCGGGAGAAGTTCTCCAAGTGGGAATAGCAGCAGAAAAAGTAAACAAAATGATGTTTGTTCTGAAAAACAAGGAGAAAATAAATCATGCAAAGTAAATAGTTGTATTCCTGGAACTAAAGATTTGGGATCAAGTGTTCAGGATCGAAGTCATGGAAAAGGAAAAAAATTTTCTAATTTATCATCAGCAATGGAAAACGTGAAACAGACAAAATCCCAACCAGTGGGAGAAAACGCTCCAGGCTCCCATGTTTCAGGGAATGGGGTCAGTATGGAAAGCTTAACAGCTACTCAGAAAGGGAAACTGGTGCTGGAAAATCCAGTGGGAGTTCATACTTTGAAGACTAGTGTTGATCAGGCTGGTGATCCTGGTAAGACTGCTGCAGATCAAAGAAAAATGGAGCATAAGCCTGATGACTTCAGTGAGTATTAGTTAACACTGCCTTATTCCATTTTCTTCTGGTGCAATGCTGACAGTCTGAAATGGGCTTTGAAATGTTTCTGTTGGTGTTATTTTTTTCACATGTACGAAGTTGCTGGTTGCATTTAGAAAGAACATGATGTTCATACGAGCATATTGCTTAGGGAACAAGAGATTATGATAATAGCTGTCCTTTTTTCTTATGCCTAAGACCTAAACATCTTTGTAAGCTACTTAATGTGCGTGGGTTTTAGGCAATTTTGTGAATATAGTGTCTTAGGAAGGGGGAACCCTTTGTAATATCATTGCCACTTAGGGAAATGCCAGTTATTACTTCTTTTCAGAAAGATCAGGGGGAAAATGGGCAAGGAAAGTTCCTATTATATGTAGAGGGGAAATATTTACTTCTTTTCTGTGACTGTTGTGCTCTTTTTGTTACTAAAAATGTTTTGAGTAGGCTTTGGCAGGTGGCTTTTTGATTTAGGGAGCTCTGGAATACCTGTCATCCATCAGTGGTTACCCTTGTGAGTGTGCACTTCTTACAGATGTTTTTCAATGTCAAAATTAAATATATTGATCTAGCTTTGTCTCACCAGGCTAATTCCATAGCTCAGAATTTGTCACACTTCTTTAGAATGCTTTTTTTCTTTAATGAAAATACTGTTTTAAGATGCCAGCCAGTGTAGACCTTCTGTTTGAAGTATTTCCCACAGCTGCAGCAGTTGCTTGTATGGAAATACAAGGAAAATAACAAAGTGTGTGGTTTTTTAGCTGTCTTAATAGTGTTTAACAGGAAAAACAAATTCAAGTGGCAGCATCCTGTGATCAGTCAGCTCTTTGTAGACCCCCATTATGTACTGTGGGGACCATCTGTCACTGAGAAACCAGGACTTGAAAACTTACTCAGCTTTGATTCCTTGCTAGTCTGGGGGCACCGATCTCATTTGAAAGGGAAGAAAAAGGAGAAGAAAAGACAAAGCACAAATAACCCTCAGTTTTGCTTATGTAAAAGCGACTGGAATAATTTGCTGTGGATGTTTGCAGAGATGAGTGGCCTGTGACCAATGCATAGGCATGTGGAGGAACTGGCCCCGTGGCACTGGGCTGAGTTTTTGGGAGCAGCAGCGTTGCAGAGCTCAGTGGGAGAGAGGTGTCACGGGGCGTTCAGGGGTGACTCCAGCAGCTTCCAGGCTCAGGGCTGGCATTGCCTGCTGCCTGCCTCTGTGGGGTCATTTGGGTGAACCTAAATCTCGGATTTACCTCCCTACAAAATGCGTTGTGTACAGTAATTTTATGCCTAATATTTATTGTTTCTTTTACAGTAGGGCATGGGGATCTTGTTTACTCCGTTCTGGACGGCAAAACCCTTTCTTGCTTTGAGCAATTGAAGAGACTGTGAATTTGACTGAAACACAGAATTAATCTACCTTTTTATTTTGTGTTTTTGACAGCACTCTTAGTAGCAGATTAGTCTCTGAAGTCCTTTTAAAATACTGCTTAACTTACTGGAACAGTTTTAATGTTTAAGGTGATCTTGGGCAGTGTTTGGATAAAAAACTGGAATGTAACTCTAATTTGTGTCTGGTTCTTAGCTGCTCTGTACTCTAATTTTCACTTTTCCTCTCCTTGAATGACTCTTAAGAAAGTAACTGTTTCTTGCTTTAGGTAAAATAAAGAATTCTGAATCAACAAAAGAACATGCATTGGAAGCGGATTATTTAGAAAACACTGGTGTTATTGATGAATCTAATCTGACAGTTGAACAGCAACTAGGATTGAAACAAGCTGAAGAACGTCTGGAAAGAGATTATATCTCCCGACTTGAAAAAGTAGGTTGGGTTATTTATCAGATAAAAAAGAAAATGTGTGTCCTCTTTCATTATCATCACCATATTTCTGGTTGGGTGGTGTTTCTACTACAGCCTGCTGCCTCTTGTTTCTTTCTTCTTAATAATGAGTCACTTTCTGATCTAAACTAGTGTCTCCACTATTTGGCTAGTTGTTCATCCTGGCAGATTATATGGATTAGAAACTTTGTGTTCCTTTCGTGGCACATGTAGCCTTTGCAGAACAATTTTAATTTTCTAGATCTGAACGTTTACAATTCCAGTATTTAAATAAGATTTTATCTTATAAGGTTTAAGTCTGGTTGTCTGGAAACTGAGAATGCAGGACTAAAAAGAACCTTGAGCTTTCTTTAGTGTCTCTCACCAGTCTCAGTTGCTATATTGGAGATGACTGCTTAAAAATGTTCACCTAAATTGTTCTTAATATTATCTCTAGTGACACAAATGTTGAAGCCAGTGTAGGTAACCCAGAAGATTTTGTTAATATCTTATGGAAGCATTTTAATCCCTCATATGTTGTCCTAGGAAAATAACCAAAAGTTTATTTCTTCTTTTTCATAACACTGTGCACATAGGAAAATCATTCCCATTCCTGCAGTCAAACCTTCTTTAGGCTCTCTTTGTTCATTGGTCCTGAGGGTTTTTAGTTCCTGGTTCATTCTTGTTGCTTTTCTCTTGACACCCATTGTGTAAGTGGTGTTCAAAATTGGACATGCAATTCCAGCTGAAGTCTTACATACAAAGAGGAAAGCTGACTTCATCTCTCTGAAATATGGCATTTTCATTTAGGATCTCTGCTTTTTCAGCAGCAGTAGAATATTGGCTTAAAGTTGGACCAGCAATGATTCCCATGGCCTTTCCTTAAGAATTGGTCCATCAGGTGTTCCCAGCCCTTTATGTTTTGCAGTTGATAATACCTAAGGAATGATACTTTGCTGTGATATTATTTAGTTGGGGGTTATTTATTCAATTTCTTTAACTTTTTTGATATCTGAATTTTTGTCATTTTACATTTTTTGTATCCTCTTCCAAGTCAGTATCTTTTACATTTATAGTCAGCACACTTTCTGTTTCATTTCCTACCTCTTCAACAAAAGTGTGGATATTTCTGCCCCCACAGGGACCCCTGCTGAAGAATACTTGGCACATGCTTCTAGGTAGGAGTGCTCTGAGGACAGTTCTCTCAGTTCTCTCAGCAGTTTTGCTCCCACCTTACTGTTCTTTATTTAGGTAGTGTTTATGGTCTCCTTCTGAGACTGATACTATGACAAGTGACAAAGACTGTAAAATTCAAATACAATGTCTGCTGCTGCTGCTTCTTGAAGAGCTGTGACTGATCTTTAAAAAAGCAACCCTAAGATTGGGTTAGTGCAATTGTTTGCAGCAGATCAGGTTGTCACCTCTGACCTGTTTTTTCCCTATGTGCTTATTAAAAATTGATTACAGTATTTTTCTGAATGCTAATTCTGACTGGTGTCTAATTCCTTGGTTCATCTTATTTAGCCCTTTAAAGATATTCTTAAGTTTCTCTTTCCTGATGATCTGGAACCTTCCCATTCTCTGTGAGTTCTTTAAAATACAGTTGGCTCTTATAGATTAGCTCCTTGAGTATCCAAGGACAAATTTCATGAGACCTGGCTTATTAGGATGCATCTATCTTACACAAGTAGTGGTCTGTAACTTTTCTGTCTTGTTATTTTGAGTTTTTGCCATTTTCATTGGATTAAAGCATAATTAGATGACTTGAAAAGTCTTCACAATAAAGGCAAAATATAAGTTATTACATGATTCAGCCTTCCTGGCAACATCTATTAGCATAATACTGCAGACCAATATTGTAAAGAAACACAAAACTTTTCAGAAATACTTTTACTGCTGATACTCACTTTATTATAAAAGAATGGTAAAATATTTTTTATCTATTTCAATCATCAGACATCAAATACTTGAATCTTCCCATGTCACCAGGTGTAACTGTCTGTAGGTTGTTTTCCAAATGGATGTTTAATTTCATTTTACTAGGTACCTGTCTTAGAGAAAATAGGGTTAAAAAAATTGGTAATTAAAGCAATATTTTAAATTTCAATTTACTCTGTAGCTGGGGAGTATCAGACTGGTTTTTTTCCAAAAGCAAAAGGTCAAACTCAGTAAGTGGTAAATGGAAAAACTTGCCCAAATTTAACAGTGGTTTAGGTCTTCATGTGGTAAGTCAAATTTGTTTAACTGATCTGTGATCCACCTCAGTGTCTTAAAATGGTGTTCATTCATTGTTGTGTCACTGTTTAAACATCTGGTGTTTTAAGTATACTTTTTGGGTTTAGTAAATATAGATGTGTTAGAATTAGGACGAAAATGTGAAAGTAGTTTTTTTTCTCACCCAGCTATTGGAAAAGTCTAACAGATCTGGAGAAAATCTAAATTGTTTTTTTTTAACCCTTTTGTTTCTGTAGTGAGCTTTTTAAAAGGTTTCCCATCTCTGTAGCTGTGATCTGTTAGAGCAAGAAGATAAAATTGCAGGATGAGACAGATAAAGTGAAGTATTTGGGAACCGCCCCTTCTCTTGCAGAGCCCTCTCTGCCTTTGAGTCCAGCAGGTCTTAATGGTTTCCTGGCTGAATAAACTCCATGGTATCCCCTCATGGACCCTGGGAAAACAGCTTCCCTTCTTCCCCACCATCTCTGGGTGTTTGGCTGCTTCTTGCACACTTGGGGATCTCCCAGGGGCCACTCTCCATTTGTGTACTCCATCTCTGCCAGGCTCTGTGTCCAAAAAGGTGTTTCTTCTGCAAGTGTCCCCAACTCTGAGCACTCCAGAGCATCCATCCCAACTGTGAGCATTGTAGAGCATCCATCCCAGCTCTAAGCATTGCAGAGCATCCATCCCAACTCTGAGCACTCCAGAGCATCCACCCCAACTCTGAGCATTGCAGAGCATCCACCCCAACTCTGAGCATTGCAGAGCATCCATCCCAGCTCTAAGCATTGCAGAGCATCCACCCCAACTCTGAGCATTGCAGAGCATCCACCCCAACTCTGAGCATTGCAGAACATCCATCCCAGCTCTGAGCATTCCAGAGCATCCATCCCAGCTCTGAGCATTGCAGAGCATCCACCCCAACTCTGAGCATTGCAGAGCATCCATCCCAACTCTGAGCATTGCAGAGCATCCATCCCAACTCTGAGCACTCCAGAGCATCCACCCCAACTCTGAGCACTCCAGAGCATCCATCCCAACTCTCAGCACTCCAGAGCATCCATCCCAGCTCTGAGCATTGCAGAGCATCCATCCCAACTCTGAGCATTGCAGAGCATCCATCCCAGCTCTGAGCACTCCAGAGCATCCATCACAACTCTGAGCATTGCAGAGCATCCATCACAACTCTGAGCACTCCAGAGCATCCATCAGAGTTGGAATAGCATCAGGCCTTGCTGGAGGAGCCCACCTTGGCTGAGCACAGTGATTGGGAAGTGGCTGTGTTCCCCAGGCTGCCTGGCCACACCCTTTCTAACTGGGCAGAGCCAGCAGCGTGTGACACAACAGCACAGCAGGACGCAGCTGAGCTGCTGCCATTTCCTCATCAGGGAAAGGCAGGGAGAGGCTGAGGTTTAGCCAGTAATTAAAAGCTTCACCTGACAGGGGAATAGCTTACTGGTCTTTAGGTCAGCCTTAAGAAGCATAAACTCCTCAGTCGTAATCTTACCTCACTGAATTTACTGAGAAATGTAATTCTCAAGTCATCCCACTTCCTTCCCTCACTCTCCCCTCTTGTCATACAGGTAAAAATCCATTTCTGTTTGTTTTTTGAAGATTGCTTAATGTTTGCAAAGCACCTTTACATTAAAAGTGTTACATAATAGTTTATTATTATTATTATTCAAAGAATTGAGTTTTTCAGGCACTACTGTTAGAAATACTGGTTTTAATCTATGGCAATTTTTCCTCAGCGCTCCCCAGAATACACCAACTGTCAGTATCTATGCAAGCTCTGCTTAGTCCACATTGAAAATATCCAGGGAGCCCACAAGCATATTAAGGAAAAACGTCATAAGAAAAATATAATGGTAAGTTAACAAAATCATGACTACTTTTTTCTTTCTTATACTCTTCTGTTTTTTTAATTTTGTTTTTGAAATCAAAATTTTTTGTTGTGTGGTTTGTTTTCTTTGATCATGTTCATTTAGGTGAAAGTTTGTATGCTGAGCAGAGATCTACAAATTTCTGTTTTCTGTTTAAGAGGAAGGGCTTGATGATTTGTCCAGGCAGAGAGGAAAGGACAGTTTTGGTCATTGCTTCTGAATTAGTGGCTCTGAGCAGTGAGCAGTTCGTCATGCTTTTAGTAAGAGAATGAAAGGTAACTTAGTTGAGAAATATGTATTACACAAAATATATATTCAGTTTTTCTGTTCTCTGAAAATAATGCCATTGGTAGTAGGGATTGGAGGTGGGGCTGGGAATGTTGGTTTTATGGTTTTTTATACTTTGGCTGACTTGTGAAGTTTAGAAGAGTTACAGGAGGGAAGGATTCAGTTAATTCATAATCACCCTGGGTTTATTAATGTACTTAATATGAAAAATAGTTCTAAGGCTTACAAAGAGAAAACCAGTTTCCTTGTCAGATACCATGGTGCTATGGTTTGCTCTAAAGAGCTGTTACATGCAAGAAATCCAATAAAAGGTGCACAGATTTTCTTGCCAGCCCATTTTTGTAAATGCTGATGAAGAGCTACAGATTACCCAGGATGTTGGATTTTGTCATTTAGATGGTTAAAATTACTCTTTCTATAACCATTCTCCAAAATTCAGTCAAATTACTTTCACATGTTTCCATGGATTTCTTGCCATACTTCTGTTTTTCATTAATGCTCTAATTCTAAAACGTGTGCAAGTCATCACCTGGAAGACTCCAAATGCCATAAATCCATTAAATCTCAGAAAGTAACATTTTTACATTATGGTCAGTGATTATTTGTAAAGCTTCTCTCACTGTCTCATAAATTGCATCATGCTTTAAAAAAAAAGCCAGTCCTATGATTGATCTATAAATGCTTCCTTGCCATGCTTTCCATCTGGGCATGAAGATGAGAATTGAGCAATGAGATTTCTTTAGCACTGAATGGAATTCTGGAGGACAGTGAGCAGTTTCACTTTTTAACACTTACCCCAGATAGCTTTCTGTGCAGCATCATGGTGATACCTTTGTAACTGTCTTAAATGTTACTGCATAAAATGCTCCTGTTTCTATCTCTGTGAGATACATGGCAATCAAATAAACTCAGCAGCAACTGTGGTTTCCCAACTCAAGAAAAATCCTAATGTGATGACATAAAAAAACCCTATACTACTTTAAAATGCTCATATTCTTTCTTACACTTATTTTGTTCAGATGAGAACAGAAGAGTTGAGAGATGCAGCCTAGAACTAAAACATATTCATACTGTACTGTGTTTTCTTAGAGCATATTTATTTTATAGTTATTATTTATTTCAGTCATATCTTTCATGCAGTTAATGAATTCATGGAACAAGAGGTTGTTGTGCTTAGTCCCAAATGACTTGATGCATCTGACGTGTTCTTGCTGTTGGATGGGTGCACTAAATCCAGTACTTTCTGGAACCAGCTGTTTAAGCAGTAATGGGACTCAACTTATAAAATTTCCTTGGAGCTAGGAATACTTTTTCTGCCTTTGATAACTTTCCTTCAAGTAGAATCCACTCTGAAAAAATCCATGTGACTTTTCCAGCTCAGTTACTTTTATGATGTACAATTACAGCTTTTTATTTTCTTGGTTGAATTCTACTTCAGAACTGTCAGACAATGTGGTTCAGGAATGGAATACAGAAGATTCCCTCTCCAGCTGCCAGCTGTGAAATGACATTTTCTGTTTTAAACACTGAGCATCTGCTCTCATTCCTGGGACCACACTATTGTATTGCCAGTTAGGCCAGGCAGAGTTCCTGCCTTTGGAAGTGTTGGTCAGGACACAAACAGCAACCAGCACGTTCCAATATAGCAGGAAGAGATAGCCTTTCCTCTAAAATTGCAGTTTTTAACGACATCATCCCTCCATTGTTCAGGAGAAGCAGGAGGAGAACGAGCTGCGGGCGCTGCCGCCGCCCTCGCCTGCACAGCTGGCTGCTCTGAGTTTCACTCTCATCCAGGCAGCAAACGAACAGGGCATCTCAGATGAGGACTTCAGAGTTCGGCAAGAGATTGTAAATGAGATGGAGAAAATTATTCAACAGCCCTTACCAGGTATTCATAGTGTGCTCCATTTGCTTTAGGTGAAAACTTTTTGTTAATTTTATATATATAATTTTGATACCTTCGTTAATGGTGAGTGAGTGCATTTGGGGTTAAATTATCTTGATAGTGTACAATATTAATATATACAGACTTTAATACATTCTGGCAGTGGATTTTTAAAGAATTAACAAATATACGAAAAGAGAAAAATATGATTGTGTTTATTTGTCCTTCTTTCAGATGTGTTTATTGATCCTTTTTAAGTGATGGGATAAGATAACAAGAACGATAATATTTGATATTTGCTTCTTTGTATTGATTTTCCCATCAGCTCCTATAGTTAATGCACTGGGAGTTTGTAATCAGATTTTTGGAGCTGCTGTGATGTTGACTTTGTGCTAACAGTGGTTTGGTGTTCAGTGCATCTGAACAGAAGAAAATACTCATCTCATTGCTGAAAAAATGTTTTAAATTTTTAATTTCATCTATGTTGGAGTCAGGTGTTGTTCTATACAGTCCATTTGTTTTAGAAATACCTTTTTTTCCCTTTCCTCTATAAAAATACAGCTGTAGGAAAGATTTTGGTATGTGCAGGATGACCAGCTTTAGTTTTAGATGCTCTATGAAGTATCTGCTTAAACATAAGGTGCTGAATAGAATAAGTGTTTGTAGGGTAGAGATTGCTAATCTGCTCTCTAGTAAGTGATTCCTAGTGCAAACTTCTGCTCTGGCACTCTAGGGAGTTTTCCACTCATAGTGGGAAGCATAAGACAAAGCTTTTTCACATAACATTTTTTACATAAATGCTCAGGAAAACTATTGTTACTTTGTCTGGCTGACTTGTTTGCACTGATGAGCTTCTGTGGAGGTGTAGGAGTAGTGGAAGGGGGAGTCTGTAATAGTAAATGACAGTTAGTTATTCTCCTTTTGAAAGCCAGCTATGTTCTAGTGAATGTGTTTTCCTAAGTTGTAGATTCAGAAAAATTTAATTCATGCACTGTGTAGAAAACATCTGATCTTCTGGCATGATTTTCTCTTAAGCTCACATTAGAACTATGCAAAAATTCTTAAAATATGATAAGCCATTGGGAGGGAATTGTAAATTATTGTTATTAACCATACAGACTTTCATTCTGAGAGGGCTGCTAAGCAATGAAAATAGGCTTGAAGCTATGTATGTGTAAGACCTATTTTCTCTTTTAAGAGCAGTTTTGTTGATATTTCTGATTGCATGAGTTTGGTCAGAACACACATAAAGGAAGAAACACAAGAAGAACCCTCTTTGCTGTGAGGGTGGCTGGACACTGCACAGGTTGCCTGGAGAGGTTGTGGTCTCTCCATCCATGCAGATTTTCAAAACCCAACTGGACACAGTCTGAGCAGCCTGCTCTAAGTGACCCTGCTTGAGCAGGCTGTTTGATTTGGGAAGCATTGAGAACACTCTCATTTTTCAGCTGATTTAAGTATGGGAGATCCTAATTTCTATTACAGGAAAGTTTTCATGAGCAAAAATTTCATTGTAAATTGGGGTATTGTTTATGGAATGGGATGGCATTTCTCATATTATTGCTGAGTAGGTTCTTTCTAGTTAGTTTAGATCTGTTCTGCATCTTTGCATGTAACTGCATTAATTAAAACAGTGAATGGACACTGTACTCTGTGCCTTGGATTATATTGAAATTATGTTTATATACATATTTTGGAGGAAACTGTGTGTTGGAACTTGCTGATGGAATCAACAGATTGGTGCTACATACAGAAGTCTGTGAGGCATCAAAGAATTTTATAATTGGCTAAGAGCTGCAGTGAAATCAAGCTGTAATTAACAAAAGCTGTTATATAAAATCCTACACTGAGATGGTGACAGTTATTGTTACTTCATATTTAAATTTATATTAAAAACAAACAGAACTATTGCAAAAAATCTTTAAAACAGCTTGGAAAGTGATGGACATTTGGTGGTTACAGTATTTGAATTACTTATTTTCCTGTGATGCTGCGTTATGGAAATGCCTGCCCTTCACAAGAGTGAGAAGGGGGTTCAATGTTCATTAATCTGGGAATGCCAGTGAGGTGCAATATCTAAAGCAAGGTATGCATCATCCACTAAAGAAAAAATCATTTACTAACTGTTAAATAATTCTGTTTCTCTCTCTCCAGACTGTTCCCTGAGGATGTATGGCTCCTGCTTAACTAGATTTGCTTTTAAGACCAGCGATGTTAACATTGATATCAAATTCCCCCCTAAGGTGTGTAGATATTATCTTGTATTAACTAAGACTGGTTTTTAAATCAAGCCCATCCACATTTATTTCTATTCCATTGCCTTCATCTTCTTTTGGGGCACATGGTGTTAGAAGAGCACAAAGTATCTAACCTTTGATTTGATGTCATCTGTGCTGTGGAGGAAGCTTTCATTGCTCTTTAGAGAACTTTAATTCTTGGGTGATTTTTTTTTGTTTTGTTTGGACAACCTTATGCTAGGCTTTTTCTACTTTTTTTTTGAGTAAGCACTGAAGCAGTATGAAAATAGTTGGCTTGGCTAAGTGTGCTTCCATGAACTCAACATTCAGACTGTAAAGTCTTGTAGGTTTTGATTTCTCCCACACTTCTAAAATTTGAGATAAAAATGACATTCTTCAGGTAATAAAATTGTTGGTTCATGTTTAGTGATATTAGCAGCACATTCTTGATAGACACTCAACTGCTGCACTTGTGTTTCAAAATGATAAGGTGTTTCAAAATGATAACCTTTCAGAACTCCTGGGAAAGTCCTGACATTAAATTCTCTTGCTGTCCATTTCTAGCAGTATTCATTGATAATGAAATTGCTGAATATATGGCAAGTGCTTTTATTTATCCTGTTAATGCAGGACTAGAACAGAAGTGTTCACTAGAGCTTTAGGCTAAAGGAAAGTTGGCTGTGAGGTTTACTGGCACCTGTTTTCATGGTGTAGACAGGCACAGTTAACTTTTCATTAACACTGACAAATATTTTCACGTTTTTGAGGAACACAGAGTTACTAGTTGTGCAACTCAAGTAGTTTGAAATACAATGTAAAATGAAATATTAGTCTCAATAATGCAGCCTGCTCTGATTTTGTCATTGTAGATGAGTCAACCAGATGTTCTGATCCAGGTGCTTGAGATCTTGAAGAACAGTGGTGAGTTTTAGTTGCATCTCATTTCTATTTAACATTCCATCTGCTGCTTAGTTCTTTTTATGCTTAAATTTTCTGTAAACTTAGAAAAATTGATGGGTTTTCAACCAAAGTATCTGGGCTGTTTTTATGAATGTGATTTTTATGAACATCAGTGCTTGTGTGAATGAGAGATGAGAAGCTGCAGCAAGAGAATTCTCCAGTTCAGGTTGCCAGAAGTTGGGGCAGTAGTGTCAGATGCCAGAGCAAAAAGTTTTAACTTTTTGTATGATGAATTCTAGGCAGTAAACTCAAAAGCTGCTTTCCACTTGCATGTGTACATGAGTGAGAGCTGTTCCAAGACTTCTAAAACTTGTAGCCTCATGGTTCTGTCAGGAGCACAGCCTGACTGTCTCATACTGGTGATGAGCATCAAAAGTAACCAGAAAATATTGGTGCTGCTTAGCTATGCAGCACATAATTTGAGTTGTTACATAAATATAATAATTTTAAAGACAGAATTGGGAAAACTGTAAGAAACTTTGAAACAAAGTGTGTTTTTTCTCCTTCATTGCTTAGCTGTCTACTCAGATGTGGAGTCGGATTTCCATGCCAAAGTTCCTGTTGTCTTTTGCAAAGATGTTAAAAGGTATTTGTGACTGAAAAAAGTTTTTAATGAGCTACTATGCTTGTTCATACTAGGTGCTTGCCTGCACTCCTGACAAGAAGTATTACTGTAACATTCAGCTAACATTTGTATTAAAAGAGAATTGCTCATACACAGAAATGTAACCTAGAAAGAAAGCTACTTTTGTTTTTGTGCTACACAGAACTCACTGGGTGTAGGAATCTGACATTACCTTTTAGTTAACTGAGGGAAAAGTGGAGTGATTTTCAGTTATTTAAAATTGTTGCCAGCAGTTTTAAGCCAAGGCTTTAAAAGCATTTTATAAGATACACATTGCCAGAAAGGACACATCATCTGACAGTTTCAGTAAATTCCTAAGACATAGCAACCTCCAAAATGAAACATGATTTCTTGACTGGCCAGAGGTATGGACTGAAGCTCTGGGGAAGTAAATGCAACAAGAGTGGGCTTGTCTTTTCCTGTATTTGTAACAGAATAGAAATAATTGTTCTGAGAAGCTAAAGGAAAGGTTTTAGAGAAGCTGTTTTGTGGGTTTACCTTAATGTAACTCTTAATGTGCAGCAGGTCTGGAGTATTAATTAATTCATTAGTTTGTTTAAGTGTTTGGAATGTAGACAGTATATTTGGTAATTGAATTGTGCAAGATAATGTAATTAAGTAATGGCAGAACTTAAGAGCAAATTCTTAATACTGTTTTGTATTCTTCACTGTAGTGATATTCTGTAAGTTCTAGATGCAGTCAGTAAGCTAATAGTAGAGAAAATGCAATTATATTCTGTAGCTTTTTGTTAAAAAATCCAGGTTCTTACATAGGGAGACCCTGATGGATGTTTTTATTTCAGGGGGTGTGCTGCCCCACCTCCCCCTGCCCCAGCACCATCTGTATCACAAAGTGATAACCCTTTATCTGTTCTGCATTGTGATTGCAGTGGTTTGACATGCAAAGTGAGTGCTAGGAATGACGTGGCTTGCCTTACAACTGACCTGCTGGCTGCACTTGGTAAACTGGAGCCTGTCCTGATCCCCTTGGTTTTGGCTTTCCGCTACTGGGCCAGAGTAAGTTATTGAAATATCCTCAATAGTTCTTCCTAAGCACTGTGTACACTGTCCTGTATAATGTACCATGAGTGTTTGTAGAAAGGACTTCATGCTTCACCCCTCCTCCATGTGTGAGATGCCACTGTACAATAGCACATTTCAGCCTTGACTGAACTTCTACAAGGCAGCATAAATATGTCCCACAATCACAAAATGTGGTGAAACTGGAGAGAATAATACATGATAAGATAGTGTTCCTTAATGCACTGTGTGAATTGCTAGTTTGTATTCTGTCTGTACGTGACATGGCATGACCACTGCAGTTTCTGAGATGCAGCATTTTGTATTTCACTCTGGTATGTTTCTCACATTTCTTTAGTATTTGTCCTTTTGTAATAGATTGTAAACTAAAATTCTGGTGTTACATCAGAAAAGTAATTATTTTTCTCTTACAGCTCTGTCACATTGACTGTCAGGCTGAAGGTGGAATTCCCTCCTATTCCTTTGCCTTAATGGTGATATTTTTTCTTCAACAAAGAAAACCACGTATTTTACCGTCCTATTTGGGCAATTGGGTAAGTGATTTGGTACTTCATTATTAAATTGTTGGCATTATTTCTGTGTTCTGCAACCTCATAAAAATGCATAATTTGATTGCCAAAGAAAATGATAAATGAAATGCATTGGTACTTCATGCTCATGCGGATGATGCTTGATGATTCTGAAGACTTTTTAAAAAGGCACTTGTAGCAGGCTGTATAGTTGTGTCATCTGTGTTTTGGAGAAAAGGCAATTATTTTCCTCTTTATTTCTCTGAATTTCTGTCTCTGACATCTGTTAATCTTGTCAGGGGCATGAATATACCACAGTAGTCAGTGTTACATTTGCTGAAAACTGTTGGTTATATGTATTATAGACAGTCTTGTTTCAGTGTCACTTTAATTGTTATTAGATTGAAGGCTTTGATTCAAAGAGGCCAGATGACCACCAGCTGAAAGGGGTGGAAGATGAAGAATTTGTAAGGTGGGAGTACAAACCACCCACAAATGGTGCAGCAAAAAACTCTGTTGGAGCAGAAAGCAAAGCTAAAGTTGAACAACAAAAAGGTGGTGGCAAGAAGGCAACGAGCTCAGAAATGGACAACCAAAGCAATGCAAAAGAGAAACATGGAATTGTAAGTCCTGACTTTATCTAATTAAAAACCATTTGCTATCTCTTATCCCTGTTTTTTTATTTTTAAACATTGATGTTGGATGGATCAGGACAAAAAAAAAAAGGGAATATTAATTTCTTATTGCAGTTGAGCATTTGTGTCCATGTTTTTCAGTCTCTCTTAGCATTCAAAACCCCTCACCAAGTTTCACTGGGGCAACTGTGGTTGGAACTTTTGAAGTTTTACACACTGGAGTTTGCTTTGGAGGAATATGTCATCAGCATACGGGTACAAGAGCTCTTAACCAGAGAGAATAAAAACTGGCCTAAGAGGCGAATAGCCATTGAAGGTAGGCTGATCCCTTCCCACTTCTGTAGTCATCCTGCTTTAGCATCTTTATTTGCTTAACTTGCAAATATGTTGCAAGGATCTGGACAATAAGTCTTTTAAATATATATTTTGTCAGCTATTTAGTCTCTTTAAACACAAGTTTTCTCTGTCTAAAGAGCAGGGAAAGTCATTGAGTTACAGAGCAATGTGTGGCATTCTGAATTGACCTTAAGAATAGAGAAATTGGGTATTTGAGGAAGGCTAAGAAACCATGTAAGGTGATATTTTTATAAAAGCATGAATAATGACTTTTGAACACTTTCTAGAGATGTTGCTGAAGTGGCTTATCTGTAACACTTGAGGCGATGGAGAGGACAAAGAGAATCATACAGACAGAGAATGAGGTACAGAGGTACATTGAAGGATGAGTCAATAAGGTACAAGAAGAGTGAGAAGGAAAGTAGAACAGATAAGCACTGAATTCTCGAGGCACAGGTTGAGTGGTGGATGTTGAGATCACTCCTGTGACTTTTAATTTCCTCTCCCAATTCTTTTCTTCAATTACTTTTAGCTAGAGTGTAGAAAAAGTAAGGAAGTGTTTATTCAACATGTGGGATGTAAGGTGTTAGGACAAATCATTGAGGAAGAAATGAGAAATAATTTCAAAAAAACCAGATTGTATTCTGGTTCTGACATCTGCTGTTATTGGGCTAATTGTGTTGTTTGCTTTATGTTTTTTTACTTCTCATTTTTGCCTTTTTTCTTTTTTCCGATGTTGAGTTTGTAGCTGATGTTATGAAGTAACAGAATCTCAGTTTGGTACGATCTTCCAGGCAAACTTATAGCAACTATGCAGGAGCTCTTTTTGCTTGGAAAGCATGTTTGATCTAGAAATCGTTAGGAAGGCCTAAGAATGGATCCTGGTGAGATTGGTTCATACAATCATTACATTCTCAATGTTACTCTTAGACAAATGAATTTCTTAAGGGAAATGAAAATTCTTCTTCAGTGGAGGAAAAAGGTTCTGGCTGGCATCTATTTATTTTGCCTTTGTTTATTATAATTTCTAGTTTAGAAATTGGCCGTAATGTAATGTTGCAATATACCCATGGTTTTCTTTTTGAGTAACACTGTTTAGAATTGTTTATGATAGTCAGTCATTCATGGCTGCACTTGGATATGTTTTGTATGGAAGAATTTTGAAAAAACTTGTGGGTCTTTCATTCTCTAAGTATATCCACATACAATTCTGGATTTTAGTATAAGAACCTCCTTAACTGCCCTGTAAAAACTTAGGGATTTCAGCTGCTTTGTGAAATGTGGAAGTTAAAGATTACTAATTAAATTGTTCTTTTTCTTCCCAGATCCTTTTGCACTAAAGAGGAATGTTGCACGAAGTCTAAATAGCCAGATGGTATTTGAGTACATCCTGGAGCGATTTAGGACAGCATATAAATATTTTGCATGCCCACAAAGTAAAGATGGGATTAAATCCAAGCCAGATACCAAGAAAAAAGAAAAAGGGAAAATGAATAATAAGAAATCCACAAGATCTGAAGAGCCTGTAGCAAACTGTTGCCTTCCACAAGGGGAAAGTGTTGTAGATAAAGAAGTTACAGAAAGTGGATGTGACATACCAGAGAATGAAGTTGAATGTAATACAGTGGTAGAAGCTGTAGCCAAAAGATGTACTTCCCAGAACATGGACCCTTTGCTACTTTCAACATTGGACTCTAGCTATGATGAAGACAAAGAAGAAGCTTTACCCCTTATTTCCAATGAATGCTGTGAATTAAAGGAAAAATCACCTAAAGAGAGAGATGATTTAGAAATTTCAGTGTGTCTAACTGAGGATGAGCTCAGCCACCACTGTAACTGCAGTGCACATCAGCCTGATGACACAAATTCCAGTAATGAGTTTTCTGATGCTGAAAGCAGGCAGAGTTTGGTACTGGAGTCGTCTCCGCAGACAAAGTGCACTGGCACCCCAGCTACCTCGGCCAGCTGCAAAGCAGTGCTGGAAACCCAGGATCTCAAAGAGGAAGGCAGACTCTCAACAGAAGAAATGCATTATGTGTTTGATAAGTTTATTTTTACTTCAGGAAAAGTAAGCAGTGCTGGTCATGGATCACTGGGACGTTAGTTTGGGTATGGGTGGGAGCTCTGGCCTTTGTTGAGTACCTGCTATTCAGGAAACATCACACTGTGTGGCATTTGTGTTAAATGGTCTGTTTCCCTCATCTTGAGCTTTTTGATGTCCACACAAAAAAATCTGGATTTCTTTCTAGTTATTTGTGGGTTATTTCTGCCTTTCCTCTCCTACTTTCTTGTAGAATTCCCAGGTGCTTCTAGACACTGTGAGAACTAAATGCAGCTTGTTGAGAGGTGTTCTGCTCTTTGTAGAGGCTCTGTTATTGTTCATATGTCAAATGTTCTTGGTTGCTTGGAAATGTTAGGTCTGCTGAACTGTCTTCAGTGCACAAATAGAATTTTTCTTTTTTTTTCTCCCCAAAAAGCCACCAACTATAGTATGCAGCATCTGCAAACGGGATGGACATTCCAAAAATGATTGCCCAGAGGATTTCAAGAAAATTGATCTAAAACCACTACCACCAATGACAGACAGATTTCGGGAAATACTTGATATAGTGTGTAAAAGATGTTTTGGTAAGTTCAGGAAGTGTTTGTGCTCCACTTTATACTATGATCTGTAACCTGGAAGAATTAAAAACTCTAGGGTCAAATTACTTATTTACAATTATTCACAATTCAGTAGGAAGAATCTCTTCCAGGTGCCCTAGGCTACAAATGGATCAGCATTTTAATTTTCAGATAATCCATGGCTGTGATAACTTATAACAGATTTGAGAAACTGATGTAATATGGGATTTTTCACCAGGTTTGTAAAAAGCTGCTGGTGTTCCCAGGAATCAGGCTTTGGGCAAAACTAATTTTTGTGCTTATTGAATTCTGTGGCATCTTTTGAGGGTGCTGTTGTGGGTTAACCTTGGCTGGATGCTTGGTGCCCACCTGGACACTTTGTGGTTGAAAAACTGGATGTTTTGAAATAAAATCTGGAAGACTCTAATGATTTAAAAAGAAAACCACAGATTTAAGCAAAGCAAACACAACAAAAAAAAACCCCATCCAATCTTTTAATTAACTGAAAACAGTTCTTGAGGTGCTGAATGTCACGTCTGACTGTGTTTTAATTTGTTTTTACTTAGATGAGTTATCCCCTCCTTTATCTGAGCAACAGAACAGAGAACAAATCCTGGCAAGTTTGGAGAGATTTATTCGAAAAGAGTATAATGGTATGTAACCCTAGCTAGTGATTCTTGAGAGTGCTTTCTTCACTCATGTTGTCCAGAGCATAAAGATGTGGTTTATCTCATTTTATTTTCCTTGCTTGAAGCAGGGGCATCTCTTTTCCTTCCATTTGTAAAGCTGTCTTGCAGACTTCAACACTGAACATCCCTTCTTGCTATTCCATGGAAATGTCCCTAGAGTGGAGGAAGAGCTGCCAGAGCAATAATGCAATAATGCAAGCACAGGACTGCTCCAGTCAGGCCAAGAAGAAAGTTTGGTTGGGTTTAGTGTTAGCTTTGGTTGTGGGCCAAGGACTTTTGTTGCCTAGTCACCACTGCTTGAGTATCTTAGAAATCCTAATGAGTTTTTCTTCACATCCCTTACATAAAACAAGCAAAAATGTCTTACTACAGGGATGGAAGTCAAGGCACAGACATGCCAAGTGATTTTTTTATAGGAGGTGTAAAACAGTGCTAGAGCCAGGTACCAAACCCAGGTCTCCTGAATGCCAGTCCATGGAAGGCTGTTCTGCTGTAGCTGACCTGTGATCAAGGAATTGGGAATTCTGTCCATTGGCTGTGCCTCCACTTCCTGGCAGCAGCTGAGGATTGAGACCTGTTACAAAGCCTTGAAAGACTTAAGGTTTCCAGTTCTATTAAAGTTTAGGAAAAAAAGCTGTGAATAAGTGTTAGATCTATTTTCTTTACGTTCAACTGAAATTAATGCTTTCTTTGCAGTTAGGAAAGAATTTGTTTTAACATAGTTTTGCCATCCAAGAATGAAAATACTTAGTAATATCATGTTTCAAACAAAAATGTAAACAAAGCAATTGGGAAAGAATGTTCCATAAAGTATTGTAATCTTACTGCTTGTGTCTTCTTCAAGAATATGCTATAATTACAAAAACTCATTGACCAAATTTACCTAGTCATAGGAGAAATATGCAACCTAGATAAACTCTGAATGGAATTTCAGAAATATTATTTTGGCTACCCTAGGAGTAGCTCTGTCTTATCTGTGGGATAAAGCTGTACTGGTGACTGGGTTTGCACATTATTTTGATTTATTAAAAGCGGGAAAATGCAGTTACATACCACAAAACATTGCACCACATTTAGAGATGCCATTTAATGATTATAGTAACTATACTTCAGTCATAAAAAATACGTAAAATATCCTGTCTTGCTTTCTGTAATAACTTCTGAAGTGTTGTGCTTCCTCCTTTATCAAACCTGAAGTCTTTGAAGTGACAGTGTAAGTTCTCTCTTTAAGCTCATTTTTATGGGCACCTGCACGTTGCAGTTAAACAATATTTTATACTAAGCACTTACCATTCAACTGTAAAAGAATTAACTTTTTCTTGTCTATTCTTTTGATCAGACAAAGCTAGGCTTTGCTTATTTGGCTCCTCAAAAAATGGATTTGGGTTTCGGGACAGTGATCTAGATATCTGCATGACATTGGAAGGTCATGAAAATGCAGAGGTAAGAGTTTTGAAAGTTATAAAATCTGCTATTTTACATTCAAAGATTCTGTAAGGTTTTTTAATTCAGTTAAGATTTCTGCACATAGGAAAGGTAGGATTTGCTAGTTGCACTCTGCACAGCTGAAGCAAGATGCAGCATATTTTACTTTTAATGCCTTATAGACACACAGTGTAATAATATAGATGTCCACAAAGAGCATATGAGTTTGTGTAAATCCATGTGCTGGCTTAATGCTTGCTCCTTTTTTGACATTTCAAAAATGATTGGTACATAGACTTTTCATCTATGAAATATATGTGATAGTAAATGTGTTTGTTGGAATAGGGTCCATGTTTTAACATCTGAAGCTGTGATCTTTGTTTTTCCTAGAAATTAAACTGTAAAGAAATAATAGAAGGTTTGGCAAAAGTTCTTAAGAAGCATCCAGGTAGGTGCTTTAAATTATGATTTGTTTTGCAGTTAGCTTTTCTATAAATGTTGTTAATGGAAATGTTTTATGTACTAAAGTGTTGCTTCCCCAGGTTTGAGGAACATCTTGCCTATAACAACAGCCAAAGTGCCTATAGTAAAGTTTGAGCACAGGCGGAGTGGCTTGGAAGGAGATATCAGTTTGTACAATACACTGGTGAGCATCTGCTTGTGTCCTTTTGTGTTCAAAGAAAGCTTTTCATTCTTTCTATTTCTTTCCAAATAACCATTTGAGGGAATAATTTTGAAGCCAGAATGGAAATGCTTTTGAGTGTTTGTGTTTTTCTTCTACATTATTTAAATTCAGTGGCCCACACCCTCAGCCTGACCCAGGTAGCTGTGTATGGCCTGATGGCAGAGCAGGGTGTACAGCACAGGAAGTCTTGTTCACATCCACCATGATGGCCTGTGTGCCATCATGAATAATACAGCTCATTCCAGCTTTCACCTGACACTGTGAAATTGCACAATTTCTTAAATAATTGGCTCACCCTGACACCAGTTTAATTTTTTTCCCCTTTCTCCAGGCACAGCATAACACAAGGATGCTGGCTACCTACGCAGCTATTGATCCTAGGGTGCAATATCTGGGCTACACAATGAAAGTTTTTGCAAAGGTAATATAAAAAGAAGATATTATTTGTACAATACAGTGTTTTCTGCTGCAGCCACTGAGTTTGCCTTTTGCCAATACCAACTGGAATGGAGACAGTAGAATGCTGTTGATATGAAGTGCACTTTCCTAAGCTTACTGTGCTCCATCAGACTGTGTGTGTCAAAATCAAATCCTGGTACCTTCTGCTATCTGTTGGAAGATTTCTGTGTAAGAGAAAGCTGATGAGAGGAAAACTTCCCTTTTTTTCTTCCATGTCAAACCAGCTTCAATTATAACAAACAAAAATCCTGCCCAAACCACAAGCAAAACTGGAAAAATTGGTAACTGTAAGATGTAGGGGTATGTGAATGTGCATGAGTTTCCCAAGATTTCATATCTGAGGCCAGCCCAGACATTACTGCTGCTTTCTTCTGGCACACTTGCCTTGTTTGAATTAGTATAAAAGTCAGGAATAGGTAGGTATGGGGTGGTGAATGAATGCCTGAGTCTCAATGTGCCTAGGACATATACTTACTTGACTTTAGGAGTTTGGAAATTTCAGATCTCCTGCACCTTTTGTTATGATATTCTGTCAAAATTTTATATTATACAGCCTTTCGTAATTGAAACGTGGCATTGCTTTTTATTCAAGTTGCAGTATTAAATACAGCATATCCAAAGAAAGCTTAGTGGAACTGGGGCAAATAAAAAATGGCTTATAGAGATGGTGAATCATGCTACCAGATGTTCATGTAATAAAATACATCAAGATGAATAAAATAACTTGGTGCCAGAATGGAATGGACACGTTCATTATACTGTCACTGAGACTAGCAATGATTTTTTTCTTGATGTGGTCACAGTAGTGCACAATATTGCCATGTCTCTTCGGTGTCCAAATTAAAAATGCCTTGTATTGATAATAATGAATCTTACATTTTTTGGTAGCATTGCATTCTATTGTGCATGTTCTAAACATACTACTGCAAACAAGAAATATGCAAGTTTGGGATATACACTCCTGAATGTAAATGTATGGAAGTATCTTTGTAGCTATACAAATACTCTGTTTTTAAGCAAAATGCCTCCTCCTCTGTTTGCATTGGCAGAAAACCCAGGAACAGCTGTCACTGCTGCTGCTAATGTGAAAGTAATTTACGAATCCCTGGTTTTTCCAGCCCTAGGAGGTTAAAAATGCCTTGTTTGATATGACACAGGCTCGAAACACAGGATAGCTTAGAAGCAGGTGCTGTGGAAAGGTTATACTGTAATGAGATGCTGAAGCATAGTAAGGTAATTCACTGATCAAAGTCACAGAAAGGCTTGGGTTGGAAGGGACCTTGAGCTCATCTGGCTCCAACTCCCTGACTTGGTCAGGGGTGTTTGTTTTGTGCTGTGTTGTGCAGGCTGCACCATGCTTTAATTAGATATGTGTGTGTTTGCTAGCAAAATGCCACATGTGGCCTAGACTGCCAGTGCAACCTGGAAATATTTGCTGCTAATGAACTATTTTTTTAAAAGGGGACAGGGAACCAAAATAATAAGGAATCATAACTCATGCTGCAAGAGCTGTTTCTAAGGAAAATTAAATTTCATGGTATTGAAACCTGGGATTTATGTTTTGGGAGTCTGGATTTTTGGAGTTTTTTTTTTTCAGTTTGGCACATTATAAATTTTTTTAAAGTATTTTGGCTATGAAAAGCTTTTATGTTTTTATGTTAGACAAATTATACTATGGATTTGCCAGATGGCAGTTGACTCTTGGGTGTATTTATTTTTCAGGCTTCATAAAACAATTTTTAATTATGAGGTGAATGCATTTGCTGTTACTTATGGGGTTTCTGTTTGCTCTCTGACACAGTTGTTAGTCTTGAACAGTGAAATGTATATTCAGCATTTTGTTTAAAATGTATTTTTTCAGCGCTGCGATATTGGTGATGCATCCCGTGGTAGTCTGTCTTCGTATGCCTATATTCTTATGGTTTTGTACTTTCTGCAGCAGAGAAATCCACCAGTTATTCCAGTTCTTCAGGAGGTAGGTTCAGAAAATGGGGTTATGAAAATAGATGCACTTTTTCTTCAAGCCAAATATGAGAAGTCTGGGATTTTAGGATCAAAGGGGATGAATGAAATATGGGGCCCTTCTAATCAGCAGGCTCTTAACTCCCTCTTGGTTTTAGTAGGTAAAACTGACCAAGAAAATTAGATCAGACCTGGGAGTCTGTTGTGCCTAAGTTCTGCTATTACATTTACTTTGGGATTTTGGTCTTATGGTCATATTTATATGCTGAACAGGATAGAAAATAATTGGCAGGTGGTATGGAGAGAAGGGAATTGTAATTATGAGACTGCACCAGATGCTCTTGAAATGTGAGTCCAGTTCTTCAACCAGTTATTGTCAGAAGCATTATTTATTGCTCAACACTTTATCTGTAAGAGAATAAGTTTATTTTATTATTTGATGAGGAGAAAATAAGATAATGGATGCTTTGGTGCAACTTTAAAGAAATATTTCATATGTACCAGGAGACTTTACTAGGAAAACAATGTTCTGCACCCCAGTGGTATGGGTGGAGAGAATATAATTATTCAGCTATCTGCCTCTTCCTGGATACACTCTGGAACTCCCAAGTACCTCTGAAAATTATCCCTTTCTTCCTCTTTTGGTTTCTTTGTGCAAGAGGGAAATTGGTTTAAGCATTGCTGTTGAGACTTATGGACTTTCCTGCTGATCTTTAGTATCTGATACTTTAGTAGTGGTTGGGGGTTTTTATTTTACTGCTACCCCGAGAGTGCATTTAAATAACAGTGGAATTTCCTCTTGGCTGTGCTAAAGTCAAAATGTAATAGAAGTCACATAAAGTCTCCTTAGAGAATCTGTGGGCTAGAGAGATGTTGGAATCTTGACAAGGTAATTCAGTCATGTTTTCTTAGTTGCAAGGAACAAGTAAAAATGAAACATCCAAATATTTTGAGAGGTACAACAACAATGCAAAAAGTCTTTCAAACTTTTTACCGATGGGAAATTCTGTCTGTATAAGAAGTAATTGTTAAAATGAAAGTATTTATATTTTTATATGATTTTTTTACCAAAAGAACTGCAAGTACTTTACAGCAACTTTGAATCGGAGCAGTAACTGTCATTCTCTGTTCTGGCAGATATTTGATGGCAAACAGATCCCACAAAGAATGGTGGATGGATGGAATGCTTTTTTCTTTGATGACATGGAAGAATTGGTAATATTCTAAATCCAGAAGAGTAACTAAAATTTAAACCTTGCTTTTCAGGAAAAGTAGTAATTTTTTTGATTAATTAAATTTCCATATCCATAATATTGCAACTTCCCAAGTGAGTCCTGTTTTGCTAAAAGGAATTTCTACTTTTGCTTGGTTTTTTTAAAATAATTTCTAAATAACATAAATCAGGAAAAATACTTGTTACTTTTAAAAATAGTCCAGGTTTAGTCTTAACTGTAATGATTTAACCTTACTTTAACCAAAAGAAACCATTTGTAGTAAACGAACTTGTAATTAGAGAGATGTTTGAGGAGAAGCAGTGCTGCAGTAAATTTCTGAACAGCTGTAGCTATTCTGTAGCTGAATAAATTCTGTAGCTGAATAAATTTCTTCCCCTGCATGCAGAAGAAGCGTCTCCCTTCCCTGGGGAAGAACACTGAGTCTCTTGGGGAGCTGTGGCTGGGGCTGCTGAGGTTCTACACAGAGGAGTTTGACTTCAAGGAATACGTGATCAGCATCCGGCAGAAGAAGCTGTTGACCACCTTTGAGAAGCAGTGGACCTCCAAGTGTATTGCCATTGAAGGTACTCCTGCTGAATTGAATCTCCATTCATCAGGAGTAGGGAACTCTATTGCTTGAGAGGCTGTTCTCTCTGCACAGCATCTTTGTGAGGAAACCACAGTCACTGTTTCAAAAAGAAGCATTGCTTGCAAGTCCTGCAGCTTACAAAATTGATAACTTCTACTACATGTCAGTGAATTGTTCTTCTTACTCTATTATGGTTGACTAACATAACTAATTTAAAACTCAGCATTGCTGTGCTATAATCTGCTCTGCGAATGCATGTAAAATGGAATTCTCTGCATTAAAATAAAAAGTTCTGTTGCAGCAAGTTTTTTCCAACTCTGATTTTTTTTTCTCCTTTGTGCAGATCCTTTTGACTTGAATCATAATCTGGGTGCTGGAGTCTCTAGGAAAAGTAAGCTGTTAATGTCTGCTAATGATGAATGTTCACTGAGTTGTGTCTTTTCTGTTGTTTTCTAATAATTTTGTCCTTTTCCAACAGTGACCAATTTCATAATGAAGGCATTTATCAATGGGAGAAAGTTATTTGGTACCCCATTCTACCCAGCTGTTGGAAGAGAAGCTGTAAGTTCTCAATTTTTAGTATGTTTTTCCATTTTCTTTGTCCACTGAATTGATGCAAGTCTCTTGTATGTGTTTATCCATTTGGTATGCACAATGTGTGTAATTGTCTGCATGAAATTTATAGCTTAGCATTTAGCTCCTGGAATATAAAATTCAAAGGAATAGTTGGATGGGTGATGGATATTACTGGCTGGTTTGGGGAAAGTAAGCTTAATTTATGTTTTGTTTTTTATAAAACCTCCCACTGTATGATGTTAAAGTATTGCAGAGAACTGCAAATTTGGCTGTAAAACCCAGAAACAGCTCTAGGAACCTTACTAGCTCTTCTTGTAGCTAAAGAAAACAGATCCAAGAGATGTTCCATTCTCTTTAGTTTTCCACTTGGTGGAGACAGTAAGGATTGCTGCTTAAACAAGGAGAAGGATGATGATTGATTTTTTTAACAAATTGACCTTTAAAATTTGCGTAGTGAGTCAGGGTTAGGAATGTGTTCGTGGAATATCATTTTGAAGAAAGTACTGCTCTGTGCTAGAGGGTCCAGTCATTGATGTGTAGAGACAGCTAATTTTTTATATGAGCAAATAAAATACTGTAATTAGTATTTTAAAGATCAACTTAGAAAGGCATTTTCTAAAACAGTTTAGAGAACTGTTCTCCCAGTGGCTTTTAATAGAACTTGACTTTCTAAAGGTTCTTCAAAATCTTTTGAAAGCTTTTAATTCCCTTCATCCTTCCCTATCTTCTCTTTTCCATTTGCTTCCTTTATCTGTGGGTTTTTTCTGAGTTTGTACCTCTGTTTCAGTACTTTCACAATATTTGTTGCTCAGAGGCTGTAAACTGGGCCTTTGTGCTGACACACATCAGAACTGCAGCTGTCCAGAGCAAATTCCAGGGGAGGGGAGTGATACAGGTCAGTGTGCAGATGCTCCATCTGTTTCCCACCTGAGCTGAGTTCTGTCCAAAGGGATGCAATCCTGTCATCTGGGAAGGGACATTGGCTGCTTTGGAAAGCACACAGGCAGTGACTCAGATACCAAAATAGATCATATGCTAAAAAATTGAGCTCTGAAAAGCCTTTGGGGAGGTGAAAGGTGAGCAGCAGGCTGGAGCCTGGGTAAGCTGTTCTGCAAATTCAGCCTCTGTCCCTAAGAACAAATAGCCCTTTTCAGCCCAAAGTGCTCCATATCTCTGAAAAAGCTGCCATTATCTAGGGGAAGAAAAGGACCAGGTATAATTCAGAAGGAGTAACATTCAGGGAGCAATAAGAAAAGAAAGCTGACAGTTTGACTTTCATTCTTCAGTCTTGCAAATGAATGGTTTATATTGTAAGTGAATGGTTTATATATTTTATCTGTCTGATGTGTTTTGATAGGAATACTTTTTTGACTCAAAAGTATTGACAGATGGGGAATTGGCACCCAATGACAGATGTTGTCGTGTCTGTGGAAAAATTGGTCACTACATGAAAGACTGTCCAAAGAGGAGGAGGTAAGTAATACACAAAGCTATTGTGAAATATTTGAGATTAAATCATGAGGGATTTGCATATTTGAAGATTTAATGGAAATGAAAAATTGCTAAATTGCAGAGAAAATCAAAGCTTCTTATCTGATTCTCAACTTCCCATCTTATTTTTTCTTCTTTTTAATACAGTTTCTGATCACCTCTTTAAATCTGAAGTGTTTATGGAAGCACACAGAGTAATATCAGCACTCTATGGTGTGTTAATATGTAGTTAAGCTTAACTTAAAACTTGGATCACTAAAATATATTTTTGTAGTGTAAACATTCAGATGGAGAACATATTACCTGGCTGCAAAATTTATCATGTGTTAAAATGGATTTCCTGTAGTGGTCATCTTCAGAGGACAGTGTTGAATTTGAATTGTTCCATAGATCTGATAATGCACATCTGCAAGGCAGGTGAAAGTTCTGTAGTAAACTCTAGGATTAGTTAAAATGTACATAGGTGAGGTGCATTTCTGTAACATCATGTTAGTGCCATGATGTTACACAATCACCCTATCACTTGGTGCACTTGTACATTGATTTCACTTAGGAATTTTGGGTACAGGACTCCTGCAAAAGGAGGTCTTGATACATGCAGGTCAGTGTAAAGAGAGTTTAGTAGGAATTGACAGAAAATGTGTGCTCATCACTATTTAGAGCTTTGGCTATTTAATGCCCCACTCAGCCTAGGTTGTCTTGACTCCTTCTAAAACCTGTTGAAGCCCTTAGAATGCAAATTATTCTGGGCTCTTTTATTTGCTCCTTATGTTCAGTTGTGGGCTCATAATTCTTCAAAGGATTCTTGGTCTTTTCCTGCTACAAAATCTTTATTTACAACCTTTTGTTCAGTCAGCAGAGTTCAAGATACATGAAAGTGCACTGGAACCCTGTGGGCACAGGTGGACTGTTTCTTTCAGATGCTTTCTGTACTACAAGCACATGGAATTCCATCACCTCTTTCCCTATATTTGCTTCAGTAAAAGTTGTGATCTGCTCTTCACACAAACTGCTGCTGCAGCACAGCTACACAGAATCTCTCTCAGACTGTATATACAGCTCACATAATAATAATATTATTTAACAATCCTGCAGATACCTTGTGGAAAAAGACCTTTACTTCTTGTCTTGGTTCCTGATCACCAGTTCTCCTGCTGTTTTAGAACTGAGTGTTTGAAAGAGCCTCAGTGCTTTCTTGCACATCCTGTCTGAGTTCAGACAGTGACAGAGAAATGTGCCCTGTCAGTGAGGGGGAGATTGGATGAAGGAGGTGCAGCTCACTTGTTTTGGGTGTATTCTGACTCTGCAGTGGGATTTCTGCATAGAACTGCAACCTTAACTGCAGGCTTAGTTCTGCCCTAACACAGTCAGACAGCTTTTGGACAAGCCTGGGGAGCTTCTAACTTCATTAAGTGTACACAGGCTGTTAACCAGCCCAGAATCTGAAAGTGTTCTTTGGAATTCCTGAGATATTTGTATTCTGGTACAGCTGTTGGTTATGTAACCATTCCCAGCACAACAGCTCTACAGAGATTATGTCTTTGTGTGTGGTTTTGTGATATTGCTAATAAAAATTATTGTTCAGGTTGAAGAAAAAGGAGAATGAGAAAGATGATGAAAAAGAGGTGAAAGAAGATGACAGAGAAACAAGAGAGAAAAGGTGTTTCATCTGTGGGGATGTGGGTCATGTTAGGAGAGATTGTCCTGAATTCAAACAAACCCGTCAGAGAAATAATAGTGTGCCAGGTAAGTTAGTTTATGTCTTAGGATACTTCGAAAGCTCTAAGATCCCTTTTCTTTAAGTTTCTGTACAGACTTGATAATTATCTTCAAAAACTAATCCTGCAAGTAATGTTTCAGTCACTGAAAATACAGTTTGTAGTCTGTGTTGCTTTTCTGCAAGGGGAGTAATATCTCCTGAAGTAGTCTTTGCATGGGTGGTAAAAATGTACTCAGCAGTAAAATACAGTGTACTTCAGAGTATTGCATTATTTGTCTTCCACTCACAATTGGAGCATTTCAAAGTAGTAATAGTAATAATAGTAACAATAGTAATAATAATAATAATAATTGAATGCATTTCCTCTTCCAAATGTTTCTCAAATGTTAGCTAATCCTCCATCATCTGTGAAAGGTAAGTAAATGTATTTTCAGCAAAAATCGGTGTTCCTTCAGTAGCATTTCAAAAAAAGCATACAGGTGAATTAGGCTAAAATCCAACTTTCATATTACTGATAGTAGTTAGAGAATATTAATTGCAAACTCTTTCAAATGAGGCCCTTGTGTGCCTGTGGTAGTTGAAAAAGTAGAGGAAGCATTCATAAGTGAACTTCAGAAGAACCATGCTTCTGTGTTCTGTAATTTTTTTAGTTTACTTTCTTTGCCCAGAAGTTTCTGCTGTCACTATTGCTATTTAAAGTGCACGGCTTACAGCAGTAATATGGAAACCTATATAAACCAGAGCTCCAGCCTGGTGGCAATGTGAGCCTCGTTGCTGCTAGACTTTGTTTTACTCAAAAATAGACTTTGTGTTTAGCTCCTATACCTATTAAAGTTTTCTGCTGCCAGTAGAGGGGAAAGTTTCCACTTAAAGGAGAGGAGAGGTGAAAGTGATTTACCTCCTGTGTGTCACATGAGAGTTCAGGTATTGCTGACTCCCAGCTGTGCTCATTATTCTGTCACCCTGTGGGTTTATTAACACTTGTGTTCCTCGACCAGGCACGCAGCTGGTGCGGAGCATGGTGAATTCCCAGCTGGTGGCTGTGGGCCAGCAGCAGGTGGAGCGACCCCTGCGCACCCGGCAGTCATCAGAATGTGTAAGTGCTGGGGGAACTGCAGGGAGCAGAGCTGCAGCAAAGCTGCCATGCTGGGAACAGGTTTGCAGGGTTTTTCTCAACTTGGTGATGACAACGTTGCACTGTGCCAGTTAATGAAACTTTGATTTATGATGCACTGTGTCTTGGGGAGCATTTATGGTTTTTCAGTATGGAAATCTTATAGTCAAGTTTGAGATGAGATAACCTTGTGATTTTGAAAGGGCAGATTAAGCTAGGATGCCTTTCAAATTCTCATTATTCTGGCAGTGTTCTGGAGTTACTAAGGGAGATAAAGCATACCTCATTGTTAACATGCTGGAGACTTAGGTTAGTGACAACCATGACTTTTTGTGGTTTGAGAGATCTGTCTTAAGGGACTGTCATGTACATTGAGTCATACTCAATTAAAAGTCTGCCAGAGCACACTAGAAGCACAAGCAGAACAATAGGGAAATTTTGGACAGTTTTGTGCTAGAATTTTTTCAAGTCTCCATAGAGCTACATAAAATATGTTTAATCTTCTGAGTGGAGATGGGGAGCAGAGGGTATTTGTGCAAATACAACTGCTGGCATTTAATATTTTTGGAGCAGACAGTACAGCAGAAATTAATTTATTTTAAGCTGTTGGTCTGAGAAGTATGTGCCTGCTAATGAGGCTGGCAAGTAAGTAAATATAGTAATCAAGGCTGCTGATCACTAATGCTCTTTGTTCAGTTTGCTACTTTGCTAACTGATCAGCAAGCATTTAGTGGAATGCTGGCTCCAGTAATGGAGATTTTATGACTTACAGTGTGCTGCAAAAGAGGGACTGCAGCCTAATCCAAGTGAAGGGCTGAACATGGCACAAGAGTATATTTTTTAGGAGCCTTATATTTCTGCCTGAGGAATTGAAGCTGGATGTGTGGGTGCACTCAGAGGCAGACACACCATGTGCTCATTCTTGTGTCACCTGGATGTCATGGACTCTGTGTGTGGTGCATGGTTGTCATTTGGCCAGGATTTCTTGGTGAATATATTCTGTCCAGGAATTGATGGAGAAGAATGGGAAGGGGGAATATTAGTTGAGTAAGAGGGAGAGAGTAGGAAGCAAATCAAGAGGCTGGAGTGTATTATGCCTCCTGTCCTGCTGCTGGCACATTCAGTGCATGCTTCTGGTGGGTTAATATTTGCAGAAATGTTTGAATACATGTGCTTTATTTTTATAACATTTAAACTGTTAAACTGATGATCATCTTTCAAATCCCAGGTTTTACCTTCTCTTCCTGGTTTCACAGAAAGGTGTAGGAGGCACTCATACAGGCACAGTTGCAATAGCAGCAGGGAGCAATCCCAGCTTCTGGGCTCCAGCTTTTGCCCAGGCACAGACCCACAGCATGCTGCTCTGGCATGGGCAGTCCTGCAGACACCTCTGGTTATTGGAGACAAGTGACTGCCAGTTTAAATGGACAGTGAGCAGTCAGGGGTAGTGACAAGCTGCAGAGATCTTTAACTCCAGGTGTTCAACAGCAGCTGAGGCTCTTGGAGCTTGGCTGGCTGCTGCAGTCTGTGGAGAGAGGAGTCAGTCTCAGGGGGAAAATGAGATCTGAGATTTGGGTTCTCCTCTCTGCTTTAGGTACCTGTCTCATTTGAATGTCTCTGGGGACACTTGTTCCATCAGCATCTTGTCTCAGTGCTTGAAACCAGACTGGGGAATCCAGATACTGGCATTAAGTGTTGGCACATAAACTGAGTAACTCTTTTCCCAACCACTCAATTCCTTGAAGTGCTTCTTGTTCAGTTGCAATTCCAAACAGATAAAATAGCCTCATGCCTGTGTCTGTCGCTGGTGAAAGGGAAAGCTTTGGAAGAGCTCTGCAAAGGCTGTAATAATTGCTATTACTGTGCCTTTAGCCATGGCCTAACACCAAGATATGAAAGTTGAAACTGGGTTTTTGGAATTTGCATTTCTTGTTTAACAGATTTTTAAAAATGAAAGAAATATTAGGAGCTTTCTTTGGAATTACTTAAAAAACTGTGCAGTAATAAGAACCACTCTATTTAGAAGTAAGGCAATTAGTTAATGAGATACTGGGCTGTACATAAGTAGGGGAGGAAAGGTGCTGATTAAAGATCAAGAACAAGTGTGTGAGGAGCCTAATGAAGAGCTTGGGACTGATATTCACTCAGAATGTTGTTTCTAATGGTGGGATGTGCCACATTAACAGACCAAATTATCTGTTGGTGAAAGTCAGTGTCAGTTGAACTGCACTTACTGAAGCCAACAGGAACTTGGGTGCAGTGCTTGGGGTGTACTTTTCTGGTTTATAGTCTAATACAGTGGGTGCTTATTAAAGAAAACACCATTAAATAGCCAGTGAACTAATCAGAAATACATAACTTTTTTTTTTCCTCCAGTCTGATTCGCATCAGTCATCTTACTCTCCACAACCTCAGCAATTCCCACAGAATTCCTCTCAGCCAGCCTCCATTAACCAGACTCAGCCACAATCAATATCCCAGTCTAAGCACGTTCCTCAGCCACAGCAGGGTGCACAGCCAGCCCATCAGGTCCAGCTGCCTTTGTTTAACTTTCCCCAATCTCCCCCAGGTCAGTATTCCACCTTGCATAACCTGGGACTACTTCAGATGCACCATCACCACCAAATTCAGCTTCCCAACACTTCTTGGCCTATTCATGGGCCTGTTATTCACTCTGCACCGGGTAACCCTCCTCATTCTACAAATGTTCCATTTTCTATGAGATCTGGCAGCAGCAGCACCACAAATAACCAGAGCAGTGTAAGCTTGAATGATCCCAGTATCATCTTTGCACAGCCTGCTGCCAGGCCCATGGGAATCCCCAGCACTTCTCATGAGGGACACTGGCACAATCCTGTGACTCCAAACTCACTGGTGAACAATGGCACTGTGGGGAATTCAGGTAACTCTTCTCTGTTGTATCAAACCTCTCACACTCTGTGTACAAGTGTTAAATGTTACAGGAACAGATAACTCTTTCAGATTGTTTGATAAAAATACGATGCTTAAGAAACCAAATCATGACTTTCACCTGTCTTAACATTTTCATAGGAAAAAAAATGAGAATTGATCACCGTAACTTTTAGGCATTGATCCTGTCTGCCATTAATGGCTGTGCAACAATGAGAAATCCTGCATTCAACTGAGAAACCTCCTCATCATTGTTTGAATCACTCACATTTCTGTGAATGTGCTGACAAATAATAGATTCCTTAGACAATCATGGAAACATTAAAGTTGGAAAAGACCTCTAAGATCAGCACATTGTTAAATAATGTATTAGACAAATGCTGAGGTTGCAATCATGAACTTAGACACTGGCAGAATTTCAGTTGTGCAAGTTGAATATTGTCTCCTCACCTTTAGTACAATATAATATGATCTTACCTATTCTGTTTTTTCCTGTGGCTTGTCCTGCCTCACTTAACTTCCATAATCTTGATGTTGATTCCTGACATTGCATTTTCATGTGAAAAGTGGGCAACAGCCTCTTGCCTCATAGCAAAGCCAAGTACATGAGTATGTTTGAGGCTGAGAAAAAGCAGTATATAATGATTAAAGCCCATTCAGTTTTCTCTGCTACATGAACTGTGGCAACCCCTAAATTTTAACTGTTAACCTTTACATCATTAATCATGGTGGTGGTCTTCTGATCTATTCTGAGTGTGTAAGTCCTCCTGTTTAAAAAATAAATGCATAATATAATGTACTGGTGCAGTTGTTCATCCTAAGATGGAAATTCTGAATCTCCTGCCCATGCTTTCTCTGCACTAATAATGTGATTGTTACTGTCAGTAATAGTAGATTTTTAGCTGAATCTACTGTTTTGGATGAGGAATAATTCACCAATGGGCGTCAAACATAAGGGGCTGGAGATACATGATTTTCTGTTTAAAGCTTTGTGGGGAATATATTTTAAAGGATACAGGAACTTCTACCTGTGTGTTTTCTGTGTCTCCAGTGTGCTCTGTCCCTACCTCTCCATTTTGGATCTTCTCATCTGTCCCCTTCTCCAGCTTTGCCTTTCCTTTAAGCAGCTCCTTCCAATCCCCATGTCCTTACTAAGGTAGCTGCCTTCTTTCAGACAAGCTCCATAAATTCTAATTCCTTCTCTGTGTGCTATCAGTCACAGTATTTTTTTCCCATCCTTCATCTTCCATCAATTTCCAACCTCATGACACCCCTCTTCCTAGTTCCCAATCATAGTAATTTTCTTCTTTGAAATGGAATCAGTTTTCCTTTTTGGCTTAGATGCCATTAAGGTGAATGCACATTAGAGATGAGCTGTCTCCTGGCTGTTTGAAGCATGGTTTCATACCTCCTCAGGACAATTTGACAACAGTAAGTTTGAGGAAACTTTGTCCTGGCTCACATAACTTTGACTTGAAAGGAGCTACTTAAATTAGAAGTATCAAGACAGCTCTTTTTCATGCATACTCAAAAGCTGTGCCTCAAATTGTGGATCCTGCCTCCTTGGATGCTTGATTTCTCATCCTTAATGTTGCAGTGATATCAGAATTGTAAATGGAATAGCTTTACAATTTGTATATTTATTTCCAAAGTTTATATTTTTCTCTCTAAAAATAATTTTTTAAGTCAGTCCCATGATCTAGATAGCAAGTTTCTTAAGCATGTATAGTGGAATTCCAGTGTAAATCTGAGTTATTTCTTGCAGTAGGATAATAGTTTTCCTCTCACAGCTCTGTCAGTGATAGTGGATATTTGTGTGGGATCAGACAGTAGTTCTGAACATTGTTCAGATCTTGTATTTTTCACCATGAAGAAGTCATAAAAATAGTGAAATCATAGCTCTTGATTTTAATGTTGATTCATCCTCTCTCTTCCCAATAATTCTATTAGAGTGAATAATGAAGTAATTAAAGTGGTAATTTTTACTGATGTATATTAAATTAAAAAAAGTAGCACATCAGACTGATCACATTAAGTCCCCTGCAAACTGTTATTTAAGATGTAAATTGTATTTGTGACTTACTGTTTAATTATTTCAACTTGCAATGTGCTTTTCCCTTTCAATTGAAAAATAGATCAGGGTTTCCAAGGACAGTTTGGTAAAATGAACCCTCCTTCTGTCCCTTGGGACCATGGGACCCCTACCCATTTTCCTCTCCTCCGAGGAGCGTGGCCTTACAATATGCCTCAGAACTACATGCAGCAGGGAAATGCCAGCTACCCATCGAACAAACCTTTCTACCCTCAAGGTACTAGCACCACTATGTGACTCAACAGCTCATGCTCCATGTCTCTGTACTGTCTCAAAGGCTTTAAGAGCCAAGCAATCATGGAAATCCCTGAAAACATTAACGAATCCCAGGAGTCAAATCAGCACTTCAGCTTCCTCTGTGGATGAATGAAAATCTTTGTGGGAGGGAAGGGTTAAAATAGAATTCTGAAATCTGAGCCAATGTGCAGCCTGTTGCACTTCCAGCCTCTTTCTCTTTGCTGCTGCTGGCTCAGCTGGAGCTGCTTCTGCTTCAGTAGAGGTTAAGATGATTGGCCCATGAGCGTGTTCAGAATATGAAAAAATTTTTGTTGTAATTCATTTTATTTGGCTTTTGTACCTTGCTTTGTGGAGTGACTTACATAGATAAAAACTTGCAAGTGCCTCCATAGAATAATTGAGGTTGGAAGGGGTTTCTGGAGGTTCAGTCCAGCCCATCCACAGTCAGAGCAGCACTGACTGCAAAGTTAGGTCAGGCTCAGTTCACCAGGGAACTGGAAACGACTGACTTGATTTCAACTCTGATGTTTATGAAAGGTGAAGGTGTTCAGTATCTGGCAGGATGGGGAAAGGCTGTAGGAAAAAGACCTCCACTACCACAGAAACAGTGCTCAAATTTGACTTGGAGGATGTGCAGCTTGCATGCTGCTGGGGGTCACCTGGTGTAAAATGAGAGATATGGCCAACAAATCCTTTTTCAAAATCTAATCTATTGGCTCTAGCAGGGTTTCCAAGTGAAAACTGAATTTACTTAAAATCCTGAAATTATTTTTGTTAAATAACTGAAGTAATGCAACAAAATAATGTGTTTGTGATTGTTAGGGAATTTTGGAAATAGGATTAAAGTAATTCTACCTTGTCCCATTAAATGGGTTAGGTGTACAGATAGCATTTGTGTCAGTCTAGTAAATGGCTTTATTTCTAAGTTAGATTAGTACACTGAATATAGCCAAGCACTGTTAAATATGTGATTTGCTGAAGTAATTGTAATCCATTTTCTTTTAGCTGGTCCACTGATGCAGAGTAACCAGCGGTTCTCACTTCTGTCTCAAGGACACCCACACTTGAATCTGAATTACATTCAACAGAAAAAGTGAAATTGGATGGGATTGTGGGGGGGGTGGGGGGAGGGGAGGAATAAATTCAGGTTCTGATTTAAAATCTTAATGCAACATGTTTAGATACAAGATTATTTAAGACTGTTTTTAAACTGTATCATTTGTACATAGATATGAACTATAGTTTTTACTAGTATCACAAAACTGAGTGATACAAATTTCATCTATTTTATTACCCTATTTTTAAGGGGAATTGTGTTTTGTTTTATCTTGATAAACTGTAAAGAGAGAGAATTTTTAAAATTAAGTTCTTTATTTTCTATTAGCTGTATTCATACTTTGGTTGCTTCAGACTTTATATATATTGTTCTAAAAAAAAAATAAAATTAGAAGGGGATTTCATGTGTTTAAAAATTTGTCACTCTATTCTTTACAGAACTATGTAGTGCCAAAAAACTTTTTAAAAAGAAAAATAAAATGGCAAAAAAAGGACAAAAGATTTTTTCCTCTTTTCTATTTGTATGCATGCTTGCTTTAACAGGAATAATAGAAATGGCTTTAATGTGGAGATCTTGGAAAGATGAGCAGTTTCAACAAGTGATACAAGCACCAGACCTGCTTTTTTCCATGCTGGTGTTGTTGCATGTGCTGTTGACAGCCCCTGTGTGTGTTATCCTTGAAGGAGGAGCACACCTGTGTGCTGTTTATCAGCTTTGCAAAATCATATGCAAATACCGTGGAAAAATTAGGCTGTACTGGGAAGCAGTTTGAAAGAGGGCTTTCCATAAATTCCCTAGGTACATCAATTTGTGCTGTCAGCACTCCCAGGGCAATATGAGAATCCTGAAGCCTCAAATGCAGAGTTAGGGATAAACCTGCCTGTCCCTGCTCCTGAAGAAGGGCCAGGAATAAAGACAAGGTACACAAGGGCTTAACACAACTGATTTCAAATGTAGTAGAAAGAGAATTATATTTATTCTAAATTAAAAAAACTAACTTGACTCAGAGAAGGTAGAGCTGAACATCATCATGGTGTCAAATTCTGTTCCCAGTCACAGGGAGGCCACAAACTGTGCTCAAAGTAGTTGTATACTGTCTTTAACTATATTGAACTTACTCCAGAAGAATTAATTAGTGCTTTGTACTGCTTTAACCTTCTGAACTCTGATGGCATCACCAGAAGCAGCAGATTACACTGAAGGAAGATTTTTACAAAGGTTGGAGAGCACTGTCAAGTGAGCTTCTAGTGAACACACTGGGTTGTGACAGCCTTGCTTCCTCTCCTGTACTGGAGCTCTGAGAGGCCAGAACTGGAATCCCTGCAGTGTTTGTGACTGAATACAGACTTCCTTTGGCACCCGACTGCAGGGACAGTTTGACAAAACAAGGCCCTGATTAGAGAATGATGCCAGCTTCAACCAGGGGACATCTCAACAAATTACTATGAAGGAAACAGCCAGGAGCCTTTAAAGACAAACCTTTCGTTTTTTATTGCTCTTCTTTAAGTTTTTACAGGCTTCAAGAAAAACAATTAAAAAAAACAACTTTCAAATTCTATCACAAGGAAGAGTAACTAACTACATAAAAAGTATCCTTAGCTTACCTTTAATAAAAAAATTCAAGACAACAAAATGAGAAAGATGATAAAAGAAAGGGACTGCTAAAGCAGCCAGTAGAGAGTCAGCTGTCCTGTGGAGCAAACAGGACAGCATTAGACTGCAGCTCAAGGTCCTTGAACAGTGGGCTGCGTTTTGTTTGTTATTCATTTCCTCGCCGACTCTTTTTGTGACTTTTCTTAGATCTGAAACAGAAAAAGACAAAAAGCCAATACTGTAGAACCTATCTTTAATTCCCAAAGTGCACTTCAGAAATAAGCTAAGCCTTTACCTTTCAGGTGATTTGGAATGACTTCTGTGTCTGTGACTACGGTGATGCCCTGTGGGATAAAAAGGCAATAGTTATTTCCATTGCCACTGGAATTCTTTGTTGTTTTGCTAATGCCATCTCCTTTTAGGGACCAAGTGTGCTAGACATTGCCAGAACAACCCTAGCTTTAACCAGGCACTCACATTAACCTCCTGGCAAGTATCTGAAAACTTACTCAAGACAATTTTGCAGCCATTAAAGGATTCCCCCAGCTCTGCTTTCATGTGAGCAGCAGTTTTATCAGCCACATTTAACCTGTGCTACCATCTTGATACGGTAACACAGATTTTTCCTGCAGTGGATGTGCTGCTGATAAAGACTTGCCAGAGTCATTCTGGAAGTGGCAGAAGTACCTGGAGATTTAGATCTTGATCTGTGGCGCCTCTCCCGGGATCTGCTCCGGTGCCGTCTCGGGCTCTTGCTGCGATGCCGCTCCCGGCGCGGTGATGGGCTGAGGGAAAGGCAGATTCTGAGAGAGCTGTGCCACAAATGCACATTGCTCACCTAAATAATAGAATTAAAGAGTACCTTCTTCTCTTTGGGGAGCGGCTACGCCTGCAATTGGGGGAGAAAAGCAAAAAATCACTGAAAATCATCAGCAGAACAGCTGTTTCATTTCCCACATCTTCAGCAACAACACCAGGGCTTTTATTTCCCATGAGTGCTTAGGACTGGACCATGCAGTGAGCCAGAGTCTGGTGATGAATTTTTTCTGTTTTAATATCAGTAAGAGCAATTAATAGAGTAATTTTCTTTGCAGCCTCTGGCTTACATGAAAACAAAGCACCTGGTTCTCCTCAGTGTCTTCATTACACTGTCAAATTTAGGTGAAGTTGGCCAGCAAGCTCAATATTTAGAGAATGACTGGAGGAACAGGCAGAGGGGTTGACAGTAGCTGCGTACTGCAAATCCTCACTTCACAAAGTGCTAAAGGAACTGGGAGGTGTCAGAGTTCTGGCTGAACTGCCACCTCCACTGCTGTGCTTGAGCTGTGTAACAATACTGCAGAAGGAAGAGCCCCCTCACCTCCTGGGGGACCTGCTGCGGCTGCGCCGGTAGCGCACCACCGGAGATCTGCGCGGCTTGTCCAGGTCCCTGTAGCCCCTTCTGCGGTGGTCAGGAGATGGGATCCGTTCCAGCTGTAAACAAGGGGAGGAGGATCTGTAAGTCCTGTTTCACCAAGGTTTTATACTATCAATTAAGATTTCTGAACAATGAATATAAATTGCAAAAGCCAGGCACCCAAGGTTCCCCATCCCAAGTGATTCTTATGCAGGAGTGAGTGGTGCTGCCCAAAATTGCCAACTGGAAATCAAACAACCACTTCTCATAGTGTTGGTTTTGAGGAAGTACAGCAGGACTGACTGATGGCCACAGGACCTTCCATCATCACCTTTAGTTTTCTCCATTACATAGGCATATAAATCAATTGATCTAAATAAGCTCAACAAAGAGCAGACCCAGATTTGTTGAAGTCAAGCAACAGGAAAACATGGCAACCTGAGAGTTGCTTCAGGGTCCAAGTCCTCACAAGCTGCTTATATGAAAATACATTATGAGGGGAGGTAAGAGTTGCCAGCAGCCTCCCTTCAAATATTCAGCTTCAGCTATTCATTTCCAATACAGTTCCATCAAACAATTTACCAACCTTTTCATCTTCTTCTTCCTCCTCCTCACTAGATTCTACATCATCCATGTCTTCCTCCAGAGCACTAACACGAGGCTCAAGTTGCTCAGCTTCTTCCAGAACATACCGTTTCTAGAAGGAATTGCAACTTTATTCAACATAACCCACGTAAGAACAAACACCTAAGGAGGCAACAACAGCTTACACAAAAAGCCAGCAGCCAATCCAGCTACTGGACTTGGTGCAGTCAAGAATTCCATAACCATCTACATTTCCAACCTGCAGTCGAGGCAGGATGATGTCACAAACACGTTCCTCATGGAGTAGCTCATCAATAAATTCATCCACGTGCATCAGCTCAAATTCTGGGGGTAAAAAGTAGCATTTAAAAGACAAAATTAACACCAGAGGCTAAAGTAAAAGTGGAACACTTCAGACAACTTATATCAACAGGTTATGCCACAATTTTAAATATTTATATTGCTAAATAGACATAAGAGTGTTTACCCCCATTCCTGTTCTGACTTTTAATTTTCCGATAGTCGTTGTACAGCGGTTCCAGGTACTTGTAGCAGTCGATGGCAGTGCCTGTCAGTCTCATGTACAGTGCTCCAAGCATTCGGACATACCTGGGAAGGAAACCTTTCCATGGATCTCTGCTTCCTTAGCAGTTTAGACAAAAGAAGATTTTTTTCCCACAAGTTTCTGAGGAAAACCAGTAGATGGCCAGAATACACAACCATTTATATTTGCTCCATTGCTTCCTCTACACTACCAAAACCATAATACACTTTACATACATTACGTGTGTAAGGGGATATTACCACCAACAAAAATAAAAAAAAAATACTGAAGAAAAAGCAGATTAACATGAATGCCTTAATGCAGCTCATTCCAAACACTTCAGGCAGAGGTTTGTAATCACGAGAGCACACGCCACAAAGATGAGCCCTTCCAACAGACCAGGTGACAAGGAGAGCAGTCTTAAAAGCAAGAAGAAAAGCTTGGTTTTGGGCAAGCCCAGTTTATCAGGGCACACTGAGAGCTAAACCCTGTACTGAGGTTTCCCTGGCTGCTTTGAGCACTTCCCTTCGGTACAACAACCTCAACAAGGGGAAAAAAAACACACTACAACTTACTTGAAGTCTTCGTTTTTTATGAACTCCACGATGATGTCCTTCTCGGGCTGGATCTGCAGCATCTTCAGCGTCAGGCACAAGAAGGGCGTGGGTTTAATGTTCCCTCCGTAGACTCCCCCCACGTATTTCAGCTCCATGGCCTTGTCCACCACCAGCTCGGCTGTGACAGGGACGGACGGGCCGGGCCGTCAGCGCGGGCTCCCCCCGGTGCCTGCCCGGCCCGGCCCGGCCTCCCGCCCGCCATACCCGTGAGGCCGAAGCATTCCTCCTTCCAGTACTTGGACTCGTAGATGCGCGTGCGGATGATCTTCTCCACCAGGTACTGCGGGTTGGTGCCGTGGATGCTGTGCGCGTCCTTCACCGTGCGGTTGGCCATGGCGGCCGCCGCTCAGCCCCCTCGGCCCCGCTCCCGTGCGGGCCGCGCCGCTTTCCGCTTCCGCTTCCGCCTGCGGGGCGGAGCCGCCGCCGCCACCGCCCGCCCCGCGCGCGCGCGCTGCCGGGGGCGGGGCTCCACTCGCGCTTTGGCGCGAAGTTCTATCGCGGCGCTGAGGGGACACGGTGAGCTGCGGCCGGGAGCGGGCTCGGGGCACAAAGCGCTCCCGGTGCGGGTGGTGACCGCGCACGGGGACAGGCTGCCCGGGGAGCCCGGGCACTCGCCCTCGCTGGAGATATCCCAGAACGGTCCGGACGCGATGCTGTGCGGTGTCCTCTGGGACGACCCTGCTGGAGCGGGGAGATGGGAGCGGGCAGAGCTCTGTGGTCTGTTCCAGCCTCGCTCGCTGTGTGAGGAGATCGGGCCGGTCAGGGGCCGTGTGAGGGGATCGGGCCGGTCAGGGGCCGTGTGAGGGGATCGGGCCGGTCAGGGGCTGTGTGAAGGGGTGGAGAAAGGTCAGGGGCTGAGTGAGGGGATCGGGCCGGTCAGGGGCTGAGTGAGGGGATCGGGCCGGTCAGGGGCTGAGTGAGGGGATCGGGTCGGACAGGGGCCGAGTGAGGGGATCGGGCCGGTTAGGGGCTGAGTGAGGGGATCGGGCCGGTCAGGGGCTGAGTGGGGGGATCGGGCCGGTCAGGGGCCGTGTGAAGAGATGGAGGAAGGTCAGTGGCTCTGCGGTGCCGCCGGAGCCCCTCGGTATCCGCACCGTGTCCCGCCCGACCCCTCAGCCGCCATGTGCCGCCCGCGCTGGGGGGCGGTGAACGGCACTGGGGGCTGTGAGTCGCTTTCCCCCGACTTTCCAGACGAAAATTCGTACTTAGGAGAAAAAAAAAAATAAAAGAAAAAAGAAATTAAAAACCAAAACGAAACCAGAAGGATTGAGCAAAACTGAAACGCGGTGACGGTCTCAGGCGGCTCTCGGTGTCCCCAGGGCGGGCAGCCGCCCCGCCATGGCGGTGATGGCCGAGGAGAGCGGGCATGGAAAAGGAATTGAATAACAAGGCACTACTAAATATCTTCCTTTTTTCCTCATCCCTTGAGAGGGGTGTTTGGTGCTTTAGGGAAGGGGGGTTTCTTTGTGTTAACCAGCGTTCTTAATATACGCCGAAAAAATTGATAGCAATTCTATGTATCTTCCCATGTTTCCTTTTTTTTTTGTTTTAAATAATAATCATAAAGTATTTGTTCATTTGTTTTAGCTTTTCCTTGGGAATCATGAACACCAGGCAGCAAAGCAAACTTATCTACTCCTGGTATGGAGAACCCTTGACTTCAGACAGAAAGCTGAGGACTTCCCAGTACAAGTAAATAATATTTATTTCTCTTTTGCTAAGGAAACTTAATAGATGTTTCTTTACCTTTCTGACATCGTTTAAGTTAACTGTGACAATATGAGTAAGGTTTTGAGCATTTTGTTGTGACACTGTATTTAACAAAAGCATTAAGCTCTTGAATGATAAACTGTATAGTGTATAAAAAAACATTTAACCAAATCTGTGAATAAGTTTTAACTAATTGAACAACATATGAAAGTGAAAGCTTCCAATCAGCTTCTAATTAAGTTGTAAGAAGTGGCATAACTAACTAAAGTTGACAGGGCATCAGGTTTAATGATATGTGAATTATGAAGACTGTGAAATTCTCTTAATCTTCTTGTGTCTATCATTTAATAGGGGGATCCTTATTACATCAGAAAGCAGCAAAACAGAAGCCTGTATACAGCTTGGTGACTTTATTTTAGTAGAAGGGATGAATGCAGATCAGCCTTATGTGGCACAGCTCATGCATTTATATGAAGATGGTAAGAGAACTAAAAACTTACTTTCTGTGTGAGAAATTTTAAAATGTTTTAAAGTTGCCTTTTTGATAGGGATGTAGTTAGCATTAACAGTATGTCACTGGCCTAATTTATTAAGAAAATCGAGTTTTGGTGATCATTGCATCTGTATTCACATGCTCCCCCAAATGTTTGGGACTGATGGCTAATTTCAGTTAAATTTGATTCATAAATGGAAATTTAAGCACATTGTAATTTTTACAGTCTTTTTACATAATTGTCTAATTTAAAAACAGTGGTCCTTGAGGAAGGCAGTCTGAGCTCATGCTTTATTTAGAGATTGGAGAATCCAAATGGAGCAAGAGCACTGCAGCCCTGAAATTTGCATCTCATTAGATATCAGGCAATTCAACATTAAATACAAGGCTGAATAAATGGGACTTGTTACTTCTGTCCCTTGTAGAACTGCTTGTTTATACAGAGATAGATATGAAAAGAGAAATCATGGGAGGTGGGTGATACAAAAATTGTCTGAGTCTGAATTGGGAGCTACTCATTGGCTATATCTGATTCTTTTGAGCAGCTTTTGTTCTTTTTTGTGCTGTAATAGTAATACTTTGAGGGGTTTTAACCTAATTTACCTTTTTAAAAACATAAATACACATAATTCCATTTTATTTATTTACCAATGCACTTTTTTGTAGTACAGCTGAACATTCTTTTCATGATGGAATGAAACCCATGAAACTTCCTTAAAAACAAGCTGTTTCATCAGCAATATTCCCTGGTTTGTCAGCCAGTGAAAAAAGTGTTTCAGGCTTCTGAAAGTACAATGGCACTACAAATAACGTCCTGGAATTTTTCAGTTCTCCTTTTATGTCACTGCTTTTAGTCAGGGTTTGAGAGATCACATCTGTGCCAATAAGGAACTTCTTTGTTTGTGAGAGGGAACTGCTGGTCTGCAGCTGGTCTCCAGGTACTCCTGTGATTGAGACCCTGTGCAGGTGTTACTTTAACCCTTAAAATTCTTAACTCTGACATTTTAATTTAGCTTAGAAAATGGGACTTACAGTCTCCTACCAGATGCTTTCTCACCTGTGTCCAGGGAGGATTTCTACCCTGGCTGGCATTTCAGCTGAAGTCTGGCACTGTTCACAATAAAGTCCTGGTGTTCCCTGGCCCTGTCCCTGTTGCAGGTGCCCAGCACAAACGTGCAGTGGTGCAGTGGTTCTGTCGCTTGGAGGAGATCCCTCAGAACAAACGGAGGCTGCTGAAAAGAGAGATTCCTGCCCAGGAGGTGTTTTTGGATCAAGTGCTTGGCTATGACACCGATATAGCTGCAGAGACCATTATTAAAACTGTCATGGTATGTACTGCAAGCCTTCTGCACAGTGGGGGAAGAAAGAGACAGCAACAGCCTTGTGGTGTAAATTAGACACTAAGGATTGCATGAGTTGCAGTAATAGAAAATAGCTGAATTCTAAGTTAACAGTAAATATTAATGTATGTGTGTTTTGATATTTCCTGTTTTTGCAGGTATTGCCACTACATCTGGGTGAGGAGCTGCCTATTATCACATTAAACAAGGAACAAACTTTCTATGTCAGACAGTCTTGGGATGGGAAGTGCTTTAAGGTTTTGTCCCCAGACACATTCTCTAAGCTGGAAGAAGCTAACAAGAAAAGGGGTGTCATCACAAACTCTTCAAAAGCATTTACTCCTTCAGACATCCTTACACCTGTGAAAAAAGAGACAGAGAGTGTTGCTCAGAGTGCCACAAAACCAAAAAACGCTGATATGGAAATAGAATCCAGACATTCCACTTCCAAGTCCTCCCTTGCTAAGGAGAGGCATTCCCAAAGGGTGGCTAATGATGACATCAAAACCCCAACAGCAAGGAAGAAGCTGGAGTTAAACAGTATGTATATGGCAATATTCTGTCCATTCAGTAGTTCTGTATATGCTTTGTGCTTCTCCCTTTTGGCTAGTTCAAACTATTGTAACATTCAACATCAATATTTTTAACTGCCTTGTTCAGCCTTTGGGATCAGCCCAAGCCTTGTAGGCACATCACTTGTCAAGCACTCTACTGCTGCTGCAAATGCTCTATTTCTATCTGATAAATCTAAATGAAAGTGCTTGTTGACTGAAATGCTACCAGTCAGCCTCACTTGATCTCAGAATGCCCCACTTTCTTTAATCTTCCTACTAATTGTGTACTAAATGTTTGTGTTGAGCTGGTTGAATAAGCATGTTTGATTCTGTAAACATGCAGTATTTTCAACATGGAACCTGACTAAAGTTGTGATGGAGGTGAGTTAGAAAACTGAAAAAAATCTGTTTGTCTTCCTTTTGTTTAGTAATTATTTAGAGGAAGTGCCTTCTAGTGATCCAATTCCTTGTTACTGGAATGAAGTGTTCATTTGCTTTCATTTAAACAACAGTCAGCTGTACCATGTCTTCTGAAAGTTAACCAACCCAGCCAGATTGAAGCCTGACAAAAGTTCATTTTGCTTTTCATTTCTAGGTCCCACACGATCCAAAGCCAAGCTGTTGGGATGTGAAGTTTTGGGTCTTTTGGATGATGACTGTGATGCCATAGCACCATTAGAACCATCAGCCCCTAAAAGAAAAGTGAAATTCACAGGTGAAATTTTAGGCTCACCACCAAAGATCCCCTGCAGCAGTGCTAAGTCCAAGCCAACATCTGAGACTGCAGAGCACCGTCAGAGGTGCAGTGACACCACAAGATTGTCCCCCTACACTAAAGTCAAAGATTTCAGTGAAAAAGACAGGAATCTTGATGAGGAAGACAACATTCTGTTACCGTGAGTGACAGCATTTTTATCATGGTTTTTATATGGGATTGCTACTCATATGAAGCTCTCTTAAAACACTTTTATGGAAAACCTCTGGAGAAAAAAAGTAGGTGAAGTCTGTGCATGTGCCATGTTTTGCCTGTTGAGAACAAGGAGAGAAGGGAGAGAGCCTCAGCAGTGACAAGTGCACTGTGATGAAGCATTAGGAAATGTTACCTGGAGGTGAATGAATGGTCAGGGAGATCCAAAGACGACTTGACTTCCCAGATGGAAAAGCAGTTCATGATTCTAAGAACAGAGAGATGATGTTGGAAATGGGAATGGTAGGATGATAGGAAAGGAAACTGATGCCATGTTGATGGTTGTTCTCATGATGATTGTACCCACCAACATGGATGAAAATCCATTTCCCTGCACTCCATAATCAAGGCTCAGATGTGCCTGACTTGTGACAGGGATGCTGGACTGTAGAAAGTGGTTTGACTGGCCTCAGGAGAGTCTTCATGAGAATTGTGTGTATACTTCCATTTGTATGTATACTTCATGAGAATTGTATGTATACTTCCATACTAATTTTTACATAGGAAAGAAATCAAAGCCCAAAAAGCACAACTATACAAGTATATCTGAACACAATCTTTAAAAATGGCATAAAGTGGGGAAGGAGAAGAAGGGAACAGACTTTCTTGTGCAAAATGTTGCAAGAAGCCAGAAACCAGTCCTTTGCCTCTTTCCAAGAGTAAAAATGTGGATGCAATAGTGGAATTTCCACCTTTTTTTTTGGACACTAATTATATATAGCATAAAAATGTTTACCTTTCATTGATAAGGTAGTGGCGTTTCAGTGGTATTTATAGATCTTAAACTTCCAAGAACAGTCAACAAATAATAAAAGCATCTGGAATTCATCTCATTTTGTACTTTGAACTAGTAGGGAAGTTCTGTAGTAGCAGTAAAATGTTTCAGTGGCAGGGTTGAAGAAGGACCCAAGAAGACAACCAAGAAATGTCAAAACACAAAGAGAAAAAATACATTTGATTTGCCAAAGGGCAAATCAAAAAGATGCCCGAAGGAAATAATATTTTCTTATCTTTCTCTTAAAAAAATAGGTAAAAAACCTCACCTCTCAACAAAATAAAACTACAGCTGTACTGTCCCTTCAGTTTGGCAGTGTAAAATACAGCAAATATTTTGTTTTCCTTTGCAAAGGTGTATTGAAGACACAGTGCAGGAGGGGGGAAATTGTGCTGCCAGCATCCATGCCATAGCCAATCTGTAAATAACAAATAAGAATTCATGCTGGATGGACAGTGGTAACAATTGAGCCTGAAGTTTGAAAGGCCTTCTCTGTGTCTTTGCAAGTGTGATGCAAAGAGAGGGAATACAACCAGCTTTGTTTTCTTTCTTTGCAGTTTAGTTGGGTACCAGAAACCGAGCAGCCAGACGCCTGTGCTGACCCCTCGTTCTCGCAGAACATGTGCACAGAAAACCAGTGCTCTCATTGCAGAGCAGATCAGGTAAAAACCCTGCAGCCATGATCTCCTGCTCAGATTGCTCTTGAGAGCTTGAAGCCTTGAGAGCTTGTCTGCCTTAATGTTGAAATGCAGATGGTTCCAGAAGCACAGCTTAATTGCAGCTCGAGTAAAAACTGGTTTGTGTTCAGAAACATAAAGCTGACTCATTGTGTTCTTCAGAAAACTGACTTCCTTTAAACCAGTCTGCTAAAAAACCATGGAAAATTAGCAGCTGAAGTAGAAAATGTTTTGGCTTGCTGATTACAAGAACTCCAGAAAAAGCTGAAAGTGTACAAATGTTGCTCTGTTATGGGTAGACTTGTATGTATTTTCTAAACCTTAAATAATTTCTCTTTCTCATAGCATGTTGGACCAGGAGGATTTTTCATCTTGCTCTGATAGTTCCTACTCTTCAAGTAGTGAGGAAGAGGAGGATGATGATGGTGATGATGATGATGTGATCTGCACACCAGAAAAAAAACCTAAATCTAGCAAAGTATTCAGCACCCCAAAATCTTCAAGGAAGTCAGCAGTTCACACTCCTGCAAAGACACCCAAGAAAACTGTAAGGTTCCACACAAAAGAACTATTTTTATTATTTCTGTGCCAGTTATTTGAATGCTTGATGCCTGTGTGCCAGAGTAAAGTATCTGAATCCCTTAGTTTTTAGTGAAGCATTATCTGGATTAATTTAATCTTTGATATGAGTAGGTTATGGAAATATATAAACCATTTGCATGTTGTCAGTATTGTTACAATATTGATCAGAAAACTGTAGCCTAAACAGTACTGGCTTGGATGCTGTTTCTTAAGAACCAGATCATTCTGTTCTGCAGCACTTCAGAAAAGAACTAACAACTCAAAAATTCTTCAGACAGTTAAAAAGTGTAATTGTGACCACCCCCTTTGCAGTTTCCTTTTTCTCTTAGGAAGAAAACACCATAAGGCTTTTTTGGTAATTCCCTGTGTAAATCCTGTTTCTCAGTCCATCTTGTGCTCTGGCATAAGTAATGCTAAATCATCAATGATTTGTTCCCAACAGAAATTGCTGTTTGTAGAAAATTTGCTTGAGGTTGTAAATTCTCTTTGCAGCCTTTACAGGGAACACCCAGGACCCCCCGGACACCCCGGAACGCAACTCCAGAAATTCCCAGGCGTGTCCAGGCAGCCCAGGAACCAGCCAGTGTCCTGGAAGAAGCCAGATTAAGGTAACCTGTGCTCAGGAAAACCATCTTTATTTTGCATCAGGTGTGCAGAGCAGGCTGTGCTGAAATGGGAATGTCATCTTTACCATTTAGAATAAAATAGGTAAAAATGCATGGTGTTCTGATCCAAGAAGAGTATTTTATAATTTACAGTACAATATTAGATGTACAAATAATGGTAGTATTTACAATACTACTTTAGCAATTTCAAGTTATTTTAACCAGTAACTAACTTTCCATAGTAAGTTCTTCAGAATTAGGTATCTTTATTCTGTGCAACATTAGAAAAAGAAAGATCCTCTCTGATTAGCTGTAGATTGCAAAGGTGCAATATTTGTCTCTTCTTGGCGTGTGAAAGAGCTTTACTGGTATTACTGTAGATCTTCACAGTGGAAAAGAAAAGGCATTCAGGACTAACTATCTTTCAAACTGGATTTTAGTTCTGTTTGCTATAAATAGTCTCTCCTCTTTTATCCTACCTTTGCACTGTGTTTTAGCCTACCTTTGCACTGACTTACAAATAGTTAGTGACTTAAAACAGATGGGTCTTTATTGCTGCATAAATTAAGAGCACATAGAGAGAGACAAGGCTGTTTCTTTTGGGATACTTGACATTGTGCTCAGACTTAAAAGTATGTAAGAGAGATTTGGAAAACTCCACATGGGAGGAAGGTGAGCATCTGCCTGTTTGTTTGCATCAGTTCTTCAGAGAGAACAGCAATTTTAATTTTCTTTTTTAATTCAAAGGCTGCATGTTTCTGCTATCCCAGAATCTCTGCCTTGTCGTGAGGAAGAATTCCAAGATATTTATAACTTTGTGGAAAGCAAACTTATTGATGGCACAGGAGGGTGAGTTTGGCAAGACTGTGACAAAGATCACATTTGTTTATGGCATAACAGCAGTCAGATTATATATATTTTTACTTTACATTTATTACTTATATTTAAAAAGTTATAATCATTTCAAGTTTCTCATTCAATTTTCCTGATATTTTTCTTCCTTAAGCAGTGTTGTATGTAGAAATAATGTGGGCTTCTTCATTCTACAGATTCAAATTAACAACCAAATCATAACTGGTCAGTTTTAGAAGTCTGGAAATTTATTTATTTTTTTAAAAAATAAGGTAAATTACATTTATAAAATGTTTTAGGTTGTTAATTACTTCAGTACTAATAAGAATCCTCATGATCCTCCAATGAGGATTGTGTTATGTTATTTACAGTCTGAGACACTTTGTGTTATGTGTCTCAGATTGTAAATAAAGATGTAGGCAGTTGCCTGAAGAGTCAGTATTCAAGACTGGTGTCAGGGGTCAGGAATTCCAGCTCATTAATCCCAGGAGTTGTTACCATTTTGCTCAGGCTGCTCCCCTTTTGTAGGTGCATGTACATTTCTGGAGTGCCTGGAACAGGTAAAACTGCCACTGTTCATGAAGTAATTCGGTGTCTTCAGCAAGCTGCAGAAAATGAGGAGCTGCCCCCATTCCAGTTTGTGGAGATCAATGGCATGAAGCTGACAGACCCTCACCAAGCCTATGTGCAGGTATTAGAGGTAAGGAAAGTGTTTTCAGTGGTTCCTGGGTTTGAAAGAAGAGATCTTACACTTTCTCATCACATCCTTGATATGTTACAGTGTTCAAGGCACTTATCAGTACTTCCCAGTCCCTCCAAGAGACTGTGTGCTTTTATCTTAGAGCAAGTTAGAAAATAATTAAGGCCTTAGCCATCTTCTTGAATTGTTTTGTTTTCTGCTGCATAAGGGTAGTGGCTGGGAAATAGCCTGGTTTATTGCATCTACTAATCTAAAAAGTATCTAAACCAGCTTTTTATATTTTCCTATGGTGTAACTTTTTCTGCTCATCTGCTTGAACAGCTGCTAAGGTGACAACTCTGAAAGTCAGTGTAGCAGTGGAATAATTACTAAGGGAGTCTTCATGGTTAATTGGTCAGTCATAATAGTAATTCAGCTAAAGAGGGGCCATCTCTGTCAACAAAGTGTATTTCTGATATCCATTACAAACCACTCTGCAGTATCCATCTGGGACTACTGACTGTGCTTGTGTTGTATGGGTGGGAATTAATCTTCTGAGGACTGGATTAAGATCACCCAGTAGGCATTAGACAGTAACTGCTCAAAAGCTTTTTCAGTCTAGGCTAGCTTTAAACCAGTGACCTGGAAACCAAATGGTTTCCTGAAGCATCTGTTCCATTTTAATATAAACTTCTGCTCCATTTATTTAAGTTTGACATCATCTTTCTGAGCAGGGAGTGGCATGCATTAGTGTCCTAGTGTCCCAGTCCTCATAGTTGGGAGTTAAATTTGCATATTTGCATCCTTTCCTCAAACCAGCTTAGACAGTGTCTTGCTGAGGGATTTGCTGAGGCCAGGCCTCTGTGTTTCCTCAGCATGGTGAGAGGCTTCCTGACAATTACCTTATTTCATGGTAGTGTGAATGTATTTTACCATCCTTTGTTCCTATCCCATTCAGCATCAAATCTGAAAATGAATAAAGAATTGGCCTTTGGAAATACAATCTGTTGCCCCCTGCTAGTCCTGAACTCTAAGGCAGCCCAGTGAAATCTCCTTTAGGGGAGTACAAAGTCACACAAACCACGGACTTCTCCAATTCCTTCTGCCTCAGCTACTGTCAAAGAACCCTTAGTAACAGCTGGGCTGCTGCTGCTCTCCTGATGGCTGCAGGTCCTGATCCACTTTGCTGATGTTTCTGTGCATGACTGAAGCAAATTCTGGAGCTTCCCTTCTGCAGTTACCTCACTGCTGTAGGAAAGTTTAGAGATGGAACAGGGACTGGAGGCCCTGGACAGATGAAAGAGATAAGGTTCAATACCTGGGTAAGAGTCCATTTCCACCACAGCAACTCAGCTCTGTGGTGTATTGGATACTCAGCTCCAGAGCTGCAGAATCAGGGTTCTCTGGGATTCAGCTCCTTTCTGTGACTGATTTGGACTGTCCTGGCTGAATTGGAAATATGAAACAAGTAGATGTTATACATTAATCTTGTGCTCTGGCTTGTTTAGTAATTATCAAATCTTAGATTTAGAAGAGATTTTAGAAAAGAAATATAGTTTTCAAATGCAGTCTCCATTTGGCTTTATTGCTGGACTTTGCACTATGATGAACAATTGATTCAGCATCTGCAGTAAATCTGAAATGGCATGTTTTGATTTCTGGGTATCTTTGGACTTGCAAGGGAAGAGGTAATATACAGTCAGCTGATTTGTTCTGCCACATAGTTGCAAAAGGTATTGCAGATATTTTTTTAGTTCACAGTTGAATAAATTTAATTATAGATCCTACTGATGATTCATTAGAATTTTAATAGCAGTCCAAGATTACTCAAGTCAGGCTATTCTTCTCAGCTGACTTAGGTTTTCAGTAGGTGTGTGTATTCAGAGATACCCTAGAGATATGCTGGGTTTAGAGTCTTCTAGACTGGGTGGGTTCAGGATTTCTTAGTGATTCTAAGACAGATTGAAGAGAATTCTGTGGCCCTTTCTTTTTAGCTATGCATTTTTTTGTTTCTCTTCTCATTTATGGGCAGTTCTTGGTAGACCAGAGTGTTTTATGAGCTACTTTCTCAGTTTTTTTACTCCCTCTTAGAAAAAAATAATCCAAGTGCTTGGTGTTGATGGTTAAGGAGTGAAAGTTTGTATTTCCAGGGGTTTGGTGTGATTAACCTGCAATATTTGTTCAATTCTTGTGCAGTTCTTGACAGGTCAGAAGGTGACAGCAACCCATGCTGCAGTACTGCTGGCAAAGCTGTTCAGTACCCCTGGACCAAAGAGGAAGGCCACAGTGCTGATAGTGGATGAGGTGAGACAGAGAATCCTTTGTTTACTTTCCTCCAAGGATTGTAAGAAGTGAGTTTTTGGTGGATGGAAAATTATGCATGCTTTGAGTGTATCACATGTGATGTAACAGGAATAGACTTAGGGAGAGGAGATGCAAGTAGTTCCTCTTACCTATTTAAATTCAGATTCCTAAAAAGGCTGAGTATCCTGTTGCCATGTTGTTCTCTGCCCTGGATTTCATATTGCTTTTATATTTTGTTATTCCAAGACATGGAATAAGTTGTTTGTCAATTCTAAATACCAGGGGATTCAATTGTATTTTGTTTATAAACTGCTGCTTTTCCAGTGGGAAAACTCACAGAGAAATAAGTCACACCCAGTTTTGAAAAACCTTGAATGTGCCATGTTCAGTAATAATCATATGCATTCTTATTTTTGCTGTAAGCTAATTCAGGTTAGGTAACTTGGGGGGCCTTGAATCCTGTTAGATGTATTAGTATCACAGTACTGTTTCAAAACTCCAGCTGTTTAACATTTACTGTTCAAGCACCCACTAGGACTGTGCTTTTCCAAAATGGACTAGAGCCCTAATTCAGCAAATGCAGTCCTGTTAGTAGATGGATAAAGGAAAGGCAACAGAGACAGCTTGTTCAGAATCACTTGAGGAATCTTCTGTACAGAGCTGTTCTCAAACCCCCATCATGCATTGTAAATAAGAGGCCATTCCTTTTTCCAGTCTGATTCTTATCTTTTTGTCCCTGCAGCTTGATCTGCTGTGGACCCGGAAGCAGAACGTGATGTACAATTTATTTGACTGGCCAACCCAAAAGCACTCCAAGCTGATCATCCTGGCCATTGCCAACACCATGGACCTGCCAGAGAGAATCATGATGAACAGAGTAGCAAGCAGGCTGGTATGTTCTAGCAGTTCTCTTGCTGTGCCATCAAAGGAGAACAGATTAAATACTGGATGCAATCAAAAGCAATCCAGGAGAGAAGTAGGACTGGTTATATCAGAAGCTGAACAATGGTTTTTATCATTCCCTCTCCTGAGGACTGATAATGAACATATAAATCTAAGTTCAGGAGCCTGTTTGCTAATCAGGTATTATGCTGATACATAATGTTCTTGTAAGAATGAAATAAATATGTGGATGCCTAAGATCTGGATAATCAAATGCTGTGCTTCATGGTGAAGCTGCTTACTCTGGAGTTCAGGAGAATTCTCTTCTGGTTTCCCTTCCTCTTTCATTCCAGGCACCTACTTACTTCTCTGTTTGCTATCATCAGTTGGTGGATTATATAAAGGTATCCAACAAAGAAAATTGGATGCACTCTCCACTTGTTTTGAATGTTTTCCTAGGTCCCCTCACCATGGTTCTGAAAAGTGATTTGCAAAAACAGTGCTCTGTGCCTCTATCCTTCCATGACTCAAAAGCAGCTCCACAGGGTGTGAATTGCTTTCCCCCACCCACTAAACCCACTGCAGATCAGCTGAGTCCATACAGTCATAAGAGAAGTTTTGCATAAGAAATTCAAACCTCAGGTCTCCTGTAGGATGAAAGGCAGAGCACCATCTGTAACATGGATTGTCCTCATCTGAGGGCTGCTCTTATTGGCTTGAGCCAGAAGAGGGTTTTAATTCTTGGCTGATGGCTAACTTGAAGTCAACACACACATATACAGATTAGCTAAAGGAGACATTAATATTTTTCCACAGCTGCTGCTGTTACTGTATTAAGAAATAACATGTAGACAGATGTAATCCAGATATTTTTGTATAGGGGAGCCCTCATTTGTTTAAAAGTCTTTTATAAGAGAAATCTGAATTCTGATAGCAGCTTCACTTGCTCCTCAGGCCTTTCAGTGGGGAGATCCAACCAGTGGTCCTCACTGAGCCACAGTTTTGTGGATTTGTACATTTGTTCCACAAATGTGATTGATTAAAGCATGTCACTGGGAAGGAAAGGATGTGAAAAACTAATTTCCCTACCAGAAAAAGTAAAAGTAACCACACAGGCCATGCTTCAGCAGTTGAGAGTTTTCCAGCCGCACAAACACTTCTCACTGTGTTGTCATTTATTGTAGGGCCTCACCAGAATGTCCTTTCAGCCCTACACCTACAAACAGTTACAGCAAATTGTTTCATCCAGACTGAAGGGAGTGAAGGCATTTGAAGAGGATGCAGTCCAGCTGGTGTCCAGAAAGGTGAGTCCAGAGCAGATAAATGTCCTTCATGTTGCACTGGGTGCAAGGTGTGGGGACAGCAGGGAGACTTTGGTCACAGCTGTTGGACCTGGTTCTGTGCTTGTGTCCTGTATTGGAGGCAAGTATTGGGGCACAGTTAGGTCATACATTATCCAGGGTATTTTCTCAGAAGGCATTTCTAGAGCAGTGTCCTTGCTTTTTCCACCTACTCTGAGAAGGCAGCAGATATTCCAGGAGCTGAAGGCATGACAAGAGTCGTGATGATAAGATGTCAACTGTCTCCACTGTTTAGCATAATGTGAGTCATTGGAGAATCCTGAAAAAGATAACATGCCAGTGGCAGTGGAAATAGCCTTATAAATTTTATTTCTCAAGTTATTCAGTGCCCTGTCATAATAAATAATACTTGTTCTTGTTTGCAAGTCTTAATATTCAGTTGTACAAAATGTAAGTAATGCATTGGGGATCAGTGGCTTCTCAAATCGAGATACGTGCACTGCTAATGTCTTAAATTAGCAGCTCTATATTAAAGTAATCTATTAAAATTATGTCAAAACAACCTACCTCATTGTAGGATTAAAAAAGTGCTCATAAACATGTCAGAAGTAAATACAAGCCTGTGTTTTGTTGTGAAGGAACCACCTCTCTGTAAGAATAATAGTGAGGGTTTGCAGAGGAATAATTGCAGTGTTTTTCTACTATGAGTTTTCTTCAGAAATACTGAAACATACCTTGCAATTAGATTTTCTACAGGGTTTCTTATTTTTGGCCCCAGCTGGGTTCTAGGGCTTTTGTATATTACCAGCATCTGCTGGGAAAACTAGGCCAGTACTATATGTTGTGTTGAATGTTCATAGCTTTATTAAAACTGTAAAGCACAATTGGGGTTTTAACAAGTATTCAGTTTCAGAAATTTCAGACACCTAAGCATTTTCAGGCACTTGTAACAGTAAATTGACTATCCTGGATATTTCTTTGAGACCTTCTAAAATTATTAGTGTACTCTTAAAATCGGTATTTTTAATGAGTGTAGAAAAACCGAGTTTTTTGGTGTTATAGCAAACCTCCCTTTTTTTTTTTTTTCCTTTTTCACGAGCCTGGATTATGATAAAGGTCTTCACTGATAATTAAACTGATACTTCTGAAACCTTTAATTTTTTTTAACCTTTGACTTGTGTTACAGAAAAAAGTTCTGCCTTGAATTTATGACGACCAGATCAGGGTGGGGGTGTGGGAGATGTGGAGAGTTGCTTCTGTTGGTTTTGGTCAGTAAGCTTTGTTTTTCAGGATCTGGGAGTGTAGGGATGCACTGCTCTCCCACTGGGTGCTCAGGATGTTTGGGGTTGGTTTGTCTGTTGATTGTTGCTGAACTCTGTCCCCAGCTGTTAGGAAATGTTGTCCCACACGTGTCACATGCCCTTGCAGGTGGCAGCGCTGTCGGGGGACGCGCGGCGGTGCCTGGATATCTGCAGAAGGGCCACAGAGATCTGCGAGTTGGCCAGGCAGAAGAGAGCCCCAGAGATTGTCAGGATGGCCCACGTCACTGAAGCCATAGATGAAATGTTCTCCTCACCATATGTCAATGCAATCAGGTAAAAATATTTCCTTTGCTTTTGTGTCCCTTTCACTGCACTAGTTTTTCACCAAAAAAAATGATGATGCCAGAGTTGCAGGCTATGATACAATGGCCGCTTGTGGCATAAACTGCCCAGCCTGTGTTTAAATATGTAGCTCCAAGGATTTCCCTTCCAGACTTCCTCCTGATGTTTCATGGGATCTGAGCTTCACAGATGGATTTTTATCTGTTTTGTTTTTTGACTCAGGAATGCTTCATTGCATGAACAAATCTTCTTGAAAGCAATTTTGGCAGAGTTTCACAGGGCGGGAGTTGAGGAGGCGACAGTTCAACAGGTAAGGGGCTTTTTTGTTACTGACACCAGTGATCTGGATCACAAGGTGGTTTTATTTTTTTTTGGCCTGCATGTTAAAACATCTCATGCTTCTACCCTAACATGCTTTATAACAGGAAGAATCAAAGAGAAGCTGAAATTACTAGGCAGCAGTCCAAGGAGGAAAACTGAAAGCCGATTCCAAGTTGTGCATCACTGTTTTTCCCTCATAGAGGCAGATATGTCACTGGTAGCTTTGTTTTTTTCAGTAGACCCATAAAATACTGGGTGCCAGCAGAGCTGTGAAGACTCTGGAGTAGTCATGAGTAGTGTGGAAGCTATATGTTAATACTTACACAAAGATGTAGTTCTAAACATTTTTATAGAGAATTACAGCATCTCAACAGGCTGGAGCTGTTTTATCTCCCCTCCATGGATGTGGGGGAAAGGCAGCTTCTCACTGTGTCACCTTGTCACTCAGCTACAGCAGGCAGTAAACATAACCTGTGTCCTTTTTCTCAACAGATTTACCACCACTACGTGGCTTTGTGCAGGGTGGAAGGCCTGCAGAGCCCCACGGTGTCAGAAATCATGGCAATTTGTTCAAGGCTTGGTGCCTGCAGGCTCTTGCTGGTGGAGGCCAGCAATAAATATCTGCACATGCGGGTGCGACTGAACCTCAGCCAGGATGATGTCATGTATGCACTCAGGGAGGAATAAAGCAAAAGATTTTATTGCTTTTAATATGTATAAATATTTTAAATAACGTCTATTTTTATTTGTTTTTTAATTATTGATAAAATGGAAATAGTGAAATGTATTTTTTTAAAAGGCTTTGCTTATTTGTTTGATGTATGAAAGCACTCTTTTAATAATAAAGAATTAATTTCAAAGCATTTTAAGTATTTCAAACTATTTCTTTGTAGAAGTATTTTTAATTGCTGGTAGCTTTTAACTGAGGTCTATGAACTTGGAATGGGTTATTTGAAGATTACTTGCATCACTTTTTTTTAAGGCTCATGGTGTCTTTGGCATTCTGTAGATTTTCCTCAGTGACTTACATCCAATGAAAGGCATTGCTGAAACGGGCTTAAATTTTTCCTTACTAACATAATTAAAAGGAACTTCCAGGTTGCAATCCAACATAATTAAACGGAACTCCCACTTTGCAAGGCAGGCTCGCTGTTGGAATGGAGGAATCTGTAACAATACCTCGAACACGAATGGTGCCATTTGAATACCCAACTCCTTTGTCTGACCGATCCCAAAGCAGGGCTGACCCTCAGCAGCCGCCCCGGTGCCGGGGCTGTGTGCGGGGCCAGCTCGGCCAGAGCCGGGGCCGTGGCTCGCTCCGGGCCCGCCCCTCCGCGCAGCCGCGCAGCCGCCGCGGGCGGGCCCACCCTGAGCGCGCCGGCCGGAGCTGCGGCCGCACGGGCGGGAGCCGAGGTGAGCCGGGGCCGGGCTCTCTCCGGGCGGTCTCTCCGCGGTTTTTCTCGCAGCTCCCGGCCCATCGCCCCCGCGGTCCCTCCCTGCTCCGGCCGGGGAGCGCCCGCAGCCGGCCCTGCCCGCCGGGTCCTGCCGAGCCGCCCGGGAGGAGCGCGGGCGCGGCCGGGCCGGGCTCCCTGGGCCCGCGGAGCGCGTCCCGCGGCGCTGCCCCCGCTGCCCTCACGGCGGGGAGCGCTCTGAGGGAGAGCCGGGGAAGCGGCGGGGTCGCGCCGCCCACCTCCGTCCGGTGGGCTTTGCCTTGGCACGGGCAGGCGCTGACTTTAAGTTCCGTGTGCTCTCAGTCCTACAGAGACACAGCCCTCTGAAATTCATGAACCAACATGCTTGGCAGAAGACCTAAAAAGAGCCCTCAGGCAAAGGGCCAGGGAGCTGCAGTTGCAAAGCAGGTAAGGAGGGCGAAGGGCCAGGGAGATGTGGTGGCAGAGCAGGCAGGGAAACCTCCCACTCCCTCTGCTCCTCGGGATGGTCTCGCTCAGACCTCTCGCTGCTGTTTTCCTGCAGAGTCTCCCATGTGGTAATAGCATTGCAGGATCATGGGGAAAATTAGATTGTGTGGTGCCTGTTTTCCTTCCTTCTTTAATGCCTTCTTCTTCGAGTAAATATCTGATAGGCAGCTGTGGAGGTCTTGCAGGGAAGGCACAGTGTTGTAATGCTGTAATCTTTGCATGAGACCTCATGACTCATGCTTACAGTATTTTCTTAGCCTAGCTATGTTGAGATTTAATAATAACTTCAGTGACTCTGTGGAGGCTTTTCTTATATTATCTCTAAGAAAACAGAAATAATAGCAGAATATCAGGTAACAAAATAAGGGACGTATATGGGAGAATATTAAGATGCTAAACAAGAGACAGTTAATTTTAATTTCCTTTTGTATAGTCATTTTCATGTAACAGATAGACTGATGTGCCCCTTTCCTGTAGATAAAAGTGAGTTTAGCTGTGTCTGTGTGTTGAGGGTTTTTTTCCATACTTATGTACCTTTGGATGGAGTTTCAGAAGTCTTGTGGAGAGAAACAATAATTAGTCATGGTTGGCGGGTGTAGCAAGTCAGGTGACAGTGTCAAATTAGAAATACAGTCAAGGCAAAATTCTGGGTAGAAAACTGAGGGGAAAATAGTGTAGTTAGAGTTAATTAATATGTTAGAATGAGAATGGAATTTCAGAAACCTTTGAAGAATAGAGGGAAGTAACAGGTGGAATAACTGGTAAGAAAGTAGAGGAATGTGAAAAGGGATTGTAACAGGCTATTAGAACAGAGGAAATAGCTAAGATGTTCTCTTTGGTGATTTCTTATGAACCAGTGTTCTCATACTGGAGGCAGAATGCTGTAGTTAGTGATCCATAATGTCACCATGGCTCCGGTGTGAAAGTTTGCATTTCTCTGGGAGACAGACAGTGTATGACTTAGTTTGTCTGAGCAGGGGAGAAGATAAAAGGTGAAAATAATTTTCCTCCTTCTGAGGAAAAAAAAAGAAACCTCACTCTGAAAAGACAGAGTAATTCAAGGATCTGATTAACATCTTTTACTAATTCCTAATTCAATACAGTTAATTATTCAGCCTGTCTTACATCATAGATAAGTGTTTCTTGAAGCAAATGGCTTGTTCGCTTTCAAATTAATTCAATTTAAAATGTTTTTTTGTTGTGTAGTGTATCAACTGCAAGCTTTCCATAACTTATTTTTTCTGTTTTATTAAACATTGCTTCAGTACTGCTAATTTCATTGGAAATGTTCCTTTTTGAATGGGTTGGGACTTGGAGCTGGAACTGCTGAGTTGTGTTCTTGACTTCTGTGCTTGCTGCAATTGCTTCGCTGTCCACCCTTGCAGCGTGGTAATGAACAGGTCCTGTGTGCTCCTCATCTGTTCTGCACATTGATGAAAGGCCTGTGTGTCTTCCATAGAACCTGAATCTCTACATCACCATTGTAAATATTTCCTGTTTAAGGCTTGTCCTCACCTTCTTTCTGTTCTAGCCAAGTGTGCAAGTACTTTAGTTTTGTTGTACAGCTGGGAGATGGATAAGGCAGAGGGTGGCTGACTGATCTGCCCAGTGCCTTATGGAATGCCAAGGGCAGGAGCAGGGCTAGGAAATAAACTGCTGCTGATTTTGAGTGCTGTTGCTGGTCCTTGGAACCAGTGTTTCTCAGCTTGGTGTTTCACATTCTCCCTTGGGATTATAAAATGGTCCAGAGAGGGGCACAGAATCTTTCAGGGCAGTAGCCACCAGCACTTTGATTCCTGCTGGGTTTAAAAAAAACAACTATTACTCACATTAATTTATAAACTGACAGGCAGCTTCTTGCAGCACTTCAGATCCTCAGGACAGAGGGAGATTGCTGACCCTCAGAATAATGACAGCTGATGTTTTTTGCTGTGCTGGAGAGAAGCTGAAGTGCTGCCTCCTTGGCCATGAGGGGATCAGTAAGGGCTTGTGCTTTGGAAAAGTCTGAGGAAAGCCTCACCTTCTTCATAGGATGAATCTAATTCTGTTCATTCATGTTCATAAAAAATCTTAGCATACTTAAGATAATTTTATTTTCCTGGGGCAGTTAGCATCTTAACCAGAAACACAAAAACAGTGATGAAATGGTATTTTAAAATAATAACCTTTTGGACTAAGACAGAGATTCCTTTGCTGTACTTTGGAATGTTTTGCCACAAGAGAGTGCTAACCCCTACTGCCATATCCTGATTACTGTTATTAATGCTGTTCCCTGAGATGTTATCTCTCAGCTGATGATCTGTGCCAGCCAGTTCTGATGGTTTTCTCCATTGCAGTGTGGGCTTTGCTGGGTTTTAATGGCTGTGTTTGTTTCTGAGATTTAAAAACTGATGTGAGAAGAAGACAGAACAGTTCTGTGTTTATAAATGTAGCTTCTTCAAGAGATAAGGGTGAAGTCTGTGCAGTGTGCACATGTCAGACCTGTTGTGTGTGAGCCATGAGTGAATGTTTTTTAGCTTAGCTGTTATGGAGGCACTGCCCTGAACTTCCCTGATGCTATCTGCTCCATGAGGCTCAGTAAAACAAGCATTTTACTCTACCTTGGTATGTCAGACTGTTAAACAGGATTGATTTTAAGAAACGGTTTGTGTGGAGTTTTAAAGGGATACTTGTGGGATGTTAAGATTTATGTACCTTACACCAGTTATGGGTGCCTGTATGCATTGTCGTGGTAATACAGGTGGTGTGATAGTGGACTGTAAAAAAATGATCAGGATTCAGAATGGTGAAAATGTCTAAATAATCCATGCAGTGTAATGTTTTTGGGTTTATCTTTGTTCTAAGTAGGGTATTTTATTATTCTGTACTGTTATTTTCCCTTGGCTCCAGCTGGGGCTGTTTGTGGATTTCAATCCTGAAGAGATGCTGCTGGCTGCAGAGGAAGGTGAGGATGATGGGGACCTTGAGGCAGAGCTTGCTGCTATCACAGGAGGAAAAGTGAAAGAAGGAAAACCAAAACCAAAGGTGAAAAGTAAGTTAAAGTATCTGAATTTAATTTAACTTTGTTAAATTGATCTAAAAAAATCTTTAAATTTGTCTAAAATGGTTTCTCTATCAATGGTAGAAACTGAATTTGCAACTGCTCTTTCCTTTACTTTGAAAGGTTTAATTTGTTACTCCACAAACAATGTAAAAGTTTTTTTTGTTGATGCTCTTGTAGATGTATGAAAAAGATCTCTGGTGGCTGGCCCATTTAATGACTAAATTAAGAGATGCTTTTTTAGCATATGAAGTCATAAAAAGGTGTAGTAGGCGCTAGATGATTTTAGAGGGGAAATGATGTTTCTTGTGGAGGGTGGGTTGTTTGTCATGTGGTTGTTCTTGTGTTTTTGTTTGAAGGGTGAATTTACATAATGAACATTATATTTTTAGTTACTTGGGAGTCTGTAACCAAAACTGAATCCCATTTTCAGAGGCAGATACTGATGCAGTCACTTGGAGAATCCTGTAGCTTGTGTTATGCAGGTTACAGTGTCTCTTGGAATGGACTGCTACCATTCTTAATGCTGTTAGTTTTGTCTGGTGGTGTTTGCACAGCTCTGCAGTGGTTTACAGGCTGGCTGCAATCTGCCATGAGCCAAGGCTGCTGCTGCTGCTGTGAGGGCCCCTCAGTGAGCATGCTCTGCCTCTGAGCACGTCTGTGTTTGTGGAGCTGCAGGCTGAGCTGCCTCAGGAGCTGCTCTGCCAAAATAAACCTGAGTTCTTGTGGCAGCTTTCAGCTGAACCAGGTTTGCTGCCTGCCTGTCTGAGAGCTGGGGAAAGGAAAAGGGGACCTACAGGTGTGTGAGCAGGTGCAGGAAGGAGGGGATAGTGCACCTACAGCCTTATTTGCAGCTCTGCAGTCATTGCCCTGTAATATTTGAAGGGGCTTCACACAGAGCAGCAGGGGAATGAAGAATTTTGTAATGTTTAGACAAGACAACTCTATAAACACAGTGGCTGATGACAGACAAAGGACAAGTTTGTATCTGAAACTAAATTCTAAATCATTTCCACTCTCCACATTTCAAAATTTTAGTGAACTCTTAAAGCTAATAAGCGCAATTGTGCAAATAGGCATAATAGCAGAACTTCTGCCATTGGACATAGGTTACTCATGGCTAAAGCCTGCAGGATGATGTTTTGAGGGTGAATCTGTGTATCAGGAGCTCTTGAATTGTTATCAGTTTTTCATCCCTCTCACTGTCATGTCATTTATTTTGTTGTTTTGGTCTTTTTATTCATAAGAGGAAAATAAAACCTCAGGCAGTGCAAAATTAACATTTACTATGCCTGTCATGTACTGTGCCTTCTAAATGTGTGGTTAAAAAAGGATTTTCCAAAGCAGTGTGCAGCTATTCTGTTTTCCTGTTAGAACTGGAAGTGTGTGGGTTTGGTTAGAAGCTCATGGAGGATGAGCAGCTGGCTCTGGGCACTCCTGAGACCTGGCCCAGGATGCAGGCAGGTCTCCATCTGCCTGAGAGGAGGAGCTGTGGGGACTGGGGAGAAGCAGATCCTGTCTGGGAAAGGGCAGGAAAAAGGGATCCAGTGCAACTCATGTGCTTGGTTCTTGGCTAAGCACCAGGTGCTGTAATTCCCTCCTGGATTACATCCTGGAGCTCTGATGGGTGTGGGGGAATGGCCTCCTCCTCCTCCAGCAAAAGCTGCACTGTTGGAACATCTTAAGCCCAGAGATCCCTGCTGTCTCTGATAAGTGCCAGCTGGGCAGCCACTCACGTGTCTGAAATTGTGGCCTCATCTTGCTACACAGGATTAGAGCTGAAAAACCATCTGAGGAGGCTTGATTAGGTTTTCTGCCTCTGCTGCAGTTTTCTGCACAGCCAGTTGCCTTTGGGTATGGCCTGCAGTCCAAGTTTTGCTAAGGGTCAAACTTACGAGCAGCATGTTTGATACAAATACTGAAGCACCCATGGGGTCAGTTGTATTATTTGAACAGAAACAGTTTAATACCTGGGTTAATTTTCAGCTGATTCAGCAAATGCAGGGAGTGAGTGGGATCCACTTAAACTGACTATAAAGCTCTGTCCTGCAGATCTGTATTTTCTGCAGCTTTTACTGCCACTGGTGAGTCACAGTCATGAGTCTGCATAGAGAAGTATCAGAGGCATTTACGTGGACCATTGGGATTTGTGGGCAAACAACCTCACCTTGGAGAGCATGTGGAGGAAGTTGATAGTTTAGAAGATGTGGTTGGCACAGGATGAAGCACAGATGAGAACTCAGCAATGAGGAGTTGAGTAGAGTTTCCAGGTTGAAGACCAGAAACAAAATTGCAAAATGAAGGAGCCAAGAAAAATTTGGAAAAGGCTGAATCTCATCATCACGAGACAGCAGTGGAGAAAATGTGCAAGTGGCTTACTGCCTGCCTCAAGTGTCACAGCAGAAACACCAGTGCTGCTCTTCTGGTTGCTCACTTCCCAGCCTCTGCCCTTTACCCATCAATATGCTCTCAGTTACCTCCAACACTGTGCAATAAATTGGGAACAAGAGGGGAGGGCACTGTTCTTTCAGCTTGTAGCAGCTCCTTCAGGATTTATACCCAGTGTTAACTGGGTATAACTGTTCCTTAGGGTTTATGGCTCCTTGGGATTTCCTTTTACAGCTCCTCTGCCCATGGATCATATTGAAAAGATGGCTGCAGAGTGTATGAAGGACCTGAATGAAGAGGAAGATGCAGATGATGAGGACTTGGAGAAGGATACAGACCTGCTGGTATGCATAACTATTAGCAAAGAGTTTTAGTATGTATTTTTTGTATTTTTTTTAACAGAACTGCATTTAGCAAAAATGTCTGTTAACTTTCTGGTGAGAAGCTAAAATATTGCAAAAGCACCATTAGATGCAAGTCTGTGCAGGATCCATCCCCCTGCACAGCAGAGTAAGAGAGTTTCCTAACATTGATATGTGTGGGGGACTTAGAGCATTGAGGGAAGAGCAGGAATCCCATTCCATGTCGTGGGGAAGGACAGCCAGGGACTGTCTCCCTGAAGTGCTGTCTGCCACCATTTTGCTCCTGCTTCAAGCAGTGCTTTGGCCTGAGAGAACACCTCAAGAAAGTCTTTGTTGTTTCAGTGACTCATCTCACTGGCAGGGTTTAGGGAAGGAGTGTTAAGCAGTAGTTTTGACTGCCATGGCTAGTAGAGGCTTTTTGGAAATTTGAAATTCAGGTTTGCATAATCTTTGTAAAAGTATTTCTCTGAACTTCTCCAGCTTCAGATCCTCAGCCACAAGCTTGTGTGGTGATCCTGGGGCTGCAGGGTGCCTTTTCAGTAGTATCTGGAACCAGTTTAAATTAATAATAAAAAATAAAATTGAATTTTAAAAAGACTGGGATAGAAGATCTTCAGACTCTTAACTTGGGTTCAGGATCCATTCAAACTTTTGACACTTTGGACTTGATTTTATTTTTGTCTTTTGAGGACAGAGAAAATTTTGTGGAAATGCCTTTTGTTGGCTCTTACTTTTACCTTAGGCAGAGTTACAAGAAGTTCTGGGGGAAGAAGGTGAGGCAGAAAGCTGTGAGGATGAAATGACAGCAACAGAGCCATCCCCAGCTGAAGCAGAAGCTGAGCTACCTGAACTGCAGTCACAGGTAGGAATGAGCTTCATGTTTCTGAGTTTTGCTGAATCACTGTTGTCACTTGGCTTGTATGAGGGTCATTGTCAAACATCTGGGGAGGCCTTGTCTTCCAGGGAAGAAAAAAACTACTGTTGCTGTTTCCTCCAAGGAAAGCAGTGCTGTATGAGTGCAGGTGATCCTTTTGCTTTGTTCCAAGGGTGAATTCTGATGTTAGCATAGAATTGAAGAGGTAAACAATTGGACACAAGCTTGTCTTGTCCCTCATTATACATAGGAGCATGCAGACTGCAGTTCTGGCTTCCAGAATTCATATCTTCTCCCTAAGAATATTGAGCAGTGTGCTGAAATTGTGAGACATGGTATAACTCAATAGTTTTACGGTTTTTCTCAGTAGCATTATCTGTCTCAGCTTAAATTTGTCAGTCCTCATTCAGTCAAATCCTTTATTCAGTCACTGCATGTTTCTGTTGTGTGCCACAGATTCCAGTGCCTTGTACACTGGGCCTGTTAGTAAATGGGATTGAGAGGGTTTCTATAGAGATAATGGCAATAATTACATCAGGAGCCATCTGCAGGGTCTCTGTGGCTGTGGAGAGTTTCTAAGTAGCTGCTCATGACTTTGCTTAGGCTGCTTTTGTCACTGAACTAATTCCAGGCTGTAGGAGGAGGAAAAAGAGCTCTTGTTGTAAAACCAGGTTGAAGCCCAGAAGGGAGCAAACTAACATGGTTTAAAAATAAGAAAAGAATAAGTCAAGATTTGTGCCAAAATACCTCTTCACACCCTCTGTTGTGCGGGGTTTGAGAGGCTTCAGTGTTCTCCTCACCTACTCACCGACCACATGGCTCCAATTACTCTGTGAGTGAGAGTTTCCCAAGTCTCTCCACCCATTCTTCTCTGTGAGGCTTTTGAGAGAGCCAGAGGTGGATGCAGGGCCCGTTAGCCCAGCACAAACCCTGCTCTGTTTCAGGGCTGTTCCTTCCTGCACTCTGTTCACAGCAGTGTGTGTGTGTGTAGAAGAGGAGTGTTTGCTTTTCAGTGCGGTGGGAAAACTCGTCTAGCTGGATGAAATAAGTTTTCTTGATTTGTTTTATTGTTTTTTCTGAGACCTCCTCACTTCCTGCTGTTAGCAGTGAGCTGCAGCAGACGCTGCAGGGCAGGATCGCTGACTACAGGACGGCCATTTCCAACGCGCGGGACTCGGGGGAGAGCGCCAAAGTGCGGCGCTACGAGAGGGGCCTCAAGGTGAGTGGGGTCACCAGGGTGAGTGAGGCTGAGCAAAGTCAGCTCTCTGAAGGGTGCTCCTCCCAGCTGGCTGAGTTTGCTGACAGGAAATGAAATTTTCATGTGCTGCCTGGTGTTGCTGTAAAAACATTTGTTGTTACTGACTACCCACCTGATATGGCAAACACACAGATAAGGTGTGGCTTCGGCTGCCTTTTGAGCTTTGTTTCTGTTGAATTTGCCAGGTGATAGCTGGAGGAAGGGTTTGTGGTGCATGCTGAAGTTAAACCCAGCTGCCTGGATCTGAATTTGACCTGTGGTGACTGCTCAGTGCTACCTTAAAGCAAAGTTTAGGAGTTTTCCTAGCACATACACCTTGCAGTTCATCACTGCTGCCATCCCTTAGGTACTCACCTTCCACTCACTTCTGTCAGACAAAGGGAGGTGGTGCCTTTCCCTGAGTGTGTTGGCTGTGCTTGAAAAGGAATAGAGCAGGATTTTTGATGAAGGCAATTAAGAGCTGCAGCAAAGAGCAGTCTCTCCAGCCTCTCGTGTTCCAGGCAGGTGGCGTGCTTGCAGTGAGCTGCAGTGCTTGTTTACTGCTGGGCAGGGCCTTTCTCTCCCCGTGGCTTTCAGCAGCTCTCCTGCATCACCTCAGGCAGCAGCAAAGCTGAACAGCTCAGGGCTGTGCACTGGGGCAGGATGTAATGGCTCACTGGCTGTCTTGGGGTACAGAGGGAACAATTGAGGCCAAACTTGGGGAACAAAAAGCACAAGAAAGATTTCCCTGTGTGTGTCCACTGCCTGCCAGCCCTGACAGGAATGTACACAAAAGCACCTGGCCTTTCTGAGAGCCACAGGGATGGGCAAACCAGCTATTCCATCCAGTCATGAGCTAAATGCACTGTGCCACTTCCTTTATTTCTCAGGGTAGGGAGTTTCCCTGTGCCTGAGCAGTGTAACAGGATAATAGACCAGATCTCACTTCACAGCTCACAGCTACTGTATTAGCAAAATTACATGTCAACAAATGGTGTAGAGTTCTCTCTTCTATGTAGTTCTTGAACTTTTTGAACTGAACTCTAACCTCAGTCTGTCACCCCCACATGGAGAAGAGGGAGCTGCCTATGGCTTGCTGGTCTCAACCCCAGTTTCACATGCATTCATTTCAAAGTATCTCTGCCACTGTTACTCAGTAGAACAAACAATGCCACAGCTAAAAAAAACCCAGCAGTGGTTCTGGCACTGATGAGATTTTGTTGTTGTCTTTCTGTGCTTCCATTTCAGTTTCTTTGGAAGATAAAAGAAGTAAAACTTTTGTTTTGGCTTGAAGTGCATGGTGATCTTTTGTCTGAACCTCAAATTAAATTTAAAAAATAAAAATACTGAGGAAGGTAATACTTGGGGAAGAGGAGGGGTTTTTAAAGAATGAGCAGCAGTTAACCCAAGTTAGAGATGGTAAGATCTCCTTACCATAGGTGGTGAGCTGAAGCTCCATTTCCTTTATTAGTATTTAATGACTTTCTCATTACATTAAATAGGTTTGCAGAGCCCTTCCTTCCCTGGATCCATGTAGGCGGTGGCATTTCAGAATAGCATATTTTATTACATTTGAAAGATTCACAAAATCCATCTACAGTTGGTGTAAATGGCTTCTTTGGTGACTTTTTGTGACAAAGCTGAGTGGATCACATCAACTCCCCAATAACTCTGGGTGCTGAGGTACCTGCAGTTACCTGGTTTGGGTAACAGGGCCTTTGCTGTGGTATCTGGACACCTTTCACTGGCACTGAAGTTCTCTCTCCTTGCAGAAGAGCAGGGAGCTGAAGGGCAGCAGTCTGTGTGGTGTGTGTGACAGAGCCTGTCATGTGTAAGGGGATGAATTTGTCTTTTAATGATCTTGTGCTGGTAACATGTTTGATGAAAATGCCCGTTGACTCTGTTGTTCTTTCTGTGCCAGACACTGGAAACCATGCTGGCTGCAGTGAAGAAAGGCAAAAAAATCAATGAGGAAGAAATGCCACCTCCTGTTGCAACAGGAAAGAGTTCTTCTTGTGTACCTCCAGCCATGGGAGTGGAGCTAAAGGATTCAGGAGATTCACCAGAGAATAAAGCTGACTGTGCTGCAGATGATGAGCAGAAGGCTTCTCCTGAGGCAAGGGATCATTTGGAATCAGAGTCTCTGCAAGGTCGTGCTGCTGCTGATCCTGCTGTGGAAACAGGTACTGTGGTCTGAGAGGCGGAGCAGTTGCAACCCTGTTTTAATGTTGCATCTTCCCTGATGTGTGTGCTGAGTGTAACAAAGCACTGCTTATGTTGGAACTTCCCAGCTGAATGTCTCAGAGTTGTCCATGGAATGCTGAGTTTCTGGCAGTGGAATCAGTTATTGTTTTAGAGCTCTTCTGTGCACTGGATCAGTATTCTTATCTTCTCCTGTGCTTCAGTTTTCTCCTTCATTATTTGACATGTGGAATTCCAGCCTTTAAAGAGTTCGAGATACTGACTTAAAGACCTTATGTTTTTTCTTTAAATTGGGAAGAGTGGAATTGTTGTGTTAGATAGTTCCTCCTGGTAACTGGAGGAAGAAGGATGTTTGTAAGATGGCTGTTGTGACTTACAGCACAAGGGGACAAATGTGGCTTTGCATAGATGGATGTAGCAAGGGATGCAAATCTTGCATGCTCTGTGTCAGTCTCAGCATTGTCTCATTCTCCCAGATCCCCAGCACAGCAGCACACGAGCAATCCTGCTGATGAGGCAGAAGGAGTATAAATTAGCAGCTCTAAAAGCCAAGCAGCAAGGGGACCTGGAGAAGGCAAAGGAATACATGAGGGCAGGCAAGGTATGCACTCAAGAAATCCCAAATGCTGAACATACCCTGTGCTGTACCCATATACATTAAATGTCACATACTGACTGTGGCAGCTGGCAGGTCTTGGACAGACCAGAATAAACCTTTTGTTTTTTTCTGTGTTAGAAATTCAATGTGGTGTTGGAAGCTTTGGACAGTGGGCAGCCGATAGACCTCCAGAATATGCCTCCATCTCCTCAGGGTAAGGCTTTGTCTTCAGGAAACTTTTTCAGAAGTCTTTCTGTGCTTTAATGGAATGATTCTGCATTTGGTTGCAAAGCTATTAAAAGAACTGGAGATTGTTTAGGACTGAGGCTCACTGCATGTTCACAGTCTAATCAAGACCAATGAAGAGAAGTGAGGTATCATTACTTATTTGGTAGTTACTCTCTGAATTACAAGTTCCAACAAGTATTGATGTCTCATATTCTGGGTTTTCTAAGTGTAGGTAATAGCTGCCAGTATTTGAAGTGGAAGGGAAAGAAGGATAATGGCACATTCTTAAAATTTACTGTAATGTTTGATGGTGTTATGTGCTTCAACTAAAATTTGTGACATTCAGATTAACAGTTTGCAGTGCACTAAAGTCTAATTTTTAAAGCAAGTTATCAATATTAAAGATACTTCAGTCCTGGTAAGAGAGAGTTTTATGTTTTTATTATTTTATTCTAAGACACTAAATGACAGATTATTTCAGTAAATCATGAGAGTCATGACTCAAGTTACTGATCACTAAATGCCATTGCAGAGGAGCTTCACCCAGGGCATAACCTTGCCTTAAAAAGTGCAAGATTTTTGCAGCAAATAATCTTGTAGTTTTCTGTTACACAGTACCAGAAACTGGAGTTTCTGAATAGATGATATGAGTTTCTTCCCTTTTCCAGCACATCTTTTGTTACTAGAATATTTTAGTCAATTAGCAGACTTGTTCACTCTTTCCATCTGCCAAGATACCAAGTTATATTTTGGGGAGAGAATTCTTAGAATACTTGAACTACTTTTACTTTTTTTTTCCACCTCGAGCAGCCCTAACCAAAATTAAATCAGCATTTGAGATTTTCTCTTATAAAGCATTTTCTGTAGATAATGGGAACCTTAGACTTAATTAGTTGTGGAGATACGGTTTGGAAGCCAGAAAGCTTTCAGGAAGATAATATGATCAAATTGAAGGTTTTCTGAGTGACATGCAGCAGTAATTGCTGTGTGTGGAACATGTTGTGAAACTTCCTGCTTTCCCTGCTTTGCAGATCTTGAAAGCTTAGGACATGTACAAGATGCATCCAAGCAAAAAGCACCACCTAGAGTGGGAAGTTCCCAGGATCTTGCAACACCTGAACCTCAGACCCAAGAAGCTTCAGGTAGGACTTTTGCATTTCATGTCCACATACAGAAACAAACAATGGCCCTCAATCTTTGTAAAAACCAACAAATCCTAAAAATCATCAATGACGCCTTAATTGACCTCCCAGCACCATCAAATATCTCAACATGATGCAACTTTAAGTCTCTGTTAGGCATTTGCTTAATCACTCAAATCATCACAGGTCTCCTGCTAGCCATGCACTGCACATGTACTAAGTCATGAAAATAGCACAGCTGGGAAGCCCTTTAAGGTCTGACCTCTCCCACTGAACTGCAGCTGGAGTGAGTAAACCTGGCTGATGTTCATGAGTATTGTTTGCTGCTGATCCAATGTGCTTTTGTTCTGGATCAGTGATGGAAGTAAAAGTTAATGAACTTTCTAACAGCAGTGTTGATAGTGAAGCTTTCCAGTGCTGTTCTCTGTAGAAGGGGAGGAGACAGCAGCCTCTGTGTTTTGAAATCTCCATGCTGGGGCATTTTGTGGTTTGCAGAGTCCCTGCAGCAGCCCAGGACGGCGCTGGAGGCGCTGCAGCAGCGGCTGGAGCGGTACAGGGCAGCAGCAGCCCAGGCCAGGGCCAGCGGGGACGATCGCAAGGGCAGGATGCACGACAGGATAGCCAAGGTACAGCTGGACTGTGGCTCCTTGCATCCAGCAAAGCCTTTTGAGTTAGTTCTCTTGCTGAAGACTTTTCAAGGCTGAAATAATTTGTGTATTGTCTGTCTGTTTGAAAAGAGGTCCAGTGGGGAAGCTGGAAAGCATTCGGAGGAAGAAATAGAGACAATGCACATATTGTAGTAAAATACTGACTCTTGTGCAGTGTTTAGGCTGGTTAAATACAGATGATTGCTAATTCACAGTCAGCTCTATTTTATGTCTTACTGAGTGCCTTTGATTGCAGCAATACCAAGATGCCATAAGAGCCCATAAGGCAGGGAGAAAAGTGAATTTTGCTGAGCTACCTGTTCCTCCTGGTAAGTGTGACTGTAAAACTGTAAAACCTAATCCCCAAAATTTTGTACACCTGCTAGGCTCTGGAGGGACTGTGCAGGTATTGCCTGCTCATCCTGGGGAACAGCTCTTCCTTTTTCTCAGTGAGTAGCTGGCCTTGCTGTTTGATGGTGTTGTGAGATTTTTTTATTAATATGCTCCCAAACACTGACACTATTGAATATTCCTGCATATTGACAGCCTGATTGACAGTATGGAAATTTAAAATTGGCACTATTTGAAAAGTTCAACAACTTCACCATAGGCAGGTGCTAAAAATGTTACTTGTCTATCCTCTGTGCCCTCCTAGAGGAAAGACTAAATTTGGGTTATATTGGCTTCTTAGTTTTGCTGGGAAGGGGTTTTTAGAAGTGAAAAAACTTTCCTGATGTTCCCCATTCTGCTGATTCCTATCAGGAGCCTCAGAACTTGATATTAATGAATATCCCCTTGTAAACCTTGTAATATCAAATCAGCATTGCAGCTCTCCTGGCTGTTACAAGCATCTGCAGAGATGAAGCAAACCATGCCCATGGTCACACTGAGGCAGTGGAAGAGGCAGCAGCTGAGCCTTTTTCTTGAGACACTGTGTCCTGTTTATCTTCTTCAGAACACAGAGTGCTGTGTCTGCAAAAGTTTGGGCAAGGTCATCTGTGAATGCTCTGCCTCTCATTTGCATGATGCCTTTCTTCCCTAGAAACATCTTGCCTTTTATCTTGGGCCTGATGTGTTCTTCTGAAGGATACGCTCAGCTCTGCAAAGCAGTGCCTGGATTTTAAGTTAGAGGATAGAGATGGACCTTGTGGTGGTTTTGTCACTGTCAAATGTGGCAATGGCAAGCACTGTAGAGTAGGCACTGCCAGCTCTGTCAGGCCATGTGTGGCTTTGAAGATTTCCTGTTTTAAGCTGGCCCTGAAAGGCAGTTTAGCATCCCTTTTTGCAGAATGTGGTCCCTTTCTTGGTAAATACCAGTTTCTATAAGAGTGAGGCACTCCACATTTATACCTCTGGGAATATGGAGAACTGCTCAGTGTCCTTGCACATCAGCTGTGTTTTTCAGCCATCATTTAGGGGCCATGTGATTTACGCTGAAGACAATAATCAGGCAGTCACTGAAACCACCAGTGAATTATCCTGGGGTGGCAGTGCCCTTCATGGCATCTGGCTGGTGACAAGTACCAGCCTTGGACTCCCTGGAAACAGAAATGCTGCTGAGCAGTGGATCAAATGTCACACGGGGCAGCAGCACAGGATTCTCTGTTCTGCCTGCCTGAGTACCTCAAACTTGTGCTGTAGCAGCCATCTCTAGGTTTAGAAGCAGTTTAGTCACTGCTTCTTAGCAGTTCTCATGAGGCTGGCAGCAACAATACTTGCTATATATTAAATGAGAGAAGTGTTAACAGACATTTTATAGCAGTGGCTCTGGATCTCTGTTCTCTGAAGCTGACATTAACTAGTCATGTGGCAGTGAGAGTTTATCTTCCATCATCAAACCTTCCTCCCATACTTAAAAGAATAACAAAACAATGAAGGACATTATTCTTCATACACTTCTCATTTAACTCCTCTGATTTTGCCTTAGTTTGCTACCTCTGCATTGCAGTACCTTTTCAACAGAGGCTGAGTGTGTAACAGCCCAGCTGTCAGCAGTGGATTGTTTATTACTCTGGGGGTAGCACTGATTTTCTGCTGGACTGTGTGCCTGCAAAAGTGAGGCAGCACTGAGAGGGGAAAAAATGGGACTAAATTCTCTGCTGGTTCTGGGGGCATATCTACTGCTGAAGTCTAGAGGTTGTGAGGTTGCTCAACTTGGAAAACTGCTCAGTTATTGCATTATTTTACTATCATCCCCTTAAGCTGGGTGTTTCTGAGAGATCTGATCTAAAGCCACCACTCAGACTTGATCTAGCAAGGCTTTTTGGCCTTGGCCTCAGTCTAGTTAGACTGAATACTAAAATACACTAAATAATAGGTATTTGGATAGAAACAGCTTCACAGTGAACAAGTACTATGGAAGACACAGCACAGGGCTTATGCAACTCTCTCCTCTGTGTTCCTTTCCTGCACAGGATTTCCCCCTCTTCCTGGTGTTGCAGCAACAGATGGTGGCAGCACAATCGCTGCTGTCCTGGAGACTGCCAGCAAGCTGGCAAACATGGAGGAGAATGATGAAGAGGAGGAGGTTAGTGTTGCCTGGTAGGATGTGTAAAAGTTCAATTGCCATCTCTTATGGCATGCAGAGATGAGGCCATTGGATTTCCAGGTAAGGAAATGAGCTGAAATTCATTCCCAAAAGTCTGAGGAGTGCAGGATCTCAGTAGTCATTTCAGTTTCCTTTAAGGAGTAGGAGAGACAGATGAGATGTTATTACAGTCAGTACCACAGAGCCTGTGAGTGCAGGGTTTGGCTCTTTTATAGCTGTCTTGTATTTAGATTTTATTTTCAAAGCAAACACTTGAGATCCTCACCACTCCTTTACATTGTTCTGAAGTACTTAAATCCATACTTTTATCCTGCATCCCAATAGCTTCCTATGTTTGTTCTTTCCCAGGATGTTCAGCTCTTACTGCTTTTTTGTCAGGCTGCACCAGCATTTAGACTTTGGTTTGATTTCTATTTCTCTCAGGATTTCCTTGCTGATTGTTTTGCTTTCAACTGGAGTAGCTTTTAATGGAGAGAATTCCTGCATGATATTTTTTCTGCATGCCTCTACTTTTTAAAAGATCACAGCCTTGTTGAATATTGTTTTATTCCATCTATGGCTTCCATAGGTCAGTTACCTGCTGGCCTGGCATGGCTCATAAACCTCCAGAAGTTAAAATTTGCTGTCTGGAATGCAATGCTCCCCTCAAAAGGAATATCCAAAGGCTGATACAGTGATAACCATGGTGCTGATGCTTGAGATGCTGTCCTCAGCCCTGGAACAGATTTTATGCATTTATTATGCATTTCTTTTTGTTTTGCTAGAATGAGCCTCTTCCCCAGGCCCCAGTTGCCAAGAAGCCAACTCAGGTTGTTAGGCCAACTCCAGTTCCACCTGCTGCAGCTCAGGAGAGCTCTCCTGAGCACCTGAAACGAGCTGCATCCCCCTCCTCCCTGGACAGGGCAGAGTCAATGGATCATCTCCCTCCAGCTGGTAAGTGAAGGGATCACCATCCCCAGTGCTCCACATGCAAGTGGTTTGCTGTAGTTGGGGAAGACTTTATAATTTAGGTATGAGCCTGTGAATGTGTGTCATAGATTTCTCTGACAGGAGCCTCAATATGTGTGTGCTGGAGGGCAGACCCAGACCAGCCATGCAGCTTTATTTCACAGAGACAGCATGTATAATTATAAGGCTGATTAGGTTTTTTAATTAATTTTGATGTAACAAGTGTATCGATTCATAATGTTTAACTCTGCTCACAGCTGAACTCTCCATATGCCCTCATTAAAGGGGACAGGTTGCCAGTGTGAATTATTCATTGATCTAATGGAGCTCCCTGCATCACAGAGTTCTCTGCCTGGTGCTTCACCCAGGGGTCTCAGGCTGGCAGTGCAGCCAGGGCTTCATCAATCTCTGCTCTTGCCTTGCTAAGATCACTGAGCAGTTGTGTGTGCAGGGTGAATTGTGCAGACAGTGAGGGACAGGCACCACTCCCAGGGTGGTTTGGGCACACACTGCCAGTGCTCAGGCTCTCATTGATGCCTCAACTGTAATCCCATCTTCCTCCTTCCCTTCTGCCCTGGGCAGTTCCCTCAGGATGAAGTAGAACTGCCTGGCTGACTGATGCACCAACCTGGTACAATGTAAAGCAATCTTACTGGTGTGGTTGTCCTTAATGTTTTGGCAAGGAAAGAAGAGACTCAAGCATTAAGAAGAAACTAAGAGAACAAAGGATTACAGAGAAGCAGAGATTATGTGCTTGAGTGGCCCTGCAGATTGGTTCATCAGGGTTATTTTCTGACAAATCAGGGGAGAGGAAGGAAATTATTCCAGAGGATGTTCATAATATTTGCTGTTTTTTAGAAGTTAACATGGAGAGCTGAAAGTTCGGATTCAGCTCTCCCTTGGACCAGTCAGCTGTGCTGGAATCTGTCTCAAGCCTGCAAATTAGGGGCTGTAATAACTCTTGTGGCACTTGTGAAGTGCTGTGAGGTTTTTTTGATGAAGGATGCTGTTCCAGAAGGAAGCTTGTTTCTTTTTTTAATGCTTTAAAATGCCTAAGAAACAGTTGAGTGCAGTAAGGAAATTTCCTGATTTGACATCTGTAATTTCACTGATCTTTTCCTGGCTATAAACTGAACAGGGTAAACCTGTGTCAGGGGCAGTGTCAGATGAGTGAGTATTTCTGTACAACTGTTTTTTAGTTAGGGATCAGCTGGAATTCCTGGAGAACAGGAAGAAGCAATACCTGAAGGCAGCCATCAAAGCAAAGAGGGAAAACAACCTCGAACAGGCGAAGACATATCTCAGAACAGCCAAGGGCCTTGACCTAAAGATTGAGCAGGCAAAATCTGGCAAAACTGTTGATATTTCCAAGGTTAGTAGGTCTGATAATATTCTGCTTTGTTTCCTATTCTTGGACATCTAAGTGCTTACTTTTCCCTGTAAGGGCTCTGAAATGTGGTGTTCTTGTGTTGCAGCTGCCATCACCTCCTACAGATGATGAGGGTGATTTTATCTTTGTACACCATGAAGATGTCAGGCTGTCTCAGAAAGCAGATGAAGTTTATGCACAGCTTGTAAAATTGCTGAAGGACCAACATGAGGTGACCATTTTATATTTTTTAGAAATGTTTTGGAGTTTCTTCTGTACATTTCTCTGGGGTTTATTAATGCTCTAATCCCATCATTATTCCAGTGGGGTCTTTTTTTTTTTTTTCTTTTAAAATACTTTTGATACTGTGTCCCTTAAAATGGAGAATTTTCAGAGTTGGATTCTATGGATAGTTAAAGCCAGAGGGTGTGCTTTTTAAGGCTTGGGACTAGCAAATTATCATTCTTAAATATGAGCACTCAAGTTTCAAAAAAGTACCTGAATATTAAAACTAGGCCTAAGGTGGACATCATATCTACAGATCAGGTGATTAAAAAGTAATAGGGAGAACAGCTCAAACAGATGCTGTGCTTTGGACTTGAGGAATGGGGTGATGAATGTTCTTGAGTGACTCAGGAAAATGCCTGGTTTTTCTTAAATTAACTTGTCATCGAGCTCAGAACTGTGCCACTCATGAATCTGTGTGAGGATCACTGAGTGAATGTGTTTGGTTTGGTTTTGTTGGCAGAGGTGTGTGCAGTACTCCAAGCAATTCATGCATCTGGGAAACGTAGCAGAAACAACTCGGTAAGACCCAGTGCCTGCTTTCAGTCCTCCCCAAAGCTGCTATTGCAGGGTTGAGTCAGCCTCACCCCCTAAAGATGTTAGGGTTTGAGTTGGTAAGTTTATCCTTGTGTGAAAGGGTTGGGACTGTGATTCTTGCATCTCCACATTGCTCTCAGCTCTGGCTGAGGGTTACTCTGTGTTCTGTTTGATTTCGAGCACATATGGGTTTTTTTGCTGATTTTTTTTTTTATTTGCCTTTTGTACAGGTTTGAGAAACTGGCACAAGGTTGTAAAAAGGATATGGAGATCCTACAGCTTGCACGAGCACAAGGAATGGATCCTCCAAGCCATCACTTTGAGGAAAGAACCTTTAAAATGATAAGGTGTGGAAAAACAAGAGTATTTCTCAGTCAGGCTGGAATGACTTTCCTGGTCCTTTGCCCTTGTTTAGGGAATTCTGGGCTTCAGCAAACTTGGGTGGCATCCAGGATTATGCTCAGCATTCCTGAAAAGATACTCTCAACAACTTAAATACAAAATTGATCTCTACCTTCTCTTGCTGATTCTTTTGTTTTCAAAATGCCTCCAGCTTCCCCTCTTATATTCTGTTTCTTAGCCATTCCTCCTTCCTCTGTGTTTCTCCCTCTATCCTGTTGCCTCCTGGGCTTTGTTCCTGGCTGCAGAGATATTTTTAGCTCTGTTTGTGCTCTTCCCTTGCTCTGCTGTATTTTGTGGAGATGATCTCTGTAGGGAGTGCACTGTTGAAAAAGCTCTGACAAATAGCCATGGCATCCTGGTCTGGCAGTGGATCAGCTGATGGTGGGATGAATGTGCTTTTTTTCTTTCTCTTCACAGGATATTTTCTGATCTCAACAGCACAGAAATGCACCTTCTTATTGTCAGAGGGATGAACCTACCAGCCCCACCAGGTGTGTACTCAGGAGGGCATGTGGGCTATTTCCTCTGAGTTGGTAAGGAAAGTAATGGGAAACTAAATTTCTCTATCTTGAAGGCCACTTTAGGAGCCAGCATTTCTCTCATTGAAACAAAGTAATCACATTTTGGGCTCGTGCCCCCTAAAAACTTTAAACAGTATTTTTAAAAAAGCAGACAGGTGAAGAAAGAGAATCTGAGTTCCATCTGGACAGAGAGAAGAACTTTAAATTTTTCTGGGTTCACTCATAACTGGGTCATAGTTAAGGCTTCATTTTTACCTCCTATTTTGTTACAAGTGCCTGCCTATGAGTTGCAACACTGACCCGTCAGTAGACAGGGTTTGCTCCAGCCAGTGTTACTGCTTTTAGCCCCTTGTTCCTGGGAGCTTGTAAACCATCTGTGCTAGACTCTTAGGAGTAACAACATTTAAAAAAAAACCCAGGTGTTTTCCCTTGGATGCCAACTTTCCGTGGATTTTGCTTTGATGGATGGGTTATTCAAGTTGTCTAGAGGCAGGTCATGAGTCCTACTGTAAAACAGTTGGGTGCTCTTGAGAATCCTGCTCGAGATGACAGATGCAATGACAATGTCTGTACTGGCTGTTTGGATTGGCTGGTTGTTGTCTCACCCAGGTGTGTCACCAAGAGATTTGGATGCGTTTGTGAAGTTTGAATTTCAGTACCCGAGTGCGGTGAGTGTGTCGTGGCTCTTCTGCCCCTCAGTCTGTCCCCCCTGCCACTGCATGAGCTTGTGAGGGCTCCAAGGAAAGGGAGAACACTTCCAGACATCCTGCCTGGATTAAAGCAGATTTCTTTTTCTCAGAAGCAGAGCTGCTGAGCCTGTTGGCTGCAGGTTTGAGCTTGGCACCTTTCTCTCGATGCTCTCCACACCTTCCCCTTGGCAGGGCGGTGTCTGCAGGTTCTGTGGCAGCAGCACTCAGTGCTCAGCCATGCCCAGCTCTCCCCCCTGAAGGCACAATCAGACTCTCTCCAATGTTGGCAAAATGTGTCAAGGTTCATTTCTTTCAGGGGTGCAAACACACCCAGCACCAGGGCACACAAAGTTGTTGCCAAGGGCCACCTTAGATGTGATCTCCCTAAGTCCTCTTCCCTTAAAAATCCAAGCTTTTAAAGGTATTGCATTTGAGCCTCCCTTACAATTGTAGAATTGGATTGAAAGTGTTAATCTTTGTCATCAAATAAATGGTGATTTAATTAGGAAATATGTCTATATCTGGAGATAGGACTTGGGCCATGCAAGCTTCTCGCCCTTCCTAATTAAAACTTGTGTGTATGTGCATGTATGTATGTGTATGTATATAAAAATATGTATACACATATGTATTACTTCCTTCCTTGGAATTCCCCAGTGTCATCCTGTTCCTCTCACCTTGAAAAGCAGTCTCTGGTCTGAAAAATACTCAAACCTGAGAGCTAGAAGGGATTCTGGGGAGGGACTGACTGGTCTCTTACTGTCAGTAGAAATCCTGGGGCTTTGCTGCTCTCTCTGTAAGACAAAACCAGACTTTGCTCTTGCAGGACTAATGCTTAGCGCTGGGAGAGTGCAGAGCCTAGGGATTTCTACCTCCCAATAAATTTTGCAGTAATTCTACTAAAATTAATTCATTTACCTGTGGGAAATCGGTGATGGTCCGACCAGGTTTGTGTTTAGGGTTGAGTGACTGGAGGCCTTAATGAAGGAGTAACACAATTAGGGTGGCTGAAACCAGAACTGGTCTGTATGAATAATTTTCTGGGGAATGAATAAGAATCAGCATAGTTCCTTTTAATCTATTTTCCTTTGTTTAAAGCAGAACCAGGTCTTTATTCCTTAGCCAACAGTCAAATAAATACACCACCTTTCTCCTTTACAGCTGAAATCAGTTTTGCAAAGTAACTGCAATAATTAGGCCACATTGTCCTTGTTCATTCCCCAGAGATTTAGTTTGTACTCTGCTTTAGGTTAAAAGTTAATTCATTTTGGTGGCAGATTGATTGTCAGGGAAAATAATAGTAGGACAATTCCCTGAATGATTTGCGATGAATTCCTTGTGTAGCTTATTATTCCAGCTAATGCAGGAGGAACAGAATTGCTGTGTGCTGGAAGGTGCACAGTTTGTCATGGAGTTTAACAGCCCCAGTCAGGAACTTTATGATGATTGGATTGAATTGACTGTGACTGTGTAGCTTATCTATGGCTCTCATATTTAATGTAATGTTTTGGTTTATTCTTTCTGCAGTATTATCCTTGTTACCACACTGCAATCCAAGTATTTTAGTCTTGAATATAGCATGACTCTTCTTATTTAGATAACCCCAAAAACCTTACATTTCTGGTATAGGCATAAAATAGAGCTGGCAATAAAAATGGTCTCTAGTCTGTTTTCAAACAATACCTGACAGTTTTATGTGATGTCTGTCTCTCTTTTTTTTTTTTTAATAGGAACAACCTCAAAAGAGTAAAACACCTGTAATTAACAATAACAATTGTCCAGGTGAGTCTTTTTTTTTCTGGAACAGCAGGGAAAATGCTGCACCTTGGGAATCTCTGGACAGTACAGGCTGGTGTCAGACTGTGAACCAGGCCAGAGATCCTCCCACTACCAGTTTTCTTCTTTCTTATGAAAGGGTTTGTTGGGGGGTGAAGTCCAGCTGTGTTGGCAATTTCTTCCCCCTCATCCCAATATTGGTGGTAGCTGTTATGTCATGAATTAAACCAATATTCATTATATTATCCAAAACACCCTTCCCAGTCATTCCAGCCTTACTCTGCTTTTTCTGTAATATTTTGTACATTTTTTCATTGCCACAAACACTGTTTACATGCTGGAAGACCTAAACTGTCTAGTTTTAGCTCCCCAGTGCCCTACTGTCAGCTCACAGTGGTTTGGTTTTCCTGCAGTTTGGGTTCTGTCCCTGTAAGGGGAGGGTGACATGAACTGTGCACAGGGACACACCCTGGGCCTGACTGAAACACCCTCCTGAGGAGGATTTCTGTGGGCCAAACTGAGACAAAAGAGCTCTGAGCAATGCATGGGATGGAGCCCTGCACATCATTTGACTCACAGGTTTCTTCCCCTGTCCTTATTTCCCTGCAGAGTACAACCAGCTGTTCAAGCTGAACATCAACCGCAACCACCGCGGCTTCCGACGCGCAATTCGCTCCAAAGGAATCAAATTTGAAGTGTTCCACAAAGGGTGAGTCCAGTTTGCTTCTCTGCTGACAGCTCAAGAGTGTTGGAGCTGAAGTTTATGAAGCACAATCTCTAAGCCAGCACTGAAGAGTTGGCTGGTATTCATGTCTGGGAGCTTTCAAAATGTGCCTGAGTTCTGTAGCTTCTTCCCCGGGGGGGTGAGGAAAGGCACAAATTCACTGAAGTTGTTTCAGATCAGTTGAGAATGAGTGGTCTAAAAGGAGTTGGTGGGACTGAGAAAGCAGTGATTTACCTCAAATTGGTTTGATTCTTACCCAGATTGGTTTCAGTCATCAGGACTAGAAAATTTAAATATTCTGTAGAATAACTCTGTAAAATAATGAAGTGGCAGCAAAATATGAAGAGCAGGAAAGCAGGTGACAGGTGATGGCAGAACTAGAGTTATGTTTTTGTACTTTCATTCATTGGATCTTGCAATACCTCCTGAGCACTGCTGGCAGCTGCCTTGAGAGAGACAGACTGCCCTCATCTCAGAGAGCAGCATCACCAGATCAATGTTCAGTGTTCAGGGAGAGCATCCTCAGTCCAGGCTCATAACCAGGATCATCCCCAGTCCAGTTATTCACAATAGGAGTGGCCTGTATTCCCTCATCCCTGGGTTGGTTGTGATCCAAGACTGTGATGAGATGCCAGATAATCTGGTTTTTGTTTGGTGGCTCTTTGTCCTGTTCCTTGTTGATATTACTGGGCCATGCAGAAATTGTCCATAGGTTTTCTGAGATGGTTTTCAAGTTGCAGATGTTTCAGTGTGTGACCTGAAGTCCCACTGTTTTACTCCAGTCATCCATTGGCATCTCTGTTGAAGCAAAAGTTGATTTTCTTATTTTTTTCCTGTCAATCCTGGCAGCTCTGTGTTCAAGATCCCCCCTCATTTGCACAGAGCTGTCAAGTGTTTACATTCATTTTAAATGGGGTTTCTATCACCTTTTCCCAGCTATCTCCTTGGGAGAAAGGACAGGATGAAGTGATCCAGGCTCTTTTCTAAAGACTGTCTGCTCCCTGTCTTTTCTAAAACTACAAATGAATAATACTTTCAGAAATGCTTTGGTGGTTGTTGTAGCTTTGGGTTCTCTGATAGCTCTTTGACCATCTCCCAAGAATTATTTTTGCTCAGTTAGCAAAGGAGACTTGTTTCAGGTCATATATATTAAACTTCAGTTTAACAACACTTTCAAGTAAAAACTCAGCAATGTATTTTTCCAAAAGAAAAGTCTCTTCTTGAGCCTCTCCCAAAAGCTTCTGAAGATGAAAGGGGATTTCCCCAGAGCTGTTTCTGAAGCCATAGCCTAGAGCAAGTTCTCAGTCTTCACAGCAGCCCCCTGGAACTGAGCAGGGATGAACCAGTCTTTGTTTCTTGAGTTATAAAATGGAAAAACGCTTTTAAAAATTCAGCAGAAATTGCTGATTCTCTGAAGTTTATGAGCAAAGTGCCCCACATGCTGCAGTACAGTTACACAACCCCTCATTTTAAGGTCCTTGTAAAGTGAGGGAAGTATTCCAACATGTGAGCTAAGAAACTCTGAACTTCCCTAAATTGTTCTGTGAGTCTGCTGTGGCCTCACTGACTGAGAGTCTCAGTCTCCTGTTGCCACCAATGATGGGATCATGAGGCTCCATGAACAATCTTTGAGCTTTCATTGAATATCTCAAGTCTTGCTTGATAGTACCTTAGTATCTCTTAATGATAATAGGAAGAAGGGTGGAAGTTTTGGGGTTGTGGGAAATGGGGTTTTAATGTTTGTTAGTCTGGTTGCTTGTTTTTTCTGAAATAGAGTGGGTAAAAAAGGAAAGCTGCTGAAATCTTGGAAAATTTCCAAGAAAACAGCAGGTGTGGCCAAGTTATCTTTTTTAACTCCAGACTCTGTAGGGTTTAGTGGTTTATAAAACCTTTTGGAGACTGGTTCAGGGAGATGCTTGGATGCAGGCAAAGAAATGCTGTGTTTGAGCTGAACAGTTGTGTGGAATTAGGGTGCTTTAGTCTTGGCTGTTGCCTTTTGGAGGAGTTTGTCTGGGTAAGGGCTGTAACACCTGGCTCTGTGCAGGTAAATTGCTGATTTATTGCTGATTAAACTGTTCAACACAAGTGACTCCAGCAAGAAGTTGCTTGTTTTCCTCACAGGATAAAAATACTTCTGATTTTAATTTCAGCAGACTGGAAAACCTAAAATTATTGGTTTTTACTGTTAAAACTACCAGTATGTAGGTGAATCCAAACAATGAAATGAAAAAGCTGAAATGTTCTTATTTACTGAAATTGTTTTGATTTTTCAAGACAAAACAGAATGATTCATGTGACTTTTTCCTAAAAGTAGTTTGCCAAAAGCAACAAGTGCCTGTAAAATGTTTGTTTTGCTGGGAGATGAAACTTCCTTGGGAATTCCTTCAGCCTGTTCTGTTAAACAGCCCCAAGCAGGGGATGGCCCTGTCCTGGCCACTGGGACCTCCTTCCCTGTCACCTGGGCAGGGACAGAAGCTGCTGCCACTCCAAGTGCTGGTTTAGTTGGTTGTTTCTCTTCACTGCTGTCCTCATCTTTACCTTGGTTGCAAAAGAATAATTAACAAATGAGTACTTCCTTATCTTGTTCCTTGTAATCTGGTTTTTAAGGGTTTGCCTCTGGCACTGTGATGTGCAGGGTTCCAGGAGCATGTCCTGACCAGCCCTCTCTGGATGTGGGGATGGAGCAAATAGTGATGACCTCTGGGCTTGTTTGCTTTTTATGTTCTGACAGTCTTTACCCCTTGACTTCTTTGGCACAGATCCTTCTTCAGAAGTGATAAACACGTGGGGACAGCACACCTGAAGCTGGACAAGCTGGAATCAGAATGTGAAGTTAGAGAGATCATCGAGGTAGGATTTTGGGATGAGGTTTGTTCTTCTGCTCAGAATTTCAGCCCAAAGGGGAAACGAGTGTCTGGATCACATAAATGTGTGACTGCAGTTGAGTTTTGTTATTAGGTGAATTTGATAACCTGCCTGGGTTGTGGGGAACTGATCTGCTGAGCTCCAGTCCAGGGAATGCTTGGCTGTGACACTCCCAGCACTGCAGTCACCTGCAGGCATCTCTGTCACACTTGGGCCACAGGCAAATACAGCCACAGTTGTAAAGCTTAATATTATAACCCCTGTTTGTCCTAATTGCTCTTCTTTTTGTGGTTATTTCAGATTTTTGATGGCAGAAAGCCCACTGGAGGGAAACTGGAGGTAAAAGTGAGACTCAGGGAGCCCCTCAGTGGTCAAGATCTTCAAACAGTTACAGAAAATTGGCTGGTCCTGGAACGTTAGTTCTGTCTGAGGTATGAGCACTGTGTCCAGAGGTGGTCTGGGCAGGACTTGACAGGGCTGCAGAAAAACTCTGCTTGAACAATGTCTGTTGTTGGCATTGACCTAATTGCACTGCTCTGGCTTCAGGAGCATTTCTCTGTATATTTGTGGTGGGGAGTTGACATCATTTCATAAATGAGGTTACAGAATCTGATTAGTTTGTATCTCAAAGATGCTGTTTCAGAATCATTTGAAATACAGGGACAGCTCCTGCTGTCACCTTTACTAAGAATATTATTTAGAAAAGAAGTGATAAGTAATCTGTCTTCCTTTGCTTGATCTCCTGAAGCCTCTGTGCTCTCTCTTCCTTAGCATATGTTTTCACTTTACATTTCTAAATGGCAGTTAAGCAAATATTCATCAGCTTTAGAGTGACATCCTGTTTGGAAGCAAAGGTGTGGCAAATGGTGTCAAATTGTAGAGATTGAGGTCTCATTTCAGTACAGGAGTCACCCTTTGGGTGTCAAAGGGCCTGTTTTGGTAGTGTCGTCCAAGCCAAGGAGGTCAGGAGGTCCCATGAGCTCCAGTCAGGCTAAAGGACACATTTGATGACCATATCTGAAATAACAACTTGGCCTCATGCCCAGGCACTTTCCATCACTGGAGCTTAATAATTTTGCTCCATTGATTTTCCTGGTTGACCATCCAGAACCTTGGTGTCAGCATTTTCCATACAACGTCTCCTTGAGCTGTGAGCATCTGTTCTGCACTGCAGCAAGGAATTCTGATGGGTTTGTTTGTGCTGTTTTCCCCAGATCCGTGGGAATGTTGGAAGTCGTGGGCTGAGCGAAGGCAGGAAGATGCTGCTAAGCTGCAAGCACCAAAGATGTTAAATGAATGCACTACTGAACCTAATGTCTATTTTGATAACAGCCATAGTGCTTATTAATAACTCCAAGGCAAAGGGAGGCTCTGGGAATGCGCTGCTGCAGGGCTTGGGACCGGTCTGCCCAAAATAGACAGAATTGCCTTAATGTGGGACTACTGCTGTAGCACCAGGACGAATGTTACATTAACTATGCAGAGTGCTGTGGAAAGGTTTAGCCCTTTAAAAATTCCCTCAGGCAGTGCCAGAGCTCTTTGGTTAAGTCACAGGTGAGACCTTCACCAGAACTCCTGTTCCCAAGTGTCTGAGCAGCCGGCGTGGTTCAGTGAACAGTCTGCTACTGCTTTGTCTGTCCTCTCCTGTCCAGCCCTATTTGGGTTGGGGTCTGTTTTTGTTTCCTAAGTCAGAGGAGAGCTCTCAGGCAGCAGTTCAGGGGTGCCAGTCCCCCCTCTGTGCACACCCTTGGCACGAGAGGCTCCAAGGGCTGTCCCTTTCTGCAGGAAAGGCCCCAGGGCCCCCCAGCAGGTTGGTGTTTACAGACCTCTGGTTTTGTTCTGGCTCCCAGTTTTGTGTGCTGTGCTTGCTGCACTGCTTGTCCAGCACAGAAAGGTACTGTGCCTTCATCCTTTATGGTGTTGGGGTTTTCATTTAAAGAAGAAGAAAGTACACTAGACTCTGCTGCTTCCGAAATGTTCCTTGTATTTTTACAAAAATAAGCTTTTACAATTCTTCCAGGTGATGGGGAAAATAGTCTCACTTTGTCCTTTAAGAAAACTGGATCGTGATGCATTTTCAGGAATGCTTTTTGATCAGCAGCAGCCCACCAAGGGTACTAAATCTGTTTGTGTTTTTAAATCTCTGTGAGCTAACAGAAACCAGGGATCTCCAAGGGGAGGATGTGCCTGTGCCAGGGATGGGCAGGTTGGGAGACAGAACAGAGTCCAGACAGGTCAGGCAGCTCTGCCTCTGTCTTCCTGAGCAGATGAAGACAATACAGTGTTTAGTTTTTAATTTCAATAAATTTAATATACAAAACTACATGTTGAAAATAAAAATATAATATGCAGTTTTTTGCAGTGTTAACTAACTGAATTTTAAAAGTACAATTTTTTTCTAAACAAGTACTCATTTCTTAACAACATGGTAATTAAGGTCATTTCAAAGGCTATGGTTGAAGCAGACATGTCAGTCACCAGTTGATAGTGTTTTGCACAAACAGAATCCAAACCTAAAAGACTTCTGGGGCAAAAGAAGAAAAGATAAACATTTTTCACCTCTTTTACTGCATTATTAAGCGTAACAATGCAACTAAAGTAACTGGAAAGCTGCTGCTGTGGCAAAGCTGGAGTGCAGGCTCTAGGAGGAAGATTATTACCAAGTTTCTGGAATGCTCTTCCAGCTGTGGAACCGTGCCTGCACCGTGTGGTGCTGAGCTGTGTCCCAGAGTGTGCAGAGCCAGGGTGCAGAGGGGATCAGGTGGCCTCAGTCCAGCTGGGCTGCTCAGGCAGGAGCAGGGGCTGGGTCACAGCTCCTGCTTTGGCCAGCAGGAGCCACGACATGAGCTGCATTGTCACCCACCCTGTCCCAAATGCCAGAGGTAAGGTTCACTTGGATCTGACACCCTGTAAGTGTGCTACTGTGCTCCCTCTTGCTGGCCAGCTTTTGCTCGTGGAGTTGGCCCCAGTTCCCTGGCCTGTCTTCTCCAAGGGCTGGGTGGTGCCAGCTGTGATTGGGAACATTGCATTTGTCATACTTTGTTTTTTGAAAAGCAGCAGCCATTTATTCCCAAGTGCACTCTGTGCAGACATTGGGCTGCCTTTCTATAAAACTTATCACTGTGCAGGTACCTTCCCCTTGGCCAGCCAATGGTGTTGATTTGTTTAAAATCCAGAGCCTCAGTCTCACAGTGGCCTGGCACTTCTCTTTGCAAGGCCACTGGTGTTACTGTGTCACAGCTTCCCCCAGAACGGACGGCATTAGGGAGTGTCTGACACCACAAACGTTCTCCATAAATTAGCACCTCTCTTCCCAAATGAATTAGTTCTAGACAGGAGGAGAAACCTTCACCCCTCTTCCTGGGAGGGACTCAAAAGAGCTGCGTTGCATGACTGGCTAAACAAACCAAACCCCTTCTCCTGCTTACAGCTCTTGCCACTGGTTAGCAGCTTTCCATGGAGACAGTAAGAACATGGAACCACATTTCCTCTGGCTGATGCTCAATTCCAGCTTCTTAACGCCCTGGCAGACACGAGCAGCTGCTCTCCTTACCAAAGCCCTCTCAGGTGAGACCAAGAGCACTGGGCCGAGTGCACACGTTCAGAACTGACCACAAAGCCTTTTTCAGCAGAACATGCAGGAACAGCCACTCTACACTGGTATCACAGGTAAGCTTGGACAGGGGGCTGCAATATGAAGTACAAGCTGGCTCGGGTTACGTGACACTGGCGTTACACTACAGCGAACAGCAGGGAGGGGACACAGCTGCCCTGGCTGGGACTCGTCTCAAAGCAGGACCTACTGGGGACAAGGAACAAGATGGAGCTGCACTTCAGGGCTGATCTTTCCTCTGCTTCAGACAGATTTGTAAACAAGGTACAGAATAGCAGAGTAGTTGTAGGAGATCACAGAAAGCTGCCCAAGTGACAGACTTTTGTGGTAAATAGAGGAGAAGAGGACACTAGCCTATTACACACACACAACTGCAGAGAGCTGCCTGTCCTGCTCCTCTGGATGCACAAACAGGGTTATGGCTAGGGAAGCTTTCCCTATCTCTCAAGGGCTTCTCCAAACATATTTCAACCAATAATCTGGTCAAAACAATGTAAACGTTACATTTTAATGTCTATAGAATAACCACAATGGCATTAGGATGAGGTCAGAATGGAGGTCTTGATTGTTTCTTACATGTCCATCTACAGACAGTACAAGGTTGGAATTTCACTTTTTATTTACGCCCCAGTGATCTTTGCACCCTTTGAGCATTTAGAGTACACGACTGTAAGTCTTTAAACATGAGCATTTTCCTAAACAGTAACAGAAGTGGATTAGCTGCAAGGATAGCATAGCCATGTTGTAGTATAGAAGCTGCCCTGATCCTCTGGTTGTTGACAATGCATAGAAGATTTAGAATTATGGAACAACTCCCCCCCCCCCCCCCCCTTCCCCAATAGTGTTAACAAAAGCTTAATTTTCCAGTTTTAAAGTGCAAATGATTCAGATACAACTGCTGCTGGAACAGGTCTGAACAGAAAATGAAGTCCTCTTATGAGATGTTTTCCAGAATATAAAAGATGAGCTCCATTATGACTGGCCCCTCACTCAACTGACAGGCCCCTCCATGAATCACTGGCACTAAGGCACTGTCCAGGTCATTCATGTATTGAGAGGGCAGTGGCTGTCCATTGCTCCCAGCTTGATAACCAACCTAAAAAATACAAAGAAGGGGTTTTTAAGAACAGGACACGAGGCTGTGAGTCAGGGGGCAGGAAGGGAGGAGAAGCTGTGGTATCTCCCAGGGAAGTCAGGAACTTGAACTGGATCGAGCAGGCACTAAAGCAGCTTTTCCACTTGTCTTTGTGCTTCTTTGTGTTCCCAGTGGCTGCCTGAGCAAAAGGAAGCTTTTCCTCCTGTTTTCTCACAGCAGCTCCCTGGGATGAGCAGGACCCTCACACTTGCTGGCAAAAAGGCCAATTAAGAGTCTGCTCTGAGCACACAGCAGGTGCTGCTCGTGCCATATGGGGGTCAAGCCAATGTTAATTCAGGCTGGCCTTGGATCTAATAGATGTCCCAGAACACCAAACAGCAGCCAGCACCACCTGATTAGCATCTGATACTGGTACTGCTTCAGAATTCTCCTGGTTTAAGTGGTGTATTCCTGTTCTGGGGAATGAGCAAGAGAACAATCCCCCAGTTAAACTCAAACTATTAAAGACTTACTTGATCTGAGTCCAGTGTAACACGCAGACCCAGCTTAGTCATTCCATCTTCTTTCAGCAGTTTCAGATGAGGACACAGAGCCAGACAGAAAGCTTTTGCCACATTCTCAGTCAGTCTGCTGTGATCAGCTGGGTCACTCAGCCCATTGTGTTGCTCATCATTTTCTAGAAAAAACACCTGAAGGGAAGAGTCAACACAAGACATAACACTTGGCTTTTCTAGAAAATTCAGGTCAGATGTCATTTAAACTTCTACAAATGAAGACTTAAGAAGTAACTGTTCAGGAAAGCCCAGCAAAAACCCCTAAAGACAAGTCACTATAGGGAGGAAAAAATAAAAACTTCAGAAGAAAGATTTAAATTTAAATAGTCCTCTGAAACCTCTTAGATCTGGTCAAAAGCCTTGCTATGGAAATTCACTATGTATCGCACATGGTTTTAATAAAAACCTGCTTTTAAACAGATGTTAAGTTCAGAAAAATTACACTTTTAATGCAAGCCTGAAAATCTCTGCTATTTTGGTCACTGCACTTGTTTCTGTTGAGCCCAAGTGACCTGGGAAAAAAGGGCCCATGGGGGCTGAGCTGCAGAGTAAGGAACCTGGTTCCTCCTCAGCAGGCAAAGTGAAACACTTACAGAAATATTTTGACACCAGCATTTGTGTGCTGGCAGAGTCACAGGCAACATCAGCCATGCAAGCAGTTTCTGCGTGATTTATGCCACAACACTTTAACATGCAACATTTTAGAGAAAGTGGCTCGAAATAACATTTCTAAAAAACAATTTATATTAAGATTTGTCTCCATGTAGAAAAGCAGCTTTTAACCCAAAGGCAAATGAAACCAACTGTTCTGTGTGTAAGGCAGCAAGTGTTGTTGTGGTATCTGGACACATGCTGAACACCCTGATGGGAGCAGCGCTGGCTGGTGCAGTGAGGGCTGTGACAGGGGGAGGATGTTTTATCCCTTTGATCCTGCAGGATACCACCCTGTGCAGGCAGGAAAGGCACCACAGCCTCGTGGGGAAGCAGAGGCTGCTCCCTGTGGTGTCTGGGGGAGCAGCTGGACACAGCCCTGGGCTGACAGACCCACCTCTGTCCAGCGGATGACCTTCCCGTTGGCCTTGTACTCGGAGCCGTGGAATATCTTCACACTGGTTATGGATTCCATGGATTTGCCATCAATAGGGCTCACAACGCTGCAAAAGGGAGGGAGGAGGGTGAGCTCTGACTCAGCACAACAACTGAGCTGGACAGAGCCCTGTGCAGAAGAGAATGACCTTGGAATCAAAGGGCATTCCTGAAAGGGGTCACATGCACAAGGCAGGTGCAGAAGGAACTTCCTGGAGGTTTCCAACAAAGCTTTGCAGCAGAGCTGAGATCCTGTAGGGTTCTGACAGAGCAACTGGGCATTTCATACAGGTTGGATTTTTGCTAATTTGTAAACTCAGTGTAGGCCATCAATACCTAAAACACAACTTACACATTCCAGGACTTGACTGCAGAACCTAAGATTGATCTGGAGAGCCTGAAACTACAGAAATATCCTTCTTTCTAGGTGCTGAGTCCTGAAATATGGAATCCATCACAACAGCACTTTATTGCCATAAAGACTTCAGCAGCCAAATCCACCTTTCTTTTGGCTTAACTATCAAGTGTCCGAAGATACTGTTGATGTTCAGCAATTTTGTTTCCAGCTTTACTTAATGCAAACTAAGCACCAACAGTGCAAGGTGACCACAATGTGCAGGGTTCAGCACTGAGAGTTGGAGACAGATTAGTGGTTTCCAATAACTGGATATTGGCAATGCCAAAAAAAATCCATAGCATTGCCAATATTCTAAATTGATGCCCCAAAGCTCTGGTATCTCAATTCCATTTTCATTACAATTAATTGCATCTTATCACTCACAACAGAGGTGCAGACTTTTAATTCCTATTGATTTGAAGACTCATGTGCCTTACAAGATCAATTAAAATTTTTAACAGGCACCAACATCAAGTGCTCTTCTACTTACCCCTTATTAAAGTTTTTATCATCTTCTACCCACTGAATGTGAACGTGTTCCTGAGGATCTTCAGCATCTACTTTGCCACAGGTGATGGTGAAGTCTTTCATCTCTCTCAAGGCCTGTCTCAAAGAGTCCATGTTCTCAGCAGTTATCTGGACCATCACTCCATCTAGGGAGCCAAGAAATCCTCATTAGCCAAGATAAGCCATGCCAACACGGCCTATACAGAAAAAAACCAAACATCCTTCATGTGTTTGCAACAGAGGTGAAATGTTCATGGGCAGCAGTGCTCCATAACCAGACTTCTGAACAGTCACCTTCCTAAACTGCAAACCTGCTGAGTGCTGATGAGGGAAAACACAACAGTAAGAGAAGGGCAGCTCCCAGGTGAAGTCAGCTGTAGTTAAGTCCCTGTGAGTTGGCCTCACAACCTGACACCTGCTCTAGGCCACCCTCAGAAACACCACAAGACACTGCTCCATTGAGCCATCTCCTTTGTTGGCTCTGGAAGCAGCACTCAGCAGTGAGAGTGGCTGACAAGTCAGTGCTTGCCTGACAGTGGCAAAAGTGGGCACCAAGGGCAGGAGCACTGCTACACCACTCCTGCCTGCACAGCTGTGCAGCTCAGCTTGCAGGCACTAACAGCTTCCAGCCACAGCACCCCAGGGCAGCCCCTTCTGTGATACAACAAACCAAATCCAAGAGGGGCCAGCTCGGTGCTTTCAACCTGTCCTGTTCTCTCTGCCCACATACAAGCACATCAACAATGCACATTCATACCCCACCACACTGCAGAGCTATTTGGAAGCAGTGGAAGTTTAGTAGGGCTTCCTCTGCTGCTTGGTGGATCACACATTCTGTATTTCTTAGGCTCAGTTTCCTCATTCAACCCAAACCAGTGAATCCATCACGGGCTCCCAAGCCAAGTATTTTGTATCTTACCCTCATTTTCTTGGGACCCTGTTTTGCAGCATCTGCACAAATTCCTCCTTGTTAAAGGAACTGGGTGGTTTTTGCTTAGGAGTAGGATAAAGCTGAGCAGCAGCAAGACTGCAAGGCCCAAGGCATATGAGCAGAGAGAGCCCTTTTAGCTGCAGAGCTGAGCTGGGCAAAGAGAGAAGTGTGTTTTAAGCAAGCAGTTCAGTTTCTTACCTTCCACTATACTGGATTTGGCAAGGAAGCCTGAAGAGGATTTTAAAGCTCCACTGAACACAAAGAAGCTGGCACCAGTCACTGCAACAACAACAACAACAGGAGAGATTTAGTGAGGCTTTTGTCAAAGCATTGCCTTACCCAAGAATCAGGTATCAGCTCTATCAGCCAGAGAGGTGATTTACCCTGAATCAGGACAAATGCTGCTCAGAATTATGGTGCCTGTACTGCACATCATAAGCTTGGATATGCAAAAGCAAATCACTCAGTTATTTTCTAAACTGGACAACAGTTTTTGTCTAAGTTAATGCTTTAACACTCTCTCTCTCCCTGCTCTATACACCTCTGAGTTTCAGAATTACTAATTTTGGGCAACCAAGTACACAACTGACTTCTAAATGTTCCTACACAGGTGGCAGATTGTGAGTGAGCTGTTTATGGATCACACTAACACCAGCCCACCAGCAAGGCCACAGCTCAAAGCCACTTGACTTAAAGGAGAATTATCTTCAATGACTACTAAGCATCATGAAATTCCTCCTGGAAATCCCTCTTCTTGTTCCAGAGGTCAGACAAGACCATCAGTCCCAAGTGATATTCTATGCCAGTACATCTGCTGGAGTCACCAGTGATACTTGCAAACCATCCAAGTCAGCCTCTGTCTTGTTCTCATTTGGAGATTGTATAAATGTCTTTGCTAGAAATGTCCCCAAACACACAACATTTAAATTCTCAGCACACAGCTGCTGCAGCCCTTCAGCCTACTGTAACAAAAATATACCCTGGAAATTAGATGGTCTAATTAAGGTGAAAATGAGAAGTTGCTTGAAGATGCATTATTACAATGCTGCTGTGGTTGGTTATTCCTATTTAACTTTCTGTCCTACTGAATCTAGTCTTTCTTTCACATAGTGTAGGTCAAGCCCAGGCAACCACAGCCTCACCTGCACATCCCATAATGCCAAAGCCAGCTCTCATTATTAATGGAGAGGTGTTGCCCAAGCCAGTTCCAGCACAAAGCTGCCCAGCCAGGGATGCCGGTGGTCAGACTGATTTTCTCTAACAGAAACTGGGTGAAACCCAGCCAAACCCAGCTGTAGCCAATTCCCAAAGCTGGGGCAGGCCCACAGGGGCCAAGCAGCCCAGGCAGGGCTCCCCTCACCTTTCCTGGGCTGGTTGTGGATGCTGATGGCCTGTGTCTGGTAGTTGCCGTCGTCGTTCTGCACGCACACCAGGTGTGAGTCTGCCTTCTCGTTGAAACACGCCCCCCCTGCCAGCACGTGCTCGTTGGATTTGTTCATGGCTTTCATCATCTGCAAACACAAAGCTTCAGCATTTCCACCCAGCTCATCAAGCACTTCCATAAATAGGTGGTTCTTGGAGCAGTTTAATGAGGAGCTTCTCAAGTTCTCATATTCCACGTCAGGCTTTAGCACTCAGAACCATAAACTGCTTTTTGAGAAGAGGGTTCAGGTCTTTTACTGCCTGGATACTTTAAAGTGCCATCTTTTGTGCAATTAAGATAAGTGGTAGAAGGGATGGCTGAGCTACAGAAATTGCAAAAGCTGTTATCTCTACCTGGTTTTAAAAATACACAGGGGAAAAAAAACATGAGAAAAACCCTGGGAAGAAATACTTGGCTTGTTTACACAACTGCAGTTGTAATTACATAAATCATAAATGCCCCTCCACAGTTCAGTGCCTCATGGGCTCTCAGACTGGGGCCATTTCATCCTCTTCTGCCACAACCAGACACCAAATCTTCAGTGTCTCTGTGCTTCACCTGCATGAACTGGTGAAACTGGGATCAATGTTCCCAATTTAAGACTTTTAAAAAACATCCAAATTTTCTTTCTCTGCAAAGGAGGCCTCCAGAAATCATCCAAAAAAGTTGACGATACAGTTGCCCTTCAGTTCTGCTGACTATCACCTAACATACAGTGAGTTAGACACCTCAACAAAATACCCTTGTAGATTATATAGTTTCTTTTCTCCACTATCCCTCTTCATGGAGGCTCAGGCTTGGTGATTTTTGATACAAAAGAAAACTGAGGGAGTCACCCAACTCGAATTTGTTCCAAACAGGAAAATGACATGTTTGCTTAAAATAAAAAAAGTCAAATTAAATGACACAAATCCCCCCGCAGTGAAAACCCAGAAAAATACTGAATTATTTGACATCTCCTAAGAGCATTCACACTCCCACCTCTGCTTCCTGGAGCTCATAAGCATGCAGGCTACACACAACACATTTGTCTCTCTCAGTCCAACGTAAAACCTTAATTACAGTGTCAGGAACATTAACTGATGCTCACTATTGACAAATGTGCACAGGTATAATGTTTGGGGAGGAAACTTAATTAAGATTTTGCATCAGACATCAGTGTCTTTCATTATCCAGCTGATCATGCCATGCTCCAGAAACTGGATTTTAGCTCCAGAACAGCCACATTTGTGGAGCCCAACAGTTGCCTTCAGCACAAGAAACAACTGGATGTGGCAACTGTGCTTCCTTAGAAGGCAGCTGATTAAGGAATAACAGTCACTTTTACTGAGGGATTAAACAGACAACTAAGACCCTCTAAGCTTTAGAAAATTTGAATAATTTTGAAAACAAAAATATGTATTTAATAGAAAAACTAAATATTAATGTGGAATTTGTTAATCACAGGTTGAATTTTCCCCATTTAATACACACATGAGATTTCAAATTAGTTTTTCACTTTTTAGATATTGAAAATATCTTAGTAACAGTCCTGAGTAAATAAAAGTAAAGGTGTTATTATTTAATTCATCTTGAGACTGGCTCAGTTGGTTAGAGGAGGGTGATGGTAACACCAAGGTTATGGGTTTGATCCCTGTATGGGTCATTAACAGTTGGACTTGATGATCCTTGTGGGTCCCTTCCAACAGAATATTCTGTGAATCTTAATTCAAAGTAAACTCATGAATTATTCCCATTAATACAACTTTTCAAATGAATCACAAGCTATGGACAATGTTAAATAAGTAACAATTTCTCCATTTAAAAAGCTGAATCCTTGCATCACACTGGGAAGGGAACCCAAGCACAATTCAGAGTTTTGCTACGTCCCTGACACAGGAATTCCCTCCCAGTCCTGCTCAGCCCATGCCTGGCACAAGTGGAGCTGACACCTTGCAAACACCAGGCACAGCTGACACTGAACTGCACTGTCTGTGCCAGACTGGATTCATTCAAACCTCACTGACCTCTCCCATTCTGGCACAACTGCATCAAAAATTAAAACACCTTTTAACAGGCTCTTTATCTTCATCAATTTCATCTTTTTCAAACTTCATAAAAGAACACTTTTTTATTCAATGATTTTTTTTACTCACTTATTTTACTCATATGCTTCTTGCAGGGAAATTCCCTCTTGAGATAAAGCTGCATTCTGCTCTGATCTTACAAGAACTTTTACAAATACCATTCTGCTCAGGTTTGCTCCCCCCCAGCTCTGACAGGTTTCAAACCACCAAGTTACCCCCCTCTCTTCAGACAGAACACTAAATCAATCCCTTCTCCACTGTTCCCTTTCATTACTGTTCAAATACCTCCTCCCCCAGCTTTCTGTAGTTAGCAGCACTAACTCCTACAGATGCTGATTGGTTTTTTCACACCAGAAATCAAGAATAAAATTTCAATGTTGAAGGAACTTTTACATAAAATAATCAGCAATCCAACAAATACTACTAAATGCTTTGAGTGGGGACACACAACAAATGAGAAAAGCTAATGCATGTTTTCTTCCTTGTTTTCCTCAAGTGTAAAGTTTGTCAACTTGCTCAAATCAAACATATGACACTTTATGTAAACAGTTCAAAAACCTGAAGAAAAAGTGTTTAAGAGTTTAATTAATAGTAAATGGAACTGCATTCTTCCTGTGAAGCCAGGCTCATTCACTTCCAAAAGCTGTGTGCCTCACAGAGTTGCTATTTGCTTTTGAGGCATTTTTCCTTAGTGGTGGTGAATAAAATAAAAATTCCTCTAGATCCCAGGTACTCCAATCACAAAGAAACTGTACACAAATGTATGTTTTATAAGCATTACCTCATTATATCTGTTGCTAGGTATTTTGATGCTGGTTTTTCTGACTTCCATATCAACCACTAAACCTTGCACCACAGGCAGTGTGTACTGGTAGTTTCTGAAGTCCTGAGAATTAAAACAAGATTTCAAGTCAGCCATGATGATCATCATTAACACTGCAGGTTTCATAACTATCCTGGTGACTACCTACTCAGCCCATTCAAATAACTGTAATCAGTGACTGGAAGGCAGGGAGGGACAGACACACCACAGCATGTAACCCATGTAATTGCAGTACACAAATGAAAAAATATCTCCTATATCAAAATTAATGTTCTCCAACCTTGAATATCATCACTGTATGTGAGAAAATTTGCTCTCTGTGTTCTGTTACTAGATGGAGTTATTAGTTTTTCTAGCAGTGAGATTAAGTCATGCATCAAAGAGAATTTCCTATATTGAAAATATTTGCCAAGTAGGGAGAGATAATAACATCCCTTCAGTCAGGGCACGATGTAATCAGAGACCTGTGACTGCACACTGTGATGACCCAGCACTTCTGAGGAAACAGTCTGAGCAAACAATGCACTTATTTCAAAATCCAAACATCCTCCAGCAGCCAGGTTTGGGATATTGATTTGGGTACCTTGTTACAATTCACTGTGTTGCTGAAAGCTAACATCCACTCTCAGTGACAGCAGGGGAATTCACCCAAATCCCCACTACTTCCTCTTGCATCTCCTGGGCCTTCCAGCTGCTACCTGGAGCCCCCATCTCCCCACAGAGATCCACCCACACCAATGGAATGCACAGATTCCATCTCAGACTTACTGCAAGGAGGTTCATGATCGTGTGTCCAGTCTCTCCAAACAAAGGCTTACGGAATCTGACACTAAAGAGTGGGCATGGATAAACTGGAATAAAACAGAAAAGAACAGGTCAGATGGAAATTTACATACTCAGGTTGTGCAAAACCAGACTTAAATATGATGTCCTCACTTGAATGTGGTAAGCAGCAGCTAAAGAAGAGACTGGGAAAACTGGAATTTAAAAAGCAAAAGGGCAGAAAGGTTCAACATTATAATGACTCACATGTGTCATGGCTGCTTGCCCACTGTTCTAGAAACAAGAATAATTATGTGGAAAGCTTACAGATGCCACACTGCAGAATGAACTGAGTGACCTGGGCCCTGATGGCAAAGATGACCTTTCTAAGTCCTTCTTGGAAATGGCTTCTCTTTTTGCACAACCATCCTGCTGCTCTCCACTACAGCATCATCAGTCTTTCAGTTCTGTGGCTGACACGTGACACTCAAGTGATAACCCAGATTATTTTATTTCCTGTTTTCATTATTTCATCAGGCAAACTCCACAGGGGTACATCAAAAACAATTTAAAGGACATTTATGGTATGTCAGTAATGTAAAATATCTGCATTCCTTGGCTGACATCCATAGCTGTCAAACATCTGTGATGCAATTCTGGATCTGGCTGCATTACGTTATGTTGCAGCAGAAGCCACCACAATGCCTGGAACATGACTCATGCTCTGGTACATAATGCCAAGGTTTCCTAAACACATGTTTGAAGGAGGATTCCTGAGCTGTCCTCAGGCAAACACTCAGCCTGATTTCCCCAAATGCCACACTCCCAGTTCCCAGTGTGGCCAGAAGGGACTGCAGAGTGCTCAGCATCATGTGAATAACACGGGGATTTCCTGATGGGAATCAGCTCCAGCCTCTGCACACTGATTTGATACCTGGAAGCACCACACACCACATGCAACCAACCCCTGCATGAGGCACCAGCAAAGGCTGAATTTCCTGTGTCCAACACTGGTTTCAAGCTCCATCCCAGATGCACTGAATTCCCTGAGCCTGGGCTGCTGGGCTGATCTGTGGGTGCTCAGCAGATGTTTGCTGCACACCCAGCAACCCCAGGGCCTCCTGCATCTGATCTGCACAGCCAGCACTGCACAAGTGGCTGGAATCTGACAGCTCCAGCAGCAAGGAGGATGGATGGAAGGAAACCCAGGAAAGCTGAGCCACAACAGCAGCACTTTCCAGGAGAAACTGAGGCAGTGCCCTGCAGTCACAACTGGCACAGCTCAAGGGAATACCTCTAAATCCAAACCACAGCTGTAGCAATGATGCAAAGCCTAGTTTCCCAGGTACTTTTCTTTGTCACTATCAAAACACTTCTTTCTGTGCTCAGAAACAGATGTCACATCCAAAACATGAGCTTTTTTTTTTGTTTGTTTTTCTAAATACTGATGGGAATAAATGCACTATTTCAAAAATGCCTGCAGATACACACAAAAACCTACACACCTTTAACATGAATGTTCCTTTGGACAAGTTTAACATTCAGTCCTCATCCTCAGAAGGCAAATTTTGAGGATTTTATTTTTCTCCTCCAGGAACACATATATTTTGTGGAAAATTCCCGATGGTCTCAAAACTTTAAAAGTTAGAGTAACAAATCTCTGCACAGCTTATCATAAAACTTATTTTGTTAAAATGTTCTGAAAGAGTTCTGAGAAAAATTAGCAACAGACCATTTTCATAGTAATTTAGATTAATGAGACATGCCAATTAAAACTGGAGATGAGTAATACATACAATTTTTGGCCCATCATGGTAGACAGACTGTCAGTAATGTCTTTGCTCCAGCAATGGTAAATGCCTTTTGAAAATTATTTTAACTTAACTTTATGCCAATTTCATGCTAACTGCTAATATTTTGTTCAGATGAAACATTCTCTTCAGCTTATTTATTATTAGTTCCAACAGTATTTTTGCAACAAACTGCCAAGTCTGTTGCCCCTGCACACATATTGTTACTCTCTGGCAAATGAACATGGTTCTAAAAAACTAAAAGGAAATGGTCTTTCATTTCAGCATGGAAAGAGCTTAACACAAGGGAGAGCTTTGAGATGTTATCTACACTAGCTAATCAGACTTGTTCTGCACATAACTCTCAGGGCACTAAATGGATACAAACATGCTCACAACTAGATTTATCTCCACAAAAGCCTCCCTGATGACCCAGCAGAGTTGTAAAAAGGCCGTAGGTCCCACCATCACCTCAATGCTGCACTGTGGGTCTGACACACAGCTCTCCCTTGCCTGCTGGAGCCTGGGTGGCTCTGACAGGTAACACTCCTTGGCTGGGGATGCTCTGGAGCAGAATTCACCCACTGCCCTGCAGAAGGATGAATACTCACGCCTGTATTCAGCTCCGAGCCTCAGCATCAGGCGGATGGGGAACACTTTGGCCCAGGGGGTCTCCCACTTCTGGATGAGGATGCCAAACAGGTAGGGTGGGGTTGGGAGCACCAGGTCCTGCAGGGACTGATAGGTCGCTGCAACGTACAAGAACCCTCCGTGTTCTTTGCTTCCAAGGAAGCTCTGGCTGAAAAAGGAGTGTCCCAGGTTGCCAACAATGTTACCTGTGGGGAAAAAAAGAGTTCATTGTTTCACTGGATTGAGACCTGTATCAAGAATGCCAGGAGTTTTTCAGATGGGGTAATAAAATCCATGTTAAATTCACTTTTCTTCCTGGAGCATTAATGTGTATTAACCACACCTGAAACAATGGGTCAACCACAGTTGGTCTGGGCAACCTGTGCCAGGCTGAGACTGCCCTTTCAGGATACCACACGAGAGTTCAGACCAGTATTGCTGCTAAGGTGGTACCTGAAACCTCTCCCTGGCACTACAGACACATCCCCACAAAGCCTTTTTTCAAGGCATTACAGATATTAAAGGGAGCTCCATTGCAGAAGCTGCTGTTGTCTGAACTAAACTTTTGGATTCAGCTGCAGTTTAAGGAGGGATGTGCACCTGGTTAAACAATTAGTGTCCCCTGGTTGTCCTTCCATTTAGGCAAAGCACTGGGGTGCTTGCTCAGACACATATTGAGGATCTGGGTCATTTCAAGAATTACACAAAAGACTGTTTATTTCATTAGTACACTTAATGTAAAAACACAACCGAAAGAGACACAGGGGAGAAACATCACTAATTTTTATTCACATTTTTACTCTTTGATGCTTCTGATTTCCAAAATTGTTTATACTCAAATGGCTGAATGAATCTGAATGTTGATTAGGTTATTATAGCATCCAACACAGCATTTAACACTGAAGCAAAGAACCATGGTGTGATTCCTTTTACCAAATGACAACAACAGCATGCAAATAATGTACAGAACAGCTGATCACAATTCTCCATAGGAAGATGTGAATATTAACAGTGCTGATTTGCTCTCAAAGAAAAAGACAATTTCAGAGAGCGTGGTGTGCTTGATCACACCACTCATGAGGAATTGCACAGGACTGAGGTACTCATGCAGACCTCCTGGGCTTCTGGAGCAATCCCAGACTTTCCCACCTGCAGACAGAGACTGCTAAGTAGGAGTTTCTGCTCCTTCAGGACCTCATAACAGAGTGTTTGTAGCTGAACTCAAGGCAGTGCTGTGCACCTCTGCATCTGCACATCCACTGGACACGACCTGGGGAGTTTCTTCCTTTTACACACACTCAGACAAATGCCAGGTCTTAAGTAAGTAAGACTATGAGTCACAGAAGTGATACTTTGACATCCTCAGTAATACAAGTTATAATAACACAGCTATTCCAGCCCTCCCTCTGGAGATGTGGCCATGCTGCTTTGCACCTCTCCAGACCACCTTGGCACAATCATCACTCAATATTTTCCTTCACATTCCCTTGAGTCCTCCAGCTTCACATATAGCGACTGCCAGGTCTGTAAGCAAAAGGTTCCTTTTATACTCCATCTAACAAATAAGCTCAAGAGGTTCCTTATTTTTCAAATTTCAGGGCCCCTTTGTGGATTTTTTTTCTTGTACTCACAAACACTGCACAAAGTAAGTTATTAGGTTCCCTGTTAGAAGGCGACAGCTTTGGCAGCCCAGCATCCCATAGCAGGGTGAGGCTCATTCAGAGTTTGCCACTGTCCTACAAAGCCAGCCTGTAATTTTACACATACACACAGGCCAAAGCTGACATGATCACCCAGATCAAACTCCAGAACTCTTAGAGTGGCTACAACATCTCAGCTGAGCATACTTGATGAAAAGCAGCTACTGGTCAAACCACCATGAATAACAGAGCCACATCAAATGTCAGCTGCTGAGAATCCCTGCTCCTGCCCATGTGCAAATGCAGCTCTGTCAGCTGTGCTGGGACACTGCTCAGTGAAACACCAATGCACCAACGTGGGCATCCTGCTAGTGAGTGCAACCAGTGTATCCACTGGTGTTCATGAGAAAGATTTTCACTTATCTAAAATAGCTGCTGGCACTCGTTTGCTTTTGCAGTTTCCACCTACCCTCACTAATCGCCTCTTCTTCATTTATACTTCCTTTTCCCCTTCCCATCTGTTCTTACCCAAATACAGCTACAGGCCTGATAATAAAGTTACTTGGTGAGGTTCTCAGCTCCAACAACATGATCACAATAATCCGTTTTACCCTTCAAGTGCATGACGTGTACGAAGTGCCAAACTGCACCGAGTTCTGCCCCCTTCTCTGTGGATTTTCTGTGTGTGAGAGGCCAGGCAAAGTGCAGCTGTACAATCCTGTATGCATCTGAGATGTGTGGCACTGCCCACTGGAATGACAAAGCAACCAGACATTTCCACTTGAGACTGGTGCCAAGTGCTGCAGCAGAAGGGGATGACTATTTATTTTCTCTCTTTCAGGAGATGGAGCCTCAAAGGCTCACACGCCTGGGATGCCTCAATAATAATTTTTCAGCCAACAGAAACGTGGAAAAAGCCCTCAGAGTCGAATCTGCAACTCAGCTATTCAGCCCTTTCCTTCCATAAGCCACAGCACCATAAATTACTCCTCCTGACACAAGCAGCTTGCACAGTGCAAGATCCAAGAGGCTGCCACCGCTTTAAGAGGACAAATTACTGGGATTAGGTAGCTGTGCTGCAATTCATTATTTATAACAGCTTAAGAGTCTGGATGTGGACAGCATGGGAAGAAGCGTTTTCCTACACACTTCTTTAGTGCCCTTTTCAGTCAGCACAACCAAGTCAAAAAGCCTCTTTGGGCTTGTCTCTCAAACATTTCTGCCCTGACCAGGGGCTGTCAGTCTGTCCTGCCCTGTCTCTGAAGGTCATTCCAAGCCAAGGCCCCAGTGAGAAGTTGCTATTCCCAGCCTGACATTGTCAAACCAAACCCACTGCACCATTACACATTTTAAGCACAGAACTGCTTCAGAGGCTTGTAGAGAAAGTGTAGGCGTCAGAAAAACCTTCAAAAATAACTATCCTTTGCAAAAGCATGTAATTTAATTTAAAACATATCACAACTTCCTTTCTAATGAGGCAATCTCAGAGTGAGCAGAAAGGTGCCTTTCCATATATTAAGTTCCAGCACCTGACATTATTTAGGAAGTGCTTTAAGTGTGCATGATGCATCTAAAGTAGTTCTGCAGGAGGTCAGTACTTATCCTCTTCTCAATTATATTGGGTTATCCTTGACTTTAAATCTCAAGCATCCCTACAAAGTTGTCCAGAAAAAAAAAGATGCTTTTATCCATAGTGATTTGAATTCTTCACTTAGATATTTTTCCATGATGAACAATGTGCTTTGTATAGCAGTTTGGCAATCCCTTCTGGCCTCAAAACAGTCTACACCAGGAAAGGTAAATGAGGGAAAAAAAACATTCCTGCACTTGTTTATTGCCCTCAATAAGTAGTGAAGCCAGTTAGGTACTTTTACCAAAAAACAGTGAGGTTGAATTCTTAATGTATGCTTCCCATCTTTTGGTTAATTCCAGATCAAAAAAAGGTAATGGCATCCAAACTCAGGCAAGGCATTTATTTGTGGCTTGGGGAACTCCAGCCAGAACAGCCAGGAACTGCCATGTACCAAACTCTGCTGGCATCCTGAAAACCCCAGCACCCCAGTCCTGCAGCAGGAGATGCAAAGCAATATCCACCTGTGAACAATCTTGCCAGATGGATTTTCTTCAAGAGCAAATGAGCACATTTCCTTTGGAAAAGGAACACAAACCCCATCACTCCAAGAGCCACAAAGAGCCACAGAAGAGCCAAGGCCAGGAATGTACCTTGATGCCCCAACACATCTGTAGCAGATGCCAACACTGAGAAAAAACCTCCATATCAGCTCCACATTCAAAGTTCTGGCCATGCTCAGCATCTCTTTATTGAAACACATCAGAAAGCAATTTGGAAAGAACTTCCTCCTATTGCCAAGGGCATAATGCTTCACTTACTACCAGGGAGAGCAGCAGCTGCCAGCATCCAAAACTTTCTCAGGCTACTCTGTGGCAGCCTTCCTAACTCACTCCCCTCACATAAAGCTTGATTTTGTCTCCACCTTTCCACAGACCAATTGCAGGACTGTATTACTTGTTTACCTGTTCTCTATTCAGAACATCTACATGGGCTTCTTTACAGATCTACAATTAACTACCACCATACTTAATTAAAACCACACTGGGTAAAAAATGCACAAACTGTGTTTGGGATAGAACCACCCTCACAAGGAATATCCCCAAAAACCAGGGTCAAAGCCATTTCAGGCAGTTGCCAGATTTACATTTGCACTACAAAAGTAACAGCAGCTTTTATTGTTTTGCAGCACAGAGCTGATGCACTAGGGCATCACTGGCAGCACTACATTAACACATCCAACTGCCTCAAAGTCCCCATTCACACGGACAGAAGTCCTCATTTTCCCATTCACTGCCAGGCTTATAGCCAACAGACAAGGATAATCATGGGATTACTACTACAGCAGTGCAACTATTACAACCACAACAGAAATCATTAGCTTCCAATTTCAAAACGAGAAAAGCAACACAGCAGGGAGCTTGATGACAGAGGGGCCAGAGGAAAAGCAAAGTGATGAAAAGTGAGCAGCAACAAATACTTGCCTTAACTGACTTTATTTTTTATAATTCATATGCATATAGTTTACAGTGAAAAATACCATTTTTTCCTGCAAAATCTCTCTGCTGCTATCCTACCAGAGGCAGCCTGCAAACAACACCCAGCACAGAGGGCAGGACTCTGCCTCCAGAACAAGTTATCCCTTCAGCAAAGAGGAAACATCTGGGAAGAGGCATGAGTACATACAAGTATTTTGTGCTTCTAGGCTTGAGCACAGAATTCAAGCTCCTAAATTAATGTGACTCATGAAGAAATCATTTGCTATGGACTGGACTTTAATCCAACAAACAAAAAGGGATGCTGTGTTTTCCCTCTGAAAACAAGACCAAGAAATCTAAAATCACTTCAAAGCAATATCAACAACATAAAAAGTAATTCTTGCTTCCATTCCAATAAAAAGTACTTTTTTACAGTACATTTATTACAGTTTATTTATTTTATTACTGTTTTTAAGAAAACTTATACTAAAGGAAATAAATAAAAAACATCCACAGAATTTACTTCAGTTTCCTCATACAGAATATATTTAAGCCAATGTATTATATAATGAAAAATGAAATGGTGAGGCAGGCTGTTAAAAAGTCTCTAAATTCTACTGGGAATTCTTGTTTGCTCTAAATGTCTAAATCATCTCATTGCCAGGAGAGGTGCAGTACCTCTGAAATGAACAGCTTGGAAAGCACGGCTCCACCTACAAGAGCAGAACTGCTAACCACTTCCAAGGGATTACAGACACCAAACTGAAACCCCTACAGCATCACCTCCTCTCTGCCTGAATAATGTTTAAAGCAGCCAAGTTACAAATATGCTAACAGATCCTTCTGCCTCTCAACGCATGCCTTGGAGAGAAAAAAAAGCTGGATGTTGAAAAAGCATTCCCAAGTGCTTTGGGAATTCATCAAGGTGCACTATCTACAAAAGCTGCAGGCATTATGCAGTAGCTGAAGGTGTCTGTCTACTCATCCTTCATATCTGAAACACAACACACAGCAGATCCTACCAATAGAAAACACACAGTGGAATTCTTCAACAGCAACATTGGGTTTCTGATTAACAACTGTACAATAGTAAGCAGCTCTTTGCACCAGTGGAATTGTAGGATATCAAATTACTACCACTACAGTACTAAAAGAATTCCAAATACATTATGTAGGAGTTATAAATTATGTATTTCTGTAGTGCAATTATACAGAACTTCATAGCAATATACACACCAAGCTGGATTTATATCTGCAATATACATATATACACATTTATATACACATGCTTGCAATTTTTCACATCTATCTCCCTCTGAATAACATCATTATAAAACAAAGGAAATGAACTGAGGTTTAGAACAGTGGTTGTTTGCCATGCACACAAGACCCATTATGACATGAGATAATAATACATTCTGAACCTGGCAACCTCTCTGGACAAGCTGACCTTTACTGTACAAAGATATTTTAGGAAACAAATATCTTTCATTATTTTATTAAAGTACCGGATTCAATCACTCCAAAGGCATTATGAATGATAAGCAGAACCTCCTGTAAATGTATTTTCAGCACATAACCTTAATGTGATCCAATTTCACCCGTGGAAAACAAGCTTTATCTTCTGATGAGTGGAACCAAATACTTGCATATTTCCTTATGCAAGGATTTTTGAATTCTAAGGTCCAACAGTAATACCTAGAAGTGGAAGCCTATTAATTTAGTAAATGCAAAATGTGCAATGGTTTATATAAAAATCTTCCAATCAAGATACAAAAATTCAAAATTCAGGGATAATTTCGGAAATGCTCTATAGTTAATTCTGGGCACACATATCCATATATTATTTTAAAATATAAATAGGATCTCCATAATGTAGTAACAGACATAGGCAGTATGAGAATCAAACTTCTGAACTACCTGGTCAGGAGATACTGAACATACTATCCACAAGAATTCTCAACATTTTCTTTCTGGTGGAAGATCTTTGGAACAGCTCCCTAGGTTAGCAGCATTTTATCTGGTGAGATGACTGGGACATTGAATACTAACAACCAACAACTCATCCCCCTATCAGCTTTGATCCTTATTCTCTCTTTATATTTTTGGTTTCTTCAAAAAGTGCCATTTGTTGTGACAAAATGTATCTAACCCTGTATGATTTTTGACATTTTTAACAGACAGCATTCCTACCTGCTAAGGCATCCCGGTAAAGTTGCACGAAATGGTTGAAGATATCCTTAGGCAAACATTTCTCATCAGGCAAACACTGCAGGAGAATGACGATCTCCGACTGCCCCACAGCGTGCATGCCTTTGGTGGTGAAACACCAGCACTTCCTGTTCACATCTGCACGGATGGAAACATGGATCAGCAGAGCAGAACTGCAAAAAGGATCCCTACGTTTCACTGCAGTGACAAAACCTGCAAGGAGCAGTTTTACAGCAAGTATTGTTGTGTTAAATGTCACACAGACAAATTACGTCCTACATCTGTTACCGTGAGGGCAGCACATCCAAAACAAGAGCAGCTCAGTAATTCCCAGCTTACAGCTAAGGAAGAGCCAGAGTATTACAGCTCCCAGTCAGATCTTGGGATTAACACCACAGAGAAGACTTTTAGCAGTTTCTGTATTCAAATGAAAGGACAGGATTTCAATGTGACTGAAGGAGCCTGGGAACAGGCCAGGCTGTTGGCTGTGTGCACCATGATCCTGACAGCTAAAACAGTTTCCAGCAGGGATATCTTCCTTAATATGGAGAGCTGGATGTCAGGTGTCTCCATGAGACCTCACTGTGTTGTTCTGCTTCACAGGGATGTTAGTAATGATACATGCTCTGAGCTTCATTTATTGAGAATACTAAGTTGTTGAAATAAAACCTATGTCTACAATATATTACCTTTTCATACATATGGAAAACATTGTACTGCAATCCAAGAGATGCTGAAAGGTTTATAAACAATTTATCAATACAAAACTGTCCTTCCCAATTTCTCCATGGTGCTTCTATCCAGCAGAGATCAGCTGAGGAACTGGCATGAGAAGCCATCCTGTGCCTCTCCACTCCTCCCTCAGCACAGGTACACACAGGCACAGGACAGAAAGGGACACAAGAGGTGTGCAGGGGAATGGAATGGAACCTCTGCACTGTCATGGGATCCCATCTGCTTTTTCCAGGAATGGGATGACAGAGGAACGAGTGAAGCAACCAAAGGAAAATGGGTGATAAAATACCCTGCCCTACTAAGCTCTACAGGGGACATTGATCTCCAAACCTGAGACTAGAGGCTCCATCAGCTCAGTTTCTATTTTCTACATAAAATTATCTGTACTGATACCTAAATCATGAGAAAAGGGCCTTTTGACATTTAACTTAACATGGCTCAATACGAAGTTTTCAACCTGTATACTTTTTCTGAGACCATCCTACCAAATAAAAATGCTGCTATTCCTACTAATAAACTAGATAACATTCCCCCTCTCATAGACTAAGACTTATTTAATAATAAACACTTACAATTCACTATTTTTACCATGGACAGCAAATTAGCATTTAAAACAAATACGAGAGGGTCAGGGCCACCATCCTCCAGCTGCTGCATGACAGAGATCTGAGAAGGTCTCTCTTCCACAGCATAGTCTACAAAAGAAACAAACACAATGAAATCCATAAATTACTGGTACAGACTGTACATTATAATCAGATAACCCCAATTCCAATTTTTTTTACTGTTGTGACCTTTTAGACAAAACTTATTTAAGTATTGCCGGTTTAAGTGATTGTTTCCTAGACTACTATTTTCAAACTTCAACAATTTCAGAGATAGCCTCTATACATCATTTAGAAAGGTGCAGCTTGTTTCAGAAAAATAACTATTTTTCTGTATCAACTAGAGGAGAAAATTGAAATCAAATTGAAAAATGTGTCACAATGTCAACTGAAATCCCAAATGACTAAGAAGTTAAGAATTGTTATTTAAATCACAGCAAGGCTGAAGGGCATCAGTCCCAAACTACCATAAACAGCAAATACAGGATGGAACAGATCTGAAATTAAATGCTGCTCACATTTTGGTTTTGACACTATTCTGAAATAAAAGGTTACTTCCAACTTAACATTAGAAATGCACTGTGTCAGCAAAATATCTAATAGGAATAAAACAACCAAAGAGAAAATAAGTTCATTCCACGGATGTACTAAAGGATGTCATGAATCAGACTGTGGAAAGCAATTTCACATAAACAAATACACATTTTCTAATCTTTTCAAAATTAGTTTTTAATTTTCTGAAGGCTCCTCATTTTGGATCCTTTATAAAGGGATATCACAATGACTAAAAGCTGCACTGTGGCAATGATGTGCAATAGTGCTGTTGAATGCAGTGCTTGGGGATGCCTCAGACAGAGCCCATGTTCCAACAGAATTTCAGAGAAGGGAAGCATGAATATTCAAAAGACTAATTAAAACCTATCTCTCTTTGAAACATTCCCCACAGTCCGATTAGCAAAGAAATTAGCACATGTTTCTGGACTGCAGTTAATTTTTTGCTTCATGTTTTACTTGTTACAGGAATTTCACTGCAAGGTGGGGCTTTTCCTGGATGCAAATTGGGACCAATTGTGCAAAGGAGTGGCCAAACATTTACCCATGAGTGCTTACTGAGAATTCTTTCCAATACTCAGCCCACTGCCAGCATCTTATTTTTAAAATAAACACAGTAGCCACTAGGTTATTGCATCTGGTAAGCATAAAAGCTGGCTGCCAAATTATACCCTCACCTCCTTTTACTCCAGTGGAGATGAGAATTGGAGGAAGACCATCTTCAGGAATCAGATTCATTGCACTGCCAACAGGACTGCCAACCTGAGTTATATTTCCCGAGAATACAGAGCCATTATCAGTCTACAAGAAGCAAACAACAAGGAAGGACAACATTAAAACAGTAATAATAATAAAAATGTAAGAGCTGGCTGGCTAAATTATTACAGATGTAGGTGAAGGAGTCTGTGTCTGCTGGAGAAACAGAAGCACCAAGTAATTTGGCTGTGTAACAACAGATGATCATGTGATGTCTCCTGTATGTGAACTACTGATAGAAAATCTGCTCAGAGCCTGCATCTCCCTTCTCTAACATCATATATACCCATTTCTTCAAAAAATCTTAATGCATCTATGCCCATTTGAACTTTTTGCAGAGTCTCAATTCCATTTACATGAGGTATGGTGGGCTTAACATCGTTAACTTTATCTGCACTTTCCTGCATACCTAATTTTGTGACAGAATATTCTTCTGATAATCTTATTGTTTTGTACTCCTTACTGACCACGACTCACCTTTTTTAAAGCATGTGTTACACAAACATCCTTCACACACCAACTGTAGAGCCAAATAGCTGGAAGACACACACACAACAAACATTCCTAGAGCTTTGCCCCAAACCTCTTCATTTCATTTAGAAAGATATGGTTGTTTCAGCACTCTGCAAACATTCAAGTAAGGACAACACTTGCTATGCAACATATTAAGAGAAGCCTGAGCAGATTTCCTGCATGAGTCTTACTGCAGTCACCACAGCAACTCACAGACCACTCACAACCAAGGCAAACACAGGATTTTGAATGCCAAATACTCCCTTACTTCTGCTGATGAAGTGTTGTTGGCCATGGGCTTTGGTGGATCATGAGACACTGCTAAGGTTCCCGTGGAAGTTGTCCCAGCCACTGTCAGCTTTGCTGAATCGGCAACTTCTCCATTGGGTAAAATCCCATCAGCAAACCAAACACGCCTTTGTTCTCTAGGCTGAGCCACTGGAGAGAACACAAAAAACAGCATTTAACATCTCACAGCAACACTGCCTAGGAAAATCTGAGTATAAAACAGCAAAATGGAAAAAATAAATATAAAAATGTGGATTGGAAGGAACTTAAGACATGACCTAGTGCATTCCCTATGGCAGCATCGTGTACAGACACAACCACTAAGAACAGTTTCCATGTCCTGAAAAACCTCATGTCCCTGCTGAGGGCAGGAACAGCTCACTGGCATCAGCCATTATTTGGAATGGATGAAGTGCAGATATTCCTTCCAAATTCTTCCTACAGGTAAACTGAAAGGAAAATGAAGTGTTCTTACCTTCTGCTCCAGGATGCTTCAGAACTCCCACAGGTACCATGACAGTGGGAGGCGGGGAGCTCAGGGCACCCGAGGCCTGAGCCTGCTGCAAAGGAGGGATAGTAGAACAGTATTCAGCAGGATTGTTAGGGTTAGGGCTCTGGCTTGAGGCACTCATCATGTTCTCCCAGGCTTGAGCTAAAGCAAACAAAGAACAAGAGCCATCAACACAGAGGAAGGTATCCAACAGTCCAAAACACTGTGTTAAGTTCTCAGCTGCTGTCAGTATGGACCTTGCCACCTCCCAAAAAACATTCCCTCCATGTAACAGCCCAGGAGACTGCAATTAAGCAAGAAAAAATACAAGGAGAAACTGCACTGGCCCTGTGCAATAAAAATATTAGTCCAAAAAGAAGTATTTTCTGAAAAGGGTTAAAATACACTTTGACTTGAGTGATGCTTAGCTCCTGATGTGTGTCACTCCTTGAGTGGTGCTTCATTTTGTTCTTCTTCAAAGATTTAATTGAAAACAGTCAATGTGTATGTAAATATATATATATATATATATTTCACAATGCATGGAGAAATAGACATTTTTACTACAAATCTTTCATAACCCACAAAATACTCGAGCAGATTTAGCTTTCATTTATGATAAAAAGCACTCTGCATTTCTTTGTGTCCAGGGCAGTTGTGTACAGATCAACAACTTTTATTCTTTGACTTTGACTTGAGCAATGCTTAGCAAAGATTCAATTGAAAATAGTCAATGTGTACATAAATAAATAAATAAATAAATAAATAAATAAATATTACAATGCATGGAGAAATAGATGTTTTTATAACCCACAAAACACTTGAGCAGATTTAGCTTTCAGTTATGATAAAAAGAACCCTGCATTTCTTTGTGTCCAGGGAAGTTGTGCGTAGACCGACAACTTTTATTCTTAACTCTAAAAAAACCCTTATGCTATTAATTTGGAAGGCATGACTTGAGCCTTAATTCAACTGGCCAAAAAATAACACAAAAATCTTCTTTGTCAACAACATCTACCATAGAAAAATCTCCTCCAATGAGTAAACCAGACCATCTCCACAGTGCTATTTCTTTTTCACCTCTAAGGGAGGTTTGTAGCAAGATGTCAGAAAATTCATGTGTGTTTGCAGCCACAATCATATTAGTATGATACAAATAAATGCATTCTTTGAGTCAGGCACAAATATCATGGCACCTAAGCTCTCAGAGCATTTACATCCTTGGGTTCATTCAGCTGCAAATTGTTAGAAAACCAAGGTGGAAATAACAGGATAAAAAAAAAAAAACCAAACAGAACTCAACAGAACATAAACCCTCCTGCTTCCCCCCATCAACCTGCAAAACCAAGAGTGAAATGCTTGTCAATGAAAAATGTATTGGCATTCCAGTTGAGAAAATTACTTGAACCAAAGCACTTTTTAAACAGCAATTCTATACCAGTTATAGTAAAAGTCCTGAAAGAAGAAAGTATTAAAAATGCACAAAGTTGCATGTCCAGGGCTCCTTTATTAGAAAAGTAAAAGAGTATTCTTAAAGCCTTCTTTAAATGGAGCAAAGTGCCAAGTCAGCACATCTACCAACTAAAAATACACTAAAACTAGCATTGGAAACTGATGAAACACATAGCCTGGCCATGGAAACATGCCAGAAAACACACAACTCTCCCCTCACACCCCAGTCAAACACAAACCAGGTTCTGAGCAATCAAGTGACATAATTACTGCTTTTACAGTTCCTACCCCTGCTTCCAGGACTGTGCAAAGATTAATGCTTAACGTGCTGCACTGACAGGGACAAACGGCCCAAAAGCTGCACTGACAAAGAAACTGGAAGGACCAGGAGGGGTGGGATGCAATCAGGCTACAGGAGAAGTAACCCAAAGCATCACCATGAAACACTGCAGCAGGGACAGGAACAGAGGCAGACAGGGCAAGCACAGCACTGGCCCGAAGGAACCAGGCACTGGTGTCACTGCTGCCATTAATGTGCATCTGCCCTGGCAACAGGACAGAGAGGCTTTCAAATGAAATCATTATAATATGATCAGTTTTATTATGTCTTTTTGATACAACACTTTGGTTTCAACAAAATATTTACAGATTCTTCCCTTCTGCCAGATGAAAATTAATCCTACTCACCAGGACAGAGCCAGCTGTCTTTTGCTAAGTGTATTTGTAATTCCTTGTTCTTGTACACCTTGAAATGTGTTCATTTCTCCATCTCAAAATGTAACAGTATAGAATCTCTTCAGCATCATTACTGGGACTAGTTTTTAATTTCTATATACCATAACCTACAATTTCCTGTCACCTTACACAATTGGCCTAGAGTAAAGAATTATTAACAATTAAAACCTACCACTGCACAGTGATTAATGTTTCATATTTTTGAAGCATTTCATATTTTTGAATATTTTTGAATTTTTTTCTGAGAAAATTATATTCTTGTTTAATAACAGATACTGTCTACTTTTATATTCTCATCTCAAGACTAAGCACTCAGTTACTTTCAACCAAACCTGAACCAATACTCAACTTCTTTGGAGAAAAAGTAAAGCTATGACCTTAAGTTCAGTTTAGATGTTCAAACAACAAAGTAAGAGATCTTTCTGAAAACAGCTCAAATAATCCACTATGCAGTAATGTGTAAAGATAATGCCAAAATTACTTTCTGTGACGCTGACACAAACCACAATTTTCCTAACTAATTCTTGGTTGGAATCTCTGCTAAAAGTCTCCAAAGTTTAGCTAAATAATTACAGCAATGGATATTCCATGATAAACCATCCTGATAATTACTGAACAGGAATCCAACAGTTAAAAGTTGGCATTTAGAGACTGAATTTCTCTGACTTCTCATTGTACCTTTTAGAATGTTAGAATGCACCTGTCAGACCAGCCTCTACACTGAATTCACTTCTGGCATCAAGTTTCAGTGATCCAGATAAATATTTATACCCCAGGACCAAGACACCCATTCACTTTCCCACTAATAAGCCAAAATGCCTGGAATTTCTCACTGAGACAGGTTATCTCATGAATTAAGCACCCACATGGGTCCTCTCTCAACCTGATCCAATTTCTCTGCTTTCTCAATTCAAGACAGAGGAACTGCACATTGAGTCTTCCAGCAGCAGCTGTCTCAGTGTCATGGCCATAACTCAGCTGGACAGATCATCACCCAAGGGTAGCTGCCAGTGAGGGAAGTTCTGGAGATTTCCACAGGCTTCAAGGGAGTGCTCTGTGTTTGCCCATATTTATAGCACAGCTCTCAACTGTTAGCACAATAAAGAACAACACACAAAATACACTCCACAGCCTGCTGGCCAAAACCAGAGTTTTTCTTTACACCAAGCAGAGGTGATAGAACTTCCTATCAGTTCTACTGTGTGAACTTCAGAACTACTTACGACCTCTCTACTGTGTCCCATGTTCTCACCAGGCTTTTAGCCACAGCACCACCCTGGGTTTGACACTCTCCAGGAATGTGTGAATGTAACCATCTAAGCTCAGCTGTCCACATTTGGGGACCTGTATTTAGACAAGGCCTCCTACTCTAAGAAGAGGAGCTGAATTAATTTGTGGATAAATACTACTGTCCCAGTCCCCTACAGTGCACTATCTAGAACAGGCACATCATGCACATCTTTGGCATTCCATCTAAATGTGTAGTGGGTTATCTACTCAGGCAACAAAGCATACAGAGTACACTTCTGAATCAACCTCAAAGTCACAGTTTTTGCAATCCTAGTAGAGCACTCCCAAATGAAAGCTTCCAAACTCCCTGCAACCTTACCAGTTTTTCTACTCTTCACTGGGATTCCATGCCAGCCTCTCAAGCACCTTTACTGTTTTAGAATACTTACCTATACAAATGAAGTATTTTGATTTTTTTTTTTCTTTTTAAATGCCCTCACTGCAGCCCCACACAAAGCCAGTGAGGTGCCACATCTCAGTTTCCTGCCCACTCACCATTCATCAGCACTGAGTGGCAGATCACACACACTCTGGCTTCCTTTCGGTCCATGTAGAGCAGCTTGCACTTCAGGCTACAGCACGCGGCACAAAACACCTGGAACACAGGGAAACTGCTCAGGGCTGTGCACAAATATGGGACAAACTGATGGACCTGCACAACTGGGTTTCTGCAAAGCTCTTGAAATGCAAAATACAGAGGTAAAAATCAGTATTTTCCCATTAAAGCCACAATGACCAATACCTACCCAGGGTGTCTGTACTACTAATCCCGATGATTACTTTGTGGAACACATAAATACATTTTGTTCCTGATACTGCACTGTAGTGTTATAAAAATTTGTTTGGCATAAATGACAACGGGAGTAAAAAATACCTACCTCATTACAATCCCTCACAGAATTAACAATTTGGGAATTAACTTCAGTCTTAGAAAAAGCGTGAGTACTTCCTAGAATTAAATAGCAATTCAATGCACAAGTATTCCATATATATAAAAGAAACTGCTATGGCACAGATTAATTCAAACTTAATTAATTCTTTGCAGCAGCACAATTCATCTACATGGAATTGGACATTAGAAGGAATTTTTGGACTTCAGGAGGAATTTCTTCACAGAGAGGGTGATTCAACATTGGAATGGGCTGCCCAGAGAGATGCTCTCGAGGTCCCTGGAGGTATTTAAGGAAAAAGACTGGAGGTGGCACTCAGTGCCATGCTCTGGTTGACAAAGTAGAGATCAGTCATCAGTCAAGACTGGACTTGATTATCTCAAGAGGTTTTTTTCAACCTAAATAATTCTGTGATTCTGATAGCAACTCCAGCTCTTTAATTGCTTCATATCTAGCAAGCTATTCCTTGGTTGAGGAGGGACAGTGATTATCAAAATGTTTTAAGTGTTAAACACATAAACCAAGACATTTCAGAGAGCTGAATGACATTAGTACTGAGAGAAAATCTTGCTCCATTTTTATAAAAAAGCTCATTTTGACATGAATACAAACATCACAGTATCACAACAGGAGGGAGAACTCAGGAACTGCATTGTGTGCACCCTGGCTGCTGAAGGGGCTGGGGCAAAGCCCAGGGAGCACAAAGTGCTGTGGAGATGCAGCTGCAGGGCTGGTCCTTCTCCCCTGAAGCAGCTCCAAAAAGTCCCCAGTCCTGGGCAGGAAACATTCCTGAGGCTTCCTCCAGACAGGCAAAACCACCAAACCTGAGCATGGCTTGTGCACCAGAACACACTTCCATGCAGACATGATCCTCCAGCAGCAACTGCCTTCTCAAAATCCTGCAGAACACATGCCCTTAATGATTTCTTATTCATTTTAAATAATTATATTGTCTTTATTTTTAAAAACCCAGTAGTTCCTCAGGGTTATTCTTCCAGTGATATGAAGATATTGATGAAGATCCACTTCCAGCAGAAAGGTAATGTCACACTCAGGAGATCTGGAAACAGCAGCAGCTGCCTAACAAATGAGTTCAGATATCAAGAGAGAATTTCAAAATTTAATTATGGGTGGATATTATCTCTGCAATACACTATGCATTATTATGATCTATAATGCTTTCTAAATTTAAAAAAATATTCCATCACTTCAGCAGCATTATTTCTGTAATACAGACAAGAAGCTACATAGGATTGTTATATATAAATGTGTTTAAGCCTAATTAAATTTCAACCAAGTTAAAGATCAACCAAATTACAACTACTTTTAGTGACAAGTGTTCAAAATAAGCAAATACAGGTTTTGAACTAAACACGAGAGTTGAAAAACAAATGTGCAGAAACTCAGCTCTGTCTCATTAGAACCAGTTTTAATGTTTTCTAACTATGACAACTCAAACATTTCAAAAACAAAATATAATTAAGCATAGACTGGAATTTTAATGCAAAAATAAAATCCACCCTTTCACATATGTGAAAACCTTTAAAAAAACAAAGTAAATATAGTTGAAAAATTTGATTTCTACACATACATCTTAACCCAATTTACATGTATTCTAGGGAATATTTAAAACAACATCACAGCATATTTTAGAGACATTTGACATAATTTCAGTTCTCTGGGCAAAACTTCCAGTCAAAAGTTCATTCAGTATAGAACATGGAAAAATCAATGTTGTCAACCATAAATGAAGGCCCAACACAAATTAATATCTAATTTAGGACCCTTTTTCAAACAACACATTCATGAAAGCTCCCAAATGCAATGATTTAAATATTAAAAGAGAAAACAGAAGCAATGACAGAACATCCCCACCTCCTCTCTCAGGCTGCATCAGCCTTGAGCAGCAGTAATGCAGGGAACACAATCCAGCACAAATGACAAGTCAGACTTGTTATTAACAATCACCAAGTCATTATCTCAGCACATCATGCTATAAAAAAACAACAGAGCAGTGTCAAAGCAAGTTTTTATGTTACTAGGGTTTTCAGGTTCACTAGGAGTTGTTAAAGAATTAGTTGCTAGTGGAATTGCTGATTTTTTTTAGTATTTTAGTAGAAAAATATCATTTTGATTGTCAATAAAAAAAATAGCATATAAATCTTCTGGTTTTCCTATCAAGCATGATGATTTAATCTGACAATAGAAGGTACATAAATATGTAAAATATAATTTATGAATGTGTCCACACATTCATCAGGTTCTTTATTTTAACTCAAAATTTACTGTAAGTGTATTACTTGCTATCAATCCAAATGGTTCATATCATTCATTAACTTTACAATTATTGCCCTGAAATTAAACTCCCAGAGTTCCTAGTTGCCACTCAATTATTTTTAAATGCAGTGTTTATTCCCAAATGAAACAGATACACTCACCCCTACTAAAATGATTTGTCACGATGCTAATAAAGCTTAAACAGAAACTGTTGTGCTAAATCTTGTGTTCAAAATATTTAATCCCATTACTTCCCCTAGAAACAAATAACTGCAAGGGCTGAAGATGTTGTCTCCCCAGTTCTTTTAGTGAGATTCAGACATTTACCAGTGGAAGCATCCCTGTGGTTCAGGAGCTCCTACACCACACAAGGTGTGGGTTGTTTCTGTGATTAAGCTTCCACTACTGGAACCAGAAGAGGTTTCAGCTTCTAGATCTGCTCTCTGAGCAATGGCTTTACTAGTGAAGTTCTGAACTGCTCTGGGGAAAAAAGCCAGAAAGCAGGAGCAGACAGCTGAGAACTGGGATTTCTCAAGCCGCTGCAGCCACATTCATCAGAACTTGGCTGTCAAAGCTTTGGTCTCTCTCTGCCCACAATCATACAGGAATTAAGGGCTGTAAAGCAATTTACAGCATGTGCTAAGTATTATTTGACTTACAGTGATCCTTAGCATTTATTAGTGAGTCCTTTCTGCAACATCTTTTGGCTGCACTTGTACAAATTTGGCCCAGATAAACATTTGCTGACAAAAGCTTCTAAAAATAAATCCATTTAAGTCTACTGAGTCAGTTTGTCTACTGAGTAGAGGTATTTTTTATTTTATCCATTTCCCACATAAAATCAAAAAAACCCCACTGGCACTGGTGGTTCTTCTCAAGGTTTGTCAGAAGAATGTAAAAAGCAAAAAACATATAGAAATTTCTGGCCTTGTTCCATCATTGCATGTTTTATCCATTTACAGATACTTTAATTTTCTGCATTCATTTCTGCAACTCAGAGTTTCAGTCATTACAGAGAAGCAATTAAATCCAAGCAATAAACTTTTTTAAAACACAAAAATAAGTAAAAAATTTACTGCACATAAAATCTGAAGCCATATTTGTCCAACTAGAAGGAAAAAAAAAAACCTAAATAACAGAATCAGTTAACATATCAAAGCTAAAATCACGGACAATCCTTTAACTTCCATGGCTTACAGATTCTCCTTAACTGCTATGAGAAGAATGAGGCCCCTGATGGAAACCCAAAGCACACTGAAGGCAGGCACGTGCTTTTTGTGATGCTCATGCATCACCTGTGGTTGTTACTGGCTCCACATCAGGACCTCCACTGCAACCAAGCTGCTGCAGGGCGGGCTGAGCCAGCTGCAAGTCTGGAGCAGGGCACAGGGAATTTCTGCTCAGCTTCTCACAGTGCCCTGGCAAACACTGCTCAGCATCTCTGCAGTGAGAGGCTGAGTGCTGTGCACTCTGCTTCCTAAAGGGAACAGCAGCAAGCCTGGGGGCTCTGCTGGGCTGCTTCCAGAGCCGGCTGGCACAAGGCTCTGAGCTTTCCTGATACATTTGCTTCTTTTAGGTTCTTTATCCAATCATTCTGCCCTCCCTGCACTCTTCTGGCAGCAAAAATTATCACCCATAGCAGCCAGGTTCTTTCAATCAACTTCAGAAACTTTTGAGTGAGGCCTAAATGAACTGAAGTTTTTTTTATTCTACTCCTTGTTGGTTTTAGTATTTCTTTCTACAATATTCATTAGTACCTAATTAACAAGAGGTAGTTTACTGCTTTTGAATCATCATATTTTCTCCCTGAGTTCATACTTATGCCACTGATCTGTATTTCAGTAAAAGATATTTGGAATACTTTACAGGTTAATAATTTACAATAAAATCATTACATAAGAATTTGAGTTCACCTAGATGGCACTTACATAAAATGTTAAAACATTCTCAACAATAAAGTATTTCTTACACAACAAAAAGGGATACAGAAATTGTACTTCAGTTGTCTTCATTATGACATTTCTCACTATGTGGACATACACCAGGTTACAGTTAAGTACTTTTTTTTCCCCAAGAGCAAATGTATGTTTAGAAACATGTTAATACTATTTAAAATAATGTAAGCAATATGAGAATAGTAGAGAAGACAGAGAAGAACTGAGTTCATCAGCCATGTAAACCAGCAGGAATGCCAGCAATCCAACAGCCCACTCCCAACACACAAGTTTATTTCAGTAATTTTAATGGGATTATTGATGCAGTAATTTCTGTAAAGCAGTTTCCTGCACTTGGTCATTTTATAAAAGTTCTGACATAAACCCAAGGATGATGATCACTGCAACCAAGAAATACAACTGCTCGTTTAGAATAATAACAATGAGTTACTCTTTATTGGCACCCTAAATAGATCAGAGCTCAGAAATTCCCATTTTTGCTTCACTCAGACACAGCTTTTTAGGAAGAGGTGTCACAGGTAACTATATCCAGTAGCTTAGCAAGCCCTCTGATGTGATGTTGTGCAGTACCAGGGAAAAAAGGGTACTTTGAGCTTATTCACAAAATATGAACTTACCTTCCCACAGGCTCTGCAATGGTGCCTTCTTTTGGTGAATGTAAATCTGGCCTCACATTTCATACAGTTTGGTGCTTGAGAGTCTGGAACCCACACAGGAGCCACCTCACCCAAAGTTGTAAAAGGCTTTCTGGCTGGAGCTCCAAACTGACCAGCTCTGAGATCATTATCTGGACTATCTGGGGCTACTGCAAGGCACGAACTATTAGAGACTCCAGATTCATACTCGTCCAAATGTTCCCCATTAGAGCCAGTACCAGAGGCATTTGAAGATGTTTCACCAGGAAACGTGTCTGCTGTATCCCCTAACTGTGTCTTACCAAAGACATTTTTGTTTTTACTATTACCTCCACAATTTGGGGGAATAACATCATTTTGTAAGTGGTCCGATAATGGCTTCGGAATCTGCAGTTTCAGATTTGTGGGTTGCTTAGGTCTTGCACCACCAAAAGGAACACTATATTGCAGGTTAGTCACTGGTTTTGGTGAAGTCTGCCCTTGCATGGATGAAACCTGACTACAAAGATTATGCAAATAATTTTTCTTTATGTGATCACCAGTGCTGTTTAAAATAAGACCACTCCCTTCTGTGGCCTCATTTCCTCTCTGTTCATAAATATTAGTGTAACATTCTGACTTGCTCTCCTCAATCTCCTTTTCCTCTGTCACCGAGTCTTCCTTGGAGGGTAAAGTCTTTGGAACATGAGCAACAACTGGGTTCTGCATTCCATAGGAATCACAACCATTAGACAGAGAGCTTGCTGCTGATGTAGCCATCACATCAGAGAGACTGGACCCTCCAAGCTCATCTGTACCAGACCCTTTTAAGTCTATGCCTGCCTCCAATACCCCATCTTCATCTTCTCTTCTATTCCCACATGCATCATCAGGCTGTTTGGTCTGCAAAAGTCTTTCATTCTCTCCTAGAGTTTGCTTACTATTCATCTCATTCAACTTTGTCAGCTCCCAATTAGTCATCTCCTGAGATTCAGGGTAACATTCTGCCATGTTGTGCAATTCCGTTGTGCCGAGATTTTTATCACATTCAATGACTTCACCTTTGGTGGCACTAACATCCTCTGCAACACATTCCTTGTAATTGCCACTTCCAGCCACGTTAGGTTGACAGGTCTCAGTGAGCCCAGATAGCCTAGAGTGCAACTGCTGGGTTGTTTCCTGTTCTACAATTAAGCTTCCACTACTGGAACCAGAAGAGTTTTTAGCTTGTAGATCTGTTCTCTGAGGAATGGCTTTACTAGTGAAATTTTCAACTGATACACAATTTTCTTGCATTTTAGCAGTACCATCAACTGGTCTCTGTAAGAGAGTCACTGCATTGATCCCTGCAGTTGCAGCTTCTGAAAACAGCAAATCTTTATTCATATTAAAATCCTCCTTCAATCGAGAGGAGGGGCATGCAGCAGTCAGGCTTTCAGACGAAGCGTTAATCAAATGACTTACAGAGTCATCTTCAGTGCACAGCCTGTTTACCTGCTTTTCTGTATCAGTATCCTTTTCTGTGGATCCATTTACAGTAACACTGAGCTGGTCACTCTGTCGGTTTTCATTATCCAGTGTAAAGCTAATAGAGTCCATTAGGGACTGACTGTTGTAATTTGTACAATCCACCACATCACCACTTTGTAGAGTTCCTCTGTCACAGTTGTGCATGACTGCCACCACTAGCACATTTTTCTCCTCTGGCAAGCAAGCTGTATTTCCACATTTCTTTTCTCCTGCTTCCATAGAGTTACACTGATCATCCCGATTACTATTTCTTTTAACCAGCTGATCATCTGCTGCTGCCTGATCATCAATCCACATGACTGGGGTCTCTGGGCTTATGCTAAAATCCTTTCCATTAGCACAGCGATCCCCTCCTCCTGTTGGTGTAGTCACTGAGTGGGACAAGGAGAAAGACTTTAATCTTTGCTGACACTCATTAGGAGTTGGAGCTTCATTCACGTTGGCCACGGCCGAGTTGAATGACAGGCGACGAGAAGGCGGATCTAGAATCTGATTCCACTTTGCACCCAGCAGAGTAGGTGAAACAGCGGCATCTGAAAAAGGGTTTAAACAACAAAACTTACTGCCTTATTAAAGCTACAGCTTCTATTAATCCTGCTGCATTAGAATGTCCCAAATAGAAATGCAGAAGTGTTCAAATGTGGGCACAAAAATGAAGCTCACCTGTCATAACCAACATCCTTGGCCAACCATTAGTAGTGTAATTCCATAACGTCACTGGAACTCAAGAAGTTTAGAGCTACCCCAATTAGTATCAGATTGAATTTGCAAAAGCAGCTTTAAAACATTGATTAATATATTTTAGACAGCTAGAAGTGCCTGGAAAGATTCTCACCCCCATAAAAATGAACATTTCAACTTACTTGACAGCAAAGAATGACCAATTAGACTAAGCAAAAAATTTAGTGCTTTGAACATGATAACCTTCATCATATGATTTATGTGACCTAATAAAACATTTCTGCAAAAGAAGCTTAAAATAAGTTTTGCCTGATTTGTTTAAAATAAATGATTTCAATATTGTTACTGAGATTAAGCTTCACAAAACCTTTCTTTAAAAATGTATGGCACATTTGCCATTAAAAGAGGAAGAAATTTTACAAAGGTAAACAAGATGAATGGAAGCAGAAGAGAATGCTACTAAGAAATGCTGAAGACATTCCATGCAAAATTAAAAGAAGTTTTTTGTAAATTCTGAGATTAATTTGCAACTCAAACCCTCAAAGGGTATCACACATCTCCCCCTCTTCTATACTGTCCTCTGGAGAAGAGATCTGATGTGCATCTACAACCCTCTTCAAAATGACTCACCTTCGTTTTGCTCAAATTCATCTAAAACCTTATCGAGGTTATATGCCTCTGCTTGGAAATAGTTCTCCATTTGTCAGGGAACAACCACCAGATCCTTGTCTAAACCTGCCAGAGAACAAATTACAATCAGATGCTTAACCTTCAGTCAGCAGTGTTCCCTTACATATTGTCCTGATTTAAGGGGAAAAGTCCTTTGTAAATCAAATTTTACATACATCACAGACATGAATCAAAAGTATTTTCCAGGAATAAAAATCATTTGTGTGCTTAAACTTGTTTCATTCAGATTAACAACTTCCCCAAACTTGCTTTGGATTTTGTTACCTCCAGTCTCTCACATTAATATGTCTGGCTATCAGGATCACCATAATGGTACAAGCAAAACTGCTGTGACACCAGTCTAAAAAATAATAAAAATAAAAACCAGCCTAGAGAAACCAGAAAGGCCAACTAAAAAAAGTCTCAAGACCTGACTTTCAGATCTCTGCTACCACCAATTACTTCATGTGGCTTTGAACAAGGAGTTTAAACTCCCTGTGCTTCTGATTTTTTAATGCACCGTAGGCTAGCAGTACTCTGTGTCAGTCCTCATTCCTCTCGAGATGCTTCAAAGTTTCATACTTGTAAAAGTTGTTAAGGGACTTAATGGGTGTTGCTTGAATTGTGCTACCTCTTAAAATGTCTACTTTAATAATCCTTGTTTCCCCGAAAGGCAGCCACTGGAAATCCAGCAAAATGCACAGAAGTAAATAGTGTCATCAAGAGATAATGCTCTCAGGCTGGAAAAGAAGATGACAAGAGAGAAATGAGGAGGGAAAAAAACCAAAACCAAAGCAAAAACCCAAGCCTGAATCCTTACATAACTCTCTTCACATAACAAGTAATATTTTGCCCTAACAGCAGTAACATGGATGCCTCACTACCAAAGTCTTGTAGCAACAAGACACCCTGATTCATTTGTTCCAAACATTCACTACCAGCAGAGACATTTTCGGTGGGAAATGTGTGCCATAACCTATAAACCACAGAGACCTTGACTTGATCTGTTCTCTGAACATCATCCAAAACAGCTTTATTCTCTTCAGAGTCGGCTTTCACTGTTGTGAAATAAGGCAATGGAGGAGGAGAGGGTGAGAACCTTGTTTTGCAGCATGAAGCAGTGTTAGACCTGACAGCTCAATTAAAAACCTGCTTTTTTCCACCAGAGATACAACACATTAGAGGAAGTTTCCAATTTAAAACAATACTTTACCACTATCCCCAGAGGATCTGGATTTGAGAAAAACATCAACCACCTTTATTTCCACTACTACAACATTTCGTATTTACAAATTCAAAAATTATAAATATTTACAGAACAACAGTTTTGCACTTATTATGGGCAACAGCTCCAGTTAGGTTATTGATAGGAAAGGATTGTGCATTAAAATATCACAAAATGCAGAGTTCAAATTTTCAAGGTCAACTTAAAATGTGATACATGGTTGTTTTAAAAGCTGATCATGATACAACATAAATACATTGCTATTTAATATAATTAGACTAAGGCATGTGTTAAAGATATGCACAGAAGCAAGTTTTAAAGAAAATTAATCTAACATGCACCAACAGAAAAAAGACTATTTGCAAAATAATTCCAAGATAAACTAGACTTGTCATCTGACATACTCCTAGATTTGTCCTCTGTTCTGGAAATTTAGATTAACTCCTTCTGCAAGGAAAACAGATTATTTGCCATATCATTTACTGTGCACAGATCATAACATAAGAAATGGAAAAGCTGCCCACCTCGATAGCCAGCTGTATTTCAGGAGTCTCAAAAAGTAGCACTGTTTTGTACAAAATACCAGGTGACTGCACATCCATTTATAATGTATTTAATTTACATTATAATGGTAACATTGCTCCTAGCAAACAATTGATGAAGACATATATAATTATTCCAAGGCAAAGTCCTGCTACTGAAGTCAATGATGCAAAGAGTATTTGTCAGTGAGGCACTGCAAGACTGAAAAATGTCGTAACAAATTTTTGTGCTCATGAGTTCCAACTGAAGAGAGAAAAGACCTTTTATATCACTATTGTTATTTCACTCACTGATGTACCAGGATATATGGAGAACCTTTTATTTTTAAGCTCAAAGTCACTAAGATGACAGCCACTCTAAATGAGATCTCATTGTCTGTTGCAGTAGGTATTTCTCAGAAAAGGTCAGCTGCAAATCTTTAGGTTTCATATCTAAAATTATTATTATTATATAAAAGAATGCAACAACTTCTCAAGCTTTTCTGCAAGTTTCTGCCAAGGGCAAAACACACTGCCAAATCCACAGAAGTCCTTAATGTCCTCTCCTCTGTCTGACAGTAGAGGAGGATGAGAGCTCATGTTCCTAACAGACATCAGCAAGGCTTCCTGATTGTCAGCAACTCACGTATTTGCCACGTGAAGATTTAATGCTTCAACTCACCATAGCCAGCAACTCAAGATCAAAATAGAAAATAAAATGCTCTAAAACAGCATGCCATAATAACTGAGGAGCTGTTTTCCCTGTGGTTTAGAATTTAATTTTATTTTGAATATTTTTATTAAATGCAAAGCTAAATAAAAAACATATTCCTTTACAGATCTTTTGAGACTTTTGACCGCATCTCACATGTACCACTGTAAAAGTTTGGAAGACTTTTAGAATTACTCTAATCCCAAAGTTTCTCTTAGGACAAAGGTTGGCATGACATTTTTTCAAGGATCCTTAATAGCTGAGAAACTCTGTAGTATTGCCCAAATATCCTGAGTCATGGCATGGAGAGAAGCTGATGAGCAAACACACAACACTTAGACTCTGGAAAAAGAATAAAAACAGGAGCAAATCAGAAAGAAATTTCAGTGGTAATTTTATGCTACCAAAAAGGAGATCCAAAATTACTATATACTGGGATGAACAATATGAAGGAGAGGATCTTGTGCCAGTGTGAAGAAAAGGAAGCACAAACCAGCAATGAGTAAAAAACAGGAGATTTTTTTTTTCAAAAATACAGTCCTCCATGCAAAGACTTGGCAGGAAAGACTAATTATGGAAAAAAGTAGTAAAATTTTATGCTTTGTTTAACTCTGTATACAAAAAAGATTACTACAATGGTTACTATCCACTGGTATGTAAGTCCAGAACTCAAGATCACTCGTTATCCATTGCAGAGTCATCTTCTGTCTTTCAGGGCAAGGAGCTAATTAAAACATGCAGTCTGTCAAACCAGATTTTTTTCAAGCTCCTATTGGATCACACATCATGCATAATTCAGGAAGTGTGTTTTACTTCTCAATTTCTTCATAACAACAGCACATGGGCTTATCATCATCTTCATTTCTGAAACTCAGGAACTTACATTCCATGAAGCTTACTTTACTCTCCCTTGATGTCTAAATTTAAAGGTGCCTGTACCAGAAATGTGTGTGTTATATCCACCCAGAATTACTGCCCTTGGCATCCCAGCATTCAAACACAACACAGACTGCAGCTGCATAGTGGGGGAAAGAAGGACACAAGGACAGAAAAATCTTCCTTAATATTAGGTGTTTCAAAGAGGCTTAGCCTTGGAGACTGCCCCTCAGATACCCCACATGCCAGTTTGCTCCTGGAAATGAACTGTACAAGAGACTGGCCTCGTGTTACACCTGCAAGGCAGCCAGACTCGTATTTGTGTTGGGCTCTGTGATAAGGGATTATGTATCCCACGATCTTCTGCACTGCACATCCTAAATTATCCTTGGGATGTTTTCACCACGGGAACTGACTTGTCTTTTAACAGTGGATGATCAGCTCATTATCACATTAAAACACTGTAATAAAAAACTGCACTGAAAGGAAATAATACTAACATTCAACTATTGGCCTCACAGCAAAGATGCAAAAACCAGAGAATATGTAAAGAGCCAGAATAGGATCTCAGGATTTTCTGTCATGCTGTCCTGTGGAGACAATTTTTTCAATATCAAACTGTGAAACTACACATTTCAGTAATCTCTAACTACACAAAATGTTCAGTTTATTACAGTCCTCATAAAAAATACCCATGGAAAGCTCCTAAGATGGAAGTCACAAAGGGCATGATCAAACTGAAACCAAACATTGCTTATTCATCCTGATAAAATCACACATCCAGAAAATGCCATTTTCCCATAGCAAGACAGTACAGATGGACTGGACAGACAGACTGATTAGACCCAGGGCTCCTGAAGACTTCCTTCAAGCCCAACAAACAATGGTCAAGGGCACATCTTGTTCCAGCTCCCCTCGGCGATCTGCGTTACCTGTCCCTGCGAGTCAGGCACCTCTGCTGCAATGAACACTTTGTTCTGAGTTGAGCAATAGCTTTATTTAGAACTGATGAGTTCTGGCCACAGCACACACTGAGAAAGACTTTGCCCGCCTTCCCCCTCTCCCAGACAAAATAAGACACAATCTTTGCTCTAAAATGGGGCAATTACTTTCAGTAAAAAACAAAACAACAAATTGCTACAAATACTCCATCATCTTCTTTATAAGACATCCATCCACACACAAAGGTGTATGTATACAAATATATATAAGAATACATGAAGGTGTATGTATATAAATATATATCTGTAAGAATACATAAAAATCATTTCAGGTGCAGAACTCTGAATCATTATATTCTAAAGCAGAACTCGCCTCTTACCTTTTTCTTACACATATGTTAAGAAACCAATGACCCTGTGCCTTCTCATGATGACTGCAGCACAACCAGCCAGTTCTGCTGAATCAGGGTGTTCTACTTGATCCTAGAAAATACAAACATGTATTTTATGACAGGCAATTCTGCCACAAACCATGTCCTTTTCCACATGTGACTGCAGCTAGCACAGGCATATTTGGCAAATGCTGCAAGCTTCAGACAATTTGGATTACATCTGCAGCTTTGAATTCAGAGATGTGTGTGCACCATGTTCTCCCAAAGTCTGGTGAAAAATGTGGCTAATAAATACCACATTGCTACCTACCTGTTATTATTCTCATTTAACTGTAAACCCTCAGTGTAACACAGCAACTCCAACTGTCCTTGTATTCCTGATGACCTTGACTGCAACAATTTATAAAACTAACCCCTGAAATCAATTATATTCTACTACAATAGGCCTTCCAAAAATAAAGAGCTAGATAGTCAACAAAAATTCACAGCCCTCTGAATTCTGTAAACTGTATTCATCAGCTTCCCACTGATTTTGTTACAGCTAAACAAGTGGTTTTGTCTTCAAATTATTCCCCCTACAATCTTAGGCTCCCTTCATTTCTTAAAGGCTTCTTCTCAGAAGGTCCACAATAGCACCAGCCTTCAATAGTATGGAGGACCCAAGAGAAAAAAAAAAAAGTCATCTGAAGAAACTTTTATTTTTTATTCTTCAATCCACAGCATTTCTATAGGTCAGGTGCTTCTTTTCTCAGGCTGCATCCTAACAGCCAACATAGCTCAAAAATCCAACACAGCCATGGACAGAGAAACAGAAACCAGTTTATGACAAACAGTGCAACAAGAAAAGGAATTAGATACGTTAAATTCATTTTTTAAGGTTTGCCAGCACTGACATTTTGACCTGTAAGGTAGTTGAAATATTTATCAGTACTCTGATGAAGCTGCAACATATGTTAGAAAAAAATCTTCAAGCTCCAGCAAAATTAACAGCGCTAAAAAAAAATCAGTTCTCCATGCATGAAAGCAATATTCAGTGTTACACTAAATTTCTCCCAGGGCTGTTTATTATTCTTTTCAGAATAGCTACAGTAATAATTCCAGGAAACTAATGAACTGAACAGCAGCACTCTGAGTAGTAGTGTTTTCAAACTCAGAATCCCACAGCTTTGGATGCCAGCAGAACTCTTCCTGTATACAAGTAAAATTTCTGATGCTATGCGTATTTCTGCCTCTATAAATGAAAATGAATTTTGGTTATCTGGGAAATAGTAGATGTTATCTTATTACAACATTCTTCAGATAGGCATCACATGCAAGCAAAAACAGAAGTGGAGGAAATTTAGTTTCACTGAAAGGCTGCAGAACGAGCCTTTTCAAAGGGATGTGAAGTACACGTGGCAGTGGGGAAGGTTTTCTGTACCAACATCAGGTCCCCTCCCAGCCTGGAGTACAGGAAAATGATTCAGTTTTCATGATCCCTTTGAAAAGAAAGATCAATTAAAGACAATTCTGTGATTTATGGCAAGGCCTGTCAGCTGCATCACGAACACCACATGAACCAGTCACACATTAACCACAGAGTCCAACCTGCCCTGATCAGAAACGTTCAGCCCTAGCAACCCCCAGCTAAAGGAGCTCTGCTGCCACCCCTGCTCTACCTGCAAACCTTCCAGGCAAGCAATAATCAGGGCACAGCTTTATTATTCATTGTTTTTACTCTGCTCCTCTTTCCTTGTTCCACTCCTCCCAGGTAATGACTTTTTTGTGCATAACCACTCAACAGAGAAGATCCAATCAATGGCTGCCAGTCTCCACAGTAAGCTTTGAAGAGATATTACCTGGAGGTCCTGGAGCTTTTTGTTTACAGTTCAACATTTACACTCAGCAGCTATTTCCCCTTACAAAGATCAATGCAAAAATCAAAGCGTGCTTACAGATATGAATGTAGTATATTTAAACAAAAAGCAAGTAAAAGAAAAAAGAAAAGTAAATTATAACATTTGGATTCCATGGGAAAAAAGAACAAGTTGGCAACAGAGCCAAATTCTTTTTTCAGTAAGAATTTAATGTAAGAGAAGTATATTTAAATGAAAATTGAGGACAAAAGGAATAACTACAAATGAGAGCCAAGAATACTCACAACAACATATAACCTTGTTACAGGGTTTGCAAGGGTTTTCTAGGGTGAGAGACGAGAATGTTGACTTCATGTTCAGAAAGTTGATTTATTATTTTATAGTATATATTACATTATTACTATGCTAATAAAAATAGAAAGAAAAAGTTTCAAAAGCTTACTAAATTAAGAATAAAAAAAGAATCAATAATAAAGGAGCTCTCCCTGATTCTATCTCAGAGAGAGCTCAGTCTCTGATTAACCTGCAATTGTACACATCTAACATGAACCAATCACAAGTACACTCGTTACATTCCACAGCAGCAAACAACTACTATTCACATTCTTTTTCTGGGGCCTCAGCTTCCCAGAAAAAAGAAAAATCCCAAAAAAAAAGATTTTTATAAAAATATGTCAGTGACATAACCTAGTGATTATAAAGTTTTCTCTGAATCACACACACTGCAAAAAGGGTTCCATCACACTTGTGAAAAACACACACATTTCCACCTTAAATTATGGGCCCACTGAGAGCCAAGATGACAGTAAATGCAGGAGGCCCAGTGTCCCTGGTGTCCCAGTTTGCTACTGGGAGCATTTCAGCTCCTCATCCCTTCTGCAGGTGGTGGGCTGAGCCCTACAGTTGTGTCACTCAGGTGCTGCTCTGCTTGTACCCTGCGTGGCTGATTTCCCTCAGGAGCTCCAGGAAGGCGACTACCAATTACTGCAAAAGCAAAACAGAAATTGAAGAGAAATTTGACAAGCAGAGACGTGCTCGGCATAAAGAAAGGATGAAGAATAGAAGGAAAGAACTCCAAAAATACATAATTAGAAATATCTTCCACCAAAAAGAATGTAAAAAATGTTTACAACATTAAATGAAAGTAATCTGAACTCGCAGAAACTGGAATAGCTTATAATAAATGGAAAGAGACTGAAAAATAAGCAATTTTGATACTATGGTAAAAAAATGCAAAAAATGCTCAAAGCATGAGGAGATGCTAAAAAATGCTTCCATCTACTGGCAAAGATCCAACTCTTAACTACACTACAGAGCCTCTATAATGTGCTACCAGTGAGGAGATGTCTTTGAGTAGGCAGGGAGACATTTGCAGCCATTTTAAGGCACTTTATTATTGCTAGATTAGTTGAACCAGGCATTATCCTACATGCAAATCCAGATTTCAACACTGGTATCTTCACTTCCTACCTTGTCTACACTCTGCAAGTATCAGATGGGAGATTCAGAGACTACAGACAGGGGATGTGTTCAGGCCCCAGCTCTGCAAGAAAATCCAAACTGCAGCAAGGAATGCCACAGCAGGGGGTTACATTAATAGAAAATCAGAATACTTGAACACGGGGGGAGACAGGTGGAAAATTTCAGGCTACACATGAGTAATGTAAAATTAATTCTTTTATCTGATCAATCAGTCTGGAAGCTAAACTTTCACAAATGGAAATGGGGGTTCTTCACTCAAGTCATGTAATGCTCGGAATAGTTGTGGTTTACCACGTGCCCAACAATTTTGTCCCCAAACACGGAGTTCTTCTACCTAGCAGGTGCCACATGAAGGGAAGGGCAGGTGTTACAAAGCGTTTGTGGCACAGCAGTAGCAATGTCTGCCACACACCTGAAAATGCCTGCAATGGCAAGGACCTCAGATTAGACCCCAAATTAAGCATTCCAAAATTAAGTGTTCTATTAATAAATTAAAGTAGTAGTCATTCAGTGCAATCAGAAAAAAATTGTTTTCAGAATTCTAAGTTATTAAAGAAAACTCAGCAAATGACACAGATTTTTTTTTAAATACATGGTCTATACCACAGTTCAGATTAGAAAAATCCATTAAAACTCATCATAAATCCATTTAGTAAGCAATACTAAATACAGCAGCAAAAATGAAATGTAACAGATACAAAGATGCAGTCACTGATAATCCTTTCCCTGCACCAAACGCTCAAGATGACCAAGCATCCTTCAGCTTTACTTTCTATAATTTGCTGATGTTTCTACTACTCCATGTAAAGAGCAGGCTGGGGCATGGCAGGCTATTCCTGTGTAATACAACACTTTGTACAGCTCACTGCCCACGAATGCTGACAAAAGATAAACCATTGCAATCTTGCATTGGATTGTCTTTTTTTCCAATCAGCTGAACAAAGAGAGGTGGACAATGCTTAAAGCAGTGCAGCCTCTCTAATTATTTCACCAATATTTGCATCTTTTCCCTTGACTCTCCCCCATGCCATTTTCAAGCCATTATTTCCACTTTTGTCTCCAGCCAAGTTTCCATAAGGAGACATTCACACATGCCTGAGCAGTAGTAAGGCAGTCAAAGGAGCAGCAACTTCAAAGCAGCGTTATAGGAAGCATCACGGTCAAAAGTAACAGGGAGACAAGAACAACGACAGCAGCATTATCAACCTTTGTGCTCCAGAAAATAAAAGCAGCTCAGCTGAAAAGGACACCTGCTTTATAACCATTTACAGTAGAAATAAAATTCCATTTCCTACCCTTTTTTACTATTTCAAGGAGAAAGCAATTGATTTGTTTTCCTGACACAAACGCAGCCTTGCCAAGCAGCCTCAGCCTGCTGCAGAGGCCTCAGCACCTGGAGACAGGAACCAGCTCCTGCTTATGTAACTGTGATGCCTGGAAAAGGATCCATCCCTGCTCTGGGCAAGAACAAATAGATAGGTTTACACCACAGAGCTGCCTTCCACGCAAGTTTTTCCAGAGGAATACAGCTGGGAAAAAAAAAAAAAAAAAAAAAAAAAAGAGAGAGAGAAAAATCCTTTCCTGAGCTTACTCATATGCTCGTAGAGCAAAATGTGGTGGTTTATGTATCTCATGTTTTTTAATACTTTGTTTCATGCAACTTGCAAATTTGAAATAGTGTAAACCACAAAAAGCTAATGCACAGTGCATTAAACATAAATTTAATATGAAATCATGTTTCTTAATTTGTGCATGAGTTCCAAGTAATGTCATCAATGTAACAACACAGTTATTTTTAAAAATTAATCCATTTAACATACTGATCTGAAGCCGTTATTTATCTTTATTCAAACACAAACTAAAGTAAACATATAGAACAAGTAGGTTTATGGGATGATTTTTATATTTCAGTATTTAAGAAGGTTTTGACTCTGATGTTTAACACATGTGAAGAATAAAATTATTTAAAGTTGCACACTCTCTCCCAGAATGGATTAATCCTCTATTCTAATACTTTATGAATTTTTCTTCTTTCCAATGTAGGGTAGAAACAAGAATGAAACCCAAACAGACTCAACATTGTTTCAGATCTTTCTTAGATTTGGGCAATAAGGGAAGAACTGACTGAGGTCCCCATGAATCTCTAAATAAAAGCCACAACTCCTAAGGAGCTGTCCTGTTTTATAAAGCTCATGTGGGACTGACACTTGTGAGTGCCAGTGAGCAAAAGCTGATAATAAAAGCCAGAAGTGCCACACAACCAGAATGGGACAGACCAAAAGGACAATGGGCAAGAAGTGAAAACTGCTTTGCCACCATTCACCAGCCCATCAATTCTGAGCTGTACTCAGGGGAGAGAAGCTGCTGGAAGCAACACAATTTATACATTCAGCTGCTCTTTAGAGAATGGAGCATCCCAACAGGCAAAAACTCTGAAAGGCCACTGGAAAGCAGTCAGGCACCTACTAACAGCACTTTTATCAACAGGCTTTGTTTCCAGCACTCCTGGGTCATCCCTGCTCATCTGATAACTCAGCCACACAACAGCATTGTAAATTCTGACATATCTTTTGAAGAAATATAATTATAGACACCAAATGGTTACTATTTCTCAATCCTATGTTATGTAAAGCTGAAATAAATATGGACTTTTATCTCATACTGTCTTCTCCCTGAAATTATCTCTATACTTAATTCCCATTTTGTGTAGACCTTTATATTCATATCACACCAAACACATTATAAAACACTGTTGTCAAGTGTAGCAAAGTTCCCTCCCACGTTTGTGATCATGATCTAACTAGCATCACTGCTGATGCTCACAGTGCATTATGTCTTAAGTCATCTGTAACTAGTAACTCATTGCATACAACTCAATAATCCATGGCAACAGTGCGTACTGGAACTGCTATTTCTGAGCATGCACGTCCTCTGTGCTCAGGGCATTGACATGTTTGTAACAGTGCTGAAGGGACTGAGCACTCACCCCCAGAAACAGGCAGCAACCTGCACTTAGGTGCACTGTGAGGCTTTTTCTCTTCACTGTGCCACTGAGGCAATCAGGATATCTACCTGAAATTTCTACTGGGCTCTGTGAAGGTTTAGTTCTAATAGTAAATGCCCGTAATTGTGTATCTCTGTTAGCAGGCACAGGAAATTTGACTTAACAGACAAACCCCAAAAACATTTGAAAGCCTTCCTTATTAATGAGTTATGAGTGTTAATACAGTTAGCAGAAATCTTACAGAGCTGTAGGAACTCCAAATTCTTCTAAACTCGGGTGCAACATTTCTCAGACAGATCAACACTGAGAAACCTCTGTCACTTCTTCTGTCCACTGACAGGGTGCTTGATTCAGCTCAGCCATGAATCCCCACCTCTCTACCCTTCCTTAGCCAGCAGCATTCTCAGCACACTCCTGTTTTCTTCATCTGGAGGGCCCCTCTCCCCCCTCACATTCCTTCCCATTCACTTCTTCCTGCATCCATTTGTTTCCTCCCTACCTAAGCTGTCTTCTTTCTCTGACCAAAAAAACCCAAACCCATAAGAAACCTCATGTTCCAACATTACTGTTCATTACTGGCATGAACATACTTGTAAACAACCTTATTAACCACAGAGGGAGCAAACCCAACAGCAATGGTGCTCCATCCACTTTGCAAACAGAAATTGAAGTCTTTAGAGAGCTGGCCATCAAAAAAGCAAAAAAACCCCACATGGCTACAATAACAGCCATATCCTAAAACCCTGTCCTAACTACCAACCTGCCTCCTACCCCTCCTCATCATTACTGACCATCATTAAGCTCCTTCACAAATTCATTTAAACCCCCAGCCTTGTAGCCTGAAATGCATTTTGTGACACACACAAAGAGTGGGTATTCAGCATCCAGGACCACTTCCCTCAAGCATCTCAGTATTTGAAACCTCCAGTTAAGACAAGTTTTGTAAACTACAAAGGAACATGTTTCTACTACACTACTGCATGTTTCCTCACATTAGAAGGTACATTGAAAAGCCATCTGTATAGAAATGAAGCTTAATGAAAAAAAATATAGCCACAAGGGTTATTATAGGAAATTAATAAGGAAACAAAACCACTACATTTACATCCATCTATTGCCCATGGGTCTCAAGAAACAATTTCTAGTTGGCATCATAATAAACCCTACATTCATTCTACATGAGTATTCAAAAAGAAAATCTATGAGCAAATTCCAGAGATGGGTTAAAATGCATTTTACAAGTGACTTGTTAAGTGAAACCAAGGTAAATACAATATAGAAGCTATTAAGCCAGTACACCAATACAATTACTTGAAAGCAGAAAAGCACACAGGTGGACTGATGCTTAAGTAACAACCTTTTAAAGGTATATTTATAAAAGAATCAAGAAAGAACTGTGAAACCCATGAAATATGCTGGGGTTTTATGCAGCCTTCATCATTTATACAAAAACACAGTATGAAATTACTACAATCAATGCAATTTGGTGTTTCAGCTAAGAGGCTGCTTCAATATATATGCTATTTAAAGTAATCTGTTAATAATATAACCTAAGAAGAGGGCTTTGCATGTACTTTCAAGCTCACCAAATAAGAAACCATTAAAATACTCATTTTGAATTAAGCAACACAGCATTTACAATGTACCTTTGTAACACAGTGACAACCAATATGCTCTGCTGGACTGTCACTGTGGCTGGGCCAACAAAACCAGCAGCTGTATACTGGATATAGCCCAAAAAGGGTGTAAATAAAAAACACCTGTGCCTTTTTCTACCCAACACAAGCCTCAGAAACAAGCTATTTCCAAGCCATAGCATGTACTTCTACAGTATCACAGGAGAATGTGAAATTTCAAAGAGCAGGATAAATTAAAAAAAAAAAAATCACAAAGAGGAAACCTTCCTCTTACATTATCTCAGTTTGTATTAAATGTTCATTTATCTGCATTACAGTGCAGATAGGGAATAAAAAATTACATTGGCATGATTGCCTGGGTATATTTTAACCATGTAGCTTTTTTGTCTCCTCCAGCCTGCAAAGAAAGCTCAGTATTCAGAGCCTCAGTAACATGAGCAAGAGGACTTACACACTGATTTAGTGTTCAGATGAGGCCACTTTTCAAGTGCTGTATCTTTAATCTAATTTCCTATAGAAATTAATATTATGGGATTATACTGTTCATTTTCTATTCTTTATGCTCATATTTTAATATATAGATCTGTCATGAAAATGAGTCTCTCCCCAGTAAAAGCAAATCCAAGTGACTGCCCTCCAAGGGAAAAGCAAGCTGCTCTATGTATTTTGGCAGCAACCTGCTGGGCAATCAATACCCACACAGCTCTGGAAAAAATCCCCAGAATTGTGGTGTTATGTGAGAAAGATAGGGTTAATGCAGAGAGGGAAGGAAGGGAAGAGATACTATGGGGCAAAAAGGATTTACATCTACAGAAAAACAAGATTCTTTCATTCCACAGATGGTGGAACAAAATGCTTACTAATATAGTATCTCCAAGGACTTGGATACATAGAACATCAGATAAGATTTACACTGTAATAAACTCATTCAACACATCTTCCAACTTAAAACAAAACATACTTCTCTTCATCTCCAGATCGTGGAAGAAATTCCCAGCTACTTACAAAATCCTTCACAAAATCTAAAGAATTACAGGTGGAAAATAAGTCAAAGCCATCAGAAATGAATCTGGAACAGATTCCCAGTATTTCAGCTCCTTTGTTACTGGTTCCAGCACACTGCACTGACTCAGCACAAGAACCACTGAACTCTTCAGAGCCCCAGGTTAACCAAGCCCAGTTCTCTGTCCTCAGTATTGGATGGTGTCAGGCAACAAGCTCCTTGATGTGATGCACTAAAAAGACAGATCAGCACTACCCCTACTCAGCAGTTGCTGGGAATAACACTCAAAATAAACTTCTCTCTTTCATATCACATTTATTTAAGAACCACCAGCACATTATCCACCTCTCTTCTGCAATAAACAACAGCAGCCCACTGCCTTTGCTTTCTACAACACCTGCAGAAAAACCAAATGTGCACCTCCTCACCCACTGCCCTTCCCCACCTGGCAGAGAAACAAGATTAATTTCATTTTGCTTAAATTGATATGCAAAGCTCAGAGCTGCAGAACTTGAAGTGGGAATACAAATTTGATTCTGCCAGGCACCTTCAGCAGATGACTGGGGCAGGGTTTGCCTTCACCCCACACTCATCACCACAGGGCACCTCAGAGATACTGGAGGTGTGGCACACCCAAGATCAGAATGAGCTCTGTGCACCACACAGACCAGAGGAATCTACATCCTCAGAAAGCAGGACTCATATTGTACTATTATTGACACCAGTCTTCAACCTTCCTCTTAAAATCCAACAGTTCAAAACGAGAGGAAAAAAAATCAAAGCTGTTGAAGAAGAAAATGAAACAGATGAGAGAACAGCTTCATTGACTGGGTTAAAAGAAATGCAAGAGAAGTACAATAAACAATAACTGAGAAACAAAGGACTCACAAACCCACAAATATCTACACAATATCACCTCACAAATATCTACAATTTTTGTGATGTAGTATCTTACAAACTTCCAATTATCTGACTGGCCAACTGGTCAAGCAATAAATTTTATGCACATTCATATGATTTGCCAATTCTTCTTGAATTTATAGTAACTACATACACTGTAAAATCATATTTCACATGGCTTGGCCTTTATTTTAGTGTTCCTAAATCGATCTCCTAGTTCACACTTGGAGTGCAAACAGCTAAGACAACACGTACACTGAGTTCAAAGCAGAGTTTTGACACAACAAAACTGAACCTAGAAACAAGAAAAGCTCCTGTAATAGTCAGTGTCATTCACAGATAAAGAAGATATTATGTGATTTAGAAAGCTCTTTGATCCTCTTCTTCCACTGAACATTTACCCATTTCTTTTAAGTGCATCACACTACTTTTTGGAAAAAAGTACTGGTGTATGTTTTTCTATTGATAATCTGCTATGAATCTGCTAAAGTATTGCACCCATATTGCTTCCCTAAACAAAATTTTAAACTTAGAGTGGAATAGAGATGTTGTACCCAAAACCTGTGTAACATTTCAGTTTGATTATGTATTAAAAAAGGCTTCAGTATATTGTCAGAGTAAATAAAAACTTTCCAATTCCAGTAGTTTTTAAAACTGCAAGAATCCAGAAGGCTGTTAAGTGCTACTAGAGCAGCCAGAGCTCTTCTGTAATTGATAGAGCACACATGAATCTCTGACCCAAGTATGGCCTCATTTCAATTTATCACCTGATAGGAAATGTCCTCTGAATTCTTTGTGCTCTGGAAAGAGGAATGACAAGTTCCTCCCAGCTACCATTTTACTAATGAAAAAAATCTCTTCTGCAAAATTGTACTACAAGTACTCAATAAAGAAAGTTCTGAAACACTACCAGTCAGCATGGTAATAATTTGGTGTAAAGCATTTCTTTTCTAGCTCTTAACTGGACAAGGGATCTTCTCAGCTCAGTAAAGAAAAGCAGAAAACACTTCAAGCATCTTTGATCATGCCTAATTTCTCTAATGAAGAATAGCTGGGAAACAGCCCTAAAATAGTTTTTAAACTGAATTCTACAACATTTTCACACACAGAAAACAGCAGAGGAAGAAACACATCCAGTTTTGTGTACATTATGCTTTAGTGCTTCTTTGTAGCTACTGCAAACATCAGTTCAGCTCGAGTCAGGCCAAAAACCAGGATGACACCAGAGAAGTCACATTTACTGCATTGCTTCTCATACAAACCCATCCCCTCCACAGGGTCAGCAACACTGCCTAAAGCACCAGCTGATGCCTCAAGCCTCCATGGGAAACCTTCCCACCTCTGGCACTGTGCTGGAACCAAATTACAACAGAAATACAACAAAACAGTGTTTGAAAAAATTGTTAAGGGCAATGCCATTTCCAAATGTAAAGCCCTACTCAAGTCCACTATGCCATCAAGCCCTTAAAAACAAAAGTTCATCAAGCTTCCTGTGGATATTAAAAGGAAGGAGAATCATAGGAAACAAGCAGCATGCAATAAAATGCCTGACAGACAAACCTAGAAAATCCTAGCAGAGCTTACTGGAAAGCTTCTGGGCCTTCAGTGTGTTCCCTTAAACAACTGATACTACTGATACCCCACTGATTCATAGACAGGTTTGTAACTTCAGTTGCCATCAAAATATCAGAGGTATGATATGAACTATAACACATATAGCAAGAAAGAAAAAGATATTTATAAATTCTATATACAATACAGAGACAAAATATAGAGGGGTATAGCTATTAGCATTATCTGCAAATAATTCCATATGAAAGCTGATCATTTCTACTCAAGAAACACAGAGACAAACAAAGCAACAGTGCAAGTGGAAATCCAGCACTGAAGTCCACATTTTCCTTTGCTCGGTGTACACTGGGGACAAACATGTGAAAAGCTTGATACATGAACACCAAAACTTCAAAGCAGAACATATGGTCACACTGCTGCATATTGACATCTCCAAATGATCAAATCTCACATGAAAACAAACCAATGTTGAAGTTTCCTAAAGCTCTCTTTCCCCAGCCTTCATAACTAACACAACTACTGCCTTAGTTTACCCTCAGACTGAAGATGTCACACAAGCTCTTCAGAGAGCACTCCAGCTGCACACTTCTAAAACACAGAGGATCTACAGGTTGTGACTCTACACCTGCTTTTCACATAAAGTTTATCACCTTTGGGTTTTTTGCCTTTTTTTACTGTAACAGAACTATGCCTGTGCAAATCTCAGCTGGCTGGACTTGCTGCTTTACATCCCCTCTCCCAGAGCAGATCGGGATGAAAGAACAGGGAAGGAACAATTTACCCTCTGTGGACACCCTGATGTTCCTGGCCATGCATTCTTGCCTTCAACCTATGTTTTTAAATTAATTCAATTTCTCTAGTAACTACCTTTAAAATAGTTTAACTGACACTTTATGGATTTCCTCTGCCACTCATGTTAAGCCTATTTGATGCTGATGTACTGCTTGGAGGGCTGTTATTTCTGAAAAAGGAGTACCAATATCAGCCATCTCTGCTTGTCTCTTGCAGCAACACAGCAGTAATATAATTACCAATGGAATCATCCAGTAATAAACCAGACTGGAATTATTCAGTGAAAGAATACATATAAACTCACCTTAAAAGTATTTTTCCTATTCTGTCTGCTATGGTAACCTGAATAGCAGCTAAAGTGAAATACAGCCAAACAGATAGTAGGTAGGAATGTACTTTACTTGTATGTAAAAATAAAATTATCAAAGAGATAAGACCAGTAATTATTCTTTACATATAAATTATATTTGTGCCTTATGATAAAGGTCATTTACTTTTATCACACTGATTTTTCAGTGTGTATTTTTTTTGATAACTATATAGCATGTTTTGCTCTAGTCATTAGTCCAAAAAGTTGTATCAATACATATCCTGAATTCTGTTTTCCTGAATTCCAATTCAAGTAGAAGCTACTATGTCAACAAAAGATCCCTGATGTATATTTTATATCATCCTATCCATCTGCATTAATTGACACAATTTTCACAATATTACAAGACATAGCCAACACTTCTAGCTAACACAGAAGTAAAAGCTGTCTCTATCAGCTCAAACTCAATGCTTTCAGTTACTTTCAGCCATTTACTTTTGACTTTCTATTGCTTATCAACACAAAAAGCTTTGTCAACTTGCAGTACCATTGTACCCTTCTCAATGCTTTACAGAAACAACAGCAGGGAAAACCAAGCATATTAGTTCACATTTCTATCCACATAAAAGTCTGAGTCTCCTAAAGAATCACAAATAGAACCATAAACAGGCCACCCTTCAATTTCTTTAATCTCAATCACATTACAAAAATAAACATTAGCCTTTATATAACACTTTCAAAGAAGCCTATGAATATACTGGCATCTTACAACAGTGTTCTGGAAAAGATCACAGCTTCATCAGCACACAGACTAACTGTGCACTGAAACTATCACTCCTCAACTGATTTTCAGTTAAGAGAATCAGTTTTATTGGGAAGATTCTCAGCTTAGTATATAGAAAGGATTTTTCTGATCAACAAAACATGAACATACAACTTCTTCTCAAAACCTCTTTTTGGCCAACTTGAATAAAAGCAAAAGACCACTCTAATCCTTTAGCAAAATAATTTCCAGGTAATTTTCTATAGATAGCCTGCAAACTGAAAAACAAGCAAGCTGTTTTCTGCCAAAGCTGGCACAGCAAGTGGACAGACTACAACAGACATTAAAAGCTTATCATTCTTTGGCCACAAGTTTTAATGCTGCATCTTTGTTCAGTCTCTACCTTTGTTCCCTCAGACAATCACAGCCAGACTTTATGCCAGGCTAAAAAAACTGTATTTCATCTCAGCCTTAGCCCCAGGCCTCAGATCCTGAAATGAGTGTGTGTTTGAAAGTATTTAATCCCCAGCCTCGTAACTGCCTCAGAGCTAACACAAAAATAACACCCAGGATCAGGAGTCAGCACGGCGGCTTTGGGGTGGGTTTCTTCCTTTCTCACACACTAAAGCAGGCACCATAAAGCAATGCAAATAAATCACAGTGTGTCAGAACATGGTAACTTGTTCGGGGCTGATCAGGGCTTCAATTAGAGGGGGAGGCTTGTTTGAAATTTCAAACCCTTCTTCAGCTTCCATTTCAGATTCCCCAACCCTCTGAAGAGATTTTTAAATTTGTCTCTCTTGGGTCAAGGAGACTGGTCTTCTCATTTTGCATCACATGCCTTAACTTTATAAAAAGAAGCACACTGAGGGTTCAGGCAGTAACAAAGGATTTGGATGTATCAGCCACTGAAGGTGTATCTAAAATCGGGATGTGTTCCATGACTTGCTAATAGAAGTTAATTACAATGTTTTAAAGCCTTGCCTAGTCAGTTAAATGCTGCCCAAAGAAAATAAAGCTTTTATTCAGGTAGAGCATCTTTTTTATTATTACTATTTTATTTGTTTTTACACAGCTCCTTACAGGTTTGGTTTCTGTCTGGACCCAAAAACTGAGGGCAGTGTTATTCAGAAATTCTAATCTGAGCCAATCACACTTAATAAGAAGATTGATAGAATTCAGTTAACTTTTAATACCTGAACTGAATGAAAATATGTGTAAAAATGACACTCTCTGAAAAACCTCTTTCATAAAATAATAAGGAATATCCTGTCTATAAATAAAGAAGATCGTTAACACGAAAACATAAAGTCTATCAATTTCCATCTGCTACTTGTTTCTCTGTCTGGTTAAGAAGATAAAAACATTTCTCGAGCCACATTCTGCCACAGGCACCTATTTAGCCATAAGCTAAATATGAGCAAGAAACTAGCCTACCTCTGCAAAAAGTCTGACATGTCAACAGTGCCAGTTATTCTTAGAGTGAGACATGACCACAATTTCACGTAATTAGAGATGTTATAAAACGCATCCCGCCCGCTCTCCCCATCCCCCTCCACCACTACCACCATTGCAGGAGTGACTTGTTACACATCGCGATGAGCAAGTAACATTCCCTGCCCGGGGAGAGAGCGGAGATCAGGCCATAAAAAGGGCACGAGATGCAAACAGGGATCCTCCCTCCCCTGCCCGGCCCGGCAGCCGCGGCTGCCCGGGCACAGCCTCGCCCTGCCCCGCGCGGCTCCCGGGGCGTCCCGGGGGGAGCAGCAGCTCCTTCCCCATCCCCGGCATCGGGAGAAAGGTGCCCCGGGCGAGCGGGTCACCTCCGGCCGCCCGGGGACGGAGGGGGAACGGCGGGGAGGGAGCTCAAGGACCAGGGCGGCCGCCGGGGAGGGCTGGGGGGCGATCGCTGCCTTCCCCTTGGTGGCGTGCCGAGGACAAGGGTGGCGGGGCTCGGGGGCGCCCGGAGCCGGCAGGCCCAGGGCGCTGTCGGCGATACGGCGGCTCCACCGAGGCGCCGGAGCCCTCCCCGCCCGCCCGCCCGCGGGGCCTCGCTGCGGGCGGCAGGGGCCTGGGGAGCGGGGTACCCCGGCCTCCCGGGCCCGCGGGCTGCGTGCCGCACACCGCTCACTCACCTCGGGAGGCAGCAGGCGCCGCCGGGTCTGCATGGCGAGAGGATCTCCCGGGTCCGCCCCGGGAGCGCTGGGGGCCGGCGCGCCCTCGCCGCCGCCAGCCGCGCTCGCTCGCTCGCTGCCTCCGCGGCCAAGGCCGCCGCAGCGCCCGGCAGCAGCGCCCCCTGCCCGGCCCCGGCGGCAGCGCACGGCACTGCGGCACCGCCGGGGAGGCGGCGCGGAGCTGCCGCGCCCCCGCCCCGCGCCGCGGGGTCCGCGCCGGCACCCCCGCACCGGGCCCCGGGGTCCGCACCGGCACCCCCGCACCGGGCCCCGGGGTCCGCACCGGCACCCCCGCAGCGGCCGGACAGCGGAAGCAGCCGCCCGCTCTGTCCCCGCGGGGACCCGCCGAGCCCGCGGCCCCCGCAGCCACACACACACATACATACACACAGAGGCGGGGGCGGCACCGGGCACCCACCGCCGCCACCGGGCGCTGCCGGTGCCCCGCGGCCGAGGGACGCGCCTCCGGGCACCGGCTGCAGTGTGCGTAGTGTGACCACTCCACAAAACCTGGTCGGACACGCGGCTGGGAGCCGAACGTGTGTTATCTCGCCATTTCGTGTTGAGCGTCTCCACAATCGGAAAGGGACACCATCCTGCGGGACGCCCTCGGCCGCACCGAGAGGTGCGAGGCCTGGAGCCATCCCCCGGCAGACACGTTCAGTCCTCAGCAAAGAGGCTTCCAGAAATTAAAAATAAAAAAAGAAAGAAAAAAAAGAGAAACGCAACACACAAAAAGAAAAAGAGAGGGGAAAAACCAAACAAACAAAAAAAACCAACCCCACACATACCAAATAACAACAAACGACCACGCTCGTTCCCCACAGAAGCCGCGATGGCGAGCCGGCAGGGCACGCCAAGCCGTGACACCGCGCCCGGAGTCTCACCCGTTCTCTCTCCAAGAAGAGGCGGCCGCCCATGCCGGGAGCGGGACTCTTCACCTGGCTGCGGGCGCTCGGGAACTCCAGGAACTGTCACTCCCCGCGTGTGCCGCGGTCCGCCGGGCGCGGGCTGGGCGGGGGACGGCCGGTGCCGGGCTGCGAACCGGCACACCGCGCCCTCACCGCCGCCGGCAGCCTCACCCGGGCGAGCGAGCGCCCAGCGCCTCACGAACCCCCCATCCCACGCGTCAGGAGCCCCTCACTCCTCACCTCGGGAACCTCTTGCCTCAGGAGCCCCTCATCGCTCTCCTCAGGAAGCCCTCGCCTTAGGAACACCCCATCCCTCGCCTCAGGAACCTCTTGCCTCAGGAACCCCTCACCTCGGTTCCCCCTCAGGAAAGGCTCGCTTGGTGCCAGGGGAATGGGAAGGAGTCGCTGTCCCCTCAGCTTGGTGCAGGTCTGTGATCTCCCAGCTGCAGCAGGGCCATGTCAGCCTAGGCAGGAGGGAAAGGTGAGTGTGGTGGCTGCTAATGCAGCTGCACGGCCATTCCCTCTTCCCAGGCCTTCACACTTACAGGCCATCCCTTTCCGGCAGGTTGGGCTTCTCCATTAACTTGCCGCATATATCAGTGAATGCGGTGTAATGAGCCCCGGTGATAAAATCTAGGCCTCCTTGCTCCAAGAGCATCAGCCCATCCCGCTTGAAATGAAAGGGAAGCACTTAATGTTTATTCATTGATTCTGGTGGAACTATGTGCTTTTCAAGCGAAAAATATTAGATACTCCCAATCAACTGAATCATCAATCCATGGGCAAATAGCTGAGGAGATAAAAAATGCTCATCCATCATTGCTGGGAGTAGCATGTTAATGGTGATGGAATTTATTTACTCCCATAAAGCATTCCTGGTTAACCCCAATTTGCTATCTCTTTAGCAATTAGTGTTGTCATGCTTGTGAAGCACAGTTGAGGGGTTCAGATTGGTGCAATACACAATTACTGTCTTCAAAATGGTTCTCATGAAACACCTCAGACTGATAAACACACAATATGCCTAACAAAAAAAAAAGGGAAATTAATTAAAGAGTGAGTCGTGTAACCTCCGTAACCTCTGGCCAAATGCAAGGCAGTACATAGCTTTGCCATCTGTGAATATCACTACCATAATTTTGTTCTACTTTTTTTCCTCTGGATACAGCCATTCATTGGGATGTCTTCTCACCAAACATGGAGAGGTTTTTCCTGAAGGGTTGTTTTGCAAGAAGGCAAAACATGAAGGCATGCAAAACATGAGTTAGGAGCAATGGGAATCATCTCTATGAGTTAAGGTGATGGGACATGGTGTCATTCCCTGTTCCTCCTGGGTATCTTGGATGCCTTGTGACTTGCTCCTAATGAAGATGTATCTGGAGGAGCAGCAAACTCCACAAGCTCCAGGGAGCTGCTCCAGGCACTTGTGGTGCCAGACACCTGAGCTTAGAGCAGGGAGATTGCCCATCCTGTCTTCTCAATGTGCTCCCTCTGCTAGAAGAAGAAACATTTCAATATTGATAGTGAGAAACACTGTGTACAAACCAAACCAATAATTTTGATCCCAAGCCACAGCAAGGCTGCAAGACCATGGACCATGACCTTTCACTTGGCACAAGAGTCCAAATTACAAACTCCCAAATGAATCTGCAGCTCTTCCATGTCCATGACCCTTTACAGTGTTGTCATAAGAAATGGTGCCTGATGTTACCCCACATGACAGCTTGCTATTGAGCTTACCACCTCTTTTCCCAAGTATTTTTCCCAGTTCTTTATGAGAAGCTACCAAGAAAAAGGCATAAAGGAGAGCAGAGAGAAGAGGATACTCCAATTTGCAAAAGGCAGGGGATGGGAAAAGGGGAAAGAGGACCATAGTTAGAAAGGTGAAAGGAACCTCTGAGGTGCCCTGGTTGCAGGGAGCAGCACAGAGTTACAGGGTCCATACAAAGATGTGTGTAACATGCTGGGATCTAGGAGTTGCAAGGGATTTAAAATGATGCCAGAGTAATCTTTGAGCAACAGAGTTAAAGACAAATAAGAGGATTTTTTAGCTACGTGGTGAAACTTGCAGAAACCTGGAGAAAATGAAATTTCATAATGTCTTCATTCTGTTTCTAGGTAGAATTAGTGGAATGGTTAACAACAGTGTAGGAAAGCAGAACTCAATAATTATTCCTGGTCTGTTTTTGGGGAAGAGCCATATGATACACAAATAGATGATGATGATGATGATGATGATGATGATGATGATGATGAAATACATTCCATTACAACAAGCACTGAGGAGGATGTTAAACAGAAGCTAATGAAGTTGGCTATCAGCAGATCCAGGTAACTTGCATTCAAAAGTGTTAAAAGCACTGGCACAGAGTATCTTTAGACCATTAATGTTGATTTTCAATAAATCTTGGAACACTGTTAAAGTTCCAGAGGACTGGATGAAATATTGTACCCATATTTTAAAAGGGTAAACAGGGTGACCAAGGTAATTACAACCTGCCAGACTGACAAGAATTCTGGGTAATAAAATGGGACATTATCTAGATTACTTGATTGAAAAAGAATTAAAGAATGGAAACACAATAACTGCAAATTAATATGGAAAATAAATCTTGTGAAAATAATTTGATTTTTTAAATGGCATTACAAGTTTGGTTGATGAAGGTAAGTAGGCCTGCAAAATATTTGTTCTGGTGACTTGCAGCATTTTAATTAAGAAGCCAAAATGATACTGACTCATCACAGCACTTATTAAACTGTTGAGACTCTAGCTAACTGACAGTTACAAAGTGGGAAAATAAAAAGTCATCATCAAAGAATGTGTTTCTGCATCCTGTGGCAATTAGTTCTACACTGCATTGTATTGATATTAATGGTTTTAAGAAGAACATAAAATCATCACTTAAAGAGTTTGCAAGTGATGTAAGCAATAGGGATTAATAAATAACAAGTCATGCTGCAAAGTAGCTGAGACAGCTTGATAAAAATAAATGTGCATTTCTGTACAGCCAAATGTAAAAGCATGCATCAAGGAATAGAGGGGGTGATTATAGGATGAGAGAATTTGTGCTTTTACAAGTTAATGCTCCAAAACCTCAAGAATCATCACATATAATCAGGAGAAAATAAGCAGGTGGTGTGGTGCTGTAGCCAAGAGGATAATGCAATCCTTGGATTTATAAACAGGAGAATATAGAAAGGTCTCTGTTTTTCTGGTACTAATCCCACTGCTCCTGAAGTCTGATACCCAAATTCCTTAATTCCTTAATAGAAGCTGAAAAAGAGATGGCTCAGAGAAGATCAATAAGAATGATTTAGACTGAGAGTGAAAAGGTTCAATCTATTTCAGTGTCAAGAAAGAAGGTGAAGGGGTGACTCAATCACAGGTTTTAAGGACCTTCAAGAGTCAGTGAGTGTATGCAGATGTATTCATCTTCCTCTGAGGTCTCTTACCAGGGAAGGTAATTAATCACAGGACAGTTTAGGACAGGACAAGCTGGATTTCCCAGCACTGGGAATGTCAAAATCAGGCGGTCGTAAAAACTTAATTTCGACAGAAGCAGGAGTTCAGTCCTGTAAGTCTGCTCCCTGGGAAATAGAACTCTGTGTCTGTAGCTGTGCATTCTGGCTGCTTGTCTATGCAGAAGCTGATTTCCTGGGGCACTAAGAAGTAACAACCTGTCATCCCTTTCAGCATCATCTGACACAGCTCATGTGCTGCTCAGCACATGATGGGAGCAGCCGTGGGGATGGCAGTGTTTGCGATGGTTCAAGGGATGGGTGGACTCCTTCACAGAAGGCAAAGCCTTTGAAGCATATTGCATACCAAGATAACTTTTCTCACTCAGGAAGCCTGAGACATGCCTTGCTGGAAGCTGGGAGGACACTCCTGACAAGTGTGACTGTGTGATTATCCTGCTACTAAACTCTTCCTCTGGCATCTGCTTCTGGCCACTGTCACAGACAGCACATTGCTCTTGTGCAAAGCAGTCTCTCAGGTCCACCCCAAAGCTGACCCACGCCTGATCTCTGAAAAGTGCAGTGGGAAATTTAGTGTGAGCAGAGAACAGATGCTTGATAACGTGCATTGCACAGGAGAGGGCAAGAACCAGTGGAGAGAGCAAGAATTCTCAATATTAGAAGGTCAGAGGCTGACTTGGGTTTTGTACACAAGGCTCTGGATGTCTCCAAAATCTCTCACTGAAGCATTCAGGAGTCTCCTGGTCTGATCTGGTACCATCAAAAAACTAAAAAACTTTGCAGCAAAATTTTCATTACTTTCCCAAAGTAGTTCCTGATACAACTGCTCAGCCTTCTCCTGATATGCAAGATCTCGAGGAGGAAAGGCCTGTGCTGTGAGCCTGAGAGTCCAAACCTCTTGTGTGACTGAAGCTTTTATTCACAGTTCCACGGAAGAAAATGTTGGCTTTTTTCTGCACAGTTGCTAATAACTGCTTGCATGCCGCACTTTGACAGAAACAATACTCTAAGTATTCATTACTAATGCCGTTCCTAGTGAAGGGCTTAGTGATCATTTAACCAGTTTTTGTTGTAAAATAAACGCCCTCGCTGATAACACCCTTGGAAAGGGGCGAGCAGACGGCGCTGCAGTGCTGTGGCTTTGCCCTCTAGTGGCTGAGGGCCTCGCCCAGCTCCGGTGGTGTCGGTCTTAATATGGTTTGATTACCTCATCAGCCTTGAATCTTTGATTTTTCTAAATTCTGTGCAGTCTTCATCCATTAAACTCAAGTACTACCTGCACCAGAACAATGTGAATCAATAAAATCCTTGGCTTAAGATTCTCAGAATCCTATATTAAGGTTAACTCAGTATTAGTGAGTCATACGATAAAGCCACTAATACATGGGCACTTAATTAATCTATGATGCATTTTCCACCAGATAGGACTTAATCTCTTGGAAGGAAAGAGGCCTGCTAGGTCATCATCTCATTGTGTGAGTCAGTTTCGAGTCATTCCATGCTCAGTACCTCTCTTATTTTGTCCAGTTTCAATTTTAAATGTGCCATGTATCCTGAGAAGTTTAAAAAAAAAATTGTGTGGTAATCCTTTCCAACAGTAAACTCATTATGCATTTGAAAGGGGTAAAACTTCTTTACTGTCTATGCTGGCTAGATCTTGAACATCCATTGCTTTTCTGTCCATACTTCAGGCACTGACCTAGAGGGTCCAAGAGATCTATGTCCATATCTGTTTCAAACCTCTATGGGAGCCTGAGCAAGGGCTTTGGACTTCAAGGACATCTCAATTTTTTCTCTTCCTCTTCCTCTGGCACCCATTGTAGATTATTACACCAAACTTCATAAGGAAATAGTACTTATTCAATTAAATTGTCTTTCTCTCCCCTTTTCTCTTTCTTTTATCTTTAGGATCTCTTGGCCAATTTCTGCCACAGCTGAAAAAGTGGTAAGTCTCAAAGGAAATTTAGTTCTTAGAATTTTTTGTGTCAATCCATGGCCAGAGACAGAGGGGCTGAGCAAAGCAAGTCCAGCTCTGCTGGTCCATACCCAGTGTGTCAGTCAGTGCCCTGGCCTTGCAGAGAATGTGGAGGGAGCTGAAGTCATTGTGGCAGCAGGGTCATCCTGCTCATGGCAGGGCTGAGGAAGTGCAAGGAAGAGATGAGAGGGTGAAGACACAAATCCACGTGCAAACTCAGTCATATTCACAGGACAACTTTTCAAGGGTTGTTATTTGGACTCAGTATTTGAGTGTGAGATGTGATACTCAGGTAATTTGAAAGCCTCTGCTAAGCAAGAAGTCAAATTACAGGATTTAGTAGTTCCAATAAACAACTGGATCATTTAATTCTTATTGTTTATTTTGTTATTCATCCATATTTAGAAGCCCTGGCAATGCTTAAGTACCTTTTTGATTACATTCCTGATCTGGCCAGAAGCTGGAAGTGGCTTTAGTGAATACTCATGGGGCTCATGTATTTGTGAGGCTATTCCAGATGAACATGTCTGTGCTCAGTAACAAAAAGCCTGCCAGGATGTGGAATCAGGAGAAACAGGTTCTTGTTCAACTCTTTGCTGCCTTGCTGAGTGACATTTAACCCCCATGATCCCCTCTTTGTGTGCAGTAAAAGTAGTTATATCTACAGCATGAGTAAGTTTTCCATAAGTCCTTAGGAAAGTCTGTGAAACCACTTTGAGAGTCTCATTTGGGAAAGGTTATTATGATGATTACCTGAAAAGCCATCATTTGGAAGATATGAAATAAGCACCTAAATATCTGCTTTCTGGTTCAGAGACAAAAATGAATAGGAGTTTGAGACATTGACTCCATATACAGAAATTCATCTCCCTAAAATGGTGACAGATATGTATTTTCCATCTGAAGATTTGCAAGTAATTTACAAATAGTTGAAACCTGCTAGTCACCCTGAGAGGATTAAAAACCTGCTCATTATCACTCAAAAAATGCATTTAAGGGTTTGGCCTGGAATTGTAGAACTCCTGATTTTACAACTTGTCCCCTGTATATTAGGGTGTCCCTGGGATGTGCAATTATTTAATTTCCTCAGTCATATAAAACTCTTCTAAGGCTGATAGTACTCCAGGAATATTGTTGGAGCTGTGCCAGAGGATGGTGGATGCTAGGAGAACTGAGATTCTCAATGTTTGGATAAAAGTCATAATTCATGCCAGTTTGGTCTAAAAAAACCTGCCTCAAGTGTGATATATTGGTGAGGATGGAGAGCCCAGCACAACTCTATAAAGAAAGTGTCTCACAACTTCTATAAAGGAGTTTCAGAGTTGTTGACAGCCCTACACACTTTTCCATATGCACCACCAACATTTCTACACTTCACGGCCAATAGGAAGCACAGGTGGTGAAGAACAGGTGATTTTTAAACTGAGACTCTCCAACCTAGACCAAAAAAAGGCCCTACAACTGAGCTTAGAAGCTCACAAATAACATCTCAGGCATTTGTGTGGGCTTCAGTGAACATGCTTGGGGCACTCACTCCTAGAAGCAAGGCTGTTGGCTGGGAGCAAACCTCACCAGACACTGGCAGAGAGGAATTCCACCAGCAAACAGCAGCGCAGAGGATGTTCTTTGGAGGATTTTTGAATGACTGTTTTTGTGAACAGAACCCACTCCCTTGAATGTCAGTGCTTCAGATGCGAGGAAAATTCTAAGGATGAAAGAATTTTAGAGAAATTGAAACACTACAATTCAAACTTGACTTGATTTTAATTACAGACAGTGGAAAATAAAACTGTTGCAAATTGAAAAATCACATCAACATCAGTATTATTAAATAATTCACTATTATGAATTTTGAAGTGATACCTTTTGATGTCTTTTCTTTCATTTCTTCCAGCATAACTATATCCTAGGACCAAAAAAGCTGTCAGAATTTTTTACAGATTCAGTACAAAAATTAAATAAATCTGTACATCATTGTACTTATATAGAGACACATTTTACACATGAAGAAAAACATCTAATCATTTTAAATCCTGTTTTAGTCTGTGATTTCTTGTAACAGTGAGTTCCAGGCACTAATTGTGGCACTTTAAAAGTATTTTCTTCCAGCAGATGTAAATGCTCTACTGTACAATTTAACTTAATACCCTTTTATTTTCTCATATAGGAAAAAATGTTCTCTGTGTAACCCTCAATTCTGTTTATTTCTGCTATGTACCTCCTTTTCCTTCTTCCATAAAGATTATGATGTTTTCAATTTATCTTTAAATCTCAAGTTTCCCTGCATCTTTATATGGTGTCATTTTCAGTTTCTAATTCCTCAGTGCTATCCCTACTGACAGGGTGAGGGCTGTGGGCAGAGCTGGGGGGGCTGTCACTGAGTTAGAGAAGCTCTGCTGTTCTGTGGTTGTGTGGAAGGCACCCAAAGAGAAATCAAAGTCCAAGGTGGGAAAAAAGACAAACAGATGAAGGTGAGAAATTGCTACATCTGACTCCTTGTATAGCCTGTGCTGCCAGAGCACAGCAAAGAGGGATGCAGCCCATCTCTGCCTCACAGACAGGGCTGTGCAGCACTGGGGCCCTGAGGGGAATGCTGTAATATCATTTTTTCTCATTACTTCTCTCTCCAATTCCTCCAGATCCACAGGAGGAGAGGGAAAGCTGCTGGTCCTGGTCAGAGAAGGAAGCAGAGAGAAGGAGCCCAGTGAGTGCTGGAGCAAAGGAAGGCAGAGGATGAGGGACAGCAGGAGCAGTGAGGACACACATCATCCATGAAGCTCACAGTTTCTGTATGAGGTAGGAAATATGTTTCAGACAAAGTTTTCAGTCCAAGTGTAGCATTGTCAACTTGTCTATGACCATGCAGGTACGTATTTCCAGTCTGGTTTGTTTTGTTGTTTGAGGGGCCTTTTTTTTTTGAGGATGCAAGTAAACAAAAGTATAAACCTTCATCTACAGTACTCTTTTTTTCCCTTTTCAATGCTTATGTAAAAGGTTTGATCTAATATGTATATATGAGTTTATTCTTTATGTCTTTGTAAATTCAAAGAAAGAGCTGAGTTTTCTTTAGAGAGGAACTGAAACTTACTTGAAAGGAAGTGATAGATGTCGTTGGCTCATTGTTATCTTAAGCATTTCCCTTCTTTGTTGGTCTGGAGATAGATGAATAGCTGCTATGCATGGACATACATGACTCTCAAGCTCTGGTTAATGAATTTTGGTAATTAAATAATTCAAGGTGTGATTGAGTCAAACTCCAGCAAAAGGGATTTTATTCTTGAAAGAATCTGGCAGGCATCACTTTCCTATCACTTTGTTGGCTTATCTGCTGTTGGCATCTTGGTCTTTTCCTCCCTACTGCTCCTCAATGACAATGGGTGCAGCAGGCATCAAAACCACCATCCTTTGCGCACAGAATATTTGAAGCTGTCTCTCAAAGGAGAAAGGCTCCCACACCTGTGCTGCAGATTGCAGGCTCATCTTTGTTTCTGAAATAACTCAGGAATATGTAGCTCGAATTCAACCACACTTGACTGAGGCAACTGGTGACTGCTGTAGGGGAGGGCCAAAACCAGCTGCCACTGCTGAGGGCACAGGGAGGGAAGGCAGCCACTGCAGGAGCTTTCAGCAGCAGGTGGCTGTCAGTCAGCCACACACAGCCCTAGAATTCTTCATAGGGTTATTTCTCCCCTATCAGAACTGCCACAGTGCTCATACCTCAGGGAAAAGGTGTGATGGGGGCAGGTAAAGAATGGTTAAAAACATGGGCTGCTGCTTGACATGGGCTCCTGCTTTCATCAGTTCTTCGAGCAGTGAAATGGCTCACACACACACACACACACACACACACAAAGCTTTAAGCACACCCTGAAGTATTTAAGGCATTTACGAAAATCCAAAGCATCTTGTTCATTTCAATTACTTCTCCACCCACATTCCTCATTGAATTAAAGGATATCCTACACACTCTTTTGTTTCAGTTATTCCCCAAAGATTGTTTCATCGTACACCAGGCAAGGATCTTCAGCATATTCATAGTAACGTCTCAGTCATGGCGTTGAGCATTATGATGTTCCTGGCACAAGGGATGTTATTAAAGGATTGAATAGATGAATAGATGGCAGATTTCCCCAGGGCAGCACATCAGAAAATGGACATCAAAAGAACCTGGCTCAAAATGCAGTGAATATTACAGGCTCCTGACAAATCCCACTCATTTCTGAACAGTGACACTGTCAGGCTGTGTTAGGGACAAGTCCATCCTGGAATACCTACATAAAACTGTTTGCTTAATCAGTAAAAGCACCCCCATTTCAACACCCACCCCTCTAGTTGAAGACAGCATAATCTTCATTAGTCAAAAGTACTGTGGGCCCAAATCCAAATACAATCTTACTCAAATAATGACCAGTATCCCAAGGCTCAGGCTCTGTAGCCATCAAAATTACCTTTTTCTTCCACCATTTTTCATGAACCCACCTGGATTGCCCTAGAAACCCTGAATGTGTGAGTCTCTTTTACAGGACATGTAGGGTGTCACATATTACAAGTCATCTTCACAGACCCTGACAGGGTAACAGGCCACAGTCTATGGCAGCAAATTTTAAAAATTTCTATTTCCTTTTTCACCAAGAACTGGTTGGAATTTATTTTCTTAAAGCTATTTCAAACCATGAGTAACAATTCCTGAGCAGGCACTGAGGAAGAAGAAGCACATATACTGACATGATGTCACCACCTGAATTATTCTGCTGAGATATAAAAATAGTTTGGAAGGCAGCACGGCCAAAATTACTATATCATTTAATTACAACCTGCTTTCATGACAGGCCATCAGTTAATTAAGAGTGTCAAAATGCTGAATTGCCTCCAGCTTCTACATGCTTTGCAAATGACATGGAAGTCATCTTTTTAAATAGCAACAGCTTAACTGAAAATGTAGAACCCATAGTGAAACACTTTGAAAAATGAGGCAGTCAACTGAGCTGACCTGAAATTCCCCATGCCATAAATTCACTAGGGAAGACAGTTATAACCCATTTAATTTACTCTCTGAAGATCACATTCACATGACATCAAAACTATTTTTCTGAAATTGATATAATTTTGAAGTGTTATAAAACAGGAGGCTGAAGTGACTGTGCTCTGTGCAGGTACACACAGGGCCTGGCTCCAGCACCAGCACTTTCCTCCAGGCTGCTGCAATACAGGCAACTGTAAAGCAGCAAAAGGCTTAGAAAAAAGGGTTTTTTCCTTTAAAAATAAGTCACCTTCACTGATTCTCAAGTACCACATATGACATGAAAGAAAATTATCTGTAAAGGGAATAATGTTGCAATAAACTTAGAAAATGAAGGTATTTATTTACCCATTTGTTCTATCTGATACCAAATCCCTTATTCTCTTTATAGAGCTATTTTTATTAAACAAATTATTTTGTATGAATTATATTAAATTTTTATATAAATTGTACCAAAACAAAAAAAAAAAAGGTAAAGTGAAAAGCAGGATAGAAAGGTCATGTTCCAAGCACCAAAGGATAAGAGTAGTACCCATGTGCAGAAAGAAGCCAAACATCTTGAAACTGAAACAAAAACAGACCAGTCCCTCTCCCTCATTCTCCCTTTGGCAACAAGGGGGTTCTTTCATTGGACAGACAGAAAAATATTGTTTGCTGGCTGGATTTTTCTTTTCTTCCAAGGAAAATGAGTGCTTCACACTGGGAAAAAAAAAACCTGATGAGCAAACATCTCCCCCTATAGTTTGCAAGAAGCTGAGCATCTGAAAAATAATAACTACAATCCTGTCTCTTGGCTGAATAAGGCAGCCAAGCCAAAACTGAGCCAGGACCTTATGTAGTATGGCAACATGGAAGTGGATGCTATAGGACAGTGTTTGAATAAAAAGTAAGAGGCTACAAGAAATCTGATAATTCAGAATTGTGGCAGGCTCAAGGTTTCATGACTGCGGCAGTGTCCAAGTGATTAACAAATTCAGGCTTGGGGAAGACAGACTGAATTTCAATATAATTTAGGTGAATTATATTCATGTGTGGGAGTAAGGGGAGTGCATTAGGCCTGTAATTTATGCAATAGGCAAAGAACTTCAAATACCAGAAAGAACTGAATGTGCTTTCTAAGTTGACTTCAAAGTGCTCCCTACTACTAAAGACTTTGATTGAGAAAATATTCGAGCTTGGTAAAAATGCCATTTAATCTAACAGGCCATAAAAATGAAAGCTGACCAGTAAACATGAGTGCTTTGCCAGATGACATACACCTCAATGCAACTTTCACAGAATGGTGATTATTCAACAATTTAATGTCTGTTTCAAAGGCAGTGTGTGTGGGATGGATCCTGTCATCCATGCCATCATGCTGGGACATAGCTGCTGTTTCTGTAAGGAAGAAGCCCTGAGCCCTGTAACTGGACTTTACTGCCATCCACAACTGCTGCTGCCATTAATTTTACAATCCCCATGGAGGTTTAAGGTAAAGGGACATGTTTTATTCAGTGTTTTTACAGAGAACAGTCTAACAAAGGAGTTAGTATCCAGCAAGGCCCATTACACAACACAGTGATGCAACATTAATGGAACATTGTGTTCTCCCCTGAGCACTCATGTTCTGTGTTTGACAGGCAATCCTTGGGGTCCAAGCATGAGCCCAGCAGTGGCTGGAATGGCATTGGCTCCAGCCCCTTCCCCTAATGGTGGAAAATATCCCATTGCAGTTGCAGTTGTACAAGCTTAGCAAATGCTTCACATACCAGCCTCTGCTGGCCTCCTTGTTCATGGAAACATACTTAAAATTCCCATTTGCCAGGTGTGGGGTTAGACATGGACTGGACAAGTCTAAAATCCTGTAGAGACTGGGATGTGGCAAGGGAGGTGAAACTGATAATGATCTTTAATGTCCCCTCAAAACCATCATGATTTCTTATAGAGATTAAGTCACAAATATTGAGTGAAAGGAACAATAGTGTCACTGGTTTTATGTAAAGATCTCCTGACTAAATACTAGCAGTAATCATTCTAGGCAGGCATTCCCACTTCCCACTGGTTCATTCCTCATTCACTAGTCCATATAAGGGTGGAAAAAGAGCCAAACAAACAACAAAAAAATCTGAAACACACATGCTCATCTGGATCATGTCATTTATTGAGTCAGCAGCGATGGCAAACGGGGAATCAATCGGCCTTACCGTCACAGGCAAACCCCACCAGCAATGCCATGGAAGTGCACACACACTCCTCTGCTTGTCCCATGACCTCCATGGCTCTGCTGGAACCTTCCTGTTCTCCTGGCACTGCTTTGCCTTCTCAGCAGTGTAGCAACTCCCCTGCTCAAGCAAAAAGACATGGCTTCACTGGGTGTAATTAGGCCTATAAAAAACCACCTCGGGCTTATTTATGCCTTGCTAAATCACATGATTGAGATTTTGTGGAGTGCTGTGAGTCAGACTCTTGGGAAGGCCTGACCAGCTATTTCCTCAACATCTCAGTGAGAGAGGTCTCTGTGTTGTTCATGTTTGTACCTCAGCAGTCAGTCAGATGAATGCTTAGAGTTTGCTAAAAAAGGCTGGTACCCCATTTCAAAGTGCCAGAAACCTTGCAAACAATTTTGACTATGATACAGAACTAAACAGGGCACAGTAAATAACAGCACATACATCAAGAAGCTGCACTCTTGGGGGAGAGAGTGAGGGCTGAAAAAGAAAAATGCTCTTTGGCATCTCTGACATCTGTCTTATTTTGCTTTTATCAAACCAGAGTGACATTCCAAGTATAAAACTTGCAACAGGATTACTTAAATATGGTAGGAACAACTGTTAAAGCTTATTTTTATTGTGCAAGTAGGCCAATGCATGTAATTCCTCCTGCAGTAATTTTTCATGGGGCAGGAGTAATTTGCGACAAGTATTTAATCACCTCTCTCTTATCTTGGCTTATCTAAGTGTTAAGATAAAAGGGCAAAAATCGAACTGTGGCACATCTCATACAAATTTCAATGCAGATTAATGTCTCAACAGAGAAACTAATAAAAAGAATTGCTCACCATATTTATTCAATGCAAGTGAATTCTTGTTCTGAGTAGTCACTACTTTCCTTTTTTCTTTTCCAACAAATACTGGCCATCCTGAACCATAATGAACATGAGGCCCTGAGCAGGTTGAAAGTATCAGCACACTGTGATGTAGTCAAATTCAGTAGTCCTGTTTCTCAGACAATACCACAGCTATAGAGAAAGGAAGATGACAGAAGTGCAGTCACACAAAGGCAAACTCAATGGGTGTGCATTCCTGATGATGCTACTGTGAGCCACTGAGGAAATGGAGGTAGAAGACACCTAAACCTTTTATTACAGTTTACTGCAAATCCATGAGGTGCTTGTGCAGATAAAACCAGTAAGACTGTGTGCATTTTTCATGGAAGAGTTTCCATCAGTTAAGATGCTAATGACGTTTGTCTGCTTGTAGCCAAAGAATAAGCAAGCTTGTTCAAAGAATTCACCAGGTTCTCAGCGAGCCAGACTGCACTATAAAAATCCCCTATAATTTACAAAATCATCAGGATAGAACATGTATTCCACTAGAAACAATAGCTAGATTATCCCTTCAAATCTGACTATAGCCTTTAAAAGAAAAAAGAGTGTCTGGAATATTTTTATGGAAAACCTATTTCAAGGTTCTCAGGAGAACTGAGCTGGAAAAATCACCGTGTAATGGGATAAACTATTACAATTTCAGGGCTGCAAGTGGCCAACATGATTTCTCAGTGCACACTGCCAATGAAAGCAACCCTGTAACTCAAAGGGCAGGAGAAGAGTTAGAGGCAATAATATCCCTGTGTTCTAAAGTTAATAATTTACAACAACACTGAAATCATGCTGCTGAAAGGTGATATAATAAAGACTAGAAAATAACACATCCCCTGTTTTTCAGAAGACTGACATAATTTTGTGGCAAAATAGAAGGAAGCCTCAGCAAATTGCCCAAATATCCATCAGGAGATTGTAAGAAAACCTGATTTCTTTCAGTCAAACTGTGGAAGCAGGCTGTGGGAAATTTAGGACATACAGGGGGAGAAATCCTTATTCAAAGTAAAAATTATTTTAGGCTGCATTTGCATTCTTTCAGAAGCATGCAAAATGTCACTAATTACAAGTGTCAATCACAGAGCAGGCCAAGTCTCCAGCAATAGAGCAAAGGTTTCAAAATGAACAGAGCAGGAATTCAGTTGCATTGTTACTCCCTGGAGATTATAGCAATGCTGTAAGCAAACTAGAGTTATTTTCAATTCAACAACATGTATCAGAAACCATTTAAAACTAAATCTTGTCACAAAAGTGGAAGCTCCATATTAAATATCTCAGTAAATTTAAAAGTGATTTTTAGCGAACAAGAACCTGCAGCATGAAACATCAAAACTTCAGCAGCTTGCCCCAGTAAATCAGTGTTTTCCTAGAAGGAGACATGCAGGACAGGCTCACAGGGAAGGCTCTGCAGCTGTGGAGCAGTGGGGTGGCTGGGGCAGAGGGCAGTGAGGCCATGCTGGGCTGCCCATGGTGCAGGCAAAGTGAGCTGGACAGAATCCTTATTTCACAACAAAAAATTTAGAAACTGGAGGGTCTGACAACATCATCACCCAAGGCTTCAGTATGGCCAATGGTCCCCTTCCCAAATTCTGTGTGACCCTGGCAGCAGCAGCACAGGCTGCCCTGCAGTGCCTTGCCAAAGGCCAGCTCAGTCCAGCCTGGGAGGCTGCTTTGCTGCTGGCCACCCCCACCCAGCCTGCCTGCAAACACTTCCCTCTTAGGGGTTAACCTTCATCTCCCAGAAATTTCAAGCTCAATGGCAGGTGGTGAGGCAAAGGGAACAAGATGGGCTCCTGTAGCTTCAGAGCAAGCTGCTCCAGCTGACCTCAGGCACCAGTTTGGGAAAGCAAAGGAAGTGAAAGCCTTGCTCTGTTGGCAGCAGAAAAGCCAGAGATCAGTGAAAGCTTTTCAGGGAACTTCACTCTTGGTGTGCAAAGGTCTGGCACCCTGCTGACAGCTGCTGGGATTTCACATCTTCACTTACCTATGTCAGGCAATAATTTGCATTGCTTGGAAATTTCCAGCTTCACACATGGCCTCAAAATGAGATCTGCTGTTCTCAAAATGTTGTTTGTGCCACACTTCCAATGTCTGTAGAGAACTGGTCTCACAGCACTGGCTCTTCTTTATCAGCTAAGTTGCATTAGACAGAATCTAAAAATACATTAAATACTTTCTAATATTACTTTTTGACATAAGCAGTTACTATAGCTGCAACAAGCATGTTGCAAGAAAATGCATGAGGGTTGCATAACTCCTTTTATTCAGCAGGGATATGTGCACTGAAAGGTCAAAAGGCCTTGGAATAAGGTTTTTTGTTTCTATGTTTGTCTTAGCATTCATACTTTAACAAAAATATCACAAACAACTTCAAGACCTCAAATGAGCAGTTGATCTCCTTTTACTTCAAAGAAGAAACTAATTTAGCTTAGCTTCAAAAACCTACCTGCAATGCAAAATTCAAGGAGATACTGTCTAATATGTGAGAATCTGACAGAGAACAGTTGACAAAAAAGCAGCATCTGAGCAAGCTGGGGGTCTGTTGCTTAGTGAGAGGGAATTCAACAGCTCAGAGAACCCACCAAATACTATGTGTTTATCACACAGAAGTAGCTTTTATATCAATTGCACAGAGATGTAGCTCTCTCAAGAAACATCCAGTTTGATATTCATTAATTTACGAAGCACATAGAGGAGGCAGAGCAGTACTCCTGAAATAAAGGCAAACCAAGGCCCTGGAAGATGTACAAGTCTGTTTTTTCTTGTCCTGTAACAGTGGTGGATGTGAAATTAAAGCCTCAATAACCTTGCTCTAGATACCAACCCAAGCTTCCACCCAAACATACCAAGACTACCAATTTTAGAAAGAATGTCTTCTCTTGTTCCCCAAATCCTTGATTGATACTGCAGCCCTCACGTTTCTGGATAAATCCATTAAGTTCTTCAGTGTCTGCAAACTGGTCTTTAAAAGGGAGGGATTAAAAAAAATTATTTAATGGGAAAGCAGTTAAAGGCAAATAACCATTCCCTGCACTTGTGCTGTCATTTCTGTGAAACTGCTATGGCTGCTGTTCTGGTAAGCTTCTCTTCTGCACCACTTCATTTGCTCAAGTACAAAACAGGGATCATTTCATTAGTGAAATCTGGATCCCCAGAATAAAGACTACTCACTTTGTTGAACAAACTAGTATTGCCTTTGAATAATACGAGCAGACTGATCTTCAGTGCTAGTGGAAGAATTCACTCACTCACCTTCAGCTAAGGGGCACTTTGCTCAGCCCTCTGTAAATTCCTACTGCCCAGAGCTGCATGGGTGCTGATTCCAAGGAACCTCAGGATCCTTCCTAGACCTTCCTCAGTGGAGTATCTCATATATAGTACAGCCTCACTGTGCTTTTATGGCTCCCTCAGTTCCTTCCTGCTAACAAATACACTGGTCAATCAAATACTGCTCACTAATTAAATCAGCTGTAAGACCTCCAGAGCTCATTTTGTACACACCAAATCCAAAACATTATTTGTGAAGATCCTGGCAGAAGGGAGCTCATAGCAACTCCTAGTTCCCATGGGAAGTTGACAAATATGAGCAAGTTATCAACATATTTCCACAGCAGTTCTAAATTCATCCTTATCATTCCTGTGCACTCTTCAACTATTGCTATATAACAAAGGCTAAAAATAAAAAATCCAAGGTCTGTATTGTCCCTTTTATATTAACTCTTTCCAGCTACAAACATTCCCAGCTGTAAATTCACTTTGATTTCCAGCTCTGCATGGGAAATCCATGCACCCAGCCCCACAGCCTGCGCTGTAACCCTGGCATCCATCACACATAAGTATTTCTCTTTCACAGAGAAAATCATGAAACAATTGCAGGTTTTTACAGACTTCTCTACTGCCTCAGAGAAGCCAACCAGACCCAAATTTCCCAGTCATAAACCAGGGAACTACACAAATGCACCAGCAGCCAGGGCAGGCAGGTCAGTGTTTGCTGTCTCACACATTTTGCCTATTCTTTGATTTTCACTGCTCGAGCTTGGACTCCCTCACACACAATCCAGGAGATATTTTGATTTCCTTTCTGCTCCATCTCCCTACTTTCCAGTCACTGCTAAGTTATTTAACATGTCAGTAGCATTAGCAGTATCTTTAATACATCAGCAGAGTTAAGTAGTGAGCAAGTAAGCACAAGGGCTTCAGAAGGATGGTGGTTACCATGCTTCAAGCCAAGCAAGGAAGAACTTAGTGTTCACCTTTATGAGGGGAGTTTTTGTTTACCAACACTCCCCAAAACTATTTTTAGTAACCTTGAATTTCCATCAGCATGTACAAACACTGTTTGTATTATACCATGAATAAATACAGAAGAAAAAGAGCTTTTCCCACAACAGCCTTTATGGGCTACTTTTAATTAAAATCAGTTTAATGATTGATAAGCTCTAGTATTTCCAGCAGCAAATCATAAGTGGTTGACTGTTTCCAGAGACAGTGAAAAAAACTGAAGATAATATAACTACATAAGCTAGCATAGTTAGTTGGTTTACTGGTTGTCAACACAGGAAAAATTTGAGGGTTTAACACGTAAATTCAAGAGCAAAAACTAAATCAGTATTTTGTAGGAATCAGAAAGTTCAGCTATATAAACTGAGGGAATCATTGTTTCCAAGGCTTACTTTTAGTCTCTCACAAAATTCCTTTTGACATATTCCCTACATCAGAATGAACAAGCAGGAATTTTCAGTATCTGATTAGTATTTAGGAAGGGGATGTCCCATATATCAATTCTGTACAGTTGCTACCAGGAAAGGTTCTTCTTCACTGTGCCTCTTAAGCAAATGGAGGAACACTGCAAATCCCTGTGGCCTCATGTCCTTCCTCTGCTCCCTGGGCTCCCAGAGGCAGCAGAATGCAATTCCATGTGCCTGAGCACACATTTGTGGAGACATCTCCTCCTTATAAACAGAACAAATCATCTGCAGCTGATCAGCCACACAACAAATGAAAGTTTCTTTCCACAGCATGCAGAAAATAGGAGTGAGTTTAGGGAGTGTGAAATCCTAGAGCTCTACCAGGACCCTCCCTAGCCCCATCTTCCTTGGTCACTGTCACCAAGAATGCAGGGCTGTCTCAAACAGCTGCTGCACCCACCTGCTTTCCTCAGCCAGTGCTGGTGGGAGGAGCACACAACACACAGGAGGGAGCATTTCCTCTTTTGTACTGTTATTTTATTTTGTAGTAAGATCCACGTAGTATATAAAATATAACAGGAAAAACTGAACGAAGCCTAGAAAATGAACCGAGGAGTTCAGCTGCCAAACCACCACAGCTCTACTTCCCTGGGTTCATGAAGTCTCCAGAACTCATGGACTGTTTGCTTGTACTATTACAGTTCTCTAGCATATGAGCCTACACCAAAAGCTGATATGTTCCAATTAAGCCATAGTTAAGTGACAGATGTAGAGGAAAAAAAAAACAAAGTGGCTTTTGTAAGCCACAGCTGCCCTTGACAGAGGTTACAATGATGTCTAACTATACTGTAATGCACATTACATCAAGAACCTTGAAAGAGCCTCTGAGAAAACGGCTTCACATTAAGCATTTTAAAGAAAGGTCATAAATACTGCACTGTACCAACAGTACCTCCCAATGTCCTCCTTATGCCTGAGGAGCATTTGTGTTTTGTAAGAAGCTACTACATAGATGACACCAAACCTAGAGGTAGGTTATAGGCCAAGGTATGTTACAGGCAAAAAAAAAAAAAAAAGAAAAAAAGAAAAAAAAATCCCTTTAGAGCTAGTCACTGCACAGACTGCCCAGCAGGAAGCAAGGCAAAGTGTCAACAACTCTTTCCTCCCGCCCTAAACATTGTTCACACAGTGCATTTAGTTCCTAGTGCCCTAAGAATGAGAGTGGATCATCAGCTGCTAGTAAATGCAGTCATGCCAAGAGAACAGCTTGAAGTTATTCAAGCAAAAACCTGTTACTGTGCAAAACTGGTGCACTGGACTGTTCCCAACCAGACCTCCAAGCTTAGGAAGTGACCCGACAGTAGAGAACCAAGGTGTTTTTCTTTTGACTGGGAAATACTTTAGTAACCAACAGGAGAACATTCTGCTCAGTCTACATGGAAGGAGTCAAATATCAGCTTGTATCAAAACTTTAAAGAAAAAAAAATTGAAAAAGGTTTAAAAAAAGCACACTTTGATGAGACCAAGTTTTTAAGAAGTTCCTGTACCAAACAAGCCGCTAGAACAGCTCATCTCCCCTAAATCCTGGGATCAATACAAGGTTGATAACAAATATATGTACATTGAGAAACACACCTGCAAGTACAATAGTTACAGCAAATTAACCCCAAGTTTTAATGGTGTATGTAATGCCTTCAGGTCACAAAATGTGGACAAAATGTTAATCTTAACTCCCTCTGTGCACTATTTGGTGATAATCAAAGTAATGATGCTGAAGATTCATTTTATTTCTACTTCCAGAGGAAAAGGGTAAATGGTTAAATATGTGTTGTCCAATTTGTTCTCCACTATACGTACACCCACACACATACACACACCCTCAAACTGCACTGACATTTCTTTTTGACCAAAAGAGTAGATCCTGGGAGTAAGTGCAAAATGCAAAATCAACTGACAGAAAATGCTGAACAAACAGCATCATAAAAATACAAAATATTTATATTACTGAACTATTAACAGATGATGTTCTCTGTTTCTTTAAAACTTTGGAACCACATAGCTGATTTCTTAAATCTAGTCCATGCCAGCTTCCAGAACTATTAATGTTTTAGTTAGCTTCATTCTTTGATGCTTCATCAAAATTTTCTACGAGATCTGAAAAAGATGAAGATATTTAATACAGTAATGCCCAGTAAGATTACCTTTGTAAGTTTAATGAAAATGCATATAATTACAGGAAAGGTTAAGTAATACTTAATTACACTTAGAGAAACCATTTCTTTATGGGCAGATTTCAAAGGGCTTTAGAAAATATTGTTTGTTTAAACATACACAAAGAACTAGAAATGCAGAAACACTCCAACAGTGAAAATTCTAACATTAAGTGATTAAGAGCTGATTTTCAAAGGTGCCCTACTAGCTGCAGTTGAGTTTTGAGCATCAGCATTCTTTATAGAATGCCTGCCATTTTAGAAAATTGAATTTTATGCAAGGTCACAAAGAAATAAACCAGTGCCAAGGCAGGAGGATTTCTATCTCTGGTCCACACGAATGTTGTTTTAGATAACACACCATCCCAAAGGATACAGTGGAATGTGGTTATTGATAAAACAGTTATTCACTGACAAATAAAGAACTTGTCATATTTACTTCCAGACACACTGACATCAGTCCTTTTTCTTCTGCTATAGAAATAAAAACTCCCACTCCAGACCCTGATACAAAAACAACCTGGTAACTATGTCAATTATGTCATTTTGCAGTCCTAAAGCCCTGTTTGGATATTGAGATACCTGTTCAACCTCACTGAAACTACTTTAACCTAGTTTCACCCAATAATTAAGGTAGTTGCACAAGGTAATCTCTTTTTCAAAAGCTGGAATCCCAAGTCATATTTTAATGCTGTCCTATATAAGAAACCTCCTTCAGCAAGTGAGGAGTATGATCACATCAAAAGCTACACATTTAAATGAATGAATCAAAATATTTATATCTTAAGTGGACATAAAAGTGTTTATGTGCCTACCTGGGACATCATCATCTTCTTCATCAATATCTTCAGATTTTGGTGCTTTACTATCCAACACTATAAAAAGAAATTTGGTGCTGAGTTCTCATAATACAGAATCAGTGACACTGACACAACAAAATAAAAACCATACATGTGAAAAAAGCAAGCACTTCCTCAATCTCCAGTAGTGACAAACACACAAATGACCAGGTACTGAAAGTTACCAGCATGACCAAAAGGTTTCCTTGGGGACATTCTGACAGCCAAGCATTAGCAGAGCCATCTTCAGATGCTATGGGGTATTTATTCATCAAGAGTTTGGAAAAGATCAAATGATACAGAAACCCCCAGCATGACTCAATCTTCTCAGTGAAATCCCATGTTTCAATGCAACAATATGGCACCAAGCAGTGACCAACACATCATTTGATTCAAATATGCTTATGATGATCCATCCCTCTAAATTTTAGAAGATATTTTAAGCATTACTAAAGAAGAAAAACCCTTAAGTTTCACTTAAACTCTGAACACGAATGCTGGAGTAATTAAAACTTATTTAAAAGGAATAACTCTGTGTTGAAAACATTAGAACAGGTGATGTATATTCCATTCCAAACACAGACAACTGCAACACATCCAACTACAGTCATCTTAATGGCCATAACAGCCTAACTGGAACTGTACCTAATCTTCATTTCCTAACTGTAAAATTACAGAAATAGTTATACCAAATACACTCTTGCACCCATGCTCCCAAAGTTTTAAAATTAATAGAAAATAAAGAATCATATGCATAACTGTGATTTAGGGTTTTTTTTTTTGTTTTCCATTAAAACTTAACTAGCTTTTTTTAAGCCTTGCTTGGATTCCAAAGAGAATTGTAGAGCAGAAGAACATATTGCTTCTTCTACAATTGCAATAGAAATATGTTTTGTATGAACAAAGAAAACGGAATAGATTCCCTGACAAAAAGAACTGGTTGAGTTTTTCCAAGTAAAAACTTGCTTTTCCCTAAGCATTCTGCCATACACAGCTGTACACCTGCTACCATAGCATGCCAGACTTACCCATTTCTTTTAAATCAGGGCCTGCCTATGTAATCTTGAATCAACAACAATAAAAAGAAAGTTCTTCCCCCACCCTCTTCTTCCACAACAGTGGCAAATAAATAACAGCACACACACATTTCTGACTTTGTAAGTTGTTGTTAAATTTGGGTTAAAACTTTCAGTAGTTCATATGTCCTTTAAGTCAGCTATGGAAGATTCCAAAAAGACCTACCTTGTCTTGGGAATTGTTCAGCTAACTTCCTGAGACTTGTTAAGCTGTCAGCACCAAGCTGGCTCAAGATGCCTGGAAGCATTTCTGTGATCGGTTTAGCCTCTGCATGACCAGTAATTGCAAAAGTGTTGGCAGAGAGGGAAGCTTGAACCTTGGGGTTGTTGAAGTGAATAACTGTTCCATCATCTTTTATCATGTTCACCTGTTCAAACAGATTAATAACATTTACCTAAGTGTTGTAGCATCTCATTAGACAAGCATAATAACTAAAATCTAGATTTGAAATATCAAAATTACAGAACTAGCACTCCTCCTAAAGGATAATATAACCATGATAAAAGCACCTGGAGTTAACACCACCTAAACTCAAAGCTCCAACCTTGCCACATCAGGCTAAGCCATTACCTTTCACAGGTTCCTGTGTCACCTACCAGGAAAAAGTTCCTGCTTCTTCCCAGCTGGCACAGGACTCCCACTGGCTCAGGGCAGGGATGCACACCCAGCTCTGGGGGATCAGGTACCAACTGCACTGGAACACACTTCCAGTGCCTTCCCAAGCATTCCACAAGGGCTCTCAAGACTGAGAACACCACCCAGTGATCCTGCTCTCCTTCCCTGGCCTTCTGAATCCCCAAGAATTCAATCTTACAGCCAGTGTAGTGGCCTGCTTTGGAAAGCTGAAAAGCTTTTTCTTCTAGGGATGGATAAACTATTATGCAAAAAAAAAAATTGTCTGACCATAGGAAGCGAGTTCTACCCATCCAACACAACAGTGGTATTAAACTTACATGAAAAAATTATTAAGCAATATTTTTAAGTTACAGGGAGTAAACAGGGATTCAGAACTAAAGATGAGATCTAAAGTACAGAAACATCTAAGTTCTCAATCCTCACACAGCAGCAGAGTTCCAAATATGTTTTGAACAGGAAATCCAGGTGTGTTGCTTTCCTGGAGAACTAAGCAATATCCTGTCCTTTGCCCATGGGGAAATGGTAAAGGCTTCAAGCACAGTTATCATCCTGTTACTTAAGAGCCTCTTTCAAAATGACACAAATGTGTTACTCATGCTTGACTCAACATGACTCTTCTAGCTGCACGAAGCTTACCAAGGTCAACCTGCGTTCACTTGAATAAAACATTCCACAATTATGTCTCTTGCTATCAAGGTAGAAACATTTTGCATCATCTTCCTACACTGAGATATTTAAATTCCTTAATAACTGTGTCTGAATAAAGATCCTGTGCTTTGTGCACAATAAAAACCCCTGAATATACACTGAGAACTGTGCCTTTCTTTAGTTCATATAGCTCTGCATATTTGTATTAAGCTTAAGAAAACAGACCAACTGAACTGTTTCTGTACCAGAGGTCTGAAAACTTACAGGCAAACCTCACTGAATCTTCATTTGCCTTTGGAAGGGAGGAATGCACTTAGAGACTTCTGCATGCACCTTGCAATCCTGCTCCAATTAATTACCCACAGATTAAATACTGCATTCTTTAACCAAGGAGTGCAAGTACTACAGCTCCACTGAGCTCATGATGGAGAAACCTCCTCCTCTTCCCATGCATGAGGGTCACTCCCTACACTGTTATGGAAAACATGTTTTATAAATACATGTAAATTAGAGGGATTCAAGGAACATCTGAAACCTTCACATTCCCACTTACATTAACACAGAAGCTGCTTCTGTACAGTCTCTGCAGTGCTTCAAAAAACATTTCCTGGAACTACTGCAAACAATTCCAGCAAATTTTGTGCAGTAAAAGGTCCTAATTTTGATAATACAGACTCAAGCTCTTACTCAAGGTGTTTCTAAACCTTCCTTCATACTCTGCACCACACTTGCTCTAGATGTGCCTGCACAGTCCATGTACATCTACTGCTCTTCTCTTTAGAGCAAGTTCACAGAAGTCAAGAATGAAGAGAAGTTTTGTTCTGCAATGAATGCTGACACACAGCGCTTACTACCTCCACCACACACTGCCTGGCCAGCAGAACCTCCACCTTTCCTTCTCCAGGCACATACACATTTATGCCAATGAGGCAAGGATACATCATACAATGTTAACTCTCAATAACCAGATCTCTATGGTTTTGCTTGGAAGATAAAACTGTTGTCAAAAGCAAAAGCAAACCCACCACATCACCACCAAAACAATGGAGTGAATTCAATTTCAAACAGGAAACACTTATGTTTTCACTCTACCTCTTCAATGCCAGCAATGTTATTTACAGCCAGTTTTTTGAGGGAACTCTGAAGTTTTTTGTCATCAGCTGTAGCTGTTCTGTGCACCACCTTCTTCTTTCTGCGAGCTGTTCCCTGGGAAGAATCAAGAAACAACAGTCAGCTCTGCTCAAAATCTCACAACAGTAATTGCAAGTCAGGGCACAGTCTGAGCAACACCTTTTAAGTTATGAGACATTTCTGTAGACAAAAACGCTCCTCAACTTATTTCCTCTACCTACAGCTTTGGCCATGGTTCCCAATTATAAGTTTTTTCTTAAGCATAAAGACCAAAGAAACACCAAACAGCAGCATATTTTCCCTTCCACTAAACCAGACTACAAAAATACTACTTAATATTAAGCAACACATAACGAAGTTTCCCCAGAATATTTTTTCCAAAACAAAGCACAAATACAGTGATTTAAATAGCCCCACTTTGGCAATCAAGTCATTAAAGCTTTCAGAGTGTTCCACAGAGAGCAATTCTGGAATTCCTGCTTTGCAAACTTTTGTACAATCATCCTTAACAGGGGATGAGCATCCATACTGAACAAACCACATGCCTTTTTGCTGGTCACAATATTAACTACCCAGTAGAGCTCAGAGAAAAGAAACAGCTCAGTGCACAGCCAGTGCCTGGAGCAGGCACAAAGAAGACAATCCCCAGCAGGAAGACCATAAAGGCAGAACTGGAACACCCAACAGGTGAGATTAGCTGGAGCTTTCACAGGTCACAACAAGTCACCGAATTAAAACAAAGTTTACACACTGGAAACTGCTCATCCAGCCACTGTGAACTGAAAGAAACTTGCATTTCAGGTAGCTGCACTATAGGCCAGATCACACAAAACCTGTATTAGTCAAGCCTGAGCATAATTTTTTCTTTTCTTTCTATGAACTTCAGCCTATGCCTTCAAAAGCATCTCTGGTGGTTTTCTTACCTTTCCTCCTATTCGGACCTGTGCTTGAAGCTTGGCCAGTTTTTCTTGGTTCATAGTGCTACGTCTAAAGAGCAAAAACAAGTTCAACTTAACATCAAAACAGTAACAAAAAAAAGTCCCAGTCCATTTAAAGAGTACTTTTACAATTGCAGCAGGATTAAACAAACACACAAAACCAGAGCTTTAAAGCCACCCCACCTAAGCAATCCACAGAGGTCCTGCAGTAGGAAGGACCCACGTTTAGCTAAAGTGTCTGTACCACGACGAGGCACAGACTCCATAGGACATTTCATTCTGCATCAGGCCGAGGTACTCATTTCCAGGATGCCAGTTTACTGCTGGAAGTATTTAAGTGAATTAGTGGCTTCAACCAGACCCAAACCAGCACATACACCACAACTGGGTCTGGGAGAACACCTTATCTTTACGAAGATCCAGGGACACAGTCACCACTGAACTACCTGCGATAGTTTTCATATAATGAATCTATGATACTTATGACTAATACGCGAGATCCAAACTCTGTGAAGTTCGTGTATGGACATATTTACTACATGAACCTCCAATTTCATCCAATACAGCGACTGGGAAGTTTGTCCAGTGCTTCTCCCACGGGTCCGATGGGACCTTTAAAGGCTGAAAGTCCTGAAAATCCATAATGGGTGAAAAACGCCTCAAGCCTCCCAGCAAAAGGAATGCATTTCGCTGCTCTGCCCCAGAAAATCGTCAGAGATCCTCGGAAATCTCCGCATGTGCTTCGTGCCGGGAACGGCGGGGGTAAGGGCGGGAGCGGGGCAGGGAGCGGCGCACGGAGGGACCCGGCGGGCGGCGGGAGAAGGGGCTCAGGGTGCAGCCCCAGAGCAGGGGGAGCGGGAGGGGAGCGCGGCTCATCCCTCAGCAGCCCGTGTACCCGAGGCCCCACGGGAGAGCCGCGGCCCCGCGAGCCAGGGCAGCCCCCGCACAAGGGGCTCCTCGCTCGGCCTCTCCTCAGGGAACGGCCCAGCACTAACCGAGGGGATAGGACTGAGCTGCCGCGGCGCCCCGCCCGCCCCAGGCCGGCAGGGACGCGGCGATACCGGGACGCGGCGATAGCAGGACACGGAGACAGCGGGACACGACAAGAGCGGCCCCCTCACCTGAGCGCGGCGGAGCCCCCGCTGCCAACACGCGGCGAGAACAAGATGGCGGCCGAGGAAGGAAAGAGAGGCGCACAGAGAAAGGAAGCGCCGCGCCACGTGACAGGGCCGGCCCGCCCGAGATGGGCGGGACCGCCCACCTCATTTACATAGGGGTGGAGGGCATGGCACGCAATGGCTCCTGGGAGTTGTAGTCTCTAGTGAGCAGGAGTTGCCCGTGCTTCGGGGTAGGGAGTAGTGCCCTGTGACCCAAACTGGGACGCGGCGCTTCCAACCGTGTCACCACTCGCTCTGTCCATCTTAGCGAACCCTTTCTCAAAACCGCTTGCGGTCGGTTTTGCAATCCCGCCAGCTGGACAAACTCCGGAGAGAGCAGCGCGACCAAAAGGTTTATTTCGGAAGGAGAGAATAAGCCCGGAACCACCCCCCTCCCACCGCTGCCTGCTCCGGTCGGGATAACGCTGGGGTTTGCCCAGGGGGAGTAACCAGGGCTCTGGGGCCCCGGTGCGATGACTCCTATCCCGGGGGTCCCGGGTCCCTGTAAGGAGCTGAGCTCATTCCAAGCCCCCCACTCCGTTCCCACCGGCTGCCTCCCCCGGGCCGACCGTCAGGGCGGTGCACCGCCCACATCCGCCACACATCACTTCCTGGGCTTTAAAAAACGGAAAAGAAAAAAAAAAAAAAAAAAAAAAAAAAAAAAAAAGACACACACAAAAAAAAAGTCCAGCTGAGCGGGTCCTGTCCTGTCCGGAGGTTCGGGGCCGTACCCGGGTGCCGCCGCTGCCCGCGCCGACACCATGAAGGCTCAGCCCGCGGCAGCCTCCATCCTCTGCCTGTGCCTGGTGCTGGCGGCCTGCGCCGCCGCCGCCGCGGGAGGGCTCGGAAAGGGTCAGACAAACGCTTTCTTCGGGCTTTCCCCAACTCCTGTCCCCACTCGGGGCGGGTCCGGTCCCCTCAGCCCGCGGGGGCAGTGGGCGCAGCTTCGGGCTCTGGAGGCGCGGGGGGGCTTTGCGGGGTCTCCGCCGCTGTGGTCGGGTTCTGGCTGAAGCTCCTGAGGGGAGCCCCGGGGAGCAGCCCCGCCGTGCCCGGCGCCTCCGTCGGGCTCCTGGCAGGCGATGAATGGCCCTTCCCTCCGCCCTCCGCTTCCCTTGCCCTCGGTGACCGCTCCTCACCCCGCTCCTGGCTTGCCCAGGCTCTCTGTCTAATTACCGTGTCTAATAGCCCGGTTCAGCCGGGGCTGGGCATCAGCCCAGGTGGTGGCTTGGCCGTAGAGGTAAATCTCCTCCTTGAGGCTGGTTGTAACCAATTTGATCAATGACAGCAAAGCTGTGTTGTGGACCCCAGCCAGCCATTCACCCTTTAATTCCCCAGATGACTTTCATTCAAAAGATACGCTCTGTAATGTGTTGGGCAATGCTTTAAAAAACACACCGAAGCTCACCACAAACTGGGGTTTGTTTTAAATATAGAAAAGCTTTTGGAAAGTGTTTCCCAGTTAGAACAATAGAAAGTTTTTATTATTTTAACATTTTGGCCTTTGACTGAAATAGCTGAGGTGTCAATATTCCGGGTAAACGTGACTTGTGCTAATCCAGCTGGGTTTTGCTCTGGGATGTTGAGCTCGTACAAACGCGGCCCTGTGTCACGGGCTGCCTCAGCACTGGCTGTGAGGGGACAGGGACGAGGCATCCCCACTCTGCTCTGAGCTCATCTGTTTGATGTGTTGCATCACTTATGCTCATATTTGCTCATATCAGCAGAGATCAGGTAACACAAACACTGTGCCACTGCCCTCACCTCCCGGATGCTGAAGGGAGGTGTCGCAAAACCTTGCCTTGTTTTAGGCTTTCTCCAGCTTCTTTGCCACAGTTGTCTGCTGGAGACAATGTCCACTTTCCCCTGTGTCTGCACTGGGCAGTCTGTGGCTCCTGATCTCTGTGTAGCTCCCAAAATCTGCTCCCCTCAGCACCTTGGGCTGGTTCCTGACTAATCCAAACCCTTATGGATGGGAGGGGGCAAACCATGTTTGGCCATCCAGCACAGTAATTGTTAATTACTGGAACCAAGACCTCTGAGGAGGTGTTCCACGAAGAGTTCCTCTTTGTACAGCTCCTGGATCTCCTTCATCTGAGCTCTCCAGGTGGCTTTTGGCCATGTGCTGTGTTGGCTACTAAAAAAACCCAACCCTGGCTTTGCAACTGTTAAACATACACTGACTCACTCTTAAGTCAATTGACATAACAAGACTTGTTATCTGGATGCCAGATAAAATATTTCCTGCATCTTCTGTCACTGTAACACTCAGAAATCTGTATAGTTGTGTTCTGTGTTCTTTCTTGCTCTTCCATGATATTATTATCAGCAGGAATACTTAGCATAATAGCTTTAGAGCAATTAATGATTATATGTTGGCCTCAAAGCTTTTGAGTTTAGTTCACCTTCAGTGGGATTTAAGAAGCCAAATGCTGACATGTTTAATTTGTCATTCATCAGATAATAAATGTTCACAAATTGAAAAAGAACAGAGAATAATCAGAAGGCACTTCAATTTTAATATCTGTTTGGGGGATTTTAGTGTCATTTACATACATATATAGAAATATTCATGAGCATGGTATGTTTTTGTTAATTAATTTCAATGGGATTCCTCATACGACTGTGTGGGCTGTAAGTATTTCCAGAAGTCTTTCCAGAAGTGGGGCTATAGTTGTCTTTAAAAAAAGAATATAAAATGAGTTGAAAATACTCTCGAGGGTTGGGCTGTTTTCCTCTGTTAGCTGGCATGTTAAATAATGCAGCATTTATAAACCCTTCTCTCTGGCAGGTTTTGGAGATCATATTCATTGGAGAACACTGGAAGATGGGAAGAAAGAGGCAGCAGCCAGGTATGTTCATTAGTTTTAAATACAGAAATGTGTCTTCAGAAGCTTTCACAATGGTTCTAATTCAGCCCTAAATTTAATCACAGAAAAGATTCTTTTAGCAAAAATGAGGGTGTTTTAGGAGACTCTTCAGATCCCTACAGGTTATTGGAGAGAAAATACAGAGTTTTGTTAAGTTTGCTAAGGCACCACTTAGGTTTAATTACTGCAGTCTAATTAAGTGATTGAAGCCCTAGCATGTCTTTGAAACAAGAAAATAATTATTTATTACAGTAAAGAAAGATATGGTTCTCAAACACACAAATATAAGTGTAAGTGGTGCTCAATGTTCCTAAACTCAGCAGTGCTAAGAGTTCCCTAAAATTCCTTGTGCCTGTATGGATGAGGCCTCAGCATGAGGTATTTTGTTTCCATCTGCAGCAAAAATCTGGAAGTTTCAAATTGTAGTGAAGTGACAGAACCTGGTTTGGGCTAAGCTTAAATTCTAAAAAGAGCAATGTCTCTATGAAAAATTACATCTTGACTTTCTTTTCTCAGAGTTTCTTCTGCTTCTTGTTAAAATCCAAGAAGGAGAATAGCATCCTTATAAATTCTACTTGCATTTTAACTTTATAACCCAGATCTGACAATGCTGACATGAGCAGAAATTACTCATGCCTTCCAGGTTTGCTGTTTAATTTAGCTCTGCTCTCAAACTGATCCATCTGGCAAGTTCTACACTCCAGTGCAGACATTGAATTAACCCAGATGGTACACTTCAGAAGTCTTACAAGTTTCGATAACTTGATACATTGGCATTTTTGAAAAAAAAAAATCATTTTTGACAGTTATAATTGTAGCAGCAGCAGAGGAAGCTTTAAAATGAGACAGAAGAGGGTGGGAGGGATGGCAAGGTCTGAGCTTTCAGGTTTGGGCAGGATTGGTGCTCCTGCTCAAAAAGACCCTGCAGCAAGGGATGGGATGGGATGGGTGTGAACCACACTCTCCTTTCATTGCTGATACACAGATCTGCTCGCTGATTTGAGCACAGCAGCATTTCAGCGTTATTGAATTGAAGGCTTGGAAGAAACTACTACTTGCAATGAAAATATAAACGTAAAAAGTACTTATTTTTTCCTAAGTCTGACCATAAATCAGGAGATGTAAAATTACACAAAATTATCTGGAATGCATCAAATGAGATGCACCAGAGCCGGTGGTCTAGGAAGTTTCAAACCTTCAATTTCAATTCTGTAAACTCCACAATGTCACGGGATGCTGGGGATTTGTCGGTTTTAAGTTCCCTGAGGGCGAGGGCGCGGTCCCTCCGTTCCAGCAGCTGCTGCGATGGCGTTTTTGAGCGGGACGCCGCGCAGGGCGGTGTCGCGGTGCCGGGGCCGTGCTGGGGATTCTCTCCGCCCGCGGGGAGGAGGAACCCCGGGGGCCGTGCGGGGCCGGGCGAGCTGTGGGGGTGTGTGTGTGTGTGTGCCCGTGCCCGGCGGAAGCAGTCGCTCCACGTCCGGGTCGGGTGGCGGTGTCGGTGGCGGGGCGATGCCGCTGGTGGTGCTGTGCGGGCGGCCCGGCAGCGGCAAGAGCCGGCGGGCGGCCGAGCTGCGGGAGGCGCTGGGCGGCCCGGAGCGGGCGGCGCACGTCGTGGCCGAGGCGGAGGGCGGCCGGGCGGCGCTGCGGGCCGAGGTGGAGCGGCGGCTGAGCCGGCGGGACGTGGTGATCGTGGACGCGGGCAACGAGCTGCGGAGCATCCGCTACGAGCTGTACTGCGCGGCGCGGCAGGCGGGCACGGCGCGCTGCCTCCTGCACTGCGCCGGCGGCGCGGGCGGCCCCGACGAGCCGCCCTTCGAGGAGCCCGACCCGAGCTGCCGCTGGGACCGGCCGCTGTTCACGGTGCGCGGCGAGGAGCCGCTGCCGCTGGGCGCCATCCGCGCCGCGCTGTTCGAGAGCGCCCCGCCGCCGCCGCACCGCTCCACCCGCACGCAGCCGCTGCAGTCCTGCGCCTTCCTGCACCAGCTGGACCGCGTCACCCAGGACGTGCTGGCCGCCGTGCTGGCCGCGCAGAGGAGCGGGGCGCAGCCCGGAGAGACCGTCCGCGTCCCCGGCGTGGCCGAGGGGCTGGTGCTGAGCCGGCCCGTCAGCGTGGCCGAGCTGAGCCGGCTGCGGAGGCAGTTCATCAGCTACACCAAGATGCAGCCCAGCGAGGAAAACCTGCCCCAGCTGGCCAGCATGTTCGTGCAGTACCTGAGCCGCAGCATCCAGTGAAGTGCCACCCGTGCCACCCAGCCGTGGGGCGGTCCGGCCCCGAGTACTCCAGCAGGATGAATGTGCCTTGGGGCACAGACCTGCGGAGCCCGGGTCCCGCCTGTCGGGGATGCTCGGATCACTGGGCAGCAGCAGCGGCTCGGGGAAGGCGGGCACCGTGTCTTGCAGCAGCCGAGCCAGCTGTATTGCTGGGGGATCTCCAGGGAAGCAGTTCCTCAGCCCTGCCTTCTCCCCACTGGCTTCTTGTAAAAAGGGAGCTACTGGTGCATCCCCAAGCAATGAAATCTCTGTGGAGATGCAAACCCCAGTAATCAAATAGTGTGATGTGACAGTGTAAAAGGTGATGACTGTAGGGAAGATTCTCTCCACGTTGGCATGTGTGTGTCTGGAATAAGAAGATTGTTTTTCTAGAACTGCCACCAGAAAATGTCAAACTGCAGAAGAGACTTCAGGTGCAGAACTGGAACAGGCTGTATTTTTAGGATGTGACTGTTTCAAAAAAATCTGACTGACCCAAGAGAGATTTTCAACTTTACACTGCAAAAGGGTGCTGGCTTAACAGACTCAAACTTTTCTGTTTCGGGTCTAATAATAAAATGTGTGCCTTAAATGGAGTAAAGTCTTAATTTACCTGCAGGACTATTTTACTGAAAAAAACTTGGCCATGTCTTTTGTCTTCAAGGTCATTATACACCCTTAAAACCATCATTTTACACCCTTAAAAACACAAATTGCCTAAGAATGAGTGCTGTCATAGGAAAAATGAGCTAAAATGACAGAAATAAATGTATTTATTTCTGTTCTGTGTGAAACTCATAAGTCTGTACTGGCTGTGATGGATAGCTAAGTTTCTAATAATTTTGGGTACAGCTTATATAAACTTCTCCCTTTCTGGTGGATCCTTCATTCTTCATTGTAATAAATGGTGGCTTTTGATTTTAATTTTACATGTAGTGCTCACTGGGATGAAATGGTGAAGTGGGGCAGGAAGAGTTATTTCAGTTACAGTGTCTGTCTGTCTGGCACACCAGCTGCTAAGGGGCTTTATGCACTGCAGAACTGAGAAATGACTACAAAATGTTTTTATATAAATAAGTTTACTTTACAAGTCAAAATAAAGAGAACAGAGCTGAGAAAACACATCAATTAACTCAAACCTCTGTGAGTTCTCACTGACTAAGAGTTGGTATTTCAAGGAAGTCAGCACTTGCATTTAAAATCTGCTTTTAAAATTTCTCTTTAAAAAGTGTATGCCCATGCTGACCCACCAGACCATTGAACTCTTTCAACTTGAATCACTAATCCTTGATGATAAGAACAGTCCTAAATCCTGTCTTAAATCAGCCTCTCCTCAAGAAATAAGCAAAATAATTTTGGACTCTATAGAAACAATGAAAAGAAGTCAGTGAGAGGGCACTGAGGCAGTGCAAGCTTTACTAGGGAAATGTGTATTCTTGCTCCTTACTCAAGCAGATATAAAGTTGATGACATATCAGTTAATTGTAGATGGCAAATTTGTGTTTAAACAATTCTAAATGTTAATGGCTTCATTTCCACCCTTTCCTCATTCTAAAATTCATTACTGAACATTGTTAAGTAGAGATTCCCTTTCATGTCTATTTACACCTAAAGAAAAACTCATAGTTCTGCTAGTAATTAATGTTGTGGTGTGCAAAGGTGTTAATAATTCATGTGTATGAAAATTTGACTTTATTTTTATCCCCTAAATGGTGCAGAGTTTGCAGTCAGAGAAAGCTTACAGTTTGCTTTGCTTGGCATATCCTGAAAGAAATATCCATATAGGATGTTCTCTCCTGATTCCTTCCTCTCCTTCACCTAATTTTAGGCTGTTCTTACTGTTCTGGAAGCCATATCATTATTGTATGGAAACAATCTCTGAGTACTGTAGCTAGAAAATGTAAAATGAATTATTTGGGAAGAGTGAAATCAAAAATAACTGTGGTCCTTTTGCATTGCACATTATTTAAGCTGCAGTTCCTCACAGACCCCCTCTCCTTAGCCCTGGTACTGGACACATCTATCACAATTCGTTTCAGCATACAAATGTGTAGGAAGCCATGCAGGCAGCCAAAGGGTTTGCTGGGTTTTTGGGTTTGCTGGTTTGCTCAGTGAGACTTGGGCTGTAATGGGCAGAGATTGTCACCCACAGGATTGCCTTAAGCAGCCACGAAAATCCATCCTGAGATCTCTCAAGCAGCTGCTGTCATTAACCATTGCCAGGGTAAAAAAGCATGACCAGTTGTGTATCTGAGAAACCTAAACTCAGAAGAGAAAATCTCCTCCTCTACACAAGCAGTTATTGGCTGGCAGCTATAATAATTTTATCACATGTTTTAAGATTGGGAAAGCTTTTTGCAAGACAATCTTAGAGCACTCCATAATCTCTATATCTGACTTATTTCCCATTACATTTAGCCTTTGAGGAAGCCTTGACTATTAAACTGTACATGTAATAGAATTTCTTTGACAATTTTCTTTCTTCTTTTTGTTAGTGGTTTGCCTCTTATGGTTATCATCCACAAGTCCTGGTGTGGAGCTTGCAAAGGTAAGTGCATTGAATACTAGAGCTTGCTGAAATTTCTAATGAAATTCAACAATTTCTAATTGAAATTTTCTTTGTACAGACATCATGTAGCTATAAGAAATGTGAATTTTGCATCCAAAATGTAACTAATGATATTTGTATTTCATTGAGAGTGGCATAATATGGCAGTGTCATAGCAAACAAACAAGCTGGGTATGTGGCTAACCCTTAAAGGTTGAGGTAGTTGAGTGGGAGTGGTGATTTACAGCAGGATTTCTGTTTCTGTGTCACTGGATCAAATAGAACCACCTATGTGTGTTGGGCAGGCTTCAGCCCATGGCTGCCAGGCAAGAATTGCTTCAGTTACCTCCTGTTCTGAGCCTGGAAGGGTTGGACACATACATTCCATCTACTCACTGCTTATTGAGAAATGCCACCTCTCCAGAGGGAGGGATGAAGTGGAGATTTTGATATTGACCTGAAAGTCTGAAATATTTTCCACTGCTTTTACATAGCTCTTTTTTTTTTTTTTTTCTTTAGCTTTGAAGCCAAAGTTTGCTGAATCCAAGGAGATCTCTGAACTTGCCCATAATTTTGTTATGGTCAACCTTGAGGTAGGCTGCCTTCTGCTCTCTATCCATGTTCTGCCTAGTAATGAAGCATTTGGAATCTGACTCAACTGGTTGCATCCTGTTTTGTGTACATCCTAAATCCTGCACTCCTAAATGGGCATTCAGGATTGATTGATAGAGCTCATTGTTTTAAAAAGACATTTTTCAGTCTGGTTATTTTAATTGTGTTTATAAACCTGGCTCTCTGCCTTTGTCTATTTAACAGTTTGTACCTTGTGTGATTCAGTTTCCACAAGAAAGGGATTTATGTTCATTCTCTCAGTACATATCAAATATTCCTGTACCAGAGTGGGATGAGTAATGCAGATTGACAGACCAGAAAAAATATTGTTTTTACAAATTATATTTATGTAGGTAAAAATAACTTTCTTCCCTTGGAGAGTGGAGGATTCTGCAGTTACTTAGCATCTCTTCAAGATGTAAATTGCTCAGGGTAGAAGGAATCTGAAGGCAGTAACTTGTTTCTGTAAAAGGCACCATGTTTTGTTAGCTGTCTTGCTAATAGCTTTCCTCTCTCCTGCCTTGCTGTGGAAGGATGATGAAGAGCCAAAGGATGAAGCCTTTAGTCCTGATGGAGGTTACATTCCCAGAATCCTTTTCATGGGTAAGGCATCCACAGCTGTTGTGCCCATTCACAGCACTGGGTTCTTACTGTTTCCATCTAAATTTCCTGTTGGATTTCTTATTTCACAGACCCCAGTGGAAAGGTCCATCCAGAAATCATAAATGAGAGAGGAAACCCCAGCTACAAGTATTTCTATACCAATGCTGATCAAGGTATGTGCTGAATCATTTGAAGTACATTTTTAGTGAGATGAAGCTTTGGCAATAGAGAGAAATTATGTTAATTTAAAGTGTAACTGGGAGTGGTTAAATACAGTGTGAGTGATTCTCTGATACCTCAGTAACCATATTCAGAATCAAGATTCACCTTAATACCTACTAAAAGCCTCTAGGACTTAATTTGGTCTCCAGTTCTGGCATGGGAAATCATGGAATTTGCATGATCCAGCCACACATAGTTGGGATAAGGGTGCAGGACTGTTTTTCCCTTACAGATTAATCTGTAGATCTACATTCTGTAACTGTGTTGTTTTAAATCACTTTCATTACCAGTTCACCTTGATGTTTTCACCCTGAGATTAATGGTTGGTATCTCTCTGTGTGATCTTTCAGTTGTCCAAGGGATGAAGGAGGCCCAGGAGAAGCTGACAGGCGATGCTTTCAAACAAAAGCACCTGGGAGATGAACTATAATGAATACACTGAATGATACCTTTTCATCACTTCAAAACTGAGAGGAAATGATTAAACAGACTAAGAATGTATAGATGCACTGAAGGGACATAATTCCCCTGTCAGCAATGTTAGGTTAAAAACCCTGTTTGGAGTACACACACACACACACACACACACACACACACACACACACACACACAACAGTTACAGTGTTTTCTCTGCCTGGCAGTTGGCACTGTGGTGGTTCTTTACAACTGGATAATGTGCAAACACATCTCTCTGTGTGTTTGAGAAGCCACAAATATTTGGTGTTAAAAGGGAGGTGTGTAGGGAAGACAGAATTTGAGGACAATGTGATGGGAAAAACTAGAAGTAGCCATCATTTTGACACTAATCAGGGTTGAATCTCTCTTTTCTCACTGGTATTATGTGATCCCATACTTTTTACTGGGCATTCCCATCACTGGGTTATGTTCCTGGGCCAGTTGTTTTCTAGCTATCCAAAACCATGAATTCTGCCACTACACCAAGTAGAATACATTTCATGAATGTCCAAATAGCATGTGAATTATCAGCTCTGCAAATGTATTATTGTGTAAAACTGTGTGATTCATCTTTATTTGCCTTTGGGCAGAAAAGTAACTTTTTCCTTATGCACTCGCCTTTTGATTGTTCCATCAAGTGAGGGTGGGTTGTGTTGAAGCTTTATGGGGTTTCCCCTTTTATTCTTTGAATGTTTTTGGCGAATGCCTTGTCATCACATTGTACTGTATTTTTGTACCAGGGTGAAAAAATTAAACCTTTTTAAACATAAGCATGCAGAGAGTGGTTTGTGGTTAAGGGCATAGCTTTATGGTCTTAAGCATGGGGGGATATGTTTTTGTTTGTTTGTGTTTGTTTGTTTTGTTTGTGTGGCAGTGGTTATTAATGTTGACTGTCACAGCTGAAGGTTTCTCCTTTTTTATAATTAAAATACATCATTTGTTTTTCCATATAATTACAATTCACCATTCTTACTCTACCCCCACTGTTGAAGGCAATGCATTTCTTTACTGGAATTGAAGTGAAGAATAGCAGGGAGTAAAATCACCCCTCTTGACCTGCTGGGGACACTTTTTCTAATGCAGCCCAGCTTGCTGTGGGCTTCTTTGTCACGTGAGTGCATTGCTGGCCCATGATCAGCTTGTTCTCCACCTGGATTCCCATATTCTCCTGTGCAGCAAAACAGATTTCCAGACTTTCTTGTTTCCAGTTGAAGGGCTTTGGATTTCCCTTTCTTGAACTCCTGACAACCCTCTGTGCCCATTTCTCCAGCCTCTTCAGGTCCTCAATGGCAGCACAACCACTGTTACATGGATATCAGCCCCTCTCCCCAGCTTTATATCATCTGCCAGTTTGCTCAGAGCTGGGTGTTAAAAAGTATCAACCAAGGGTACTCCACGTATGCTGAGCCCCCTTCAGGCCAGCTGTTCTGCCAGATTTCCATCCATTTCACTGCCCTTTATTTGGGTTGTACTTCTTCTGTTTGTCTATGGGGATGCTTTGGGAGACAGTGTTGAAAGCCATAGTAAAGCCAAAATAAACACCACCTACTGCTCTCCTCTCAGCCACCAAATTAGTCACCTCAAGCAAAAATTCCTGTCCAAAAGACACTTGCCATAGCTTCCCATAACAAACAAAGAGATAATTTTCTACAGATACTTATTGAGGAGCCATCTGAGGACATTAAGTGGGGAAAATTGTTTATACAATGAACCCAACTTGTCTACTGAATCAATTTTTACTGTTCAGCAGCATTAGGAATTCTACTTTCCAGACCAGACTAAGAAATTTTAGGCACTAAAACTTAACTGGGTACTAAAAGACAAGGACTCAGTGGAATTAATGGAATTATTGCACATTGCAATTACCCTGCTCAGCTGCTAATAGTTACTCTACAGGCTTTATCCTCTGCTTCTCTTGCAAATTGTCTAGTAAATTAGCAATGGAATTGAACTCAGCTGCTACTCTCAAGTCATATCAACCTCAAAGTAAATCTATATAAGCCTTAAAAAAGGATTTGTGTTGTGCAAAATATTTCCTTTTTTTCCCCAGCTCTATCCATTGAGCAAATAAATAATAGATCCTATCTGATGCTCATTTTATTTAGAGCTTTAGATTGACATAACTAAAAAATCATTGCTATGGCTTTTTTACTTGCCAGCAGGGGGAGGACTCTGCGTGTTCATCTGGGAAAGGATTCAACAAATCATAATTAAAAAGCAATCTCTGATGCAAATTAGCAGGGTGCACCTCAGTGAGTTTCCATGCATGACTTTGCAGCAGCTCTGCCCTGCTCTTATCTCTCAGTGAAGCTGCAGCCTGGGGGATGATGTGCATGAAGTGTTTCTTTCTTTGCAAAATGCTCTGATGCCTGAAGCAATGTGGCCTCAAAGTAATTTTTAGAAAGTTCTTCATCCACAGACATCTCCCTTCAGTGACAGGGAGGAGCAGTGTGCTTCATTCTTTACATTTAAGACCACCCTGATTCAAAATTATCCTCCTTCACATCTTCTCTGACACAGCTCCTCTCCTTAGCACTTCATGCCTTCCAGACTTGGTACTTTGGAAGGAAGAACTTATTTCATGACCCTTTTCCTTTGTTCTTCAGCTGCCTCCTTTCTCTGCAATCCTTTCTACCCCCTGTATGTTCAGAAAGGGTGAGCTGGTACAGCTTCCCCATCCTCTCTTCCATTTGCTCTTTTCTAGAGCACACTTTTGTCCCCTGTAGCAGGATGGAGCTTGGCTCTTGCTGCCCTGCTTGGTGTCTAGCTGGGGTATCAGCAGAATATGATTAATGTGCTTTCACAGTTTGATTTCTAGGGACAGCTGGTTACCTTGTGTAAAAGCTATTTTCACATCTCTGGATTACAGGGCAAACCTACTTTTGATGTTAAGTCACTTAAGTATTTTTCTCTTTTCTACCTGTTAGTTTTATACCTGGATATTTTTGTTACTATCTCCTTTACATCCTGCTTCTTCATGATCTTGATAAGATGGTACAGATGGTTGGCACTGTCTTCTGTGCAGAGGGATCCACCCAGCAATTGCTTTTTGTATGTTGTGTGAGTTTATACACAAACAAGTCCCCAGAGCTTCAGAGGCTTGCAGGTCAGTGTTTCCTGTAGCTGTGTTTGAAGTTAATGACACTGCAGCACTGCTCAGAAACCAAGACCTCAGCTTAGTTTGCCCCCATCAGCTTTGTTTCTTGTGCTGCCCATCTGTGTGTGACTTGCAGTAACTTACATGATCAGTTCTTCAGATGCATTTAGAAATCCCCTTGGATTCTCAGCTTTTCCTCCTTCTGTGGTGATAAAAAACCCCAAGACACTTCAAAATTCTTAGTACAGACCCAGCAAATTGCCAGGCTGAATTAATCTCTTGTAAATAAACATGCTGTCAGTTCTCTTTCTTCCAGAAACAACCTACAGAGGAAAAACATCCCAAAGTTAATTAGGGAGTGCCTGGATTGCAGCTCCCATCTGGCTGCCTGGGAGCAGAGGTTGCTTTGTGCACCTGAGGCTGGACAGGCTTTAAAGGAAGTTTCAGCTGGAGACTTGGGAAACCTCTCCTTTGCCATGTTGAGCAGCAGGGAACAAAACTGCAACAACCAAGAAAGCCTGCACGGCCAGAGTGTCTCATCTGTCATCCTGGCATGCTGAGTTTGGGAGTCATCTACTTCAAACACACTTTTGTCCCCGTGGCTGTCTGCCTGCCACCGTGTCTAGCCTGTATCAAACTGCTAATGAGCTTCATTCACGCAGAGCTCGTTTAGAGCTCCTGTAATAAATAGCTCTGAAGTGAAATATTATTAAACCCCGATGAATATGAGGTCATATTGGAGGTAATGAAACTTCTCTTAACTTTTGTTAAGAGGAGAGGTATTTGCATTTATGTTATGCTGTGATATTTATTTGCAGCTGACCTGGTATTGTGCCTGCTTGGGTTTGCCCAGCCAGGAGAACACTCCAGGGCTACTCCTTGACAACCGTCGCTACAGGTGGCTCCAAACTTGAGGCCTGAGGATAGAGATTCAGAAAGCAATAAAGATGGAATTACTCTGAGCAGAGCTCTCTCCAGAGAGTGGGATGAAAAGGGGAAGTCACTGCAAATCCATGCTCATTTCACAGACAGCAAAGCCAAAAATGGGGTTTCTCTAAAAGGTTGCATCCCCTTCCCAGACAGCTGTGTAAGTTGTCTTTGGCACTGGCTGGAGAGGGAAGGTTGCTGCCTGGAGGAAACCAGGAAACAATAATCAAGGTCTGTCTAAATGTTAAAAGTCACTTTGTCTCTAAACTATTTGGCATATTAACCCATTCCCCCTTCCCTCCTTGAAGAAACAGGTGCTGATTTGTTAAGCAGTTAGTCAAATAATCTCAGTTTGCTTTTCCCCTCAAGGTTTGTCTAGAGCAAGGTGTGGCTGTGCACAGTTCCCAGGCCTGCCATTGTCCAGGGAGCACCACTCCTGCCACTGCAGCACCAATCTGGTGCCACCACGTCAGCACCATCCAAGGAGGAGGAATCTTCGGTGACAAGTGCCAGCCAGCCCCTGTGACCTGTCACAGGGAGTGGCAACAATGACCAAAGCTTGAGTGACCCTCTCCAAGCTGTGAAAAATGTCATGGCACCATTTTGTGATGGTGAAATCTGCAGTAAGTTCCTTTGATTATGGACAAAAAAAAAAAAAAAAAAAAGAGACCCCAAACTGCTCTGCTCACAACTGTGCTGGAAGCAGGGACTGGCTGACCTGTGCTTGCAGCATTCCTGCTTCTGACTCAGAGCAGTGAGAGAGGCTGTCACACACCACCCGTGCTGGCTCTCATCCCAGCACGGGGCACAGCATCAGGAAAAGTGCAGGGAGCAGCCAGGATGTGGGACAGGCAGGGAGGGGGGAGCAGGCAGGTACAGCCTGCCCATGGGATCTCAAATGGGTGGGTGCTGCTCCCGTGCTCTGTTTGCCTCCAGCCAACACTGGAATCTCCTCCAGCCAACACAGGAATCTCCTCCTCCATTCCCTTGTCTCTGTTGTGATGTGGGGAGTTCCTAGAGTTTGCACCCTCTCAAAAGCTCATGATCCCATTGTTACCACTGCAAGCCAGGGCAAAGGAGGAACTGGAGCAGAACTGAAGGGGCAGCAGTCTGTGGATTGAGTTTGGCTAAGGCTGTAGGTAACTGGCTGCTGATTAGAGTTTATTTGCTAGTGTACACTCATTTTGGGACCATTTTGCACATGCACAGCATGAAATAGGTAGATGTGCTGCAGAAATATTAATTGATAAGAACTGCAGATGTGCTCTCTGCTTTTTGAGAGTGCTTCAGGTCACAACATGACATGCTGTGCATGAAATAAGCTGCACTGGCAGCACAGTCAAATTTGGATGTCACTTTATTGTGCTGTTTCTGATATTATGAACAGTGTTCAAAGAGCCATTTGTGAGGATTTGGATCCATTAGCCCTGTTAAAGGGAATGAAATTTGCACACATCCTGGGGACACAGCATGGGCCTTACATGCTCTTTATTCCACACTGAAGTGGAGAAGAACCTGGGTGAGTGCTGCCTATCCAAACAAGGAGGATTTTGTTTGTGGGTGTCCTGTTTTTACCTGGCTCCCCTGACAACAGCTGATTTAACTGTTTTGGTGCTGCTCTTGCTTTAATAAATCAATCCATAAATTGATACATTAATTTTTTAAAACTCCCTTTTTAGAAAAGATTAAATTTGTTTCTTCAGATCAATTGCACTGTGAGAGGATGGAGTGTTTTGAATTTAAAATGTTGAGAGAGCAGTGGAGTATGTATGTTGTGCTTGATAAATGTGCTCTCCTGACTGCTGGGAGAGAGTGAGATAGATCCACATGTCAGAAAGCAAGATAAAGCACAGCATCTGCTCTACCACCTCCGTGCACTTGTGGGAGTTCTTTCCTGTTTCCTTATTTCCCATCTATAAATCTAAAATAACAAAGACCTCCCCCACTGGAAGTGGTATCAGCAATTCATGACCACACAACATTAAAACCTGGCAGGGAAGTGCACTAGGAGAGCAAAAATTATTCACTCCATAAATTATAGAACCATGTCTAAACAAGGTGATAGACAGCAAAAATCACTATATATTCTCCTGTCTCCTAATTACCTGGGTGCCTTCTTTTGGCACCACTGACTAAGAAAGGGCTTGTAGGTAAACACTGGCATTTCAGGAGTGGCATGAAATCTAAAAAAGCCTTTGGAAATTATGATTGAACAGTGGCTCTGCACTTGTGCCTGTGTTTTTGGGGTGTCAAATCAGGTGATCACTGCCAGATGCCCAAGTGAGCCTTGGCCATGGTGTGTCCTTTGCATCAAAGGTGCAGGTGTCTGCCCATGACCATTTCCACTCTGTGTTGGTGCTTTATAGGGCTGTGGGATCACAATGGTTTTCTAGACTGAGCATCAGTCAGCAGACTGAGAGAAGAGCTCTACCCATGCTGGGCTGATGAGAAGTCAGGTTTTGGCAGAGATCAATCACCCCAGAGCAACAAGAGGATTGCAAGGAGCAGGAAAGATTTTTTTAGGTGTCAAGCCTGCTAGGTTGTCTTTGAAATACTTGTTGTAATGAGTTTGGGATTTGGTTACGCTGTTGATTATTTCTAGTTGCCTACACAAAGCTGTTATTTTGCTTAAAGCTTAAATCAGGGTCTGGTTTATATAACAGTAATTTTAGCTGGGGTTTTGATGGCAAATACACATTTTCATTCTAGAAAAGGGTAGAATATTACTCTGATGTTGGGCAGTATTGTCCCCTGGGCCAACTGGCAGATAGCTCTGACTTGAGTAAAATGGAGAAGCTGTATGAAATCTGATCTGCAGAGAGAAGAGGTGCTCCTTAAGGCTGCTCAGCATATCTCCTGTGATTGTTCCTAAAATGTTCACCTTAGCTATATGCTAGTCATACAGTACTACTGTGCTCCCTGGCTTTCTACACTCCCATGACGCTGGTAACTAGTCAACTGCCCTGGACAAAAGGTAGCAATAAATCAATTGTCAGATTCCTCTAAAGTGACTGAACTGTTATAAAGCTCAAGCTGCTGCAAGGGCTGGTTGACCTATGAGCCAGTCTGAGGATCAGAGCTGAGGATCAGATGCTGAAGATCACCAGATGTGCAAAAAGCTTTTACAAGGGGACAAATTTGTTCCTGTGCTGTGTGGGCAGTGTCTGAGCCGAGTGCAAGTGCTGCACATCAAACAAAAGGCACAATGAGACTGAGAAGAAAGCAGCAGTGCTCTGGAGGACATAGCAGGGTGAAAAGACATCTGCACCCCCAAGTTTTAGGAGTTTGAGTTCAGAGGTACTGCCTGAAGGCAGAAACCCTGCAAATCCAGTACCTTTGAGCACCTCCTGCTCTGCCTCCCCTCACAAGGAGCCCTCTCCTGGGGCCCAACAAGACCTTGTGTTTGTGCTGAGGCACTTGCTTAAATCCCGCCATCTGTGCCGATTGTTAGGGAAGCACCTTCTTAGTTATGTCACACATAATGTTTAATATGTTTTTAAAAACCCAATATTTTGTTCATTCTGTCCAGGGCATCATGTTCAAAGGCTGTTTTGGTTTCCTGGAGAGGAACAGACCACAGTCAAGTCTCTCTGAGGTCTAAAAGGTTTTAAAGCTAAGAGGGTCCACCACAATCTCTTCATCAGCGCTCTTTCATATGAACGACTTAGATCGCAGCCCCTGCCTCAATTTCTGTCTCCTCACCAGGAGGAATGTAGCGCCTGGTGTCACATCGGCCATCACTAGGCTTCAGAGTTAACAGTGTTACTGATGACAATCCCAGCCCGTGCGGAAAGCGCGGTAAGAACTGCAAGTTCGGCTCGTACCCGGGACGTTTGCCGAGCCCGCGGGGGCTCCTGAGGCGATTGCCATTCCCGCGCTCCCCGCGGGCCCCCGCCCCGCCCCGCCCCGCCGCGCTCCGCCCCCGGGGCCGCCCCAGGTACCGGCGGGGGGGCGGCTCCCGCCACGCGAGCAGCGGCCGCGGGACCGCTCGCCTCAGCTCGCTTCAGTTCAGTTCGGCTCTGCTCGGCTCGGTTTGGCTCGGTTTGCTTCGGCTCGTCCCGGCTCGGCTCGGCTCGGCTCGGCTCAACGCCGCCGCTCCTCCGCCGCAGGTAAGAGCCGCGGCTTCTCTGAGGGAGCTCCTCCCGCGCCGTCGGGGCTGCTTCCCCTCGAAGGTGGCGGGGAAGGGGCTGGCGGTGTTCGGCACCTCATGTCCCCAACCGGGACCCACAAACTTCTCCTGCCCTCCTCGTCCCGGGCTCCGCGGGACGGCAAGCAGGAGGTGCCCGGCGGGTGAGCTCCGTGCCCCGAGGTGTGGTGTAACGGGCAGCCCTCGGGAGCGGCGGGGCGGAGAGGGCAACAGCAGTTCCATCTCTAAAATAAACATATCCCAGCAACGAGAGGCGATATAATATTGCCTTATCAGTAAAATACCCTCAGCCTCGCGGGAGGGGGGAGAGCGGAGAGCGGGGCCTTCCCGGCTGTTCCCCAGCTGGTGCGTAACCCGCCCGTTCCCGTCACTCTGGGCCGTGCCCTGCTCGGGGAGAGGGAACAGGGAACAGGTGACAACAACCGAAGTGCTGGGAATGGAGCACTGCCGGAATCGCGGCGCTGCTGTCGTCGTGGCTGCTCGGGCAGGGCACGGACCCGCTGCTGCCTCACAGCCCGCCCGAGCCGGCGGAGCGGACTTGCCCGCGCCCACCCTGCCCGTATAGCCCCGGGCAGCGCGCCCACCGCACCAAACCGAACGGATCCACCTTCTAATTCAGTTCATAAAAAGTACAAACTCTCTAGTTTGTCCAGTTTATGCTGTGCAAAACGCATGTGGTATTTTATTTTTCTTTTTGCCCCGCATTCTGGGACGACGCGTTGGTTTCCCCGCTGTTTTGTTTCTTGCCCGCCGCCCGGCAGTGCCGCTGGTGTGCGCGGTGACGGCGGCCGGGGGCACCGCAGCGGCATCGCCAGCACCGGCACCGGCGGCCCCACCTCCCCTGCCTCCCAAGGCTCTGTCTCCACGCTGTCCTTTCCTTCTTACAAGCTTGTGGGCTTGTGCAGTGCATCAGGTTGATCGGACCTAAGTGCAACTTGTCAAAAAAGGAAAAAAAAAAAAAAAACAAACCGAGGGAGACTAATTTTAACGTGGATTTTCCCATGTCCTGAGACAACATGACCGTCGTCTCTGAACATGGTTCTGTGAAATTCTTTGGTGGCAAATCTGGTTTTGACTTCTCCTGTTTTGCTTCTCATCACTTATTCCTCACCCAGTGCTGCACTCTCAGTTGTGCAAATAATAGTTTGCAGGGCTTAAGAGTTGCCTGGATTAGCTCTGGGTTCAAATAACGTTCTCTTGTGAACGTATTGTTTTTCCCCCTCCAAAGGTAAAAATGTCGCTGGAAATATAATTTTGATCTGTGTGTTTGTAACTGTACTCAGATCATGGGAGCACTGGTATTGGGTTATAGAGGGTACAAAATTGAATCCATACACTTCTGTATGGAAGTGTGTAACTAAAAGGCTTTTATTTCCTGTTATTTGTGCTTACTATCCTGGAGGTGGTTGTATATGCATTTACTGGGACTTCGCTGCCTTCAGGACGGTTTTATCAGAACAATTCATAGTGTAAGTCAGAAGAGAGACAAATAAACTGAATTAAAATCAAGATTCCTTTGCAATTTTGACAAAATCATGATGCCCTCTTTGCAGACCCAATATATTTTCAGGTGACAATGTGAGAAGACTTATCAGCTTTATGTTTTACTAGCAGTAGTTCTTGTGTGCAGCAAAGCAATGCATTTAGTATTTGTTAACGTGATGGTTGCTGTGTAGTAGTCATGTTTGCTGCGTAGTTCAGAGGTGGTTTTTCCTACCTTCATTCTCATATGTTTTCATGCAGCTCCAGATTAAAATGTGCAGGTCACAGCATCACAGTTCAGGGTCTTGCATCATGCTGCCTGATTGTAGTTCCAGGGAAGGGCTCTCATGTCCACATTGCCCCCCAGTATTTTTTGTTACTGGTTTGGCTGAAGAAGTAGGGTTTTTTTGAGGCAGTTCTCAACGCTGAGAAATGTCCTGAACTGGTAATTTCAGGTATGCTTTTTGCGGTAAAAATGTATCTTGTGCTTCAGGTTCTGCGTATTTAGTGTGCCCCTGGAAATGTGTGCTTAGCTTAGTGCAGTAGTGTTTGATATTCGAAATAAGCAATAAGATTTATGTTTGGGAGTATTAGCTCATTAAAAAATGGGAAGTGTGAGGGTGCTTGTTCTAATCCCAGTTAGCAGGTGGCTTACTTTGCAGCATGGGAGAACATCATAGCATAGAGAAATGAATTAACTTATTCATCACAGATTTTCTGCTTGGAAGAGGAGCATTAAGAGGCAGCAAATTAGACTTCTGCACTGCAGAGGCATCCTAAGCTGGCCCTGTCTCTGTGTGATTCTGGTTTGCAGGTGGTTTCTACAAGACAATTCCAGCCTCTGGTCACTTGATTCGGTGAGGACAGCAGCTTGTTTTTACCTAAAAATGAAAGGTTTTAGACCCAGTGGTGCAGAAAAGTCTGTAACTGTGTCCTGCTCGTTGATGGAAGGGTGTCTGCCTGAACCTGCTTATGGCCTCACTCTAGCTCCAGATAGGGTGAGTGCTACCATATGCCTGAACTTCCCTTATCTTCCACCACAGTGGAAGCATGGTCATGGCTTTCTCCATGGAGAGCTGTATCCCTCCAGAACATAGCTGTGCCCTGCCTTCCAGCTGGGCAAGGATCAGCAGGGACTCACTCACAGATTCATCTCGTGTGTTGCTCTGTGTGCTTTCGTGTCACTGCTCCCTCAGTGTGTTCAGCAGTGAGGTGTGAGGAAGTGCTCCACCATCGCCAGTTCCTTCCTGAGAAAGAGAGGCAGAGCTGCAGGGCTGGAGATCCCACGAGGAGGGGCTGAATTCCGGGTTTCTGCTGTCTCGGCCGTCGCTGCAGTGTTTGTGACAGGAAGGAAGGGCTTTGAGGAGGGTGAATTTTGTAACAGCCCTCGGCCTCATCAGTGTGCACTGGTCTCTGGGACAGGGCTGGATTCGGGGCAGCCTCAGCTTGCAGTTCTGTAGCACTAGAAATTGGCTGGCTCCAGGATTCCTAAATTCAACAGAATATTCAGGGAGTTGTGGAAATCTCTGCGTCCCCTCTTTAGGGCATAGGAAAGATAAAAATCTCCTCTTCCCTGCATCCTCTGGGAGAGAGCTGAGCTGGGTTCAGATTTTTTTACTATTACATATTTTTCTGTGCATTTTCTGGAGTAGTGTGCTTGCCAACAGGAATGGAACCATGTGATAGTAAGAGAGTGGCAAACAACATTCATAGAAGAAAGTACAAAAGTGGAAACTAATATATCTTTATTTTTTTTTGTTTGTTTTTGTTGCAATACTAAAAGGACTAATTCCTCCTTCCTGAGAATTTTATTCTGGCTCTAAAATGGGCTTTGAGGATGTTGAATGTTGTGCAGGAAATGGGAGAGGCATGGCTTGATGTTTGACTCAAGTAAATCTTTTTAACAGTCAAACCAAATGTCATTGTAAAGTTAGATGGCAAAAAAGTGGTACCTGCTGGTTCTTGACTCGTGTTCCACACCCAGCAAGTTCTTAAAAAATCTTTTAAAAGCTGTTTTTAAAGCCTGTGTTCCCAAATCTAAATGGGAATGAAAATAACCACTGACATTGCTTACAGGTTTTCATCCTTTAGTTGTTATGCATATATTGAACTTTTTTGTAGCACGTAAGTTCCAGAACAAATGCACTACAAGCATCTTCTTGTAAAGACTTCTGGACTCACTTATAAATGAATTCTATTAAAGCTGAAGCACTCAAGATGAAGAGCTCACATTTTTAAGATAATAAACATAGACTTTCTGTGTAGAGAGTTGAATTGTTTTTGTTCTAGATCTGTCAGTTGAGTGGCATTTAGATGACACCCCAAAGTCGAGTTCTGGGCAGTACTGAAGAGTGAGCCAGAGGCTGTCACAGGGAGCAGCTGTTGCAGAGGGCAGGGCTGTGAGAGCAGGAGGAAATGTAACTGAAAAATGTGCAATACTTTGAGCAAGAGCAAGCTGCTGTGGTGCTGCCAAGCGAGGTGATTGTCAATTGTGTGGATCCTGAGGAGGGATTTGTGTTTGATCCAAATTCCGGCCTGGAGTGGGTGGCTGCAGCCTGTTACTTACGTAAGGTCTGAGTGTGCCCAGGTGCTGTGGCAGGCTCCACAAGGCAAGATAATGTCAGTCAGGATGACAAATGGTGCTGTACCTTGGCTTACTGGAGAGAAAATGCACCAGACACAAACTTGGCCTTTACATTGTATTAGCCATGAAAAAGAGAGCTATGTTCTGTTATGTTTTTCTGCTCTAAATCTGGAATAATTATTACTTTGAAGCAGATATTTTTGTGTAGGTGACATCTAAGTTGCAGATGTCCTATTGCAGTTGTCTTTGCAGCATGGTAGACTTTGATCCAGGCTTTGTGCAAAACACCCTTGTGTACAGAGAGATTTCAGGTGCTTCTTGGTTCTGTTTGCTTTGCTGCCTTTCTTCAGGAAATGTGCAATGATTCCTATCCAAGGTTTTCTGTCCACTTGTGAGATTTATCCGGAACTTTAATTTTAGATTAGTAAAGATAATCTCCCTTTAATAAACTTTAAACTGCTGGCTTCGAATGTTTGCTGTTATCTTAATATCTGTTACTAACTCAAGCCCTGTTTCTGTTCTCTTTGTACACTGCAGGACTTTCCTCATTACCTTCAGTGGAGGAAGCTCAAACCTTGCACAACACTTTGTTCCCAGCCTAACCCCATTATTCCCTTACCTAATATTCTAATTATTCATCTTTACCATAATCATTGTAATCCTTTGCTTCTACATCGCAGGTTCAACAGTGTGACCACTCTCTTGATTCATATACTCACAGCAAAGCCTTCATCTCTCTCATGGATTATAGATCTAAATTGGTAACTATCGCTTGCTTGCAATGTTTATTAGCACTTGTTTATTGCTCATGCTCTGTTTTCTGCTTCTGATAAATCTCTCTCATGTAGAACAGCATTTATATAAGAGTCTCTAAGGTCACGGCCTTGTTTCCTTTATGAGCTTTATCCTTAGGACAGCACACATTGGCTCTTAAAAAATTTCATTGCTTGGTAGAAATCTGGTTCAAAATGGAAATTCATTTCTGAAAAAGAAAACAGTATTTATTTTCCAATGACAGAGCACATAAAGGAGTGAGTTTTTATAATAGAAAATTGACTTAGATGTGTAATTTGTGAACTAGATTATTTTTAACTTAAATGCACTTTTTGGGAAAAAAATACACAAGGTATTAATGCTTTTGAGAAGAAGTTATGTTGCACATTAGTAGCAACTCTCAGGGGTTACTGTAGAAATAAAAGGAGTGGTTTCACCCCATCCTCTCATCTGCCTAATTAAAGAAATGTGTGTTACTGGATGATGATGAAACAGTTAAACCGTCACATTTAAATTGTTAGTGGTCTTAAATAGCATAAGACAAATATAGGAAATTACACTTTTGGCTTTAAAAATGAAGCACATTAAAAGATGTTTTTATTGCTAGAACTGCCCAGAAGTTGTAATATAGAGAATACACAGGTTCATAACAAGTTAAATTTGCAAATGTGTCTTAGGGTATAGTTTGAAGTAGAAGTTGTTTCAGTGTGACCAGGTTTCATGGTTAGCTGGGATGACTGGAGCAGAAAAGGAGATTCTTTCCCAAATTCAGACTTCTTTCTCACACTGTTGTGAGAGAGAATGGGATGTGGAAACAGCATGTCAGTGAACACACCCACATGGTTGCTAATAAAGAGACAGGTGACCTTCCATGGTAATGGTTGGATTTCTTGTTTCTTGTCTGTGAGAGGATAAAGAAGAACAGCTCTCCATTAGTTTGTAGCCATAACCATAAGGGCTGGCAACACGAAAAGTCAACCTTAGCCTTTTTTTCTGGCAATAAATAAATGGTGAGGTATATCAGTTAATTTCTAGCCAACACTTTAAGTTTGTCCTGAAGTTGGCTGTAGGCAAAAAATGTTTCAGAGCAGGGCTTACAGTGACCACTGCCAGTGATTCCTAAGAGCAGGAACACTTTGATGTTTGTGTTGCACTAGAAACCAGTTTGAGTCTTCACCATGATGCTGGTCACAAATTGAGCACAACTGAGTGGCTCCATCTATGTGACAGATTTCAGTGAGCACTAAAAACAACAAAGGCTGGTTTCCCATGAAGGTGTCTTAGGGCAATTGGCTTTTTTTCTTTTAAAATTCATTAGACCAAAATAGAAGCTAAAGACAGGAGAGCCACTTTGACCCAGGAATATATTCTTTGGTGGCTAATAAGCTCTGATTAAGATTTTATTGCTTTAGAGCATTTGCAGCATCCTGCTCTTATGTGGTTTCTTTGTCTAATAAAAGATGAGCTCACACTGCAGGCTTTTTCCTCAATAGGGAAATAATAAGGTATCTCAGAGCTACAAAACTGCCTGTTCCCACAAAACTAGTTGGAAGTGGCTGTGTTTGAGACCTTGCTCCCAAGAAGATTGTCAATATAAGTATGCTCTTAGCTACAAAAATAGGGGCTACCCAGGCAAAAAACTAAATGATGCAAGGTCTCATGCTGAAGTGTTCTCAAGGACAATCTGACTGGCAGCTTCTCCCTCTCCTGTGTAACAGGTTTTATGTCCTGTAGCAAAGTCTTTCCTGTGTAAGTATTTTATTGAGGATTAGTCCAAGAGAGTCAAAATGGAGCAGTGGAGAGCCTCTCCTTTGCCCTGTGTGTGGCAGCTGTATTTGACCTGGTCTCCTGTAACAGAGCTCTCTTGGGCTGTGTGTTTGTGTGAAACAGCAGAGATGCTGCTCTGTTTGGAGCCATCCTAAAGGAGCATCTGTGGCTGTGTGCCCAGGGAGCAGGGGTTACACTGCCAGCTGAATGAATGGCCTTGGACCAAGAGGGAGGACAGTCCCCTGGGAGCAATGGCTGTGTGAGCCTGCAGTGGTTTGCACAGGAGCTGCCTGACCTCAGTGTTGTCTCCATTTCCCTGTGCTGCAGAATCTCCTCCAGGTGCAGAGGGCTGCAGGAGATGTGATTTTGTGGACCTTTCTCTCAGTAGCATAGCAACTGCCACCACTTGCCACTGCTCTGTCCCCTCTGCTTGGCTCCCTGAGCTGTGAGGGATCAGGAACCGAACCAACTTTCCAAGCAGCCCTGCAAAACAGGAGAAGCTGTAGGAGGATTTCTTTTTAACTGGGATCTCTGTGTTCTCTGAACCACCTCTCTGTGGGGTCCTCAGGGCTGACATGACTGGGCAGTGCTTGGAGCAGGAGTGAGACAACAGGTGGGGAAGAGGAAGGGAGGGGAGGAGCACCAGGAGGAAGGTCTGCTGTTCCCTGGCTTTGGGATTCAAGCACAAATTCCGGGGCAGCTCTGCAAACACTTCCAGCCCAAGTGCTGGTAGAGCACAGCTTCAGTAATGATCTGCCATCAGAGGGATAATCAGAAATTAGTATGAAAGTCCTTTCAGTTTCACTCTATTCACTAGAGGGGAAAGGGAAAAGTGAAATTTAAGCAAGGGGATGGAGTTTTCTTTAAAATTTTTGTGCTCTGTCTGCCTCTGGTGATTCAAGACACTGACCTGCAGCATCTTCAGCCAGCACAGAGGCCAGTGAGGGCTGTGCTTCTATGACAACAGCCCCACGTTCTGGACAAGTATCATTTGATCTTTTTCTCTGTGTTGTGCTTCTAACAAAGCTGCTCAAGCTGGCCACATTCTGTAATTGCTTTTTCAGCTGAGATCTGAAAGTCACATTTGTAGCCAGGTACAATTCTGATTAGAGCAATCTAGGAGGGTTAATAGGGGCAGCAGTGCTTCAGTTACAGGCTCACCTTGGAGTGTGTGGATGGGTTCTGGGCAGGCAGGGGTACAAAGAAGATTCTGATTCCTGTATGATTAGTACAATACCTTTGTTAAAGGTCTGCCTCTGAATCTGTAAAAGATCAGGCTTCAAATGATGAAAGTTTCTCACTATTTTGAGCCTGTGTGAGCAGAATGGAGAAGTAGAGATTTTAATTATTTTTTTCCTCTTTAGCAAGTGCACAAGTATTGTCAATGCAGAGATTATAAATGAGATTACTCTCATTTGTAGAGATTATGAGATGTGTATGGGGAAGATAGATGACTCAAATGGAAAATTTTCTGTCGTCCAGTGTGGTGATGGTACAAATCAGCTAATCACCTGATTCATAATTTTTGCAGCTGAGATTTCTAAGGATAAGGAGGCAGTAAGTGCATTGGCCTGAGTGTCTGAATGGAAGTTAGTCAGATGTTGAATTCTTCATTTTAGAAATTCCTGCCATCAACCACAACACATGGGTAGAAGAGCTGTTTTCTAATACACTAATGAGAAGAAAATTTGTGCTTGTGTTTTCTGGAGTGCTTGCAAAGGACTGTAGACTGACTGAAGAGCAGCTGAAGTTCAGAAGAGAGTTTATCAGAATTATGCTGTATCCTACTGAGAAATACTTTTGGGAAGATTTTAATACATTCTGTGCAGCTGTTCACTATTGAGCTACTGATAAATTTCTTCAGAAACTGCCCTTGTGAATGCAGTCTGTGAACGAAATGTCTGCTGCACCAGCTCTTTTCTGTGTGAGAAGGTTGCATATGTTTAATCTGAGATAAACCATTGTGCACATTGCACTGAAGTTTAAACTGGGTTGCTTTTGGTTTCTTTCCCCTCTGCTGGAAATTTAAGTGAAGTTATCATCCCTATTTAAACTGCCTTGGGGGATAGCATTTTGGTTTAGAGTTGTGAATTTTGAGTTGTTTTTTTAGTTTTGTTGGGGTTTGTGGGGTGGTGGTGTTGTTGTTGCTGGTTTTTTTCAGTGAATGGGTGAAGGTGAGACCTGCTAAGAAGGGAGGCATTTGGGCACATGCTGAGAGTAGATATTGGAGTGAGTTTTGTTCCCAAAGGTGCCTGTGAATTTGAGTTGAGGAGGAAGTTAACTTCTGTGGATGCTGGGTGAAGGAGGCTTCTGTCACTGCTTAGTGCCTTCTGACTGCACACGAGTAGCCCAGGCCCTGCTTTGCATAAGTAGCTGCTAATTAAACTTGTGCTGTCATTGCCCCAATTTGCAAACCTATAACTTGTTATAAGGAGCCAAGACCTTTGCTTATTTGATGTGTGGTAGTTTCAAACAGCAGGAGAGATTAAAAGTGTGGTATATCTGTTAAAAGGTGAAGTTTCTGTTTCCTCCTCTGTAGTGATTTGGTTTGTGTGGTTGTGTTCTGTACAACCAGAGGTGAAAAGTCAGAGTCTTACCTCTTCCCACCAGCTGTCTCAGCTGCACACATTGGAGCATTCAGGGCTGCTCATGGCCCTTAATGATTCGTATTCTGCTGTTGTTTTTTTGTTTCTGAATCTAAAAGGGATAATTTATCCATTCCAAATGCTGTCTGCACCACCACTGAGCCCTCACGTTTTATACAGTCTTTATTCCAATTGCAGTCTTAAGAGTAGATAGGTGTTGGATGGATTCGAAGTTTCCAGCTGAAATTCCTGTTTTTTTTCATATTTTCCTATTTCCTTTTGTTTTTCTTCTGTAAATGTTTAGGGAGAGAATATTTGTAAGGATAAAATGGTGGTGTTGCATGCACTAGAAGTGTGGATCTTCTATAGAAGTAGTAAAACCAATTATTTAGGTTTATTTACCTTGGAGGCTGCTTGATGAGTTGCATGGTTGGATGCACTGTCAAAGATTTTAGTTCTTGGTTGCGGTTTATTGGAGCAACAGCAGTGGCACCCTGCCACTGGAGTAAAGAATGCTGTTTCCCCATGAGAATTTGAACAATCTGCAGTGGCCATCTGTTATTCTGTTAAATACAAAGCAGTGCAACAGGTGTATTTCTTGGGTTTGGAAGTCTTACCAGCACGAATGAACACTAAACAGGATTAAAGCCAGAATTTAAAAGAAGATTTCAAAGTGTACTCCTCTTTAGTCAGCAGATATGGTGGTTTTGACATTAGAAAGTGGAGAGATAACCCAAACATATGGCACACAGTTAAGGAATACAAATGCTGAACTGCTCTTAAATCTGTTCTTTTCCCACGTTTGTCATTTTCTTAGATGGCTTCAGTAACAGATGCCAGATTCAGGCAGAAGGATACTTCAGACCAAAATTTTGATTACATGTTCAAGCTCCTGATCATTGGCAACAGCAGTGTGGGTAAAACATCCTTCCTCTTCAGATACGCCGACGACACCTTCACTCCAGCCTTTGTGAGCACGGTGGGGATCGACTTCAAGGTGAAAACAGTTTACAGGAATGACAAGAGGGTGAAGCTGCAGATCTGGGTAAGTGCCAGCACTTTCAAAGATGCTTTATATTAATCCCAGCAGAGCTGTGATGGTAAAATGTGGCTTGTTTGGAAGTGGGTTTTTGGGTTGGTGTAGATTTTAGTTGTTCATAAGTTGTGTGTGGCTGGGCCTTTGTGTCCCTGCAGTAAACTGAGGGAGTTCTCTTTGTGTCTGTCTCTCTCCTAATGTGGTTTAAGGAGCTGCTCTGCGTTTGAGTGAACTCTACACACAGCTCATACTATCATTTTATGGCCTCTACATGAGATATTTGTATCTTCCTGTAACTCATGTACCTGCTCAGCAGCCCATTTTCACCCAATTTCTGCCCCATCTAAGAGCTTAATCTTCTAATTGCTCTACACACACCTGATTTGTAAATCTTTAATAATTGCATTTAAATGTCAAATTACAGTAATCACATCTGGGTTTTCTATTTATTGTGATGATCTTGAGTAGTGAGAATCTAAAATGACGTGCTTTTTTTTTGTACTACAACTACATGATTCATTTTATTTCTGTGTTGCTGGGTACAATGTAAAACAAATTATATAATAAAAGATCCTTTTCATGTTGTAAAATCCTGACATTGAAACTAAGGTAGGTCACCTGATGTGAAATTGATTTAATTAATTTAGGGTTTTGGCAATAAAAATGTTTTTACTTCAGGCTCTATAAGCAACTAAAGATGATTTCCATTTAGTTGGCCTTTGTGAATTTTGGAACGTGAAATTTTCTAAGAATTTGTGTAGAAGCGAGACAGAAAACATCATAAAATATTAGAGTTTTTTCAAAGACATTGTGATTAAAGTGAATTAAGCAATAATCTTAATTAAATCTGTTAGAGGGCTTCTGGGCAAAAAGGGCTTTAATAACCTTAAACTTCTTTTGAAAAGAGATGTCAGATGAATTCTTCAGAGGGTGCAGTCCACAGGACCTGTAATATTGGAGTTACCAACAACACTGTTGATTTAACATTTATTTTTAATAAAAGGTACACCTAAGTGTTGGACAGTTTCCAGAGTAACTTGTGTTCTGTTCTTTTCTTTTTTTGCATGGATCCCTGACATGAGTCATGATTCAAGGACCTTAACAAAACCACTGTGTGCCTCTATCAAAGCCACAGCATTTAAACATGTTTGTGCCGTGCCTGTCCTGAGATTATATTTGCCATTCAATGTGTTCTCCAGCGTACATGAAGTAATAGTGGGGTCCATTGGCATTCCAAAACTGTGGGTTCCTATGTGTGGGAAGAAAGAGTTTTCATACAATTGGTTTTTTAAAGTATTTATAGCTGCTGTTGAGTTTCTAGGAGTGTGGGACTCTGTGGCTCCATTAAGCCCTTTGCTCTGACTTACAATTTTCCAGTTATGTTGACATTTTTTCAAATTATTTCTCCCTAAGCCTGGCATTAAGCCTTATCTGAATCAGATTTAATGTGAAAATAAGTGAAGGAGAAGGTACAAGTGTTTGACTTAACCACTTCAAATATTTTTCTAAAACCCAGAGAAAAGCACTTCTAGGAACCTGTGGTGTTCTCTTCTCCATAGACCCTGGGTTTTTTCAGTTCAGGGGTGCTTGTGGAGCTCTGAAGTGAGCGCAGCTGTGACACACTGGAGGTGCCCAAGGGCTGTGCCAAATAACCTTGTTCTGTGCTCTGCAATCTCCAGGTGAGAGGGGAGTTACTGCTGCTGTGCTGTCATCCAGAGGGATCCACCATCAGTGGGACTTCCTTTACACTGCCTGTTGCCTGTGTTGAACAGAAGAGCAGAATTTGGGTGCAAGACCCAAATTCTTGTGTTGTCTGAAAAATTCGTGCTGCCTCAAGGGCCGAGCAGGTGCACGTAAAGGCTGACAGCTGTGCCTGTAAATGCCTCTGGCCTGACTCCTGGTTTTGTTTCTCCAGCACAAGTTGATGAGCATTTTAAAGCCAAAGGTCTTGTCTTTGTGTTTGTGCTGAGTTTGAGGGAGTCTGTATTTTGTGAATCAGGGTTTGACAGGCTGTCGCATGGAATGATCAGAAGAATGCTCCTCTGTTTGATTGTGGTGTCATTCGTGGGCCTCTTGCTTTGTTGACGCTAATGCCTCCGTCACCCAAATTGATATTTTAATAATCAGTTGTGCTGTGACTAAGCAGTCTGGGAAATGATCTGCTTTGAAAAGACTTGAAAGGAATATTTCTCTAGCTTGAGAGGAACAGGACATAGCAGAGATATTCATGATGTTTTTAAGGTAGAATGACAGCACTGCTGCTGCATATGGAAACAGTAAAATGGTTCAGAGAGGGGTTTATGAAATAATTTTTGTTGCCTTTTTTCCCCTTTCTTTGAAGAACTCCAAGATCAGTTGACTGTGTTTTAATTTCAAATATTTTCTATCTTGTTTAGAAATGGTAGTGTTGTGCTAATAGAATAAGTTAACTTTATTGAGAACATTTGTTTTGTAGTTGGATGAGACTTAGTAATTTAATATCTAATTAAAAACCGTTACTACATAAATATATTCATATATTATATAGATATTTACATATCTACATAAATATAATTTTTGATTAGGTTTTTTTTATGCCACTGCCATCTGTAATAATACTTTTATATAAAGCATCTTCCTTATGATTGGGTTATAAGGAGCCAACTTATAATATCTCTCTGCATTTCTTGATGAATTTTGTATTCCCAGAGTTGCTAATTACTGTTTACTGGAGGAAAACTATTATATTTTCAGCTAGGTATGTTTTTTATTATAAATAAATCTCAAAGGCAACATTATTATATTCTTAGCAAATGCAGACAGTTAATACTTAATGCAGAGTTCAGGTTGCCTAGCAGCTAGAGAGGGCCACTTTGTCCAGATCCACATGGAGGCAGGGTGAATGAATAAAAGTGATTTCAGTTTTAGGTAAGAGCAAGGTGAGATTTCTTTTTCTGCCTTCTGTGCATTTGTGTGGCTATTGCTGGTGGGGACTAATGGTGGTGAAAATGACAGCAGAGCTCCTGAGCAACGTGGCCTCAAGGGGAGCTGCTGGGGGGCAGCCTCTGGTCCTTGTGCTGGCCCAGGCTGGGTTCATTGCATGAACTCTTTGCACAGTATCATAAATTAACTGATAGAAAATCACTGGCAGGGTTCAGCCCCAAACACCCAATACACACTTTGTGTGAGGAATTTGATTACATTTCCATTGTGTTTTTGTGCAGAACCTTACACAAAGGACTCTCAACATTGATGTGATTAATTATAAACATAACTAAATACAGGATTTGGCAGCTGATGTTACAGTTGAAACTGCTTTCACTCCCTTTGTAAAAAGCAACAGAGATTAAATTTAACTTCAGGTTAAAAGGCAGAAAGGCTGTGATGCTCAGACAGAGGCAGCATATTTAGACTGCAGTAAGATTTTTCTTTTAAGGAGCTGTTTATCAGAATTAAACTGCTAGGATGAAGGTTTTTTCTTCTCATTAACAAAAATGTCTCTGTGGCTTAGCTGCTGAAACCTGTTGGGGTGTGAGATTAGCTTTAGTGGATGTCTGAAGCACGTGTTACAGCTCTCAGGCACAGCTGGGGAGAGGGCACAAAGCAACATTGCTCTGGGTTTTTCGGATTTTTAAATCAGAAATATGACAACTGCTAATTATACTGAGTGGCAGTTACCACTACAAAACAGAAAAGTATAAAGCAAAATAAGCCCCCTGCTGTGTGGCTGTCCAGAAGGCAAATACAATACACAGTGTTTTTAACAGCTTTTTGTATCAGACATTGCCTGGATGACAGGATCATCTTGTGCAGCTCGCCTCGTAGGGAAGGGATTCAAAGCAGTAACACTGGCAACTGAGTTCCTTTTTTTTTTTCCTTTTTTTTTTTTTTTTTATCCAGTTTCAGGAAGTAAAATTAGAACACCATCATATTTGATTGTAAATTTTAATGTTAATTGCGCACTTAACCAAAAGCTAATTATGCATTTCAGATGAGAGAATCATCTATTCCCAAGGCATCCTATTCCTGTCATGGTTTTGCTAAGTTCCTTGCAAGCACTGACTTTAGGCTTGAATGCTTGCACAAAACTTGTTTCTATAAAAAGGGATAATAAGGTTCAGTAATTAAATGTATAGATGTGATAGTGATGGGTGTCTCTAAAGCACTAATGGGCCTGATTCTGCTTTTATGGACTCACAGTTGTTGTGAAATCCTCTGATTTGCTGTTTAGATGAAGAACTAAAATGGAGAAATTCATGATAGTGAAAAGATCAGGTTGATCCTTGTAAGGGAGTCAAGGATTACATTTTATTTGCAGCATTAAGGACTTACTGGGTCCCAGGAATGGAAATCATTGTGGGTGAGTGGATGTAAAGCACTGCTTCTCATGCTAAAATACAATGCAGAACATTTGACTGGAGAAGAGATGCAGTAACAGTGTCTGTAATTCAATTCCAAGGTCTTGGTTATATCTCAAGTAATAATACTTCTGCTTTGAGAAGAACTTGGTGCTCATGCCACTCTGAATGGCTTTAAGATTAGAGTTGCAAGGGTGATCCAAAGGAGAGAAATAAAAACTTGACAAATAAGACCCTTGACAAATAAGACAAAATGACTGATGGGTCAGTTACCCAACTCACTGTTGAATTATTGAACAGCCTAAGCTTGCTGAGCAGGACATTGCTGTGTTTGCAGTCAGACAGTTGACATGGAGGGTTTATTTCTGTTTATAGTTAATCACCTCAATCTCATTGTTATCTCATTAGAACACTGCATTACAGTGAAGGCCAAGTTCAACTTCAGTCTAAGCTCTGATACCACTGCATCCATCCCTGCTGACAATACTGGATTTGCTCTCACTGCAGGTGTAGTATCTCTCTCTGTGCTCCATCTTTGCAGAGTTGCTGTGCCCTTGGAGGCCTTGCTTTGTACATTTCAGTGAAATGAGACACATTCAGAGGTACCAGGCTGTATCCAGGGGCAGTGTCGAGTGTGTGTTTGTTGATAAAGAGCTGTTGGTAGTTCAAAGGTTTGGACCTTTCCTAGAGAAAATGGACCAATGCTGACTGTTTGTTCAGTAGGGTGAAAGCTGTACATGGGAAATTTCAAGGGAAATTATTTACTTGATGAGGTGAGGCAGTTAAGCTTTGAGAGCACAAATTAATTGCCAGCCTTCTAACGTTTTGCATTTAATGCTTTTTTACCAGAAATTCAGAATAGATATTTTGAAGTAATTTTATATAAGGTCTGAGACTCACGTGCCTTGAAACCCTTTCCTGTTGTCCTTGTCTCATCAGAATCACCCTTATTATGATTTTCTTTCACAATTTTATCTTCTGCATAATGACTGGGTATATTCTATATTTAAATATGCTGGGTGATCAGTTATGAGATAACACAGGGGGTGAAATTTGAGTTCTCACAGTGTTTGTCTCAAGTGAGCTTGTACTTAGTGTGTCACATTTGGTCAGATGAGAAAATACAACTACTGTGCTTACTCACATTTATAACTTTCATGAATTGTATTGTCTACTGCAGTGCCATGTTTATGCAACACTGGAGTACCTGACTGATTTTAGAACTCAAAAAAGGGAATCCAAACCCCCAGAAATGTTTTTCAGGGGTGAGAAATTGTACCCTGTAGCACAGCTGGAGTACCTAGGAATTTAGCAGCATGTACTTTGTGATTTGTTTTCTGTTGTCCAGCTGTTCAACATCATCCTGATTGATTAAACAGCATGAACTGAGCTCCCAGAGATAAGCACTAATTTTCTGTGTTCTGTTGCACTGGAGGCATTGGACTCTGCAGACAGAAGGAAACATTTGTGAGAAGCACCAGAAACTGGACAAAAAAGCAGCACATTCCTGTAGTGTGGAGAACTGGGAAGTTTATGGTTTGCTGGTTAGGTTCTCCCATCTGCAGAGCAATGTAATGTTTACCAGGTGACACTGATCTCAACTCACATTTCTGGTGAGCTGTTTTGGCTGCCCAGGAAATAATGAGAGTGACAAAGTAGGAAACATAAATCCCGTTTGGGGTAAGATGTATCTTCCCAGTAGCAGCTTAGCACCTTGCATTTTATGGCTGGGTCACTCCACTGCAGCCCAAAAGTGTACCCTAAGCATCCCAGTGTGTCCTCCTCTGCTTCTGCCACAGTCTGGGTTTGCAGCATTGCTGAGATGTTCCTCCATCAGAATGCAGCTGCCAGTCCCAAGTGTCCTGCTCAGCTCATGGCACCCTGTACTTCTGTTGTGCACTTGCATCTTGCTTGAAAATTCCTCCAGTATTGCCAGTTCTGCTTTGCATCCATTTCTCTGCTAAACAAATACTCACTGCTTCACTACTAATTTGTGTCAGGAGCTGAAACAGGAGGTGGCAGGAGTGTTTGAAACTTGAGGGGAGCAGGTGTAAGTGCAGCAGATAAACACTGCGTTATGAGCTGCTGTGCTTCATTAACTCAAGTACCTTCATGTGATCTATGACTGAAGTGATTGAACTTTGTGTACTACCCAAAGAAGGCTCGATGGTGGTATTTTCTCAGCCAGATTCTGGCTGCTTTGTCTCTCTGACAAACTCACCCAGACATCTGCAGCAGTGCTGGAGGGTGAAGCCACGGCGAGAGAGCGGCGGCTGAGGATCCGTGTGTGCACAGATGCTGCTGGTGCTGCCAGCTTTTACTGTCCCTCTGCTTTCCTTGCAGCCAGAGCAGTAAAGCACACCATGCAGGGGAGCTGTGCAGGGATGTTTACGAGGCAGAGCACTCACCCTACTGCTGGTTTGGCTTTTGCCTGTGCTTATTCCAAGGCTCACCTGCTGCTTCCCCTCGGCGCGTCCCTGGGTCGGCGCTGCCTCCGTGGCGGTTGTGAAGCTGCTGCGTGTTCAGTGCCATGGAAACTGGATCCTGCTCCGCTGCCTGCCAGCGGGCACCAAGCCTGCCCAGTTGTCAAAGGAGTGCTCCAAGTGCCAAATTGTGCTAGACTGGCATGAGTCAGCTTTGAGAAGTCCAGGTGAAGTCCTTTACCAAGGACTGCAAGTCTTTTCTTTTGAGGGAAGAAAGAGAAATAACTCCCATCAAATGTGTTTTGGATTTTTTTTAAACTCTAAAAGACTAAAAAATGTGTTTTCATTGGAATTACCACCAAGTGCTAAATTGCTTTCTTGCTCTGCAGTTTGACTTCATGCTGTACACATTTCTGTAAGGCTGGGCTACTTTTCCCATTGTTTCCTCTTTGTGTTGTGCACCCTGACTTGCTCTTGGAGAGGTTAGAGGGCACCTTTGTAAGCACTTTTGCACTAACTGCAAGGTGAATTCTTGCAGAGTACTGTCATAACAACATTTAAAATTGTGGAGTTGTATCTAAGAGTGAGCAAGTAGAGCTGGGGAAAAGTGAGGAATTCTTGTTTGCTTTTTAGAGAAGAAATACTCTTGACTGTGATAAAGCACACAGGTGCATCACTTAATTATATGGAATAGTAACACTGGAAATTTACAGCAAGCAAGGATAATTAAGGAATGCATTTTTCAAGTCTTTCATGTACAAGAGTGGAGTGATGGACCATGATAACTTCTATGCCTCTGTTACCCTCTCCTGGCCCTCACTGGGTTGTAGAACCACCAGCACTGTGAGGGCTGGTACTGTGAGTGCAGTGTAGTGAAGTTTTCTGAAAGAAGGAAGGTTGTGCTCAGTGCAGCATGATGGGGCTTGCAGCAAGCCTGGCTTAGCTAAAACACAGCTTCAGCTGGCTCTGCTGTGCCCCTCCACCTCTGGAGTCCTGTGCAGACAACTCCACTGTGCAGTGCTGATGTGTCTGAAGGGAGCAAGAGAGTGCAGTGAAAACTGGGGCAAAACTTGTGTAGAACCAAAGCAGGACCATGACAAGAAAAACCCCAGTGCCTGTAATGAATACATGAATTACAGTGCAGAACAGCACCAAGGAGCAGTGCTGGAAATGCTGGCTTAAAAGCAGCAAGGAGTGGTCCTGAGCAGCAATCCCAGAGGGGCTGGAGGGGTGGAATTGCTGTTGCAGAAGTGTCTGTGTGAACTCCAGGTGGATTCCAGCCCTCCTGGGAGTGGCTGGTGTCTGAGCTTCCTGAGATGGAAGTGGATTTATATTTGGCAAATCTCTTCAGCTGGTTTTTATACATCCTTCCTCACCAAACCCCTTCTCTAGGTTGTTTTCCTCAGTGTGAGAGCAAAGCACAAAAGGGACTTGAATGGTTTGGCTGATTATGGGAACTCAGAGCTTCAGCTGAGCAGTGTTCCTGTACTGATGCTCATTCTGACTGCTGTGGTATAATTATGCAACTGCTGCAAACCCATACCTGTTTAAGGTGCCTTAACCCAGCTAAAATGATCTTCTCTTTTAGAAGAATGACCTTCATATTGAAAACAGCATGCAACAAGAGTCCCTACTGCCAAGATATTAAATGAGGTAAATCTGTGAGAACTGCTTAGTCCCTCTTGAATTTTTGGGGAATTGGAAGTGTAAGATTAGTAATTTCCTTCCAGTCTCACTGGTTAATGATTTTAGGGAAAAGCAAACTCTTGCAAGGGAAGAATCTGCATAAAGTCCTCCTCTGTGATGTACTTTCTACTGTTCTGAGTTGCACATGCCACAGTAGCATGTTCAAAGCTGTGGCCATCATTCTGAGGTCTTGGAAATGTTTGAAATTACTTCAGTTTTTCTGCTAAAATTCTGATATAAATATGTATAGGAGCTACCTAGTGTTCAAGAGACTGCAAGAAATCTAAAGGGAACAAATTCAGTAAAAATACACCATTGTCATAGCAAACCTTTTATTTCAGTAATCTTTCACCTAAGTCTGGAAGTGGTCTTGGTCTACAGGATATTTACTGCTTTAACAGGAAATTTCACCTGAGTGAGTGGAACTTGCTGAATCTGGCTGAAAGTTGGACACAGCAGCACCTTTGTGTCAGTGCAACATCAGCTCAAAGTGATTTGTCAGTTCTCCCATCTGCAGCAGGGGCTTTGGGAATGCTCCCTTGCCCACCTGGCTGGCAGACCAGGAAGCAGTTGTGTGTCAAAGCCTGATGTTGCTAAGTGATGGCAAAGTAGCCACCTGCCTTAGCATTTACAAACCCCAGTGCTCAAACAGAAGGAAATGAATAGCTTTATTTTCCATTCACTGCATGCAAGGTGTTTATTCACTCTGGTCCTGAAAGTATCAAACATATGCATCCCTTTTACTCCAGCTGGAATCTTCAGGGCTTTCAAGTCCCTGGAATGGCAGCTGTTTATTCTGCCTGAGAATGCATCCCCCAAGTAATGTTGGATTGCCCTATAGCTGTGAGAGACACTGCAGTGAGTTTGATTAAAAAAATACATACTTCAAAAAAAACCAAACCAAAAACCCAATACAAAACCAAACTGCTTTTTATCAGCTAATACAAAGGCAGTGAAGAGGTGGTATTTGTTTAGTTGGTTATAATGTCAGAATCCATGCAGTAGCCCTCTTTATCTTTTCTCTCCTCCTTGCTTTTTTAAGCTATAGCCTATGTGGCCAAGAAAAATTGTAGCATTGATTTATTTTCTTACTATATTTTTTGTGAAAGAGGCTGAGAAGAAATACAGGTTATCAGATTTGGTAACTACTCTGGGACTGTTACCAGGAAATGGGAGAAGTAGGAGATCTTTCACTTCTTGTCTACTTATTTTACAGATATTAAAAAAAAATTTATAAAGGCTTAATTGCCCTCATGCCACAGGTGAGTCTGCTGTGTTCTGCTAAAATCTGTCTGCTCAATAAAGTACTTGTTCAAAATAATCTCTCAAAGGGAAATGCTGAGTGACTTTTGCAGCCATGACTCACTGGATCTTCATTTTTTAAATGAAAAGATTCCCAAGACACATTAGGATCTCATCTATTAAATTCTTGATTAATAACAAAAAGAGTATTAGTTTGATAGTGTGTCAAGGCTTGAGGGATTCTTATAACCAGTGTTCTCTCTTCAGAACAGAAAATAGTTCATTTTTTCACTGAGAAGGATCTGGCAAAGACCCAGGTTTGGAGCTAGAGCCCCTCAGCTGAGAGAATGGAAGCTTTGCAGTAGTTGTCTCCCTGTGGGGGGCACTCAGGAATCCAGCTCCCCAAATAAATTTGTGTCCTCCCTTCATCTAGAGGATGTGGACCACCTGTGTCTGTGCAGAAGAAGGATCAGGGGTTTTCAGGAATGAAATCTGTACTGACACCAGTGATTACTTCCTACTCCTAAAAAAATGAGCTCTTCCTGAGTTTTACAGTTCTGCCCAACACAGGTGGCCCTTTGGATTTGAATTTGAATTGGAGCAGTTTCTAGCAGGGCTTTCTGACCCCCGAGAGGCTCTCTTCCAGAGTCATGAGTGTGTCCTGTGTAGAGAAGTCTCGGTCGGTTTCTCGGCTGTTTAGGTGGCCTGGAAAGGCCCAGGGATGGCCTTGAAGAGCCCGGCGCTTCAAAGGACGAGGAGAGACTTCTGATCTTGTCTCGGTCTCGGTGTTTATTAATTGTTTATCTAAAAGATTTTCTTTCAGCCCGACAGAGGTCTGCACAGCAAGCCAGCCATGGGCACACTGCGAGCCCCCAGGGCGGTCACTTATCTTTATACTCAAAGTTATGTATACAATATTTATAATTTTTCCCCAATACCTTTTACCCTTATTAACCGGTGCACTTCTAGTAATAACCAATCCCAAAGTGCCACCATCACCACAGAAGATGGAGGCTAAGAAGAAGAAGAAGAAGAACAGGACACGCCCCAATTCCTCCATCTTACTTCTTTAGACCCCCCTGTACCAAAATCCTAAACCCTGTGTCTTACACTCTAATTAACTTATCCCTTCACCATACACCCAGTGAAATCCTCCCATCCTCATACAGGTGTTGTCTCCTGTGTCGGATCAAAGTCCAGCCACCAGACACTTCTGGCAACGTTCCAGGACTCCCGAGCCCCCCAAGGGTGGTCTTGGTCCCTCTGCACATCAGTCCTGAGGTGCTGAGATCCCACAGTCTCCTCTCTTGGGAATCTCGGTGCTTTGGTTCTCGGCTTTGGCAGTCCCAAAGTGTCACTCAACTCCCACAGGCAGCTATAAAATCCTGTAAGTTTAGCTTTGCTCTTATGATTGATCTCTTCGTTCACTCTGAGTAATGAATGGAACAGAAAATTGTGTTTCTTTGTTTTATTGAGTAATGAAAGGGAAAATTGTTCTTCCTTTACTAAATAACCATTGCCAAAAATAGCAATTGCAAAAATACCTGACTATATTTTATCTGTCTCCTCTTCCTTACTATTATTTTACTACACTAAATGCAATCTTTTTTTTTTTCCCTTTGGATTTCTTTCTGTCTTTGTGCCCTGAAGCTGCAAACAGCAAATTTTGTGAGTCATATAAATGTTCTGAGACATCAAATTAAGTACAAACTGGAGAATGAGTTCTCAAAAGGTTGTGAATGCTGCTGACGTCAATCTCAGATAGAAATAAGAAACAAGATATGGCTGGCAGATCCTGTGAGCAGGACTGTAAGCACACTTATGCTAATTCTGTTGTTGGAGGAGAAATTGTGTTTTTATAAATTAAGGCGATAGTCCCAACTGAAGACTTAGCAGGCATTCATCTCAGTAACTAGATGATCTTGAGCTTTCATACTTTATGCTGAAATTTGCCTTCAGCAGATTCAAACAAAATTGCTTGGAAGTGACTAAAAAGAATGGCAGCATGCTTTCTGCTTTTTCAGCTTGTAATATAATTCAGTTTTCCAGCTCTGCTTCTGCAGAATTCCTCCTTCAAAGTGACATTGCAAAGTATGGGGTTTTCTGATGAACAGAAGGCTGTGATGAACCTAGTTCTGAGATTTTTCTTGATTGTCTCTGGCAGAGAGCAGAATTTTGAAAGTAGCAAGGAGTCATGAAAGTCAATATGTCTTATGAATTATTTTGATAACATGAAACATTTATCTTGCAGAAAGCTGCTAGTAATACTGTTTTTGAAGTTAAATGCATGCAGATTGCATATCCATATTGATGTGATGATACTATTGAAACTTCCTATAGGTGCAGTGAGAAGAGTGCAAGAAATTACTAAAGGAAAGGGATGCTTGTTCTGTGGAAACTACAGGGAAGTTATTTGTTGCTAGCTTATCAGTGCAGACTGTTTTTATGTGTGGGCATGTTTTGCCTTTAATGAGTGCAGCAGTTCAAAACTGACAGATAACTGATGTGCTTGTTGACTTCTTTATCCTACCTCCATTCAGATGGTTCCCTGGAAGCCTGCATCCAGTTGTTAATTATTAGTGCTGCAGTGGTCACTCTGACTCTAGATGTGTTTTGACCAAAGGTGTGTTTCCAGTGGTGAAATAGGAGATAAAGATGTTTAGCCCTTATTCAAAGCAAGCTGTCTTTTGGAGAGGATCTTACAGCAGCATGTACAATAGTGCCAGGTTCAGAGAATTGAGTGAAGTGAAGTGAGCCCAGAGGTATTGAAGGAGCAAGGTAATGTAATTGCTGCTTAACTGGATCAGGGCAGCAGAGGAAATGCCTCCACCAGGTATCTGTATTGCTGTGCTCAGGTGCCTTCCTGATGCTGTGAAAAACTTTTGACAGATTTCTGTGGGAAGTCAGTTTTCAGACTGGTGGCACAGCAGGTATCTGGGTATGAAATATTGCAGTCAAGGCCAGCATGAAAATAAACAAGAAATATCCCTTCAAGTTTAGAGATTAAATACAGGCTGGATTTACCTGCAGGTAGCCAGCAGGAGCTCAGCAGGAAGGTAATGAAGTGGGACTGTCTGGCTGGGTACTCAGTGCAAAATATGCTTTTGCTTTGATGCTGAGGAGAGTGCAGGGAAAGAAGTTCTGGCTCTTGAAGAATGTGCACACTGTTCTGGGAATAGAAATAACAAAGGAGAGCAGCTCCATGGGTTGGTGCTGCTGCCAGCTCAGGGGACACCAGAGTGAGCCTGTCTCAAGGCTCAGGGTTCAGTCACAGGCTCCTTCTGAAAGGGGGACCAAACTCCATCAATTTGCAGTCATTTTTCTACCATAACTCCTTGGTCACCACTGAAAGGAAGAAGTAGGCAGTGGTGGGAAATAATGTGGTTGAAAAGGTATCAGCCACCAAGATAGGAGATAACATGTCTGAGGTATGTGCTGACAGTAGAATTCTAAGGCTTCTGCCCAAAAATGGTCAGAGATCATCTGGAATTCACAGTGTACAATTTCATCAGTGAGCAAGGGACCTCTGAGGGATGAGGTTCTTTAAATTACACCTGTAGGGTTAAAAAAAAGTTTTAAATTGAGAGTCTGTGAGGGTTAAAAAAGGGTCTTGGGAATTTGCCTGATTCTGAGTGGAGGAGGATGAGAGGTTTTAGTGTTTCAGTTATAGGAATATTTTGGTAATGCAAAGGTTGTCCACCACAAGCTGATGTATTGCAGATTGCCTTCTAAGTTAGGAAAGTGTTTCCCCTGTTACATTTTCATAATTATACTTCTCTGTGATTTTATATCTATTGCAGAAACATCCATTTCAGATTGCTGTTTAGATCAGAAGCTTCCACTGTTCAGGACAGGATGCTGAAACACTTCAGCTGCTAATCTGAGCTGGCATGGTGATTTCTTTACCCCATGGTGGTTCCTCTACCCCATGGTGAATGAGCTAGAGACAGTGAAGCATTTCTATTTCCTGAAGCTTCCTGTTTCTGATTAACCAGCATAAAAATTAGTATCTGCTGAATTGATGCTTATCAGAATTCCTAAACAACTCTTCTGCCTCCAGCAGTGACACTCGATTATGTTTCTCACTCCTAAGCCTCTTAGAGGTTTAGCATTTATGAATCCCCTCTAATACTTTGCTTGACACATTTGGTTAGGCATATGACAGTGATCAGCTGAGAGAAAAACAAGTCATCTCATCAAGTACAAATCGAGGCTTCTGGTAAGGAGGGTGGAGAGGCAGGCTAAGGTTTCCTGCTGTTTGAAGTCAGAGTAGAACAGGGCTGTTAAAATAACTGTAATGCATTTAATATAAAAACAGACTATGTGTCCCCTTCCCAGGCAGCTTCAGAGCCCACCACAGCTGGTTTTGTGAGGAGGGAGGAGGGAGGCTGAGGACTGGGTGACTGAGCAGAGGTGTTTAGCTCTCACCTGGTGCCTCAGGATGCTGAGCACACTGAGGGTGTGTATCTCACACCTGATGTTGGTTCTGCAGCTAAACTGTGTGGTAAAACCCAGACCCAGGGCTCTGAAGGGCTGCCCCCCCAGTGCCTCTGCAGTGCAGAGTAGGTGATCTAGTGATGAGGAGGCAGCCCTGGTGCTGACTGGGGTGGTGGCTCCTGCAGCCCCTTGGTGCTCACTCACTCCTGCCCAGAGAAACTCAGCAGTGCTGCGGAGGTGCTGCTCAGCCAGCCTGGGTAACCTCTCAGCAGTGGCTTCAAAAGGCTCCTAAGCATTCCTGCAATGCCAGTGATGTTAAGAAGTAGTTGGTGTTGTAAGCAGGTGCTTCCAGCTCAGCATACCTCGACAATTTGACAGCAGCCAGATGTTTAACTAGGTGGAGTAAGCGACGACTCAAAATGCCATCATATAAATCTTGCAAATGGTACCACAGCTGAGCCTCTGGGTGTGCCTTGTGAATTGTGATTTCTCAGAGGTCCTGTTTGATCAGAGACTGAACTCTTCCTTTAACCTGTGATTGGATCCCACAGAGACAGCAGGTATTGTGATGCATCACTAGTGACTAATTTCAACAAGTCACTTAATTGCTCCTTTGGAGCTACACTAGGCTGGTTGAAAATAGTTAAATGTTGGTGTTTTAGTGGAAATTGTCCTAATATTGCTGTGAAATGGAGCTGCAGAAAAAAGCTTCCTACAGCTGCACAGTCTTGCTTTGGTATACATTTCAGCCAGCATATGGTATGCATTTTAACTGAACACATGGAGAACTAATTTGATTTGAGTTGATTGATTTTGATTACTGGCATGAGGATATGCTAATGAGAAACAATCCAGCATGTCTAAAAGATTGTTTAAATTTCTGGCACAGCTGATACATATTTGTATCGTATGCATGAAAAGTAGGGGAGAAAATGTTGTCTATTTGGAAATTTTTCTCAGTGGTTACTCTGTGGTGAACAGGAGGAGACACATTATTCTGATTGCAGCTTGACAACACATTCTTCTATCAGTACCAATTAGGACTGCTTGAATATATCTAGCTAGGACAGGTGAAGTTTTTGCATCAGGAAATGGGTAATACTGGTAGCTGTAACAAACCTCAAGCCATTTATCAACAAAACTTCTGCTGTGGATCAGGAGGTGAATCTAAAAAGTTCTAGAAGGAGGTTGTTGACTAGAGATGTGTGAGGTCTAGGAGACCAGCTCAGACCAATGTCTTTGAAATTGGTTTGTTAGTTTTCAATTTACTGGAGCCTGTTCAGTGTAGATGTTTGTGTACATGTTGCTTAGGGAGAAAAATCGTAATATCATAGTGGAGGATTTTCAGAGAAGGTGGATTATTGCATGCAACATCTCAAACCTGAGGCTAAATACTTTTACTTGTGAGCATTCAGTTATAGGTAGGAACCTTGCTGTTGTTTTGTGTGGGTATGAACCAGCCAAGGTATGAAGTGCTGCTCTTTGAAAAGAAGCAGAACACCTTCCTTGATGTATTTATTCCTCCTGCACTCTCAAAAAGTCACATCAGCTTATGTAGATTGGGGTCCTGCAAATGCTGATCAAACGTGCATCACTCTAAATGTACAACTTAAGGCAGTGGAGCTGGTTGTTCTGCCCTAATGAATATGGATTGGAATAAAAATCTTTCCAAGTGGTCAGTAAATGAAGCTGTCATAGAGAGTCAGTTGCTCTCGTTATGGGAGACTTAGAATCACAGAGCTGGTTAGGTTGGAAAAGACCTCTGAGATGAAGTCCAGCTGTTTACAGCTGTTTACCTCTGAGATGGAGTCCAGCACTGCCAAGCCCACCACTAACTCGTATGCCCAGGTGCCACATCCACTTGTCTTTTAAGTACACCCAGGGATGGTGACTCTGCCACTTCTGTGGACAGCCTGTTCCAGTGCCTTACCACCCTTCAGTGAAGAAGTTTTTCTCAATATCCAATTTAAACCTCTGCTTGTGCAACTTGAAGTTATTTTCCCTTGTTATGTCACTTTTTACAGGAAACAGAGTGACAAGGTCCTCCTGGGTCTCCTTTTCTCCAGGCTGAGCACCCCCAGCTCCCTCAGCTGCTCCTCACTTGTGCTTCTTCCCCAGCTCCATTGCTCTTCTCCAGACATGACTGATATCCAAGCCCCAGAGTGATTTCCACCTAGCCAAAAATACCCACTTCATCAAGGAGCTATAAAATCTTATTTATATAAGAACATTAAATGATAATCCACCACATAGTAATTGATAGCAACTGATCTGAGTGACTTATGCAAATAATCACTATAGACACAGCTGCTGCAGGAGAGGAAAAGGAGTGGGATGCTTTACAGCCATCTCTGCATGATGTTTCTCACACAGGACTTGAGTAATCACACTGCCTCTGTGCAGCTACCAAGGTGAGCCATATAAATAACATTTATTTGAGTAAACAGGAGCCTCCTGTATTAAACCTGAGTTGGAGGAGGGGAGCTCTGCTTCTTTTCTCCCTGCTCTGAGGTTCTGCAGTGGGGTCAAACCTTCTGTGTAGGCACAAAACTACTGCTCAGGGAGAAGAAATTCACAGGTAGGATAAGCACAGTGCCACAAATGTCAGAGCTGCAGTTGCTTTGTCCCAGAGCAGCTCCAAGGTGATCACAGTGCTTGCTGCACTGTTGGCAGCACAGCTGGCAGTACTGCCAGTGAGGCTGCTTTGGGACTCTGGAGTTCTCTCCCCTTCAGGCACTGTGATGTGTGAGAGGAGGAGATGGCACCCCTGAGAAGCACAAAGTCCCACTGATATGTGACATGTTGCTCTGTTGCTAAGTGGAGAGTTCTCCTTGGGTACACAACGACACAACCTGGCTTTTCTGCCTTTGCTGTGTGCTGTGCAGGAGTGGTTCATGGGATGTGAGCACAGTTTCTAAGATCAGGAAAAGCTTTGCTGGTATTTAAACTGCTCCTGTCAAGCAGCAGGGTGGTATCTCCTCCTGGATGTAGCAGGTGACAGCCTTGATGTGTCCATGAGGCAGTTTCTATAGGATATTTGGAAGGTATAGCTTGTCAGTTAACACCTGTCTTCATTCAGGTGGGTAAGCAGATGGGCAGTAAAGGCAAATGAACCATACTCTATATATGAACCTGTCAAACCTAATTCTTTGTGGCCAAAACAATCTGTATTTCAATGTAACACCTCCAATCTGTATTTCAGTATGAATGAATAGCTACCTCCAGGCTGGTGTTTCTTTTCTATTTTTTTTTCTCCTTTTTCTCTTATATATTAACTCTTCATTCCTAAAGAAGAACACTAACTAGTTCTAGAATGGCTTTGTCATGCTATATCTATAGATTCCTGTCTCTTACATGCCCCCAGACTTCACCTCTTCTCTGCAAGGACAGTTGGGATAGAAGAGGATCCGTGGCACTGGAAGTGGCCAGAAGTAATCCATGGAGTGGGAAGGTGTTCATGTAACTGGGAGGAGAATCCTTGCTGGCCAAAGATCAGTGAAGAGAGAAATGTTCTCACAAAGACTCCGCAGGACTCCTAAAAGGCCTTGGCATGTGCCCTTGTCTCCCCTGCTTCAGCACCCTGTGCTGAGCTTTCCTCATTTTCTGAGCTGCCCATCCAGCACTGTCCATTGGAGTGACAGGAGCCTGCCCTGTGATTGGCAGGGTTTGTCACTGCTGAGCAAGTGAAGAAATGGAAGAGCAGCTGCTAATCTCAGCTGAGCTCAGACAAACCCAAAAAACCTCAGCTCCTTCAGCAGTGGACCTGGGAGCAAAACCTGGATCAGATGCTCTCTCTGAAGTTACATTGGAAAACTGTGCCCAGAAATTATTTCATTTTCAGATTGTGGGAACTATAATGAATTATGAATAGCAAGTTGGTGACTCCTGTGAACAAAGAAATTCTGAAAAGTCCTGTGCTGGTTTATTGCAGGTTCCCACACAAGAGGATGAATGAGTTTGCAGCAGGGAAGGTACAGGTCTGTGTTTAAGTATTCAATTTTGTGTTGAAAACACAAAGCTGGAAGGAACAATAGTGTCCTGGTAACTTGTGATCCTAATCTTCCTTACAAGATTGTAAAACTGTTTACCCTGGCAGTATCAAGTTAATATAGCACATTCTTTCTGAATTTCTTGTTTTCCCTTTTATTGCAACAATGTGTTTGCAAACTCTCTGATGTTATAAACTGCTATTTGAAACCCTGTGATCCCATTCAGTAAAGCAAAGATGCTAATTAAAAGTATTTTTACTATTGTACCAAGTTGACTTTTTCCTTCATTTATTCATTTTCTTTGTTTTAACAATCCTATTAACACCTGAGAATTCTGACCTAAGCACAGTCTAATTGGGACGCAATGTGAAGCCTGTGATTGTGTTTCTCTCCTCATTAGAGTATTTAATTAATTTTATTTTCATCAGTTCTTCCTGGAATCTGAGTATGTTTGCAAAGTAGCTTTTCAGTGACCATGTGGATATAGAGGTGGTGACAACTCTGCTTTTTCAGAGTGTGGATACAGTTCTCAGTGCAGCCTGTGCACTAAAATCTGCATTACCATGCTGTGTAATTGTCCAACATTCAGATCATGGCGCAAGCTGACAAATAGAGAAGCTCCAAGAGGAGGATGCTGCTGCCTGCTAGAAACTTCTGTCACACAGCAACAAATCCTCACCTGGGTGTCTTGCCTGCATGAACCAAATGCATCTTTGTCTTTGAATGTCTTAAGCTTTACCAGATTTTGTCATTAATTTGTGGCTGCTGAGTTTGGCCAAACCTCTGGAAGTGACAGAAGAAACTCTGCACAATGATGTAAAAACCCCAACAACCAAAAAAACCCCAACCCACCAGCAGATGTAGAGGTCTCTGATTACCAAAATAACTAATTGAGCTGTTTTCCTCTTTTAAAAACTTGAATAGTGAAATGGGTACAAGTCCTAGGCCTAGTGAGATCAGCCAGAGTTCTTTGGTCTCACTGTGTGACAAGGATAATATCACTTTATCATCTGCAGAGTCTGAGTACCTTGGGAATTGCAGATTTAGAGAGTCATTCAGGCTTGAAGGAGAGACTGCCTGAAGACCTGCTGATCTCTGTCACAGATGAACAGACCTGTCCCCTGCCCAGGGAAGCTGCTTGTTTTGCCTTTTTTGAAACAAGCCTTGTAACATCCTGGGATGATTGTTGTGCTTAACCAAATACAGCTCATCTTTCCAACAGTTTATGATCAGTCAGCCTTCCCATCATCTTATTTTGCTCTTCTTTTGGCTCATTTCAGCTTGTCCCTTGTTCCTCAAATCTCCTTCCCTGAAATGACAGATCCATTCCCTCCAGAAAAGTCCCAGACTATTTCTAGTTTCATGTCTCTCATTTTCTTTCATGGGCACAGAGATTAACCTCTCTGTTTGCCAGGTGCACTTTGAATATCTGCTATTTTTCTTCTTTCCACACTAAAATGCCACCTCTTCCCTTTCTGAAGAGCAGAGCATGGATGTGGCACTGAAGCCAGTGTGGATGTAAGGTGGTTCCTGCAGCTCATGTCAATAAGATGTTTTGAAAGAAGGGGCCTGTGTGGAGGTTGGTTATGTTTGCATCTCATTTCAGGAGATAGGCTGCAGCTCCCCTGCTCACTAATTAAAAGGAGGTAAACATGTTGCCTGTTCTTATCTAAGAATTTTTATATATAACATTTGCTGCCTGTTGATGTAACTGCCCTAATGAATGCAGGGCGATTTGATGTATCATTAGTGATATGGAAGGACACTATGAGATTAGAACAGAGTGTTTATTCTCTATCATCTGATACTTATTGCCTGACTGTTTGACTCCAGGAAGAGTACATAACATGGATGAAACTTTGCTGCATATTTACTTTTGTGTTACTTAATGAAGACAACTAGAATCCAGGAAATTTTTAGTCACTAAGCATCAGGAAGACTGGCAGAAAGAACTGATTAAAAGTTGCAAAGACTTCTTGTTGAGGGTTAGATTTTAGGATTCCCTTCTTTCAGCTGGAGATGTTGGCAAGAGATGATCTCTGATGTTATCACACAGTTTGCTAAAAAGGCCTGGCTGAGGTTGAGAGTTATGGGAGCTCTCAGTTTGTCCTGGTAGGACAGGGATGAAATCTTCCACTTCCCCTCCAGGCTCCATATGAAGAACTAGCAAAAGAACACATCTGAACAGTTTTGGATATTATTGTGGCTTTCATAATTTTTCAGCTGGCTCGGAAGGTGTAAAGAAAAGCTGTGGTCAAGGGAAATTACTTCCATTGGGAAAAATAGATGGAGAAAGTAGACCTTGGTGCCATGTGAAGAGAGACTTGTTTTTTCCTTTCAGTTCTTTGTATTAATTTTATTAGTGCTTTAAATGGGGATACATTTTGTTCTCTGCACTCTGTTCTTGTGACAGTGGTGTTTGTGATATGAGCATAGCAGTGAAACAGCAACTGCTCCCTGAAGGAGCAGGAATCACTCTCCTCTGCAGAATGGGCAGAGACTGTCACTGCCTGAATCCTGGCATAAAGCATCAGGGTAAGCTCCAGACAGCCAACACCAAAGCTTCCCCTGCAGCTCTGAAGCCTCCAAAATGGTGTTGAGTTATAATTCTTTGATGTCAGAATAAGGCAAAATAGCAGCAGGCAGAAAGTGCATTTAATTCAATTGTAGTTTCATAATGTTTTGAAGCAGTTATGCTGTTGCTGATGTCCCCTTTAGTGAAAGTGTCTCTTGCTCACTGGCAGATCTAATTCTGCTCATTTACGCTTTCCTCCAAAGTTTGCTTTTGCACTTTCATTCCAGAGAAGTGATTTGGGCAGGGGTGGGACAAAAACAAAGTCCTGAGAGCCCTTTCTTTATCTCAGTCGCAGTAAATAAATTGTGCTGCTCCAAACATCAACTTGTTGCACCTTCTCCAGACACATCACTCAGCTGCACATGAAAGCAGAGCACAGTCTGCCCAGAGGTTACTGCTTGCTAGGGAGGCTGCTTTCATTTGATAAATATTTCAGTGTGTGTTTTTCCCAGTGTAACACTACTAATTCACTCCTAAGCTGGGAAGTGTTTCCAGAAGTGCGAGGTAATGGAGTGTAGATCAGCTCTCTTTGCTGAGCTGAGCCAGGGGTCCAGAGAGTCTGATTTCAATTTTCTGCTGGCAGAGGGCCTGGGTGATTTAGGAAGCAGCATAATGCATGAACTTGTGCTTGTATTGTGCCCGATACTGTGATTGCTTCAATTACAGATTGGTTGATAGACCTTTGCTTGCTTGGGGTAATGCTGTGCAGTTTCCCTGTTTTATGAAGCTGTATTAATACAAAATTGCTAAATATAATGAAGACTGATGCCCCCATGTTTTTGTTGATCTGTAAAGCATTGTACACATTTAGTGTTCTGTACAAATATGATCTCATGCTGTCTCTGTTGCTTATAGACTTTTTATTAGCTTTAAATAAGACAGTTTAGAGTTGTCACTAACAGCTTTTTTAGAGACTCCTTTCCTTGAGCTGAAGTTTGTGTTTTGAGAAACAGATCTCATGGAAAAAGCTATGTGTTGTGTTCCTCTTATCTAGACATTTAATCTCATTTGAGAGAAATCGGGACCCTGCATATGCAGGATTCTTTGATGACGTCACTGGATGCAGACAGGACCTTATTCTTCAGGACTTATTTTATATCAATCCCCAAATTTGGGCTGAGCTGAGTGGTCCTGTTAAGTAAAAGCAGCAGGCTGTGCTTGGGAGCCTGACCAAAGCCCCACTGTTGTGCATGGCTGGGGACAGGTGAACCTGGAGACATGGAGCAGCATATTGCATTTTTATAATGCCAGCACCACGTTTTCTTCAGCTGGGAAATCTGCTGTCATTTTGCTGTGTCTTTCTGAAAAGGTGAACATGAAGACGTGCTTGCATCAGGAAGGTTTGAGCCACTCAGGCCCTTGATGTGTCCACTGGCCAAAGGCAGTTTGGGGCTTAGCAAGAGCAAGGGAGGTGGTGATAAATTGACCAGGAAAAATGAAACAGTAAAAACAGCAAAACATCACATGTGTGTGTTGAGGAATATTTGCTCATGGCTCTCTTTCCAAATGGAAAAGAGAAAGGAGCATCACCACAAGGATGGGTGAACTTAAAACAGTGCTTGAAAGAACCTCACACCTAGAAATGCATCAGCTGTAACCACTTCTGCCCTGAGGTGCTTCCTGGCGTCCTTGGGAGCCACCTGCAGCTGCTGCACAACAAAATTTCTCTTTCAACATCTTATCTGTGTGGTTATAATAGAAAGCATCATGGTAAATGGTAGAAGATTATTTTCTTTGTCTTGTGCTATTACTGAGCATCATCACACTTGTACTGTTGTGGCTGACAAAGCACTTCAATTCTAAGCTTCTATTTTAAGATGCTTAGGACTACTCCAAAATAGCTGTTGTTAGCTGAAAGTCTTCCTTTATATTCTTAGCAGAGATGTGGGTTTACTTGGAGAGTTTCAAATTCCATTTGATTTTTTTTTTACATTTATTGTGAATTTAAACATGTCACCAATATATCAAATCTATTTATTACATTGCTTTTCAAAGTATGTGCACATTTCTGTCAAACAAAAACACATGAGAGAGAGGAATCTATGTTTTTGTTAATTCTAGCATTTAGAAAATGTATTTCAAACTCCATTGAAGTAAGATATGCACTTTTTAATTTTCCTTTTTATTTACCTTCTGGTTTATGTGGTTCAGATTGCTCTTGGGTTTTGTTGTCTTTAAGCTTTCATTCTACCTTCTTGAGTGCTAGAACCTTCTTTATATTTTTGCTTAATGCTCACCTGAATACAGCAGTGGGTCTTTTTTCCTAATCTGGGAGATAATAATTGAAAAATTGCCTAATCTACTCTAAATTTCCACCAAATCATGAAAAATGACACACTGGGATTTTAAAGACCTTAAAACAATATTATATTTTCTTTTTATTGGCATGTTGTTGTTAATATAAATTAAGCTTGATTATTTTATTTTTGCCTTGCTGCTGCCCTTCAAATTAAAACACACATTCTTGACTCATGGTTGTAATTCAATTTGGTATTTTAATCTCAAAAATATCATGGACAGCTTCCCAGAATTTCTGAGCACTTTATCTTAAAATTGACCCTGTTGACATAATATCTCTGGGGGGTTGTTGTGAAGCCTGAGGCTCGGATTTAGCCTTAATCCACTCCTAAATAAGATGAAATCTTCCCTGGATAAGAAGAACCAGCCCTCAGAGGGATGCTCCTAGCAGAGTACCAAGTTATTTTTTTACAGTTCAGACTTGCAACAGGTATTTTAGCACAAAGACCTTGATTTCCCTAAATAATTGCTGTGGTGGTGTTTGCAGGAGTCCCAGGATGAGGGAAGAGATGAGAATCTTGACTCCATGATTCAGAAGGCTGATTTATTATTTTATGATACATATTATATTAAAACAAAATTATATATTTAAAAGGATATATATATATTATATCCTTTCTACTAAAAGAATAGAAGAAAGGATTTCATCAGAAGACTAGCAAGGAAAGGAAAAGAATGATAACAAAACCTTGTGACTGCTCACAGCCTCGACACAGGTGGCTGTCATTGGTCATCAAGTAAAAACAATTTCACATGCTGGGCAAACAGTTCTCCAAATCACATTCTAAAGCAGCAAAACATGGAGAAGCTGAAGCTGGTGTGCTTGGCTGGGGACAGGTGAACCTGGAGGCCTTTTCTCCTGAGAAGCTGAAGCTTCTCGGCTTCTCAGGAGAAAAGATCCTAACGAAAGGATTTTTCATAAAATATGTCTGTGACAAATTGCTTTGTAGATGCGTTAAGGAAGGGCTTGCCCAAGGCTGGGCACAGCCGTGGGTACCACTGCCATGTCCATCTGTGGGTACTGCTGCGATGTCCATCCTCGGGTACCACAGCAATGTCCATCCCTGGGTCCTGCTGCGATGTCCATCTGTCACAGACATCTTTTCATTAAAATCCTTTCTTAGGATTTTTTCCTGCTGAAGCTGAGAAGTTTCAGCAACAAATGTAAACAATGGTTATCTGCTGCTGTAGAATGCAACAGGTGGATCCGTGATTGGTCTCCTGTGGATGTTGGGATTTACTGACCACTCATGGAAGAGCTGGGTCTCCCTCTCTGCCAGGACGCAGATCTTTGTTATTCATTCTTTTCTATTCTTAGCTTAGCTAGCCTTCTGAGAACTTTTCTATTTCTTTTTTGTATAGTCATAATGTTATATATATATATATCATAAAATAATAAATCAAGCCTTCTGAACATAGATTCAACATTCTTGTCTCTCTCTCATCCTGAAACCCTTGTGACCACCATCACATCCATCCCCGGGTACCACGGCAGTGCTGTCCATCCCTGGGTACTGCGGCACTGTCCATGCCCGGGTACTGCGGCACTGTCCATGCCCAGGTACTGTGGTGATGTCCATCCCTGGGTACTGTGGCCATGTCCATCCTAGGATACCACAGCAATGTCCATCCCTGGGTACCGCAGCACTGTCCATGCCCGGGTACTGTGGTGATGTCCGTCCCCAGGTACCACGGCACTGTCCATCCATGGGTACCATGGCCATGTCCATCCCTGGGTATCATGGCCATGTCCATCCCTGGGTATCGCAGCACTGTCCATCCCCAGGTACCATGGCCATGTCCATCCCTGGGTATCGCAGCACTGTCCATCCCTGGGTACCATGGCCATGTCCATCCGTGGGTACCATGGCCAGGTCCATCCCTGGGTATCGCAGCACTGTCCATCCCTGGGTTCCATGGCCATGTCCATCCCTGGGTACCATGGCCATGTCCATCCGTGGGTACCATGGCCATGTCCATCCCTGGGTATCATGGCACTGTCCATCCCTGGGTATCACGGCACTGTCCATCCCTGGGTATCACGGCACTGTTCATCCCTGGGTATTGCAGCACTGTCCATCTGTGGGTACCATGGCCATGTCCATCCCTGGGTACCATGGCCATGTCCATCCCTGGGTATCGCAGCACTGTCCATCCGTGGGTACCATGGCCATGTCCATCCCTGGGTACCACAGCACTGTCCATCCCCGTGGCCAGGCAGCTCCGCAGAGCCCCTGCACTGCCCCTGCTGTGCTGGTTTCCATGGCACTGCATCCAGCAGGAACGGGCTCCGGGCGCTCTGCCTGGGGCTCCTTCGGCTGCTCTGAACGGGGATTTGCTCCGTTCGCCTGTGAGCGCTGGGGGGGAGGCAGCCCCACAGCACTGCGGTGCTCATTCCCTTCACAGCTCCTTGTTCCTTCCGAGATCAGAGAGCCAGGAGATGGATCCAGGCAGATTTGTGCGGCACATCGCTGCCTCCTCACGGGCTGTGCACTTGTGCTTTTGGCAACCAGTTCTCCCTTAGCGCGGAGCTGTGCCCACCCGCCGGGCCCGGGGCTGCAGCGCATCGATCCCTGCCCTGCAGGACCCGTTGGGATGTCCAGCCTGGCTCCTGCTCGGGAGTGAGTGCTGCTTCTGAAGTGCTCCAGCTGTGATTAATTTAGCAGCCTCTCAACAGCAGCTAATTAATAATGCTTATGGTGGCTAACCCTGCTCAGACAGCTGTGTGCTGTACAGCTGTTCTTAACAGAATTAAGGGATGTATGTGGGAAAACTAAAAAGATCTAGCAAAACTGGCAGCATATTCCATAATAATAATGCATCCACTTATTCTGGGATCTCAGCCTCTTAGATGTTTTTTATTTGTTTTTTTTTTATATCAGTGATGGTTTTATCACTTGTCCACAGTGGATGGGCTTTCTAATGTATCATATGCCTCTTGAACTTTGTTTGCTGTTTATGTGGAGCTTAATGGAACTTGAAGTAGGCAGGTGGTGTGGATGCTACAGATTTTTATCACTGCCATTTCTTTATTTTTCTATCAAGGTAGCTGGATCAGAAAGAATCAACAATATGAGACTGATCTTCATGTTAGTTCATAGTAATAAAAAATAAAGACTTTTAAATTCTATGAGAATTAAGAAATGTGCCCAATGAACTTAAGCTTTGTGTTTATCTCTTTATGTGATTTCACTTTTGTAGCCACTGTCTTTTAAACACTTCAACAGAAAAACTCAGCCTGCAAAATGATGAGAAGAGCAGATAAGGTACATAGGCAAGCCAGTCCTGTTCCAGTCCTCCTCACCCTCTGACAGACCAGGAAGGGCAGCTGATGCTAATCTTCACTACAATCCCAAGGCACCTGGGAAAATGGAAATAACATTTTTAACATCTTAGCAGGTCATGAGCAGCAGTGTCACTCACAGTATCTTGGCCTGATTCCAGTGTGGGAATTACATTCTGCTGAGCAAATGCATCCTGTTGCATTTTCAGTGATTGACTTTTTGTATTATATGGTGTGGAGTTGCTGAGAAAAGTTAAAAGAGCAGGGGCTTCCCTACTGTCAGAAATATTTAAATGGTGGATTAGGTCAATCTACAGTAGCTTTTCCTGCTTGTCCCTAAGCTTATTTTACAAAAGTACTTTGAAGAGTAAGTGCAGTGCCTCACCTGAAGAGATACTCAGCCACTGAGTTACGGGGAACAATTTCAAAAGCCTCTGTGTTGGGCATGACCGAGGCCTTGATGACTGGTGAGCTCTTGAAGATTCTGCATGCACTAAAAGTCTTTTTCCAAAAAATTTCCTCCTCTGCATTGTGAGCAGTTAGTGTGGGAATGTTAGAGAGAACAGGGTGGTAGAACTTACTGTACAGGGTGAGTAAAATAGGATAGGAAAAGGGAAGTTCCTACAACTGGTAAGTACTGAAATGATACAAGACTGCTGGTTTTACTGCTTCTAAAGAGTAGAAGTGAAGATAGCCATAATGGGGAAATGTTTGAAAAGCACTTAGCAAAAGTAGAGAATTTTTTCAAAAAAGGCAGGGGTTTTGTATTGGGTTTTATTCACATCAGAAATGTTTTTCTGCATGTTGCTGGAATGAAATGTCTCTCAAGGCAGCTGAATGGGTCTGAGTAGGTTACAGTGGCTCTTGGGCAATGGGAGCACTCAATAACAAGAGAGGAAAAAAAAAAGCCTAATATGATCTGTTGAACTGGAGCATTTTTATGAGAGCTGAGTTCTGAAGGAACCAGGTGTTATTTTGCTCCTGGCAGCAATTGAATCTTCACAGGTTTTTCATGACATCACATCTTTTCCATGTCTTAACCAGTGACTCATCCTGCTTGCCTGTTTGTTCCTATTTCTAGCTGCCAGCAGGAAATGCTAAGCTTAATGTTAACATTCTCTTATTAATGACACATTAAGTCTAGCCTGCCCAAGGTCCTTCTCTCTTGTGGTATGTGGTGGGTGGGTGGTTTTTTCTCCCTTTCCCAAGGTGACTTTTGTTTATCTGATTCTTGGTGCCTTCCACCCCCAAGTCTACTTTTGCACTGGAGATGTGTGTCTGTGTGTGAGTGTAACATCCCCCTATAACCACGGGGCTGGGACGTGGATTATCCTGCCTCCAAGGCTGACCAAACCCCAAACAAGGTGCAAAATGCCATAGTGTGTTACAATGTGACATTTAACAGCAAGAAAGAAGAAGTCTTTCCTTCACCAGGTCTGGTTGAGCCCCAGATGGTGGTGGGTGCTGGTTATTGGGGAGGATGTAGCCTCTGTTCTGACTCTGAGCAGCCTAAGGAAGGATCATGCCCAGTACATGCAGCTTGTAGATGTTGCCAATAGCTGGACAATAAGCAGCTCTCATCCTTGCATGAATTTTTGCATGAATGAACTCTCATTCTTCTCTAAAAAAAAAAAAAAAAAAAAAAAAAAACAAACAAAAAACCCATGGAAATCACACAATAATCCTTTAAAAAAAAAATGGAAATGTTTATTTCCTTAGAGGCTATTTGTCACATACACTGCTAGAAAAGTCACGGTGCTAAGGGGATTAAATTCAGTACAGACTAGATGTTTCAGTGACATTTTATTTGGAACTAAGAATTTGTGGCTGGAAATCTTGACTAGAAGAGGGATGGTTCGGAATCAGGGATTGTGGATTTTCAGACCTGCAGCAAAGAGCATCTGTCATTATTTAAAAACTCAAATATGTTTTCTGTGTTAGTACCTTGTTTCTGCTGAGACAGCCAAGTAAATTTAAGAAAAGCTGATTGTACTCCTGTTGTGAATGTTTGTGTGATGGATCTTGAGACTAGAGGGCATCTGCACACAATGCAAATGCATTTAGGTCTTTTTCTTCTCTGATAAATACTGAATTTTGATTGCTCATTAATGCAAAACCTTCACATTTTTGTTTCAAGCTACCCACTAATGGTCCTGTGGGTGTTTTTAATTGTTTGCATAAAGCACAGGCACACATGTAAGCTGCAGAAGAGCAGAGCTGGGAGCACCCTGGTGTAAATACACCTCCCAGAGACCCTCCTGTGCCTGCTCACAGCCGAGCTCTCTGGTTCCTCCTCAGGGACAGCCCAGCAGCTTTCTGGATGCTGGGGGCTCAGGCTCTTCCACCCAGGCATTTGGCTAGACTGTTAATTAGTGCTACATCACCTTTCTGCTGATCCCTGCCTGTGCCTCGTGTACTTGTCTCCTAATGAGTTTGTGGTCTACCTGGAAATCTTGGAAACAACTTGGCGGGGTGGGAGCAATTTCTGTCAGTTGATTTTTCCTTCATTAGATAAACAACTTGAACTTAAAAACCTGAAATGACTAATTACCTCTCAGCTTTAAACGGAGAGAAGGACAACTGTTGTAATTTTGTAATTGCTGAAGAAAGTGAGCTCAGATTTTGCAGTTTGTTTTATTTTATTTATGCTGAGGCATTTGTGTGTGTGTGTGGGGGGGGGGGGTTGTGCACTTGAGCTCTCATGGGGTGAGTCAAGAAAATTAAGCCAGTTTATTGCTGTCTAAGAAGCTAATGTAACCTAAGGAAAAAAGTGATTTCAGGGTGATCCTACAACAATTCAGGTGCAGTTGGAGAGATGCCACCATAAAGCTGTGAGGGGAGATGACATGCTCTGTACCTGTACAGTAAAAGAGAGTGAGGAACCATCAGTGACTCAGGAGGAGATGAATCACATCTCTGCATTGTAGCACATGGCTAGCAGGGCAAGAATATGAACAATCTTTTTATACCATGGGATACAGGATGCATTTCCCTCACACACACTCCCTCTGATAATCTGAGAAGGCAGGCACACAAGTATAGCCTAGTGAATATGCAACTTGTCTTTCTAATTATTTAAGTGCACTGCCACATAGGACAGGTTATGACTGAGCAAACTCATCCCTTGGGGTTCTGTACCTCCTGCAGCCCCATCTCTCACTAATGTATAAATTGGGGCTCATCCCCACTCACAGGGGGATCACAGACAGAATTCTGAAATCAGCAAATCAGATGTGTTAAAGTCCAGAGCTTTCAGGCAGTAGCACAATTTGGCTTTTTCAGTCCAGTTCCTCCCTGAGCTGAGGCACTGAGGTGGTATCAGGACAGATTTTGGGAGTCACCCTGTGTGTCCCTTGAGGCTGCTTCCCAGGACAGCCTGGATGTGTCCCCAGAGCCGAGTCCTTGCTCTGAGCCATTGTCAAATTTAATTTCTTTCCAAATTATTCTGCATGTAACCTGACAATGTGTTTTGCAGTCACTTTCTGCCCAGTCACAGCCTCATGCCCTCAGCCAGAGTGGGCACTGCTTAAACACAGAGGAGAAAATAGCAGATGAGATTTGGAAGGCAGATGAGCCTGTGAGTGCAGGTATCAAACAATAATGCTGTGAGCATGAGATGTGGAGAAACCTGACTTCCTATGGATTTGTTTGGTTTGTTGTTTGCAGGATCTCTGAAGTTACTGATACTGATTTAGGGCCTTCTCCTAATGAGGCACAAAGAAAGCCTCTCTATTGTGAATCCTTTGGTATTTGGAAAAAATACTCATTGCACTTCAGCTTTTTCACAGCTAAGGTATGCTTAAGGTCTCTCTTCACCTTACCAACTACTTTTTGTGACAAATATGAAAACATTTGAACACATTTTCCTCCAGGCAAATTTGATCAACTGTTCCTATGTGGAGACTGATGTTTTAATAAACTTCATGTCTTTAGGAAATCAGGCTAAAATAAACTATCATCTCTCTGAACAAAAGAACAATACTATTACTGCTGAGACCTTTCTTGCTTGAAGAAATATAGTTAGGATCTAGTTGTCATGGCTGGTTTAGCTGTTCAGCACTAAGGGGGATGTGGTGTCAGTGAACATGAGAGTGCTCTGTGATGGATTTATCACTGGCAGGAAAAGAAATGGTCACTCAGGCTGCAGGGTGGAGCCCACCTCATTCTGATATTCCCACCTCTGACCTGTTGCCAGGAGGGAACAGAACAATTCCTCAGCCACTGTGCAATGGTTCATCGTGATCAGCCAATGGACTGCCCTGTACTGAAATAAATGCACAAGTTTAAGGGAAAAAATTACATCTTTTCCCAGACATCTGGTGGAGAAAGAGCAAGATTCCTGCTGCACAGCCTCTCCACTGGGAAATTCACAGTGTGTTACAGCTGTGGATGGTCTCACAGTAGTGCAGTAGCAGAGCCTTTTAAGCAAGCTGTAGGGAGCTTACTTACAAGTGCTGTCCTGCAGAGAGGCTCTGTGATGTTCTGGTGCAGAACAACAGGCAGCCCCAGACTGGCTGCCGAGTGTTCTGCAAGGGCCAGCACTGTCTCCTGCATGCAGCAAAAACAAAGCTGCATGGATGGGTATGATGGGCAGGATGATTTTAAAGCTAAGTTTCCCCCCACTGTCTCCTGGGGCTGTGGTGAGGTGCTGTGTCTGATCTCTACTCCTGCAAGAGTGCTCTGTGTGGGTTTATTTTACTCTTCCAACTAGTTACATGGTTGTAAAGTCCTTTTGGGTCTTTTTACTTAGAGCTTTAATACCATTTTAAACCAGTGGCAGCAATGCTTTCTTCAGTGTGGGTTTTGGGGGACTGAAGGATGGTTCGTTTTAGAACAAACCCATCACAGTAACTATAACTTGACACCTCATACTGAGCACACAATTTGAAGGCAAAGCCTTTTGGCTCCCTGCAGCTGTTTCACAGAGCTGCCATTTGCCCAAAGAAGGATGAAATTTGTTCAAAAGACCTTCAGAGTGAGAGACACAATCAGCACATGACTTCTCTCCTTGCTTCAGAAGGCAGGTCTGGAGGGAATGGATTGGGCTGTAGGGCTGCAGTTCTGGTGTAGAAATATTCCTCAGTTTAAAAATAAGCTTGCAAAATGTAAAGGAAAAGTGCTACTGGTGTCCAACAGATGGTAGTTGACATGTTTTCTAGCTGTCACAAGTCTTTCAGAATTCTTCTGTTGCATATGCCAGAGTTCACCTTTGTGCTGCCCAGCTGAACACAGAAATGACAACTGCAGGTGGAGGAACTCTGCAGGAACTCTGGGGGTAAACAGAATTAAGATGAACCAACAGAACAGGATTAATAGATCTCATATTAGTATGTGCACCTCAGTCTCTGTGATCAGGATATTCCACATTAATTTCACTTTCTAGAATAATGTTGATTGCATCAAATCTTTAATTTTTGTGTCTAACCTGAGGCAAGAAAGGGAGTCACCCCCAGAATCTTCCTCAAGGACATTTCCCTGACCATGACACTGAATTGCAACATGAGAATGTTTTCTGCCTGGAACAGTCCTGGACTGGTTATTTTGCCTCTGCTTTGAAGTGTCAGTTTTCAGTGAACTCTGCTAACATTTTATTATTGCATTGCAGCTGAGGCAGAGAAGAGCAATTAAAGGGTTGACATCTTTGGTATTTTTTTAATAGTACATGTGTCAAAATGCATTTAACAAATCATGGTTGATGCAAAAGACTAATTAATGCTAAAATGTAAGTAGAGTTCATTTCAGTTGGGAGCAACTGAGAATTTTAAAATGTAAAATAACAAAGACTGGTTGTCTTATTTTAGATATAGAACCTAATCACAGTTTTTGCTTCTGAGAACTGAAATCTTAAAGCCTAAATGTTCCTTTCTGTTGCAGGATACAGCTGGACAAGAAAGGTACAGGACCATCACTACAGCCTACTACCGAGGGGCCATGGGCTTTGTGCTCATGTATGATATCACCAGTGAGGACTCCTTCAATGCTGTGCAGGACTGGTAGGAAATACTGAAATGCTGTTGGTAATGTTGGGTTTGTTTGGGTTTTTGCCAGTTCTCTCCCCACAATTGTTTGTTGAGAACATGAGACATCCCACCCTCCATCACCATCACCTCCATGTTCTTTCTTCTTCACCTAAATAATTTGATTTATAAACATTCCTTAGAAAAAATTCTACAGTTTCATTTTAATGAAAAGGTTGTAAATCACATATTGTTGCATGCTGTAGTATTTGTTACTTTTAAAAGTTTCAATTTATTGTGAAGAAATTAATCATTTAATGCTTTTTTTTTGATTTATAAGATTTCTGGCTACACTGCTAAAAATAGAGATTAAATTAACAGTGGTTGTTCAATTCACATCTCAGGAGTTGGGGAAAGGCTGTGTTTCTCCTCAGTAGTGCCCTGTGACTCCACTGAAATGTCTTGCAGTCATTGCTGCTGCTTTCCTGGTGCTCATTACTGCAGATAGCAGTGGTGACGGTGCAGAGAAGGGCAGTGCAGTGGTTAATGTGATCTCCTGAGGCAGATTGATTTGCAGTGATCTCAGTGACCCTCTGGAGCATGTGACATCCTGGCTGTGCCACTGGCTCCTAGCATGTGGCTCAGCCTGGCTTTCTGAACACCTATTCTGTATCCCCTAAGCCAGGCTGTAACTCAAAAGCTGGTTTGTTGTTTCAGGTGATTTGTGTTTCCTCCAAACTGCCCAGTTTTTGTTCTCTCATGAAGATCACATCCAAGATGCAGTCTCCACCTTCATGCCCCATCCCCAGTACCTCAACACCCCATGATCTGCAGCCCCATCCTGAGCAGCAGCTTGTGGTTGAGGAATACATTATTTTTTTTTGTTAGAAACACAAACCCAAAGGTTTTGCCAAAACCAGTTTCATCCGTCAAGTTTTGCTCACCAAGCTCAATGAAGCTTTTTCTGCAAGTGTCTGCACAGGGATATTTTCCATAGGAGTGCAGGCATGTGAGCTGTTCACTAAACTTTAAATATTTCCAGCTTGTTTCCCTGATGAAACAAGACCCATATGACCACACAGTTCATCTACCTGTCTGTCTGTTGGTTCTGCTCTAGTAAGTTTTACTTACCAGTCTTAAGTTAGCAAAAATTTACCAAATCTCCATTTCTTGAGCTGCTACTATTTTAAAGTTTGCACAGGTGAAGTTTAACCTGAAGCTTTATATTAAAAGTAGTCTGAGGTCTTTTCCAAAGGCACTGGTGTGAGAATAAGAATTGGGAAAGGTCAGCTCTGTCTGTCTGACTTCATGTCTTCCTGTGCCACAGCAGCTGCAGGAGAATCTTTGCTAAGGGCACCTTGTCAGCCAAAGGACAGAGGTGAACCATCAGGGTGTTTTTCCTCTGTATGTCAGGAATCTTTCCAGCCAGCTTTAAGGTTCTGATCCCAAATGAGGTAGTGGGATGCATAAAAAGGACCATCTCTTTCCTTCCTGAAACTTATCCAGTGGAGAGATGAGGACTGCAGCCAAGCCAGCATCTCTGGGCCAGCAGAGTCCTCTAGTGGCTATTGCAGCAGGACATGTTTCTCCCCCAGTCTGTAAAATTGCTTCCAAAACTTCCAGAGGCACAAGAAATGGAAAAAAAAAGCTTTTGGCTGGCACTGGTGCTGCTCTATTGGCCATTTTCCAGCATAGCAAGTAGGATTTTTCCCCCCACCATTCTGTATGATACAGTTATGATTATGAAAACTTATTCCACTGGATATATCTTCAGTCATGAACTGTACTCTGCATAGAAAATTAAGGTGTCTACTACTTGAGCTCCTTTATCTCCATCTCTGGATCATTGGCACATGACTGTTTTAGCAGCCTCCTGATTGGGCCTCATCTATCCACAAGGGAAATGAGAATAAATAAAAATGAGTCTGCCAAATTATTTCTTCCCTGGGAGACCTTTACCTATCCTCACTCTTCCTATGGGGGGGATGTCCTGAAAAGAATCCTGATTTGCTTTGTGTCACTCACCCCTCTCCTAAATCAAGTAAAGGCACTTTCTCTCCTGAGTGAGAGCATCATATCTAAATATCTAAATATCTAAATATCAGTATTTAGACAAACTCCCCAAGTAGAATATGAATGCAAAGCAGAGTCTTTCCTTCATTCACATGAATCACCCCAATTAATGATGATGATCTTAAAACCACTGAGAAAGAGACACCATTTAAATGCATTTGGGAATACCTGGAATATGACTTGTTCTCTTGTTCACTGGAAAATGTACAACACATTGTATGAGAAACCTTAAAATATTAAGCCTGAGTGATTTGCCTTACTGCAGTGTGGCAAGAGTTCAGTCAGGTTATTTTACAAGAGAAAAAATATCAATAGTCAAACACAAAGATTGGTATTAATTGATATTTGAAAATAAGTAATTATTTCCTTTGAATATGTCTTTCCTGTAGGGTGAGTGAAAGGGTTAAATGAGCTTTCATAGCTTTCAGCTCAGTTTCTAGAATTTTTTTTGTAGTCTTCTTTGGTAGCTGTTATTTGATGTTGGGCTTATGGTTTTGTGTGTGGATAAATCAGTTGTTTATACCTTGTTTGAAACTGCAATGGAGCTAAAATATACTCAGTACTTGAAACTGTAAAGTAAATATAAAATATTACGGAAGCTGTGCTTTGGACAATCTAGACAATTTCATAGAAGGGAAATAAAAATTGGTAAAATTTAACTTAGATACAAGTGACATCTGGGTTCACAAATCATCAGCATTATTTATCTTTAACCCAAACTGAGTTGTTGATACCTCCATGTAATTGTGAACCTGAGATTATTTTTCTTCTAAGAATGAAGCACAATGTGTGTGCTTTATTGTTAATTTGGGGAATTCAGCACAAGCAAGGCACAGCATTTTATTGTGTCACAGAAATGTGTTTCTCCCAGTGTGTATATTAGGCTGCCCTGATGGTTGTTGAAACAGCTCCATCACACAAGCCTTGTTATTGTTCATTTATCTTTCCAAAAGCATCTGGAAATTTTCTGCCTTTCATTTTGTATAGGCATCAGGGTTCCTTTATTTGTTCTTCATAACTTTTTTGGTTGTTTTTTATTCCTAAGAAGAATAAAGATTGGTATTCTGTAATAGGTTTTCCACTAATTTGTACAAAGCAAGGAGGAGGATGCAGTTCTCTGGGAGATCCTTCATCCTGTTTGTTTCTTTTTCATTTTTTAAGTAATTCTGTGTAAATAGTTAAGATTTGGCAGGGTGTCCCCATAGGATGCCAGGGGCTGGAATGAATCCAGAGGCTGAACTGTGAGTCAAAAGAGAAGCCTGCTTTTAGTTTGAAGTTGGACTTGGGGTGACTTTATTTCTCTCTATTGCTTATGGAGGGAGACTGGGGAGATTTCATCTTCCTGGGTTTCTGGCTGATTTCTGCAGTCACTCCCTTCTCTGATGAGCCTTGAGAAACCCCAGAGTCCCACAAAAACTCACCACAGATCCATATTAGCTCTCACAGGACTTATCTACATGGAGACACTCAAAAGGGTGAGACTGGAGGAGCTAAAATTGGGATTGGAGTGAGATCCTCTCCAGGAGGACACTGGGGAGAGTAAGAAGTTTCATTGCACACAGTCTTTGTTTATTTTTGCATGTTGCACTGTGGGGCTGGGCTTGGCTGAGGTTCCTGTTCTCCAGGGCACTCCAAGGCAGTCTCTTCAAGGCAAGCTGCACAATGGAATGCCCCCTTTCCCCAGGTCCCTGTGAGTAACACAGCTGGCTGCTTTCCATGGAAAAAAGCAAGTAAGCAACTCAGACTAATTAAAAATTGTCATTAGTATATCAGAGCTGGAGGCTGCTGCTAATTCAAAAGAGAGGGAATCAAGTGCTTTATTGTTAAGGGAGTTCAAGGAAACTTACACAGAAGTAAAATTTGAGTGGATTCCTGGCTCTCCTGGGAAGTGGCAGATTTGCCTGAAACTGCAGTGTCCTGCCTGGAGTGGTGGTGGGGCAAAGAGTGGGAAGGTGAGTTAGGGAGTGGAGGAGGATGGAGGAGAGGGATGTATGGCTTCTGGCATAGCCTTGGGGAGGAGGGAGCCTTCAAAGACAGAGCTGACTTGGTGGAGATAAAATAGATTGTGTGGGTCTGAAAAGTTGGATAAAAGTGGATGCTACTGAGCTAATAATGTTCTGTTGCTGGCTCTGGGACACCAGGGATGGTGGGAGGGGATTGGCCCCTCAGGATGCACAAAAAGAACATTCTCTTTTGTCATGGAGAAACTCTAAAAAGGCCAAATGTAAGGTCAGATCCTGGAATCTATAGTGAGCTCCACTCCAGTTTCAGCACACGAGCCACAGAAAGCTTGAGAGGCTCCAAGTTCACCTGAGTGCTCCTGGGCCAAGCTCCCATGCTCTGCACCCCTGTGCCACTGAAATTCGTGTTGGTGTGGCATTGCAGCTGCTCCTGCCCAGCCCTAGGTGTCCTTTAGTGCTGCTGGGTTCTGTTAGCTCACAGAGCCTTGCTTTGATCTTCTGTCTTCCCAGTTTGGTAAATTTCTCTTTTCCGTTTGCAGTTGTTTCTATGTGATTTTCAGTCTCCATGAAGTTCTCCTGTTTGAGCAAAGACACCTTGATACTTCCAGCTGTTCTTATGGTGCTCCTAAAACTCTACAGCAAAATGTGCTGCAGAAAATGAGAGAATTATTGTTGTTCTGTCTTATATGTGGAGTTGTAAATCCAGCATGAAGTGTGCATCTGCTGTATGGCTTTCTTTATGGGACAAAATCCTTAAGAGCTGTAATTGATTGTTGTTGCTCTGACAGATGAGACCCAAAGGAGAATAAGCTTTACAAAATGCCTTTTTTGTCCCTAATCTTCAAAAATCACTTGATTCAGTTTTTTATCTGGATCTTGTGATCTTGAAAACCCTTGCAAAGGCTTAACAAGAACCTTTGTTGTCACAGAAAGTTAAGGAGTGCTAAAATGGAGCAGTGCTGTGAATTACACAGGCTGCATCTTTGCTTTGTGTGTAAGCCTGCTCATTTGTCCTTAACTAACACAGTCTGGGGATGTTGATGGTGTCAGTAATATATTTGTTTTCATTTTCATACAGGATTGTGTTTTGGCACAGCTGATGGAATGTAACAATCTCTTTTGACCTCCTGTAGGGCCACACAAATCAAGACTTACTCCTGGGACAATGCACAAGTGATCCTGGTTGGAAACAAATGTGACATGGAGGATGACAGGATTGTTCCTGTGGAGAAGGGGAAACATCTGGCAGATCAGCTGGGTACATGCAAAGCTTTTCTTTCCACCTTTCTTCCTCTGCTTCTTTATACTCTGCTCCTTTCAGTTTGTACAGCAGTATACTTCAATAATGGTCCCACAACTAAGAAATGTGGTATATTCTAGGTTCATATTTCACTTGTTTTTGGCTCAGTAGGCCAAGAATACCTGGTAGAATACTTGTAATGTTGCTGTGTTTATAAAGGTGGTGTCTAGAGGCAGAAGGAAGATAAAGTTTATCTGAATAAAAAAGCTTTTATTAGCTCAGCAGAACAAAAAGAGAAAAAGTTTTCATAAACATAATTCTGTCTCCAGAGTCAGGTCTCTAAGTACCATGTGCTCATTGCAAATCAATGCAAACATTGATTTTTGTTGAAGCATTTTTTTAACTAAACAATGAAAAAGAAAGTAGTTTATTCTTCAGAACTGAAGAATTGAATAAAATATATTTTAAAAATGTACCAGGCTTCTCTATCCAGGTAAGAAAATGACATTTTGTTATTGATGTGGGATAGAAAAAGCAAAACAATTCCATTGAGAGGAAGCTGGGATTGCAATGAAAATTTTATAACGAAGAGCCAAGTAAACTCTTACTAGTTTATAAGATATTTATCACTTTTCATATAGTATAGCCTATAAGATATTTTTAATATGAAATCAGGTCTCTGCGTTAAAATTTAACTATACTGTTGGTTTCTGTTAAAGAATTTAAAGTAACAAGTAAATCCTGCTAAAATTTCATTCAGGTAACAGTGGAGACCCTTACAGTGGGCATAAATGTTTAGCTTGTTAGAGCAGAGATTCTTACCAAAAGACTCAAAAGAATCACCATCATCCTCAATTTATAAATTCCTGTGTTGTCTTCAGTTTTTAAACAGTAATTGGAGGGTGCCCATAAACTGTTAAACTGGAGATACTGAGTTCCAGGACACACTGCATACATTGGTGTAGTTTAAAGTGTGGCCCTGAAAATGTAAATTCTACATATGGCACACACAAAGGGGTCCCATTCATGGCTGGAGCCTTGAGGCACTGCCATCCTAAACAAATAACAAGCAAATATCAAATTTGAGCATTGTTATTATTGTAAGAGTAAATATTTACATGTAGGATTGGCAAAGCAAACAAAGATATGGTTAGTTTGCAAAATCAGTTATGGGCTCTTTTTTACCCATCAGAATTTAATTTGTTTTTGAAAATATGAAGGTGAATAAACTTGGTTCCTGGCTTGCAGACTCTCAGGAAGGTTGTGGATGCCTGTGTGTTCACCCATCTCACAGCAATAATTACACTGCTAGTCATTGAAATTTTGTCCAGACCAATGTAGCAGCAAATGGAGAGTTTTATTTGAACTCCCAACCCAATTTGGACTTCCAGTGTATTTTTCTCCTCCCAAAATTCATCTCCTTGTTTCAATACAAACTTGTCATCTAGAATCTGAATCCTTTACATGTGGGACACTTCAAAACACACACAGGGTTACCATAGCAACTGATTCCATCAATAGGAACCTGTTTTGCAGAAGAATCCCCAGTGCTGCCCTGACCCGGTGCTTGTCCAGCTCAGCCTGGAGGAACCAGCCCAGTGCAGAACAGCCCAACAGCCTTTGGGGAGTGCTGTCCCAGCTCTGCTCTTCTGTAACCTCCCAACTTCCAAAAGACTCTTTTGAAAAGTGCTGGAACATAGATCTGATTTGCTCAGATCAGTTTTTCCTTATAGTAACTGTGCTAATGTGTACAGCATTATATGAAATTATTTTGTGAGTTACGTGGGAGGAATCTAATTGGCAATTGACTGCTTAAAGTGCTAATATTCATCATAATGATTCACATAAAGGTTATCCCTCAGCATATTTATCTAAATTTGCATAGTGACATTAACATCATTGAAATAATTCCCTAATCAGATTAAGAAATTGTTGTTAGCCTGAATGTGAACTGAACCAAAACAGATTGGTTTAGCAGAACCCAAGCCAATGTTGGACTAACAGATATCTAAGTGCAGTTCTCTGATTCCCTGTGCTTTTTATATACATTTTTATTCATCATCAAAACAGCAACTGGAGCAGACAGAACCCTCATCTGAGGCAGGGCAGCTCCCCCTGTTTGCTAACAAAGCAAACATCACCATCACTTCACCCCTGGTCCCATGAACCTTAAAAGGCTCCAAATGAGGTGGACACCTACTTATCCCCCACATCGAGGTGACTCAGCCTGCCAGCAGTGGCACACTAATCAGTTGAGACCAATTTTCTCTTTGTTTGTGGCAGAATCAAAGGGAAATGATGCAATGCTGAGTATCCCCAGAATGAAGCACGACAAGAACGGAGCTTATTGCAAAATAAACTCTCCGTGGGGCCTCAGCTCTTGCTGCTGGCAATTTAATAACCTGACAGAAGAGAAGCAACAGCCTGGTTGGCCCTCGAGGCCCCTGGGGTGAGGGAGATAAGGAAAAGCTTCACAGTTCAGGGCATTCCTGCTGCTGAGGCAGGGCTGGGGTGTCTGTCACAGGCTGCTTCTCCCCCAGCCCCTGGTGGCAGCAGGAGGAGCTGGTGCCATCCCCTCCTTGCTGTAACTGCAGCCTTGCTGCTCTGGTTTGTTTTAATCAGAAAAGCTCTGTGTTTAAATGGTCAAGCAGCATTTTGACAGAAATTGGTCAGCAGAAGGAAAGCAACCCCCATCTTCTTTCTCTCTCTGACCTCTGCTCTTGCCAGGGGGCAGCAGGGCTTGGGGGAGCCTGAGGAGCCCAGGGAGGTTCCCCACACTGTCACGGACATTCTTTCATAAAAATCCTTTCTTTTAGGAATTTTCCTCTTCTGGGAAGCTGAAGCCCCAGAAGAAGAATGTAAACAATTATTATCTGCTGCTGTGGAATGTAGCAGGTGCACCTATGATTGGCTCATGTTCCATGTTTACAATTAAGGGCAAATCACAGGACTGAGTTTTCTCTGGGACAGATTCACAGAGAGCTCTCTTGTTTTCAGATTGCTATTCTATTCTTAGCTTAGCAGCTTCTGAACTTGTCTCTCTATTCCTATTACTATAGTCATAATGTATTTTATATCATAAAGTAATAAATCCAGCCTTCTGATCATGAAGCCAAGATTGTCGTCCATCTCTCTCACCCTGAGGAACCCTCACAAGTCATGTAACACCACACCTTGCTGGTGTCCCCACACCTTGCTGGTGTCCCCACACCTTGCTGGTCACCAGCTGCAGCCCAGGGCACCTGCACTGATGCAAGGGGCAGAATTGACTCCCTTACCCAGGGTTTACCCTTACCTGCAGATGTGCTTACCAGGGTCATGGGAAGGACCCATGTATCCTTTTCACTCTTAAAGAAGCTTGATAACTTTTTAAAGTATTCCTGCTCACTGTTCTGAGATTGTGGGAATCAACTGGCTTTGAGGATTATCTGATGCTTTGTTTTCTTCGGGTAAACCCCAAAAAAACCAATATTTAAAACCTATCACGATCATTCATCTCTGTTGATAATTTTGTTCCCTTTTTTCCCAGGTTTTGACTATTTTGAGGCCAGTGCCAAAGAAAACATCAACGTGAGGCAGGTGTTTGAGCGTCTGGTGGATATCATCTGTGAGAAGATGTCAGAGAGCATAGAATCAGACAATTCCAGGGGCACTTCTGGAAGGAGCATGAGGCTCACAGACAACCCTCCCCCTTCACAGCAGAACTGCTCGTGCTAGTGACCTTTCACACTCAGAAATGTCCTTGTCCCCTGATTAAATTTTATCTTTTCATTTGTGGTGGTGCATTATCATGTAGTCCAGAGGCAGAAGTGTCTGTTGTGGGAAACTGGTATGTTTGTTTAATGTGCTGGAGTGTTAATATTATATATTTCCTCATTCAATAATTTAATAATCTGAAAAAAATATTGTAAGTGCACCTTGTGTGAATGTGAGTTACACTGAAGAATAATAATTGTGTAGTGATGCAAATGTTATTTCTACAGAGAATGTTGCATTTTTAAATTCTAAATTCCTCTATTGCAGAAAGAGTGTTTTTCTCAAGAACAGCAGAAAGCACAAAAACCAATTAGAGAGGATCAGGTCTAAGAACAGAAAGGGGAAAATATCTTACAAAGCAAGAATATGCTTTTTAAAAAACATAAACCAAATACATCCCCAGATATTTTGAGAATTGTTGCTGTCCTCCAGACATGGACCTCAGTTTTTTTTGTAGGATGGAGCAAGAAAGCAGAGCATTTCTGTCTGACAATGTGAGGTCCCCCAGAGTGAAGAGGAAGGGGCTGGATTTTGTGTCAAGCCTCTAAAGAGATGAAAAACACAGAGAGGAATCAAAGCTGCCAGGCTGGGGAGGAGGAGGAGGCCTTGCAGCATCCCTGTGCTTTGGCTGGTGCTGAGTGTAGGAGTAAGAGCCCTTCCAGGGGCTGCCCTTGCCTCCAAACCTCTCAGCACAGCTTGCAGAGTGCTGGGGGTGTTGCTGTGTTCAGCACATTCCTGTCCCCAGAATCTCTCTGTCCTGCAGCCTTTCCCCTGTGTCCTACAGTTTTACCTCTCCAGGCTGGATCTTCTCTCATCAGCTGCTTGCAGGGTGAAGGAAAAGGAGAGTTGGCTGCTGGATGCTTGGTTGGAGGCAAAAACATGTAAGATATGGAACAGCACTGTGTGAGAGAGATAAAAATATCACAAACCGAAATGTGAGTGTTGGCAGGTATTTGTGCCAATATTATTAGATTATCTTTCTTCATTTTGTTGTTGATTTATTTTTTTAATCTTGTTCTAGATGGGTGTGTGGGGGGCTAGATTTTCTGGGTTCAGATTCAAGCACAAAGTATAATTTTAGAAAAGTAAGAGTGACTAATAAAACACAACTGCAAATGAAACGTGGCAAAGACATCCTGTTATTCTGTCAACTTTTTGTGGCTTTGAAGGGAGGCAACATTTTTAAACTGAGTGGACATGGAGAGAAGTTGGTTGTCTTAAGAGGGAAAATTCTGGAAAGTTTTTACCTTTGGTCTGTGATATCTGACTGGGAGGACTTGCTGATGCCAGGAACAGGAGTGGAGTGCCTGCCCACTGCCCTGTAATGTGTTGGATCATGACACCACTGAGTGCTTTTGTAATTTCCTTCTGCTGTGTCTCAAAGTGTAGTAGCTCTAAGAAGAAAAGCACAAAATTCTTGACAAAAGTGCAACTTTTTTGGAGTGGTTTGAGCTCATTGTGCTAAAGGCTTGATCCCTCTGTCTGTTGCTTTTGGGAATCTCTACTGTGACGTGTTGGGGGTGTGTGTGATCTCGTGCTGAGAGTGTGATTTGTGCAGTGCTGGGACTGTGCTTGTTGTATCTAAACTCCTGAAACTGCAAAATAAAGAGAAATGTACTCACTGGGTGTGGCCAGAGAGCTTGTGTCAGCTGCATTTCTTGTGTTAGGAATCCTCCACGTGTGTGGAGAAATCTTTTTAATGCTTTAAAAAGTCCATCAAACTACATTGATCTTTGACAGGTGATGGTCTTTGAACCCAGCAATCTGAAATCACTATGCAAGTTTAGAACAGTGAGGAGAAGGATTATTTGGCCAATAAATGCATAGTGTTGTGTTCTAATTGTAGAAGAAGCAGGTTTTATGGCAACAGGTATAACTAGCAATAAAATAAAAAAAAAATCCACATCAGATTTTTAGCTGCGGAGATATAACCTCAGTGCAAATATTGATTTGTCAGCTCAGCAGCTCCCTGATAAAGGACAATGGATTCAGCAGAAAGAGAATTTCAATTATTTTTTTCACTTACTCTTTCCTGTAGCAAAAAAGACCTTTCCCTTTCCTACCCAATATATAACTGTGTTTTGTTGTTCTGGTCAAGTCAGATCGGCTTCTTTAAAGAATGCAAGTGCATTCCAGGCCCTTCAAACTAGGATGGGCAGAATTGTTTTTCACAGGACAAACCTGGCAGTCGGAAGAAAAGAGTTGGGAATTCTACCCTGCCTGATATTGCATACATGGAGAAGCCTCATACATTTTGCAGAAATCCTGCAGAATTTATTTCAAATAACGAATCAAACCATCACAGGTGACTGATACACAATTAATACACAATATATTAATTCAGAGATGTATCTCATAATCTTCTGTTTGCTGTGAAGGAATACAGGGAAAGCCTTTTGCCTGAGTGGCCTGCAGCTGGTTTCAGTACCAGCAGTGAGTCAGGAGTAATTGTTATTTGTATTAACTTGTAAGGGCAATGGCAGAATGTGAGACACTGATTTGTCAGGGCACGGGAAATAAACCTGCTTGCACTGAAGGCAAACTCGAAATTTGTGATGTGGGCTTGAAGAGAGCCTTGTGTTTGCCTGGCAGGAGAGTAGTGGGTGTGAAAGGAAAGAGGGGACGGCTCCTCACGAGCGGCTCTCTGAGGTTGTACAAACCAGCACCGAGCGTGCTGCGCTCAGCAAAAGCCATAGGGAAAGCCTGGGATGGGAGACGGTCTTGGCTTCCATCTGGTGGAGAACGAAAGCGCTGGAGCGTCAGGTAGGCACCCGGGCCGAGTTACCCGGGCTGAACGATCGCCCCTGTACCTCAGGCTCGGCCTCTTGCCTTCAACTCCTCCTCCGCAGCCAAGGCCGCCGGTTGCGGGGCCGTGCGGGGAGCGGGGCAGAGGCTGCGATAAGCGCAGGGTCCCGGCGGCGCCGGCGGGAAGCGCCAGAGCCGAGAGGCAGAGCAGCGCTCGCGCTGCCGCCCCATCGGCACTGCAGGGGGCTGGGGGAAAGGATGCCCAGGGACCGCAGAGCGCAGGGAGCTGCCGGAGGGGCAGGCAGATACCAAGGGGTGGTTTCTATCGGGCAGCCTTGGGTGCGGCCTTTGCGCTGCTCGGGACACGCCGCGTTCCGCCTTCCCGGGAACAGCGACCCACAGAACCCGCCATGCTGCCGGCAGCCGGCTCCAGAGCTGATTGGTCCCTGCAGGCTTGAGCGACAGCCAGCCCAACCAATCGGTGAAGCAGCTGAGGGCAGGAGGCTGACTTCCGCCAGCTGGCTGTTGGACTATTCCAAGGCGAGAGCAGGGGAGCACAGCTCAGGCGGTGGGCGGGCATACTCATTGAAATGTGGCGGCGCATAGAGCAGTCCCCGAAATCTGTATCCGCTCCTCCGCCTTTTTCTCACCCCTCTGATTTCTCTGCCCGCTCCGCCCGATTCTTGAAAGCAGCCAGACCCAGCCCCTCACTCTCCCACCCATGGTTTCCCCCACCCGCTCACGCCGGCAGCCTTGTCTCCACCAATGGGAGCGCCGCGCAGCTATGCGCATGCGCATTCTAGCGGCCGCCCTCGCTCGGAGCGGCCGGGCCGTGGCCGGGGGTCCCCGCGGGCGGGCCGTGGCCGGGGGCTGGCGGCGGGGACGGGCCGTTGTCCGGCCGCTGTGGAGCGGCGGCACCGCTGCCATGCCCGGCAGGAACAAGGCGACGTGCGGCTACGGCAGCCCGGAGCTTGCGGTGGGACAGCAGGCCGCGGAGGGGGGCCGCGACGCCGGGGGCCGCTCGCCTCACGGGGACGAGGAGGAAGAGCGCGGGGGGGCCGGTCCCGAACACAACCTCGGTGACCCCGACATCGTCAAGTCCCCCAGCGACCCCAAGCAGTACCGGTGAGGGCAGGACGAGCCGGGCGTGGGGTGGGCCGGGGAGCCGGGGGGGAAGCCGGGCTGGTCCCGGGGCGCTGGGGCTGGCTGTGGGGAAGGGAGGCCGGCGGTCCCGAGGGTGGGTTCGTCCTGAGGGCGGCTGCGGGCACCGGGCGGGAGGATCGGCCCTTGTGCCAGGCTGCTCGCTGCTGAGTGTTCCCAGGCACAGCAATGCCCGGTTCAGTTCGCAGCCCTCGGCCCGGCAGCTCCTCCGAAAGCCGTCAGTGCAAAGTGGGTTTAGGTATTTCAGAGCAGATCCCAACTTAAAAACTGCTACTCTTCGTGTTTTAGATGAACTTCTAAGTTTTAACGCAAATGTGTCTGTGAGTTGAGGCAAAGTGCTTTTAGGCTGCCATTTTGTTTGTGGTTTTATTTCACTATTTCTGAGTAATACCCCGAAAAGTGATGAGAAAGATCAACTTGTCTCAGCACAGCCCACAGTGTCTCTGACCCAGACCCAGCGAGAGACTTGGATGAGAATTCCAGCAGAGGTTGAGCTTGTTGGATGCTGTAAGACAGTCTGTTCTTGAAAGGACACTGTTGTAACTTCTTCCTGTAAGACAGGGTATTATTCAGCCCTTGTTCGAGCTGCTTTTAAAATTTTATCTTTACTTTTCATGATGTCTAATCTGTGCAGCCAGTGGAGAATGTGCTGCCTGAGCCTGGGGCTGAAGTTTGGATTTGCAGTGACACTGGCTGGCAGCAGATTCCCTGCTGGCTGCCTGAGGAGGGCTGTGCCCATTGGCTCAGGGAGAAACTTGCTCCCTCCCTTCTTGCCCTACTTCCCTGCTGCTTCCTCTGGATCTCTGCCTGCCTCTCCTGATGGCATTCTTAGTCATGCTGCTTTGTGGCAGGCTTGTCTTCATGCAAAGCTCACAGTGCTGACGTTGAGAAACTCCTGCCTTTGCTGCCTCAAGCAGCACTCTGGTGGATGAAGCTTTGGAAATCCATTGAAGGCTGTCACTGTCTAATTTGAGGCTCTGCATGTGAGAGTTAGTGTTTGCTTATAGCATAAATTAATACCAAAATCTTGCAGAAATCCCTCTGTCCATTCTTAACAGAATTTTGCAGTTGGAAGCACAGAGTTGCATCCTTTCAGACTGATTTCTGTGAGCCTGACAGAGCACAGACACCGTCCTTATGGAAGAGCAGCTCAGTGTGTCTGGAAGCAAAGCCACACTGAGCCTGTGGCCAGGTGTGATGTCCCAAACCTCTGAGGGAGTGTCCTGGCAGGTGATGTGATGGTGCTGACACATTTTCCCCCCTTCATGCTTCAGTGATGTGGGCTCAGTGTTTGTGTCTGCTGACATCAGTCTTAACTTCATGGAAAATGTCTTATTTTGCTTTCTCAAATGACATTCACAGCACCAAAGGAGCTCTGATGTAGATATCAGGATGTATTTTCTGAAGTGGGTTTGTTGGGACAAAATATTTGTCATTATAAAAGTTTGCTCATTAGAGCTGTAACTGTGTGGTTATATTTACCAAAAATGTGTATTGTATTTACATGTATCCACATATGGAATTTCATGGTCCTGTATTTATTGTCATTTGTGAAATTATAGCATTTCTCTCAGTGTTTACTATGCACTGTATTTCAATATTAACTGCTAAACAATTGTCAAAGAAAAACTTGGTGTGAGAACAATCCTGTTCAAACTTATTCAGGAGATTTAAGCACTATTTTTAAGTATTTTATAATTTGGCCTCACTTGCATCAATGCTGTATAGTCCTTCAAAAAAGCAATTGAACTGTGCTCGCTTCTGTTTCTACCTTATGCCATTGCATTTTTGGCACTGTATTTTGTATGCTAGTGGATATTAGTTACATTTGTCCTTTTCCATTGGACTGAACCATGGAAAAAGTAAAGAACACCTGTGTCAGTGGTGCCTGTGCTCTGGATAACCTAAGCTGTTTGAATCCTGCTGGAGTGAAATCTGAGAGCCTCCAGCAGCACCAGCCTTGTCCTTGCTGCTTTCTGTCCTGGGTGCAGCACCCACGAGCCTCCAGATGAGCAATGTAAAATTAGTATAATCTGCTCCATTAGCCTAATGGGGCTCTGTGCAGAGGATCAGCAGGAGCTGCTGGGTACACCTGGCTGAGCAGCTTTATGGCACATTGTTCTGTGGGAGGAGCAGCCCTGTTCTGTTCTCTGCCCCCACCGGGGCTGGGGTTCTCCAGGAGCTGTGCAAACCTGCAGGGCAGAGGTTGTGTGTGGACAAGGAAGTGCTGGAAGGGCTGTCAGGGCTTTGGCTCTCAGCTGCCCACGTGTGCAGTTTGTGTTTGGGACATTCAGGACTTGTATCTGGTGGGAATGGTTCTCAAATGTGCTTTCAGAATGCAGGAGCATTCACTTTGTTCACAGACATTCCAGCACTCTCTGTGCCTCCTGCAGTTCATCAGAGCATCCCTGCAAGTTGCACAGCGTGTGCTGTAGTTTGAATGAGTCAAAAGGCACTTTGCTTTTGGGTAGAGCAGATTTGTCCTGCTCAGCAGTCTTGCAGCAGGGAACTGGGTGTGTGCAGGATCACAGAACCCTGGCCCAGAGTAAGCTGTCACCTCCTCTTGGGTCATGAGTCATAACCTTAACACAGCTATCAGACTTTGTTCATTAGCTTTTTTCATAGACTTGGTAGTCCAGGAGCTGTGTCCACATGGCAAGGCTCTGGTCTGGTACAAACTGGGGAGCTGGAGCAGATGACCTCTAAAGGCCCCTTCCAACAAAGACTGTTCTGTGCTTCTGTGCTCTGCAACTCAGATCTTTCTGGGAGCGTGGGATGTGACCATGGGATTATTTTATTCTAGCTTGCTTTTTTGTGTGTGTGTGTGTGTTTCTGCTGGATCAGATACCACAGGTCTCTAACACACTGGTTCACAGGGTGCATGAAATATTTTCAGGACCAGCATTCCTTCCTTTCTGCTGCTGGTGCAAGCTCCTGGCAGGGATGCTCTGGCTAAATTGATAAATTGTGACTCTGTTCCAGATTTGATGGTAAATGAATACTGATGAGGGCTCTTGTAGAGCAGAGCATTGGTGCTTGCAGTCCTCAGAGAGAAAAGTGTAGAAGGGTGCTGCACAGAGGGCTTGTGGGGTTTTATTTTTATATATACACACATGTTTAAAAACTTGTGTGTGTGTATAAACACACAGAGAGAACTGTTTATTGCTTCTTGATAGGAGCCCAGCTGTTACATGGCTCGTGAGGGTTCCTCAGGGTGAGAGAGATGGATGAGAATCTTGCTTCATGATCAGAAGGCTGGATTTATTGATTTATGATATATATTACATTATTACTATGTTAAAAGGAATAGAGAGAAAAGTTCAGAAGCTGCTAAGCTAAGAATAGCATAGGAATCTAAAAACAAGAGAGCTCTCTGTGAATCTGTCCCAGAGCTTGGTCCTGTGATTGGCCCTTAATTGTAAACATGGAACATGTGCCAATCACAGGTGCACCTATTGCATTCCACATCAGCAGATAATTATTGTTTACATTCTCTTTCTGAGGCCTCAGCTTCCCGGAAGACGAAAAATCCCAAAGAGAGGATTTTTATGAAAAAATGTCTGTGACACCCAGCCAGTTCCCTGTGCCTGGTTCTGTGGAGCCTGCAGAGGAGCTCTCTCCTTTCCAGCACTTGCCTGCTACATCTGCAGACCCCAGTTATTAGAAACCATTGATAAAAACAAATCAAATCAAATGCTCTGGGGCATACCTAGAAGCAAAGGCTAAGATCTTCATTCTGTCACATCATACCTGTTTCCAAGAGCCTGACAAGCCTAAAAGATTGTTGAAGTTCAGGTTTGCCTGTCCTGAGTGCATTAAGTGAGTGCTAATAGCTTAAATGTTTCACAAAGAGAAGAATAAAAGCCAAAATCAGTGAGCTTCACCTTATGGCTTCTGCTACTGCCCTGAACTGCTTCTTATTCCTAGAGCTGTTGAATAGCAGAAGAATGTTTTACTTTCCTCTATAAAACTGCTCAGTCTTGGATACCATTCAGATTTTCATTAGGAAATCACTCTCTAAGTATTACAAGAAATAATGAAATTTTTACAATTCTAAAAATTCAGACTTAGGAAATGAACATATTCATTGCACAAAATTATACTTGCAGGTACATCAAACTGCAGAATGGCTTATGTGCACTTTTGATTTCGGATTTGAATTACTTGGATGGTGCCCCAACATCTTCAGAAGAGGAGGAGGAGGAGGATAATGATGATGATTATGATGATTCTGAAGAGGGCAGTGATGAATATGATGACTCTGGAGCTGAGATTGAAGATGGCAGAGAAGATGATGATGAGTGTGATGAGGAGGATGAGAGTGAGGACAGTGATGGAGATAATGAGGATTTCGATGATTCTGAGGACAGTGAATTAGAAGAGCTGGCTGAAAAGGAAGAGACAAGAAAGAGAGGTTGTTCAGAAAAGCAGGTATGTACTTAAAGCTGTAGGGTGCAAAAATATCTAGTGAATTTTCTTGAGGTCTGAAACTGTGTGATTAGGTGTTCTTTTTATTGTGCCTGTCCCAATTGATTCATCTTGTACTTCTGTCATTTTCCTGAAGCAGCTTTTACTGAGAATGTTGTATTTTCTCTAGTCTGCAGCAGCCCTCTGTGTTGCTGTTGGCAGCTTCTCTGATCCTGAAGATCTGCCTGGATTAGCACACTTCCTGGAACATAGTATGTATCTGCTCCTGTTTCATCTCCTCCAGCTTCAGTGCAAAATGGGTGCTATGTAGCTCTGCATTTCTGGAGTATTTAGTATCAATTCCTAATTTGGCTGTTTGAGAATTTATTTTCATGAGCTTGTGATTTTATATAAATACTGACTTAGTAAGGAGTTCTTAATATGGCAGAAGGTGTCTCATATTATTTGCCAAGCTGTGCATTAGTTTGTATCAACTTTATTTGTTACCCATTAAATAGAGGGGAATTGTTTTACCTGTGGCTCTGTAGACCAGGTTGGAGCTATGGACCTTTGTCTCCTGGTGAAGGGGGATGAATTAATAGTGTGGACACAGAAACCACGTGAAGTTTCTGACCAGGTGTGCTTCAAAACGCTGTTCATGCCTGGCTGGGAGGGCACTGTCAGAGGCAAACTGCAGCAGGGACTGGGCACATCAGCCAGGCTGTTGGTATTCAGTAATTTCCTCAATTTCCTCTGCCTGTGGGCTGTGGGTCAGTCACAGAGGGGTTGCTCTAGCTGCAGTCAGGATGAACAGATTGATGCCATTTTGGCCCTGTTGGTGATTTTTTGTTGCAGTGGTTTTTATGGGCAGTTTGAAGTACCCGGATGAGAACGGCTTCGATGCGTTCCTGAAGAAGCACGGGGGTGGTGACAACGCCTCCACGGACTGTGAGAGGACAGTGTTCCAGTTTGATGTGCAGAGGAAGTACTTCAAAGAGGCCCTGGATAGGTAACTTTGTATGAATGGTGACTAGGTGTTAATTATGTCTGTATATGCCTCAGGAGCTTGGGTGTATTTGTCCAGTTTTTCATTTTGGGATGATCAAAGCTGTTGCTGAACTTCCATGGCTCCCTGCATTAGAGCAGTGATACTGAATTAGGAAAGTGCTGTTTCCCTTTGGATATGTTGCTGTTTTTTTTGCTGTGGGATTATGTAGGACCTATGTTTAAATCTTAACACATGCAGCTCTTTGATTGTTTTGGCACTCTTAAAGTGGTAGCATTGATGACAGGAGAAACGTTATGCAACGTGACAACTGATCAGAGGGGAAGTGCTCCCAGAATCCCAGGGACTCATCCTTTGAAATGTCTGTTCTGGTGGAGTTACTGTTTCTTCTAAATTGTTAGTTTGTTTCAGGCAGCCTTCAAAGTTGTGGTACAAAGTGTGTCTCAGAGGGAGGCATTTAACCCCGTGCAGGTTATTCACTGCTGAATGTCTCTTTTGCCAGAAAGTGCTTAACTTGCTCTTTTGTGCTTTGGGAACAACAGAGCTCCACTGGTTGGCATGGTTTCCTTTAGTGAGAGGAATTTCTCATTCATAGGGGTGTAGCTGAATGTTCCTGATGCCATAAAATATCTCAGGAGGAGAATAGGCTCCACTGCAAATTTACTTTGACACAAGAGCCAATGTTTGCACATTTTTTCAAGTATAACCTAAATTTTACTTTACTAGGCCAATTTCAGCTTCCATTTGCAGATTAATTCAGCTTTTTAAGATGTTTGGAAGTGCAAAAGAATCAAAAAAATATAATTGCAGTCTGTCACAACAGCTTGGTTAGTGCAGAGGGAAACAAAGTAGGAGTTCTGTAGGACAACTTCTCATACAAAGGAGATAAATGAGTGCTGAGGATGAATTCTGCTCATTCAAGCACTTGTGGATGTGAAGAAATGGAAAGACACCACTTTTCAGTTGTCTTCAGTGTAATGGGTCTTCTGGCCATAGAACTCCATTACAGATATATTACTTTTAACCTTTTATTGCTCCTAATCTTTTGCTTCAGCCAGCTCAGTTTTTCATAAAAAATCCTCAGCAAATAAACCAGAACTATTAGATTCTCTGGCAGCCTTCTGCAGAGTCTCCATGCATTGCAGATCTCTCCCTTTCCAGTGCTCTGCTCTCTGAGGCCACAGAAGAAGTTTATTTGGATGACAACACTGACTTTTATGGTAGATAATAAAATTGTAATGGATATAGAAACTTGTGTTTCATGGAGTTAAGAGGAAACTTCCCTGTGGTCATGTTGTTCCTGAGGAACAGCTGGGATTTTCTCTGAAGCACCTGATACTGGTCCCTGTTCTCTCCAGATCCCAGACTAGGTGGATCACTGGTGTGGCTCATTTTCAGGATGTAATGCAGATAGTCCTGCACCCATATCCTGCTGCATCCAACTACTTCAGTCCCACTCTGGAGCTGGGAAGTTCTGCCCTTTGCTTTCTGGTGGCTTTTGTCTTTCTTTAAGACATCATAGTCAAGAATGACATAGATCCTAATAAGTCAGGCAACTTTGTAAACCAAAATAGATGTTGGATTTAATTACTGGTGTTTTGGCCTAGTTTAATAGACACTGAAGAAAAGTATATGAATTTTTCTGTTCCATAGGTGGGCACAATTCTTTATTCACCCATTAATGATCAGGGATGCCATAGATCGAGAAGTGGAGGCTGTAGACAGTGGTAAGTAAGAGAATCTTTTCCTGTGTGTTTAGCCCATCTTCTTAAAACAAAACCTACTTTTTAATATTGTTTATTGGTTTCTGTATTGGACTCCCCTTCTAAGCACTTCAGTTAACTTCACATAATTTACCAGAGAGATGAAACTCTTGAATTGAAGCTTTGTGGCTGTTGGATATCAGTGGCTTTTAGAGGAAGAAAGACTGGATGTGGTGCCAGCACTCTGAGAGTTTGCCCTCACATTTTCATTAATTGGAAATTAATAATCTGAAGTGGTTTGGCAGAAACTGGCAGGGCATGTGAGCATGTGGATGCCCTGCAGTGAACAAAATGATTTTAGCTCCAGCACAGCCCCAGAGCTCTCTCCAGTCCTGTGCAGAGTTAATACAATAAGTTGAGGTGATTTTACTTGTCTCCTTCTTCTAACACCTGAATAACTAAAAAGTCACTTCCCAGAAGGAAATTAAGCCAGGCACAGAAGCGAGTGGAGTGTTGATTTTCTTATATGTGATGGATACTCCCTAACTGCCTCTAAAATGTCACTGTTTTAGGAAGAAACCAGCAGATATCCCAACTAGGTCAAATATTTATTCCAAGTAATTTTCTTTATCTGTCTTCTGGCAAGGAGAGGTGGGTGATTTGATCTTCAAATTTAGATAAAAGTCAGTGTAAACAAGGAGCTGCCTTTGAGTTGAGGTGTGGTTCTTCAGCAGCTGCAGCCATTTTACACCTTGGTGGTGCAGGGCCAGTCCTTGCCTTGCAGGCACACCATGGTGATGTGCTGCCCAGGAAATGGTGTCAGCTTGCTGAGCTGGCTGCAGGAGAGCCCAGCCACAGGAATTATTTACAGCTCTGCTCTACATGGTTGTTATTGCCAGCAAAACAGGAATGGGAAAATGCAGTTCAGGAGGGTGAATTGATTTTGGCAGAGCCCCATTTTTAGATTAGAGTAAAGTGGTTGTAAAACTGCATTTTTAGAAACTTATCTTGCTCACCTTTCAATTTCTTATGTCATTATTAGGCTAGGGGTTGGTCTGTGTGACATAGGGTAGGAACAGATTTTTAATTGTTCTCTGGCTCTTACTGCAGGGCCTGGTCCTGTATAATATTGATTAATTTTGTCCCCATTGAACTTAACGTAATCAGAGCATTCAGGCAGGACAAGTTGGTGCTTTACATGCTTTTCCTTCTTGACACTTCCTTTACTTCTAACACCTTCTTTACTTCTCAGCTACATTTTTCCTCTTGTATTCATTACTACTTTCTTATTTCACTACTGCATTCATATATTAAAAGAAATTTCAGACTTCATCTGTGTGGTATGTCTCCTTTTCAGTTTGGCTGGGATTTGTGCTTTGTTTTGTGGGAACATGATGTCAAACTTTGATGCATGCCACTGCAAATTCTTATAATTAACAGAGTATCAGCTTGCAAGGCCCTCTGATGCAAACAGAAAAGAAATGTTATTTGGGAGTCTTGCCAGGCCTGGACATCCTATGAAGAAATTCTTTTGGGGTAAGTCCTGTATTTCTGTTACAAAATAGTAATGATACTTAAACTTGTAACCACTTAGAAGTTTGAGTGGTTAGATGCACTAACATGAACTGTCATATCACAGCAACCATTAAACTTGTTCAGAAGAGTTCAAGCAATTATCCATTTTACAGGAAAATGGTTGGGAATAAAAGCAGCTGTCTCCTTTTTAAGATACTTTTCTTTCTGCTTTTTGCTATGTTATAGCTGGGTGCCCAAGGTGTATAATTATGGAACTTCTCTTAACACAAAGGTGGTGCTCTCTGAGTCATCTCCATCTTGCTTAAGCTTGGTTTTTTTTGCTATTAGAATTTCCTGGAAAAATAAATTATTTCTGGTTGTCTGTCAAGGGAGGCTTTTCAAAGTAAATAATTCACTGTTGAATTTCTGGGAGTTAGACCTTCACAGCCATGTGAGGGAAGCAAAATAGAAATTTGTCTTTGGACAGTCCAGTCCTCTCTCCCATACCCTGTGGTGCTGCTGAGTGTGTAAATAGCAGTGTGATTGATGGGTATTAGTGTTACTAGCTTTGAAGTGTTGCTTGTTTTTATAAATTTTTGTGGTGACATAAACTGAATTTCATATTTCCTCCTCTTTTTCCCTCTGCTGTTGTGGAAGTTCCATTGGTGAGGGAATAGCTGGCAATACACAGTGAGCTGGACCTGTGGGAGATGTGATAATGCAGGAGGACTCTGGCCTTCCTGATATAAAAATATCAGCTGTGCTTTGGATAAGAACCAGAAATCAGAAAATAGCCAGTTTCACTTAACACTCCTTTCACTCCAGTTTTCTGTTTGGTATTTTTAATGTGCTTACCATGATTAGAGCTAGGGAGGGAAGTGAACTCTCACTAGGTGTGTTCTTGCTGTGTGGATGACTGACCTGCCTGCCCTGTGATGTTTGCAGGTAATGCAGACACCCTCAAGCACGAGCCCAAACTGAACAACATTGACACCTACACCAGGCTGAGGGAATTCTGGCAGCGCCATTACTCTGCTCACTACATGACCCTGGTTGTCCAGTCTAAAGGTAACATCAGTTCTCCTTAAAAGCTGCCTCACTGCTGCCTTGGGGGCTTTTGGAGCCAGTCCAGCTGTAGCCCAAGCCAGTCTGGTGGTTTGTCCAGACCTGCAGAGGGTATTTATATGTAGATTTTAGCCTGGTTTCCAAATGAAACAGGAGCTGAGCAATTGTGCTGTGTTATTGTCACCCTGCTGCTTCTAGAGAAACATTTTCAATGGGTTCCATGTTAACACAGGAGGGAAAATCTCAAAGATAACATTTCAGAAATAATCCTGTAGCAATGAAGAGTCAAGCCACTTAAATGAATTAATGCTGCTGATTTCTCTGCCATCAACAGTGGAACTCCTCAGTAGTTGATGGGGACACTGAGACTGAATCTCCCAATTGCCTTGTTTGTCTAGGAGGAGTAGAAGTTCTATTTTTTCCCCCATAGTTTGAAAAATTCTATACAAATGGATTAGAATTTTCTTTCAGTGGAGAACTGCAGACCTATGTGTTGTTTCTGCTGAGAACAGAAGAAACACATTTCTCAGAAGTTATTCAAGTTAGGTTTGTGTTTAGGGAGGAGTTTTGTTGAATGCTAAAACTGATTACAATTCCCATCTCTAAAATGGAGATGGTAATAATAGAGACATTCTTTCTTTTCTTCTCCTTTGCTTTTAATTTTGGTCTAGACAGTAAGGGTGCTGAATGCCTCTTGAATAGTCATTTAGCCAGTGATGGATTGTAATATTTTCTGTGTGTTTGAGAAGAAAATGGTGGTACCTGATAACCAGCCAGGTCAGTTTTGTATTTCCTTCTCTGTTGAAACAAACCCAGCAGCAAATCCTCCTCCTACCCCATCCAGACTTTTTTCCTGCTGTAGTTTACATATACAACATCGCTTCTGGAGTTCAGAATGGTTGCTTAAACAAGAAAAGTTTTTATTTTAAAAAACCTTTCTGGTTTGTGACTTATTTCCCTCAGAAAAGAGGATGGGGAGAAGGAATCCTTAGAACTGCAGGACTGAGTTTGAGAGGGAAAATTCCTGTGTATAATCTAGAGAGTCATGGAAAGAGTTGCAAGTCCTGGTGATTTTGTAGATCCCTAAGACAGTAATTCCTTCTGCAGTCACTCCAGACACTGCTGAACTTTAAATCCCAGTTGTGTCAGCCTGGGATTTGAGCCCCCTACACAAACCCAGAGCTGTGGCCCCAGATGCAGCTCAGCAAATGTTAAGAATTGGTTCAAACCAACAGCTTTGAGGTTTATAATTTAAAACTTTGCAGTTTTCAAATACACTGACTTGCAGCTTCTTTGAAATAACTGAACTGGTGAGATAAGGTAACTTGTCTTAGATCTTGAGGAAATTGCATTTCTGTCTTTCTTCTCTCTTTTTTAGAAACACTGGATACATTGGAAAAGTGGGTGACAGAAATCTTCTCTGAGATCCCAAATAAGTAAGATTCATTTGATGCATAAAGACATTGCAGATGATAAAATTGTCTCTTCTTAAAATGACATTTTTTTAAAATCCCTTACTGGAGAAACAAAGGAAATTACCATTTGTTAACTAACATTCTTATCTGGGGAAAAAAAAGGCAATTTTTAAAATTAAAGACCACTTTTAATTGTTCCAGGAAGACTTTGTTTCTTCTTAATTATTTAGGCTGTGAACTGTGTGGTGCTAACTTGAAGCAGTGTTTGCTTAATATGTGCTGATGCCTTGACTTTAAGATAAGTCCTTCAAACTTAGATTATCATTTCACATTGCTTATCTTTGCTTTGTGCCAAAAATAATTAGAAGCAAAATTAATTAACATCATATCTGGAATTTAAGTGTCATCCATAGGGTGGCAGTAGGTTAGAAATAAATCTTTTTTTTAAAGGTTGATCCAGTATGCCCTCTAAAAAGGGGGTTCTGCAAAAGCTTTGCTGACTTGAAAAGCATTTTTTTCCCTTTGGTGCTTGGAAATGCTCTTGTGAGAGCCTAATGCCATTCAGAGACACATTTTTCTGTCCTGGCCACTCCTCCCTCCTGCCCCACAGGACAATCCATCAGGATTCCTTGGGTGCAGGGTGAACTCAGGATGTTGTTTGCTGTTCTTGGCTGTACAGAATCAGGTTTTGTGCTTCTTGTACAGAAGGAAGGGGAGGTGCTGGGGTGGCATCCACACCTGGGTTAATTGCTCAGTTGTAACTGTGAGCAGGCTGCCTGCCAGGGAGCCTCCCTGGGGCTGGGGGAGTGCTGGGCTGCACCCTTAAAAAAGGGAAATGGGCCCTGTGCAGGCTCTCTGGTGTCCTCTCTGATGCCTTTGAGTATCTCAGTGTAGCCTTGAATCCCTGCCAGTAACATCACACTTCCATTTTGCTTTTTAGTGGTTTACCCAAGCCCAGCTTTGGCCATCTGACTCAGCCTTTTGACACACCAGAGTTTCACAAGCTTTACAGAGGTAAGTGAAATGGATTTAAGTGTTTTGAATACCTGCATGCTGAAAGAAATTTTCTTTGGGTGATCCAGATGTTTTGTAGAGTAATTCTGTGTGGTTTAAAACAGCTTTTAACTATTCTTTCTAACTTTTCTTTTGCATTATGTAAAATTTCTTGTCTCTGTCTTGTCACACATATTTATAATTAATCAATTTATTTGTGTCCAGTTGTTCCAATCAGGAAAGTTCATTCATTGACCATCACTTGGGCACTTCCCCCACAAGAACAGTATTACAGGTACACTGTGCTGCATTTTACTTCTACCTTGTTTATGCTGTGAATAATTTATTGACTTTCACAACAAACCAAAGAATCTCATTTACTTGTCTAACTGATTACTTTGGTTCAGCTAGCCCCCTAGCTGAATTAATTTAAAAATGAATTCAACTGCTGCAAATACAGTTCCTTTCCTCACTGACTCAGATCAGTCATTATGTTCTGAACTCCCACACTTTCAGCTTATTATCTTAATTCTGCCTGAAAATGCAAAACTTGCCCTGAAAAAAGAGACAGTGCATATTTTAGTCATTAGCCCAGTGATTTGAATTCTTTCTGTGAAATGTGTTACCTCCTGGCATCTAATCTCCTCCAAACTTTCTCTTAGGGTGAAGCCTCTTCATTATATTTCCTGGCTGGTGGGACATGAAGGCAAAGGCAGTGTTCTTTCTTTCCTTAGGAAAAAGTATGTGGTTTTTAAGCATGGTTATTAAATGCTTTGATCTCATTCAAAGACAAATAAACTCTATTTTGTCTATTTATATTTTCCATAGATGTAAAAGCAGGCCAAGCCTGCCTTTTTTATCAGTGTTTTGTAGTGATATTCTGTGAGGTGATGATAAACCCAAGTAAGAAATAAATGGGATTTTTGTCTGTGAGTCATGGATCAGGAGTATCTCTGACTGATCTTAGAGATCTCCAGAAGGTTACTTAGCTTTTTCACTGTTTTTCTTTAATTCTGTATCCTGAGGTCACATCCCCAAACTGGAAAAGCTTTGTGTAAACTGTAAATGGATTGAAAGCCTCTGAAATAAAGATACCTTGTGATATACTGCTTCTAGCTAAGCTCAAACAAAGTTGAAAGGATTAATTAACAAATACCTTTCACTCTTCCATAGGTTTTGGGCCCTTGCATTGTATGGAGGAAATGGAGAGACAGGGTTTGAACAGAACTCCACTTACTCCATCTTCAGCATTTCTGTGACTTTGACTGATGAAGGTTACAAGCACTTCTATGAGGTATGGTGTCCTGCAGCTTGTTTTTCCTGCTGTTCCCCTCATGGCTGGACAGATTAATGTGTTCCTTTGTGTCTGCAGGTGGCCCACGTTGTGTTCCAGTATGTGAAGATGCTGCAGAGAAGGGGGCCAGATCAAAGGCAAGTGTTTGCCACTCCAGCAGATCTTTGTGCTGGTGGCCTTCTCCATGATCCTGTTATTTGTAGTGTTTGCCCTTTTTGTGGAGTTCCTGGAGCATAAACAGGGAGTCACTAGTAAAACTTGTCTGTGTGGAAAACATGTCAGTTTAAAAAAGTTTAAAAAGAAATTTTCTAAATGTTTAGGCTTATTTCTTGGTGGTTTTCAGTTTCACTTATTGTGATGTGATTCCTTCAGTTTAGGAGGCTGAACTAGTGTAGAGGTCAGGTGCAGTTTTGTGTTCATTTTAAAAGAATTTGTTGAGCCAGGTCTGTGGAAGTCAGGACTGGGTGTTCTTGTGTTAGCCTTTATGTTAATTTGGTGTCAGATTTTGACTCTTCTTTGTTAACTCTCTGTCTCTTTGGAAAATGGAAGAACTTTCTGCCAGTTCTGAGAAATGCCATTTTGGGAAGTGCATTTAATATTGGCTTCTGTGTCTTGTACCTGAATGAATCATTGATCCCATCATTGATGCCTTTCCTAGAAGGTTCCTTTTTTAAGATTCTTGGTAAATGTTGTGGAATAATGGAGAAAATCCACTTTTCTTATCTTCTTCCTCCTTTGCAGAATATGGGAAGAAATACAAAAGATCGAAGCTAATGAATTTCACTACCAGGAACAGGTATTTATCCTCTGTTCTGACATAGGTAAACCATGAAAAGTAATTGTTTTTTCAGTTTAAAACACATTTTTAAAGTTCTATTTGAGAAGAAATACATTGTGCACTTGATGAGGTTGTATTTGGCTGAAAGGAGATGGATTCTAGGCAGAGAAATATTGAGATTTTTCCCTAACAGAATTTAATGTTGATTTTTCATTCCTTACCTACTAGGTAGGCTCTTTCAGTTTAGATTTTCTTACTCCTACTACATTTATCATGTTCTGTTTCTTACTAGGTGACTTGTTTTTTTTCTTTGAATGGCACTGAAATTTCCTTTTGGGAAAACAAATCCATCCATACAAATACTCCATACAGCAGCAACATAGATTTGTGTGTGCAGTTGTGACAGGGTTGTGAATGAGTCCCAGGGGCAGAAGAATGATTTAGTCATGGCACCCCAGTTTTCTGCCTGGTAGATGGAGCTGTGCTAAGGAATGATGGGCTTGGTATAAATGGTTAAGGGGTGCCTAGGGAAGGTTTAATGTTTCCTCAAGTGTTTGGTGTCTTAGGAAATCCTTGGGCATGTTTCCCACTACATTTCCAAGACTCAGCTCTTTCCAGGTGTCCTGTGCTCTCTGTCTGCCCCAGGATCTGTACAGCCCTGTGCTGCCTGCTGCAAACACCCCAAAAGCACTTGGCAAGCAGCTGAGCAGCCTGGTTCTCCAGGCAGCCTTACCCTGCTAAAAGGCAATGTGTACTTCAGGTTCAAACAGGAGAACTGCCCCTCCTCACCCTGCACATCATGGCTGGGGAATGGAGCACAGCCAGAGCTACTCATGCAGCAGCTGCAGTTCCTTGCCTTGTGCTTTCCAGGTCACTTCAAATCTTGAATTGTTGCAGGGCTGTGCTTGTGTCCCCTGGAGGCAAGGAGTGCTTTCTGCTGGGTCTTTAACTTGGTAGATTCCATGCCTGTAAACTGCATAATCAAGGATTCTTCTACAAAGATGATGTGGCTGAAATGTCAGGATTCTCAGAGGAGACTGAACATTAGATATGGTTATGAAACATATTTAATTGAATAACTGAAACGAAATGTTGTAACAAGCACAGCATCCAGCACATGCTCAACATAACTGACTAGTCAAGCTCTTCTCAGAACAGAAAATGGGTATCTTGGGTTTCTAATTATGTGACAAATAGCTTTATTTCTTTGCTTGCAGACAGATCCAGTTGACTATGTGGAAAACCTTTGTGAGAACATGCAGTTGTTTCAGAAGGAAGATTTTCTGACAGGAGACCAGCTCTTGTTTGAATACAAGCCCGAGGTAAATGTTCTTTGAACTCTGATTATATGTTTTGATGTAAGGAAAACATGTGCATGCTGTGTAATACAGGCATTTGTAATTAAACATAATGCAGGCACAGGTTTTGTATTAATTGAAACACTTGTTGTATTCAGAAAGCAAATCTGTTTTGTAAGCTTGTTTTTTCTTGTTCTTCCTACATTCCAACTGAGAAGTCTTTACTGGCTCAAGCAGTCAGCTGCATTTGAGCTGAAATATTGTCTGGAACTTGCAGATCATTGCTGATGCCCTGAACCAGCTCAACCCTCAGAGAGCCAACCTGGTTTTGCTGTCTGCTGCCAATGAAGGCCAGTGTCACCTCAAAGAGAAGTGGTTTGGGACTCAGTACAGCATGGAAGGTAAAACAGCAGCAGAGCTGAGAAAGTCTGATTCCTGCATTAGAGGAAGTAAAAGGGTGGCAACACAAAATACAAGTGGGGAAATGAATCCTCAGTGCTTTATTGAGCTCCCCATCAGTCTCTGTGGCACCCAGACCTGCTCTTTGTTGGCTGCCAGTGGATTCCCCCTCCTGCAGCTCCTTTGGCAGGCAGAGGTCCCAGTGAGCTGCACTTGCTGCCATTCAGGGAAAGAACAGCAGTGGAGCACAGGGTGTGGGGGAGCTGGGTTACTGAGGCAGACTTGATTTGCTTTTTAATAGGGCTGCTTCAGTCCTGCTCCAGAAGATTTTATAGGAAGGGATTCAGAAAGAATCCTGAGGAATGGGGTGATGTTAAGAAACTGCTGTGATACTGCAGATCTTTCTGGAGATTGGGAAAAGATGCCTGGAAATAGGATGGCCTTCCCTTCCTGTTGAACTAATGCATTTCATGGTTTGTAACAGATATTGACAGCTACTGGAGTGATTTATGGGACAGTGACTTTGAGTTAAATCCAGATTTACACCTTCCAGAGGAGAACAAATACATAGGTAAGGCACCTGGGCATGAGTGAAATCTTCCCCAGTGATTTATTTGAGAATTTGCGTTGAGAATCTGTGTTTAGAAACAACCTAAACTGGTATCAACCAGTTTTTGCAAATTAAAAAAACATGAGCACTCTGTTCAGCTGGATTTTATCTACTCTTCTTTTATTTATAAGCTTAAGAACTGAGTTATTTTAAGGTATATAAAATTACAGATGATATATCCATAACAGAGTAGGCCTCACAGTCAGTGAGAGTTAATGCAGACACCTTAGAAGAGAATTTTATTTGCTTAATCCTCCTGTTTCTGAAACCATCTAAATACCATCTGGCTTTGTTGTCAAAAGCAAAAGAAATGAAAACCAGGACTTGTGTCCTGGATGGAAATGTGATGCCAGCTCTTCTGCTCTGCTTCAGCCACTGTTGTGGTGTGGAAGTGAAAAAGAGATATTCTTTGGGTCCAGGAAAGTGCTGTCACAAATAATTTAGAAAACTGGAGGGGGAAAGTGTATTTTTTGATACTTTTGAAGACTTGGATGAATTTAGCCTGATTGTGTCTGTGAAACACACTAACATGTGGTTTTGGTGTGCTTTTTCTCTTTGTTAGCCACTGACTTTGCTTTGAAAGTTTCTGACTGCCCTGAGACAGAATATCCAGTCAAAACACTCAGCACACAGCAAGGCTGTCTCTGGTACAGGAAGGATGATAAATTCAAAATCCCAAAAGGTAAATGCCTGAGGGCTTTCTGAATAGCAAGACCCTGTTTTTACCAGCTAGAATTTATTTGAAGGCAAATAATCCATGGTAGTGTTCACCATTTAAACTTGCTGTCAGCTCTTCCATGGTCCTTTTGATATGTTTATTAGCTACAATAAAGGAGAAGCAGGTGAGCTAAGGCAACAAAGACACCCTGCTGATTCTTCAGGTTGAAAAGTGGAATCACTTAAATTTACTGACTTCTGAACAGTCTGTGGGGACAGGATTGGGCAGACAGAACATGCTGCTGAGACAGGGGCTTCAGAAGGAAGGAGCACATTAATTAGAAGGGACATAGTGTCTTCTACAGGAAGAGAAAAATACAGCCTGGATCAGAGACAAGGGTGTAAAATATATTACTGCTTTCAAGCAGAATGTCACAGTTTTTAGTGTCTCTTAAACAGATGTTCTGTGAAGTTTTCTTTTTCTATTTATAGTGGTCATGGGAGTATTCTGCATGGGAGTATTCTGCAAAGCACAGCTTTGTTTTCCAATATTTGGTACTTCAAAGGGAAGATTTTTTGAATAAGTTGGAGAAGACATTTAACGATGACTTAAAATAAGAAAAAAAGTGTTATAGATGAATGACCATTTTCATTAAACTCATTGTCACCTAAGAGCAACTTGATGGAAATATATTTGAGTTGAGAAAGTTGTCACTTTCTGTACAATTGCTCATTGAAATTTCCTTTTCCTCCCCAGGTTATGTTCGATTCCATCTGATCTCTCCATTGATACAGCAGTCTGCAGAGAAGTGAGGATTCTGTTATTTATGCTTACCTTGCAGAGTAACTAAACTACCATCCCTAGTGAAAAACTGGGAAGACACTTTCATTTTAAGCAGGAATAGAATAAGGTGTCCTTTTCTCACATCCTTCCACCTTCCTTGTGGTTTTATCTGCAGTTTGGTGATGGTGGTTCTGCAGCAGGTCCTGCCTGTAGCAAACAATGTGTTAGGAGTTCATGGTGTAATATTCCCCAGGGTAAGGCTGGGGAAAAGCAATGTGACAGCAGCAGTGCTCAGAGAAGGAGCTGCTCAAAAAGAGCAGCCCACAGTCATGTCCTGAGCATGTCCCAGCACCCTGGGAGCCTGCAGGGGCAGGACAAGAGGCAGGAGCAGCCTTGGGAAACCAGCTGGGGTCAGGCAGAGCTCTGGGGGCAGTCCTGGGCCTGCTGCACTTGGCTTGCCTCAGGCTGCCATTGCCACTTGTACCCAATGTCACAGTGCTGTTGGCATAAGCCTGCCAAGACCTGCACAAATCAGGTTTTGGGAAAGCCTTTTTAAATCTGTTTTCATAAGGTGTTCATTTTATCTTTGAATTGGAATCCAGGCAGTAACAAAAACCTGAAAGCTTTGCTCTAGCTTATTATTATTTTTTACCTTGGTAGATAAATAATCATCTCATTACTCAAGTATTGAGCATAACTGAGTCTATCTGTTTCCCAGGCCTTTACACAAAGTGAAATAATTTCATTTGCTGTGATTTTTCCATGTTTTGAGTATTGTCTTGTTAAAATGTGCATTCTTACCTTGAAGAAACCTTAAATCTTGTGAAGCTGGAATTTTTCACATTTCAAGGACATCCTGACACATTGCTGGATGTCTAGATCATTTTTAAGTAGTGTCATGTGCTTTTTGCACAAAGGGAAATCTGAATTATCTATTTCTGGGTTTTTGGGAAAATTTCTTTTTGAATCTCATTTTACAAAGATTCCATTTCTGTTGGAATTCACTGCATATACCATCAAGCTAATCGGGCTTAACTTTCATAATTAGTCCATCCTTTTTTTCTTCTCTCCCTTCTCTCCCTCCAGCATAGTCTTGTTTGATACATTTGTGAACATCCTTTCCCACAACCTGGGGGAACCAGCTTATGAAGCAGATGTGGCTCAGCTGGAGTACAAGCTGGTGGCTGGAGAGTATGGCCTGATCATCAGAGTGAAAGGATTCAATCACAAACTACCTGTAAGCTCTGCTCCTCTCCTCACTGCTGTTGTGCCTGCAGCTTTGCAGTGTGTGTGCTTTTCTGGAGCTGTGAATGGTTGGATGAGGTGTTTTAAATAGAAAAATTGGTCTCTGGCAGGGTAATGCAGCAAATGTGCTGCTTTTTCTTGTGCTTACATGTGTAAAGATGGAGTTTTGTGAACTTACACAAGCTCAAATTACTGACTTCAGGCTGACTTAAATCTTCCTTTTAAGTAATAACTGTATCTCCTTTAAAATTTTAACAGCTTTTCCTATAAAAAGCTTTGTGTCTCCCATGGCCATAAAGAGGATTGGAGCCTTTCCATCTCTAAGTTGTGCCTGTTTGCATGATGTCTAGAGAAGGGTGTCTGAAAAGAGATTTTGGTTTCAGTTTGACTTTGGAGATCCAGCTTCTGAACATGCTCATTTTGGGTGCAGATTTTCTGTGTTGGCTTGCTGAGAGGATTGGGGGTTCCCTGTTCCCATTCCCTAAATTCCTGTAAGACATGGCAGGCACAGAGAGGACACAGTGGAGACAACCATTAACTTCCTTTGCAAGAGCTTTGCTGGAGCTTTAAGACCATTAATAACTTGTCAGATTTATTAATAGGAGTGTTAACAGAAAAAGCCAAATACACAAGCAGCAGTGTCTGAATATTCTCTTTTTTAATCCTGAATGATGTCTCTGTTGTGATGTCATTGTGCTGGTCAGCTGTAAAAGGAAAAAATGGAATAGTGAATACAGAAATGTTGGGGGTTCCAGGCTAGATTTGTTTCAATACAATGTGGAAACTCCCATTGATTTGGGATATTGAGCTTATTCACTGTGTAAAAGCACTGCCCTTCTGGAACAGTCATTTGGGATAGAATTGTTTAGTGAAGACCATCTGTCAGAATGGAGGAATTTGCTTAGTAATGCTCCATGTCTCAATAATGATAATTTTATTAATGATAATTTTATATTATTGTACAGCATTGAATTAAACCAACAAAAACCCCAACTGAAACTGTTCTCTTTACAGCTTCTATTTCAGCTCATCATCGATTACTTGTCTGACTTCAGCTTTACTCCAGCAGTTTTTGAAATGATAACAGAGCAGCTGAAGAAGACCTACTACAACATCCTCATTAAACCTGAGACTCTGGCCAAGTGAGTTCTGGGGAGGGCAGCAGTGGCTGAGGCTGAGCTGAGGAGCTCAGGGATCCCTGCTTGTGCCCCCAGGGCTGGTTGCAGGCTCTGCTGTAGCTTAGGGAGCCCCAGCAGTGTGATGGTGTTCACAGGGGTCTGAGGGTGAGGGAAGAGACAAGGATCTGACTCCATGTTTCAGAAGGATGATTTATTATTTTATGATATATATTATATTAAAACTATACTAAAAGAATAGAAGAAAGGATTTCATCAGAAGGCTGGCTAAGAATAGAAAATGAATCGTAACAAAAGCTTGTGTCTCAGACAGAGTCCAAGCCAGCTGAGTGTGACTGGCCATTAATTAGAAACAACCACATGAGACCAATCACAGATGCCCCTGTTGCATTCCACAGCAGCAGATAATCAATGTTTACATTTTGTTCCTGAGGCCTCTCGGCTTCTCAGGAGGAAAAATCCCAAAGAAAGGATTTTTCAGAAAATGTGTCTGTGACACAGCAGCCGTGCAGCAGCAGGGCAGACGCATGGCCAGGGAGCTGCTGTCCCACAGTGACCTGGAGGCAGCAGCAGCTGCTGGGGGCTGGCACAGCCCTGATGAGCCCTGCTGTGTTCCCTGGCCCGCAGGGACGTGCGGCTGCTGATCCTGGAGCACGGCCGCTGGTCCATGATCGACAAGTACCAGACGCTGATGAAGGGGCTCTCCATCGACGCCCTCTCCGCCTTCGTCACCGCCTTCAAATCACAGCTCTTCGTGGAGGGGCTCGTGCAAGGCAACTTCACCAGCAGGGTGAGTGCAGCCCTGGCACTGCCTGTGCTCACTCTGGGCTTCAGCACACTGATCTGCCTCTGCTCTGGCAGTCTGGAGTCCCGTGGGTACTGGGCAGCTTCACCTCCAACACCTCAGGAGCGCTCCTGGGGATAAGCCAATGGCAGTCCACAGTTGCCAGTTTGAACACAAGTTTCCAGGAATTTTGGATTTAAACTGATGGGAAAAAAATGTACTAGATGTCTGTAATCCATTTCTCCTGTTGCCACCATGTTTTATGTTGTTTGGTGTATTGATATATTTGATATGGAGAAATTCCTGCAGTGGTGCCACAGGAGGAGGCTTCCCTCAGAGCACATTTATCCTGGGAATTTGCCTGTGTGGTTTGGTTAAACCTCACTGAGTGCCAAACACATGGAGTGAGGATAATGTGCTATTTCTTTGGCTTGTGCCTTCTCCTTCTGGAGACATCGCAGTGCAAAAAGCAGCGTGGAGACTCTGCAGGGTGGTGCAGAGGAGGCTGGAGGGACTGGGGACAGTGTGCAGGGATGTAGGGAGCAGGACAGCTCAGCTCCTCTTACTTGTTACTCACTCTCTCAAGTGCTGCCCTGGAGTCTGTGGTTGTGAATTGGGGTAATAATTCTCTTCTAACTAAAACTAATGTTTGCTTTCTTCCCTAGGAAGCAAAGGATTTCCTGAATTATGTTGTTCAGTGAGTATCTCTTGACTCTCTAATTGCTTATTATATGGAAACTATAATCAAGATTCTTTTGTGGAGGAGGGAGTTAGAGTGGGAGTGCTGAGAAATTCCCTTCTCTCTGGTGTTTGCAGGAGGTGGCTGTTGATGGTGGCAGTTTAAGCAGACATAGTTCTGGTTTGGGGAAGGGGAAAATGAGGTCAGACCAAGTGTGTAAATGTCTGGGTGTTGCTCTGGCTTTGGCCAAGGTGTGAGCAGTGTGTAAATGTCTGGGTGTTGCTCTGGCTTTGGCCAAGGTGTGAGCAGTGTGTAAATGTCTGGGTGTTGCTCTGGCTTTGGCCAAGGTGTGAGCAGGTGTTTGAAGTTGTGCTGTTTGTGCTCCCCCCAGAAAGCTCCACTTTGCCCCCCTGGCCCATCCCTGCCCCGTGCAGTTCCGGGTGGTGGATCTGCCCAACACCCACCTGCTGTGTAAGGTGAAAACTCTCAACAAGGGCGACGCCAACTCCGAGGTGACAGTCTATTACCAGGTACTGTGGGCTGGGCTGGGCTGCTCCTCTGGCTCCATCCCTCCCTGAGAGCAGGCTCTGCACAGGGGTGTCACAGAGGGGACACACAGGCCCTGTGCCCCAAGGCTCAACCCAAGTGGGATTCCCTGAAATCCAAGTGGGGGGTTCCCTGAAGCTGGCACCTCCCTTCCTGTACTGCTGCTGGGAGCTGGGTCAGTGCTGTGGTGGCTTCCTGGTGTCCCCAGCTCTGATCTTGGGTGCTGGGCTGGGCCTGTCCCCTCAGGGAAAACCAGAACTTCCCATCTGTCCCTGCTGTGAATTGTCCCTCAGTGCCACAAATCACCTTGGTCTGAGCAATCATGTTAAACCCACCCTAAATTCTTCATTGTCTTTCCAGTCAGGTGCCAGGAACCTGAGGGAATACACCCTGATGGAGCTGCTTGTGGTAAGTTTGTGTTTGTGTCTGCCCTGAACACTGCTTGGAGCTGAGGCCACAAGGCTGAGTGGCCCCCAGTTGTTCTATTTCTGCCCCTGGCTGAAATGTTTGGGTGGAGGTCCCCAAATGCTGCAGTGATGGACACCACAGGAGACTGTTCTGTAGCTCCCAGCCCACAGGACTGAGCTCTCTTAGTGCAGTGGTGGCTGGCCAGGGGCACTTCAGTGTCCCAAGCTCTGTGTGGAGCCCACGAGGGGCTGCGGGCAGTGTCACCTCTGCTGTACTTTGTGCTGTTTCAGATGCACATGGAGGAGCCTTGCTTTGACTTCCTGAGGACCAAGCAGACCCTTGGGTGAGTTCAGTGGGAGGAATTCTGCACCTGCTCCTACACTCCTACTTTGGTCTCTGGTGGTTTACTCTGGGAGTCCTTCCTGCACAGTGGGTGATCCTCAGTTACTGTAATGGGAACAGCAACATCAACATTTCAAAAACAAAAGCACCCATCAATACAAAGTGCAAGCCAAGTTGCTTTTGACTTCTGTGAGAATTGCATCTATCACCAGTGTGTTAACTCAGAATTATTCAGCATAAAGTTGTTCCTTGCACTTCCACACTCAGCCCCCTTCCCCAGGGCTGTTTTCACAGCAGCTCTGTGGTGCTGAGCAGCTCCCTCAGAGGCACCCTGCTACCCCAGGAAACTGGAGCAGGCTTTTCACAGCTCTGGGTCTCTCACTCTGCTTGGATGAATTTGCAGGAACCCAAATATGAACACTCCCAATTTAAAAGGATTTCCTAAAGCTGAGAAAACACTGAAAAGCAGCAATGCAGAAAACAAAGAAAATAAGACTATTGCAAATTTAGATCTCAGATTTTTCTGTCCAAAGTACCAACGCTATTTTAACTTGCAGCATGTCCTTTAAATGAAAAGTTAATTGTGCTTGTGTCCTTTTTTCTTTTAAGCTACCACGTGTACCCCACCTGCAGGAACACTTCTGGGATTCTTGGCTTCTCAGTCACAGTGGCAACCCAGGCAACCAAATACAAGTAAGTGCTCTGTGGGCAAAAGTTCTTCTCTACTTCCAGCCCTGGCTGTGGGAGGCACCTGCTCCCAGCTGAGATTTCCCTCCTGTTTCAGGCCACAGAGGGATTTTTTAATTCAAGGGGATGTCAGAAAGGGACACTGCTGAAGTCACAACAGCCTGACTCAAAACCAGCACCTGAATAAAACAGTAGCCTCAGGTTTCTTAAAACTGCAGTGGTCCTGACTTGAGTAGTGAAAAGTAATCTCAAGACTAAGTAAAATATCCCCCTGCCCTTTTGGAGCTATTCTGCCAGTTCAAATCCTGTAAATCCTGCCTAGCTGTTCCTGTGGCTCATGTTCAGCAGGCACAGCACTGTTATGGTTTTGTTCAAACCTGGCCCTTTGAACTACAAGCATTTGACCTGCCAGAGTTGCAGAGTTTTTTTAGAAAATGTGCCACTTGTGAAAAATAACAGTGAAAGCTTAATTAGCACAGTGCTGCTGCCTCTCATTTTTACATTTGGACACTTCCACTACTGAGGTGTGTGTCATCAATGAGGGTTTTAATGTGTCAGAAACCTCAGGATCCACCACATCACATTTTCTTTCAATCCTAGAGCTCCTAACTGTGCAGGGCTCAGGGCTGCAGCTGGGCCCCAGCAGCATCAGCAGAGGCTCCTGGGGTGCCTGGGCACAGCTGAAAATGAGAGCACTGCACAAACTGACCACCAGGTGTTGTCAGATGAGTTTTCAGAGGATAACAGCAGTGAGCCTCTCCCTTCCTCATCATATGGGGGCTGCTACTTTACCCCTGAGTGTTTAGTGGATTTTTATTTGGTTGGTTTTTCCTGCCTAATTACATGATTTGTTTCTCTTATAGTTCTGAATTGGTTGACAGGAAAATAGAGGAGTTTCTTTCTTGCTTTGAAGAGAAAATCAAGGATTTAACTGAAGAGGCATTTAACACCCAGGTAAAAAATCATCTTGAAAAGCTCTTCTTTGAGCTGCATGATTCAGTTCCAGCTATCTGGTGATTCTCTGAGGTTTTCTGGATAAAGGCCTCACCTTTTAAACTCTGCCTCTTGCTCTGTTCTGCTGTTATTCCCTAAACATTCATTCTCTGGCCATTTGCAGTTAAGCTCCAGAAGCAAGGAGCTACCTCAATAATGTAATTCAGCTTTTCTCTCAACTGCAGTGACTGATGTTAAATTAAGGTAGTTTGAAACCCATTAAAGCTAATTTTCTTTTTCCCATGTAGGTAACAGCTTTGATAAAACTGAAGGAATGTGAAGACTCCCACCTTGGGGAAGAAGTGGACAGGAACTGGAATGAAGTGGTGACCCAGCAGTACCTGTTTGACAGGCTGGCACGGGAGGTGGGTGTCCTGCAGCCCTGGGACACAAAAACCACACTGCTTTTGCAGCAGTTTCAAAAGCATAAATGGGATTTATGCTACTAGTGACACACTGGCTCTAAAATTACATGTTCTTTTAAAAAGGTTCTTTTATCCAGTGGAGTAGAGGTCGCAGAGGAAATATTTTAATGTTTAAAATTACTTGAATTGCTACTGTGCTGCTAAAACCTCCTTGCTGTGGGTTTCAGATTGAAGCTCTCAAGTCTATTACACAAGCAGACCTGGTCAACTGGTTCCAAGACCACAGAAGCAACCAGAGGAAAGTGCTCAGTGTACATGTGAGTGTCTGTCAGCTCCACCTTCAAGAAGCAGAGTGCAGTAAGAGTGTGGGAGAGGAGATCTGTGATGGAACTTTTACTCTGGTTATCCACATGTTCTTCCTTTATAAGTTGTGTTCTTGTTAGAACTGCATTTCAGTATCTCAAGTTAATTGTCAGGGCATAGAAACACTGTGTGAGATCCCAATTTCTCTTCTGGTCCCTTTTTGCAGGTGATTGGATATGGAAAGCACGAAGGGGACTCAGAGGTGACAGCTGTCTCAGGACAGAACTCTTCATCTGGTGAAATACCTCATCTTGTTTTACTGCCCCCCTCCTCTTTGATGCGTGACTTTACTTCCATCAAGGACATCAAAGCCTACACATCAACTCTGAATGTTCTCCCTTACCATAAAATACTGAAATAAAACTGATACCTTGCCCTGCCCTGCCGTGTAATACAGGTGCTTTCTGCAACATCAACATGACAAACCTATTTTTATTAAACCAGAGCTGTAGTGGTAGCTGGGGTGAAGAGCCCATTCAGACACTGAGGAAGCTTTCCTCAAGTTTCCAGCCAAGCTCTCATCACCTCCCCAAGTTCATTAAGAAGAGGCACAGCCCTGACTGCCTGAGCTGTGGGCTCTGCCCTCGTGTCCAGCCTGGCCTGCACCATCCCTGCAGTGCTGCAGCAGCTCCTCAGCAGCAGTGACAGCCCCTCAGGAAGGATCTGCAGCGCTCCTGCAGCAGGGACAGTGCGTGGGAGGGGGAGAACAGCCCAAGGCTTCCAACTCACACTGCTTTTGTAGTTTTTCTGTATGTGCAACATAGACAAAATTAAGATGAAATCAAATAAAAGCTAGACTTCACTGTGGAGAGAAAAGTAGTTTGATTGCTACATCTAGCTACTTAATAATTTATTAACTGTAGCAAAGCACACAAGGCAGAGGTTCCTGACGTGCTGGAAAGCCTGGCTGTAGAGTCCAGAAAACTTCTCCTGTGGATGCTGCAGATGCTCATTTTGTTACTTCATGAGCTACTTAAGAAGTAGGTTTAGCTAGCTGCAAGGATTATTCCAGTGGAAAAACAAATACCTCTTATATATCTCACATAATTAATTTATCATGACTCAACTGGAAAACAGTCTTCCTGCAAAGGTTTATTATGAAATAAATAAAAAGTCCATAAGAGAAGTTTGAAAAATCTATTTTATGAAGCTTTAAGATGCATTGGGTAGAATTATCTATGGTTACATTTCAATCTCAAAATAACAGTTATTTTGGGCAAGACGCTGAAATGCCAAAAGATTTGATTATCATACAGGTGGAAGATAACATTGATGTAGCATTTCCTAACAAATTGTCCCATCAGAGGAATCCTCATATTTACACATTGCAAACATCAGCGAGATTTAAATGACACCTTGCATTTTGTTCCTTGCTTTTTAAATATGCAGGACCCAGGATTATGATGCAACTGCTCCCAGCGCCGTGGCCTTCACAGTGGTTACACAGTGTGTGTGCCCAGGCCTGAGCTGGGCACTGCCACCAGAGCCAGTCCCTGCCTGGAGCTGCTCAGCCTCTCGTGAATTGCTTTGTCTGTCTCAGTAAGTCCAGAATCCCTGAGAAAGGAACTGCTGCAGCTGCAGGAGGGCAGGGCTGGGCCTGGCATCAGCATCGCTGTGGGTGTGGGCTCAGCTGCCAGGCCAGCCCAGGCTCTGGGTGTGGGCTCAGCTGCCAGCCCAGCCCAGCCCTGCCCTGCCCTGCCCAGGCCAGGCTCACCCCTCAGTGCTTGCTGGCAGCGAGGCGCTTCAGCAGCGGCTCGTCGTACACCCAGCACTCCCCGTCCTCGTGGAATAACTGCAAAGGAATAACCACGTGTGAGCTTTCTGTGACTCCAGAAAGGAACAAAGGCCACAGGCTGAGCTGCTGGAATAAAGCTCACCCTTGTTTCCCAGGAGGTCTCGTTCTCCTTCCTGGCCCTGGCCTCGGCTCTCTGCCGCTCCTCAAGCGCGTGCTTGGCCGCCGTGGCCGCGTCGATGTCTCTGATCTTCAGGTTGTAGGTGACATCCTTCCATAAGCTTCAAAGAGAAAGGGCAAGGGAGACTTTTACAGGAGCAGAGTGCTACAATCTGAGACATAGCAGTGACTAAAGGTAGATCTCAGGTTAGAGAAAGGACAGAGAAGCCCTCAGGATATTTGAGATTTGTGCTGTTATGGCAGGAGGGAGGCTGTGGGGGAGCTCTCCAGACCTTCCTGAATATTTGATCCCAATTAGGATGTGACTGAGAACTCCAGGTCTCCTCTTGCCCCTTAAACCCCCAGCCTGCCTGTACCTGGGCTCAGGGAGAGCAGAGCATGCAGTGCTTGGATCAGTGCAGCTTTAGTCCCTGTACTGCAAACTGGAGTCTAACTAAAATGAAACCTTAATGTTCCCAGTAAACTGAAGTTCTTACCAGCGAGACTCAAAGTCGTCTTGGTCCTCCAATTTCCTTACCTTCTTCTTTATTGTAGGCATTTTCTTGGTATCTATAAAGACAGCATTCTCCTGGAGTGGAAGATGAAAAAGACCTACTCAGTTCTTTAGCTAGACTTCAAATTTTCTACACTCTAGTGCACTGCTTAGCAGGAAATACATGAAACGTGGTAATTCTTCAGATTCTCTTGTATAGAAATCAAGCTTCCTTAAGAATAAATGAACAAGTTTTATCCCCAGTTCAGCATTCATTTGGACAGCCTCATAGGAGGTTCCAACTATTAATGTTTGTTTAAAATAAAATTCCAAGCCTACAAAACCACCCCAAACCCCCTTTTCTAAGCACAACCTTGTATTTCTGATAAAAAGAGAAAAAAGAAAGCAAGCTGTGTTACCCCTGTGGAGTACTTTGCATACATGACCCCATTCCATTCTCCTTCAATGGAGCAGAAGGGTTTCTTGTCATTTGGAGAACTAAAGAGAAACAAACAGTCATTTCTCAGCTGTATTATAGCAACTGAAAAACCCTAAAGGATCAAAACTTGGTCTTCTGTAAAGCCTGGTTTCTTTCTATGTATATATGTCTGTCTGTATGTATGTACATATGTCTGTATGTATGTATGTCTCTATCTATCTATCTATCTATCTATCTATCTATCTCTCTATGTCTGTCTATCTATCTATCTATCTATCTATCTATGTCTGTCTGTCTATCTATGTCTGTCTGTCTGTCTATCTATCTATCTATCTATCTATCTATCTATCTATGTCTGTCTATCTATCTATCTATCTATCTATCTATCTATCTATCTATCTATCTATCTATCTATCTATCTATCTATCTATGTCTGTCTGTCTATCTATCTATCTATGTCTGTCTGTCTGTCTATCTATGTCTGTCTATCTATCTAGTCCCTGCCCAGCCCAGAAGAGGAGGGCTCTGTTCACAAGGGGTCAGTTTGGCCTGAGTGAGTTACATAAACCTTCATAGGAAGCCCTGATCAGGGCAAACCAGGCCTTGCCCCAGGGCTGGATCTGCATTTAGAGTTTAGGAAAGCAGTTACAGGCCTTTCACACAGATTTAGGGTGGTGAGTTTAAGCTTAAAAAGGTTTCCAGGCTACTGAGAAATACAACACACCAGTTTTTAAAGGGCATCTATCAATATGTCGATGTAAAAGCAAGCTAAACCTCATTTTGTCAGCATCCACTTGCTGGCATCACAGCACATCTCCAAATACAATGGGAATCTCCACTGAATTCTCTGTGCTGGGTATGTGCACAGGGTTTAACCAAAATCCACCACACCACAGGTAAAACATGTGAAGTTTGCAAGTGACACACTATGAGCAGCATCCAAGGCTTGCTGCAGTATTTGTATTTGTAGGAAAGGTAATGATGGAGGCACTTTTGATAATTCAGGACAGCAAAGTTCCTTTGGGAACCAGCTGAGGATGTTTTCAAGCAGCACAAAGTAGGACACAGGCCTGTGCAGCTTCTTCTCCCAAACTTGGCAATAAAATTCCATGACAGGTAATGATGAGCTAAGTTCTTCTGGGCGTTGCTACTTCAGCATTTTACACTCTTGACTGTCTTGTTAAAGCTGTTGGCACTTAAGGAAGGGAAAAGTGAGATGAAGGAAGCTGCTTACAAAATTTCAGCTGTAATTCTGTGCTTCTTTCCTCCATAAAATGGTTTTGTGTGGAAGACAATGGAAGCATTGTAACCTGTCTTTGAGCAATTGATGCTGCACTCCCCCCCAAGCTCTATCCAGGGCACAGTGAGAATAGACCTGCAATTACAAACACAGAAATGCACATCATGATAAGCTCTTGACCCATAAATGCTAAGCATGAAACACTACAAGGCATTAAAAATGAAAATAACAATTAGAACATTTACTTGCCTTCCATAGCCATTAGGAAAAGTCAAAATATAGTGTTCATCATGATCTAGGCATGTAACACACCCTATTAAAGAAAAATAAAAATAAGAGTTGAAAAACATTAAGCAAAACATCTACAGAACTTTTCATAATGATCATATGAAATATGCCATTAAAAACAGGTGCCATGAAAAGGAAAGGTGGAGGAGCTTCATTGTTAATGGATGCTGAGAATGCCCAGCTTCTGGAGGAGGCAGGGATGGCAGTATTTTTGGGAAAACCCAGGCTCTAGGTGTTTTCAGCACACAGAGTGTGGAAGGAAATCTCTAATTCAAATACATGAGCTCCAGTTACATAAATTCAACCATTGCTTACATTTAGTACCGTGACTTAGAATAATTTACATTAATTATTCTATGAAAAATCCTAGTTGCAGAATTGAATTTCTCCTCTGCTGTTCAGTTTGCACACACATACCTTGCCCTATGTTATGAACCCCAATAGACATTCCTAGGAATTTGGACTTGGTCCATATGTGAGCATTGAACTGTATCCTCTTGCTAAAACACTCTGCATAAAATGCTGAAACTGAAAAGAGAGGCAGGTATTAAAAACAGCAGCACAAGACATTGATACCTTTGTTCCCAAATTCATGCACTGGGAAATATCCCCAGGTGCCTCACATTTAATGTGTAACAGAGTTTGCAATTTCTCACAAAAGCAGTTTATAATTTTTCAGCCTTTATAAATATTTAGCTTTTAAATCTGGAGAGAAAGTGTAAATCCAGGATTTAAGCCAAGAGCTGATTTTACTGAACCCCCTCTCAAGGCAAAGGTGTTGTCACAACTTACTTGGAGGATGGTGAGAGACCTGCTCTGCCACAAAGGTGACGTTGCTTTTGCTGACCCAGGGGACTGGTCCTTCAGAGACTGGCTCCTGTGGGCAGGGCAGAGCATCCCATCACTCAGTGCCTGACAACACTGGAGGCTTCCCTGAGAAGCTGCCTCCATCTCTAAAGGCTTCTAAAATGTACTGCAGGACTCCTTACCCTGGAACTATGATCCTTTCTAAAGGATCCACTCTCTTATTTTTAAGTATAAATGTCTTTGTTTTAATTGTCTCCAGAAAAAACAGTTAAATTGAAAGACTCATGTAGAAACCCAATTACAAAATAAATATTTGAGTGGCAGAAACAGTTTTTGCTTTTGCTTCTGAAAAAGTCTGATCTGTACATTAATAATGATCAGATTCCATGTACCACAAAACCATAAACTAATATTTATTTCCTGTGGCAAAGAATGTAGTTAATTAATTCATGGTTGGAAGCAGTGGAAGCCCAAATACAACACTGCCTTTATGCCAGCAAATTGGAGTGCAAACATTCACCTCAGAAACAAGATTTCAGCAAACAGATCAGTGGGAAGGAAAGGAAATGGGGACAATGCATGGCTTATACCCAAATAATCACACTGACTTGGATGTATGACAGAGGCTACACGAAGCACCTCACAGCAGCACTTCCCACACCACCACTGGCAACTTCCTCAGGCAAGAGGCCCAAATGAGGTGCCAAAAAAGAAAAACAACAAAAAACCCCTCTGGGCTGCACTGGTTCAAAAAATAAAAGCAAAAAGTCAGAATTCTGAGAATAAACAAATTCCTAATTCGTGCTATGAAACAGTTCAGGGAAAAAGGACACTTTCAACACATCAAGTCATTCTTTAAAAAACAGTAGAATTTGTTATGCAAGATTTATACTTCTGTCAAAAGAAAACAAGGATGGATGGGGAGAATTGGTTAAGAAATTGCTCAAGTTTGTTGATTTGCTACTTAAACACAGCATAATCCATTTCAGTCAGTGACTTAACAAAGCTTTGGGCTGCATCTCTGCATTGTGGGCTCCAAAAACCACCACAAGAAACTCACCATGTCATCCTCAGTGCCAGGCAACACCCAGTGGCAGCGGAAGATCTCCCCCAGGATGGGGTTGTAAGGCTTCTTAGCAACTGAGCCCTTCCTTCCTGCATGGAAAGCTGAGAGGTACCACTTCACCACCTGGACCATCCTCTCCTTGGGATCCTTCTGGTCACTGATGCTACAGAGAGAGAGAAAAAAGGACAGGCAGAGTGAAATATAAGCAGGGACCTTGGATACAGGAAGGTTTCATGAGTGCCTGGTTGTTTTGCAACTACAAGTTTGGCTGATTTGACTGTTTTTTGAAGTTTCAAACAAAATCCAAGCAATATTCTTCAAAACTACCAACTTGTGGCAGCCCACAAGGGCCATAAGCAGCATGAGAGGCAGTGAATGCTCCAGTCCCAAGTCACATACCTGACAAACAAGTCTGGGTGTGCAAAGAAGTCAGCATACATTTCCAACAGTGACCTCCTTTCCAGGATAAACGTTGGGAGAACCACCTGGGTGAAGGAAAACAACTCATCCAGCTGAAGGTATTTCAATATCCTGTACAAAAGCCAAGTGTAAATAGCAAACAGAGCACCCACAGCATGGTGTGCTCTCAGCTGACTGTGAGCCTGAGCTCACCAATGAGTTCTGACATATGCAGGTCAGTTGGCACCTTCTCCAAACCCTAAGGTTTAACAGGAACAGTCTCATCCCACTGGATTCTAGTCCCACTCAGAGCACATCAAAAGCTGTTCTGAATTCCAGTTTCTCTGCTGGTTTAATTCCATCTCTGTGAACACTGTCAATTCTCAGTTACAAACACTCCCTTGCAGTCCCATCCTGCTGCATGTCTCATCAAGATCAAGGTTAAGCTCTTCCCTACTGCCTCCCAAAGGTCCATTGTGGATCTGCTCAGTGTGATCCACCCTCAATTACTGTTCCTGACCAGGTACATCTCATAAAGATTCCTGGCAGCCTAATTTGAGATCTGTAATTTTCAGTTACTCCAGGAATTCCCAGAACAGACACAGTTTGGATCAATTCCTATTCAGAACTGCCAGAAACCCCGAGCTGTTTGCTTTTGAGTTGCTGCCTGTTTCCCCAGAAAAGTGTTATCTTTTTATTATCTCCTGTTCATTCCAGGCTGGACAGTTCAATTCATCCACTTAAGGAAACTTATGGATAAGGACTGATCTCTCGTGCCCTTTCTCACTCTGGAATGACTTGTTTAAATTTATCCAAGCTGCCTGGAAAGACCAACACCTTCAGAATGCTGCTCATTGTGCCTGCAGACACCAGCATGAATCTCATCCATGAAGAACCCAACCCTCTCCTTGCCAGACCTAAGCGTAGCATTTCAAAATACACAGGCAACTTATTTCCTCAGTAAGACCCCAACTAAGCCAAGCTTTTCACCATATGGTTACTTCTCTCTTTTACTATATGTTTTATTGAATGCCACCATATCTTGAGATCTTGGAGCTCTTTGTTCTAGGAAGCCAAAGACAGGAGCAACATTTCAGCATTCTCCCTATGCCAGCTTCACAAGCACTCCAAGAATTGGGTTCAAAGAGAACAAACAGCTACTTTCCATTGCAAACTATTTCCCCAAACAGATTTTAGCATCTGGATATACTTATTCTGCATCTACTCTTCCCCTTCCAGTAAGAACTCCAATTCAAAAGCACCACGCTAAAGAGATTACAGCTTCACCAGCTCTTAGAACAAATATGCAGTTAAATTATGCAACCTTTTTTTACACAGAGCTCTGGGTTTAGTGCCCCTCCCATCCCCAGGAACCCCAGCAAGCTTACCTTGGTGAGGTCCATGCCTAATCTCACTTGTGATAAGAGATGCATGATGACACTTTTGTGCTCCTCCACCGACTCTCCCTCCCCATCATCCTCTCGATCGTCGGGAGGATCAAAGAGATCTGAAAGACCAAAGAAATGGCTTTTGTTTTCCTCTAAACCTTCAAACCAGACTGGATTTCATTAGCATGTATGTCCAAAAATACAGGTTTTAAATCCTACAATGCAGCAATCTTCCATTAGTAAAGAAACAGTAATTAAACCACTTCCCATAAGTACCTTGCCATATGCATGCACACACACACACAGAGATATATAAAATCCTGCATATATTGACCCAGTTTACACACAGATGAACAATCAATAGCTCCTTACTGAAAGCTGACACAGGCTACCTACCAGCATCATTTGTGCCATTGGACATGGAAGAATTGAGGGACTCTGTGGTGTCTGGACGTTTCAGGCTGCTCCCTGTGCTGCTCCGAGTCAGGACCGCAGCAGACCCTGAAGAACTACAGAACACTAATAAATTCTCACAGTTCATATTAAGTAATTCAGACCAAATTATTGTCATTTGATATTCACAGACAGGGAATTTAGTGATAGACATCAATAACTGTGCAGTGGCAGACATTAAGACACATGGTGCATGCTAATTCACAGAGAGCTCAGAATGGATTGCAGCTGAAGGAATGGGACAGCCTGCAGCCTCAGATAACACATGAAGGCAGAAACCAGCTGACTAATCCCTCTCTGGAATGTGTAGCATCTCTTAAAATTAATTTTTCAATTAATAAAAAATGAAGAGTAAATAGAGATTTTGAGAAAAGGGTGCCAACTTCAAACAATACAATTGGTCCCTTCACAAAGGCTGCAGCAAATGCTTGTGAAATGCACCATGGCCTCAGATTACAGCTCTGAGCTGGGAGCTTCCAGAGTTTGGTTTGTTAGAGTTTGTGAACACATATCTGATGGAATGGGAAGGAGGAGAGAAAGGAACTGCCTCCCTCTACCTGTCTGTGGCTGAGGGCAGGGAATCTCAATCTTTACACAAAGTGGCTTTTTGACCTCCCCCACCTTTTTAAAGCAATTTCTGCAAGCAGACAAGGCATGCCCTTGGAGCTCCAGACTGCACACACTGCACACTGCCAGCCACTTACTCCATGCATCTCTTTGGGGAAGAACTGCTCTGGTAGAACTCATCAGCATCATAGAACTCATCCTCACTGCTCGAGTAAGAAAAATCTGGGACTGTATTTGGAGACAGGTTGACATGGCTTGGAGAGGTGAGACTGCTGCTAGGTGCTGACTGCCCACTCCCTGTGGAGTATTAGAAATTACAGAAACAATAAAAATGAATTCTTTCAAAATCTACTTAAACAAGAATTGTTCAAATCAATAAAGGCTGATATAAACTCAGAAGAGGAAAGTACAAAATTAAAAGCAATAATTAGGCAGGTTCATAAAGAGTTTAACAGTTGACAAAAGGAAAGTCACAAGGAAAATGAAGAGCACAGAACACCAGTAAAGTTTAAGGGACATGTTTTCTCCAGTTACTGCAGTATTGCAATGCTGGGGAGACAAAGGGAATCTGGTAAAACTCATACATATTGTGTATATATGGTGGAGACAAAGAGCAGCATTACTGGTTTTAACAAAACATTGAAATTGGTGTTGATTAAAAGCAAGATGCAGGCCAATAATATTGTTTTAATGACTAATTACAGGGTTTCTTGTGTTTCAATAGAAGTTACCCAGAACTGTACCTGTACTATTTGGTGTTGGAGTCTGGTTCCCGAGCGATGCCACCACAGGTCCCACTGGCAAAGAGGAGGGTCTCTGCTCTGACTTGCACAGCTGAGCAGGTTCTAGGGGAGATTTGGACATGTTAACCCCAAAATTCAGGAGATTCCACATTATTTCACCTCATCTCCAAAAATCAAATCATTTTCTATAAAAGCCATACCTAGGTTCTTTTTTTGTTAACCAAGGATGGCATCTAAAATAACCTGCAGTTGTTTAGCTAGAAAGCATTTGCCTTTTCTGAAAGTTATAGGTTCATTTTTAAAAAGGAGTGTTAGAAATGCAAGCCAGTAACTGAGAGTAAATAAAACACACCAGGTTATCCCCAGAACCAGGTTGGTGAGAATTCTCTGTGCTCCTGCCCCTGCTCAGCCCCTCTGAGCTGAGTGTGCAGTCACTGCAATGGGTGGCTGTCCCCAGCCCAGCTGGCAGTGTCACACCCTGGGACCTCAGGGGGCTGTCCCCATCCTACCTGGCCTTGTCACACCCTGGGACCTGAAGGGGCTGTTCCCATCCTACCTGGCAGTGTGACAGCCTGGGAAGGGGCTGTCCCCATCCTACCTGGCAGTGTGACAGCCTGGGAAGGGGCTGTCCCCATCCTACCTGGCAGTGTGACAGCCTGGGAAGGGGCTGTCCCCATCCTACCTGGCCTTGTCACACCCTGGGACCTGAAGGGGCTGTCCCCATCCTACCTGGCAGTGTGACAGCCTGGGAGGGCATGGTGCTGATCCCTGATGGCTCCAAGGGGCTGGGCTGATACACGGCGTCCACGGGGTTGATGGTGCTCTAGGCAAGAAAAGCACATTATTTTCCTAAACTAAAGCAAAATAAAGCATAGATAGCAAGAACATTGTGAGCATGAGAAATGCCCAAACGCAAGAGAGTGAATTCCTGAGAGAGGAAGTAAAGCACAAACTGACAGTTGAGGGCATGAGAAATACTTTGGAGGTGGGAATATTTTGATTCTTTACACAGACTGCACAATAAATTGGATTTGATGCAGATTTGAAGCGTCCTATAAAGAATTCTTATTTCAGATAAGAATTGCTTGCTTCTGGTATGCCACCCAATGTCCATAAATTAATAATGCATGCAAAGAGTGGAAAGTTAGATGCAAATTATCTGGCCAAAATCAGGATAGGTAATCAGTATTTTAATTTTTTTTTTCTCAAAAATTCATTTTGCAGATCAACCCATAAATCAAAACAAGGATCATCAGCAAGCTTAGAGCCATGAAGCAGCTTTGTTGGCAAAATTCTCCCCAAAGCAAGCTGACAGTGTTCAGTGCAGCTCAGGAGAGGACATCTCAACCTGCTTCTGAATGTGGGCACTTGGAAAATGAAGCACCAGGTCCCTTAAGTGCTCCCAAAGTCACTGACTTCAGTCAATGTCCTTGGTTTTATGCATCTAGACCCTTGGAAATCTGAACTGCCATGTCTTTTAACCCAACATATCATCTAAGCACTGTTTGTTATTTATGTTTACACATAACCACCAGAACTTCTTGGTTGTTGAGGAAAAGGCACATAAAACCCTTTTCCAAGCACCTTGCAATTTAAATGCCTGATCTATCAGAACTATGCAAGTTTTTGCTCAGTTTTCTCAGATTCCAGTCAGTATGTCCATCCCTATCCTTTTTTTTTTTTTACACCAGTATTAAAAGAAGTGTCTACAAATGTTCTCCTCTCCCTTTAGTCCATTAATTTCTATTTGCATTCAGATGAGGGAAACAGGCTCATTTTAACCTTCTTCCCATTTTCCTACTAAAGGCAGATTCCTTTCCTGCCTTCTTTCCCAGTTATCTGAAATTCTGAACTTTTTCCTACATGTGGGTGTTTGGACAATGCTCTCAGACACATGGAGTGGTTCCTGGGGCTGTCCTGTGCAGAGCCAGGAGCTGGAGCACTGTGATCCCTGGGGATCCCTTTCAACTCAGGACACTGTATGACTCTAAAAATCAGTGAAAAGTTCTATTATTTTTTTATAGCACAGGATTTCTTTAACTAAAAACAGAACAATTATTCTCTGCTTATCACTTAAAAAAAAACTCCATTAAAAACATCTATAAATTAGCTTTCTACAGTTTCATTGGTTTTACTACTACAAATAATCCAGTGCAGGTAATATTTCTCCACTGCATTCCAGCATAAAGGCAATGTCCCTTACCCAGTACTTCACCTCCTTGTGGAATTATGTATTCAGCACAGGAAGGTCCCTGTCCCACAGAATTCACAGTTTAAAAGGATGATCCCATCTTAAGAGTTAAGACTTAAAACCCAAGATGGTTCTATGATACACAGGATGCTATTGCTACCTACATCTCCTTTATTTTTTAGGGAAACTAATATTCCACATGATACAGAACACTGGTGTGATAAAGAAAGAACAAAGTAATTCTGGTTTTGTATTCAGGGCTGTAACCTCATCCTTAAACAATTCTCCATTCTGCAACAAGAACTGGAGTTTCATGTTGGATATTTTGAGGGATGCCTTCATGGGCTAGAAACAGCTGAAGGCAGACCTGAAAGTCTCCTGCTCTGAGTTTAATAACAAGTGAAATCCTGACCTTTAGCCCAAGGTGATGCTGACATCCACAGCATCACAATTTCAGACTTCACAATCACTGACCCACAGTTAACATATTCTTGCAGAAATATTTTTCCTCCCCAGTACAGGCCAGCCCACAGATAATGAGATCAGTGGCTAATCAAATTCAGACTATACCAAGCTGCAATATCTCTATGAAATTTCTGAGTTGCAGCCCAGATGTGCAGGTGCCTGTGGAAGTGCCTTCCTGCACAGCCTCTCTTTTCCAGGGGACATCACAGAAGCTGTTCCCTCACACTAAGACCTGAATTATGTTCCATCTGCAGGGCACATAATAATTCATTTATTTACGATAAGCACAAAACTGAAATATGCATGTGCATCTTCAGTCCAAGGTTCACACCAGAAAATCCAACTGCTAAATCTGTTTGTAGTGGACAAACAACCAATTGGGAATTACTGACAGCTCTAATGAAAACACATCAGGATTTTTAGAGTTTTTACTGAAACCAATCTCCTATTAAAAGTATCTGAAATGTACTCAAGTGACAAAAAAAGAACAAAGAAAAAGAAACCACGTGTGACCAAAACCAAAAATGACAGAAGTTACATTAAAAATGCAGCAGTTCTATTAAAGAAGAAACATTGCTTAGACAGACATTACACAACTCTGCATCAAAGGAGCAGCACTGTAGGAAAGACAAACTACTTGAAGCACACGGAGAGCAGATCTATTTCCTACACAAAGACACTTCAGAGAGAACACAGAACTATTTCTATCCCAGTAATTTCCCTTTCATCTGTTCACATGGCAGATTTTTATCTAAGTGTTCAGTCACAACACTGCTGCTCAAGACACTCCACACAAAAGTGACCACTCTATCTTCTAAAGACAAGGGTTAGCCAACCTAAGGACTCAACAGGAACTTTAACAAGACACTGGAAGCAGTGAATTAGAGAAAGGAAGAAGCATGTTGCAAAGTGAGTGGAAATTCAGGTCTCTGTTCACATGTTCTGCAGAATTAAAAGGAGATAAAGATTAGATTTAAACTTACTATAAGTCCATTTGCGTGCTTCTCCTCATTATTTTGGTCCTTAAGGAAAAAATGTTAAAAATATCAACATAACAATCTTGCATGACTTATCAGTTCTGTGCTAAGTGAGAACAGAGAGTTTCCCTCAGGAATGTTCACATTTTCAGCCATAAAATGTTCCTCATCTTGTGACACAGCAACTAAACTTGGAGGACAATTCCACACCCAGTCACTGCACCTCTGAGGATCAGCATTTTCTGAGGGCCTGTCCACATGAGTGCAGACAATTTTAAAAATATCCTTTCTCTACTGCAGAGTGCAGCTCTGCTTTATAATGTGGGTCCTCCCAATACCCAGGAGCTCCTCAAAATATGCTCTGCAGCTCCTGTAAGTCCCTGAAAAATGAAGTTCTCAGTTTCTGAGATTAACACACAAGAAAGGCAGAGGTTTAATCTGAAAGGTTTTAACTTTTGCTTATTGGCATTCACTATATTTTAAAATGCTTTAAGATCATTCACTAGCTCAGATTTTGGGGTTTTTTGCCCAGAAGCATAAATGAAAGAGCAGGCAATGTAAAAACATCTGTCCTCAGGGGAATGGCATGAGCAGCAGACCTTTAATGCCAATCTGAGCCAGCACAGTTTTAGCACTGAGCAGCACCAGTATAAATTCTACTGAACACTAAACCAAATCTCTTCCCTTCTGCTGCAAAGTTCACATCAGTCTGTACATCAATGCCTGATATCCAGCCTGAACCTCAAAACCTGCCTGCAGGGCATTCCCCTGGATTTCCAGTTACATTTGAAAGGAACAAGAAAAAAAAAACTGTAAGAAGTATAAAGGAAATTGGCACATATTTATGTTTTGATACTTAATACATCCTTCCTTAGCTTATACAGCTAGCAATAGGCTGTCCAAATTTCATCTCTGCTGGTTGAGATTTTTGAAGTCTGGCATTCAAAAGAACAAAAAGTTCCACTGGGTTGTAAATTTACAAAACACATTTTTTTTCCCAACACAAAAAAAACCCCCCATGTTGTATCCACAAACTTAAGACCTAAGAAAAAACCACAAAGATGCTGCATGAGCACTGATGCTTGCTGTCCCACCTCAGTAATGCATCACTAAGGTAAGGAAGGCAGAAATTCCACAAAACTGGGCAGGCAAGACTGCCAGAAATGGAGTGGAAAAGAGAAGGGAAGGATGCAGAACGAAATATCTAAATTATAAAAGGTACTTCATAACACATATATAACATATATTTCTAAGACTGAGTTTTACCACATCACTGGCAGAACATTCAATGGATTTTGCATCACACATATCAGCAGGGCTGCACATCTTCAGCTGCCACACACAAAGGGACACCACAGGCCAAATGCTCCACCTTTTTTTATTTTGTATATTATTTTGCTCCCACTTTTTTATTTTTACTTCTTTTTGATAAGCAATGAATGTATTATGACATATTCCTGTTTAGCTGGTATTTAGTTCATTATTTTGGAAATGTCATGAGTCACCTCAGTATGAGTGGTGTAATTACAGACTATTTACCAGCAAGTGTAACGAAAATTTAACTGTCCAAATATTAACACAGGTAAAAATCCATGAAACAGAGCAACTAAACACAATTAAAAAAAGAAACAAAAGGAAACTCCAATAAACAAAAGTCCAGATTTGCCTCAATGCTCCAAATAATCAACATAATAAATGGCTGTGTGTTGGAAACAGAGAGTTCTAAGTATGTAGAGAAGTGGTAACACAGATTGGCAAACCTGTCTGCTAATGAGAAAGGCACTGTGGAAGTAAAAATGGAGTGCAGGGTGGTGTTAAGATGATTTCTCTTTGGCAGTGTCAGTCAGCAGCCACACCTGCCATACAGATTTGGGAAAAAACCTGCAGAATCTCAAAAGGTTTCTACTGGAGAGCACAAAGCTACAGTCAGGCACATTTTTACACAGAGATTGCATCACACACAAACAACTTGCAGAACTCTGGGGAAAGAAACTCCAAATCCCTCTGTATTATAAATTTTCTACAGCAGTAGGAAGTCAGGATACTAACACAGTTAATGGAAAAGGTGAAGGAAGACAGAATTCCCTTGTGGTTAAAAAGCAGAGTTGCCTGAGAGACAAAGAAGGTGAAGAGAAAGCAGAAAAGAGGTTATTAAAGTACTGGGAATTTTTTTTCACTATATGTGGATCAGCATCTTGCAATTAGCTGTGCATAAGGCACCCCTTTAACCCACCTTGTCTTCAACAGCTCCAAAAGAGCTTCAGATGTGGTTTAGCAAACACCACAACAATAAACCCCCACTCCTTCGTGGATAAGCTCACCTATTTACTCTGGTTAATATTTAGTGGTACTGAAAGAAACACTCCAAGGTCTGATTTAGTGCAACAAAAAGCAAGTTAGCACCTCTGGGGGACTCAAATTCCACCTGCCTTTACACTCACATGGCAGCTGGAGCAGTAAAGGACTGAACCTGACCTAAAGGGCTGCATCTGCCACTCCCAGCTTTGTCCATTATCTGCAAACCACCTAAAGCACTCCAAAATATGTTTTGGCATCAGCACAGGTGGTCACATTTGTCTGACTCCCAATGAACTCAGAGCAGAAATAGGATTTGATATTCAACAGAAACAAGAAAGATAACTCAGTTACCAGCTCTGATCAACAGCCTGAAAAGCAGATTATAACTGCAATTTCACACTTGCTAATTACATAGCAGAGGTTTTGAAAAGGAGTAAAATTTCATAGGAATTAAACCCCTGTGAAAACAAGAACTACTAAATACATTTATACAGTAATTAAGAAAAAATGAGCTAATAATTCCTTGCAGTTTGTCCAACAGCTTCCTCAATACAGCAAATCACATCTAGATAAGGAAATCAGCATATTACCATCTAACCTATCTACAACTGACTCCATCAAATCCCTAAAAATGACATTGTCCACTGACTTCACTGTACTAAAACACCTCAAAATATACCCAGGACTAAATAACAGCAAATTAAATGCTGAAAGGCTCTTCTTGCTGGCATTACAGTGAAGGATTGAAGTAGCCTCACTGCATGTTAAATAAAGACTGTGCTAGCTCCAAATTCATGTGGCACAAAACTATTTCAATGTTGTAACCCTAGTGCTTGTAAAAAAGTTTTGGTTTTTTACAAACCTCTTAATTAACAAGCATTTTCTTCACAAATTCTTAAGTAATAGATATGAAAACTGAATTTCACAAAACATGCACTGATCCTTTCAGTAAATGACTTTGGATCCTGTAAGAGTCTAAATACTTCAACTTTCATTGCACTCAGAATTTTGTACAACATATCTGGCATCTAAAATGAACACTAACAGCAGTTTTCCATGCCAAAGCCACAAAAAATGGTTGATCCAGAATTACAGGAAAAAAAAAAATAATCGAAGACCCCACACCTATATCTGGATAAATCAGAATGTGTTCGGAGTAGAGCAGCCTGAAATTCTGAAAATGCCTTTATTTCTTTGCAAAATATCACCTCCCTCCACTTTGGTCACAAGATACAAATCAGCAGTTCATAATTCACATATCCTAAATATAGAATGTTAAACCTGTAAGGGCAGAATCTGACAAATAGTAAATCCAGAACTCCCCAAGTTTTAAAATCCAATGAAACATGCAGGTGAAAAGCATAAGTGCATTACCCACACTGCATTCTCAAATGAAACAATTCTAACTTCAAGAAGTTCCAACATCATGATGAACTTCAGACCTGTGACAGACCTTGCCAAACCAGTTTCACTTTTTCCATCATCCTTCTCCCCTTTTTATTTGTTAGTCACACTCTTCAATGAAGCAGAAAGAAGAGTTTTGTTAAGTTCCTGTTCTGTCAACCTGACATTTGTCTAAGTTCTTCTTTAGTTTAGTAGCAAGCTCTGCAAAAGAAAGTTTATCTGAAAGAAAACTCAAACCAACGTGACTGTTACCATGAGCATTAGCAGGATTGTCTGCTGTGGAACTCAGTGTTTCAGAAACTTCATTAAAATAAAAGCAGAAATCAAATTAAAATTGTTTTCTTGTTCCTGGATCATACAGAAGGCACTTTTAGGTTTCAATTAGATTAATGCTGTATCACTAAAATTCAGAATAGTTTAGAGTGTACTTACTTTAGCAATCTGTAGCAGCACAATGCAGTGTTTTATTGATTCTACCATGCTCTAGGAAAAGAAAAATATCAGAAAAAAATGTGTTACTATCCCTTAATATTTTGTATTTATTAGTTACATACAATATTGGGTGTGAGCTAAATGGACACTCAGTTCTGTTGAATTCCTACCTTCCCCTCCCCATTTTTTTTTTCAGAGACAAAAGCACAGCAGCAGCAAACTGAGGTTCCCAAAGGCACACAGAGCACAAAGCCAGGCTCTCAGGGTGAAATGGAGGTCAGCTCAAACCCCCAGAGTGCTGCAGGCAGGTGAATTATCAGGGGAAGGGAGGCTCAGAGAGCTGGGTCTGTTCAACCTGCAAAGGAAAAGGCTCAGGGAGACCTTTTCAAGGGGGATCAGTATCTGACTGGGAAGGCAGGGGAGCCAGGGCAAGACTCTTCTCATTGGAGCCCAGTGACAGGACAAGCAATGGCCACAAACAGAAATACAGGAAAACCACCTTAAACAGAACAAAACACATTTTATTTTTTTATGGATGACCAAACACTGGAACAGATTGTCCAGGGAAGCTGCAAAGCCTCCAGCCTTGGAGTTACTCAAAACCCAAACTAGATTTGGTCCTGTTGCTCATCACCTGTTCCAGCTGATGGTGCTCTGAGCACAGGGTTGGACTACAGACCTGCAGAGGCCCCTTCCAGCCTCAACTATTCCATGATCCCAAGGTGCTGGATAGAAATCTGAAAACAGCACCAGAAACAGGTTGTCTCTGCCATCACAATGTTGGGCCTAATCTGGATTCTCATTTTTCTGTAAAAAGGTTTTAAAAACTTCCCAAACAAAATAAGGTGGATTTCAGAATCAATATATAAAAGTTACAAAAATTAAAGAAACTTACACTGGTTGTTTCTTTGAGACCTTCAATTTTCTGTAAAAGGAAAATCAAAACAGTGTGATTAAAGACAGAATTTCCAGCATCTGGTTTGACCTAAATACTGTATAAAAATAACATTTGAATTTTAAATTGGGGGAGGGAAAAAAGCCCTAAACCAACATATTAAACACTATTTCCATATATAGATAATTTGCAAGACAAGACTGAAGTCAAACTGATAATTCAAGCTTAAAGATGACAAGGTTAAGAATTTTTTAACAGTGACATTTACCCATTAAAATCTATACTTCCTTTTTGCATAACATCAACAAAAATGAAATGCAGTAGGAAGATTCTAAGTTCATTTTGTATGCTTATAAAGTGCACTGAATGGTGGCACATTTCAACACCATTACACCAAGTGACCATCACTCAAGTGCAATAAACATTTGCAGTTAAGCACAGCTTGAAACAAATCACAGAAAACAGCAGTGCACACACGTTCCTGCTCTTCCTATGCCTCCAAAGTGCATCTGGAAATGTGCCTACTGAATTTTATCTAGAAACACCGGTCCATAAATGTTTCCTGTGTGGAACTGCACCTCAGGCATGCAAAAGGATCTGCATGACCTGGTGCAGCAGCAGATGCTTTCTGTTGATGTCCTTGGCTCTGTCTGCAGGAGGCAAAATCACTAAACTGGGCTCAGCACTGAACCTCCACTAATGCAATTACAGGAGCTCTTTGTTTTGATTAATTTGAGTGTCTCATGTGACTTGAGTCACAATCTTCTTGACTGTTGAATAATCCAAGTGTGGAAAGGATCCTTTCCCTGCACCAGGCATTGCAAGGAAAAGCCTAAAGCATAAGAGAAGGACAGGCAGCTCTAAATCCACAGAAATGAACAGTCCCAGTTTGTGGATTAAAAACAAAACAAATGCAGTGACAGCCTCTCAGGCAATTCCTGGGGGGAATTCTCAGTTATGCTCTAGATATATTTCTTTCAAGGGATGCTGTATATTTTCTTCAGGATTAATTGGCAAAACAAAACCCAGACTCAGCCCTTCCTACTAAAAACTGGATCATGTTTATCTAGGGTATATCACATGAGGGATGTTATACCATGAAGTTATGTTATATTTACTCCTGCTGCTAGCAGAGAAACATGCCAACAGCTAGAAATTCCTTGGCTTTGTTTTTGTTTGTTTTTCACGTCTCCACGAGACTTCCAGTCTAAACTTTATCAGCACATATCCAAAAAAGCATTTGAAACATGACAGCATGGAAGTCTTGAGCCTTTTAGCACCAAAATAGAATAGGCAATGCACCCAAGCACACAAATCTTGTTGGATGAAAGATGATGCAGCTGAAGGAGATGATGCAGCCTCAAGGCTGTACAGCCAGCCAGAGGCAGCCACCAGCAGCTTTGATCATTCTTTACTCATTTTTCCCCCCACTTGTTACAGAGTATTTACACACCAAATAAACTGAGATCTCAGTCCCTTCAGTGACATCACCTTTGCTGAAAATAAGAAAGTGACCTCAGGCCATGTGATGCAATTTAGTGATGTTGGTTTCTCCCCACCCATCTGTAATTTTCCAAAGAGCTCACTGAGACATTGTTGTTCTTACACAGAGGTACAGACAAAAGGGTAATTTTATCAAAGATCACATGGAAGGTTGAAAGGGAAAAAACCTCAAGACAAGCAGATTTCTAAGGCCTTTCAGCAAATCATAGCACCATAGTTTTTTCCTCTTTGGAAATGAATTCTCTGTGAGCTGGCCAAATTAAGCAGTGACAGTTTGCATTGATCCAGTATTTTTCACATTTGTGCTCCATGACCACCTTGCAAGAACACAGCACATGGAACTTTGATAAGTTAGACAGAACTGCAAGGAAAACCATAAGCAGGTATGCTGAAGATAAAATACATTACCAATAAAAGAAAAACCAAAACCCCCCAAACATTTACTACTAACATCTATCACAGTTTTCTCTTTTCATCATCCCTAGTCTTTGAAAACTGATGAAGACAAAATTTTAGACAGTTCCCCTAGTTTCAGTAATGAATACACATATTTTCATCTGACACACCAATTTCCTGCAGATCCACATTTGCAGAATGCAGATTTACAATGGCAGAACACAATTTGCTATATTTAATCTGATCAAACTGCAGGCTGCTGCTGAAACTACTCCCTCTACTTGCCGCTCATTGCATCTCCTTGACACCTGATTTTTTAGGAAATCACTGAGGAAGCTAATTTTTCCTCATCCAACATGATTTTTGCCTCATTCAACAATCATGGGAGTACAGAGGGATCAGCTCACCCAGCACAGAGGCAGCAGAGGCACGGAGGGGGAGCTGACTCATGGCTGAAATCTGTAAGGAGCAACCCAAATCTGTGTGCTCAACCTTGGATTTACTTCACAAAAAGCACTTGTTTTGAACCAAACAGCTTAAACAGGCTGCACTTTCCTCCCAAATCCTGTTGAGTAATGTCAGCTTTGTTCCAGCCTGCACACATGCCCCTCTTTGCTATTCTGGTGCCTTTGAATGCTCCAGTTTTCTTCTCCCTGATGTGTGGTCAAGACAACTCCACCAAAGTGAACAGGAAAGCTGTGCTGGAGTTCTCATCAGTAATCCTGGTCACACTGTAAGAACTGGGGCACTGCTGGTTGTGCATGATCCCCCCATACCCTGCACTTCTTCCAGGACAACAATGCAGCACAGGGAATTGATGAAAATCACTGCATTTTCAGCAGGCCTGCATCTGCACTGTCTTCATCCAAATTCAAGAGATTAGCACATCTCAGAAGATATCCAGGAGATTTTGAAGCATGTCAGAACACCTATAACCTGTGTCACCATCTCCAAAAGACCAAACATTCTGTAACTAAAAGCCAGCTCATCCAATGCTCTGTGAACTTGCAAAAACAACAGCTCAGGTTTGAAATCCCTGGCCATAAACAGTTTCAGAACAGCACTCAGCTGGTTGGGAAGCACTTAAAACTCAAATATCCAAAACTTTTTTTCTTGGAGGAAAGAACTATGGGTTTGATGGAAGCACCCTGCAGATTACACTCAGCTCATCATCTGACAGCTGAACCATACTTCCATAACAAACATGGAAAATGCCAAATACTGTATCAAAAAACCTCTCAGTGCAGGCAGAGACAAAATAAAGCTTTGTCAAGTGTTTTTCATTTTTAATAGAGAATAAATGGAATCTGCAGTAATAGCAATCCTCATCAAGATTTAAAACCAGAGGATGCCAACCTCTTCAAAATGAGACTCCCCTTTCTCTATAAAGTGAACCCATCTGTGCCACAGATACCTTGCACAGACAAATAAAGAAGTCAGCACAACATGTGGAAAGCCTCTAGGGATTAGGAGCACTGCCACAGGAAAAAAGAAAGTACTGCCTGATCTGCAAAGCAGCATCTGGAGGGAGGTCAGAATTGAAGGACAACTCCTCCCAGTAAAACACACTGAAGGAGAAATGCAAAATCCTTAGACCTGACTCTTGTGGTCACTTGCCTACAGATGGAACACACTGACAGAGAGGCACTTCAAAGTTCTTTTAAAAGCCTGTACATGAAAAAGAGCTCCCCAAGACAGCACTTAACACATCAGGTGAGATGAATAACACTTGAAAGGTCACAGCCATTATAAAGAAGTAAAAGTAAACACAGAAAACATCAAAGAGTTTTCAAAACAGGAACCAAACACCACGAGAACACAGCTTGTTTTCCACAAGAGACATTGAGGGAGGGAACAAGGATGAAATACACCACTACTTCATCATATCAAAATTACTGCATTTGCTGAAGGGAAGCAACTGCTCTGCAACAAACCCTTCATAAGGAATGGTTAAATCTCTCCTCCACACACACAAATTAATAAATGAAACCAGCATGACACTTAAAGCCAAACCCACACCATCAAAGGCATGTGCCAGCCTTTCTTAAACAGTGCTTGAACTGACAGAGCTGGCTTTGGCACGGAACAGGAGGGGATGCAAAGAACACAAACCTTCAATTGAATTACACCCTTGCTCAAAGAGCTGTTCTCCCCATTTCTACTACATTTGTGCTACATTTCTGGCACCCTCACTTCAGTGAATGAAGCATTCTCAGACTTTCAATGTGTCAGAAACTTACACAGGATGCAGACTGATTATGTGAAATACATGATTAGGAGTATTTCTTTCTTGGCCTTTGGAATAGCTTTGTAATTCCTACCAACATTTAACACTCATCCTTGTTAAAGATTAAAAAATAGCAAATTTAAGTTAAAATGCTTTCAATACTGTTGGAAGCATTTCAATGTATGGGATAGCAGAGGAGCAATTCTTTCTGACAGACTGAAGCCTTTTATAATGTTATGATTCCCATTATTACTAAAATTTTTTTGCAAACTTAGTCACAACACAACTGTTCTAAGTTATTCAAATTGCTTGAAGTGACTTTGACAACCCAATAAATGTGTACTTAGCATTTCTACTACAGCAAACTGATGCACAACACCACCTGATAAACAATTTTTAAGACAAAATGTACTTGCTTTTCTCTGTTCATCATCTTTGCAGTTCTGGAGTTTTTCATCAAAGAGCTGAAAGAAAGAGATACTTGTGAGAATACTGAAAGTTTTATTTTTCCACATAAAATCAGACAGAAACGCTGACATTTCAAATAATAAGGATAAAGTCATACAACCCTGGTATTAGGATCCAAAGCAGTTTTGGCCTGGTATTTCTTTACAGCATTTGTGATATAGCAGATTTGTAACTAATTTCTCACATCATCCCATCCTGCATGAGATCTCACAGCTAAGCCTGACAATTCTACCATGATTTGAAGAAAAAGGTGAGGTTAAGGAACATAACTGTGCTCATCAGAAAACCTCCAGCTGCCTTTCTTCTATTTCAGCAAAAACCTTTAACCAGAAGAGCTTTAACTCTCATCAACCCTTCCAGGTTCCTTGCTTCAGGTACATGATCCAAATCATGTAAGCACATTTTTTGGGGAAGATATGACTTCCCAGCATTAATTTATGTTTATTATCTTAAAAGAGGGATATGAGATGCAACAAAGCAAAGTGAAACAAGCCCTCACTGCAAAGCCTGCGTGTGCATTTAACACAAGCTGGGCTGAAAGAGTTAACAGAGGCCTCTGAGGGCACTCTAAGGTGCACACACAACCATGAAGCTGCTCAAGGAAGAGAAAAGACCATGGGTATTGCTGAGTGTTCATCACATCCACCCTTGCAGCTTGGAGAAGAGGATGTAATTTTTAGGAAGTGAGCTGCAGCTCTGCACTCAACTGCCTGCCTCAAACCTACTCATGTGTTCCCTTTCCCCTGAGGGCTGATTTCTAGCTCTAAAAATAGGCTGTGATCCTGGTCTCTGTCCATCCTCAAACTGACTCATCTTTCATTATTAATTAATTTCTATCCCCCTCCCCCCAGCTGGCCTGAAATAACAATTAGAAGGTGTAAAGATTTAAATACCTTCTGTCAGTGAAGTGATGGCTCCAGAGTGGCAGAAAAGCTCCTGACCAAGTCTTTGCAGGGCAGCTCTGAATTTTGTTTGCATCTCTTCTGCCTACCTTCATTTTTGTTGCTGTGCACATCCCCCTCTCCACCCTACCCTCCAACTGAATTTTTGCTGAATATCCCACATGCAATACTTGCACATTATATCGGGGGGAAAAATCCAACCCAGCAGAACTGAAGCAATTTAACAGCAATTTTAATCAGCTGAGTCATGGGAAAAAGTGTCCTAAGCAGCAGCAAAAAGTGTTTTTCTCAATAAGGTGAGTACTGAGAGATACGACCTCATTGCTCCTTGCAGTCCCATCTATTCTTAAAATACAAAGTTTAAAAGAGCTGTATTGTGCAACACTCCTACAGAATGCTTTCACCCAAGGACAAAGCAAAGATTATCCACCACCACCACTGCAACAAAGTCTGAAACTATCTGCAACTGTAGTTACACATCACTTGACAAAATCTTCTCAAGATAGACTCCAAAATGCTATGAGCAGCACAATGATTTAATTATGTTTCAAAACGAAACTTAACACATTTAACCTTGCAATTTCCGTAAAGGTTTTATAGAAAACAGAACCTTTCAGCCACTGTAAACCATTTTATTTAAATCTGCTTGAGATATTCTAATTTTTAACAATCCTAAGAAAAAGACATTTTCATTTTGATGGCTATCTCTGTTGAGCTTCCTTTCAAGCTGGCCTTGAAATCCAGCCTGACAAACAGACCCCCAGCACAATAAATTCAGCATTTAGTTACCATACCTTCAGCTGGTCTATCAAGATTTGTAAGTAAGCATCAGCCTCAGTAAGTTTCTTGTCAAAATCATGAACGCTGGGAACAAATCCTGAATCCACACCCTAGAAATAAATAAACAAACAAAAATAAAATATTTAATTAGTGCCTCAGAGGAGAAAAAAGTACAACAGCAATATGGTTTTGCCTGCCATCTGACTGAGAACATGCTGCCTTGCCTCTCATCCTGCCACGTGCAGACACAGGCACACAGCTGAACACATTTGGCTTCTATCTGCAGCTAAATCAACAGCAGTAAATTACTCCACATTTTCACAGGGGGTATAATCATCACACACCAGAGTATTTCATTACTTGTGATTGAACAAATCCTCTTAAATTACACTGATTAAAGTTTCTTTATAAAATATAAAGGAGAATTCACATTTTTCTGAGGACTGTCTTGTGATTCCATACCCTTACACTTCAGCTAGGGAAGCCCAAATCACACCCAGTGGGATAACTGCACTTCTCACACTTCACACAGCATTGCTCAACTCACAGCTCCCTAGCTAACAACTGCTAAATCTTTTCTTAAATACCTTTGATCTGAAAAGTTCAAAATCATTAGTCCTGGTTACCCTAGTTCCTTTACAGGTATAATGATTTGCATCTTTGTCACTGTATATGAATTCTAACACTTAGTTGCACACACAGCACCAAGGACAATGTATCAGTGTAATGAGAATTATTAGTTTTATATTTTCTTGCTTGGAAACTTGTTTCTTCTAATAATATACCACTCAGAATACACTTCTGTATATAACACAATCCCTATCTCTAAACTTACACACCACTGATTTAAACAAACAAATTCCCACTGGGATACATCTTTAATTAGAGGAAAGAGAATAGAGGATTCTTGATTACTTCTACCTGGATGCCCATATGCTATGTAAACACATTAAAGGTTTATTTATATAATATCTTTAATGCAAATGGAACTGAGAAACAAATACTGAAGTTGGAAAAAATTGTACACTGTAGGATAAACATATACAGGAGGAAAAATCCATGAAGGATACAGAAGCAAACATCAGTTGTAAGAGAACATAATCCTGAGAGCATCACAGCAGAGACAACTTTGCTACCAGCCTCAATATTTTCACACTGATCTCAAACAGGACAATTTCAAACTCTGCTGAAAACATCAATTGCTGTTTGAACTGCTGAGCACCTCAAGAGTCTGAGCATGGAAAGATCAACCAGTGGGGAAATACATTCCACATGGAGGAAGATGGGCAATCAATATTTGTAAAATTCCACATTAGGGTAACATTTTCTTTGGCATTGTTGGCTCTGTCAGAGCAGATAATTTATCTTATTTTTGTATGATTTTGGGCCATCATATCAAGAGTTTTGTTGATGGCTCTTTAGAGGTGTGAGCATTTTTGTGCAGCAGTGGAATGACTTGCACAGTATCACCACACACAGCCTAAAACAAAACCCAGCTACTGACTGTAGAAAACATTATTCTTTATTCATTTGCTAAAAATATGCATGCAGATCTTGACAACAGCTCTACAGGAGTACATTTATCCATACAGCTGGGCTTGTAATCAAAAAAAGATACTTCACCTGTATTAGACAGCCAACACCAGCCAATTTTAGAAATAATGTGAAACAAGGAGGAGGGAGGAGAAGATGAGGAAAAAACCCAAAACATTTTGACTGTGACAAAACATAAATTCAAAAAGCACCAAGTGTAACAAATGATTAAAACAACTAATAGGCAGAAGGGAGAGTGCTCTCAACCCAGCAACTTTTGACTCTCCCTCAAACTAGTTTAAATTACACTGAAACTACATCTGAAATGACATTAAATTAGTATTCAATTTCCTTGTTGAAAATGGAATTGTCTGTACAGCTACCAGCAAAACTCTTTAGTTCAGCAAATGGTCCTGCAAGCTCAGTTAAAAATTCTGGAGGTCAGGTTTCATATACCAAACCACATACAGGAAATTTCTGCTGAAGATACTATACTATACACAGAAATATGGTTTACTGTGCATGTTATCTGTATGCTGCATCAAAATCCTGATTTTTGTTTCAGTCCTCACTCTATGACTATGAACATGTAACTATCTGATATTTTTAGTGGTGGCTTAAAGATAAAATGTCATTCTTAAATTTCAGGCTCTTAGAACTAAGGGAAAAGCTGATCAAAACATTCAGTGTTACAACTGAGCAGACACCCACACAAAACACAGAGTGAAAATTGTAACCTAAGAAGTTCTATTAGAAAATTAAAACTTCAAACTGTAAAGAGAAAGCCATAAAACCAGGTAAAGTGTCAAGCTGAACATAACAGAGATGAAACATGAGAATAATTTTGCAAAGCACAGGTACTTAAAGCTGCAGCACCTCACTAGTTTGCTCTTGGGTAGTTAAGATGAAATTTTATCATCTTCTCAGCAAATTTATTAGTCAGTCTTATAGGAGATTAGGTTAATAATTTAAGTTTTCACATAGTTTTAGAATTGAAAACCAAAAGATACTTGAAAAAGTTGAAAAGAGCAATACCATAGAAAAAACAGTCTGGATAAACAGCAAACAAAACCAATCAGTATTTCAAACCCAGCAGTAATTTAGAAAGAGGAGATACACAAAGAGCACATTTGCATAACAAATGCTTATTTCTTGATCTTCTGGTCTCTCAAAGCCAGTAAAGGTAAAATGGGGACCCTTTCTCTCCTTCCCTGCCCTGAAGGAACTGAGGCTTCAAAAGGAACAGGTGAGCAGAGTCACCAGAATGGCATTTAACAGCTTGGTGAACTTGGATTTAGGAATCTGCACATCTCAACGAGCAATCAAATTTTTATGAGGAACTTGTAAAATCCACTGCTCACCTATTCACAGGCTGACAAAACAGGCTGCCTGCAGATATTACTGAACCTCCACCCTTGGAGGGCAGAGCTCCAAACTCAACTGGGTTTCACCTTTGACAACCTGATCTAAAGTACAAGTTTGCCTTCAGTGAGAAGGTGCTTGGACAGGTGATTTCCAGAGGTCTCCTCCAGTTGAAGTCATCCTGTGACTCTAAAATAAGTATCTTCAAATTATGGAAAAGAACAGGAATCCAGACTATTTCTGATCTTCAGAAAATACACTGCCTCTATCTTACTGTCAGTACCTATCTGAAGTAGTATAACTTGTTTTTCCATTGAGTAACTACATCAATTTGTAAATACACTTTATTAACCTCAAATAAAGACTCTGTGTTCATGAAAGTTTAAAAGAATTAACAGATTAAACAGCTGCAGAAGGGAGTGATTTAAAAATTTTAGCCTGACCAGAATCTTCCAAACCAACAAGTTTGGTGTCAAAACAAGTAATTTGATGTCTGACTGCTCCCCACCAAGAGGGAACAAATATCCTGATACTCAAACCATACTGATAAAAGAGAAAAGGGTACCATAGCATCCTTTCCCTCATCCATATTATGAGCCTTATTTTCACTACAGAACTGCCAGCACCAAGGGAATTTCGTGTTCTTTCTTTGTCCTCCAAATTAGAAGTCACACATATCTCTAATGCATTTGTATTCAAAACTTGTCCATACTGAGAAGTAATTCAGCCTAATTTAAACCAGTTCTTTCAAACTCAGATGGGATGAAAAGATTGCATCCTCCTTAGAAGAAGCATACCAGAAAAATTCAACTGTATTTCTCAAATAAAAGCATTACAATAATAGCTTTCCTGGGGGAGGAAGGCAGAAAGCTGTACAGAGTGGAATTTCTTATCTTTTTGAAGACACTTCTACATTCTTCATCTAATTAGGATTCCAAATCCAACAAAAAATTCCTGTGGAAGTTAGTTTGAAGGAATGATTTTTTCTTTCATCCACAATATCTCATCAGAAACATATCCCCTGCCTACATGCTTGATTTCGATGAGCTGGACATTGCCTGTAAGGACCACTGATAAAAAACTGAAGAAAAACAAAAAATGAACTTGTAAGCCATTAAACAAGGGCACTTTTGAGGCAAAAATAGCTCTATTTTTTTCCTCTGCTAGATTTTTATGCAATATTTGAAGCTCAGAATGTGTTTGAAAACAAATGCATAGGTTGTGGAAAGCATATGACCCTTCCAAACAGAATATTGCAATTCTTAGAGGAAAAGAAAAAGAGATTCTACTTTGCAAAACACAAAATGCTTAGCAAAGGGTGTGTATCTGTAGATATTATCAGTTATTCAAGGAGAACAGAAAGTTCAGAAGACAGAAACATTTACACACTGATGTAAAATTCTCTCTTTAAAGTATAAGTTACAACTCTGAAACCTCACAAACACCATCTTAGAGTCCCATTCCTTTGCCTTTATATCTATAATCAGTGCAGATATTGCACATGTTCTAGGGTATTCAGGCACTATCTGATTACTTCATTAGCAAAATGTGAACAGGGCAGCATGGCTGCCAACCCTATGCCCTCCCACTAGCACTTGTAAAACATCTACACTGGATATACTCTGAATCTAAAAGAGCCTGGTTTTAGTTTTATGCAAGAATTCTTGACTGGCAAAAGGAGCAGCACTGAAAAGTCAGTTAATAACAATATTTAGAGTGTAATATACTTAACACACAAGGAAGTTTTACTCTACCTTGTGTTCTTGCTCGCAGCTTTAGAAAGGTCAGAAACAATCCTGGTTAATGTGGTACTAAGTGAACTGCTACTATCAACATTCATAAACACTTTGCACCAGCATAAATGAAGGGGAAACAAATCAGCTCCCCTGCTGTTCACTTTAGCCTTCACTCTGCTCTTTATTTTGAGTCAGCATAAACATTTACCTTGTCACATAAACAACTCAATGTGGAAACTAATCAAGGTTAAAAATAAACGCAGAGAGAGCAGCAAGAAAAGCAATTTTAAGTTCCAAATTCCACCCTTCTTGCCACACTGCCTCTTCCCTTTTGCTTGGAGAAGCGAGAGAGGACTGCTTCCAGAGGCAGCACCAACTCCTACACTTTGGTGAAGCCATGGTGTCAGTCAGTGTTTAAACCATTGAATCTACTCTTCTCAACAGCCAGCACAGACCCACTTACTAGAATCAAGTTTTCTTATCATTTGCTACTTAGGAAGTAAACATCTTGTTTAAATTATGGAATTATCAACCAACGAAGCAATTAATTTTCACTTAATTCCTTTCACTTTAATGGTGGTTAGAAATTGCTCACCTTCATGATTTCAGTTCACTTGTCTCTACAGAGGCCACTTAGAGGCTGAAGTAAATTAGTGTAGATCAAACAAGGAAGTTACTGTGTTACTAAAAGACATGAGCTATCCATCGTAACTCATGAGACAATTCCAGAGCCAAATTCCACTACCCAAAAGCACTTATAGCAGCACTAGGGTGCTGCCAGGGTGTACCTGACAGACAGCAAGGAAAGCAGGACAATGAGAAGCATGTCCTGTCTGAATGGGACTGCTGCTTGACATCAGATGCTGCTGGGAAACTGAAGAAAACGTGAGATAACTTCTCTCCCCACACAAACATGAAACTTTAGCCACAACATGCCTTCACCCCAAGCACACCCTCCCCCTTAGGTCCTGTGGGTATGAGGCCAGTGCTGTGCTGCCAGTGCAAAGCCACAGGCCTGCTAATGCCACAATAGTAACAATTTGGGGGGACAAGGGGGAAATCTCTGCGGGGTTCAGAATGGCATTTCCAGTAGTATCACACCATCTGTTCAATGACTTTTACACAGCCAAAGCTAATACTAGAACTACTATGTGTATTTTTAGCAATAGCTTTAATACAAGTGCATACGAAAACACAGCACACTTCAGTTTCAAAATTCAAACAAATCAGGCTTCAAGTGTATCTGAAATGTTTCCTCCCCCTTGTTGTTCCCTTTGGATACAACATTACTAATTGTCAGCCCTCTGGACAGTTTGGGCCCCTTTATACATTCTATGTATTTATGACTCAGTTCCTTGCCTGTAGCTCATTTTAGGCTTGGGGGGGAGGGAGGCAGAAGAAGTGTGTTTCATTCTGGGTTTCAAAAACATTTCCATTATAAATAGTGAAGGACAGCACAGCAGAACATTTAGGCAAAAATAACACCAGCAAGATTAATCAGACTAGAGAACACAAAGACACCACTTCACCTCTCCACATCGCATTAACTCGTAATCCTTCCTGATTTGGTTCACTCAGCACACGAACCCCCTGGGCTTTGGTGCAGTTCCTCACAGCTCAGAGTTTTTGGTACAGTGAAGTCAACTTTAAGTCAGACTTTCAAACTTGATCACTCCTGTCCCAGCACAGGCAGACTGAAAAGCAGCATGGAAATACGAAAAAAATACTCTGAAAAGAAACAACACTTTGGGCAAAACCAGCTGCCTAAAGCTTTTAAGTGACTGTGAACCACATGTTTAGTTAGCGAAACTAAGAGCCTAAGAAAATGCCTTCACAGAAATTAATCTCTGCCGCGGCACTCAGACCCCGCCATCCGCTGAGCCAATAATCCCCCACAGAACCCGTTCGGCTGTTCTGTCCGAAGGAAAAGGAAAGCGAAACAACATAACAACATCAAGGGCACGAAGGGCCGTTTGTTCAAAGGCTCCTGAAGCCAAGGCGTGTCAGTGCATGGGACAGCAGCATCCCTGGGGCACACGGACAGAGCATCCCTGGGGCACACGGACAGCACCATCCCTGCGGGCACACGGCACCGGGCGGCTCTCGCTGCCCCCGGAGCCACCCGGGCGCTCCGTGCCTGCTCCCGCTCCGTCCCCGCCGTGCCCAGGCAGGGCAGCGCCGCTCGGCCGCCAAGGGCAGGGGCTCGCTGCCCCGAGGGACCCCCGCAGCCCGAGCCGCGGCGCCCCGTACTCACACCGGCCATCCCGCGGAGATCCCAGCGCGGCGCAGCAGCGGGGCCGCCCGCCCGCCGGGCCCCGGCAGCGCCGCCTCCAGCGGGGCGGGAAGGGGCGGGAAGGGAAGGGCAGGACCCCCGGCCGCGGCCCCGCCGAGCGCGTCACCAGCACGGCGGACGGAGATTGGAGCGGGGCGGGCCGGCCCCGGGAGCCGCGGCCGGGGGAGGGAGCGAGCAGGGAGAGCAGCAGGGCCTGGCCGGCCATGGAGGCGCGGGATGTTCCTGCCCGGGTTCGGCCCTGCGAGAATCCCCTCAAACTTCGGCCCCTGTTCGTGCCGCCCCCGCGTCCCGCCGGTGAGGGGGAGCAGAAGGAACGGCACACTCCTAAGCCGTGGAAGAAAGAGGTTTGGCAAGGAGTGTAGTCGTGTTTCATTCTGAAATCGGCTCTGCAGCTCCCGTGGCAAACCTTGGCAGTTCCCGAATGGGGTGTGAGTGAACACTACTCCACCGACTCCAAAATAAGGGCCGGAGGCTGAAAGGTTACATGACCCGTACACTGAAGAAGGTTCTTGAAAATGAGTGGTGACCACACAGCAGTGGCCCACAAAGTATTACATTCCATGGTGAACATATCTACAATAATGCAGGATGTGTTTCTTAGTACTCAATTCAGGTTTTTTAATTATTCCCTCAAACATTACTAGATAAATTACTAACTTGGGCTTTTTTTTCCCTCCTAAATACACCTTACTCGTTTGAAAATCTCCAGGAACGTGAACAGTTATGCAATGGAAAATAGTTCCATTATTAGCTGCTACCATGAAATCTATTTCCACCAATATAATTACACTCACAATTTCTAGAAAGCATAGAAGTGTACATTTTGATAAAACCAATGTATATTCTGCTGTTTCACTCCTTGACTCTGTATCTCCATGTCATAAAAAGTCTTCCAGGTGGAGAAAACAGCACAGACTCCTTTTACTTCATTTCAAACCTTAAACAGGACCACTCACATTAACCTATTGACTTTCTAAACTGAGGATGGGGAAAAAAGCATCCCTTGGGAGTGAGCTCAGCCCTTCTACATCCACATATTGCTCCCTAGATAATCCCTGTCTCCTCACATCCACTGCAGAGTGGGGTTCTTCAGCCCTTGGTCAGCTATAGTGTACAGATGGGAAGATTACTTCTAACATACCCATGGCACAGTAGGAGGGGTAAAAAGCTGACTGTCAAATGGGAATTTTTATCCAGGGATCTGCTATTCTCTAAAAAAATTGTAGTGGTCTTTAATACATGAAAGAAGGTTGAAACTGTTTACGCCTAACAGGTAAATTGACAGAGATAGTACAAGGGTCTAAAGTTCAATGGGTCAAATTCAGGCTTGTTCTAACTCTTTAGATTGGGCAAATGTCATCTAAATCAGTCTTCATAAGCTTCTCTTTATGAGATATTAGAGATTTTACTCTAGCTTTCTTCACACTGAATCAAATGTTAGGAGACCTAATTCTCCTGCCATGCTGCAAATGCACAACCAAAGCTTTATTTAATACAAATAATGAACACCTGCTTTAAGATTTCTACACCATCACCAGACACCTACATGGTACAAACCAAATCCCTTTCATGAGTTTGGCTTACTCCAGGACAAAAACAAATGTTCAGCAAGTCTTACAGACATGTCCAGCTATAAAGTATCATAAGAAACTGATCTTAGATCATAGAACTACAGTTTCCAGAGCTGGAAGTGACCCACAAAGATGACAGAGTCCAGCTCCTGGAACTAGGTAACTAAAGCTAAGAACCATCCTCAATCCAACCATCTGTTTTTAGAACCAGAGCACCACTGATACCCATCTTACACAGTGATATCCTGCTTCAAACAAGCTATTTATAATTTTTGTCATCCAGAAAGAGGTTCAATGCTGCTGTCTCATTTTAATTTCCAAGTTAGGTGGCATACAAGCACACAAGAGGCTTGATCCAAAAAAGACTCCTAGTTTTAAACAAAAAACAACAAAAACCCCCCACCAAAACCAAATTAAATGTACAATAAATCCAGAACCTTACAATAAATATACATTATAAATAAATATGATTTAATGATAAGTATATATATTATAAATATGAACTAATAAAGGAAAGTGTCATTCTGACTTTTCATTATGGTAGGACAAGAAAAATATAACAGACTCAAACCTAAACAGATGTTTTACTACATCCAATTGTATAGGCTACAGAACAGCCAGATTTCATACAGAATGTGTAGGATATTAGCAGTTGTTACACTGTATTTCATTGATTGAAAAAAAAGTAAAACAAGTGAAAATTGAAAGTGAAACTTGCCTGAAGTTGGAGGGTATGGCGGAGGATGGTGTCCTCTAAAGCGTGGATCCACTTCTCCCTCTCATCTGCATCTCGAGCTGAAAAAGAATTCAAAAGATATTGTTCACTTACATGCAGTCTTACATACTAAAAGGCACAGGCAAACAGATCTGATGTCCACACTAAATATGGAAATTAATCACACTGTGTTAATCACCAAGAACAAAATTCCACAGTTGCCTTAATATCCTGTTTCTTCTTCTGTGTTACAGCTCTGTTCCTTGTCCAGCTTTAGGGAACACATGCAAACAGAGTTTGCACAGATATTCCTCAAGTCATTAAGTAATTTTTACATTTCCTTATTTACAAGAAAATTACCTGTAATAAATTACCTAGTACTTCTACTTCAGTGTGGACATAGTAACTTTCAGGTGTGGATTCATAATAGGGGACAAACACCCCTAACAGGTCACTGGTGTGAATAATGAAGCACAAAGAATAATCTTAAACGTACAACAAATATTAAATTGAAAAAAAACCTACTCTAAAACTGCTTTCTTTCCCTCCTATCCCCAGCACAGACAAGCCACCTTTACTTCACTAGTCTGAAAGAGTTCCTTGCTGTGCTCTAGGAATACTTAAAAAACAAAGGAGCAGTCAGTGGACCTCAGGTAAAGATAGAAGGGAAAATTCCAGAGGCATTAAATAGACTGTGAACAAACCGGCCTGTCAATGGATTGAGAACAGTTATTAACAATTGTTTCTAGGTCCTCACTCAAACGGAAGATATTAAAAGAAACAGGAAGCCTGCTAGAAGCAAGGAAAGCTTAAGTGAGCTAGCACCTATTATGAATCAGCGAACTGAGATTTCTATCTCACTTATTTTTAAGGAGTTCAGAGGAAATATCCTTAGGCTATAGTGAAATGTACTCTCCAGCTCAAAATACTTTGTTTCAATGTTCCCTTCCTCACCCTTTTGTTTCCATTGTTTTTGGGTTTTTTTTGAATTCTGCAGCTTAAACTTATTAGTACTTAAAAATGCCCCAAGTCTCCTGAATATGTAGATTTTTCTAAACTCCCCAAAGATAACCCTAGCAATTTAAAGATAAACATACTGCACTGTTAACTTCAGCATATATACACTATGTCAAGTTAACAAAACCATCAGGAGAGAACTGACAATGTATGTGTTTGTGAGAAATAATTAAGAATGTATTTTTAATACATAAGCTTGCTCAGAGCCTAACTGATGAGGTGGCCTCACAAAACAGTGGGACAAAACTTTCACTACACACAAGGTAAAAGATTGAAATCTATCTACTTTTTTCCTAAAAATACACATGTTTCCAATCTACTACAAGTCAATCCTTACTCACTGTTCTTTTAAAATTTAAAAACTAGATTATGATCAATTGCCACAGGTATTTCAGCCTCAATACCATTAACCTGAACAAATTAAAACCAGACATAAGGAAAAGTGGCTATCAAAGTGCTTTCAGAGGCACAGAGAAAGAGGAAGAAGTTCAAGTAATTAAATGTTACTCAGACCAGCAGATGACTTTCCTGCAGGAAATGCAGCAAGTGTTAAAAAGTTGGATATGCCTCACTAGAAAGAACTTTTAACCTACAGGGCTCTTCTTACTGATGATCCATATTTTAATTGAGAAGCTGAAGCAGGCACTGAGGACAAGTTTATAATTCAGTGAAAGCAGACAGGATGGAGGGACAGAGGCCCTGTGAACTCTGTCCAGTGACTGCATTATACTAAATACATTTTGCAACATGCAAATTAAAGATTTTCTTTTCACATTCTGTACACACATGCACACACAAACGCTGTTCTTTTTGCACAGCATTACACCTTAACACTAATTTCAATTACTGAACTAATCAACCAGAATCAGTTTTAATGTTTCTTAGTTTTTTTGGTTCTGCCTACATAAACCAGGCTCCCTGGCCTAGCCCTGCCAGACATATCAATCAGGTTTATTCTTCCTATACTATTATAGTTTATAGAGTATTCTTCCTATACTATTCTTCCAGTCACCATTAAATTACCTGTGTCATTAATCTATCAGTATCTGAAATGTCTCAGAGCTTTAAATTTTCAAAGGTGTGTCCAAAAGAACAGTGCTTAGAATTATTTCAATGTCTGTAAAGTTTCTGTCTTTCTGTGGTGTTTTTTTAAATCACTATCTCCCATTCCCAAAAAACCTCTTACTGGGGAGCTGGGGTACAAGTCATTGAGGAGCTATTAATTAATTAATGGGATACAAATATCCTATGTTGAAGGGCTTTTCCCCACGACTATTTAAACTAAAAAGGAAACAATTAAGCTGCAGACCAGTAAATTAATCCTTGCATTGCAGCAGGATTCCTGTGATCTTCCATACTGCCAGCAAAAAGAGGTCATGGTATTAGTTAAATACTGATCTTAATATACAGTAGCCCATTAACAAAGGTTATCACATTCTGACTTGTATCTGAACCCCCACCAGAACAGAGAGGCCTTACAGCAGCAGGGAAGACCTGGAAACCAACGAATCCATACAGTTCCAAAATGAAACTGACTTTTCTGTGCTCATTAATGAACTAAATTTTTCAAACTTCTGCTTCTCCAATGACCCCTTTACAGCTCTCTCTACCAGGGCTCAGCAGAGGGGGAAATATCTGTATTTTTTCCTCATATATTACACATTGCACTCTTCTGGCATAGCATGATCAATCCTTAGGGAGCACACATGAATCTCATCAATCCTGCTACTTAGAGAAAGTCTCAGGCACGATAAATCCAGGAACACTGCCATGAGAAGACTGCTTACTGCATGGAAACACAGCATCAAAACCTTTTAAGCACTCTCTATTCAGGACACTGGTTTAATTTCAGACCATCTATCATCAACAGCAGATCCTCCTGGCTCTTCTCCATACTCTCTTAAGAAACCCACGGAGAAAACCAGCAGGATGCAGTTTTTAGTAAAGCAAGATGCAAGAAAAGTTATATTAAATCTAATCAAAATGGCTGCTGTGAGATTAGGTGCAAGTAAAAGCTCCCTAATGGTAAAAGCAATTTAGAACTGAACAGCTGCCAAAAGATCACTGATGAAAAAAAAAAATCAATGGGAACATTCAAAAAAGAGATTAGTCTACACACTCAAAAAGAATTTATGGGAAAAATCTACACACAATGGTCAGAGATCATTATCTACCTATCTGTAGAGAAAGCGAAATATGCAAGTTGTTTTTCATTTAAAGAAGGCAACTTTGGTAAAAAAAAAAAAAATCTCCAATACCTTTGCACCTAAGAAGTTTGTGATGCACAGCACCAAACATCCACTCTGTATGTGCTTTCTTCAGCAGGTAGGGACAAGAATGCCCTGCTCATTAGTCCTTGCCTCAAGTACCCTGAAATCACTCCAACTTTTCCATTATTTGATTAGCCTCCACTTTAAAGTTAATCCCCTCCTCAATTCCTATGTGGAAGCTACCCCAGAATTTGTTTCTGACAAAACATTTGGGATAAGGCAATTCTTATCTAGTCCAAGGAATTACACTGGTGTGCTTATACAAAAATACAGGAGTATTATCTGGTCCCTCCCGGCACAAAACTTCTAAAAAGAGAAGAAGGGCATGAGAGATAAACTAGTTGGTTTTCCCCAGGCTGATTCTAGAATAACAATATTACAAAAAAACCAAACAAGAAACACTGAAAGACACCTGGACATGATACATACCTGACACTTAAAAACACAAAGGTGGTTCTTAGTCTGAGGGGTTAATGCAAGTGTTACCTGGTCAGCTGAAATTAAAATTGTGCTAGAGCATGTAACTACCTACAAAAATAGCCATGCTATGTCTGCAGTTGAGAGGGCACTAACAGTGCCTGTGTTTTTCTCTTTTTTTAAGTCCTAGAATTTTAATTCAGTTTTTACAGCAATTTGACAGTGAGCATTTGCACGTGAAAGAAGCTAAATCCACACAGAGCTGCACAATCACTGCTGTGTGCAAGAGACTGGAATCATTAATGGCTGAAACATTGCAATTTACTGTGATTATGTCAGTTAAGCTATTTTCACTTTTTTTTTTCTAGTAGAATTAGTATTTATGAGCTAGATTACAGTTTGTTCCCATATGCCTAAGCCCTCACTCCTCTGTGTCTGTGGTGCATCCTTTGAAAGACACCTGTATAATTCACTGTGACATCTCAGGCATATCTAAGGCAACCACAGGGTACTTAACATGATCACAGTCCTATTTATGACTAGTTCAGAGAAACACACTTGAAAAGTATCTCATTTATTACAGTGAGTTTTAATATGATTTTTTAAATGTGTATTTTTTGTGATCTGTCTGGCTGGGCTTATTCCTAAAATATTTTCACATTAATCTTACACTAAAAAAAAAAAAAAAAAAATCTGAACTCTTTCCTAGAAGAGGTCCAAAGAATGAAAAACAATTATTTGATCAAAGAGAAAATTAAAGAATGAAAAAAAGTACTAAACACGAGAATTACTGCTTCTGCTGAAGAATTTCTGTAATTCCAAAAACTTGTGGACTAAAACTCCCTTTTGTTTTATGAAATTGCCCTTTATCTCTGAACTTCCCAAACTGCTAAATCAGATATGTCAGGGATTTTAAAAAGTTCTATGAGGATAAGAAGTCAAATGAAATGCAACTACATTAGATGCTCTCAGCCGCTATTAATTTTCCAAATAGAGAATAAATTTTATAATTTAGAGTTCCTACAATATTTACTTTGCTGTGGAGAGATTATATGTGTTTATATAACGTATACCAAATGTTAAAGTACGGCATAAAACAGATTACTTTTTCCAGCCTAAGCTTGAGAGCATCTAAAGATTAGATATAAACAAGTTTAACAACTCTGCTCCACGATACAGCATTTACCACCAGCATTTCTAGGTCATGCACAGCAGTACTTGGAAGACAGAAAACACACAAAATGCATCACCTCAGAATCTGCACACTGGTGCTTATTTTTGTGTGTGTGTGTGCATCCACATGGCCATGAGGATGAAAGAAAAACCTGAAGAATTAGTTAAAAAAAATTACTTATTTTTTTTAACTAATTCTATTACTAGAATTACTAGATTACTTATAAAAACACCATGCTGTCACAAGAAGAAATGCATATTTTATTTTCATTCACTGTGACCTACTTACAGGCAGAACTCAGTAAGAAGAGTCTATTACACCCACAGAGTCAATAGAGTCAATTATGCAGCCTTTATTCCAACAGAACCTCCACTGATTTGTATGCAAAATTCCTGTATTTTCTCAGCCAAGTGCAGAACTAATGTAGTGCCTTTACACACAAATCACCAGATAAGAGAGATGAAATCCTGGCTACACTGAGATCGATAGGATTTCTGCCATCAGTCTCAATGGAAAGAGATTTTATCAGTAGTGCTCAATAAGGTGGAAAAGTCATGCACCACAGGACTGTTCCATGGCTAAATAAATTGCTATTTAAAGTCACTGAAGGCCTTTCAAACCACAGAGAAACATGCAAGATGAAGCAGGGTTTCATGCAAGCCTGCATGAACAACACTGTACTTCCACTGCTTACAAAAACCCTTTAACTCATGCAGCTCCCACATCTGGCAGTAGCTTGAACATTATTTCCTCTGTATCATAATTTTGGAGTTGTCCCAATCATTAATCTCTGCCATTCTCCACCCACACACATAAATCAACCCTCCTTCTGCTGGCCAGGTGTCTGACCAGCCTGAGCTCCCTGTCCCTACAGGAAGCTCCTGTGCAGTCACAAGACACAAAGTCATGCCCAAACAAAAGGCATCAAAAGGTCTCCTGAGCACCATGTGTTTGCAAGATTCATCTGTGATCCTGAGAAACCAACTAAACTGTTCTTTTATTGTTACCTAAGCTCAAAAGCCTTTTTAGGAAGCTTTATAATCAGCCCAGAAACACAGCTTTGGGTGGAAATTTGTGTGACAAAGGAAACACGTGATCAAGTTGCTATTAGTTCTCCCTGGAAATCCATATATAATGTGTACATAATCCATATATAATTTTGTAGTTAAACATTTCTGAGTGTGGGACAAATCAGCAAGTATGTGGTTTTTCACTAGAAAATAATACTTAAATATGAATAATAGCAGCACTAAACAATACTTCATATGGTATATTCTGTGGAAATGGTTTTTAGGGTATGTTTGCATTTAAAATTAATCACAGATTCACAGAATGGTTTGGTTTGGAAAAGACCCTAAAGATCATCTCACTCCATGGGCAAGGACACCTTCCACTATCCCAGGTTCCTCACAGCCCAGTCCAACCTGACCTTGAACACTTCCAGAGATGAGGCAGCCACAGCTTCTCTGGGCAGCCTGTGCCTCAGCACCCTCATAGGAAAGGATTTTTTCCCTTGCAGATCCCACTCACAAAGCTCTGAAACTACTAGTTTAAGGTAGAAACCATATTTTGGCTTGAATTGAAAAAAAAAAATCAAAATAGAAGAATAAAAATATAACCATTTTCTTAGCCAATAAAATAGCTGTTAATTTAACAGGTCAAATTCAAGGTTATTGCTATTTGGAATTTCTTGCTAAAACAGAAGAAAAAGAGTGTTGAACTACTCAGTATCTTCCTCCTACTTATAGTGAGATCTTTTCTGTCCATTTTTCCCCTTCCAAAATACTTGCTATGTATCACATACACAGTTAAGAGAATCATATTGATGCCAAAAGTAATAATTTCTTCCACAGGAAGAAAAAAGAAAACAAATCAACACACCACACAGATACTGTTTCATGGTATTATTCCTTTCCTACTCTCAAGCTTAACACATATTTTGAAATCTGCAGCTTCAACCTTAAAAACAGAAAACCAGGAGGTGTTTATATATGACCATAACAATTGAGTACAGGAAATCCTATTAAAAAGGGACATAACCATGGGGTGATTGGAAAACAATTACAACACAGGATGCTGCTGGTGCAAGAAGGACCTGCATGAAACAGGAAAAGCACAACCCTGCACCATTCCCTGCACTCTGGTCACATGTCCCAGCCACTCAAAATACCAGTGCAATACATCAATAGCAAAAAGGAGCAGAGGGAGGACAGAAAAATCACTGCAAAGCTAAACCCAGCTCTGGCTCCCAGAGGAATTTCTGCAGTTATGCCAGTCAGGGGAGGATGAGATGCAGCCCAGACCTGGTCAGGTAAAGGGAGGATGACAGGAATCTCAGCTTTACTCTGATCACAGCTGCTCATCCTCCTCTGCAACATAAAAGCACAGTTGAGCATAGAGGAATTCACTGTTCCAGCACCACCAGAAGCCCAAAAGACCCAGAAAAATGTTAACTGAGGACAAACAATATTGTCAACAACAGTTACAGATATCACTGAAGAAACCAGCAAGAATTCACACCAAAATCTCTCTCTAGGCATTTTTCAATATTAAATTAAAAAAAAAAAAAAACCTCTTAAAGTTTTTGTTTTTAAAGGCTGCAATTTTTGAATCGTTATTTAAATCAGGTAATGTGATAGAGTTAAGTGCCTCTTCCTACCACAACAGCAGTCAGCTTCCTTCCTGTCATCTATTTGGTGGACAATGTCAAAGATTTCTAGACTATAAATACTGACTATTTCTGCAAGTAATGTTGAAATACAGGTATAAAACCAATATAATTAATTTTGATACGTAATACAAGTACTTAAAATCTCACATTCTGATACTGCTCAGCACCAAGGCTTTGTGGACTCCAGAATATCCTCAATAATAATGCCTCCCACATTAACAAAAAATCCTTGCTTTAATGACATTATGTTAACCTCTTGCTGGGCATGTCTCCCTTTTTCCTCAGCTGGGATGGTGGGCAGACATAAATCAAGCTACAAAACTGGGAAAGGATGGGAAAAAAAGGAGAAATCTACCTTTCCCAGCTGACAGTTTTCATGAAATAGGAGAACAAGTTGCACAGCAACATTCACGCTTCATTTCTCAGATACTTTTGTGGCAGAAATAGGAAAGGAAAGACAAAAGCTAAAGCAAAATCATCTCAGATCAATGCACTGGACTGCTTCCAATCCTTCCATCCTTTATTACACAAAACAGTGGAGACAAAACTGATTTGCCTTCCAAGGAACTGTACTGCAGGCTGTAAGAATAAAAGCTGGATTTTCAGGTAGGAGTTTAATTTTTTTTTTTAAATATGGATTCTTTTTTATGCATACAATATGCATTTAGTGACGTATTTCAGTCCAGACAGAAGCTATTATTGCTTCAGGTTAGACAGAAAATCAAACATCAAGAAGAAATACAAAAATACCCTTGCCAGAGTCTCTTGAACATCATGTTCCCACTCTTGAATTTAAGTCACAAGCATCCCAGTGAGGAGAAAGAACAGCTAAGTAATATGAAGGACTGAAGAAGTGAATTTCCAAATGGAAAGAGCTTAAAGCTTAATGATGATATGAAGATGTTAAAAGAAAAACAAACCCAACCCCCACAGTGTCTGAAAGTTATGGAACATTTAGAACAGGGACATGTACTGCAGCAAGGAAAAATATATTACCAAGAAAAAGCTTCCTGACAGGAAGGTAAATGAAACTAAAAGTATTATCCCAAATGTCTCACAGCAACTTGAATGGATTTTTGCATCTAATCTGAAAAAACCCACGAGGGAATACTTTAAGATCTACCTAATTCAGAAGCCTTACAAGCAAGCCATGAAACTAGATACTCAGCATGACCAAACAAGGATCAGTCAGGAGGTAAAATACATTACTTTTACATCTATTTTGAAATTTCTGATGTCATTCTACCTCCCTTCCCCCTCCAATATGAACAAGCATCAATATACTTGTTCATAACAACAAAATACAGGGAAAGAATCTGCTGGGCACTCTGGCAGAGCTAGTCAAGCTGACAGTAAAACCCAAACATGCTGTTTGTTTTACTGCCAATATTTATTCAATTAACTTCTGTCCTTTATACCCAGGTACTAAGGATATGGATCCCATTTGGGATGTACCCAGTCACCTTTCAAAACCTACAATATCTTTGTAATGAAAACTTTTTAACTTTTACTGATGCTCAATACCGGGATGGCCACTAGGAAGCACAGCTGAGAACAGAAAAGAGGGAGATTGTCACAGACAGAAACAAAATATGAAATTTTCTTCTGAGAATGACTCAGAAGTTGCCAAAATCCAGTGACAGGCAAATCTTAGAGGGAGATGCTGGAGCTTTGGCACTTCAGAAATTCAGTTACACACATATGGAATCAACTTCCACGTGAGAAGTTGGTCAGGCAGTTTTAAATTACTTACTTGCCCTTCATCTCATTACTTCCATCTCTAGAGTGTTAGTCAGATGTGCAATTTTGAGCAAGTGACATTAAGAAATAATTAATTAACCCAGAATGAAGTTTTTATTTCATTTTTCACTAATTCAAATTCTATCACTGTCAGCAAAATTTCACTGAGGCACCAATCAGTACTTAAAGTCTGAGTGAATGGGGAGCCTGCAAGAGAAACTGTTCCACTGCAGATGGGACCCCAGCTTAGCCAGGAGATCTCTGAAAGCTTGGATTTTTAAAGTTCTGGATTTTCCCCAGCAAGGAGGCTCCAGCTTGTTTGAATCCCTGTCTGTCCTTGAGAAAGCAGGAAGGCAGCAAGAATGAAGGGACTGCAAGTTGCCATTCCTGCAGTCTTCTCTTGTCCAAGACTTCTTTTATAAAGGGTAAATGAATTTATAGTTATGACTATCTTGCAGAACAAAAGCTCTCTCTTAATCACGTATTAAAAGTTAGAGAGAAATTGTTGGGAATTTTGTATGTTTTCTTGGATTATTCCCAGAATCTGCCCTACATACCCTATGTAGTCTCAGCACACATTTTGTAATATTTACATTATTAACCCCCTCACCATTTATGACTGAAAGTGACCCACATTTTGCATAAATTAAAACCTGTGTAATACTGAATTAATTTAATATAATGTACAAAAATTTGACATAAATATGACAGAGGTTGAATGAGGTGAGAATGCATTTACAGTGCCTATAAGAACTACATATATCATTCTACAGAACATTTTTGACACTGAAATATCAGAGGACTCATATCTTACCTGTCTTTATACATGTTTGCATTAAATCCATGTATATTAATACTGTGCTTGTATCATTACAATTTCCTGGGAATCAGGGACGTTATCTTCATAATATGCTAATAGAAAAAGCATGATACAGAAAATAGTGTACAATATCTTAGCTGTACTAAAGGAGGATACATAAATCCTGGCCTAATATGAAATGCAGAGAAAGGGAAATTATAAAGCACGAGATGTGACAACATTGCTGTTCCAAAATGACCAATATTACTCAGAGCAGAACATTCCTTATGTCAAATACTATCAGTTTTCTTAAGACATCTGGCTACCCAAAGGAGAATACAGCATATAAAACAAGATGTATTAAAAAAGGTCTATCTTAGCAACTAAAGATCAGAGATTTCTAGATTTACCTGTATCAAGTTCTCAAATATTCAGCAGTATTTAGCTTTATAGTACTGAGAGACTGCCCTAGTACAGCATTCCATTACTGCATTAGCAATTAGCTTGCATTTTAACAATTATCCTTGGGAACAGGAGATTTAAGCATTACTGTGAGCTCAGCACACTGAAGGTATATTTATAAGGCTTAATGCAGTGAAAAGCCAGAAGACAGCAGCAGCATTTAGGAAAAACTACAGCACAAGGAACACAGAAGCCAGTGACAATATGGTGTCAATAAATACTTATCATTAGAAATAGTCTCACAAAAGAACAGCACTGATGATAATTCCCAGCTGCAAATCACTGATTTAAGAATATGTACAGTACAATGTAAATTATAGAATTATTTCAGTTTACATAAATTAAAATGACTGCATAAGTGCAAGTGTGCCTCTTGGGTATTTACATTTTCCAGCTCTATACAAAACAATTATTTAGTCACTGCATTTTAGAGGAAACGCAAAAAAACTAACAAATGTTAACTGCAAAATATTTTCATCATACTTCCCTGGGATTTTAACATTCACAAAAAGGAAGCTCTCTATTCAATATCAGCACAGTATTTTGCCCTAGTGCTGCAGACAGAATCATTTAAGGAGTACATAGCAATGATATAGAGCCTTACCCTTTCTACCGGTGAGCCATAGCATGCAATGACGGAACATAGCAGTGGCAGATGGCATTGGTGCTAGGAAATGTGAATAAAAGGGTAATAGCAGAGAAATGGTGACTGGCAGACAAGACACAGAAATGTAGATGAAATGAATGCAAGCTGGTAAATCTTGAAGCAAAGCTCCACCGTTAAGCCCAACGTTGCCTCTAGTCTCCTCATAATTGAGCATTAAGTTCTATTTGGATAAAACTGCAACCTTCAGCCCAGTCTTGATTCTCTTCATAAAGAAATGCATCACTGTATCTTGAGAACGAAGAGCAGAAATGTTTTGCAAGCGAAACCCATCATCAGAAGCACATTACTTTCTCCCCTTGAGTGATTTATTCTTTTCATTATTCATCTCCAAATCCTGCCAGAGCTACAGTCTCTTTCTAGCACATATGTATTCACTGCAGATGTAAATCCCTGCCTAACCTGCAGCACCCCTGGATCCAGAATGTTCTCAGTGTGCTCATTCATGCTGTTCTCTTGCCAAACATTTAAAATCATCCATCAAATACAAGTGGAATCTATTATAAGGAAAAAAAAATCTCTTCTTTCAGCTCACCCTGAAAATGGAAGGTTTTCTGATCAACAGTTATTGTGAAGGTGCTGTCGTCCTCATCGTCTATACCAATCACAGCTCCCTGTGAAACAAAGAACAAAATCCTGATAAGGCAAGCAGTGACATCAGCAGCACACACTCTATCACTACACCACTGGAATTTAAAAAGCTTTGACAAATTAGAAGCAAACTGAATACAGTAAAGAGCAGAAAGATTCTCTGCTCTGTCATAGGATGCAGTCAGTTCCTTAAAACAATCAATTTTTAATTGCAGAAAAAAACAGTGAACGTTTGTAAAGCTGTTATCTGGATAATGATATGCATCTTTTATTTTTGTAATGGAGGTGGCTTTATGCTGCAGCAGTTCCCTACTACATTCCAACTTACATATTTTATATGTATTTTCCATGTATAAAAATAACAGTTCTTAAGTACTCCACAAAAAGAAGCTCTTGACCTGATTTTATCTACCAGCCTGCAATAAAAAATAAATCATTCTAGCAGAATGAATTTGGCCTATCATGTCATGTCACTGGTACACTGCATGATCTAATTTTCAGTCCCTAAGTAAATATTAACAGTAAGTAATCAGGATATATGGGAAGCAACTAGCTTTGTCTCCTAATTCTTCATAAATTATTACAAGAAAATGCAAATAAATTAAAGACCATCTGTGCTTAGCAATTTACAAATCCATCCACATTTTAATTCCTGCCCCCTCCAACACTTATAATAAATAACAGTTTCACCCAGGAGAAGACACCAAAAAAGGACAATTCTAAGTCTCTGCCAGCTTCAATAAACTGTAATATTTAGCTCAAAAATCACCAGTGGATTGACTCAGTTTCTTTTCTCCTTCTGCCCCACAACAGCAGTCCTAGGTAAGAACAGCACCAACCATCTGTAATCCAAGGCAGTGTGGCAGGAAAGGATAGCTCCAAGCTGGTTTTTTATTTCCCTCCACTGATAAAATGTGCCACTTAACTTCTCCAGGAGTATCTTCCCTATAGGCCTTTCATGGACAGCTCTGTGATCACTATAAAAAAGGCACCTAAAAAGTGTATCCAAGCCAGTATAATTCTGAATATTTTTAGTGCCAGGACACAACAACCACCAGATTTCTTTTAAATATACCAGTAGATAAATATTGGGCACTTGAAGTACATATTTTGCTATGCAGTAAATCAGAAGGTCACTGCAAGTTGCACAATATTGCTCTCCTCAGCAGCTGCATCAGTCAGAGTGGCTGGAAAGGAGCTCCAAGATTATCCAGTCCAATTGTCAACCCAGTGCCACCATGTCCAACACTGAATTACCTCACCAAGTGCCACATCCACACATCTTCTGAACACTTCCAGGGACAGTGACTCCACCACTTCCCTGGGCAGCCTGTTCCAATGGCTGACCTTTCTTTCAGTGAAGAAATTTCCCCTGATATCCAATCCAAACCTCCCCTGGTGCAACTTGAGGCCATTTCCTCTCATCCTGTCACCCGGGAGAAGAGACTGACCCTCACCTCACCATGACCAAGATATTATCCCCAGAGGATACAAGTAAAATTCCCATAAACACAGACTGAGACAGCTGAGTCCTGCCCCATCCCAAGTGTGGGAGCAGGGAGAGCTCTCCTGGGCCTGTGAACTCAGCACAAACCTGTGCACAGCCTGTCACTGCCACACTGGGGCAGAGGGGCTGAGCCAGAAGCACAGAAAATGCTTCCTCTGTCATGCAGATAATACACATGAATGAGTAAAATTAGAAATAAGAGTGGCAAAGTTTATGGATATTCCAGAAAACTTTAGCAGGACATGCGCATAGTGCAGATGACACAGAATGCTTTATGACTACGCTTTCCGAAGTACACTAAGACAATCAGCAAAAGAATTTGGAGATGAACCTTCAGGCCTATTTTCATAATCCATTCAGCCAAATTGCTTAAGTTACATGTTTGTTTATGTTCACACCTACAGTTACAAATCAACAATTACTCTGAACAGAAAACCTCTCTGATAGAATTTCAGACTGCAAAAGCCCATCTGTTCAGCTATCAGTATCACTGTCATCTGCCAGGGGAGCTGCTTTACAAAAGAAGAAAAAAGGAAGATTCCTTCTTTCCTCACAAAAAAAAACAAAAAAACCCCCAAAAAACCAAAAAAACAAAAAAAAAAACCCAAAAAAACCCCCAAACAAACAAACAAACAAACAAAAACAAACCATAACAACCCCAAACAAGCAAATCACACATATCCAGAGAAAGGCTGGGGGAGTCCATCAGTTTTTAGAAAACTCCAAAGAACAATTTGTGGTGGAAAAGTGACAGATGGGAGAAGAGAAAGTGGCTGTTTTATGTTAAATACATATAAAGATGGACCAGGCAATATTGAACAGATTGTTCACTTTTGATATTTCCTAAACTGGCAGGCTGAGGCCAACCTCCACAGTGACAGACTCACAGCACCATTAAAGCAGGCATGGCTTTTTGGACAGAATTTTTCTGCACAATGAAAAACCCTCTCTCATGAATCTTTGGGAATGTCTTGTTTTAGACAGTGGTTTGAGCGTACATTTCCCTTAAAGAAATTCTGCATTAAGATATCAATACATCAAGCAAGGCAAAGTGAAGAGAAGTCAACTGGAATCCAAGTTAATGGGGATTCTCTGAGTCTCAGAAGGCTACAGGTACCCAGAGAATGACTAGAAAGGCCTAACAACAGAAGGAAGGAGCAACTGGAAAATGCTCAGTTTTCCTTCAACACTCATCACATTGTTTGTAAGCTCACAGATCCCTTTCTCTAGACTTCTCTTACTTCAATTTTCAAAATGCTCCCATTCATACCCATCATTCTCACTCCTCACTTGTTCTAGCTCTTCACAAGACTGCTGCATGCTAGAACCAGAAGTTCTATGAGAAATGGGAAAAAAACATAGGAACAGCACTTGTGCAAGAAGAAATAGCTTTGGTACAAGCATGACAGCGAGGTAGGAGCTGGGCATATGCAAAGACATCACAGCACTCTCACCTCCCTTTAGCAATTCCATTTCCAGCTGCAGGAGCAGAGAGCCTCACACAGGTAATGCTCAACTTTCCCTCTCTGCACCTTCTCCTTCCCCAGTCTGCACACCCCACTCCAACCATATATCACAAACTTTGCCAGCAGTGTTCTCCCTTCCCTTTCCAGTTCTCCTTTCACTAAGCTCAAGCCTAGGCCCAAGGAGTGTCCAAACTGGCAGGATGGAGGACACAGCAAGAGAAGAAAAACAAACCAGGACAGAAGGAAGCAGATTCACAATGATTTCTGTAGACACAGAACAACATATACCCACACACACACACATACACACACACACACACACACACATATATATATGTGTGTGTATATACACATTGACCTCCACACACAGAGAAATGAGAACTGCAAACAGCAAATTTTTCATAGTGTCCTACTACTAACCCATCTTACTCTGCCACATTAGAATACCTTCTAATATATCATATGTATAATATTTTTATACCATATATAAATTGTAGGATGTAATTAGCCCAACATGGCACTTGATCTCTAGTGTTTTCTTTCTTTAAATATTTTCACCATTTCAGCATTTTGCAGAGTCAGGAATAGAGCCCAAACCTCAAAAGTCTCCTTGCAGTTCTCTCCACTAGGACACATCATACACAGTAAGTCACTGAGTACTGAATAAAATAACACTTACCCTGAGTCTAACACACCCTCGGCGGGAGCCTCTCATCATTTTGTCTTTTGACTGAAAGAGAAAAAAAACAGATCAGTGGGTTAACAGATACAGTAAAAAGAAAGTTATTCAAACCAACAGAAAAAGAATAAAACATTTTTGCACATGTTTTAGTGAATGACTAAACAAGATGCAATTTCTGTTACAAAATTGGTTCATTCCAGCACCATAGTATGGCAAATGAATCCTTCAAAAGAATACAAGATCCCACTTCAAGAAGTTTCCTAAGTAACTTCAAGAAATACTTATGAAATGCAGTCCATGCCTTTACAGAAAGTAAAAGAAAAGGAAGAAGAAAGGAGTTGACAAATATTAAAAAATCAGCAGTATGCTGATTCACATCTTCCTCCTTTCTCTCCTATTCTCAGGAAAGTGTCCATGAAACAAAATCTAGCTGTGCAGGCAGAACTGTACAAATGAAATTGTACATCTGTGAGAAACTTCCCCTGATTTATACACTTTTAGGCAGAGACAAAATTCATGTTTAGACTTGTTTGTAAATCTACTTCCTAGCTAGTACGGCCCGCTGTCATCATTACAATTTAAAAAGTTAACCTTTGTAGCCATTTAAGCTGTTGGAGCCCAGATCAGAAAACAGGATTTTCATGTCCATAACCAGTGCTCAAACTTGCACATTAACCCACCTTGCAAATTTACTCAATCTCTTCTTTAATACCTGTTTGAAGCACTGAAAAAAAGCTTCAGCTTTCCCCCCAAGCAGGGAATTCTAAACAGTCAACTCAGCTTGAAACAGTGATCCTTGAGCTTTCAGCTCTTCCCATCAGTGTCACAGGCAAAGCTGACAGTAACCACTGGGCAATAGTGGCAAGCCTAAGTAGCACACAAAAACTATTTAAGGTGAAAAGGAAAATAGTCAGATCATCCTGAATACTCAGTTTTCTGCTAAGGGCTGTTTTTTGACTACCCACACACATGCTTCCTTTTTTTAAAATTATTAATTCCTTGCTATTGTAGCCTTATCTGAAAAGTAGTCCTGTCTAATAAAACCCCTTCTCTCTTGCCATCCAAATATTCAAACCACATTCTTTCAAGTCAGGAAAACAACAATTCTCACTGGTGTCTCATGATCAGATTCTCTTGCTGTCATCTTCTGAAATACCCACTCCTTTCAGCAGTGTATCAATAATTCCATCAAGACAATATATTGATGTTATTACCACCACACCTATCTTCACTGAAGCAATTAGACAATAAAATCTTGCTGACATTAATGGGAAAAAAAAGACAGGATAAGAAGTATCAGTCTTAAGAGTCACTAATTATTCTTTATCTGAAACATGTTTTGGATATAGCTAGGAGGAAAGAATGAAGCAGTCCTTGCAAGTCCTATTCACTAAAGATAATGTACAAGTACAGCACTTGGGGCTTCAAATAATGTTTTAGCTGACCTCTCATTCAATTCAGGCTCCAATTTATCAGAGCTGTCTTCTGAGTGTTAGAAGCCATCAATATTAATCTACTTGTTTTTACATCAGCACATGTTAGCTGGTCAAAGTGAAATGGAAGTAAAGACCAGTAGTGCCTCCATAATGTATTCTACAGATATATAATTTCTTTTTAGACAACAAGTACATAGGGAGGACTTTTTGGAACATTGTTTTGTTTTGGTCTCTTTTTTTTTTAACCTCAAACCCAAGAGAGGATCTATTTACAAAGTTTCTCCAACAATTTCCTATGAGAAATTGTGTGCACTTTTACTTTTTTATATTCACTGCCTTGAGAGTTCTCCTAAAATGGGAGGACGCTTCTGAGAGCTTATCACTCCCTCTGGTGGCTTCTGGAAGAAATATTGGTATAATCTAAGCAGGAAAGAAAACATCTGAACTGAGGCTGCAGGGACCTGACCAGTTCTGACCCGGATCCCACGAGCCAGGCAAAGCCCTCCCAGCTCCCTGCACAGAATCAGAGCACACAAAAAGCAAAGGCAGCAGAACAGGTTGGGTTTGGAAGGGTTTAAAACCCTTAGTGACATGCAGAGAATTTGAGGGCTGCTCCCAGTGCAAGGGAGAGCAGAATCCCAAGAACCCCCATTTCCACTGACCACCAACTCAGCTGCAGAAGATACAGTAAAAGCCTCCCTTTTTCTTGTCCACGACATTTTAATGGGATGGAAATTAAGTTTAAACTTTATAATATTCTTAGTCTGTAAAAAGAATCACAAGATAAACAACAGGTCAGAGTGTGGGCCTGTATACCCATCATTTCACCATCTTCTGGCAGAGCTTTACTTGGTTAATATCAATTATAAGAAAGCACTGAATGGAATTCATCCTGCCTAAGTGCAATAAAACACCCATCATTCCAGTATCTGAATTCCCTGAGCTCCAGAGCAGGCAGCTGCCATCACTCACACTGCTGGATTCTCTCACTGGCACACAGCAAACCTTCCTCTGCTGCTGCAGGACAGCACTTTAAAACACAATTCAGCTGACATTTTAGATTTTGCCCCCTCCCCAACTAAGATTTTATAAAAATACAATTCAAATACTCTCAGCTTCCCTTTATTATTCTTTGATTGAGTTTAGGTTATCCAATATATCCTATTAAAAATAAAGCCATCCCATAACTGCCTTGAGGAATGGTTCCATTTCACTGAACAAAAACTCATACAGCAGAAAGACATATCTAAATGGCTAATAAAAAACCCCCACATTTTACTTTCCTTTTATATTTAAAATTTTAATATGCAGCTATCTTTTTCAGCACTCAGTTTTACAACCAGACAAAATTACATTTCCCATAAGCTTTCAATACACACTGTACTGATTGTGATGATAAAGGACTTGAACAGGTTATAAGCAGACAGCAATATGAGATAAATTTCACTGAAACTCAAATAAAAATTTGTAAAAATGAATAAACCTATAGAGTATTACTGCAGGGAGAATTTAGGTATCTCCCAAAAAGATGTGGCCTTTATTGGTTCCTCTTTTACATCCACGCAGCAAAGTTGATCACATATAGAACTGATTTAACATAAGACATTTCAGGTAACCTTTTATTTCTTCTTGAGAGAAATAAAAATAATGTTTGGGCCTATTTAAAGAAAACAAAACAAAATTAGAATCCTAACCCAAGTCCAAAAACCCCCAGCTCTCCTTCATCTTTAGAAGTGCTACTATTTCATTTGAGTTGTAGCTGTGGCGTGCAAAGTTTAAGGTTTCCAATAAAACCCAGCTGCTCTTCGCCTCCCAAAGTTCTCAGGCATGAGTTCTGCTTGCATCAGAAGGGCAGAACTTGAAGAGGTGCATTTCTGACTCACTCAGTGCTGTCATGGAAATCCCTAACACAAGCACACAGATGAGCAAAACCGCTTGGGACATTTATTTCCTGTTAAGGATGAAGAACCTGGAACAAGCTGTATCTATAAACAGTAATCTTTGCAATTTATCTACATCTACAAGAGAAGCTTAAATTTGGATCGCTTTCCATAACAGTTATTTTTTCTCATCAAATCCTAAGGCAACGCTCATTTTTTAAGCAGAAACAGACCTCAACAATTTAAAGACTTTGCAGGCTGTTCCCAGCCCCACCATTCCTCCCCTCCAAGGCACACCCCAGTCTCAGAGGAGAAGCTCCCTGAGCTCAGGGACAGCATCTCACAGCCCTGTTGTTTGTACAGCCAACACTGGGACTTTTGTGGGTGCAGTCATAAAACAGGAGATAAAACACTGCAGCAATAGCTGAGGCGCCACTGGGGCTCATGTAACCCAAACAGATACCAGGATTATATAAAATAGGTAAGGCAACATTTTATAGGTCCTGGCACGGGAAAGCACTACACTGCTTTAAAGAATCCTATGAGAAATTAATTCATGTGAGGCTTGAACTGCACCGAGGTGTAAAAGGTACAGCCCAGTTCTGGAACTCTCCATTCAGTCTCTTCCCCAAAACTGCACAGTTACAGACTAAACTGCCTGTAGCTGAAATTTAACTACTAAAGAGGAGTCAACTACTTCAATAATAATCCTTTAACAGTTTATTCAGTGCATGGAAACCTGTGATACAAAATTTAATGCACAAAATTCAATTTAGCCTTGTATGACAACCAACAATATTTTATATGCCATGACCATAAATTCAAAATTATTTTTATTATGACAAGTTCACTTACAGTTTTGTCTGTTTTTAATAGACTCACTGAGTTGTTTTCAGGGCATGTGACAAGATCAAGTTATTATAAGAAAAAAGTGTCGTTTCATCTGAGAATGGAAAACAGAGACCTCGGAGGGAACCTTTGTGCAAAAGCAGATGTGGTTTTTTCCTGCTTTCTTGGGATTTTTGCACGCAGCTGCTGATTGAGAAACTTTATTTGAAAGAAGCATTTAACTGGAAGTCTCTGCCATGGGGCCACTGAGCCATGACTGCATCTTTGGAGGCATGGTTTGAAATCAAGTCAACAAGGTTTGCCTTCAGCTCACCACCAAAGAATCATAAAACTGCTCCAAAATCTGAGCCTCCCCCCTCAATAGCTGGGTTGTACAACCCACAAGCAGCTCTTCAATACAACCAGTATTAAAGTTGCTAACTAGTAGTAATCTTAAAAAACATGAGGGGAGAGAGAATTTCATACAGCCACAATTACTTTTCCCAACAACTGATTTCACACAGCTCTTGCTCCTGAAATCAGTCGACCAGCAAATGTTTTAAAAGTGGTTTGATGGAATGATGAACAAAAGAACAGCACTAAAATCCATTCTTCAGGCATTCACTGGTGCAAAAACCATTAAGATGATGGGAGGCTCTCCAGTCTGGTTTCAGGAACACACAATACGGAGCTGTCATACACAACAATTTTTTCTGGCAGCCCTCACTCACTGTGCAAGGCAGTTCTTTAAGCCTGCAACATTTTGAATAGTTCTCCTTTCAATATCACCAAATGTCATATATCCATGAAGTTTTAAAATACTTTAAGGAACTGACCTTCTTCTGGCACTGTTTTTAGCACTGTTTGCACAACTATGCCAGGTCTGCTTTCAATTTATTATACAATTTAAATATTTATTTAAAGAGTACACTTAAAGCTAGAATTTAAATCAGATTTTCAAACTTGAGTAGTTCACTGGATTATTTCTACAGAATTCCCAAGGGTTATCAAGGCTATAGCTGATGTGTATTTAAGACAGCACTTCTGCCAGAAAACACAAACAAAAAGCAAATTGCATTCAACTCTCCTTTCCTCCTTGACTATTTCTTTGTGTTCATGTTCTCCTCCCAGCATAATGTCAACACACACGTTTCCACACTGACATTAACAAAACAAACAACAGAACAAATTCAGCTGAAAAAATAAACTAGCACAAAGCTATTTCTCATCTGGAATCCAGCTCATGGAACAACTTTACAGCCTCTGCACCAGCAGAAGGCAGGAATGAGCCAGTTTAAGATTTGTTTGCTAAATATTTCAGTGAAGCCAACAAACCCACAATGCTTCAGTAACTTACATATGTAAGTAATTCCCTTAAGAGAAAGAACTGAAGCATGAGTAGAGTCACAAATGCAAGAATACTGAGGGGAAAAAAATAATTTGTCAAGCCATTGGTCAAACCGATCCAAAATGGCAAAAATGGCACATGTCATTTAATTCATATTTTGCTTTAAAAAAGAAAAAAAAGGGGGCAATTTACTGATATCAGCAATCATTTATTTAAGCAAAACCACATGAAAAGAATATTTGGATGATGAGTCCAGATCATACTCTGTAAAATACAGAATTTGTAAGCAACTTTACACAAAAGTAACTATAAGCAAATTTAAGGATGAACATTTCAATTCTGAACGAGGAAAAAATCTCCTGGACTACAGAAGTGGAAAAAAAAGCCAACAATTTGGCAATTTAGGTAAAAGGCTTTTTTGTCAATGCACATGAGAAGGTTCACATTGACACATGCAAGCAGCACTACTATTGTTCACTGCAATACAAGTACAGAGCATGGAACACACAAATGAAAACAGAAATACATGTGACCATTACATTTTTTTCTTTTTTCCTGACTCTGACTTGATGCAAAATCTTTTGACTTGCTCCTTTAAAGTTCTAATCATTGCAGAAATGGAATTTCATTGCATTCATTTGCTCCTGGTGTATGTATCCAAAACATACTTAGGTTAACAGCTATTCATTCCACCAAAAGACAAAGCATAGACTTTTATTTTCCCCCCCAGAGTGCAGTGCTATTTCACACTAATTTTGTTTGAATGTTTATTTCACATTAAGGGTGCTTTTCTGCAGTCTATTTTAAGTAACTACCAGGGAGGGTTGAGTCCAGGAGTGCAAGGACACGCCCATGAAGAAGTGTGTGGCTTGGGCCCTAATGGAAACTTCAGCTGCATCAGGAGTTATTTGCCTGCAGTTTTCCACAGCTGCCCAGCCAAAGGTTAACAGGCTGTGGGATGTGCTGGAGAAAGTGTCTCCTGTCTGCAGGAGGTTGTCTACTGAGGCTGAGGAGCCCGGAGAGACAATGGGCAGGTTGATCAGTACCTGTAATCCCCTGTACCAACAGAAATGCTTCCAGGCTGTGTGTCCAGACAGCCGGGCTGGATCCAGCCCAGCCCATCCCAGCCCTGCACTGCATTCCTGGGAGAGGCCAGATCCAGCAGCCCAGCCACACTCACCCAGGCACAAGTGAGGCAACTCCACTGCTCCAGACTGAAACTGGCGCAGAGGGAGCCCTGTGCACCTGATCACAGGTTCCTTCCCAACAGGACATTGCTCCATTTAAATAAAATCCCAAACCTGCCAACGTTTCAAATTAATGCTGTTTATTTACGAGCCTCATCAACTACCAGTCAGGAGTTACTACTCCAACACTAAGGTGAAGAAAACGGCGCCCCATCACCTTCTCAGGGGTAGGACTGGTTCTTCAGAGGGGTGTGATCAGCTGGGACTAGCTCTGAGTTATCCTTCAAACGCTGCTCCTGCTGACCCTGCTGCCCTGCCAGCACACAGGAGAGCAGGGCGTGCCCAAGGACCAGATCCTGCGGCAGGCAGGTTTCAGTAGGATTGAAATTTCCCAATTTGGGTAAAAGGCTTTTGTAAAACACCTTGTAAATGCATATGCATTACATGCACTACATTATGCCTTACAGCCTTAGGTAAGAGAATGAAAGAGCTCACAGATGGGAAGAGCATTCTGAAGGAAATGTTCACTCCAGCCACTTCTCACTGGCAAAAGCACATAAAGCAGAGAACACGATTTTATTCCTTAAACCCAACTTGAACTTTTTAAGATAGCTAGTTTAAAAAAGAGTTTTTAAATTTTTGAACTAAAAGTTGTTATACTGACGGAGAACATAATAAATTATACAAAATGAAAGTGTAACATATATGTAGAGGTACCCGGTCATAGTAAAAAATTAAATAATATAATTCTACTAAACAGCTGAAGACCATAGGATGAAAGTCAGTGCAATATCCAGAATTATAATTATACACAGCAGTCATCAGCAAATGTTTCTATTTCTGTAGCTGAGCATTAAATGACTTTGCACCTTGGACTGCTACTTAGACCACACTGACTAATTCATCTCTGTCAAGCAGCTGACATTTGAAGAGCCACTAAATAGCAACTATAAAAGCACTTCCATTTCTCCATCCACATCCCAGGTGTGAGATTTTGAACCCACAGGAACAAACTGAGAGCATGCGACAGTTCTGTGGCAGAAGCCTTACCCCTGCTTCCAGTATAATGGAAATCCAGATTTAGGGAAAAAAGTTTTATATGCAATGCTTCTGTACAAACAAAGCTTAACAGACAATGTGGTATGTCAAGTTATTTGCTGTAAATCTATTCCAACTTACTACAGGTTTAATTTGTATGTGTTTTATCCAGCCTGATACACTAATTGCTCCACGAGAAGAAAACTTTGGGGCATGGATGCAGCTCACCCAGCGAGCCTTCAGATTTCAGGGTGCATCCTTGAAAAATATGAATTCCTACCATTAAAATACTTGTAAGTTATGTAAAAATATGAATAAGGAAGGTGAACAAGCCAGTAAGGCAGGATCTGGCAGGGATTATAAAGAAAAACAAAAAAAAAAAAAGAAAGAAAAAGTTAAGGAAAGCATCACTGTTTGTTAACACACAGCAGTAAAAAAAGTTCGTGCTGGGAAGTCCTGAACGGAAACGGGAAAGTCGACCCGGCTCCGGGAAGCACCTGCCGGGCGGCAGCGAGCCCGCCAAGCGCGGCCGGAACGCCCCGAGAGCCGCGGGAACGAAGCGCGGGGCGCGCACGGCCCCGGGACGGCGGCACCGCCCGCGCCCGCCGGCCGGGCTGAGCCCCCAGACCGGGGCCAGAGTTCCCGCTGGACAGGGCGGGGAGCAGCGGGACTCGGCCAGCACCGAGCAGGGCTCCGGGACAGGGGGACACGGGCAGCCCGAGGAGGGCGGGCGGCCCCGGAGCTGCCGGGAGAGTCCGGGCGGGTCCCGCGGCCGCTCCCGCCAGCGGCGCCGCCCGCCGCCAACAACAACAGCGCCCCTCGCCCCCGCCACTCCATCTCCCCGCAGCGCCGCCCCATTGGCTGATTCCGCCGCCTCCTCCTCCCCCATTGGTCGCTCCCGCCGCCTCCTCTTTCCCCATTGGCCACCCGGGCGCCCGCACGCCCCGAGTCCCCTCCCCGCCCCCACCCTGCGCCTGAGCCGGTGCCCGGCGCCTCCTCGCCCGCCCGGCCCGCCCGCCGCCCCTCACCGTGTAGTAGGAGAGCAGCCCCGCGTTGTAGTCCAGCACGAACCAGCGGTACTGCCAGCCCTTCATCACATTGGTCCATTTGCTCAGCGGGCCCTCCATGATAGACGCCATCTTAGCACCGGACCGGCACCGCCGCGCACGCCGCGCGTTCGGTGAGGGGAGCGGGGGAGAGACTCGGCGGCCGCCGGGCGGGGAGGGGCGGGGCACGCAGCGACGGGGAGGGGCCACGGGGCCACTCTGCCCCGGGGGGCGGTGTTTGCGCGCGCAGCGGGGAGGGGCCGTGAGGGGAGCGGCGCCCGGCGGGGGCGGCCCCGGGGTCCCGAGAGATGGAGCTCGGGGTACGGGCATTGAGGGCGCTGCCTGAGGGATTCCATCCCCGCGGCTTCTCCTCACGGCCCCGGGGGAGGCAGAGGGCGAGGAGCCAGGCAGGGCTGTGAGGCGGTGCCGTGAGGGCACGGCGCGCTGGCCCTGCGGAGAGTGAGGGCGGGAGGGCGTCGTCCTGTCTCCTAAAGCACTTTGGGATCTTTTAGTTCCTCTCTAGAACACTTGTCACCGCCTGGAAGCTTTGAACATCTCTCGCTGGTGTACTTGTCCCTCTGCCTCTCGGCTTTTTTTAGTGCCTTAACTCTAAACCAAAGTGAGCTTAACAATGGAGTCCGAGGGGGCTTCTCTTCAAAGCGCTCCACGTCCACAGTGTCTAAAACCCATTCATGACTCGAGATGACCTTTAAAAGTTAAAGCTTCAATGTGACACAGCTTTCCTGTGGACTGATCCAAGAATGTGGAATTAATTCCCCAGGAGCTACGGACAATTGCAAATCTGTTGTTCAGCGCAAGGCATGGTTTTGGCACTGATCTCCTCTGACATAAGTACAGAACTTGAGCTGTGCTTTAACATGAAAACTTCAAAGGACCCATAGGGATACTCATGTTCCTTCCTAGAGAACAGCAATAAAGCAGCAGCAGTGTTTTTACCATGAGGTTTGTGTTTATCATGCAGTCTACCATGTTCATTAGTAACATTTTTTCGTTTCCCCCTTACAGCCCTTTTATATTCTTTGTCTATTTAAATGCTTTTATAGTCGGGCTGAAACAGGTTTAGTGTCTCACAACACTGCAACTTTATACTAAATTAAACGAAATTTAATAGAAAATCACCCCTTTAGTGAAAAAAAAAATCACACAAAGGCAGTATGTTTCATCTTAGGAAGTAAGAAATATTCCAGATTTCTAATTGTCTCCCCATATCACATGTCGCATTGTACACTAGTTTGTTACCAATGGGAATTTGGAGCATTGACTCCTTGGAGTCACCTGGTGGTGTATTTATGCATGGGGTTACCAATTTAAGGTACCTAACGCACCATCTGATTTTGAAATTTGGCTTGTTAATTTAGATAACTTTTTTTTTTTTTTTCCAAGCTGCATATGACCTTAGTAGTCTGTTTTTGTTCTTTATTTTCACTGGCTAAACAAAGCGGGGCTGCCTAGAGATTATACCCAGGCAAGCAAAACAAAAAACATCAGATGGTGCCAGAACATTACTAGTGCTGCCAGTTAAAGCTGTAGCTGGACTGGAGCTTTATTATCTCACATCACTCCTTTGGCTCTATTATGCAACAGAAGCTGAAACAATGCAAAGAACTCATGGAACAAAACCTCTCTTGGCTTAACCCTGAAAAACCTGTGTGTGGGCAGAGCATCCACAATAGGAAATTCTCCACAGAAGAGCTTGGTTTATCAGAGGGTGAATTTCCTGAACTTCTGATTACACTGCATATCTTAGCAGTTCTTTGTTCTCTTTGACTCTTTTTTGGGGGGAAATGTGACAAAGGCTTGTATCCACCAGAAATCGCATGTATTTTTGATATCTCGTTTTAGCTAAAAGTTGAGAGTAGGAAAAATGGTGTTAACAGGTATAAAAGGGGGAATTCAGCTCAAGGTTTCTTTTAAAAATGTAGTGTGGATAGTCTCTTAAAGTAATTTGGCAGAGATCAGAGAATCATTGTTTTTCAGAAAGCCCCATACAAACTGAAATAAATACATTTGAAATAACAGTCTTTGAGCATCCAGGGTATATCATACAGATTTATGCACTTTCATGCCAGGATGTTCTGTGCCTGTCAGATAGGTCCCCTATATTGAGCATGGATCATGAGGGCACTACTGAAGGGTTTAGGACAAACTACTTAGATCCTTCTGATGAAGATTCTTGAGGCCTAATCAATTTATTTTGAAAGATCAATGCAAACATTTTAGTTCATTTAAACAAATCAATAAGCTAAAACCAGCAATGTGCTATAATGTCTTTTTATACACTTTTTATTTTAAATCATTAGCATCAATGATTTTGAATTAAAAAATGGCTTAAAATAGAAATTAGGGAGTAATTTCTTAATAGAAGAATTTGGTTTGCTTTAACATGTTCTGTCTGAATTCCATCTGGATCAGTTACAAAGAGCTGTTATTTTCTGTGATTATAAATAGTTTTATTGTGATGTTCTCCATATTTTACACAACTTTACTCAGACTGGAGTGTCACCCTCTGTACCATTCAGTACTCACTGTCACCTGAGAGAGGAATGTACTGCAGAGGTAACAGACCTGGGCTGAAGGCAGCATCTGTTACCTTGTGCTGCCTTTGTTGAAAACAAGCTGAAAATCTTGTCCAGCACCATTCTCTTGCCTCCCAGAGCTCTCAGTTCTGTTACCCAGCCACACACACATTTCCTGACCATGGAGCGGCCTCCAGGGTACTCAGACTGTCCCAGCAGGAATGTAGGGGGAAACCTCAGATATGCCCAGTCCTTCCTGTGTTTTCCAGGACATCCCAATTTGCACCCTACTTTTAAAAATTTCCTCTATGTTATTTTTCTTTGTCCGAGCATGTCCAGTCAATTATATGTTTTGCCCATTTCAGTTTAAATCTTCATGGTTTCTAGCCAAAAGGAAGACACTGCTGGTCAGAGTGAATACCAGTGAAGGACCAGGGTAGACAATGGAAGCAAGAGAACACTGGAAGTCTGATTCTTTCTGAAGAAAATGCTTTTCTGTTGTAATTTTTCTGAAGTTATGGCTGAACTCAGAAGAACCTCAGTGATGAAGTTGTGGCTTGTGGGTTTCCTTCAGGGTGTCTGGCAGTGTGACTGGCAGCAGTGAAAGTGGCTTTTGGTTCTCCCAACAGCTGCAATTGCTTGGGGTGCTGAGGAACATAAGGAAGGCATTTGAGAAGAGAACAAATAACATTCTGTTTCAGTTTCTTTTCCAGCTTCAGAAATGTGCTGGTACTTTAATTTTCTATTGCTTGTCCTGTAAGTTCACTGTGTCAACTACTGATAATGTAATCATTCTAATTAACAATTTATGTTTTAGCCTGATAGTGGATGATTCTTTTTTCACTTGTTGATAGCAAATAATGTCTTTTATTTGTACCTTCAGGGAAACGGTCCTTCCATTTTATTTTTTACGGGTAGCAAATGCAGTAATAAACTACAATCAAGTAGAAGATGGAGCATTCTGTGTCATCCTCAGTCTCCAGCTACTGGCCTTTACAGGTATTTTCTAGTCCCTCTATGTACATCCCAACTACACTAAGAATAGGAGCACTGTCAGAGCATAAACATTTTTATTTTATTTCTTTAGAATTATGTTTGGTTTAGGGGATTACAGAGAGGAAGATAGATGGGAGAGAATCACCTTCACCCTACAAGCAGTCATTCTTCAAAGAGGACAATTAAATCAAGCATGACAGTAAGTGCCATTGTAAGTAGATTTTCTGAATAGATTTATTATACTGTCACTTGTTTTAGTACAAATGTTTATTAAAAAATCAACAAGACAGTGGAAGGAGGACAGTAGCTGGTTTCTGAGGCAAACAAATAATTCTCTTGGGCCTTTCTTGCCAATTCCTCTATGATGCTATGAAATAAAAGCCATTAGCAATACATTTTCCCAATTCTGTCCATTTTAATCTAGTTTTTCTCTGATTTAATGAATTGTCATAAATTCATTAAATTGGTCAGGGATGAGGAACTTCATTGAGGGCTATGCAGACCTTCCTGAGTCTTCTAAATGACTCCATATTAGCATATTCTGGAAAAATCAAATTATAGCTGGTTGAATGGGAATCAAGTCATCACGTCTCAGAATCACTGTTCTGTTTTTGCATATTGCTTATGGCTGCATTTGGTGGAAGTTCACAAAAGAAGGAACTTTTCTTTTTGGACATTAGCTCTGCCTTCCTGCAGTTCAGAATCTCATCCTTCCATGGTGTGTTTAGAGCTGCACTGGAATATTGGAGCCAGTTCCCCAAACCCATGGAATATGTTCAGCCAAACTGCAATACCATTTAAGACAGGGCTGAAGACTCTCTCTTGCATTTAAGATAGAGATGATGCAGAAAGTCAGATTTATTCTGGGTGCAGCTATTTAATCCTCCCTGTGCTGTCTGTCAGAGGGATGATGCAGCAAAGGCACAGCTGACTCACCTCGCTGGCACGGACCCTTGGCAGCCCCGGGAGGAGTTTGTCAGATGTTGTTGCTCTGTGTTAAAAACAGGGAGTGGAGGTGCTTAATTAGGCAACTCCAGTGACTCACCTAATGGCCAAATCCTGTTACAAGGTTTACAGAGAAACACATTTTAAGGACATTATAAGTTGGAGTAGCTTTGAAACAGTAACACAACCTAAATTTTTGGTGTGGTTTCTTAAGAGTAAGTTCAGGTTTTGCATGACAGTTTGACATAACATTATCTGGGAGTTGCAGGAGTGTAGATTGGCAATTCAGGACTCAACATCACCTCAAGAAGTACATTTCTGGGCTTGGTGAGGGGCTTGGCTGTTAAGAAATGTGATTATCTTCTGCACTCACTTTACTCAGAGGACAAAGAATTCCTCCCACATATCCTGATCACGCTTGAGATCTTCAGTGTTCTGAGAGGAATTAATAGCAGTAAAAATTAAATGGGGAAAGCACCTTCTAACAGATTCTGTAACTTAAACATAGTGTAAATCTAATACAAAATAAATTTTTTAATTACCTAGCCTTTATACTGAAGAAATATTTATACAGGCTATTTTCCATCTCTACATTGGCTGAGCTCTGGTAATCTGAAAATCAATCTAGCAAGTAGAAAAATGCTGGAATGAATTTTGGTGAACAATTCATTGTCACCTTTGTATTATTTTATTATAAAACTTAAAATATCATAATTTACTCTTGAGATCAACAGGCCATGGACACCTCTAAAATTCAGAGTTGATAAGGTGCTGGGCCATATTGTCTAGTCTGTCCTTTCACCAAGGAAGAATGACGCATATTATCCTTGAGGATAATATTGTAATTCCAACGTGGTGTTGTGTGAGTCTGTGATTCTTTGCTGAATACAGGAGTTTAGAATTCACAGCGTGCTGAATCCCATTTCATACCCCTGATGCATTGCTGAGATGGGTAATGTCTCATCATTTGATTTAAACATCTTATCATCCTCTGAGCAGAATGTATTTAAAATTTAATGCAGAAAATGTAATGCTATTTTCTCAACCGCAAATAAGTGATTCCTGCTTTAGCCTCCACAGAGGCTTTGAAAAGATACAGAGGAATGCTGCTCAACTGGAATGTTTCCTTCATTGCAGCTGTGGTATGCAGCCCACTGCTACAAAGAGGCAAATAAGTATAATCTCTTTTCCCAAAGCTTTCTCACCATCATCTTTTTTCATGGTGTTTGCCCTATTAATATGTGCAGGTAAGGTTATTTGCTCTGTATAGTTGGTTTAGCAAGAATGCAATACATCCATCATCATCTTCTCACAAAATTTAGAGTTTGATGTGTAGCAAATTTAGCAAGGAAAAAGCTAAGAATCAAGTATTGTCACTATTCATAAGGATTATATGCTGTGTTTATTTTCAATTAAGGACTGTTTGTTTTTCTTTATACACTGTATTTATCTATTATTAATAGATACAGCAATATCAAAGGTAGTATTTAAAACTGGTGTTTATACATTCAGATAGGTTCCAAAATATATGCATATTTTTAGGCTGTTATGAGCAGTATCCACACTCAGTGGTACAAAGTCATGGTAAAATCTGGAGGGAAAAATATCTTTTTCCCTATCTTTTTTTGCCCTCTTTTTTTGTTTTGTTTTGTTTTGATTTTTTTGGTTTTTGGTTTGGTTTGGTTTTTTGTCCAGGTCAATAACAGACATCTGACTCTGGTAATTTTTAGGGTATTAAATAAGTGATGAAAAGAAGGATAAAAGTAAAATCAAGGAGACCTAGAGCTGAGCAATCCATCATAATACACAAGTACAATGTGTGCCTTTATTGCCCATTTAATTTCCGTAACTAGAGGTATTAAAGGGGTATGTGTTAAAACTAAGTTTCCATTGTGTCAGTGTAGAATGAGTTTCTGTCTCCTCTACATTTTATTCTGGAATTTAAGGTAAAATCATTTTTCTTGAGTCCTAGCATCACTCCCAGGGATTTGTGTGTAGGAGTCCATGAACAGTATAAGCCCTCATTTAATACTGCCCTGATTTTGGGATGCCAAAAAGATTTTTCTTTAGGGTTACTGTTTCTTGTGTAAGAATGAGAGACAAAACTAGCAAAGTTTATCCTACCAAAAACTGGAGATTTTTTTCTTCTTATCTGAGAATGAAAAAGTCCTTTTTCATACCTACTTAAAGGATTTACTTTCTCCTTGTTCTGATGAAAGCAAAAATGCAGATTTTTTTTTTCATCCTACTCAATTCTCTCTCTCTTCTATGAGAAATGAAAAAAGAAAGGGAAAACTAATTTAGTAGAAGAAAAAGAAGTAGTTGGCAGAATACACTCAGATTGCTCCCCTAAAGTCATGATGTGCACTTGGACCAGAATTTAGAAAGCAGATGGGTGCTTTGCCACTGTGTCAGCTCTCAGGAGCTGTCAGGAGAATATTCCATTTATGTGTGAACTCTCAGACTTGTGCAGAATGCAGCTACATCAGATCTCCAGATGAAGTGAGGCTTCAGTTCAGAGCAGCACCTCCTGCAGCTCCATCAGCTTGGGAGAAAACCCAGGTTCAAGGATCAGGGAAAGCCCTGGCACACCTTGGTGAGGTTTCAGTCTTGGCAGGGTGAAGACAAAAGCCTTGGATATATTATTGGATGCATTAATTGGCTGTCCAAAGTAAAACAACCACTCACAAGAATTAACTCCAGCTCAAGTGACTTCTGAACTGAAAATCATTGGGACTTTGGGAAGTCCACCAGAGCAGCATCACTACATTTTCCACTCCTACCATTTTCCATAACTATTGGCTACTGACACTGCTTGGAGACAGGACATTGAGCTGTTTAGACCTTTCTTCTGAACCATTACTGCTAATTTTTATTATTAATATTATTTTGTTATTAATATTAATTTTTCCTTATTTTAATTTGGAACTTATTTTCATCCAGGGACTCTTTAACTATTATTTCAAGGAGAGTTTTGGGTTGTCAGGGTTTGGTTTTTTTTCTACCAAAAAAGTGGTATTTCTGTGGGATCTTATAATATTGTAGCCTAATTTTTACATTTTAGTAGTCAGATCTTACTTTGCCACTTCTCCAACATGAACAGTTTTGCTGAGCATGGCTGAAGCTGAAGTTGCTCGGAACTGTTGAAATACATCCAGATGTCATGGACTGAAACAAAGGAAATCCTACTCAGCTTGTGGGCAGCAGCACACACAGGGCAGCTCTGTTACTCACTTTGTAAGCCAAAAAAAATCCAGGCCTTGTTGAATCTGTTTGCTTCCAAGTTTCAAAAGTTCAGTCTGTGAACTTCCCAATGCCCCAATAAACTATTGCAGCAGTATCTGCAATGTGACTTCTAAGAAAATCCTACAATAACATTAATATTAAAATCTCTAAGTGCTACTGGAGTTAACCAAATTCTCTGGACAACTGACAAAATGGAGAGTTACATAATTTGCTTTCCACAGCCCAAGAGAATTAGTTTTTGAAAATAAGCTTGTAAGGAATGTACTTACAAGGAAGTCTAACAATAAAAAAAGTCTGCAGTGTACAGTGAAACTTTAATTTGCATAAGCTGAAGTTGGTAATGTTTAGGACATGGTAGTTTCTTCCAGTGGTGTGTTTACTTGGGGTATACACAATAAATAGTTTGTTCTAGTTTACTGGTGAAATGTGCAATATAGTTTGGAGATTAGAAGCCTTGAGCCTTTGGAAATAAGTTACCAGCAAAGAAAAGCACAAGTTCAGTTGGGTGTTTCCAGGCCAAACACCCCAAATATCACACTTTTGTGTTCCTTTGGTGTTGAGGTAATTACATGCACATAATCTAGAACAAAACTTATGACATTGACTTAAGAGATTAAAGCATGTAACTACCCTGTTAAACTCTGCTATTCATAATGCAGAAGCAAAAAAGGAGGATCTGAGTGTATCATTAGCATTACACTCTCTAGTTTTTGTTTCTAGTCTGACAAATAGAGGACAGATACAGCTCTTCTTAATACAGCAAAACCAGTAGCAAATGAGCTGTTGTCTTACCTGTCTTTGAGATTTTGGCTTGCATATCTGTCATTTTTAGACAAAACAAAATCCTGCACATATCCAGCTGTCACTTATATACTGATAACATTAACCCATTTGTCTGTAAAATATTGCATCTGTTTGGGTTCATGCTTTTGAATGAGAATTTATTCTGCTACATCTCAGCAGTGATATCTTACATTTAATTGCTGCAGTCCCTGCATTACATTTACTCATTGCACAGAATTTCTAAAACACAGAGGCAGCAATTTTCTTTTTCTTGTAGGTAGTGGACCAATCTTACACCCTTTGTCTTGACTGTGGAGTTAATTTACAATTTCTTTGTGTGTTTTGGCTTGAATCTCCTACACCCACAAATCCTTAACTGTAGTACTGTAGTGCTTTAAACATTTCAGAGGAGAATCAGTGCGGTGTCAGCTGGTGCAGTGTGAAGCATAGGTAATGTTCTGCAGCATGACTGATCTCAGTGGGGCTTGGCTGACTGAAGTGATGGCTGTCATTTCTGTTCCCAGCAGCCACACAGGCATGTTCTGTACTGTGAGTGCCCAGACTGTGTAATTACTTTTTGGAAATGTTCATTTTTTTTCATGCACACCAGAACTCTGCAGTATGCAGTCTGCCATTGTCTGGGTTTTTTGAATGTATTTAATAGGAATGTATTTAATTTATCCTGTGTCAGGATTCCTGATGTTAAGAAATTCAGACACCTGAATACAGAATCTGGGGAGATAGACAGATTAATAGACTTATATATGCACGTAGATATTGGTGGGTGTTTGTCTATGTGTTTGTGTGTGTGTGTGTGCGGACCCTCAGGAAAAATTCCAGGTGTCAAAAAACCGCATTTATAGGAAAATCAAGACATATGGTAGCTTCAAATCAGGTTTACTTTACAATGAAGACATTGCCATAATAATGCCTGCAGGAACAATGGCTCCACTTAGGCAAGCTGTGGGCTGGGAGTCCTGTGGAAAAGGTAGGAAGTATCACAAGCTGGGGAGAGCTCTCTAGTACCATGGATCAGAGTGTTTAAATGGGAAATCAATACACTTCATAGTCCATGCAATTTAAATTATTTATTTGTGCTTAAGCGCTGCTAAGCAAAGCATGAGTTGAAAAGGAATTCTGGTTTCTGAACAGTTCATATTTTCAACCTTTTCTTTGCAGCCTTGAAGGTCAGAAAGTTCCTGTATTTTGCTCTTTCCTTGTCAGCTTTGTTTTTTAACTTATGTTCAAATAACCCTGCGATCTCTTCATTCCAGAGTATGGATCTTTATTAAAAAAAAACCCAACCAAGAGATTGGAAAATGCTGTCAGCTGGTAAAAACTGAATTTGTTTTCTAGAGCATGCCATATTGGAAAAGAATAAGTAGACAAGCAGAAAATGAGAAAGAATCATCTTCCAAGCAGATAGGCCCTGTTTATCTGAAGTGGGACAAGAAAAACTTTTATCCCACATAACTTTTACTTTTGGATGGCATTTGAATTGGCCTTGAGTGTTTGGCAGCTCATCTGTTGAGCCATCTGTTTCAGATTATGCATGCTCGGAGGGCACATTGCACCCAGGCTTACAGCTCCCCTGAACACCAGAAATTTGAATTGGCTTTGCAGTTTAGTGATCAGTGAGCATGGATGTGCATGTACATGTGCATGACACATCTAAATAAACTCTGTTTATTTGGGACAAATTGAAGCATTCACACAGCTGGAGAAACCTGAGGGGGCTTTAGGAGGGGAAAGCCTTAGGCCTTGCTCACTGTCCTGGGTCCCCTGGCAGTGCTCAGGCAAGGCAAAACAAGAGAAAAGCTCCCAAGGTCCAGAAAATTTCTCTTCTAGACTGAAAAGTTCAGAATTAACTAAGAGGAAATATATTAGCCAGTTTTACAGCCCCTTTAAACAGTGTCTTAAAGGGATTGTAGGGTAGAGAAATTGCAATTTGGCTCCCTCCATTAATGAATCATCTCCAGTCCCATCTCAGTGCCAGAGATGAACTGGGCTGGGTAGTGAATCAGAAAGCTGTAACCAGCTCTGAGAGAGTCTTTGTAATGCCTAAGTACATCATGGCCAGGAAAGAGGATTTGATCCATAAACTTTAATGGTGCATTATGTGAGTCTTATATTATTTATGGCATACTAGTAGCACTTATCTTTTTCATGGTATCTGCTTTGAACATACTTTTTTTTTTTTTTTTTTTTTTTTTTTTAGAATATACTTCTTGTTCCACCCCTCCCTTTTCCTTCCTTTCCCCAGAATGCTGACTCAATTCCTTTTACTCTTTCAGTCAGCTTGCAATTTTAGGCATTTCCTTGTCCAGTTTTCAGGGAAACACTCTACTTCCCTCTCATGATCACTGTGCAGAACTTCTCTGGCTGTTGAATCTCATGCTGGCTGGAGATGGAAAAGATTTCTTTGCAAGACTAGAGACTGACATAAGACCATCTGCTCTTCATGAAGTTCTGTGAACCTGTGGGCTTGGATAGCAATTGTGCAGTTGTGTATGAGAAGAAAATTTGGCTCACATAGTGCAATGATGGAAAGAATGGTAAATCTAGAACTAACCAGGGGATTTGAGGGATAAATGCAGTTTTGTCACAGGTTCTCTTTCTAGATTATTATATTTCTTTTTTACAGGTTTTCACATTAAGCAAACTCCCAGATTGCATTATTAGCAAAGTTTGAGTCCTCTGGTAATGAGGATCAGACTTGAGTGCAGTTTATAATAAATTGTGAACAGAACATTGACCAAATGTAGATATATTGTATTGTTCGGGCAGATCTTATTAGATGTACATGAAGAGTCTTAATTATGAGATTAGATTGATCTTGGAAATATTTCTTCTTGGTTCAAGTAGCTCACATAGTTCATTTAATCAAATAACTGCATATGTGCAATTAAATGTGTAACATCTAAAATTTGAGGCGTTTTACTTTTTGTGATATATTTAATCTGCTCATCTGCTAAAAAATAGATCCTCACATTACTTATTCAAGGATTAAATTATATTGCTTTTTAAATTAGTAATCCCCAAAGAGCTACAGGAATTCATGAACATTATTCCATCAATGTTAAAAAACTGAGTTACCTGAAAGAAAAAGAAGTCTAATTAAATTTTCTTCCTTGTTGAATCCTGTTAAGTGCTTTCCTCATATGAGAAATTTGTGAAGTTATTGCAAAGCTGTAAGGGCAGGGATCAAAACTGCAGATATATATAAAAGTCAGCTGTGTGATAATGGTAAAGGGAGACAGAGACAGATTCTGTGCTGGTTTTAGAATCTGCCAAGGACGTGGGTGCTGTATTTTGGGCAAGAGAACTTTTTTAGCCTAATGCCATCTGGATGGCTTTCATCTGTGCCAGTTGTTCCACATGCCAAGCTGCCTGTCCTGCCCCCACCACACTTCCTGAAGTAGAAATTAAATTAAAAACACAGTAAATTTCTAGTAGCCTGATTGGAAAAATATCCATGAAAGAATTTAGAAACCCAAGGAAGCAATTCAAGCTTCTGTGCTTCTGTCAGAGGCTTTGATCAGGAGTTTCCTCATCCATGTCCTGAAGCAATCTTTGGATACTTTTTGCCTTTCAAGCCTCACTGGCAGCAAAAGTCCTGGCTGTAGGATCTGCTTCAATTTGTTGTCCAATGTACATGATAAATACAGTTAAAACACACATAAAACCTCCACACACTCCCACCTAAGATCTTCTGTTCCGTTCTTTTAATTAGTAACTATATACCTGTATTTAGAAATACAACAATACAGGCTTTCCTCACCTCAATCTCCACAAGGTACCTGCATGGTTTGTATTTCTGGGCTGGCAGTTGTGCCATCTAGCACAACATGGATCTGTTCTGCAGTCCTCTGGAGGAGACCCACAGCTGATTTTTATCCTGGGATTTATTCCCTACTTAGAAGAACTAAGGAGTTGAGCTAAATTGAGCAACTGATCTATATATTCATTTTACAGTTAACTAAATAGCTCTGCTGATGATTTTGGAGTGGTTTTTTTCCTCATGCTCATCTGTATATATGTAATTTACCATCATTAATGCTGTCACAAGGAAAGGAGAGAGAAATTCATTAAATCATCTTGTACAGATATTTCTGTAAGGAAAAACATTACAGTAAACTTGATTTCAATAGGAACAAACTCTTCACTAAACATAAAGAGACTGACAATCAAGAATGTTTCAGGTTTTGGATGGAATTTGAATGTCTTTTGAATCATGGAGATTCTTTCAGGAAGGATTTCTGCAAAACTCATCCAGCTATCTGACTTTACCTACTTTATATGGCTTTTGCCTCTGTTTCATACCTAAAACCTTGATACTTTTCTCCTTTGGACCTCAGTGTTCTTTGTGTCAGTTTTATACCTGATATTTATTTGTCTTGTGAGCACTTTGGGGAGGGGGGGTTGTCCTTCTAGAGAAGGTCAAATTTGTTTGTCATTGAACTGATTCAACAAATTCAATTGATATCGGGATCTGAAAAATCTTGGTGGTTTGATGCTTGTGCATCATCATCAATAATTTTGGTAATCTGAGGTAGGTATTTATAAATAACATTCTTCAATTGCTTCTCATATTTTGTGAATCACATTTAAATTAGTATTACCAATAACAGTGAAATTTGACAGAGTCTTTCAGATTCTGCAGTGCATTTTTAAAATCAGAATATATTTAAATGGAATTTTATTTGTAAAGAGAGGAAGTTTGATCGAAAACCTGTTGTGAAGCTACTAAATCCATGATGTATTTTTCAAAGTCATAGTGATGATTACACTGGAATTTACCACAGCTGCTTTAAATGCTGCTAATAGTAAACTAAAGAAATATTTTATTGTGAATGGTCACAGACTTTCACTTTGTACTTGTTGCACAGCTATACCTGTTTATAGCTGTATTAGCTTCACCTGTTCAACAGGTGAGATATCTTTTATTAAAGATAACAGGACAGGAACATAAAGTGGCACAGAGGAAAGCAATTCCTTATCAGCTGATGGAGTTCAGAGTCCATTAATGCCCTTTGGCATCTCATCAGTCACATGCACACCTTAAGAATTCCATTGAGGCTGAATCACTGCTGCCTTACTTCCGCAACTTAATCTTTAAAAAAACCCCAAACAAAATCAACCAACCAAACAAACCAGTAAACAAATCAGTCATTAAGCAAATAACTTGGTCATATTTAAGGATATTTCATATTTTAATTGCATTGTGTGTACAATCAAATGAGAACATATTTTGAATTATGAACTATTTAGTGATTTTTTACTTTACATGTTCAGTCTTTAATACTTAGCAGTGATATTTATTGTATGTATTTAAAAGATTTTTCATAAAGGCAAATATTTTTGGTACTACCTCATCAGTCAAGTTACACTCTGTTATTGATAGTACCAACCTGATGTGGAAGAATGAAAAAATATAATTTCCTGTCAGTTATTGAGGAGTCCAAAAAACAAAGAGAGGTTTTAAGGGAACATTCCTTAGTCTTATGTGTTGACACCAGTGGGATTATATGTGTTTCACTTAAAGGAACATTTTGCCTGCTGATGTTGTGCAATAGTTGGCCAAGTAACAGAACAGATTCCACTCCCTGCTACAGGGCTGTAAATAAAAAATCCCACATGGTGGTTTCTCTTTTATGGACATACAGCAGGATTGTGCTTTTGTGAAGGGGAAATACAGCTGAAAGAGCATCTGTGGAAATTCCTTCTGCCTGCAGAAAGAGCACTGCAGTTTGGTATTTGATAGCTTTCACAGAGTGCAACCTGTAGTCTCCTTTACAGCTCTCAGCACTGATACAGATGTAGGAAATAATGCTTTGCTCTTGCTTCTCACTGTATTTGTCAATAATTTGTGAGCTTTTCCATAGCAGCAAAGCCACCATTTTAAATGTCATTTGATCAAGGTTTACTAAAATGGTCTCTGTCCTTATCTACTCTTAGGGCTAAATCATTAACACCTTCTCAAATCTGATTGATTTTCCACTATTGTTGAGCCTTTTGACTCATCTCACTGAACCTTTGGCACTCACTGCCTTAACCCAGCTGAAATCTCTGTTCTGTCACTGCAGCTCCCATACATGAGAGACTTCATTGCTAAGAGCAAGCAGAACATGATTTACATTTAGGAGAAGTTTTAACAACCAGTGTAAAATTAAATAGGGATATTGTGTTGACCTGAATAAGGATGAATTAAAAAATATTATTTAAATGTTGGTATCTGAATTTCTCAGCTTGAAGACTGGGTTGCTGTAGTAGGCTACTGTGATTTGTGAAAGTTTTTTGTCTTATGGCCAATGTTACTGCATTGGTGTTATTTTGTCTAATACTTTCTGAACCATTTTGACATTGTTATGGTTGTAATTAAGACCAGATGAAAATGAAAGAAAGTGGAGGAGGTAAAAATAGATAAGAAGATGAAAATTATTGGGAGGACAAGTAAGGAAATCTCAAGAAGAAACACTTGCTAGTATCAAGAGTTACAGTAATGCCATAAAAATGGTCTTTTACCATTAACAGTCATGAGTTTGTCTTAAAGACAAACCATTTAATGAGAAGAAAAAATACCAAATGCTCTTTTATCTAATTACTTCATGTGTTTTATAATTCTGAAATTAGTAATCTTTGTGAAGGGCAGAGTAAACTAATTCTAGGTTAGAGGAAGGCTGGGAATTCAATGTGCTGATTATATTTTTTAATATTTTCTGTTTTCTTAAAACATAATAATCTTTTCATTGTTTCAGAAAGGTGAGCAATGTGTTCCCTGTTGGTATAGACAACATGCCTAAGGAAACAGAGAACAGAAGAAACTGTTGTAAAAGCTTTTCTGCCTGCTACTTTGTAAACATATTAGTTTCCAAACCTCATTTTGGTTTAATATACACTACATGCTACGGTATCGATGTGTTTAATTTATAATGAAGACCGATGCTGTTTCAGCAGAGCTATTGTTTGTTCTATTTCAGAACATGTATTAAGCTGTTCAAGGAACAGTGAAATCTCCAACTGCTACATTAGCTGGACTTGTCAAATTAATGCTTATTGAAGATTTTTCTGGGTTTCAGATATGGTCTTGAATGAAAAATGTCATTGTGCTGTCAGTCATCCAGCTAATTATCTAGAGGTCAAGCTGACCTCTTGTAAATATCTACATTATCTCTTATTCTTTTAAAGCATGAGGTGCAGCCCCATGAAACTGGCTAATATAAATTAGTTTGAGAAAATATGCTTACAGTCCTAATGAAAAGATAAATTGTGTATGTTTTAAACTAGCATGGATCTGTACTGCTGCATTTCAGATTTGCCAAGTCTTCCATCAAATATGATGAAAGAGATTCACTCAAGCCCTATTCAGGTTATTTTCAATTTTACCATTCTCGTACTAAAAATTCAATATTGTTCTTTCTAATTACTACAGTTCAAAAACAATTTTAGCCTTTGTATTTCTAAATACTGGCAATATAGATGACATCATTTTGCAAAACAAAGAGGTACAATGTGATCCCATACTGTACTCTGTTTCTGCCAGATGAAGGAGTTAAATTCAGATATATTCAAATGCTTCTGAACATCTGAACAGAAAACACTTTAGAGATGAAGAAATATGCAGTTACCTTAATATCCTAGTTTGTGTTTCTTTAATACTGCTACAGCTTTGTATAAATTTGATCATCCCACAACCCACTTTGAAATTCTTTCAAAGCTGCTATAACTGAAAATGTGCAAACCACCTTAAGAAGCCAAGAGCACAGCACAAGATGAATAAGCAGATAATTCCTGTGCAGTTTCCATAATGATCTATGCACATGCTCTGATAACTACACATCCTCCTAGAAGATGCACTGTAGGACTCACAGATTACATGTTTTAGGCAAAAGAAACCCAGAAATTAACAGATCTCTACAGAAGGTCTGTTGGAGTCTGGCTAGATGATTGTAGTGTTTTCTTGTGGCCTTAAAGCATAGCAGCCTATCTGTAACCCTTTGTCTAGAAAACTTGCAGCTGCATAAAATGGAAAGAGCACACAAAGCATATCCTGGGGTGGATTTCTAGATAAAGGCACACCTGCAGTGGTGACTTCCTAAACCAGCTTGTGTCACTAGTCCTGGAAAGCACTCTGAGATTTCTGATAAAAGGTCCCCTCAGTCCAGAGGTTGTCAAAGTTTGTGTGATGATCTTCCTTATTTCTCAGGAGGGATCTTTCAGTAACCTAGATGTGGGAAATGCTGTTCTGTGTCAGGAGCACGGGTGTTGCTTGGCTCTCTGAAACCTGTGCAATGTCTGTTTGCCTATGGGCAAGTTCCCTTGTATTACAGTCTTTGATCATAGAGCAGGGATTCCTTTTTCTGGCCAGGATTTTGTGTGTTGATGCATATGTTTCCTTTTATTCTGTAAAACTCAAAGTGGCTTAGTCCTTCTTATTTTCAAATCCTTGTTTCTGTGTACGCAATGCTGCAGCTCCTGCTCTGCTTTGCACTGGAATTCCAGAGAGCTGGGTACCTCATTTCGTGCTCAGGAATGCAGGAGGCAGGGCTGAGTCATTCCTCTCTCAGCCTCCGGAGTGCTCATGGGCTGTAGTAACACCTTTCCTAGAACGAGCAGAGCAAGTCACACAAAGCCTGCGTGCTTTTGGGCTGCCTGTGTGCTGATCCATAGGCTGAGCAAAGCTCTAAGAAAGGAAGAGATGGACACTTAAGGTGTTATTTCCAGGGAGACCAGTGGATATGATTCAAATATTACCAGCTTTACTAGCAATCATATTTGGAGATCTATAAAACAGAGGTTGTTAGTGTTTGACTGTGACTGGTGGACAGCCTTTCTGTGCTGTCTTGCACATTTTTAAATTCAGCTGTACCTGAACAAGCCACTTTATATACTCTTACACGGTGTTTCACATGGGGATTTGCACCAAAATGGTTGTGCTGCTGCTGTGCTCGCTGCACTGCTGCAAGGCCCAGTCCTCACCAGCCATTTGGCTAGTTTTGATTTGTTAGCAGTCCCTTGTTTGTCCAGTGCAGACATAACCTTGTGCATTGTACTGTTAAAGAAACAATAAAGAACATTGAGATCTGGTACCTATTTGTCAAAATGCCAGTACTTAGAATCGTAGAAAATCCTATTACACTTACAAATAAAAGCATGCTAATACTATTTTCCATGTCCTTTGGGCATAAAGTACACTGTAGTAAAGGATCTTGCAACAAAAAATCAACATACAGCTATTCTTACAGAGCTGGTTACAGATAAACGTTTCCTGCAGGAGAATTCATGTTGAATGCAGAAAGATATAAAATGAAGCTGTTAAAATTCTTGCAGTTCATTGATCTTTTGACTTTTTTATGTTCTTAACAAGCTTTCCTGAAAACCCAGCACAGAATCCCACCACTCCTTACCCAATTCACAGGAGATACTGCAAAAGGTCAGCAAAGGCAGAGACAGAAGAATGAGGTTTCCACTGAGGAGGAAATGAGAGGTACATTTAGAAAATCCCTCTGTTCCAGATTTCAGGAGCTCTTCCACCCTAGCCAAGCCCTGGTGAACTGCTCATAGCTAAGCCAAGAAGGTCATTGGAGGGCATTGTTTTGCAAACCTGCCAACAGCTTTGAGTAAATTTTAGTAGCTGTGATTTTCTCTTGGCTGAAAGTAAGTATGACGTCCAGTTTTGTGATCCAATGTCAGGTGATGACACCTCGATTCCAGCTGAGAAGCAGAGAGCTGTTTTTCTTCTGGGAGCTGTCATTCTAGATTTGTGAAAATCTGCAGTACAATCATTCACCATCAGCAGGCTGACAAGTGCTGTTGTGATTGTTACAGAGATGTCTGAGGCTCTGAGCTGGTTGTTTTAACTCGGGTGGTTGGAGGCATCCAGGACAATTTGTCTGTGAGATGCACAGAATGATCGACAACAGATCCACATGACCACATTAATTCAGTGTTAATTATATGAAACTCATTATTATTTTAATTTGTAGAGGCCAGAGTGGTTACCTTCAGTGATTCTTGTCCTCTGACTGTGGACTCAGTGGTCATGCCTGCTGACTGAGTGTGCACAGCCAAGGTGAAGGTACATAACCACGTACCTGGCACTGCCTGCTTGTTCCTGAGTTGCAGGTGCAACTTGGAGTCAGCCACAGCAGATTGGGAGAACACTGTGGAAAGGCTCTCTGGGTGCAGACTGCTGTGCACTCCACAGTTTGAGGGAGTAAAATGGGGGCTCTATTGTGTTTATTTTGTAACACAAAGGTTCAGGAAGGTCAGGCCCTCAGGAGTAGATGGCTGGAGCAGACCTCCCTCCTGGACAAGTGTTCTGCTCTGAGGGCACTTGGGGCTTTTAATTGTGCTCTGGGGTGACACAGCTCTGCTGGCTGACCTGCACAAGTCCCTTGGCTCAACACCCTTGTTCCAGAGCCTTGCTGCAGCTCCACCTGGACCTGGTGGGAAATGCTTGATGCAACACCCAGGAGAGAAAGGGAACAGGAGCAAGGACACTGCTGAGCCAGATATCCTGCCCACAAAATCCTGCTCACAGCAGCTCTCGGCACCGAGCCTCCAACTCCAGAGCCAGATCCCAGGCCCCTGTTTTGCATTTTCCTTCTCTTTGCAGTGAGAATACATCAGCCTGGGTGTAACCTCTCTCTTGAGAGGCCACCAGTCCCTGCCAAGCTGCAAGACTGAGGGATGAAGGAAACAACTGACAGAGCAAAGGGCACCCACACAAGCTCATGGCAGCTCAGAAACCCAGGCTCTCCAAATGCCTGCCAAGGGGCCCCCTCCCAAAAGTACTGCTCTCCTCAGGAGACACAGCTGTAGAATCTTACAATCTTCTGGTTTAATTTCAAGGTATTAGTTATTCTGGGAGACAATTCCAATTTTAATCAAAGAAGAAAAAATCAACCTAAAAAATATAAAGTCTGTGCTGATTTCTAATTTCTAGGGATTTTGCTTATGGAAGAAGTGTGAGGTGGAGTAGAGAAGTGACAGTGAGTATGTGAATGGTGTGAATATTTTTATATCTATGTTGTTTGCTTTTTATATTCTTCCCCTCCATATCTTCTTTTTCTTGCTGAGAAACAGGTTGGTAAAGCAGAGCTTCTATAAAACCTTTATTAAGGAATAGGTGGGAAGGAGGGATCCCACGTTTCAGGACAGATGATGAGCACTAGCAGCTCAGGATGACTGCCAGCTGAGGAATGACAGGATGCAGAGGTGGGGCACGAGCACACAACTGAGCTGAGGAGGACAAAAACAATGCGGAGGGGTAGAGAATTACGAACAGATAAAGAAAACAAAGCATGTAGGGAAAGCTCTCCAGTAATCAAGTATGACTTCAGCTAATTTCCTCTTGCACATTTCAAGTTTAAATGTATGCCTAAACCACCCTGGGTTAAAGTATAAAAATAGGAACGTTTTCTTTCAGCCCTCAGTGACTGATGTGTGCTGAGGTAGTGCAGAGCTCAGAGTAGGAGTGAAAATAAGCCAGTGGGAGGAGGTGAGCAGGTACAGGAGGAGCAGGAGAATGAGTGGTGGCACAAGTATTGTTTTCAGCCAGTCTGTACACAATTGTTTCCCGTGGGTTTGGAGAATGTGGTGCAGTTTACTCCGCACTCCAGCTTGCTCCTTTGTGTCTTATTGCCTGTGATGTTTCATAGTTTCTGCTGCCATAAGGGTTGCTCATCCCTTTCTTCTGGTTACCCGCCCCAGAAGAGCCACTGCTGCCCTGAGTACAGGCAGAGCGACAGAAGGATGTGTACAACCATGAGTTGGCTGGACAGGCATCCCATTTCCTGTGAGTGGAGGGAAGCAGGAGGCTGAGCCCAGGCTACTTCTCACCGCTGTGAGGATGCGTCGGGTCAGGACATCCTGCTGGGCTCACGCGCAGCTTCCTCCTGGGCCTTGTGCCTAATTCTGTTGCAACTGAGCCCAGACCTGGTTCGCCTCCTGTTTTGGGACTTCCCCCCCTGTGTCATGACTGGACTGGAGAACTGCAGTCATTCACCATGCTGGAAGCATCTCCAGCAGCAGCAGGGCCTACAGGGAAGGTGAGGGAGAGGCCAGGAGCGGGCAGTGGGGGGTGTCAGGCCAAGGACTCCGGCTCCGGGTTTTCGCTGCAGCTGCCTCGAGCGGGCTCCGGCTCCGATACTCCGCGCCCGGTTTTGCGCGCGGCTGCGCTGCCGTGTGGCGGCGGGGGAGGCTCCGGCTCCGTCCGGCGGGCGGGCGCGGATCCGGTGCCGGGATTTGCCCGGGGCCGGCTGGGGAAGTTGCCGAAGTTGTGCGGCGAGTGGCGGGGCCCGGCGCGTCCTTCCTGCGGCCCGGCCGGGGGCATGGAACAGCATGGCCGCGCGCCTCTCCCTGGCACAGGTAAGGGGCTGCGCGCCCGGCCCGCCCGCGGGGCCGCCGCCGCCGCCCGCTCCCGCCGCAGGCACGGCCGGACGCCGCGGGGCTGCCCGGGGGCCCGCGCTTTGTGCGGACGCCGCCGCCCCGCAGCGCTGCCCCGCCGCTGTCAGGTGGCGGCGGGGCGGGGGTGTGTCCGTGGCTGCGGGAGGGAGGAAGGGAGGGAGAACGGTGGCGAGGGGAGGCGGGCGGGCAGCCCCGCGCCGCGACCCGGGGGTGCCACGGGCGGGGAGCGGGTCCCGCCCGGCCGCAGGTGCCTCTGCCCGGGGCTGGGGAGACCCGGCCGGGGAGCGGCCCTGGGCGGGCGGGGCTGCGCCGGCGGCGGTCGCGGTCCGTCTTTTGTCTCCGTAGGACTCGGGGCGCGGGGCTGGAGCCCAGCGAGCCCCGTCCCGGGAACGCCGAGGGCGGGCGGGCTCGGGCAGCGTTCGCGGAGGGACTGAAAGGCGATAGCGCCGGGTTAAGGTGTCCGTGCCCGGTGCCAGCCCTGCGGGCACACCCGGCATGGAGGGGTTCTGCGGGGCAGCGAGACCGTGGGCAGGTGACCCTGTGAGGGACAGACGAATTCCTTGTTTTAACAGAAGCCTGTCTCCACAGATACTGCTTGCAGTGTCGTTATACCTTGGTTTTGGTGGGCCCCGTGCGGTGGGGACACTGTTGTCACATAGTGCCCATACAGGTGCCTTAGAGTGAGGAGCTGTGCAGGTGATGGCCCCAAAACTTGGAGACTCTGCTGGCACTGTTCCGTGCTCGTCTCACCTCACCTCAATCCTTGTTGCTCGCATTTTTTGCTGGCGATGATGGAATCACTTCACACAGGTTATTCTATACCGTTAGGATCATGTCTTATTCCGTAGAGTTGCGATAGCTAAAGAACGGCCCTTTTTGATACTTTTTAATTTCATTTAGCAGTGAGATGAGAAATTCCCATTCCTACCTGACACAAGCCTGAGGTGGGCCTGTTGGTTCATCCGTCTGGCTTGGGATGCTTCAGTCTGATAGCCAGTTGTGACATTTACAGAAAGCAAAGTGGGTAAATGAGTTCGATGAATTGCTCAAGCACATGGAAGTAAACTTAAAAAGCTGGCAGCAAGGCTGCACAAGTTTGCAGTTACTTACACAGCTCACTTTTGAGAATATCACGCATTTCAAGGAAAGATGGGGTAGTTCAGTGAAAAGGTGAGGAAATACGTGGAGAAAACAAATGTGTCTTTACGAGTCTAAAGGTATAGAGTTATGAGTAGGGTACTTTCTGTGAAAGCTTGCTTTATATCAAAATAACTAAGTTAGCATTGTCTGAGTCTCTTAATAGTTTTCAAGTAAATGAAAAAGCTTTAAATGTCTGCTTACTGAAGGGAAAGAAGTTTTCACAGAGCTGCTCCGTCTCTTGATTTGGGGAGAGGAGTGGGGTGTCAGCTCTGGTGTGTTCTACAGCAAGACATTATTGCTTACAGGCTGTGTAATCCTTTCATTGTAGAATTTCTTTACTTTTTTTAGTCACATGGATGGGGGACTAAATACAAATGTGATAATGTTGACAGAAGCAGAAAAATTGCCAGTATCCTTAAAACCATTGTGGCTGCAGCTTACAACAGTGGTTAAACTGAGGCAGATATTTCTGTGTGTTGACCATTCGTGTGGGGATTTCTTTTTTTGGCTTGTTTGTTTTTTCTTCTTGTGTTGCATAAGAATCATCTTAGGAAGTCAAGCAAGCCTGAAGATAATTCTTTTTAACGTAGATTCTAACATGTGGAATTTTTGGGTTATAAAAAGTCCTCACAAGTGTTGAAGTGTCCAGAATCTGTTGAGGAGCCTGAGGAAGTGAAAATGAGGGCACGGGGGTGGGGAGTGCAGCGGTGGCTGCACCGAGATCAGTTACGGACAGCAGCAGTGAAGTTGTGCAGGTCTCTGTGATCTGCTCCAGGTCACACAGAGAGAGCAGGAGGCACATGAACCTGCATCAAACTCACTGCTGAGTCCGATTTTCTGTTCCCCTTCCTGTGCTTGGTTTGACACCGCTCTAGCACGGCGGGGACGTTGGGTATTTCCAGCTGAGATGAGGGTATTTTCAGATGGCTTTGCAGCTGCAATGTCTGAGAGGGCTGCACGTCCTTTATTTGAATATCAAAGCTGTAATTTCAGTAATTTGAAACTTTTCTGTGCTAATTGTATTCTTTTCACTGATTAGTAAAAACACTTCAGGACTGTGTAGCTGCAGTGAAATTTATTACACCAAGTATGCTTGAACAAGGGTTGTGAAGTGAAGCTGATAATCTCCCTCTCCTCTCTCCCTTTAATGGTAAATATCTGAAGTATTTTTTATCTCCCCATTTTGAACCCATTCTGGAACATCTTGTTGCCACTTGCGTTTGCTCAAGCATGACTGTGAATTTAATGTGGAACTTCTAAGGGAACTTCTACCATGGGAGTGTTTTGTTGTGGTTGCCTTTAGTTTGGAAACAAGCAAACAACTGCAAGGGGAGAAGGAACTGACCGATCTCACAGATTGTCATCTGCTGCTGGAAAAGTCAAAGGAAGCTATAACCAGTATAAGGGGTTGTATATTTTGACCTTCCAAGGATGGTTGCTCAATTTCATAAGGGGAATTTAGGAGAGGAAGAACAAAGAACTAAAGATGTGGAAAATGGGGCAGCGATATTTCTTGAAAGATGGATTGATATGGACATTCAGTACATTCTAGTTGCTCTTGAAAATAGAACTTGTGGTTTATTCTGAAAAACTGGCTGTGATTGAAGGGGAAGCTCACAGCTCAGGGAAGCACTGGAAAGTACTCAGGAGGAAAAGGAAGATAACTTTGTGTTTGTCTTCCTGATGAAATGCTTTTTGTGATAAATGTGGTAATTGTCTTGAAGTAGTTATGAGCTGCTTTGGTAAACGAGACAAAATCATGTAATATCAATTTGTATCCTAATTAGCTACAAGTCTCATTTTAGACTTGAGCATTGTGTTGCAGAGCTGAGAATGCTGTGCTGTGTTGTTGAAGGGAAACATGGAGTATTACACTGAGGCTGAGCTGGATGGATTCCTGTCCCGTGCACACATTGCCAGGATTAAGGTCTTGTTACTGGAATACACAGGATCCAAATACTTGCAGTATGAATGATGCCCTCATACTAATGAACTTATTATGTATAATCTAGAGCTAGAGATTTTGAGGTCCCTGGCAAACTTGTGGTGTTTTTGTGGGTTTTTTTTTGTTTTTGTTTGTTTGTTTGTGGTTTTGTTTTGTTTTTGTTTTGTTTTTTGATTTTTGTTTTTTTTTTTTTTAAGAAATCAGCAAAATTGTTAAATAAAGATCAGAGTTTGTAATTTTTAGTGAAATGAGGAACCTGTTGTTCCTCTTTCTGTCCTGCAGATGAAGAATCCAGAGTATGCATGAGTATATTTTAACCTGCACATAGAGGGGACTGATGCTCCTAAAGCAGATAAAACCTAATTTCTTTGGTTGGCATTGCATCCACCATGTCAGAGAGAAGCTGCCTCTTAAAAGGCAGTTCATCTACTCTTTCATTTTGCACAGGCTTTGTTCAGTACTGATTAGAAGATGGTGAAGATTTTCTGTAGCAATTTGAAAATTAAATGGAACCATTTTTAATTATGCAGTGACAGACATCTCTGCAGAGAGGAGACAGCAGCTCTTGTGCCTGCTTCAGCTGTTCAATGGGAAAGAAAGTGCTCCATTTTTAAGTACTTGGTAATAATTGTGTAGAAATTTATAGTAAATATTTTCTTTACATTTGTTATTGCTGTGGGAGATATTCCTGGTTATATAATTGAAAGTGGTAGAAGGCTTCACCCTGAAACACTTCAGCTAAGACAATAAAGCAATAGAGGAAAAAGAGAGAAGTTGATTATTATTTTGAAATGGCATTGTAAGGAAACCAGTTTGCCTTGAGCTTACCTCCTTTTTGGCTGGCTAACTACAGGAAGAACATTTAAGGCCAGATTGTGCCTTTTGCAAACTCTTGAAATGAGTCCTAGAGCTTTGTGTTGGGATAGAATGTGGTATTTTGGATTTTCGTCAGGATAGAATAGCTTGTTTCTCCCCTGACACCTCATTGGGGTTGGAAGGGGAAATTACTTTTGTTTTTCTCAATGGATAGCTTTTGTTTGTTTGTTTTTAAGCCCTTTTGGAAGGAAGGTGGTGGCTGGATGGGGTGGGCAGACTGGTAATAATATCTTATTACACCTAAATGGGAATGTGCCAGAGGCATGAAAACATGGGGATTGACTGACAACAGAAGATGAAAAAGACTGGTGTCCCTGAAGGTGTTTTTTATTTCCTAGGTTATCATTCTAAAGTTCATAGGTTTGTATCAAAGGTTGTAATTACTACAACACACATTACCCTTCTGAAGTGATCAACTTTGAAATGGAGCCATAATAATGTCTTTCTATTTTTATACACTGTGGAATCTGACCTTTCCTCCCTCCCTCATTTTGCATCTAAAACAAGCTGAATTTACTCTGCAAATGGTTGTTAAAATCCCATAAAAAGAATTTTGCCAGGTAAATTCTAAGGCAGCACTTGGAAAGGTGTTGAACTGTAGTTTTTTCTTATCCCAGAAGAATATCCTAGATTATATTTGCATTTGTTTGTTTATTGTGGGGTAAACTTTGAAGGAGGAACAAGTCTATTACTAGTAAAAGAGTCTGAGAAACTTTTTTACTACTGTTTTTCCACTCACAGGAAATTCCAGTTACTGCAGTCATACTGATATCAAAATGAATATTGGAAGCACTAATGCAGTAAAGAATTGTTGGCTCACACTCTTAAGTACTGAATGAAAAGATTATTTGCACTTAGTGTTTCCATTGCAGGACTTGAACATGATGTTTCCTGTCCAGGAGTGACAGTGATCAGTTTGGCTGTAATAAGGAGACATTTGGCTGAACAAAGGGTGACATTGGGCAGGAGGGATGATGCACAGGAATCCAGCAGATGCACTGGCCAGCTCTGCTCTGCTTCTCTGCTCACAGCTTTAGTTTTGTGCCTAGACTTTTACTTTCTCATGAAGTAACATCTAGTAAGTCAAATACTTGAGTATTTGGGAGAACTACCCCTGTAGTTGCTGTGCAAAGTGTATCTCAGTGGGTAAATAAAATAAAGCATGTGAGGTTAAGGTAAGAAAATAAAGTGTGCTGTGGAGTGCTGGAAAATGATTGGAAGGTGTTTGTTGTATTGGTGTTGTGGCAGTCTGAGGGCTGGCAAAACTTGAAAATACTGTGTCAGGCTATTTTAAGGGATGTGTAACTGCATGTTTAGTTGATGGCTGAAATAATAAAAGTCTTTGGGTACCAGAGCAAAGTCAGAGCAAGGTTAAGCTATAAAAATGGAGGTATTGCAGTGAATACCAATGATGGTTTCCCAGCATATGTAATTTTTTATGTCTGGCTCTGGGAGAGGTATTTCCCACCCACCTCCTAGTAATCAAATAAAACCTTACCAGCTGTGTGGGCCTGTTGTTCTTCCCTCCTCCCAAACACCAAAAAACCCAAAACAAACAGCAACAACAAGACCCACCAAAAAAATGCCAAACACAAAACCCAAAGACCAGCTAGAAAATCAGAAGCTGAGTCTCTGGGGCAGTATGCTTGCTGAACAAGCTCTGAATGGAAGCTCTCCTGTTACTTCTAGCTGTTCTCTATAATTTGTATTTAGGATGTTCTGGCGATGCTGCACACTTTCTGTAATTGCACAAGATCACACTAAATGAATTTATACCAAACATCTTCTCTTAGTAATATTTTCTGATAATCAGCACCTGTAAACATGGAGTACTCAAGCAAAGGAGCAGCTGAGGAAAATGGATGTGGTGTTATTTGTAAACCATGAATACAATCTGTAGTAAAGGTTTTTACAAAGATGTGATTGGCAACATCCATGATGCTGTTGGTTTCCATATTTCCATTTGAACATCTAAATTTTAAATCCAGAGAAGCTGCTTTGTTGGATTCTGTTTGCACAAAGGTCTGCAAATCCTGGGGTTTGACATTATATTCCTCTTAAGGGGGAGAACTCTGGTTTTGGATGATATTTGAAGTTATGTGCCTGGGCTTTTTTAGTAAGTATTGTGTAATTAGCTTGTATTATGCTCAGATGTTCCCACAGGGTTTGTGAGGGCAACACACACTGAATTCTAGGGTTATCCTCTGCCTAAATGCCTTTGGTTTAGGCAACCTGTGCTTCATGAAGGCAGGATCTGATTTTGTGCCTGTTTTTATGTTGGGGAAGAGAGGTAACCCTAACACTTCATTTCTTGGCAGTCTGTTGGGCAAGGGTATTTAGTGTAGGCCAAGAGATTAGGTTTTGCATTGTTTCAGGTCTTAGATTTTTTTTTTTTTTTTGGTGATTCTAAGAATAATTTAAAAATAAAGAAAGAGCCTTTTCCAAAGAAGCTCTTTTATCCTTGTCCACTTAAATTTAGGTGAGCCCTGAATGTCTTGTAGAGGGCAGTGGAATGAAGGCCGAAGTTATCCCCAGCAAGGGTTCAAGTTACAAACCCCAAAGTTAGAATATTACTCCATTTTAATGTGGTACTGTTGCTGTGGGTTTAGTTTGGAATCCAGGGATTAATTTGGGTAACTGAAAATTTTGCAGACTGGTTGCATATGACACTAAATTCCAAAGAATTACACAGAGAACAGTGAACTAAAATGATATTGCTTTGTACTCTAATATTAGAGAGCAGTTCCTGGCCTGAGTGGTTTCAGGTTTCTGCTTTTGCCCCCAGGCAGTGTTGCCTGAGAGTTCTGTTTCACACAGCCTCACCTGGTGACCTGGCTGGGGGAAATCTGATCCGGGCTGGTGTCAATGGCTGCAAAACAAGAACTCAGTCCTGTAAAAGTTACAGCACGAGGAGCTGTCCTGGTTCCTCATCATTGTACGGAATAAATCCTTCATGCTTCTTTGCAGACCAGTGGAGTGTGTTTTATATCTTTATGTGTCCAGGGAGAGGGAAATTGAAATATGGATCTCCAGGGCTCATTTTTCCTCTGTGTCTCTTTTGCAGCTATCGAGTGCAAATCCTGTGTATGAGAAATTCTATCGACAGGTATGTATATTCTGGAAGGACAGACCTCATCTGGATTTTAAAGAATTGATATTCTTTTGCTATGGACTCAACATGATGAACAGTGTGTAAACAATAAAAGTTCAAGAGAAATTGTAGTGCTTTAAAATGAATTTTTATAGTAGCTAACATGTGGGTCTGAGCTCTATCAGTATAAATTTAATAATTGTAAGATGACCCTTATTTTCTAGGGAACTGCCAGGTTAGGTGTGTATGACATCCCTCACTTGACTGTTTGTATAGACTGTGAGGTCTTGGGATGGAGTAAATTCTTTAAAAATGCTGTATTGATATGTTCTTGGTTACTTTTTACTAATGAAGATTAATTTCTTCCATTTGTAGCTCAGTTAGCATCATGTAAAACTTGATTCTCACTCAGAATATCCCCAGAGTTAATCGCAGGATGTTGTAAGGAGTGAAATTTGGGTAGAAGGCCACTGAATGCAAAAAGAATGCCTGTAGTTCTTGCAGCTTCACTCAACAGATGCAAATCTTTTGACTTCATGATGCAAAAATAAAAAGTACATATAAATAAAATTTAAGAGTATAAATTTTATTTATCACTTGTCTTCTATATTTTGACACCAAGATGTCTTCATTCCTATAAATACAACTTTTTTTCTAAAAAAGCTGTTTCACCTATTCTGCAACAACAGTATTTTCTGTCATGTGCCTAATGTACTTTATTGTACAAATATATTGTAAAAACTTTCGAGGAAATTAAACTACTTGGCTGTATAAAACAATTAAAAATAATTTTTATTTGTAATACACCTGTTGAGTAATTGATGAAAAAAAACAACCAAGTTTTTTTTCCTTTGTGCAACTGGTAATGCTCCTCTAAGGTTATGGTGTATATGGCCTCCTTATTTAGGAGCTTCTTCTGTGTGTCAACATCAGAATGTAAACTTGTGTGCTGGGGAAGGGACAAGGCCATGATTTCTATCCATGCCCTATTTTCAGATTGTGCTTAGAAGATTAGTCCCATTATCAAGTGCAAAAACAGCAGCTCAGATGCATCAGCCTGGGATGCCTGAAGTCTGGGCTTGCCATTGTACTTCAATAAGGGATTTTCTCCACTGCAGGAGAGTAGCAGATTTGAAATTGCTAAACAAGAAGAGAGAGTTTACCTTGATCAAAGTTCAGGTGGCTCCTTGTGGCTGAAGGAGATACTATCACCCTCAGAAAGTTTTCCTTCAGATGGACAAATCCACTGTGTGTTTATCTCTAGGCATTGGATTAAAAACCTTTGGAGAGTCCCTTATAATAAGATATAAGAAAAGGCTGGGAACTGATTGTTCTGCACATTGGGGTTGCCAGCTCAGTCCTGACTCTGACTGTCAGGTACCACCTTTGCCATCTGCCTGTCTCTCCCTCCTGACTGCATTTGCTCAACCACTGAAGTGTGGAGCAAAAACTGAGATAAAGGAACTGAATTGAAGCACAGATGTGGTACTGGTTGCTAAGTCAGTTCTTCCATTTGTTGGAATACACAGCCTAGTGAAACTAGAGCACTATTTGTTGTCCAGTGTTTTCAGTAGTGAACAGGAACAGGGATTCCTTAAACATGATGTTACTGTTAGTGAAGTGGTGCCAGTGGATTTGTTTCCCAGAGGATTATTTTTCTGACTTGCTCAGATGAACTCTTTGCTGCAAGGATTTTTCCTAAAGAGGAGCTTTCAAATGTGTCTGAAGACTTTCAGTTCCACAAGGGAACTTTTCCCTTCCATTCCTCAGATAAGGAGATGTCAGATTTCAGAACAGAAATTCAGAGAGACGTTTCCCACTTTGTCTTATGGTGCTGGTGGAGTGTGCTGTTATATGAATTAATTCATCACCTGGAACAGCTCTGATGCTGAGCACACTTCCAGTTCTATCACAAACTTAAAGGAATTAATCTGGCAGAAGGTGTGTTGTGAAATGGGTGTAAATCCTGCCCTCTGTACTTAGAATGAGATTGGAACCTCAGCCTTTCAGTAGGCACTCTTTTCTTTCAAATAAATATTTTTCTGTTTAACCTTTTATAGACTGACTCAAAGGAGGGTGAGGTTGAAGGATAAACTTAAATACCTGTCATAAAGCACTAGGAAATTACTTATTCACTTGATGCAGTGCAGCAGGGAAGCAGTGCTGAATTCTTGGTGAGTCCTGAGCTGAAGCACTGTAACCTTCTGCCCTAATCACATCAGATGTATGTTTGTAACTTTTGGTAATTTCTGGTGCTACAAAAGACAGGTTGTAACAAGGGGGTTGTTGGCTGATGCAGCTGTGGAAACTGCTCCTTACACATCAGGGGAAAAGCTCTGCCAAGCTGGTGGACAAACACCAGCAATCATCTCAGTGCAATAATCAAACATAACTAACCCCACCCCAGCGCTCAAGACTCAGTAATTTGTAAAGAAATTGAAATCAGTCTTTTAAAAAAATAGTTACTAAGGTTTTGATAATTAATTGTACAAAAAGAAACTAGATCAGTATTGGGTTTAGTAAGAATCCTGCTTAAATCCCTTAAAGTCACCTTCCTCTGGCTTGGTCTTGGGGAACTAAAGAGTAAACACAGCTGATAGTGTGGTGTTCTCTGACTTGCTTGAAGGAGGAGTGCTGGGCTGGAGGTTTTCTGAGTGGATGCCAAGATTGCTGTGTTACATGCAAGGTCAACTCCACTATTTAAAAGGGGTTTGATGCTCTGTCTTGGCAGCTTTGTGCCTGTAGATGAACAGCTCTCCCATAACTCAGCCCAACTGCTGGACTGTAGTGTTTGCAACCTTACTGCTCTGACCAGGGCATCCTCAGTTACAGGAAAAGCCCTCTCCTAATTAAAATCACACTGGTTATGTTAAAAACAATAGTTGTTTTCACTTTCATATTAAATTACAATTTGGGGATTTCAGTGTGTTTTGTTCCCTTTCAGAAATATCTACAGACAACTGCTGCAGCATTCCTTCCAAATAATAAATTCCCCACAGTCTTTCAGGAGCCAGCTCTAATCCCATCTTGGGAAGCTGTTAGCTTTGAGCACCTTGTGTGTGCTGCAGCTGTGAGCTTGGGCAGCTGGTCTTGTGTTCCAAACACAATATTGAATATGGCCTTTGTTTAAACACAAAGCTGTGGGACTGGAAATGGTGCAGTTGTCATCATCATCACCCTACCTGTGGGCTGGAGTAAGGCTGACAGTATGAATTGACTGAAGATGCACTTAATTCTATTTTCCATACTGTGTCCTTTTTAAGAATCCTTTTCTTTAGGCTCTCAAGGATTCTCAGCTTTTTCTCTATTTCCCTTGCCCTTACCATCACCATGTAGGTGATGTAAGTCTTCCTTTTTCTTTTCCCACTTGAAAAGGTTTAGTTTAGATACCGTTTCCACTTAAGAACTTGAATAACTCTCTATTTTAATGATTCTCTATTGATCCAGGGAGAAATGCACACTGATTGGTATGCTGCCAATATCACCAACTTCTTCACTGTGTAAATAAATTTCACTTTAGGGAGTATTCCCCTCTGCTGTGATGGTAAAGGTATCTTCAAAGCAGGGCTTTCTTTTTCAGACACTGACAGTAACGAGCGCAGAGCTGGACAATGAAAAGTAATCAAACCCTGGAATTCTCTGTTCTTAAAAATCACATGTTTTGATGGCATCAAGAAGAAAAGCCTGTGATTAGGAGAGGCTAATTAGATAGGTTCAGAAGATAGTCCTCAGAGTGACTGTTAACTTGAGCATTCTTCTTCTGTAGCTTTTTGAGAGCTTGTGTAAAGAGATGGCATCAATTCAAAAGCCACTTTGTCATGTGAGGATTTTTTTCTCTCCCAGGTCGATTCTGCTAATGCTGGAAGAGTGTTAGCTTCTGATGCAGCTGTTTTCTTGAAAAAGTCTGGATTGACAGATTTGGTACTTGGAAAGGTATTTAATGGCAATTCTTTAATTTATTTAATTATCCTGTCTTCTTGATTCAGTTAGTATCCTGTTCAAATTAAAATACTTAGTAGTACTGCAGGATACATGATCTTCCCTAATGTGTTTTCAGTTGTTCTATCCAATAGTTCCAATCGTTTCTATTCAGTCGTAGAAATTATTGCAATATTTAAATTTGTCATCACAATTAAGTGCTATCATGAAAGTTAGGATGTGCACTTTCCTCCAAGAGTCCATTATAAATGGAGGGAGGACTTGCCAGCTTCCTCTGAAGTGCTGTGAACCCTTTATTATTTTTATGTTTCAGATTTGGGACCTAGCTGATACAGATGGCAAAGGTATCCTGAACAAACAGGTATGATTATTTATGTGGTGCATGACTCTAACCATTACCCAGCCTTGAAAACAGATGAAAGTTGAAATTTTTTGGTTCAGGAAAGCAGTTTTTCTAACAGATTTTTCTAACAGATTTTTTCTAATTTTGGCTGGCTGTGTAATTCCCATTTGAGTGGAAGCTACAATAAATTAAACAGCCTTCAGCTGCCTCATCAGCTTTTCTCCAGGTTGTAAAATGGGCTGATGTGTAGCTGTGCAATTTGCTGAGAAGTAATTTAAGCTTTAGTGTACTGCATTTACAAAGAAGGTTACTTTCTTCTCATAATCTTGTAGGAAACAAAGCAGGAATTAAAATTCTTGTAAAATCTTCAAAATTCTTATTACTTTAATTTTGGTGGACTTGACATTGGTACATTCTGTTTGGAGTTGTCCTTCCCAAGCTGTGGCAATGAGCAGTGTGGGGACAAAATTTACATCTCAGTGGTGCTACCACAAGTTCTAATGTGTGTTGCTGTTTGGTTTGAAATATAAATAACAGTCCCTGGATAGGGAAATGCTTCTTCCCATGGTAGGAAGAGGAGGAGGCTGTAATGTCTACCAAACAATTTGGGGCTTTTTTGGGCTTCTTTTGGTTCATTTTTCTGGTTTTTTTTCTGCTCCATCAACCATCTGTGGGATCAGCTCAGTTCCTCCAACATAAACAGCTGCAATTACACTTCAGATTTTCACTGTTCTGTAGAAGAACTGAGTGCTGAGAATTGACTACACTGGCCAGAAATTTACTAAATTCTTGGAAAATTAATTGCAAACTTTTTCTTACAGCAGGAATCCAGCATTTGCTGGCTGCTGCTTTCTGTCACTTTCTGTCCCCCTTTGAAGCCATGTGCAATTTTTCATCTATATAGTAATACTAGAAAAGCTCTTAATTCTTCTGAAATGTTACTATATTTTAAAATTATATTTTAATATCTATTTTAATATATAATATATATATTTCTCTTTTTTTTCATGTTATAAACCCTTCAAAATTTATTTTTTCCCCTGTAGGAATTTTTTGTGGCTCTGAGACTTGTAGCCTGTGCACAGAATGGATTGGATGTTTCCCTGAGTAGTCTTAACTTGCCTGTTCCTCCACCAAGATTTGTAAGATTTCATTTTTAATTGAACATATTATTAAGAACTGCTTTTAAGTGAAAAATTAGGAAGGTTTGGTGTAAACCCCAAACACTTCAGAGGGTGATGTTGTAGGGCAGTGGGGCCCTACAACAGGGAGAAAATCAAGCAGCATGGAATAAGCTGCTACATGTTCTAGTGGGGATTTGAATATAAAATTGTGTATAATTTGAAGATATGTGGTATTTGTTCTATTAGTGTTATCCTTAATGGAATAAACATTTTAAATTTTTTGCTCTAAATTTTGGTATGAATGACTAAAATGCAGTTCTGGCTTTGAGAAGCAGCTTTTCAAATAAGGGGGTGGTTTTGCAAAGTCAGAATCATATCTCTTTTAATGTGTCTGCTGGTATTTTGTCTTGTTTTTCCTTAGACTGATACTAGTAGTCCTTTGCTACTCAGTGGAACAGCATCAAGTGATCTGCCATGGGCTGTAAAGGTAAACTAAATATTAGCTGTTACCTAGAATTGTTATCTGGTTTGCAGGAAAACCTGTCTTAGAAAAATCTAATGCTGCATTTCTAAAGTTTGATAGTTACCATTCCTGTCAAATTTATAATTGGGCTAATAGACCTAATTTAATAAGGACACTTGACTCTTGGGAAATCTCTTCATGTTTAGAAATTTAAAATAAAGAAAAAAAAAGGTTGTTACCTGAAGTCATGAAAATAATTGAAGAGGAAATCTCACGGGGTTTTGATGAGTCTCTGACTTAAAAATAGTATGTTTTAGATGTTTTCTTATAAGCATCAGGAAGTGCAATGTGTCTTTATTAGAAAAAGTTAACACTTTTGAAGGAACTTCTGCTTCTTATGCTCTGAATGTGACTGTTTGTATAAGTAATATTTTTCTTCTGCCCCTGCAGCTGGAAGACAAGGTCAAGTATGATTCTATTTTTGACAGCCTAAATCCAGTGAATGGACTGTTGTCAGGGGATAAGGTGAAACCTGTGCTCCTCAACTCAAAACTGCCAGTGGATATCTTAGGACGAGTAAGAATATCTTTCTTCTTAATTGCCAGTTCCCAACTAATACCTGTGCTGCACTCAGCAATACCTGTTTTTCAAATTGAAGATTTGTAGTCACAAGCCTAACTTTTATATTAGGTTTTATGGAGTGTGACTTTTGAACAGAAAAATAAAATTTCTTTTGCTATTTGGATAGATCACCTCCAGCTGCAGTTTATCAGTTATGTGTACTCTTTCACACTTGGGTCAGGCTGGGTGCCTCTGTCTCCAACTTAAAAATCTCTCTGCTTTTGTGTGATTTATGTGAATTTACGCTGCTCACTGCAAACTAATGCTGTTAATAGAACTGGAGCTATGGTGGAGGGAGGGCGTTCTCATGTTTGTTTTTAATGAGGTTTTAAGTAGGAAAGTGCTGCAGTTGAGTCAGAGATCCCTATATTCTGCTTTTTCTTGGTAGGTGTGGGAATTGAGCGATATTGACCGTGATGGAATGTTGGATCGAGATGAGTTTGCAGTTGTAAGTATCTTCTGCCTCTTGGGATTTTGAAAGCCTGATTGCAGGGTTTTAAATAGATGCACTGTGTATTAATTTCTGACTGTGTGGTTCATGTATTATCTTTATTCAGAGTCCTTAATCAAGTTTTAGTGCTGTTTAATGTTTCTGTCAGTTTGTTGCATGTGTCTCAGTGCACAGCATAACTTTCATTGTGGGTTAGATGAGCCATTAAAAACTTACACCTGAGATCTGCTGTCCCATGAGACACTTGAGTGTTTGCATGAATTTTACCTTAACCTTCAGAATTTATAGAACTTGAATGCCTCAGGGTATCCTTGAGGAAAGTTTGTAGCAATTTAGAATTTTAACACTGTTAAAGCCAGGACTGATGAAATAATGTAAGAAGTGTTAAATTAGAGATGGCCACAAGAAAAGAATTAAATGCTAAGTGGACGAATTTCTGGGAAAATGGTGGTAAATTAAAGTGTTTGAAGTCTTCTCTCAAATAAAATTCCACAAGTACTGGCACAAGCTTGGAAGATTATTTTAATATTCTAAAAGATACTGAACTTCACTTGCTAAGCACTGATCCTCAAAAGAAAGTGGTAATGAAAAACACAATTTAGAAGGCAATGAGCTGCATCAATTGAGGGGCTTGTGAAGGGGAAACATAATGAAAAAATGCTACAAAGCTATTTTTTAATGAATTCTTTAGTCTCTTTATATATGTATATATATTTCTAATATATTTACATCCACACACCTTTTTTTTTCCTTGTTCAGGCCATGTTTTTGGTATACTGTGCTTTGGAGAAAGAACCAGTGCCAATGTCCTTGCCTGCAGCTTTGGTGCCACCATCCAAGAGAAAACCTCTCAGTGTTCCAGCAGCAATGCCACTAATACCATCTTCAACCAAAGAATCTCATCAGTCCTTGCCACCTGTGGGCATTTTAGCTGCCAAAACACCATTAACACAGGTACATCTCTAAAGTTACTGGGGATTGGAAGGTTTCTGCTCTTAGCTCTGTGCTTCAGAGACTGCCTGTGTGAAGAGACTTGATACAAGTTTTTAGTTTGCTTCTTGCCCTGTTAGTTGGTTTTAGGAGGCTGATGGGAGGACCAGATGGAGAGGTGTAAAATTTACCCTGTTTTATTTTCCTAGATGTCTTCAGATATAAACAATTGGATAAAAATATTGTTTAGTACAGATTTTGAAGATATTTTTAGAACAAATTATTTCAAGCTAAAAAAAAAAAAACAGTGGTCCACATCTGCAGAGCACAAGTTTTCTGGATGAGGACTGATAGGAATGTGGACACATTCTTAAAACAGTTTGTGGCAGTCATGTATGTGTGCATGTGTGCAATTTGGAGAATTAAAATGGAATAGATAAATGCAAGCAGTGGGAGAAGAAAACAAAAGGTGGAGCACATCTACCTAGACACAGATTTGATTTTTGTTCTGAATGTGATTATTAGGCAACTTGATGCCTCTTACCCTCCCCAGATATCTTATTTACTCCTCATCATTTTAGAGTCCAGAAGTTGGGAAATGTCTTTCCAAGTAGCTTATATATAACTTGTTATATTCAAAATAAGAAAAAGCATTGATAAGGGTATTTAAGGTAAGAACTGTGGTACTTAATGCATCAGGTGTAGCTTGGACATTTGGGTGCCCTTATTTGAGTAATCAGTAAGAAACTGGCATCTAAATTTTGGAGGTGCCAAGGTTTTAACCTGGAAATTTCCTTGCCTTGAGGGTAAGTCTTGCTGTATGTATTGCAAAGCAGTGCCATTCTGGGTGAGTTTGTGTACAGCACCATTTGGGAGGCATCTGTTAATTGTCTGTGTGAAATTAATTAACATCCATACATGCACTTGAAGCTGTTCTCACTCAAAAAACCCCAGACATCTTTATATTAGCTGAATGTTGTGAAAGATTGCTCAAGTAACAGAAGTGGCTCTAATTCCCATCTTTACCTTGTTCAGATGTAAATTTTTCAGTTTAGAATGTGCCCAATTATTAACAACCTGGGCTTGAGCAGCTCTCCAGTCCCTCCAGCTAAAGCTTCTCAGCTGTGTAAAGGGGAATAAAATTAATAGAGCCAGACAGTCAGCAGGGCTGTGACTGAGCACAGGGATGATGAGAGAGGAGATCCAGGTCCAAAGAATGCCTTGGTTGGGGGGCAGAGCAGCACCAAGCAGCCTGGCTGCTTTCCTGAGGGAAATGCTTCTATTTTTCAGTTGCTTGAGGATCACTGCATGTCTGTTTAGGAGGATAAAACTGGTTCATGAACTAGGTACCTGTATCACTTTTTTTAAAATCTGTGCTGTAGTCCTTGAATTATGTAAGTCTGAACTGGAAGCAGAACTTGCCTGTATCTTAGTGTTGTGGTTTTGGTTTTTTCCCTTCCATCCTCACCCGCCTTCAGTGGGTTGTGTCGCCTGCAGACAAAATTAAGTACGATGAGATCTTTGTGAAAACTGACAAGGACATGGATGGATTTGTGTCAGGTGGGGAAGCCAGAGAACTGTTCCTGAAAACAGGACTGCCTTCTGCTCTCCTTGCACATATCTGGTAGGTTTTTTCCCTGTGACAGCTGTGTAGATGATGGCATAGTTCTCACTTCTTAATATGCTGGCATTTCTGAAAGTGACATTTCTGGATATAATAGCATGGCCTTTGTATAACCAGTGATAACTTACTTGCTTCTGCTCTGGGACAGAAATGGGTGGAAATCAGGTTTATGTCTGAGCACAGATTGTTACAAATGCTGCGCTTCAGCTGTCCCTTTGTATTTAAGACATCACATCATCACAGGTATCTGATCACTGATCCTACTCATGTACTGGGAAAGGAAAATGTTTCTATAAAATTGTTAGCATGCAAGATTTATGTCCCACCTCATTCTACAACGTCTTTCCTTACAGCTATGTATTTATTTGGCATTACTCATTACAGAAATGCCTTCATTACACTCAGAGCTTTTTAATTCTTCCTGTGCTATGAGCTGTTGCCAGGCATACTGATAGGAGCAACTTTTTTTTCCCCCGAGTTATGGTTAACACAACTGCTAAATTAGGAAAATCAGGAAAATATAAATAAACTTGTGTTGGTTCTGAAGGTGTTGCCAGTGACCTACAGCCCTGATTGTGCTTTTCACCAGAGCACAGCTGTGGGCCCCAACATGCAAAGTGAAAGTCGCTGTGTGTGTTTGAGTGATGTTTCCTATGCCTCTAGTTTTGCTTTAGAAGAAGAGATACACCCTAGCAATTTTCACATTTATAAATGACAGCAACTACACTAAAGAGGGCTGTACTTGGAGAAATGAGGATCTTTTAAATTTCATGTGCATCTCTGTGCAGGGCTCTCTGTGACACCAAGGACTGCGGGAAGCTTTCAAAGGAACAGTTTGCTTTGGCTTTCCATTTAATTAATCAGAAGTTAACAAAGGGCATTGATCCTCCTCAGGCTCTGACTCCAGAGATGATTCCACCTTCAGACAGGGGTGTCAGTTTACAGAAGGTAAGGATGGGTTTGGCATTTTTGGCGTACATCCCAAACAAATAATGTCGATTTCAAAGGCTACGCAAGAAGCAACCTCAGTGCTGGCATACGTTAAATTTATCACAATATCAGGAAGTAAACAAATCTTAGGTGCAAAGAATTGACAAAAAACTTCCATCCATATTTCAAAATGAAGCTGCCATTTATTACACGTGCCAACCAAGCAGAGAGATCTTATGTTGGGAAAGCATTATTTTCTCTTTTGAAAGAATAATCCTTCTGCTGCTATTTACAAGAAATTTGAGTTTCCATCTAAAGTGACATGCACAAGTTCACTGCTTTTCTCCTAATATGTTCAGTTACCTTTTTTACATCAATCTTTTTAGTAAAAAGTTTGGAAGCAATGTGAGCTAAAAGTTTAGAGTTATTTAAAATTTTAAAAGTAAATGTCCCCCACTTTATACCTCACAGATAGTTTGGATATCTCCATAGACTGTTGGTTGCCATCTGTCTTAATCCAGCAGTTAGCTGTACCCCAGCAGTTCAATTTGCAGCTATCAGAATGGTAGAGGTCATCACAGATTTTACATGTTTTACACATCATGAAGTCTGATGTGAGTTACCTTTTCTTGGTTGTGCAATACATTGACCTAATTCTGCAACTTTCTTAAACAGAATGAAAAATTCACACCTGGAAAAATGAAACTCAAAATTTGGCACTACTTTTTGAGTTTCTGTAACTGGTACCTAATTTGTTTTTACATTCTGTTTTTAAAAAGTAATTGCTTTATTTGCAACTCTACTAATCTTTTTTGTATGTTTGCTTTCCTTTCTATGTCTCTTTTCTAGTTTGGACTGTTTTTTCCATTCTGCACCACTCTGCTTTTCATCCTTATTATTCTGTCAGTTTGTTAACTCTGCTTTCTCAAGGTTAGAGAAACTTTGCTTTTCTAATATTTACTGTCTGTTGATTTAATTATGAGCATCCTTCTAAGACTCTCACACAGTCATGAATGAGCTCAGCACTTCTCTCAGGTTCTGCTGATTTCCAGAGTTGTTCATCCAGAGTAACCCTGGGGTTCTCCCTTGAGCCCAAACCTCTGGGGCTGCTTAAACTGAAAACAGAAAATCCTGTGTTTTCCTGGTGAAATTGCAGGGGAAGTGGTGACAGGATTAATACCCACAGATTCACTGAAGATAGCACAGAAAATTGAGCGATTAGAAAGCATTAGATGTTGGTTGCTGCTGTTCTGTGGATGTAAATTGATTTTGTAAAACTCTCAAAGACATCAGTGTGATTTTTATTTCATTGCTGACTTAAGTGATGAGTGAGAATATTGTCTAAGAAGGTAAGTTAGCTTTCAATTAGCTCTGTAAATCCTGAACAAGAGGGTTTTTACTAAATTAAGCTGAATCTTCAGCTCATTTTGAGCTTTTTCAAAAGGTGTTGTCCTGTTGATATGAAAGAACTTTTTTTGTTCAAGATTATTGTTCAATATTTTTACTCAAAGGCTAGAGTCAGTATTAAGAGATAGGCTTTTTGCTGAGATAGGTTTTCTTGATGTGGTGTACATGGTAAAAAAAGAACCCAAACTCCATGTTAGGCTTTCATTTTCTGAGCTGACCCATACAAAGGTGATAGCAGAAATATCAGTAAGTAAAATGGTATTTCATTGTGGTTTAAAACTTGTTGCTGTGTTTTCTGACCCAGAACTATTTGTAGTCACCACTTGCATGTCAAGCCATAAAAATGAAACTTTTTTGTAAGGTCCTCTCAAAGAATTTTGATGGGAATTTCCTTTTACTACAACTTTGAGTTAAAAACTGGAGGTGCTGCTTTACGTGCATGTTGCAATGTAGTAATGGCAGCCTGAGGTTCTAACTTGTCCTTGTTAATGTGTATTGAAGCTAAAATATGTTGGCTTTTATGTTCCTGCCCCCCACCAGTTCTCCTGAATATTTGAAAATAAGATTGAACTACTTTTTCCTCAAGTTTGCTGCTGGCATTAGTGTGCAGAATTTCTTTAACTGGTGAAAGAAGGAGGCCTGGAAAAAATTTTTGTAACAGCTGATATTTCCATGTGTTTCTTCTACCCTTGTCATAGGAGAAGTAAAAACCCCCATTGGAATTCCATGATCAACTCTGCAAAACTCCTGAGTAATTCCTGTAGAGCAGGATTGAGCATCATAGAGAGTTTGCCCATTTGAGAAGCTGTACACTAACCAGTTTAAGAACAGCTGTATAGTTGGTTCTTTGGTTGGGTTTTTTTTTTGTTTTTTTTTTGTTTTTTTTTTAATTCCCAGTTCATACCATTTGTGCTAGTAAAATATACATGAGTAGTCTGTAGCTCTGCTGCATAACACTCTCAGCCTGTGTGCTCACAGTTTAGGTGTTCATAGCTCTTGGTTTTTTTCTTCCCCAGAGTATCAATTTGAGCAAGCACATAGTTAATAGTATCTTGCTTTATCTGTTGAGAAACTTGAGCATTTAAAAACTTTTGTGCTATTTTGGGGGTATCACTTGCCTTTTAAAATTATATGTATGTACTTGTCCTCAGAGTGTTGTGTTTGTCCTGGATGACTTTATTCAAGACTTGAAGGAATGGATGTATTTATAGGAAGTAGCTACAATGGTTGTTGCTTTGTGAGCATGTTCATGTTGTGACAAGGCACAGAAGAATAATTACAGCATTTGTAATTTCTGTCTTCAGCATTTGTTCTCTATCCATTTATGTGTACTTGTTTTGAAACAAATAATTTGTATTACAGTCATTGTCTACAAAGACATTAAGTAAATGGGAACTCATGGGTGTAAGTTACACTGTGACTTTGTATTATCAAAGTTTCATTGAGTACTCTGGAGGTTCCTGTTAAACAAGCTCAGTATCCCTTAAATCCTTGCAAGTCAGTGTCTACTCTGCAACATGACGATCACCAAGGTGAAGAAATATAAAAGTAGTAAGAATGAATGCAGGAAAACCACCTAAATATTTGTAACATGAGACTTATTTTAGGAGAGGATTCTATGTTTTTTTGTATGATTAGATAGTCCTGTGCTTTTGTGGGAGGTGTCTTCAAGGAGACAAACTCTCTTTGAATTGAGCTGTCTCCATGCTTTGGCTGTATGTTGTGTTCTGCTCATACAGCATCTGTACTCTTCTGGGGTTTCTAAGATTGAAGGTTTGAAATGCAGTGCTACCAACAGAATCTGTACTCTTTTGGGGTTTCTAAGGTTAAAGGTTTGAAATACAATGCTACCAGCAGTTGTTACAAGAGGACAGCTCACGTTGCCACAAAAAGTAAAATGTGTGTAGTTGTTGAATGGCATAAACTCCAGACTAACAGTGTTTATTTTTTATCTTTCAGAGTACTCAAGGACCGAATTCTGTAGCAGATTTTTCTGCAATTAAGGAACTTGATACATTAAACAATGAAATTGTGGACCTGCAGAGGTATGTAAGGGAGGAATAGCCAGGGTTGCCTTGGATTCAGCTGTGCTATTTACTGTGTTTTAAACAACAATTGAGTGCAGAAGAGAAAAGCAGGTGGTAGTGCTGTGCTGAGTAAAGGGTCAGCATGTGTGTGGTACTGTGTGACACTGCTGCTCTCTGTTCACTCCCATGAGTGCCCTCAGTGACAGCAGGACTGGGAAGGGTCTGTCCCTTGTGCCCTCAGGTTGTGTTTCACAGAGCTGTGGGTCAGCAACCTGACATGGGAATATTCTCCATTGTTCATCTTTATTGGCAGATGTGAGTGGAGCAAATCTTTAGGATGCTGGAACCGTGTATAAATGTTCTTTTATTTGTAGAGGGCATTCCAAGGACTTGTTTTTGGTGGCAGTAAGGAAGTGAGATGGAAAAGATCAGTAAGAATGCAGGATAGGGAGTGGGAAGATGACTGTGCATGGACCTCTGCTAGGGTTTTGATGGGGGTACAGATGGGGATGCTGCTCTTGTGTAATAAAATAAACTGCTGGACTGAGAAAAATTGTTTTGATGTCTGCAGACTCTTGGATTCCATTAATTATTTCTAAGGTAATTAAGATGACTTCAAGTGACTAAGAAAATCAAATTCATATATTTTCTATAGTCTTGGTAATGCTCTTGAGACAGCAAGTATTTTTCTTCAGTGTTTTTCTTGTTACTATCATAAATCCACTGAAAATTCTATTAAGAACAGTAAATTTTCTTATTTTTTAAGTGCGGGTGCTTTGTCATGATGAAATCTGCCTCTCTAATTCATGTCACTTGTGGGAATGATTTAACTTGGCAGTGTGTCAGAGCACAATCTGTTTCCTAAATGCATAAATATTTTTTCATTTCACTTGCTTATTCTCTCTTATTACTCCCACTGCCTCCTTGCTTCTCTCTTCCCTGCCTCCACTGTTCTTCAGGTTATATTAATTCCATTTTTGGACACTCACATTTATTAACCTGAAATAGGATTTGCAACTGTGTGTATTTACTGTTGGTATTTTAGAAGGAAATAAATTGTTGGCTGACATAGACTTTTAGATGAAGTTGGTTTTCTGTAGGAGGGCTTGCAGCCTAACATGCAAGCCAGACTGTTTGTGTCTGGTTTTCTTTTCTTACTGTGAGGTATGAAGGAACCTGAAAAAGTCACTACTTCCATTCCTTGAGGGGCAAATATACATTGACAATTATTTTAAATTTAATGATACTTGATTGTTGAAGATAGGGTAGAGGCAACTCTTAGTGTGTATTTGTTTTTAGAAAGGGGAAATTTACTTTGATATGATTCAGAGGTTCAGAACAGATGGGATTAACAATGTGCTTCAGTCTTTGGTGAATTCACATTTCTATTACAACTGGTGAAGTACACTTCCAGACTTGATAGTTGTCATATAAAAATGTAATTTAAACTGAAGTTCTTTTTGTTCATTATTAAGTAAGGTAGATTGTTCAGCTGTTGGACTCAATATATAAGAAATCCAGTCTCTGATTCCATTGAGAAGTGTCCAAGAGCTGCATTTTTGAGACGCAGTAATAAAATTTGAATCTATTTTTGAAGTGCACTTCAAAAAAAAAACACAAAAAAAAAAAAGGGCAGGAGAGGAAATGGCCAAAAGAATGACAGTGTGTGCAGAACAGCTTTTGGAGACACTGAGCAAAGAATACAGAGGTGGTGTCTTTGTGGCTCAACAGTTTGTGTGGGAAAGAGGTCTGGTGGCCAATAGCTTTGTTAATGTTAATTTGATAAACACAGTGTAAGGAAGGTGGAGGTTGAGGGTCAGATGAAGAATAAAATGCAGAACACTTCTTAGGGAGGACAATACCCCTCTGGTGGGGGAATGATTTGCCTCTGGACATTGTGGAACCTGCAGCATTTTGAGCCTGTTAGCACTGCTGTCTCTAAATTCTGTTTCAGTGGCACTGTATTTTTAGAAAGCTGCTTGAAGCTTTTCTTGATCAACATGGTGGGAGGCTGGACCATTCTTTTTCAAGCCATAAAACCTTTTTCTTTCCCAACAAACCCAGCTTTGTTTTCTTGCTTTCAAAGTTAGTGATGGCCCACAAATTCATGGAATTTCTTCAAGCTTTACTGACACTCCATTCCTCTCTAAGCAGAGGAGTGGCTGAGCTTAACTTGGGATATCTCACCAGAGATGTCATCCTTCACATATGCTGGATAGCAGCATTTAAATTGTCTTGAAGTATAAATCAGGTTAAAAGGACCATAAAGCTGGTGAGTTGGTCTCTCAACAGCAATGAAAGAGCAAAACATCCCCCAGAAAAACAGGACAATCTCTCCCTGCCATACACTTGCATCAAACTTTTGTTTCAAATTTCAGAGATCTACATCACCTTAGCTAAAAACTTTAATGTAGGATAGATAATTTCTTCTCAGCCTCTGGTTTGGAAGAAACTGAGCTGTTGCAACAGAAGAGGTTGTGAGTAACAAGTGTTAGAAGAAACAAGGCAAACCCTTGGCATTTTTTCCAGCATTTCCAAACTGAAGTATTACTACATTAGGAATTCCCACAACTACAGATGTATGTGAAAATAAGAAATATTGGGCAGCTATGAGTGTAGATAATACTACCAGCTCTGTGAGTAGTCATCATCTTATTATGGGAAAGAACTATGATTTTTTTGCTTTTGTATCTAAGGTGATTCAGCCTGGCATGGGTTGAACGTTTGGCTTGAACACCTCTGCTGACAAAGGGACTTTGCATTCTCAGCTATGACAGATATTTGCAGTGTGCTGGCTCCTATTTATAAATGACTCCATTCACAAATTAGTATTAAATTTAGGGTTTTGGTAAATCATGAAGCATCTGGATGGGAGAAACCATCAATTACTCATTGCTTTTAATTTATTTGATATGAGGTTCTCCCAACCTGACTGCTATTAAAATGCATAGGGAAATTGTATTGCTTTCAAAAATTGGCTTGAATTGCTTACAAGTGTCCTTTGTTGGCAAGACCACAGTTCTTTTGGAGTTGCTTTTTGGATATAGTAAGGGACTTGATGATCCAGGAAATCTGTCATATCCAACAAATCAATTTTGTTCCTTGTTTTTGGTTCTTTCAGTTGCTGAACATTCCTAAAGGGGCATAGCAGTTAGTTTGTAAAAGAAATGAAGGTATTCAGAAGAATTAATGAATTAAGTAGTTCTGTGTTGTCTTTTCTTTGAAACAAAGAGGCATTTCTGGGGGGAGGATGGGATGTGTTATGTGCAGACTATATGCACTCAGATTGTTTTCCTTTGCCTGAGACTGCTGCCTAAGCTTTTCTTGTTCTGCCTGACAATACTTCTTTCACTTGATTCTTTCCAATTCGTTGTTTGTGCTCTGATTTGGATCATGGAAGTGCCAGTGGGTGGGTGTTGTATCCTGTTGCTTAGTCCAGATTGCAAGGATTTAGGTACCTGGCTTGTGCTGTAATACAAAGGAAGTGATCTGCATCTCTGACAGTCTCAGGCACATCAGTGACAGTAATGTAGAAATGCTGTATATTAACCAAACACACCTGCTTGCAGTTCTATTTCTTGCTCATTTTTCCCACCCCAGCAGGAAAAATAACAAGTATTCATTTTTCTACTCTTTTTTATCATCAATCAGGAAGACAATATATGAATGTTGGCTGTGCTTGATGGGTGTTTGAGGGCTTGAAGGTATTTTTCAGCCTGATTTGTACATGGATCTGTAGAATTGCTTTATTGCAACCTTTGTTCATGGGAAGTTATGGAAGCCAAAGCAACAGAGTTTGTTTCAAGCCTGTGTTGCAATGCTTTAAATAGCTAAGTACAACTATGCTACAGATGCTGTTGAGCTAGAGGAGTGTGCTGTAGCTTTGATTGAAAAGGTAAAGATTTTTTTTTAGGATTTCCAGTTTCTTATGAATGGAAAGTGAGGAATTTTATGAATTTTATGAAAGTTCTTTTATTAATTTTGTGGAAGTGTGATCCTTTATTTTGAAGGATCGCACTTAACAGAATAAATAGCCTTGAGCTTCAAAGTTCCTCTTCCCACATCTTTCCTTTTCCTTCCATTTAAATTTCCCCTTTGGGCATAATCAGGAAGTTCCTCTTTAATCAGATAATGAGAAAAATAATAGCAGAGTATAAGCTATAGTAATTACTTGTCAGAGCAAATACTCATTTAAGATCCAATATCTGGGTTCTTTGTATTTTCCACTGTGTGTGGTTTAGCAGTAATGTAAAACTTTCTCAGCTTGAGTAAAGAGCTTAGAGTAGGCCTGCTTTACTTCAACACAGAAATGCTTTCTTCTGTATTAAATTAAACTAATAAATAGTTTTAGATTGATTAACAATCTGTTGCAATTAAAATATGAAGTTTTGTAATGTCAGTTTATACCAGTAATACAATCTAATAGCTTTTCACTATGGTGTTTCATTTAGAAATGTTAGGTTTATTGTTCATATTCTAACTTCAGTGTGTGTGTTGGTTTATTAACAAAATCCTTATGAAAGCAAATATCTACAGAAGATTGTGTAAAAACTGTAATGCTTAATGTTTTCCTGCATCTATGTAAGGAGAAAAGATTCCATATGCTGTCTAGAGAGAAACACTCATGATTTTTTAATAACAGTAACACGTCTCAGTTGTATGGGTTTGTTCCCTTTCTTAAAGCTATTGTTGTGTCTGACTGATGAGAATTTATTGATGATAATTCCCCTGTCATCAGCAGTCACTTAAACTTGAATAATGTCTGTAGAGGCAGCCTTGACATGACACAGCAGATCACTCTGTGTGGAGTGTCTGAGCAGATCGTGATTCCAGCAAGCCAAGCCAACCTCCCTGCTCCTGCCTGAGCCTCCCAACAGACAAATCCAAAATCTGACAGGCCAAGGGCATCCATGGGCTCTGCTGGCCTGTGGCAGTGTTCCCTGGCTGCTGGGAGCACGGGCATGGCTGTGTTTGCAGGGGTTAATAGATGGAATCTGATGCAATCCCTCCCACTTTTCCTAGCAGTTTTCATTAGACAAGTGCTCCATAGCAACAGTGAGATCACTGGAGACAGTATTTCATTGATTTCTGCCGCCCGCCCCCTTCCATTTTTGAGCCATTCTTATCACTGGAGTGCAGTTGGTGGAAAGACAGGGGAGTTTATGCAGAACACTTCTGTGGGCTTCTGTCTTGTAAATCATTTGGAAAGCAGAAATCCCTCACATCTTTTTTGTTTCATGTTTCACTATGTATTTAAAGAGAGATACAGGCTTAGGGGGCTGGATAACGGTACCTGCTGTAGCTGATGTTCTTAAGTATTCTTGCATTGTTTGCTGGTCTTCCAGGGAAAAGAATAATGTAGAGCAAGATCTGAAGGAGAAAGAAGATGCCATCAAACAGAGGACAAGTGAGGTCCAGGTAAATAAACCACCAAATTTTTGTTCAGACATCTGATATTGCACCATGTGCTGTTTTAATGACAGTGAGATTACTAAGTCTTTAGATCACGCCACTTATCCAGTAAAAATAAGAAAAATTGGTAGCTAAGAAAAATAATGTACTTTGAAGTGTATTTTCTATATAATTTTGGGTTTGTGTGGGTGTGTATATTTATATAAATGTGCTAGCTCCTATAGGATATATGGCATGCTTGGAGTTTAAAATGAAAAATATTACAAATACCAGATTTTTCTTTCCTTTTTTTTTTTTAAGCAAGATTATCTACTGTGTAATTAAAACTAAAGAGGACACTGTAACAGTGTAAATTAATTAATAAACTTAAATGGCTGAATTAAAAGGGCTTGTGTATCGGGCTGCTTCTTAAGAGGCACAGTAATTACCAGCTAGGGAGAAATGTTGCCTTAAATTAATTTTGCCTAATATTAGTTAATTTTCTAAAGAATCTGTTGATTTTTATTTGAAAGGATGATATTGAATTTCTTGAATATCTGAAAATCTAAATTTGCAAGTGTCTTGCAGATGTTAAAATTATGCAGTCAGCATCTGTGTTTAGAGTGCTGACAGACAAGCCAAGCTCTGAATTAAATATTGCAAAGCAATATTTCAGTTAAATTCTCAGTTGCTGTTTAAAAACAAAATCTTCAATGTGATATCTGACCATTTATATTTATTTCTAAATTTATTTTAAGAATCTATCATTTTCCATAATCTTTACTCAAGAGCAAATAATGCATGATTTCAGCATTTCAATTTCGGTGGGGCTGTAAAGGAGCTAATGTGTTACAAGAGTTGTGAATTTTGTGCAGGGTTATTTAATATCCTTGGAGTGTGGATGATAATTACCAGTGTGACCTTTGAGGAGATGATCAGATGCTGGCCTGTTGGTCGTGCTGGCAGCAGCTCCAGCAGCTGCAGGAATGCGTGTGGAAGTTGCCCATGCCTGAGCTCCACGGTCATTCCCCTCCCCACCCTGCAGATTTCCCTTTCCCACTGTTCTCACAATTCTCAGGGCTATTCCTGGCTTTGCACACAGGATTATTTTGTTGGTGTCTTCTGGGATCTGTGTTGGCTCATGTGAGGGTTGAGTTTTCTGGTGCCTTTGCACAAAAGGTTTGTAAGCTTGATAAAAACCTTACCTTGAATGTTCTGGTGTCATCCATGTGTGTTTGACAGGCAGCAGCATCACAGAATCCCCTGAGTCTCTGCATCCTGAGCAGTGCTGCTGGGAGCAGCTGTCTCAGGTCTTTGACCTGTTAGTGGTCACACAGGCTATTTCTAAATATGGTTACAGAGTTCTGTCAGTCTGCACAGAAGGAGCAATCTATTATGGGCTTGTCAGAAAAAGGAGAAACCTCCAGGATCAAACAGGAAATGGCTGCAGCATTTATTTAATCTGCTGGCCCTTTATCTTTTCTTATTCCTGGCTGGTGAAGGACCTGCATGTTTCAACAAACTTTCTAGAACTCCAGAGAATAATAGAACAGATTAAGGATATCTTTGCCTCATGCATTTTTCTCCTGGTTTTATTCTAATGAGGACATTTCTAAAGATGGTCTACCAAAGAGCCAGTTTGCTCTAACCTGCCTCCTTGTTTCAAGCTGGTTTTGTGGCATGACACTTCAGGGTTTCTGATACCAGAATTCCTTCCACAGATCTGTTTGTAATCTCAAATATAGCCATGGTCAGTGATCAATCAAGCTGATTTGTATAGCTGAAGGGAAAGAATGACAGTTTTTTCTTCTAAACTGTGTAAATAGGTACTAAAAAGCAAAGGCGGAAAAAGAGTTGTAAGGAAGATGTAGCATATAGATGGGGTTTAATGTGCTTGTTAAAATATCAGCTCTTCAGTAGCAGAGACTAAAGGGTCTTTTCCTCAAAGTCACATGCACTGAGTATCCCTCAGAATTGGATTTTCTTTTTCTCTATTGCAGTGCACCAATGCCATTAGAAAATCAGTGAAGTTCTACTTTTCTGTCCTCTTGCAGGCTTGATATTTTCTAGCACATGAATTGTGTTGGGAAGGACAGACTGGCAAGCTATTAAATCCATTGTCCATGGAAATATGGATTCCTAAACTTTCCTTATCCTACACTTTATTGGCATAAAGAGTTACAATGATCAGAAATCTAATACAAGGATTATTGTTACCATCAAAATGTCACTTTGTAACACCTCAAGTATCTTAGGGGTTTTCATTTAAAATCTCATTCAGTGCTTGATCATTAAGATGCTGCTTCCATGCTGAAGGGTGTTCTTTGAAATTGAAGCTTAATTGGAGCCTGGTTTAATTCATGAAGAGGCATCTTTGAGTATGATAGCCAGTTTTGTGTGTTGTATCTACTGCAGCCTTTAATGCTGGAGAGGTTAGGTGCATGTGTGAACAAAAACTACCACAGGTTTTGGGTTTGGTTGGGTTTTTTTCCTTCTTTTCTCTTCTGGCAGCCATCAAGCTTAGTTAGGTCTCTTCAGTGCTTCTCTACTGCTGTGCCTAGGACAGACAAAAGTGGAGATGATCTATATTTAGCTTGTGTGGATGTGAATTCTTGCTTCCTCTAGGAGAAAGGAGGCTGAAGTCTCTTTAAGCTGTTACTTTTTTCCTCCACTGCTTCTGTTAACTGTCAGCTGATCCTTGCTTTTCAAAGCCATGTGAAAATGAATGGATCAAGAGTGTCCCAATTATCCAAGTCAGTAGCTGCTCTGAGAGCTTTTTGTGTGCACACTGGTTTTTCTCTCTTGGGTTAGAAATAACCAGTATTTTTCCTAGTCTGACTGCTGTATACTGACACACTCTTCACTGAAATTCAGATTTGATTTGGGGGAGTTTTGTGGGGGGCTTTTTGTGGTTTGATTTGGGAGTTTTTTTGCATGGTTTTGTGGTTGATTTTTGAGGTAAAACCATCTGTGATATATCTCTGGGTAGCCCCCCAGTTGTCTTGAGGTTACCTAATTCCCCAGCATCTGACTGCTGCATCATATGCCTTTCTATTCCTATCTGGCTTTTTGTCCTCCTTATGTGGAGGTGTTAGCACACAACACATGGATAAACTGTCTCCCTCACCAAAAAGAACCCAAACAAAACACCCCTAGAAAAGGAGAGCAGGATTGTAGCTTAGAGCAGCACACAAATGTATGATCTAATCAAAATTTCATGTCTGCTTGCTTTCTTATCCTCCCTAATTTTTTTTCCTCTCTGTTCATTTTTTACTGTTGTTGATGATTCTTCCTGAAATTGCTGTATTTTCTCAGAAAGGCTGCAATCTTCTCTTTTCATCTAATACTTCTCCTTTTGGATTAATCCTTTTTGATCTCCCTGTATTATCTCTTCCTCCTGACTTTGACGATTCTTTCTTCTTCCTAAATTCTTTCCTTGACATGTTTTTCAGTGTTGTCTCTGCAGCTTGTTGAGGTATAGCCATTCCTGTTGCTCAGAAATTAAGTAATTATTTTATGATGCTACTTAAAACACGAGACACATACTTGCTGCTCTTTCATAAATCAAAAGATTCCGTATTGTTGTGTGTGAAATCTGCATTTTTTACCTATAGTGGTGCACAGAAAATAAGTTTTTGGCTGATCCTTGCAAAATTATGAGCAGGAATGCCCTAGGAGGCAGTGCATTTGGGTTAATGGTCTTTCACCATGCTCCAAAAAGCAGTTCCTATTTTTGGCCTTGTGTTTTTGAAGGGGGAAAGAGCAGAATAAAGGATTTCTGTCATGACAAAATCCCAGAATGTTTTGGGTTGGAAGGAGCCTCAAAGCCCATCTTATTCCAGCCCCCTGCCATGGGCAGGGTCACCTTCCACTGTCCCAGGTTGCTCCAAGCCCCACCCAGCCTGGCCTTGGACACTTCCAGAGATGGAGCAGGCACAGCTTCTCTGGGAACCTGTGCCAGGGTCTGCCCATCCTCACACCAAAGGATTGCTTGCTGATGTCCCATCTAAACCTGCCCTCTGCCAGTGTCCTGTGACTCCATGTCCTGATAAAAAGTCCATTTCCAACTTTCTTGCGAGCTCCTTTTCATTCCTGGAAGGGCTTTAAGATCTCCCTGGAGCCTTCACTTCTCCAGGGTGAACAACCCCAGAAGTGCTCCTGCCCTCTCACCATTTTCATGGACCCTCTGGGCTCACTCCAACAGGTCCATGTTCTTAATAAGAAACTCAGTAAAACACAGTGCTAAAGCACAGGGCAGAGACACTGTAGCAACCTGAATAAAGACAACTTTGAAATTCAGAATGAAAACGTGACCTCTGTGTGAGGGATACAGTTCATATGTATGATCTCAACACTTCAGTGAGATTTGTTTTACTGAAGAAAAGCAAAGGCAAACAAGCTGATTATTTTTATGTCATTGAATTAGAATCTCAGAGTACTTGCTTGTCTGGTATCCATGCAGGCTTCTGGAAGATAATTTGTTGATTCCTTGAAATCCGGGTTAGCACTGCAGTTTGTGCTGTGGAATTCAGTGGTTAAAGGGAGAGAGGGAACAAATGTCAAGCTGTGTGTTTTATTTCAGGATCTCCAGGATGAAGTAAAGAGGGAGAGCAGTAATCTGCAGAAGCTGCAAGCTCAGAAACAGGAAGCACAGGAAACCCTTAATGATCTTGATGAGCAGAAGGCCAAGTTGGAAGAACAACTTAATGACATCAGGCAGAAGTGTGCAGAGGAGGCCCATTTGGTAAGGTCTGGTGGCCAGTGCCCTGGGGAAGCATAAATGCCTTGTCTTGAAGAACTCAGCCTTGCAAAGTTCCAGTTGTTGGGGCAGGAAAAAAGCTTTAATGAATAAATAGCCTGAGTGTCAAGGTTTTGTGACCAACAGAGCATAGGAAATACATCACTTGCTTCAGTGTTCCTAATTTGGTGTCAGTTTGTCAACAAACATATTGAGATCTACTTGTACACAAATAAGGTTTAAAGCAGAAATATCTGTGTTGGTCAGAAGAACAGCTAGAATACTCTGTTCTCATTGAGACCAATACAGAGTTAACTGTTTATTCAGGTATTATCTATAACCTCTGCAATAGCTATGAGATTTTTTTTACTTTTTCTGGTCATAAATAATAGTATTTGGATGTGTGGGTTTTTGGTTGTGGGTTTTGGGGTTGTTTTTTTTGACTTGAAATACTGTTCATGCTTTAGATTGCCATGCTGAAGGCTGAAATAACAAGCCAGGAATCAAAGATTTCAGCCTATGAAGATGAACTGACCAAAGCCCAAGAGGAGCTGAGTCGCCTGCAGCAAGAAACTGCAGAGCTTGAGCATTGCATAGAGTCTGGGAAAGCACAGCTGGGACCTCTTCAGCAACATCTGCAGGATTCACAACAGGAAATCAATTCAGTAAGGCAGTGTGAAAGACCCACCCCCCAAAAATATTTTGAGCTGGAAACCTTTAGTGTGGTTTGCCTTAAGGGGAAGGCGTTGTTTCCTTTTTTCTTCACTGTTTGCTCTTGTCTTTAGTTACTTACACATGTGTTCTGTGCTAGTAGTTGTTAGGATTTTTAGAGGCTGACTTAAGTCACTCAAAATACTTCATGGTCTTTTATTAATCAAAGGGATTAATTTATTATAGTCCATAAATAATTTGTCATAATGTAGTGAATGAAAAATGGATGATGCAGACTTAAATTCTCTGTGTCCAGTAGTTATTGAAGTTTTCATCCTCCATGATCTGGGGCATGCCCTCACTATTCTTTAATTGATGTGATGTCAGTATAAAATTACTGATAGCATTTACTTAGTGCATTTTTGAGGTGGGAAAGTGAGGTGGATAGAAGAAGAAATTGGATTGAGATGAGACCCTGAGAGGGAGAGATCCCTGTGCTTTGAAGTGGCTGCTGTTGCATGAGCACTTTCAGTTCCTCTCTGTAATCAGGGATTTGTTAGAACTTTGGTGATGCCTGAGCTTGCACACCCTTTCCTCATGGTTCCCCTTCCCTGTTGCCAGCTGTGTTATGTATTAGCCACTCACACTGGTACCAGGTTGAAAACAAAAGGCAAAGCCTCCCTTTGAAACCCTAGAAATGGCTGACCTCAGGGTTGGTCATTTCACACAATTCACATCTGTAACTTGCTAACGAGTCTTACAACATCCATAATTTTGAAATACGGCTTTTAGTTTAGAAGCTGAGAAGTAAACAAATGGATTTTTTCATCATTCCATCACAGGTGGAGAGAAGGTTATACCACTACAGTGTTTTTATATGGCAAGGAGTGCTTGCCATGAACAGATTTGAGACTGATAATATAAGTGGTTATGCTTGACTGTACTATAGACATTATTTTACTAGGTTTTATAACAGTACTTCTGACTTTATTGCTCTTGACTCCTAAATAAGGAACAGTAGGTGCTTTGGTGCTTTAGGCAAGATTTTCTAATGGCTGGTGAGAGGTCACTTAACTTGAAAGGCACCTGGTGGTGTCTTTGCTGACACCCCAATAACTCTATTAGGTCACTGACCTAGCAGGGTTCAATGGGATTTAGGCACCCAAATATCTGGACTAGGTTTATTCTTCTGCATAACCTGCCAGATCCAGTAATTGCTTCATAACTGGCAGGTTGGTTGTAAATGTTTGCTGTAAGGCACTGCATTAATCATATTGCTGAAATAATAACAGATGAATGTAAGTGTCTGCTTAGGAAGATAGACTTGGCTTTTGTAGACTTCAGAAGTCATGTGGGAGATGGTAATGAAATCATAATGTTCCTTCTTGGAAAATGAGAGTTCTGATAAAGCCTTTTTTATTTTGAGTTTAAGGAAATTGCAAATACATAATCTAGGAAAAAAACCCAAACCACACACACAGACACACAAACCCCAGTCCAAAATAAAAATAAGAAAAAAAAAAAGAAACCAAAACTCCCCAGCAAAACTAAACAAACAAAAAAACCCTGAAACCTTTGCAACTTTGCTGATGAGTTTGAATAGCAACAAACCTTGGTGTTGCCAGTGGCACAGTCTCTTCTTCCTTGGCAAAAGGTGTGTTCTTCAACCAGTCTGCACTTCTGCTAAATAAGTTTTCACTTATCTCTCAAATTTCACCCTTTGATTGACAGAATGGGTTTTTATTATATTAGCTTTTGAAAATAAGATTTTCAGACATATATCACCCACCTTATATTTAGGAAATATACTGGCCTCCATGTGCTGCCATACTGATGCTAATACGTTTATTTCTGTTTACAGGTGCAGACAAAGCTTCTTGAGCTGAAAGAACTGGAAAATAACCAATTTAGCTGGCACTCTCAGCCCCATAGTACACTTGTTAATGGAACTGTGGATCATTCTAGTCTTAGCAACAGCAGCAGTGAAACTGCAAACCTTAATGAGAATGCTGAGAGGGAAAGTGTAGCAGAAGAGGAACAAACAAACTGTGTGTCTCCAGTGAGTAGTGTTTTGCCTGCTTGATCACGATGCATTGCAGCTGTGAAGTTGGAATAAGTTAAGAATGTACCAAGATTGATGATGTTTTTAAACATTTGCACAACTGAAATTTCAGAGTGTTTTTCTGAGGTACTGTGTTTCCACATCTCTGAAAGTTCATAAGCAGAAAAGGAGGTAATTTTAGTTTGCCTACAAAGTAGCAGTAACATTTTTTTTCCTGTATTTATTTCCAAAGCAAAATATCATAAATTGAATAGCAGACTTAACATTAAAGGAGAGCAGCTGTCTCCATTTGCTGCAATGAGAGCAGAATAAGGAAAAGTATAGAAAATCTAAAACTGTCTTGCTTTAAATGTTTGTCCTTATGTCTCAGTAGATTCGTGATTTATTTTTTTTTAAACTTTTACAGGGTTTATGAAACACTAAAGTATGTGCTATAATAAGTATGAACCTCTTGAAATATGCTTTTGTATATTCTGTGATTTTATTTAAAACTTCAAATTTTATTGTGCAGTTTTACATTTACTTATTTATGGTGAATTGCTTTTACCCTTGTACAGATAAGGAATAGTCCTGAAACAGCAGTCTCTGTAGGAGAAGAGAAAGAGACCCCAGCTGCAACTGTTACCAAAAAAGTGAGTTTATTCAGGTTTGGGGGAGGAAAAAGTAGCCTAAAAAAGTCCTGGTTAAACTGTTTCAGGCTTGCATGATAGTCATACAACAATAGAGGAATAATTGTCACTTCCTACTGGTTTTATTTAGTGTGATGTCTTGAAAACATTTCATCTTGTGTAGCAGGCAGGTTGTTGAACAATATTTTGGATCTCCATTGATGAATTATATAGAATTCTGGCTGTCTCTGCCTTAAGCTTTAAGAAACCACTGAATGGTAACAGGAGGTGACATAAGTGTTTTCCATCCTTGCAAGTCTTTAAAATTTAATATGTTTCTCTCTGTCTGCATTGCCCAGGAAGATCCATTTGATGCTGAGTCTCATCCCTTGCCTGATCTAGTTTCTGAAGCCAGCTTAGAGTTCTTCCAGTCTGACCCTTTTGTTGGCAGTAAGTAAATATTTCTCTCCAAGTGCTTATTTGCAGAAACAGATCTTGTGTGAATGCATCAGACTCATCTTCACCTTGAGACTGCTCTTTATAGGATAAATCTGAGGATGTGTGGATGACAGGAGCCTGAAGCCAATAGCATTACAGAAATAGAAGTGATAGAAATGAGAATTCTGGGGTGTTTCTCCTTCCTTCAGCTGGACTTCCTCATGAGCTCTGAAAATGTCTCCTTTCCCTCATTGCTCCTCCTGAGGACTTCTCTTCCCCATCCCCTCCGTGCCTCTGCCCTGGTGGCATTTTGGCTGTAAAGGTGTGGGCAGGCTTGTGGTGTCACTGATCTGACTGACAGCCCCAGTGCACAAAGAGGTCAGCAGAGGGTTCTCTGGGCTCTGCTCTGGGGAGGGTGTGGGTGGTTCAGAATGAATGGCTGTGGCCTACTTCTGGGGAGTTTGGCTCTCAGAACAAGGTAATGTGGAGCTGCACCATCTGTTCATCTTGTGGAAGTGTTGGGCTTTATTTTAAGAACTTGCCATTGACGAATGATGTTGCTCTGCTCTTATTTTTTATGGGAGGAATGATCTGCCTATATGGAACCAATTGGGAAAGGGGAGTTGTTTTAAATTAACTGCTGAAGCAGATGTTTTCAGCCACATTAATATGATTTTACACCCTTTCAGATCAACATGGTCTGATCAATTTAGCTTGTATTGCATTGAAAGGAAAATAAACTAAATTTGTTTCAGATCACTTGGCTTCTGAAAGAATGTCAGTGCAGATTAAATATTTTATGAATAAATTAAACTAATTTAAAGCAGCTTGAATGTTTCTGTGTAGATACTGCTTGATTTTTGTTTATATTGAAGTCTTACAGCACATGACAAGGCCTTTCAGAAGAGAAAAGGTCTGTCTGTTAAGAACCAAACTTTTAGGCTTCGAGCACTCAGTATATTCAGGGGTAGGTACCTCCAGCTAAGAGACAGGGTATCTCTCAGATGAACATGAGAAAGTAGAAATGAGCTGGGATCATGCATCCAGTACTGAAGTGAGCACTTAGGAGCTGCCATCCACAGTGTGTGTGACAATTAAACAAACCTGGGACTCATCTCAGTAGCTGGCCTGGATTACTGCAGTGGTAATACTGCAGAATGTGGGGGTTTGTGGACAACAGCCAACGGAAATGCAGCTGATGGCTGATTCTCTGTGTGTTTCATGATGGTAATAAGCTCTTTAATGAATATTTGCTTTTCTTTTGAATAGGTGATCCCTTCAAAGATGACCCTTTTGGAAAAATTGGTAAGTAACTTTATAACTTATAATGTGTTTGTTTTTCTAAATGGTTCTTACTAGTGGGGAAAATTGTCACCACTTTCAGAGAAAAAAAGTAGGTGGAAATGCCACAAAAAGTCATGATATAATATATGTGACATTAGCACCTGGCCACTTGTGTAAAAGCTTCTCTCTTAAAAAGAGAAGTCCTTTGCCAGTGAATTTTGCTCTTGTTGGACGTTCCTTAGCTGGGATTTAAGTGTGTGAAGGTCCCAAACACTTGCTGCCTGTTTTATTTGCAAAGTAGTAGGATTGTGCTCTTTTAAAGGCTCTTAACATACCAACTTCCTTTAGAGTCAAGTATTGAACAGGTGGGAAGTCTCTGTTTAGATCAGCTGTATAGGCAATGTCATTGGATTTTTTGCTTTGTCCTGAGTGAAGTTACTGGTGGCAAAAAAGCCAAATAACCAGTGGGAAAGCAATAGTAAAATAGGGTTGAGCACCAAGTGCCAAATAAGAAACATCCATTGGGCTTGGGAAGTGCAGGAGAGGAGGGCAGGAGAGTCCTTAGGAGCATTAGGTTTTGTAAGATGCTTCATTTTTAGGGGCTTGGTTTTAGAACCTATTTGCTGAGATTATTCTGGAACTGCTGTTTCCATGATGTGCAGAAAACATTGCCTTGTCTGATGTTTTGAATCACAGAACACAAATTATTCACAGGCGAATTTCCTACTTCAAAGGTCCTCGGGCTTAAATGTGTCACTTTGCAGCAGTATGAAAAAAAGGTGATACATTGTTTAGTTTTTAAGATAACAGTTAAGTAAAGCAAGCAGAAATATTAGGGAGATGTTTACTTTTCAGATCCCTTTGGTGGTGATCCCTTCAAAGGCTCAGACCCTTTTGCAGCTGACTCTTTCTTCAAACAATCCTCCACCGACCCCTTTGTGACTGCTGGCACTGATCCATTTAGTTCTGCAGACAACAGTAATAATACCACAGTAAGTCTGGTGTCACACCTTTTACTGCTTTCTCTCTGTGATTTGGACAAAATTACCTGTTTTGTACATCTAGACATGCTGTAAAAAATTGATATTCAGAAATCATATAAAGGTTACCTCTGATCCCCCGGCTCTGTCTTGTCTTTTTGTGTCCTGTTTTCCAGAAGTAGTCACAGATGCAATAGAAGTAAAAATAAAAACATTTTTAAAATATTTAATTGTGGATCTTCATTGCTCCACAGCTAAGAGCATTTGACAGTAATGACTTAAGCTCTGTCATTATTTAACAATGACTTAAGCTCTGTTAAGCTTTATAGCTCTCCAACAACTCTATTAGTTGGTGGAACATAATAAATGGAAAGAAAGTCAGGATCAACCTCACCAGGTTATGCTCAGACACTTGATTTTTGCCTCCACATGCTATAAGATCAAGAACTATGTGCTGTATTTTATCTGAAATCTGATGTGGTATATGGGGTTTCCCCTCAGAAAAGTCAGATTTTTCTGTAAGTGTATGTTTAGGTTTTGGTGTGATTTGGTTTTTTTAAATAAGAATCACCAAAGGTCCCTTGTAATGTGGAGATGCCTACTGAATGTATCTCTTTCAGAAGTCCTTCAGTCCAGCTTTTAGCTCACATTATAAATGAGCAGTGACTGAATACTCTTGAGCCTTTAATAAGGTAGAGTTGGACATAAAACTCTCTCTGGTATAGACTAGAACTTGTTGGATATGTAATATTTAAAGCTGATAGACAAACAATTTAAGCAGCTGAAATTCTTCATGCATTAGCTTTGTCTCCATTCTTTTGCCATCTCCTTTCCTTTCAGTGCTGTTTCTGTTCATGCCTCACTTCCAGCTTTGTGTAAAACATAAAACATGCATAGACATATATAAAGCTCAGATACATGTGGATTAAGAAGCAAGTTAAGTGGCTGTAGAGTGTGCCTGGGATAGACCCACAGCAGCCAAGAGTGAGAAATCAATGCACCTGGCAGTGGTGGTGCTGCCCTTGCCCATGGTGTGCACATTGTGCAGATCTCAAGGTCCTGTTACACACCACAGGAAAAAAAAAGTTAGATTTCTACAGTTTGTAGTACTCAGCACACTATCCTTTTCAAAGTCTTGATGTTCTAATCAGCTCTTGGTCTTATTACAGTCCTAAGGAACGAAAAACCAGGGAGGTCAGAGCTGTGGTGTGGGATTAGCAATGGATTCTTGAGATCTGTACTTCAGAACTGAAGTTATGCATTCATCCTAAATGCTTTACCACACCTCTCTGGAGTGCTGAAATCTTAGATCTCCTTGAAGATGGCTCTGGTAGTAGAAATCTGAGACCAAAATGAGCAGTAGATATTGTTGACTGTTGCATTAGCTGTTACCAAGTATGTTGCACATATTGTACCTTGTTTCTATCCTTTCAAAGTATTAATCAAAACAGAGAGGAAGAGTTTCTGTTAATAGGCTTGTTTACTGGTGCTGATAAAAGCTATTTTCAGAATGTGTTATCTTACAACTTCTAAACTAAAATAAATGGTGACTGTATTCTTAGATTGAAGAATCTTTTAAGCTGAAAACAAATTTCCCTCCAAAGGAATTTTTTATTTTAGACAGAGATATCAAAGAAGAATGACCCTTTTGCTCCTGGTGGAACCACTGTCACTACATCAAATGATCTAGGTAAAAGTAGATTGTACATATCAAAGCTTGGGTTTTATTTGTGCTTTTGCTTGCTTTTGTTTCTAGTCTTTTAACTGAATTTGCAACAGAGCATTATAGGGATTTCTCATGTGTTCTGAATTTTCCCAAAAAGTGTGACATAAGGTGCCTGTTTTCAGGGGGCATGTTTATAACTCAAAATTGACTCTATCTGTGGTGTGTGTCACTGAACACTGATTCCACAAAAACTGTTCCTCTGCTTTACTAAAACTGGGGCAGTTCCTGATCTAAGTGTTTGGGCTGTTTGCATGGTCTGTACTGCTTCCCATTAGGGTTGTTTTCAGGGATTTCATGTTACTGTGTAAGTGACATCAGGATAGTTCTGCAGCACAAGAGTAGATGTGGAATACAGTGACTCCTCCATTGAAATTTTTTACTGCTCAAGTTTGCTCTTTCTGTGACCCTCTCTCATCTGAGGGCTAAAGATGTTTTAGGGAAGGTTCTTAACTCCTATTTTCCTAAACTGCACTGACAAGTGATAATTCAAAACAGGAGTCTATGTGTGATTTTGTATTGCAAACATGTTCATTTTAGTTCTAGGGCAAAAATGGTGTTTTTTAGAGATGCAGAAGTGAGTATGGCACTTCCTGCTCTACTATACAGTAGCAGCTTTACATATTTTAGGCACATGAGAATGAAAAGGTACTGTTGAATTAGACTGGGATGATATGAGGTTCAGGTACTTGATTTCACAAGGGGGTCTGCAGTCAGAAAAGAGCTCTGTTTCATATTTGTATATATATACACACATAAATTTTTATATATATATGTCTGTATATGTATGGGTGTATACACACAAAAAACACCTCTGTGTGTATACATACATGTATCTCAGTAGAACATTTCCAGTAGTATGCTTATTTGATACTTTCAGTGGAATTTAATATTTTTTTATAAAGGAAAACTTACCAGTATTTCTTTTGAATTATTTCTTGTTCAGGACATCTATTGTTCCTAATTGGAAGTTGACACTTAGAGTTTTTGAAAAAGTTACTTAATAAATTGAAGCACTCACCACATAAAATACCTCACTTGAATTACTTTAAGTTGCAAAATATGTAGTAGTTGCTATTTAGTAGTAATAGTAGTGGGAATTTTTCTTTTCAGTCTTTTATATTTAAGTTTTAATCTTATTCTTGGCTTGTATTGTGTATTTAGCTACAGACCCCTTTGCCTCCCTGTTTGGAAGTGAATCCTTTGAAGGTGGCTTTGCTGACTTCAGCACGCTGTCCAAGGTAATGTGGAGCTGCTGCTGCTCACAGAAAATGCATGAAACTGCAGTGACAAGGCAAAGCTTACTCAGTTTCATTACAGTTTTGCCACTACTAAACATTTATAATGGCTGATTTGCTTGAAAGAGGTCTTGATAGCAAATTGTCCTGAAATTCTGTGAAGAATGCAATGTAATCTTTTTGGCTTGATAAGTATTTTCTCTCTATTTCCAGTGATGCTATAATTTATTTATTTATTTGTGAATTTGCTGATTTTAGCAGCAAAAGTATTACTTTTGCATGTTTAACTGCTTTCAACTTTATAGTGTTATACACAGTAACCATTCCTGATTTTTCTTTCTGTTCAATCTTCTGGAGTATGTGGATATTTGTAAAAACAAACAAAAGTATTTTCTTTAGCCTTAGTCCAGACTTTTAGTTCTGATTTAATACTGTAATATTGAAGAGAATGTCTGGTAGCACTGCACTGAAAATGTGTGTGTTGTTGTTTTGTTTTTTGAAGGCCAACAATGAGGATCCCTTTACCTCTTCCACATCAGGCTCTGTCAGCAGTGTCACCATAACTAAAAACTTGTTTGAGGAAGCACCAGCTAAAAATGAGGATGTTCCTCCTGCACTGCCCCCTAAGACAGGAACTCCCACCAGACCCTGTCCTCCACCACCTGGTAAGAGCTGACACTGAGATGTGCTCACAATCAGCTGCTTCGCGTTGGCAGAGGGACAGGAATCATGAGGGGAGGGTAAAGGGTCTCAATTTAAAATAAACGAGCAAGATGTGAAACAAGTCCATTCCTGATTGTTTCCTCAAAGTTTTGCATGGTGTTTGGGATTGGAGTTTGAAGACACAAAGGATTTAGAAAACAGGAAAAAAGACTTGTTACAAGTGTGTGCAAGAACACAGCATAGCTGCGAGTTAAATGGTTGCTAATGTGCTACACTGTGAATCTTGAATTAAATTATGCTTAAAGTGAGAATTTGGTGTGCTTTATACATTGGAAACACAGATGGGTTTAATGGAAAATGAATTAAATAGGGTTAAAGAACTGGCTTAGATTTTCAGGTTAACTTTTTCTAGGTGGCCTTTCCAGAGGTCTGTAGCAGTAACAGTAATAAAGCCAAGTTCCCTGGGCTGTTTTCTCCTCAGTGATAGAGGAGTTTGTGGGATGTTCCATGGCACAAACCACCCTGCTTTCCAGAAAAGGTCATGATTATCATGCATAACAGCACCTTCTTGTGCTTGCAGCAAGGCCATATTACAACAGGCTCCTCGCTCTCAATTTGGTTTTGCAAACATAGTAGAATATATATCTAGTATTCTTTTAAAAATTTCTGTCCTCTGTTTCATTGTCTTTAAAAATTCTACTGCATCATTTGTTTCACTATTACACTAAGGGGATGAGTTTTAAGGTGTTTTGAGAAACTGGCATGAAAGTTAAACGTGTATTCATCTTTTCCTCAAAAGAAGGGGAGCACAGTAGATACAGGAGTGCTCATACTGAAGTTTAAACTCAGCTGTTTGATTTTTAATGTTGGTGTGAGATCTGGTTCATGCTAATACCTTGCAATTTCCATTGTAAATAATATTAAAACAGCTGACATGGCAAGTGGTGATAATTTGAATGTTTGATGTTGGTCCTTATTTAAACATAAAAAGGGTTTCTGACTTGATTCTATGGGAGTGGCTGTGACATGGTGCACTTTTGGAAGGCAAGCTTCTAGGGGTGGAGCAGCAGCTTCCTCAGCAGCAGATAATTGGGAAAAAAATAGGTGGTTTTGATATGCACACTAAAAATGTGATTATTTTGATAACCATTCCCAATTAATTATTTTCCTAATGGAAATAAAATCTGTTTATTTAAATGTAATTATTTCTATTTACTTCCTGGGTTTGATTTGAAACAGTGGAATGCTTTTTCAAAGAAATACCCCAAAATCTTTCTTGTAGTTCTTCTCTCTACTGGAAAAAGTGTAGAAGGGCTACTGCCTCTGAATTCTGTTGCTTCTCTAGATACTGATAAACATTCCCATTGTTTTGATTTCGGGGAAGATTCGGTGATTGTGTATTTTGTATTCTTACAGCTATTAACCCTTCCCAGGCAGAAATAAAACTCCCTGGTTGTCATTTGGAGATGCTTCTCCTCCATTTTTCAAGAAATAGGCAGGCATTATTTGTGAATAACAGAACTGTAAAATCATAGAATGGTTTGGGCTATAGGGGACCTTAAAGATCATTCAGTTCCAAGCCCCTGCCACAGGTAGGTTCACCTTTCTCCAGAGCAGGTGGCTCAAAGTCCCATCCAGGCTGGCCTTGAACACTTCCAGGGATGGGGCAGCAGAGTGATACATGGATAGAACATCATCAGTGAGAGAGATAGCAGGGTTAGCTGGGAAGTGTCTAAGTAAATCATATGTTTCCCAGGGGATGTTCTCCAAATCTCTAAATCATTGCCAGATGAGAATCTCTTTTCATCTTATGAAGTAATTTTAGGTCAATTTTCAAAAATTTTATGTGAAATAATAAGCACCTTTGTTCAATTCTGTAGTTTTAATCTGAAATGGAAGCAGAAGCAAGTTCTAAAATACAGCCACTGCAAGTGTGGAACCACTGGTAGCAGAATTCAGGAAACTGCACTGAAACCTCTTGTGTAAACAGTAACCTACAGAGGGAGTGGTGGGGTGAAATTCAGCTCAGCTCTTCTTGGAAGTCATTGGGTTAATGTCCTCAATGCTGTTGAAAGTTGACTGGGGTTAAGCTGAAAAACCCCCAACAGAATAAGTGGGGGTTTGTCCCTGATTCTGTTTATTTTCAACTTCTTAGGCAAGAATTAACAAAGCAGCTCAGCCTGTGATTGCTTGTTATCATACTCCTTGTTTTAAACTGCAGAAATTCCTGGTCTTAGCATAGGGAGAAAACTTTTTGAAAACTTATAAATGTAATGTATTTCTGCTCTCTGAATAAAATTGTGCTAACTTGATCCAAAGAAATAATAAAAGAGCCTTGCTGGAATGATCAAAGAACAGCTGATAATCAGAAAACAATACTGTGCTGATAGAAAAGGTGCTCAAAACTGTTAGAAATTCTCTTTCCAAAACAGTTAATTATATATAACTGTTCCTGACTCATTAACATACATGTGTTCCTTTTTACCTGATTACCCTTTCAGAAAGTGTGGGCTGTACCCTCATTTTTTAAATTGGAACCCTTCCCCTGAAACTACAGCTCCACTAGTTTGTGGGAAGAGGTTGCATTCTAAGTAGCTTTTGAATGGGGTTTTTTTTTACTAGTTGTGGCATGTTATTACCTGCTATCTGAAATTCATTTTAAATTCATTTTAATCTAAGGGAAAAGACCTATCAATCAAATAGACTCTTCAGATTCCTTTAAGTCGAGCGACCCATTTCAGCCTTTCCCCACCCCAGACATTCCCAAAGAACAAGAAGCAGATCTATTCTGTGATCCATTTGCTCCCACCAGCATCAGTAAAGAGGCTGACCCCAACAATTTTGCAAACTTCAGTACTGTGAGTAAACACTTTTTACATTTGTTTCAGTATAACAGCAGCTTTGAAATGTTCACACTGAAGTCTTCAGTCTAATTTAAATTATTAAAACATATCCCATGTACACAAGGGATATTGCTTCCAGTTAAAACAGTGTTTACATTTAGTTTACAGCTGAGGCTGTCCTAAAACAAAATGCTGCAAAATGTTGTAGTTAATGTTTAAATCGCATTGGTTTTATGCCTTTTTTCATACCTTCTAGATTTTAGAGGAGAGGACTTCAAAAATATCTATGTTCTAGGGATTATCCATTTTATCAATGTGTGCAGCAGATTTAAATTACAAATCTATAACAAGCACACTGTTAACTACCCAATTAAAAATAAACCAAAATGTGATTTTAATTTAACTGCCACTGAACTGTTTGGTCGTAATTTTAATGTACTGAAATACTGATAAACAGCCTCATAACAGTGTATGTTAATGAAATATAATTTGATGAGTTTTGAATGGTTAGTAAATTCCAGACTTATGCACAATGAAGTAAAATAGTAAGTGTCTCTTTATAACCAGAATTCATTTCATAGAAGTCGTGGTGTCCAAGCAGTAGAAGCAAATCTAAAGGTTTGTGCATGCCTATATATTATTTTTTTTTCTTTTGAGCTTTTGCAAGTAGAAGTTTTGAAAGGCATCATCTCACTTTCAATCCTGTTAAATGCAATTTGCATTTACAGTATCTTGACCATACTGCTCTCTCTGTTCAGGCCTAATAAGCTACATGCTTGATTGAAGTAAACTAAGGATTGTCAGGCTCTCAAAGTAGACTTGCACTGGGTTGGTGTGTCTTGGAGCATGGTAACTTCTGAAATGTGGTTATCCATCCGTGGCAGCAGTTAGGGAGACTGAGAAGCCACTTTGAGAGGAGTGGCAAAAATGTTCATTGTCTTTGTGAAGGAAATAGTGTTATTTTCCAGCTGCAGTTACTGAAAATACTGAGTGCACCATGGAGAAAACTGAGGTGTTTCTGCTTTTATTTCCCCAAGAAGCAGCTCAGGGCAGAGATCTGGAGTCTCTAACCTCTAACCCTTTCAGTTAATGCTGGGACATCTGTGAGGACACAGGCTTCACCTACCTCTTCATTTTTCTGCATGTTTGCTAGGAAGAAACTTTAGCATAATCTTTTGTGTTTTATTTAAGATAATACCCTTAGCTCTCTCTGATTTATAACCATTGTGCCAGAGGTGTTTAGTTCACAATCAGTTCTCATCAATATCCATGGAAATAATCTGTTCTTTTTTCCCCTCTAATATCATGCTGACCTTTCTCTGTATTACTACCAGCTTTCTAACTCCACAGTTACCCTTATCATTTTGCTGCTTCTTAGCAGCAATATTTGTCATCTGCACATTCAGAAACAGTCAGTCTACAGCTAAATTTTTGCAGTCATTTTCACTGAAAAAGTCATCCCTAATGAAAGCAGAATAAATCAGGACAGCCTACAGTGTGAATAGGAGTGTGCTTTGCAAAATGTTCTCCTGATTTATTCAAAGGTTTTCTTGTATGGACTGGTATTTAACCAAATAAAACTGTATTTAAATTATAGCACTTTCTGCTCAGTAATGTTTTAGAAACTTAATACTGAAATTTGAAACATGGCATATTTCATTAAAATACATCCTTTTGATGGCTTCAGTGCACTTCTTAATTGTTAAACCTTAGACTAATCCAATATAGTCTATTACAACTACAAAACAAGTAATATTTGAAGACTAGAATATGTACAATTATTGAGAAACTAATTTTCCCTTAAACTGACTGTTTGGACAGTAATAATTTTCACTGTATTATTAATCTGTATCATTTTGTCTTTTAAATTTGCAGTATTCTACTGAGGAAGACATGATTGAATGGGCTAAGAGAGAAAGTGAGAGAGAAGAAAAAGAAAGATTGGCAAGACTAAAACAGCAAGAGCAAGAAGACTTGGAACTGGCTATTGCACTCAGTAAATCTGAAATATCAGAAGCATGAAGTCTAGAATAAGATTTATCTGATGTAAACTGTTTTGTCCCTTTTCCTGAGTACCTAACCTATTTAAATGTTAATCAGAAAATGCATATATACAAGAAACTATGAAAGGTTTTAAATTTCTGAAAGTGATGTGAATGTTCCTGCTAAATTTAATCCTTTTGGTTATTGTTTGAATAATTGTTAAGTTTAGCATTCAGTTTCTCTCAAGTTTACAGGAGAGCAAAGTACTTTTCCCAGCTGAAAGCAAATCAGTTTAAAATGCAGTTAGAGAGATTGGGGTTTGACTGTAATCTATCAGCAGTTGGTAATTGAGCATAAAGTGAACACAGCAATTATTCTGTCATGGCTGACTGTCTCCCATCAAGCAGTTAGTCACTGGAAACCTTTTCTTCTTCTGAAGGGGTTTTAGTAATGCCAGAGTTGGAGAGTGCTTTATTTTATATGTATGCGTATAGATTCTTTTTCTCCTCATTGAAGATTTTATGTTGGGTTTAACATAATCTTCATGAAGTCTCCATCAGAAAGAGTATGTCTTTCTGAAACTTTTATTGCTTTTCCTGCATGATCATAGGTTTTAAGACAGACCTGTTATTTTGTTTTATAAAGCAAATTAAACTGAAAATTCATGTGCATTTGCTGTTGGCTAAGGTGACTGTCAAATTGTGAGACCCCACTGCTACTTGAGCCACATTTGCCTGTGAAATATGCAGCTGAACTGGCAACTTAATGAGTTCCATTTGACATAGGATTGAAAATAGAAAGAAAAAACAGGTAGTCTGATTTCTATTTTTTTTAACCACAGTTGTTTTCTGTATATGTAATTTATTGAATGCCAACTGATAGTTGCACCTTAAACTGAATGATTTCTGAATGGTCACTGAGTCAGAGTAGGATTGATAGAATGTTAATGAAAATAACTTATTGTTCATTTTGAATGAATTCTATTTGGAAAATCAGTTTCATTAAAATAATTCCAAAAAACAAGAATCTTGTGCCCTATCTAAGAAAAATGGATGGCAGCAGCATAAACATCTAGAAGGGGTTTTTTTCTTGCACTTTTAACCTGTGGTATTTCTTTTGAGGAAATTGAAGTGTTTCAACACAAAGCACTGGCGCAAAGGGGGAGAACTCAGCCACACTTCAGTATATTTAAGCTCTTCCCATTACCTGTCAATGCTGCTGTTGCACGAGTTTGAGGGTTTTCAATTTTTTAAGAAAAAATGAGTAACCTGACTGGGATGGTTTTTCTTTTGCACTGGGAGATGAGCATTTGAACACCTGCTCAAAAAAAAGTAACTTAAAATTTTGCAAGTATTAAATAGTTATAACTTATCTTATACATCTTTGTAATGAGTGTACACTAATCTTGCAAATCATATGCTTAACTGGATTACATAGTTTCTTATCTTTTGTTAAAAATGTATACTCAGTGGACCAACACAATATTATATGTATATATTATATATATATTCCTGCTTTCCTTTATGGGATTTAAAGTTTTGAGTCATTTGATGTTACATTTCATGTTACTGACTCTGACTATAGGACTTTTACTCAGACTACCAACAAACCACTGCTGTGAGCTAAATGGCATTACTTTATGAAGTTTTAACTGTTTGTTTTGTTGGTTTTTTTTTTAAACAACTTGTTCAGGTGGGATTAGCCTCTATTTATAGAGTTCCCTTTTGTTTAAAAATTCTAACAATAGCCTGTAATTATGAAGAAATAAAGTTTAAGTACATAAATGTGAACTGTTTGCCTGTTTTTTCAAGAGGGTGCTGTGAGATGTGAGGCATTGTGTGAATTTAATTCAGTGTGAGGTGTCCTGACTGAAGCCTGGTGTGTGTGGCCTTTGCCACCTTTCACACCTGCCATGGGTCACCTTCACAGGAACAGGATCCAGTGGCAGAATTGTGTTGTCTTGTGTTATTTCCCCAGTAACTTCTCAACACTTTCATTTACCTACCTAAGTTTTAATTGGCTGTTTCAGAATTTGAATATTTACTAAATTATGACTTCAGTATTGGAGTGTTTCAATTGTGCTTTAGCCTGAATCTTCTAAGTCATTGTGTGCAGGGATGTGCAAACTCATGGTTTTGTGTTTGCAATACTGACAGAATGGTAATTTAGATTAAACCAGATTTAGATAACAGAGGGTAAGGTTGGGAAAGTAACACATATGTTCAAAATATTGGCAACCAAAGTCCTGTTTTCTTCTTATGGAATTCTATATCATGTAATTGAATACTCTTGAATTTAATTCTGTTGTTAACCAGAGTGAACATGAAGACTGGCTTTCAGATGAATCCATTTTTTCTTATAAGAAGGAAGAGAACAGTGATTTTCCCTAATCAAAATCTTTTTTGTTTTTTTTTTTTTTTTTTTTTTTTTTTTTTTTTTTTTTTTGTGGTAGGCAGATTGGAGTTTAGTTGCTTATGTTAGCGTTACTGAACTCTTGAATTCTCTGCAGAATTGTGTTTGCAGGGACCTCCAAGACTTAAATTAGAAAAGGCACAGAAGTAAAGAGGAAGGGAGGGAAGACAGCATAATGTTATCCCAGAAAAGGTGGGAAGGAACTTGTAATTGCTCAGCTGACAAGCCATCAGTCAGTAATATCCTGAAACAGAAGTCATTTTTATCCACAAGCTCTTTAAAGAAACGAGGAGTAGCAAAACACACATCAATAACAGAGCTGCATTCCCATTCCTTGCTCAGAATACTTCAGAATTCCTGTGGTGCCAAAATGGAGACATCTGGAGCTGCCTGGACTTTAGATATTAACTGAAAACAAAGAGCATTAGTTTTTAGAGCAGGTGATAGAGGGGGGAAAATGCTGCATTGTTTGGATGTGTGTTCAGGAGGTCAGGATGTTGTTTCTAGTTATCTCTTGCTGATTTAATAAGTGAGTATGGACAAACCACTTAATGCGAAGCCATTTCCTGTTGTGTAAGTGATAACAGGTCTCACAGTTGTTACATAACTGCTCTAATCTGGAAACACAACCTTGAGCAGAGTAAAAGGAATTTTATCCCATTTTACTTTTGTAACCTGTAGATAGGATCAAAGTTATGAGGTGTTTTCTCTGTTGGTGTAAGCAGCCAGTTGCAGTCCTATACAGGACTATACAAATAACTGGAAATAAATAAAGTATTTAACAGAAGTACTGTTTTATACAAGATGTTTGAGGGTTTATTTTGCTAGTAATACAGGGAGAAATTCTTGCTTTTGACTTCAGAGGTCTGTCCTGGCCAAGAGATCCTGTAACACTGCAAGTTGCCAGCTCTCTCAGGTTTGCATGTGCCAGCTGTCTCTGATCCACACAGACTGATTCTCCTGTGTGGCCAGAATTACTGTTTATTCTCTTGAGACTAGCACTGAAATGTTTGTATTCAAAGCCAGAAGATCTTTAGGATGGTTTTCCATAGAATGCAGTCTCTCCTGAGATGCTACATGAACAGGTGTGGTCACTTACAAAGAAAAAAGTCATTTTAAAAGACTTGGTGGGTTTTTAGGTAAAATCCTTGTAGATTTTTTTTAATACTTACTGAAGCTCTGCTGAGACCTCCTTATTTTTAAAATTAGAATCCTTGAGTTCCAGACAGTTCTGAGGATTTTGGAGTGTGAATCTCATTCTGGGCCCACATTCAGCAATAATTTTTACTGAATAAATAGTTCAGTTGAAGCTCAAATCGCTGACCCTGAATCCTGAAAAAGGTAAAGTACTTGTTGAATGTTAAACTCATGTATTTAAATTCTCTAATTTTCTTTAATATGCTATCCATTTAACTTAAAATATTTATTTTATTTTACTGTCAGATATTAAAAGCAGAGCTGTTCTCAAATATACGATACTATTAATTAACAAAACATACAATACTATTAATACTACTAATACAACATCTAATTCTAAAAGTTGTAAAAAGCAATTTAGAGTATATTTTGGTGATTTTATTAATAAAAATGTTGTTTAAGTTAGCTGTGACTGGCTACTGACAATGGGCTGAAGTGCAGAACGGCACAGGAGGTCTGGCTTCATGGTGAACGCTGGGAGCTGGAATGTATGAGCCTCACAATCCAGAAAATGGAATGTATGTAAACAGGTGTTTTATTCTGGAAAACGTGGGCTTGCATTTGTACCAAAGCAGCTCTTTTGGCAAAGAAAGCACGGGAAGGTGCTTGTCACAACTCTTTTTGCTATCCCTCACTGAGCCAAAACGCTTGATTTAGTGGAGACAATCATGACTTGTTGGCTGGTGTCAGAAGAGGGAATCATCCCTCAGTCTCTGGATGTCTGCCTCGGCTCTGGGAGCAGCTGCACCCCGAGCGCTGGAGCGTGAGCCCGTCCTGCCACCCACCCCTTGTTCCTCACCTCACGAGCCACATTGTCGGTGTGCAGCTAATAAATTCCTTCTTTTTTTAACCTTATACACCCACTGTTCCCGTTAATGTGCCCATTGTTTCTTTATGTCAACCCAGTCCTTCTGTTTGTCCTGCCACTCCCTCGGCCGCGTATACCTTTGCCTTCCTTTGCCTTGTTCATTTCCTTGCACAGGCTCCTTTCTTTTGTTAATCTCTTCTGAACTGTTATCCCCGTAACCCTGAAGCTGCGTGATTGATACGACTATAACATAAATAATGGCCAAAATAATGCAAATTTTTTCAGTATTGCATATTCTATTTGCAATTTCAGTGGGTTTGGTTTTCTTTAAGGGAAGAGGCAAGTTAAAATTGTAAATATTTATTTTGTTTATTAATTTTATGTTAATGAACAAATGAAAGAATTTAATTAGTTAAGTCTAATTATTTTTGTGATTTAGTCATAACTTGGTCCCTCTGATGTCTGAGCCCTGTGGGGTGTTACCCCTGTGCTACAACTCGCTGGGGGTAGACAGCTGCACCCTGGCAAACCCTGCCTTGGCAGCAGCTGCAGAGTGCAGCTAATTGAAAACCTGGCGAAATATGAATTATGTTTTCCTCATGCTTCTTCTCGAGAGGAATTAACGACTCTCAATTCCAGCACACGCAAGCGATGCCCGCGTTCCTCTGGGCCGTTCCCGGTGCAGAGCGACACGCCCGGGTCCCGCCCGAGCGCTGCGGTGGGACCGTAACCCCGGGGCAGCACCGCGTTCCCCCGGTGCCCTCCCATCCCCATTACCATCCCATCCCATCCCATCCCCGCCGCCGGCGGAGGGCGGGCGCTGCCGCAGCCGCTCACCTGCGGGGGCGGCCCCTCCGCCCGGCCCGGCCCGGCCCGGCCCTGCCCGAACATGCGCCGAGGCTCCGGCTGCCGCCGCTCCACGCACACCATGCGAGCGGGCTGCGGCGGCCGCCGGGGAGCAGCAGTAGCAGCAGCAGCGCCAGCCGAGCCCGCCGCCCGCCCGCCTTGCCCTCAGCCGCTGCCCGTCGCGACGCCTCCATGGACGCCCAGCCGGCCGGCAGCGCCGGTGCTCGGTACGAGGCTGGGGCGGGCCGGGGGGCCGGGCCGGGGGTCGCCAGGGACAGCGCCGCCTCATCGGGCTCTGGGGGTGCTCCGGCCCGGGCGGGAGGAGCGGCCGGAGCGGAGGGTCCGGCCGCGGGACGGTGTGAGGGGTGTGAGGGCGTGGGGTTCTGGGCGCTGCGGCCCCTGAGGGCAGGTCGGGCCCCCGGGCCCCTGCTCGGGGCTGGGGCCGGAGCCGCCTGCGGCCCGTGGGCAAGGGCTGCCCAGGCCGGGACCGACAGGGCCACCCCACGGACCGCTCCGGCCACCGGGCTGACCCCGCTGTGCCCACCTGTGCCGGCTGAGCAGGCACAAACTCGTTCTTGCACTTTGAGGGGGTTTTCTTTTTTCTTAGACAAGAGCATTAGCTTGAGCTAATTACATACCTGCGCAGCAGCCCTTCAGTAGTTATATGCAAATTGCCTTTGGGCTTCAAAGGGTTGCTGAAGAGCGTGTCATGTCTGTGGAAGACCAGGTCCTTTTGCTTGAGCTCCTGTTTGTGCAGCTTGCAACACACCGTGACAGCTGTTCTTTACCCTGTAACTCAGTACCCTCAAGAGGGAGCTGCAGGTGGATAACTTTCTCCATTCCAGGTGTGCACTCCCACTGCCCCTAAAATACATAAACTTCCATTGTGTGCGTGTGAGAGTTGTTTCTTCAAAGCTGAATCAGTCTGCAAATAACATTCTTCCCCCATGATGACGGTGTGTTAAATTGTAGACATGGCTGCGTTAAAGGTCGGCTTGTGGATTCTGTATTTGACATAAGACATTTATAATCATCTGTGCAGGAGCAGAAGCTTTTAAAAGTGCATTTGTTGGAGAAGTTTGCTGCTTAGAAGAGTGGTAATGGCTCTGTTCGCGGCTCTTCATCAGGTGTTTGGAGCAGTGGTGTGCTCTCTCTCTGGCTGCACACTTTCCCTTTATCTTAAAGTTGAAAACAGCAAACATTTACCTGAGACTTTACTTCTGCTGAAGAAACCATGATGGGAAAAACCATTTCCTGAACTTTAGATTATAGAAGCTGTACAATAGTGCTCTTTTTTGGTGGCATTGATATTAATGTTAGAGTTATTACAGAGATCAAAAGAGGTGGTCTAGTGGCATTTAAAGCAGCAAAGTCCTGTGGGATTTAAAAATCTAGAGTGCTACACTTGCTAATGATCAAAAATGACCTGTCTATTAGTATTTATATATATAACCCCTCCTGGAAGTGCTCAGGGTCTGGTTGGATGGGGCTCTGAGCAACTTTGTGTAGTGGAAGGTGTGCCTGCCCCCAGCACAGGTATGGAATGAGATAATGTTCAAAGTCCTTTCCAGCCCTGTGAATTCTATGATTCTGTAGTTTTTAAGAGTTTTATATAATTTTTTTCCATGCTCCATAATTCTTTAACAGATGGCCCAGCAATTTAAAAAGTATTTTTTAACTCCAGGCTGGAGAGGTGGGCTGTGTGTTTGTAATAATGATGTTAAATGATACCGTAGGTGCTGTGTTTGCACTGACAGTAGCAGCAGGCTGAGGGACTGCAGTTGCATTGTGCTTCAGGAAGTTCTGAGCGTGGGGAACAATGTGTGCAGAAATATTTAGAAGCAGGAGGGAGCTGGGTGAATTTTCCAGGTGGGGCAGGTTGTCCCCAAAGTCTGTGTTACTGAAGCTGCTGGAGCTCTCGGTGCTGGCTCCTCATCGCCTTTCTGGAGCTCCATCTGCTGGAACCAGCTCTCCCATTCCAGGGTGACACTGCTCTGGGATCTAAAGGGATTCAGGTGTTTGCAGTACTGTGCTACAAAGTGTTGAAAAGATCTATCAGGATTTTGGCTAGTTTGTGGGAAAAGATTACTATTTCCTTATTGTAGCCCACATTTTACTTAAATCGCTCCTTTAAATTCCCAGTGAAGCTCCCAGACAGTGTTTCCACAGATCTGAATTTGTGGTTTCTTTAGGTATCATGTGTGTTTTGGGAATAGATTATCAGATCATCGTTGGAGGAAAAATGATCTAGTGGAATGATTGGAACTGAAAAGTAAACAGATATTTGAGCAGGGATGATGAAAAATGACACCTCCCATTTTAGAGATTTTCAGCTGTTGTCTTCAACTTGATAATAAAACTTTGAGTCATCTGTTGTGAAAAAGCAATTGTGAGAAGAAAAGTCTCCATCTAAGGATGGTCATTCAGATACACTTGACTCAATGGCTGGAGCCTCAGCTGTGTATCAAACAGAATGCAGTACTGAACTTGGATGTCATTTTACATTTCTTTCTGACTAAAATTGCCATCCTGAACTCATGAAATCTTCTCACTGCATCTGCATTAAAACTTACTTTTTACCAATCCTTGTTTCCTGTCAGAACAAAAAAAATTGACAGAAAGATCCCAAGCTAACTGAATCAGAGTTCAACATCAGCCTCACTTGTTTTGGTTTTCTTTGTTTTTTCTCCTCAGGTAGTTTGCTTAGTTGTTTTTGCACTCTGAAATGGAGAGAATAATAACTATTTTCTTCTTGAAACCACTGTGCCAAAGAATAACTCTTCAAAAAGGCCTTGGCAATGCTGAGTGCCAAGACAACTTTCTACTGAAACTTCTTTTTCTGTTCTTGAGTATTGATTCAGTGGGCACGTTCAGAGAACTGTACAGGTGTATTGAAGTGCCATGCTTGAATTTTTACTTAATTGGAGAGAAGGTGGCATTGTTAGTGATCAAGGTGCTGTGAAGTATGCTTTGCAGGTGACTTGTGAAGAATAAACTCAGGCTGTTGGAAGCTCTCAGGGAAACATAATCTGTAATGTCACAAAGCAATGATTACAGGCAAAGCAGCAACCCCTATTTGCTCAGGTATTTTGTGTCATTCCTACATATTATTTCTATGGGACCATAAGATACTGTTCAGTAGTGGAATGATTTTAAAAAGCATTTTTTAGAGTTGCAACAAAACATGTTACAGAGTAATTTATTTTGAAAAGACTTTGCTTAGATTTAATAAAAAACAAAGAAACAAACACAATCAAATGAAATAAAACCAAACAAAGAAGCATTTCAACTCACATGAAGTACTGCAGGAAAATGCTTTTTGGGCTAGAATGTGTATTTCATCCCTTCTATGTTGGTCACCACATTGAAGTCTGAAAGAAGTGAAGTGTAAGCATAAACAAGTACAAACCAGACACAGCAGAGTGAGTTTGCATTTTGTTCATGCTTTGTTTGTTTGCTGGGTACCTAATTGTGCTCAGTACCATTGCATGGTAGTGGGCTAGTGCAGCTCTTGCTGATTTTTTTTTTCTCATTAATTTTAGTGAGATGAGGATTAGACCTTTAAAAATTGAGAATAACTATGTCAGAAGTGTAGGTGGACCAGAGGCAGGAAAACTGAAAAGTCAGAGGACTTGGAAAAAAGAGCAAGTGGGTATTATAAGGTTCTTTAAATGATAACAATCACACATGCCCTTCAAAGTGACAAAGATTGTAGATCATCTGAATTTAAAAATAAGAGCTATTAATGCTTGCTAAACATTACTGTGGTGTGATTGATGATGAAAATTTACTCCTAATTGCAGCAATACTGTTAATTTCTGTAATTCTGAATGTATTTGTTTAATTTCAATGTTGATCCTGTGTGAGGTAACTTTTTCTTTGTACATTTCAATAGATCAGTGCTGTTGCAGGACTTTGGGCTTATTTTTGTAATATTCCAGACTGGATTGTGTCTTTTTATATATTTTCATTCTGTCTGATGCAGGCAGTTCTGCTGCCTGGGAGTGCTCACCCACAGTGGTGCATTTCACCCTCTGAGCAGTCATGGCAGCACAACAAGGAAAGGGAACACAGAAATGACACCACTACATTTTATTTGTCTGAACAAACCTATCTTAATGAATTTATTGCACTGTTTGCCCATTCAAATACAGGATGAGAACTGTGAGCCTAATGCAAACTAGATCCTGCTTGGTCCAAGTTAAACATGGTGGGACCAAGGGCAGAACACGATTCTCTGCCAATTCCCTGGTCTTTGTGCTGCTCACTGCACTGCTTTGTCACAACCCTTTGATTTGTGAGCTTTTGCTGGAATGGAAGAGCTTTTTTTAAAGACCTTTGACATTGCTGAGGCATCAATAACTCAGTGATTTGAGAGCTGAATTAACTTCAAAAATAAATGGTGTCATACTCCATGTACAACTTGAAATACTATGAATTCCAGAGTTGAATCACTGTTGTGTCTCTGTGCAGAATATTTGGAGAATATGAATATTGAAACCTTTCCAGTTGCTTTGTTGTTGAAGTAATGGCATTTCTGCAGCACTGAGGAGTCTTAGACATGGGCCAGAAAAGTGTTCAGGAACACAGAAAGATAAATGCTGAGGTATTAACAGCTTGGCACATAGAACAGGAAGGGATATGGGAGAATTAATTTTCTTGCATTAACTTATTTGCTTTTGAATTATGAAGATATTTCTGTATTGTCTGAAAACTGAATAGTCACAAATTATTGTGAGAACTGCTTATTTGGTCTTTTCATGCAAGATTATTTCTGATCTCATGCGGGTTTGGAAATGCTTGCAGAAGAAAAGAATTCTTCCCAAGTGTTGTGCTTTTTGTTCTCTTTGAATGTTGAGATTTTTTTCAGGCTGACAACTTGTAGTGCAGTGTTGCTCAAAGAAGTCAACTATTTAGAAAAGTAATAGTGGATTTAGGAATGATGTGGAAAAGGCTAAAGGAGGTAACCCCAGGTATCTCCTGATGGTCCCTGTGATTATCCAGCACTAGGAGGACAGAAAATGGTGTCATGGCAAGAAGAATTTCCATATTTCTACATCTTTTGTAAAGAGGCAGTGGGAAGGACATCGTGGCGTCAGTGGTGGTGCCATGGGATGTGAACTGCTGAGCCTTTGCACGAAAAGGGCCCAGGGAGGAACTCTTGGGGACACAGCAGGGAATGAAGACCCCCAGCCTTTTCCCTGCATAGACTGTGAGGGGATAAAAGCCTGGGGGTCCCTCTGAGGCACCAGCTCAAGCTGTTATTTTGTTATTGTACCAAGATGAAATAAATTAAAGGACTGGGACATCTGAGACTCTGTTATAGTAAATTTGAGGTGGAGCCTGTCTCACTGTGAGTGTGGGATGTGCAGCTCTGAAGGGGCTTTGGCCCCATCCAGGAGCTCACTGTGACTGCCAGTGGCTCCTGGATGCTCAGACAGGGAACTTTCCTTAACACTGAAACTGAGGCCTTTGAAATGTGCTTTGGGAGGCTCCCACATCTGTGACTGATTGAAGTGTTAGCACTGGTGAAGCTTAAGTGGTGTTTGATTCTTTGTGTTTTATTCTCCTCCTCCAAATGAAGCTACCCATGCATGCAACCTCAGCTGACTTATGCAGATAAGGTAGATTTGGCAGAGAAATGCATCCATATTTTAGGATATGACTGATTTAACTTGCTTTTAATGTTTCACAGTACTGAAGGAGCTCTTGAATTACTATTAAAAGCATTACTACAAAGGCACAAACCTCAGCCTTACCTTTCTTTGTAAAGTTCTGATAATTACTGAGGCTGAGTATTTTAGAATTTTGCACAGTAAAAGGTTCAAGATGCTTTTTTTATTGAAGAAGTCTGTAAAACCCGGTGACAAATCACAAAGCTTATGCACTGCAAACTCATAGTAAGAAACCAGCCAACATCATGCAGACAGTGAAATAAAATTATACATAAATATGGTAACTCCCATGCTCAAAAATCATGTGTCTATGTGTCTCTTTCCTTTTGACAATGGAAAACATTATTTTTTAAGATGCTTTACTGTTCATTAGTATTCCAGATTTTAGTTTTGCTTATTTTTGCTTATTCATTTTGTTTGGTACTGCTGTTGACATAGAAGGGATCTGGTGCTTAAGTAGAAGGGGCATTGCCTGGGATATTCCAAGGAGCTGGAGACAGTGGGGATGCAGCAGAGTAAGGAGAGCAGCTCTTGCTGCAACTCCCAGGATGTGCTATGGTTGTGATTTGTGAAGCAACCCCTCTCGTGCTCCCTGGGGCAGAGAACAACGATTTCATGAATAACAAAACCACAAGAAGAACCATATGACTGTCCTTGCAAAACCTGCTGCCCAAAAGCGAGAAAGGAAAGAACCTTGTAAAACCAGCCGGGAAATGGCCTAAATGTGGAAATATTTCAGATCTGAGGTTCTTACAGTTGTTTTCTTTACTTAAAAAAAAGCATACATCTATGTGGGGAGGGAGAGGTTGCATACTGAAGGTTGTCTGAGCATACAGTTTTTTCTAGAGAAGTGGTATTCAAATAAATCCTGCCAAATCAAGTCTTGAAGAACTTGGCAGAGACAGCCAGAGCCTTCACCATACAGGGCTTTAAGGACTATTTGGAGAATACAGTTTTAATTAGAAATTGTACAAACATCTAGTGAGAATGATGAAAAACCTTTTCAGAGTAGCCCGTGATCCTGCCATGGAACCAGCCAGTTAATTTTAGGTTGTAACCAGTAGTTATTGCCAGCTAGGGAAAAAAACCCAGTAATATATTTTATCTCCTGCTGTGGCCCAGGTACACAATGCTGTTAGGAGCATGTAATGGAGTCATTATTGGGACAGCCTGTGGATCTATTACAGTAATTTTTGTACCAAATGCAGCACAGGCTTTTCTGTACAGGATGCCATAAAACCAGCAAGAGATTTAATCATGTATATTAATGGCTTCAGAGTGTCTTCCTGGAATTGTCCTTTGCTAGTTTATCATTTTTGGGTCTTCCTTCTGCAGTGTATGTCTTCATTATTGGTACTGCTTTGGGTAATCTAGCAAACAGATAATTTCTGCCATTAGATGCTCTTGGAGAAACTAATTTATGTAAGTAGATCATGGCTGATCAACTTCCACAGTCCGGCTCTTGTAATGAGTGGAAGGACTGGTACTGCTGCTTGTAGTTGTGTACAGGGCTGGTACAGCTGATGTGCCAGCAAAGCCATTCAGGGGAATTCACTGGTGCATTTTGGGAAAAATCAGCCAGATGCACTCACTCCACTGATTAAATTGTTAGTGCCAAGTCGCCTCATTTTCCATGGCATTAAAGAGAGATTGTTACAAACAGCGTGTAAAGTCCCAGTTCCTCCCGAAGGTACAGCAACTAACGAGAAGCAGCAGTTTGGCTGCTGGATCGGAGCCTGTTTTGTGGAGAATCCTTGCTGGGAAGAAGCACTTGCTTTGTCTCTCGCCTGCGTGGTTCTCACATTCGCAGCAATTACTGCCTGAGTGCCGCCTGTCAGCTGCTCTCGCTTGGCTCTCCGTTCTGGTTCGCAGCTTTCTGATGTGGGCCACTGCCACATGCAGTAATTCTTGTTGTTTCAGGGCTGTAATTACAAGGGGATTTGGCTTCTGCCTGCTCTGGGCAGGAGGAAAGGTGGCCAGTGCTGCTGCTGCTCGTTCCAGACAGGTCTGTAGATCAGAGATAGGCTGGCAGCCGCCAGCCCCTGCTACACTGGAGGTATCCAGCTGCATTTGGATGCCGTGGCACATGAGCCGGCTGTGGCACGGCCGGGTTTGTAGGATGTGGCCGGTGGATTATGCGGGTTTGTAGGATGTGGCCGGTGGATTATGCAGGTTTGTAGGATGTGGCCGGTGGATTAGCGATGCTCCCGTTCCCCGCAGTGCCCAATCGCAGAGCGGTGCCGCAGCAGGCGCTGCCCTGCGCTCCCACCGGGGCTGGCGCTCGCAGCCGGCTCAGGAGCACCGAGCGCTGCCGATGTTGGAGCCCGAAAGCTGAGCGGGCTTGCAATGACTATGTCAGAACGCGCAGGACACTCGGCAGAGCGGTGAGTAGCAGCACGCAGCATTTTGCGTTTGGCTTTGAGGCAGTTCTGATCCCGCTGTTGGAAGCAGGAGGGATCTGCAGCCCCCCGAAGCATGACTAATCAGTTTGCTAAAATGCTGAGCACCCTCGAGTTTAAAGCATTTCTGCCCTGTTGTTAACAGGGACAAGTGATGGTTCGTAGCATTTATGGAGGTGTGTATTTTACCCAGGTCTTAACTTGGCTTGGGAGCTGCATCCTGTGCAGGTTTCCTTGGAGTATGAGGGAAATGTGCTGCTTGTGGTGCTGCTGTGGGTAGCAGTGTGTATTGTTATTCCAGAAAAGATGCCAATAATTACAGTATCTTGTTTCTGCTTTGAGCTTCAACAGTGGTTTTATTCTTTGTCATCTTTCTGTTTCAAAGGAGCATTTTGAAAAGGTTTATTTGTATTGAATGGGGTAATTCTGCTGCATGACAAGAAACAAAAAAACCAAAAAACCCAGGTAAAATGCTACTAGTCTAAATATTTTAAAACAGGTGAAGATGTGCTTTATTGTTAAATATATTACTTGGTTCAGGGACACAGATTTAAAACCAGAAAGGTAGGAGTTTTAATACAATAAGCAATAATTGACCGAGTTTTAATAATTAAGCAGGGCTCAGAATAGCTCAGAGGAGGCAGACATGATATTGCATTTTGTATGAGGCGGATGCCAAAACTTGGTTAATCAATGCTTGCAAAGCACTCACAGAGTGTCTTGGGTGCAAAAGGATTTGCAGTGGAGCTGAACTTGAGATGACAAAGCCACTAGGAACAGTGTCACATAGTGTTTGTCTCAAATTTAGTCCTGCTTTTTGTATATATAATTAAACTCTATTTCTTTGCAGTCATTATTTGTGAAACCAAAATCAAACCACTGCTGCAGTGGGTGGTTATTACTGATGCTATCTGCTCGTGCTGTGCTCCCCTGCCTTCTCCTTAAGATGTTATCAGGACTTTGCTTTCTGGTTTTCCTTTCAGCATTCTGTGTTGTGCTACTTTTTAAGGAACTAACACAGTTTCTAAGTCACAAGATAGATCACATTAGTTAGAGCTGTTCAGAATCAGGAACATGGTGAGGATTTGTTTGTATTTTGTTAGAGGATGTTTTCTACATGCTTGTATACAATATATTAGTGCGGGGTAGCTCTTTGATCATTAGATGCAGATGTTTCAGTGTCCTAACACTGCCTAGGTGACCTTAACTTCATTAGTGCAAGGCTTTATTGTTTCTTTTGTGGATTTTTTTTTTGTCCAGCAGTTCTGGTGGTGATGAACTTGGGCCAAACTAACTCAGCTGGTCTGTATTATCCTATTGCCAATAATTTAAAGACCAGCTGAGAAGCCTTGTGACAGGTCAGGCTGACATCTGAATGTTGTAAAGGAGAAAAGTACAGCCAGAGTAAGTAACTGAGAATCTTCTGACTTTGAGATACCACAGTAGTTTATTCTGAGTGCAGTGGCACTTCTCAGAGACAGTGATGTTCCCACAAAGATGCACAATGGGAAGTGTTAACCCACCTGTGAGTTTGTAGTGGTTTGTTGGTGAGGCGCCACTCTGAACATGAGCTGAATGAAGGCAGATGCTCCAGCAGCAGTTGGTGTAATATTCTGATGCAGATTGACAATGTCTCATCCCTAAAGTGATAACATGATCATGATGTCACCAGCTGGAGTCTGGCAGCCTTACAGTGAGATGTGCATTGTCACCCAGTGCTTCTGTGTTCCTGCTACCTGAGCTCATCAAATTGCTGTGCTCCCACATGGCAAATTCAGCATTTCCAGGTTCTTACCATAAAGTGTGTGCAGTTTGTTTTGGTTTTTTTCAGAAAAAAACTTCAGTCTCTTTCACATGTTACTTGGTGAAAGCATAGTTAAAAAAAACCTCCAAAACCCCAAATCCACAAACATAATAGGAGTCACTTTCACTTCTTGCAATCACTAAAGATAAAATAGCAGGTTATGCAAGGGAATAAATCTGGGTTTGAGGAAGGGAGGTTCAAGTGCAGCAATAATGCACTGGTAGGAGAACAGATGTGCTGAGCTTGTTGTCTCTTCTGGCAGGTCATCCACGTCAGACCTCAACGTGGCACTGCGTGAATGTATGGCAGCTCTGGATTTATTTCTTAACAACAAGTTCTCAGATGCTTTGGCTTCTCTACAAGCAAAGTAAGTTGATAAGACTTCCTACTTTTTCTCTGTTTATTTTTCTTTTCTTCACCATCTCTCAGGAGATTTTGACCAGACAACTGGTTCTGTTTGGCTCTCTGTTAATAGTTGATAAGTCTTTAGGGTTTTGGTTCAGAAGGGAGAGGTAAGTTAATGTGTAAAGTTTTGGGGAAGACTGATAAGTGCTTTACACTCGTGTGAGTAAATAAAATATTGTTATTTACTCACACGAGTGTAAAGCACTTATTTGTCCTCTAAAATTGATGTCCTCAGCTGTAATGCAGTATGTGAGATTCTTTCTCCTGGAAGAGTAAAAACCATCTTCTGTCACATTTTATTTTTGTCTTCTTTCCCATATGTTTCTGCACACTGTGAGAATCTGAATAATTATAGTTATATCTCTAAATGAGCAACTGACCATCACTTGAAGGTTTGAGAAACATTAGGTACGAACTCTTTCTTTGTTGTTGTAACCATTTGCAGAAACTTTCTCACAGCTTGTTTTGCAATTCAGTGTTGTGGTCATGCACTCTGTTTCCTAATTATGTTGCAGCCCAACTTGTAATGAGTGGCCCAGCTGCAAGCCATGAGGTCATGAAATAGTTCCTAAAAATTGTTGTGTCTTTACAATGTCTGTGATCTGTCATACCCTGTCCTGAAGTTACCTGTGTTTTTGGCTTGTTGAAGTCTGTGGTTAATTTAAATTTCTCCCCCACCCACCCAATTTGCTCCATTTATTTTTGAGCCACCAGCAAATTGCATCATGCCTTCTTTCAGGACACTGGAATATGAAAGAAGTAAAATTCATAGTGTGAATTTGATATACACCAGGGGTAACTACAAGGAATGCTGCATATCTCCTTTGCTGAGGTATCAGCCTCAGATTTGATGCCAGAATCTGTAGTTTAGCCATGTAAGTACACTCTGGGAAAGAGATTAATGATAAATTGTAGCATCAGCTGTTTAAGTAATGCTGGGTTTATTCACAGCAAAGTTGTTTAGGGTTTATATATCATCAGAAGATATAATAAAAATGGTAAGAAGAATAACTGTATTTTCATTAAATCCTGACAGTAAAGCCCCTGTGCCCATCTGGGAAGGCTCACTCAGTGCTTAGCATAAAATAAGGGGATATTTTATTGCAGCAGGTTTCCAAAGTACTGCAAAAGCTGGTGAGGCTATGGATTGCTTTTTTCTGTAAATCCATTTTTCTTCGGTTGCATATGGTTTTCATTCAGCTTTTGTTGGGCTCTGCAGAACATATTTCATGAGCTGATTCTCTTTTTGTACCTGACTCTATTCCACACTGCAAAACCATTTTGAAACTAATTTTTCATTTCAGCCTGTTGTTATGAGGAGGCCCTTATTCCCGTTGCCTTTGGCACTGAGGGAAATAGAGACTTATGATCTTTGTGAGTGCAGTGAAGAAACAGGATGGTGAATTTCCCCACAGATGAAATCCATTATGGACACACTCCATCTCTTTAGGAATGAAAAGAGTTGTAGAGTGGGCACATGGGGTAGTCCTGAGTATTTTCTTTCAGAGCCACCAGTTCCTCACTGTTCCCTTTTGGTGTGCTGAGATTTGAAATTAGTTTTCACAGTCCATAAACATACTATCAGTGTTTAGAGAAATGCTTCTCAGTTTTTACATGCTTGTGGAAAATTTAATATCTTAGATTTTTGTGGCTCTAATGCTTCTGGTGTAGGAGATTCTCTGCTCTGTATTATGTTAATACAGATTCACTAAATAACTCACATTTGACTTCACAATAAGTGTATTTTCAACTAATATGTACCACGTGAAACTGACAGCAGATTTGGCACAATGTGAGAGGCTTAAAATCAGAAGAGCTTTCCTAGCAGCTTAAAAATAAATATCTAAGGATGGTGTCTAGACTTGTGTTGAGGTAAAGCTCTTTTTTTCCTGTTAGAAAAGCAAATTCATCAAAAAGAAAAACAAATCCATTTTAAAGAAGAGATCTCATTTCATAGAAAAAATCCATCTGGTGTTTTTGCCTCATGTTATGTAACTTTTCTTGTTTCCTGAACTACCATTTAGCTTTTAGAGTCAGTTTTCATTATTATTAACAATCATTGTACAATAGTGGGTTCTGATTATGTCGTGCTTTCTGCAGGAAGTTTAATTAAATTTCTCTTTTATGTGGAGTACTCACACCGCATCCAAAAACTCTTAAGAAATTCTCAAAGTTCAGTCACCAAGCACAGCAGTGATTTTCAATATGTAATGTGTTAACTGTTAACATGCATAACACTGAAACTGTCCAATCACTGGAGCAGGGGGAAAAAATCTCATCTTCCTTCTCAGCCCTGAGCCATGCAGTAAATTCATTAAATGCTGATTGGATTTTAGCCCTCATGTAATTGCAAACAGACAATAATAAATTAAGGGTTGATTCCGGTGAGATGTCCCCTTCCCTTCCCAAGACAAATGCTTAATATTTTGATAATTATCCTGAAGGAAAACATTGCATAATCACCTGATAGTTTGGTGATATCAGATCCATTGGGAGAGTGGTAAATAAGATAAATTTGTGACAGAATTATCTGGACCATTGGATGAGGCACACCACATGTGTTGCTGCTTGCAATATTAAAGTAATAATAAGACAGTGATTTGTTCCAGGCAGTTGACTCTATTCTGAAAATAGACTCCAAAAAGCACTTGGTGTTTTTTGGTGGAATATTAATTGTAGAATGACTGTGCTTTGAAAGCTTTCCCTGGGAGCTGATCTCCCAAAGATCAGGTGTGATTGTCAAATGGAAAGTGGTGAAAGAACAGGAGGAAGCACACCCAGGCAGAGTGAAGCTCTAGACAGTGAATGGATAATTATGTTGCTTAAAGCTTGGGTTAGCTATTTATTGTAAGGAATGTTATGAACAAGAACAAGGTTGTTATTTCTAGGGAGTTTATTTTTTTATACTTGAGATCTGGAAGAACACAACTTTTATAGTCTTTGTAAGTAAATTAATTGCAAGCAAAACCTAACTAAACTGTTGGTTTCTTCTCTTTGCTGGAAGAACTTAGCAGATTCTGAACTTTGGAGAATGGCTTTGGTTAAAAAGGCTCAGGGGTTCCCTGTTGAAGCACAGCTTTTTGTCTTGGCCCATCCTGGTGGTTTGTGCTAACAAAGGAGCTACAGTGGTGGCTGACTGGAGAGGTGTCCTTGCTGGTTGTTAACTTATTGCTACTGGGGAGTCTGCAGGAAAAGGGTTTTTATCAGAAATGTTGGTTCATCAATGTGAGCATTTCTGTGAAAGCCTGTGCCATGGTCTGGTGGGATGTTCAGACATTGGTGGAACCTGGAATCAAAGATGAGGAAAGCCTTTGGGCCCTTGTGACCACGTTCTCCTGATGCAGGTTTGATTTGGGCATTGATCTCTCACTCTTGAGCCCTCCTGGATGAACAGACTCTTGACTGGTCTGTGCAGAGTCTGTCTCACTCTGTGCTGTTGGATTTAAGTGTTGGAAGCACCTCGATACTAAATCAAAATATGGATTTGAATCTGAGGTTTCTGTAACTTAGGAATGCATGTCCTGTCTGCTGGATTACTTTAAAGGATCTGCAGAAAAGATTTTGAGTGCTATTTTTCGCAGAAGATTACTAGCCCTGGGTTAATTCTGAGGTTAAACCAAGGCAAGATGTTTGATTTTCATACTTCAGCTGGAAGGCTGTGACTGTTCTCACTTAAGCACTTGTTTTAGAGCAGGAATAAAAGTGTTCTCCAGCAGCTCCAAGAAAGGGCAGTGCTGCAAGATGACAATGATTGCACCATAGCTGGAGAAGAGGCATGTGGCAGAACTCCATACCTGCCTAAAGATATTACTTATAATCCTCTTTTTCAGTCATGTGATACCAATTACTGGGATAAGTCATTAATCACAATATTAGTTGCATTCATGTCATACAGGCTTGTTAACTCCAACAAAGTTCTGAGGAAATTGCTGCTGAGGAATCAAAAGAAGAAAAGTAAAAAGATAACAAGTTTCATTCTGGAACCATCCATATGAAACCCAGGCCTTAAAACTCCTGGGAATACTCCAGGATGTAGCTGGCAACTTTAATTGAGTGGTTAATATAAATAGCATAGATAAATTGCATTTCTGCCAGCATCCCCACCCCTGAAATAAAAAGAACAAATTTGAATGTTGCTAAATACCAGTTTGCTAATGATAGACATTAATTATTATCTCCTTTAAATATTAGAATTAAAATAGATTAAACCATTGATTTGGGAAGGGGTGGTTTTGTTTCAGAAACAAATTACTGGAGAGGGAAATCCCTCTTTACCACATGTATGTGAAAAGTACCAATTTTCCTTTTAGTGCAGTGAATTTAATGTTTACCTGCTTTGCTTTAGAAAGCAAATTTCTGTAATTTTGAAAGGGTGGTATTTCAGTCACTTCCCTGTGTTTTGAATTTGAGCCTCTGGAAGGGTTTTGGTTTAGTAAATACAAGATGAAGTGTGTTTTTCTGTGCCCAGTGAGGCTGATGAATAATCTAATGAACAGAAACACTTCATCACGCTGGCATTTTAGTGTGTTCAATTTTTTCTACTTTACATTATCAGTCTACTGAAAGAATCATGATTTACAAGGCCAAGAAAGAGCTGTCCTAACTCCACTGGATTTTAAAGTAATTTCTCCATTATCTATCTGTTCTTCTTAGCTTGCAAATGAGATGGATGGTGGCACAGTCTGGGTCTCATAGACTTATGGCACCAGGATATTTCCCAAAACAGCTTTTCTGCTAGATTGGTTTAGATGGTGAGGGCAAGTAGGAATTAAGGACAGCCACAGAGCACAGGCTGCAGTGAAGTTTAAAGATGTGCACTGCAAATTCCTTCAGTGCAGGCATCCTGCTCTGTGCCCTGTGTCTTGGAAAAATCAGCCCTTTGTCATCACTGTGAGGGTTGGGAAGCGCAAGGCCCAAGTCACCACAGTGAATTATTAGATTGTTGATTAATGTAGGATTATCTGAAATTATCCATTAAATTTTCTTTCAATCCAGTCCAGATACCAAAACTTAGGGAGGAAAGTGTATTTCTGGGGTGAGTAATTACATCAGTTGAGGTGTCTTTAAAGTCTGGCTTTTCTCCTTAAAAAACCTGACAGAATAAGAGGAGATGAGGTTGGAAGGCACCTCAAAAAGTCATGTACTCAAGCAGGGCCATTTTGAATGTCTCCAAGGATACAGACTTTACAACTTTTCTGGATGGTGTGTTCCACTGCATGGTCACCCTGATGGTAGAAAAGGTGTTTCCTGATGTTCAGCCAGAGGCTCCTGTGCTTCATGTTGTGCCCATTGCCTCTGATCCTGTTCCTGGGCACCAGTGAAAAGAGCCTGGCTCTGTCCTCTCTGCTTCATCCCCTCGGGTATTTCTAGATATTACAGGAGCCCCCTGAGCTTTCTCTTCTCCAGAACAGTCCCAGCTCTCCTGGCCTTTCCTCACAGGAGAGATGTTCCAGTCCCTTAATCACCTTACCCTCCCTGCTCCTGAGTGTGTCCATGCCCTGAGGAGCCCAGAGCTGCACTCCAGGTGGGGCCTCACCAGGTGTGCAGAGGGAAGGAGCTCCTCTCTCATCCTGCTGGCAGCAGCACTCCTCTTCATGCAGCCCTGTTTTTGTCAAGAGCACGTTGTTGGCACACACCTTTCTCCTTGAAAGAAGAAGAAAATGAAGAAGCACCTGAAGTAAACACATTGAGAACAGGTGTGCTGAGGGTGGAGATTTTGAAAGGATATCCTTGTTTGACTGCAAGTATTTTTGAATATTCCCTGCCACACAGACCTATCTGATCTGTTCCAGAGTGTAAACAATGGAAATAGCAATTCTTGCTCCTTAACAATATTTGTCTTAAGTTGTGCTATTTGTCAGGGTGGATTAGCAAGGTCTGCAGAGAGTTTCTGTGTCAGGAATTTATCTGAGCTCGCCCTTCAACATATTTCTCAAGTCGTCCTTATTAGACCTTTGTGCCTGAAGATATTTTGATTCACTTGCAGAGAATTACACCAGACACAGGTGAATGCTCTAAATGTGTGCAATATATAAACCCTCTTTCCTGTCAGAGGAAAGGTGCCAGCAATGGCTGCACATAGGAATTAATTGTTTTCCTTGCACTGGTGCCAAAGTTTTTTACTTTCTGCCAACGTGGCACTGTCTGAAACCCTAGAGAATAATATTTAAGTTGAACAGATTGAGGTGGAGGTTTGGCAGAAGGGGTGAGGAGAAAAATGCTGCACTTTTTGGTATAGAATTTAATGCTTCTGGTGAAAAGATCTGTTTCAAGGAGATTCTATTTTGGCCATGGTTAAAGTATTGTGTTACTTATCTCCTTGAGCATGTGCTGAGTAACTGTCCAAATTTAGAAGAATATCAGCTGTATTTGTGTCATATATTATAACATTCATTAGATAATAAAAAGCCCCTACCAAAATCAACCCCCCATGATTCTATTGTTTCTGAATGATGAGCCATGTGGTTAACTCCTGTGCTTTATATTTGTTAAATATCTCTCCTCAGCTCAGAATTGATACATTTTAGCAGAGTATGGAGAACTGTAGACACAATTTCTTGTACAAATCTCAATCTATTACTGTTTCTTGATTATTTTGCATGTTCTTTGTGTTTGATTTCTAATTCATTTAGACCTTGTTCCCATGAGGCTGATGCATTTCTAGTATTGAGTATTTGCTTTTTAAAAGCAATAATACAATCCAATCAGCTGTGCTTTGCACCTTGTGTTTTCTTGCAGAACTAAAGACAGCATGTATCATGCCCTGACCTATGCCACCATACTGGAGATGCAAGCTATGATGACATTTGATCCTCAGGACATACTGAATGCAGGGAACACAATGAAGGAAGCTCAAGCCACCTGTCAAAGGTAAGACTGGAGCAATTCCCTCAGTAAATAGTTCCTGCTTGGGAAAGTTTTGAAAGACTACTGGATACAAAAGGAAATGTAATCTCACAGAAATCACAGGAAAACTGAGGTTGGAAGGGCATCAGGAGGCCATCTAGTCCAGCCTCCTGCCCAGAGGAGGATCACAGCTCATAAATGAGGGTATTCAGCAGTCTAGTCTTGAAAACTCAGTTTACCACAATATCTGATTTTTCTTGTCAGTTAGGATTTGTCTTACCTGTAGTCCTGGTTCTGCAGTGTCTGGAAGTTGTTTACAATGTTCAAACACTGCATAATGTTCCCATGGGTGATAGTTGTATTGCAGTTGTCTGTCTGAGTCAACTGTGCTCCCACTTTTGCACCCACATTCACCCATAGACACAAAAAATAAATCCAAACACCCTCTTATCCCTCTCCTTCATCAAGACAGATTTCTGTGCATGAAGGGGAAGAGACAGATCCCAGAGGACCACGTTGGCTGAGTTGAGTTCTCTGTGGACTGTGCTGAAGTTTGTGTGTGTGGGGAGATAACAGGGGGCTGGTGAGCACTGGAGGCATGTTAGAGACTCTGAGGGTGGCTGGCTGAAAGATATGGTTCTCTTTTGTTGATGCTCCTTCTTCAGAATGTCCAAACTGACTTTTTTCAGATTTAGGAAGAAATCTACTGTAGCTGATTCTATCAACAACCTTGTGCATAGGCAAAGCCTTGAACACTTCACTGAAGGTAACATCTTTCACATGGGTAATGTTTTCCTTTTTTATTTATGCAGCTTGAATCCTGTAGAATTGTTCACTCAGTATGTGCTTGCAAACTGTGAATTCACTGACAAAATCACTGATCTGGATTTGCTAGACCAAATGTCAGTGTTTTGGCCATTGCTGTGTAACCAATACAAAATCACTGGTCTTGTTGCTTTCTGACTCAGCACTCCCAAAAATTGCTGGGTAAGGAAATATCTAGAAATAAGTATTGAAATGTCTGTAAAGGTTCTAGATCCCGGAATTTATGGAAAGCACCAGAAAAATTTCTGCAAAGTTTCTGTAGCTGCGTGTCATTTCTGTTTGGAGTTACATCAGTAGTCTAGAACTGAAACACCACAGCAAATTTGGAAAATATTTTTCTCAGTTTGAGCTCTGTGATCTTATTCCTACATTAATGAGCTAAGTGGTTTTTAATTACTTTCTGACTGATTGATTTGTTTTCTTCTCTCTGTGTGATGTTAGAGGAAATCCATGCAGAAATTTGTTATGCTGAATGTTTACTTCAGAGAGCAGCACTCACATTCCTCCAGGTATGGATTCCTGAATGGCTCTTGGGGGGAAAAATATCATGCAGGTTTATTTTCCTAAATGGACTGGTAGAAGACTATAGTTTGACCTAATGGATCTTTCAGCTGGATCAAATCTGGATTTTATCTGGGCTATCTGGTGGATATTAGAATGTTTAGTTTTCCCTCATGATTACTAAAAAATACTTATCTCAAGACATATAGTGCTGAGTGCCCTATGACACCTTTCCCCACTCCCTTTTGGATGTGTGAAATGTAACTGCAGCAAGCACCAATTTTTAAATAATGTTGGGATATCAGATTTAAAAAAAAAAACGTAAAAGGTGAGATGGTCATTGAAGTTGTGCTGGAATACAAGCAAGACTTTTGTTTGAGTCTGGCTGGTGTTTCCTTTCCCAAGACTGCTTTCTCACTGGTTTGTTCTTGAGCAGCAATTATGTTCTGCATAGCTATTAGGCTCCACACATGCTTTCTCCTTAACATTGCTGTCTGTCTTTAACAAAGGGGAGCTCTCCCTCTTCTTTGGATTTTATCTGTCTGTCCTAATGAAGCTTGATTTGTTTGATGGAGCAGCATTAGCAGTAATTGCTAGGGCTCCAGCATGCAATTTTAATTGTTAGTCACAGTTGAAATACTGATTTTTTTTTTTTTTCTTGATTTGGCTGTACTTGGTGTATGAAAGTGGGCCTCTTCATCTACCAAGGGGATAATAAAAGCCACAGTCAGAAAAAGGCTGCTGCTTCTTGGCTCAAGGGTGCTGATAGGAAATGGAATGCAGGTGGTGCTTTTATAGTGTTTGGGAGTTGCCAGGTGGGCTCTGATTTATATTGCTTACAGTTTATGAACCATGTAACCTTTTTCAGCCATCTGCTAAATCCCTCTGCTAGAAACTATTGCTTCATAGCAACACCCATAATCAGGGGAGCTTCTAGTAGTTTCTAGAGTGCTGATGATGGACTTTGAAATGACCAAAGTGTAGCTGTCTGTTTCCATTTTCCTTTGGGATGAGTAGCCAGTTTGAGTGAGATCTGAAACTATGGAAGGAACTTCCAGAGTTCCACTGTTAAGGAGAACTACTCTGTTATGTCAATAGAAAAGGAGCATTTTAAAGCAGTGTCTCTTGGTTTTAGCACTATTTTTCACAGATACCTGTTTATGAAAATGTTTATAGAGAAATGAGAATTAAGAGTACAAAAACAATTTCTTGTCCTCTTTTGCAAAGGTCTCTTTGCTTCCTGTTCTCTTCTGTGTTTAATTTTTCATGAACACATGAACCAGTTTGAAAAATTAAACAGAGGTACTTGATTCCAACAGCTACTAAAGTGGGTTAGTTTTGATGCTTAGTAAAAATGACCAAATCCAGTTGAAAACACATGAAATCTAGTCTCAGCATTTTTCAAGGGCTGAAAAATTCTCATATTGGCTATCCCTGTTGTTGGTGTCAGTCTAAGTGTAAAAATTTTAAAGTCATATTCCTTCCTTGTTCCACTTTCCATTCAAAGGAAAATATAACTGAACCTTTATGGCTGGGTGTGCTGCACCCCCCAATATACTGTACTTAGTACATCTCATAAATTCCTCTAATCCATACTATTTTCTCCACAGTGCCCTCTTATGATTTTTCTGTGATATCTTCTGTTAAAACACATGTAGACTCTCTGAGTTAAAGTAACAGCAGACATCAAAACAAACCAGAGTGATTGATTATGTAAGTGAGGCAAGAAAGTGCCTCCAAAAAGTTATGAAACTAAAGACCCTCTAACTAATGGTCCCCCAGATACTTTGCTGTAATTTAGCACTTAGTTATAGCTTATCATGTAACATGTTATCTTCCTAGTATGGATCTCATGTGTATATATGAATATTCAAACCAGAAAGAGCATATCCTGCATAATTTTACTGACCCTGCTTCACTCTTAAGACATGAACCTCTGTTCTGCAGACTCTTGAGGACAGGCAGTTTACTGGTGAACATTTCCTGGCTCAGCACCAGATACATCCTAACTACACTCAAGTAGAAATGAGAGAAAGCCATTTTTTTGAGAGAACCCCAAATGTACCTTAGGTGACATCTATTAGCTGAGTCCCTGTGTTCATTAATGCAAATTCAGATGGTTCAAAGGTGACAAGAGCTAAACTGATCGCAGAAAGCATTAAAATAAAATACCTGTGTCTAAACAGAACAAAAAGTATTTTAATATAGAAAGGAAATCCTGAATGCATGTATTATATCTTAGAGGCTTGTATTGTCTGTGTCATGCTGGTTATGTTCCAGGTGTGTATTAATCTTCAGAAGACAAAAGCCCTTTATAATGCTTACAAATTCATATTGCTGCTGTGTTTCCATTCCAACAGGATGAGAATATGGTCAGCTTCATAAAAGGAGGCATCAAAGTCCGAAACAGTTACCAAACCTACAGGTGAGTCAGAGGGATGATCTCATTAAGTGCACTCTAGCAGTAAAAAGTGCTGCTGGTGAAATCATCCAATTCACAAATTCATTACTGTTGTGTTTACTGAGTCTTTATGATGGGCCTCACATCTACAGGTTCTTCCTTTGCATAACAAAGGACATGAGCATTATGGTTATTTGGATTGTGGAGACAGTGGACCTCTGTTAACTCCCAAGGTTTTTCTACTTCAAGTACTATATCCTTGAAATTCTGTCCAAAAAATAACTGTTCTAAATGATGTACTGTTCATTGTGTCTGCATAGCAGAATTTGCAGGTCTTGTAGGCTTTAGGCATAATGAAATGGCATTTCTTTATAGTACCAGCTGCAGTTTTTTGGAGCATTTAATACCAGTAGCTGAAGCACAGTAAAAAGTGAAGGTTAAATATGCATAATATTTTATTTATTTTAGAATTATAAATTTTGATCCAGAGTGGGCACAAAATGTCTTGTGTCCAGCAGACACAAAACAGCATCAAGTCCAGGTTCTCCAGAAGGCCACTGGAAGGGAGAGAGATGACAATGTCCATGTTTGTGTGGGTTGAAGGTGGCTCTGAATGCAGATCCAGAAGATTGCAGTTACAGGGAATAGTGCTGAATCTGTTGGCAGCAGCCAATCAAAAACAACTGACAGCCTGAACACAAATACATTCTTCCATTTTTTCCAATGTTTTTCCTCTCCTAATAATTAACAAAATAAACTAAAATAGTAATGTGAAAACCACATAGCTGTAGAAGCTTGGAGGCAAATTGATTTCAAGCTGATCTGGATTACATGGGAAATAAAGGGACACTACAAAGCTGAGACCTATAAAAGTTAGAAAAATAAGTGAAAGTAATTTCTGATGCATCTGCTCATTTTAGGATATTTATTACAGTTGTCTTTTCCCATATAAAACAAAATAATCTTTTGAACATGCGCTTAATCTGGGGATTACTGAAATCAAGTCAAACTTGCTAATTTAAATTTGAGTCTCATGCACTGCTCCGTCATCTCTTTTTGCAGTGGCAAAGTTTGGTGATGCTCCCAACAGCCATCCTTGAAACATTTTCAGGCTGAAAAGTGGTTGAATACTGACTATTGAATTCCTGTTTGACAGGAATTCCTCTCCAGGATTCCATGGTTTTTAACTGACATTTTAAATTTAATGTGGCAGGAATTATTTGTTGATAAATCCAGCAAAATGTAGATGTTGTGCACTTGAGTGAGAGGACAATTTGGCCTTTTTTTAAACTGCTCTGTACTTCAGGATAATGGGGTTACTTTCTTACTGAATTCTAATTAATTTACTGTAATTATTTACTGACATTGTAACAGAATCTTGTGCATTTCCAGGGAGTTGGACAGTCTCATACAGTCCCCACATTATGTCAAAGGAGAGAACCACCTTCATTTTGAGGGAGGTGTAAAACTTGGAGTTGGAGCATTCAACCTGGTATGTACCAACACTCTCCTCCTGCTACCTCCTGAGAATGACCCTAACTTCAATTCCTGAGAAGTTCCACTGGCATCATACTGATCATGTGGTTAAAATTAGGTGTGTGCTCTGACAGTGCAGGATCCCAGTGTCTGGTCTGAGCACATCAGATAATAACACTTCAGAAATAAAGAAATTGCTGCCCACAACATGGTGTGAGGGCCCAAAGAAGCCTTGCACAGAGCAGAGCAGAGTTGCCTCTGCCTGTTGAATTCCACTTATTCTTTATTGACACTTGGAAAACTACCAGGATCTAGGCTGTTAGCAGGGCAGTTGGAAGGGAGTACATGAATAAAGTTTGAGATGCTTCTCCAGCCACTGTTGGCTGTTGTTGCTTGTGTTCTGGCCAAAAAGCAGATGAGAAAATGGTGCAGGATGGTTCCTGGGAGGGGACTGACCCAGAGATGTGAGGGGTGATGGGCTGCAGAAAGTGCCAGGAGCTTCCTTTTGCTTGCATTGCTTTGCATGAGTCTGGTACATGCCCAAATATCAGATTTACTGCACAAAGAACAAATATGGACTGTGTGGTATGAACCCAGCATTTCTGAAACATCCAAGTACTGGAGTTACTAAGCATGTGCTGTGTAAGCATATTTCTGTTTAAATTATATGTAAAATACAGAAGGTATACATTTATCCTGAAAAAATGTCATATAGAGATGATTTTAGTAATTTTATTAATTATTTCTTGTGCTTGGAAAAATTGCAGGAGGCCATTGGTTGCTGAAAGGTAGAAAGTCTGTTGCTGCATAACTCTTACATTTTTCTCTGTAGACATTGTCCATGTTTCCTGCACGGATTCTGAGGTTACTGGAGTTTGTTGGATTTTCTGGGAATAAGGTAAATGTGAATTAAATATTATTGGTTCCCCTCATCTTAAATTAAAAAAACAGAGGCAGGAGTTTCTCTCTTTCCTCACATGAGCTGTAACCCTCTGGTATCACACATGTGCACTGTGGCACTGTTGCTTTCATGGAGCTCAGTTTTACTTGATTTTTTTTTTCTGAATTATTGCACTTCAAAGGTTGTAATACCATTGTTCAGTGTTGAAACAGTTGTGAAATGTGGTAAAAGCAATGGCTAATACAGGGATGTCAACATATTTAGGTTTTTAGTTACTGGTCTTTTGATGTAGGCTTGTGCTCAGAAATCTGTAGCCAAAAGTGTATTCCTAGCCTTTAATATATTTATACAGCTTCCTTGGTAGTTCCTACTGTCATTATGGGGTCTGAATGTTCCTGACAGGTTCTTGCATAGCAGGGGAAAACAAAAATCTATTTTATTTCTGCTTTAGTAGCAACTGGAAATTTGAGTGTGGCACCTAAATTCTCCTGCCTAAGGGAGTAAGGGCTTTATTGCTTGTAGTGTAACCAGTCTGGCTTATGTTCTTGAGCAAGATGTTTAAGGAAGGAAGTTCAGTAATGGAGCACCAGAAAACTCACTCTTTTATAATACTTTCCATTTACAAAACAAGTTTTAACGAGAACAGTGTAATTTTTTTAAAATCAGAACTGAAGCCTTACATGGCAGGTGGATTACTGTCATCACCATTTTATTGGCTTACAGGAAGGATCTTATATCTGAAAATAAAATGTCTTATTTAAAAGCAAGGAGCAGAGTGTGGATTACAATTTAGAAATTTCCAGGAGCTGACCAGGAGCTATTTCACATCAGTAAAGGCAAAAATCAAATAGTTCTACCTGTCAGTTTCAACAAGAGAGCATTTAAAGCAAATATTCTCTTAGAAATGTAAAGGCAATTCACGTACCAGCAGAGTTCTGAGAATACTTTGGTGAATGCTCATTTTACTCCTGCAGATGGAAATTGTCCCTGCAGTTGAGTTTTCATTTGGCCCTGGGATTTCTTGCATGGCTGTGAGTGGGCTGATATTTGTGTTGATGAGTCAGCTCCTATTACAGTTCCTTAATAACTCCCTGAAGCATGACATAGATTACCATAAATTTGAGCAAAACCCCTGTTGTTTGCACACTGTACAAAGGAGCATTTTAAACACGTTGATCAAAGTTCATTGATCAACAATGAATTTATTTGTTGAAAATTTTATTTTAACACCCTAAAAAAGTCTTTCTGCATTTAACATTTATGAGTCAGGTGCCTAAAGCCAAAAGCAAAATTGCAATTACATGTGCAGTCCTTTCCAGTAGTGGCTTTCTAAAGTTTCCAACAAGACAGTAGGCAGGAATCTAGAGGATGAAAGAAACAGTGACAGAGGAGAGGAAAGTTTGTTCATCTGTGCTTCACTTGTCCAGGAGATTTTCATACACCTGTGTTTCATCCTGCAGTCTTTTCCTTTACATACTTACTCTGAGATTGTGCAGCAGAGCCATGGCTAGTGCCTTGCTTGAGCTGTTTGCAGATTACCTGGGAGAACTGTAGTGCACTGCAGGACAGCTTGATTTTGGTGTGGGTGATGTGTTTATTAAAACTGGATGTAAATTTGTATTGTGTGATCTTCCATGATACCAACCTACCTCAAAGCCAGCACATTTACCCCTGGGGACTCTCCTTTATCTCTGAGTCATGTCATGGGGAACAGCAAATGAGGACAGGCCCAAAGCTCCAGCACTTCCTAAGCCATTTGCAGGCACTGTGGACATCATGATCAACTTAACAGCAGTCTGGAGTCTCAAAATAGTAGGTGGGATAAAATCAAGAGAATATAAAAAGTAGCCTGAAGCCATGTTTGTTCCCCTCCAGTCCCAGATGTGCCAGCTATGCCCTTTGCACTGTACAAGCTCCTTTCCCTTGCATCGTTACTGAAATCATGGGCTAATTTGTGTTTGGTAGCACAGCCCCCACATTTGGGCAGTGAGGTTGGGTGCAGTTTTGCCCAGTTTTGAGAGAGGAGCCTCGTGGGCAGAGGTGGGTCAGGCCCCTGTGCTGGGGAGCACGGCAGCCTCGCTGGGCAGCAGGTGGAGCGTGTGTCCCATCTGCACTCCGTGTGTGACGTGACTCACCTGTGACGTGACAGCAGGACACTCCCTGCACTGTCTGCCTGGAAGCCTGAACCCTCCCCACTGCCTCCTCTGCCAGCTCTCAGGCTAATATTTACTCCTGGGCTTATTTTATAGGTGATTACAAAGGCTGTGCTGCTAAACTGTAGAGCAGTTTGATGTGAGCCTACCATATGTTAGGTGCAATTTGTCAGGGGGTCGGATGACAGCATGATTTCATGAGCAGGCAGGAAAACTGTCAGATAGAACCAATTTCTTTCACATTATAATTTTTTTTTTTTTTTTTTTTATGTGGGAGGACATTTTTCCCAAAGCTGAAGAATATTCTTGATGTGCCAATTTCTAATAAATTGAATTCCAGTTTCTCACTGAGCATCTCTTTTGAATTGCATTTTTGTCTCTTCAAATTTTAAATGAAGCTTAAATATAATATTGTTTAGTGGAATGCATTCAAATGCCCTATTAGCTTAATCAGTCAGTTGTTTGAAAAGCTGTTAGTATCCATCCTCCTTGCTAAACCTGCAGCAATGTGATCAGGCCATGGGACATGAACAATGACCCTGCTTTGTTTTCATTGTCAAGATCCCTAATTAAAATATTTATTTAAAAATAACATCCAAGAACTTTTGCTTCAGGAAAGTCGATGGGTTTTAGTCAGTAACAGCTGAAATAAATATGAACCACTCTCAGTGTTGTCTGATAATGATTTTGAGCATTGTCCTTGTTCATCCCCTGCAGTTGCTGAGGGAATCCCCAGTGCTCACATGGGGAGTCCTGAATGAAGCATTGGGTGTCTGGGGACAAGAATTGAATCAATGAGATACTGATATAATATAATGTAGTGACAGTCTTGGGAGTTAGATTGTGGGATGTCATGAGGAACTTGCACAGGATGCTGAGAGTTACCACACTGGATCTGTCTAGTCTGTGCTCTACCTTATATCCTTTAGAGTAGTTTGTTTTGTGTGAAAATAAAACTGAAATGTGTTAGTGCCAATTAGGGAAATTACAAAAATGTCTTTCTCGAAAAATTATGAACACTCACTGCCTTGACATCTGTTTTATATTGTCACCAAATGCCCTGTAATGGACTTTGTTTAGAGACTCATTCCTGGTGTTTTGGGATTGCTTCTATAAGTTGTGACAAAGGTGTGGAGGTAGTTATGGGTCATTTATGGTTGGAAGGTGTGTGCTGGCAATTAACTATAATGTACTTAGGGCCTGGTGCCAGTCCCTGAGTGAGTGCAGTGTGTTTGCAGAGTTACTCCTCAGGCTCAAGTAGTGCTTGTGATTTGGTTCCCAGATCCTCAGTCTGATCCTGTTGAGCCCTACATTGCCCAGCTCCTGGCACTCCCTTGGCTGATGGGGATTGTTGGCTAATCCCTGCAGGCTCCCTGTGGAGCAAGGGTGGTGCTTGCAAAGGTGATTCATGTGCCTGACCCAGGCTGCTGTGCCAAACTCTTCCTTGGAGGAGCACCCCTGCCCCAGCCAGGCTCAGAGGGAGCCTCAGGAGGCCAGCTAGGGAGTGTGGGATGTAAAACATGGCTCCCAGTGACACCCTTCATATTCCTATTTTCTGGGTATCCCATTGTGAGAGATGCAGTTTGCAAGAGGTTTTTTTAAGAAGCAGCTTTGCTGCAGTGTATTCTACAAGCAAGAATTAAAAGACTAATAACAACTACTTCTAGATTTCTTTTATTTAGGCTGTGTCTTCTACTGGTTGTTATTACTTTAATACAGAAAGTTTGGGATATTCAGGTGGCAGAGTGAAAAGTAAAGAGCCTTTAATACCTCTGCTGGACTAGATAGGCTTATGGACATTCCACAGAGTGAACTGACTTGCTCAGTGAGCTCCTCATGCCTGTGTAACTACTCAGTTCAAGAATTTAGAATTAAGGGTGTCATATTTGAAGCCCTCTTCTGTTGAATGGGCAATATTCTTAATCCAGTTACTGCAATCCAGGATGCAGTCCTGTGTAAGATGGGTGTGGGTTCATTCCTTGTCCATACAGATTATAACTTTGTGTTTGGCTGCACTCAAATATGCTTTTGAGACTAAAACATAATTGAGATCAACTTGACAAAGGTTTCATTATTTTATATGACAAACAAAGTCTGTTTGAATCATTCTTAGTGCTATTCACATTCATTTGATTTTTATTTTTATATAATATGTCAGATACCAAATGCTGTAAAGTCTAGTGCCAGTAAAGGCTCAGTGAAATATCATGCCTGAAGATTTTCATTGCAAAAAAATGTGCTTTGGAAATATACTTTGGAATTTTTTTTTGCCAAAATTCATTCCACAGAATGTTTTATTTTACTTCTACCTTGAAGTGCTACTCTTTAAAAATACAAATGTTTGTGGTTTTCATCTGGGCTGTTTGAAGAAGCTGAATATATCATATTTTGTTACTTATTTGTGTCCATCAAACTTTTCCTCTCAGAAGAAAATGAAGCTGGTTTCATTTTGCTAAGTACTTGATTTCCATTAAGTCACTGATTTTCTGTAATGATTTTACTATCTTTTAATTTCTTCTGTAGTGACATGCAAGTCAGTATTTTCATTTTTTTGTCCCAACTAGATGTTGTAATAATTGATCTGCAATTATGAGTCATATTTTTTCCTTGTAGCAGTAATTAATGTAATACATTGAGCTTTCAAAATGAAAACAAAGAGAAGCAAAATCACAACCTCTCAAAATAAAAACAAAGAGAAGCAAAATCACAACCTCCTCTATATTTATGTGAAAAACAATTAACTGCACTAGTTAAGTGCAAAAATAGATGTCTGAGGAAAATGAGAATATGATTACAGGCTTCAGTGTTTACACAGTAAGCAGTAAAGGCGTGGTGGTGTAACACCCCTCAGTCAACAAGGAGACACAAAAGATGTAAATCTGTGCTGGGATCCTGCTCTGAGGGCTCTCCCTGATGCCTTTCCTGGTGCCTCTGGTAGAAATCCCTCAGGGTTCCTATTTATAGTGTGGCTGGTTTGGAGAGGTGTCCTTGTAGTCACGCACGTCGTGTTCCAGCGACCTTCCAGGGCACTGATGGAGTCACTTGGAACAGATTTTGTCCCAGCACACAGTGGATGCTTTACTGTGCATATTTACAAGCAGGCAGATCTCTTGTTTGATACATTTGCATATTTATATTCTTGCTGTTGATGCCATGGAACTAGTCCTAGAATGGGCTGGTTAATGCTCTTGCCTCAGGAACTTGAATCCCTGAAGCTGGTTATCCATCATGCTGTCATTGGCTACGAACACAGTGTTATCCTTGATTGCTTTAGTTCTTCCCAAAGGGAACAGAAATTCTCTTCTTTTCATCATATTTTTCCACTGGTGGTAGTGGGCCAACATCATTGCAAAGCTCCTTTTGTTCTTGGCATACTTTAAAATGTCTTTTTGCCCTGACATATTTTTCCTCTGTTCATTGCAGATTTTATTTTCTTGATACCTTTAACTCTTCTGTGCAGTAAACCACAGCAAACAAGAATACACTGTACAATGGTGATGTGTGGGTTTTGGTTTGGTTTTTTTTGTTTTCAAAACCCTGTGTTTTGTTTCTGGAATGCTGTTTAGCAGCACTTGGATCACAGTGATAAGTTGTCTTTCGTTTTCTTATGTTAACCATGCAATACATCCCAAGTTGCTGCTCTGTCACCGGGTGTTTTCCAGGCTAAGCAGTAACTCCATGAAAAACTATTAGATAAATGAATAGGTGTATTTTTATCTTTAATTACTGTATAATCAATTAGTGCCTTTTGAGGAATTTTTCAGTGCCTTTTAGGGAATTTAGTGAGTGAGCAATCTGTAGCTAACCCTGCAGAAATTAAGCCAGCAAAACACAGCCCTGGTTCTTTCCCAACACCTTGTCCCCCTCCCTGTGTTTCACAGGAACATGGTCTGCTGCAGCTTCAAGAAGGAGCATCTTCATACAGCTTTAGGTCGGTGCTGTGTACCATGCTGTTGCTTTGCTATCATACTTTCATGACCTTTGTGTTAGGTAAGATTGTTTATAATAACTCTTGGATTTGATTAGTTCTTGTGGGACACAAAGGGGAGAAAGATGATTCCATCACCTGTTTGTTGGTGAATAGTTTGTTTGTAACCAGATTAAATGTGGGTCATTTGTGGGCCATTTTACACTAATAATAAGTGAAGAGTGTGTTTTCATTTTCAAGATGGAGGTTTTTTTAACAGGTGAGAAGGGAGATACTGGGGATGGCCAAGAAAGTTGTGAGAACTGAAATCTGTTTTAGCCAGGTGCATTGTTGGGGAGGTTAAAATAATGGCTGTAAGTGATAATTGCTTTGTTGACATTGGATTTTCTTTGGGAGGTGACAGCTTCCCTCTAATGTGTACTTCTGTGTTATCTCCTGCTAAATCATTCCACAAAATGTTTGTGCCTGAATTTTCAAGTCAGGAAACACAATGTTTTCAGGGCTTCCTGCTGCTGCCTTAGTGTAGCACCAACCTGTATTTATGCTTTACTTAATGGAGAGAGGAACCAACATGTTGGCCAATTGAGGATGGAAAATCAGTACCTTGCATTCCTGTTCTCTTTTTTTGCTTTGTTTTCTAACTATTTTTATCACTTGCATTTTTACACATTCTAGGGACAGGAAAAGGAAATGTTGAGGAGGCAGAAAAACTACTTAAGCCTTACTTGGCACGCTATCCAAAGGTAAAATGAATCATAATTTATTCGCTGTGGTCATTTAATGTTTTCATGCCAAAAATCAAAGATTTAGACTGTATGGCCAGATTGAAAACTGTTATAGAATACTTGTGTTTTTATTATTATTTATTACAGGGAGCCATATTCCTGTTTTTTGCAGGGAGGATAGAAACACTAAAGGGTAATATTGATGCGGTAAGTAATCATTTTGCTCTTGAGAAAGTAAATTTCAAAAGCTTTAAAAAAATTCCTCCAGGAATGTTATTTCCTTTTTGGCTAATGCTTCCTGTGACTTTGGACTATATGTAATTCATAGTTTATTGAATTACAAACAGGAATTTTGTACACTATTCTGACTTGTTTCTCCACCTGATTTTGCTACCCCTCTCAATTTCTGGTGATAATGTAGTCCACCAGGATTAATGACACAGTTTTGTCCTTGTCTTTCACATCCTGCAGCAGATTGTATCTTTAATGAGACCCAATGGTAATCCTTTGCCTTCAGTGTGAACAGAGTCATAAAGGACTAGAAAAAATTATTAAGATGAAAAATGCATGCCCAAAACACTCTGAGACAGAGTATCAGCTGGTGTGCAGGGCAGTAGCTCCCTTGAAATCCATGGAAGTGCAGCAATAAATGTCAGCTGAGCATCTGTCCTCTGCCTTCAGTTTCCTAATTTCCCAAGACATAAACATTCATTTTGAATATGCTTAGAAACATAATTTTAAGGAATGGGGAGCACTGTGGCAGGGTAAACTTGCTAGCACCAGGATGACTGTGGAGCCAACAATCTCTTGGGTGAAGCAATGTGATTTTGGGAAACTGGGCTGGCAATAGTTTGGAAGCTGCAGGAGCCATGCAGGCAGATCCTGGAGCCCCAGTGTGTGTTACAGCTCCTCTGTCTGTGCATTTACACCTGGCTAAGGCAGTGTTTGGCAATCTCTGTGTGCAGGCAGTCCATAGGTACGAGGAATGCTGTGAAGCTCAGCAGTACTGGAAGCAGTTTCATCACATGTGCTACTGGGAGCTGATGTGGTGCTTCACCTACAAGCGCCAGTGGAAAATGGCTTTTTTCTATGCAGACCTGCTGAGCAAGGAAAACACTTGGTCAAAGGTAAGTTCCGCAGAACAGGAGGGCAGGAGGCCTCTATCTACAAACTTACAAAAAAAGTAAATTGAGTAGATTTTTTGTAGCTTTGAAGGTGGAGAGTGTAAAGTAAAACCTGGCCTGCTGTGACTGCTGCAGAAAGATGTGAATTCCAAACATCCAAATCTGAACTGATGGTGGGCAAGCACAAATCTTTTGGGCCCAACTGGTAGATGAAGAGCAACTTGTTAAAGATGCTGTGTATTGACTGGTTGTGTCATCAGATGTTGCAATTAGTGGTGCAAGTTGCCATTTCTTTCATTATGCTGTGGGTAAAAGCTCTTCTGCTGGTGAGTGAGGTGAGCCACGGTGGTGCCTCCAGGGTAATAAATGCAATTAGAAGTGGTGCCTTTATCCGTGTGCATCTGGAAGGGAGGAGCTCTTCAGTCCAGAACCCTGGCAGCTCTCTTCCCTCTCTCTTCCCTTTTTGCCTTTTGAAGAATATTTGCCCTATTCCAGTTAGTGGGAATTTTCCTGAGCTGGCTTGACTTCACAGATATGCTGGGCAGGGGCTTAGCCACATCATTCACCCGTTCCCTTGGGATCCATGAGCTTTGTCCCTTCAGGTTCATTAGATGGTCTTGAACCCAAACTTCTCCTGCCCTGGGCAGTTCATCTCACATTCTCTGCCTTTGCTTTCTGTGACTTGGGCAAGAAGGCTGGGACACTTGATGGTGAAGCCTGAGGAAAAAAAAGTCAGAGTTCCTCAGTCTTCTCCAGATCCTGGGTAAGCTTGTGTCCTGCTTTCTTCCAGAGAGGGCCCACATTTTCTCTAGCCTTCCTTTTATCACCAGCACACCTATAGAGTCTTTCCTTGATGCTCTTTCCATCCCTGGCCAGACACTGGGCTTAAGTTTTCCTAACCTGATCCCTGGCCATTCAGACAATTTCTCTGTATTCCTACCAGGCTACCTGTCCTTCCCTTCACCCTCTGTACGTTTCCTTTTTGCCTCTTGAGTTTGTCCAGGAGATCCTTTTTCACCCACATGGGCCTCCAGGAGTTTTTGCCTGACTTCCTCTTTTTTTGGGATGCATTGCTCCTGGGCTTGGAGGAAGGGATCCTTGAGTATTAACCAGATTTCATGGGCCCCTCTTCCCTCCAGGGCTTTATCTCATGGTACTTTACCACACAGATCCCTGAAGAGGCCAAAGTCTGCTCTCCTGAGCTCCAGGCAGTGACTGTTTCCTAGAACTTACTATTTGGGATATGTTACCAAGTTGTGATGGGACACAGAGACTGTATATTATTAGGTTTTTTCTCTGAGCATGACCTTATCTTAGATTTTCTAGCATGTGTTCCTAAGAGTATTAAAAACTTTACTCAAGCATAAGATTTGTTCTTGGAATTTGGACACAAACTATAAACTGATACATACTAAGCATGTATCTAAAAACATGATCTTAAAACAGTATTCTGTACTCACTTTCTAAAATACTTATCTCTTACTTAAAGTTTTGTAAGGCTGTGAGCAAAAGCAGCAACTTCTTCCCTTTATGTTGCTGTTTTGTGCTTTATCTGAATAAAGGTGATGCTGTAAATTCATTTTTCTATATAGATATTCTTCATTGCATTTGCAGGCTACTTACATTTACATGAAAGCTGCTTATCTCAGTATGTTTGGACCAGATGACTGCAGTCCTTTTGGAGACAGCGAAGTTGAATTATTTAGGTAAAATTTGCAAACCCACAGTTACAACAATTTACTATCTTTTCATGTCACAGTGCTGGGGGAACAGAGGCAAAATTATCATGCAAATAGCATTGGATTGGTGAGAAAATGTAGAGTTAAACATCCCTTAGACTAAAGTGGACCCTGAGTTTAGACAGCAGATTTTTCCTGGCCATACAGTGCTGCTGCTGTTCCATGTAATGCATTCTTTTTCAGTTGCTTCCTTTAATAAAAATGGAATGTAAGTTGTGAAAACCTTCAATGGATTTTGCTGCAAGATGTGTTCTTCCTTAGTGGGAACATCAGCACAACTTGATTCTTGGGTTCTGAGTCTCAGAGAAGTAAGAAATAATTAAATGTGCAGGTGAATCTATGCATTATAAACACAGTAAGATAACATCAAAAATTTGGTTACTTTAGGGTTTACAATTTTTATATTAAATCTGTTTTTTTTAAATGTGATTACATTGCTCTTTTCAAGTTTTCTCTGTCTTTTGTAATCATTATCAACAGATTTCACTGAATTTGGAATCCATTATGAAGAGAATAGTTTTAGTCTTTGGGAGAACGGGGAGACAAAAGCTAGTTTGCCTCTTTCTTAGACTGTGAAGAGAGATGAGCCCTTTATAAGTCAGGTGCATCATCTAATTTAATCTTTCAGTGGGGAAGAGTCCCTCTCCTCCTGCTTGATTAAAGAGGAAGCCTAGAGATAAACGTGCCCTGCATAAAGACAGCTTTTGTGAGTATGTATTGCTCAGCTTCCCCGAGGTAGCAATAGCCCAGTGTGTTACAGCTTTTTAAAATTCTCCTTGGTTTGATCTTTTTTTATTGGTTTTTTTTTGTTTGTTTTGAAGTTTGAATGTCTTCATCTCAGAGGTTCACAGGGGGAAATTCCTTATGTTTTCCTTTAAACTTTCAGGATTGTTCCCAGCCTGAAACTGAAAATTGCAGGGAAATCTCTGCCCACAGAAAAGTTTGCAATTCGGAAAGCACGACGGTATCTTTCTTCAAACCCCATTCCTTTGCCTGTCCCACCTTTGGTAAGTAAGAAATATCCACACACACCCCCTCTCCAACATTTTTGTAATTTAGAGAAATAAACCAGAGATAATTGGAATAGTATCTTTCCGTGTTTCTAAGGTAAACCCTCTGCAGGAGACTGGAATGTTCCCAAAGCAAAGCCAGATGAATGCAAGGAATGCTGTAAAACTGGGGCATGCACCAGCCACAGGGAACTCAGCCAGCTGTTTGTGACACGTAAATGTGTTGCATGTGTAACTCATTATTCCAGCTATAGAGCAGCGTGCTCCCAACAGCTTTCTTTTGGTCCCCTTTGGAGGAACTTTGCCCTGGGTCTCTTCTGTCGTGTCACTTGCTAACAGAGCACTGCAAGGTACAAGGAGGGGTGGTGTCAAGGAAACAATGGAAGGTTTGGGCACTGCATGTAAGGAGCTGTTTAATGTGCTCCTCAGTGTTTGCAGTTTGGTGTTCTGCAGAGCAGCTCATGGGTGCTGGGATGAAACAACTGACTCCTTTGGCCACCCCAGAAAACCACTGCAATTAATTTTTTTTTCCCCTGTAATGCTGGCCTGTTCCCTGTGGCCAGTTGCATGAGGCACCCATTGCACTTAGAAAAATCTGTCTGCAAAGAACATGTGAAAAAGAACATAAAAGGTTTTTGAGTCCAGGGATTCGCCAAGTGCAGTGGTGTTAACACTTGCAGTGCTTTCAGCTGTTGTGTTTTTAAGAACAAGATGGATAATTAGTAAATATTCTATAAGAAAATGCCAGAACAGGGAGAACCTCTTGGAAACCCCTCCCCAGCCCACCAGGAGTATGTGACACTGAAATAGTTGTTACAGCAGAGCATGGGCATTCACCAGGGGCTGTGTTCCACTAGTAAGACTGACGTGAGAGAAATAATTAGGTTACTTTGATGTGCCTTTCAGGTTTCAGAGAGGAAGGAGTGCACACTGGGGCTTGGCTGGGCTGTGCTGCTGGGATTTTGGCAGAGCAGGTTTCTGTAGCAGGAGCTCCTCCCCATCCTTGGCTGCCGTGCAGTTGCGTTTCCGAGGCAGCAGATGCCGCAGCTGAACAGACAAAGGCACTTCATGGATGGGGAACTGGGGACAGAACCTCAGCTCCAGGAGTTTTCATTATCAGGAGGCTTGCTGGAAAGAGGGAGTCCTCAAGCAAGTCTTAGCTCAGAGATTTAGCTTGAATAAATGTGGTTTGAATACTCCTGTTTGAAAACCACGTTAATGAATCTGCACTAGGTCCAGGAAGCTCAGCACAGGTTTTCCAATCAACAGAGACCAGATGGTGAAAGCAACAGTGACTGGGGTTAACATGCTGTTTCAGCTATTCTAGCCTGACAGCTTTTTGTGCCACAATTCCACAATTCACTTGTTCTATATAGAAATTTCATCCAAATGCTTTAAATTATCACCCACAGAGAAGGTCATGTAAATAAATAGAATAAATATATCACACACTGATCTCTTCTCTCTGGTGATCAGTGACAGGGCCTGAGGGAATGACATGAAGCTGTGTCAGGCAAGGTTTAGGTTGGATATTACGTAAAGGTTCAGCCACCCCAGAGGGTGATTGGGCACTGAACAGGCTCCCCAAAGAATGGTCACAGCACCAGCCTGACAGAGCTCAAGAAGATTTTAGACAACACTCTCAGGCACAGGATGGGGTTCTTGGGGTACGCTTGGGCTGGACTCAACAATCCTGGTGCATCCCTTCCAGCTCAGGATGTTCTGTGATTTTGTGATTAAATAATGTCATGAAGGCCAGTTGTAAGTCTGTACAATATTTTAATGTTTCACTTTGTGATTGGAAGTAGCAATGGGCACATTTGGTGATATACTCTAAGAACCCCAATAGCAAATAAAAATTCAGCCAATAGTTTTTAATAAAACTTACTCGAAGGACAGTTCAATAATAAAGAAGTTGCTTTCTTTGGGAACATCAAACAAACCTGAGGAATGTAAGAAGTTTACAGTTCAGATTTAAAATTCCGTGTGTGTGTTTGAAACTTGGCTTAAAGGTCAGAGTGTTTGGTTTTCTTTTTGGTTTGTTTTGCTGTCTTGAGATTTCATAATTTTTCTGTGGAAGCAGTGCATTGCAGTTATTTATGGATATTACTGCCTTTGCTAGGATAGAACTGAAAAACAAGAGGAAGCCTTAATGAAGGGACAATTAGCCATGTGCTGTGAATGTTTTAAGTCTGTTTTGTTGGTACTTACCTTCTTCCATAAGTGAGAATGTGTTTGCATTCTGTTCAAGCAATTTCCTTTGCATTGTTTTCAGGAAGTGGCTCTTGAGGCGTCTTCCAGGGCTAATTTGTTCTGATTAACAGTGTAACAAATTTTCAGTTGCAATGAAAATACATTTTGACAAACTTTATTTAAGGAACTTTATTTAAGGAACCTGTAACTTTTTCATCATGCAGAGATAAACTGAAGTGTTTGACAACTACATTTATCCAGTGCTGCAATTAATGGTGCTGTCGTTTCTCCCTGACCCTAGGAAATGATGTATATCTGGAATGGCTATGCTGTAATTGGAAAATGTCCCAACTTAACAGAAGGCATGTTAGAGACTTTAAATGAAGCAGAAGAAGCATTGGCAAGAAGTTCAGGTAACCAGTGGTAGGGTTTAAGCAGTTATTTTACACTGCAATAGCTAGAGATATTATCTGTGAATAGAGGCACACTCATTAGTAAAGTTAATTGGGTCACAGGAGAAACATAGGTAATGAAACCATGAACTATTTATGCAGATAGGAATATTTTTTATTTTTAAGGTAGCAACTATTTACAATAATAGTAAGTGATTTTTCCATCCACAGATGTGTGTTAGGAGTGGTTTATGACATGTGATAAAGGTCTGTTTATTTTGTTAGATCATATCAGGATATTCATTGACTTCATTACCTGGATCCTGAAGCTCCATTACCCTCAGATTTTGTTATCCTCTGTTTTGAAGGATAAATAGGAGAGGAGTTGGGTTTTTGTTTTAGAAGTGCTGTCAGTTTGTGATGTGACCTTTGGGCTGAATGTTCTGGTGTCACCAGTGTGCTGCAGAAATCCAGGACACCAGGGATGGCCTTTCTGTCAATGAGCACAATATGGGATTGAACTGAAGCAGCCTCTGCTACCACATTTTCTGTCACTCTATTAATTAGTAATCCATGAGAAAATTGAATTGGTGTTTATTTCTTGTCAGTGTTTCCCAGTTCCTGTGGGAGTGCAAGCAGTCTGCACAGCATTTGTCAGCTTTTCCTTGACCAATATTTGATCTTACTACTATTACATACAGCCTTCCTGCAAAAGGATCAAGGCCCTGTTGACAAAGGAATATAGGCTAAAACACTGCATTGCAGTCTTTTCTAGGGCCTTGGACTTCTGTGCAGTGAGTTACACAAGATTTGAAAGGGTTGCCTGAAACACTGGCTAAAACTATCTATTTTTAATTAATTGAAAAAGAGAATGGGGAAAATATTTTTAGTGAAGGTGACATCTTAGAAAAAGGCCTTTGACCTATTCACCTTCTTTGTCACCCATTTTGTTTCATCATTTAAAATAAGTGGAGTATTTCCCCGTTCCTTTTTTTTCTTAGTTGGCAAATTGTGGCTAAGGCTTCATTTTGCAGGGATTTGTAGCAGATTCATGTTTGTAGAACACTATGGGGACATGTAATTGAAAAGTGGGATATATTTTAAACATGCCACCATTTTTAAGTGTTGCCTGTTCAAAATATTGACTTGCTGTTTTCAGGCATATTTAACAAATTGGAAATGAGCAACCAAGCTGAAGATTTTGCCTATAAACTTGTAAGAGTAAGCTGCTTATATGGATTGGCTATGAAAAACCCTGCAGTTTTCTTTGATATGCATTATGCAGAAATTTTCTGATGGAGAAAGAGTGTTGATAGTAAAGATTTTGAACTAGGTGAAGCTGGAAAGACTCTGGGCTCTCAGAAGTATAAACTCCAAAGAAGGTATGGTAAGATGTGAGGTACAGGTAGCAAAGTTTCACATATTTTTATTTAGCCAAATGAAGGTGGAGAATTGGCAGAATTCTTGCCCAGAGTAGGCCATGTGACTACAAGTCAGGGAGCAAAAGAGCTGTACCGTGCAATAAAGGCAAAGGGTTGAGAGATTGTAAATTGGACCTTAGGATTTACAAAATGGACACCTTAAATTAGTTCTTAGCTGTCAGAACAGTAAGACTGTGGAATAGCTGTTCAGTGGGAGCAGGGAGGGAAAGAACAGCCTAACAATTTTTGGGCAAAGTTTGTTCAGTTTATGAAAAGGTTGATGTGTGTTTGTCTCTGCCTTAAATTAAATTCACCAACTAGTTCTTTCCTGTATTTCCAGACATGGAATGTGCTCACACTTACCTTTGAAAAGTTTCCCTACAGGCAGGAAAGTCTTCTCTGCTGCAGAGTTTTCTAAAATGTGCCATTTCCTTCCTCCTGCAGCTACAGAACTACTGGCAGATGACCGGTGTGTGATAAAGCTGTTAAAGGGATTATGCTTCAAGCATTTGGGCAAGATCTCAGAAGCAGAAGACCACTTTAATTACATCTATTTAAAGTAAGTTTTCATACCTGGCATGTAGGAGAGCTCTTGAGTTTCAAGTAAGAGGAGATGTAACCATGATATGAATAGAAGGGAGAGGATTGCAGTATCTTTAGTGTTTGCTCCAAGGTATTTCAGTTTTAATTTCTACTGTTATTAGCCATATGTTGAAGAATTTCAGATCTTCAATTTTAATTTTATTTTAAAATAATTTTAATTGAGGTGTTTTCTCCTTTTTGAGGGACTGTAGGTGCACAAAATTTTTCAGTTACCACTTAGCTTTTATTGCCCCCTTCCTCTTCCCAGTCATGAAGAAGCTGTACCCAAAAATACAAATGAACTGTGCAGAGACTGGTGGGAGCATGATTACACTGGGACCTTCTGCACATCATGTGGTGAATGGCACCTCTTTTTGTCAGCTCACATGGGTAGAGCTCATGATATTGTCATCTTTTCTAACATTTCCCTGATAACAAAGGCATTATTTTCTGATCCTGAGATTATACATACTGTGTAGGATGCTTATGCAAAATACACATTTAATAACCCAGAAGGGAGCTTCGGATAGAGAACATGACAAGTGTTGTAATAGAGATTGATTGCTCCTTCTGATCTTAGCTAATCTCCTATTTATTTGTGTTTGGATCTGTTAAATGAGGGAAACAATATATCATTTCAAGGTCTCTAGGCTATTTCTTTTCCAATGCAGTGAGAAGAAGATAAAATATGACCATTACCTAATTCCAAATGCCTTGCTGGAGCTGGCAATACTGTATCTGGACCAGGATAGAAGAGAAGAAGCAATAAAACTTCTGGAAAAAGCAAAGTAAGTGAAAAGCCTGTGTTGATGTCTGGTGGATCAGTTTGGTGTTTCACTGGTTAGCAGGAAGCAGAAAAATTTCATTAATATCATGGAAACTCATTTCATTTTTCCAATGGGAGCATGCATGCCTTAGTTTTTGTTTGGACCTTTCCAGTGTTGCATTTGTTCAGTCTTGGACTTGAAAAAAGTACCAAAAAATTAAGTATCTTAATAGGAATGTCAAAGGCTCCATAAGAAATAATCCATGTGTAATAAAATGTAATAATCTTTGTAGTATATTTGCTTGTTCATATAAAAGATGTATTAAATTTAATCAAAGCTCTGTGCTGTGGCTAAAATAGCATTACTTGAATTGATGGCCAGCAGTGCCTGTTTCTTTCCTTGATGAAATACATTTAAGACAATGCTTCAGGTTACACTTGGTATCTTTGTATTCTTTCATCTGCATCAAGGCAACTAAAACACCTGCTTTTACTGTTTTGTGTGATTGATTTTTCTAGCAAAGTAGGTTTATGGGAAGTTGGACTTGATCATGTGTGTTCTTTATTATAAAATTAACAAAATACGGGTTTTGCCTCTGTTTGAACCTTTATTTCTCTGCTGAGCCAAAATTTTGGCAGTGATGAGGAGGGAGGAAATCCAACCCAAACAATTCTCCCCCTCTTCAAGCATCTAGCAGCAGCAGGGCAGTTCCCCTCTGCCTGGGTCCTGAATGAGGCCAGATGTGCAGAGTCAGTGCCACAGGAGTGAGCAGCTACAAAACTGATGCCTGCCCTTGGCTCAGAGAGGTCAGAGGGAGTTTTTATGTTGCTTTTTGTCCAACTCAGGCAGCTCTGCAAGTCAGAGTAGCAAATCAAGTCTACCAAAGATTATGCCAAAAGCCTGTCAGCACAAAAATTAAAATATTACAATCTTTAGTCTCCCGTGCTTCTGAGCCTGGTTCTCTGTAGACTCATGGAAGATATTAAGAGCAGCAAAAATTGCATTAGCAAAGTGCAGTGGAAAGTGTTTCAATTGGCTTCATGTTTTTCAAAACACACCTCTCCTGTCCTCGTTTCCTTTGTTCAAGTCTCTCTTAACAAGAGATCCAGAAATTAATGATTTGGAGCTGCTGATTCCAGCTGGAGCTTCTGTCATTGCTGCTTGGCCATTGCATCTTTCCCTGGTAGCTCTGAGTGTCCCAGGTCCTCTCAGGAGAAGGTGTTTGGCTTAACAGACAGCAGCTCTAAAAAATGTGCTGTGCCCAGTGTATGAAAGCTGCTACTCACACTTGCTGTGCTCAAAGAACTCTTGAAAGCTGTAATGACTTGGGGAAAAAAAAAAAAAAAACACAAACCAAACAAAAAAACCCAAACAAAAAAGAAAAACCGAAAAAACCCCAAACCTACCCTCATTACAAACCCCCTTGTTTCAGTCAGTCATAAATAAAGGTGCAGCTCTTACATTTCCACCTGTGGCATGAAAATCTCAGGGTTTATGAGCTTTCAGCTACCAACACTGAATGTCTCAGGAGCCACGAGAGGGAGAGCAGAGCCTTGCTGGGGCTGCAGAATTCACTTTGCAGTTGGCAGGAGTGCTTGGCTGGTGCCTGACATTTGATTTGCCTGACCTAAATCCATGTCCTGCTGCTGGCTTGGATCCTCAGCTTTGGAGAAAGAGTGGGATAAGATGATAAACAGTTTTGGCTTGGTCATGCATGGAAATATTTCTATTTGTATGACTGTAAACTACAAACAAGAATATCAGTGTACTCATGAGAAATACAGGCTCAGAATGACAAAATCCATTTCATTTAAAGGGAAAACTCCAAGGGGTTTCAGATCAGCACACAGCAGAACCTGGCCACCTCCTTTTCTCAGTCAGCCTCTTGGGTGTTGCATACATCAAATTCTAAGCTGGTGTAGGATGGGCATGGAATTCCTTGTTTTCACCAAGAGGCTGGCACTGCCACAGACAGATACCACTCTGCCATGCTTGGTTTGAATTATGAATTTAGAACTGAAATGCTGTTAAGACACACAGAGTTTAATACTTAATGTTATGTTTCTGTAAAGATGACAAATATCTTCTACAAGAAAATTAGCATGGTCTAATCCTCTTTTGTATCTGGATTCTGTATCCATCCTGTAGGAGCTGACATGTTAATTCCTACTAAGTAGGATTTGCAATTTCTATGTGGTCCTGGGGCAAATTCTCTTTTTTTTTAATATAAGCTTTTCCATGAAATTACAGGTTCTTTGAATGTTCCAGTAACTCTAGAGCAGGACAGAACTACAGGAAACTATAGGCAGATGACAGTGTGGAGCCAGGCCCTGGATGTGTGTGGTGGAAATCCTGCCAGTCTTTCCCTGGGGTGGTGAATTGCTCCTCAAAAGCTGATATGGAATCTGCTGTGTGCCCACTTTCTCTTTCCAGCAAATTGTCTGCCTTCATTTCCTACACACAGAATTCACATTGTTGGCAACCATAGGATGGAGATGGGGTGTTTCCCTCCTCTGGATCAGGACATCTTCCCTTCTCTCACTCTCTTGTCTTTTTTTTTTTTTTTTCTCCCTTCCTCTTCACTTTCTTGAAATTAGTCTGACTTATTAAAATGATTTTTTTAAATGCTGAAAATATTTGTATTCAAATCTGTCAGTTACACTTTGAGAGGGAGAAAAAAAGTTCTAATTTGTGAATGTAAACTAAGTGAATGTTACAGATAATTAATGTGGACTCAATATTTTGATTGAGTGGACCAGATTCAATTTCTTGCTAAGCTATATTTTTCTGGTAATTGCCAGACAGTGGAACTACAAATAAAGAACAAAGAGCTGCATTGTTTGGCCAGGAACACATGCCTTGTATTTTAGAGTAGGCAACAAAGGAGCTTGTGAAGAAAGAATTTTCTGCTGTCTACTGTTGTTTTGCTTAAAATAGTAATACAAAGATAACTTAGAAATGTTTTAAAAATATATATTAATTGGAGTGGATCTTCTTTTGTTTCAGACAAAACTACAAGAATTACTCCATGGAAACAAGGACACATTTCAGAATTCAAGCTGCCCTGCACCAAGCCAAATCCGCCCCAGAAAATGGAATGCACTGTGGAGCCTCGGCGGTGTCGTAACTTTTTCTTCTTTGATGTTCTGTTTGTTGCAAACTTTGGTGCAGAAAATTACTGACACTTTAGAATTATTTTTCCTTTTCTTTCAAGTCAGTGAAAAACCAAATAACTTAAAATTTCAAAGGTGATGCATAAAACATTAATCTGGTGTAACAACATGGTAAAAAATCTCTCAAACCAACCATAACCCTGAAAAATATTGTTTTTCCAACAGTGGCTTTTTGACACTTGCACACACCTCCATCTGTGTAATTCATTTTCAATTGTGTGCCTTTTTCTTGCATTTGCAACATTCTGTTGTAGCTTGCTTAGTGAAAGGGGAACATTTTAAAAAAAAAACCAAACAGCAAAACTTTAAGATTTCCGGATTTAATCTGTTAGTTCTAAATGTTTGTTTGCATCCATACTGCTGTCAGCTGAGAAGGAAGCATTGCTTTTTCCCCAGTACCTGCTTAGTTGGAATGGTGGGAGAAAATCTCACAGCAGGGAGGAGCTCTGGATCCTGGGCATGTCTAGTTGTGCACAGGAAGCTTCTCTTTAGCAGAAGAGAAACTGTTCTCTTCACATTTTTGCTTCTGTAAGAACCCTGCTGGTGAAAAGAATGATCTCCCTTATGCAAGTACCTTGACTTTTTCTTGAGTTTGGTTTTCCTGTCAAGTCTGCTGCTTGTAGCAGCTGAATTAATTTACTGAGGATTGCAAAGGGAAAGATGGTGATGGCATAAAACTGCATCACTTCTTCTTTGACAATGGGAGGTTTTTAGGAAATGTCTTTTGTCAGAATGAACATGATGTGAGGCTTATGTCAAATTGAAAGCACAAGTCCTTGAAGGTCATTTAGGAGATGGCAACACTGCAGTGGCTGGAGCAGTCCAGGAGTTGCTGTGCCAGGGCAGCCCTTCCTGCAGGGGCTGCTCTCAGGATTCCCAAGCTGAGATGTCTCTGTTGCACAAGGCTGACGTTCCCTGTGGGAGGAAGCTGGGGCTGGAGCAGGCTCCCTCAGCACACAGGACATCTTTATCTTTCTGCTCTTTATTCATCTTTTGGGAGGTTTTCTGTGTTAGGGGTTTGAGAATAGAGCAGTGAGCTGGGTCTGCTTTCCAATGCTGCCATGGAATTCCTGCTTTGCTGGTGAAGTTGGTGGTACCACAGCTTTGCCTCGTGTTTGCTTGCTCCAGGCTAGCTCCATGTCTGTATGCCTCTGGGTTGTGGGGCACACTTCTACCTCCCTTTTGAAAGAGCTTCTTCCCCATGACCCATTCTGATGGGTGGAGATGGGAGGTCTTCTGACAGCCCTTTCTCTCCAATGGAGATGTTTGTCAGGAAGATTCATATCTATGTACCTCACAGTGCATATCCTTTCTAAAGTGATTGTTCCCAGCAGAAGAGAAAATTGACAGTTTATAGCTCTGCTTTTGCCTCCTCAAAGGAAATAAAATTGTTTTATAACTGTAAATTAATATGCAAGGAGACAGAACCACCAGTTCCTCAATGTGGAGAACTTGCATTGTCTTAAAAATAGATGCCCTTTATAAAAGTCTTTGCAAGTTAAAAATCATAGATGAAGAATGCATTTTTTAAAGTGACTTTCTCAGATAAATTCAATTCTGATAAATTTCTCGATTCAGATAAAATTCAGTATAAACAATTATGCTATTTACATGCTGCACATCAAAACTTCAGTGTAAAAATTCAGTCATTCTTTGTATAGAATAAAAAAAGTTTCTTGTTCTACTTCATGCATATAACGCCTCTTCTTCCAGTTGTCCTTTTCAAATATTTTGGCAGCCTTAGCATCTTCTGAGCAAGTAATGCCATGTGAAAATTAGCATAAATTGTACTTTGCAGAAAGTGAACAATCCTTCTGAGTGTAGACTCATTTCTCTTCTTTGAAATTCACCCACAGCTTGGTTTTGCCTGATCTTAGATAGATCACAAAAGGATATACTGTGTGATATTCAGCCAGCTTCCCTGATGCTTTGCAGCAATGAAAATCCCAAGATTTTCCTAAGGTTTTCATATCCTTCCTTAGATTTTCAGAGTCATCTCCAAACACCAGCACCACTCACACTGTGGACCTGATCTCCAACTTCAGCTGAGTGCTTTGTAGTTCACTGTCATGTTTGACTCCTTGGCTCCCAATTTGCTCCCAAGCCATAGCAAATAATCACCTTCCTTATGCAATGAGGATTTATGGGCTGTAATAATATGGATTCACTTGAGGAGAAGATGAATGGAAGGTCTGGTACATTGTCACTGTGTAAGTTTTTTCATGTGTTACATTTGCAATTGCCCAACCTCTCTCTGCTCATCAGTTCCTTCATTTTGGTGCTCCTGCATGGCAGGGATCCAAACTCTGTGGGATCAGCCTGGGCTGGAAGGTTGGTGCTGGGCTGGTTTTTCCACTGCTTCTCCAGCAGCTGTGTGTGGTGCCTGGAGCAGCTCTGCAGGACAGCAAATTGCTTCATCAGTCTGGAGTCCCAAATGCAGTGAACCAGGGGAAGCACAAAGCTGTGAGCTCTCCCCTCAGGGTACTCAGCAGAAAATAGCAGATATTGTCACTGAATTGCACAGCAGAGACTGAAGCATGGCCCAGGATTCAGGAAGTGGAAGAATGAGTGCAGATGGGTATAGTCCACACCTCAACTGCAGAAGGAGCAGTTCCTTCTGCATTCAAACACTGAACTGTGTGAGCAATGCTTGAGAAACCCACTCTGTGCACCAGCTTTAGCCAACAGCTGCTGCAGTCAGCTCTTCCACATCCTCAGCAAAGCCAGAGATCTTACCCAAAGACAAAAATTACTAACTCAGACAGCAGAAAAGTTTTCTGCACTTGGTAGGACTTTTATCATAAAACCCACAAGCTTTATTTCTTCTTCTGTGTCTTTTTTAAAACTAGGAAGTTTTTCCTGCCAGTAACCAGGGAGGGGTAGAAACTCCTCCTCAGTTTCCTGGATGTCTGCAGCAGCAGCCGTGGTGGCCCATGGGACACTGCTGTCACCTGAGGGTGATGCTGGCAGGAAGGGACAAGGCAGTAAAAGGAGCATCCCTTTATCATGGGCTCAGTGATGTGGAATCCCTGTGTGCAAGGGAACTGAGGGAGGAGAGGCAGCTCCTGCTCAGGCCTGGTCAGGTGCAACTGCAGCTCCCAGCTCCTGTGAGCAACACGAGATGAGATGCTAACTGTTGTGTGAAGGATGATGGGCTGGAGCTGGACCTGGCCACAGCTTTTCTGGATGGTTAGAGGAGAATTTGATGAAGTCACAACCATGATACTGTGATTTGGAAACACATTTAATATTGCTCAACTCTACCTGTGTCATAGGAGCCTGCTTTGCTTGCAGTTCAGTTGCCATGCACAGCTCACAGGTGCCACCAGGGATGGGTGGTTCAGGGACTGTCCCCTTCTGACTGTGCCTGGCCTCAGGCTGTTTACACCACAAAGCTTGGCTGAGGAAACAGCATTTTGTGAAATACAGCAGCGTAGAACAGGATCATATCAAACATTTCCTCTCATTTCACACTGGTTTTGGCATTAAATTCTGTATTGAGTGCTTTAGTATTTTTAGTTATCTGTGGCCTGGGTCCAAGACTAAAAGCTCACTAAAAGCTCACAGGCTGACAGCTTGTGTGCCTCTGGTCCAACAAAGGCACCAAGTAATGCTTCCCCATGTGAGACAAAGCTTTCCTACAGGTCAGTCCCAGAATGCAAAAATCATTCCCAAGAGTTTAAATACAACACTCCAGTTCCAGCTGCAAGATACATTTCTTTGTCTTCACAAGCATAAAAACACAGCAGCAAAGCAAATGTATATGAAATGACCAAAACAATGCATTCAACACCGTTCCCCTCTGGGAGGAAGAGGAGAAGATAAAGAGGTGAGTCATGTTGTTTACTGCTCTGCAGGAAAATGGGTAATGGTTGGCAACATCACTGATGAATGAGACTGGGCAACCTGAACAGACTAGAAAAGAACTTGCTTCTTTTCTCATTATGTTCTGCAAATCCATTTTGGTGGCAGACGATGTGCAAAGCGTGTACTAGCAAGTGTTTAATTGAATGATTTGTCATCATAGAATATTTTTTAAAGATGCTATCTAGGTTTGCTTCAGGTGTTTAAAAAAAATATCCAAGTACTTTTTTTTAAGGACATGCCCAGTCAATCCCTGTCTCCAAGATTTATGAATAGCAACAGGGTTAATAAATACCTGCATTGCACTGTGGTAAAGTTCTGCATAGTGTTTGCTCAAATTCAATCATGGCTCTGTAGAACTGGGCTGTGCTCCATTATCTTCTGTGGTTTTTATAAACCTGAGGAGCTACTTATTTTCAGTGCTGGCTAAGCATAGGCAAAATGCTTATTTAGAATTATGCATTGCAGGGAAATCTACTTGCTTTCTCTCTCCTTGGCTATTTCACAGGAAGAATACAAAACAGAGCAGTTGTAACCCCCTGCATGCTCTTTTTATGGGCTGATTCAATTTTAAAAAAGGCAAAGAAAAGTTTATCTTCTGCTAGCAAAGTACAGGAACAGCACTTTCAGGCCTGTGGCCTAAAAGTAATGTGGTGATGTGGTGGAAAGAGAAGATAGGCAGAAGCTGCAGTACTCTGGACAGTTTTCCTCTTCCTATTCCTTTCATTCTGCAGTGCACAGGGTGTGAAGGTAAGAACAACATCCTTGGTGCTGGAGCTGTGTGGGATGTTTGTCTGCAGTGCTGCAGCCCCAGGCCAGGCTTGGTGTCACAGGGGCAGTCCCAGGAGGAGCTGCTGCTCTGTCAATGTGGTGCTTCCCTGATCTTCTGGGGAAGGTGCTGCTGTGAGATGCCTGCAGCTGCCTGTGCCCTGCAGATGTGGCACAGGAACTGTATCTCAGTGCAGTTCTGTAAATCATTCTGGGGAGTGAAGCAAGGCTGTTAACTCCAGAGGATCCTAGAATTACATGGCTCATGTTCAGGGTCATCTTTGTGTGGGTACAATACCCAGCACTGCTCTCACCACCACTAAGGTTGTACAGCTTCAGGGGTTTTTAGGTGCAATCAGGGCCAGTTACAGTTTTGATATTTCAGTCATAGATACAATATCAGGTTGGAAAGGACCTCCAGGATCATGTGGCCCAACCTTTCTTGCCAAAAGCAGAGGCTAGGCAAGGTGGCCCTGCACCCTGTCCAGCTGAATCCTAGAATTATTCAGTGTTGAGAGATCTAATATTGCCTGGGGAGATTATTCCAATGTCTGATGCAATTTTGTGAAAAATTTGGTTTGCCTTTCATTCCTATGGCTTGTGAATACCTGAGTGGTTTCCATTCTGTGACACTGGCTGAGCTCATCGCTGATGCAGACAAATGTTGGTGTTTCTAAGAACAGCAGGAATTCCAGGCACAGTGTCTGCTACAGCTCTGTTGTTGTCTGATCTGTCACACACACATACATAAAGAAAAGCATATATAAATATACATAAAACATCTATGTATGTATGTATACTCACACACAAAGGGAACAGGGTTCTGGAGCCAAAGCTTTTTAAGAATTTAACTGCTTCAACTATTAATTCAATTTGGTACTTTAAAAAGGCAAGATACTTTAAAAAGAAAAGAAAGCTTTGGTGATAGCTGAGGAAAATGCAGAGGTTAAAGGCCTTTACTAATGGTTTGCAGTAGATCACACTGCAGGACTGTGCAGTTTGCAGCCTTCTAGAAGATGAAATCCCAAGGCAAACAGGCAATCTAGCAAGAGCCCTTCAGTGCAGTAACCTCACAAAAATGCAGTTTTATGCTCTAGATTTGAAGGCATCATTTTTCACTCTGGAGTAGCAGAGCTGTGCCTCAGTGGGACAGTGCCTGGGATGGCTCTGTCCTGCTCAGAAAAGAGATTTGGTGTGATTCATCCTTTCCCCCTTGAATTCTTGCCTTGTCTGCCTCCCTCAATCTGCTTCCCCAGCGTGAATCCTGGATTACACAGGCAGCTCCTGCTAACGTGGCAGAAGTGTGGGCAAAAGAGGCTGAGAAGGTGAAGTTTGTCTGTCATGGTGCAGCGAGAGCCCTGGCAAAAGAGCAGCCAGGGAGCAGAGTGGGGCTGGCAAAGGGCTCTGTGGGCAGCCAGGGCCTGTGCAGTGTGTGTGGGGAATCCAGCATTTGCTGCTGTGTGCAGGGCTCTTGAAATGCTTTCTTGGAAAGAAAATGTTTTGTAGGGGTTGGTGCTGCAAAGAGCAGGTTTGTTGAGTTTCTGCTGCTTGTTTTCCAGAGGACAGAGGAGGGCTGGGGGCTCTCTGTGCCCGCTCTGCTCCGTGTGGCTGGGCCCCTCTTGCTGAGCCAGCAAATACCTCGGTGCTGTGGGAGCACAGAAGGGGCTCTGCACAAAGGATTTCTTCATTATAAACTCCTCTCTGCAGCTTTTACTTAGCAAAGTGTCAGAGCAGAGTGGATGTTGTAATGAATCAGTTGCTAGTGTGAAAGTACAGTTATTTCCTCTGCTTAAATCAAAAAGATGCTTTAGCAGAGTGCATTTAGGCTGTTCTCTTTATCACAAAGCATTAACTTTGCATTTCATACCAAGCATTCCAAAGCCCAGAACTCTTATCCCAGAACAGGTTTAAATGCAAGATAATCTGCAAAGGATGGTTACCATAAATTATATTCTTCCAAGTTAAACGCTATATATAAAAAGTTAATCCTTGAAGCTAATTTTTATTCTGGGTATTAAGCCAAGAAGGGTTCTTCTGAACAGATTTTATTCATGTGTTTTTATAGGTTGTCAACTAGATTATATGTTTTTAATAAAAATGTGGTATCTGTAACAAACTGTGTTTGTAATCAGGCAGCATCCACATTTTTTGCTGAGTCCTTTTAATCCAGGATTTAACTGCTGAGACCCTGGATGTTTAGTTTCAGCCATCTTGTTATTTATTTCACTGGCAGTCTGACTCAAAAGAATTTTCATCTTTACCACAATTGCACAAGGACAGGAAGTGTCGAAGTCCTGAAACTGTGGCAACTGAAGTAAATTCAGGTATTTCATAATCCCTCAGCTCAGAAATGCACCCTTCTGCCACTGCAAAGGGAGCCTGTCAGCCTTCCAAACATGGAACTGCTTTCAGCCCTGGGAAGCTGCAAGACCATAAGAGCTTTTAAACCCTTATGTGGCTCATGTTCCTGAGAAAGAAACACTCTGGGCTGGGTTTGTTTGTTTATGTGTGATTCTCCCACAGATTCACAAAATGAACTGGCAACAGTAATAAGGATTGCCATCCTTAGAAGTAAAATGATTAAAGTGGTAATTCCTGTAGCATGCAAGAGTTTTTAAGCATGAAGGTCTGTACAAAACTGAGTATTCCTTACTTGTCATTACATCTCTGGCTGCATGTTTGTGGGAGTTTCCTCTCATGCAGGAGACAAAATCCATTTCCTACCCTAATCTACAAGTGGAACCCCAGCACATCCCTGCTGTGCAGGTGCTCGCTGCAGATCCTGTGCAGGGCACAGCAGTGCTGTGGTGGCTCTGACCTGGGGCTTTCACAGCCCCCGTCCCTTGTGCTGCTGGGATGGAGCCTGGTGATCCCTCAGCCCAGCTGGGGCAGTGCCAGGGCTGCTGTGCCACTCCAGCCCTGGATTGCACATGCCATCACTGCACTCAGTGTTTCCATCCCACTGCACAGGCCCTATGAAAATGCCTCCAAGGAACAGCTCTTGAGGCTGTCGAGCACCTCCACACTCGGGTACCTGCACACAGTGGCTCTGAGAGGATTTTTTGTTTGTTTTTTTCCTTCAAACTGCTCTGCAGACGTTTTTCTATGGGCCTGCCCAGCCTGCCATAAGAAGGACTTTGGGTGAACAGGTCCAGGTGAGTCAGAGCCAACTCCTTCCCCTCACCCAGCTGCAGCTGGGAACAGCTGTGCTGTGCTGGACTGCCTTCATGTGTCTGAAGTGCAAGTAATTACTAGACACCTCTAGGACACGAGGTAAATATATCTTAATCTTAGAGATGGCAGAAATAAAACACAGATCTGGTTCCACAATTAGCTAGAATTCAGGTTATACATTATTTTGCATTAAATTTAGATAAATTCTTCTTTAAATTCAAAATCACCCAGAACAGTATTGTATCTAAAAACTTGAAAAACAATTTGATTTATTTGTTATATTTACACATTGGTCTTTAAGCTAAAATTTGAACTTTTTTGAAATGGTTTTGTGGCATCAGCTCCAGTTTTAACTTTTCCCCACCTTTTTGCTATTTAACAAGTATTTTAATAAAAGTAATTTCTTCCCTTAGCCCAGTCAGTGTCAGTGTTAAAAGTTCAGCTGCTCAGGTGTCAGCTGCCTAGGAAAGCATTCAGCTCAGTAACTCATCACTTCCTCCTTCTTTTAAATCTTTCTTAATCAAGTCTTGTAATAAATAAAGATTAATACCACCATGACAACACTGTTTTTTTCAAATTGTTCATTTGCCAGTTTTAACAAGATAAAGAAATGAATACTTAATGTGGACATTGTTTTGCCAAAAAAAAAAAAAAAAGAACCCAACCCCTGAAACAAACAGACAAAAAGGAGGACACAAAGGAACACACATGGAATGATGAAAAGGAACAATGATATTGCACAACTTCAGGTCTCTCTTCCCAGATTTGGATCCATGTAATTAGGTATGTATGAATTCAGCAAAACGTTGTGTCCAGATAAATGTGTGGCCATTTGAGTGAATCTAGAACTGCAGAGTGTTTTTCAATTCCTTGTGACTGCTCCTTGGAGCTCTTCTCTAAGGGAGCAGGGTGCTGTCAGCTGCAGGAATCACAAACAAATGTTGACTCTCCACTGTGCTGACCACTATGTTACCCATAACCCACAGAATTACAATTCTCCTCTACTGCAAATGCACTAAGAGTCCTCAAAGGACCTGGGTCTTCAAACACAACTTCTTGTATCAAGAACTCAAACTACATCTGAAACACAATCAAAGAATATCCCCCAATTTGCTGTGGTTAACTTGAGATTGTGTTTCATTCCATGAGACCAGGGCTTCTCACTGTCAGGGTGGCACTGAATGCACAGAAGTCACAGAAGGTTCATCAAGGGAGTGGGGGAGAAGAAAAAAGGAGAAAATCATGCTAAGTGGAAAAAGGTCTTTACAGCTACAATCTTTGCTGGAGCCTCTCTTAAACAAGCAGGTTCTGTTTGCTACAGAAATCAGGGAATTGTGTCATTCTGGCTATAGCAGGACTGTTTGCCCCTCCACTGCTACCCTGACACTCTGTGTTTATATAAACTTTGCATTGATGTGCAGAACAAAGTCTATTTTTCTCCTCTCTGCATTCATTCCTGTTTGGTGGACTGATGTGCCAGCCAGCAGGGCTCAAGAGATACATTTAATACAGGAGACTGAGATACAGTATGTTTATTCTTAACTTCTGATAACCTAAGAACTACAAGAACGAGAGATGCAGTATCCATTTGCTATTATCCAAGACAACCATTGTAGGGAGAAAAAAACAGAATAAGTGATCAATGCTAACACTAGATTAGTTCCAAATATTTTCTTTTTCAGTTATGGCAGCTTAACTATTTATTGTTCATCTGGCCCACTTTTAATCTGATCAAGTTAAAGGTCACATATTAAAATTTAAGGACTGTTATTTCATCAAAACCGAAGGAAGTTATAAAAAAACCCCATGAAACCAGAGTTTCACTGCAGGTCTTGTGTCATATCTTCATAATCTGCATCACTTGTAGAAAAGGGATAATGCATCTCAGTTTGCTTATAAGCTAGGAGATCACTTTGAAGTCTGCATATTCCTAACTGCAAACAAAATATAGCACTTTTAACAGGTTATAAATAAACTGGTTTTCAAGCATAGAGCCAGCCCAACAATAACAATACACTATTAAAAAGACCTAAGGCAATGAATTCCATCTCCAATGGAAAAAAAAAAAGAAAAAGAAAAAGAACTGTGCAAACAAGCTTAAAACTATTTCTTTGTGCCAGTGTTATAAAATGTAGATTTCAATAAAGCCTTGACCCAAATGCCAGGACTTGTGAAAAGAATCAGAACAAAACTGGTTACTTTATTTAGGAAAAAAATACTCTTATCTTGCTGCTAATAAAATTGGATACACGCAGTTTAAACATTTACAGTTGCTGTAACACTTTACACAATTCCTATATATGGGTGTAAGAACAAACATTAAAAGACAATGGTGGGTCAAGGCTTTACATTAAAAATAACAACCTACTTTTCTATAGTCTCTAAAATACTATGTTTTCCAATATTTGCAGCCATTCAGGAATATTTTTTTTTTATTAGGAAATGTATACTTTGTGCATGATCTTAATTCCTAATTCCTGGCTCTTTGGGCTGAATGACAAAAGGATCAAACCCACTGAAGTGGATGGTCTCCTCGAAGGTTCAGTAGAGAAACCCTGGCTCAGTTAGTCTCATATGATGAAAGCAGTGCTGCATCCACTGGCTCCATGCAGGATGGACAGGTAAAGGATCTCATCAACCAGTCATCTATACAGTCCAGGTGGTAAATGTGCATGCATGGCAGAAATCGGATAGGGTCCCCATAAACAAAGTCCATCATACAAATGACACATCTGGAGGGGGAAAAATAAAATATTAAGCTTGCTGTTACCAACCTGGAAATGAAAAACAGTATAATATCTATTCCTGGATGTGTTTAGTATTTGTAGATGTGTAAGGTAAAGGAAAGAGCCTCAGATGCACGGAGTGGTTTGGGTTAAAGGGATCTTGGAGCCCACAGAGTTCCAACCCCCTGCCCTCAGCAGGGATGCCACTCCCCACATCAGCCTTCTTTTTAAAAAGCTCCATTGAATCACAGTCCCTGTAAAGAAGGCAAACCCAGGGTGACAAGGTGAGGTTTCCCAGGGTAACATCCCAAACCACGGGCACAGCCACACCCCTTCCCTCCGTGCCAGGACTCACTCTCGGATCTTCTTCTCGGAGCCGTCCCTGCCGGGGTCGTAGACGCCCTTGGGCAGGTGCTGGATGAGGCCGATGCGCTGCGCGATGCGGATCTGCTCCTCCTCCGTCAGCTGCGTGGCCAGCCGCGTCTGGCTGGGCGTGGGGTGATACACAGGGACGGGCACCTGCTCCTGGAGGCACAGTGGGGCCATGAGAAACCACCCAGAGCTTCCCCAGCACAGCGCAATTCACAGCCCTACAAATATTTGTATGAACTCCCACTCCTGCTTGGCAGCTTTGGGGCTGTAATTGTAATGGGAACAGGATAGAGAATTGAGGGCAGTATTTGAGCAAGGAGCTGCTCGTGGTGGTTCTCTGCAAAAGCTTTTGATCTCCAGGAACTGTTCGTACAGGAGACACATGGACAAGAAACTCCACAAGCCAGCAGGCAAATGAACCTCACAGGCACCTGGTGAAGTGCTGAGGTACAGAACTGAGCACTGTAAGGGCTTAGGGAGAGCCCCCAGCATCTGCAAATCTGAAAGTAGAGTCTGTTAATTTTATCTTCTTTTTACATTAAGGACGAATTCTCTGGAAAGATGAGGATACTGGTTATTCTCCAAACTTTTAGAGAGGAAGGTTTTACTTCCTCTGCAATAACTAAAATGTATGTGAATTGTTTTGGGCCACACAAGCTTAAATCTAGAACTGCAGATTTAATTTTCATGCATTAAAAGAATGTTACCTGGACAGCACAAACAACAGCTTAAGTAAGTAATCCAACTTTTGTGTTTCTTCTCATACACTAATATGACTTTACAAGTTCTCCCAAACTGGATTCAACTATGGATATGTTTGAGGTATATATTTTCAAAAGGAATACAGGAAACATTTAGCCATTATGCAGTCCTTCCTCAACCTCATTCTGAGAAGCTTCTTTTGAATATTAATGAACTTTAGATTAGATATTTTCACTAACATTTATATTAACATGGTATTTAATTTACTTGCTTTTAAAGCATTTTTTGGTACATAAATATCAATTTTGAACAGGATACACTATTAGGACAGTATTGGCCAGTAGCCATAAATCTGCTATTAACAGGGAGGCAATTTCTTGCAAGAGACCCATTTTAATGGTCCTTCTTAAACAGCAGAAAAAATTAAACTTACAGATGTGTCTGAAAATAAACCTGCTGCATCAGACACACTATGCACAGAATCATCTTTGGCAAATGCCAAATTTGCTGTTTTAGAGGACACTGGTGAAGCTGAGCCCAGGGCAGGTGTGTGCAGCTGAGGCAGCACAGGTCACCTCCCACATGTAACACTGCGTTTGTCAAACCCAGTACAGCTCTTCTCCTTCCACTGCCAGGAATCACAGCACAGGGACAGCCAGCCAGGACTCCTGGAAGGCTGGGAGAAAGCTGTCCCAGGAGTGAGCAGCTCTTGCTGGTGCCACCCAGCAGCAGAAGCCCTTGCTGGTGAGAAATGCTAATTACAGATACAAGTCTGCCTGGCAATTCTTCATTGAACACTGCCTGCCACTGGCAATTCAGCTGTGGGGTAAAATTCACAGTCATCTCTTAATTTAGCTAGCTTAGGATCTCCCCCTCTCATTTCCTGGCAGGACTCAGAGGAATTATGAGAAGGTTCTAAAGACAGAATGCCAGGGGTTCTCCAAGTGATTAATTTCCTGACTACTCTGAACCATATTTCACAGAATCACAGAATTCTTTTGGATTAGCTGCCTTTTAGTGTTTTAAATTACCTAAAGTATTCTCTAATCATCATTTGGACAGAGAAAAGCAGCAGCTGAACCTAGGGCTGGCCTGACAGATATAACAGTATTCAGAAAGTCACTGCAACCTTTGGTGCCACCAAAATAAAGCATTTTCCCTGACAAGTGCTGCAGACCCTCTGCACTGAACACTTCAGCTCAAAGCACAGCCTGCTCCTGGTTTTATGTTTCAAGAACTTAACACCACAAACTATCAGTAACTTTTTTTTTCCCAGGGCTTTGCTGTACTTTGAACAGGTTATAAAGCAATAGCAGGACATTACTGCTACCTCCTTCACTTGTTACACAGATGTAGAGAACAATCAGCACTGGAGAGGGATGTACTCTCCTTCCCATCTAGGAAAAGAGGAGGAGCAGTACAACAAACCACAGGTACAGCATAGGCTGGTCCCAACGTGGGCAGGAGGAGGGGAGGGAACTGTACTTAATACAGCTCCCATGGCTGAAGCCATGGCTGCAAGTGATAATGCAGAAATTCACTGAAAGGCAAAAACAGGAGGACAAAAGATCCAAGAAATCCTCAAACTGATGATCTCAGCAAAAATTACACAAACTACAGTTTAAGTAAGAATTTGCTGTGAGTTAGAACAGTCACATCTGGACAACTCTGAAGTGAGCAACAGTCACACACTGTGCCCAGTCAACAACTGCTTTGGTGAAGTTTTGGACAGGAAATCACAACTTTTAAACCGGCGATAGGCCAGACAAGAACAAAACCTCATTGCCTTGTTCTAATATTCTACAGGCACTTGGGACTGACCACTGAGGGACCCTGCAGCTGGGGAAGCCACTTGTGCATTATTGCAGAGCCCCTCTCCCCTGGGTGTCACCTTCCCTGCACAGGGGCTGGGGCACCCCCGGTCCCCTCGGCGTGCCAAGCACACAAATGCCCTCCCCAAGCACACAAATGCCCTCCCCGAGCACACAAATGCCCTCCCCAAGCACACAAATGCCCTCCCCGAGCACACAAATGCCCTCCCCATGCTCTCCCCAAGCACACAAATGCCCTCCCGACTCTGGGCTGGATAGAAACTCCTCCCTTTGGCATCCAGTCTCAGGTTCCCTCCCGGCACAGCCGCCCCGACGTGTCTGACACAGCCCATTAAGGCAGGAATTTATAGTCGCCAGCTGGGGGCTTCTACAATTTCACATTCTAGACAAGAACCTCTTGTCAGAGGAGTAACTGGGTGAAAATGGTGCTGTCTTTCACCACGGTGTCCTCACACTGGTGACTGCAGAGAGCTGGGGTTGGTGTGGCTGTTGTGAAAAATGCAGAGCAAATTGCTGTAAATAACCCAGAGAGACCACTCGATACCCGTGCACTGAACACCCTGCCTGGTGGCACTTTGATGTCCCCTCCCGACTGCTGCTAAGGGCCTGCCCAAACTGAGCCCTGCACACCAATGTACCAGGGAAATGAAGAGCCACACACGTTGCAGTGTCACATTACAGGGTACAACAACAGAGACTCTTTCAAACCAGCCCTTGCCCCTCCAACAGCTAAAAAGAAAGGTGTGTTCATACCTGTACGATTCTAAAACTACCTGGAACTAGTTATTCATGAGAGTCTGAGAGCCCGGGTTTCTCTGAGTGCAAAGTGACATCCCCAGCTCCCCCAGGAGACCCTGACCTGAGCAGAGCTGTGCTCCTGTCCCTCTGAGCAGAGTTGTGCTCCTGTCCCCCCGAGCAGAGCTGGGCTCCTGTCCCTCTGAGCAGAGCTGGGCTCCTGTCCCCCCGAGCAGAGCTGGGCTCCTGTCCCTCTGAGCAGAGCTGGGCTCCTGTCCCCCCGAGCAGAGCTGGGCTCCTGTCCCCCTGAGCAGAGTTGTGCTCCTGTCCCCCCGAGCAGAGCTGGGCTCCTGTCCCCCCGAGCAGAGTTGTGCTCCTGTCCCCCTGAGCAGAGCTGGGCTCCTGTCCCCCCGAGCAGAGTTGTGCTCCTGTCCCCCCGAGCAGAGCTGGGCTCCTGTCCCCCCGAGCAGAGTTGTGCTCCTGTCCCTCTGAGCAGAGCTGGGCTCCTGTCCCTCTGAGCAGAGCTGGGCTCCTGTCCCCCCGAGCAGAGCTGGGCTCCTGTCCCCCAGAGCAGAATTGTGCTCCTGTCCCCCCGAGCAGAGCTGGGCTCCTGTCCCTCTGAGCAGAGCTGGGCTCCTGTCCCTCTGAGCAGAGCTGGGCTCCTGTGCCCCCGAGCAGAGCTGGGCTCCTGTCCCCCTGAGCAGAGCTGGGCTCCTGTCCCCCTGAGCAGAGCTGGGCTCCTGTGCCCCCGAGCAGAGCTGGGCTCCTGCCCCTCTGAGCAGAGCTGGGCTCCTGCCCCTGGCAGCCCCTCGGGCACACACCCAGCTGGCCCAGCTCACAGCCACAGGGCAGCTGCAGCCCTGCATTTCTCCCCATCCCAATCTCTGCTGCCATTTTGGGATTAAAACACCCAACAATAACTCCAAACTGCTGGTCCCGTGTGGGTTTATCACCCCTCTGTAAATCCTTCACAGTTTGTAAAAGCTGCTTTCACTGACCAAGGTTCTGCTCCTCCAGACTTCACTCAGCTCACATTTGTAGCCAGGGGTCCCTGACATGGGTGTATATAAAAAAGATTGTATTACCCAAGTAATTATTATTTTACTCCAAAGACAAGCATGAATTTATTGCTCTGGTGTCTCACATTTCTCTTATCGACCATGGTAAATGTTTTTGCAGACAAAATTACAAAATACTGAACTTCTAGCCAAAGTCTGTGTTATTTATCATTTGATAAAGATGTAAGGCACTTCAAACTAAGATGAAATTTCATGCTAACTTTATTACTTCGTGCAAAATCCCCTAGAAAAGGCCAAAACAAATAATCAAATCCATATATTACTGCCAGGCAATGAAATAAAAATCACTTTCTGGCACTTAATTTGCTTTAGTCAATTATTTTTCCCCATAAGAATTTAGTAATGATGAAACACCTCAGATGCCCATAATCCTGGAGATACACAACTTTCTCTTTGTTCACAAAGTCAGTGGTATCAGCACAAGTTTCCCTGGCTTTCTGTACACAGAAATCATTCACTGCCAATGTTTATTCAGCCCTTAAAAATAACAGCATTAATTCAGACTCAAGGACTACAGCAGTGTTTGTGTCTCCATCTCACCCCAGCTCCTCCTCCTTTGGGGGGGAAAAAAAAAAAATCAGAGGGCATCTGGAGGTCTGCACTTCTCACTCCTAATGAAAAAAAAACATTTTCACACATGGCCTAAAAGGTCCAGAAACTTTCTACAAAAAGATTTCCAAGCACACTTTGGATTCTTGACTAGAAAAAGGAGGTTTCACCAAGCATGTTTTTTAATTTGAAGCTTCCTCATCAATGCAACTCACTTTAGTAACTTATGCTATTGTAAATCTGCTTGTCTCTTGTTTTACAGCCTTTTTGTCTTGTTTCTGCAAGTACCATGAATTTGTAATACTCTGAAAACAGGTCAGTGGTAGATCAGAAACTCTTAATCCCTGGATAAAGATTATTTTAAGATCCCTCTACGCCACATATCAGCAGTATCAGGGCTTTTGTTTTGTTTGATGTTTTTATAATTGCAGCAACATGCCCAAATTATCCTTTCAGGATGGTCAAAGGTGAGATGAATAATTCCTAACACCAAACAGTTCAAGGTTAAAGCCTCATTGCTGTCCTTGAGATCCTGTGCACAGCCTCTGCTTTCCTCTACTGATTGCTTTGCCATGTCTCCATCTCTAAATTTCCTTCCTCACCTAATCCAGTGCTCTCTGGTGTGTCATCCTGGGATATTAATTTACATTTTATCACCAGATCAACAGGGTATCTGTTAATTCAGTCCAAGAGAGGAGACAAACACCTCCCCAGCTATGTTATCCTGCATCTTTTTCACACTTTTTAAACCAGCAGCTGTAGCGCTTACGCTCCTTGCGGTCGCTGCCTAATTAATGAATGCAAATACAACAGTTCCATTTGCATTTCCCCAGCTGTTCCCACAGCTCTGGTCTGAAATCCCTTCGACTTGCAAATGTCCTGCCTGGAACAGGATGTCTGAAGGCAGCTGCCCTGCTTCACACACAGCAGCCCCAGTGCAGCACTCACCACCCCTGCACAGCTCAGCCTGGCTGCTCCCCAGCTTTCTCACCTCCAAGGAGAGCAGGGAGCCCAAACAACTCACCTAATTATGAACACCCTCAGTTTATAAATGTAAAATCAGGAGGTGAGAAAAAAAAAAATTGTGCTCTTCGAGGTCTGTTTCAAAAATTCCTGCTGAATTCAATGAAATTTTCTCTTCTCACCACTTTATTACTCACAAAGAACTCGCTGGGATGATGGTCCAGGGACCTTTTCTGTGAATGTCATTCTGATCAGGGTGAACAAACTCAAACTCCATCCATATGTGAATACACATTCTGAAATCATATCCTCCCCCAAGACACATTAATGTAAAAAACGTGTCATTATATTGTGCATTATATAACAACTACAGCTTACTTTAATAATCCTTAGAATATTATGAGCAGCCTGCCAAGTATAAAAGCCTTTTTCTGCCACACAGAAGAGAGCAGTTAATTTATAAAGGTGAATAGCACTTGCTATAAAACATCATGTAATGAAATTGTTACCCCATTTTTTAATATTTCTGCTTGCAAGTAGTCACTCAGTATGAATAACTGCAACTTAACACTGAAAAGTTCTTCTAAAAGAAAAATCCCCTCGTGTCCCCTCTCCCTTTTGGAGGGGACATTTGGGACAGACAGATCAGACACATGTACACGCACACCATGGTGCTCCTAAGGAAAGATTACTAAGAATTGTGGCATTGTAGGAATTGGGCACTGCAAATATGGTTGGTAATTAATATAACAACAGACTGAGGAACCACTCTGCACACAGGAGAGGAACCTGCAGGATCTGTGCTGTTTCTCCAGCTGTTGACTCCAGTTGAGAAGCAACATCCATTCTGAATCATGGATCACTCTCAGAGAGGTCTTTTTTGGTGAAAACCATGGTGGTTCTGCAGAGATGGCACAGCCTCATTCACACTATAACCAAACTGTAAAACTGTCTTGTGCATTCTTCACAATTATTCCACTGAAATGACTGAGAAATAAATGTATCTGAAGAGTTGGAAAAGAGTAGCAGCCATGAAAGAAAGTGACTCCTGACTGCTGACTCTTAAAATATCACCTGTCCCCTGAGCTCAGCTTTGCTACCAAAAATAGGGCTGGGACAGAGAGAAGAGGTACAAAGTAGATGTATCCTGCCTGCTGCTTTCCTAGACAGTGACAAGGGCTGTGAGAAAAGGACTTTCAAGTTTCATGCCTGTGCTGTCACACAAACCCAAAAAGGCTATCAACTACTGCCAAGACAAACAGTTGGCAGTGCCCGTGCAGCCTGGCCAGAGCAAACCCAGCCTCACCTGGCAGATGGAAATCACCTGCAGCTCTGCAGAGTCACCTGCTCTGAAATTTGATTAACCATCAAGGCAAACCTAAATACAAAAGACTAGCAAGAAAGAGTTGTAGGGGAAAAGCAGTAATTAAAAAGCTGTGCTTCCAGGGAGTAATTACTATCTCCTGACACAGCCAGTTTTTACATTTCCAGGCTGCACAGCAGGTTTCTCTGACTCAAGGGCGTCAACACTGGGTACTGATGATTCCACTTGCTGATTTCTTGTTCACCAGCTTTGTGTCAGTTTTAGGTGTCCTTGTTCCTTTCTCCAGAGATCCCATCAAACATCAGAGAGTGAATTTTTTCAGGAAAGTCAGTAACTTATACACCAACATGTCCCAGACCAGTAAATTACTCACCAGAGAATTGATTCTTTCCCTCCAGACAACCTCACTGACATCTCAACTTACAGCATCAGGCCACAACTTCTGAGAGATAACAAAGCCCTCTTGTTACAGCTCCCTGCGTGTTTATTTTAATAGGCTTCTTTTTCTATTGAGAAGGAAAAGATTCATAAACAATTTATAAAAATTCACGCTTTTCTGTCAGGCTGCTGCAGTGAGAAAAGCCAGGAAAGAACAGTTGCACCTAAACATTAAATTAAGGACACTCAGGCACAAAATGCAGCCTCCTGAGACTGGCAAACCCCAGGGACTACAAAGCAAAGCAGCTGGGCAGGGAGAAAATCCAGCAGGAAGGGCCAGCAATCAATTCTGCAGCTGGTGGTGGAAAACCAGCACGTGAATGTGGATCATCCTCCCCATAAGCAACCCCACCTCAGTGTTACTGGTACATGCTCTCTGCCACCTATGCCAAGTGGTTCTTTGCAGAAACCCCTCCTCAGGCCTGACAAGAGCAGACAGTTATTACAGGGCTGCACTAAACACATCACTTGTGGTTCAAGTGAGATGGCTGCTGGAAAACTGAGAAGTAAACTTAGCAGAAAATAAAAGTCTGAAGTTTTTTGGGAAAGAAAACAGCTCTGAGGTGGAAAAGGCTGAAAACAAATACCTCAGACTGTCTCCTCTGCTGAAAGGTGAAGTGAACCTACTGTGTGCCACCCCTTCCTGCTGTGGAACTGCTGGGTAGCAGGGAGCAAAAGTGAAAAAGAACACCCCAAACAAAGGAATACAGTTAGCAATTTTTTTTGGAGGCTGCATTCAAGCACAAGAGATGGGGGAAGCTATGATGGAAAAGCTGACAGAACACAAGCAGTCCACACAGACATCGGGGAATCGCTCACACTTCCTTTAGAGATGTTTGCTTTCTGCAAAGGGTAAATATCAGTCAGTGCAACTTGATTACAGTATAAATCGAAGGGGTAACAGCTAAAAAATGGCAGTATTGATCATCTTGGGACTGGCTGAGCCAAGCCCTGGGTGCAGCAGCACTCAGGCTTTGCCCACAGCCTGCCCTGCTCCCTGATGTGGGACACTGGGATCCGTCCTGGACACCCCAAGCCACCCCCAGGCTGTGACTCACCCCGGGCACACAAAGCTCACCAAGACATGGCCTGGCCCAAAGCTCCCCAGCACTGCGTCACTCTGACAAGTGTGTGCACGTCCTGGGTATGGATCACTGCACAGGCACTCCCAGGGAGGAGTGCAGGGATATAAGGGACTTCAGCTGGGAATGTAAGGCACCAAGAGTGAACAGCAGTGCTCACTGTGCCCTGAACTGCTCCTGAACCCACAGACTCTGTGCAGCTGAGTAAGCACATGCAGCCCCTGCTCAGGGTGCCATTTCAGGGAATTTGGGGATTAGGGCACAGCTGAGTGCAGCTGCTCTAGAACAGCACTGCCTCAGGACTGCGGGTCCTGCCACGTCCCTTGCCATGGCTCCAAGGACACTGCTCTGACTTCCCCTGACAGAAAGCAAACAAGCCACTGCCACTGCCAGTGAGATCTCTGCAGCTGCTGGGAAAGCTGGGAACGGGCACACAAGAGGAAAATGGGAGGAGTGCCCCTGTTGGGACTCAAGCCAATTGTGAAAACCTGACTCCAAACACTTAAAAAATGGCAGTGTTAAAATATATCTTCTGGGAAGAATTAGGTCAGCTTGATGGCAATTCTAAGAACAAAACAGCCCTTCCGAGGACTTCAGGAACAAGATAGCAAAGTTATGGAAATTGGTTCTAATTAGCCAGGAGGACAGGCTGGGGACAAGGGGCCAAGCCAGAGATTAAACATGAAAATGCACATAAGCTGAAGGCACGAGCAGTCAATCCATGAGGGGAGACATAAATACAGGCTGTACTTCAGCGTGCAAATAGACATGTATATGTGTGTATTTAAGGGTGTTAGTCTGAACTAATGAGAACATCACAGCACATAGCAGAAAAATATTATGCAGAACTAGGAAAGGATTTTAGAAAAAGATTGAGTAGGATATCAAAGGATCAGAGAAATCAAGTGACAAATTATCTCATCTCTAGGCTGAGTGTTACTGTTCAACACATGACAAGCACCCTCCTTGGGCAAAGAGGACTCTCCAGAATGCAGTTTAACAGCCTTGCCTAAAGCTCCTTTCCACACACATCCAAAAGAATCCTATTGAGGAGGTTAGGTCCTCCTGCATCAGGTTCCTAAAACAGGACTTGAACAGACACAACAGTCCCAGCCAGACTGAGAACATCACCCTTATGTGAGGCCCCTGTGAGGTGTCAGCTCAGCTTCAGCTGAGAGGTAACACAGGTAGCACAAACAAACAGGCACAGCAGCAGCTCCCTCAGACCATCTGCCCCTCATTCATGCACTGCCCTCGGCCATGACACAAAATGCCTTTTTGTAGCCACCCAGCTGGAAGCAAGCACCAAAGAGAGGTCTGAGAGAGGACACAGCTGTTCTTTTTATAGTCTGTAACCTCACCAAAATACACAAAGAGGCAACACAGGAGAGGGCTGCTGCAAACCTGGACAGGGACCTTCCCCTTGCTGGGGCCCAGCTGATGAGGCCAAGCTGTGCCAGAGCCTGGCAAGGTGGGACAGCAATGGCTCCCCCTGCAAAGGAAGCCAAGCAGAAACCTGAGGAACATTTTTCCATCAGGACAGGCAGCAAACAGGGACTCTGCAGTGCAGGATTCTCGCACACTGCAAACCTCTGCCACACCTGACAGAAGAATTTTCCATCAGGTCTCACAGCAAACAGGGACTCAGGAGAGTGGGAATCTCCTGCAGTAAAAAGCTCTTCCACAGCATAAGGAAAGGAGAGAAAACAGATTGCTCTACAAAGGATAAATAACTTGGGGGAGAAAAGGGGCAGTAGTCCACACACTATTGAAGAAGAGCTTCAAAAAGCAGATAGGGTTGGTGATGAGCTGGGTCTGTGTAACCACAGAGCAGGAAAACCTGTATCAGAGACTGCTGGTGTGGGGCACCTGCTGTGAGAGAGCCCATGACAGCAGGGTTTGTTCCAAAACCCAGGAATCTGTGCTATACTGCACTGCATCATAACTTTGTACTCAATTTGAAATATTTTAATTGCCTTTTTAACAAAGCCATCCTCAATTACAAATGCTTGCTCAAGCAGAAAGCTGCCACACCTTGGCAGTTTGATGGTACACTCAGCTCCACAGGCCTGTTTATTTTCTAATTGCCATCTGAATTTCCAGTGGATACCCCTGAGATCAAGGTGTGTGAGAAGCCCCAGTGCAGCAGGGGACTGTGCACAGGCAGCCAGGAGGGTTCCTGAGGCCAGTTAAAGGATTACATCAATGCTGCATTTTGCATAGCATTACCACAGCTTTTTTGGGGTTTTTTTAAGCATGTTTCTGCCTCAGCCTGCAGGAAATGCTCACATACACCTGCCATGCACTGGGGCACCTCAAGCACAGCCCGAGTCTCTGTGTGTTGCTGGCAGCGAGGGAAGTAGTCCCTACCATCCATCCAGCCAAGAGCTCCTCTCTTCCACCAGATCCTGGGAAACTGGCTGGGGTTTTCTGTGATTTCAGCCACATCTTGAGGCTGGAACTGGGGTTTGTATTGGTGCCAGCAGCACCCTGAACTGCTGGGCTGTGCACAAGAGGCACAGCTCAGGGCACTCCATAGTCTGGACATTGACACTTCCCCCAGGCACCCACTTGCTGCCATCTCCCACTTCAGGGAGAATGAGCACACACAAAAAATGTGATCTATTTGTTTAGCATCATTTGATAATGACATTAATTATTTCATCTCTGAGTTAATAAGGAGCAGCTGTAAATAGCCAGAGGCACCGAGTCAGCCCATCAGCTCATCCCATCCAGTCATTTATTAATCTTAAAGGAACGTCCCAGACATTAAACGAATATTTCTAAATCTCTTGGTTTGTTGGGTTTTGTTTTAAAGCAGTTCTCTATTTATAAGCAAATAATGACTGCATGAAAATCAAGGCACACTAAAGCCTGACAGAGCTCCACTTCTCCATGCAGTATTAGCAGTGAACACAAGGGCAATGTTTCTATTTTTTCCAGCTAAGTCTTGTCCTCGCAAGCAATGACTCTGCGTTTTCAGCTCGCAGGGCACAAATCCAAGTGTGATCTCATGCAACTGTCAAACCTCTCCTAACAGAAAAAAAGCCTGTGCCAAGAACAGGTAGAGAAATCATAAATAGCTCTCTCAGGAGTTGGTTATACAAGTGAAATATTTCCATAACACATTTTTTCTACTATTCTGAAGTTTTAATTGTACAGAGACAGTTCAATGGGCACCTGGTCATCCCTTTAATGTGTCACCAGACAACACGGATTCATTTCACTGCTATGTATGAAACAGCCAGTTGCTGGTGCAAGCAGGACAAATTGTAAACGTTCAGCTTCACAGATAAATAAGGTACAACCTCCACCACTAACTGTACATGCAAACACCTGGCTAATCAGCCTTTTCAATCTATGGCATGGTGGGGATTTTTACCCTCATCTTTGGATCTTGCCTGGGCTGGTTTCACACCAAAAATACCCATGTCCGTTTCAGCACAGGTGCTTTCAGAGTAGGTGGTTTGAAGGAGGAACTGAAGCAGGTCCAAGGTTTTGCAAAGGTGAGGGGGGAGAAGAGGAGCACAGAGCCCAACCCAGCCTCTGCAGCTCCCATTTCATCTTGTTCAGCTGCAATGGGATGAAGAAAAACCTTTATTTTGTCAGACCATTCCCCTGCTTACACCCACTGTCATGGAGGACAGGGCTTTGTTTACATGTAGCTGCCTTTTTGAAGGAAAACTTGGAGTTTCCACAACGGATTCATCCTGCTCTCTGCATGAATCAATAAAATCTACCAATGTCCCTGCTACAGCCCCAGTAGCACACTTAGTAAGGATTCCAAATACTACCAGGGACATGGCACTTGAGCACCTACTTAAGTACTTGCCTGAATTATGGCTCAGCTGCCACAAAATCTCAGAAGAACAGAAAACTGTTTGAGAGGAGGGACATGAGAACAGAGAGGTCATTTTTCCGAATATGGACTGACTGGTTGGAAGACAAAGCCCCATTTCACCCTGACACACCCACACGAGGGCAGCTGCAAAGCCTGGAGATTTCCAGCCCCAGCTCATCCATACGCAGCAACCCATCATTCACGTTGTGTGAGGAACATCAGAAACCCTGCACACTAAACACAGTGATACACAGGAGGCACTTTTACAGCTGGAGTTGAGAAAGTCCCATGGAAATATAAAATTTGTCTGTGCAAATTTAAAAGCTCTAATTTACCAAGAACACTTATAACCATATACAAAGATACAGCTCAGATCCTGTACTGAAGCATTGCTCCACCACTCTGGGTGAGGTTCATGCTACTTTTGTTGTCCCCCTGAGCCAGAAATGAGAGCCCAATGTCACTTAATATCATGCTACCAATACTCTCAGGCTTTATGAAAATATAAAGAAACACTAGTACTCACTGTATGCTCCTGCATTAGTGTTTAGGGTGGAACAACCATGTCCTGCTGCAACCTACACGCTCACTAAAATAAGTTTGTCAGTTTATACTCACACAGACAAACTGCAGTCATGACAAAATGCCAGAATAGAGTAACACTGAGCTTTTTTTGGGAGGTAAAAAAAAAGAAAAATACACACAGCCCCAGCAAAACAGCTACCAAGAAAACCTGTGAGTTCTTTATGTTTAATTTACGACATTTAGTCTGGACATCTAGTGTTGTTACCTTGGGAGTTACTAGGGTGTAACTACAGAGGTAACTGTAATACCTAGATAAGCCCCAAGAGAAAAAGCAGCTTACTGCTCAAACTTCATAAGCAGAAATATCATGACTCAATGACTATGAAACATTTCATTTAACTTTGTAGCCTTTCTAGCTCACCTTTTGATCCCTGAATGGAGAGATCTCTCCAAGAGGCAGAGGGTGCAGCTTGGGAAGCAGATGGCTTTCAGTGCCACTCCTGCAAGGCTACAGCACTAAACTCACTTTGTCTCCTCATGGTCAGCTGCAGTTAAGTGAAGTCAGGGAATTAAGTGCTTCCCTGGATATTTGCTGAACCAAACAGGTAAAGTCACAAGATGAACCTGAATTCCTGTCTTTTAATGGGACACCACCTTTCTTATGGGTCAATCTCTGTGGGATCTCAGCACCTCAGGATGGAGGTGCAGAGAGGCCGAGACCACCCTTGGGGGGCTCGGGAATCCTGGAATGCTGCCAGAAGTGTCTGGTGGCAGGATTTTGATCCTACACAGGGGATGAGACCTGTATGAGGGCTGGGAGGAATTCACTGGGTGAATGGTGAAGGGATAAGCTAGTTAAAGTGTAAAACACAGGGTTTAGGATTTTGGTACAGGGGGGTCTAAAGAAGTAAGATGGAGGAATTGGGGCGTGTCCTGTCCTTCTTCTTCTTCTTCTTGGCCTCCATCTTCTGTGGTGGTGGTGGCACTTTGGGATTGGTCATTACTAGAAGTGCACAGGTTAATAAGAGTAGAAAGTATTGGAGAAAAATGATAAATATTGTACACGTAACTTAGGGTATAAAGATAAGTGACCGCCCGGGGGCTTGGGCAGTGTGCCCATGGCTGACTTGCTGTGCAGACCTCTGTCGGGCTGAAGGAAAATCTTTTAGATAAACAATTAATAAACACCAAGACCGAGACAAGATCAGAAGTCTCTCCTCGTCCTTTGAAGCGTCGGCTCTCCAAGGCCATCCCTGGGCCTTTCCAGGCCACCAGAACAGCAACACAGAAAACCTTACATCTCCAGTGCAGTAAAGACATGAGTAGAAATTACTGCAGCAAACAATTTTTTGTTCTGTCACTTGTTTTTAATCGCACAGTAGAAACAGAAATAAACTGATCCTTCTGGGAGAAGGGCAGCTCTGTGTTCTTCCTTGGGGGCAGAAAATGATTGGCATGGCCTTCTCCATGAACTTTGGCAAAAAGGAGTCCAGTGTTCACCAAATGAAGTCTGCTGAACACCATAAGCAAGTACTCTGCAGAATAATTTCAGACTAGAAATCAGGTTAAAGAAAATGTGTTTGCTCTGCTCAAGCTTTATACTGAAATTAGCCTTGAAACAACTTACAGGTCTGGTTCTAATTTTTTGTATTATTCCATGTAGAGCTGCACTCCTCGTGTGGTGTTCATTCATGTTATGGAATGGTTTGGCCCAGTGAGAGAGGGTAACATCCAGCAGCACATGCAAAGGTGCTCAGCCCTTGGAGCTGCACTTTCTGCAGACTGGAGTTCAGTATTGTCTCTCACTTCTACCACGAGTCTCCATGACAAATTCACTGCAAGATGCTGAGTGGTCAGTCAATGCTCCCTCCATCATGCTTAACACATGCCCTATTTTAATATTTTCTTTTTTTCCACTGTTGTTTTTGTTTGGTTTTACTGACTATAGATGAGACATTTTGTTTTTCAGGAAAACCAAGTTGTTTGAATATCATATCTGCTAATAAACAAAATAAAAATAGAAGCATTAGCCCAGAAAAACAAAGGCTGAAAGGGATATAGGATCTCTAAATAAATCAGGAGTGTAAACATCAGAGAAACAACCAAAGATCTATCTGGTAGAAGAATAACAGGTGCAAGTTTACATTAATAATCTAGAATTGTGAAATAAGGTTCTTGAGCCTTAGCTCTTGGTTGATCCAAGAGGTTCCTTGTAGGACAATAGGACAAAGCTTGACCAGTGGCTTTCAAAATCACCCATGGTCTGCAGAAAGTAACTTCACTGAGTGTGTGCAAAATTATCCATATATCCTCTTGTCAAGGCACCAGAAACCAGTCCAATTTCCAGACTTGTTAATATGCAGTTTTCAAGACTGTACTGAAAACAGTTGTTATCCAAATTAATATAGTCTCTGATGCAGTGTTAAAACTAGCAATAATGTTTGTCATGTTTAAGCCAAAGTTAATTTAAATAAAATACAAAAGATAATGCTCATTATATCCAAGCCTCATTTTGTTGAAGCCAAGTCAGCAAACACAGTCATGCCCACTTGGAAGTTTAAAACACTAACAAAACAAAAGCTTTACATGCGAGAAAACAAATATTTGGGCAAAATAATTTCCCCTTAGGAATTCTGGTTTGATCTCAGGGAGGGTTTTGACAGCCCACTGGTGGAAGATACCCACAGTGGAACACAGATGTTCCTGGCCAAACCCTTTCTCCTGCAGCACAATCTAGAGGCAGCAGCAGGAATGAAGGCAGGGCTGAACAAAAGACATTTATAAAGTTTTTTTCTGCTGAACATACGCTAGCTGGAAGTTCCACTTATGTTGCTTGAGTAGCACCAGGCAGCTGCACCACTAGTGAGGATTTGGCCCATGGCAAGCAAAATGTAAGGCCATCAGTGAACAAGTGTACCTGGCATTACTGCAGCCTGTGTCAATCTGCAGGCACTTCACTGCTGGTAACCACTCTGCAATTAGGATTTAAAGTAGTATTTGTCTTAATTTAGTTTGCTGTATTACTTAAGTCATTTTAAGGCAGAAAGGGCACTAGCTACTGCTCTAATTTAAGTAGTTATATTCTGCCCAGCTGAAATGCATAACTGTATTCAAACTGAAACCTGGCCAGCATACTCTGTGAAATAATCCAAGGAACCTCAGTGGTCTCCTTCAGAAAACAATTTCTGCAGCTTTGCAGTGCCCCACAACCCTGGATGTGGAACACGACTGACAAGGAAGGGTGTCCTCTCCGCCCCAGCAGCCCCATCTCCTGTGGCTTTGAGGTTTTTTTTGGTAGTTCTCCAAGCCAAAAACTAGGCCTGACCCAACGCAGTTAATGAGATGCAAAAAAACTGTAAAGATGGTATTTACTGCTTGTGTACAGTGTTTCTGGTTCTGAATTCAGAAAGCTGAACAGAAAGGTTTGAGCAAGGGGGATTGAGCCACGTAAGAGCACAGCAAGGAGAACTGGTAATGCTGCATGAGTGGATGCATGAAGAATCAGCAAGATTTGTTTCTCAATTTTATTTTCTGAAACAGGGTTTTGTCCCTTTATTTGCTTTAAGTCAGACTGGCTTCAACAGGAAGCCAGTGGCCTCCTCTGAGTGATGCCAAACTAGAACAAGGAGACACAACATATAAACAGGACAGCCAAACTGAGGCAGCCAGCCTAGCTCCTCCTCTTGCACAATTATATAATTCCTCAATTCTAAACATTTTACACTACATGAGGTTGTTTTATTAAAAGCCACAGACACTGGCAGTCCTCACATACATATGCACAAAGGTAATCAAACTCCTCACAGCAGTGACAAAGCTTGCCAAGCTACATTCAGACTTTGGAAAGCATCCATGGAATCGTAACTGGAAGGTTTGTGTGAGGAGGGAGGCAGAGCAGAGCCACGATGCAGATCAATGATGTTACTGTGGTCAGCTGTGTCCCAAGGGACAGCACAGGCTGCTGCACAATGTGAACAGGCTGCCCAAGCCTTCAGACACTCCTGCACTGACCAAGTCTACTCATTAACTGTTAGGTAACACTCATGAAACTTCTTTAACAAGAAAAATAGCAAGGACAACAACTCAAGAATCTTTAAAGGTGGTAGTGGTGGACAAACTTAGGTTCTTTCTTTTATTTTTTAATGATTTTGGAGGGTTTTTTGAGCAGAAAGATCACATTTAATAAATAAAGAATTAAGGCTTTGTCCACATCAGACATTTGTCCTGAAGCAGTAAAATCCCTTCAACTGGAAGCACCACTCTGCTGAAGTTAAAAATGGCAACTTTACTGCATTTCATGCACAGACCATTCCCAAATGCACTCACTGCCCAAACCAGTATCAGATATTTATCCTGTGCATGCTCTGGTACACAGCTGAGTCCAAGTATAGCCTTAATTTCAACACAGAAAAGCCAAAACTTCTCCAATACTTAGTAGCAATAGCACACATCTAATACCTGACACCTCTAGATCTTTCCACAGATGTCACTAAGTAAAATGCAATCTATAGGTGGCAAAGAGTGGGGATAAATCAAACGTCCACCAGTAAGTCAGTTCATTTCACTGATCTGACCAGAAGAAGACAACCCATTTCAGACATGTGAATGGTATGAGCTGACCCACCAAGCAGCAGAGCCATGTTGGAGTGACTGCAGAGAACATGGCTCCATGTGGAAAACAGGAGGGAAAAGCTAAACAATCCCTTTTTGGCAGCAGTGGATGATTAGATCAGACCTCCTTGTCCCAGAAACATCTACACACACAACACTGAGCACAAAGCACACCTCATTTTTGCCTGGTTTCAGCCAATGCTCTGCTGAACACCGAGACAGCCTCCGAGCCCCTCCTCAGGCCTTGGCTGTGCTCATTCCTGAGCTGGGCCTGCTGAAGTCATTATTTTTAAGTGCTGGAGCAGGATCCTGCCATCAAGTTAAACAAACACAGATGCTGCTTTCTCCACATGCCAGAGGTGCACACAGCCCACCACAGGAGCACCAGTGGGTTCCACCAGCGCTGGCCCTGGTGTGGGAAGGCCCCAGGAAAGGAACTGGTGGTGTCCTTAGGCAGGGGCACTTTCTGTAGGGATTTGGAAAGTACCCTTCTCTCCCCAGAAAGGCTGCAGAAGTCCAAACTGCTCAAGCTGGTGATGCACTCAGGTAAATTCTCCTCTACCAAAAAAAGCCTTCTGCTGACAACAGGACGGGCAGATTTCCCTCAGCCTGCAGTACACCTCACCACTGACTCACCACCCTGAGGTGGAAACACTTGCCTGATCCCTCAACACCAACAGCCTGTTTGGTAGCATCTGTTATGTAGTTGCTACTACCATTTTCCCAGTTTTTGCTTTCCAATAAAAACACCACTGTGCCAGCAGTGCTGCTTGCAGGAGTCTCCATCTGCGTGATCTGACCGGAGCAAAGAACACAGCGACCCCAGGATAGCACGTTCTGAGTCCTGGGCAGAAACTCCTCCTGCCACAGAGGCAGGATCCAATTCACTCCTTTAACTGAGGTAGTTGGTCTTTTTTCAGCTGCATCACATTCAGGAGACACAGAGACACGAAATTCAGTGTTACAGCTGGAAGTTGGGCAGTCCGGCCTTCACCTGGCTGTAATCCAGTCAGTGATTCAGTGATATGTGCATAAGACAGACTCCCCCCAAAAAGCAGGGATAAAACACTCTCCTTTCCTACCTCAGCCTAAAACTTCAGCTCTTTTGTCTTTCAGTTCATCAGCTCAGAGTAAATGACAGCTACATAAAGACACTTCAGGAGCTGCTATATATAGGGTGAACTGAACTTTTCCCCAGGAACCTCTAGATCTAGGTCATCTTGCTTCTTCTGGAAGGCAGAAAAAACCAGGTTACTCAGTGAACAAGAATACAGTTTATAAAAGAAATAAAAGATTACTTGGAGCATGAAATTTTGTGTGGATAGTATTTTTTTTTGTTTCCTAAAGGACTTTTAAAAACAAAACTCGCCAGGAAACACTGTCTGTTTGAATATCTGACTCCATCCACTTTAAACTGGTAAACTCACTACATTTTCAGAAAGAACAGGCATTCTTTAGTAAACTTACTTTCAGCAGTTTAGCCACACAGTAAAGCAAACACAACTTCAGGTCTCAGAAATTTCAGGGACTTTGTCTATATTCAGACATAATGTAAAATCCCTCCCTACACCTCATCTGTGACTCCTACAGGAGGCTGGAATGATTACACATAACCCAGGCTAGCTTTGGTATGAATCCACTCTGATGGATTAGATACCACATTCCCACTTCCAGCTGAGGGCAGGTGGGAGAATAACCAAGGATCTCACTCAGGTTTGGGCCAAGGGCCACCATTAACTCAGCCCAGCCAGGAAGGTGCCATTAGCTGAAGAGGTGAGCAGGACAGGAAAAGTTCCCTCAGTTCAGAACAGACCTCAGTGCAACACCAGCTATGCAGTGCTCCTTGCCTGCTTCCAAACAGCAGACCCCTAAAAATTGTCAAGTAGAGGTGTGGGCCTGTATTTCAGTTTAGTGACTACAGAGGAGACTTCATTAGCTCTTGTGACCACAAAACAGCTCACAGAGACTCGGAGAACCAGGAACTGAGAGGTGAAAAAGCACTAACCAAGAAAAATATTAACAGTTAATTTAACCTTAAGTATTTGCTTGAATTTTAAAACTGACTCTCTTCCCTTCCAAGAAGAGTTATATACTTTCAAGGACACCATTCTCCATGGGACAATCCACCACTGCCTCAAGGTCTCCAAATATATAGATGCAACATTAAAGAACTCTGTGAAGCAGAAACTAAAGCAATGTCTTAGTCATATTTCATAAGCTAAACTGAAGATAAATGGATGCAACTGCAATCCAAATCATAATATTTAAACAGAAAACAACAAAGGGAAATCCCAAAACATCAGAAACTGGCAATGGCAATTAAGCAAGTACTACTACAGAGCATAAAATAAAGTCTACAGATGTTAAAATATTAATTTTAGTGTCTTAACTAAATCTGAATTTAGAGCATTAGTTTGCTGAGCCTTTTATGTATTTTCCACTGAATACAGCAGTTCACTGCTTTTTGTTAAGCAACAGTGCAGACCAAACCAGTTTAGCAGTTTGGTATGTCTGCAGTCAAGCAATGCTTGCACTCATTTGTTCAAAACCTGAGAGCAATCTCTTCCCTTTCTGAACTTAAAATAAAATTAATGCATTCAGGCAAAATAAATACTAGTCTTAATCTATATTGCAAAATTCTACGATGTCTGAATTAAAGATTTCGACAACTGTGTTAATAAAACACTGTGATTAACGTTCAGTGCACAGAACAAGCTCTGAATCTGGCTTTAATTACAGTGATGAATAAAAGTCAGACACAGGCATTGGCCCAGAGTATTCATGCATTATACTGTCCCATAGATACCAAAATAATGGAATCTGATGCACTTTGATCTCTTAGATAAACCTCCCACAGCTCTGAAACAGAAAGGGCAAGAGCACCCAACCTCATCCAACTCTGCAATGCTCACACACTGAGTCATAAGAGATTTGTATCCCCACTACCAAGATCCATCTTATGGGAATAAATACAGAGAAACATTGCTCCATTTCCTTCTGGCTACAGCTTGTGCACAAATCATCCAGAGAGCCACACAGAGTGAAAGTGGTGAGGACTACAGGGACACTTTACAGTCTCCATAGAGCTATTTATACTTGGACAGTAGTTATGTTATAATATATTTGTGGGATATATTCTAGTCTGATTTTCTCTTCTAATGCAGTTTTGCCACGACACAGATTAGAAACTGGCAGCATGTGGTAGATGCAATGGTTTTAATCATGGTTGCAAGATGGTCAATTCCCTGCTTTTGTCCAAACCAGCACAGACTGACTCATTTTTTGCTTACAACTGGATAGTCAAGCAGCTTCATTAAATTTTATTAGTCATAAACCAGGCGTTTCCTTGATGCTTCTAGGACCTCTCTTAGCAGTCCAAACTCCACTGGCATGTGGGCTAGCTACAGTCCCAAACTCTGGGAAACTCAGCCCTGTCAGCCAGCTGAGACTTGTTTTTAAGTGAGGATGAAGATGTCCCTGCATGAGCTTTTGGCCTTGGAGTGCAGGTACTACAGGCAAGGACTGCTCCTGAACCTTGCCTCTAGAAATACAGATTGCTCCTTCTGAGCAAAGAGCAGATGAGAGGACACAGAGGCCACTCCAGCGTCCAAAAATACAACCAAGGGAAACTGGTTTCAGTATTGCAAGGATAATAGTCTGCACATTCATCACTGCATGCTGGGACTAAGGGAGGAACTGAATTTCCTGAGTCACAGTTTCTCTCATCCTTCCAACAGTTTCAGTCCTCCCCTGGGCACCTCAGCTCTACATCATACCCGAAGTAAACCAATGGCTAAAAACAGAGGGAGGAGGAGAAGGCTCAAAAATCAGCCTGGCCTTTGACAGAGGTGTGCAAAGGTGCACAGAGCACGTGTGAGCGTTGTGGTGGCTCAGCAGAAATGCCCAGCCCAGTAACCCAGCTGGTTGTGACTTGGCTGACGCAAGCGCGGTTAAGGGATGGCGCTTTTATCTCCTGCTCCCGTCGCCGCACACATCTGCTCTTTGTCCATGTCACCGTGTGTGGATCCTGGCCCAGCAGCCTTTATGCCACCAGCATTCTGACCTTCCTCACTGATGGGAAACAGAGTGGTTGGCAGATTCCTATGGAGAGGCTGGTAAATAAAATAATGGCTCTCTGTAACTGTTTGGTCTCTTGGAGATTGTTTCATTAGTTCAGAGGAAAGTCACGGCTGATTTGCTTTAGTCCATTCCACAGATCATTATCTCTTCAAAACATAAAAGTGGTTTATTTTCCGTGGGTCAGAAACTGACTGCAGATGTAGAGCCAGCAACAGCTGATCACAGCACTGAACCCAAGGTACATACGGGAAACAGACGGGAAGGGCTTCCTAAGGCATGGTGGTCCTAGATTTTAGGGAGGGTGGTAGCACATGTTTGGGTTGGCTTGTCCAAAAGAATGCATGATCTTCCAGCACAGCAAAGATTCATCACTCTGATTAGGCAAGATTTCTTATTACCATCTCCACAGACTCTTCATCTTACTAATCAAGCATCTGGAACGCAGGCTGCCAAATAAATGCTGAACTATCAGATTCCAAAACAGATTTTAGGAGACTTATCTACTGCCTTAAACAGATCTTCTGATAAAGCTCTCTCTCTCCAGCATCAGGTTTGTCATAAATTTCCACAGAGGTTCCTTTTGTAATAGAGGAACATTATTTTATTAAAATCAAATTAGCATTGAACACTTTACAAACTTGAATTAAATTACTAAGCATGCCTGCACTAAAGATAAACTTTATTACTCCTTCACTTCTCATTTTACAGTGAAGAAACTAAAGCACAGAGCAGTTAAGTGGTCTGCTGAAGTTACAAACAGAACAGAAGACATTAAATCAGGATGATGATGGCTTACCCTAGGGCTGCTAGAGTGGTGTTTTTGGTGGATTTTGTTTTGCTTAGTCTTGGGGCTGGGAGTTTTTTTGGTAGAAGTGCAGTTTTACCCAGCAAGAAGTTACACAACTCTAGCTCTGCTGGGACAGGTCACTGCTATGGCTGTCCCCCAAGAGGCAGGCAGAACATGACAGCATCTTCTACAAAAACACATCCTACCTTCAGAGAGGAGCAAGACAAATCTTTGCTTCTGAGACCTTCATAACGTCAGGGCCAGTTCTTCTTGTGGTCTAAGTCTAGATCGAAGCTTGCTTTGCCTTTCAGAGTCAAAAGAATAGTAACTCTTCAGCTTCTTCCCCCAAAAAGGTTTCATTCTTACTCAACCATGCCATCCCTAAAAATCTGCTTATTTTGCAATTCTTTGGTCTCTGAGGAGCTGCTTCATTAGCTCATAGAAGAGTCATGGCTGATTTGCTTTAGTCTCCTCCACAGACCATGACTTCTCCAAAATACAAATATGTTCCTCTGTGTGTATGGGGAGGCAGAAACAAGGACAAGCACAAAGACTGAAAGACACAAGTCTGCCACAAGCAAGAGGTGTTATTTTTAGTTTCTTTGCCTTACATTCTGCAACCAGTTTGACTACAGCCATTAACAGGGTCTGCAGAAGTGCTCATTAAGCTGAGCTTCCTTCCTTTGTTGAAGTGATGAACAAGGACACAGGATGCCCATCTTGAGCCAACTTAAGACACTTCTTGCAGAAATCCACGTGAAGCAGAAAGCAATACTCTGTTAAATGTGATTATGAATTTATTATCTTCTTTTCATAATGCCCCTTGGAAGATTTTCTGGACAGAGTGGTTAGGAACAGATCCTTACAACTGCCAACTCAACAACAATGAATCTGGAAACCAGCTCTAATTTAATAAGAAAGGTGGTAACACAGAGAACTCAAACATCAGCATACTCTTCCCACTTCCTCCAGCCATGCCTAACACATTTTTAACCAACTGTAGTTTAAAATCTATTTTAAGCAGATAAAGCATTACAATATTCAACCAATATTAATTAAAATATTAATTTAAACTGGTTATGAATGGGTATTTTCTAGACTGAAGTTACCTAACTCTGTGATTCCATCATACCATCTGGTACCCTTTACTTTCAGGTCTGTTTTCCTTCCTCTCTTCTCCCTCTGCCCCACCAGCTTTTTTCACCAGCAAAATTAAATATGAAAATATGAAATATGAACAATGGGGTCCTCATCAGCCAGTGTGGCAGGCTATGCTGAAACAAATATAGACTGAGGCAGGAAATACAGGTGCAGGCTTTTTCTAACAGTTGTCTAGAAAGGAAGTTTAGACTTAGCACCCTCCAGAAACTTATCACCTAAAACTGATTATCAGCAATACAATTCTCAAGACAACTTGCTAAATTCTTCAGCTGTGGAAGAATAAGAAGTGTCATGGCTATTGTTCACTAACCAAATAATCTTGAATGCTACTATAATGACATTCATAATACATATATTTCATCACTGTATGGAAAATGAACTGTATAGCCCTATACTGATATTAAAAAAAGGTTTATTGCATTGCACATACAAATAATTTACCAGAACTGCTGCATAAAACATGTAACACTTACAGCTTTTCTGCATGCAGGTCTAAATTACATCACAACTATTTATCAGGAGCGACTTTATCACTTAATGCTCGGTCTTTCACAGATAAAATGTTATTCCAGAAAACTATTAAAACACTTCATTTCTGACATTGCTTGAGAGACCTTATGTAATTCAATCTCATCCTTGAGAAGAAGCACCAAACATCACTGGCTACTCTACCACTTCTTATCCACACAGCAAACTCTCAACTTCAGCTCCTCCATCACTGTCCCTCCTCATTGCAGCTGAATTTCACCTCGGGCACTGCTGCCAAAAGGGACCAACCAGCAACAAAAACAAAGAGTTTGAAGCCCTTTGAAGTTTCCAGCAGACTCAGGAATTGTGGACTGGAGTGATATTTCAGCTCACATCCACAAGTGCAACTGTAATTCATACACATCATCACCAAGATGTGGAGGACAAGCAGAAAAAAGGGCAAGACACACATAGGCAACTTTTAAATATACTGCTTTCTCTTATGTGAAAGTAGCCCTACTAGCTGGTTTGCTTTTTGTCACTGAGAGCTTTCTGTATGCAACATTTTCCCATTGCATCTCTGCCCCTTTTATACTGTTCCAACATAGATCAAGAGTTCCAGATTTTTTACAGCCACTCCATGGTAGATTATAACCTGTTACACTACCAGTCTCCTTTCTTGTACAACACCAGCAGTCACAGATGAGAAATCATTTCCATCACGGCCCAAGGGAATTTTTTGTTCAGCTCTTTCTATAAATAGGTGCAACTCCTAGATCAGAATTCATCTGGCTAGCAATTTTTAATTGTATTAATTACCATGCCTTGGAAAAGACAGCATCAGAACACCAATGTAACATATAAGTTAAGTCATGAGGAGAGAGTACAAAGGCTTGGTTCCTCTCTTGAGCAGGCCCAAGGAGGCTCTTGCAGCAACCTCAGCCTCAGGAGAAGCCATGAGACATCCTAAATTACACTTTCAAAACCTGCTGTCCCCAACAGCTTTTGGAGGATTATGGGAGCACAGCATTGGGTTAAGCTCCTGTTTGTGATCTCTCATCTCATTTTGTGCCTACAGACAAATCAAATGAGTATCCAGGCCAAAAGGTTTTAAATTAATCCCTCCAAAAAAAAAAAAAAAAAAAATCCACTAGATCTACTGAAACATTTTATCTTGGCCTGTAAGACAACACATGGTGGTACAAAGTACCAGAGGGTGCTCTGGAGCTCTGCAGGTAAAATATTTTATCAGTCCATCTGCCACATCCACATCAACATATCAAACGAGCTTGTATGAGGCTACTGTCAACACCAAGATCTTGTGCTTATTTCTCATGCTTTTAGCTAAGTAATTTAGCAAACACCTTTTTTAGAAGACTGCAGTGTATTTTGTCCACAGTAATACTCTATAGAAACTTAGGGAGAAAAGGTGCAAAGCATTTTGAACTTTACTGGATAAAAATTCCAAAATTTAATAAAATGGCAAATTATTTCCTACAGCTATTAGGGAACAGAAATATGAGACTTAAGAAAAGGGACACATCTGTTCTGCAAAAAAAAGTCTTTGAGGAGAACTACAAGAATAAAAAAAAACTGAAAAAAACCCAGTGAACTTGTATGGAAAAACAACAGAAGGCATATTGCCAACAGATGGTGAAGAAGTCATACACCAAAAAGGAAAACAAAGTTGAAAGCATACTCAATTTTGAGCACTTGAGAAAAAAAAACCAAAACCAAAGCTAACTCCTTCCTAATCACAGATTCCCTGGTTAAAAATGGAGCTGCATGTTCTTAACACTTAGGGAAGCAGTTGTAATTTCTGGGTTCTAAAATGGAGGCATTCAAAATTAGCGTCTGTCTATGAAAATGTTGGTCCACTCTTGAAATCACTTCCTTCCTCCCTGCTATGAAAACACACTCTTTTTTTCTGGTGTGTTTTCATTTTTTCTCATGTTAGTGGTTAAGCTCAACACACTGGAAAATACGTGATGCTTTAATAGGCCACTTTCTTATTAATTCAGACACCTGTTTAAAAAGATGCTTCCTCTCTGAGGCCTTTCTGCAGCAGCTGGTAACAGCTACTGCCACAGGAACCAAGAGACAAGTATTTATAGAGCCTCTCAATGAAAGTTACTCCCCATTATTTCTGTGTGTCCATACTGTTCAATCCAATCCTCAACCTGACTTTTGGAAGTAGGAATTTTACACAGCCAGTTTAACAGCACTCACTGATCAAAGGAATTTTACATGCTCTACTACAGTTTTTACTGGGGGTACATTTTGCAGTTGGAACTCAATAGATAAATAAACATTAAGGCATAACAAGAGTCCCACGTGAACACCCCTGGCACAATCATGTCAGAACACAAAAAAGTACTTTAAATGTCAAAATAACACAGAAGTCATCTTCTGCAATAAACAGAAGTCTATCTTCCCCCAGCAAACCTCCTTCCCTTAGTTTGCATACCTTGCAAGAGCTGTTCAGGAAGTTGACACACTGTTGCTGCAAACCAAAGAGCAACAGACACATCAAATTTAACTCTCTTCCAAAATATGCAGCTGAAATTTCAGCAGTCGGCTTCAAAACTGTTCACCTTCCAGTTTCTCAAGGCTAGTTGCCACAAATTTGCAAACTTGTTTTATCCTCTTCCTTGCTTTCATTCCTAATGTCTACACATTATACACTAACTCTGGTTAAGACGCTGAAAGAAGTAATTACCAGGAATAGGGGCACAACTTTCCCATTTGTAACTCTGACTCTGAGCAGCCACTTGAAAGTTAAAATGGGTGGCTTACTTCTAGCACAAAAGTAATACTGGAGCATCAGCAATTGTTCGTACTTAGAGTTTTGTGTAGCTTGTAAACATTAACTAATTTAAAATTATGAATCCCTTCAACCTCTTAAGTGCACAAAATGCTGCATAATACTGTAGCTAAGGCCTATCTTTTTTTTAAGTCACAATCCATTGTGGTTCAAAACCTGTGGAAAGAGTAGCTTTGATTTTGACTATGAAACACTAAAGGCTACCCTAAGGTGAAGCTTTAGGAGCTGCCAGGATCAGTGGAGGAGTTTCCAGGACAGACAGTGATGTCTGAGAAAGCCAAGTGCCTGTGGGCACATCACCTGATGCTGCACAGGAAGGTTTGCTATGAATACACTTACTCCATAATAGACACCTGTGGGTTCATTTGTTTCACTGTCTGTCGGGTTCTCAGTCAACCATCCACACTTACAGACAAGTTTTTTTTTTCACCTAGAAAAAATTTTTAAAAACCTCTGACCACAGAGGAAGAGTCCTTATCTATGCCAACATCCACACTAGAAGGCCTGCATAAGGCATAAACCTGACTGGTGACTCTTACAAGAGCTAACAGGTTGCTTTCAAAGGGAGCAACAAGATAACAAAAACGTCCACAAGTCTTCCTAGAGTCACAGATATAAATGCAATAATTGCACAAACAGTCAAACTTTTTATGCTGATTTGACAAAAATACAGTGAACTTCTAAACCTCATGGACCCTTCAGGCTTAATTTAGAACAACACAACCTTTAAAAAGCTTGATCTGCCACCAGGCACTTTCTGTTGACTGGACTTCAGCAGACATAGCTCAGAAACCAGAACACAAAAATTCCTCACATCACGGAATTTATTCTGGCGTTCAGCTTTTGCACCCAAACAAAACAATCAGGCACACGCTGCCAAGAAACATCAGTGCAGCTTCAGGGCACCAGCAAGGGCTGCTACGTGCAGGGCTTCTCTTCAGCACTCTCAGGGCTCCTACCAGGGTGGAATTCTTGAACTCGCTAAAGCATTTGTAGATTACACGCCTGTCCGGTTAAATACTTCCTGCAATTTTGTTAATTATACAGCAGGGTCTGCAATTAGGGAATGACTCCCATCCTAGAAAACATACAGCTCTCAAGTCACCCCCCCAGAATGTGTCTCTACTGCCGTTTCTACAGATGCCTCTGGTATGTATGCTATTATCCCAGACAGGAAAATACTTTCAAAACTTGAATAGAATGTGCAGCTCTACGGCTGGATGGTTTTCCTTTTCATCTTTGAGCGCTGCAGACCGCTTGTTTAGGTCAGTACACATTTCTGTGGGTGGGGGTGGATTATCTCCGGGGGCAGACAAGTGCAACCCCAAGTTCAGGTTCCCTTTCCGTGTCCATCCCTTCCAGAGGCGGCCAAGCTGAGGCATTCACACCGTCTCCATCCCTCCTCCACATCGGCGCTATCCTCCGCTGTCAGCAAAGCCACCAAAGCAAATACCGGGCCTTTTCCTTCTTTCCCCCTTGATTCGTCATCAAGATGTAAATTAAGAGATTCTCTCAGAGACAGGGGAAAAAAAAAACCAAGCAACCCACCGAACAATGGGAAACACTTCCCCGCCGGTGCCCCACAGGACGGAGGGAAACAGGATCCCCTGCACCAGGGGAGTTACTGAGCGGGGATCAGATGCTGCTAAAAATACGGGAGCGGAGCGAGCGGGCCCGGGCAGGGCCCGCGGTCCCCGTCCCGGAGCGTCCCCGCGCCAGACGGTGATGTCACCGCCGGCGGCAACAAAGGACGCGGCACCGGCCGGGCGGCCCCTGCCCTCCGCCCCCCGCCCCGCGGCGGCACCGCGCCTCCCGCCCGCCCGGAGCGCCGGCACCGGCCGAGACAAAGCGGCTTCCCCCGCGCTACGTGCGGACGGAAAGGGAGAGGTTCGGGCCGCCCAGCGCCGGAGCGGCGGCGGGGAGGCGGCGGCCCCCGGGGCGGTGCGGGCCGGCCCCCAGCGAGCGTCCCCGCGACCCCCGCCAGCCACGGCGCGGCCCCGCTGCCCCCCGCCCCCCTGCCGCCCCCTCCCCTACCTGATATGGCGGCGGCGGCTCCTGATCCGGCTCAGCCCCGTCTCCGTAGCTAGCTCTGTCCGACTGGGACTCGTGGAGCAGCGAGATGTCATCCGAGGTGGGGGACTTGAGGCAGTTCCCCATCTTCCCGGGGGGAGCGCGGCCCCCCCTCCGCCTCCTGCCGCTCCGGATCCGCGCCCTCAGCCTCCCCGCCGCAGCGCGCAGCCCGCAGCCGCCCCGCCGGGGAGGCTCATGCCAGCCCCGGCCCTAAGCGGCTTAGCAGCCCGGCCGCCTCCCGCTCCGCTCCGCTGCCGCGCCGACCCCCGAGCCGGGGGGGCGGCAGGACGGGCCTCCCACCCCCCGTGGGACAGCGGGCTCCGGTGGGTCCGCCCGCCCCGCAGCTGCCCGGCGCGGTTCTGCTTCCCGGTCACCAGCTCCCTGCGCACTGGGCTTTGTCGCACGGGCCGCCCTGGCTCCTCCTCTCACCCCTCCCCGCCGGGCCCGGGGAGCAGCCCCGGGGCCTCGCCGGGCTCCGCGCCCCCCGGCCCCGCCGCGGGGACAGCCCAGCCCGCCCCCGACGGAACGAGGCGGGACGGGACGGGCTGGGGGACCCAGCCGCCTGCCGGGCTCCCCCGGCCCCAAAATGGTGGGAGCCGCTTCGCTCCGCCCCCGAGCGCGGTGTTTGTTTGTGTTCCGGGCATGGCGGAGCCGGCGGCCGCTCGGGCCCCGCGGGGCGGGACGGGGCGGGATGGCAGCGGGGACCCCGCAGCGCCCGGCCCAGCCCGGCTGAGGGGCCTGTGCGGGGCCAGGGACCTTCCCAGGGGCTCCCCCGCGGGCGGGTCCCCATGCAGGGAAGGGGTTCCCCATGCAGGGAAGGGGTTCCCCAGGCAGGGAAGGGGTTCCCCAGGCGGGGAAGGGGTTCCTTAGGCGGCGAAGGGGTTCCCCATGCTGGTCGCTGGCGTGACCCGAGGGGCACGGTCAGTGTAGGCATAGGGCAGTGAACACCAGAGTGGAGCAAAACCAGCAGCAGGCACTTGGCTTTTGCGTTTCTAAAGGTTTTTTATGCAATGAGCAGGTACTCCAATAAGCCATATATTTAGCTCCTTTTTTTCCCCTTCATAATAGTATATCCTTACTTGGATATAAGTATAGCTAAGTACTGATAAATGCAAATTTGAGGACCGTGAATGCCCTTGTGTCACTGTCTTAGTGTGCCAGCACTGCCCCACACAGAGTGGAATATACGATGGTCCTTTGGTTCCTCAAAATGCGTCCTTGGCCTTCAGATTCACACCATGGAAAATACTTGTAAATCCAATTTTTAAAGTGAAGTATTTTTTAAGGTGAAGCAAATGTGGTGCAGATGAGAGCAGCTGCAAAGTCCAGTCTGTAAAGCAGTACAGCGTGGCTGCTGCTTATCACCGAGCTCTCTGCTGATACAGCTCGGGCCCGCTTTGCACCTCTTGGGTCACAGTATCTCCAGACCTGTTGTTCACAGTGACATATTTGTCTCCACAACTTTTGCTGGTGGACCTCAGTCTGGGATCAGAGTTTTTGCTGATTATCCTTATGAGCTCATTCTTATAGATTTCATTTTATTACTGTTTAGGGTGGTTTGTTTTGCTGCTTATCAATGGCTAAGTTAACCCTGGTGAAAAGCCTATGATTGCTGTCATTTATGGTGTTCTAACACGGTTTCAAGCTTTTCAAGGAAACTGAAACTGAAAATGGGGCAGGATTGTGAGTGTTGCTCAAGATAGAGAGGCTTTGCAGTGGTGCATTGTAAATAATGACTGTTGTACATGGCTTGCTCATTTGGGTGTTTATCCTATGAGTCTGTTGGCTTGGTTTAATAGAATTAGGCAAGCAATTGTTGGAGGGGATCCAGGGAACCACTGCCTCACCCAGCCGTGATTTCAAGGTTAAGGCAATGTCAGATCTGTCTGCTGTGAGAACCTGGTGATGAAACTCCAGCGTTGTCACTGGTATTGTCAGTTGTGCAGTGGCACCATTGGGAAGGAGATTATGGGCAGCTAAACGACTGAGTGAGCTGTTCTCTCATGTTTTGTTTTCTCTGTGAGGCTCGGGCACGTGTCATTGATGTAGTTCAGTGAAAACCACACTGTGCTGTGTGTGAGGCTGGGATCACAGTTTGATCCTCCACAGTGAGGAGGTCCTATGGAAACCTGTGGTGCCTCCCTGATGTGCCAGAATAGCCTTTCTTTGGAAACCAGAGTGCAAGCTGGTCTCATCCTGACATGCAGTCGGGACATAGGTGGGATTTCCTCTGCATCTCATGGTGGAGATGTTGCATTTATTTACCTTGAGGCCAATCTCCAGAAGGAATAGCTGCTAATCCCAGTTACAACTTTCCTCTTAGTAGGTACAGGATGCTCCAAATCTGGGCTTGTTGTAAAAAATGCAGACTTTCAAGTGCCAGAAGAGACCTGCTTTTCATGGTGGACTCCCAGAGACCAAAGAGGAAGCAGAGGTTCATGTTTGGCCTTGCAGCAAGACAGACTGCACCTGTGAGAGCTCTGAAGAGGAAGAGCTACTACCAGTCATGGCTGGATTCTTTGGAGTAGGGGTGGTTGAAGGCACTGCTGTTCCCAGCCTTTCACTCCTGTTATGTCAGATAGGTCATTAATAGTGGCTTTGCACCACTGGCTCCAAAGTTGTACAAAGGTCCAGGAGATGGAAAATGGAAAAATGTCAGTGTTCACAAACGTCTCCTTGTATATGCTGAGGTGTAGCTGTGATCCTGCTCCTTTTGCTACCACGCTTTTTGCAGGTTGGGGATGAGGAAACAGAGAGATGGGTCCTCAGAGGATGGGATTTATGAGTGTGGTTTCTTTGTTTTAGCACAACCATAGGGCAGTTTAGCTGCTTACTTCAATTCTCTCTGGTTTATACTTCCTCTACTTAGTTTGGGGAACAAGTAACAGTCAGAATGGGTTTTCTAAAGCCTTAAAATGCTCTTATAGAGGAAGAAAAATTCATGTGGTAGTTTAGGGCTGCACAAATACTACAGATGGAAAAGATCATGCAAATACAAAAATTTGTGTCAGACTAATATCAATGCAGAACTGGCAACACAAGTCAATGAAACCTTTTCTCACCTCTAGACATTTAAACAGTTGGCTGTAATCTGTTGTCAGAGGGAAAGGTTTATGCTCTGAAGTTTGACAGTGTACAGAATTCATGTTCTGGTACACCTCAATACAACAATGGGTCTGTCCTCACCACCTTCTGGCAGCTAGCATCCTCTGAGTGAAATCTCTCTTTCAAAACAGAATGGAAATTCACGAAAAAGAGTTTTAAGCTATGCAGACAAGTTAATGTTTTATTTTGCAGACTTTTGATATGAGAGGAAGCAAGTGGCATATTGATGTATTCTTAAGGCTCATATGAGGTAGCTAGAGGTGATAAACTGTTTTACTAAAAAATCCATTTCCTTTTGAGTTAAAAATCTAAAATTCACTGAGGACATAAAAAGTCCTTCTTGTTAGGAGTTCCTCTACAAAATTAACGTCATAAATTGCCTAATTTTTAGATGAAAGACCCTTTGATAACACCATTTTACGTGACCCATGTTCATGTTATTGTTGGACGACATTTTGGATATGTTTAATATGTCATGCTTAACAAAAGTTTTTGAAAGACCTTTTCTGTCCTCAGCATGGAAAAGTTTTTTCACTTCCTTTTCTTCCATCAAGCTTATTTTCCCAGCACTTATCATCTCTCATTAGGTCTTATCTTTCTTCTGGATAGGATTGTTTTCCCAATTCATACACAGAAGCCCAGTTAACTTCTGAGTGCAATCTTTCCATGCCATGGTACCCAGAGGTTCAGAGATAACTCTGTTTGCTTGGGTAATGTTGGTGAATAGAACACAATGCAATTTTAAAACCTTTTTCTGGAAGGAAAAAAAAAAGGCTTTGTATACCTCTGGAGAATGGAAGTAAATTGCATTCTTCCATTATGTATGTGAATCTGATTACGAGGAGCGTGGAATTAATTTATCTGGTTATAGAGGACATGGCATCTTCTAAAATGCACATGATTATTTTTAGTTTTGTTGATTTTAGCTGAACTGTAGACGTTTCTCAGTGTATGTTACAACTGCATATTGCTTTCTGAGACAGAGTGAATGCAGCACTAGAAAGCAATTATGGAACTAATATATTTTCCTGAAATGTACTTTGTGATGCAGGATTTTACTCATGTTTCTAAAAATTACTTAAACTTCTGCCTGAATTATCCTAGTATCACAAATATGCCACTTATATCAATTTATCCCAGATACCATCTTGGTAAGGAGAAGTATTCCATGACTGGCAAGAATAACTTGCCTTCCATAAATAACAGTTTTCCCCAGGTCCAAAATGTTTTTTTTTCAGTGAGGAATGTAATGCCTGCCTATTCTGTGCACTGGGGCACCTGCACTGTGAGCCACAAAGAACAGAAAAAACATGTATTTTGGGACTAAAACACCCAAGCAACAAAGCAGACAGTCATCATACAAAAGTAACTTCTTCAAACAAACCCTCTGTTACCCAGCTTCCTGGGGAATTTGGTGCAGGAATCAATTTTTTCTTTTTCTCCCTGTACCACATGTTGCCATAGTCTCAACTTCAAGAATGATCAGAGACCTATAAAACGTGATCTAAGGGGGAAGATTGAAAGAATTGGGGTTGTTTAGTCTGAAGAAAAGGAAGGTGTTGGGAAAAATGGTAATGATCTTTCAAATATATAATTTTTTTTCTCTGCAGACAGAAGGAATCAGGTTTTCTTTATGTTCAGTGGATCTAGGCCAAAAGGTGATGGACTTGGAGATTTAAAGTAGATCTTAGGAAATCATTTCAAACTGAAAATGTTGTTTGGCAGTGAAAATGATTATCTGGGAATCTCATTTGCTGAAGGCTTTGAAAGGCAGATTAGGTCACATGTCTCAGGAATGGTTTTAGTTGCAGTAGATTAGATGGAGATAACCCCAAAAGGTTCCTGGCTGCTTTATGATGTTTTGTTTCTCTCAGGTGATTTGCAGCAGATGCTTTACTGCTGTGTTATTTTGATTCTCACTCTTCCTTATATCCTCAGAAAATGCCAGGAGAAAAGATGTCAGCAGGTAAAAAATTGGGTAAATAGGATGGGTGGGGACATTGCCAATAGCAGAGCGCTAAGAAATCACAATTCCTGCAGGAAAACTGATGTGCTTGAGCAGAGTGTGACATGCTGATGTGTCACATTCAGCATGTGTGACATTCAGCTGTCCTCCTGACAGGCTTTGGGACACAAGTGTTGGGCTGGCTTTCAACAGGTGGTGGTTAGTCAATACCCAGAAATCAATGTTTTAAATTTCAATTTTAAATTTGAATTGGAGCTTCCTCTTTTGCTGTATTTGAGCATTTCCTGAATTTGCAAGGAGTGAACTCTATCCACAGTTAACCAGAAGCCAGTTTGTTAGACTTCTTGTTCCTCCAGTTCTCTGCAACAGTAAGGTGGTATCCAAAGTGCTTGTAATTCTTTGAGACCGAGTTGATGCATTCTGCTGCAAAATTTAAAACACCTCTTGTTCACCTTCTCCATACTCTTCCTGTTTTTCTCATTTTCACCATTCTTCCTGTAGCCTAAAATCTCTGTTTTCTTCATGTAGGTAACTGTAGGTCTTCTGCAATATCAGAGTGATAAAATGACACTTGAACAGATTCATGAGAACCTAGGGAGTGTGACCTGTCAACTCTGGTTGGCAACTCTGCCCAAGTCCAAGATCACCTATGTCTTTGTCATTCCTTGACAGAAAACAGTTTAAACTCTCTGGATACTGAGTGATGGCTACAGGTACTGTGTTCTAATCCCTTGCTGCATCACAAAATTTCCTAAGATTGCTGTAGGCCAAACTCTTTATTATGTATTCTGTTTGTTAAAGTTGTTAAAGCAATTTTAGATATCTGGAAACTGTTACAGTGCTTTGTTTCACTTTTTCCTTATGGATCATGATTTGTTATTCTCTGAGATGTTTCACTGTCCTGCAGCCTCCTTCTTTGGTCCACTTTTCCAGTGAGCATGGCACCCCAAGCTGCACAGAGTGATCCAATTAAAACCTCAATGTTTAATAAAGGAATATTATTTAGTGTGTACAAAAATGCCATTGATCAAATTTAGTGTCCTTCCTTTTCCCAACACATCATTGCCTGCAGTTTGTAGCTCCTGTCACTTCCTGTCCTTCTCTGTGTAATTCCTGCCTACTCACATTTTCTTATTTTATGCTTCTGCAGGTGATTATTCTGAAGGATACAATTCTGCATTTCCTGTTGAAGCTCTGCTCTGTGACAGCTTAGCTGGATTGCAGCAGACAAGGTACTGGAGACTGACCAGAAGGAATGTGAGAAGGAACCATTGAAGATTTTGTAGTAAAAGTATCAGGTGGTTGTGAATGACTGCCCTTTGGAAATTCACTTTATCCTCTGGCCAGAAATGTTGCTTCTTAACATTTAGTTTTGCTTTTTGATTAGTCTGTGTTTGTACAGCCTCCTCTTGGAGGGACAGGCTGGAAATTTGTACCAGTATTTGCTTTTGCATGCTCAAACACTACTGTGCTTCCTGAAAAAAATTCTAGAAAACAACTATATCATGCAGAAAACAGAAGTTATCATAAATTAAACACCTGACAGTGTGAGAAGGAATACCAAAAGGCAATTGTACAATTCCTTGGTCTGTTCTGATTTTGGGTGTGTGGAGATTCCTATAAGACGTGAAAACCTTGCTTGTTTATTTACATGACAAAAGAGGAAAAGGCTTTTTTTAGCAGAACATACTGTTTAAACAAACATCACAATGAAACAAGACAGCTAAAGGTACTGTAAGTCCATTCTTTTTTTATTTTTTATAATGTTTAGAAATTTTTGTGTCTAAGAATAAATTATTTTTCTTTTCCTTTATTGTGAAGTGCATACCTACAGTCAGTTTTTGTGACAGCAAACTGTTCCCTCTTTCAGTTAAGTTTACAAAAATTGCACACTCTGTGGAGCTACTTTAACTTTTATTTGGAGGCTTTATCATCTTAGCAGTGGACTTGCAGGCTGCTTCAGAAATTCTGGAGGCTGCATATTGACTTAGAAAATGGCTCAAAAGCCACAGGCACACCATTTGGTGTTTTGGTCAGTGAGCTGCTCCACAAACTCTCCTTTAGACATGGGGACTGCACAGAATCTCTGCAAGACTCAGGGTGATTGCAATGGAGCATTTTGCCTCTGGCTTACAAGCTGTACACCAGCAATGTGCAAGGGTTAAGGACAAGATAAAATCACTTGCTGCTGTTTTCATTTCCTGAGGAAATGTTGTTTTTACGTGAGAAACGAAGAATGCAGTGAGGACCATTCCTGTGCCAAAATTTCAAAGTGTGTTCCTGTCAACTGTGGTGCCATTCATAGGTTTTACATCAGGATCTTAAATTTGGATATAAAGATCTCTGTTGTAGAAGCCCCATCTTGTGGACAACCAATCAATGACTACTTCAGCACAGCTGAAATTTGAAATACTTAGAAAATATGGAGATATTTTGGTAGTTTTTGCAACAAATTGGAGAGTGTTCATGTTTCTAGAAAATATGGAAACTTCATTCTTGTGTAGAAATCAGCATGTGCTTTCCAAAGACTATTTCCACAGGAAGAAATTGAGAATTGAAGAGAGATATCAACACTGGGGTGGAACTAAGGATGGTGCCCTCAGAAGCCTGTTTTAAGTCCAAATCAGCTAAAACACAAAACCTGAACCCTGCCTTGAATTCCCCAAATAGAGTCCTGTAGTACTTGGATAGTACAAATGAGTCTTTAAGTGGCAAAATCATATAAGGGCAGAAGAACATCCTTTGAAAAAAATTTGTTAAGAGAGAAAGAATACCAAAGTATGCATGAAAACTGAATCTGGAAACTTTGGAAATATCCTTAAGGAGATTGTTTGTTTCAGCACAAAGTAGTGGATGAGGTCAGCAGCTCCAGACTCAGTGAGTCAACACACTTAGGAGGAAGTAAAGAGTGTGAAAACAAGCCTGTGATAAAAGCTAATTTCAGGTTTCAGTGTGACCTTGGTAGGATATATTAGATATATTCGATTAAATAGAATAATACATATAATTACAATGTCTTTTTGTTGCTCTGAAGAAATTGTGTTGCTCTATGATAGTTTCTGTTTCTTTCATATGCAGAAAATAGGAACCTTCGTGATAGTTTTCTGTGTAGTAATTAAGGCTGTAATGAAGGAGCCAGAAATTGTGGCGACATCTAGGGAAAGGTTGGCAGAAGTGCCTCCAACTAAAACACCTCCCACTGAAACTGTGGCCACTTCTTTTCCTGTGAAGGTGATGCATCCAGGGAAAGTTCTGTTGGAGTGGTTTATTTGGAAGGGATGCTGAGAGTAAAGAAGATTCTGGCATGGGAACAGGGTGTCACTGCAGCCCCTTTGATGGCAGCAGGAGAGGGGTTGCTGTTCCTACACGTGGGTGTCTGACTGAGCAAGGGGATTAACAGAGGCAGAAGTTCAGAATTTGGTCATTGCAAAGCCAGTAAATAATTTCTTAGTCCTTACCAACAGCAGTCTGGATGAATCTTCACTTTTAATACCAATTACAATTCATTTTTCTATTTAAAATTATCCTTAGAAGTGAGTGTACATCTGCTGTTTCACAGTTAAGTTTAAAATAACTGTTTCTTTCATATTGAAATAATTAGATTTGAATCATTCTGTAGTCTGGGAATTTCATACATGGTTCATATATAACATATATAGATCTGAAAAAATCACCTTCCTTAATAAGCTAACAGGTACAACTATAAATGCACATTATCAGTATATTACTAAAAAATTCACAGAAATATCTGACTCCTTTTGCTTCTCATAGTCTTTTGGAACAGAATTCTACATTTTTGATGAAAGGCATGTTTGATGAATTGTCTGAACCAGTGCAAAACCTTTGAGAAAAATGTATATTCCAAAGTCTTCTCCTTAAAGGAGAGAATATTAAAACTTTAGCAATATACAGAACTACAATTTTTGCCTGAGAGCGAATTCTGCTGGAACCAGCATGTGCAATCGAAATCAAAATCTTTCTCAGTGTGAAGTGAATCCATGAAAGGATCTCTGCAGCTCCTTTCTGTGGAAGTTGTTTCTTCCAGGGCAGACAGAGAGCAGCAGATGCTGGTTGACCCCTCAAGGGAAGAGCAGATGAAGTGGGAACAGCTACTTAGAATTCCCTGCACTTAAATAATAAAGCAAGAACAGTTCAGCAGGAGGAGTACAGACAGATATTAGTGTGGTGGGAAATCTAGAGGAGCTGCAGCCTAGGGAAAGAAAATGAAGATATAAAGTTTGTCATGAAAGGGTATTGGAAAACAAGGATTTATTCCAGCAGTGTTGAGGGAGGGAATAAGGGCTGCTCAATCCCTGCTTCACCAGGTGAGTGCATTGTAGTACAGACAAAAGACAAGTCTTGGTGTAAAGGACAGACTATTGCCTTATTCTGAGCAGAAAGCTCTAAAAAAAGTAATTATTGGTAAAAGCAAAGGGTCTGAAGGAGTAGAAGAAAAGGGTATCATTCAGTGATACTTCTTGGATTGGATTGTGTTATAAATTACAGGTGTTTGTTTATGGGAACTGATTTCATCAAGAGCAATTTGTTGTACCTTCCCTGCTTAGGTACAATAAAATGTTCAGTTGTAGAGGGTTCCTTGCTAAAAGTTGCACAGTAGTATTTATCTCTCATAGATGTTTTTCAAGAGAATACAGCAGAACTGGAAACTCAAAGTTTGAGTGTAAACCTGCAGTAATCCACTGTCAGGAGAATTGTGTAGGTGTATAAAATTGATTTCAAAGGGAATGAAGAGGTGTGACTTGTGAATTGCTACTTTTTAAAGATAAAAAATTAGTTCACATGTAGGTCATGTTAAAAAAAGAAAGTAATTTTTTGTCCTTATCTCTTTATTATGCACATTTTTATAGATGTTTTCTTTGGTTGCCTGTAGCCTTTCTGCTATTTTAAATATGCTCAAAATTTTATTGAGATAAAAAATGTTAAGAGATGTAATAATACTGATATATCAAGTGGGGCCATTTGAAAACAAGGCTTGATGTGTTATGCCAATACAAAACTAAATCCCTGCAGTTGAACCTTGAGCACCTGTGTTTGTGATGTATAAAATCGTTCCTCTAAAGCTGTCTCTGTCTTGTGTCCCTTCCTCTTCCAGCCCAGTCCTTTGTCCAGAGCTGTGATTGCTGTGATCCCATTGTCACACCACAGGATCCCCTTCCCCAGGGATGGATCCTGGTCCCTGTGTCAGCCAGGAGAGGAGAAGGACAGACCCCTGCTGTCACCAAGGACACCCCAAATCTCTCCTGAGCCTCGTCCGAAAAGGTTCTGTAATTTACAGTTCCTTATGGCAGGAAACTTCTTCTGGTATTGTCATGAGCAGTTTTAAAATGTTATCAGGCAATAATTGCTATCACAACTTTTAATTCTGTGTTTCTGTTTCAAATTTTCCTCAGTTCAATCAGAACCAAAAGTTAATGCCCGTTGGCTAATTTCCAGTGCATGCCTCCACAGAACAACTGCTGCCTTTAACTGGTGGAGAGATCAAGGCTTGAACTGACAAAAGACATCTGTATTTTGGAAAACAAATTAATGTTTATGTTTTAATTTATAAGTTCCTGGCTCTTTTATGGTTCCTGTTTTTCAAGTAATGTCTCTTTGGATCCCTAGCTGATGGAGAGTCAAAATGGAAAAGGCCCATGAGAGAATTATCACAAGAGAACATCTGGTCTGCATTGGAAAAAGCTGAGAAAGATATTCAACATCTCTGAGACTGAGGCTGCCATGAGGCAGTTTGAAAATCAGTCCATGAAAAATTGTGCAGGTTGTGGCCACCTGGGCCAATCTAGTGTTGTTTTGGGAAGAGCTATTCTGCTCACGAGAATCTGAATTTTAATCTCCCTCAAGCATGGATATGTGAGAGCTGGGAGTGGTATGAAAGGTGTTTGCTTTCCATAATGTTAATCTGGGTCCCAGCATTGTCCTAATTATATTGTGGGTTTTTGCCAGTCTCCCAGATTTCTTTTGAACATGTAGGCTGGAGTCAAAAGGCTTTCCCAGGGCTTTTGGCATGGCTTTACAGGAAAGTGGATGGAAAGGACTTTGTATATTTTTGCAAGAATATTTTGCATCCTGCTTTAAACTATTCCAGAAGGTAAAAGGACATTAGCTAGACTGTGTGTTGGCTCATACACTGCTATGTCACTAATGAGAAGGAATTTTATTCCTGTTTTCTGCAGCCACAGACTGTAAGAAATGCAAAGAAATCATGGACCAGCCAGGGCAGTAAAGGTACCCCTGGATTCAGAGGGAACAAACTCCTTCCACCACATGGAACTTTGGTCCTTTAAGTCATTATAGCTCATGCAGAACAGAAACAATTTGACATGTATAACAAGAAACATTGCAAATTGTTTGCCAAACAAAGACTTATACTGCAGATGGAAGAACTGATGAAAATTGTTTATAGATGGGGAACTAAATGTAGATTTTTCAAGAACAAGGTTGCTGTCTTCCTTGCCAAGACAAACAAATCTGATAGACCATCTCATTGCTTTAGGCTGCCTGAGGACCCACTGGAAAGTCTATGGACCTTTTTCCACAGAAAATTTGTGTGTTGTCAATACATAAGTGTATTGTCCACAGTTACACTGTGGCAGCTGCAGAGGAAGTGGAAGGTTCTCAGGAATACATTAGGGAGAACTGGATTTTTGGCTTCTGAGACAGTGTGGAGTGCTTTTGGAAACTGTGGAAGTTTATAAGCTGGATGTTACTGCTACAAAAGGTTATCTGTGAGTTAAATAGAATACTAATTAATCTGCTATCTTTAGATCTTAACACTAACAACAGAATGAAATTGAGAATTCCTGTCTTCTAGAGTTGCAGTTTCCAAGATTCTTTCATTCCTGTGGACGTTCCCTGGTCTGCATTTAGAGATTTTCAGAGTTACCTTTAGAAATCTGTGCACAGATGTTTTTACAAAGCACTGTGTAATCATCCCAAACAATGGTTTTAATGGGCCAGTTATTTAGGAAATCATGTAATGAGAACATAAATACAATCCCTGATACTGACATAAAACATGTATTAGCAAAATAATATAGTTTGTATTTCCTTGATATAGAGCAGACCCTGGAAATACATAACTCATCATGTCCTTAAAATTCTGTTACATCTGTAAACATCTATATTGGCAGAGAGGCCCAGCAGTACCCTGGGCTGCATGAGGAAGAGCATTGCTGGGAAGTCACAGGAGGTGATCAATCCCCTGTGCCCAGCCCTGGTGAGGCTTCAGTGGGAGTGCTGTGCCCAGTTCTGGGCTCCCCACAGCAGGAAGGACTTGGGGAGCAGGAAAGAGCCATGAGGGTGGACAAGGGGAGCATCTGTCCTGTGCTCCCAGGGAGGTTTGAAGTTGACATCATTGAAGAAATTCCAAACTCAGCTGAGCAAGGTCCCGAGCACCCTGCCCTGGGTGAGCCAGCTTGGGGCTGGGCTTGGGCTGAGTGATCCCTGCAGATGCTTCCAGAATATTTGGGAATGTTTGAGGCAGTTTGCTTGTGCCTTGTCAGTGTTTTAGCAGCAACTCAACTGTGGAGGAATCCTAAGGAGAGCAAAGGCTGTGACCCCAGAAATTCATCCAGATGGCTGAGGCCCAGAAAAGGCATAATGGGAGCTGCTAAGTACTCTGAATGTCTCATCAGAGTGATATTTCACTTGAAAATACAAAATAGAAATTACTTGGGTCTTAATGACACTGAATACCCATAATGTTCTCTCACTTCAGCTGGACTGCAGATGCTAACAACCTCTCCCTGTCTGAATGTGTTTATTTTAGTTTAATCTTGCTCTGTACAATCTTAACATATATTTTACTCTAGAAATTAATACTTGGTGCTTTACAGTGCAGAATTTATTTGCTTGTTTGATCCACGCTTTCTTTCCTTTCTAGTACTGATATTAACAAATTACATTTTGACATATTACTTCAGTGATATATCAAACTGAATAAATTCATGGTATGTATGTACCATGTACATACCATGTCTCAAGGAGTTTAAAATATCCTAATTTGAGCAAGGTAAAATCAAAATGTATAATTACATTGCATATCCTATGACACTTAGTTTGTAACTATTCTTACAGTATCTCCAGAATAAGAAGGAAGATGAAATTCAAAAAGGACTTTCATAGTTTAGAAATACTTATGTTGAAATAAGATTTATGCTGAAAAGCAAAGATAATTTTATTTTAATTATCTGAATAGTGGTAGAAAGATTCACCTGTGGTTTTTCTTTATGAAAATGCCAAGGAGCTAACTTGCAGTACTGAGAATTCCCAGATCCTCCTTCTTTTGAAAATTCTTTGTCTATTATATTGCCTCTTAAGGAAAAAGGAAAGCACACTGGAAAACAAGAAATTAAGCAACATTGCACAAGTAATTAGGAAATAAATAGATTATAAAGCATTTAATTTCATTTTGGTTTTGCACTTCAGCAAGTGAAACAATAAGTAAATAACTTGTTTCTTTATTATCAATATATGGAGTTACATTGGGTCTGACAGACCAAGGCATAAATGTATAAATAACACCTAATATAATAATTATTACAGGACATCAGATTTTGCTAGGGATGAGCCCATTGTGGAGCCACAAAATTAAGACTTTAGAAGAAAATAACACATGAAAGTCAAAGGTACTCAGTCATTGGTTGCTGTCTCTGCACCACTGTCCCCTGATTTAATGCTTTTACAGCACATCTCTGATTCAGTCTCCTCTGTCCTGTGTGGGATGGGGGAAGAATATTACTTTAAATTGACACCTCTAGCAGCAGTTCCTACTTGTACTGGTTTCCTTTTATAAATGTGTAACCTATTATATCTATCCGAGCTGGCTGAGCTCCAAGTCACCCATTTCTCAGTAATACAGGAAATTAAATCTAATGTCTAATAAGCGCAGAGGCTTATGCAACCTTCATTCCCTGTAAAAAGTATTAAATAACATAATAATATTACCTTGTCTTTTGATTGCTAGGGAGCTGTGCACTTAGTTTTTGTGCAGACCAAGCTGGCTCTGCATTGGGGCCTGAAGAGTCTGAGTTTATCCATCCTTTTTTGCAGATTACTGAATTTCACCTGGAAAATTCTCCTCTTAATGAAGGACCCCCTGAAATGTTCATGTGTAGGTTTGGGTCCCTTTTTCCCCTTGTCCCTTTGTTCCCACAGAGGGTTGTGTCCCCCATGATCTCATCCTGGGGGTGCTGCTGCTTCCTCATTCATTCTCTCTCCCCCAGGATTTTCCAGCCTGAACAGATTTCTGGCTGTTCCATCCCATTTTTTAATAATACCCACCACAGCTCTGTGTCAGTTCCTGCAGCCTTTAAAAATGCAGAAATCCGACTTTAAGCCATACAGGTTAGCAACATAATTTCAGGGCTTTGTCTCCTGCATGTACCAGTTCAATGAGTGGATTTATACTGAATAATATTAAACTGTTACAGCCCTCTGAAACCATTTCTCTCTTGCTGCTGTAATACATAAAGTGGCATAAGGTCACTGATGCTGTGGAAATTGGTTTTGGAGTTGATATGCTAATTCAGCAAGAAATCAGTTCTAGCAGAAATGGAAAGAAAATTATTTTAATCTAGTGCCATGCTATTTTGTTGGCTTTTAGGAAAGAGATAAGTAAAATATTCAAGGGAGTTCCAAGTCTGTGAAAAAAGTAGCATTTTGGAGATTTAAGGTTATTTTTGCCTCACAGTTTCTTAGCTTCTTTTCTGAAAGCAAATAAGCTGAATGTGATGGACACAAATGCGATATTTTCACATGCTCAAAAAAAAAAAGAAAGAAGATATTTTTAAAAACTGAGTTGTGTATAAGAATAAACTTGGTTCAGTCTTTTCTGTGTCACTCACCCCATGTTTACAGTAACTGCTTCTGCAATTTTGTGGATGAAAACTTCCATGCAGATACATCCAGAGCCATTAATGAGGATGCATTATGCAACTAATTGCAGCAGGGAACAAAATTACAGTAATGGTGCCTAAGGAAAAAGAGAATCTCTGCACTCAGTGTGAGTAAGGGGTAGCAAATGCCTGATTTTTTTCCAAAACAAATATTTAAGTTGAATTGAAAACAATAGTTGATCTCTGAAAATAATCACCATGAGTTTGAAAGCCCTATATTTTTTTCAAAACACTGCACTTATACTGAGGAATTTCCAAGCACAAAAAATAAAATAACTTTAATGCTTACTATACGAATATGCCAGAGGAAAAAAAAATTACCAGCATAAACTCTTTCATCTTTTTGAGATGAAGAACAGAGAAAATAAAAATTCCTTTCTAAAAAAACCATTTTTAAAATATCTGAATTGTAAAAGTAGTGCTGTCATTATCATATTTTAGAAGATGTTTTAATTTTGTAATAAAGAAAAAAAAAGTTGACATTTTACTCTCTGTTCTTTCATAAAACAGGTACAATGCTGCTGTTTGCAGAGGAAGGACACCAGCTGCAACAAAAGTAGTGTCTGTTCTAGAGTGAGGGATGAGCTCCACTGGACATGAGTTGGCTTCCCTGGCTGCTGTGCTCAGTATTTCATTTTAGCAAGTCTGAGATTGCTCCAAGTCTTCATCTCCTCCTGCACTTTATGCCACTGCAAGCACCAGGTTGCCAGGTTGTAGGTTATTGAAGAGAGAGAAATAGAAAGTGCAATTCAGTGTTTTATTTCATGCTGCCCAAGTTTACTCAGACAGACACACCCAGAGAGAATGTGTACTGCACTCAGCTTGGAGATCTGTGTTAGAAATCCTGACTCCCCTGTGCTTTCCTGCTTTGCCATAGCTGATAAGAGAGTTCATAACAGGAACCCCCTGTTACCTCAGCTGCAAATTGTTCTGAGAATCTAATGGCCAAGAGAGCAGAATTTAAATTTATTTTTGTTTGGCTTGTGTTCCAGCAAGCATTTAAAAGATCCCCCAGTTTATCTTTCTTTTGGCTTAGCTTGGACACCCATCTCACTGTTCAGTTTACATTTATGGAGTGGGACCCAAGGTTTTCTCCAAGCATTCAGTATTATGATTTTGACTTTGCAAGTCTTGTTGCTTGGGATAGGTGTAAAAGTCATGTCTGCATGTACAGAAAGAACAGAACTGGGCTGTGGATGCTGCTGCTCAGTCAATTGGGCAGGAACAAAAGTAATTCTGGAGGCTGCCTCTCCTCTTGGCTGGCAGGCAGAGGAGTTGGTAAAAGCTGCAAAGACAACTGAGCACCTTAATGATGATATTTATTTTATATTTTTTTTTCGTAGGTGGATTTTGAGGAATAGTTTTTAAAATGCAGTTATTTTACTCTCTTTTAGCAAAGCATGTGTGACCACAGCTGTTTTTCCAAAATGCCTGGTTTTCTTGCTTTTGTTGCCCCCAGTGGAGTTCTCACTCCACATAGCAATGTCCACAAGGTGGTGCCACAGCTAAGAAGTTTGCAACAAATAAGGCAAAAGTAATTTGATAATTCTGTCTGCTTTTTGTAACAGACTAAAGTATCTGCATCATGAAAGAATTAATAATCATTTCATAAGCCAAATATCACAGGTTTGAAGCTCTTTTTTTGTGAGAACTAAGGTGGGTGTGTCTGCTGAGCGAGAGCAGCATCCACACGCCTGAAACTGTCCCAAATCCTGCACAGAAATGAAGAGACAGCTCAGGGTTTAGCAGTCAGGCTGATGAAGAGCTGTGTATTTCCTAGCAGGGTTACCTGTGCCAACACTGGCATGTCTCATGTTTTTATCTGGTCACTTCAGCAGGAATCAGCCTGAATGCTGACAAGCAGAATAGTTCATCCACAACTTCAGCCAAGACAGCTTCTACTTACCCTGGACAGGCTATGGCACATCAGACCCGAATTTCCTGAGTTTTTCTAGAGCCAGGGATATCCAGGCTCCCTGTCCTATGCTAATCTACAGCTGATAAATAATTCCAAAGGGTATGAAGTGCTTACAGAGGGACCTGCACAGATGCTCAAGTTTCTGAGCATCTTTCTAGAAAAGATCAGACTAGAGAAGGTACAAGGCAGTAGCAAGGAATGTAAGATGTCATGTGTCCAGTACAGAAAAGACAATAAAACTTGCAGGGAAACGTTGTTTGCAGGGTTCTGGGTGACTGCACTGATTTTGATGTCCCAGAAGTGCAGCAGGATTTGGCCATGCCCTCAGAAGGTGTGGGTCAGTTCTTCAGCTACCCTTGGCCACATGGTGCTTCTTGCACATCTGCCCTGCTCCCCTCAGTGGCCTCTGCAATCCAGGTATTTTTGCTAGCACAGGAAATACTCCCTATCAGCTTCTGCAGTGGATAAATGAAGTTTGAATAATTTATTCTTTACATATTTTTGTACCCAAAGCAGCAAGAAAAAGGGATACCTTAAAATACCATTCAGACAAGCATTGACCTGCCTCCAGCTAGAATCTCTCTTTGCTAAACCTGTATCAGAAAGAAAAAAATAACAGGGTTTGCATAATATTTCCTCTAAATTGCTACATTATTATTTTAAAACATATTAAAATTTTTCTGGCTAGTAAGGGACTCAGTGGAAATTATGTATACCCAGGAAAGATGGTTTGTCCCCCAGTTACAAAGTAGAATGAGGTTTAGAAACTTACTGAGTACAGTTATAAAAGTTGTCAAATAACACAATGGCCACCTATTTTGTTTTTAAGGATCATATATATAAATTATATGTAAAAGTGGTTTACAGTATTTTGAAACTTTGTATTGGTTTCAACATCTGTTAGAAAAAGTCAGAATCTAACCTGAGAACTAACATAAAATATAAAGTCATGAACAGGTCAAGTAGATTTAATTTCTGAGTCAGTCGTTGAGTTAGCTTGAACTAACTGAATCATAACACTGACATTGTCAGAGTATTCCTGAAAGATTGTTCTAAGTTTGTGGCTGCAATGTGCCTTGCAATTAAATTGACATATTTCTGGTTTGGTTTGGACTTTGCTTTTTCTTTGACTTTGCAAAATTCTTTCCAAAATGCTTACTTTTCAGAGAGAAAAAATGATGCTCTGTTCTGGAGGGAATGAATAACATATCTAAGATCATACATCTAAATCTCCACAATGTGGAAACCCCAGGTATGCATTATTTTAGCAATTTACAACTGAGTTGAAATCCCGAACACTCTCCCTTGCAGTATTTGCAACAATTTTCTGCTTTTCTTGGAAATCCCATAAGTATTTTCAAAAGATCAAAACTGTTTTTCCCCTAAGCCTGATTTTCTGGTTTCCCATTGAAGCAATCATGACCAAAACCTGCTTCAGGTTTATGTCTGAACCTTCCTGGGAGGAGGTGCCTTGCATTGTTGTGAGTTAGGAGCCAGTTGAGCCTGGCTCAGAAATCCTGCTGCACATGCAGGGTGCCCACTGGAAGCAGTCAAGGATGGCAGTGGTATACTGCAGGACACCCATTTAAGCAATCATGACCAAAACCTGCTTCAGTTCTATGTCTGAACCTTCCTGGGAGGAGGTGCTTTGCATTGTTGTGAGTTAGGAGCCAGTTGAGGCTGGCTCAGAAATCCTGCTGCACATGCAGGGCTCAGCAGAAGCAACCGAGGATGGCAGTGGTGTCCTGCAGGACACCCATTTAAGCAATCATGACCAAAACCTGCTTCAGTTCTATGTCTGAACCTTCCTGGGAGGAGGTGCCTTGCATTGTTGTGAGTTAGGAGCCAGTTGAGGCTGGCTCAGAAATCCTGCTGCAGATGCAGGGCTCGGCGGAAGCAATCGAGGATGGCAGTGGTATCCTGCAGGATGTGTGTGACTGCTCAGTGGGGGCTTGATTTACACAGGGCCACATTATAGATTATACATTCTGGTCATTGTGGTATTGTTATTGCTGGGCTGGAGCTCAGCACAGGAAGTACATATAAGCACATTTGAAGTGATAACATCCAGTTCTGTTTAAAAAGCAATATTTTATTCTTGTATATAATGCAGCGTTTGCAAGGGAAAATAGATAATTTGCTAACTTAGCATGACTTGTAGGGAAAAAACGGACTCATTATGTGAAGGCCACAACCAGCATTTACAAATAAATCAAATTAAACTTTTAATCTCTTTATTTTATTTTATTTTTTCAGTATGGACTGTAGTCCAAGATCAGGAAGGAGATAATGCATTGCCATCTGAAACCCAACGAAGATCAAAATAAGTTTTCAGTGTGCCACCAAAACCACAGTGCTAGGTTTCTGTTAAGGAGAATGAGTAATACCATTCTAGCTGTAAAGGTTGTTGTGAGTGGGTAATAATTCCATCTAACTGATAGGGCAGATTATGTATTCTGCATGAAATTAAATAATCCCTGTCAAAATCTTGCCCTATTTCTTCAGCTCAATAAGAAAGCCCACCCACCATACCCACTCAGCTGAAGCTGCTCTATGCATCCTTGTCTAACTATAGGATTCAGGAACAGGTCTGTTCTCCATGCTGCATGCCCAAACCAGCCTTGTTCAGGAACACATTGCCTCCAACCTTGGTGTGGAATGAGGAATCTGTTCCTGCTGCTGCTCCCAGGATGTGGGATGTGGGTTGACCCCCAGCTCTGCAGCTGCAGACAGTGTGTGTTGAGGCCCCTCTCAGAGCCTCTCTCCCCATTTCTCTTGGAAAATGTAGCCTTCAGACTTTCTGTGCACCTAGGGAAAATACTGACCCAGCCAGGGCTCACCCAAGTTCCCTTCTGTTGGGGTATATGGATTTGTTCAGAAGAGGAATGCAGTCACCATTTCAAATTTTGTGTGCCAGCCTATTCTCCACAGACAGCACAAACTGACAGAACACAGGTAACTTATTGTTCATGCTGTGCCTATTTCTTACTTTGTTTTGCCAGGGAAAATAAATTAAAATTGGTATTAAGTTTCCTTCTTGTTCTTCCAATAATAGAAAATTACCAGGGGAGAGAAAATAAGACAGAGATTTTCTCTAGAAAGGCCTTCCAGCTCAATGGATTTTTTTTTTATATTATGAAACATTCTTGCCTGCCTTAATAGATGAGAAAAGTAACAGTAGAACTGTGAAACAAATTAATACATCAAAAATATTGACCCATGGACTATAGCTAAATCGATATTCATATTTGTAATAGTGTTGCAGATCGATAATACAATGCTGCACTGATGCTATATTGTATACATTGATTTGTTGCAGTTATGGGTGAGGTTCTAAACAGGCACTGCAACATATAATAAAGGCCTGACCTACCAACAGATCTAATAATAAAACAGATCTAGTAAAAACATCTAATAAGATGGGACAAGCACCTCCATAAACTAATCCAAAACCTAATGATTTGTTTCACAGTTTCATGAAAAAACTTTTTATTGTATTCTGTCTTTATTACTTAAGAATACATTTTCCTTTATAAATTTTAAATGCTACTGGTCTGAAATTTTTGTGCAGACAGTCAAGCTAACTTTGAACAGAAATAGTTTTTCCAGATGTCACACCTACAAAATTTTGAAATTATAATCCTACTGATGCCTCCTGATATTAATATGCCTTTGCATTGGGGTAGCCTCGTTACAGTCTTTTTTGGAAGTGTCACCTGCTTAAGATTTGATTCACAAAGTAATGCTAAGATATGTTTAATTTTATTTAAGTTCTTCACTATTTTCCTGAATAGGAATCTCTGTCCCTAGTTTGAACTTGTTTAACTGTTTAACAAAGGAGCAGTGTTAATCATACTGAGAGTACTTAGGCAAGTTTTCACAGCTGATTGCTGGGATGAGACCTGTTAAAACAAAGATAAGGTGTAGATCCTTTCTTGGAATGCACTAGGATATGAGTCTCTATTTTTATTTGTAGTTCTTAAGTCTATTAAATAGACAATAATAACTTAAATATATTTATATTTTTGTGTGTCATTGGAGTCAAACAGAACATCTCCATTTCTGCAGCATGTGTGACTCTTCCTGCAGTACATCCAGGTTTTGGCTTTCATTAGGCAGTAAGACATGTTGCCTGCAAAAATATCACACAACTTGAAAAGGAGGCTCTAATTTCATATGGGAAATTTATTTAATCCCTCTTTACATGACATCAAAATCACTGTGCCTTTAATCGTGACTATGGAAATGAAAATACCAGGCCACAGGATTTGCAATTAGCTTGATACACCCAGAGGAAACTCTGTAAGTTGCTTTAATCTCTTTATTTTGCCTTTTCTGAAATCTGTCTGATTTTTGTGGAGTTTATAAGAGCAATTGTTAGTGGAAATGTCTGTGTTTCCATTGAAGTGCTCTAACAAGCTTTCTGGTCTCACTTGAGTACTGTAACAGAACACCCAAAACAACTGAGATGTCTTTAGCTCTTAGATATTTGGTTTAAATATTCTAATAATTACTTGAAAAGGTAAGAGTTCCTTAAGCATCAGAAGACAGAGAGTTTGGAGATCAGACTGAGCCATGCCTCCTGCATTTACTTCTTCAATAAATCTGTCAGGACACTGACCAGCTGGACTGCCAGATGTACTCCTCCACATTTTGGGTAAGTAATCACTTGGGCCTGGGATCTACTGGACAGGCTATGCCTGAAGCCATTTGCAGTTATTTTAGGTGACATGCTAAAGTGGTCAGCATAAGCTCAAAAGACTTTATCCAGCACTTTGACAGCATGCCAGAGGAAATTCCTTGGGATTCAGAGTCTAAGATTTCATTTCAATTAATTGTCAGAATGATTAATATTATTTATTCCACTCTAAGGCTCATTTTAATCTAAAACATGGTCAGATAGTGTCAATGCAGGCAAAATGGTATTTCTTCCTGCATAAAAGCCCATCTAGATGTAATCCAGTTTGCTCTCCTGTCTCCAGATTTGGTCTGCAAGGATCACAGGAAAGGAGACTGCAGCTGGCCTAGGATTCCCTGGCACTTGAACCTCATATAATTAGGCAAGTCTATTTTCCCACCAAATAAAATTATTAAAATCAACAACATTATGAATTGAAACTCCTCAAAATTGTTAAATTCTGTCCAGTTGGGAAGAGGAGTTTTATCAGGCATTGGACCCCAGTGGGCAGAGTGCTGGGCAGGGATTGAGAAATCTGAATTCTCTTCCAAACTCTCCTGACTTTTAAATGACCTTGAGCTGTCACTTCTCTGTGCTGCAGTTTCACAGTCTGTATGAGCAGGATAATAATCCTCCACAAAGGTTTGAGAGTTGCTGAAGGAAGGATCTGTATGAACACAACATTTCTTGCACCAGCCTGAGCTAGGTGCAGCTGTGGTTAGAGGTGGCCAGAATTTGGTCAATTCCTCATCTATTCCAGAAAATCTGGGAAATATTCATTGTTAGATTCCTTACTTTCAGTTGTCTATCAAAACACATTTTTATGTTAAAAGTCTTTCTTATCTTCAGACCATTACAAAATATCTCAAGAAAATTTCATTTTACTTAGTTATGCATTAATACTCACGGTTCATACTCCTGTTCATACTGGGAGCTGCAAAGTGCCTCTCAGGATCATACAAATAATTACTTAACATGGATAATGTATCTTTGACCTAAAAAAGAAAAGACTTTTGCAATATTACGATTGGTGTATGTGGGGGAAAAAATATCTGTTGGTTTATGTTGTAAGATATTTCAATTTGCCTTTTGGTTTGAAAAATTCCCCCTGAAAGGACATTTTTTTTTTTTAAATTATATCTTGATTTTACACATTTTGTGTTAATAGACAACAAGCTCTGTGCACAAAAAAAGAACAGTCTACTTTCAAAACTGCTGAATGGTTAGACCTCAAGGGAATAGAAACTGTTGACTCATTGTTTTTACTGCATATAATATTTGTCCTTTGTCACATCCAGGGAATGACATCATCTTCCTCATTGTTAGCAGCAGGTTTGAATAACAGAAAAAGTGCAGCATTAGTTGTCTGCTGTGTTTTTTTCTTAATAAATGAATGGATATCTGGTACCAAGAATGAGATTAGGGGTTTTGAGTAACATTTAGAAGGAGTTTGTGCCCAAACCCTGCAAAGAGCTTTGCTCCTGGCCACCATCTGCAGGAGCACAGAGCCTGCAGAGGGAACATCACTGATGGGTCTGGCTGCTCCAAAGTGATAAGAGGAGGCAGGAAAGAAGAGACTGAGCACAGAATGAAACAGATCTGTTCTTCAAGGTCAGCCTAGTAAAAGGAATCCCTGCACTTCTGTGAATCATACTTCTCTGGAATCTAAATTTATGAAAAGTAATTATCTGAAAAGAAGTCATCTCTAGGACACGCAAACAAAAAGGGAACTGGTTATCTTCAAAATGCAGCATTATAAGTATTCCATCCATTCCAAATTTTTATTCATGTCTATTAGTCTTCTACTCCCTATGACTGAAGCATCTATGTCCTGCTCTCAAAGAGTAATTCCTTATCAGAAGTATTTGGTTATATCTGCTTCATGGAAGAGGGATACATCATTCTAGAGAGTGACCAGGCTGGTGGGATTCGTCTTTGACGTGATAGATCACCTTCTTCTATGGCAAAGAAAGTTTTAAGTGTTGCTTCCTGAACAATAAATATTGCCAGTGAAACAGAGATTCCTTGAGAGTCTGACAAAGTGCCAAATCCTAATCTGCATTACCCACTGCCTCGAAGCTTTCCCAGGAAAATGTGATTATTTAACTATAAAATTATACCTTTGTGGTTCCAAAAATATTTATGCTGAAGATAAGTTCCTGTGTAGGGAGAATGAATCAAACTGTACTTTGAAAAGCTGAAATCCATACAGCTGTGAGAGAGGCACCCAGGCAGGAGGCTGGGAAAACTGGAAGCAATGGGTTAAGGAATCCAGGATGGCTAAATCACAGAGGTCCACATACCAGGGGTGGACTCAGGCAGGGGCTGCACACATGGAAATACTTCTAGAATATCAGAGCTAAGAATGAAAACACAAGCCATGCTGGAAAATATCAGATCAGACCTTGCTGACTTTGAAGCAGAAGAGATCTCAAGTATCAACCTCTCCTCTCATGCAGGTACAGAGACCTGCCTTGCATGTGGGTGGCTCAGATTGGAGCAGGTGCATCTATCCCAATTCCTGTCCCAAATTTGTATCCCAATTGTCAGACTTATCTCTTATGAGAAGTAAGAGATACTACAATTTTTTTCTTTATGTTTCCTATGGTTTTGCTATTTTCTGTTCCAGTCCAGAGTGGAACATTTTTGAAAGGTCTCAAGTAGCATGAATCTTGGTGAGGCCAAATCACTTGATTTTCCCTCACCCTGTTTAGAAGAGGCTTTACTTGGACCAAAGCAATAATGACAGCCATTTCCCTTCATCCTTTAAAATTACTGGCCACCTCTAAAGAACTTGGCCTCTCTTTTGTGTCACTTTTTGACAACTCATTTGAGTTAAACAGGTTGCTGTGGCCAAATTAAATGCTTGGGAAATGGACCATACAATTAATTTGCAATAGTAAGTTGTCTCAGCATCATTTCTCTTCCTCTCGAGGGGAATGCTGGCTCAAGCAAAAGAAAAGATTAACGTAATAAAAATATTCTAAAGACATCCTGTTAATTGTCCCAAGCTCAGATGGTATTGTCTATTCTTCTGTTGTGCACAGCCAGCAAACAGTGTAAAATCCAGAATTCCTTCCCACCATGAAAGCAGAGCTTCAGTGCTGCAGGATAATCCCTGCCTTTCTGGAAAGCAGATGAAAATGTGGTGTGGCAGAGCTTTGCTTTGGGTTTCAGAGGTGAACTCAAATTTGCCCCATTTATGAATAAAATAAAACTTGTTAATTTAGACACATCCGCAACTTTAATTGAGAGGATAAAGTTTGGGGAAAAAAGGAAAATTGCAAGCAAAGTAACACAAATTTGTGGGGGGAAAAATATTTTTTTCTCTGAATATGCAAATGAGGCCTCCCATGTTTGTTTAGAGACAGAAAACACTTGAGGTTTTAAATTCAGCCAAACCAGAAACTTTCATTTACAAATACATTTGCAGTGTTGACCTTGAATATCACATTAAGTGGCAACAAATCTCATAGAAAAATAAGTTAATATATCAAATACAACTCAGAAATATTCACAAGTGACTGAGTGAAGCCAAGCTTGCAAAAGAGTTGGATTAAAGAAGAGGCTGTAATTCTCTATTTGCTCTAAAATTTCCATAACAAGGGCAAAGTCTGATTTTTGCTTATATGAAAATAGTCATAAAATATGTAAGAAAACACAGACTGTTGTTTGCTTCAGTTCCTGTAAACTAATCAGGCTGGATGATGAGTCTTCCTGTAAGTGGGAGCACTGCTGAATACTATGCATGAAACCCTGTTCCTCCCCTCATAAACAGCTCGAGCTTTGCCTATGTATCAGTGCAGAAAAATAAGTACTGACTTATTCACAAATTACTTTTTAGGCACTGGATTCCCAGAAATATATTTGTATAACAGCATTTAGAAGCAAATGAATGTGTTAATAACCAGGTTTTCTTTCATTTTATGGCCTTAAAGACACTTTGATCTTATAAAATCATGTTTGTCATCTCAGCTCTGATGCTCACTTCCTACCTCTTCTTCTAAAATGAATTTTTGATGTCAATTCAATATGCCCCTTTTTATTTTATTTCAGACTGCCAATTAAGATGTTTCTTAATATTTTATCAAACAAACAGGTCCCCTGCAAGATGCTGACTTGTTCTCGGGGTGTTTTTTATGTCTTTCCCAAATGAAGTATTTTGGATGTGGTACAGTTTGTTCGCATGTCAAACATGGATATTTTAATTCTGTCATTCCCCAGAACAGTAAAGAGAGAAAATAAATCAGATGTTTTATCTGATTGTACTTTGATCAGGTTTTTCTCTGTTCTCAAAAAGAACAGCATGGAGCTTCAATTGCTTCACAAAAAGCATTTTTAGCTCTGAAAATATTTTAAAGACATCTCAGGAAAGCCAGACCCAACACTTGGAGTTCTATTCATCTTAAAAAAAGACTCTCACTGTTTTACCATGGTCATAAATGACCATTTAGGATCTCCTGGTATTTAATCTCCACTACATTAACTGGGAAAAACTTATGAGTAGGAGGCAAAATTGGAGAAAATTTCACTTGCCATAATACTTCCTATCACTGTCCATGACTGACATAAGTGGGTGATGAAAAATGTCTGTAATTGTGCTTCTGGGTACATCCTGGTACATGGCAATCCAGGAAATACTGACACTGTGTGTGACACAGGTGGGAGGGATGTGTGAGCTTTCCCATCAGGGAATTTCGCTGGGTTTGAAGTGTAAATTGAAACTAAAAATGTCAGTGATTAAGTTCATGGTGGCCATGGAAGGCTAGAGGCCGTGGGAGGGTTGTGGTTTTTAACAGAAAAGGCAGAAAAGGTTATTGGCAAACAAGAAAGTAATTCTGCCTTCCTTGTGTGATTCTCTTGCTATAGGCAGAGGATGTTGCAGATTGGTCTGAACATTGAGAAATTCAAGAAAACAATACAACTGTGAAAGCCCAAAAGTTAGATTTCAGTTGTTTTCCAACTCCTTTGTTACCTTCTCAAATTATACTGCAAAGAAACAGAGCCTAGACCTGGGGGAAGTCTCTAAGGAGAAGTCTGAGGAAGGCATTCTTCAAAATAATTTACTATTTAATTTCCTCAGCATGGTAGAAACTAGATAGAGCTGTTCTGTCTCCCCTCAGTTTTCCATTTATAGAAAGTACCCAAAAACATATAAACCTTTTTGAAATGTTTGGGAACTTCTCTGTGCTCCAAGGGAGCTGGTGTTCTCAATATTTATGATATGTACCCAAAATGATTTCTCTCTTTTAGTGTCTTCAGTGCAAAATCATTACATTGCCAGGAATAAATTAAGCCTAACTTGTGGGGGGGAAAAAAATGGATTCCATCATGTGTTTCATATTGTACCATTATGAAAATGGTATATTAAATTCAAATACTTCAATTGTACCATTAGATGTTGTCATTATGTGGCTGGCTAATTGATAGGTTATTCAAATGAACATTATAATTTTAGACTTCTTAGAAGCATCCATGTGAAGAATTTCCAAACTTCAGAGAAGTAAACTGGGTGCTAGGAAGGAAAAACATGTACTGAGAATATTTCCTAATGCATGTCACTGAAAAATCATTACATAACTGCCGTGTGCATTCCGGGCCTTGGTGCAGTCTATTTTTAATACCCGGTATGAAAGAACTTCCTGCTACTTTTGCTCTTTGAAAGCTGCTTTGTGGATCATTAGATCATGTTGTCAGGCCAAGTTCTCTGCTATCCTTAAACCTCAATTTTTCCTGGGTTTTTTGGTTTGTTTTTTTTTTTAAGGGAAACTGTATCAGAAGGAAGAATGTGCTGAGCATAAGATACCTTTGAGAGTAAGGTACATTGTGTGAGTGTTGCAGTGGTCCCAGAACTGAACACTGCCAGACCAGGCCTAGTATTAAACCCAAAAGAAATCTAAACATAACAAACACATGTATATTTAAAAAAGGCAAAAGAATTTGTATGCCAAACAACAGCACCTAGAAAAAATTTTCAACTTTCTGTTGATGAAAATGGATTTTTTTTTAATTAGAGTTGTTTTCATTTTATACTGACCTCCAGTGTTATCACAGGTCACAATTTTGACCATAATTTGGATAATCATGACCATTAAAATGAAGCATTTTGCTTAAATGCAATGAAAAATTTTCAAGAATTTCAGGCTATTTTTACTGCAGAGAAAGTTTACAGCAGTAGTGTAGTTTTGCTGTTAAAATCCCAGACAAACAGACTGATAGAGATGAGATGGCCACAGGGACCAACATTTTCACCTCCTCTGACTTCCTGCAAAACAAAGGCCACAGGACCTCCTGAATTAATTCATTTTCAAGCAAGAACATATCTTTTAGGCAATGGTGCAGCCAAGTGACAGAGAACCCACTAAATCTACTAGAAGTATTTAAAAGTATTAATTTTGTAGACAAAAACTGTTTGTACTTGCAAATTAACAGGCAGTTCATTGTACACTGGAAAGGCCTTCTGTGACTCTCTTACTTTCATCCCTAGCAGAGGAATGGGATGACAATTCACAATTCCCGTGCCCTGAATTGCAGCTTTCAATCTAGGGAGCAGCTCCTGAGCTGCCTCAGTTTTCTCAGAGGGCAAACAGTCAGTGTGGGAGATGTGGTGATGGTAAACTGCACTGATGAGGGTATTTAGGAACCTCAAAGATAACAAAATATTTGGACATCCCTTTCTGTTGCTTTGACATTATCCCACCAGAAGCAATTCTGTTCCCTCTTCACTCTGCTGTCTCTGTAAAATTTCATCTGCATAGAATACTTTTGGATCATTTATTTCTGCACTTTTGTAGATCTTTCAAGATTGTTTGGTTGACAAAGAGAATGGTCCAGTCCTCAGTTATACTGCTCCCAATCTCAATTGTGCACACTCCCCTCTCCCTCTTCACATCAGAACACTCTGGAATTATTTTCCTTTATTTTAATTTTTATTTTCAGAGGAAATATCTTCACCCAAAAAGATGAAATCTGACTTAATTCTGTTTACTTCAATAAAGTTTTTATTAATAAACTCCTTGCAGGTCACTTAAAAGTCTTCTACTGCTCTGCTTAACCTTGTCCAGTGCTTCATAATTACATCTTGTTTTCAGTTGCTTGTCACTGTTTGGGCTGATATTTTCCAAGCCAAGCATCTGCCTCAGGTTTAATTTTTGGCAGTTGCCAGCTAAACTACTGTAGTAATTTTCAAGAACAAGGTTAAAAAAATATTTTGCCCATATTAAAAAATAATAGTCTGGTTGCTTCATTCAGAAGTGTTGGTATCCCCATTAGAGAAGGAATTTGAAACGGAACATTGTCCCTGCTCTACTTTCATCCATGCACCTTTTAAGCAGCAACTTGGAATTTGGCAGCACTGCTGCTGTGGTTTCACAGATGTGCATCCAAATGTAAAAAAAGTTAAAAGACACAAAAAAAGGAGAAAAAAATCTCAGTTTGCATGAGATTGGTTAGAAACCATTGACTTTTGTCATTTTGGTGAGTTTTCCAAAGGCCACCCGAGCTGGTGGAGCGCGCTCCGTGTTCGGGGGCTTTTGGGGATCAGCTGGGCACAGTCTGTGCCCAAGGCAGTGCCCCACGAGTGCTCCTCCCTTCCTGGGACAGCTGGGTGCCTCTCCTGCCTGCACCACCTCCCTTTCTCCTGCTCAGAAATGGAGGATGGGTCACAAAGGTGGAAGAGTCTGGGAGGAGGCTGCAACCAGGGAGCAGAGAGTGAGAGGAAGGAGGAGATGAGGACAGTAGAGTCCAAGGAGACAACCACTGCTGACCAGTGATAATTCTCCTAGGACCTCATGGACAGAAATCAGTTGTGGAAGCAGTTCTGCATGATTAGGGGAAAAAAAGATTATACATATTTACATTAAGAGATTCTGCTATGCCATGGGAAAAGGTATGATATATTGGGTAAGGAGATTAATAGGCATCATGGAGATAAAGATAAGATGCCAGAGGAAATAATTAAGAAAAAAATAAGAGGTTGGATGTGCAGCTGAAGCAAGGGAAGCTAGGAGATGAAAATAGAGTGTGAGGTGTGTAAGAAGGCAGGAGACAGGGAATGGGGAGATGGGTAAGCAGTGTGGAAGAGAAAGAGCTGGGAATTACCTTAAAACAGCACAGAGGAGCAAGAGAAGGCAGGAGCCAGGCAGAAGGAAGAGCATCAAGGGAAAGAAGGGGTGTGAGTACAGATTGAACTCTGAGACTAGGCTGATCCTCTGAGTCAGACAGAAATGCAAATTGTGATTTATCTGTAATGGTATAGGAACAGGAATCAGGTATGACTAACATCTATAGCCACATTTGCTTTTCTTGTTAGAGATCTTTATCGCGTGTTCTGGATCTCCTGAGCCAGAGCCCTGGAGTTAAGGTGACCGTGTGTCATTATCTGTTTATTTTTCAGGCTTCCTCTCTCTGATTTTGTTAACAAACATTCAAGTGCCTAAAGTGCAATATACAGCTTTTTTTTTTTAATCACAGTAAAAATTATTTCTGCAAAATCCATTTGAAAATGCTGCAAGTAATTTTGAAATGATAGGTAGGGCTGTCAGCAGTGTGTGTCACTGGCAGAGCAAAGCAAGGCCCTGCATTCAGCCTGATGGCCTTTCACTGTGGGTGTTTGTCCTCTAAGAGGGCTTGCACCATCCCCATTACATTGTGTGTAATTCATCACAGGGGTCAGCAGCCCTGCCTTGGCAGTTTTGCCTCCCAGCACGGCCTGGAGATGCAGGAGCAGAGTGGGAAAGGGCTGGGTGCTGCCCAGGGCAAAGCTGAGCTGGAGGTCACTGAGCAGCAGCCAGGAGGGAGTGGGAGGTGTCCTGCCCCCCTTTTAAATGTTCTCCCTGCTGGAGCTGCAGAGACACCAGTTCTACTCCTCCAGTGGCAAAACAGTGGGAAACATTGAAATTTGCCCCTACCACGGTGATTTAGCTTGCAAGCATTTGCCGTTTATGTTGAATTCCAGTTTTTTAAATATAAATGGCAAATGCTTCCCCACAAAGAGTGTGTTTGGTTTGTCACATTTTCTGCAAGCTAAAGGCAAACTTTGCAGAACTGAGCTTTACTTTCCTTTTGAGAATGAAAGCAGCACTGCTGTCAGAAGATTGAGTTGTTGGTGTATATCAGGTGATAGGAAAAATTACTCTGCACATGGTCTGACATATTTTTTTTATATATACTTGGGACCTGCAGGTGTTGATTTGCTGTCTATTTATCTGTTTATCATACTGATAGCTTAAATCCACAAACTACACTTCTAATAACAACTCCTAGGGAGAAGCTTGCTGTTACTGCTTGGTTCCTCCTAAAGATTAAACAGAGCTAAAAGTTGGTACATTGACCTCTTGCTTCTTGAGGCAGATCTCTGTTCAGTTTCTGACCTACGTCCTGGCTGAAAACGTGTTCAATCTTTTCTTAATTTGTAGTAGATACTTGTGTACATTACAAAATCCTCTCGCAATTTGGCAAATTAAGTTGTCTGTGGTTAGCTCTGGAATTGCAGAGATATTGCAGTGCATGCAGCATTGCATAATGAGGTTCCCCAGACTTTCCTTACTCGAGTGAGTAACAGCAACTCTTATCTCTAGTGAGCATCGGATTCGTCCCGTTTTTGAGAAAAGAATTAGTATCAAATATACGATGGGCATGTTATGCCTTGTGGCTGCAATGTTGTTTCAATTAACTCCCCTGAATATACCACAATGAAAAGTGTCAGCTTTTTGCCTCAGAGGCCTATAATTAGATTAAATGAATACTGTTAATTATCTACTACCTTCTTTACACAAAACAGTATGTTTCCATAAATTAAAATGCTCTTACAGGAAGGAAATTGGTGCTCTCTGTAATACATGCATACAGTGCTGGATTGTGAATGCTGTAACTGTATCAAAGTGTAGCACAGCTTTGCAGCCCTTATTTTACAGGAGCTAAAACAAATTACATCTGAAAAATCCACAGACAGCACACTATATATGTTGGTGCAAGGAGGTGATATTACTAAATGTTACAGCTCTCCTGAAACAAATACACTTCTCTCTTTAACAGATGTTCTCCATAAAATTCTCTTAGGGAGATTAAATACAGCTTTGTTTGTGTACCTACAGTCACACCCTCAAGGACTATGTTATGTACAGAGGAAAAAAAAATGCTTTTTCTAGCAGAGTGTACTTCTCCTTTCAGAAAAATTTTAAAAGTCCATTCTGTAAGAAGCATTTACAATTAACGGCTTGGTTTCCAGGTCTGTGTATATTCCAGATAGTGTGGACTGAACATCTCCTCTGCCTGTTCTCCAGCATTACTAGATGCAAGCAAAAGTTCCTGACTGATCAATTCAGTCCCATCCTGGCATGCCCGATTTGGAAGTGCAGATTTTCAAATGGTGGTACATCACCTCTAGGGTAACAGATCTGAAGCACAAAGTACTCTTTTTTGATTTGACAAAGTGTATCCCAATGTCCCTATTTCCATCAGAATAGATGTTAATAACTCCAGGCCTGAACATGGATCCTCCCTCACCAGAAAATTACAATTAACTTTAGCAGAAGCCTTCATTCGGGCCTGCAATATACTCTGCATATAAATGTGATCTGTACCCAGGACTGTTCTTGTGTTTCATTAAGGTCAAACCCTGAAAAGCTTTTGAATACACAGTGTTCCTACAAGGCATTGCATTTTATTGTGGTTTGTGCTGTGTATCTTTTCCTTTAAATGTTCATTAGCTCCGCTCCGTCTATGTAAAGTGTCCCTTAAAATATCATTGTGCTGGTAATAATCTTAATATTGAGGAGTGAAGAGGGCTGTATGGCAGTAGAAATGCTGCCCCGTTTCCTCCTCTCAGTGTGTAACAGGAGAAAGAAAGACCATCTTGATAGGGACTATCTGCTGAAGGAAAACTTTCAGAGGAGCTGTGAATCGGCTTTAACCTTTTAGTGGCTGCACTGTGAAGAAAATGTTTCAAGCTTCCTACCCCGAATTAGGCTTCTTTAATTTAAAAGATTGATAAATGCTAGTGGCCCTTATAATTACTGCTGCAAATACCAGAAAACAGTTACAGAGGAACAAAGAAATGCTACTGGAAACATGGTTCAGTGGTCTTGTACTTCCCTGAAAAGCTGATTATACTTTTGGCTGATTCATTTTCTTTCAGAGGGAATTTACCCTTTCTGGCAGTCTGAGTCTGGTTGCACCCACGGCACAAAATGTATCAGGGGGTGAGGAAATTGGCTCGGGGTCCTCTGTGTGTCAAACTGAAATTTGCCACCGAGCTCCAAATTTTGTCTTTTAGCCCCTGAGTGCCCCTTGTTTGGTCAGATTCAGAAGCCATTTTAACACTAGTTTAAAAATAGAGCCATTTCATTTGTGCTTTTGCAGGTGCCTTGCCCAATTCCATGCTTTCCCTGCATGACTTATCTTGTAGGATAAGCAGTAATCAAAGGTCAAGGTTATTCTGAAGTATCCAGCACAGGAGAGTTCTCTTTCTCGTAGATCCTTAAGCTGAACTTCGCACAATTATAACTGATACTGTGCCGAGAGGTAATTCAAACAGGGGAAAAGTACAAAATGACAAGCAGGAACCTTTGGCACTGTAAAATGTCCCTGGTGATTTGTACTTAGTGCTTCTTCAAAACGCAGAAGCCATTTTACCACTCAGAGCCATGGCAGAAGTGAATTATTATTTTTTTCCGAGTGGGGCTCTGCAGATCAGGGCTCCAGAGCCAGGCTTGGCACATGTGGCTCTCAGAAATGTGCCATGTACTTTACATCCGAAGATAATTTTCTCGCCTCTGTGACACAGAAGCCAAGAAGCGTGGATTTTTCCTCCCCCCCCTCTCTCCTGTCTGATTTTAAAATCAGACACAAGGTCATGCATGAAAAGCTCCGGCTGGGAGATACACCTTGCTACCCGTTTTTTTTAAGGAAACCTGGAGACAAACCTGCTTGGTTTTGCCTTCTACGTGAGCTGCGGTGGGAGAAGATGCTTCTGCATCCCCGGGCGCGGGGCCGGGGGAGGAGAGCCCGGCGCAGCAGCGGGAGCCCGGCAGCGGCCGCAGAGATGCGTTAGAAACATCCCCCGGCGAGGCGAGACGCGGGTTCCTTCTCTGTACTCACCGCGGCCGCGAAAGCACCGGAGTTTCGCTGAGGAGACTCCAGTCCCGGCTGCGGGGAGAGGGAGGAAAGGGAGGGGAGAAGAGAAAAGAGGGGAAAAAAAAAAAAAAAAAAAAAAAAAAAAAAAAAAAAAAAAAAAAAAAGGGGCGCAGTGGAAGTTGCGGCGGCGGCGGGAGAGAGGCGGCGGGGGCGGCCGGGGTGCCCGAGCCCCGGGGCCGCCTCGCTGCGCTGCCCGGCCGGCGGCAGCCCCGGGCCTGGCGGCGGGGACCGGGGCGCAGCGAAGCGGCGGCGGAGCCCGCGGAGGAAACTAAATAAATAAAATCAGACTGTTATTTAAGGCGCGTAAATTTAAAATTATTTGGACAGGAAGAGCAAGGGGAGCGGAGCCGCAGGAGCCAAAGTAACGGTTTCGGAGCCGGGCGCGGCCCCCCCGCCCCGCGGCCCCGCGCCCCGGCGCTCCCCGGGGCCCGCCCGACCTGCCCGCACCGCGGCCGGCGCGACCCTCCCTCCTCCCCGGGGACCCGCCGAGCCTCCCGCAGCACCGACATTTTGAGTGCCTCTGTGGTGGGGCAGGCTGTGCTCAGAGCCGGTGAGAAATCTTCCTTTCTCTCTCTCCTTCTTTCTTTCTCCTTTTTTAAATTTTTTTTTTTTTATTCCTCAGCCCCCCGCCCCCCCCCTCCATGCACAGGATAACAGTCCCCACGGATAAATGTAAAAGCTTTCCTGCCCTCGCTTTTTCGAGAGAATTTCAGCACTTTAGTCAGGAGATAATAGTGTCTGGCTGCTTCTGGCTGCCCAGTGAATTCCCAGGTATATTTGTGGAAGAAAACCTTTTCTTTCTTTTAGAAGATGAAAAGTGGTAGTTTTCTCCTGTGTTAACTCTTTCTTCATGTGGACAATGCCATGGCATTTCCTAGGGAGCTAATATCTTACATCACCATGCAATAAACCATTGATTCCTTTGCTCTCCCCACAGTGAAAGCTGGAAAGAAAGTATTTTCCTGTACTTAAATGTGCTGTGGCTTATTGCACTGGAGAGTGAGGAAAATTCACCTTCAAATACCTTCTCATTCACTCTCCCCCAGCTAAGGGCAGGGCAGTGCCAGGGTTAGCCCTGCACCTCTGCCCCTCTCTCCCAGCACCCACAGACCGGGTATTCCACCCTCTCATGGTGCTGCTGGCACAGATGAAACCCTCTTCGTTCCCTGTAGGACGCCTTTAGGATCTGCCCCTTTCCAAAAGGAGCTCAGCAGCCCCCGCCGTTGTTCCGAGGATAATTTAGAAACAAAGGTCAAGTGTAACAGCTTTGCTCATCCGTGTAACTGAAATAGGGGAGAGGGCTGTTGCCCCACAGTTGTGTCCTCATACAGCCTGGTCACTCTGAATCCTGGTACAGCTACATTTTATGCTCTATTTCTTCACATTTTTCTGTGCTTGCTATATTTGTTTCTATTTATACCTCTCATCTCGACGCTGCACTCTTTGCTGCCGATTCCTGGGCTGCTGCAGGGCGATCTCTGCTCCTGCCTGGAGACTTACTTGGCAGTTGGTTCATGTCTCAATAAAAGCTCTCAAAAATCTTCAATTCAATCTCACACGCTGCAGTTTTGCATCTCGGGGTAAATATGTTTGTCGACATTTTCAGGAATATGCGAGTTTTTGAAACTGCACTTTTTGATGTTGCCAAAATACTGGGGGGAAAGCGCCAAAGCAATTTCTGAAACTACATGCGATATTACAATCCTTTTTAGGTGTCAAGATCCTCTATTAATGAGACTTGCATTATATTATTTTCTCCTCGCTCAGTAAATATAAAGACTTCTGGAGGAAAGCCATTCCCCAGCAACCAGGCACCTTTTGTCACCGACAAACCCTGTAAGGTGTAACCCACCGGCTGACTGCTTTCTTTGGTTTCCTAGAGGCTCTTTGCAGTAACTATTAACTTCCTGGGATAACAGCAATTTTTGCTTTCCAAGTATCTAACGAGGAATTTCAATTGATCGTCTTGCTGAGGGGCTCGCAGAGAGAGCGCAGCGGTGAAATCAGATAAAACACACCTTTAAACCAGACTATCAGCCGTGACTCAGCCGCCGGGGCTTTGGGCATGGCCGGGGGTAATTCGTCCTGGCTTTAACCCTGAACTCCTGGCACGCAATAAAAGCCGCTATTTCTTTCTAGGCGGGGCATTTTTCTCGGAAGAGAAGTTGCTCTTATTAAGCCACTGCTTAAACTTCACCTTAGCGTAAATTAAATGCTGATAAAGCTCCAAACGGGCTTGGAATGATGTTTTTTAGGAGCACGGGTGAAAAAAAAACACAAAAACCCAAACGGGAGAAAGCTGGATATTACCTTCTGGTGTAGCACGGATTTCCTCTTTGTGAGAGGAATGGAGAGGGAAAAGCTTGTAGCATCCTCCAGGACACGAGGAAAGGAAGATGGAGAGCAACACAGAGCGATTTGGGTCACTTCACCTCGGGGACCTGTGGATATGTTGCTCGGTTTAATATTTCAGGTGGTTTAGTGCTCTTTCTACCGGGAATTTTGGGGTTATTTCCCCAAAAATGCTTATGTGCTGTGCTGCTCCGATTAATGATCGTGGCACAATTTTTCATATTTCACAGAGGTTTTTAATCAGAACACAGCAGTGTGACAGAGCTTATAGTAAATGTGACAGACAGTTTCAGCAATTTTTTTTTTTTACTTGAAAACGTAGTAACTGATTTTGTGGGGCTAATTAAAAAAAAAAGTTAAAAACTAAACTTAAGTATTCCCTCTCCTCTTTTAAGTGCTATTTAAAGTAGTATTCATTTTGCATTGATTTAAAACTTTCTATTTTGCACGACTGAAATGTAGATTATTCAAAATTAAGCACTTTAAACTGCCCATCTGCCCAATAAGTAGATCCTGTACAAATGTTAAAAGTTTCATAATAGACTCTTCCCGACACGGTGCTGAGCATCGTTGGCTCCTGTTGGGGCTGGAGAGGCAAATGAGTTTCAGTCTGGTGAATACTCTCAACTCTCTTTTGCAATAGGAAATTTCCAATGGTTAAATTGTGTTTTAGATGCAAGCAATAACTTAACTTTACAAATATCAAAAGTGCTGCTTCCTAAATGTCACCTTATTCAAATGTTCTTGTTTTGTGAGATGCTGTGATTAAAATAGTTTATTTCCAGACAAACCAGAATATTGGTGGAAAGCAAATATTACTTAGAGAACATCTAAACTGCAATCAGCAGACGAAGCGACCAGAAGTGTTGCATTGCAGCTTTCGTGTCCTCTTTGACAATGGTTCTCTGCTGCTTGTTTTGAAACTAGAAAAAAAAACGTCCTCTGCAGTGCACAGTAAACACGAACTACTAAACTGAGCTGTTTAAAACCTCTGGCACTCGAAGAAACACCGCTTATACTGTTTCTGGTAACTAAATTCAAAACCAGATTGGTGAAAGTTTAAATACACAAAGAGGAAAAGTGTTATGTAAATTTAGAAAGTAAGTGACCTAGTTCTACAAGCTCTTGTTAGTGACAAAATGCAGTTACTGCCTAAAGCATCTAAGCGCCATCCACTGTCCTCTGGCCACGCAGCCTTTGACTTCCAGCTCTGCCTGTGCAGGGGCTGCAGGTGACCCCTTGTTAAAAGGATGTTTTTAGCTAAAACAGGACCTCAGACTCTTGAGCCTGACCGAAAGGGAAGGGAGGGAGTGAGGAGAAGGGAGGGGTGCATTGAGAGGTGGGAGAAATCACAGTAAACTATTTCCTTTTCTTAAAGGTCCAGCAATATTAAGCAAGTGAATGAATACTAGCTCTTGTATTAATGACTTGATACGAATGACCTAAAATAAATTGTAAAAGTTGATACTGGAAAACTAGATATGAGCAACCAACATACACACGGATGAGTATGTGTGAAAGTGAAAAGTGGAAAAGGAAACTGCTGGGAGCATGGATTCAAAACATTTCCATTGTCTAAAAACCCACCTCTGGAATTTCTCAAGACTTACACTACCAGCTGTTCAGAAGGAAAAAAAAAAAAAAAAAAAAAAAAAAAAAGAAAATAAAAATGTGACAACAAACGTTGTTAAAAAGGAGGGAAACACCCCGAGCAGTCTGCACACCCTCAGGTCCAAAGGAGCCGCCGTCGTGGCGGGGCTCAGTCCATGCTGGGGGGGACGGCGCTGCTGCTGGCCTCCAGCAGTTCCACCACGGCCGCCCGGCGGTACAGCTTGGCCAGGTCGCAGGCGGTGTTGCCGCGCTTGTTCTGGTGGCCCACCTTGCACTCGGAGCGCGCCAGCAGCAGCTGCACCACCCGCACGTGGCCCTCCTGCGCCGCCAGGTGCAGCGGCAGGTTGCCCTCGTTGTCCTCGATGTTAACGTCGGCTTCGAACTCCAGCAGAGTCTGCAAAGTGTCCAGAAAGCCCTCCCTGGCTACGTCGTGGATGACGGCGAAGCCGGTACTGTCTTTCAGGTTGGGGTTCGCCCCGTTGCTGAGCAGCCGCCGGGCGATTTCGGGGTTGCCGAGTTTCATCACCTGGGAAAGAGAGAGGAGAATTGGATACCGCGGGTGGGGGTTTGCTCCAGCACTGCCTCCCGTCCTCCTGCTCAGCCCTGGATTTTGTCAGAGCCCAATTCTCATTTAAAGCAGACAGAGGAGACTCGCTACAGAGCTAATGACACACCAGAACGTCTCGTTTTTCATGTATTTGTTAGTGAACTCGGTGAAATTGTGAGAGATGTTATCATTTCGGTGGTCATAGCTTTCTGCCTCGGAGAGGTTAATGCCTGAAATAGCACAGAATGGCATATAACAGCTTCTTTTTTTATTTCCCCTAACGAGGGTCATCTCAGTTTCTGAACATATAAAAATTAAGTATAGTTCGATTTTATTTGCCTAAGTATTGAGAGACCTTTGCATTACTGTTTAATCTTGTTAAACAGCAAATATAGGGTCTCTGAGGAACAGATATTTTACCTAAGCAACAGCAAATGTAGAATGTGTTTTTACAAGCTTTCAGGTGTTTACATTGTCTGTGCATTATCATAAAACAAATATTTGGACTATACCATAGCTCTATCTGTTGAGAAACATAAATGTTAAAAGAAATTCTTCTCCCCAATATTTGTGTTTCATTAGGTCATCCAAAAAGGAAAAGTCAAAAGGAATGTTTCAAAGTTACAGAAATTGTCTTCTAAAATCAATATATTATATTATACTTTCACAACCTTTCTATAACTAAACTGTGGCTATGTTCTGTTGTTAAATCATCCCTTGAAAAAAATATTCAACAACAACAATAATTGGATTTTCTGACTGTTTCTCTCAGGGAAAAAAAAAAAAAAAGAGCTTCTTTCAAATTTTCTTAATTGCACCATAAAACTATCATAATTAGAACACAAATCTCTCTTATTTGTAACTTAACTGCTTGCACCGATTTCCTTGTAATTCCTGATTTTTTGTTTGCACACTTTCCAAAAATGAACACTGTAATGTATATTGTGTAATCTCTAGCCTATAGGCAGTATTTTCCTGTCCTTGTAACTAATCTCATTGTAAGTACAAAATTCGAAAAAACCCCAACTCTTTTCTATTTCCTCAGAGAGAGATTCACACATTGATTTGAAAATCTTGATTAATTTCAAAAAAATCAGCATAAACGAGCATTACAGTGCATTAGATTTAGCTTAAGGTACAATTTCTACAGAGGTTTGCTGAAAATCTCTCCTGACGAAAAATACATATCAAGTTTTTTTAAGAAAAACAAGATATAATAAATACATTTATGTACAGTGTTTGAAGTGTAAAGCAGCCCAGCACATTATAACCACAGACAGGAGCAGAAGTGCAGATAAGACAGGCTGGGATTCAGGAAAAGAGATCTCTCTGTGCCCCAAGGCTTCCAGCTCCCGACTTCCAGCCAGTTCTTTCACTTCTGACAGAGATGGAAGCGATGTAAAAGAAAACAAGATTATTGTGATCTCTCTTTGTTTAGTAAAAACCGGACATTCTGATCTCTTTTTGAGAGCCCAGGCTGTATTATTTGTGAATTCAAAACATATATTTGGGTTAAGTGAGAGTTTTCAGTGTTCAGGCCAGGGGACTGAAGGCTTCAGTTAAAGATGCGAGGGGGAGAAAATCCAAAAAAAGGTGGTGCTTTTTGGCCGTGGGCTACAGCTGAACAGCAAATGCCTCCTATATTTTGCAAAATAATGTTAGGGGGGAGGGAGGAGAAGAAGTAAAAAGCATTAATTTAATAAATCTGACGAAGAGCATAAGGGCAGGAGATGTATTTGAGGCCTGCATAGGTACACTTCACCAGAAATAAAAAGGACAGAGCAAGACAAGCCGAGTAGTTGTTTAATTAAACATAAATGCAGAGGAAAAATATAAATTCATTGACATTAATATAGGAGCATTCTCTCCGTTGTAATTGAGAGAGAGATTACAGAGAGATTATCTCACTCTTGCAGAGTGCACTGAGAGAGAAGTCTTTCGAGCGTGGCCAGGCACCCACAGCACATTTTAGGATGATACATATTGAAAATAAGTCGGCAGATTCTCCTGTTTTGGTTTTTGTGGTGGTTCATTAGCTCGGTTGCTATAATCCCTAAGAAGTATTGTTAGGGCACAGATGCAGCTGGATGCTATGTAATTGTGTAAAATATACCTTAATTCAGGACATGGACAGTTAGCTGCTTTTAGAAAAAAATGTCCAGCATTCCTGTAGGACAAATCGGTTTTCAGCCCCCTTGTCCTGAGGATAAATCAACTAGCTAAATGTTTCCTGCTTTCTTAAAGAATTTAGCTTGTCTAAGTTTTTAATTTAAACCCTTTCACTCTCTTTAAAGTTGCTGCAAGTGCCTGCACTGCCATGCGATGCCCTATTTAGGTGTTAATAGGACAGCGAGGAGCTCACAGATCTCCAGCTTCAGCGAAATTATCAAAAAAGGGTCATTCCTGCATTATCAGCAAGAGGTGCTTATTTTCCAGCTTTAACATTTTGATGTTAAGCCAAAAATCTGTAAATATCTCGAGTACACTCACAGGTTCTATGCTATCTAAAAATCCACTTTCAGAAATTATTACCATGGTTTTGGGGGAAGGGGGAAGAGGGGTTAAAAAACAATTTTACTAATGTGTGAAATGAAAAAGACCTATAGCTCCACTTCCACATTGTATTACTTATAACTTAAGTAAAAATAGCCACACTTATTTTCCCTCTGGAATTATAAATCACATCTTTCACTATTTGGAAGGTATTCTAGCCTTTTTGCCATCATTATCTGATAATATTAAAAGCAAAATCTTTCATCAGCTACAATACTTAGCAGTTGGACGAGTTCCAACTCCTGCCTGCACAACTATACAGTTAAAAATTAGGACACAGCACCCTATACGATCAGAAAGGAAATAAATGGAAGCACTGCCCTGCCAGCCGATCTGAAAAAAGCAAATATTAAAGTTTTGAATATGAATGAAAAAGCAAGTGATTCAGCTGGAACCCTGGCTCGCAGGGCTAGCTCTTAATGTACATCGGAGGTCCTCGCTTCTGAGCAGCATGATTCCCAATGAGAAAGGTCATTCCCACAAACAGAGCATAAAGGAAAAGTACCATCCACAGCAGACCCCAGCACCCAGACGAGCCACGCTTTAAAAGCACATTGCAGGAAAAAAAAAAAAAAAAAAAAAAAAAAAAAAAAAAAAGGAAGAAAAAAAAGATAAAAATCCTAAGCTTCAGACAGAACAGAACATTTGTGTTTACAGACCTGCTATGAAATCCTGCTCACCTAAGCTGATTTCTTTCCATCTCAGCTCTCTCACTCCTTGCCTCTTCCCCACGAAGTTAGCAAATATTAGCAAACTCGTAGCCCGTTTGACATTGAGGGTGATCCCCGATTGAAAGAATGGTTTTGACCAGTTTTATTTCAAGTACGTCATTTTAGGGAGTTGGAGCCACTAAACTTATAAAATATGGCATCCAACGAGTTTGAAAAACCACTCGAATTTCATCCACCAGCCTGCTTAAAACGTTGTCTTTTTTGGAAACCCGGGTCACGTAGGTACCAGTGATGAAATATTTTCTCCCTCTCTGGATACCAACCTGCAGCGCAGTCCTCCCAAATCCATTTTGTGCATTGACGTTTACATTCTTTTGCAACAAATTAGTAAGTTGCACTAGGTCCCCCTTGGCAGCCGCGGACGCCAGCTCGTTCCCAGAAGGCTCGGCCATTCTTTAGGGTGACTGACGATCGGAAAAAAGATGAGATTTTTTTTTTTTTTTTTTAACCAGGCATGGCATCGGAGACTGACAGAAGGATTGGGATGGTTAATCTTCTGGAGTAAGACCTTGTAGTAAATACTCGTAAAAAACCTCCTTGCCAAGAGCCCGCCCCTAACTCACACGTGATTATTCAGCAAAACTGCAGCTCCACTTGAAGCAAGATTTCTTTGCTTCCACATATAGAGTAACTCTTATTAAAGACTTTGGCCACTTTCGCGGGGGAAGGGGGGGAATAGATTAACAGCTAGGCAAGATATTGTATATGTTATAGGTAACATATACACGTACACCGGAGACTCACTCAGACCTGAGGTCTTGGAAGAAGAAGACAACCCACCCTGTTCACAGCCGGTTTCTGAAACTTAGCAGCAGCAGCAGCAGCTCGGAGGAAAGGTCTCCTGTAGCAGTGTGCATCCAGCTCCCGCTCGGGATCCCCCCCTTCATCCCTCTCCGTCGGCTTAGTCCGGGCCCAGCGGGGAAGGGAAGGACGAGCCGCGCCCGCGGAGGGCCGGGCGCGGCGGCGGCGGCTGTCCGGGCTCCCAGCTCGCTGCCTCGGCGCTCTCGCTCCCCGCAGCCGCAGCAGCAGCAGCTTCACTCCCGCGGCCCCGCGCAGCCTCCGCGCAGCGGGCGGGCGCGATCCCGGCCGGCGGCCGCCCCCGGCGGCGGCGGCTCCGGAGCATCCAGGAGGGCGGCGGGCGGCGCGGGGGGGCTGCCGCGAACCGCCGCCCGCTCTCAGGGCGTGGAGGAGCCGCGGCTCGGAGCCGTCTCCGCCGTCGTCCCTCGGCCGGGATCTCTCCGCCGCCGCTGTCCGCCCTCCGCCGGGCGCTCCCCGGGACAGGCGCTGCTCCCGCCGCGGCCGCGGGGCGCGGGCAGAGCTCCTGGCGGGGGCAGGGGCTGCGCTGGTGCCGCCGCTGCCCCGGCCCGGCCGCGCTCGCAGCCGCACTGACAGCCCCGCTCGGCTCCTCTTCCAACTTCGCGAAATAAAGCTGCACTTGCCGGTCCGCGGCCGCCGCCTCCGCCCGCGGCTTTGCGCTCCCCCCTTTTTTAAGCGCAAACAATCGCTACTTCTGTTTCCTAAGGACACGAAGCCGGTTTCTCTCTCCTTTTTTTTTTCCCCTTCTTTTTTTTTTTTTTTTTTTTTTTTTTTTTTTTAACCTCATCAGCTTTTTTTGAAAAGAAAAAAAATTTGAGCGCTTTTTGAGTTGAAACACCCGCCCACATTTTAACGGCAGAGATTTAAGGAGGCGCGGCGGAGTTCGGGCAGGAAGGCCTGCAGCGGTTCCCGCCCGCCCCTCGCCCGGCCCCGCCGCGCTCCGGCCGCCGCCGCAGCTCCGCGGCGCCCGGTGCCGTCCCCTCGCCGCGCAGCCCGGGCACGGCTCCGCCACGGCCAGCGCGGCCCTGCCGCTTTTAGCAGCAGCGCTGCTGAGGCTTAGGGGGGGAAAATGAAAGGAAAAGGAGGCTGTAGCAGCGGGAGCCGCCACACCCCGGCGGGAGGAGCGGGATCGGGGGCGCTGGGCAGGCGGGAGGGCCGCGGCGCTGCCCGGAGCTGCTCCCCGGCGGTCCCCACCTGCCCGCGGGGCGAGCGGAGCCGGCTCCGGTGCCGGTGCCGGCCCCTTGGCCCTGGCCGGGCGCCCCGCGGGCAGCGGCTCCGCGCTCGGGCCGCCCCGGCAGCGGCGCGGGCTCCTCTCCCGTCCTGAGGACAAGGTCAAGGATGAAGGGTCAATGTCAAGTTGTCTTAGCGGTGGAAGGCGACCGTCCACGAGAGCGCTCCTTGCTTCCCGCGTTTCTGGTGTCCTTGATTGATTCGAAAGTGCCATTTTGAAGGGGAGCCGCGCCCGGGCACCAAGAAGACGCGAGGACTTCGCTTTCCCTTCCCAGGGCGAAGAAGTGAGGATGGTACAGCACGGGGATGTCACCGCCACTCTGCCTAACAGTGTTTAGTGTCTTAAAGTGCTTCAATGGCTGGATTGCTTTAGGTTTCAGGGAGCCTCGGAGGACTGCGTTCTGCCAAGCGAACCCTCCGAGAGGTAAGCAGCGATGTCATGGCTCCCTGATAAGCACACGTAACCCATCGCTCGCAGGGGCAATCTGCACGTCTGTTTTCTGCGTGGACGCCACGGGAAAGTGATTTTTGAATGCAAAAAGGCGAGACAGCCCGGGGAGGTGCGTTCGGGAGGGAACCTGCGGTGGGTACAGCTCCTGCAGCGCTGCCCTGCGCGGGGAACCTGCGGCTGGCAGCCGGGCCGGGGCCTGAGTCGGGGCGGCCGCCGTCTCACAGAGCCGGTTCTACAGCCGTGGATCTGCAGCTGAACGAAACCAGACTTCTCTAACTGGCTTTCCTCTCAGCTTCGGTTGCGTTTTGCTTTGCAGCTGTATTTTCCTGTACTGATTCCCCCATCCACGCTTGTTTGCGAGTGTTACAAAGGTGACAAGTGTGAGCTGCCTACACACGAAGCAGGGAAAACAGCTTTGTTCAGTTTACCAACTGACCCTCCACTCCCATTCCCACTAAAGGGGAGAAAAAACACGTGTATTTTAAGGGCCTCGTTGTGGTAATTCTCGTCCAGAAGCAGTAGTGCTTTTTCCCATTCCTTTCCCCCCGTTTTTTAAAAGCAAAAATATAAATTATAACTTCCCTCAAAGTTAGCTCTAGAAATATATGTATGCAAATAGCATCTGTTTATTCAAATACAGTCGCTTTTCTGCATAAAGAGGGAATTTATATGTAAGACTTGGATTATTGAGTCAGATGGCTTATAAATTACTTATTTTGTGACTAATTACTGCCTAAAATCCACAGGCTTTGGTGGTGTTACCTGTTGCTAACTTAGTGCAAAATTAGACCTGCAAATATTACAACAGTCTCACACTAATTTTTTGTTGGTTTATGGTTCAGAATAAAGCTTCCATCTTCTGTTAATCACACCACATAGCAAAATAATTAAGTAAAGTGTAGCTGTAGTGCTGCAGGCCTCCTGCAAGTAAAGCTGCCTGGCCAGAAAATGCCACCAAACTTCCTCTGCCGTGCAGGTCTGTCAAAAGTCTTTGCAGAAAGCAGTTCGTTAATCCTGATCATTTCCTCTCACGAGTGATAAAGATACTCCACCTAAACCAGAGAGATTTGTCCCGATCGGCTCCAGAATCAGCAGAAAAAAAACCAAGGAAACCAGCAACAAACAACTTCTGGAGGGAGATATTATCACCGGGCAGTATAAGGAGTAAAATAATCTGCTCCCTAATTTGTCTCTCACTCGTTGGAGGATAAAACCCACCTCGAATGGCTCAGAGAGGCTGTGAGAAGGCAAACAGAAACTTAAGCTGTGACTTGAATGTGAACTTCCTGAGATGTGGGGCACGTGCAGCTTTTCACCTTTTCTTCATGTTCTGGATCAGATCCTTCCTGTTTTGATCTAATGTAGATATCATTATTTAAAATATGACTGTAATAGACATGAACGCTGTGGAACTAATCTTGACAACATACCTATAGCTTCAATTTGTGCCAGGATTGAATTGGCTTTAATCCAGTTGCTAAAACTCGCTTTTCAGCCTTTATTATAGTTACTCTCTAGTAATGTGTGGGTGGATTTGTTTGTAATTTAGCATAGGCTGTCCCTGGCATTGCACCATACCTTCTACTTAGTGCAGAACTGTCTGTAACATCAAACTGGGGGGTAAAAAAAAAAAAATGGTGCAGGTGTGAGGGCAATTAATTTATCATCCCTCCGGTCGCTCTTGGGGAGCTCGCATTGTTAAGCTCACGTCAGCGGGCAATAAAACCCTTTTGGCGAGCCCTGCCAACACAAACTAGAGCAGGAACACGGTAAAAGGTAAAACCCCAGCTTCTCTGACACTGTGGCTTCGCATCCTAAGTGGCGTTTCCGTGCGGCCTCAGCCCGCCCGGAGCGCCGCCGCTGTCAGACAGCCCAGCCCAGGCAGCAGCGTCCTCAGCGGGCTCTAAACCATCCCCGGGGCTTCTCTGGGCATCTCGGGTCCGCAGCAGGCTCTAAACCATCCCCGGGGCTTTTCTGGGCATCTCGGGTCCGCAGCAGGCTCTAAACCATCCCCGGAGCTTCTCTGGGCATCTTGGAGCCTCCTGAAGGCACAGCCGAGCTCCCCTCTCCGCACGCAGCGCTTGTCCGCGGTGGCGCCGGCTCCCCCCGTAGCTCGCCCCGGGGGCTGGCAGAGTCCGCGGAACCCCCTGCGACCCCGCGGATGGACCGGAGAAACAACAAAGAACGCTGCTTCCTACACCCGGCAGAATTTCTTGATTCAAAGGTGTCCTAATGTAGCGTTGTTAGCTGACGGAAAGCTGCTGGGTGCGTCCGTGACCTCAGCTACGACACGCACAGGACACTTGAAGAAGCAGAGCAAAATATAATTAGCAAATTGGCGTCCAAATGTGTGTTTTGTGTCGGTGCTAAGGGGGTACACGAACATCAGGTTGTAGGAGGCAGACTTAGAAAGCATCATTAGATTTGTGGTACTCAAAGCAGGTTTATTTGCGATATATAATTGCATCTTACAGTGCTGCTGGAGTGCTAAGCCTGAGCGAGGGCCGCTGTGCTGATCACGGTGTGCTGGCTCAGAAAAACCTGCGGAAAATGCATTTCCTTCTCTTGAGCCAAGTCGGAACCCGGGGGCAGTGTCGCCGCTCCCCCGAGCGCCGGGCGGTGCGGGCCCTGCCGGGGGTGCGGGGTACCGGGCGGGCACGGCGGCCCGGGGCAGCCGAGGGGACCCGAACCGCTGCATCCAGCGAGACCAGGGCGATCACGGGGCGCGGATGGAGGGAGAGGGGCAAGGACGGATGGATGGATGGATGGATGGACGGACGGATGGATGGATGGATGGATGGATGGATGGATGGATGGATGCCCCGCTCCCGCACAGACAGGCAGGGCCGCGCTCCGCCCGGCAGCGGCAGCGGCCCGCGTTTCCCCGCGCCGCCCGGGCACGGCTGCAGCCGCTCCCCTCAGAGCCGTTAGGCCGCAGCCGCCGGCGGAGCCCAGCCCGGACACCTCGCGCCGCGGCCGGGCCCGGGGAGCCGCCAAGCCCCGGCACGGGACGTGAGGCTGTGTCGGCCCCGCTGCGGCAGCTCGGGCCGGGCCGGGGCTCCCCGTTCCGCTCCGGTGCCGCCGGGTCCCCGTCCCGGTCACGGCTCGGTCCCGCCCCCGGCTCCGGGAGCGCTTGACAGGCGGGCAGTCACGTGGCGGCCGCAAAGCGCCTCTTTGCGACCTCAATGACAGGCAAAATGTGCGACACAGGCGCTGTGGTGGAGGCAGGCGGGGAGCGGCGCTGCCTCCTCCTCCTCCTTCTCCTCCTCCTCCTCCTCCTCCTCCTCCTCCTTCCCGGGCCAGCGGCTGAGGCAGCGCTGCCCGCTCCCGGCCCCGCGCCCGGCCCGCCGCTCTCCTGCCTCCTCCCCTGCCCGGCCCCGGCAGGGGCAGCCCGGGGGCGCCGCGGGAGCCCGAGCGCAGCGCGGCGCCTCCATGAGCTCCTGAGCTCCCACCCTGCCCCGTCCTCCCCGCGGCAGCGGCTCCAGGTGCGCGGGTCCGAGCAGAGCCGGGACGCAGCTGGCTGCAATGGCGTCCAACATGGACCGAGAAATGATATTGGCTGATTTCCAGGTAAATTTCAAGCCGCCGCCACACAGCCGTGGCCTCTCGCTGCTTTTCTCTTTCTCCTCGTTGCTGTGCTGCTTGTTCTTTGTGGGGAGGTCCGGGCTGGTGGGTGTGAAGCCCTCCCTCTGAAGCCTCCGCTCTCGCTTTCCTTCTTTTTTTGTTTGTCAGAAACGGGGAGCGTGTGCCCTCTTCTCTCAAGGTGCGTGAACAAAATGTCTCCTTTAACTTAGAGAGTTTCAGTTTTTAATTAATAAAATAAAGCTTTTTCATCCACTTCGCTCGTTCCTACCCTCTGCATCCACCCAGGCCCTGGGACAGCTGTGAGGCAGCTCACTTGGAAGAGGCAAATGCCAGGGAGGATACAAAACTCACCAGTCCACATGATTTGTCACAGTGTTTGTAGTGAATCACTTGCTGGTGCTACAAATTAGTGCTGAACCGAGGTGTTTCCATTCCAGCATCAACACTAAACTCCATGGTTGCCTCAGCCTATGACTGTTGTGATGATGGTAAAACTCTTCCCACCCCATTCCAAACAGCAGCGTGTTTGTGTGGAAGGGAGGAATATCCTCTTCCAAGTTGTTTGTGTCCTTTCCTTCTCTCTACAAAAGGGTTGTAATTTAACTTCAGACTTCTATATCTTATCCCCAGAATAAAGTCTTTCTGTAAGTGGAAGTGATGTGTTTAGGAGCGTATATTGCTTCTTAATATTGCTTGTTTTATATTGTTTTCCTAAGACCAAGTAAAAAAGTGGAGGATGCCTGCATTTGAAATAGTGGGGGGAGCCAAACACATCTGGGAAGGAAATCAGATAATGTTTGAATATACTTTTTTAATATTTGCTTTTTAATCCTTCTGGGTTTTTATAAGCTCTGTCCATTTGCAGTGGTTATTCTTACATGGGTTGGCACCTGGATATCCTTGGATTGATGTGTAAAACTGCCATCTGTATGTTCAGCTTCTCAAAAGACTGTTAGCAGTGAAACTATTTCATTTAGTTGAAAAGAAAAAAAAAAGTAATCCCACCAATTCACTCTGTGTGTGTGTTTCCTTGGAGCTACAGGTAGGATGACTGTGGTGTGCACAGTAATTCCTGTGTATTATGAAATTAAGTAATTCCTCTGTTGCAAAAGGTACCAAGTATCTCACTGATGTAACTCATGGAGTTCCCAGCTGGCAACAGGGAACTGTCATCCCCTCCTGTACCCCATATCTTACACCTATATTCATTAAAATGCTTACCAAATGTTACTATATCGACACTACTTTGTTGTACTTGGGGGTACTTTTGTGTGTGTAAGGGATGACATCTCAATTTTAGGGCTGGGATTTCACAAAGGAGTTTTTCCAGGAGCAGCACACTGTGTGAAAGGAAACTGGGACCCCAATTCTACATTCATACCTGTGGGAACAGATTCTTGTGGGATCCCACATTATTACCTGAACTTACAATCAGGAATCCCAGAAGATTAGACTAGTGACTGGTGAATTTAAGATTATTTGTTTAACAGAATTTTCAACACAGATTTACACTTTGCAGCTGTTTTTTGCTATTTTGCAGTATTGTTGGATTTTGAAACCATTAATAAAAGTGTAAGAGCAACTGCAGTGCTTGGTACCATGAAGACAAGTAAGTATCATTGCAAACTTGCAGGTGGGTGGTGGAGTCACAGAAGCCAGTTTTAGATCAAGGGTGGGTGACATAATGAGTCTGAACCTAGGACACAGGAAATATTTTATCATACACCAATCCTTGCTTAAAAAGAACCCAAACATTTTCCTCTTGTATTTCAGCAGACAGCTTTGTTTTCCTATTTCATTGTATTTCTTTTAAAGATTATATCAAGTGTCTACCTGATTTTGAAGTACTGATCTGTTAATTGTCATGCTGTTAATGATTCAGATTAGTAAAGGACAATGTCAGTCATTATTAGGCCTTGAATCTCTAGGCTATTACAAAACAGTAATGTTTTTTGGGTCTTTTAAATACTTGGTGGAATTTGCAACTCATTCACTAAGAATTTAAAAGGGAGAATAAAACATTATGTGCAAAGTAATTCTGCATGATTTTCCCTCTTATATTTTCTGTACCTTTTAATTAATAAATATTTTTCTCAGAGTTCTGCTGCAATCTTCTATGTTTATGTAAGGTGTCTTATTGGAGAATGGTGCACACAGTGAAAATTTCAAAAGCAATTATTTGTAGTTTAGTTCAGCTAATCTTTGGTGAATTAAATTGGGAGGGAAACTTCCATCACCATTTCACCCTCACTTTTCCCAAGTTGTGTTTAAGGGGGATAGAGTAGTGGTCTTTAAACTTCTGGAACTTGAAAGGGTTTTCTCTCCCCATTAAAAAAAAAATCATAATTCTACTGATGCTTTTGTGAAGCTTTAATGGATTTATTTAGTATCTTCCAGAGTTATTAGGGATTTTGCCTTGGGTTTCAGCTAGAGCAAGAATTTGTATTGCATTTATTTTTTTTCTTTTTAGCTCTGATTGTAGTAACAGGTTACTTGTGCATTTGGAGGTACTAAAGAGAATTACTTATTTTTAAAAAGTATTTTGCATATATATATATTTAAATTTATATATTTTATGTATATATATATATATATACACACACACACACACACACACATATATACATGTAAACCCACAGTATTTTATGAAATATTTTAAGTATAGAGTAAGGCACAGTGAGTGATCTACCAAAATATTTTTGCCTAATGTCTCAAAACAATTTAAGCCTGTTCTGTGTGGTTTATAATTATTTTCTTTTCCTCTCCTTTTTAATGAGGCTACTGTGTGCTACCCAGGGAGCACAAAATCCGTATTCATGCATATGGGCTGTATAAGCAACCTGCCTAACTTTTCCTTCTTAGGCCCACACTTAGGAAAGATTATGCAGAAGCTTTGCTTTGTACATGAGTAGCCTAAATGTTTTCAGTGGAAGTAGCTGATGTGGGGTTCAGTGCACAAACAAGTTTTAGCTTTTTTTTACTAAATGCAATTCAGAACTTCTCCACAAAGTGTCATTGGCATAAAGGAAAACTCCGTAGGAAAAGGCACAACAACTTGTTTTAGTGGCATAAATTTTTCAGAAAGGTAGCTGCATGTGAATTGGTAAGTGATGCTGTAGCATACTTCACATACTGGGGGAAATAAGGGCATATAATTTATACCTATTTTTTAACAACTGTTCTGTTTGTTGTGTTTAACTGCAAAGTGCTTCCATCTTCAGTGGGATACCCAGCTGCTCACACAGTACAAATACACTCATGATTTCTTGTAGTTTGGGGTCTGCTTTTCACTATAAAGAAAAGAGATTTTTTTTTCTTTTTAAGTTGTAAAATTTAGTTACACAGAGCTTCATTTAATTGACATAGATTGGTCTTCAATCCCAAAGTTTACCTTTGAGTATTAGCAGAAGTGTCAGATACTGATGTTTTTGCACACTAGCTTTTTTACACTTTTGCTTTTGTTTTTACAGCTTCACTTAGGATTGGAACTAAAATTAACAAAAACATCTTTTGGTCCTTATAAGTTATGTCTACCTATAAGACCACTTTATTCATGCTGTGTGCTTGTCCTCACAACAATCCTAAATGTGGAGTGAGCCTGAGGGTTGCAGTGTTGTGGGGTTGCCAGCTCCTGTGTGTCCGTGTATTACAAGAATATCTGGCACTTTGGAGCTTCAGGAGGAGATTTTTCAAAGTATTCACATTTTTCATTGACCAAATAATGGTCAGGATTTGGTCAGGGTGGGAGGATTTCAGAGTGAAATGACAGAACTCAAAAATCCTTGCTTTCATTGGGACAATGGATTTCTAGTAGTTTTCTTCTTCCCTCTCTCATCTATGTTCATTGTGAAACCAAGGTATGTGCTTCTTTTTACCTTTTCCAAATTTTTAAAAAACTGGATAATAGACTACTTCTGTGTCATTCACACACTTGTGTATAAGAATGTCTTTTTTTTTTTTCGAACTTCAACTTTGTGTCAATCTCTTTCATAAAAACAGGTTTGTGGGAGGAGCAAGGGGGAATTGGGAAGGAAGAGCCTCATTGCCATCAGTTGCAGCAAAGTGAGAAAGCATGCTAAATGATTGTGTTTTAAATTATAAAATTGACCATGACAGTGATACATCAGTTTGTTACTTTTTGGTTTTGCCTGTTTTTGAAGATTTAATTGTGAATTAATCAACTTGTTTCCTTCTGGAATGGCAAAAATTAAAGAAACTGAAGAATCTCTTCACCTGGAGTTTAACACAGTGCTGTTAAATAACTGACAAGATAAAGTTTTTTGTTTGGTTTGGTTTTTTTCTGTTCCTGTCTGCTTCAGCCCTGTAGAAGAGTATCTCAGTTGTGAGCAGTTTTCACTGTCCAACACTGTCAGTGTGTAGAATTGATATTTGTATTTTTTTAAAGGGTGCTAAGTGAGCTTTGCTTTCCTCTGTGCTTGTTGGCATGGTGGCTCAGGTTTTCTGTCATTTTAATTTATTGCCAGTATAAAGATTTGATGGGTGGAAAAGGTGGGCAGATACAGGAATAGCTTCAAGTCAGTACCCTTGATTCTGGCCCTGGACTGTGACTTAGGGTGGGGGCTGGAAAGTGTTTCAAACATTTCTGTAAGGATAAACCACTCACTGTGGGTTCTGAACAAATCTCAAAGTGGATGTCCTTAATATTGATTTCTGAAAGAAAAAGACATGTTTTGTCTTAAGGTGCTGGGGCAGAAAGAGCTGTTTTTGCTTTCTTTGCAGGCTTGCAGTGGAGTGTTTGGGAATTTGGAACAAGGCCCTCAACAAAAGGTTGTTGCTGAAGAGAGTTCCAGTCAAAGTTTAAACATAAGCTGGAAGATGCTTTCCAAAGATTCAAAGTTCTTGGAGGCCTACATTTTCATCAGAAGGTCTCCCTCTATACCTGGGTGTACATCTGTTCAGATCTGTCTGAGCTTACACTCAGTCTTACTCAAACCAAAACCTCTCTGTAGAATGTGGAGTGCAGTGGGTGCTGAACTGAGCTCTGCAGATCTCTCCACAGTAGCTGGAAGGAAATGCAGAACTCTAGAGGTTGGAAATCAGGGTTTGGGATAGACAGGTTTGTTTAACCATACCTCCTGCTGGGTGTCTTTAGTTGAAAGTGGGCTCTGCTGGGTTTCTCACAGTCAGGTGCCCAGGTGCTCTGCACTGCTTCCCCTGACCTGTTTTAATGGATATAGGTTACTGTATCTTAGGTTAAAATTTAAAATAGATAAGAGGACTGTTTTTCAGTGTAAAAAAAGAGGCCTTTAGGACACTGTAGGAAGTTGAAGTTCATACTTTTAAGGCCTCTTAATTTGCATTTTGATTAGAATTCCTTTTAATCCTTGTTGGATTTGATCACATTATAATTTTATATTACCCAGTCAGTAACACCTTTGGAACTGGTAGCTGGACCTCTTGGTTTGGAACACAATTGGTTTTGTTTGCTGTGAATGGCCTTAAGGGACAAGAGACATGATAAAAACATACTGCATGCTTAGTGTGTTCTAGCTTGGTTATTGCCATTTTCACTGTCTGCTACTAGTTCACTTCTGCCATCACTTCTATCAATTTATTCCTTGTGGGTTTTTGGAGTTTCATTTCTTTAGATATGTTTAGGCTCAGTTGTCATCCCAAAGTTCAGGTTCATCAGAACAAGGCTAATTTGATTTACTGGCCTTTAAACTGAAGGTGAAGTGAGTTCCAGAGCCAGAAATGAGAAGTTGGAGTAAGAGTGGTGTCCTTTTAGAAACATAACTTGGATATTCTCAATGATAGCTCTTCATGGAAAAGCCAGTTAATTTCTCTGATGTAAGGGCAGATAGTTAATTAGCAATACTAACTGACATTTATAGAAAAGAAAGAGGCTACTTTGACTGATTTGTGTGCATTATGCTCCTGCTGTAGGAACCTGAATAATTTACCACTGGAGCACCAATTTGTCTTTAGAAAGAGGTTTATTCTGGTTTTTTCATTCAATTACCTTGAAAAGACTCTTGACATCATAGTAATCATATCACCATTTCCATCAGCCCATTCATATAGGTATTTGGGTTAGTAGGTCACTGAAACAGATTGAGAGGTGGTAGCTATAGAATCCTTTTTCAAATGCCATGACAACCAGTACTAATTATAATATTGAAATTATTAATTATATGTACTCCCAAAGGCTAGAAATGGGCTTTCATTGAAAGATACTGTGAAAATTATTTGTCATATTGAAAATACCACATGGCTAATATATCTTGGTAAGCAAGGGTCAATTACAGTACAGTTTACACTCACTGAGTTCATATTTCTGTGTGGAAGGAGCTGTGGGAGAGGATGAGCATTTGAGCCATTTCCTACATGTCTTAAGGGGCCTTGAGAGTCTCCCATCTTGGGAATATTGTGTTGGAGCTGGAAAGCCTGAAAGGGTGGAGTTTTCCTGTGTATTTGGGCAGTTCTTATGATTCAGTTACCATTGCAAGCCTAGTTTTCACACACTTCCATACTAGAAGTACAAGGTAGCTTTTTCAAGGAACTACCTGGCATATCTTTGACAGGATCTCACATTTTTCTAGTCATTGAATAAATCTGTGCATATGTGGGGCAGCCATTAGATGGGTGCTCTCCTTTAACTACTGTAGGAACTAGAATAAAAGGCCTGGGGAAGTACCTAACATTTTACTCGTCCCTCATTATATTTGGATGAAAGGAAATGACATACTTACTGACTGGATTGATACCTACTAATTAAGCCCATTTTTTAGAGTTGACTAGTTAATGTGCAATTGTAAAAAGAAACTGCTCAAAGAGGAAATCAAAGCCCTCATGTATGCATGACATGTTGTTTGGTCTATTGAAATAGTCATCTGCTGGTCCTCTATGTCTGACTGGTTGAGCAGGTCTTTGTTCCACAGCAGTAGTTAATGCTTTCAAAAGATAATTCATTAAAGCTGAAGTTCTTAAGAGACATTTTGAAACTAGAACAGAATACGTTAGCCCTTGGGTTATTTTATATAAGTTTCATTTTTAACTATTGCAGAAAACGATTTGTAAAGACAAGAACACTGAAACTGAGTCACTTCTATAATTTTTTTTTTATTTTCTAAAGGTCAGGTTGTTTGTGTGAGCAAATATCAAAGGTGCCATATCAGCTCAGATCGAAGACCCAGCTGACCTAATGTCTTTTCTACAGCAGTGGCTGGTCCTTAGGAAAGAGCTGAAAGAAACAGGATATGAATGGATTTACCTCATCCTAGTTTCTGGAAGTCAGCATTTTGAAAGCTTGATGATGTTGCTGTAAAGCTTGATGAGTTTGTTGTAAAACTTTGGAAACAAGCTGTGCCAGCTTGAGTTAGTCTTGTGTTCTTCAGCTGGCTGAGTTCTTGAGAGACATTTGAGTAGTTTTGTGATGTGTGAGTTTGCTCTGTAGATGCTGTGTTCACTTTTCCTCAGTGTGTTGTTTATATGTACATACTAAGCCTATTCTATGTAGTTTATTGGAATTTCTGCTGTTTCTTATTAGTGCAGAAGTCAAATTTGAACTGTAGAAATATTAACCCCTTCTGGTTTGCACCACAACACCGGGAACATGGTGTTGATTTCACCTTTAATCAAACTGATTTAAAGAGGAGTCTGCTGTGAAAAACTTAAATATAAGTTCCTTTAGAGTTTTGGGGACTCTCACAAATCTAGTGGTTTGCTCTGTGTGTCTCTGCTGACATTTTAGGATGAGAGTGTTTTCTGTACAGATCAGCTGTGTAAGGATGGTCTCGAGATTCCCCAGTAGTGGGTATCAGTGCACACAATTCATGTAGCTTTTCTGATATGCCCTTACCTTCTTTGAATACTTCTTTACTGTTTTCTTCCTTTGGTCCCACTGACTTCCTGTCAGGCTTTCTTGTCCTGATGTCCTGATGCTTTTAAAAGCTTATATAATATTAATGTCTTTAGAAAGCTGTTTCTTGTTTTTTTTTTTTTTTTTTTTTTTTCTTTTCTGCCCTTGTTGGCCTGTGTTATTGGTAGGATCTGTGCTTGGAGTTTGAATGTGCTGCTGTTTCTCTGCTCTGGATGCCTGTTGGTTTTGGCTGGGGTAGAGTTAATTTTCTTCCCAGTGGCTGTTTTGGGGCTGTGCTCTGGATTTGTGCTGAACACAGAGTTGATAATAAGGAGATGTTTTTGTTATTGCTGAGCAGTTTGCACAGAGCCAAGGCTTTTTCTGCTTCTTGTTCTGCTACACTGGGAAGGGGTTGGGGGTGCACAGGAAGTTGGGAGGAGACACAGCTGGGACAGGGCACCCAAACTGACCAAAGGGATTTTCCAGACCATATGACATTGTGCTTGGTGTGTGAAGTGGGGGAAGAAAGAGAAAGAGAGGATCTTCAGAGCATTGATGTTTGTCTTCCCAAGTAACCACTACACATGGTGGGACCTCATTGTCCTGGAGGTGGCTGAACACCTGCCTGCCCATGGGAAACAGGGAATTATTTCTTTGTGTTGCTTGGCTTGTGTGGATGGCTTTTGCTTTCCCTATTAAGCTGTCTTTATCTCAAACTGTGAATTTTCCAGCTTTTATCCTTCAGAATCTCTACCTGGTCCCACTACTGGGGCAGTGAGTGAGCAGTTCCATGGGCTTGGCTGCTGGCTGGAGTTAAACCATGCCAGTGCCTTTTCCAGGTTTTGAAGAGTATGTCTGTTCCTTGCTGTGCTGTTCTTCACAAAAAATTAAAAAGAGTGTTTGTGAAATGCTGACTAAAATATTCTTTTGTATGGATCAGTACTCTTCCTTTGTGTGCTTATCTAGAAAGTGGCTTTTATTTATTGTTGAGTTTTTTAAAAAATTCTGCTGCTTTTGAGATAATGAGGAGAAAGGAGATGAGTGCATATGTGCAGCAAGCATTTGTTTGACCCATGCAATTATTTTCTTTTTTCTATCAGTTTTTCTTATGTGATACTGTAAGGGCAAAGTGATTCAGGAAACCTTGGGGTTTTGCTTTCATGGATATACTTAATAAAAGTATTAAACAAACACAGAAACTTTGGGATAATCCTAACTAAAACATGTGTGTAGCTGTTGGGTTAAGACTGTCTTCAGTCCTCAGGAATGACAAATGGGTTTGGTAGCGTAGGGTACTAATTAATGGGTACTGCCTTTTGGTTTGTGTTTTAATTCAGTTTGACCACTGCTCTTTGTATGTAACGTGTGTGGCTTAAACACTGGAGTGTTAGCATGGGGCTTGGGAGGCTTGGGTTCATGTCTTGGCTCAGCTCATGGGCTTCCTAGGGATCTGCCTTCGTGGTATTCTGGAATCAGAATTTGCTCCAGAGTCGTGGGAGAGTTGACAGTCTGCTGGAATCCATTTGAACGTGGTTAGTGTGGTGCTGGGTTAGTTAGTTCTGCTGAGAAGTGGTTAGAGCTTCATGCTACCAGTTTAGACTTTGTCCCCAGCTTGCTTTGTTTGGAAGGCTTGCAGTCATCTCAGAGTGTGGGCAAAGTTCACTCCTGTCTGCTTGGTAGCTACAGGTTGAAATGTCTTCTGTGACCTTCATAAGTAATATTTTTCCTTCTCCCCTCTTCCCTCCCTACCTCACTTTGCTTAAGGGGATGCTCAAATAGGAGAATGATGGAGTTTGTAAATAGTTGGGTGTGGGAGTTGAAATGCGTTGGGCAAACTTTATTCTGGCATATTTGCCTAAAACCCTTTCTTGATTTCTGATGCTGGTAAGTGAATTAGCTTGTTTTTGCTAAATGAACAGCTGGTGAATCTGCTTAATTTTTACCAGATGGTCTTCTGAGTATGACAAAAACTAGAGAAGCATTCTTATCTCTTCAGTTAGATGCTTGCAGTAGGTGACCTTTCAGTCTGATTTTTGGTCGATATGCCTGGATGTTGTTTTTTAAGTGCTTGTCTGAAACAGAAGTAAAAGTTAATATAATAACCACGGATGACTCATATTAAGAACAGTCTCGATACACTGCTGGGGTTGTTGCAGGATTAGAAGGAGCAGGGATGCCACAGAGGGGTGGAGCTGCTGAAGTCTGTGGAGGTGATCCTGGTACTGGTGGGACTCTGGGATGAGAAGAACTGAAGTACCAAAAAATCTAAGTTCTGAGTGTCTGAATGTGCTGCATCTCTTGATAGCCCAGAAGGGAGTCCCACAGGCCTCTTAAATTTGATATTATGGTACTAAAGCCTTTACTTGCTTGGCTAGGCATATTGGCTCAACTTTACCTCTTTTGGGGGAAGAAGTGTTACACTTTGTTTCAGTAGCTTTGAAGTAATCACCATTGCAACAGTGTATGTGTGAATTTAAAGAAAATTTTCTGACTTATTAACATGTCAGGGGTGAATTAGTGTCCTAAATCTTTCTGGGTTTGAGTGGATTTCTAGCTGATATGATCTGGAGCTAGCCTTGGTTCTTTATAGACTTGGTAATTATCCTTGATTACTGAGCTCATAATGGATGGGAAAAAGAAGCAAAGTCCTATGCTTGACTCTAGAAAGAGGAAACTCAAGGATTGGTTTGTTTAAAAATCTTGCATCCAGAAACCTGATTTTTGTTAGGAATGCTTGGAAAGGGAACTTAAGGATTTTTCTAGAAGCAGTAGCAGCCACTTAGTGGGCTGTACAAGTGTTCCAGGAGCCTGAGGGAGTCCATTCTTTCTCATTGTTCAGGTGAGAGCACTGCTGCCAGGAGTGCTGGGTTCACTGTCAGTCACTGCACTGACAGAGCAGAGCAAGTCCAGTGAAGGGTTCCCTGGGGAGGGAGGAGGCTGGAGCACTTTTGTGTGAAAGGTGATGTTGAGGGAGCTGGCTTTGTGTAGCCTGGGAGAGGAGGCTGCAGGAGGATCTAGTTCCTGTCTCAGTTGTACAGTGGGTGATAACAGACAATACAGAATCAAATTTCTCTTGCAGTTGGAGTCTGAGGGTGAGAGGCAGTGGATATGGGTTACAGCTTGGGAAATTATAATTAAATATAAGGAAAAACAATTCTCAGTGAAGGTGGTAAAGCACTGGAACAAAGTGCCCAGAGAGGCTGTAGACTCCCTGTCTTTGGAGATATGCAAAACCTGGCAGGGAGGTGAAGTGTGTCTGTGAACTGCCTGGTTGTAATTGAAGAGGTGAGTAAAGCAGCAAGATAAATCTTGGTTCTTTTACACAGGAAATATGCAAGGAGATGGGAAGTATCCTTTGCTGTAGTTCAAATGCTGCTCAGAACAGCTCTGAGTGGTTTGTTGTTTTTAAGCTGCTGATCTGGGTAATTCAGCTGTCCTGAGCAGGTTTGTGGCCTGGATTCAAAGAGTTTTCCATACTCTTAGTCTCTCTCAATTTTTGAAGAGTAAGTTACCCAAGGGATAGTGAATTGATTTTTGACAATTTATGTTCTTTGGCAGCATTTCTTGAAAACCTCATATATCTTTATGGAATAGAGTTAACTCTAGTTGCCCTGCTCTATCTGGTGATAAAAATTTATTTGGTGCTTTCAAGAGTAAGCACTTCCTAGGGTGTTGTCTGTGCACTTGCAGGTGTGTTAATGCTGACTTCCTGAGCTTTTGTAGGAGATCCCAGAGGGTGAAAGGATTGCCTTTTCTTCCTAGGCAATGCTGTTGAATCTTTTTGGTGCCTTCATGCAGTTGTTTCTTTGGGCATTGTAGCATTTGGCTAAACATTGAAATGATGGACTGAGCTACAGATTATTTTATTTTTCATCTGTTAAAGGAGAGAGTGGTACCCAGGGCAATTCACAGCTGTCTGTGAATTACAGCCCTGGTTTTGATGGGCCTGAACTTGTACAAAATGTTCTAGGCCTAGTTTGGGTTAGATGGTCCCTTTTTGGAGAGAATACAACTATTGTTGGTATCCAAAGAAAGTATGGAATTGTTCAAAAAGAACATTGAGACTTAGTCCTCTATCCAGGTATTGCTGTGGCCTTTTGGATGCTTTGCCTGCTGCATTTTGCCTTGGCCAGGAGGGGAATGGTGCCCCAGGGGAGAGACATCCTGCCTTGCTGCCCAATGCCATGTGCTGCCAGCTCCTGTGCAGGGGGACAGCATGTGAGGCTGTGTGTGAGTGTCAGCAACTGCTGCTGCTCTCCAGCCCTGCAGGAACAGCCCTGCTGCTCTCCAGCCCTGCAGGAACAGCCCTGCTGCTCTCCAGCCCTGCTGCAGGAGCAGCCCTGCAGGAGCAGCCCAGCTCTGTGCTGGCAGCAGCAGTTGGCCCTTGCAGCTGTGCCATGGATCCTGCATCCTGCAGTAGGTGCTGGGGGGCAGCTGCTGCCAGATGGGGAAGGCAGCTGCTCCCTGGGCTGTGGAGGTGGGCTGGAGCGTGGGCTGTTGGGGTCTCAAGCCCCACATCCAGCTGTTACAGCTGCTGGAGTCAGACCACCCTGCAAGGGATTTAGAAGAGCCAGTCTTTCATCCTGCATTACAGCTTTCTTGGAAGCAGCTTCTAGCTCTGTCTCAAATGCCTTGGAGTCTGTCTGCCCTCACAACTTGTTCCTATTGAATTGATTCCTCACTAACTTCTTTGCTTCTTTTATTGAGGTTAATGTTACTGTGCAAGGATAGCACCCTAATGTTTACCTGTGAGACATTCCAAGGGTAAGGTGTCCATTGCTCTGGGGATTTGAAGCTACCTGGAAAAAAATTTGGAGAGCACTCTGAAATTTTATGATGTGAAAATTTCAATCTGCCTGGTGGAAACTTTTACCTGCCCTGGAAAAGGAGGATGCTAAGAAAGTTGTTTTAACATTCAGTAACTTTATCTTCAGAATCTGATTATGTATTCAGCACACAACAAAAGTTTTCTCATCTTCGCATTCATGTTCCTCTTGTGTGGTCTGGAAAAGCACAGAAGTGACTGCAGAGTCTCTGGAGCTGCTGTGAAGGCTGAAAATGATATCCTAGATCTACAGGAAATGCAGGGAGGAGGAGGAACTTGTTCTACCTTTTCTTCTCCTTTGTCCTCCAAAAAAATTCTTTGGTTTCTTTCTGATGTGTAAAGGTTTACAAATCAGTGAGCCTTCAAGGTTTTACCTTTTCTGTGGTGGTTTGTTCCTTTCATCTTTTGATGACTTAGAGGATGTGCTGGTTGTTCACTGAAACAAGATTTAGTAGTGTTCATGTAGGAATTTTCTTTTAAAATATTTAATGCCTTCTGTTAAGCAGGTCTCTCATGAAAATAAAGCTGAATAAAAATCTGTGAATAATAAAAAAGACTCCTCAGCCCCTCTCTTTACTTGCTCAGAGATGCATTTTTGCATCTTTAGGACTCATCTGCTGTGCTATATTTTTAAGAGTTTTTTCACTTCTGTTTCTGAACAAATTTAACTTCCTTTTTCCCATTAATTTTTTTGTTTGTTTGTTTCTTGCTTGGGTAGAATAAAAGGAATAAACATGAGGAAAACATCTTTAAGTACTGTAAATAATTAAACCCTGTGAATTTTAGTGTGCCTTTCTAGATAAGTGAGGCATAGAGCCCTAAGGTGCCAGGTGTCCCTTGGACTTGTACTAATGAAGCTATTCCAAATATAATGAAAATACAGCCAGGTAATAAGGGAAGTAGTCCATTAGAAGAAGCTCTTTTAAATATTCCAGCCACAGGAAAAGCTGAAATCGGCCCTTGCAATTAGGGATGAGAGGCAAACCCATGAGGAACCAGACTTTGTTAATTCTGTTGCTCACAGAACCTGCTGGTTTCCTGTGTGCTTTCCCTAAAGGAAACAAAGGCAGCAGCAGCCAGGTTGTTCTGGGACTGATCTGTCACCACAGAGCCTTTGACGTCACGTCAGGCTTGCCATTGAGGGACTGCTTGTCTTGTGTGCTTAATTTCTTAGGGAAAATCAAAGACATGCAAACCAGATGATTTTCTTTAGTTTAGCTTGCATGACATGATGCAGGTACAAGGAAGCGTCTTCAGTTTTTGGTTGCTGGGGATTTTTGGTCTCACTGATGGCTTTTGACTTGATACAAGGATTTGTATGTTGTAGTATGTAGTGTTTGAATGTTGAAATAGTGCAATATAATAAGATTCTAAATAATCTTAATTTGCTGCTACTCTGACATTAATCAGTGTGTTGAAGATCTGGGAGTGTCTCTTTTATGGTTACATTGATAAGTAGCACTCATTCTTTCCTGGTCCATTCTGAAATGTTTGTTTTCTGTTTCATTGACAACTGGCAAAAATGATCCATCTGGAAAGTGAAATCTTTGTTTAAGAACTCCTCAAAATCAAATATTAGAAAGGACTGTAAAAATGGTGCAAAGATTTAACCAAAAATGCTTGTCTTGGCTATTAAGAATTCTGATGATCTTTATTTTCAGCTGGTGTTTACACCTGTCTGTTCTTGTTACCCAGTGACTCTGCCTGGCTGAGTGACCAAGAGCAGCTTCTGTTTTACATTGTAAGTCACCAGAAAGATGATTCAGGAAGGGTGCAGACACCAGGTGAATTAGCTGTTTAATTACTCTGCCCTCACTGGGATGAGTTAACTCCTTTCACTGTGTGCTCTGGCAGAAGGATAAGCTAATTTTGTTTAGTTTATCTCAAAATGAGAGTACACCAAAGTGAGCTGAATTGATTTGCAGTTAGTATGGGCTAAGAGAGGACAGTGGCAAGTCAGCAGAGCTGTGGGATTGATAAAAAGAGGGGACAACTAAAACCACTGTTAAATCCTGTACTGTAGGTACCATCTCAGCTTCTGCACAGCCCAGGGTGAAAACAACACATTGTTGGGCAAGTTCTTATTGTAGGTTGGAACACAAGGTAGTTCTTCAAAAGGTCATGCAGATTTTGCAGAGCTGACAAATGAGAAATAGTAATTAATTCTGTAATGACCAGATTAAGTGTATTTTACTGGGATGTAAACAGAATCTCAGACTTCTGCAGAGCTTTGTCTCAAGGCAGGATTTTTTGCAGCAGATCTGTTGGCATCAGTTCCAGTGGCAGGTTGATGGGAGTGTGAACCATGCTGTGATTTCAGAAATGACAAGCTCAAGCCCTCTACTCTGCAAACCTACCTGGCTTAAGTGTATATAAATGTACAAGCAATTGCTGGGGATTGTGTTGAAGTTTTGTTCCATTTTTAACTTCAGAAATAACTGCAAGAAATAATGGAAAAGAAGGCTAAATGATGCTTCTGAGGAGCAAAGTGCTATTTTTTTAGCACTCCCAATGTGAAGTGGGTGAAATTCAGCATTAACACAGCATGCTCTGAAGTGGAAGAAATTTTGTTTTGTTGCAGAGAGGATCAATGTGGTGATGAGAGCACTGGGCAGCAGTAAAAGTTCTGCCTCCCCTCTGCAGGCAAAATTCTCCATAATTTCATCTTGTGGTCCTTCAGACTGGTCCATTTTGTGTTGACATACTGCATGTAGTGCTTTGTAAGTGTGGAATTTTTCAGGGTTGAATTTAGGAAGAGAGAATTGGCCTTGAATTTCTTCATGATTTCTTCTTTTTATGTTTTCATGCTTGTAAATTGGAAAAAAAGAACATGGGAAATAAATGACCTGATGGCTCTTTATGTCTTGGTAGGAAAAAAGTGTCTGCTTAGCCTCCTTCTTCTCTTACAACATAAAGGGAATCAGGAAAACTGATTGTTTGCTGCTGCTATCTAGCTCTGTGTTATTACTGTTAAAAGGTTTGTTTTTTTATTTTTTGGATGCAAAGATTTATATAACTATGTGGTAAAGCAGAAAGAACATGATCATGTTTCAGATCTTGTAAAATTCTGAATTCCTCTTGTGTGTTTGAATACAGTTAGGATGAAAGATAAATTCCAGAAAGAGACTTATCTGTTTCCTTTTTTCTCTTTTGGTAAAATATATCTGATATGTTTCAATGTGAATAGTGGCAAATATGTGGCAGAATGAACAGCAATGCTCTGCCTGCTGAAGTTGAATAGTTGAAAAGGTTTGGGTATCAAAAAAGGCAGCAGGTTGCTGCATCTCAGCTTTTGCTGAGTAGAGGTGCTCTTGTGTTTGCAATTAAGCTCAGTTCAAAATATGGTTTTATGAGGGTTAACCTTAAAAATGCTATTGTGTTAGATTTCTTGAACTAGGTAAAGCCAGAACACAGGGATAGAACTTCAAGGTTTTTTGTGCTCCCTTTTAAAGTTAGTATGAGTGCTTCATAGTTTTGAAGGTAAAACACCTTTATGGGACAGCACTGTTGTCCTAATTTTACAAATAACTTATTGGTCTTGCTTCCCTAGGTGGCTTGCTCAAGGTTACAGAAGAGTCCTCTGTTGGAACAGGGAATTTTATCTAAATGTTTGATGTTTAAAACTTGAAGTCTGATTTCTGGATTACCCTTTTGTAACAGAAAGGGAAAACCTATACTGTCATCCTGTCATCCTGCTGAAATTAACTGAATTATAAGTATTAATACCCTGATTTTGATCAATGCTTTTAATTCTCTTTACTGCTTCTTTTTATTTTTAGGCATGTACTGGTATTGAAAATATTGATGAAGCTATAACGTTGCTTGAACAAAATAACTGGGATTTAGTGGTAAGTATTCTAAGAAAATGACTTCATAGATCAACCCCACATAACAGTGACATGGCATCTTGCTAAGACAGCTGGTAGCTTTATTTCAAATTTGGGGGTGTCTCATGGCTGGGACAAACAGGCTGTTATGTGCAGACTGTTTCTGGTCTCTTACAGCCTCATCTCCAAGCAAATGTGATCCTGAGTTGAGCAAACCCTGCTCTGCTGTGATTGTCTTCAGGACTTTTAAATTTCTTTCTTGTCCTCTAAAGCATGTTTCATATTGTGTTTAGTTTCCTCTTGGCTTCATTGTGTAAGAAGTGTTATGAAGGGTAGTGTTTTTAGAAGACCTGTGTGTACACACATGGGTTTTGAGGATGTAGGATCCTGTGGAAGAAAGGGAAGATAAAACAACTTTTCCAAATTTTCATGTGCTTTTAATTTAAAATTAGGATTGTTGCTCTTCTGTTGGTGGTTGTTCAGGATTGAGTCAGATGATTAAAGCCATAACTTTATTTAGATTTGGTGCTATCCAGAGACCATTAAGTACAAACAAAACATCCAGCAAACACTCATCCTGGAAAAACCTCTCATCATTTTGCCACAAGGTTCAATGTGCAGACAAGTAGGAGGAAACCAATAAAACCAAGCAAAATAGTCGTAGGTGTTTTAAGACTCTTCATAGGATTAGTAAATAAAGAAACTATTAATCCAATTTCTTAAGGTTTAGAAGTGTAATCTACAACAAACTTAATTAAAAAGTGAATGGTCTTCCTTTCAACTGTAAAGCATTTGATTTCCTCCTTGTTTTTTTTTTTTCTCTTTTCCAAGTGAATGACCTTTGGAGCAGTCCAAAATATCAGAAATTTATTATGAAGAAAATTAGATTTCCAAAATTTGGTATGGATATAGTTTCAACTGTAACTTATTGTAAAAAACCAGTACAAACTCCCAACACTTGAAACTACATGTTAAAATGAATGCAATCTTTATTTTGCAACAAGTCAAGGTATGAGCAAGAGTGAGACACCAGTGAGCAGAAGGGAGTGTCTGTCATCAGTGGCTTCAACCAGAAAAACCCAGAAGTGTTGGGTGTTGGAGTTAAAACATCTTTTGTCATAGTAGTTTGTAGTGACATGGCATGAGCTCTTTGAAAATTCAAGTGCTTACTGGAAGGTGAGGAGTAGCCTTGTGCATTCTGTTCAGGTTGTGAAGTTCCCAATACAATCATTAGATCTGTTGGATGTGCTTTTGGGGGATTTGTAAATTGTGTGGATTACAATAAATGGCAGCAGGTTGGGTTAAATGAGAGAAATGCCATGTAAAATGGTCAGAACAAATAAGTCTCTTCTGAGACTCCAGAATGAGCAGAAAGCAGAATGAAGTTTTTAAAGCTATGAGAACATCTTTAAATACTTAATTTTATTAGTGATTACTAGATGATCTAGAAGTAGAATATAGAGAGGAAAGAGGTAATGACCCAAATGTGCAGGCTTAAAAAAGGCATAGGGAAAGTAAGAAAGGATGGAAAATTAGGAATGCAAGAGGTACTTGAGGAAGATATTTTTGAAACTAGGTAGAAGATGAATGAGAGGTATGTCTATGAGAAGGAAATGGTAAGTGGTAGAAGAAAAAAAATAATGTTGAGGAGACTGTAAGTGAAGGAGATGCCCTAAGGATCTGTCATTAACAGGACATTGGCTCATTCTTATTCAAAGCAGCCCTTGTATAAAAAAGGGAGTGGGAGTGAAAGTCAAATCCTGCTAATCTAACAAGGAGGTAGAAACAAAACAATGAAGGAAGAGAAGAGTGAAGAAAAGGAGTTCCTGGGGTGTGAGAGAATCAACTATCTCTGTTAGGCAAGGGTTTTTAGCACTTCAGAAGAACTTGAGGAGAGTCTCATGATTTAAGAGAAATGTAGCATTTTTGATCCACATGTGGTGGTGGATTTTTCTTTCTTTTTTTTTTTTTTGGTTGGGTTTTTGTAATACCTTAAGTTCAGTAGTCAGATACAGATTCAGGAATTGGGGAGGGTTTGTTTTAATTCAACCAAAAGGTCTTGGGTTTTTTTTTAGCTGAGATGAAAAACTAAAGGAATCCTTTAGTTCAGCACTCTATGTTGACTAAATATGTCGTTCAACTCCGAGCAAAACTTTTTTTTGATTTCTAAGGAAAACCAAACTTGAAGAATTTGATTCACAGTTCATGAGGACAGTAGTGAAGTAGTGATGATTTTGGTAAGGGCTCTTCTGCCTTCCTTTGGCCCCCAGTGTTAGGTAAATGGGAAGAACACAATTTCTGCTTTCTCTAATTTCACTTCGTTTTCTTCATCTGATTTTAAATGTTGATTCCTTTACTTCTATGATGTTGGAAGTAAAATCCAAAGTCAGTACTTGATGAGGAAATCTTCTGTGAGGCACCCAGGCTAACAAGTAGAAAGCTAAGCAAATCCCATTTGGATGTCATCAACCAAAGTTCAGGGGCACTCCTGCAGCAAAAGGGGGAGAAACCAAAAACACAAGGAAGTTCTTGTCTCAAAGAGATTGTTTACTCTTGCTTTTCACTCAGCCTGTCTGTATCTCAATTCCATGTTCCTGCTTGGGGAAAAAAAGTCGTGCATTATCAGAGGCTGTGCTAAAGAGCCAGGTTGAAGATTCCCTTGGGCACCTGTTGATTCTTGAACTCTCTGACACTCAGCTCAAGGGCGTTGTTATTTCTCTGGGACTTCAGCCAAAACAACCAAAAGAAGGAGCCCTGGTGAGCTGGAAAGCAGAAGGATCCCAAACAGAAACAGAGAAGTAGGCACTGACATGGGCTGACAGAGAAGTACATCAGAATGCACACAGACAGCAGAGGTTATTAGGTTCACAAAACAAGTTCCTTACATTGTGCTACAAGTACTGTGTGTTTGTGTAAGCTTTTCTGAGGATTACTTTGTTTGCACTGAAGAAGTATTCCTGCTGCTGCTCCCTGTATTTTTCCCCTGGTCTTGCTAGAATTTAGTATTAAGGGTTAAAATGTCACCAGTATCTTTCCTATTAGTGTTACTATGTTCTGTATCTTTTGGACATTTGGTTTTACCTTTAAACAAAGCTAAACCTGGGTTAAGTGTAAGGCTCTCCTTTCTGGGTTTAGTTTTTCTAATAGTCACTTCTGGATTTTGTTAAGAATTAAAAAGAATTCCTTTTTCTTTTCAGTTTAGAACTGGAATGTCAGCTTCCTATTTTTGAACTTTAAAATATTACTTACCCCAGTTAGAAGTCTTCATCCCTAATCCTCTCTATGGGATACTCTAAGACAGTATAAACTGCCTCTAATTTATCTTGAGTTGGGTACTAAATAAACTGGATTTAAATGTCTCAGAGTTGTATATGTTTTATAGTGCTCAAAGCAGTTGTATATGTTTTGCAGTAGCTGCTTGAAGCAGCATGGGAAGCTGTCTTTCATAAATGTTTGGTTGCTTGGCTTTGTTCAAGTGCTCTAAATAAAATTGGTCACAAGAGCGCTGCAGAGGAATTCATATGCAGCAACAGTGTGAAAACTGCTTGGTGGGATCATGAAGCCTAATTTTGCCAATAATTAGTTCCCCTCTGCTGCATATGACTTGGCCTTTGTGGTGGTCTGCTGCATATAGAGCAGCTTGGGGTTTTTCTGTGTTAGAACACTGTAGCCTAATTACAGAGCTTATTATAGGCTGGGCGACAAAACGTTTCAGATGTTCTGTGAGATACAGAAGATCAACATAGATAATATAATGATCTCTTCAGGCATTCTGCTATAAATGGATGCAGCTCTTAAGCCTCCCAGGGTTGCTGGTGTGTTATTTCCTGAGTGTCATTTCTTTCAGCTCTGTTAATTTACTGTAATTTTTGCCATCTGAGGAAGCAGAAGTTAGGAATTTCTGTCCGATGTAAAGTCTGGTGGTTTCATAGCTTGCCCATTTAGACTCTGACCTTCTCTTTTGGCATGTGAAGGTAAGAATGACAGATAAAGACATCTTAAACTTTGTGTACAAACAATAAAATAAAAGTGTGAAAAATCCCAACTCTGTGTCTGTTGAAATGTTTCAGATGATGGTTCATATTTAAAGGAAAATCACCCATTAGTGACTTGACCTTATGCTCTATGGACCTTTATATATGTGAGGTTATTACACAGGTGAGAGCTCTTTGCTCTCTTAAGATCCAGTGCTTGAATCTGTGCTGAAAGTAAGTGAAGTGGTCTGCTCTGCCTTTCACAGGTTTAATGAAAAATTCAAGTCCTTCATATGCAGCATGACTTCATATTCTCTACTGGTAATCAGAAGAGGTTTTTTGAATGAAAAGCAGAATTCACCACACTTAATTTTCTGCTTTTTCCAGGATGGCCATTTTTGTTTTTACTCCTGCTCCCTGGTTTAAAATTGTTTTTATTTCATGTCTTTTCCAAGAGACATTGTAATGTAGGTACTTTTTAGTATTGCTTTAAGAAGAAAATAAATTCCATCAAAATAATGGGGGGAGAGGGACATTTATTTTCCAAAATTTAGTTTCCTTGTAAATGTCTGTATAATAATTGTACATATATAACCCCCTCCTATTTTTTATTTTCAAAATTACCTTCGTGCCTTCCTGCTGTACTTGGCTTGATTATTCTGTATTCTGGTAGAGGAACAAAGCACAGTGTAACTTCAGTAAAACCAGCAATTTAGTGTACCTGGAGATGGGATGACTTGCAGTTCCTGTCATACTCAGTTTCCAAGAATCTCCTGACAAGAAGTGATTCTCTGTCTTGCAAGGAGAAATTGTATATTTTGAACATCTGTTTTTATAAAGCTTCAGCTCTCAACTAGAACTTTTAGTTTTAAATGGATAACTTAGACAGATGGAGGTTTTTTTGCATCTTGCTTGTAAACTTGTTGGAAAAGAATATTTCTCAGACAGGATTTTTTTTTTCTCTAAGTACCAATTTTGAATATGTGTATTTACATCTGTGTAATGTCTTTTGGAACAAAGTAACTGAACAGAGAAAAAAATTGAATTGAGAAAAATCAGGTAGGACTTGGCAATTTTTTATTTTTCTTGGAAGTGCCCATTTAGGTGGGAACGACAAAGAATGGGCTCTTGACAGTTCTCAGCAATCTGTTATTTGTATCTTCCAATGATCTAACCAGTAACAATTGTTTTGTTATGAGGTGTAGCAAATTTCATAGGAGCTGGTAAAACTGATACACTTAAATTGGCTTTTGTCCCTCTTGCTCTGGTTTGCCCTGCTACAGCTTTGATGTGGTCTCTCCCTGTGTGTTATTTTGATTGATTTGAATTAGTCTGCCTCCAGAAACTAGGTGATTAATCTGAGTTTGGCACACAGCCCTTTCTTTTCCTTAAATGTGGGGCAGTGTTCAGTGTATGTTTATGTCCTGTGTTCAGCAGCTCTCCTGTTGCATTGCAAGGCTGTGTTTCAGTGGCTGGGAACCAGGACTGCACTTTATGGTGATGGTCTTCATCAACTGGCCTTTTGATTTTGTGTTGCTGGCCTGCTATTTTCTTTATTTTAGAATTGCATACTGAATATGGCACAGATTTGACAGCACTCAGTGTGGGAACAGTGAGAAGTTCACGGTATATTCCTCTCATTAGGACTAAATCTGAGAGATTTTCACTGTTAGGGCTTGTCTGTGTATTAATAACATTCTCCCTGTGGTCAGATGAACAGTCACATCTGCCTACTGCAACCAGAGGTTTGTATATATATAAGTAGTTTTTGTTAAGAAATAACCTAAAGTTTTTCTCGTACAGTGATGATACAAGCAGTGGGACTAATAAGTTCAGATTTCTGTTCATGGTGAAAGACTCTTGTTTCTTTTAACAGAGACTTTTGTGTTCTGAGAATAAACAAAAAGCAGCACCTGTGATCCCAGTAGTGCCCCATGGTAATGTTGGAGCTCTGTGGATGCATCACCTACCTACATTAGCTTTTACAAATACTTTTTTTAGAGCTGCTACCTCTTATTGGTAGTTTCTGCAAAGAATTGCTTAGCATTCATTTCTCCTGAGACATTCAAATTTCAGAACAAATTTCTAGAATATACTAATAGTGAATTGGCTGGTATGAGTTATCTGTAGTTTATTACCCTGTGACTGTGACCTATTTAGTTGAACTAAAAATTGCACACATCTTATAAACATGTGTTTGACAAGTGTTTAGTCTGTCATTGAGTCATGTTGGGACTGTGTGAGTAGGAGAAAAACGAAGTAAATTATTTAAGAACAGCATCTGTGCCAGTGCTGTGGCTATTTTGGAAGTGAACGTTACTTGAGAAAATTTTTATCACAAAAGCTAGGAGCCATCTAGAGCCATCAGAGTTTAAAAGCAGAGTGTCTTAAAAATGGATTTACTTACAATACTGTTGAGTATCTGAACAGTTTCTAGTTTTATTTCAATAAACTCTTCCTTAGCCTGTCCTGGGTTGCTGCCCCCCAGCAGAACAGCACAGGCTGTTGGGGAAATGCTGCGACAACTTGCAGGTTACTTACTTACTTTAGGATTTTCTGCTTTCCAAACTTTTAAGCTGAATCTTGCATAACTATTTTTTTTATTATGAATAAGTGATTAGGCAGTTGGCTGATTACAGCTAGGGACATTGGAACACTGTTGATATTTCATGTTATTATGGCTTTTCAGTGAGGGGGCCACAGGCTTTTGGCAGTACTTCTATGACTTTTCGTGTCCTGAGTTCTCGTGTCCTGAAATTTCTTCCCTGGTAGTACTTTCTAGTATGTTACAGTGAATGACAAAAAAAAGCCTACTTTTTAAAAATAAGATGGAACAAAAAATATATTGTCATGAGGTAGCTTATTCCTAAACTTTGCATTTTAGCATTGCCATTCAAATTTACATAAAGTTACTAGGAGAGGGGTAAAAATATGCAAGTTCAGAACATTTTCCAATATTCATATCAAGGCATAGCCTTTGATTTATCTGACTCTCCTACTTTCTATCTATTAACGTTTTAAGGAGTAATAAACTATGTTTTGGTATTAAGCATAAGCAATCCTTACTTTTAGAAGGTGAAGCAGCATTAATGTCAGAGTTGTGACATTGATGACTAAGACCAAGGTACTTGTATGTGTGTCAAAGCAGAGACACCTCATGGGCTACTTTCCCTTTCTATGTGAATGAGTTTTGAGTGGTTGTTGAGAGTAGATTGCTTTCCTTTATTCCTGCTGAGCTAGAGGCAGCTCAGGTACCTGCTGATCCTTAAGCTTCTTAGAAATCTGTACAGGTTCTTTACTTTCACTGTGCCAGGAAAACACATTCAGTTATGAATTTTTTATTTCCGTTGCACTTTGTTTGGGGAATTAGGCAGTGACAACATAGATTTAAGGAACTCTTCAAAATGTAGTGGGTTTTTCTTCCCTCAGAATTTTAGAAGTATATCTGACTGTTGAAAGGCTTCCTAGTGCATTTAGGCATGTAGTAGGAGTGACAGGAAAAAATTTGCTGAAGCCACCAAAGATGTAGGGAGAAATGGGAAACCACATCTAGAGTGCTAATTGTAAACAATTTCAGCGCGTGCTCTCTTGCTGATGAAGTGAATCATCTGTATGAATGTATTCATGTGGCATTTTTTGATGAAATGTTAATTTTTTTTACTTTATTAGCAATCCTATTGTTTTGCAGCTTTTCATGAAGTATATTTGTTGTAAAGAAAGCAAGCTGAAATAAAGCAGAATGCATAGAAGACATTTCATTGTAGTTCAATTACGGTTTTTGGTTAAATTTTAACCACGATGGGGACAAATGTTGTCATTCTGTATAAACTTTGTGGGTGTAACTTCACGTCTAGCACTTGGAAATACTTTTGAGACTTGCAAAGCTGGGGAGATGCCAGCAAGTATAACATAAGCTACAGGAAAAAGCTGACTCATTCCTTTGCCTCGAAAAGCCTGCCAAAAATAACACAGGTAGAGATTGCTTCTCTTACTACTGAGGCACAATTAGTAATTTTGTTATTTAAATATTACTCAATTAATTAAAAAACCTAAACAGAATAATAATTTTTATTACTTAAACTCATAGCAGTTAATTTTTGTAACCTCTGAAAGTAATGGTTTCAAAGTAAATGTGTAGTGTAAAAAGCCTCTTTCTGGTTAAAGTGATTGGTATTTCTGCAGAAGGTTTAATGGAATTTCTTGTTTAGAATACACATTTCAGACTTGCTTGGAACAGGTGAGATTTGGTAGTTGCACAAAGCTGTTCAGAAGGCACATTGCTCTGCTTGGGAATCTCAGGGTCCAATCTGCATGTCTTAATTAACACAGCTGCTTTCAGTAAACCTCCACACTGACTGCAGGATTTGACTAATACTTACAGGATGATTTTGTCAGCACCAGTTACTAAAACTTCTGCTTTTTATTCTGGAATTTTCTACTTTTTTATTGTTGTAAACTGATTGCAAGAGAAGTCTGTGAGTGGTCTTACTTTTTATCCAGTTTCCCAAAATCACAGAATGAGGGTCAGAGCAAATGTTTTGATGTGTCTGTACCTGCCAGTACCCATTATTACCAGTTCTGTTGAAAATTAGCCCAGATCAGTTATTTGCAAAAAGAAAATTATTAGAGGAGCATGATTTCAACACATTTACTGTTATTACTGGGATATTCCCATACAGCAGAGTCCTGTGAGTTAGTTTCATTTTAAGAAGTATTTCTTCTCTCAGAAGGAACTAATAAATCTTTGCACTTCTCCTGCTTTGCTTTACTGTTGCATGTAAAAATATGTTCCTTTGTCACTTGGATTTATGGTTTTGAAGTAGTTTGAAATTCACTTTTGCTTTTTCAGTCCTTTCATGGATGCTTTGTCTCACTAATGCTTTCCTTTATCATTCAGTTATTTGTTTTTTCTCTTTCTGAATAATATTTGTTCCGTTTTGGGGTTTGTTTCCTTTCTTTTGAAAAAAACCCCTCTCTCCATTGTAGAAAGCATTTGGAGTTCTATTGTCTATTTGTTTTGTTTCAACATCAATAAAAAATAGATTTTAAATCTTTAGAATAAGAAGTTTATAATGTGAAAGCAGAAAATTAGAGTAGGAGTATTGTATATCATGGAGAATATCACATTTAGCCCAAGTTAGGAGCAGAATGATTTGCAATGGACTGACAATTGTAAACAGAGTGTTATTAATGACCCATTTTTGCTGTGGAAATATATAATAAAATACAAAAGACAAAAAAATTAAATTTCCTATGAATTCTTAATGAGGGCTTTTTAGTGTATTTCGTTGCAGTTCTTTAAATTCAGCAAATCTTGAGGGATCCTCAAGCACAGATGAATAGAGGCTAACATTTCCAAAATATAACAGCTAGAGTTTTTTTATTCTGCAGAACTCAAAACCACAGTATGTTTGTCTTGTGTGTCATCTCACCCTCTGTAGTGAGGTTTTGGATGTAAGTTTTGGTATTATATTCACTTAAACAATCAGAAAAAGAAAGATTAAATGCTGAAAGAGTCAAAGATTAGAACAAGTTTTTCTTTGTTCTGAGTAAGAAACAACAAAATGGCTGTTTTTTTGGTTATAATTTTAAATTCTGTCCTACAAGTGGCTAACACCTCTTCCTGTCTTTGCTTCTGTTAATGTAGAAAACAGCATGGGGTAGACTTTCTGCATTTGTGATGTCAGAGAAATCGTTTTTATATCGAGGAGATACTAAATGTATAATAGGAAGGAGAGGCAAAATGAGCAGTAAAGAGACAAAATACAGAACTTTGGTTTTTTAGCTTGCCAGACATGTTAAACTGAAAATAAAATCTGAGTCTGTAGCATCTGGAGGAGGCTATAGATTTTTGGAAGTCATAATAAATGAATCCTCTCATCAAAAAAGCTTTTACTGAGTTTCACAGAAATAATTGAATGTGTGGTTTATGAGGCTATTGCCTTAAGTTGAATACATGACAAATTTGCTAACACTGTAAATCTGACTGTGTCAGAAAACTGGGGGGTTGGAAGAAAATGCCCCATGAGCAAGTTACTCCATTATAATTCCCTGTGACTTCCTGGAGCCCTTGATGCCATTTGTTTGGACACCTTTGGGGTTTGGATCATTTACTGTGACAGTTCCTATTACCCTGTCTGGAGGTCTCATTTGTGTACTGTGTTTGTTTAATGTAAACCTCCTCAGCTTTTACCTAAACAAATGTAAAGCTCTGCGAGGGCTTTGCTAAGTGGGCCCAAGTGGTCTCACTTGCTGAGTGCAGTCAAACCTAAATAAGGCTTTTGGAATTTTCTGGGAGCAGCTGCTGCTGGTTTTGTTGAGCTGGTTTGGTTATTCATCCCAGTGAAACTTGTGCATCTCTCAGGTGTCCAGGTTATTTACATCTCCTCCCCTGGAAGGTTTGTTCTTCCAGCACTGTGCTGTTCCAACTTGCTTTCTCTTTTTGGTTATGGATGTGTTTTCTAGGTCCTGTTTTGGAGAGTTGATCTTGCTTTGTGCTTTGTGAAACCTTTTGCTCTTCATTGGGCTGGAGCTTCCAAAGGAGAGATTTTCAGGGGTCTGTATCTGTCAGCCAAAACCATGGTGTGCTGTGGAGGTCGGGAAGGAGAGGGGAGGAACGTGAGGTGGCCACTGAGGAAAAGCTCCCTCCTCACCCATTGCAAAAGCCTTTAACTGCTCTTTTGCCTGGGACTACCTTTAACTCTTAATAATCTAAATATCCCTTTTAAATTCTGGAAATTTAAAAACTACCTCCCATCTGTAGTTTGTGATGAGGAAGGAACCCCTTGCCTCATTTGAATATTCAATCAGTGTATGTAGACTTCTGCTTTTAAATAATATGATTGGTAAATCCAGTCCATCTTCAAACTTTGTGAAAATCACTGAGTATTTACAACTTGTGAGATGAATATTTGTGCTATCTAAAAACCCACATTATTCACAGGACCCTGGGATGACAGTCACTCAGATGTGCTTCATTGCTTTTAAATGGTTAGCACTGAAAATTGTGTATTTTGAAGGAAGTCATTGATGCTGTTTCAATAGGTAATTAAGGAATGATGGTTCTTGGTTTTCTTTCTGACACTGTTTTGTACTGATTAAAGGTGGTCACAATTAATCAGAACTGACTAATCTGGTTAATATTCCTCAGAGGAAAAGTTTTCTAAATTTCATTCTGTTTCTTCTGCAGTGTTCTTCAGGTACCTAAATAATTTCAGAATACCGTGGATTTTTTTATATTGCCCAAACTTTTAATGAATTTGTTAACATTTCATTAACCCTCTTGCTTTATTGTTCCCTATCTTTCTGAGAAGCAAAAATGTTGGATTGAATATATTTCAATGCTGTAACCTGGAACCATGCTGCTGAAAAAAACCCACCAAAAATATTGTTACTTTGGACCTTTTAATGGGCACTTGTCAGTCCAGTGTTATGTCACATTCTTGACATCCTTTTCATTTAAAAAAATCCCAGGGTTCACAGTATATTTATCAAGATAACCTGTACTGTTGAATGGTGGAGTCACAGGTGCTTGAGACTGGAAGTTGTTTCTGGATGTCTCTCTGGCCCAAAGCAGGTCCAATTAGGTCAGGTTATGCTGTACTTAATGAATTTCTAAATAAGCTGCTCCAATTCCTGGCTATATGATTGATATCCTTAAACAAAATGTATAAATCAAGAAGAGCTACATTCAGTTTATAATTTATTGAAATAAATTGTGGGCCTGGTAGTTGTTTGAAGGCTGTCATCAAAACAGGAATGATTCTGTTTCAGGATGGGATAGTGTTATGGCATAATTAGTGTATGGATGGCACTGAGATGCACCTAGGATTCTTGGCTTTGGGAAAAATCTTCTGAAGCCCCTGTAAATTTCCATTTAAGTGAACTTCACTGTTTAAATAGTGATAGCATTAGCAAGCTGTGGTACCCTGGATCCAGCAGGGGCACTCGTGGATATGCAGTGTGAGAGCACAGAGTGCTGCTCCCCTGGCATCACTCTAGCAGCAGGTTATTGGGAGCTGAAAGAGCTTTCTGATCCAGACATGGCTTCTTTATATCAATAACCCATAAATAGATTTAATGCACTGGTTTTTAAAATTGTTTCGAGAGTAGCACACATTTTTAATTACTATGAATTAGCCACACAGGGTGGTTTGGTGATCAAAGATCCCTGTTTGGAGAGACAAAAAAATGGAATATATTGAAATGTTTGCATAACCATAGAGATGTGAGCCTCTCTCAAAGGGGGCTGACACTGGGGAGGAACAGCCTGGAGCAGATCTTGCCTTAGTAACGTGTTCTTGTTTTAATTTTTTTTTTTTTTATAGTCACAACCTTCTCCCAATGAAATTCTAAAGCAGATGGTTGTTCCTTTTTCTTTTTTTCTTTGCAGGGTCTACTTATAGCTGTCTTGTTAGAACATGGATATTTAATATTTATGCAGTATGTACATGTGCACTGCTACCATTTGCTGTCTACATTATTTTAGTCTTCCATCTTGCTTAACAAACAGTGTCTGGACTCTTCAGTTTTACAGTGTGGTTAATAGAGGTCTTTCCATCAAAAAAGCACATAATGCTTCTGCTGCTTTTTCTTACTCCTGTGCCCCTTAAATGTCATCAAGTTTACAAAACTGGGGATATATGAACAAGTGAGTTATTCAGTTTAAAAGAAAATAGCTTGAAGCCTCTATTGTATTTAACCCCTCTAACTAGGCTCAGAAGACGTTTGAGCTGATTTAATCCTCTGAGACAGAGTTTTGACAGAAGTGTGAAAATTCCACATTGCTGTATTTCTTCACAGCTGAAGCAGCTTCTTTTCCTCAAGTAAAGAGAATTTTGTTGCAGCAGCAGATCATTATTAGTGTAGGTTCTGTGGTACAAAACCTGTGTTTGCTCTCTGTATCTTTCAGATGCAAAATAAAGGATAATTTTGTCTCAGCCAACTTTATCTGTTGACTGACATGAATTAAATGTATATTGCTGAAGAGTATGGGAGGGAGAAGCCAATCCAGAAAAACCCAAATAAACCAAAACCTCCTACTCTTTCCTGGAGGTTTATTAGATGAACACCATCAAGAGCTGTGTATGACTGCAAAAACCACAAGGATGATAAATGAGACACGTTGTTAGAAAGAAACCACTGATTATTACCATGCACAGTGGATAAACTGATTTAAAACCTGATCTGGTAGGGAACTTTGTTTTTGCTGTAATTTGATACAGCCTCATGGGTTGTTGCTGTAGCTTATGGATACCTCTGACCTTTTCCTTCTCTGCTTTTTAAATAATTATTAATGTAATATTTGTTTCTAAATGCAGGATAAATCTTATTGCAGTATCACAGTAACTTAGCTGAGTTCAGCAATAAAACATTCTGACTTCATGTAGCCTTAACTATTAATGGAAATTTTTAAAAAGTCATGTTTATCTATTCAGAGAAAAAGAAACCATAGCATTTAAATCTTGATTGCATCTATTTTTGTGTTTATTAAGCACTTACTTAAGCTACATTTTTTTAATGTCAGTTTGTACAAATGGTGTTGGTAGATGATGACTGTCAGTAGTTCAGTCACAGGGTGTGACTTTGTCCTCCTGGAGTACCAGGGAACTGCTAAACATCATTTTTCCTTTCTTCTCTGGGGACCAGACACTCATTCACCTGCTGTTCTGGCCAGCAGGTCAGGTGTATCTGATATATGAGGATGGATATTAAAAGTGGGTTTGGTTCACTTGGGTCTGGTTTTTATTTTATGTATTTATGTATTACGGTTTGCACGGGTATGGTTTTTATTTTATGTAGATCCCATAATGATAATATTGTTGACCAAGAATATTCACCAAATAGAGAGTGTTTTAGGGCATGTTTTGAAGCAAGCTAATCACTTTTCAAAACATATTATAAAAGTTCTGATGTATTTTTGTTCTGCATGCTTGACTCAACATTTGTTTTCTCTTTTCAGGCAGCTATAAATGGTGTTATACCACAAGAAAATGGCATTCTACAAAGGTAAGCACAGAGGACTGGAGTAGTACATGCTGAGAATGATGCTGGGTAACAGTTACTTTTTTTTTTTCCTTCCTGAATCCTAAGAAGATGACATAATTCTCCTTTTAAAGCTGTTTCTGGAGCCACAAATTCTATTCCTGGCAAAGCTGATTTAACATTCAGTTTTTCCCATACTGATAGAGGACTAGCTCAAACATCTGTTCAAAATAGTTAACTTTTATTTTATTTTCACTGGTGGTTGGGTCATTCTTTGCAGGGCTGTCTCTTTACAAAGACTGTGTGTTGGTATGTTTCTGGCTAAGTATTTCTTTTTCCTTATGCATTTTATAAAGGTATTGATATTCCATGCTTCCCTATTTCTGGCCAAAACCATTTGTACTTAGTTTTTTTTTGTTTTTTTAAATTGAATTACAGGCAGCAGAAACTGTGATAGATTAAAGTAAGGTTGTTCCCTTCTAAAAGTAGTTTTACTGATTTTCTTTCAGCTCCTGAATTAAATTTTGGCTTGCATTCTGATGCTTGGATATCTTGAACTCACTGAAATTTGATCTTTTAAGTGCTGATGAGGCAATTGAAAACACCAGATCAGGAATTAAGCTACCTGAGAGAGACAGTAAAACAGCATTTAAAAATTTGTTCAGAAAAAATACTTAATGTACTATTTAAAAATTTTCAATGAAATGAAATATGATACATAATATAGGTAAAGTGGTGTTTGACTTCCCTGTCAATACTTCCTAATTCAACAGAGTCAGGTTTTGATTGAGGATAAAAGTATTTTCCCAGTAAAGTTACTAAATATATATTTACTGTAAGGCCTGTTTAGTCCATGTGAGATCAAGTCTTGGTTGTGGAGAACTCTTTCTGCATATAAATTGTGACCTCAAGGCATTTCTATCCAAAATCCCAGAATGTTTGTTTGGGTAAAAGAAGCTGGAGAATAGTTAGAGTAGTTAATGCCTGTCTTCAATCACAAGGTGGTCCAGTGCCCACCTACATTTTCTTTCACAGTAATTTATTAATTTTTAGAAATTATTAGATAGCCAAATGTGTTTCAAATGGGTATTTTTGTTACTTTGTTTTTGTCTTGTTTTGTATTCTTCCAGTGGAAGTGGTTTAAAGGGAGGATCAGAAGATTTAGAAACCTGCTTTCCAGTGGTTTTCAGATAAGGCTTATTTTACTGATGTGGGGCCTTTTATGTTCTATTAGAGGTTGCTAGTCAGATATGTAGGATGCCTTTTGTGGTGGAATCAAATAGAATTAATGCAACTGGACTTGAAGCAAGTTAATTTATTGAAGAGAAAAAAGTACACTTTGTTGTATAATTCAGTTGCTTGTTTTGTAATCCAGTCCTGAGAACTGGGATATTCATTGCTTCTTGGGTCTACTAACAGAATTGTTACATACTTGTACTTAATTCTTATTTGTCCATCAGGTTGAAGAAAATAACATATCACTTAGTGTTTATACTTTTTTAAATACTGAAAATTAGACTGTTTCCTGTGCTCCTTAGAGCTCTGACGTGGGCCTTTGACTTTTGAGCCATAGGTCTGAGAGTGTGGGTCTTTGTAGCTGGGCATTCATCCTTCTGAGCATGCTGATGTGAGAAGTGAAGGAGCCCCTTGTTTTACAAGCATAACATGTTTTTCTGTTTCAAATGTGAAAGGCACAATGATGGGATTTGCAATAGCTGAGTACTGTTGCACTTCTGTGACATGCATGCCATCCACATTTGCACTTTCTAAAGTTCAGACCTCCTCTAGATGACAGATTTGACTTGCTCTATGAAGCATTTCCACTGAGAACCTCATGGTATCTAGAGAACAGAAGGAATTTTTCAAATAAATTCAGATAAAGAATAGAAATGAGACAAGTTTTTTGCAGCATTTCTGAAATCCACCATGAGATTCTGTAACTGCCCAGCATCTTCCTGGTAAGAGCATCTAAAAGGCAACACCCCAGGCTTACCTGATGAAGTTTCTTGCCTTCCAAATTTGATTTCTGTACATCATAGGGTTTTTTTTTTTTTGTTTTTTTTTTTTTTTTTGTTTTTTTTTTTTGTTTTTTTTTTGCCTGGAGTGATATTCCTGAAATGTCATGTTTTGTTACACTTGTTTCCTATCCCAGTTATGTGGAGAGGCTCACTGGGGAAGATGAAGTGCTTCTGGGTAGTGAGGATATTCCAGTTTATTCTGACCTGTAATGCTGTGGGTATCCTTGAGTCAGGTATGGAGACATCCTTATATGAACCTCCAGGAGCATTGCAGGATTTTGAACTTCAAGGCAAGCTAGAATTCACATTGCATTGCTGTTGTACTTCTAGATGTTTTCTTTCTAAACACATGCTTCATTATCTTAATTTATTTACCTTAAATGTGTATCTATTTTCATATCTGACTTGTTTCTCACTAGTTTGGTGTGAGAAAATACCTATTTGGGTGCAGAATTTTGAGCTGTATTTCTTATTCTCATTTCCACTGGGTACTAGCCCAATGATGTAGAAAGCTGGTCGTTGCCATGGTGCCAATTTTTATATGGCCACAACACTCCTGGAACAGGAAACAATCCCTCTCCTCAAGATAATTCTGGTATTAATTACATAGTGGATTTAAAATGTTTGTTTGTCAGCAATGCTGATCTCCTATAGTGCTCCTGAGCCCTGAAAGGTTAAAATTGCTAATACAGAATTTATTTTTAATAAACATTTTTCTCAGATCCAACAGCAATAATTCAAGACGTGTGTGCTGGACTGTAGTAAGTGAATAATACTGTCATTTTGCTTCCCTAACTTCTGGCTAGACATGCCAAGCTGTTGACATAATTTTATTTTCCTGTCTTTCAGTGAGTACGGTGTAGAGACCCTGCATGGACCAGCCTATGGCCCCAGCAGTCACTCTGCTGCAGCTTCCTCAGCTCCTTCCTCCTCCTCAGCATTTCGCCATGTAGTGCCATCTAGACAAATAGTGGAAAGACAACCTCGAATGCTGGACTTCAGGGTTGAGTACAGAGACAGAAATGTGGATGTAGTACTTGAAGACAGCTCTACAGTTGGTAAGGATTTGTAAAAATGAAATTAAAGCTGCTGTCGTGAAACTGTTAAAAAGACAAAAGATTCAACCCCAAAAATCCAAGTCCTAAAGCAAAGCAGAACAAAACCTCTCAAAGAGAAAAAAAATCATCCAGCCAAAAATGCATCCTCCACAGCTACTAACCATTTTCAAATCTCTTTGCAGCTTTAAAAAAAGCAAAATTTCACTAATCCATAGTAAAGGTTAGTGGTCTATCAAATATTTATTTTGAAATCTAGCTTTCTTATGAAGTTGCTTCAGAAACAAAATGGAGATTAATGATTAAGTTGAGGCATGAAAATGTAATTTGGGATAGGATTAGTGTAGATGAAAGCTATTAATAAGTGGATGATCTTGGCATTTCCTCTTTGAATCTGTATGGCATCTCGTTCTGCACAGGATTAGTGACAAGATTAGAGGAATTCTTCCTGGTGTGAGGAACATCATTGCATTCTTTTTAGTTCAATTTTTATTTGACTCTTTCATTCAAATTAAGATCAATTCTATCAGTTTTATTTTCTTTCCCTAAAAATGATGCATTTTGAAGCAGTATTTTAGAAGTATGCTAGTGTTTCAGAGCATGTTAATTTTTACATCCCCCAAATTGGGAATTAATTTACTTCTGCTAAGGAAGAAAAGTGTTTTCACTTTTTTGTTTTTAGTGAAGAGCTTATACAGATCCAAATAAGGAGCTACGTGAAGGAATAGTTGATGAAAGCAATTTTCCGTGCTGCAGCCTTTTGTCTGGGATGAAATTTGGAAACTTTTGATCCTCATTTGTCCCTTCACAATGGATTTGGTGTTGGGTGGCGCCACCTAGCGGTGATCGCTTTGAATTACCGATGGGTGTTCTCTGTTTTCCTTTGTGCTCAATTACACCCATGGAAATTGGGCATCAAAATCTCATCAGATCGGAATTTTTCAGCTGTACTGCTTTGCTTTTTCTTTTCTTATTGGCTTCTTAATAGTTAGCTTTTACCTGAAAGCTGTAGGGCAGAAGGCAGTTTGTGTAAACTTCTGTATTTTGGGATATAAAGATGGAGGGCAGCCTTGTTTAAAGTCCTGGGAGAAGTGAGCAAGGCAAATTCTAGAACTTCAGCTGTGAACTTGAGGAAAGAACATTTTTGGCTTTTTTGGGGATCTGCTCACCCATGAGAAGCTGCCCAGGAGGGCACAGGGGCCCAGGAGAGCTGGTTGATCTTCAAGGAAACCTCTTCAAACCACAGGAGCAGTTCCTTCCAACGTGCAAGAGGAGCAAGCATGGCAGAAGGCCAGCACAGAAGAAAAAAGCATTTCTAGCTGAGATAAATTCAAAAACAAAGTAGCCAGAGCTGGAAAGTAATGATGGGCTGCCCAGCAGGAGCACAGAGATGTGCAGGTTTGGAGTTAGGAAGAACAAAGCTCAGCTGAAGGTGAAACCACTGAGGGGTTAGAAGGGTTTCTGTAAGTACATCAGCATGAGAGGAAAGGCTAAGGCAAATGTGAAGCTGTGTTCAGTGGTGATTGCTGAGCTTGGTCTTGGTGGGAAGTTTATGGAGTAAATCTGGAAGCACTTTTTGGGCATGGGAGAGAAAAGAAGGGGATTTGGAACACCCAGCATGGATTTACTAAAGGCAAATTGTACCTCATCAGTCAGCATTATTTGCCTTTTACAATTTGATGACTGGCTCAGTTGACAAGGGGAGAGAATGTCACTGTGGCTTTAGTAAGGCCTTTGATGTACTCTGCTGTTGTATTTTTCCAGTCATAATGTTAAAATAAAAAAGTGATCAAAATAAATGTTAATCTGCTCAGAGAAGGTGCTGATATTCTGAGGGCAGAGCTGCTGTTTATTTGGCCCTGGGCAGCCTGGAAAAATGGGCTGACAGGAGCCTCCTGAAGTTCCAAGAAAATAAAGTTGAAGTCCTGTATCTGGCATAGGATAACTCCATGTTATCCCCACCTGATACCTGGTTGAAGGCTGATGGGCTAGAAAACAATTTAATAAAAGCTCAGCAATGAGCTCTTGCAGTGAAGAAGACCTGCCATGTCCCAGGCTTTGTTGGCAGGAGTGTAGCAGGTGGATCCCAGGAAATCATAATTTCCCTCTATCCAGCACTTGCCAGACTGCATCTGGAGCACTGTGTGGGGTTTTGAGGTGCTCACTAGAAGAAAGATGATGACATCCTGCAGTAAGTCTGGTCAGGGCTCTGACCTCTGGGCTAACAGGAGAAGAGGCTCAGAGAAGGGGATTTGTCCAGCCTGGGGAGCAAAGGGAAGGGCACAGAGCTGACCTCTGTCTGCAGCTGCCTGCATGGAAAGATGGGGTCAGGCTTGTCTTGGAGGTGCATGAGAATGGGAGGCAAAAGACACATCAAAAATTCACATTTAAATAAAAGTATTTTTTTTAAAATTGTGAGGGTGGTGAAGTGCTGAAACTGGTTTGCCAGAAAAGTTGTAAAATTTCCATCCTCACATGTTCAAGAGCCAGTTGGACAAGTCATTGTCTAAAGTGGTTTAATTAGACCTCTGAATTAGGTTTGGGTCACATGAACTCCAGAGACACCTTCCAGCCTGAGTTACTCTGTGACTGTAATAACTACAGGGGCAGAAGAGCATCAGCCTGTACAAAACATTGGAAAAGCTGTCAGAGCAGTCAGTTGTATGAACATTCCAGCTCCTTAGGTCTGGACTAATGCTTATGAAATTTGATATCAGAAATGTGCACCCTCTTTAAGTCGGGTGCTCCAGATAGCACCCAGCTGTGTGTCTAATAAATATGGAATATAGAATTACCAATATATCTGTCCAAATCGTCAAATCTTTGTGTGATTCTCCAATCATTCATGCTTTGTAATTATTTTTTTAAGCTTCATTTGTCCTTTACTGTTTGAAGAGTATGTTGCAAGACTGAAAATCCTTCTCTTAGTAAATTTTTCTTTGCTCTTGTTTTTTAAAGTACAACTCACTGCTGTTTGAAATAAAGCAGCAAATGTGTATATTTTATATATTTCCTTTGTTTTTTCTCTCTAGGAGATATCAAACATATTCTAGAAAATGAACTTCAGATTCCTGCATCTAAAATGCTGTTAAAAGGGTGGAAGACTGGAGATGTAGATGATAGTGTAAGTTTTCAACTGTGTTTTCAGTTAACTGAACTCAGTTTCAAACTGAGCATCTGTGGGTGGGGATTACAATGCAAGAATTGTTAGTTTCAAACAGTGTCAGATGTCTTGGGTGGCACACAAAGAACTCTTAATCTAAAACATTGCAAAATAAAATCAGGACAAATCAGTTTGTGTTTGGTTTGTATAGAATGTGGCCCACCTACAAAAATGATGTTTTGAAGTAACAAGAATTGTATCTTGAACCAAAATATTTGCTGATATACCTTTGGTCAAAAAAAAAAAAAAAAAGAAAAAGAGTCAGAATTGGTGAATGTTTTATATTTATATTGATTTTTCTCCCCTCAGACTGTTTTAAAAAGTCTACACTTGCCAAAAAATAATAGTCTTTATGTTCTAACACCTGACCTGCCTCCTCCTTCTTCGAGTCATTCTGGGTAAGTCTTTTGGCCATAAATTCTATTTGTATGGGTTTGGTTTTTTGTTTTTGTTGTTTTGTGGGGTTTTTTTGTGTTTTTTATAAAGCCATGTGTATATTTGTAGGAATCTGAAGACAGTAAATACTAAGTGTTTTCACTGCACTAGTGACTGTTGGGATGAAAAGAAGCTTGTTGGGGTTTTTAAAACTTTGGTGGGGTACATGAACCTCTTAGGTAATACACACACAGAATTTTACATCTGAATTTTACAGATGGGATGACTTTCATTTAACAGAAATCCCTGTGGAAATGAGTGCTGGCCTTGCATAAGTTGCTGCTTTATGTTGGTCCATTTAATGTATCTCATAAATCTGTATAAATCATTCCTATCTGTTGAGAATTTTCTTTATGAAATGTTTGTTACATTATTTTATCTTGTACTTTTAAAAGATATGTAGATGAGCTGAATAATTAATATGAAAGATATATTAAATAGATATAATATTTAGATAATATAAAATATAAAATATAAAATAATGAATATAAATTAATTATTCATTAATAATTAATTAGAATTTATTTCCTTGCATTGAGAAGGGTATTGGGAATTGAGAAGGATGTATTTTATTACTGATTTGAACACTCAAGAAGTAAGCAGTGGGTTTTCATATGTCACAGAATCACAGAATCGTCAAAGCTGGAAGAGACCTTCAAGATTATCTAGTACAACCCACAATAGTCACCTCTGAAAGATATCCCAGGTGCCACATCCAGATATCTCTTGAATACTTCCTGACTCTACCACATCCCTGGGCAACTTTATCCTGTGCTTAGCCACTCTTTCAGGGAAAGGTGTTCTTCTAATACCTAATCTGAACTTGCTGTGGTGCAATTTAAGGCCATTTCCTCCCATCTTTCCACCTCCGACATGGCAGTGTAGACGGACTCATTTTTTGAGGAGTTTGGAGAGTGAGAATGTCCCCCCTGAGCTTCAGGGTTTCTCCAGGAACACCCCAGGTTCCCTCAGTCACCTCAGGACTTTCCTCCCCAGCTCCATTCCCATTTCTGACCCTGCTCCAGCCCCTCCGTGTGCTTCCAGAGCTGAGGGGCCCAGAGCTGGGCACAGCCCCGAGGTGTGGCCTCAGCAGCACAGGGGACAGTGCCGGTCCTGGTCCTGCACTGTTCCTGCTGCAATCCAGGTGCCCCTGGCCCTCCTGCTGAAATAAAATCCAGGTGCCACTGGCCCTCCTGCTAAAATCCAGGTGCCCCTGGCCCTCCTGCTGAAATCCAGGTGCCACTGGCCCTCCTGCTAAAATAAAATCCAGGTGCCCCTGGCCCTCCTGCTGAAATCCAGGTGCCCCTGGCCCTCCTGCTGCAGTCCAGGTGCCCCTGGCCCTCCTGCTGCAGTCCAGGTGCCCCTGGCCCTCCTGCTAAAATCCAGGTGCCCCTGGCCCTCCTGCTAAAATAAAATCCAGGTGCCACTGGCCTTCCTGCTAAAATCCAGGTGCCCCTGGCCCTCCTGCTAAAATCCAGGTGCCACTGGCCCTCCTGCTAAAATAAAATCCAGGTGCCCCTGGCCCTCCTGCTAAAATCCAGGTGCCACTGGCCCTCCTGCTAAAATAAAATCCAGGTGCCCCTGGCCCTCCTGCTGCAATCCAGGTGCCACTGGCCCTCCTGCTAAAATCCAGGTGCCCCTGGCCCTCCTGCTGAAATAAAATCCAGGTGCCCTCCTGCTGAAATAAAATCCAGGTGCCACTGTCCCTCCTGGCCACCTGGGCACACCTGGCTCGTGTTCAGCCCCTGGCCAGCAGCAACCCCAGGTCTCTTTCTGCTGTCAGGGAATATTGCGAAGGTTTGAAAATGAAATTATGTTATATGGAAAATTCTGTTTGAAAGTAATTAGCAATTTTCTTCCGTGCGCTTCCCTTTCCCGAAGGCGGCCCTGTTTGTGGTTTCCCAGGAAAAATGGGAATTTTCCTCGGTAGCCGCTAGAGGGTGCGCGGGAATTGAGCCTGCCGAGGGAGATGCTCCGGAGCTGCGAGCTCAGGGATGCCTTTGGAATGGGGAAAAATGCACGGATTTCAGCTGGTCCGGAGAGGGAGTTGGCTTTCTGCCCTTGTAGGTGATAGGAGAATATTCTGCTGGTGAGGGGAATTCTTGGAGAGTCAATTGAAATTTGTAGCTGCCTTCCCAAGGACTGAAAGTACTTTGTATATTACTAAAAGGTACTTGTGCACATTAACGTGTAGTCTGTGGAAGAATTAAGAATGCTGATATGAATTGTAAAAATAATAATTATAAGAAAAGGAGCATTAAGAGAGGGAAGAATGGCACTGAAACAGAAGGTGGTGTACATGAACTGTATGTGCAAACTGTATTTGTGTGTGAGGACAATAAGCCATTGTACCTTAGCAGCTTTTGAAGAACAGTGAAAAGACACCATAGCTGCTAATTTTTTTCATTTCCAATTTCAAAATTTCCTACCCAGGTATTGCTGTATATTGTAGTTTGAATGTTATAATTCTGGAGAGAAAACTGGAGTCTGAAGAGAGTTGTTTATTGCAACTGCAGTAAAGTATATAACAACAAACTGTTTAAAAACAGTTCTCAGCCTTTTTTATTGGATTAATGGTTTTAAAGAACTTCACTTGACAGTAAAATCAAAGTAGTTGTTACCTTTTATAGTTTATATTTGTTTCATAGTGGAGATTAGTTCTGGATATTTTTAAGATAAAAGTTGGTAGCTTTGGGACAGCAAATGGTGCCTAATTAGTGGCTATTTAAACACGGATAATTTGAAGGCTAGATCATCTTCCTGAAGTCATAAATTCTAGATGAAAGGGGAGGCTTGCCTCCAATTAAAGCATCAATGCAGATCAAAACACATCTAATTGAAGCAATGTACCAAACCCAGTTACACTGTTTACTGCCTACTGTTAGGTCAGTTATTATTCAGATTAGTTTGTTACCCACAATTTTTAAAAGCGTCACACTCACATCTATTATTAATGGATGTTGAGGAACTTTGCCTCTTGCTCTGGGAGTTCATCTGTTGTTTTCTTCAAATGCCTTCTGTTTTGAACTAGAGATAAATAGTTGTGATTTGAATATCTCCAGAAAGTGATATTTGAAAAGCCTGAGATTCCAGTATTATTCCAGTGATATTTTATCTATATGCCCTTCTTAAAAGGAACAGTCTGGCCTCAGCTGTGTAAGATCCAGTTTTTGTCTGTTCTTTATAGTGAGGCAGAACAGTGTCTGAAACATCCTATTCCAACATGAAGGCATTGAAGTTTATTGTGACAGACTGAATGGGCTTAACCCAGAACTGACTGAAAACCAGCATCTAAATGTAATGGCAAAGTGATCCTGCCTTTTAAACAAACAAAAATCTCCTGAGGTATCTTTGTTCATCAGTGGCCTACCTAAAGCTTTTATAGGTAATAGAAACCCAGTGAATTACTACTGCATGCTAGTAAATTGAGGTGGAAAGATTAAATTTAAATGTCAAATACCACCTGTATTATTCCACCCTGCTACCACAATTTCAGCTGGCAAAGCCATACTTATCCATGCACAATATCCAGAACAATAACCATGTATTCTGTGAGCTGTGGACATAATGAAATCTGATTTCTAGTGAATTCCTGCCTCATCCCAGCAGCTGCAGTAAATCAGCCTTCTCCTTCCATGCTTCCCATCATCTCACCTACCTCTGATGCTGCCTCCAGTTGTGTATTTTGTAGCCCTGGTGTAATATTTTTCCCCTTGCACAGAGTATCAGCCTGCCCTGCATCTGTTCTCCAGCTCACAGTCAGGTAGTATCAAAGGAAAGGAGAATTCATGTCCTGTGGGTAGTTCTGAGATTACTGCCAGGGGTCACCTGGATGAGTATAAAATACTGCACTTTTAATGCAGCCTTTTATTGAGCTGGGTGATAATTTGGGTCCCCTTCCTCCTCCTGGCTGTTGATTTACACCTGGTATTTGAGACCTTTCTAACACTATGAGACCTCCTTAAAACCAGTGACTATGTTCAAAAGTTACCAGGTGGGAGCAGAAGTTACCAGGTGGGTGGAGAAGAACATAATTTCCCTTGGAAAGCAATCCTGACAGGAAGGACGACAACGAATGTCCATCATTCAGCATCCATGGGGTAGATCCCTTGCACCAGCTTTGTCAGATTAGATTAATCCCTTCCTCAGCAATTCCTTCCCTTTGTTGCCTTGGATGCTTCCTGAAGGCTGACAATTCTCTGTTGGGGAAATGGCTTTAGGAGGATGCAAGAGGGAAGCATGAAAAGTGTGAGCTTGGGAGTCTGGCCATGGAGCTGGATCATCCAGATCATCTCTCCTTTCTATCCTGTGTGTTCTGGGAGATATTTTTTATCATTTTTTGTTGCTGTTGTCATTATAATGGATCTAATGTATATTATACTTTTTTTGCTAAATAGCTGAAAATCAAAGATACTTTATTATACTTGATGAATCACTGGAAGGTTGAAAAGCTTAAAAACCCCAGGTGCATACCATGGATATTATAAGGAACAATGCAATTTTGTTAAGTGATTGTAACTTGTTTAACAAGTGTAATCATCTGTGTGGAAAAGAAAAAACCCACAGATGCCTTTTTTCAAGCAATAGGTCCATATATTGCTGAATGCCTCTGCTTTGGATGATTGCAGAGCAGTGGTGCTGATGTGGTGTCTTGCTGTACGTTATCAACTGTAGCAGAGTGTTAATTAAGAACGATGTAACCTGCAACTCCAATTATTAGTCCTGTCTGTTTAGCTGGACAGGAGCAGTGCCTTGCTTTAGTTACTTTGAAAGCTTCCATAAGAATGGTAAGATTAATGTTTTATTTTCCCATCTGTTCATGAGACAGTTTAAAAATCCTGAAGTTTAAAATGCAATAGAATGTAAACAAAAGGGCTTCTGCTCATTTACATGTTAGCCAGATTTGCTAACTGATTGCTGTTTGAACCTAATCTACCACCTCCTGCTGCATTAGCTACAACAAACATTACATTTACATACTGATTTCTTATTTTGTTTTAATGTAAATAATCTGTAATTACAGTAAATTTGGACTTCTGTTGACATGAGCTTATATAAATCTGTAAGTTTAAAATGGAAATGTTAATTACCTTGTGTCATACCTGTTTATATAAAAATCAGAGGTTTTGGGGAAATCTCTGTGTGGCTGAGAAAGATATTGCCTAGTGGAAAATACTGAGTGTATTTCATGAAACTGGAATGGAAAAGAGCATTTACATGTCATTGATTAAGGATTTACTTATGGTGTCAAATTCTAAAATATTACTGAAATTTCAAAGAAAAATGCTGTCAAAAAGCAAAGTATCATATAAAAAATCAGAGCATTAATGTCATCACTTAACTGCAGATAGAATCAATCTGTTTTTTATATCCAAGTCTCTTGCTAGAACTGGTCAGAGCAATGACTGTGCTCTGATCTATTTTCTTTTGTGTGTTCTTGGACTTCTTTTTTGGGTTTAGGCGGGGTACCTCAATTGGAGGATTGGTGCCCAGAAATACAGATTCCCTTGCTTCTTGTGCTGCAGAATCATTCAGCTGGGGTAAAAAGGTTATCATGGTGTATATCACCTATCAGCAAATGCTTTTCAAAGCTCAGGTTTACAGTAGGGGAAAAAATGTTCTGGTAGTAGTGGCCTACTTTAGTCCTCTTTCCAGAATTTAGTTTTCTTTTCCCTCTAATTAATTCTCAGATTAATTGTATTCTCTTAGCACTGGTGGCAACAAAGAAAAAGAAGGAAAAAAAATCTGTCTTGTCTTTAATGGGACCTACAGTTTGACCCTGATTTTTTTCCCCTTTTAATATAGCTGTTTTATTTGGAAAATTGTAGTGAACTATAACATTTGTAGGAAAATCCAACTGCTGCAGATAATGAGGCAAAAGTTTTAGTGGTGTGTCTTGTATTCAGTCTTCTCAATATGCTTATGTGGACCTAAAGAGAAATAGAAATAAACTTCATCTTACTGCCAGTGAGGAGTTTCCCATAAAAATACTTTCATCTTGTAAAATTCATCATTACCTTAATGGCTGAAATACAATTTTTGGGCAAGATGTATTTTGGTCCAAGTAACTTGGGGTAATCTGCATCCCCCTTTGCTGGAGGAAATGGTTGTGGGAGGGACAGAGATCTCTGGCTGAGTGTTCACATCAGCCCCATCCCACACAGAGGGTGGGCAGTGCTGGCATCAGTGACCCATCAGGTGTGCCAGCAATTGTGCCATCAATTCCTCCTCCCTCTTTCCCGTGGACACTGTCCAAGCTTTACAGCTGTCAGGCCATGTGGGATTTTGATGTAGGAGCTCCAAGAACTGGAGCAGTTGAGCAGAGCATTTCTGTGTAAGCAGAAGTAATGTTCCTCAGTTTGTTATTTTTCTGAAGAAAAGGTGAGCAATTAACCAAGCACTGCATTTGCTAACACTTTCAAACCTAGTTTCTCCTCAATTTTTTCAGTTTTATTTTTTTTTTAGCCAGCTTAATTTTCAGCCTCCTTTTCACTCTGTTTGTCAATGAATATGTGCTGAGAATTTGCTTGTTAACAACATTCAGCTTGTGTTGCTTAGAAATCCCAAAAGTAGAGGTGTCAAAATGGTTAGTTGAAAAATTAAAGCTTTTAATTTTTAGGCGCTTCATTTAAATTTGTTTGAAGATTATTTTTTCCTTTCCAAAATACTTCCTGCTCTCACAAGTGGAAAACTTTTCCTATGAGTGGGTGATTTTTATTAGCAAGCTGTATTTTGAGTTGTACTGAAGTGTGGGGATCATGCATAACTGGAGAGACTGAGGGTTTGATCAGACTGGCCTGTTTATTCTATGTTTACATCAATTACAGAATGAAAACATGAGTCATATTATCAGTTAGCATCTACAGATTTTCAGATAGAGTCAAAATTAGCTATAACAGAACCTTGTGTGAGTCTGTATGGAGTCCAGAGCCATTCACATATGCAGTAATTAATGTTTTCAGAGCAATTAAATATGTCCTTTGCCTCTAGTATTTGCTGAAAACAAATAAAAAAATCAGAATCTGAAAAAGCACAGCAGGATATTTTAGTTGCTACTGAACATTTGCCAATAGAAAATATGGTTATGGGGATGCAAAACTTAATAACAATCAAATTGGAATTATCTTTGAAAATAGGCATACAACTTTTCAGGACTCCTCTTTTTATTTTTTCCCCTCTTTTGAGGGATTGTTAGATATTTAAAGAATTGTTAGCCCTTTTGTTGAAAATCTTGTGAAAGTACAGAAAACTACATGTTCAGCATCAATGACTCCAGTTACATTTGTAATGTCTCTCATGCACATGATCATACTTAGCACTGGCAATGAGTTGTATTTATTTTCCATATTGGAAAACCATTAAAGACACGAAATAGCACTTCATTATTTGGTTTTGTAGAATGTGATTATTGAGATGTGACTGGAGCCAAATTAGGTTTCCCAGTGAAGATATTTTTGTAAGCTAAATATCCCTGAGATGTTCAAGTAAATTGTGTATCTCTTGCTAAAGCATCCAGTGAGTATTGTATGAGTTCCTTCCCATCTGAGCAGCAAACCAGCAGATCAGTAATTCCAGAAGGAGATAAAACTAACAAATCAGGTCTCAAATGATGGAGGAGTCTTTCTTGTCCTCTTGTATCATAAGATACAGCTGTGCTGGTCTGCATTCAGGATTTGTCCTTTAGTGCTAAGAGGAATGGCTTGTTGAAGTGTCATGGAATAGTGAAGATGTGAAGGAAAAAAACACAGTCTGTCATTCTTTTAAGTGTATGTGATAAGAAAAAAATAATTGAATAGGCACAATTAAATTTCATATGCCACTGAACGAGTCAGGTCTGCATGAATGTTGTTTAGAAACCCAAGGCATGGTGCAGTGTTGCTGCAGTTTTGTAGCGTGTGTAAGATTGCACACAGCCATAATTGCCATGTCTGTAACAGGAGTCCTGCCTTCTGCTTTGAAAAGTAGATACATAGCTGCATAATTTTGTACCTAATTAAGCAATCAAGATGCCTTTTTAATATCCAGAAGTTTTACTACCAGGAAATTCAGGAAAAAACCCCAAGTGTATTACAACATGAAGATATGGTTGCCCCGTTTAAACCGTATCTTAAGATTTTTTTAAATTTAATTTTTATTTCTGTTTTTATTTTTATTAAAACTCTCTGTGAATGTACATTTAAAACAATGTGAGCAGAACTAAATTTTCTAAATGTGCAATACCTACATGAGAAATTTTGCTGTGGTTACTTTTCCAGTTCTAATTAGCTGGGTTTATGTGCTTTAAATGAATCTAAGCAGAAGAATTTCCATTTGGTTTCTGCTTCAGGTAACCCTTGAGAAGCAAGAGCATGCTTTGCCTTGTTCTATTTACCATCAGTTCTTAATGTGCATCATAGCTTGATATTTGGTCTGGCCATCAATGTGCTGACAAGCCCATTATTAATGGCATTAGGAGTGCTAAATACACCCGATGTTTGTGAAGATAATGGGACTCTCTCCATTTTGAAAATACTTAACATTAGATGAGCTTTAAAGGCTGCAGTCACCTTATTAAGGAAGAGGTTCAGGAATGGCCTTTGGTCATTCTCAGCATGCTTCCTTGCATTTAAGAGTGAAAAGAGAGATGATAATGTTGTGCCTGGACTTGTCCGTGCAGAGTTTAGGGTACCCTGGGGTTTCTGCATCTAACTGTAAAACAAGCTATAACATGCTTATCCCTGATTTTCCTGTTTTTCTTTCAACCATTTCAGGGCCCTGCAGGAGTCATTAAATCAAAACTTCATGCTGATTGTCACCCATCGAGAAGTCCAGCGGGAGTACAACCTCAACTTCTCAGGAAGCAGTACCATTCAGGAGGTGAGTGCTGCTTCACAGCTGAAGAATAAATGTAGCTCATTATAGCTAATGCCAGCTCTCTTAAAGGGGGTTTGCATAGTCCTGATGGATATTCCTGTGTTTTATTAGTCTTTTTTATTTTCATCAACTGGATCATCAAGATTTGATTAAAGAATTCAGTTATAAAAGGTGTTCTATTAAATTATACAGAAAAGGATGTTTCTTTTTGTATTGTAGTAGCAAAATACACAAACAGTTGTATATACACAAACAGTTTATTGAGTTATTCAAATTTTATTTTACTTGAAACCCCTTGAAGCTCTCTCTGTGTTCCTTTCTTTTAACCAACTCCATCTCTATTTTGTGGGCAAATTTTATTTTACTTGAAACTCCTTGAAGCTCTCTCTATCTTCCTTTCTTTTAACCAGCTCCATCTCCATTTTGTGGGCACCTCAGCCCCTGTGCTGGTTGCTGTTGGGGTGCTGTAATTGTTACTGGCCTGGTAGCCAAATGGTTTTGTGTGCAATGGACGTTGCTGCCGTTCTGTGGAACGGCCAGCAAGGGGTGATATTGGAGAGAACTTCAGCAGAATTAAGTCCTAAAGGAACAAATATCTCTGATGTGACTCTGGACTCTCTGAATTCACAATAAGCAGTCCCTTGCATATTTTTAAAACTCCTTTCCAAGCCCAAAGGTTGTTGTCTAGTGCTCCATGGTGTATCTAATGCCAGATGTTGTGGATGTTATTTTCCATATAACCCACTGCTTTCTGGAAACTTGACAAACAACCTAGAAATGTGAATCTTCAGAATTCACATTAAAAAATATTAAGATTAAATGTTTGCTTTTCAAATTAAATGTATGTTTGCTATTATTGGTCTGTGACTTCTCTCAGTCTTTTAGGGTTGAACAGATTTTATTGAAGTTTTTTGTGTTGCATGCTGACATGGTAGACAGAATTAATTTAAGTTCTGTAATATTAACTATGGGAGTGATATCTCATACAGCAATGAAAAAAGATCACTGTTTTCATTGTGAATCCTGTTATTCTTAAGATTCTGATCTTTCCCTCATGTGAAAGCCTGTTTCTATTTCACATGTTTAGATCTACTATAGTAAGTTCTGTTTTGCTTTTCCTGGTAATACAAATACACATACTTGAACCAGTTTGACTTTTGAAGGGCTGAACTTTGACTCTCTATAAAGAATTTGAACATTAATGGAAATAAATCATCCAAATATGTGGTTTGAATTTCAAAATTGTGAGATTCTAAAAGAAAACACATACATATAGGTTGTCTGTTTGGTTTTTATCAATGCTGTATCATTTACTTTGCTGGTGGGTCTTACCTGGCTTAAAGGAGCCAGAAAGCAGTGCCAGGGGGATCCAAGCTGCCTTTACATGCACTGAAGTTTTCTTGTTTGTTGGTAATGGCAGGTTATGGTCATCAGGTTACCATATGAAATCAACATAATTTAAAAGTTAGTTATGATTTTTCCCTTAAACAACCAAAATGAAAACCCTATCACCACGTAACCAGCGTGAGCAGAAAGCCTTTCTTTGCCTTTCTTGTGTTGAGTGTCACACCCAATAGTGTGTATAAAGTTGTGAAGGGGCTAAAATGGAAGGAGCTCCCTGGCCCTTGTTGTGCAGCTGATGCTGAACAGGTGAAAGTGTCTGTCTGTGCAAAGGCTCCTGGAAATCCCTGGGGATTTCACTGAGGTAAAAGGGTTGCTGAACATTTGTCTAATTATAGAAAACAAGCACTGTTTTGAATGTTAACTCCCTAATGGCTTCTTAATTTAATATTTTTTTTTTCTTTTAGCATAGAGTAATCATTGTAACAAATCTAGGCAGTCCTTGTGGTTTGGAGGAATCGGTGGTATCATTCCTCATCTCCTTTGTCTCTGTCCTCTCCAGGGACTGTTAGATTTTTTTTTCCTCTTCACTCTCTTGTTCACACTTTAACAAATTAATAGTTTACTTTCCTCCTGGTGTATTTTTGTAACGGTGGAGAAGCTCAGTGATGCAGTTGCCAACCACAAGAGGGCAGGAAGGACTATTCAATTATTACCTAAAAATGCTGCTCAGTGTTTTCAAATTAGCTTCTGGTATATTAACAAAAAGGACTATAATGGCCAAGTTATTGTTTGATTTACAGATAATTGGCATATTGCAGGGAGGAGACTTAATTTCACCCTTTTAAATTAAACAGGGAGATTTAAAAAGACATAAAATATTCATTAATGTTCAGTGATTATAAAGCAGTGGCATATATTTATTCTACCTTTATTACTGTTTCGATGGGAAAATACAGCAAATATTTCAGAAATCGACTTGGCCATACTGACAAGTTGAAATGTTTAAGCAGTGTTAATGCAATCTACTCACACGCCATATCCTATGCAGAAAGATTCAAAATGACTACATCAATTATTAAAAGAAATATTTAAGATTCTAGAAATGTTCTACTTCTTGCCACAGTTGGGTGCAACTGTCTCTCAAGGGCTGCTGGTGCAGTCTGCTGTTGTTATTAGTACTGTGAATTTTAAGGAATAGATATTTTTTACCCAAGGGTCTCAAATACCCCCCAAACTCACACCAAAAACTCAACCCCACCACCCTTTCAGAAGGCAGAAATGTTTTGCAGTGCATTAAATGCAAAACCCAGTGAGCTCACAACTGTGCTTTCCTAAACTACTATTTCTGCAGTTCTCTGGTTTTTTTATTGTTTAGGATGCATGTTTAATAGTAAATGATATTTGGGTGAATTGTTTTCTCAAAGAAATTGTGTTTAATGGGGAAACCATGTGACAAAAAATTGTCTGAGAGAAGCCTGATGCCGTAGTGCTCAAGTCGGCTTCCAAAATTGATTGCATATTACTTTAACAGTTGGATTTTGGAGGGTACTTGAAAATGCCTTTGTTTTATTTTTTAACATTCTTTATCAAAATAGCTAACTCTTTACATATTAAGATCTTGTTTTCTCATCTTAAAAATATAAGTTAAATTGTTTTGTGATCATGAACTTACACAGAATCTTTGAAAATGGAATAAAAACATAAATAGAACTTCTCAAAAATTCTGTATATTCAATTTAATTTTTTTTTTAGTTGGGCAGGGGAGTAGTTAACTTGGAAAGTTAATAACATGATGGTCTAAATTGCAAGTTAATCTGTGTCACAGGTTTCTGACATCCATTTGTTCTTGTAAAATTGCAGTATTAAATTAATTCTGGGCAGATACTGTTCTGGGAAATATCATGGTTACTTTTTTCCATGATCTGCATTTTAAATTGGAAATTGGTAGGTTTTATGCCAGTTAGGAGACTGTTAATGAATACATTTCCACTGTATTACATAGTTATATAAGGACAATTTGACAAATTGAACTCCTAATACAAGACTAAATGGAGTTTTCTGTCTGAAGACTCATTCTTCATTCTGCTACAATAATTTATAAAGGCTGTTTGAAATTGGAGAGATTTTTTAACTTCAGGTTTGAGAAGCTCTGTGCTAAATTATTACAAGGCATTGCCACATTAAAGATAATTTCTTTTCTATCTATACTTACCAACTTGTTCTCATTTAGAAATGAACTTTTCTACAATTTTTCATTTTTGCAAGTTGTAGTTTTATTATTTTACAGAAATGAAGGAAAGCCTTCTTCAGAAAGGGGAATATTTAAAAGTGTGTTAAAAGCAAGTTTGTGCTCTGATCCTGGAGCAGATGAACTAATTTGTGAAAAACTTAATGGGCTTGAGTTCTTGTCACAATAATGTGCTCCACACTTTTTGTTTTAATCAGTGACACAGAAAAAAATCAAATATTTTTAACAAACTGGATTGCTCCATTAAAAACAAGGACTTTACATTTGTCTATTTTACTCTTATGATACAGATTTTGAAGCCTTTTTGTGATTCCTGCGTGCAGGTTTGCAAAAATATCCAGTGTACACAAGCTGTGACTGCTAAAGGGTGGATGAGTTAAATATGCAGAATGCTCAGTCCCCTCACAGATTGGTGACCTTATTTTGTAACTGCTGGAAATTGTAGTTGAGAATACCATGTAAAGCAAGTACTGGGCACTGGAATTCTTGGTAGAACATAAAATCTGTGCAAACAATGCAGAGGAGATGGGTTTTTAAATACTGGCTGCCTCTGCATAACTGCCTCTGATTTTTATTCCCTTCCTTTAGCCAATAACTTAAGCAGGGCTGCCTGCTCAGCATCCCTGTCACCTGTGCTAGGTAATATATTTGTTCTCTGCTCCCCACAGACTCCCTGGCTAAGGTGGAATATGGAAAGCAATGTATCCAATAGCCCTCCAGGCAGGAGGAGGAACTATTTGTGCACACAACTGCCTGGGCTGAGATAAACTGTAAATTCTCTGTTGACAGACCCTTATCAAATCCTTTGTGATGAATTTCTTTAAACTTTCTTCGTGAGTGGATGAACGTTAAGCAAGATGCAAAATCACCATTATAAACTTGCAGGCAGAAGCTTCATTTGAAAGGCCTAAATAAATGTAATATGTAAATATAGGTAAGCTGAGAAATTACCTGCAGCAGGCAGAAAAATAATCTGGCTGAACGTCTTGTACCTTTTTCAGGTCTGTTTTTTTGTGTCTGAACAAAATATTTTCAAGACAGTTGTTGCTGAGTGAGATCATTCAAAGTAAACGTCAGACACTGGCATGGAGACATGAAATGCATGGATAAATAAGGTTACTCTTTTTAATGCTGTAGCTAAATAATTACAATAAAACACGTTTAGCAGAAATAGACATACCCAAATACGGTAAATATACTAATAATTTCAGAAACAGTTGTTTTGTGTTTTGACATTTTGCGCTTGCTTTAAAATTGTTGAAATCTACTGTAGTAAAAATCAGTAACTAGCACTTTTTGGATTTAATAGGAGTTGCACAAACGTTCTATTGTTCAAATGCTCCTATTATCAGAGAAGCTATTAAAATACATTGCTATACTCATTGTACTCAAGACCTGTATGTTGTTGTGAAATGTGAACATTTAGTTTGTTTTTTTAAGACATCTGTCATCTTAAAATTGTACTCAATTTATAACAAGTTGTGACAGCACTATACATAATTTAAATGTGACTGTGATTTCCTCAGTGTTCTGCAGTGGTAAATGAGGATGTGCTAGCAAGCCAGGCTTTGACTTTTTCAGTGAGAAGAGAAAAATTTTAAAAAAGCTAAATCAACTTCTTGATTTGTTTTTTGCCTTTGTATTATAGAAAACCAGCACATTCCGAAGGTAAAATGTATTTTAGAACCTGAAAGAAATCCTGATAAACTTTTTGTAAGTGGTGATGTGTTGGGAATTAGATGAAGTTCCTGGGGAAATAAAGAGGAAATACCTTTTAGGTACCTGTTCAGCAGTGATAACTTTATTAGGCACTTAAAATATCTTAATGCCTGACTGAAGAGATCTGTTTCGAAGATATCCCATTGAAAAATATAGATAACTACTTTTCTTTTTCTGCAACAGAAACAGCAATAAGAGATAAAGAAAGGGCACTACTTCTCACTTAATTATGAAACATAATATATTCCTGACAGAATATGTTTCATAACCTGTAATTTGATTTTGGTGGGTTTGGACGTGCATATCATTAAAGAAACGATCTTCAGTTATTAAAAACTAGTAAACATGGACATTTTTATATGCAAGAAAAGGCAGAGAGTAAATAATTGCACTGGTGACCAATACTGTAATAATCCTGTTTTACAATATGCACTTGACAGGTTGTAATAGTGCTAATTGAAGAGACTAATTCACACTTGCTTCATTCTATTCAAAGGCAAAATCAGCAGCTTGTTTTGCTTTTGACCAGATGGTCCTGATGAACACCTACTGTGCACTTTAAGTGCTTTACTAGAATTACAAAGGCTGGGGGCTGCATCCGACTCAAAATGATTTGAGAAGAGAAAAAAACCTCACTGCTCAATGGATTTGGTGCAACTAAATTAATTCTAGTGGACCCATTACACATTGAGCCCCCTTTTCAAAGTGCTGAGCCTCCTCGTTTGTTCTGTAGCAATGAGAAAGTGAAAGGCAGATTACTGCAAACAGAAATAAAAAAAAAGTGCTGTGAAAAGGAGAAAAGAGGCCTTGAAGCCTTTTCATATCATTTGGGTTTTTCAAGTGCGTTATTTTTGGGGAGGGTGGATGTATGAAAAGCCAATTGGAGTTTTTTTTGTTTTAAAGTGCGCTATTTAAGTACTATGAATATAAAAGCAAGAGCAACAGTTGACTGAGTTTACTGTGGTAAAGCTTTGTGTCCAAGGATGAATCAAATTCATTATAGTCAATGCTTTGTATTTTCATATGAATGTAGGGTTAGTTTCACAAGACTGTGTCTGTTTAGGATAATTATAATTTAATATTTTCCTTTCATAAAGTTATCACTGTAGTTTATCTAAAATTTGCTGAAAGCAAGGGTTTTTTCCTTGCATAAATTTAGAAGAACCCAGAGAGTTTTAAACTCCAAAGGAGGCTATTTGATTTGCAAGGGAAGGCGAGGCAGGTTCCAATAGCACAGATTATTATAACTAATTAGAAGTCACACATCTGTTAACGTTCAGTTTGTCAGCACTCAGTTTAGTGTGTGTGTGTTTATATCTCTTCTTCTTTTCTCTCCTTCTCTATCTCTATTCCCCTCCATCCCTAAGTGTAAGTTGGGTTGGAGAGAAACTCTCAAAGGATAAGGATCAATTTATTTGAATTTGAAAATAATGAGGAGTCATTGTTATAATTTTGGTTATGGGTTTGGCTCTGTAAATGCTCAGTCATGTGAGTTGTCCTTATTTTAGAAGTAATCATGTTGAATTGAAAGGCTTTGCTCATGTAATTTAAGGATGCTAAGGATTTTGGGGATCAAGACCTAATTTAAAACCTTGAATTTTTAAAAAACTGCAATTAAAACCTTTGCTTGCTATTCTGATTTTGAATATTTGCTGTGTTTTACTTTCGGGTTGGTGAATTTTTATGCAAGGCTTCTATCATAATGCTAGCTATTAAAAAGGTGTTAGCATGAAATGACAAGAAAACCTAAGCAGCTTTATGAACATATTAAACAGCTCTGTCCCCAGCTCCTGTGCTATTTAGAGTGGGAAAGCAGCACTCTGTAGCTGAATAGCTCAGTGCTGTTATCTGTGTGAATTATATTTAGTTGAATAACAAATGAAAAATTCAAGTTAGCATTTTTTTTTGCAATTAAAAAAAATTAATTTACAGCTTGTAAATTAAAGTGGTTTAGAACGTGGTTTAACCTTTCTATCCTGTGTTAACTATAATATGATCACTTCTATTATTGCATGATATACACTTATATTAAAAAAACACATTCGTTGAATTGCTGATTTGTTTTCAAACAATGAAATTTGTATTTGTGCAAATTATCGTAGGCACAGTGTTCTCTCATGTTTTCTCATCAAACAACCCAATTATACTTATAAATAGTGAGGTGCTAATGAACTGTTGTTCGGGAAAAGTTGATTTTTTTTTTTTAACTTGAGTAAGAAAGGAAACACTTCACAATTTTAGAGTGCTTGCTTGGTGAGAAAATATTTGAAAATATTTTACTTATGTAAATCATGTTGGTGCTATCACTTTTAAATACACAACAGAAGCTAATCTAAAATCCCCATCAGTTCATATGGAGCGTAACTACATGCTTGACATTGTAAATTGCTCACTTAATTGGGAACTGAGGATTTACTTATATTCATTAAGTTACAGAAGTTGTTTCCTAAGAGCTGCTATTTCAGCTTGAAGTTTATCTCTGCATTCACTGAATAGAAGGAGGTAATTTTTTGGATAGTTGTGGGGATAAGGATATTTAAAGTAGTGGTTTTGGAGTTACAACACCAAAATGGTCAAAAGTATCTTGATTGCAGTGTAATGATGGTGCTGCACTACATTGCTTTGTAATTACTATGCAAAGAAAACACTCAGTTGCTGTTCCAACTGTGAATTAATAATGTTTGTCCCATCCATAACATCTGAGTGACACGGGCACCATCTCTGTAGTAAACCTGTTCCTTAGGGTTTTTCAGTTCTGTTCCTATATCTCTGTAAAACATGAATTTGAAAAGTTATCTTTTTGATTTTGTACCACAAATCGTGGGCATAAATTGGAGAGTCTTGCACTCATTTAAAGGATAAAATGGCCTCATAATCACCCACAAGAAATCCCTGTTACTGTTTTTAAAAAGGGTTATAGCAGCTCTCAGCAAATATTTGCAATAAGTGACAAAATTTATGCCTTGCTTTGTGGTAGTTGCGTGACCAGACAGTGGGGCATAGGATTGTTTTAAGGTTTTTACAGCTGCAGGGAAAAAGCATCTGTTCCTAGAAAAGCCTTCATTGTTTAATTTTGACACTGACTTTTCCATGCTGCTTGTACCAGTCTCTGGATTAGGTGGCACTAAGATAAAATTTGTTTTAAGTTGCTCCCAAATGCAGCTGTCACTATACACAGCCTTGTAGCTTAGGCAAAGGAGACATAATCAAAACAAGCATTTTTGTACAAGGTCATTTGGCAGACTGGGAGAGCTCAGAGCAGGAATTTTGACAATATTGTATCTTGTGAGTAGCTTGGCTATTAGCTTTTGTGTTTGTTTAATAATTCCGGTGATCACTAATGTGTATGGCTGTCTCAGAAATAATGAAAGGATTTTTTAAAATGCACTGCTTTTAATATAAATTTATTTTGATTGAGCAGTTTCTGTGGTATTCAGTTACATACATCCCATGTATGTTTATTTGTATCTCTGTATCTCTACAGTGGAATGGAATTATTTACAAAAAGCAGGGAAAATTGACATTTTTGAAAGGGCTTCCATTTCTTTCCTTCAAAGTTTCCAGTGAATTGAAAATGAAAGAGCACTTCATTTTATGTATCCCAGAGTTGTGTTAATTTCTACCCAGCTGGTCTCAACTGATTGATACAAAGCCAAATTTGTGACTGCCTGCATTACAAAGTCTGTAATTTGCTAATGAATTATGATAATAATCTTTCATCACACATGAAAGATTTAGACAAACAATTTATTAACTATATAGTTTGATCACAATTTTTGGGTTTGTACCAAGCCTCAAATCTACTTTTATTTTTCTGCCTAGATTAGCAGACCAAAGTGAACTTATCTTGTCTTGAAAGCAGTGATGGTGGAAGTTACGTGGGGATGATGGTGGACAGCAGAAATGATACAAACTTGTAGTGTAAATATCCATATTTAATGTACAGACAAATCAAACTGCCCAGTTTCCAACTTGAGGAGCATCACAGTAGACATGGCACAAGAAATTATTTGAGACTGCATCCACTGTCGTGGGTACATAGAAATAAATAAAAATAGGGTGCAGATGTTCCTCAAGTTCAACCTCCTCTGGATATGGTGGAGGCAAACTAATTAAAACACAGCCAGACAAAGCCATAAGGACAAACTGGGCTTAAAAAGAATGGAAAGGAAAACCAGATCTTCCAGAAGAGGAGCACTTGCCACAAGATCTGTCAGCCTGAGTGAAATTTGGAGTTACCTGCATGTCAGATCAGCAGAGTTGATTTTGGACACTCTAAGGACAATGTTCTCTGGACATGAGCACACCATAAGTGTCTTCCTCTATGAAATTTGCCCATTTTTGATCAGATCATCAATCTTTTGACCAAAGACTAATTCCCAGTTCTGCAGAGCTTGCTCCTCTACACAGGAAGGAGAGGAGCTCTGTGTTCAGTGCCCTCTTTGTTTCTCAAGGTCAACAGAGCTTGCAAAAAAAAAAAAAATTGATAAATTTTTTGCTTCTTTTGCGCTCAGTAGGGTGTGGTCGGCAATATTTTGATATCCATCCTGGGAAAACAATCAATGAAACAAAAAACCCCACAAGGCCCAGCATGTATGTCCAGTGTTGCCATTTTTATGTGGATGAAACCATTGGCTTCAGTGGTTTCTGTTTGATGTGCTTCTCCTCAGACCACGAGTGACCCAAACCAGCTGGTTTCTCACCCCACAACCATATGTGTATGGCTGCCCCAAACAAAATCACACTGAGATTCTTGTTGCTACTGTTCTATAAAGTATTGTTTGACTGGTAAAATTATTTAAAATCAAAGAAACAGGTAGTAAAGTAGGACAACTAGCAGTGTCAAGAAAACACCATCCAGAGCAGGGCTTGGTTATGTGGCCCTGTGAAAAGATGAGGAAAGGAACTTTGGAGTGGGTACTGTCTGGAAAGGGGGTTGAGCTATGACCCAAGACTTTTTGTTATTACTTAATTATGTTATTTGTTGTTATCATATTTAGGGAACTAGAACTTTGTGAATAACCAGGAACGTGTTCATGAATCACTTCTTACTATATCAGGTTAAAAAGAAAAAGACTTAGGTTTGATTAAAAGGCAGAATTTTTTTGGTCAAACTCTGATTAATGGGAAGTGCAGAAAAGTGGAGAGGGAGGTGTAAACAACAGAGATTTGGTGTAGCAAGACTTTAACTTTCACACTCCTTCATCCCCAGGAAGGTGATTCTGTCCAGTATTTGTTATCTGGTATGTCTAATGCCCAGTACATCTCTTGGAAATTATGATGTAATTTGGAAGTACAAACAAGCTGAGGATCTTCACAATATTGGAAACACATAACCAATTAAAGAAAAAAGGGAAAGAGGAGTAAAAAGAACAAGGAGTTTTTGCTATTTTTCTACAATTTCTATATAAGAAAGAGAGCTCTTCTTACAAATACATACTAATAAAATAGCAGTAAGTCTGTCTGTCTGGTATCATGTGGCAGGGCTGTGCATACCTTACTCCAACCCAAACAACCCAAGGACTGACTTAATTTCAGTTATTTTGTTCACAGCGTCAGGGCACCCCAAATATCTCTGCAATTTCTTTTAGGAGAAACAGAAAGGTTTTATATTGATCTTATTTCACTAATTTTTGTTGACAAGCTACCTTTTAATGAACTCAGCAAGTGTAGCACAGTGACTCTTATTTGAGAAACATTGTGAGCTATGTTTGTGTCCTGTTATTAATTTCTCTGTGACTGTAAGCTGTATTTCAGTTCAACATCTCCCCTCTGTGTCTTGCATGAACTTCTGTTTGCACTTACTCACAAAGTTCCTCTTTTAAGGCAAGAAGGACTTATTCCTGAATAATTCAAAAGTGGGGAGTGTAAGAAGTGCTTGGATTAATCTGCAGAGGGTTTTGTGTGTTGACAATTTCACCTATAACTAACAGTCTCTTTCACCCACTCTGCTTAAAAGGTCTTGGCTCTTCTTTATTCTTTGCATTGACCTTGGGCTGGCAGAGAAAAGACCAGACTGCAGCTGAGAGCTCTGACCACAGGGCAGCCTGGGCCAGGACTAAGGCAAACAAAATGGAGAAGCTCTGATATTCACAAAAAGCAACAACAGAAGAGTGGAAGAGGACACTTTTTTTGGTAGTACAAAGCAATACAGTGAAACTTCTCACCCTGACACAGGAGGTAAACTGCCAAGCCAGGCAGGTCCACATTAATTTTTCAGGGATGGCTCTTCTGAGGCTAGTGGAAAATATGTAAATTCTCTAGATCATTCTTTGAGCTTTGGGGTGAGCTGAGAATTTCTTTTTTTTGGTGTGCTAAGAGCATTAGACTGAGATGAAACTCCTCCTTAAATCTTCCCACAGACCAAGTTGCAGCTCACAGCTGTGGCTGCATTAGCACAGAGGACAGTGCAGTAAGAGGTCTGCAGAGAAAACCTGTTTATAGGAAAGATCTCTGATAGTTATCTATTTTGGCATTTGAGCAGTGTCCATTTCTGGTCCTGTGGATTGACTGCTTCTTATTAATTGAAATCTCAAAATTGTGCATGTTCTCTTTCACTTTGCTCTTCATGCTAATTGTTTTGCCTGCTCAGACTGTTTTATCCTCCAAGCTGAAGTGTGCAGTAAGTTGGGCAGGTGGGAGGTTTAAGATTAGGAGTGTGTTTGAAGTGAAACACCAATGCAGTTCCATTTTATAAGGGCTGGATCTACATCAGTCCCTTGGTGCAAATCAATATTTTCAAATCCTGCAGTGTTGGGAAGCCTCCATTGTAGCAGAAACAGTGTATTTAAAAAATAATTTTGTAGACAGAGGTGGTGGAATTCTTCTTGAATAAATGAAAGATTGAGTGGAAAGTGCATAAATGAAAGATTGGATGTTTTCAACTCACTGCAGAGTAGGCATGCAAAGAGTCCCCATGAGCAGTAAGACAAGCTTTTTAAATACCCAAAAAAGAAACAGTTTTCCCCTTAGAGAACTGCATTAGCATTGTATTTTGTTAATTTTCTTTCTTAAGATCAGTTTGAAGTGAGGAACAATAAAACTTGGAGATTAAATGTTTGTTCTGCAGCCTAAGTGTTTGAAGTAGAGGATAATTTTAGCATATCTGAAATAAGCATCTGTTGTCTCACGACATTGGTATCAGATGAGAACTGAAAACCAATTTCAGTTCTCATTTTGTGTCTTTTGCCTTGTGTCAGTTTTTAGGTCAGATCTAGGATCACTCAGATATAACTTACAAAATCTGACGGTCACCCAACTGAATGTTTAACTCTGTAGATCCTTTTGCTTGTTTAGTAAAGTGTCTTTTTCTCTTCTTTTTTTCATCTTCTTTTTCAGGTTTTTTTCCTTCTTTTTCTTTAATTTTTTGGTTGCTCACATACATGTTTTCTTTTGTACTGCTTTCTCATTTCTGCCTTTCATCCTCTGTTTTATTGAATGTTGTAGGTTTTAATGAAAATCGCTTTTACTAATTTCTTAATTTCTACTTGTTTTAATAAAATATCATTATCTGGCCTAACTTTTCTAAATACTATTTTGTCCTTACAATGCAATACAGAATGCAGAAAAAAAAATACTGTAAGTCAGAAACTTTTAAAGTATTGTTCTTTTTATGCTTTTTTTTCAGAATGTTTGTGTATTGAATTATACTTGAAAGCTGTGCTTGTGTGTCAGTATAGTGCACATTAATATTTCAGAGACTGAATTTTCACTAATTATTATGTGACTATGTAGTGGAAATTCTTTCTATCAACTAAATTTTTATTGCAGGTGTTAATTGTCATAGTTAAAAATACTACACATTCTTAGGATTTAGACAGGAATTATTTTTACATTTTTGATGTCATTTTGTTGGTATAAATTTTATACATGGAATTTGCATAACTAGGAGTATCCTTGTGGTTCAGAGGAGAAGCTGTTAGTATGGATCTGTTTTATTAATTTATTCTCAAGGAAAAACCGGAGAGAGTAGCATAATATGTAAATGAGCAGCTTGTGGTGCTATAACTTGTCAAACAACCATTGATGCAGTATAGCTGAGCAAACTGTTTCAGTGTGTGCATATACAGTAGGTATTTCTCTCCAAATTAATATTTGCATTTGAAATATGAGTGTAGTGCAAATACATGAGAAGTATATAACAATTAATAAACTTTTGTGCTTAGTGTTTACACATTATGTGCTCTGTATTTTAATTCTGAGTGTTATCTGTTTCTTAAGTAATTTTGAATTAGTCTTCCAAATATATTGATTTAAAGCGATTTATTACTTAATTGTTAAGGTTTGATAGGCATTTATGTCCTTGAATCTGGTTGGGTTTGGTGAGTAGTTAGTTGGCCTTTCTTGAGGTTGCCATTTTGATTCCACAGTCTTTATTGATTTCATGTAACAAATTGTTATCTTTATTATATTAGTGAGTAAATAAAAAAAGCTGGCTTGTTCTTCAAGGTTTTAGTGTCCCCTCAGGGATTTCTTTCCATGACTTTCTTCTTCAACCAAAAGGACTTTGGATCCATCCTTTGACTTTGGGTGGTTCCACAGATTAAAAAAAAAAGCTTCTCAGGTTTTTTAAAAGCTCCTTCTTAATTCCTTGCATACTTTTGTTCTCCCATTTGTGAATCATTGCCAGCTTACTGTAATGCAATTGGAATAGGATGAAAAAAAGTCTATTTTGCACTTTCTTCTATGACTGCTTGGCAATTTAAATATAGTATTAGGAATTGCTGAAAGTAATACCTTGATACATTAGAAATAACTAGAAAGTTTACTATTCATATAATAAATAGAAACATGCTCACACTATTAATTTCTCTACCCATGCTATCCATGTTCTTCCACTGCTAAAATTATGACTTGTTGGGGTTTTCTTTTAGTTATTTTTCCAGTGTAGTGATAAATGTCACTGTTCTGGAAAAGATGTAAGAGTACTGTATCATGAGGTTCATGGTATTTTGGAGGAGTTCAGTGTTGCAAGAGTGGTTCTGTGCTCTCAGGGAGTGGAGTGAGGGATTTGGAGCAGTGTTGATGCAAAAGAAATGTAACTTTATTCTCAAAATGTACCATTTTGGTCATTTTATAACAAATGAAGCATCATCATTCTAAGGCCAATCCTGCCTCAGAAATAGGAGGTAGCTCTCTCAAACTGTTGTTCTCATGTCCTGCCCTCCTCTAGAGGTGTTCCCAGAGCTTGAGGGTGGGAGAGGGAGGAGGAGAGCATGAGCTGTTCTCAGCAGCCCTTTGCTCTCAGGCTTCTGTTTTGGATCCTAGCTGGGAGTCAATGTCATTTGACAGCTGCTTTTCCCTCCCTGCCACCCTGCTCCCCTCTTCCCCCCTCGTGCTGCTTTGAAGGCAGCCCCTGGGGTCAGTGCCAGCCTGGCTTGTGCAGAGCTGAGCCACTGCTGACAGGGAGCCTGGGAAGCACTGCAGAAGCAGGAGCCAGGCAGACCTGTCAATGGCTTTTTTTTTTTTTTTCCCCTCCCTGAGTGTTAATTGTGGTCACAAGAGTTAAGTGTTGCTGTAAAATTAACATCTTGGTATTATGTATTTATTTTCCACCATGGAGCTTCAATGTCAAGTTTACCCAGCAGACAAGTCAAAACAAGATCATTTTTTTTTCCTAACTGCTGCTGTGGCAAGTCTCAGCCTGGGATCTCAGAAAATCACTGTGTTCCTTCTAGTTAGCAGCTAATAGGAAACAATAAAGATTTAAGGTTCAGAATTTAATTGGCACTGATGCTGATGCAGGAAGAACAAACTGCACATGATTTATTCTTCTGAAGCCTTATGGATTCTTTTTTGTAAGGAAAGCTCTGATGAAAGTAAAAAGAGGCATTTAATTTGCAAGTATTTCTACACAGTTTTTATTCTGAAATGTGCATTTCTATCCTTCTCTATCCCTGCTTGGTAAAAATGCCTTAAGATCTTCTAAATCAGAGGCAGATACTGAAAAACAAAAGAGTAAGGTTGTAATTTCTACTGCTCATCTTTTTCATTTGGATGGCATTGCAGCTTTCTTACAGGGTAATTTTACATCTTTCCCAAGGCTAATGCCTCTCATGCAATTGTGAGCATTTTAAAGATAATGTGACATTAACATATCCTCAAAATCTCCATCCCAGATTCTCGTCTTTTAATGACCTATTTCCAAGGATCAGATCTGGAATGTCAGTCTCAAAGAGATGGTGATAAAACCAGAAGTTTCCCGTTTTTCTGACATTACCTGTATACCAAAATCTAGAAACAGGATCTTTTTTCCATCACTTACAAAACTGAACTTTTGAATTTCAGTGAGTAACTGAGCGTTTTTCTTCAGGCATAGGTTGACTCCATGCTTGCAGAGTCTACAGCAAGGTCAGAGTTATGTGGCAGAACTAACTGCAGATGTCTTTGAATGACTTCCTGCTTCACAGCTTCCTTGCAAATCATGGTAGAGTCCTTGGTTTATCATCACTGCCAAAACCACCATAGCTGAGCTTCCATTTAATAGCTGATCTCTCAGTCCATACTTTCAAGCAGCTTTGAAAATTTTGGAAAGGGGTGACTTAATTCCCTTCCAGTCTCAGCTCTCAATTTTCTCTATAGCTTTGGTGACAGATTCCAGCCATTTCTCCTGTTCTGGAATTACAATTTAAAATGCCTGTCAGTGTGACACCATGACCAGCAGCTCTTTAGCTTCTTGTTGGCTTTTGCCATCCCTGCCATGTGTTTTCCTCCTGCTTGTTAGGAATTTGTTTTCATGACACATCTGCAGGCAAACCTTTTCTGGGACTTCTCATCCATTGGGCTTTAGTGATGGCCTATTATTTCAAGGGAAGAGGATTTTACAGAAACTGTTTGAAATATCCAAAGTCAGTACAAGATGATGATACTTATGTTTAAAGCAGAGTGTCCAAAAGCCTTTATTTTTGCACTCAAGTGGAGAGTTTTAATGTTACTGAGCTGGTTTTGCTGCTGGAGGAGGTCACTCTGTGCCAGATTCCTGTCTGTGTACATTGTAACTCAACTTTTTTGGTTCTTATTGAGTCAGGACTGCTGTTCTTGCACATGTTACTTAAAAACACAAGTCTGCAACATAAATTCACCAAATTTATTGTCATGAGTCTTGCCTTCCATGACTGGATACATCCATAGATTTCTGACCCTTTTCTGATGGTTGGTAAGTGCCAGCTCACTGGCAGGATCACAAGCTCTTTATTAAAAATTTTTCAGCTGCTATTGGTAATTGATAATTGATATTGGTATTTGTGCTTAAGCCTCACACACCACAGTGTCATGGTGGTGATCACACTTTAATAAGTGATCAGACTCCTGACTTCTCTCTTTCTTTGGCCTGTCAGGAAAGGCCAATTCCCTTCTTAAGCATCTGTGTGAGTGCTCAAGGCTTGTGGGTCCCATTGATTTGGAAAATTTCTAAGGAGCAGGCTGGGAGGATATCTTCAAAACTGTCCAAGTTGTGGTTACTTAAGGCTGATCTATTTCCACATACAACAAAAAAAAGTGCTAATAAATCTATTCTAGTCCTTACGTCTCTTTAGCCTGCCTGTTATATAGATTGATCTGTTGGATGTGCCTCTTATTCTAATTATTCTAATGTAGATTGTGAGAGAAGTGATTATGATTTCACTGTCCTTTTTGAAACTGTTTAGGTCCAGGGCATATTCTCTGTACAGGTGAGTAACCAGTGAAATTCCAGTCCTTTCTTCAAGTTTCCAGCTTGTTATTGCTGAATTTAACAGATTTTTCTTCCCCATCTCAAATCCATGGTTGCATTGGTGAATGTGGATGATTCCAGGGCTAGAGGATGCTTGCTTGGCTCCAGCAGGAGATGTTCATCCTAAAAGAGAGAAGTAGTCCTGGAAACTCCACAGGATACAGCTGAATGACCTGCTCTTTGGTAGAAGTCTAGATCCTTGTCTGTTGTGGAAACTTATTTCCAAGGTATATTGGATTGTTGTCTGGATATTAGTGCAGAGCTCTCAGATATCACTTAGTTACCCAATAAATCTGTCATCTCACCCTGTTAGCCATTAGTAGAAACAAGGACATTTGCTGCTTCAAGCAGCACGTCCCTGGTGCTGATAAATAACTGTTCTTCCTGGTCTGCTTCCTTTGTCATTGTTGCAGTGAGACAAAAAGATATCTGGGACTATGTGAAAGATAAAGACTCGGTGTAACTCTCTTGTTGCTATAACAGAATAATAAAAAGACTGTGTGGGAGCAATTCATTACTCTTTTCCTTTCAAGCACTTAAAAGAAAAACAGAGCTGAAAATATTTCTTTGGGAGATACTGAAATACCTCATTAGTTCTTTCTTTTTATTGGCTATTGAGGTGACAATTCTGTAACAGGAATGAACGTGAGGATGAATTTTGCTTTGATTTATGGGAATGTGTTAATTTGAGCTGAATAGATCTTTTCAGATCTTAATATTTGTTGTCTGTGAATCTTGTTTTGTAATACATAGTTTCTAGTTTTATTTTAGATAAAGGAATTCTAATGAAGACTATGTTAATTCTTTGCAGTACTGGGGATGTTTTGGGGAAAATGAGTTGCTGAGATTCACAAATCTGTAATTTAACATTTTTTGTCATTAAATGGAATAGTGTTTAAGTGTTTACTGCTTATTTAATAGATATAGAATTGCATGTCAAGGTAAGACAGAAAAGTGTCTTAAAAGTGGAGAAAAGAATACATATGTTTAATTAATTAAGTTAACCTTTATTCAAGTCTTTCCATTTCAGTGAGATGACAAGTTTGCACAATAGAATAGTGAAAATGGTCAGAATAGCTTTATATTAGCCCATTTTCTGAGAAGAACATTAAGTTTTCTGTTGTTCTGCAGCAAATGAATGGTGAGCTTTGTGACTGGAATTTGCAGAAGAGGTAGCTCCTGTAGTGTTTTGGTCAAACACTAATGAAATTGCATTTAGTTGTATATTCAAGAAATAGTGACTCTTCCATCATTTTTTGGAAGAGCTTTGTGTGTTTCTGGGTCACTCAGAGCAGACTGTTCATGAGGGTGGCTGCTGTTGAAGATACAGCAAATAAACTCATTGCATTGAGAGAGACTCAGCTGTGCACTCCTTTTAGAGAAACAAGATAATGTAGTTTTCTTCTAATATTTTGGAATTCTAAAGGAAAATGTGATTTCAATATTGTGCACTTCAATATTGTCAACTACTTATATTTTTGATTTAGGCAGTCCAGGTCTGGAAGCCAGTCCAGCTCAGGAAAAATGCCTGAACCAGAAGTTTCAGGACTGGGGCCTCAGCAGCATTTCTTTTCTTTATGAAAGTCTTGCTGTTTGTAAAGTAAAGTTCCTCTCTTGATAGGCTTCCAGATAATTTTTGTCTTCAAATTGACCATAGATTTCAGAGTTACTGTTTATTTTCACTCTCCAGTAACACTTTCCCTTCATCTTCCCATGTCTGCACCTGTGTAGAACTTAGACTTCAGGTTTTCTAGTGTTGCTCTTGGCTTGGTGTGTTTATTTTAACTGCTCCTAATATTTTACTGTTATCTGATAACCTGACAATTTGAATCTTACTAATTTGCTTTTCCCATCAACTTTTTGTATTCTACAAGTACATATGACTCATATGCAATTGTTCAAGTACTGACTTGTTTGGGGAAAAGACTTAAAGGAAAGAAAGAAGAGCCAGAGAGAAAGCAGATTGGGCTATTTGGCCAGGCTGCAGCTGCTTTTTTCAACTTAATTCTATTTTCTGAGGAAATGTGGTTAAATATTTTTAAATACTCTAGAAGTAGAATTACTCAGGACACCAAAACAAATTTGTATGGTTTCTTTTGGTAGATATAAAAATCTATATTTGCATTGTACCTTTGCCTGACTCATTTTGTCAACTCAATGGAATTTCATCTCTGATTCACTCACAGTCTTAGTGTCTTTAATTTTTTAAAATAGTGGTCTAGATCAATGCTCACCTTTTTGTGGTAGAGGAAGGCAGGGCTACAGTTGGCAAATACTATAGATGGCAACAATAAAGATTCTTATCCCTCATTCAGGAAACTTATGGTATGTTTTCACCTGTACTGCCATTACTGTTATACTGAAACCTGTCAGTTAAAAGAGAGAGGTAGGAGTTTTAATATTTTTGTATATTTTTAGTTCCTATGTTAAGAACAAAAGCAAGTCTAATATCTGGTATTTGGTCATCCTCTTGCTTTACTTTTTAAAAAATTTATTAGAAACCTGGTTCATATTGACTTTGGATACAAATAGACATCTAGCTTTTCTACAATGTAACAATAAATTTTGAAAGCTTTAAAATTGTTTCCAATGCAATTATATTTGGGACACAAGTTCAGGGAAGCAGTGCTTTAAAATAATATACTTTATAACTTTTATTCTACATCATATAGAGGAAAATATATAATTTTAAACATGTTGAATATGTTCCACATGAAAGATTTTCCTCTATCTTATTAAGTAAAGGAGGGGAAGGAGGGGATTTTTTGGGTGGAAGATTCCATAGTTAAAGATGTAAACCAGCAATTTCTTGCTTCTATAGCACAACATAGTTCAGAGCTGAGATTAGAGAAACCCTGTAGAGTGGCTAATACTTGAGGGCATCCCCAACTAGAAAAGTATGTGAATTTAGGCATGGGAGGAAGGAAGGATCTGCTTTAAATTTAGTGTAGGGTCACTGAGTCTTAATGATAGATTAAACAAGGGAGGTGGAATAATGAATAGGGGTATGCAATGTGTAGCACTAATACCAGAAGTCCATGGTTTTCACTGGTTATTTAATGTCTTTTCCCATATGTTTCTGAATAGAGCAGGTTATGGCAGGGATGAGCTAAGGAATAGCTTTGTTCGTGAATTGCTAAATAGACTGAATTCTCTTTTTAAAAATGTACATGTATATAGGAGAGCTGCTTGTTAATACTATAATCTGCACCTTACATGCATATACCTTAAATGTAGCAGTATTTGTAACTGTATTTGTAATTGATGTGTGTATGTTAATATTCCTAAAACCCACTGTGAAGGTTTGTCTGCAATTCTTTTCCACTGTTTAAAGCAGAAATCAATTTCAATTTACCTCTGAATATTGTCAGTATAAAAACCCCTAAAGAAGTTTTGATTTGGTAGACACAATGATGAAATGGAGGAAGTACCCAGAAATGTTTTAGTTAGTAGAAATTTGACTGACAGCTCAATGAACATTGTTTTATAGTTTAACTTGAATTCAGAATAACAGGAATAGAATACCTATTCAAATACAACCACATCAAAGAATTTACTAAATTCATAGTAACAGTGACTGAGAGAAGATGTCACAGTTTACTTTGGAGCTGACTTCCTACAGAGCTTTCACTGTCAAATACCTGATACCAACAACTGAAGTGAACCAAGGAAGTCAGCACTTGAGTTACTGATGGGTTTCTGGATGATCCTTCTTCTTTTTATGCTGGTAATACCAGAGAGTCTTCAGAGAAAATGCACCTTACACTGAATTTTTGCTTTGGGAAATTAATGTAATGCACGAGACATTTTATATCTCTGGCTCATCTTCCTTTCTAGATGCACCTTGTGTGCTGGCCCTAGGAATAAAAGGGCTGCAGGGTGAGTCTGCCCATCTCTCCTTACTGAGCAGCAGGTTTGCTGTGACCTTTAAGTGTAAAAGTGGAGGGAAGAGAGAAATAAAACACTGAAGCTAGAGGTATTGGAAAATTTCTGTATGTGAAAGTGCTTCCCAACTCTCTGCATGACTGTGGTACTTTGCTTCTCAAAGTTGATAGATTGAACTATTTTTCATATAATGTAAATTTGTTGACACTTTATAATTATTGACCATTTACAAAAATTTGGAATAGATTTTATGTTGTCTCTAGGAACAAGAAAATATGGCCTCTCCCAAAGGTTTGTTTTATTGATTGTCTAGAGAACAAGTAAAAACAGATAAGAAAATACTGATTTTGTGATGTTCTCTTTCTTACACCAAAATGGGTAGGCTTATCACTTAAAATAAGTATTGCTCTGAAGCAAATGTGCTTTATGCATTTTTTAAGACTGAAACTGAATCAGTTGCTATTTTGAAATGTAGTTGAGTAGAAGTGGAAGGTAATGTTAATCAGTGAAATGTGTTCAGGAGTGTATCTCTTGGAGTCATAGTCTGAGATTTGGGGGAGGTGATAGGATTCCTTCTCTCATTGAACCAAAGTTAAAAGAAACTTGTCAATGGGAGTTTTTTGGGTGGGATTTTGTTTTTTCCTTCTTTCCCGCTATATGTATCTAAATGGTGCAAATCTACTTTGATTAAACAGTAACTTCCATTCTTCTCCTTACTCCTACTACCATTCATTGGTTTGAGTTTTGCAACCCCTGAATATTCCCAAGTAGGGAAGTGATCAAGGACCAATTTATGATCTTATTACACTTGGGGTACTTTTAAAATGAAGATGAGAATGTTGGATTAGAAATATATCTGCCTAAATATTTCTTTTGTTCTGAACATGGCAGCTGTGAAAAGGTAACAGATCTTGCCACTGCAAGAGCCACATTGACTCCCTCTTTTAATTCCAGTTATGATTCAGACCCTAGAAATCTTTAATGCCCTTTTCAGTGGGAGTCTGACTATATTAATGAGAGCCACTGTGCTGTAACTGAATATATGCACAAGTGATATGGACAGGGTGGGACCAGACCCCACCAAGCATGGAGATTTGTCTTACTTCCCACCTTTAGTTCATATTTTACCATTACCCAGTGGAGGCAGTATCTTCTGGTAAGTCTGAGAGATGTCAGGATGGACAGAATGTGTATTTAATAGTTGCAATTGTGTTTTCATACCAATTTTTAATAACTTGGATCAAAGTTAAGGCTCTTGGCACATACTTTACTTCATCATCAGGAAGGTGTTTGGCAGTCTCTGGACATTTCAGGACATGAAGTCAACTGAAATTGGGACTTTGGGGGTAAAAATATTGCAAACTGTATTTACCCTTCATATTGCAACTGAATGTTTTGCCTATTGATGGTGATGTGGTAATGGATGCCTGAGGAGTTGCCTGTTGTCTTTCATCATGTGCATAGAGGTCAGGTACAAGTTGGGTCATTTAGGAAGCTAATAAGTGATGTTTTCTCAAATGACCATTCCTTCTGAATGGAAGAACAAGCTAGGACTTCAAAATGTGTCTTTTCTGTGTCAGTGCATGTCAAACAATCAAACAAGCAAACAAACTTCAGGTATTATCAGTAGTTTTATTTTGTTAGTAGAAGTGTTTAAGGAGTTTTCAAATAAATTTGTAAAATTGTTTTGGCAGTAAGTCTTTGTTGTTTGATCTCTTTTAACCCTAATCACATTTTCCTTTCAATCTCTAATGTCACAGCTAGCTCACACTCTTAATTCTTTCATACCCCATTTCAAACTCATGCTTGTGTGCAGCTAAAATGATTTTTGAAAAATACTCATGTCTCTTGCCCCAATTTCTTAAGAATGTGTTTTCCCTTCTCCTTCTATAGGAATTTGTTTCTTCTTTTAACCTTCTATTAAAAAAATCAAAGGGTCATGCAGTTTAAAGTTCAGAGGGGATTATCACAATTAGGTCTCCTAGGCACTACAAGCAATGAATAATAATAATTATGTGAGCTGAACCTTTGCACAGTGCAGGCCATATAGCAGCACCCTGGAACTTCAGCATCAAGTTCAGGAGATTTCACCTTGCATTTAGCAGTAATGCTGCCCTAGAAGGATGGCTGATTTTAGGGATTTAAAGATGGAGATCAGCAAAGGGGTTTCTTTGTTTTACAGAATTAAAACATGCATGTGTGCTGTCAGAAAACTGAGGCATTGAAAATAAACCCACATTTTAAAGACAGCCGGACAGCTGTATATAGAATTTTAATATTGTGCATAATATAACATTGTGAATGTACTTAACATTTGCCGCCTTAAAATCAGCTCATGAAAAGGCTGATCCAAAGCAGTGGCAAGATCTGGTAGCTGAAGAAAGCTCAGATTAATTCTCAAAATTGTCTGGACAGGAAGCTGAGGTTGGAGAAGTATCTTGCTAAGTATTTGAGGGAATCTCTCATGCTTGGGGCACCCATGTGTTCAGATTGTGTTGTGTGTATATATATAGATACACACACATATATATGTATTGCATGGAGCAATCAGAAGTTCACACATCAGAAGATTCAGTAAAGTTTAGCTGTGCCTTACTTTTATTTTCTGTTTCAAAATTTACAGGTTTTAACCAAAATTATACTAGTATTGCCTAATGAGCCATTTTATTGCGGATTGCAATGGTGAGATACTCACTTGGCACAGATCCATTGAAAAAGGTCAAATTACATTCAAGAAGGGTTGCTTTAAAAGAGGTTTAAAATATGAGCTCAAATTAATGAAATAGGGGATAATGAAGTATGAATAATGGTGAAATCTATGAAAATAATTTATTCACAATATTATTTCTGTTGCTGAAAGGAAACTGCCAAACACTTCTTTGCGAAAACTTATGAAGCGTAATGAAGCTTATTACACTTAATGAGTTTTTAAATAACCTGGTTATTCCCAAACTGTATGAACTTCTGATAACTCCTGGTTGACAAAAATTTCAGAAATTATCTGAAAGAGTGTTACAGCTCAGAAATACAGTTGCTCAGTGAGGCTGTGAAGTGAGTAGGTGGTGTCATGGAAGGTTTGTCACAGCTGTAGGACAAAAGGACAGAGCACAGCCAGCTAGCAAGGGAAAAACCAGTTTATTTTCTGAATTTAGGACATTTAAAGTCTGCCAGTAGTATTTCACAGAAGTTATTTGGAGTAGCTGTAGTAATGAAGAATTGATATAAATGAAGTAGAATTAAAAGGGTTTTTTTGGATTTAGTTTGATGACACATTATGATGGATGTGAATCTGGGGGAGTGAGGCTGTAAGTGTTTGGCTGGGGAGTAGAGAATCCACATCCCTTTCTGGAAGTGGTGCTAGTGCCTCATATTTAGCGCCTTGTTTTCCTAAATGAGATGTTTTTACTAAACTGCTTTGCTGAATCATGTTAAGGTTACTGCCTGCTTACAGATTCTTTCTCCTGAAAGTTTTCCTCCCTCTCCCATTTTAAAATAATAGCCAAGAAATACATTAACTTTGCATTTACTTACCTTGAGCTGTCAAAGTAGTTACCAGTGTCTCCTTGTCTCATCTCTCAAACTGAATGAAGTATTTACATTAAAATATTAATTTAATCTCTAGGTACGTGAAGGTCTTACTCCACATTTTCAACCATGACAGGCAAAATTCATGCACTTCAAACTCTTCTAAATTGCAATTGGAAACGTCAGAAAATACATTTGCTCCCTGATTAATATTATATAATATTCTTTTTTTGAACTCTTATCAGCAAAATGTCACCAAAAATATACACATTATTTTCCAGATCTGGGTTAATTGGAACAATTTCACCAAGCTTTTTAACGAAGACACTGGCCCAGTATTTATGGAGTGCTACAGTAAAATGCAACCCATTTTTGACATAGTTTAAACTGTGTTTATTTGGGTTCAAACACTGTTCCACACACTTTAAAACTGGATGCATTAGTAGCATTTATGTTGAATTCTGCTTTGTATGTGCCTGATCTACAATGGACATTCAGGTTCTCTTAGGGCCCTTTGGGAAGGCCTGAAATTGTGTTTTGCTTTTAATTTGAAAAGGAAACAGTCCTGAGAGGGAAGAGAACCTTACTTTCATGAGCTATGTATGTTTTGGTGCTTTTATTTGATTCTGTTTTACTTGACATAATAGAATAAGCAAGTAACATAATTTGGACATTGAATTAAAATCAATTATGTTAGAATAGAATGCATTTCTCTGCTGCATGAAACAAGAAATAAGGTTTTTAAGATTTAGCCTAATAAGTGGGGAAACTTAATAAATGCAGACTTGAATATTTTCATAGATATTAAAGGCAAAAATAGTAATTTAAAGGAAGAGATATGGAATAAAAAATTAATTAGAAAATGTATTTTAGTAAAACACACAGTGGAGTTCCTGTGCATTTTAGAAAGGTGCTGAATCATGGCTGACTTTTGGCTGATAGGCTTGGGCAGGTGAGGTTTTTTTTTGCATTCAGTATAGATTTTAAATATTTACATTGGAAGTATATTTTTTTTCCTTTAGATTATAACAGAGTGAATTGACTATGTGTAAATGTAAATAGCATAGTGAGCCTTCCTTAGAGACTTTCAGTGGTATAAAATCTGCAAGAAGCAGATGCTGTTATTTAAAAATAGCCCAATCCTGACATCTTAATTCATTAATTGGAAGCATTCTGTAATTTAAACTTCAGTCAGCTGCTAGAAGGAGATACAGGTTTTTAATTTGATGTCTTTGGAATGGCACTATTATTTCTAAAGTAAAACTTACACTAAAATGAAAATTTGATTATTTAAATAGCCTTTGGGTTTTTATGTTGTAGTACAGTTTATTGTATTATGTATTTGAAAGATAAGAACACAGGCAAAATTGTGAGTAGAGCTGACTTAGAACCTTTCCCTTAAATGAGTCTTGGGTAGAGTAACCTGAGAGTTCTGGTTTGGGTGTTAGTGGTGGCTCACACAGTGCAATGCTTTAGTGTATCTGAGTATATCCCACCTGTGGGGAGCTGGCTAAAAATCACTTTTAAAGTTAAGAAAATTTGTTTCTCCTTTGGCTTGTGATATCCTCTTCCTCATAAAAAGCAAATCCTTTTCCTCTGCTATGAGAATACTTTAAATATGGATTACTTGTTTTGGTTTGTCATTTTCCTTCGTAACTTCTCTAGTTTGTGTCTTATGTCCTCTGTTACTGTGGACCAAATCTATTGCAATAGATTGTGGCAGAGGTGCTGCTTCAGAAATTCTTTCTCTCTAGTTTTGCATCTCTATATTTTCAGTAATTCTTGTTAGTCCACAATTAACTGAAATCACTCTTTTATCTAACCAATTTTTGCTCATAGATGTTGATAACATCATTATCTTTTCAAATTCACCATAGTATCACCTTTGATGCTTCTCCATGCTTAGAAACTTGGTTGATTCTGCCCCTGCTTCCCATCTATTCCTGCCAGATTCCCAGTGCTCTTTTCTGTCTGTTGGAATTTTGCCTGGCAGAGATGTTAAAGGCTTTAATTTATAATCTTTAAGCCTATCACTTCAGCTAGATTTGCCTCCTTTCTTCCCATCTTTCTTCACCAGAATGCTTCTGCTTACTTTGGACTTCTTCCTGGCACTGCCTCATCCATATCATTGCTGTCCCCTAAAAATTTTGGTTGCTTGTCTTGACTTTTTCTCTGTTACAATGTCAAAGTCAAGATTTCTGCTGTACCATCAGTGCCCCGTGCAACCTTGGACTGTCTGCATCTGATCTCATTTCCCTGCGTCCCCCAACTCACATTCCACATTCCTCACAGTCCTCTGACTTTATTGCTGCTTTTGTCTGCCTTTCATGCACTCATTTTTGCACTGTCTTTCATGCTGCCTATGTGCCTGGAACAGTCTTTAGCATCTCAGCCAATTTACAGCTTTGCATAAATTATATTTAATAATAAGACTAACAAAAGTTCATTATGTACATTATTTCACTTAACTTTGTACCTGCATAAGCTGAAAACAGCCTGAGGGAAACTACTGTTAAACTTTGTAGTGATTTGTTGTGATTCAGAGATACAGATTCAGGCATGACAGTTCTTCAATGATTCGGCACAAATTTAATTTTTTAAAATCATTTAGTAAGTGTTAGGTCTTTGTTTTTTGAGAGTAGGTATCAGATTTTTCTAATTCAAAGATGAGAAAATAGCTACTTATTCCTGCTGAGTGCAATCACCAGAAGGTTGTCATCCCAGTACCTGGTACAGACTTTTTGCCCTGTGGTACATTTTGCTTCACTTTATCCTTACTAATATGAATGTGGCAGGACTCTGAATGTTGGATTAACTTAATATCTGCAAACAAAGTATATTTTTTGTGTTTGACCTTACTTTCAAAGCAACATGTTCATCTGTTTAAAGAAACCAGTGAAAGATAGGAAGGTAGCACTCTGCTTCTGTCTGGGAAGTTTTCTGAGTGTGTTGGCTGCTTTGAGATATGGGTTTTCTTAAAATGCTAGAAGTTGTTTAATATTTTAACTCCCTTTAAAACTAGTGAAAATGAGCTGAAGGTAAAACTTCACATGGTTTTCCAGCATCAATTGTAACTGCAAGGCAGGGCATTATGCAAAAATCATACATAATTTTCCAAGGAAGACTGCATCTAAAATATATGAGCTACTTTTTTATTTTCTTTTTTTTTTTTTTTTTTTTGTTTAAATGGTTGTATTGCTACTGTTTACAGCTGAGTAGTGAAACCAAATAGATGTGCCTTTAATTTGTTTTTAAATGATCTCATATTCTGGAGATGATAATCTGAAGGGTGGCTGCCATAGTAATGTGCCAGTCACCATGGCATCTGAACATTATGAAAAGACATTCTGGACTGCACAAAGACAATGCCACCAATTTGTATTTCAAACTGATGAAAAGTGCAGGACCAAAAAGTTTGCCAATAAATGTAGCTCAGTGGATGGCACTGCAATTTAGAGTTTGCTTTACACAATAAAGATTTCGGTCCTCCTCTCAATGCCAAGTGAATTTATAAGTAAAATCCTTAACGCAGACTTTGTCCCTTTACTGGGCTTTTTTCAGTTGTGTGAAGTGTGTGGCTGCAGATTTTTACTGGCCCAGTGAAGGAGCAGTTCACAGTTCTGCTTTATAGAAATCTTTAGAACTTATTCCTCCTCATGGAGTTTTTCACTTTAAACTGAAATTAGGTCAGTTAATGAAGAAAAGGGGTTTTCTATACTCGGTAAATATTCTAATCTCTTAAACATTTTACAGTCCATTTTCATAAATTAGGTCAGTTAATGAAGAAAAAGGGTTTGCAATGCTCAATTGGTAAATATTCTAATCTCTAAAACATTTTACAGCCTGCTTTCGTAACAGTGTTCTAATTGTCAAAGAAACCAAAACTCAAGTCATTATTTAAAAGGAAGCTTATTTTATCTTAAATAATTGATTGTGGCTTGTTGTTTGAAAGAGGACTACTTTGGCATGAATTCCAAATCCAGTTATGATCTTAGCTCAAGCAGTTTGTTTAATCAAACATTACTCTAATCAGTCTTACATGGTCCCTTACCCAGCCAGGCCTGCCTAGAACAACTGGTTTATTCTGCGACGAGTTGCTCAACAGATGTCATTCTGCCAGAATAATGCAGCAGAATACTTGTGCCTTGGCTAAAATTACTTCAACTTTGATCACTTTTGTCCAGCACATCAGTCTGGCATTGTGCTTTATACCAACATAACACTTTACCCCGAGCATGCCTTTCAAGCTTAGAATAGCAGAGGAATGTTATTGAATTCAGTGCAGTTACAGATGAGTTAATGAAAGAAGGGAAATACTGTTTTTTTCATAATGCCTTTCTGTTGTGCTTTGGAATTAAAAGAGAATTTGAGGAATGTGACTTCCGAGTTATTTATTTTTACTTCTGAAGGCTTTTTGAAAACAATATTATGTAGTCCTATTGATCTCATGTTTCTGTAAATAAGTTTCACTTGTTATTTAAAAACAGTGCACTTTAGAGTTTTATATTGTGAAAATAATACTATTTCTGGTGTGTAGCTGGAAAAGAAATATTTCACAGGGACAGTTTATCCTGGTTTTTAATGCAGGTAAATGAAACCAGGAAGAACTCTGTCCTTGTGTTCACTCAGGTCAGGATTGTTACATTTTGGGTTGTTGTGGGGTCAGTATGAAGCAACATTTCTTTACAAACACATCAAGGACGCTATGAGGAAGCACTAAAATGAAGTCCACTTGAGTTTTGCTAATAGATACTTCAGAATTCTGTGTCTTAAAGACTCCATGTTCTTATTTCAATTTTTTTAGTTAAAATATAGTTGTAAGTTTTTTTTTTTAATTGAAGCATAGGTCCCAGGTCAGTCTCCCTGCAAAAACTCCTGAACAAAACTAATATTAGCATAAAGGGTATCATGTGCACATGTAATTTACCAGTTTAAGGAAAAGCTTGAGAGATACCTTAATGATTTTAAAACACTGACCTGTGCAGAATATTTATATTCAGAAAGCTTTAAACTGATGGTATTGAAATTTTTATCTGCAAAGCCTATGTATTAAATCTATCCAGAAATGAGACAATGAAATTGCAATAACCAGAAAAAATAAAAAACTTGGTGCTGTGGTGAAAACAATGTCCTTGGCTGCCTATTTTGGAGCAAGTTCTGATCTATTTTTATTTTTTTCCAGGTGAAGAGGAATGTGTATGACCTGACCAGTATCCCTGTCCGTCACCAGCTGTGGGAGGGTTGGCCTTCTTCCGCCACAGATGACTCGGTGAGTTCCTTGGCTTCTCATCTCATTCCTGCCTAGAAAAGGCTGATTTTACATGGATTTTTGATTGGAATCACTCTGTAGCATTTACTGTCTCCTATGCATTACTGTAACATCACACACATTCAGAGTTTTGGTGTGCAAGATAAAAAATGCTCAAGGTTTGGGTGCCTGCAGCTCAGGGAAATGATTCCTGTGTCTCAGATTCAGTGCATGTTTCTTGTTTCATTTCAGCCATTCTAGACTGAAGCAAAGCTGCACAGCATTTTGGAAGTTGAAATCTATTGGGTGATTGAACTTCAGGCAAAATCCTGATTTTTATGTATGCCCTGAGTGCTCATCTAGAGATTTTTCACAGTACATTAGCTCACCCAGTTTGTGCTCAAGCTTCTGCCTGGCTTCAGAGCAGGAGTTGTTCCTGCTGAAATCAGTGAGGGGTCACCACCAGTGACAGAATCCACTGAGTCAGAATTGCCCACAAATTCATGAAATTCTGGGACTTACTTGCAGTATCCCATTAAATATTCATCTTGCTTCCTTGCATGGTCATCCTTACTGTGTGTTTTACAGCATGTCTTTCAGTTTTGCTCAGGTAATTTTCTTCTTCTAGTATGTTCCCAGTGCCAGGTAGTGAGGTCTGCCTTTCTTTAGGAAAAAACCCAACCAATCTACTAAAAAAATGCCTAAAAGGGTGAAATAGTTATGTAGTTATGTTGTATGTAGATTTTGTGACCTGAGAAAAATATAGAAAAATAAGTTTTTTATTGAACCTGATTATTCTACAAAGTGAAAATGAATTTGGAGTTTGCTTTCTTACATATTGCCATTATCTGCTGTGCATTACTTTCCTGTCCATTTCTGCTCTCTTCTTGTAAAGGGAGAATTGCTCTTTGAAAATGACTACTCCTTTTTTCGCTCTGGGAAAAGGATTTATACCAATTAAAAAAAAAAAAACAAACAAAAGGCAAAAGCTGTCTGAATTTTTACTGTACTTGTTAAAGGTATCTGTGGTGGTGTTTGCCGAAACAGTATTTAAGTTTGAGAAAGGTGGGTAAATCTCAGTCCATGTATTCCAGGGCATATCTGAGCTGATAGACATAAGGTCTGAAATAACAGAATGGTGTCATGTGGTAATTACAGGCTTTGAAATGTGGATCTATTTTAACATTTTATTAGTTTACATTAGCCCAAAAAAGAATTGGAAACTCAACACTTCTAATCTGTTTTCCCACAGCTGTTAGGTTTTCATGTAGTTTTCCCTTCCTTTTCTTCTGAATAGGATACCTCACATATGTAAAACTCATGAATCTCCTTTAAGTCTTTTTTACAAGTGACATTGTTGCAGGTGAATTTTCCCCCTTTTCATCTTTAATGAAATTGGTGAATGTTGAGTCATCTGCTCTGAAGCAGACGAGGCCTCAAAGCTCACTGCTCGAGTCTGGTGGCGCTGGAACTTGTCAGCTGTGTAAACAGATTGGAGCGTGTCGCCAACAAAAATACAATTAATTTCTGTCTAAAATTAGAGGCTGTAGCTTACTATTTATAAAGATTTAATGATAGCAATGACTATCTATGCTCCTGTGATCTGAACTTCTTTTCCCCCCAAATTAGAAATATTCGGTAATAATTACTTGAGTAATTAAGGATGATCTCTTGAGTTCAGTGACAAATTTTTAAGATCACTTTTTCCATCATGAGTTTTTAATTCGCTGTCTTGTAGGGTACCCCGTTGCAATTAAGGAGTTAAAGAAAGGCTTGATTAAAATACTTTTTCATTTGCATGTTATGCAGCATAAGAAATACTTTGTAATACCACAGGAGGTTTTTTCAGTGCAGTTCTCGTTAACCTTTGGCTTAGCAAACAGGACAACTAAATAGACTTGGCATAATTGGATTCCTGTATCATCTTGAGTCTCTTATGAACCTGCCAGACTACAGTCTTCTGACATTATCAGGAAATTTAGTGGAGTCAATAGTAATTTAAAACATTGTTGCTTCATCTCCCTTCAGAGTTAAGATACGTTCTCTACCTAATGGAATATGGGATACTGTATGAATTGTCAATAACTCTTTCAGATCTTTCTCACACTTTCACCAGGGAAATGGGTATCAAAACCTCCCCATGCAGGAGAATGTTTTTGTGCTGTGACAGTTTGATTGTGGGAAACAAGGCGTACACAGGCCGTGCAAATCTCATTTCACCGTTCAGCAAGGACAAGTTTTAGCTTTTATTGAGCCTGAATAACTTTAATGCCACAAATTATATCTGTTCTGCTCATTAAAGTTCAAGGTAAATGGATGAGTTTTAACTCGTTCTCTTTTTTTAAAATGCATTTATGTAAGTAAAACTTAAATATATTAAAAATGTTAACTTATCCATTTTTGCACATATAGCATCAAGTGATACACTGAAGCCTTGAAAATAATCCTAGAAAGAAAAAAGCCATAATTTTAATTTACTTTAAATACATTCATAATATGTTCTCATTTTTATTTTGGATTTTGTAACAATCTTAGCATTGCAGAGTTTGAAAGATGAGAGGATGCCAGAATAATTTAGTAAAATTTCTGAAATTTATTCCTTTTTATCTTTTTCTATTGGCCGAACTTCTAGACTTCTACTGGTAATTACCACTAGTGTCACGTGGAATGAGCAATTTTCAAATATGTGATCACTGTAAAAAAAAGATCTTAGATGGGCTGTAGGGGGTGTTTTAGTTACAGGTTTTACATGGAAGAATTGTGATTTTATTTATATGTATGGGTTACTTTTCGGGTGTTAGTTTTACATGTTAGCAGTAAAACTCTTTCTTCTCCATGAGGTCACTGGTTATTGATTTATTTCAGTAGAATGAGTTGTTGTCTGTGATGTTTCAGGGGTTTTTTGGTAGCATAGAACAACACGCAGTAGAGGAAGAAGGAGGGAGGTTGTTTACTTACTGCTTTTTTTTTTTTTTTGGTATTTAAGCTACAGGTTTTTTTCAATTGGTTCATTGTTTTAAGTCATTTCAGCACAGCAGTGAGAAATCTGCTTCATTTTAAGTAAGGACAGTGAGCTTGTCAAAATGGAACATATTTCTGCATCAAAAAGATGTAAAAGTTCTAGGGTAAGGTTTGAGGCGGGGAAAGGGGGAGAAGATGAAGAGTCTGATGTTGTAACTGTGCCCTGGCACACGGATCCCATCCAGGGCAGCTCAGCATCCCACCTCCCCCTGCTGCCGGGAGCGCTCTGTTCCCACAGTGCTGAGCCTGGTCAGACCTTCAATCCTCATTTCACATCAGGGAACTCCACTGCTCTGTGGTGTAGGTGAGCCACTGGACCCTCGTTGGGCAGCACTAGGTGCACACTGACAAGTTTCTCTGCTGTGGGGCTGAACATTTCAGACAGGACAAATGTGTTGCCACTGACACGTTGAGGGTCTGCATCGTCCCTTGGGAGCACAACCACCTTTATCCCTTGAACAGGACCACCTTCCCTTCTGTGGTGGCTGGAGCAGATGTGGTTGACATTCCTTAGCTGAATTTAATAGAGAATTCTGGACTATAAAAAAAAATCTCAAATGCTTATGGATAGTGTAATTAGCATTGCTGTTCTATTTAGCTGTTTCATTGCTAAATACTAAGCAGGGCATCTGCACAAATAGAAATTAAGAATGCTGGTAAATAAGGTTCTCGTACAAAGTGAAACCATTTATGACACTTTTTGGCTGATCTCCAGGTTTTTGAAGAGGTTGAGTATTAAGCATCTGAGTAATTGGTATTTGGGAGTATATATTTCTTTCCCTTTCCAGGTCTTAACGGTTCTTAACAGAAAGTTCATTACCACATGCTGTCATTGTGATATGAAAACAAGTTGTGAGGTTTACATTTGCTGCCTGTTTAATTGTAATGGATGCCATGTCTGCATTTGCTGCATCATTTGGAGTCTTCCCTCTGGAACTGATTGAGTAAAGAATTAATAGTCCTGACAGAGCAAGTGCTACTAATCAGAAGTGTAAAATTTGCTATATTTGAATTAAACTACATACCTCATAAGAAAATATTCTGCTTTTTTTCCTTGTAAGAATATAATAATTATTTTCATTGTCTATAATGTTATTTACATTGTGTGTTACTTTCATTTTGTAATTCTCATCAGTCACTTGCAGTAGAGTAGTAGACTGGATTTGGCAGGATCCTTTATTTTAGCTACATACAAGAATACTTGAAGTCTGTTTCATTGTGTGGGTTCAGGAATATGATAAAGTTTCAGTTTAACATTTATACTATAATCTCAATTTAGTAATGAGAATTTTTAGACAGTCCTCTCAGTCTTGGAAGTTCAACTAAAAAAGG